>NC_084766.1:29955000-32397500 GCF_028858725.1 Colius striatus
GTTAAACTATCAGAGCGGTTTTCCCTATCATTTTTTTTATTTATCATTATTTCTAAATGAGCAGAGGGGATACAATTATTATTTCTTTTTTGCATAAACTTTTTAGAAAATGCCAAGAGACGCGTCTTTCCGTAAATACCCAACTTTCTTTTAGCATCTGCGGTCGCGGCTGTAGGAATGCGCGCAGTCAACTGCAGCCCCGCTTGGTCTCTCCCTCCCCTCTGCGATTGCAGTCTGATGGTAAGGAGGGCTCGGGGCGGGGAGGGCGCGGGGCAGGGCTGCCGCTGCCTCCCCCCGGCCGCCCGCCCGCCTCCCGCCGCCCTCGGCCTCCCCGCACCGGGATGCTTTTCCTCGACGGCTCCGGGGAAGCGGCCGCAACCGGGGCGGGGGGGGGCAGAAACTTGCACCTCTCAGAAGCTTGTTGCAGGGCGGGGAAGGGGAGTGTGTGTGTATGTGGGAATAGGGAGGTCCCGGGGAGCTCAGTGCCCGTTTCCATGTGTCGAGCATCCTTAGGGGAGTTCCGGCGATCCTTAATTTCGAGTTGCCCGTCCCGTTTGTCGCACTTTTGGAAGTTATTGTCGGTAGATGCTGGGGAACTGTCCGTCAGCGGCCCCGGCGCTGGCGGCTGCCGCGGGAAATCGCACGTGTGACAAAGGCGGCCGCTGGAGTGTGGTGGCTGCTGTGAATAGAGGGAGGGAAGGCAATTAGTTGCCGTGTTGTTGGGGCTTTTTACTTGTCAAACTGGAGCCTCGTTGCTTTTGTTATTGCCGTGTAAAGGGAAATCGCGGGGTTTTGTTTTGGTATTAAGGGCCTTAAAGGTTGCTGGCTGACAGTTTGCACGCAAAGGCCAGAGCGATGTGGGGAGAGGGGCTAGTGTTCAGGCGGACAGAAATTGTAGAGATTTACCCTCTTCGCACAGATTTCCCTCCTGCTTGACGCTTCTGACCCTGAATTATTTTTTGCCTGCTTCCTGGGTGCCAGTTTGTGTTTTGTTTTGGTTTTTTTGTTTAGTCCCGCAGCCTTTGCAGGCACAACTGCCACTTACAAAGCAAACGTGGAACCACTCAAGGTCTCCTCGTTTGAAGCAGTTTTATTTTTTTCCACTGTGTTTATTTAGTCCAGTTGTGGCATTCTCTGGGGGCGAGGGGAGCAGAAGTCGTTCGCATGAGTCACTCAGATGTGCTTGGAGAGGAGAAGTGTTTGCAACTGGTCTCCTTCGTCCGCAGCAGTGCCGTCCCGCGTGGCGATCGCTCTCCCTGCGCGCAGCATCCACCAGTGCTAACTAGCTTGTGTAGAAAGTGAGGAGGGGAAGAACATGGTCATGGTTCCCTAATTACTCCCCTGTTAAACCACCCTTGATGACTTTTGCCCCTGTTGCAGAGTAACTGCTTAGCAACTTTAGGGGAAAGGGATAAACAAGAGATAAGAGATTGACTGTTTGCAAACTCGGATGCTGCAGGTTTGCCCTCAGTACCCGAGCTCAGGTTTAGGAAGTAGGCACCTTGAAGCACTCACAGGCGCAGGGAAGAAGGCTTCACCCTTCAATGATGCTCTCTGGGTACCCCTGTTTGTTCTCACTTAGGAGCAGCTTGGGAAAATACAATAGCCAGGGCACCGTAACGTTAGCGATCTCAAAGCTCCTCACGCGTCACTTGTACAGAAGGGTCAGTGGTTTACAGAAATACTAAATACTAAAGGAGAAAGGACGGGGGGGGCAGGGGGGGTAAAGAGAGACCAGAGCTAACGATAAAGGTGTGCCAAATGTCACCTCGGTGTTACAATGATGAGAAAATATACTTTCCTTACAGCTCTCCCTCTAAGAAATTTGTTTTGAGGGATTTGACCATCTTGCAGATAAAGCGACTGCTCGCTACACTTAACTGATCATGCTCCCTGACGGCCGGCCGGCGTTTCCTCGCTGCACTTAGTAATACCTGTGCAACCTGGCTTGTAGTAGCATTGTCATTGATTTCCAAGGTAACTGCTTTTTAGCTCTTCTGAGCAGACATACCTGCGTGGGGTGGGGGGTAGGGGGGGGAAAGTCTTTTCCCCACTCCCTGGAAGGATGATGGTAAAGTGCTGTATCGGAAAAGAGAGGAGGCTTCTCTAAATTTTGATAACCGCAGCTGACAATTTAGAAATAAGACAGTTCTCATAGCCAACATGACAGTGGATTCTGAGCATTCTGAAAACACCAGGCCAAAAAACTGGAGACATCTTGATCTTTTAAGACAGCTTTTTCAGTACTTTAAGTGAAGGGGGGGGAGCGGGGAAAGAAAAAGAGAGAAAAGCTGCAAGGAAAATAATACAAAGCCAGCACAATTGGCATCTAGACAGTAAAGAAAAAAAGTTTTTGAGGTTAAGAGAAGGAAAGACAAAGCTGTTATGTACCCGAGGGATGCAATTTTAGTGGGAATGGAAGATTTGAGTGGTAAAGGAGGAGCGCTTGCCTCTGGGTTCTCTCTCTTCCAGCAGTTCGGCTGCTGGCATCTCAATTTGAATTGCTGGGTGAGTAGCACTTTCTGCGTGCGCGCTTTCCGTCTTGACCATTGAACTTCTGATGTGACTCCTCTCCCTCTCCCCCTCTCTCCCTCTCCTTTTCTTTCCTCCTATGTGGAACAAAAAAAAAGAAGAGGGGGGGAGGGAGGGGAGAGAAATCAAGCAAGCATCTCCAGCTGTGACCTTTGTTAGCGATGTTGTTTTTATTTATTTATTTCATGGTAATCGTCTTTTTTAATAGGGGGAAGCGTGACTTTTCGATGACACTTTAATTTTGCAGCAGTGGCGAGGAGCGGGCGGCGGAGCGCCGTTTTGTCGCAACACAATGGTGCAGCGGGGCAGAGTTGTTGCACTCCTCCTCTTTGCCCTTCCCTCCGCCTGATTTTGGGGTTTGGTTTACAGGAAAGAGGGGCAAGGGGCGGAGGGGGGGGGAAGCAATTTTTCCTTGTTCATTCAGGGTGGGATTGGGGTGTGTTTGTGGGGGGGTAGCGGGGAGGGGAGAGGTGTTTCAGAGCCTGGTGTACAGCAGGTTTCAGGGGCTGATTCCTGGATGCTGAACAATGGTTACCGGCGAGGGAGAAGTGTGCGCGCGTGTGTTAGCTGCGCGGTGCATCCGCAGTCAGACATTCACACAGTGACCATGACATCACTAGCTTTGCTTTTCTTTTTCTCCTTTGGGGCGGAGGGGGCCACTTCAAAGCTCTCTTCAGTACAGTACGATATTTCCTTAACTCTGAAACCATGAAGGTAAAAATGTTTGGATTTTGGTTTTGGTGTTTTTTTGAAAGGAGAAAAAGTTGGTTTGTGGCAGGGCACATACGTTACCGTTAAGGGGGTTTGGAGATGGAACGGTTTAACTCTTTGACATACACCAAACGATATCTTTTCCTTCTTTTTAAAAATTACTAAATAGTTTGTAGTAGTTTGTAATTGGATGCTTTAGATCCTGCTTTTGGTTGACACTCAGTGAAATTTTCTACTTTCCTCAGAAAGCTCAGCTGTAATGTAAAAGACAAAAATTGTAGAGGCGCTACATAACAAATGATTTCACCCAGTGATAAAGGAATGTGAAAAATAATGCCGGATGTTGGTAAATATGAGGTAAAATGCGTTTTGACACAATGGTTCTGTGTTCGTTATCAGAAGTCCTTAAGACTTTTTTCCTCCTGTTAAAATATATCTTACAGAAAGTAAACCTACCTCTCCATTAATTCTGCGCATTGCCCATAATTACACACAGAAAACAGAAATGTATTAAAAGATTTTCCTGGAAGCACCGCATTTTCACCGGAGCTTATCTGGGAGTCTTTGAGTTTTCTGTTGTTTTTTTCTCTAACTCTGCCAAGCTTGCTTACAGAGTCACTCAATCCAGGAGGAGGATTTCTGTCACTTCCATACTCTGTGGTACCTTTGCCTGAGTAGCTTAGTGGAATATTTGGTTTTTTTCTTGGATAAAACAAGGGGTAAAATTCTGTAGAACTAATCTCAAATTAATTAATCTAAAAGGACAGTTATTTAGTTGTTTCTTTTTTCACTGCATGTCATTGCATATGCAGGTTTTACAGGGCTGGTGATGAGATCTCATAAATGCTTTTTTTTTACCTTGAGAGGAATTCTTTTTACTGGGACTTGAGGCGAAAGGCCTGGCAACGCTGTATAAATGTGCCTTTTTCTTTTCGTCCAAAATATTTGCAAGATGTTTCAGTTCTGGTGTGCCTTTAAGGTGACATTTTCAGGGAAACTTTGTTGCATTTATTCAATAAGTAATTGATCTGGACTTAATTTCATCGCTCGTTCTTTCTGTGGTGGTGTGGAACGTTTTTAGCATGTTAAAAGTCAAAACTTTATATTTTTTAGAGCTTTGTTATTTGTTAAGCTATTTCATGTATATCTGCTACGTAAATTGTGTGTCAGCATTGAGCACAGTCTGCTATAATTCGTGAATGCTGCTTTTTAGAAAGCTGTACTGAAAACTTGGCATCATATCTTAAGGCATGTATGTGCATGTCAGTTTTTAATAGTGCTGTTCTTACTGAAATTGCCAAACACAAGTGAGTAGAGGCATGCATGCTATTTTTTTTTCCATAACAGCCTAACGTTCAAGTTCTTACAGTAGATGGAAGTCACAGATTACCCAAACAAAATCAGTGGAGTTATTTCTCCTTACAGTATCTGTCTGTCTAGTGCTGAAATAAGAGATTTATATTGCAAGAATTAAAGCTGTTTATAATGTGGCATTTTAGAGAGGCAGTAAGTAAAACTGCCTTACTAGGTATTCATACAAAGCACATAACAAATAAGGTCTATCAGGGCAATTATAAGCACCCTTTTGCTTACATCCACTACTCTTTTCTTCCCATCTTTTCTGAATTTTTGTGCCTGTATTATTGCTCTGTACCTCTTTGCTCTTCCCCTCTCACTTTATGTTCAGGACCATTTCCTGAAGACCTGTTTCACCATCTCTTTGCTTAGTGGTTGTGTATCCAGCATGCACCTTACTGCTTAAGAAAACGGTGGTTTTCAGGTTTTAGTCTAATGTATGCCAAGTCTTTCCACCTTTTGCCTTGTTAGAACAAAGGTTTACCTGCTCTACAGAGATAATATCTGTCTAGTAATTAACTGAAGTATGTGAAGAAGGTATTTGTCAGGTTGGGAAAGAAACTGTGCCTCTCCTTTTGTAATGGAAGAAATCGATCTGGGCACCTACATGCCTGAAACCTGAAGAGTCTGAACACTACCTTGTCTTTCTCCTAAGAGGAAATCCACCTGTTGATCAAATAATCTCTAATTTTAAGATGCACTGTAAGGCTTGGCTGGAATATGTCCAGGCCGTGATTGGGGGTAGGGTGCGGTAACTCTGGGGTCTAAATTTGCCTGCCAGGATCAGACAGCAGATGCAGCAGAGTGCTTTCTCTTTATCAATAAAGCATTAAGACAATGATTGAGGTAAAATCGAACTGATGTAGATGTAATTCCAAGTGTTGCTGAAGGATCTCAGAATATACAGCTGTGCAGCAGGTGCTTGTCTGGATCTGACCTGACATTAGAGTAACATCACATGGTCCAAGCAAGCAGCACTTAACTCATGTTTAAAACACCACTTTTCTTATTTTACTTAAAAACCAAAACAAACAAAACAACGAGAACACCCCAAATACCACAGCAGTAAGATTACAGTCCACAGCTTTGAAAACACAGTCTGAGCAGGCTTAGTAATGTTTTACTACTAGTGTTTTTAATTCTCCTGCAGAAGAGCTAACAGGCAGTAATTAGGTAGCTAAACCCCCGTTCTTTCCCTTTGACGCTAGAGGATTTGGCATATGCTAATTGTCACCAGATCATTTCACATAATTGCCTTTTGGCAAAATTAAGTGGAAATTTCCTGAACATCTTTAAATCCTCTCTTCCCCACCCCCTCCCCTCAGTACCTTTGCTCCAGTACAAGCACACGGTGGCTTAGTGCTTCAGCAAGCCGGGGGCACTTCATCATAGCTGAAGTAGGGAAAAAACCCAACCAAAACCAATTCTTTTCTTGAATGAATTGCTGGACACTTTAAGCCAGGAAGCTGATTTTGGTTTTTTATCTGAGATTGCTATTAGAGCATGAGGGTTTTTTTTGGAAAGCTGGCAATTCTTACAGGAGCAAGTAGGTGCTAGCTGGCCTGGGAACTGGTGAGGGAGGGAGGGGGAAGAAGCTGGAGGATGCTAAAGTGTGTGTTGTAGTACACATACACACCTCTCTCTCTTTATTTATGAAGGAGAGGGCAGTGGGGGGTTGTGTGTGGGTTTGTGGGGTGGTTTTTTTTTTCAAACTCTGTCTAGGGGGGAGTATTGTCCCAGCACATGGTTGTCAGTGGTCCTGTCATCATTTGTGTGAAAGAGGAAAATGAGCCTTTTTTTAACAGGGTGAGTTGTGGTTATCAATGGAGGCCTTGTCTCCCGCCACAATGGGCAGTTAGCTTAGGGCAGGACCTTAGGCAGAAATCAGCTACATTAAACTGTGAAAGGGCTCAGGCCACTGTATGAGCCATAATGGAGCAAGGGGAAGTAGTTTTCAGGAGAAAATGCTTAGTCAGGTGTGAAAGCATCCTTAAAAATATAAGCTGTGACTCTATTAGCTACAGGGATATGGGTAAAATCAAACCTTCGATTTTATTTCAGGAAATGCTCCATCGCTGGCATTGAATTTTTATGCTTGGGAAGCGGATGAGGACCTACTTACAGCTTGTGGGTTTGGTTGGCATTAGCTTTTCAGTTAACATGACTGGTTTGCAGTTTTTGTTGAAGTTTGAGGTGCTGCCTACAGGGACCGCTGATGTGGGTGATGCCTGGGGCTGGAGTCGTGCTCACTGATGGGTGCTCTGCTTTGACTGTTGTTGACCCTGGCTGGAAACAGAAGGGTATTTCAATATTTGCAGCAATATTTTGGGATTTGCCTTGCTTGTTCAACTCAGCTTTCTGTCTGAGAGGGTGGAGTGTCATTGCCAGGCAGAACCAAGGAGAGATCAACCTTTAGAAAAAAAAGAAACTCCCCTCTCAGAGGCATCTTTGGAGCTGCAGAGCAGCTCAGGAACATCTGTTAACATCTCCCTGGTCATAGTTAGCATACCACAATAGCACCATCTGGAAAATACAGGGAAACAAGTTCTGAACCTGTTTTTTAACGTGAACTGGTATTGAATGGTACTCTTTGCTAAGTCCAGGGAGCAACTCCAGGAGGGTCTGCTAATTCAAGACCACTGTCGACCTTCTGCATCTACCCTGGAGGAGGGGAAAAGGCTGACAAACCCTCTTCTGTGCTGCTTTTGTTTTATTGTATTAGGCTCATAAAGGCACTTTCAGGGCCCATCTTTCTTCAGCAGAAAGGGAAAGCAATGGGGAAATGGGGAAGAGGAGGACGTGGCAAAAAAAGACAGGCGGAGCTCTAGCTCCATTTATTTTCCATGTCTGTTGATTAATAGGTTTTAAGGTGAATGGCAGGCCCTCATTTCTCCTCTGTTACTTGTAGTGGAGGAAGGGGAGGGGGCTGTGAGGGTCTGGGGTACAAATGCCTGATCAATCCCTCTCACACCGCGTTCGGAGTTGTGGATGTTTGGGGAGTGCCTAGTGGGCAGCAGCCATCTCTCGCAAGCGGGACTTGAGCATTTACATATACCTTAAAGCTTGCCCAGGCAGAGGAAGGGGGTCCCTGCCTGGCTGCATGCTGGTGGCAGACAGAGTTTCAGGCTGTGCTGGGGCAGGAGCGTCCTCTCTGCCTGGTCATTGGTTGCTCAGCCATCAGGGGGGCATCGGAGCAGGGTCTCCTGCCATCCGCTCATCTAAGGCCGTGATGCTGCAATGACATGATGGCTTGTTTTCAGCCAGGGTGGCTTTTTTTGCAGACCTGTTTTTACTAACACCACATTATCCCATCAAGGACAAATCCTTTGACCTCTCTGTCATGTTTTTCTCTGACTTGGAGTTGATACCATGTTTTTATTACCAAAGCCAAGGAAGCTATGAACTTGCAATCAGAAATTGCAGTAACAAACTCTTGCTATTTAAAGGTTGGTTTCTCTTTGTGTGCTCAACAATACAATGTTTCATCTCGTGCAAGTCTTATGTTGCTTTCACAGACTTAGGAACTGTTGATTTATACAGCATATATAAACTTCTTCAATAAATGGGGAGTATTCATCAGTGGGGTGTATTAAATTGGGCTGTATACACATAGAAACATCTTTCATCCTGTTAATTAAATGTCCTTACCATGCAACAAAGACTAATACACTGCAATTTATACATACAATCCCCTGCAGTTTAAATCTGAAGTTTGGATGTTTCCTCGGTTCCCTAAAGTCGCCTATCAGAACTTAGGCTAAATGCATCTCAGTATCCCTCTCAAACATCTATCAGTCTAAATTTTGTTGTGGGGTTTTGGGGTTTTTTTTCTCATTTCAGTATTCTTTAAAGTCATCTGTGCTTAAGCACTCCCAGAAGCATTTCAAATTAATATAGAGAGATTTAGTAGTTGAGTCCCTATGGGGACAATTTCCTCTGATTTGCTTCAGGCAGGGGTTATCAAGAAAAGCAAACTTCTGTTGTTTTTCTGCAATTCTTTACTATGCCCTCTAACCCTGCCTATGAGACCCCAGCTTTCACTGGAGAGGAGTGATTTGTCAGCAGACAGCTTGGTACTTTGTAGATGCTGGGGTTTCTCTCTAGAAATCTCCACTTGTTCCCATCCCCTTACACATGCCCTGATGCTAATCTGTGTGTACCAGTGCAGCTCCCTTCTCTGTGCCTGACATGGCCATAAATGGAGTTCTTCAAGTTGCCAGAAAAAATTCCTGCATCTCACAATGGCTTCTAGCTTAAAACTGCCCTCGATAAAGTGCTCACAAATGTGTACTGGAGAAGGGCCTTTTGCAGGGGGACAGCTAAGGTCATCTAATAGGTGTCTCCTATTGATGGCTTCTGTGGTTTACCTTTCACTGCCAGTGGATGGGGTTAGGACCACACTTGTTACTCAGGCAGAGCTCACATTGCCTTCAAAGGAAGACGCATGTGCGGGATTAATCCTGCTCTTTCCCAGCTAGTCCTTTCTTTTTTGCTTTTCCAAGGAAGCTTAGTTAACTTCAGGAATGCTCCTTTTAAAGAGCAGCTTGTTTAGCATATTATGCATGATTAGCTTGCCTTGCAAATTGTGCCTGCTATTCTGAGCAGAGTTACAGTCCCTTTTCCCAGTGTGTGCTAAACAGTGCAAAACAGAGTACAAACCCAGCCTGGGGTAGTGGTACAGTTGCAGACGGATTTGCAGGGTCATAGTCTTCTGTCCCAGAGAGCATATTTTGAGCATGTAGTTGATAGTTTCCCCATTTCCTCTGGTACATTCTCCCCACACCTCTATCCCAGCATCATTAGAGTGGCAAAGAAGTGCCCTGTACCCTGACATCCAGTACCTTTATATGAATTGTCTGTTTGACTGCAGGACACTCACCCAAATAAAAATGGGAATACCTGAGAAATAGTTTCTAGACTGTAAAGTTCAACCTCTCTCGATTTGTTGATTTACAAGTTGTTGGGTTTTTTTTTCCTTTTGCTTATATTTTTCTCTGAAAGATGTAAAGTAAAATTTTTAATAGTTTAGCACTCATGCCATTTTGTGGAGATCTTGTGGGCGGGATCTTGGTGTATCAAAGCAGTGGGTGTTAGTTTCCCACAGTTCACATGTGACCCCCTATGGTATATCTGGCTTTGATAGAGGCACCTATGCCTAGCTTTCCTCCCTCACATTGTTTCTTGTTTGTTGGCTTAAGTCTGACCCTATAATGTTATTCTGTCACTCTTTTAACTAACCAGTTCTAGTTTCTGTGAAAATAAGCACTCTGTGGGAAGACAGCCCTCTGTGTCTGTCGGGATCTTGATGAGGGGTTCTTGCGATGTTGTGAAGGTGGTGTTGGGAGAGCAGAGAGCTACAGCAGCTACCTGCCACGCTGTGGGTCACCTGAGAGCAAGAGTTCACACAATTCCTGGCCAGCAAAAATCCCTCTCATTGGGAATGATTGTTTTTCGTGAACCAGACAAACTGGTCATTTGGCATATAGTGTCATGTGTTGTTGAGTAGAGTCCTCCTAGATTGCATGGTGGGTAATGTGATTTGTTACGCAAAGCCCTTGCCAAACCTTCCAGTTACTTTTGGCCTGCTTAGGTTGGCTCACTTGGAACAGAACAGATTTTGAATTAGAGCATCTTCTTCAACTTTTTTAATTAAGCAGCTAAATCCCTTTAGCTCTTCTGGTGTGAAACCATTATGGATCTGTGCAGCCAAAAGTTGTCCTTGGTTGTACAACTGACAGAGGACCTGTCTTACAGCCCAGCCAACACAACGTGCTGTAATTCATAGCATTGACTCTCACACCTATGCTCTATCCTGCCTGGTGGCCTCTTGATGTGTGACTCTTGTGCTCTGTGTGCGTGGTGTTAGAGAGGAATTGCTCTATGTAATGGCTGCAAAAAGAGATAAGCATGATAGTAGGAAGTATAAGCACTGCTCTTTAACTAGCTTCTCGTGGATGCATACTTCTTTTTTTGCTTGTTATCAAAGAGTTGATGTCAAATACCTATGTACAGCAGGGCCTGGGACTGGGGGGAGCCTCCCAGAGCAGGGGAGACTGGAAGAGCCAAAGGTGAAGCTCTGCTGTGTGTTGACCAAAGGATGATGGAAGGACTTCTTGTTCGAGGAAAGAATGACATCTCTTTTCCTCCAGCCTCAGTTTGTCTTCCCTCTTCCTTCCCCTCTAGTCTTAGAAACTCATTCCCAAAGAACAACTGACTTATTTTTGAAGTGCTTTTAAGGGAAGCTCAGAGCCTTCAAACTGAGATCAAATAATGGCTTGTCTCAGGCGGTGTGGGGCTGGCGTGTGCATTTGGGGGTGCTTGGGAGCAAGCGCTGGGAGAGGCAGGAGAGTGCCGGCAGAGCCCGGATGGCAGCAGTGTGATGGCGGCCGCCGTGCTATCGCTGCTTTATTTTAATGTGATTCCTTTTACTTGATGTTAATGCAAGTTGTTCCTTACTTAAAGTAATAAAAGGAAATGAAGACACATTCTAAAATGAAACCTGACTCTAATCCATTCATCATCTAATACCAGCCTCTTTATCTTTGCTGGTACCTAATCTGGTTAAATGTCCCTGTTGTAGGATTTTAGTGAAAATCCTCTATGGGGAATAGGGTTTTTTGCAATTGGATTACTGGCAGTAAATGGTCCAGCAGTTCGCTTGTTTCAGCTTAATTTTTTCTTTGTGATCTTGTAAGGGTAAGTTACAGTTCAGCCTGCCTTTTCCTTTCATTCATTCACTCCTCCTTTTTTTTTATTGTTATTAAGAAATAGATTTTTTTCTTTTCCTCCCCCAGAGCTAGGAATGTGTCAGGGAAAACCCCATGATATCTACGTGATTATTCCCCCCACAAGAGTGTTAATATCAATGGCTTTATCTGTGTTTTTGCCATTATTTATGTAGCTGAATATTTTAGTAGCCTAATTCATCAGTATCCAGTTTCCATTTATTAGCGCCCTCTGATGAATTGATAATTAATCAGCTCCTCTAAAATATATAGATATAAAATATGCAGGTGATCGCTTGTCAGCTTAATGCTTGCTGATGAAGGGAATACTCTAGCACTACAAAGGCTTTTTATCTGGAGTATTTGCAACGAGCAGTAAAATGCAGAACTGAAAGTAAGGACAGGAAGGGGAAAGGAAAAGACCTCCAGGTCAGTGAGCATTTGGGTCTCGTGCTAATTAAATAGGGGACTCTGCCAGCCCCTCACTGAGGAGTCTGCGTGCACCTCGGAGGTGAAGCATGAGATTGTAAAGTAAAAAGGAAAAAATTTTAAAGAATTACTGTTGCTCCGTACAGGAGCACGACAGGTCAAAAAGATTAAAGAAGCTCAAGCCAAGGAAAGTGTGTGAGGAGGTTTTAAGCAAGAGGGTGGGAAAACTGTAAGGGTGACTCCAGGAAGGGTTCTGGAAAAGTCCGAGGACCACGTTGAAATGCCGGGTACCCAGATTTCTGTGTGCTATGCCTCGTGCTGCCAGTGAGGAGTACCCGGCACTCTTCTAACACTGTTGACCTCTTTTCTCTTGACAGTCTAACAAAGTGCCAGTTGTGCAGCACCCACACCATGTACACCCTCTTACGCCGCTTATCACGTACAGCAATGAGCACTTCACACCGGGAAACCCTCCTCCGCACTTACCAGCCGATGTAGATCCCAAAACAGGTAGGTGGGAGGTAGTTTGGGTTTTTGTGAGAGGGGATGGGTGGATGTTTTCATAGCAGGGGGAAGGAGTGTGGGAGGAAGGATTTCCCATGCTGGAGCACCAAAGGAGGCATGTAAAATGTCAAGCTCATCAAGAACCCAGACAAAATAGTTCCTCCTTAAGCCAATTAAGCTTCAGAAGAAAACCTACTGGGTGAATTTTCATAAAGCTGCTGCTGAGTGATACCAGAGTTGCATGTGTGAGGGACTGTTTGCAGGTGTGTTTCTTTGCAAGCATGATACCTTACCAAATAGTTTGATCTACCAAGTGGTTGATTTTTGCATGCACAACCCAGACAATTAAACATGTACGTTCTGTGATCTGCACTCACCAAATTGCAGCTGGAATGTTAAAGGTGGTGGGTCATGACCGGTTTCAAATTTAATCTCTTTTAATTCCTCAAATCACATTGTTTCTGTGTCAGGAGTTCAGCCATTTTTCTCTTACAATGTTGAATTTTCATCCACTCTATAACTACTCAGCTCCAGCTCTACAGTTGCAACTCTTTTCCCCAACGTAAGGTCTACCCAACTGTCAGTTCAGCCTGAAGCGCCGTCTTCTTGAATACAGAGCGCCAAGTAAATTTATTGGTGTTCCAGAGTAGAATTTACTTGTTATTCTAACTTTTTCAGAGTCCCCCTTTAACCTGAGGGCCCGGAGAAGTCAAACAATGTCAATCTTCTTTCTTCAAGCTGCACTGAGTGCCTAGTGACAGTGGTCTTGGCTTTGTTAATCCAAATCCCAGCCTGTTAATTGGAAAGTACATCAGAAACTGAATTCACGTCAAAGGAGTCGCTCTGTGTCAGCCCTAATGTATGCAGATAATTTATCTAAACTCTAGCCCTTGAATGAGGCTGTGCATTAGCTGGTTTTCACTCCCTACGCTTCAACTGGGGCCCCCTTTTAATTGTGCTTAATGCTAACTTCACATGGCTTAAAAGGAATCCATCTCGCCATCCCTGGGTATTGCAAGTGAATGGCATAGTCAACCTCTCATTTAAATAATGGTAGTACAGGGAATAGCTTTTAAATGGTTATCGTAAAACATATGATTAACGTCTGTAGACTGTTTACTTTTCTTCTGTGAACATTCTTTCAAGTGTGCAAATAGCTCGCTGGATGGTTAAAGCCCAGTTAATCTGTTTGGGTTTTGTAATGGAGAAAAAGCAATGTCTGCATGAAAGTGTCACACGAGGAGATTTAATTTAGAGATTAAAAGCTTCCTGAGTGACTTTAAAAAAATAGTTTTTAGCCAAGAATACAGTACCCCCTTTCCTTTTAATGCTCTCTGTTTTAATTTTGCTTCTTCTGTGTAATTGTGCTCTGGATTTTTAATTGAAAGACCCAATCTTGTAACCCTTACTTCTCTGAGTAATTCCTACTGGCTCTTAAGGTGTGGAGCGTTAGGATTTAAGGATCGTGTCTGGAGCTGGTTTCTGCTCTCTGAGTAGAAATTGCACCAGTCTCAGAGAGGATGGATGGACTCTGTCGTTTTCCTGCACAACTCCAACACCCACCTCTGATTTCACCAAGCATTTCCAAGGGGCTTCCTCCTTCACTCCAAGGCTTCAGGGGAGGTTTCCTGCGTTAGCTCAAAAGCAAACATCATTTTCAATGAGGACGACTTTGTAACTTGGTTTAGAGGTTTTAGACTTTGGAATAAGGCCATGTTATTGAGTTACCTGGTCAACATATGGACAGGGCACATGCTCCTTTGGTGACTTTGAGACTAAAATAACCATGAAGTTGGTACAGGGAGCGTCTTTCTGTTGAGCGTTTCACCTAACACAGCATTGTGCTAAAACTATAGCCGAGACTCCTAAATTCTCATCCTAAATAACTCTCTCTGTAATTCTCTCTGATTGGAGAGATAGCTGAGAGAGCAAATCACATTTTTTCTGGTTGAATCTCATTTAACAAGATACCAAGAGGCTCACTTTATCAAATAAGACCACAAAACAGCCTTTGGATACCCGAAGTGAGGCCATGAGCATTGTAGTAAACATTAATAGGTAGCAATTTAGAAACATTTGTGCTTTTCTCTTATGTTTTATTTATTTCCATGTCTCAATACTAATACTGCTTTATGTTTCCCTTCTGTAGGAATTCCAAGGCCTCCACATCCTCCAGATATATCCCCTTATTATCCGTTATCACCGGGCACTGTAGGACAAATCCCCCATCCGCTAGGATGGTTAGTACCACAGTAAGGAGTTCCATTTTTTTCATTTCTTTTTTCTTTTTTTGTAGAATTGTGTAGAATTTATGTTAAAAATTGTGTGTGTGTGTGTGTGTGTGTGTGTGTGCATTGAGATAAGCTATTTTGCCAACTGCCACTTCATTGAGTGGTTATGAATTGACCCAGCTCATGAAGATTAGTCCAAACTTATGCCAGGTCATGTGGTGTTAAACAAACGTGGGCACTTGGGCACAGCTTTGCATGTCATCTCAACCAGCTGATGGCTCGTGAAGCGTGAGTTTTTAAACCCTTCTGCAGAAATGTCTTTTTGAGGCCCTGACACCGCACCATGAGGGTGTTCTCAGGTTTGCTTTTTTAGGTACTCAGGGTGGTTCTCGTGGACGACCTCACTGTAAATACGAAATTTTAAGTCTCGTTGGCCTTCCCCATTGAAACCCCATTGGTTTTTCTTGTGAAACAATACAGCTTTACATCAGCCAGCGAGCAGCATTCCTGGGCGAGACATGGCTGGGCAGTTGGTATCCGAGGAATGGAATTTTCTTGCAAATAAAAAAGAGGAATTTAGTTTACTTTAAAACTAGCTACGAAAAGAGTAGTGGAAAGCTAGTCTGGGATTTTGTTTTCAACTCCTCAAGCCACATAAAATCTTATTGGTTGGGTATGAGGACCTCTCCAATAATTAGGTGCTTTTTTCTCTTTTTTTCCCTTTTGTTGCCATCTTTGCAATGGGTTTATTATGCACTTAAGCACTGCCTAGACCTTTTGTACAATATATTTGATTTAAACACTGATAAAATACTTTTGTATTGCTGGATACAACAGTCTCTGCATTATAGATCAGAATTGTTATCCCGTTTTTCTCACATAACAGGCCTCATCAGTATTAGAGAGATCACATTTCTTTAGAAATTAATTGCCCAAGGCTAGAAGTAATTTGTTCCTGCTTGAGGATTTTTAGCCAGCTGTGCTAAAATACTTCTGCACAAGTTTGCTTTGTATGAGGAAGTGGACTTCACACCCCATAGGAGGCAGAAAGTCCAACTGCTCACCCAGGTCTTGGGCAGGAAGAGGGATTTGCTTCAAAGGCTTTGAAAGGTCAACACAGAGCTGGGAATGCAGGAGAGTTGGAGCTTGGACACAGCATCCTATTTCTGGCCACTTTGCATGCTCCCCATCCTCACAGGGTGGTCATGCAACGTGCTTGGGTAGAGGCTCTCCCACCTGGAAGGTGGAGCATGTCCATCAGCCCTCTGCAGAAGGCTTGAATTTTTTCCAAAGAGCACAGCATGAGCAGGACAAAAACCCAGAGCATTGCTCCCTGAAATCTTAAATTCCTCCTCATTTGTGGTGATTTACTTTTTTTACACAGGACACCTCAAATGCTGGTAGAATTCACGTGAGTTCCTTTTGTTCTTTCTTGCTTGCAGGGCCTAGCTACCGTACAGCCAGCTCATGCTTCTCTGTTGCAACTGCTTAGCTCAAATTTGCACAGGAACAGCCTCAGCACTTAGAACAAATGTACTCAGCTGATGCTAGAAGTCAGTAACATTAAAGACACAAAGTGCATAGGGAAGAAACTCCTTGCTGTCATTGACCTGTGCCTCATTGCACATACTTGTCTCAAAACTGTACATCTTTGTGTGTGCAGACACAAGTTTGTCCTCCTTGAGCACCACATGGCAAACCACATGAATGTTGCCACGTGTGGCCAGTTTCATCAGGGAGGTGTTAGTGGCCACATCTGTCATGGGAGGACTGTCACAGCTGCTGGTTTAGAATGAGACAACACCCACGACCTGCTTGCCTACCCACAGCTCTTAGACCTTCTCCAAGTTGGGTACTGTTGAGGAACAACAGCATCACACTTGCTTTTTCCTCTAGGAGAGTAGCGTGGCCAACTTTGCCAAAGTAACACAAGGTTTTTAATTCCCTTCTCATCGCCACTCATGCTTTACCACCAACTTCCCAAGCCATCTCTCCTCAGCTGGTCTGCACGTCTGTAGCACAGTGGCCCCCCAGAAGGCATCCTGACCATTCAGATGATATAGCTGAAGGACAGATGAAAAGAACTAGCCAGCACAGACAAACCTCAATCAGGAAAAGTTGTGTGTCTTTCATGAGGATGCTGTTTTGCATGTTGCTGTATTTTTTAATTATTGTAATGAGGTGTGATTGTCTATTGGTTACCCACAATACTTCTTGGGGACTCTCCCCCGGTAACTCTTGTCAACACTTGTTAATCTGACAAAAGGCTACAAATTAAGCTCTGTTAATTTAATGTTTTCTCACCGAGATCTAAATACCGAAAGAGGCCCAAAGCGCAACTGAAGTCCTTTGATTCACTGTACTTTATTTTGGTATAAATTTACATTCATTATTGTTTTCCTTTGGATGTGTAGCCCTCAATTAGTGTGATGGCTCCATTAAAGCAAGCGAGACTTCGCCTTTAATTATTACAACAAAACACCTAGTTTCAGCTTGGGGAGAGGGTCTCTATTGACATAAGCAGAGGTTATAAAATTTAATTAGCCATTCCTATCAGATTTATGGCATTCAAATTGTTCTGTGTTTCTTTCCTTTGATCCTTGCTGTACAATCCCCAAGATTTTTGTTCTGATCAAATGAGAATAAAGCTTACTGTGCAGAGAGAAGTTTTTTGTTGTTTTGATTTTTTTTTAAACTCCTTTTTTTTCCTTTCTCTCATTCTCTCTTTCCCTCCTTTTTTCCTTTTCGCTAGGCAAGGTCAGCCAGTGTACCCAATCACGACAGGGGGTTTCCGCCACCCTTACCCAACAGCTCTGACCGTCAATGCTTCCATGTCAAGGTGAGTTCAAATGCTGAGGTCCTGAATCAAATGTAACTTCTCCTGCAGCCCTCTCTAGAAGAGGGCATTTCATCTAGGAAGCATGTTTATTGAGAGCACTTCAGTTAAACAGTCGTCCTTGGTTTTGCAGTGAGGGGTGGAGGAGGAGAGGACCAGGGGTACCTTCCCATTTGAGGAGTTAAAGGCATGCTAGTGCTGTCATTGGGCTTTAAGAATTTGAGGGAGAGGTGGAAGAGAGAGAATTCATCTTGAAAAGCCAAACTAAATGAAAAAGCTGGGAGAATGTGATGTTGAAAAAGCAAGGAGGAGAAGTCGAGATACCTTTTGCTTTCTCGGTGGCTGTCACCCAGAGCAGCGCTCTGTGCACGTGAGGGGAGCCTTGGGAGGGAGGAGGGCTGCTTTTCAAGCACAGTAGGGAGGAAGGTTATGGCACTCTGTTTTCCCTTACCAAAGCTCCAAACACTGATAGTCAACATAAAAGGGGCCTGCCTGACCCTCTAAAGCTTCAGAAGTATATATTTCTCCCCCTCCCTACCTCCAATTAATTCCATCTAATTTTCCAGGGGCTGCTAGTTTTATTTACAAACTGGTTGGCAGCACTATGTTTAAGTAATCACTAATTGCTCCTAATGATAGTTTTATTTTCTGTTCATCTGATTTTCAGTCTGGTTAATTAAATCGGTGGAGGTTTAGACTTTCCTGATGGGCTGAAACAGCTAATCCATTTTGATGATGGCACATAATTAAATTAGCATGCATTACATAGCAAGGTTCCATGTCTCTTCCCTGCTCTGTCCCTTCCTCTCCCATCTCTGCAGTTTAATATGTGAAGGTTGGTGTATAGAGAATTTAAGGAGGAAAAGGCTGAGATGGGGGCAGGGGGAGTTGGAGTAAAACACACTTCATTGAGAAATGGAAAACTGTAATTGGAGCTTGTGAGTGAATGGGTAGGGAAACGGTGTGTTGTGTGCTTCAGCTAAGTAGAGCAAAACAGAAAAATTAACATATTTGCATGTGTTGTTCCAGCAAATAGAGAGACAACTGGAAAATAAACTTTAAAAAAAGAGGGGGAAAAAAAGAAAGAAAAAAGGATTAATAGACCCAGCACGGGGGAGAAAAAAATCCTGGGCTAGGGAGAGGGCTGCAAATTTAAACAATGGTTCCCTCCCCTCATTTAATCTTTTTTTCTTAATATCTATAAAAGACTCTCAGGCATCGTGTGAGGGAAAGTAGAGCTTGATTTAGTTTAATTATTATTAGAGAGGCTAGTCGTTTGAGGGAGGGGGGAGATGTGGGAGGGGGGAGGCTATATTCCCAAGATAGGCTTTATGAAAGGTATCTAGTTAAAAAGAGTACACAGCAAATTAAATACATTATTGTGGTAATGGGACGACAGAAGTAGAGGTCTATTATACTTATGGCAGTTATAGGAAATGTAGGCTCCTTGCCCTGTTCTAGCACATCCTTTGATATTCATTCCATTCAGCAGCAGGGCCAGGACTTCTCAGAATTAAGTGATGGGTCATTATACTTTAAACACCATGGAGAAGCCTAGATTGGCAATTAAACAGCACTTGCTGACACTCGCTTGTGCCACCCTGTGACCCCCTTTAGATTGAGTTGTTGGAGCTCGGGGCCCTCAGCCTGCTAAATTGGTAGCAGGCACTTCTCCTGACGAGGGCTGGCTCTGAAATCTGCCGGCTTCAAAGGGAGCAAGATCATGTATAAACCATAATGTGGGTGCACCGTGGCTCAAAAAATAAGGCAGGAATAGATGAAATGTTACAAGTGCAAGGGGAAAATGAGAGAATAATGACAAATCTAATGCAACTCAAAGCAGAATTGTTGCACAGAAAAATGCATCCCACTGCTTGTGCATAAAATCAAGGCAGGCAGATGACATCCAGTTAACAGAAACATGTCAACAGTGAAGTAAAGTGAGAGTGAGTAAGAGAGAAGCCCCTGAGACAGCCAGGAACAAAAAATTAGTTGTCCTTAACAAGTTAAGACTCATCATTATATTCTGGCTTGGAGCCATAAAAGGAGGCAGTGGTGTATAATGAGCTGCTTAGAATTTTTAGGGTGTTTATTGCAGTTCATGGAATACTTGTCTAGAGAAAAAAAATAGAGGGGCATGTCTTAGGCGAAGGTGAGGGGTGTGCAGATACGCACACAGCCTTTCTTTTTGTCTCTGACATAAGCCCCTACGTGCACACACGCTCAGGCACACACGCAAGCTGATGAATAGATTTAAGATGTTTATCCTTTGTTTCAACCCAGAAACTTCTCTCCTGGTTTCTCGTACATGGGAACACCCTCTGGGCAGACCGTGCTCCGATACATGGTGCGGCGCGCGTTTTCTCATGCCCACCCTATCAGCTGGAGTGCCTGAGCTCAGCCTTGGGTCTCTTGCCCTGAGTAGCCAGCGTGGCTGGGAGATGGGGCTGGCGTGCCCAGGGATGCCCATGCTTGCCCACAGAGGTGCTGTTTGTGGCCATCCTCCAGTCAGCAGCCCTGCAGGGCCCCGATACAAAGCTGTGTGGGCTCTGGCCAAACACTGATGCCAGGGCAGACCTCTGCCTCACCCCTTTGTCTGTGTTTTTTCCAGAGCCCTCCCTTAAAAGCATTTCCCATCTCTGCCTGCATTATGATATAGACCTGTGAAG
The DNA here is from genome assembly GCF_028858725.1 of Colius striatus. Lineage (NCBI taxonomy): Eukaryota > Metazoa > Chordata > Aves > Coliiformes > Coliidae > Colius > Colius striatus. The sequence goes on from NC_084766.1 coordinate 29,974,994, forward strand.
CATATAACCCTTCCCAAGCTTGAATATTCCCTAAGCTTAGTAATTACAGTTCATTAGTTAGAGTGTGCTTATGAATAGTTTATAAAAGGTTAATGGGTGACTAATAGTGATTTTCATAAATGGTTTAGACTATTAAGGTAGTGACTTCAGATTGTTGTAACCACTTACAACTCTTTCCTTCGCTTGTAGCATTGCCTCATTCACTCTATATGCATGCAACATACTTAGAACATCTCTTGATCCTTGGTTACCCCTCTATAATATGCCTTTAATGTAAATTGAGATAGAGTGAACTAACTGACTGGGCAAACAGTGGACCCACTATGAAAAAACAACTACTGTGAGAGGAAATCAGGAAATAATTTAGCAGAATTACACCACACAAACACTGCACAGCAGTTAAGTGGTGACAGTGGAAAATGCCTTCTGTAATTGAAATTTCAGGGGAAATTCACTTTTGCTGAATGTAATTACAAAAGTTGGAGTGTAGCCAGGAACTTAAAAATTAACACTCTTCCTCCACTCCTATTGCCGTGTGAGCGGATGCCTACATGGAAATAAGTAGGCTTTGGGCTGAACCCTCACCCAGCCTGCTGACGTCTACGAGATTGTAAGAACAACTTTGGATCGTGGAGCGTGTTTTTATAACCCCAAAGATAGGAAGAGGTGTGTAAGTCCAGTAGGCAGCCTGGTGACTCAAAGGGAGAGAGTTTCAATGGTCATTGGTAATGAACACACAACTTCCCTGGGGAAATGGCCACCCCAGCAATAACTACTGCCAGTTGATGTAGGCTGCTGTGTCTCTGAAGTTGGGTAAAACCTCAGCTCAACTGAAGTCAGTGGAGGCTTTATCATAGTCTAGGCTTTCACACAACATGCTTCTCTGCTGCCCTTCCTTCCCATCTGCTCTCTTTCTCTCTACTTTTTTTCTGCTAAGTGATAATTGGGAAAACATTTTTTTCCCAAAAATAGAGGGGGAAAGTAAAGGGTTTTTTTCAACTGTTCTTCTCCCCTCAATTTCTTGACTGGAGTTGCTCATTCATAAAAAGTGAACAAATAAAATAACCCCTTATCTTTTGTTGAGTTTGTTTCCTTTGAACATCCTGACCATGCAACAATCCACCCATATAGGCTGAGTTCCTTTTGCAGTGTGTCTTCATTTTTGAGCAGATCCTCATTTGAGAAGCAAGTCTATGTGCCACAGTTATCATGGACACATCACAGTGTCCTCTTCAGAAGCATAACAAGTACCATCTTCTATTCCCATAAACTCCATCTGTAATCAATCTTCTCTGATATTTGAGAGCCCTTCTCCAGTGATGAGCCTAATATTATTCACGTCCATTCTCTTAACTGTTCTGTCCTTGTGCTACCACTGCACTCAACTCTTGGTTGCTGGTAGGTCCCCACTGCCCGCCCCACTGTGTCCTATGTCAAACAGGCGCAGCTCTTCTTGCCTGCTCTCTGAAGGTAGGCTTTTCATCTCCATCTTCATCCTTCATTGTCCCATTGTCACTGGCTCTCCTTCCAGTTTGAACCCTGGGTAGCCCCAGCAGAATAGTCCTCTCTTAAATGCTGGGTCTCGCCTGGGACAAGACAGTCATTCAATAGGATGTGAGTCAGCTTTTTATCACTGTGCTTATACAGCCTTCCACGAGGTCAGGATTTTGCTGTGGATTTCATTTTTGCCCATGTTTGTAAGTTCTTTTATTTAAAAAAAAAGCTCTTACTGTCAGTTTTTATTTGTTTGCATTGTGCTCTGGCTAAAGGCCTCAGGCATTTGTGTGAACTAACTTTAAGTATGTGCAATCAAAATATATACACACAAAAGTAAAGAGAGGGAGAACAGAAAAAAAAACCTGATACAAAGGCCCAGTTTTATGTCTTGCTGATGATGAGGCTGTGGCAGAAGTGGGATCAGGACATCCATTTCCTTGCAACCTCACCACTGTCTTCTGTTCTGACTTACCATGACTTTTCCCAAACATGCATTTGCCTCCCAGCTACTTTTGTCAGAGAGTGAGGAAGGCATTTGGACAGTCCACTTGGAGATTTGTGTCCATGTTTCCTTAGCAGGGGTAGGAATTTCCATTTTGTTGCCCGCTCTCCTCTTCCCTTGCCATCACACGCTCCTCCTTTCCTTCTTCCCGTGCCTTTGTTTGCTTTGTTTCTCTACAACTTGTACAATGTCACATTCTCCCAGTCAGTCCCTGCTCTTCCCATCGCTGCCTTCAAAGACAGAATACTTCTGTCTAATGATCCTGGGTACTACCAGCTGATGGACAAAGATCTTAGGATCTTGTAGTGGACAGCAGCTCTTGTTCATGAAAGTACTACTGTGTCATCTTGTGAATGTAGGGAATGTCTAGGCAGTTTGAGAGTGGGGGTTGAGGGATGCTAAGCTCAATAATGGAATTTATTAAGGGAGGGGGAAAATTCCACTGTATTTCTGATACTTTCACACACTCTAATTACTCATTGAATATCACCCCATTTTAAAACCTTTTTGATGAAAGTAATCATTGTATATTGATGATAGAAGAAATAATTCTTTATCCCCTTGCATGTTCTGTATTCTTGGGATATTTTATTTGCACCCAAACGGTTCAAAATCTGTGATGTGAGCAGGGATTTGCAGTGATAAAAAAACCTTGTTGTTTGCCAGATCACCTTAGCTTTGGAATTTTGGAAGAAGTTATTTCTGAGCCAAAATTTTAGGCTAGATTCCATTCCTTGCAACCCTGTTGACTTCAGTGTGGGTTTTCTAAGGGAAAGGAGGTCAGTCATAGTGTGCTTTCCTAATTCACTGAGAAACCTCTCTCAGGCTGATTAGAAATAATGATGAGATCAATCTTGCTTCTGAGAAGTTTATTAACTTTGCTTAAAAAGTCTGAATGATCTTGCCATGTTTATGCTGTGGCCCCAACCAAGCAACTAGATTAATACAGAAGGATTGCACATCCCTCTGAATCCAGTTGCAGGACTGGGGCCTGTTCATATATATGACCATAAACCATAAAGCTGGCAACATTTTTTTTTTCTCTTTACAAGGGCTAGACTGATATTTGGCATGAATCTAAGCCTTCTTAGGTTACCTTTAATGGGTCGAAATTGAAGAAGTTCCCCAATCTTTCCACCTCTGTTAAAGCCATGTGTCTCAGGGGTTCATTGAGACACAAATATTTTCTCATGTTCCATCAACAAAGTGTAGCTAATGAGGCATCTATAAGGATTATCAAAAATGCATCTAGATTGGCTTGGCATTAATATTTCATTTTGCCGTCAATATGCAATAAAAGATGCCATCCCAAATTCACAACGTGATTCAGAACTATAAACATTGATTCCATGCTTGCCTCAGATAATTTCTTAGTAAAGGAGTGGACTGGTGGATTTCCTTGCAGGTAGCTGAAATTCCACTTTCATCCAAATTCGTCCAGTTGAATTTGCCTTTTGTTAAGGATGTTAAAAATCATGATGTCTCATGTCAGTAATGATAATAAAGGGGAAGATTGGCTTTAATGACATTAGAAGAGTCATCATGTTTAATTTATTGCTAATTAATGCTGCCAGCTTTCATATGCTTTGTCTGTCATGTGCTTGTTATAATGCCTTTTTTTTTTAATGTGTGTACACATCCCTCCCCATTCATTCATTTTTATTCTGACGATTTACACAGCTTTCTCTCCTCTAGGTTTCCTCCACACATGGTCCCGCCACACCATAGTTTACATACAACTGGAATCCCTCATCCGGCCATAGTCACACCAACAGTCAAACAGGAATCTTCCCAGAGCGACGTCGGCTCACTCCACAGCTCGTAAGTCCTTGCTTCCCATATTCTCTTTTTAGAAAGACCAAATCATCACTTGTGCATGTGTGGCTTTTGAAAAGCCTCAGATAAGTTGTTTCTGATGTAAAATGTTTCTTAGATTGCTTTTTCTCTTCTGTTTTAATTGATTTTGACATGATTTAACTATCAAACTGTATCAAAATAATGGTAACAGTCTTTCAGAGTCATTCTGGGACACAGACAAGTAGTTACTAATTTCACTCATTTTAACAAGGAAGTGGAATTTTCTTGGTCAAGGTTCAAGCTTTTTGACTGATTTCCGTGGTACTCAGTGCCCAGTTTGAAGCTGTGAGATACCAGATGCACACCAGGAGACAATAAATTAAAGAATGAATGCCTCATTCAAAACTGCAGAGAGAGCTAGGATCAAGTTTAAGTTTGAACCAAGGAGAGCCCTGGTCTGCCTCTGCCCTCAATGCTTCTCCTGCTTCTTGCCTTTCATTTCACGGGTGAAACAGAGGGACAGTAGTTTGGCTTCCATTGACAATCAGTTTTAACTACTTCCTCTACCAACACATTCACAAGCTTTCCCTATGAACCTGTTTTCTTGAGCGCCCATGTCCTTCCAAAGTTCTTTTAGGGGTTGAGAGGGTACTTGTTGATATTGCATAAACATGAGTTGGGTTTTCTTATAAGGCTCTTAGAACTTCTCATACAGCAGCCAGGGTGAAGGCTCTAGGGAACCTTCTGGTCCTCTTCCTACAGATTTCTGAAGATTAATGCTAAAGAGATTGAGGGTATTAATGTAATAAATTCACAAGGGTTCTCACTGTGAGGTTTCTGTCTGTTGTTTCTTTAACCTTCAGAAAACATCAGGACTCCAAAAAAGAAGAGGAGAAAAAGAAGCCACACATAAAGAAACCTCTTAATGCATTTATGTTGTATATGAAGGAAATGAGAGCAAAAGTTGTAGCAGAATGCACATTGAAAGAGAGCGCAGCCATCAACCAAATCCTTGGTCGAAGGGTAGGTAACAAGGGAGAAGCACAAGTAGAGACTGAGATTCAGTGGTACTCACACCTTCTGAGTCCCTGTGTTTCCCTGGTGTTTTGGTAATGGATGGGGATGTTACTGAATCACAAGCCTAGGGTTGCTTTTTCGTTTTCACAGGCACTTTTTGCCAGTGGAGTCATTCATGGGGAAGGGGAGGAGTTAATTGATACCAGTGTTATTTCAATGTTATTTCCATGACCTGGAGATGGAAAAATCCCTGTTTTTTATTTTGTCCTAAAACAGGCAGAGAACTGAATGGGGAATTAGAAAGCCTTTGGGTCCAGTATTAGTATCAATACCTGTGTGAGCTAGAAAAGGAGAGGAGGTACCAGTGTGGAAGGGAGGGGGAGACCTCTGCAAACCTGTCACTGAGATCTGACTCAGGAGAGGCTGTTCAGACTGTGGACCCTCTCTCCTGCTCTTTGTTTAGTTTTCTTAGTTCTCCATCAGGAGTCAAAGGGGCTGAGTGAACATAAATGATGAATTGTGACTCAGTTGAGTTAACTGGAGTTATAAATAAAATATGAATGTCATCGTGCCAGATCATCCGGTTTCATCTCTTTTTTTTTTTTTAATGAAAACCAACTTGAACTGTATTTATATATAAACAATATACTCTGCTGTTAACACTTTTTAAAAAAAGACAGCACTTGTGCTTTTCATTTTGTCTCTTTCTCTCTTCTTCACCCCAGTGGCACGCGTTATCCAGAGAAGAACAGGCGAAATACTATGAACTAGCAAGAAAGGAACGACAGCTTCACATGCAGCTGTACCCAGGCTGGTCCGCACGGGATAACTATGTAGGTTCCTATGTAGGTGGAAATTTTTTTAGTAATAGAGCTTGTAGAAATGTCTGTGTGACCTGCTGAACTACAACCACACATTGCACACAAGCACTACTTGGAGAGCGTGCCTCAGGATCCCAGTCTGGTAACAACAGATGCTTCTCTCTGCAATACTAAAACTATTGGGGACAATTCCCAGCCTTCCTCTTGGAAGAGACTTCCTGGCTGGGACTAGTAAAAGGTTAGAATTGGGGGATGACGGTAGAGCTCTGTGAAGAAACTCTTGCCTTCACTTTTACCAGCATCTGGAAATGCTGTTTGGCTTGCTGCTCATTTTAAATCTCTTTATTTTTAAACAAAATTAAAAATTCCCGTAGCATGACTTCTCTCCTTTCCACCAGAAAGATGAATAATTAGTGTCTTGTGCTTATCTGTGTGAGAGTATAGTGGAAAGTGGAAGAATGACTTATCCTAGCTTCAGAGAAGGACTGGCAAAACCAAAAGCGTGACTTGTTTGAAAGTCTTACTCTCAAGTGGGGTTAAATGAATTATTCCACGCTCTACTGTTGTATATTTCCATTATATTTTGCTTTTGCCATAGTATCTTTTTTTTTGCCCTTTCTCATTTTTTAAAAAGTATTTTGGAGTTTTGTGATCAATTCATGGAGTGTTTTTTAGATTGACCCATTCCTCCACCTTTCAGAAAGCTAAAAGGGGTAGAATTTGCTGTCTGTGAAAAACATAAGGCCAGTGTTGTAACCACTTACTAGTAGGATACAACCCCTTCTTCCATGAAGGGTAAGCAGTGCACATGATAGTAAGTGTTGGTAAGCCTAAACCCATACAGTCATTTGTGACGGATTTATGGAGCTCTAAACCCTTTTTAATAGGATTATAGCGACCTGATCTAGGTGAACCTGTTTCTGCAGGGGGGTTGGACTAGTTGATCTCTAAAGGTCCCTTCCAACCCTACCATTCTATGATTCTGTGATCTTGTTTATTTAAAAAAAAATAAATAAAAATCATCTGAAACTCCTGAGGTCTCTAACTCTAGAACGAACCCTGCTCCCTACCTTCCAGGCAGATTTCCCTGCAGGTTTGGGAGCAGCAGCTGTGAGATTGATGTCAATTACATATAGTGTTACACATTTCGTTCTTGAAATCTGTCTCTTCCATCATCATCGTCATAGCTGCCTGTTTTACCCTAAATACCCTATTTTACCATCACAAACTCTGTGCTTGGCATATGACAGCGTTTACCTCTGTGAGAGTCCAACGCTTTTACATGTGTGGGTGGGCAGGAGCCCATTCAGTCTGAGGAATAGCACCAGCTCCCTGTGCTCTTCCACCATTTCAGCACTGGAGAATACCCACACTCGCTTATTTAGCAAAATGTACCCAAAGTATGTGTTTTCAAACCCTCCTGGTTCTCACTTGATCTTCTTTTCTTACTGTTGGGCTCTGCCACGCTTCCCTTCTTTGTTCGCCTTTGCAAGTGTAGCTGTGTGTGCTCCTTGGAGGACGCCTCGTTAAGCCTACTGAGGCACTGCTCCTGCTTGAACGTGTCTCTCCTCTTTCTTTTTGACGTAGTCTGGCCTGAGACTGTCAGACCAGAGACTTGAGGTAGTTCCTCAGCACTCTGCAGTATCGTCTTCTTGGGTGTTCAAAAGGGAGTAAAGGCTCGACTGAGGTTTCAGGAATGCTCATTCTGCGCAGTGACTGTGCCACCGACAGATGGGCATGTACAAAGCCTTGAGTGTTTAGGACCTTTTACTTTTGTCCTCACCGTGTGAGCACTGAGAAACCCTTTCTTCTCAAGCTAAAAAGGACAGGATGAGAAAGCCGGCGCTTTCCCAGCGGCTTGATGCTGTACCCCCAAGTGACCTTCAGGGGGAACCTTCCTGCCTGAGGAGAGCACAGTACCTTTGCATCACAGGATTGCATCATCCACAGGATTGATTTCTGCTCTCCTGGTCTGTTCAGAGCTCTCCAAGTTACCCTCCTCCCTCAGCGTTTTGTAGGGTCTCGAGCCCTTCACACATCTCACAGGGGAGCACCGTTGGGGCTGCTTGAAATGGTTAAATTGTTAGGCATCTCACATCAGGCTCGAGGATGAGGCCAGCCGTAGCTCAGGTCTTCAGAAACAGGAGCAGTACATTCAAGAAACGCAGCTTTCAGCCTGCTCTTAAATAAGAGAAGAGGATTCAGGGAATCCCTTGTGGCTCGTTGGTGTCACAAGGCACATTTGCAGTTCCTGAGATCTAATAAAAGATGTTAAGTGGCGCTGAGTGCTGGACTCAGAAGTATGTAAGGGTCTAGTCACCTCGCCTGCTGCTTGTCTAGAAAATTAATACCAAAGAACTCTGCAATCCTGTCAAAACCCATCTTGGTTTGGCTCTGTAGAGGGGGCTGCCAAAACGATTAGCAAGTATTTACATCCACATTTACTTGCAGCCTAAGAATTTGTATAGTACGGTGACAGAAAATGCCACAACCATCTGCTCAAGTCTTAGGAGGAGAATCTGAGGCAACAGCAAAGCGCTGTCTTCTGCGGAGCACTCAGAAACCTGCTGCCATAATTATCTTCTGAAGTCCATGCATTAATTTAGTTATGTAATCAAATATCTTCTCATAGCACAGAAACTGAACAAGCCAGGTGATTCTTCTCCCTGTCTTCTTTGAGAAGGGTGTTAAAAGAAATTAGTGGGACTTCTGTCAGTCCTTTGTTAGGAACAGTTTTCAAAGCTCGTGTTGAAAAGGAACTAGAAATTCCTGGTCCGTGGCTGACATTCCTGTAGATCAGCCATTTCTAATAGATTGCTCCCTAAAGGGGTTATAGTACTTTAATACCTGTGTTGAAGGCTTTGTAAAGGGTAAGTGACTCATGACCTCTCTTCTGGCTGGCCCTGGTGTGAAGAAGCTCTAAGGTCTCAAATTGAAATAGCCCTTAAATTCCCAAACATACTGCAAATATTAAGCAAATTTGCCACAGATACAGTCTGTTAATTATGCAAGTGGCCTCCTCGAGATTAAACAAAAGTCAGGCTTATGGTCCTGAGGCAATTGTCTGATTTTGATAATGTTGTCATAAAGCTGGAAAAAATTCACCAACTTTCAGAGAGTTACTGTCAATCTAAATCAGTATCGATGGAGCAGAGCCCGAGCCTCTTGGATCTTAATGTGATAAGTGGACTTCAAGATACCATTTTTTTCCCCATTTTATTCTTGGGAACGTTCAGGAACAACATTTATCTGTCTTGTCTGCCTTTTAGACCAATGGCTGTTCTAGCAGTTGATTCAGAGCGACAACTATCCACATCCCCAAAAATGACCTCAGAGATGTCAGAGGTGATTTCTCAGCAACATCCAGGATTATGTGCATGTTGGTTAAGAATCCTTTAAAATGGATAGTGTGCAGGGCTTTTTGCATCACCAGAAGGCTCTCATGAGCAGGACTGTACATGTCACAGCCTGGATGTCTGCGTGGCAGTTGACAAACAAGTACAGGAGCCCTGTGCCAGAAGGGTGGCTTTTGGGGAGGAAAAATACGACAACAACAAATCAAAACCCAACACTCACGTTGGGGGAATTTCTTACCAGTGCATTCTAAGGAACGTATCAAAGCAAGCATCCAAAATGTCATAGTGGATGTGCCAAGCTGAAGCCCATCTTAATTGTTTATCTGAGAGCCAGACCAACTTCCTAAGATGTTCACCATGTGGGAGACCCTCTTGGCTTGCCCACAGATATAGCCAATCCTTCAAAAGAGCTGCGAGAATCCTTCTTCCAAGACACGTATGTTCCCTCTTGATCACAAGGGACTGCTGATTTGGTGCCCTTTCACCAACTTCTCTTACAGCTGCATCTCTAAAAGCCAGGATTTCTTCTGCTGTTCAGGGGAGGTGTGAAAATGGAATTACTCTGTCCTCTACGTGTCCTTTCTGTATTGCTCTGCAAACCCTGTAGCTCAGTGTTAGAAGAGTTTTCTTAGAAAACAGCTTTTCTCTTTGGAGCTGGGCTTTACAATTCTTCTCTTGGAAAGTGATTGTTTGGTTTCCACAGAAGTCAGGCTCCCGGTTTCTCTCTCCCACACTGCTTGTGTACTCATGTGGGACCGTTTTGTAAGGGGATACAATTGAGAAAAATACTCCAGGTTAGTTTCCTTGTGATAGAGCAAAATGTGGGAAGGGCTTTAGTTATATCTAGATTTTTTTTCATTCTCCTGGCTTTACTTCCTGGGTTGTCAGTGTGGTTATAAACCTGCAGGTTAGGATTTTCTCATTACTGTGGCTTTCCTCGTCTGCCTCAATGGTCAGGTTTGGGTGCTGGGGAACTCCAGGGATTCAATCTGATCTCACTCATGTGCTGTCCCTGCATCAATCTCCCTCTTTTGCCCTTCCCTGCCCCACAAAATCTTGACCACGAGTGATTTTTGAAACTTCCAGATGCAGGAGCATAGAAGTGTCAAATGTTTTTTGTCTTCAGGATGAACTTTCCTCAAAAGAAGCATCTTGCAAGTTGTTCTATCCCCTCCCCAACTGCTTACAGGTTTGGGTGGGTGTTAGCATTGGGAGGGCTGCAGCGAGGCTGTCTGAAAAGTCACAGGGTGGGCAGGCAGAGCCATCCCCAGGGTGCAGCATCCCCTCAGGTGTCCCCAAGCCTCCCTGTAACTGAGCAAACGGTGTTGTGCTTCAGTGCCCTCCCTGGAGAGCTTCCCACAGCAGCCACAGCCCCGTCACTCAGTGCCATCTTGCGTGTTCCCAGGTGCTTCACTTGTTTTAATTCTTCTCATTTGTGTATGTTTCCCGCAGGGAAAGAAGAAGAAGAGGAAAAGGGATAAGCAGCCAGGAGAGACCAACGGTAAGTAAAAATAAGTCTAAATCTCTTGCTTAGCGGAAGCGTGGCAGTCCTGGTGTGACACTCCCAGGTACGGGGGAGGTGGGTCCAAGTCTTCTGGCCTCACAGGGAGCCAGTCCCTATATTAGGCAGCCTCTTTTTTTTTTTGTTGTGTTTTTTTTTTAATGCACTCTTAATTATTTCCGCGTTATTGCCCTTCTAAAACTAGTAACCAAGCCATTGCATGTGAGAGCCTCTCGTGACATTAGCTGAACCCGTGCGTAGTGACTGCACAGCCGTTAACCGCAGAGCCGTAGTGGTAATGCCTATGCCATCGTTTATGAAGTGGTCTGCTTATTTTTGCGCATCCGTGTGTGCGTGTACGTCCGTATGCCTGTGTTTGGTATGAATTTGGGCTGTACCTGGATGTTCTGATGCATGCCTTACAGTGGTAAATCGCACCCATGTTAAATTAAGGAGGTTTGCCGTTCGATATAGGACATTAGAAATACTGCATAGGCAATCTCATAGTCAATTTCCAAGAAGCCCTGACTTAGTTTTTTTGAAGCCTTTGTATAATTTGTTCTTTTTTTTCAGAACACAGCGAATGTTTCCTAAATCCTTGCCTTTCACTTCCTCCGATTACAGGTGCTAACGTCATTTTGAGTCATTTAAAATAGTTTATAAAATGCTTTTTAATTATTTTTTTTTCCTGCCATTATAGATTTTAACATTAAACACTTATGACATTAAGAAAAAAATACCATCTACACGTTTTGATAGTATTTGTTATCTTTATATCTTGATTATATGCTTGATAGTATTTTTTAACATTGTTCTTTGGTTTTGTAACAATCGCTATTAAAACAGTAATGCAGTAAAAATAACGCAAGAGTTGTACTAACTGTGCAAATTGAATATGCAGTATTTCTTTAAAGAGACTGATAAAGAATGGAAGCAAGTCAGTAATGAACCTCCTTAATCTAATGGCATTTTTCATGGCTCCCACTAAGTCTTCTCACATCAGCATGCATACGCATTTTTTTTTATTATTATTTTACTTTTTTCTTTTTGTTTCTTTTTATTTTCTTTTTTTGTTTGTTTGTTTCCTTTCTGCTCCAGCCTGTTCATTGCAATTCACTAGCTCTACTAACTCAGCACCTTGCCATGCTTTATGCTTTTATTTTCTGGCTGATACTAACACACTCATTCCGCAATCTGCTTATTCTTATCCATTCTTTTAAAAACAAATTAATAAAAACAAATGAACTGAATGTTATTCCAAAAGCTGCATTATCCCAGGAGATATAATTTCCTTTTTAGTTTTCTTTTTTTTTTCCTTTTTTTTTTTTTTCCTCTTATTTTGTATCTGAGTTGAAGAAAAAAGCATGTTCAGGATCTAACTTCCATACTCAGCTTCTTTTCTTCCTTTTTTTTCCCCCCTCCTCAAAAAAAAAGAGAATAAAAAACCACAGCCCAAATAAATCTTGCCTGAAACACCCTGCTAGACCAGCCACAATGACTTTCCTCTACCTGCTCTTTTAAAAGGGAAAGAAACAGTCCTTAATAAAGGGATACTGCAGCTTTAATTGCAACAGCTAATCTCAAGAGTTGAATAAAAATGTGATTATCACTTTTTTAACTTTAAAATCAAAAGTCAATATTTTGCAATTAATAACGAGGACATTGATTTTTATTCCCTTTTTTATTTTTATTTTTTCCTTATTTTTATCTTTCTCTTTTTTTCTCCTCTTTTCTCTCTCTCTCTCTCTCTCTCTCTCTCTCCTCTCCCCCCCTCTCCCCTTTTCTTTTTTTTCTCCTCTCTCCCTTTTCTGCTCGCTTTTCTTGAACTCATTCAGACCTGAGCGCTCCTAAGAAATGCCGAGCGCGCTTTGGCCTTGATCAACAGAATAACTGGTGCGGCCCCTGCAGGTGTGTATAGTTTTCCCAGACTCGCTATGGCTGATTTGCAGCTGGTTTATTTGGTACTTTCCCCTTTTTTTTCCTGCCTTGTTGCTTTGTAGCTCTGTGTTGTGATCTAGAAGACACAAGGGAGTGGGACACTGCCATGAGTTATCGTCTTTCTGAAGGGGTTTTGCTACTTTTTTTCTTTTTGCCTTCTTTTTTATTTTTCGTTGTTGGTTGTGTTTTTTGCCTTCCTCTTTGCTGCTGCTAGCCAAAAACCCACTGTAAAACAGCATCAGCCTTAAGCCCATCTGATCCGTGGCTCAACCACGCTCTCGCCCTCCAGGCCTTCACCCAAGGAAAGTCTCTCCCCAAGTCCCCGATAACACGGCACTGAGTGCGGTACCGGCACGGGACAGACACACGGCCGTGTCCGAGGCTTCATTTTTTGGTTTTCCCTTTGAAAGTCTTGCCCTTGGTACGAGGGGAGATTACCAAATAAAACGGAGGTGATTGAAAGCTAATCGTAGCTGTAGCTAAGATGACACAGACCAAATGAGCTCTATCCACCATTGTGTTGTATTTTTTGTGTTTACCTTATGCTAACAGATGCAAATACTCCAAAGAAGTGTCGGGCATTGTTCGGGCTTGACCGACAGAGTTTATGGTGCAAACCATGCAGGTATAATACTACCCATTAGGCCTTTGGGGAAATAAAAGCAATCTGTCCTCTTAGTGCATTTGTGTGATTTTATTTTTTTAATCTTTTTTTTTCCCCCACTTCCCCACTTTTCTCTCTCCCACAGCATCAATTGCTAATAATCTTTGATCTTTGGAATTTCTCGCTAATTTAATGCCATTTTCTCCTCTTTCTGTACCAATAACCTCTCCCTGGTGGTAGAACTGGGAACAAGAAAACTTGAAGCCTTTAAAGCTGGCAGATTTTTTTTGGCTTTTTGATTTTTTTTTTTTTCAGATTGTCAGCAAAATGAATGTTTAGCTGGACATCTGTATTTTGTCTTTCATTTGGGTCTATGTCTGCTGCCTCCAAAGGTGTTTTAAAATGGTTCTGGGATCTGCAGCACTAGTGTTTCTCTCATGATTAGAGATGTAAAAGCCAGTGTTTACAGCTTATATTGTACTCTTTTTTTTTTTGCTCTTGTCTCCAAAATTAAATACCTACCTGTGGGTTTCTACACCTTGGTGGGGTTTATGTAGATACCAGTTTTTTAAATGATCTGGATTAAATGATTTTTATTTTTCTTTTCTGATTCCGAAAATACTTTTTCCCTAAATTTTATCCCAGCAAGTGAGCTGTAAACGCCTGAGCTCTAGAGAAAAATAATTACAACATTAGTAGGACAGTTTCCAGCATTAAAAGGAGATGAAAGACATCACAGAGCCCAGATTTCAACAGCCCATGTTCTACTGTAGTTTTAATTCCGTGTATAACTCAGTACATACTTCTTTCTTGGTGGAGGGATACCGAGTAGTTCTTTTCTCATTCCTTTTTCCTTTATTATAATCGCATTTGGTTAAATTTGTTGTTTCTTTGTTCTGATACAAGCAGTCTTTGAATTTGGAATATTATGATGGTAGGTATTTCAACCCAAACCACACTCTGTGTGTAGTGATTCCTCTCCCACATTTTCCCCTCTTACTCATGCCAGTCCCTTGTGCTCCATCTCATTTAGAACGTAGACCAGACGTCCATCGTATTGTGTGTATGCACGCAGTCTTGTTTGTGCTTAGTATCGAGGGATACACGGATCAAGGGTGGTGGTGTATGTCAAAATACCAGACCAGGCACCAGAAATGTCTTAGACAGATTGCATATTGTCCCTTTTGAGGCACCCTAGTACCAGGTGTTGGGGTCTTTGATACCAGTATGTCTGTTAAATGATCTTTGAAAGCCGCAGTTTTTTAAAGATTAAAGATGAAGGGTTCAGTCCAGAAGAGCTGGGTTAGCCACTTCAGTGGGTCAGGAGGCTCAAGTCTCATGCTAGCCAAGGACTCCAATGCTGTGTTTAGTTAGGCTTCATTCTGTGGTTAGTTCACTCCACGCTATCAGCAGATATTTGTGTAGTCTAGAGATAGAGTATGTGAAGCATGTCAGGCTCTGTTATGCCAAGTGCCAGAACTGGGGGCACATCATGTTTGTGTTGCTTTATCTTTCTCTAGCTGCTTAAGTAAACATTGTACTTTTAAAACTACATTTTATCAGCAAGGAGACTTTTCATTCGGTCTGTGCAGTGCTTAGGTTACATGTGAAGCATAAACTCCCTCTTAACGTTTGCCAGATTTTGGTCAGAAATCTTTGCAGCACATTGGAGACGAATTCAGTGGTGTAGCTGATAACTTGAGGCTCGCTGAATGTAGTCAGCTGCTTTTCTTTTTTGGATTTGTGTTTTGATTTGTTGGGTTGTTCTTTTTTGGAGGCATTTAACTAGGTATTAGAGCATTTCTCCCATAGTTCTGGTCCTAATCATTAAACACTGCATTTGCTAGCATGGTAGCATTCTGTGGCCCATCCTGAGTAGGTGCTAAAGATGTGCAGTTTGCTACTACAGTAGAAACTGAGACATCTTTGCTCCCAGCAGCCAAATAAACCCTTGTCATCCTCTGTGGCTTTCCCTCGTGGAAATTGCAGCATTACAGGCTTCCCGATGCTGTCCTGGAGCTAGTTTCAGGGGCGGGACGAGCAGTGTCAGGTGTGTTGCTGTTTTCCAGACTGATGGAGCAGTTGATGCTTTCAGAGTGACACACAAGTGAATACTCCTCACTGTTGCTTCTGAAGAGGGGGGAATATGTAGTATTTTTGCAAAACTGAAGCACATAGAGTTCCTTGGATGTTTACTTACTCCCTCTCAGTTGCCTTGTGGTGTTACTCACTTCTGTTAAATTTTGGCTTGCAGGGTTTGGGGGTTTACCATCTATGCCTTCTGTCCCACCTAACCCTGACATGTACCTGACCACAGGTAACGTGTGGTGGGAAAGGCACAGGATAGAGAAATGTTCCCACCTCGAGCCATCATGATTTAAGTAAATGGCTTTTCAGACTAAAAGTGGCCACCCTATTAAAGACATTAATATACAACAGAAGTAGAAAAAAGTGATCTGCTCCCATAGCGCTGGTCAAAGGAAAGTTACTTCAGGTAGCAGACCAGTGGGTTTGGTTTTAAAAAGATTGTTAACTCTGCAGAGTTAAGAAGTCAAGTAGACCTGGTTTAAGTCTGCTTTGCCACAGGAGCTGTTCCTTTCAAGCCACAGAATTTAATAGTATTAAAAAAGAAGGTTTGAATGTTTGGCATAGTAGGTTCAAACTGCCTCCAGGGAAGTAGTTCACTGCCTTGTAGGTTCAGAACAATCCACTTGAATGGCTTCTGGGCCACCATCAATGAGGCAGGCAAAGCTTGGGCCTCTGCTTGCGAATGACTTTAATTTGGGGATTAGGGGGAGCCCTGCAGTCTCCAAATTATGAGAACCTCCCTTTCCACACAGGTGTTATTCATGACCTTTGTGAAGCATTACTGTTCTGCTTTGCCACTTGAGCTGTACAGAGGGTCCAAACATGAACTGTGGCCCCGGTAGCTTTGGAGTTGAAGTTAGGAAGTGTGAGACAGAGGAGAGGGGAGAAAGAGCAGCAGAATTGTCCTTAGCCAAGAGCCAGAGGCATCCTGTGTTGTTTGTTGATGCTAGGGGGATTAACAGGTTCTGTTTTGAGCCCACCAAATTAATTTTTTTCTGTCTTTTAACGTTGCTCTAATAAAGCATGGTTTACAGCCTTCACTTGCTGTTCTCTATCTCTCTTTCTTTCTTTCTTTTTAACATTTAAGCTGCATGATAGTCTTTAGTTTTTAGCATGTATTGATCTGCAGGCTAACGTGGTTAAAACTTTTAATAGCCCTAACCCCTTACCGTGCCATTTGGAATGTGGAGCAGAACCCGAGAGCAGAGCCTGAGTGTCTGGAGGAAGGAGTGTCACAGCACTGGTTCATTACTGAAGCTGGTGGAAAGATGAGGTTGTAGAGTTGCAGGGTTCCCTTCCTGGCCGTGGGAGATGCTATCTTTTAACTCCAGGATCAAGCTGGTTAGATCTCCCGTGCAGTCAAGAAAAATCTAGCCCCGTTGCCTAGACAGCAGCCCTCTGTCTGCGCAGTTGCCATAGGGGAGAACATTGACAACCATCAGTGGAACTGGGGCACCTACACGAGTGGAGAGTGTCACCCAGTGACAGTCAGCTGCTTCCTCTGATGAAGTTGCCAAGGTAGGGCAAGGTATCCACTGGAGGAGAGGGCAACTTACTCCTTCACCCGAGTGGCTTTGAGCAGCCTAGCCGAGCGTCCAAATTTTTTGTGGCATAGCTACTCTAAACAGACTTTGTCATGTAGCTCGGGCTGTGTGGCAGCGGTTCAGCACTTCCCATGGAAAGCGTGCTTGTGAGTAGGAGGGCTGGAGAAGTCATCATTATTGGGGTCAAGGTGACCACTGAATGTCATTCTGCCAGATGCTGTGGTTGTTTGCCTCATTATTGCTGTCCTGCTGCTAGATTTGTCTTGCATATACTTGGCAAGAAAGATGGTGTGAAACTGTCATCTGTTTTCATTGCTCCTTTACATTAATAAGTGGATAGAGGGAGGAGAAAAGATCTCTGTCGGGTCACTTACTTATTTAAAGATGAGCGGCTCTTGCAAGACTCTCATGTTCCCTGGTGTAAAATAAGCTCTATATTGCTCCTCACCTTTGTACCTGTCGTCGTGCTCTTCATCTACTGAAATTGGATCCCACTCTGGAGTTACATGGATGGCCTCCCAGAGGAGAATCCCCCAAAAGGCAAACAAGCAGCTTCCCAAACCTACCACTCTCCCTTAAAACAAAAAGTACAACTGAGTCGATTTACAGCCACAACCTGCAGGCCATACAACCAGTTATTCTTGTTATTTTGGATCATACTCTGTTTATCCTGTTCTTTTCCTGTTTTTTTCTTCTGTTTGCTTTGTTTGTTTGTTTTGGTTTTATTTCCCCTCTCTCTCGTTCTCTCTATTATATATCTCTCCTGTCTGACTCTGACATTTCTGGATTTGGTGTGGTTCTTAACAGAGGAGCAGTAGTTTGCAGCCATCCTTGCCTCCCAAGGGCAGTGCCTCATTAAGAGGAAACAGGGCACACAGGTGTAGATGTAGCCTCGTTGTGTTGGACAGCGTTATGGGACATCTTGGGATACCATCAACTACCCAGAGCTTTTATTTTATAAGGGTTAATTGTTTTATTTCCCCGTCCCCCCCGGAGGAAAGTTGAGCTTGTAGATTAACACAGAGGGCTCCAAAATCATCTGACCTGATTTTCCCCGTTATTAAAATGACTTGAGGAAAGGAGGCAGCCTGAAGAGGAGGGGGACGAAGAGACAATTGGTGACTCCTTCCCAAATGTGTTAGCCGAGGGGAGGTTCCCAAGCGGGCCTGGTGCTGAGGACACCTCGCCAACCCCCCCAGGATGGCCCGTGGGGCCGAGTGCCACCTGCGTAGAGCCCAGCGTAGCTAACTGACGGCTCTTTGCTTTAGCAAGCTGTCTCCATCAGCATCTCTGCCCTTTATTCACAGATAACTCTCTCCCTGTTTCTAGGAGAAAAAAAAAGTGCGTTCGCTACATACAAGGTGAAGGCAGCTGCGTCAGCCCACCCTCTTCAGATGGAAGCTTACTAGACTCTCCTCCGTCCTCCCCCGCCATGCTCGCCTCCCCCTCCAGAGACTCGAAACCACAGACTGAACAAACGCAACCCCTCTCGCTCTCATTGAAGCCCGACCCGCTGGCGCACCTGGTCCTGATGCCGCCGCCATCCTCGCTCGTCCTCGCCGAGAGCGCGGCGAGCAAGCCCGGCGCCCTGCCTGCCGCCAGCTGCCCCAACGGGGCCCTGGACCACCCGCCGGCCGCCCTCCCGCCGGCCGCATCCCTCGCACAGCCCTCCACGTCCTCCTTGCATTCCCACAGCTCGCTGGCGGGGACACAGCCCCAGCCGCTCTCCCTCGTAACCAAGTCCTTAGAATAGCTTTAGCCTCGTTAGCCCTTTCGGTTTCCTTTCGGGTGGGGGAGGGATTGAATTCTGTTGGGATTTGGGGTTTTGATTTTTCTTTTCCCCCCCTTTCTTTTCCTTGGTTATTTTTTTCCTTCTCCTCCTTGTCGTCGTCCACTGTTCGTCGTCGTCTCTTGGTTTCGTTTTTAATTCGTGCCATGTGGCTACATTAGTTGATGTTTTATCGAGTTCATTGGTCAATATTTGACCCATTCTTATTTCAATTTCTCCTTTTTAAATATGTAGATGAGAAAAGCCTCATGATTCTGCCAAAATTTTTATCAACAGCTGTTTAAAGTCTTTGTAGCGTTTAAAAAATATATATATATACATAATTGTTATGTAGTTCCAATAGCTTAGTTTTCAAAGACTGATTTTAAAAACTACCAAGGGGAAAAAAAAAAGGGAAAAAAAAGAAAAAGAAAGAAAAAGAAGCAATTTTGAAGCAGCCCTTGCCAGAGGCGTTGGTTCTGTATTATTTGTATTAAATACGAGCTTGCGAACCAATCACTTTCCACCTGGTTTTTAAACCTTTCAGGGCACAACGGATGAGGTGCCGATGCTACTTCTTGGTTTTTTCTTTTCCTTTTCCTTTTTTTTATTTCTCTCCTCTCCTTCCTCGTGTGAAACAACCTTTATTGTGATGTTACTTGTTATTGTTTAAATGTACAGAAACAAAGGGTTAAAAAAAAAATAATGTGTTAATATTACCTTGTTCCATGGTGTTGTTCTTTTTTGGGGGAGGGAACGCTACTCAACAATTAAAAGTATCACAACGCTATTGGACCAGTAGTATTTATTGCTTTAGAAATTGCTTGTTGTATCTGTATGTTGTCCCTTTTTAAAATGGGGTTTTTGTTTTTCCTTCTTTTTTTTTTTTCCTTGAAACATTGTATAAAGCTTTTTGGGGTTTTTTTGTTGTTTTTTTTTTTCCTTTAGTGTAAGCATCTTATATATAACAACTCATTTGTACAAGGTTTTTAAGTTTATATATAAATGTGTATATATATATTTTTTTCTCCAGGATTTTTTTTTTTTGGTTGGTTTTTGATTTCTTTTTGTGCCTTTTTCTTTTTTGCTCTATGAAACACAGTTGCCACCAAATGGACATTCGCTGATGCTTTTTTTTCCTCTCTTTCCTTTTCCAAGGATCAATAGTGTAAAGAAAATAAAGAAACAAATTGCTTTAAAAGCCATTACACACACACACACACACACACACACACACACATACAAAAAAGACTTGAAAATTTAGCAAGGGAATTTTTAGCAACGCTGTTTGAGAAATAGCAAGGTCCAAGTGTCTCCCGTTTCAGAACTGCAGCTGAATCCCCTGCGACATTAGGACTGTAGGCTGTGTGCAAAAATCTTTTATGTGCCAAAACTCTCAGTGACTTTTAACTTTCTCCCGACGACTTTCTTATTTTCTTTCTTTTTTTAATGCTGTAATTTTTTTGTTCATCATGTTTTGCTGTGATGTTACATAGGTAGATATGTATGTAGTTTTAATGTCACCTATAACAGACGTGTTTGGTAGCAGATTGTCCGGAAAGCATTTAAAATGAAGAGGTATAAACCCTTAAGGGCCAAATTCTGTATATTAGATTATTCATAAAAGGAAAATCAGACTGCCACTTTTATGTACACTTACTACATACAGGTAGGTAGCAAACTTAAAACAAAACAAAAAAAAAAAAACCTAGGCATGTTGATGTTGCAAAAAACGCTGTATAAAGCTGAGAAATTGTTCATCTGTTCATTCAGTGCCATTGTAGTTGACATGAAGCGATTGTAAAACTGTCTCAGATTTTTCTCTGGTTTATTAAGATGCTAACTATAACATTTTTTGTGAATACTTTGAATGTTTCCTAACAGTTGTGATGTTACTGTTCCGTTTTATGCTCTTATTCCGATTTTCATTTTTAATGGTTTGGAAGCCATTTTTTGTAATGAATAAATGTTCATGCTGTACAGTATCTGTAGCATGCAGTTCTGGATTAATAAAAGCAACTTAGTATGTGCAGAGAATGACTTGTCAACTCATTTATGCGTTGACTGCATTTTAATCTGGCCAGAAAAGATTTATAGCCTGAGTGGAAAACTTCCTTGAAAAAGAACTCTGAAAATCGTGGCAGGTTGCAGCCAGGTCTGGTGGTGAGAAATCCTCCATTTCCTTTGGGTTCCCGTTTGTGCCAGCCCTCTCCTCTCAGCAAGATGTTGCATGAGTAGCAGGGGTTGAAAATCCTTTTCATTTGAAGCAAATGGCATGTGGTTTGGCAAAGGACAAGCAGGACATGAGCTACAGTAATATCATGCCTCTGTGTGAAGTGATCCAGGCTGGGGGATGGGAGACCAGGCCTGGTGATACCTTACAGTTTAAAACATTTTTGTTCAACCTAGTGATCCCAAGACAGAAGGCTGCTGCTCTGTGAAGGTCACATGGGAGAGCTTAGGTAGCCCTAATTAGTCAGAGCCATTGTGCTGGCATTAGGCTTTTTCTCCTGGATAGATTGGAGTCTATTTTTCTATTCTATTTATTTTGCAGTGCAATGAGGCCTTGCAGCAAGTAGTGAACATCCAGCATCCACCCAACACTGCAATGCCTACAGCTGCTGCAGAATGGGAGTGAACTTACACACAAGAATTATTCTTAAGTGGTTAATTTGAGTCTCTTGTTTTTTGTGTTTTTTTAAACTAAGTAGAGATTTAAGCTTCGTTATTTCCAGGAATCTCTCAAGTGGATGTCACCATATCTCTAGGTGTCTGAAAATCTCAGCCATAGTAATTTCTGCAGTGGCACTGGAGGGCAATGGAATGCAAAAGCCTTGGTTCCCTGCCACCATTCCAGTGTGTTGCTCAGGTAATGCTCTGCTCTTCAGCTGATCTTGATGTACTCTGTGGGAAGGGTAAGTATTCTTTCTTGTGTGGGAAAGAGGTGAAGTGATTTTCTGCAGAGACCTGGGAACTGGGCCGTTTTGGGAAGCCCAGCCCTAGTGCTGAGACCGTGCTGCTCTCACTGTTGTGTCCAACGAAACCAAAAGTGGCTGCAGAGTGGTCGTCTGTTGGCCGCAGAAGGAATTTGCTTTGTAGAGGGGCTGAGGGGTGCTGAGTGAAGTACTAAATATTCAAACTGAATATATAGCACTTAATATTGCTACCACTTTTTTTAATGACTAGAAGCCAAAAGCTTTTTGGGTTTTTGTTTCAAATGTCTTAATAAAGGGTAATGGACATGAGTATTGCTTTGTATTGCCTATTAGAAGCTGCATTTTTTGCCAGGCTCCATGTGTATCTCCCTGAACCCAAGGCCTGGTGCTGTTTCTCTTGTGGTCTAACATGATGCTTCCTTGGACTTCAGTGGGACGTGTCCCCTCGTCACCTGTGACAGCACTTTGTGGAAGATGCCAAACCTTGCCGTTGTTGGTAGCCAGCAAATTGAACGCGATGCTTAAATTACTCTCCTGCTATTTAAGTTTTCTAGGGAATTGGGGTTTTTTTCCTTCTCTTAAATGTTTTGACTCTTGCTAGAGCGTGGCTATCCATCAGCCAGACACATGTGCTGCATCTCTGCTGGGGATAACTGCTCTCTTCTCATGTAAAACATAGTGCTCCAGGGAGATCTTTGAATGCCATGATTCAAAGGAGGCACCATCAAGGTATGACTCATATATTCAGTGAATAGTGTGTTCTTTGCTCTCTGCTTTATTAGCAAGCCTTCGGAAAGCTGAGTTCCAAAACCACTGCTCCTGGCTAAATTGGTTTTCCTTCTGTGTTTGCAGTGGGAGAGGTAGATGTACGAAAAGGTATGTTGGGCAGAGCTTGCAAGTGGTGGATGACTTGTGCTGGGAACTCTTGTTTGTTGTGGAAAACAATTGTCTGTTCCTAGGAAAGCAACCGCTTGGGTTTCCTGTAGGTTGTGCTTTGTCGTGTGTCCTTCAATGGGCTTCAGTGGGCCTTGAGATTCACCTCTAAATTTCCCTTGCTTGGAAGAGCTGAGCTGGGTCAAGGCTACTGGAAGAAAGTCATTATTTATATGGCCTCCATTTTTGCCCAGGAGTCACAGCCAAAAAGGCCACCAGGCTAGGTTCACTGGAGACAAGTCAGCCCTTCCCATACACTGTAAGTGTGAATAGGGTGAGCAATGGGCTACAGGGGTATAGCCTTATCTTCCTTATGAGGAAAGGCTGCGGGAACTGGGGCTGTTCAGTCTGGAGGAGACTGAGGGGGGATCTCATTAATAAGTATATAGAAGGTGGATGTCAGGAGGCTGGGGCATCCCTTTTTTCTGTTGTATCTAGAAACAGGACAAGGGGTAATGGGATGAAGCTGGAAAACAAAAAAAAAATTAAACATAAGGAAAAACTATTTCACTGTTCAGGTGAGGGAGCCCTGGCCCAGGAGGATGTAGAGTCTCCTTCTCTGGAGGTCTTCAAACCCACCTGGATGCGTTCCTGTGTGACCTGATCTAGGTGGGACCTGCTTCTGTAGGAGGGGTTGGACTAGATGATCTCTAAAGGTCCCTTCCAACTCCTAACATCCTGTGATTATATGATTCTATGGCCCAATTGCCCTGTTCACCCCTGGATCTGTGCAGGGGAGGGCAAGCAGGCACTTTCTCCTTGCATGGGGCTACCACAGGGCAGCGTGGGGTCCTGCCTGCAGTAGGAAATTCACTGTGGCTATTGCTTCCATTTGTTTTTATGGGGTAAGGCAAGGAAGCATGTCAATGTATTGCATGTTCAGGAGACATTTATTTTCCATTAGTTTTGCAAATCTCATTTTTCACTTAGTGCATGGAATTTTAAAAAGTTTAAGCAATTGCTGACTCAATAAAGCAGTGCCACATGGTTTTAAGCTTTGCTTAAAAGACAAAAAAAGAGAGGGAAAGGCAGGAAAAATAGCAATCTTTGGAGTCCTGTTCATTTCATTAGACCATAAAGAGATGTAAAGAGAATTCACAGTGTTATAGTTGCAACAATCATGAAAGCAAACAATAATAATAATAATACTACAAACGAATGTGTGTGACAATGCTGCCAGCTATGTCTGGCATACACACAGGAGTAAGCACTTGCTTTACCACCTAAAGTTCTGGATGAAGATTTTTGATGCTGTTTTGGGAAAGGTGCTTCAGCTGACGACTAAATTCAGTACAGGACCAACGCTGAACTTCAGTGTTCTTTGTTGGACAGGAAGGCTAAAGGTCTTGGAGCCTTAAAACAATGAATATGCAAATCTGCTGAGAGATTGTGGTAATTGCTACATTATAAAAAGAGGATAGGTGGGTACTTTGACATTCATTTTAAGATGTTCTTGGAAAACATCTTGAGATTTTCAAGGCAGATCAGCTACATTTAAATGCATCCCAACCACCCATCATTGTCAAAAATGCCACCAGCCCATTATAAGGACTCTCTAAGGACAGGAGTCTAACCCTTGGGCTGATCTTCTTCAAAGTATTCACATATTCCTTACATCCATGTCCTAGGAGTTGCTCTTTTTCTGAGGTTGGAAAAGTATTTAATCTGTGGTGGGGCAGTGTTAGCCCAGACCTCTAAGGCAGTGGATATCATGAAGTCATGCTGGCTGTCCATCTGTTTGACCCTCTCCTCATAATTCTTGGATCCTCTGGCATTCTGAACCAGGTTTGACAGCAGCAGTGAAACTCTCGGAGATGATAAAGTCCCTCTGAGTTCCAGGGAAATCACTGTCGGCACAGAGAAGCAAGGCTTTCCAGATCTGCTGCTGAAGAAAAGGCAGGGAGAGTTCAGCTGTTATCCATTCTCTCTGGCAGTGTCCAGATGGCCAATTATCACACATCTACTTCTGGACCAGCATCTGCACTCTCCTGCCCAGCTGGCAGGCCAAGGAGATTAGGTAGGAGATGTGGAGAGCACTGAGGTGTTGAAGGGAACAAGGGAACATGGGAAAGAGTTAAGGGTATAGGGAAAACTGGAACTACTGCAGCTGCAGTATGTAGCATTATGTAAGACTGCAGTGTGGAGGCGAGGTGAGGGGAAGGACAGTGGGGAGGATAGGAGACACATCTGCAGGACACCAGGCCTTGCTAATGTTGCTGCTCAGAGCAAAGCTGCTCTGGAAAAGTAAGATCCCTTGGTGTTATCAGTTACTTGACTCATTCCCTTGACTTAGTTGCTTTCCCCAGCTCACCAATGAGGAGCACAGTCTCATCTAGGAGGTACCTTTGGGCAGGGGCTCTGGCAGGGCAGGCTGCCATGCCCTGGCCTGGCCCCACACCAGAAAGGTCTACAGGGTGGGAAAGGCTTGAGATGTTTCCACAACCCTGTGGCATGATGAGGACCAGGGTTGAGTGTGCATACCAAGAAGGATGAGGGTTTTTTTCCCAAAATGAAGAGGAAGAAAAAAAAATCCTCTTGTTTGCAAACAAGCCTGTTTGTAGTAGCTGGTTCCCAGGCACTAGCAAACACCCTGGTTTTAATCTTCCTCTTTTGCTCCCTTGTTCTGTGTTCCCTTTTGAATATGCTGCTGGGTTATTTTTGGATCTAACTATATCTTTTTAATCTGTTCCCCCCTGCCCATTCTCAGCTCCCACTGCCTCCCTGCTTGCTCCTCCTTCAAACTTACATAATGGCACATTATACAAAATAGCTAAGCAGGTGGTATTTTTAAAGACAGTGAGTGAGCATTTTTTTGGCCTAAATTTGGAATGAAACAGATGGATTTTAAGACTCTGCTTTTTCTATGAATAGTAACCGTTGTTCTCCACTGCCTTAAACACCAGTTTCAAGACCACCTCCAGCAACCAATCAGCACTCTGTTATTTAATTATAACAAAATTCTTAGCTCTGTCTGCTGCTGCATGGGCAAGTGGGGGGCACTGGATCAACTTCTGGAGCCAGGCAGACTTGCCAACAATAATTTTCCTTTTCCCAGAGGGCCAAGGGGGCCTGGAGCAGGTTCCAAGTTCCTCCTAAACTGACTGTTCAGTTTGGGCTGCCTGACAGAGCGCTTGAAAAGGGTTATAGAAAAGCAGATAAATGCACTTCTTGTTGCAAGCTTCCCTGACAAGCCAGGCCTCCAGAACAGTGATCTCATTCCTGCCTCATTATTAGTGGTGCCAGATTTTTTCCATTAACAGGTAATTGAGTCGAAACTAAAATAAGCAAAGTTTGTTTTATCTGATGCATTTTCTTGCTTGCTTGTGAAAGAAAAACACTTTAGAGAGGGGTTTGCTTTTAATGTTCATGGAAATGTATTTACCTCTTAGAGATTCCTCTCTGCTGTGGTGTAATTAACCTGACTGGTCTTTTTGTTATTGTTGTTTTGATTTTTAAAGCAAAGACATTGGCAATGCTTAATTTTTTTTAAATGGTTTGAATTGCCCAGGACCAGCAGGGTTGAAGTTGCCTGTTCTGTGCATGGTCACGAGCAATATTATCCCACTCCTGTGTGTGTGCACTTGTGTTGTGTGATTAACTTCACCCATGGCCCCAGAGGGAAAGCAAGAGCTTGATTGGATGATGCTGTGTACCACTTCCAGGGTTATAATGAGACTTCCCTTCCAGAGAGGCTGAGGAGACACTGCTGAGATCAGACAATGTCTTCTCTCCTGATCAAACAAGGAAACAAAGTGGCTGCCTGTGAAGATCCTTCTTTGTTTCTAATCCATGTGGTTAGGAGGGTGGGACAAGTGTAAAATCTGTGTTACACATCCTTCTGTTGAAAAGACATCTCTTGTAGAGGAGGAGAGAAATCTTCTACCTGTCTGGGGGTGTGTGTGTGTGCAGGGACTACCATGCTGTTTGCTTCTGAGCCAAGGAAGTGCCACTGCCAAGAAAACATGAACAGTTCCTCAACCAGCAGCTTCAGGCTTCCCTGTGCTGCCAGAGGACCACCTCCTCCCCCTCCTCAGCTGCAGGAGATGGCCCTGCCCTGGGTAAAAGGCCTCAAGAACAGCGTGTGAAATGCTGCAAGCCCTTGGAGACAAGTATGTCCTGCAGAGAAGTTACCACCAGTGTGACTGTCTTCACATTTTCCAAGGGAAATCTCCTTGGTGCCTCCTAATCCTCTGATTCTGTGATTCCTTGGCAGAGTCTAGGTCACCATACTTGATGTCAAGCAGTGAATATCCTCTAAAATGTATGGGACTGATGCCCAGGAGGGCTATTTTCTGACCTAGCTTGGGCATCTGAGACGCTTGCTTGTGGGGTCAGCTCTGACCTTACTGCTAGGCAAAGCAGGTGCCTATTGTTTGCATTTCCCTTCTGTGTCCTGAAGGAAGTAAAATCCACAGAGCCTGTTGCATCATTTCAGCTACTAGTCTAATGGAAGTCGACTAACGACGTTGAGCAACAGACAAGTTTCATGTTTGCTCTTTTGCTTCTGTTTTAGGCTATCCATGGAGGTAGGTGCCTGCCTATATTACCTTTGTAAAAGAGGCTGTGTTCTTCAGCAACATTGGGACTTGAGCTCTTTGTCAACAAACTGATGTCCTTTTTCTGTGTGACCTCTTCTCCAGCCCTTTGCAGTGGAGCAAAGAGATGGGAATATTCACAGAATCACAGAATCATTTGGCTTGGAAGAGACCTTTAATATCATCAAGTCCAACCACTGCCCTCACACTGCCAGGCCCACCACTAACCCCTGGCCCTCAGCACCTCAGCTCCACGGCTTTTAAATATCTCTAGGGATGGGGAATCCACCACCTCCCTGAGCAGCCAGGGACAGGGGCTGACAACCCTCTCAGTGAAAAAATTCTTCCTAATGTCCAAACTAAACCTTCCCTGGAACAAATGGAGGCCATTTCCTCTTGTCCTGTCACTTCTTACTTGGGAGAAGAGACTGACCCCCACTTTGCTACAACCTCCTTTCAGGCAGTTGTAGAGAGTGATCACGTCTCCTCTTCTATAGACTAAACATTCCCAGTTCCCTCAGCCATTCCTCATCGGTCTTGTGCTCTAGACCCTTTACCAGCTTCTGTGCCCATCTCTGGACACGCTCCAGCTCTGTCTGTCTTGTAATGAGGGGCACAAAACTGAACACAATATTCAAGGTGTGGCCTCAACAGTGCTGAAAACAGGAGGGCAATCACTTCTGCTGCCACATTAGTGCTGATACAGGCCAAAGTGTCCTTGGCTGCCTTGGCCACCTGGGCACACTGCTGGCTCATGATCAGTTGCTTGTTGACCAACACCCTTAGGTCCTTTTCCTCCAGGCAGCTTCCCAGCTACTCTGCCCCAGGCCTGTATCATGGGGTTACTGTGTGTCAAGTCCAGGACGTGGCACTTTGCTGCAAGAGGACTGGTAGGGGCAGGGGAAGGTTGAACAAGGAGAATGCTGAGCGTGGGCTGTGGGATGGGGCTGTAGCAGGTCCCGCTGCAGCTGAGACCCTGCAGCATGGCAGGGGAAGTGAGTGACTGCAGAAGTGCTGAGCTGGTAGCTGTGCCTGCCTGCTGAGCTCTGCCTCAGCCTCACATCCCCTGGGCTCTGAGAGGCTAATTGCCCATTCACAGCCCGTTTCAGCACAAACAGGACCTTCCAGGAGTTGGGAGCATTTCTGGTTTTGTTTTATTTTAATGCCTTTCTAAAAAAATAAAAGCAGAAAGGCCCATACTTAAAGGTCAAGTACATAACTGTTTCTAACAGGGATTTTAAACGTTGTCTGTTCCTCTGAGCAGGTATCACGGGGTCAATTACCCTGACTAGCCATGACAGACACAAGACACCTTGCACTCCCCCACCTGCTCTTGAACATATCCTTTCTAAAGCAGAATTTAAAGGCTGTTTTGTTTCTTTAAATGCATAACTTTGGGGGCTTTCTAGAGGGAGAATTTGGTTGTCTTTCATCTCATGGAGGTCTGATACTAAGATTTCTCTGGCAGGGAAGCTGTAGGAGAAATCAGGCAGGTGCCATGGGAGCCATGGCCCTTGTCTAGGCTGAGATGGAGAGCCTGTGAGGTAGATGTAGTGGGTATGACAGAGAATACCAGAAAATGCCTGCCAATGGCTGAAAGTAAACCAAGCAAGATACCCATATTACATCACTGGTTTGGGATATGCATTAACTAGGTCTGTCAGTTTACCTGGCTCTAAAATGGCTGTAAAAAAGGTGCAGTCATGAGGTGCTCTGGCTTGCACATTACTGTAATAAGCATGCTCAAGAGTGGCACAGCAAAATCAGGATTGCAACCACAGTGGGAGATAAAATTCCTTCTCCAGTCACTCATTCCAACATATATGTTTCTCATCAGATTTTCCAGGGTATTCCTAGCTGTACCAGTGATGTGGTTTAGCTCCCTGTTCACTGCACGGATTTTCCTGAAGCAGCCAAGTGGCTTGTTTTTATAAACTTCTCTGCATCATGAGGCTAACAAAGAACTTGGATTAGCAAAAAAAACATTGAAGAAAGTGGCTTCACTTCAAATTGCTTTGTTTTGTTTTGAGAGATGATGTTTTTCTGTTTCCCATTCTCTTTATATTTTAAGTGAATTTAATTAACAGACATCGCTCAGGTGTAGGAAATACACAGATGGGAAAGATTTGCCATCTACAAATCTGTTCCTTCATTAAAGCCTCTGGTTGGCCAGAGACCACCCACAGGCTGGACAACAATGGTACAGACACCTCTGAACTCTCCCTTCTTCAGGCTACTCGAACCTGGATGAATGACCTGAGAGATGTGACAGCTGCTCTGCCTCCTTCTTCCTTCAGATCCTTTCTGTTCCATTCACACTTTATACAGTGTTCATCACTGCTGCATCTCAGCACCTCGGGTTCTTTCCAAGAGCCACCAGGTTTACCCGTTGTCCTGCATGCCACAAGGATGTTGTCGTAGCATCAGCTCCACCGTACTTGTTTGTGGACCTAAGAACCACTTTGGGGTTGAGTTTCTTGTTTGCAGGGTATTTTATATGTTTTTCAAGAATAGTGTCTATTAGCAGTGAATATAATGGTGAGATAAACTGCTTCAAATCCACTGAAACTAGAGAAAGATCTGGCCTGGTCAAGCAGCCTTAGTTACATGGAAGAGAACACAAGGACTGCTTGTATTGCATCAGTGACTTTAATATCCTAATAGATTCAGTCAGGACCTTTTACTTGGGTATTAGCATTGATGAACTTTGTACTGATTTGCATCTCTTTTCTGGCATGAAATTCCCAAGATTTCCAATGGCAATTCATGGCTTTGGGTGTCCCATTTGATGAAGGCTGGTTTGCAGCAAACACTAGATTCCTTTCATTCCAGAGGGAAAGGAGTCTGTGTAAACTGTCTCAAATTCAACCCTAAAACTGAAGCCAAAAAAACAGTCAGTAGCTACTACTGAAAAAACCTACAGTGATCTTATTTTCATTTAATCCATGAGATACATTTAGCACACCTTTGGTACTTCATAACATAATAATATTTTTCATGTCAGAGAAGGCAAAAGGAACAGGGGTATAAATAATTCTATATGTTAGTCACGTTTCAATGTGCTCAAGTTTCACCATTTCATATAGATCGTTTGGATTTGGTCCAACCAAAGAATCATGTTTACCCAAACTTAAATATGATAAACATTTAAATATGCTCAAGTTTCACCATTTCAAACAGGTCCTTTGGACTTGATCCAAACAAAAAAAAATCACTTTTACTCAAACTTAAATATTTGAGGAGTGATTTCCCCCCCCTCCCCCAAATATACCTGTCTTTTTTAGTGGTGGTGTTGTTCTGGCTAGATTTCTTTACCCTAACAGAGGTGACTCCGCAGCACATTTCTTTTGACAAAAACACACAAAACCAACACGGATCAGTTAACACAGATGACATCTTTAAACTTAAATACATTTTTTCACTATAAACGCCACCAGTCAACTTTCGTGTAGGTAGGTTTCCATTGTTAGTTGTCAAAGTCTTCTTGAGTGGATTTCCCACTGTGTCACTTTTGTGTGAGTCAAATCAAGATTATAGGTAACAGAGAAGAAAAAGAAAAAGAAGAGAAGGTTAGACCCTCATTTTAGAGTTTAAGAAAAATCTACCAGCAGGTTGCAGTTCGAGTTGGTAATATACATGAAAGGGGGAGTCCAAGCCGTGTCACAGGTATCACTATATTAGGCTTTCAGGAAAAAGCATACAAAACACATATTGTAGTGGTCACACACAGAGACATAAATTTAGGAACAAGATCTGCCTTAGCTTGAACATAGTCAGCTCTGATAATAAGGAACAATGGACCGAAGCTATTATGAAACGAAACCCAGGTGCCTGAACGGAGGGAGCTTTTAGTTGAGTTCTGGAATTTAAAAAGTCTAACTTTCTTTCCACAGATATATGTTGTCCTAATTTTTCTCTGTTCTCACTTTAGAAGACAAATGATCTTCTTTGGCATCTGGTTAATGAATATGATTATTTTTTTCTATGCTTTTATGCAAATGTTGGGGGACAACATTTCAATGAGATTTTTTGTTCGTTTGTTTCATCTTTTCTGTCCTAAATCATTTTATTTTCATTGAGATTTTGGGTGTGCAAAGAAAACGTGCTAGAGTATTCTCTATATCATATAAATGATGTAGCAGCCAGGATGAATTCCAGGTACTTCATAATAGCTTGGGTAGATCCTAGTCTTACATGAGAGGTGTAAAAATACCTGTGTAAGTATGATATGCATTAATTCATTTAATGAGATGGTCAGAAACAACCTCAAGGATGAAAAGACAGTAAATAACTAAACTTGGACAAAAGCTTGATTTATTGCAAAAATCTCGTCTTTGACACTTTTGTCTTGACTTGTATGGGATGTCAACAGGCTCCTGAGACCTGTCTGACAAAACTGGAGGACTGGGAGAGCAGAAACCTTCAGTGGAATTTGAAAAGTCCCAAGAGGACGTAAAGATGGATGTGAAACCCATGTTGTCAGAGATATCAATGATGTCCCACCTCCAGATGTTGAATTTGCAGGTAAGCTTGACTTTTCTCACAAAAGGAGTATATACCTAGGGGAATGTATTTATGGGTACATTCTAGGTTTGAGAGATACACACAGATAATGATAGGACAAGGGGCAATGGGTATAAACTGGAACACAAGAGGTTTCAAGGAAACATAAGGAAGAATTTTTTCACTGTGAGGGTGAGGGAGCACTGGAACAGGCTGCCCAGATGGGTTGTGGTGTCTCTTTCTCTGGAGACATTCAAAACCCACCTGGACAAGTTCCTGTGTGACCTACTCTAGGTGGACCTGCTCTGGCAGGGAGGTTGGACTAGATGTTCTCTAAAGGTCCCTTCCAACCCTTACGATTCTGTGATAGGTCTTTGGTCATATTGAAGATCTTTTCTCTTTGCTATCCAATTTTCTTATTGCTAGGAGTAAACCAGCTTAATATGTCTTTTACTCCTGTCTTAACCACAGACCACTCACTTCCAACGGAAACCATTACCTCTGGGCCTTTTGAAGTAAGCATGGTTGGTCCATACCACACAGCACTTCACCCTCAGAGTTCTGTCTAAGGACATGAACATTATCAGAACCTACCTCAGGGATTCAGTAGTATTGAGTAACAGTCTCTTGATTTGAAGGACCAATTGGAATATCTGGGGAACAAGTACAAGGCTGAGCTAACCTTGTATTGGGGTCAAAACCAGCTTCTCTCTCCTGCAGAATCAATGGCAATTACTAGATTTTCCTCAAAGGTTTAGTCAGCAAAAGGTTAACAGTAGTAAGCATGAATATTTTGGCCTGCTGTGCAAAACAAACAAATATACAAGGGTGTTTGCACTGAGGCTTTTGGCTGGACCTCTATAAAGATACGATCAAGAAGCCAAACATATGTTCTGGTGTTATAGGCTTTGATTCTTAATCATGTTCTGCGCTGGTGTTCAGACGTTTGCTCTGGGACCATCTCCAGTGTGAGAAAATATGACAGAGAAATCAAACACAGAGGTTATGCATAACAGCACGGTGTTCATATCTGAAGGGGAGCTTTTGTAAGCACTAACATCATTCTTCTTTTGACAGTAGTTGCACATTTTCACTTGGTTTATCTTAACTGGGAATAACCCCTAAGACAGGATGTCTCCGGGCACTTCAGAGAAGTGATTTTTGAAGGCAAAGGAAATAATGTTACAGGGCTGTGCCTCACATCTCTTCGGCTGTTAACAATCCTGTAAATACAGCTGCCGAGTGCACTATGTGTCCATGGCTGGTCATGTAGCTGCAGCGCCTGGCTCGTAGCACAGGGTTATTCTCTTGATCAAGGAGAATATTCCCCAGCTTTGCTAATACTTGGCTCCCTGACACTACCTAAACCATCTCTGACAGGCTGTATAAGACACCAGCTGGACATGTAAACTAGGCAATATGTCATGGTAAGGGAAAAAACAGGTAACAGCTACCACAAAGAGCAAACTCTGAAAGATTCCCAGGAGCAGAACAAGATGAAAATTTAAGGGTTTTGGATGGGTTTGGGTTTGCTTCAACCTGACATTATGCTCTTCCCCGACTCTGAAACTTTCGAGGAACGGCTTTCGGTTTTTTCTCAACACATCACCCTTTTACCCATTCTACTTACCAGGAAAGAGGCCTTACTTGTAACCTGAGCTTTCCTTTTCTTTCCATCTTTCTATCCAGAAGAGTCCTTCTTCTTTAATTAAAAACAAAACAAAACCAATTTCTTTTTAAGAAATGAATGTGTTATAATGGAAAAAGTCAATCAGTGTATGGAGAGAAGCTTAAAAATTAACTAAAAAACACATTGGCAAATTCTAAAATGCATTTCATATCTTCTGTAACTTTTTGCTCTTTAATAATTACAAGCAAATGCACATCACTGGGTGGATCAAATATCTGACATATTTGCAAAGGAAAAGCCATGAAGTTAATGGAAATCTTTCAGTAACTGGAGTAGTTTCCTGAGAAAAGAGAATCTCAGTTTCTTTTCATAGAATCATATAATCATAGAATGGGAGGGGCTGGAAGGGACCTTTAGAGGTCATCTAGTCCAATTCTTCTGCAGAAGCAGGTCAACCTAGATCAGGTCACACAGGAATGTGTCCAGGTGGGTCTTGAAGATCTTCAAGGAAGGAGACTCCACACCCTCCCTGGGCAGCCTGTGCCAGGGCTCCCTCACCTCAACAGTAAAATAGGTTTTCCTTATGTTTAAATGAACTTTTTGTGTTCCAGCTTCGTCCCATTACCCCTTGTCCTGTTGCTAGATAACATAGAAAAATGGGATGTCCCAATCTCCTGGCATCCACCATTTAGATATTTGTAAATAAGATCCCCCCTCAGTCTCCTTTTGTCATCCCTTCTTCCTCACATACAATTTTGTTTTCCAATGCATATTTCTGTGCTACGACTGCTGAGGTATTTGGTAGGTGTGTAAATGTGATCCACCAGCTGCTGAAGCCAATGGATTTTGCTCACAGCTCGCTTTACATTGAGATCAAAATGTTTTTTAAGGAGAAAACATCACAAAGTATTGGTCAGGAGCTTGTAAGAGGAAAATGGAACCAAATTTAGAAAACATCCTGCACCAACAGGGAACACTGAGAGCAAAAGAGCAGCAACAGGAAGAACATCATCCACTGCTGGCCAAACTGCAAGATCATTAAACCAGAAATAGCATGGGGCAAGAAGGAGGCCAGTTAATTCCATTGGAAAGATGTCATCTAGCAGTTCAAGACAAGAAGGAAGCACTGTATAAAGTGTAGATGGGCATGGCAGTCTGCCAATCTATCACAATCTTCTTTTATTTAAGATGCTTGTTAGTATCTTATATTTCAAATTAAATATTTATAATTCTGTTAATAGCATGCAAGAAGGAGCCTATTCCAGAGATTAGTCTGTACAAGAAGTTGTCCTCTGATGTGAATTAGATCAGTGAAGCTTGGGATATTCATGCCTGCAGTCTTGTCATCACAGGTATTTTGGGGCTACAGGCTGGGGTAACAGAGAAGCCACATTCCTCTCTTCTCTATGAACGTATGTACATCTTACCTTCCTGCAAAATGTTTTGCCTGAATCAACTGTTTTAGGCTTCACCAAGTCTTTTAAGTGACTCTGTGTAACCTTCATGGTTGGCAGGCCGGTGCTGTTATTCCCATTCTCCCCCATGGAGACTCCTGCAGCTTTTAAAAGGATTGCCCAAGGACATGCAGAGAAACAGTGCCAGCTTTCTGAATATACAGCCCCACCATTCTTATTAGATTCCATGAAAGAGGAGAATAGGCCCTTTGATGTTTTGAGTGAGCACTGAAGCCTTTACCGATGTTGTGAAAGGTCATTAGAGAAGAGCTACGGGGCCAAATTCAGCACCTACTCGTCGGGAATGGTTCTTGGGATGTGGAACTAGTCCAGGAGAAGATGTGAAAACAGAAGTGTTTTATATTGAAATGAGGGTTATGAAGACAGCAATGACCACTGAAACATACACAACAATAACTCAGAACAACCCCTCTCTGGCACACTCTGCTGTGCCATCTTTTCAACCCTGGAGGGGGGCAACTGAGAAGAGAGATTTAGAGCAGATCTATGGGACTGATATGAGTGAACAAAACTGACTTCTATCTAGGTGCTTCTGGGTTCTCATCAGCCCCTTTCAAGGTGTAAGGGAAACCATCTTGGTCCTCTGTGATCTGCTCCCTGGGATACAGATAGCAGGACAAAGCAGCCATTCTCTTTTTCTCCCATGGTAAGTGGTCTCTGCCCTTTTGATATTAAATATATGGGGTCTTTCCAGAAGGGTAGTGCGAAATGTCAAAGAGATAATGTATTTAAGCATTCATCTGGTTTGCAACCATTTTATACCCACCACACAAAGACATAGACGGCTTCTCACTCATTTCTCTGCACTCATCATGCTGCCATTGTGGGACCAGAAGATAATGAGATGAATAGGAAGCATTCCCACAGCATGAGCAATGTAGGAACATCATTATTAATGTTCGTACAAAATATCCCATCTCTACATGATGTCTACATTTCTGAGATACAGCCTTCTGCCAGATATAAAAAAACATGACCATCCAACAGTGATCTGTTACTTAATGGAAAGTCTGCTCAAATTTCAGTTTAAATTGCATTTATTATTTATGTCTCCAGTACTGAGTGTGTACTGAGTATGTCTTCCCCTTATAGTGCTAGAGGATTAGTAGTTTCCATTTAAACAGGCAGACATTGTCCCAGAAGGATGTTGAATGTGCCCATATTCAATGTGTAAAAACTGTAAAAATCCTTTGAAATCAGTGAAAAAATTACCATCGACTAACCTTTTCTATATATGTATTTTTGTGCAACTGGGGCCAGGGACCTGCAGCTTCTTCACTCCTAACGATAGTCCTGTTCCCTCTGGCTCCTGGTGTGAGAATGAGCCCTCCTCCCTGGTGTGTGCCAGCCTGTGAGGATGAGGTTCAAAGGGAGGTGCAGCAGTAGAGATGGACAGTTGTTGGAGGTGAAGCGCCCAAGGATGTTCACAGTGCTGTTACCTGCAGGAAAAAGTTACACTAGACAATACTCTTATTTTAGTCATCCTTTTCTCTTTGTGGCTTGCCCTCCAGCAGGGATGGTTGTCAAATGTAGTCTTGAGGTGATATTTTAGTAGTTAATTTCTGACAGTTGTTACCTGTGACTTGTTCACAAGCAGCTTGTTGCACACACTCAGAGCTCAGCAACCTGTGTGGGAAGTTTCTTGACCTTACTTGAGTCACAGAATCTCAAGGGCTGGAAGAGACCCCAAAAGATCATCTAATCCAACCCCCACATAGGAATGGATGCCCACAGCACTGCAGATCTCACCAGCATGGTGAATCAAGATACTTGAATAATGCATTGCCAAGACATTTGGACATATATGTTTCAGTTTGGCTTTTTCTAAAGCCTTGGAACAATGCACTTTATCTTCTCACACTAACTCATTCACATTCATATTTGCTATAGGAGACATTTTGAATGCATTACTTACAGCAGTGGAAGTACACAGCGGAACAGAGGCTAGAAAGAGCTAGGAATTTTCTTGATATTTTATGGTTTGGACAACAACCACAACCTGATCCAACATTTTTTCTTGTTCTCAAACATTTTACTGTCAATACACTCCTCAGGAATGTACTCAGAGTTGTTTGGGGACATGGAAAAATATTTACCTCAGCCTTCCACAATTTATTACTTATTGTTTGAAAAAGTTGCCTCTTTTCTGTGCCAACATTTATCATCTTGGGAAACATACTGGAATATAGCAGTGATATTAAACAATAATATGCTCTTTGCTGGGATAAATAATATTGCTGGGCCGCTGCAGAGGAAGCCAAAAACCACATGTGAAATGGTTCCTTTGGAAGGGCAAAAAGTCTCAAAGTTTGTTAGCAAATAATTTAGCTAGTGGTGCA
Source organism: Colius striatus (assembly GCF_028858725.1). Lineage (NCBI taxonomy): Eukaryota > Metazoa > Chordata > Aves > Coliiformes > Coliidae > Colius > Colius striatus. Next base: position 30,011,778 of record NC_084766.1, read on the forward strand.
GACATCAAATGCTTCAGCAGCACTTGCAAAGCTATTCTGAATATTCATTTCCCCTGGAGTGCTGGGGCACAAAGCCACAGTAATGAAGGTTAGAACCATAATAATAAGAATTTCTCAGCAGTAAAAAATAATAATATAATAAAATAATTTTAAAAAACCCCTTGCTGAAGAGTTAGGGGAAGAAAGGACAGACTGTGTGAGTCTTTCAGCAATTCATATTAATTTGACTTCTGTTTGCGTTGCCCTGTATTAGGGGCTGCCTCAGTTCCTGGGCAGGAGTGGCAGCTCAAAAATTCCTTTTTTCTTCTTCATTCTGGCTGGAGAGGGAAAAGCTACCATCCCTCCCCTTCTGTCATTAAACTACTTTCTTAGCTGACTACTTCTTGCACATCCATACTTCCCCCCACCACTTGTATTTAATTCTTTTGTGCAGGCCCTTAGGTTTGGTGGAGATTTCCCATATAAAACTGCACAGCTGCAAATGCAGCATTCTTTAAATATTTCCCTAAAATCTCCCCTTGCCAAGCTGCCTATCACGTACTTGATAAGAGTTTCACAGTCCTCTGTGTGCAGTAAAATGTGTGTCCTCAAGGACCTCCTCACTGTCCAGTTGTGACCCTCGTCGTAGGATGGTCAGAAAGTTTAGAGGAAGAAAGACCATCTTTACCTTAGTGCCTCAATACAGTCTGCTACAGAGAGCCCTTGAACCTTCCTTCATAGTACGTAAATCAGATTCATGCAATACAACTAATCTAAGATGTATCTTGAATCATCCCTCTTTTCTGGGTGGCCTTCAGCTTGCTCAGCTGGGTGTCAGCAGCTCTGTGCTTCTCAACAGCTCAACCTGTCACCTCTGACACAGAGCATCTCCAGTAGGTCCCTCTTTGCTGCCCCAGGAACAGATGGGTGTGCTGTGACCAGTGCAGTGACCACCAGCTGAGATGACCTCAACATGAAGAGGACTGCCCTCTTCCCCACAGGTGTTGGGGTGAAATTGCACCACTTAGACTCATTGCTCTTGGAGTTCTGCACCCATTTTGGCACAATACACGGCACATTATTTAACCTTCTGAAGACTCCTTCATCCTATGGGTGTCCAAAGAACAAATACAAACTTTACCTCCCTTTTGATGTGTACAAAAGAGTGGGGGAAAGGATCAATGCTGTGCATTGAGGGAGAAGAAACAGCTTTGGAATGGATGGACAAGCTGAAAAGGATGGAGTGATTCTCAAAAAAATATTAATAACTACTTATAAAGGCACATTTGAATACTGAGTTTAGTGGTGAAGGATCCAAAGAGCCCTGCGTGTGCTGGAATTGTCCTGGCCCACCTCTGAAGTGCTCCCACCTGAAGGGCAGGGTGCCCCAGTTTCTTGAAAGTACACTCTGGACTCAACACGAGGTGTGAAACACATCTTTGAACCCTGGGTGTTTTGCCCAACGCCTGTTCCTTTATTAGAAGCCCAGAAGCCAGCATGGAATAAGCAGGGTAGCAGTACAGCGTGGCACATTTTTATAGCAAGGCCAAATCTTTATTATGCTTCTTGGCCCAGTTTAGTGGAGAACACTGCTGGGCCTGATTTCAGTTTTGATATCATACACTGAGGCTGCAGACCCTTAAGAGTACAAGCTGGAGAAAAGAACATAGAAAATGTTAGGAATGAGAAAAGGCCATTCAACACATTGATGCTTGTCTCTTGTAATACAGCGTTTCCCCCAGGATAGCATCTAATTGCTTCTTGAACGAGCCCACTGTCTTTGCCTCAACAACCTTGCCCAGTAGGCCATTCCAAACATTTATTATTCTTTGAGTGACAAAGCACTTCCTTATGTCTCCTCTGAATTTGTTTTTTGAACTTCCATTTATGCCCCCGATCCTGTCATCTGTGCAGTATCAAAAGTAGTAACATGCATTGATATTATCCATTCAGCTAAGATTTTTGTATACTTCAGTTAGACCCCCCTTAAATGTCTCTCTCTCTTTTTTTTTTTTTTTTTAAAGTTGAATAGATTGAGGGATTTTTTTTCACCTTTCAGTAATTTCTACAATTTTATCCTGGAACCAGGTCGAGCAAAAATATTTGTTAAAGCCTGACTCACATTAGACCACACTGAATGGCTGTATAAAGTTTACTATAGAAACATATTTCAATAAGGCCGGGGTTTTTTTCCCCTTCTTTTGGAGACTAAACTATCATTTAGTTTCTCTGATGCTTGTGTCTAGTTACTTTGACAAAAGTTAACTAGAAAGAGAGCAAGAATAAAAAAAGCTTGAGATGAAACTTGGAAAAAGGTGATAATCTCTAACTTTTTCCATTTATATTGTGGGCTTCCACCCCTCACCCCATCCCACCCACCTCCCCTTTTCTCTTTTCCAAATAGTCAGGGTTCTTGGAAAGAGAATTGTTTCTCTTACAAGATTTTCCATTTGATGATGCTTTGCAGAATCTTTATGAAGAGTTGTCAAAATTTATCCGTGATCCTCTCAAAAGCCACAGAATCAAACAGTCACAGGTTCCGCCCTCATCCACTGCCACAACCGAGGTGAATAGTTCATTACCTTTTTGGATGAAATTCTACAGCATGTGTTATGCAGGAGGCCAGAACTGATGATCTAATGGTCCCTCCTGGCCCTACAAAATCTCTGCAAATAATGATTATAGATGAAATATATATGCCCTGCACAAAGTCAAAACCATCAGGCTTTGGGTGGGAACAAGAAAGTAAGGAAAGGAATTTTGCCTTAACCTCTTCCCAGAAGCTGGACAAACAGATAGGAGCATTAGCCTGACTGCAGCAGTGACTGCTTATTCATTGTCTTTCCTTTTTTTTCATTATATTAACAATATGAGGTTTTGGTTTTTTTTTTTTTCAGGCCATCTGTAAATCTTTTCATTTTCTCTGCATTCCTTCCCAGTTCATTTCTAGGAATGTGGGATCCTAGCACAATGGGTGTTGCTGAACTGGGATTATTTCTTCACAGACTCTTCATGGATGTAAACACATGCTTTCCAAAGCATCACTGAGGTTTTGATCAGGTAAACGGATATCACAGAATCACAGAATCTTAAGGATTGGAAGGGACCTTGAAAGATCATCCAGTTCAACCCCCCTGCCAGATCAGGGCTACCTAGAGTAGGTCACACAGGAACTTGTCCAGGTGGGTTTGGATTATCTTCAGAGAATGAGACTCCACAACCCATCTGGTCAGCTCCAGTGCTCCCTCACCCTCAGAGTGAAGATTTTCCTTGTGTTTCGTTGGAACCGCTTATGTTCCAACTTGTACCCATTGGCCCTTGTCCTATCGTTGGAAATAACTGAGAACAGCCTGGCTCCATCCTCCTGACACCTACTCTTTGTGTATTTACAAACGTTAATGAGATCACCCCTCAGTCTTCTCTTCTGCAAACTAAAGAGCCTCAGCTCCCTCAGCCTTTCATCAGAAGGGAGATGCTCCACTCCATCATCTTTGTGGCCCTGCACTGAACTCTCTCAAGCTTAGGCACAGTACTAGTATTATGTGTAGTTTAGAAATCAATGTGTTCAGCATCATCCTGTGTATTTTCTGCACAGGGCTGCACTGTGGGATCCAGACACACTGCTGGATACATCACAGCCAAGCTAGCCATTCTCCTTTCTCTTGGTTGGGACCATAGTTGTCAGTCAACCTCACATCAGTGTTGTGTTGGACTGTACTGGATCATCTCGGGGTAATGAGCAAGTCAGCCTCACAAGTCTCAGGAAATTATTTGTGCTATTATACTACCAGGGAGAGAAAACCGACGTATGACATGGTAATTATCGGGATCATGCTTCAGTTCTTCTCTGAAAAATCTGTACAATATTTGCTTTGCTCCAGGCCCTGGGAATCTCCCATGATTTGTCAAAAAGTAGTTGGTGGTGGTACAATAAATTTGTTATTCAATTCCCTAAGCGTTCTGGGTCGTATGCAATCTGGAAAGACGATTTCTTTATGTTCCTATTTTCTCTATACTCCCTTACCCACTTTCTTTGTTGTTATCTTTATTTTTCTCCAGTGTTTTCTAGTTGTTCAAACTTTGTGGTTTTATATTTATTTAAAGGCAGGTTTCAAAAGAGTTCAGTCCCTTGGTTTACTGAAGGATTCAACTTCTCGCTCGTACTTCATCTCCCCTGATATTTTTGTGAACACTCTTGTTCTCCTTACCCATCTATCTAGCACTAACCTCTTTGGCCTCTTTGTTGCTCATGTCTGTTTCTCACAAACCTCAGAGTCCCGGTTTTGAACCAGAATCCCCTTATATTCAACACATCTTTGGACATTATCTGCTCCTTGTTCTGCACCTTTTTTTTTCTTTTACAGAGGAATTCTGAGGCTTCTTGAATTGAAGTATTTTTAGAAATCTCAAGCATTTTTGTGCACAGATTTTCCTTTTTTTGCCTAGGAGGGATTAGTTCCTACCCCGTGTAATGCTTCCTGCAGGAGTGGCACTGGTCACTACTAGGAGAGATGGTGCAGGGATAGGGTACTGGCCCGTAGCATGCAGGAGTCTGGATTGAGCCTTTCATCTTTCCCAGGCTTCCCCTAAGATTCTAGGGAAGACATTTAATCTTTCTGCTTCAACACCACATTTGTACAAATGCTGATTTGCAACATGCAGCTACAAAGAGACTTTTAGTAGTGGCCGAGGGTGTCAGATAGCATGTGAAGGGCTTTGCTGTGACCTGGAATGAAAGAACCCTGCTTCTGTTCTCCACGAAGGTATTCCTCGCTCCTCGAGCAGAATGTGGTGCCCCTTCCAGGTGAACCTGCAATGCAAAGAACATCTGCCGTATCCCTTGGATCCGAGCTGCAGGGAGTGAGGAAAATCTCTAGGAGGACCAGACTGTGATAGTGCCATGTCCTGGCAGAGGTGATGCAAAAAGGACTGTGAGGCTTTCGTTATCTTTGGCAAGATTTTCCTTCCATTCTGTCCAGCGTTTCAGATTGTTAGGACTGCTTGTCCTGTCAGACCTACCAAACATAACTGGAGCATTCACTGGATTTAAACATTTTCAAGTGTTTACAACCACATCTTCTCCCCAAGGGGATCTCTGATCTGTGCTGCTTGCTGTATTGTCTTTGGCTGACTCTTTAGAGTTTCTGAATTTATGCGCTTAAAAATCAATGAGCCTTGGTTAGACAAGAACCCAAACACTGCGACTTCTCATTTGGGTGACTCCACTCCTAGGATTTCACAGGGATTATGAGAGATATAAATAAACCTTTGGTTTGTAGCCTTCAGAGGTTCCTGTTGAAATGTTAAGGTGATTTAAAATTACAGGCTAGATATGCTGTGTGAATTCCACTTGAAACCATAGGTAGCCTTTATGCAGTACAGTTTGAGACGATATTTAAATACTAAATGTATTGTAACTGAGGTTTCTTTAGCCTCTGCTAGCCAATGACAGCTGCTGACAAAGAAGCCCATGGTAATGAAAAGCTTGGTTGTATAAATATTATCACTCAGCTCCAGGCTCTTCTGCTATGTGTAGACCTCGTGCCCTGTAGCTCTCCAGGGCAGCTGGGTGGCAAATGCAGGCGTGCAGACATGTCTGCAGCCAGGCTTGTCCTCCCTGCACAGTGGGCAGCATGAATGCGAGCTTTCTCCTTCCCTGGACTTCAGGGCTCCTCAAAGGCCTATCCAGGCTCTTTGAAAGTGAAATGAGCAGAGTTTGGATCTTTGCTTAAAATACAGCTTGTCCATATGTAAAAGAGCAACCTGGGACACCCTCACTTAGTTGTGGGCCATGTGGCCAAAGTCCCCATGAGCTCTCTTTTTGCTGCTCTATTTTGTGTCAAGCTTGAATCAAACAAGATTATTGAAAGAGCTGTGAAAGAGGCATGGAGAGGTGGAGGAAACAACCAGAAGAAGCCAGGGAGGAAAAAAGACAAGAGAGAGAAAGGAAGAAACTGAGAAGGAGAGGGAAAGGGGAGAGAAATAGCTGTCTCTCAACAGTCAAGGTAACAGGTGATGTGCCATCTCCCTCTCAGCATAAAGAGGTTGTGTGGGAAGAAGGAGATGACAGATAATATATCAAAGGAAATGAATTGCAGTATTAAGATCCTGACTTTGCTTTGTCAAATTTGCAGGTGATTATTGTCTAACTCTCTCAGTGATGGAAACGCTCTTCAGATCCTCAAGACATAGTGTTACTGGTAAAAGCAACAGCTCTTGAGAGAGATGCTTACTTGAAGTAGCAGAAGGCTCCTGAAATCTCCTTCAGGCTTCTCCCAACATTGTTGCCCATTCTGTGTAGTCTCTGTGTACTCAAGATATATTTTCCTCTCTGACAGTAAAATTAGAGCTCAGAAAACATGGTGGGAATCTCTGAAGTAAACTTTTAGTTCAAAACAACAATTTTCAAATTGCTTTGCTAATCAACACACTTCACAGCAATTATTTTGATATCAAGAACCAGGGGGAACTCCTATAACATAAACCAATGAATATATGGCAAGCATGGGCTTATAGAAAGCATGCTGGAGGAAGAATTGATCAGTGGCCTACCAAATTAGGTGAGATCTGATCCCAAATTACCGCTGAAAGCCATGGATAAGTTTTTATTGACAGCAGAAGATTCCTGAGCAAACTCTTTGACAGAAGCTGTTTTCACAGGTAGCTGAGATTTGATGAACTTGAAAGCACACAAAATGTGACCAAAGAATTTGCTTGTGATGGAACAGCAAAAGAGAAGCTTGGCGTGGCCAGTGGCTCAACAGTAAGCAGGAAAATTGGCTGCCGATGCAAAAAGGATATGAAAGAGTGAAAAATGGCATGCAAAGAAAGAAAAGAAATTCATCTTTCAAGATATTGCAACGAAAAATTCTCAATGACTTAAGAAAGAAACAACTCTTCAGAGAAGTGTTTCAGATTTTTGTTCATTTCTCAAAAATCAAGTCAACCTTTCATTTATTTTTCTGTTTGATCATCTTCTCTTTCTTTTCTCCTCTACTTCTACCTTCTGCTTTTTCGGTGACCAAGGAAATACAAGGAATGATAGAAGGAGAGAGGAGAAGGAAGAAACAAAGACCAAAAAAAAGCCATGATAAATATTTGTGGGCACTCTGACCATGTCTGTGTCCTTTGGAAAGGAAATTACTGCACAGTGCTTTGCAGGTTTTCCTCCCTATGATTTCAAACCCCGGTAGAAATGGGGCATCAAGAACCCTTGCTGAAGGTGAGACAAAAGGTGAGATATCTCTAGCACAGCTGGAGTAGGGCTCACTGGGAGATGGGAGGAGGGCTCAGTTACCAGAGTCCTTGACAGAATGTGCCTTACTCCTTACTGAGTCACCTGAGTAACCTGACTCGTTACTCAGAAAATTCTTCAGTGTTTTTGAAAAGACCAGCTGGTCAAATGAAGATATAACTTCTGTCCTACAAAGCACATATCTTTAATATTCTTATTCCTTAGTAGACAGAGTATTGTTTGAGGCATTCTCAGAGTTTCAGCTCCTGAAAATCATCACTTTTCCCTGGGAAACCAAATAAATGTTAAAAAATAACCCATATAAAAGGATTGTGTCCACTGTGACCTACTCTTGTCTGGGGGTGGAAGCGGGGAACTGGAGGGAAGAGTGTATCTTGCTAATCAGTCTGAAGTGGTCCCCAAACACTGAAAAAGAACAGTAAAGGAAATTTATAACTACATCTCTTTCTTGGCCTTTCCCCAACCCTTAGAGCTCATCATTCACAGCTTTAAAGTGGTAAAAGAGAGTTATAAATGGAAAACAAAATCAAACCAAAACAAACCTCTTAAAAACAAACTCAGATCCAAGAGATCACTTTTGACCTCCAAAACAGGATAATTCACACCTCATTGTCATCAGTGGGGATTCCAGACAAGGCACAGCCAAAGGGGAACAAAGTCATTTGAGTGAAAAATTTAGCCATCCTGCTTCCTCTGCCTTCCTCTATCAGCTGCCAGAACTGGAACACAGAAAGAGACCTCTTTGGCCTCATCATGTTTGAAGTGAAACTTTTTGGGGAATACTGAAAGTCACTCACAGTCCCAGGGGAAATGGTGAGCCATTTTTTTTCCACCTTCCCTTCTTTGTAGTTTACTTTCCCCTATGTACTTTTTTTTCTTACTGCAGCTTTTCTGATCACAGTATCACAGTGACTTTATCACTGTCACCTCCTCGTCGTGAACCAGCCCATCCCTTGGAGGCAGAGAGCCATTGTGGAGGTGGTAAGTAATTTGTTTTGTTCAATGGATTTCTTGTTATGCATGCATGCAAAGCCCCTTTTATCTCACATTTAAATTTGTGTTTTCCCTCTTATGATTGGTTTTGTGACATCAAAAAGCTTTCAGCATCTTCAAAAATCCAGAAGAACAAACTCTTAGAAAAATAAAATAAAAAGAAATCCTGCCGAATACACCCAGCATTTCAGTGCAGCTTTAGAAAAGGAGAGATTCACATGGGATACTGGCTACTAACGACTATGGAAATAAGCCTGATTTTTTGATCTCTAGGCCCAAACATTATTCATATTTTTTTCCTTAGCCTCAAACAATGTCTTCAGATAGCCCAGGTAAAAGCAAGCCAGAAACAAAACAACATCATAGAGGAATTGCTTTATGCAGATACTTTCAGCTACACTACACAACTCACATTGTCTTTGAACCCAGTGTGATGAGAGAATGATTTGAGACTCCAGGGACGACTCCTGGATATGTTTTTACTTCAGCATATTGTAGCAAGACAGAAGTCTTTGGCTTAAGAAATGTGTTCGGCAACCTTCTGCATTTGGTGGGGGTTATTATTATTTCTATTGCTCTAGTAACACTTTGGACAACACTGAGAGCTGAGGTCGAGGAGCAGACATGCTGTACGTATGAGGTTATGCAGACTCACTTTAACCTTTAAGAAAGTAGTTTGTCCATATTTAGTGGGAGTCTGAGAGCAGGAATGGGAAAGTCTGAGCCAAACCCTCCTCTTCAAAATCAGACGTGGCTATAATTGTTGGGCTGATTTTTAGGCTAGGAGCCACACATATCCTTTGATTTTCAGTCACCTGCTTACTTTTCTTAGGATGCTTTTGTCAATTGACTTTTGGGGAAGTGGTTAGCATTTGCCTAAGTATCTACAATTAACTGAAAGGTTCAAGCTCAGTGTAAGTCAATTGTACATAGCCTAAGCACATGGACTACCCAAGATTTTTAAATTCAAATAGACTGAGGAGAAAGGCATTTGAAACACAGTCCACAGAATGGCTGTTGGAGGCTTTCTGAGCAAGTGTATCATAGACTGTTTGAGGCATCCATTTATCTACAACTCTATCTTGTTTCTCTAAAATTCAGGTTAATTCTAGAAGCAACTGAATGGCAAAGCTATTTTAAAAATTGATCCTCTATGACATTGCCTATTCAATACTCAGTCTTTGATAAAGAGATGTGGAAAATAGGACAAGGGGTCTTCTCTAAAGCAGAAAAGCATTGTAACCAGTGGAGCCCCTGCTGCCTCCCAAGCTTCTTGACTCTCCAAGTCCTGGTGAATAAGTGACGCTGGCTAGGACTGATCTGCATTTAATAAAATGCTCTTTAGTGTGGAAAAAAACAGAAGCCAGTCTTGCTGAAAATTTACAATTATGAAGCTGGACCAATAGCAAAAAATGAGAAGGTCAAATAAGCATGATTAAACGTTTCATACTGTAGGACAAACTTGGCATACAGACACTGCTATCCTACACTTCCAAGAAAATATTTTGTCCTAGATTTTCCTGGGACGAGGGATTTTCCTTGCTTCAAGTCAGGAACTATCACACCCTCCAAACTGTGGCAGGAGAGGAGGACCCAGGTTCACAGCTGCCCATGTGAACCAACGCTCTGCTCGCCCTCCCCCACACACATAGGGAGAACATGTCTCGCCATTGGCCCAACGTACACGTGCATGGGGGCTCAAAAAAACACACAAGAAACATCACGTAGTCCAAAGTAGAGATGTGACCTAAATTCTGTGTTGTGCACCAGCCATCTCCCTTTTTAAAATTGCTCACCACATCCAAGGGAGACAGAGAAATCTCTGCAACAAACAAAAACATTGTTGGGAGATAATTCCACTGCAGGGATACTACTTGCAGGCTGTTTTAAGGTGACATGTAGCTTTTATTGTTCCAGCTGTCTAACCCACAAGTGCTATTAAGACCCTAGACTCAGAGCATTAGGGATTTTTAGGTGCCTAATTTGGGCAAAAACAACCCTTTTCAGCTCATTTTTGAATGTGGACCAAAGGTATTAATCATCCCGAGGAAGGGATTTTGAGTACTGTGGGAGGCTTTCCACTGCCTTATGTGGGAGCAGGATTGATCCCTCATTGCCAGACTAAAAAGTTAATTTGAAGCCATTACTAGCAAAGGGAGGAGGAAGGAGGTCTTCTGGCAGGGCGTGAAACTTTCCTCCTCCAGCCCCATGCTCACTGCTGTCCTTGGATTTTAGGGGCTTTTCGTTCTGGCAAGTAGATTTTATGAACCTGATGTACACTTAGCTAGAACAATCCCACACTGGGATCTAATTTCTGACCTACAAAGGTTGATTTATCCCTTTTCAGGCTATGTACTCATTTGAAGTAAAATTACCCTACTGCCAGCCTCCTTGATAGCAATTACATCTAAAGAGAGAGAACCACTGAAATTCATGTATTGGTAATGGTCTTTCCATCTATATTTTTCCTTGGAGATAAAGTTGTATGGGAAAATTAGACACATTAGCCTAGGAAAAAAAGTGAACAAAAATACATATTTTATACTTTTAAAAAGTATCCTCATGCTACCAATTAGAGACATTATTTAATGCAGGTATTTTAGCATTATGGTGCCAGTCTGTATATAAAACAGAACAAAACCATTTTTGATAGTTATTTAAGGGCATCCTAAATACACTCAAGAATAGTACATTTTAATTTTCAATAATGCCAGCAGACTCAAGCATTCAGATTTTAGCATAACCAGCAGGAAAACTGTTTGATGTTTTAATTATGTCCCAGAAAATGCTGAATGTGTTATAAAAGAAATCTGAAGAGGGGAGGGGGGGAGAGAGAAAAAAAATGAAGGAGTTTTTTATTACTGTTCAAGAGGAAGGACGTTTTACAACATAGCATTAAAAATGTAAAATGGAATAAAAAAGAACTCGGATAGTTAAAACTTTGTCTGCAACAAAGTAGGCCAGAGAAGCAAAATAATATGTCTGATAGAAGCAGTCGGCAGTGAGAAGTGGAAGAGAACGTTTACATAGAGATAGGGCTGAAGGAAAGGGAAAAGCCTTAAAATAACCCCAAAGTCTTTTAAATTATGTTTAAGACTAGCCAGAACCCTGTAACCGTTCCCAACAAGGCGTCTCGGAGGATTTCAGAGTTCCTGATTAATGTGGTGACCTACTGCTCTCTGATGCAATGCATTTAAAACCCAGCTGGGTATTCGCAGTTGGGATGAGGCAGTTGGGACTTCCTGGGGCTCCATCCTGCTGGCACTGGGGTCAGGCTCCGCAGCAAGACTCAGGAAAGGTGTCCCCAAGGGAAGAGAACCTGAGTCGTTGAGAATGAATTGAACCAGATGTACAAAGCTCCAGCAATTCAAGCAGTGGTAGGAAGTAGCAAGGGGGAGGAAAAAAAAAAGACCGAGATTTAACTCTTCCTTCCCTTAGCAGGTGTAGGAGGAGGATGAGTGGGACACCACACTGCCATGGTCTCTGATGCTGCCCGGAATCCCTAGCACAGGGTCCGAGGCAGGATGCTGGAGCCACAGCGGGATGTGGGTGGCTGAGAGCCAAAGCTTCTCCTCCCCTTGTTGTGCCCGTGTCAAGCACCAGACATGCTGCCATTCCTCACACACACATATCTAGACAATGTCACACATCCCCGGCACTCGATCTGCCATCCTACTATAATGAGCTGCCTTAAAAAACGACACCTTCGGTTTGGTTCAGATATTTACCTTGTATTGACACACTTGTTTCCCTTAAAGTGAACTCTCAAAAAAACCCATCCCAAGAAATGTTTCCTTCAGATTTTCTGAAACACCAATAACAGTATGTTTATATATGTATATTTATACTCTCATACATACACAATAAATATGAAAGGTGGGCCCATGATTCTACTAGATATATACATCTTAGTGTCACTGATGCTTTAAAAAAGGCAGCACAAAGCTTTCTGTGGCTGTGGCTTGTTAAAAAAAAATAACTATTGATAAAATCATAAATTATGTATCTAAACCAAAAAAAGAGGCCTGTTTATTATGTACTTGATAATGTTAAAATGATGAAAGAATTGGGAGTCAGATGTCAATGAAACAGTGCTGTGAATTCTCCTTCAGCAGTGTGGCTTTTCTAAATGTCCAGTGTCAAGCCCTGGGTATTATGATATATGTTTCTTATTTACTATTTCAGTTCTTAGAGCTTCTGTGCTTTGTTATTTGATACCTTGACTGTTTGCTTAAACTCTGTATGCAAATACAAAGCTCAAATACAAAGCTGGAGTATTAAGATTAAAGAGGAACTAGGATTCCAAGATTAAAAAGGGAGATGAATGTCTCTTGTAAATGTGTATTGTTAGTCTGATTTTCGAAGTCTGTTTGGTAATGGGTTTTTTTAACACAAATCAGCATTGTAAAAGAAATGATCCAAAATGCTTAAAAAAAGCACACATAGTAGAAAAACATTTATACAGTTGTAAATGAACTGCATGGTCTGATGCCTGCTACAGAAGTTATCATTAGAGGAGCAGCTAAGCCCAAAATGATGCTGTCTGGATAGCTTTCCTTTATTGTACCCTGTTCTCTTACCTCTTTTTTTTTTAATCTGATTATAGCCTGAGCAAGCTACAGAGGGTTTGTGTTCCCTGTAACAATGCAGACAGCAGAGGCACAAGGGAGGGGGGTGCTCTTCCCCAAGGCCAGGCAGATGCTCGGTGCCCAGGCGCAGCCTCCTGGTCTCTCTCCCAATGCAGAGCTGTTTCTCAGGTGCCCTGGAGACACGGACACCTTTAGACCACAGCTCTCGGGTACCAAAATAATCCCACAGCATCAGGCATCAGGGCTGCCGGCTTCTCCTCCTCAGTCTCTCATCCCTTCTGCATCAGATGTGGAACTTGTTACCAAGATTGCAGCTGGCATTGTTATTCGAGACTGTTAACTTTCACCTTTTGAATAGTATTTCTGTTTCTTCGTGGAGGCTGGAAGTCTAAGAGTTCAGGGAGAAAAAACTTGCTTGACAAGCAAAGCTTTTTCTTTAAAAAAGAAGGAGAGGGTGGAGGGAAAAAAATCCTCCAAACTCGAGGGAATAGGTGAAAGTGACAAGAGGCAAGAGACAAAGATGAGAAGTGATCCTGAACGCACCACGTCAGAGGCTGCTGGGAGAGCAATCGGCAGTGCTCCGGGCCCGCTGCTCACCCCGGAGAGGAGGCAATCAAAAACCTGTCAGCTGGCACCGAGTTTGTTGAGAGGTGGGAGGCATCAGCCAGGGAACAGGGAGACGTGAGGGATGCTTTAGACGCAGTTGCTTCCTAAGGCCTTTTTGCTTATTGTCATTGTTCGTGCTTGCTCCTGGTCATGGCTGGAGAGGAGGCAGCGTTACCCCCGCTGCCTGCGGATGGGCTCTTTGGGCAGAGCCCTTCGCTGCTGCCTGGGAAGGCAGAAGAAGGCAGGGAGTGAGCCCAGGAGTTGCCCTGGCCTCCCTTCCTAACCACTCAAGAGCAACGTCGGGCTGCTGTATGTGGAAAGTGGTTACAAATTGCTGGTCACTTGCAGGCTGTTTCTCAGTTTTTGTTTCTCTGTTTTTTACCTTTTTTTGATTTGTGAGCTATGAAGTGTTTTCCAGGGGAATGAGTCCTTTCACAAAGGCACATTCTTAAAGTGCCTTGCAGCATAAATGGACTTGTTTTTCTTAGCCACCTCTCACAGGCACCTTAGAAGCAGACCACAGAGCTCTCAGGAGGTCTGCAGACCCCCAGATTGAAAACTAGCACTCTAATGTTAATCCTTTCAGCTGTCCAGTCCAGGAAATGTGATTATTTTGCAACTGAGAGAACAAAGAAAGGTGATGTCAAAAAGCAGGAATTTTAGAAGTGATGCTGTGATCGAGGAGCACAGCAACTGTTGGAAGCTGCTTTTCCTACACATCTTTCAGATGTTATTAGAATCACTCCCAAAGTGTTCCCCTTTCCTTAGCTGTCTAAACTCCCATCCATAGGTGTAAAGTGCTGGCAAATGCCTCTGAACTTAGAGCCATGCATGCCTGCTCACCACCTATGAAAATCAGAACGTTTGGATATGTCGCTTTTTAGACAACCCGACTTGAAGCGGTGATCATACCGGGGCCATGGAAGGAGACAGCGTTAGGTTTTGGATGAGATCCTGAGTTTTTAGAGCTAGTTGCTCTTCATAAACACTAGGAGCATGTCACCACCTACTCTCGTGGGATTCCCGTCCCTTAAAGTGGAGCACACTTTGAACACTTTGATTCCTGTAATTCCTTCAAATTACATTTGGCATTCACAGATTTGTAGATTTTTGAGGCCAGGAGTGCACTCTTTGTTTCATCCATTTCCCCCTGTATTCAGCCCAGTAACTCGCATCTGACTAGAGCACAGCTTTCATTTGATTAAAGCACATCTGCCAGAAGAGTGTTCAGACCTGATTTGAAAACATCAGGGGAGAGAGAATCCACCTCTTCCCTTGGTGGTTCATTCTAGTGGCTAATCATCCTCAATGTTAAATATTTGTGCCATTCTTGCTAGATTAAAGAGCATTTCAGTACGTGGCACTCCTATGAGATAATGCTTGCAATGAAGTAACCTTTTAATCTTCTTTTTGATAAATTAAACAGTGTGAGATCTTTAGGTTTCTCACTGTCAAGCATTATCTACAGTCAGTAAATCATTTCTGTGGCTCTTTTCTGAGCCTTCTCCAATTTCATAATGCCCTTTTCTAACGCGAAAACTGGATCCCATAGTCTAGCATATGTTCACCTGGGGTGCATTCTCTACCCTGCTTATTCTCTTCTTTGCTACGAGGGTAAGAAACACTTCATCTAAGTTTAGCCAAACTAGAAGTTTTGACATCTAAAAGTTACTCATCTGATTTCAGCTCATCTCCCAGGTTCCCTTCATAGTCAGGGAGATAGATGGACACTTCTGAAGGGCACATTTTCACATTTGTGTAATTTTGCTTCGGGGTGTATCAGAACACCTTCTTTTAGAATTCTTCCCACCTTGCCAAGTGTGTTGCAAGTGCCAACCCCACATCAGCAGCACCCTCTTTTGCTCCTCTGTCTGGCTCCCTGTTCTCCCATACCTGTAATAAGCAAAGACTTTGAGAGAGTGGGTCAGAAACATCTTCAATGAGATTAGATTTTCCAAAAAACAATTTGTGGAGATGTTCTGCTGTGGACATAATTTTTTTCTGAGACTAATTCATATGCATGAGGCTATTCATGTTTACTAATAGAATCCACTGAAGAAAACATCAGCTAGTTGCAGACCAGTACTACTTACTGCTAAATTTCGTTAAGGAAAAAACCCATTCAGCGATGACTCTGTTGGAAATTGTCTTTTGGAGATCTGCCAAGTAGCCAGCTCTTCACCCATTCATCCTGTGCCTTATCTGTATTGCAAGTACCATTTCTTTTTCCATAGAAATAGTATGGGAATCAAACTTAACAGAGATTCCATAATTACCTTGCTTAAGAAATTCATTCTAATCTTCATTTGCATTTTTCTGTCTTCTTTTCTTATTCCTTTCAATTTATTTTTGATTAATTGGCTCTTTTGAGCCATCTACATATGTTACTTGCTCGGACAATCCTGTTTGTACCATTGGTACAACTCTAGGTGTCTAGTGACCACCATCTTTTACGGCTGCAACTAATTAACTCCTAGGAGTCAGGAATGATATCCTGGATCTGTATTTTTCTCATTAACTGAATTATCCTCTATACTTCTTTTGCTCACTCTCTGTCTTATTTTGTTGAGGAATCCAAGTAATGTTTTATTTACCAGCTGCATGAGACCTCCAGTACATGCCTCCCAAACTGAGGACCCCCTAGGTCTTCCCCTTGATGTGTTCCAGACAGGTCTTAAGGAGTAACGCATCCTGTTTTCTGGTTTCATTTAGTGGTCTACAAAGTCTCCTACCACTACCACCTCCTGAGCTTTCTGAGTCAGCTCAGTGATCGAAGAGGCACTCAAAGTCCTGGGGTTCACTTTAGGCTCTCGATAACTAGAAAACCAGACAATGATGCTTTTAATATTCATACTTCACCTCTTTTACCCTGTCTGTTGTTCCTGAACAGGATGAGATGGCTCCAGGAAACAGCACCACAAAGTTAGCAGCATGAAGCGGATGATGATGTGGTGTCATTTCCAGAAAGTCTTCTACTGCTGGTATCTCAGGAAGTGTCTTGACAGCGTGATGGCATCCCACAGCTGCTTGTGCATCTTCAGGTAAGTGCAGTACCCACAGGGCAGCCAAATCATAGGATCAGAGCAGTTAAAGACAGGTAAGATCTGTCAGATCACAGAGCACATGCCCCTACTAGTGAGTGCTGTCGTCCCCGATATAGCACGCGTCAGATCTTAGATACTACAACTGATCTTAGCCAAAAGGCCAAAGGGAACTGGATGTATTTTTTTCCTATCTGAAATCCAGTATTCATGACTGTTCAGAAAGGCTGAGTCCAACACCTGAGTCTGGCTGCTATCCTGTCCTGGCTGGTGGTAAGTCTGGGTTTGTTCCCAAAGGGTAAAGAATATCTCAAAGCAACCCCCTTTCTCCACTTTTCCTCTAGAGTTAATCACGTTGGATGTTAATAAAGTGAGCCACCTCGCCTCATATAGAAAGGTGTTTTATTTCTAAAACAGCCTTTAGATGGTCGAGGGAGAAATGGAGCCCAAATGCCAGCTAGAGAAAAGAACACAATAACACTAAGGGCTGTGAAATCTGTGACACAAAATTCACACCTATAAAAGCCAAGGGCTTTAATAGCCTCGAGCCAAAAAAGCCAACGTCAAAACATGTTGTTGCTTGGGTTTTTTGAACACCAACAAAGTAGAAAACAGTGCAGAGAAGCTGACAGGGCAAAAATAAGTGGGACAAGAAATGTGTATCCATGTGTGTGTGAGCTAAACTAGAACTGACTTCTGTACCACTCCCACTATACCCTGTTTGGGGCAAGCACGGCCTTCCACAAGACTACATTGGGTTTTATGTCCAAATACCCGTTTGTCTGGGCTGGGGCTGATGGGAGGAAAGGCTGCACTGGCTGCTTGGGCTCTGGCAGCTCCAACCTGCCAAGCTTTGGAGTCAGCAACCTGCCAGCTGTGCAGCAGAACTGTTGCTCTGTGTTGTGTTATTGTAATAGAGCAGGAAGTATGCATTCAACTCCAGAGACATCATAACCACTCAGTCTTGACAGAGTCATGATGCATTCAGTTTGCTTCCTCTCTATACATCTTTTTGCAACACCAGTTTAATCCATCAGGATGTTTGCAGCTAGTGATTTTTACTCTTCTTTCCTAGGATTCATTTAGAACTTACTTGTGCTGGCTTAACAGGTCTTTATCTTCCACTGAACTGGCAAAACTTGAGGCAAGACCGGTGTCTTGAAGAGCAAAGTTCACATGGCTACAGAAGAGCCTTAGGAAGTTTGGGACATTCAGTTCTGGGACAGAAGAAATACCTTATGACCATGATTACCAATCGGAGAGCTGGACTTCTCTGTCCCAGCTTGCAGGGCAGTTACTGAGATCCATTAGCAGTGCCTCAAGAATGAGGACAGATGATTCTGCAATAAGCAGTTTTGAAGAACTATCAAGTCAGAAAAAAAGCTAATAAAAAAAATCAGGGCTTAAGATATGTAACAGTTAGTATGTCCCTTTGATTTATATGGGGAAAATTTGGAAGCCGTTCTCCAGACTAAAGTACATTGAGTTGAGTAACCCATGGCAATCACTGCAAATTATGGAGGTTCAAGTGGCCTTCTCCAGTGCTAGGCCTGATTGTTTCTCCCTCTTGCCCCATATTATTTACTGTACAAATCCATTAGCATTGCTTTTTCTTGCTGCATCCAAGATACTGCAGTCTATCACTTGAGCAATTCACATGACATTTTATCCTTTCTTTGGAAGACAATCTTGTCTTCAATCAAAGGCCTCTTGACAAAAGGAAATAGGTGCAAGAACTTGAGATGGCATAATGCAGCAAAGCGCTTTCTGTACACCTGCATAATATGATTCATTCTGTCTTTACTTTCAAAATTACACTGAAAGATTTCTCTTGTTTACCTTTTTTTTTGTGTGCCCCGACCCATTGCTCATTTAACCTTGAGGTTCCCTTCATTCCTCCTGCCCCCCCACTGCTTCCCTCGTCTCCACTTCCAGTAGTTATTATTTTCTTTGTTGGTTGCACTTTCTATAATTGTGTTGCTGCAGTCAACGTGTAAGTGTTTATTTAGTCTTCTTTTCATACCAAGGAGACTGAGTGCAACAGTCAGGTCAGTGTATATCAGATGATTTGTCAAACAGAATCTAGTGTCTCATTTTTAGGACATCATTTTTAGGGCCAGTGATGAAGGGCTTTAGGCTGCTTCAGGAATTTTTTTTAATGTAATTAATGACAGGATGTATTTGAGGGAAAAAGTGCTTAAAAATCAAAGGTATGATGAGAATGATGGTACAGCACTGGAGATCCAGCAAAGGCTGTACCTGATTTTGGTTGAGTCACGTTGTCCTCTGAGGGAGTGCTGGACAGATTTCCTGTGTGAGGCTGAGGGAGACAGGAACTATCACCTTCCTAGGAAAAGGTAGTTCTTACAGCTCCCACAGGGTGGGTGGAAATAGTGCTGTGTTATTGACACACCTCCTTAGCATGTTCCTGTTGCAGATCTTGCTTGGAGTTTTGCTGAGGATACAGTTGCCATGGCCTAGCCATCTTATCTCTATTTTCACACTGTGCTGGATCCTTTCTTTATTTGCCGGCGTGGTTGGCATATTTGTCGTCACTTTTTGCTTTCTTAAACTGTTTTGTGACAATTTATTTGCCATCTCATGTATAAACTTAACATCTCAGGCCTGATCTAAAGCATGTTGAGGTAGTTTGGGTCTGTCCACTGTGATGAACTAGGGTTTTGCAAGCAGTTTTTCTAGATTACCCAAGAGGTAAAAAGTGGGGAAGAAGTCTGAGAGTAACTCCAGCAAGTGTGCCTTACCTTGATGAAAGGTCCCTGAAATTCTCTCATCTCTGCTTCTCAACTCTATATATGTGTTTCCAAAAGGGTTGCAAAACTCTGTTAATTAAGGTATTATTTGTTTGAGACAGACATTCTCAGTGATGGTCTACTAATGAAAATCTGCTTCACTTGTCATTACCCTGCATGTCAGGAATATTTCAGGTTATTTCAGTGGCCCTTGGATCAATCTTTTGGATTTGGACTTTCTTACCATACTAGTGCCATCCCACAGACTATATCATTGCCCTTTACTCTAGAGAAGAACACAACAAAATTTAGTCAGTCTCTTCCTTCATGCCTTGGTTTAGGCACCACCTTGACATGAAACCATCAGTTTTGATTATGCAATACAATTGTGCCCTGCCAATGAAAGGGGACACTGGTCTGTTCTGTCTGGAGCTCTGGATAGGCTTTGATGGGGCTGATCCTTCTAGCAGGTTCACCTTAACCTACCTGGAAGATGGAAAAAGGTATTAACTGGTATGACCTTCCTGTGCATACTGGTGTACAGGCCAGTCTGTTTAGTGAGTACACATCTTGGAAGATGGTGTGTCCTTCTACACTTAAAAGCATACTTGAAAGCATGTTAGAAATACTGATCTCTGCATTGTTTAGGAGCCTGATGTAGCTTTAAACATGGCAGAACTAGTAGAGAGCTTGGACTAGTTTTGGCCTTCCCACCTCATGGTAAACCTTTTTGCCTCCTTTCCCTTGCTTTATAACTAACGTGGCTTCTTTTCAGTGAGAAATTGTAAATTATGGTGAGTTGTGTTTAGCTACCAGCAGGTAGCTGATCTTCATCATTCACCAGGTCAAAAAGAAGACAGTTGCAATTCATCAGTTGCAATCAACTTCTTCCTCTAGTATCTCCAAAACATTAAAAAGCATCTGTTTTTTAAACAGAGGATATTTCTAGACCTTGCATATGAAGAGGCAGAAAATGAGCTTAACCTTGTCAGAAGCATTTATAGCTGACCTTATTTGCTAACAGTGTAATACTGAGGGATCACCTTTGCAGTGCAGCACACAGCATTTAAATGTGGTTTCACAAAGATTTTTGGTCAGCATGTTGTTCCAAGAAAGTAACTTTAAGTATCCTAGTATTCATTACTACCCCTGTGCTTGCATTCTGGGACTGCTGAAGCCTACAGTGGCCAGAAGTTACACTGGATGGATCCTATGGTTTAGAATTGAAATCTCAAATGACCTACAATTCTCAGTATGGTGAAACCTGTTCCCACTTATACAGTTGTCAGGGTCAAGACTGTTCAGTCACAGCTATTGAGAATCCTTTAGATGATTTGTAAGCCCTGCTCACCTCCTTGATGACTGTCATAATCTGTGTTCCATATTTAATCTTACATGGCAGTTTGTGGCAGGAATTGTTATTTTCACAGCCAGAAAACAAAGAACGAGAAACTGGTAATTGTGACCACTAAAAAATCCCAAGTGACTTAAGATTTTGTGAGACAGTTTCTTTATTCTCCACCACTGTTTAGTATAACCTGCAATTTTATAGACACTCTTTCTACCTCAGAGATGTTTGTATTTTGATAGTGAAATCAAGTCAATGGTACAAACACACTATGTCTAATACTGCATAGTCCCCTACAGCTTGTAATAGCTACTACCTAAGCAAATCACTAATGATGATATCCTTACTGGAATGCAAAATCTGTCTGCTGTCATTTTCTCTGTGTTACTTAGCTCTGTCAGCCTGTCCCCTGTAAACTCACTGGAGTCATTTGAGTTGTGTTGTTTTCTACCAGCGAAGGAGCTGAGTTTGCTTTCTGGTGGCTGAGGTGCTGGGTTAATGTTTATCCCTCTCTTCTTACCTCTCACTTTTTCCAGTGGAGATGCCAGCTATTACTTTTCCATTTCTCTGTGATCCACTGACCTCCAAGACCCTCTGCTCATCTCTGTCTCCAACTCTAAGTGAGATAAGATGTTAGTACACATCCCAGTACCAACCTAGCTTGACATACACACTTTTGGGGAGTCAGAGGAGAATTTGAGGTTTATGCCTCTCATCAAGGCTTTTACTGCAGGTACAGTTGCAGAACTACCTTTGAATATATCTCTCTGGTATTGTTTTGCTCTGGATTAATGGACTATAGATTCTTTGGAGAGACATTTCTCTGCATGACCAGGATAATAGGATTTTTTTCTTTTTCCATCGTGCTTCCCTAGCTAATTGTTTTTCTCTCTTTAAGCTTATCTGTAGACTTATATTATCTCACCTCAGACTTGGGAGCCAGTATAAAAAGAGCTTACCCACCAGGTGGCATTTTCTCACATGTCCAGCCTTAATTCTAACGTGAATGCTTTGTACCTACTATTGTAAAACCAAGGGCCACTAAGGTGCACCTGTAGAGCAGAAGCTTGACTGTTCTCAATTCTGTTCTAATTATTGAGCCTTAGAGCAAAAACTATGTTTCAAAGAAAACTTTCTGTGCAGGCCTCAATAGAGTTAAAGGAGAAACATTTTAAGTTGATGAGCTGACACTTGTAGAAGCAAATATATTAAATAAATCATGATTCGTTTTGGGGCTAAATCTGACTTACATCAACTCTGGAAAAACTAGATCCTAATGAGTGACAGTTTGGTGTTTTCTGTCACTTCCTACAGTAATGGCCCCAAGCTGACACTGCTCTGTGGGAGTCTAATACTTCTGAACAAAAGTTTTTTTGGAGTGAGATAGACAAGGTAGAAATCCCAAGGTGACTGGAAGGAATGTCTAATGACTGGAAAGACATATTTACTGGCAGACTGTATGTAAGCTGTGACAGTTGACAGGGCTTGATTGTAATAAATATAGTTGATGAAGAGAAGGCTGACAGGTGAGGACAGAGAGAGAAAAAGAGTCAAAAGATCTGCATTGGCTGAACCCTATTAATGGTAAGTTGGTAACAAAGCCCAGAGTTATAAAAGAAAACAGGTATTGCAAACTGATGTCTAAACACTGAAATGTATAGGACTTGCAGGTTGCTGTAACAAGCTCAGATTTGTTGACCTTTCTTCTACCTATTTTATAATGCTTTCTGTTGAAATTCACACCAGCAGCAGGCAGGCATCTGATATTTTTAAATATCGTGTATGATTAATCATGTAACAGAATAAACCCTGATCAAGGTCATAATTATTGCTTCAGTCTCCAACTTGCATTGCTTTGATCGAAGGATTTGATGTTGGAAATGTGCCCCCACGTGCTGTGAAGGAAGCAGTCTTGCTGGAGATCTGTTCTGCTGAAAACAGAATGAATTCCTGTAAAGGAAATTAAGCAACATAAGACCTGAAAATATTTCTCTAAATGTACACACACACACACACACACACACACACACACAGAGTGATTGACCCTGAAAATGGAAACAACTCTGGCATATTAAATCATGACACTTTATAACTGACTGGTCAGAGTTTCAACAATAGGGTTTCCAATGAGCTCTGCACTTTCTTCCCCCAGGCAAATGTCACACACTGAAACTAAACAGGATCTTTTTTTTTTTTCTTGTTCATCTCAACGTGCTGTTTTCTGTGCCCAAGATACAAATCTGTATTTGAAAATGCCTTAACCCTTTGGAAGGGCAATCCTACTTCTCCATGCCCCAGGACAAGGGAGTTTTGCAGCAGTTATGGGACGTAAGGGACATTGTGCTTGTGTAGGCACTGGGGTCAGTCTGAATGTTTATCACACTCCCATTTCAAAAGGGAAGAAAGGGAAAAAAACAATCATAAGGGAATGTCTGGAGGAAAGAACTCAGGACTTGCACAAACTTAATGTAAAGGTTAACAGTGAAGAACATCCCTTGTTGGGAATATAAAATGAGAGTCCTTCTAAACACTGGCAATGGGCCCATTTAACAGCAGGGTCACTGTTTGCTTGCTTTCATCACTACACATACAGAGGCAAAAATCCTTTCACCTACTTGCTTGTATGAAATACAAAAGCATTTGTAAAATATTTAGACAAGTGAAATATTGAGAGAATTTTCCCTTTAAAAAGTTGCTGTTATTTTGAATGGAACTCCTCCTTCCTTCCCCACAAGATGCCTCAGTCTCTTCAAGTGGTGGTGCCACTACATGAATTGTGGGGGAGCACCAACAAAAACCAAATGAGATCATATAGGCACACGACAAAGGCTCATGGAGCAGCACAATGCTCACGTGTCAATCACACCAGTGCTCCCTCTTTGCGGCTGCCTGTCTCCCAGCCAGCAGTGGATCCAGCCTCTCTCTGCTTCTCACAGATGCTTCTTTGGAATTGCAGGATTCAGAACCATGTCTCACCAGCATGGGAGTTGTCAGCCTAATTGACATGTACACATACACTTCATAGACTCTTTTATTTGTTAGTGGCTGTATCCACACATACACACACTGTGCAGGTAGGCCTGAGTGTGTCCTTTCATGTAGAAAGTCCTCCATGCAAGCATGCAAATGTTTCATGGGTTGATACCCACAAATACCCATATGCTTTACATATGGATGTATTCACACGTGGTTGCATACACATGGACATACACCTTATCTCTTGTCCTCTAGATGTGGTGTTAATGTGGTAAAATCAATCTATGGTCGTTTACTTCAGTGGCCATCCCTTGATATTCAGGCAGAAGATGAGGCATCATTGTATTTAAATAGATCAAACACACCTAGTTTTATATATATTTACAAGCACACAAGACAGTTCCTGCTCTGCATTCCAGTCTCATGAAGCCTCAACTCCATGTAAACACATTTCGTAGGTAAAAAGGCCTTGAGCTAGGCAATTGGAAGAACAAGACAAAGGAAGTGATATGTAACCTATACTGCAACTCTTTTCTTTTTATATAGGTTTTTGTGTCCTTATATGTACTTTGCACTTTGTTGTTGTTGTTGTTTTGCCTTTTGTAGAGATTTTACCAGAACTTTAAGGTGATGAGAACATGCAAACTTCCTTCATTCAAAAGGCAATGTGTTGGAGACTGTGTCAGTGACTGCAGATGTCTTGACTTTGCTTTGTCACCTCTTTTAGCTTCCAGGACACATTCAAAATCAGTTCCAGAAGGTGTAAGTAGAAGATAGAGCAGGAATGAAAATCTTCATGGAGTACATCTTCCATCATACTGAAACCTGTCTGAAGTTAACATCACTATGACTGTCGCCTGTATCAGGGTCAGGATTTCATTTCAACAGTATCAAAAGGTCAGAACATTATTGAATGGCTTTTTGCTACTGAGTGTTTAATGCAAACATAGCATTAGCATAGGACACTTTTTTTTTAGTGTTTCATCATCTAATCAAAATACCCTTGAAAGTAAAAACTGAAAGTACTTTCTGCAGTTAAATTTGTGAGGAAATATGATTTATTCTTCTGGAAGCTGGGGACACTCTGCAGAGTGCATTTCTACTGGTGAGATAGGGTTAATCTTGCACCTACAGGACATTTCAGTGGAAATCATTTAACAGTCCTGTCACAGATTTTGCATCTTTGAATCTATATGGATTTTGGATAGCTTCTGAGAGACAAGTTTCCCAAGAGGATAACAATCTTCAGTCTGTGTTATATGGCACAAGATGCATTAGTGAGGATCTTAGTAATGGCTCTGAAGACTGTGAGACTCACTTGAGACAAAACTTTTCTGAGCCTACACTTGAGAAAAGACTTTTAAAAAGAACAAAAACAAAATGATCTTGTGATTCCTAAAGTCTGAAGTAGGCCAGGCCCCACATCGTGGTAAGAAGAATTTGTGAAGGTCTATTCCTGCAACTGGGATAGGAATGAAGAATTTTGAAAACCCCTCTACGTAACTTCTGTTCTACACGCTTGATCTGTTCCCAGATGAGGATAAGCACCTTACTTGAAAAGATTCTTTACTTTCCAGGTTTTGCATAAATTTTTCCAGCAGAAATTGTTTGGTGTGTTCAGATCCCTTCCTTCAGTTTAGATTCTCTCTATGATTTATTTTACAAGATGAAAAAAAACCCAAATTGTTTTGTATCATGACTATAGATACATAATAGTGCAAACTAAAGCTTCAACTAGAAACACAGCTATGTGTGGCACTAAATATGTCATGAGAGACAAGTCAACAGCACTGACATAAGGTTTATGATTGCATTTAAGTTAAGAGTTAAAAAGTGCTGCAGGAGGTGGAGGTTAATGCCCAGCACTTCAGCTGCAAAACTCCTGTTTTGTCTTTTGCTACTTGTTTGTAAAAGCCTGCCAAGTGCATGGACCCTCATTATATACCTTGCTGTTGTAATAACAGCATGAGAACACCCAGCAAGTTCTTTGTGCCAGAGGAGACTTCTGTGAGAAAGGGAAGCAAGTACATGATGCTGTACTTTCAACAGACACCACTGAGAGCTCTGTTTGGGGACTGATGTGTCAGCTGCTCATCAATACAACCATGGAGCTGAATACATCAAGGAAGTTTTAAAAGAAGGAAGCTTTCTTTTGAGAGAAATAGAAAAAGCGTGGGAGCAAGAATAGTGGGACAAAATTATTCCTAGTGTAAATGTGCTGAAGCAAATGTAGTTTCATCAAGAAGTTTGCCCTGTTGTGTTCCAGGCTTCTTGTTTAGGTTGATTACATGGCAACACAGTATTGATTTTGTGAGCTTAGGACAGTTGGCAAACTTGACTAGACTTAAAATGAACCTCTTTGATTCTGACTACAAAATTAGAGCAGATTTGATGAAGTAAAGATGTATGCTTTGAAGTATTCCCTATCAACTTAAGTGCTGAGAACACTTGAGCAAAGGAATTTTAACAGTTTTGAAAGCAGTAGCAAAGGAACATCAATAAGGATTGCAGCTAAGGGCATGCCCACAAGGCACTATACTAACTGCATCTATCCTGCAGGCAATAAGCAATTGCTAAAGATTCCAGACTTTTTAAAGTTCATAGTTCACCTCATAAAAACTTTAAGTGTAACTTATGATAGGATTTTGCTGGGTGGGTTTGGCTTTCAGTAGGCAACTCCAAGAGGAGGCCTTTGCAAGTTGATCTGTTGATCTGCATGCAAGGATATGAAGAAACTTGATTTTCTTTGTTTTTTGGGTTTGGTTTTTTTTTTTTTTGGTCAAATGATGATTGATGATAGGCTGATCTTGCAAGGTGTGAAGTGTGCTTATGTCCTGTTATATTTGGTGTTATAAGCATGGAAGCTGTAATTCTTCCAAACACTTCAGCACATAAACAAAAACAACAGTCTAAATGCTTTGTTGATTCAAACTCACATCATGGAAGAGAACCAGGCTATCTTTTGGGCTGCAAATTTCTCATAAGTGCTAGATTTAAGATGATCATGTTGCTGTAAGCTGTTTTGCCTTGAGCAGGAATCAGTATAAAGGGCAATCTTGATTCAG
The DNA here is from genome assembly GCF_028858725.1 of Colius striatus. Taxonomy (NCBI): domain Eukaryota; kingdom Metazoa; phylum Chordata; class Aves; order Coliiformes; family Coliidae; genus Colius; species Colius striatus. The sequence goes on from NC_084766.1 coordinate 30,038,380, forward strand.
TGCTAGTTGCACTTAGGACAGGTATCTACCTTCCACCCCTGATTCTGTTGGCCTACCAACATCACTGATCCTGCTGCTGAGGATAGTGCTTGTGCTAGGTAACTTGCTGCAGCTTTGCAAATTTATCATTAGCAAAGAGGAGCACAAATGAAGGAAAGAACAGGAGGATCTGGACAGAAACAAGATGGAAAACGAGGTTATAAACAGCAAAGAAGAGCTGAGTTGCTTGTCAATGAGTCAATAAAAAACTTGGAAATATAATTTGGGCAGTAAAGGAGATTTAATTTAAAAGCTTTTACTTTTAAAATGTAGATTTCATGTTGGTGGTACTGGATAAAGTTCAACGTGACCACAATAAATCAGTAGTAGCCACAGCTATGACAATTAGGATTCTTAAAAAATGATCATGTTACTGTGGCTTAATGAACTAGTGTATGTCAGCTGAGCTGTGGGAAGTGGCATGTGTATACCCTTAGCTGGTCACAAATATGAGATAGTGAGTCAGTGTAAACCACTTTCAGTGAGTTTTAAGCTAACACCTATCAGCTCCTACTTGCAATGGACAAACAGCCCGTGCAGTCAGTTGCTGATGTTCACCTGGTGACTAGAAAGGATTCATTAGACTGTAGTAATGAAAAAAATATCTGATCCCTTATATTAAAAATAGGAGAAACATGTACATGATGTTTTAGATCACCTAGCATTTACCCAAGATGTGTGGTTTCCAAATTCCTTTCACATTTTTCTTCCCCAAATTTGCTCTGAAGGTGTTATTTCCATAATGGCTTAGTAAGGGAAAGAATTAAAAGTGGCTGTGAACAGAGAACAGCTGAAATGGATGCGAGAGTAGCAAAGTGTGAACAACTATTTCACCATGAGCCTCAGCCAGACACAGAGGACTCAGCAAGGTGGTTTGCACTTGTGACTTCTAAGAAGTTTGAAATCAAAACAGTTTCCTATGGTTTAGTGAAGGAAATTTAAGCCAGGAAAACAATCTTTGTTCTGTTTTATCTTCCTCCTGCATGTCATAACAATATCTGCCTTGTAAATGCCCATAATAATCATTAATAATGGAAATTAATAATTTTTGACCTCAGTGTTTTTCCTCCATGAAGCTCTACCTTGCTCAATACTGAAGTTTCACCGCTGATTAGGTATCACTTCACGAATCCATTGAAAGCTAATAAAAAGGGGCTGATTAGACAACCCCAGGCAGCACATCTCAAATAGTCATTAAACAATCATTACAGATAGAAACAGCTACAACTGGCTTCTGTTGAAATGCTGCTTATTATTACATAATCCTTTTTCAAGTCAAAATGAATGCATAATCAAAGCACAAAGCAAACAGTTTGAAAGTTCCGAGCTGGCTGTGCAAAGCTATTATTCATCAACGAACCTCTAAATTAGTGCTCAAAACATTAGATGAGGCTTGCTGTACAGCAGAAGTAATAGAAAAAAAAAAAGCACAGGTCCACGGGCACAGATAAAGTAAGAGCTTCTGAAATAATTTCATCTAGATGCCTACAGGAAACCATTGCAGCTTTGACCCAAAGACACTTGTCTGGTGTCAAGGCACACAGGTGAGTACACAGTCGGTGTGTCTTACTGGTATTATAGATACTGCCATTTACAAAGAGTCACATGAAACTTTGAAGCTGAAGGCACACAAACTTTGAGATAAATCCAGTACAGGACCAAAACACTATGAACTGACCTTTCCCAATAACATTTTTACTTTTAACAGACTCCTTAATGAAAATTCAGAAGAAACTCTCCAGATAAATAAGGATACATTCTGATCCTTGTTATACTGGTACAAATTTGGAGCAACTTCAATGATACTGGTGGAATTGCTCTGCATTTGCTAATAGTGCAAATAAGCACAGAATGAAAACACAAGACTTTGGGCAGTCTTAAGCCAATAATTCAGCTTTCTGAATTGAGGAGATCGCTTATTAAGTTTATATTACGAAACCTCTGTCTTCCTTCTCTATAATGTCTGTCTTAATAATTGTTACTTAATCTTTATATATTCTGCATGAAAAAAATTGTCAGGATGTTTAAATTTTCACCCTGTACCACCTGCAAGTTACAGGCCAGATCCATTTGCTTGATTGAGGCAACGCAAGAGTCATTACCACACAGGGCAGCTGATTTTTTTCCCCCCTTAAACACCTGCAAATGCAAGTCACTTGGGAGTTTGAACCTATTAAGGTTCTTATAATTGAGACAAGGGCAAAATAGTTTGTAAAATGGTACATGAACAGAGAGATGAGAGAGAGGGAGGGAGAAAGGTACTCTGGTTGGATGACAGGAAATCATATAACAATATTTGTAAGCGAGCTTTGGGAGCATGGTCTTTGTAATGGGGTTAGCTAATCCAGATAGTAATAAGGATAGGAAAGTCAGCAATCATAATCATATTTAATGGATTCCAGATGGAGAAATGTAATTGTTCTCATTATCATTGTGAAAACTCCAAGGAAATACAATCCCAAGATACTTTACCTTGACAGGCAAGCAGGAACAACATCGACATCAAGTCATGGGTCTTGTAGGTAGAGTTGTCAGTTATTTCCTTTTTCTAGCATTTCCTTCTAATGTAATGGTTTGATTAACCCAAGACATTTTGATGTGAGTATAAAAGCAATGTTAATGAAATGCCTGCTTAATTGACTGTGCATCTCTATACCATATGATGTGGTGGCTTACTAAGTACATTGTGGAATTAAAAAGAAAACCTGAAAGCCTTGTATATCATGATACTTTTTCTTTGTAATGTGGTTAAAATGAAATACGACTGTAAGCACAGGCCTTTTTGGGTGCAGCTGTTCTTTTTGTTTGGGTTGATAATTGGAACCAGTCCCATGGGCCTATTTGATGTTATCTCTTGTTTAAAACTAAACTGTCAAAGCTTATCCCCCCTGTGTACTCAACAGGGAGTAGTTCTGGGGAAACTTTCTTCTTAAGTATTTTTAACCCCTCCTCCCTGCACGCATTCTCTAAACTGAACCAGGGCAGTCATGAAATGATGTCTTCACAGGGACACTTGTACAGCAAAATAGTTCTTTGTGGAAAATTGAGCCTTTTCATGTTACATGTCTTTGTAAGAGGGACCTAAAAGGAAAGATCCCACAGCAGAAGTCAGATGATCGGGGTGTGATGTCTCAGCTTTATAACAACTTCCCTCTGCACAAAGGGTGTCCTGTGCAGCATCCCTCTAGCATGAGAGGAGCTTGGGGTGTGGGGCAGAGTCACAGTTGTCTCCCACGATATGAACTAATATTTGATCCAGGAACAGCATAACTGTGTTTCCACTCAAGCGTGACTTTAACGTGCCTGATCCCAAGCTAGGGCATTCAGGTAGCGCTGCACTGTAGAGACCTGCCAGTTGGGCTGACATTACCACAGGGTTTTCTGTAGGGGTGGGTACGTCCTGCCCATTGCAATATTTAAGTATAATCTCAAAATATTTAGCTTTCAGTTCAGGAGGAGTTAGACCTCGTGTTTTGGTTAGTTTCTTGAATGGTAGGTGGTAGCAAGCAGCATGCCTCCTGCAGTCAGGTGTGGAAATATTTTGGGTTTGCTTCGCACCTTTTGTTTTCCTTTGCAGTTATTGTCTTTGAAGCTATGGAATTGAAACAAGTCAGCTATGTGATCTCAAATTAACAGCACTAAGAAAGATGTTATTCTTTTGACTATAGGACCAATGGGTCTTTTTCTCAGTCAGCTCTGTTATCTTTTTATTGAAACCATAAAGCCTTCTGCTAGATATTTTTGTTTGTACTGACAATTTTGCCAGGGCTTTACACACATGTTATTATGGTACCTACAGAGCCAACTTTGATGGAAAAGAAGGAAGGAGAGATAAGAATCACTGATAGATGTCAGAGTCATCTCTACTATCTCAGGCAAATGAAAGAGAGACAAAAGTTGCAGGCTTGGTAGGTAATTCTGCCAGCTCTTGTATGTCCTGTGTCCTGTGCTGCTCTTGAATGGCCCATGTGCAGAATAAGAGAACCTTTCAGTTATTATCTCATTGTGGTGGGATGACCCTGGCTGGATGCCAAGTACCAATCAAATCCATTCTATCACTCCCCCTCCTCGACTGGAAAGAGGAGTAAAAATATAACAAAAGGCTTGTGGTATAAGATAAGGACTGGGAGATCACTCTCCAATTACTGTTACAGGAAAAACAGACTTGGCTTGGGGGAATTAGCATAATTTATTATCAATCAAATCAGAGTCAGATAATGAGAAATAAAACCTAAATCTTAAAACACCTTTCCCTGACTCCTCTCTCTCTCTTCCTTCCTTCCTTCCTTCCTCTCTGAGCTTAACTTTACTCCTGAGTTCTCTACCTCCTCCCTACTCCCAGTGATATGGGGAATGGGGGTTGTGGTCAGTTCATCACACATTGTCTCTGTTGCTCCTTCCTTCTCAGGTGTAGGGCTCCTCACACTCTTCCACTGCTCCAGCGTGGGGTCACTCCCAAAGGTTCTTCATGATCCACTCCAGCGTGGTGCCTTCCATGGGGTGCAGACATTCAGAAACAGACTGCTCCATGGATTCACAGGTCCTGCCAGGAACCTTCTCCGGTGTGGGCTTCCCGGGGGTCACAGCATCCTTCAAGGATCCCCCCACTCCAGCATCAGTCCTGCCCAGGCTGCAAGTGGATTTCTGCTCTCCTGTAGCTTCCATAGCTGCAGAGGCAGGGCATCACCATGACCTCGCACTACAGGTCACAGGGGAATCTTTCCTCCGGTGCCTGGAGCACCTCTTCCCTCTCTTTCTTCACTGATCTTGATGTCTGCAGAGTTTTCTTTCACATATTCTCATTCCTTTCTCCAGTTGCAGTTGCTGTTGTGCAGGATTTCCTCTCTTTTTAAGTCTGTTCTCCCAGAGGTGCTGCTACTGTCACCTATGGGCTCAGCCTTGGCCAGCAGTGGGTCCATCTTGAAGCCAGCTGGCACTGGGTCCATCACACATAGAGAAGCTTTTAGCACCTTCTCACAGAAGCCACCCTGTGACCCTCTGCTACCAAAACCTTGCCAGGCAAACCCAATGCACCTATAGATCATTTGTGCACACTGTTCACAGTCACACTGGAGATGTTGCAGTGGTCTTTAGTAACTGGAAGGTGCATGCTGGTACTATGCTCATCTTTCTATTGCACATGGAACATTTCTAATAAGGGATGAAGATCCAATGCAAGTTGTAATCTACTCTCTTGGCCTTTATTGCATTAAATCTTGCCTTTTTCTTAGCACTCCTTGTCATTCTGTTTCCTTCTAGTCTTTAAGACAGCCACGTCTCCTCATCTTCTCCAAATAACCATATGTTTCTGTCCTATAGACTCACATAAGGCGATCTGGAAGAGCCTGTGTACCCAGAAAATAAGCTTCTTATCTTGTACAGCATTCAATGCAAGTAAGATGCTTCTGGCAAGCAACCTCTTTGCATTGCACTTTAGACAGCAACTGAATGGAACATCTAAGTGCAAGATGTGGGTTGCAGGTTCATTATGTGCCCCAAGAGAACAAAGGTGCTTGTGACATCCATTCATGGAAGAGCAATGGGCAAACTATAGGTCTCTCTTGCCATCACAAACCAATCTCCATAGAGTTGTCATAGATGTGAGATGGGGAATGATTCTCATGTCCCTTGAGAGATGCCAGGACTGAGTACTTTGTAGATAAATATAAGTTTCTATTTAAAACCTATACCGTTGGGACTAGATGTAAGAGGGGCTGGAAAAAGCCATTTCTAAAAATACAGGAAATAGCTATATGGTTACAGAAGTGAATTTCCAGCTGTGGGTAATCATATAACTCACATATTAACAATGAGAATCCACTGTGTAAGGGGGAATAAAACAACAATTCACATAAGCTTGAAAGACAATAGGCCAACTCCTGATCAGTCTGGGGAAAAAGAAAGAGCGGAGAGGATACATGGAGGGCAGAAAAAGTAGGAGGCTGATGATTTCTTACAGAAGAGCCAGTGGATAAGTCAATTTTGGAAGGTCCATAAGGGCAAAGGAAAACATTCATTTACATTTAGGAGATACTGCTTGCAAAGATGAGGTCAAAAGCACAGACCCAAAACAGTCAGGATATCCCTTTGCTGGACTGTCCCATTTCTTGATAGATTCAACTCTGGAAGCAGCAGTCTTAGAAATAAACCCACTATAGTTCATACAACATCATACAACATCCAAGGGTCTCCAAGCAATTTTGAACTACTACTAATACCAAACTACCTTGCAGTTGGCAGAGAACTGATTAGTTCACATGTGTGGATGAGAGAACTAGGGCATTCACCTTGTTAGTTACTGAAAGAATGGAGACAGAACTCATCCATTTTTGCCCTGTTTTCATCAATTTTGTCATCCAAACATCCATTTCCTGTGAGGCCTGTTAGCTGCAAAGACCCTGTCTTACAGAGTTTTCCTGACATTCTGAAAAAGTTCATTTTTTGCTTTTTTCTTTGTTTTTATTTTTTTTTGTCCTCATCCCTGCTGTCCAGAACTTTCCTTTTTCTTCCTATGGGCCTCTCTAGCACCTATTCCTTTAAAATCCCTTCCTCCTAATTGTCACTGTTATTCTAAGCAGCAGCAGACAGTTTTGATCTGTGAAGCTATGTAAAAATTGTGTTCCCAACCTGTCTCTCTATCTGTTTTTATTCCTCAGTGTTAGAACTTAATTCTCTTGGGTTTGATCAGAACAGTCGCTCTTGTGTAGTGGGACTAATTTTAACCAATCATCCAATTGTCAAGGGGTTTTTCGTCTCATTTCATGGCAGCTTTTTCTATAGTATTCTCTTTGGTTCTTCTCAACTTTACAGCAGAGGTTGTGCAATAACACTACAAAAATATAGTTATTGCTGGAAGGTTTTTTAGGCTCTCACACGGTTTCTTCCCCAGAGGAGAGGGATGTGTTTGTCTTAATGGAATTTAAGAATTTAATTCTTAATAGAATTCCTGTGGCTCATTTCAGTGCTCTTAAGTCTTCCTGTTGCCACTCTGGGTTTCCTTATGGCTCATAACTCCTCTGCTCTTCCATGGCAAGCAAAATCCTTCCCTCCCCTGATATGCAAGCTTGAGCAAATCAGGTACATTTTAGCCACTGACAAAGGATCTGATTCAAACTCATAGGAATTCAATGGAAGCATCTTACAAGTTTATGTGAACAGTTATGGACAGTTATGTCTGCAATAAATAGTTCTCCCTCTCCTCTTTCCATAACTGTGTTATTACAGTGCATTGCAAAAGCTGTTGTCCAGCATCACCTAATCTGTAGAACCAATGTAAAGAAAAATGCATGCAAAAATCCCTCTCCCTCTCCCTCTCCCTCTCCCTCTCCCTCTCCCTCTCCCTCTCCCTCTCCCTCTCCCTCTCCCTCTCCCTCTCCCTCTCCCTCTCCCTCTCCTCTCCTCTCCTCTCCTCTCCTCTCCTCTCCTCTCCTCTCCTCTCCTCTCCTCTCCCTCTCCCTCTCCCTCTCCCTCTCCCTCTCCCTCTCCCTCTCCCTCTCCCTCTCCTCTCCTCTCCTCTCCTCTCCTCTCCTCTCCTCTCCTCTCCTCTCCTCTCCTCTCCTCTCCTCTCCCTCTCCTCTCCCTCTCCTCTCCTCTCCTCTCCTCTCCTCTCCTCTCCTCTCCTCTCCTCTCCTCTCCTCTCCTTCTCCCTCTCCCTCTCCCTCTCCCTCTCCCTCTCCCTCTCCCTCTCCCTCTCCCTCTCCCTCTCCCTCTCCTCTCCTCTCCTCTCTCTCTGATATAATAAGAAATCTGAGAGTGGTGTTTGTGCTCAGACAGGATAAAATTCGTTATGCTAGAGGAATTGTCCCCAGAGATGCCCATCTGATTGCATCTCATGTCCTGCTATGGCTGTTTGCGCATGGGAGTCATCGTACTTCTAGAATTACTTCATTTTCAGTAGAGTTAAAATACTGGCGTTGTGCAAATATAAAACAAAGCAAAACCTTTGGGGTTTTTTTTCTGTTTTGTTTTTCTATTTCTTTTACTTATATAGACAATATTTGCTTATTCCAGTCTTCTACTTTTATGCACTACAGCTAGACCTTGAAATGTTATCACAGTGTTCAGGTAAAGAAATAACCAGTGTGTTTTACAATTAAAGAAGGGAAAGAATCTTTAATGACAAAACTACAAGCTTCCTTCTGTTGTTTCTGTAATATCTGTACCAATATGCAAGTTTGTCTCCTCTGGATAAAACAGCAGCAATGTTTGCTGTTCTTTGTGTTTATCCATTGCTTTTTGGGTTACAGGATTGGATTAGCCCTTATTTTCAGGGCTTTCAGTAACATCTCAGAGACTGGAGGTGCAGTCAGACCAGAAGCTGAGTTCTGTGGATTGTAGGCTTTTGTGTCCAAAGGAAGCACACCCAGGACTGCAAGATCTGGTAGAAAACTGAAGAGCTGGTTACATTGGCTGGCAATGGGAGTATGTTCGTGCCTTCAAAAGCCAGCAAGCCCTGCTGCTTTAAAGTGGAATTGAGGTTGAAAAGCAATATCAGTGCTCATTTCATAATATAATTGTTTATTTGTGTTAGAGGGGTAGCAGGTAAGGGCCTGATCAGAGCAGGTATGCAACATCCACACGAAAAGGAGAGAATTGAGAAACAGGCTGTGGCAGTACACCAAACTGAGCTCACTTGCCGGGTGTGTTTCTGGCTTTACCAGCTCATTTTCCAGTTTTTACAAATATTTCTTTCTCTCGGGTCCCTCTATGAAAGAGCTGCACAGAGCAGAGGTGAGCTGCCTGGCCGGCTGCTCCTGCAGGAGCGAGAGCCAAGCAGCCGCATGCATGTGCCAGGTCCCCTCTTTTGCCCTCTACTCATGTGTGTGTCTGTGTTTTCAAACCTGCTGGATACACCTTAGGTCATATAATCCAGAGTGTTACCTGTGGGAAGGAGCAATTATAAAGAAGAGAAATACACAGCAAGATAGAAGCGGTGAAGTTTAATTCAGCCTTGTGCACTTGTAGCTGGAGCTTTGTCTGGACTTGGTTTCATTTGGAGCCCAAGGAAAGTGGAGGTGACCACAGTGAAAACATTGTTCATTTCCACAGCTGACGGGCTGAGGTCTGCCTAGAGCCCAGATATTGCACATGACCTTATGTGCTGCTGTCCTCACAACGTTGCTCAGAGATGTTCTGATGCATGCTATTTACCTGGTGCATTAGAGGGACATTTGTTGCAGCTGGTGAGATGTGCTGATAAAACCCATGCTTAAGGACTTCTTCAAAAAGTTGGGATTTGATCCAACGGATCATAATGAGCCTTTTGGTTGTATTTAAAGAGGCAAATGAGTATTCAGGGACTCCTGAATGTGCATATTACGTGGCTCCTGTGAATACATGTGAGGGCTCTGGGTACACCTCAGAGTTACATCATGGGGCACAGCAAGTAGGACCTCTAGATACGTTTTCCTGTGCTAGCACGGAGAGTATTGCAGCCACGCTCATGTGCTACAGACAAGTGCTTGGCCAGCATGCTTCTCTGTGGTCAGATGCAACTATGGCCACGCAGCAGAGTGCAGCCCAGGATGCTCCTCAGCCCATGGTCCATCACCACTGGCAGAGGTAGAGCTGGAGGTTGAGTTTTCCACGGTGACCTGATCCTTGCAGTGAGACAATCCACAAACGGCCAACATTGCCTCCATGCCTTCCAGGCCTGGCTTTGAAAAACCTGAAGGCTGAGAGGGATATTAATCTGAAGGGGTTTTATTTTGTTTTTGTTTGGTTTTGATTTATGTTCAATTATTGTTTGTAGCAAGCACTCGGAAGCGAGTTCAAGAGCCATACTTCAGCTGCAGCTCGGCCTTTCTTTACTGTCTTCTACACTTCTGCTTTACAAAGTGGACTGGGGGTTAAAGCAGGTCAAATATCATATTTTCCTGCATGATTGGGTTTTTTGGGTTTTTTGATTGTTTGGGTTTTTTTTTTCACTACTGTTTACTGGATCTGACAAAGTGTAGAGAATAATTGTAAAGCTAAAATGAAACGGAAATCATCCAGGAAGCAAAAACGCTTGCAAAAGCTGCTAAAACCAAATGAATGCCTCTCAAAGGAGTCAAAAGCGTGCAAGATAATGCAGGAAACATTAACATAATATTATCTTAACCTTGTAGATAAGATTATCTGATGCGTGAAAATGGTCATCTTTTGTATTGATTCCACCGTGCCATGCAGCAGTTCTTAGGAAAATGAATGGATCATTAAATGTTCATTACTTGATGGGCTCTAAAGCAGAAAAGATGTATTAGCAAATGAATTAACTGCTTTGTTACAGTTTCAATGTATCATTAATGTGTATGTTTCTCTCGAGCAGGAAGTGAATTGTATGCATCTGCAGGACAGCAGTGTCTGGAGGCTTTTGGAGAGCAACGTTTGCTTAATACTTGAGGGATATTTACACTTGTGGAAGATTAAGGTAAGCACCAATCATTTGGCTGGTAAGTGGGAAGGGAGAATTCAGTGATTTATTTGGGCATTTCTGAAAACTGTCATAGGAGAGTTATGCCTCTTGTGAATCAGATGCCATGCTTGAGAGCAGGGGTGATGTGCTGGCTCAGCAGTGTGGCCCCAACCCTGCCCATGTCTGTAGGAAGCATCACTGCTCCCCAGAAACACTCAATTGGAAGCAGGGGAGATGCCTGTGCTTGCACCATGGCAGCATCCAAAATGCTTCCCACTCCTTGAAATGCTGGAGGACTCAGCAGCACAATCATGGCCACTGCAGTGCTCCAAGGGGTCCCCTGCCCTTGGACACTGCCTGGGTTTGCAGCCCATGGCTGACTGTCATAAAAGCCATGAGGAAAAGGGTGATTCTAGTAGCAGAGGGTGCAGGAAACCGAGCATCACTTAACCTTGCTCAGGGCTGGCTGCCCAACAGAGAAAGTAGTTATTACACACTGCTTGAAACCACAACCTGGTGCTGCTGCAAAAATACCACAGACCTTTCCTGCCCCATCTATAGGATCACTCCCACCTGAGCCAGCAACAGAAGATTTTTTTCCTCTCTTTCATTTAAAAGCCAATAAGATTTGTAATTGCATTTGAAGCTGCTTTTCAAAGCCATTTGTGTCCATGCCCGCTATGACTTTAAGCGATATTATAAGCGTATTAACCAATTAAGTGACATATTACCCAGAGGGACAGTCAAGAGCGTGATTTCCCCTCACACAATTGTTAGACAAATCCCAGGCTGCAAAGCTGGATAGCAAATCCATGCCAGGAAACCTCTGCTGACGGTTCTGAACGCAGCACAGCTGCGAGCGTCAGCGCAGCTCAAGCTGTAGCTTGGACAGGGCCTCAGAGACTAATAGCCCTGATTCCAGCCAGACATTGTGCAGTCAAGAGCTGAGCAAAACTCTTACTCTGTAGCTCACTCCTAACCTGCAACACCACCTGCTGTTTCAATGCACAGTGTCTCCTCCACAGCAGAGATTCCTGCGGGTACGCCCAGAGCAGCAAAGTGACTGTGTCCTCTAACCCCCCGTGTTCAGAAATAGGTCTTGCTTGGGAAATGTGAGTAAGGGTGTTAGCTGAAAATTCTGTAGGGCTGAAAAACAAACACAGAAAAATATGTGTCAAATCTTTTCTCCATTCCTTTCTTCTCTCCCTTGGTTCAGATTCGTTAAGTGCTAAACCAAAACCTAAGGGCTCCTGCTGGCAACCTACAGAGAGGCTTTAACCATATTATCCTTCATCTCTGGGGTAAGGTGACATTGGAGCTGCCCTTTTTAAGCTCTTTTCCCCTGTATCCTCCTAAATCACGCAGCTCCTCTCTCAGTTCTCACCGCTCTTTCGGTAGATGTGCTGCTACAAACCCTCAGTTTGTCTGGAGCAGGTAGATTGCGAGCTGAGGGAGCTTTGGCTCCTCCTTGAAGCACTCAGCTAATCAGAGTGGGAATGCGGGCAGACTGAGGTGGCATTTTCATCTCCCTCTGCTCCAGCAGTCAGGGACTTTGTGGGCCACCGGAAAGTCACCAGGGACTTCTATCTCAGATGAGCATCCCCATGACATAATGCCTTCACCGTTCTGCTCCTGGGGTGATACCATTTATGGACTTTTCTCAGGACAGGGTCTAACATCTCAGCCAAGTGCTAAATAAGTAACAGAAAGATGATTTCATTCTTCTGTTTAATTTAGGTTTCACAATCTGCAAAAATAACACCCTGAGCTTTCTCCCCTCCCACTTTCCAAGATGATTTTTATTGCACTTCCATCACTTTCTTCTCTGGGAAGCTGGGCTATGATCCTGAAGGAATAAAAGAGCTCTGCACCCATGCAAAGCTCATTTTCTTGGCAATATCGGGAGCTAAAGCTGTTTGTCCACGTTCAGCATTAGATTTACATGGGACAAGAGGAACTGCGTTCTACAAAACAATGTTTTCACCAGAAGTCTGAGGAGTTTCCAACTTTGGGCTTTATTTGTATTTCAAATTTAGCATTTGCAGATGTTTTATAGGCATCCAACTATTTCAACAAAATGATCACTTGACAATATTATATTGCTGAGCCTTGAACTCTGGCCAGATTGCTTTGTTTACATAAGACCACCTGCAGCCATGGTATATTTTGTGACCTTCTATGGAGAAACAAATCTGCAAGTAGGGGAGCAATACTCAGGTCTTTTTTGGTTCATGAATGAAGCCCACTACAACCTGTACAGCGGGGTATGAGAAGGAGATGAATTAATCATGACATGCTATAGAGAAAGAAGTGTTTGCCATTCATTTAGCAGTCAATCAAGTATCTGAGAAACTATAGGCCCCTTTGTGGTACAGGAGCACACAATCCATCCCAGACCTACCAGCAGTGACTCAGTAGTGGGAGGCATAATGCCATAGGTTATTCCTGTTCATTTGGCCTACTGCAAATTTCCATGAAGCACCAATGGAGAAGAAAGGGGAAAAAAAAAAGTCCACTCCTGGGATGAGCAACAGTGAGGTGTGTCTTGCCAAATGCTATGTGCATCTGCTTACCTCATGTTCTTTCACCTTTGAGCAGAAATTAAACACTGTCAAACAGGCAAGGCACTGCAGAATGAAAAGGGTAAGGCAGGAACATTTATTAGTGTTTTGAAGAAAACACTCTCTTTTTTTCTGAAGAGGTACCAACCAAACTACCCACTAACTACTTTAGTACAAAGTGAAATGTTCAGTGCTGGTGTTTCTTAGTCAACAACGTATGACCCTGTTTCTGAGCAGTTGGGTAGAGTCCAGGTGGCTCTCTATAAGAAGTGATTGCACTCAGAATCAGCCAAAAAAAGTCTTAAAACAAGTAAAACTTGATGCTGCAAATCTTATTGCCATCTGTCCAGGCCAACCAGTTTGCTTCTATAAAAGTTCATGAAGAGTAAGTGAAGAACCCCTTAAATGGAGTTGGCTCACAATGAGAATTTATTCAACAGCTCTAGTCTTGCATTTTTCTGATTTAGATAAAACAGATTATTCCAAATGTAAATTATTTTCAAATTTATTTTGCCTAACCAGTTCATAACCACCGTGTAAAACTAAAGCTCACCCAGCTTAGCACATTTTTGTGTGAGGCACTGCTGAAACCATCTATCAGAATTTGCACTCATCTTTAGAGGATGCCTGTAAATTCAAACCACAGCAGTTTCTTTTTTGTGTGTGTGAAAACACAACATGTCATCCTTACTGCATGTCTGATCTTCACTGTTTTAGCACAGTATTGGCCTTGATCCTTCAACCCTTATGTATGTGAGTAGCTATACAAAAGGCATCCAAATCAGTGCCAAAACAGCACTGTTCCCAAAGAGCTGTTTGCTGTGAAAAGTGGTGACAACAGCTCTTGCTCTTGCTCTTGCTTTTGTTGCTGCAAAGGTCTTACTGCTACCAATGGGCAACCACAATGTTTGAGTCTGGTTGGGAGAACACTTCCACTGGCTTTTCCTTCCAGCCATGCAGCAGTGTGACACCCGGGAGCCCCGTGCTCTTTCCAGCCTTGTTTTGTGTGCCAGGGAGTTTAGATGAAGGCACAGAAAGCATATTGGGAGCTGAAATGTATCTCCAGGCCTTGAGGGTGTTTCAATTCTAAACCTTGGCTGCAGGAACGCCTTGAGTACCACACAGATTGTTGGGACTGAGTTAATTGGATGAATCCATTTGAGCGGCTGGACATCACTTGGCAGACACAACGTGTGCCAGTGCCACCCAGTCTTTCTCTGGAAAATTGCTGTTCCCCAGCCCACTGACCTCTTTCTCCCGAAATGATTGTTTCTTTGATTCACAATGTCAGTTTACTCTTTACTTACCCTTTTTACAAATATCTTTCTTACGCCCCTTTCATTTCCTTTGCCATCTTAGCCTGGAAATGGGCCTCGATTGTTTCAGCTCACACAATCTGAGCAGAGATGAGCTGCAGCCAAATCTCCCGTCTTGGGCTAATTAATGACACAGTAGCATAGTTTCCCCCGAACAAAAGTCTGTCGCATTCCCCGAGTTCACATGTTAGCCTTTGTACCATTCGAGAAGTGACAAAGCACTACCCCAAACCTGTCTCTCCACTGCTTGTATTTCCCATTTAAGCTGTTTCTCCTTCCTCTCTAAACTCTTTTCTCTGTCTTTCAGCAAGTGTGGAACAATTTCCTCTTTTCACAGGGGCCTAGTGGCAAGCAGATTAATGAACCCTTAACACAACACGGATCGCCGCTGCCAAAAAATGTATGAAATGCATTCAGCAGTCCCCACAGTGCACTGTGTGAGGGACAATTACAGAAAACAAAAGCTGCAGAGCAGTTCACTTAGGTTTCCAGCAGTCTGAAGGGTTTGGATCAGACCTAGGGAACTACAAAAATGACCTTGGCTTTTCTTTTAATTTTTATTGGTCAGCACTGGGTATCTTTTATGACTTCAAATGTAGCAGAAGTCAGGTCGAGTGATAGGAACCTGCAGCCTCCTTCATTCCTGGTGTAACTGCTCTCCAGTCGACGATTTGACATCAGGGATAACTTTGACTTGCAGTACTCCCTGACATTAATGTGCTTCTGCTTGAGCTCTCCGTATTGTTCTGAACTGGAACTTAAAGTTTTATATTTCAGAGGGGTTTTAGGGGGAGTGATGCTTTGATTTCTCACTGGCCTTTGCAACTCCTTGCTAAACCTGCCCAATGGCTGCGTATACAATATTTGGAAAATCGTTTGCTTTCTGTCCTCCCTTTTTTTTTTTCCTCTTACTTCCCCCCCCCTTCTTTAATGAGCCTTTGTTGGTCCAGCTTGCTCTCTCGGTCTCTTAACACACTTGTGTGTGGAACACTAACTCCTTGAAATGCGAAACAGATGGATGAAGTGTGGGACTCGGAGATATTTGTTTTGGAACAGCACTGCACATCAGTGTCTGTGGAAGAATTTCCAGCAGCTGGGTAAGCCCGCTGAGAGTTCCCCAGTTTCAGCACAAAAGAGAGTCCCCTGAAGAACTTTTGGCGGTCCCTAGATCTCTCCCAGGGAGATTTTGCAGCTCATGAAATGCAGACTTTGCACTCCCAGGTTGACATACGGTACTTCCAAGTTCAAGTGCTAAAGGTGAAGTTATTTTATTTTGGGGAGCTTCAGGCATTTTGTTTGCTTGTTTGCAAAATGCTCAAGAAGCAACACGATTTGAAAGGCTATATTAACAATGTTTTGGATTTCAGCAGCAGCTTCCAGCCTAAGAAATAAAGCTATACTTTGTATTCACTAATGATTACAGCCTCCCAACACTCCTGTGAAAAAGAAAATAACAGCAGCCTGGTTAATCATATTTTGTAGGTGGGAACACAGAAGGTGAAATCCAGGTCCCAGCTGAAGTCAAAGGGAAAATTCCCTTTATTTCAGTCAGGCCAGGATTTCACTGGCTGTGATTAGGAGGCTGAGTCTGCAAATCCTTACTCAGAGTCTGGCCATTACACAGACAAGCAGCCCATTGTAGCCGTGCACTCACATAAACAAGACTTAGTGGGAATGGGTTCCCAGACCCATGTTTTTATTTTCAAAAGTAGTCACTGATTTGAGATGCCTGGCTTGAGACACCTGAAAAGGCTTTTTCACTGTCAGGGAACATTCATGCCCAAAATCCATCAGAGCTGGACCCAGGGACCCAGGGCAACACCTCCAAGAAGCCAATCTCAGTTTAGCAATCACTCTCGTAAAGTTTGGCTTTTTTTAATGTCTCTGTGAAAGGCCAAGAACAGCAGACTCAGGGTTTGGAATTCCTTGTCCCTGGGACTGTATTTAGATTCTTTGCATTTGTCATTTAATTTGGGGATATTGGGAGCACATCTCAGGATGGTTATCCTTACCCACCATGAGTTGGAGTGTTCACCCACCAAGGCTGGTAGCTGAATCTCTAAGCTGGAATATGCCCACAGAAACAAGTCACCATGAAACAATCCAAGCAGAGATGACTTGAAGTTTCTCAGCTGTGCAATCAAAAACATACCATGCAGCAGCAATCCTCAGGCATTGCTGTCCCCACATGGTTCCCAGAGGGACAATGGGTTGTGGTAACAGAAACCTGGAGTGCAGAGCTGGGCTGAGATGGGGACCGTGGGAGCACATGAGTAGGGAAAGGGACTTTAAAGTTTGACAGCACTGCAAAGGGAGCAGGAGAGTAGCTGTGGGAGGCAGATTTACTGTTCTTCCACATCGGAGTCCCCCCCTGCCCTTGTCGTTACAGCACATCTGAATTCATCCAGTGACATCTACCTTGTGGAGGCTGCTGTTCTACATGGGAGGCCCAATGCCTGGCCCTCCCAGCACAGGGAGAACACTCCAAAAGCTGCAGAGTCACCTGGTGCCCCCGGTGCAGAGTCTGGGAACACACCTACAGAGGACAGATAGGCACATGTGAGCCTTGGGCTGGGTGAATCCCTGGCAAGATGCTCAGACAGCACTGTTGTGTGTTTTAGGCTTCTGCTGGTGAGATGTTTCTCAATAGAGAGGGGCACTGTGGTGCACCAAGCTTGTCTGGACACCTCAGCAGGCATCCACTGAACATGACTCCAAGTTTGGCTATTCAGAGTTGGATTGTAGCAGTTTGTTGTCGAGACCCTACAGAATCAGAAGTGGAAGCAGGGCTTTGTGACATGCAGAACTGAGAGCTGGACTTGCTGCCCTCATCATCTTCATGCCCAGCAGCCATCTATTTCTAAAACAAGTTGTGATATACGGTGCAAAATTACAACACATGAGCTACTCTGTGGAAACTTGTGCCTGTGCTTGGCCCCATGGGGTAGCTGTGGTAAGTTCTTGCATTAAATATGAAGTGGCTTAACCAACAAAGATAGAAGGCTGGACTGCCTTACATCCATCATGGCTTGGAAGCTCACACAGTCATCATGGAGCAGCTGACACACTACAAATTTGCACCTTAGCATTTCTTGTGGCAAGCTGTTCATGTGGGTAGATCTAGAGAGAAAGCATGAGAGCTAAAGCAGGACTATTGAAATTCAGTAAGGCAGCAGCTCACTTACACACACACACACAGAGTCTCTCTCACAAACACACACATATATAGGATTTCTTTCTGTGGATTCCTGCTTTCCAGGAGATTAAGGTCAGATGAACCAAAGCTGATAGTGAAATTCTGCCAAAACTGGCAAATTTTACCTGCTTTAGGGCTGAAGACAGACAAACGTCAGTTATTGCCTCTGGTTTCTGGGTCTCCTTGAATAACTGTACTTGTTTCCCTAGAACTTTTACTGGGCAGATATCAGAGGACTTCACAAAGTACTACAAGTGGATTTTACATGTGAATTCAATAGATCTAACAACCTTGCCTGTAACTCAGACACCGGTCTAACATCACTGTAATTTTCTTGAGGCCACACAGAGAGCAAGAACCAATGGTAGGAGGAGATCATGGGTCTCCTGACCCCAGTCTCTTCTGTCCTGGCACTCTCCACTGGTTCCAGCTTGAAGCTGAACCTGATTGAAGTTTCAAGTCTATTTTGCCTGGTCTGACTTTGCTGTGAAGATATTGCACAGGCAGAGGCTGGGTGGATAGAGGCCATTTATGATGGACTGGCTAGAGATCAATTAGAAAGTGTTATTGATAAAGGAATGAATGAGAAGCTGATGGAAGTGGTATGTTGACGAGTAGCAAATGTAATGAATATGGTAGAGAATGGATTCTCCATAACAAGATGTTTAAACTGATCTCTCCCCAGGAAGTGTATATATTGCTTTGCAGCCCATTGGAAAAACAAGGGCCCTGAAAGCAGAGCTCCCTGACAGGAGCATTGATACTTCCCTGTCTACCTCCTGACTCCTTCACTCTTTCTTTTCTCCAGGGAAGGCTTATGGGGACTTAGTCCATCACGTGCTACACTGGGCTCACCCCTGAAGCAAAAGGTCTGCAGGTCTGCACCATGGCTCTTGGACAGAGAGAAGAGAAGCTGAGTGTGGGGTAACCAAGGTTCTGCCATTGTGTCAACATTGAGCAGCAGCTCTGCTAGTTGTCAAATTAAACACAAGAAGGTAAGCCCAGGATATCTCTTCTCACAGATACCAAGTGCTTCAAACCTCGAGAGACCAAAGATTCTAGGTTTTGGGAAGGTCATATGGCCTGGGCTGGCTGTAGGTGCTTCATTGCCCCATGGCAGGAAACTCTGCCATGCTGTCATGAGGTTTCCAGTTCTCTGGGGTAGGGAGAGGTAGGAAGGGATCATTTTCTGATCTACGTTCCTTTGCAATCCATATGGGCCAGCAGAGCTCTGAAGGAACCTGTGATGAATCATCCAGCTAGAGACCCTTTTTCTCTTGGCACTTCAATACCAAAGCTGTCTTCCTAAGGGAGGCATATCTGCTCCCACGCCGTGCTCCAGCAGCAGTGTCCCAAGAGGTGAAGCCCACAAGCCCAGTACATTATCTTTCATGTCTGTCTCATGGAATCGGGTCAGTTGTCTCCCTCCTGCAAAATTATCCATCGGGCAAAGGGAATAGCTGGAGTGTTTAAACCCTCTGAATGGTGGATTGCATGACTTGCTGGTGCAGTCATCATAACCACAGAACTTATCAGATAATACCTTAATTGCAATGCTTTTATTCAAGGATCTTAAGATACTCAAAAAAAAAGAGTGAGTTTGTGTTTGGGTACAACACAGTTGATAATGTTCCTTATTCTAGTTGTATATATTTCACTACAGATGTCTGGCATTTTCCAGGTTGCCCTGGTTCTGTTTGGGTGCTTAGCAGAAAATAATTGAAGGCTGGAGCATTGTCTCCTTAGATCCATTTTGAATGTTAATGCAGAGAGACTTTTGCTGTTCGCTCTTTCAAAGATGTGCTTCCACACAGGGCTGTCGCAAATGCAAGTCCTCTTGTGACTTCATTATGCACAGTTCTAGCATCACACTGAAGCTAAGCTCTCCAAGGCAGAGCTTTTCTGAAAGAACCTCTTCCTATCCAACAAGTGTGGCTTCATCACCATGAAGTATTTTACAGGAATGTGTCAACTCTTATGATGCTTTCAAAGATAAGTTGAAACTAATAATTGTGACACTATTATTTCAGTAATGCTGAAACATAGAGTAAGACAAAAGTCTTTCTTACCTTCAAAGATAAAAAGATTTGCTATGTCACTGGCATTTCAATTAATTTGATTTAGTGTCTTAGGTCATATTAACAACTGTTAATATTGTGCTAATCGTTTTACATGTAATACTTAACAGACTGTGTTTGGTATAATTCAGATAAAATATCCTAATGGTGCTCATTAATTTTTCAAAATTAATATTAATATTTCCTTTCTGTGAGAAGTATCTGATTTTGGTTCCAGAAGAGAAAATAATCACAATACCAGGATTTCCCAGAGGACAGGAATTCTGGTTCATCATTATCATCAATATCATCACATGAGGGACCCTTGTTCAGGACTAGGACATGTGGACTTGTTCCAAGCGCAGTTCAGGCTCCAAAAGCCCAAAACTCCCAGAAGCTCCAAAAGGCCCAAGAGCTGGCAATCAAAGCAGAACGGTGAGGTCACCAGATGGACAGAGACACATGGAGAACTGCAAAGAAGCCAGGAGCACAACAGTTCAGCCTGATGGCAAATGTCTCGGTGGTTTCCTCTTTAGCTCAAACTCAGCCCTTGCAGACCTGTCTTCCTTATATTGTCTTTAACACTTTCATGTCTGGCCATGACCAAAGAAACTCTTATCTAACTATTTTGAGAGGACTGTGTGCTTTACATCTTGGTCTTCCAACAGTTTTGGTTAGGGTTTTGATTCACCTTTGCCTTCACCTCTATGAGGTCATAAGCTGTTGATAAGAGATCTAAAGCCCCATGTGCAAATTCTCCCTCTTATGTGGCTTTGTATGAGATGTGAGAGGTTAAGTCAGAAAAAAGTATTACATATGTACAGTAATTAGTTAGTAGTTGTTTGAAAAATGCCAGAACAACATAGTTTTTTTTGTAGTGGAAGTTTGAACTAAAGGTCTGTGTTTTATATAAATGTCTCATGCATGGCTGTCTAGTATCTAACCCATGACCAGAAGTTCTGGGCTCTTGAAGATTGAGGATATAGTGTTGGACAGCACCATTAAACACTTTCATTTTCTATAACAAATGACCATGGGGAGCTAGAGATTGTGTTGCCTTACAAAATGCAAAGGTAATTTTTATACTTGTAAACTTCTTTCCCTAGAAAGGATTATTATCAACATTATTTGGCCAACAGTGAACAAAAAGGATTGTGATGGAAGAAAACAAAAATGTTCTTTATAATTGTGAAAAGCTCTAAGGAGAGCAACAGGGCTGATGCTGGCAGCGTTGCTGACTGCTCGAAGCAGGAAAATGTGAACTTTTTTTGCTATGTGGGTGAACCATATCAAAAACCACTACAGGAGAATATTCACTGGCATTATGTGTGTCTGGTTTGATGGCATTTCAAATGACATTTCTGTAGCTAACAGTAGATTTCTTTTTTGAGACACTGTGCTACAGGAACAGATCCACACATCTTAGCTGAACTTCTTAGTTCACTCCCAGGTAGGATCTTCTGAAGGGTATCTTATGGAAATGAGATGAAAACTCTGAATTTCACTGGAGCTGGCTTTGCTTCTGTGTGCAAGTTTCACTTATCAGCTCTTTTAAGGCTGATGAAGTGGCGACACAAGACTGGATGTATTTCTTCTGTATCTCTTTATCTTTAGCATAATGTGACTTCAGTGAAAGCTCTATATATATGAAGGCTTGGGTGTCATAATGCAAGCAAAATACACCATGGTAAAGTCAATTCTGGGGTTAGCCATGTTACCCAGTTAACCACAGTACTGTCTATTGTGTAAAGAGACAAAGAGAAATGCATCCATCCACAAACTGAAACTACTGCTGCTATTTTATTAAACAGCTGCATTCCGGATGCCAGCAAAAGCTGCTGTTTGAGTGTTTTATTGGGATTAAATGTTAAGAATAAATTAAAGATTGCTTTTTTGTAAATCTACTGCAGGAACTTGGCAGGTTGAAAAAATATAATTTGTCGCCAGAGATTCTTGTTAAGTCAGTTGTGATGAGAAGATGAGGACTTCTGCATCTTTAGATCAACAAAAGGAATAAATTACTGCAATAGCTGGGGTTTAGCTGGCTAAGCTGGCTGCTTAGCCATTGCAACACTTTTTAGTGAGACAATAATATGTAGCCATCAGCTGACTTGAAAGTGCATTTTCACCAAGAAACCCAAAGAGCAGTTGAAGCTAATCTTGGCAATAAGGATTTGGTCTGTTTTATTGTACATTGGTGCTTGGCTTGCATGCCATATCACTTAATCAGGAAAAGCTATGTAATTACATGCAAATGTTCCTCACGATTGACATTTCATTCTGTCAAACTGAAAAAAAAAGAGAAAGATACGTCTTGTTCTTCAGATGCGTTCATTAGAGAAATAGCAAGTTCTTATTTTTTTAAGGTTTTGTCTTAGGGAACTCCATCTTCTGAAAACCAAAATCAGCCCTAGAGATTTGCAGATTTTCTTTGAATGAGTGCCTCCTCCAAGGAGCACATACATGCCAGCATTCGAAAGCAATTATCAGAGACATTTTAAGAGGAAATCGGGGACATGTTGCGGGAATGGAGGGAGATATTTCTCATTCCTTTTTACTTCTTGGGTTCTGTTGCACAGACAGATCCCACATAAAAAGAAATTGACCTCCCCTGCAGAGACTTAGCACAAGGCAAATAGGTTTCGTTTAAGCCTGAGGACTTAGATGAGAATTTAGTGTTGAGCAGGTCTAATGTTGGCCCTCAGCACTAGTGTGAATTTCATTAATTGAACATATTTCATTGTTCTGAATGAGCACTGTCCCACTAACACATCCAACATGACACCCAGACCTGTCTGGTGGGGTGTAAGTTTTCAAAGCCAAGAGCGTTCGATAGGGACAACCTGTTTTCCCTTGTTATAAAGTCTCATTTTGGAGAAGATTCGGAATTAGAATTTTCTTCAGTTGAGGTTACCCAAGTTGAAGTTGCACTTTGAGCTTTCAATTGTGTTTTATCAAAAGCTACTTCGGTTCCTGCTCCTCACAGGAAGTGTTCCTGCTCTCAGCCACAATTTCTGTTTGTTTTTCAGTCAAAACAGGCTCTTCTCAGCCAAAGCATATTCTCTACAGATATAAGATAATGGAGTTTTTGTTCTTTGTATTGAATGATTATTTTTAGAGGTTCATGCCTCATTTTACTGTTTTATAAGGAAAAATAATAGGGTTTCAGTCTTTATTACTCTCTCCCTTATTTATTAAAGACACAAAAGCATGGAGACAGAGGTACCAGAATATGGTTAAATAGATAAATTATTTTACAACTAATACCTGTTCCAGTGAAGGTTATTAGCTCAAACTACTTTGATTTCTTCAGGTTTGTTTTTTAGTGAGCAATATTAGACTGTGGTACACTCTAAAGTTGAAGGTGGCTGCAAAGACTTTCCTTGTCTTTAGATTTACCAAGGAGCTCTGTAAGGCAGAAGTGAGAGCGCCAGTTTTTCTGTGGAAGAAGCTAAAGATAATTAGACAAGCTACAGAAGATGCAATGGAAAACCACATCAGCACGCCAAGACTCAACCTTTTGGCTTCTAGCTGTCTCCATCAGATACTTTCCAAGCCACCGACTATACTGGAGCCTGTTGATACTGCAACTCTTGTAATTAAAGTGCTCCAAATGAGCCCCTCTGGGATCCAGATGTGACAAGGGAAAAACTCACACAACAACATTCAAATCTGGCATGTGGGACAGAAATCTTCCAGACCTCAGATCTGACAGTCAGTCTCATCCCTGCTGACTCTGCAACCCTAGGATGTAAAAACCCTCATTCAGGAAGAGAAATCCTTGTCTGGGACCTGGAACTTGGTCCTGTGAAAGTGCAGCATGTCATGCCACCATGTCCCTTCCAGGACCAGCTGCTCAACAGTACTACTAGCATCACACAAGAGAGGCAGGGCAGCAAGGCCCTTACACCACAGATAAAGAAGGGAAATGGGCAGTCTCCATGGGTAGGGCTTATTGCTGCTGAGGAAGATCTGCCAGCATTAATAGTGACAGGAGTCTTTTAACACTTGAGGTAAGTCCTAAAAAGCAGGTAAGATTAATGGATGAGAAAGTTTCAGAAGGAGCACCTTGTAGCTTTGGCTACATCCCACCCAAGCAGCTCTGCTCCATTTAGAGGCAACTAACTATGTGGGGAATCACGGGTTTGCAATGCTGATACACCTCCTGTCAGTCATCCCAGGCTGGGCTGTCAGGGTCAAATGTGGTCTGGGTAATGTTATTTTTAAAATCTCTATTAGCTTCAGGAATAATAGCACATGAATGAAGAAATCAGTTTCCCCGTGGTGAAACAAAGAGTTTTTCTGGGAAGTGAGGGTGAGGAGGAAATAACCTCAATGAGCCAATTGATCAGGTCTAAGATAACAGGCATTTCAGTCTAGAGCACTTCCATTTGCTTTGTTAATTTGTCCTCATATCCAATAAAGAAATAGATAATTCAGCAATGAGTCATTATTAGGCATAACAAAACCAAAAATGTATTTGCAGGCAATTTTTAAGCAGTTAACAGACATTTGGATTACTATTCTCCCAGCAGCTGCTCTGTCTATTTGTGTAATTTGTGGAAATCCCAGTAGAAACAAAAAAAAGAAAGAAAAAGAAAAAGTAAAAGTATTTATGAGGCAAAAGCCTTTTGTACAAAGACTGAGTATTTCCATTTTATCAGCATTGTTACTTTTTTCTGTTGGCTTGTCCAGGTATATGTGCTGCTTTTAAGACTGAAATTGCTAAAAGGCTGAACTATGAATTCTTAAGATAAACCACAGGGAATTAGCATCTAATCAAGTAACAGATTGTCCGAGTACTGTTTGTCCAAGCATTACACAAACAACATGTAACCTCTCAAGACATTTCTTTTGGGTTTATTTTCCTTTAAGAGATTGTGATTTCTTTCATTAGTCCAGCCCAAACATTTCATGTGATCAAATTAAGAAAACGTGAGATTTCATGCAATGGCAAGGAATAAAGAAGAATTGCTACACAGACAAATTGTTTTAAAGCTTTCTAAGGACTACACAATAGCTCTGGGATCCCTTGGGTAAAAATGAAACAGCTACACCTTAGGAATATAATGGAAAGATATGGTTTACAGGGGACAGAAAGAGGATCCAGCCAGACTTCCCACAGAATATGTGAATAATCTATGAGAAAGATTGAGCCCATTAAGAGTAACTACACAGTATATGCTAAACCTCGATAGATGTTATACCCTATTGGAAGTATCTACATTTCTTTCTGGATAGCCTTTTAATTTATGCTTTAATGTAATCTTTTAAAAATAATTCTGACTGTACTGGCACTTCTGACACACAGACCATCATTTCAAATCCTTTTATCAGTACATGTATCATTTTGTCTTGTACCAGTAATAGGATGGGAGTCAAGGAATATCTATAATTTCACCTCATGCCTTTTAGCAATAATGGAGTTATGTGTTGCAAAGGAATACTGTATAACTCACTGTTCATTGAAAGAGACTGGGGTACTGGAGAAATTTGCTCTATGACTGTTTAATGCAAAGAATATCTACAGTCTTAGGATGAAGTCAAGGGTTCCCATGGCTCACTGAGCCCATAGGCTGCAGTCTTTTCCTCTCTGGTGTTTTCCTTCTGGTACACTGAGTGGTGAATGTCTGCTGCATGACTGAGATTGGAGTGCTCTCCTTCACAGGGAATGTACAGGGTGAAGAGGAAGGCCATTGAGGGTGTCCCAGGTCTTGGCCAAGATCTTTCATTTCTTATTGTGGCTGCAGATGATGTGGAAGGTGGCATCTCAGCTATCACTGTTGCAATGAGCTGTGCTCTGTCCTCTGGGAGTGCCTCCAGGGAAGAAGTTTGCAGTTGCAGTGCTGTGAGTGGGGTATGTAAGATGTGGATGTCAGACTTACCCTGTTCCACTTGCTTTCCCTGTTAAATCAACTCACGCTGGTGTTTCTTTAAGCATTTCTTGGCTCAATGTGTTGGCAGTGTTGGAGCATGTTCTGATAGTCCCACATCTCTTCAAGCACTGGATGGGGCTTGAAGTGCACAAGAGACAACCTGAACCAAGGACCTCTCCTGGATTTAATATTAATTTAGCTGAGTTGTTTTGTCTGTGTG
This sequence comes from Colius striatus, assembly GCF_028858725.1. Lineage (NCBI taxonomy): Eukaryota > Metazoa > Chordata > Aves > Coliiformes > Coliidae > Colius > Colius striatus. The sequence goes on from NC_084766.1 coordinate 30,064,041, forward strand.
TGTTTTACTGCTACTTTCTGGCAGTACAGACTGCAGCAGCTATGGATTTCTGTTGCCTATGTTCTCCCAAACACACAGTCAACCTCCTTTCCTCTTTTTTCTGCACTTCTTTGAATTTGTACTTGCTTTGCTGTGCCTTCTCTTCCTTATCCAACCTCTCAGAACTCTCTACCAGACTTTCCTCTGTTCAAGCCCAGCACTGTAGATCCCCTCTAGCTCTTTGCTTTTTCATCGCTCTACATAAATGCCAACTCTCACAATTTCTTAGGGTGAGGGAAATGTGTCCACAGTGCCAAGATGGGGAGATCTATTTTTATTCTGCAGGACAACATCTGTATGGATGTTAGTCAGGATGCAAAGACTGAGGTGAGGAGAAAACCATATGGTGTGACTGAGAATGTGGAGTTGTTGTCAAACTCCAACATCTAATAAGTCTCCATGTAAATTTGAGCAAGCTGTAACTTTTCAAAGACCCTCAACACAGTCAAATTTGGATAGGTTTCCCTCTGAAGTGAGAAAGAGTACACATATCCAGCTTTCACCAGCAAGAAATATGAACTCATAATCCTACTTGAGTATATCTGTTCCCTGGGAGGATCTGTCACAGCCTCATGGAGGAAATCTACCCAGAGAATCCATTTACTAGAAAGGGAAAAGTGATGTTTATCCTCCTAAGCCCATTGAGAGAAATTCCTAGGTTATTTTGGTTGAACCTTTACACAAGAAAAATCAGCTCAAGGTGGGTATTTGTTGAATATAATCCATCCAAAACAACTACATTTTGGGTAATCTCAGCCTACCAAAATCAGGGGTTTACAGTGAGGAGCTTAGCAAAACCTAGCTATTGGTTATACCAACTGTACCTGTAGCTTTGTATCTCTGTTCTCACAGATTTCTTTAAAATTCTTTGCTCTAGAAAGTCTTAAATCCAGTTGATCTGACTTACTAAGAGAAAAAGAAAACAAAAACAGGCATCAAAACATCAGATCTCTGCAAGATGCTGAATGTTCTCAGGAGCAATGAAAAGCCAGGGGCTTGCAGTCAGCTCCAGGATTTGGTCATTTTCAATAATCAGAATTTGATCAAAGCTGACTTTCTGAACTGGTACTTGTGAAGGAGACTTTGCCCCATAATGATGTTGAGGTATCTGTGAGGAAACATATTGGCCAGATAATCTTAGCTTATCCTCATTGCCAACTGACAAAATGTAGTGAAAGACATTCAAAAACATGGCACAGTTAAGACCTTGCATCTTGCAGCTGATCTCTGTAGTTTCTACAGGCCTGTTACATGGCTATGAATGAGGTCTAAGTGTTTCTTAATTGAATGTAGGGCACATAATGGTCTGCAGAAACATGCTGGTGGTGGCTAGATGGGAAAGAAAAAAGATTTATTGCTTTCAAAACTGATGCATGAAGCCCACCAGATGTGAACATTAGGGCAGAGAACTGCACCAGGGAATAAAACATGATGCATTGCAAAAAGAAGTCTCAGTTGAAGTCAATTGATGGACAATGTGTTCTGAAGCTGCATGCAAACTTTAAAACAGGTGCCAGCAAAAAGAAAGGAAAACCCAGAATCCAGCTGACAAAGGCAACAGCAATTGGGCAATGAGACTACTGGTAACCTACAGGAAAAAAAGGCAAATTGTAGTAGAAAAATATTGATTCATTAGTGTGAAGTGGAAAGTAAACAGACTAGGTCAGAACCACTTGTTTTCCTGAGGAAGTTTTAATTTGATTAGTCAATTATTTGTAGTGAGACTAAATGTTTTAAGGCAGTGGATGAAAACACAAAGCCAGTGGTTCTGATTTTTAACAGTGCCTGCTTGCTAAGCGTTCATTTTTCACTTTGATTTCATAGCACTTGGATAAGAGAGCACGGGTGGCCTTTCAGATTTGAGAAAAACCAAATAGATTGTGCTTCTGCTTGCTAGGACAAAATTTGTTAAATCCGTGCAAGTCCCTTTGGAGCAAGTAGGTGCCTGGCAGAAGGAAGACAGAGCTGAGGAATAGTTTCCTACTGACAGACACTAGTATCTCTTAGTCAAGTAAGGCCTAAACCAATCAAAAAGTGTGAACCACAGATACCAGTGTATAATTCCAATCTTTGTACAGTAATAAGATTTCGTGATTACTGCTTTGAAGGCTGCACTCTGGTCAAGCAAGATAAGTACTGGCAATTTCCCTGAGCCTGAATTCAGTAAGATATCACATGTCACTTTCAACGATGCTCTCTGTGTGCTGTGTCGAGATCAAAACCTGGACTAGAGTGTATCACAGAGATCACATCGCTTGTTAGGTGATGGTGAAGTTAGAATGGCACAGTCTATTTCAATACCAGGAATATTCAGGTCTTGGGCATTTGTGGCTCTGCAGCTATACTTATAGCAAGGTTTTGAAGAAGTTGCAAAGACTAGATTTTTGCATAGGGTAAATTGTCACAGAGTGATGAGGATTTATCCTACTTACATATGACAGAAAGGTTTAAGGTACAGGAGGAAACTGCCTTTGCAATGTCAGTAAATTAATAGGTCAAGCCCATGTGGCTAGTGCCCTGTGCTCAGCATCCTGAATGACACTTGGTTGCCAACAACGTTGAGCACCATCTCCTCGTGTTTTCAGTGGGGGCATGACACATAGCTGGATTTGGGATCATATATGTCTCAATACTCAAAGTTGTGTTTGAATGACAACACGGGAGTAGGCATCTCAACAATAATGTGTTTACTCAATTCCACGTTAAATCTCTGGAACACGACAGGAATCAGGCAGCATTATACACTTGTGAACTAAGCCTACTAACAGCAATGAGTTTAAAAACAATGTATTACTTAAGAGGAGTCTCCTCTTGTTAAAACTGTGGAAGAGTGTTTAGTTCCAGACTTTGCCACAGCCTTGCAAGTAAAATGAGGCAACTTGCTTCAACTCTTTGGGTAAAACTGAGGTCTTACATCTTCCTTTGTTTTTTGCTCTGTAGAAATGGTAGCAGAAGCTTCTCATGGTACTGAGGAAAAGGAAATTATTTGGATAGAGGCTGCAAATTGTTGCCATTGTACAAATACTAAGTATTTAAACCTTATGAAAATGCTACTGAGTTCTGTTGCAATAAATTACCACTAGTCATCGAAACATTAGGAAGGTTTTTCTTTGCACTACAGTGATTAAAGCAGATAAATAAGAAGTCGCATAATTTTTCTGCATGTGGTTACTGTGTCTTAGGGCTGCCTCTAATAGCCCCAGTGATCTTTCCATCACTGTTAATGGGTATTTAATTGGGATTTATTTCCATGGAATTTTTGTACCTTCAGATCATTACAGCACCAAGGGATTTTTATAGCCATGGGGATCAACATGGTCTCTCTAGAGGTTCTATTTGATGAATGAAGTTGGAAAGAGTTGACATATAGTTAGAGACTATTACCATTTAGAAACACTTACAGGAGTGAGAAGAATCCTTTTCAAAAGGATCCTCTTTGTCCTATGCTGTCTGCCAGTCATCTCTTAAAAAACAGTACAATGAATGCATCCAATTTTTCCTTCTGTTTTAATTGATCTTTCCTCAAAAATCTATATGTGAGGTTTTTTTATTTCAGAGCAGTGAATCCAAATGGAAACATCCATTTGTGGAGGAGATAGCTATTGTATTTTGTCCCTGTCTTTCCTCAGCTTTTAAGAGAAAACATTGATCACAGAGAAGAAGAATAGCTGGAAACAGCAGCACTGGCATGTGACTCAGAAGAGGTGAAAAAAAATTCTCAGTGCCACAGACTTCCTGTATGACCTTGGGAAGTTACCTGGTTCACAGTGAACAAGAAAAAAATGGACTTTTTCTGCTTTGCTAGGTAGAAGATCAAGTCAATATTTAAGCCTTTGAATGAGCAATGTGTGCCATAAAATAGCAAAGGCACAATAAATACAGCCTGTCTTGTCCTATGGATTCTGCAAAAGAATTACACAAAAACATTCACTGTATTTCACCCAGATTAGTCTGGGTGTAGGTGGGCTATGGCCACCAATGTGCATGTTTGGTGCTTTTAATGTTTTAAAATATTTTAAATAAATAACACATCCTTTTTTTGGCAAATCTGTATCTTCATAATGCTGAGTTTCCCCCCTCATTTAGCCTTCAGATATCTCTTGTTAATAGAGTTAAGCCAACTTGAGCGGGTCAGCTTCTTTTTTCTTGATTCCTTCCCACCCTCAGAGGGCTTTGGATCTGTCTTCTCTAGCTATTCTTGTCTTACTCAAGTGTGCATGCTTGGGCACAGCCTGCAGGAAGGACCTTGTCACGAGCAGCCACTTTGAAACATTCCCCTGCTCCTCAGTACAGCTTTACTTGACATGTAGCTAAATATCAACTTCCACTCGGCAACTGTTTCGTTGGGGGTTTTTCTGTTGCCCCTGTGGGTGAGCACTCACAGCAGATTTCCTTTCTTTTAATCGTTACCAACCTGTACAACTCCCTGCAATTGGGCCCAAGGGAAGGTATTCAAGGCAGCACTCTCCAGACCTTTAAAATTACCCATTCTTTAAGCTATTTTCATATTAACCCTTGAGTTGTTTGCACTAGGGTTGTTGTTTCATTTGAAAAAACACCACCTGGTGTGGATTTTGCTGAGGCAGGATGGGCTCCATAGTCATGGTCTGCAATTATAGTTTTAACTCTTAAAACACCAATGCCAATGGCAAGTATGTTGTATACAGATATAATTTCTCAGCCTGCTTCTAGAGCATACACATATCACAGCTGAGACAGACTAGAGAATTGTGCATGACTCAGCTACCTCTGTCTCCTCCTTTCTTCAGGAGTAATTTATCCTTAATTTCTTAGCACAGGAATGCCCATCCCATTGCACCGCGTCCTTCCCAGATCACAGACTGGAGCATCAGAGAAGCAAATTCCCCTGCACAGCTGGATCCCAGGATGAGCAAGACTACGCAGTGGAAAGGGAGCCATTTCTCAAACTCTTCCAGCAGCCCTGATCTAAGGAGACAACAAAATTAGACAGGTCATCTGGAAAAGGTTGTAAGAGATCACTTGTATCTTGCTATGTGGAGTGCAATTTGTGTACTGGAGGAGTCATTCACAGTATTCAATGCCTAGCTGCTTAAACATTTGATGTTCAGGGAGAACTTATTCAGCTGTGATGTGGAGCTCTGGAGGAGGCTCTGCTTCTGTCTTCCTGGTTAGATACGAGTCTTCTTATGAGTGAAGTCTTCATTCTTACTCCTGGAACTATGAGGAAGATTAAAAAGAACACTTCCACACACCTTCTCTGGTGCTGATCAGAAAGGGTGCAGAAAACCATCTAGTCAGGTGAAAATGAGAAGCATAAGCTGGAGAGGCAGAGATACAAGAAAGAAAGGTTTAAGTGGTTCTTTGCTAAAAATTATGTTCTTGTTTGTGGGATAAAATGGATTTTTACAGAATCTGTTTACAATTGGATGAATTATATAAGTATCCATTATGTAATTGAATAATAGCATAATCTTCCATAATGACAGTCAGAAGCCTTCTAATGTTTGGGACAGGACTGCTATTTTCTTCTTACTTGGATATCTTTCAGATCCATTGTTATGTAGTTCTTTACATGATGTTTCCTTTCTTCCCTCTTTGAAATTCATCCATGCTAACTGGCTGTATTTACTCTATTATTATGCTTCCTTGAAAACGTCTTTTCTTTACTGCTTATGTCTTGATAGCATTCCAAGTGTACCATGCTGTGATGTGCCTTTTTCCTGCTACTGCACATTTGAGCCTCTGGATCTGGTCTGGTACCTCCATACCTGTTAGAGATCACTCCGAAATCGTGATAAAACTATCTCCAGACAAGTTGAAGCAAAGGTCTTTGAAAGGCAAAGAAGAACTTTAGCGAAGCTGGTTAGAAGCTAAGAAAGGATTTTCCCCTTAACTGGTTTGAAAGGACAAGAAAAGCAACTTATATGAGTAAGCACTTGCAAGTTCAGTTACTGAATCAAATATTCCACTGTTTTTTGACTATACTGTGCTGCAAAGCTGGTAATATTTTTTCATTTAAATGTGTCTTTGGTGGAAATTTTACTGCTAATATGGGAGCTTTGGATTCTTTTTTATTTTGTTTGTTCTTTGGACATGTGGCATAATGTCCAGATTTTAACAAGTCTTTTTCAATGAATTAGCAATATGTTTAACACGGGTGGCAGTTTCAAACACTGGTACGTAGAGTTCATCTGCAGAAGGGTAGTCTTGTGGATGGGATTTATGGAGGGATGCATCTCTCTTTGAAATTATGAAAAATATCTCATTTTATGAGAAATCCACAAATCCTCAGGGAAGCACAGAGGTTTTGATTTCAAAACTGAGCTGCTTCTGTCCACTTTTCTTGGAGAATCTTCAAGGAGTCTCCAGATTTTCAATATTGATGTTTGCAATCCCCCATAAAAGAAAATACCTTTCCCCTCAATTTTTCAAAGCACTGAATTATATTTGTATTTGAATATTCACATTTCATTGATTTGCTGGCCACAATGACATTTCTGTGTCTTGGAAGAAATTATGAGCCTTTTTTTTCTCAACTTGTGTTTCACAAAGCTGTGCTAAACATTTTCTCACAGCATTTGTTAATAACATAAGCAGGTTTATTCCATGATTGGGGATTTGTTTAGCCATAGGCTAAATTAGATTGGCCACATGTGGTGTTCAGAGTGCCACAGTGGGGTCCGTGTAACACCCTTTACAAGTAACAGTGCTGCACTGCTGAAAAACAAGGGACAGTTTAGAAGAGTCGATAATTTTGCAGTTTAGCTGGGTTTCTGATGGCAGCAGTGGTAGTGGTGGTTGTTGTTGTTTTGAGTTGCACGTACTACATTTGAAGAGAAAGCTAGGACTGGTTGGAGCCTTAATAAGAAACAAAAAAATTGGAGGTGAAAGGGCTCACTGATAAAAGAGCTGCTTTCATTTACTGCTCCAGGCATCTACTGTAAAGGAGCCAAAGCGAATGTGCAAGCATCAGAGACAGTCACAGGAGGGAGGAGGCAACAGTCAGAGCTGTGAGTAACTGTACATAAACATAATTTAAATCAAAACAGCTGAATAACAATTTAGGACATAAAAGGAAAGAGAAAAGGTGGAATGAAGTAAAGAAAAACAAACCCCACAAATCGACCACAGTCAAACGAGAGAGGAACGCAGAGGAGCTTCAAATGGAAGACGAAAAGTCTAGCAAAGCCATCAGGGTTCAGTGGTACCCTGCAGTTCCCAGCTCAATTACTCAATAAGGTCTTGTGCTTCTCAGACCAAGAGGAGCCCTGAAGTACCAAAGCTCTCCTTCAGGCTTCTTGTCTTCAAACACAAGGTGCTTCACAGCTCAGCGTCTCCATACTCGCCTCTTTATGCTGCTCCCTGTGCCATGTCCCAACCCCTCTGCTCCACCAGTGACCCACCATGCTCACTTCTACTGCTGCCACCTTTCCCAATTGCCTGGACTCACTCACATCCTTTCCAGACAGCTCCTCCTTTCCCCCAGGAACTTTCCCAAAAAATGTCGTGCTCGTGCTCAGCGCGTGCTGGTACCCACCAGCTGCAGACAGCCAGTCCCAGAGCATCATCACTCGTCATCTTGTCATCATGCGACCCTGCTCTTGTGTCTTTCCACATTCACACCGAGTTTTCATTCACAATTAAGGTTCCTAAGTCTCAACACAACAGCTGTTGATGCTCCACAGCCACTGAGGCCTTCATAGCTTTTGCCTGTTCTCAGTCGCGCCCGGTGGGACTGGCTAGTGGCCTTACAAATGAGCAAGTACAAATTTGGATTTTTTAAAATCCTGTTAAATATTTGGCCTTGATGACACCACATGGCAACGAGTGCCACTGAAGACTCAGTTTTAAATGTGTTTTCCTGACATTCTAATTAAATGGGGAGAGCAAGCGGAACATTGCCAGGTCAATGTGGCTAGTGGAGAATGCTGTTGATGGGCTTCACAAAGACTAATTGCCCACTCCTTCAAATCCAAGAGACGTTGTTGTGACGGAACAAAGACCCATCTTTGTTCAGTGGCTGGAGAAGAATGGCAAGAGCAGAAGAAAACAGTAGGATAAAAGAGTGTCTCAAGCAGAGGCTGTTACCCCATACTTCTGAGGATGTTATTAAAGGCTCTGCAGTAGACCTTTCACGAAATATCTTCCTGACCCTAGTGCTGAAGCCTCCTTTGTGCCTGGAAGAATGAGGGCTTAAACCCTTTCCAAAATACTTGGGGTTTTGCTTTCTCATTAGTGCAAACTTAGCTTTGCTTCCATGTTGGACATGTTTCATTTCTCAGGTTTGTGATATGAGAAAAAGCTAAGAAACAAAATAATCCTCTCTCCTTTACGAGAGACACAGTGTTATTTCCCTCCCTGATCTATATGTCCAATTAGTCCATAAAAGTTCCTCTCTGCTAATTTGATATCCTGTTTTCCAGCCTTACCAACATCTGAGCCATCTGATGTGTTTATGAGCAGAAACATATAGAGGGATGAGAATGTGTGACAATGTTTTTCCACAGCAGAAATGTGTATAATTTTTTATGCATACATAATTAAAAATGGTTGAAAGCAACTTTGATTAAGCTTTTTCCAGAATTCAAACCAATGTGAATCATATTTCAGGAGAGACTATGCAATAGTATTTTCAGCCAAAAAGAAAGGGGAAAGGGAAAGTGGCTTAGGGAAAACCACTATGTTAGTAAAAAAACTGCAACCACCAGCTTGTGACTGGAACATTTTGCTGTCTTCTTTAGCATGTACTAACAAGTGACCACTGTCAAGCAGTTACTAGGATAAATAATACATAATAGCAAGGCTAGAGAGGAATGAAGAGTTATAGACAAGAGAGGAGAATATCGTTTCATCTCCGAATTAAAATGAAACAGGCCAAAATCAGCAGGGTGGGAAGTCTGTTCCAGATGGCAGGAGCTGCAGAAGCTATTGCACCAACAGTAGCCAGCTTGCGCGAAGAGGCAGAGAGAAAGAATCGGGTGTCATCCAACAAAGTATCAGGTAATGTAAGAGGGGGACTAACCAGTGCCGGTGCCAAAGCTCTGACTGATGCTTCCTGAAGGGGATAGTCCTGCAGTAATTGGGAGGGTCACAGTGACTCAGAAGCCATGCGCTGCAGGGGAGGCGGGGGAGGTAAGGAGGTGAACACTTTTTTCCTGGAGGCAGCACTGAGTCATAAAGCCTTTTTATTTTTCTTCTCTTTTCTCTTTTTTTTCTTCTTTTTTTTTGTCTCCTCTGTTCAATAAAATGATTGAGCATGTTCTTTTTCCAGAAGATTTTGAAGAGGACGTTTTGGAGAGGCATTTCACAGAGGCCAACAGACAGTCCCATGTCAGCTCGGATCTGCGTCCTCAGCCAGCTCCCCCTCTCCCAGGACAGTCCTCACAACCTCCCTGTCCTACTGACAGCCATGGGACACTGTGGTCCTGCCTATAGACAGATGGGATCAGGATAAAACAAAGCATAGGAGACAGGAGTAATTATTAGCATCTTGTCATATGGAAGGGGTCAAGGGAACTGCCCAAAGTCACACCTGTGGCAGCAGGGCACAGGTTTCTGCAGCTGCAGTCTGGGACTCCAATTGTGAGGCTATGTTTCCCCTCCAGTGACCTACTGAGAAGGACTCACTGTTGGGACTTGCTAGTAAAGAGTCAAATCTGTAAAGGAAATGAGAAGTAACTTTTTTTAAGCAAAGAAAAAAATTCTTTAACTAGGTATATGCCTTTTGTATCCTCTGTTCTTTATACAGAAGATACCAAATGTAACAAGGAGCTCCCACACATCACGCTGGCTTTCAGCACGTGGAAAACTACTTCTCATGGTTGCTGATGCAGAGGTAAGAAATGCATCAAAACTGAGTTTTTCCAAGGTCTACAGACCCAGAGAAGCCTCAGCTGGCATTGCTGGTGGCTCCGGCTCTGAACCCAGCCTGTCATTTTAAGGAAATGCTCATCAACCAGCCGTTTATGGCCAATCAACACGTAAGTAGGACTGATGCAGAGAGATTTTTTCACCACATTTGCCTTATGGTGAGGACCCAGTCTATATTAAGATTAATTTCTGAATTTGAATTAGGGTAAAGTTTGGGCTTGGAGCTGGTAATCCAAGAGTCACTGTTCAGTGATTTCAAATTTTGTTCAGTGATGTCAAAATTCTACGTATTCAGAAAGTTCCTTGTCAGTACTTTTCTGTTTCTGTCTCAGAAAACAGTTTGATTTTTGGAACCAAACCAGCTAAGTCATTTGGGGATTGGTGACTTGACTTTGACTTTGCATAATTTTAAAGAAGCTTGGATATAAACACTGGTTTTTAAAGATGCCAGGCCCAACAGTTGGTTTAAAAACTCAACAAAAACACACTTATTAAGTTGCCTAGAAGATACAGACATTGAATCTGAATCAGTTATTTGGCAGCATGATGACTACTTTCCTCAAATTGATTTGATGATTCAACACCATTTAGAATAGCAACCAATCCCGTTGACAAAACTGTAACTTTTAGAGCTAATAATTTTTTCCTGTTCACATTCTCCCTTGAAATTCTACTCAACTTTAAGTCTAAATTCCTCATGGCAAAAAATGAAAAAGACAAATATATTTTGGGGTGAAGCCAACATCTTACAAGGTTCTGCTGGCTTTTTTGGTTTTGGTGGTGGTGGTAAAAGCTAAACATTATTCTTATTTTACCCGTCTGGACATGTTCCTATGGGACCTGATCTAGGTGAACCTGCTTCTGCAGGGGGGTCGGACTAGATGATCTCTAAAGGTCCCTTCCAACCCTACCATTCTATGATTCTATGATTTTTATTTACAAACTGAAGTCACTTGATGAAAAATGTAAAGTTTTATACAATTCAAGCAGCTTTAAATAGTTCAAGAATAACACTTGTTGACTAAATGGTCAGTTAAAAGTATAATTTTTCTTGATGTCCAACAGGAAGGACAGAAGTTCAAAGTGTTCAATGAACTAAAAAATCTGTTTTGTGCGAGTTCTGTTGATCAACCTTTAAAATCAGTCTCACCCCACTGAACTGAATAACCCACTGTCTTCTTTAAAGGCCAGTAGTTTTCCAAGCAGATTATTTGTGTGTCAACCCCAATTTAGAAAGGAAGCAAATATGCAGCTTATACCCTTTTTTGACCAAGGCATCTGTAGGAATGAAGCAGAAACCTTGCTGCTCTTGATCAGACATATTTTCAAGGCTGCAGTGTATTTTTCGACAGCTATGTTGAGTTTAGTGCTGCCATCTCGGGGAAATCTGAGAGGAACAAGGTTATTTAAAAACTAAAACCAACACACTACAAACAGCAACCTCTATTTTTTGGCAAAACATGATAAACAAACAGAAAAGGTCAAAAGATAAATTATAGTTACTGAAGGGACCTCCAAGACTTTACAAGCTATTCTGCTTATCATTTACCTTGTGAGCTCTGCCTTCTTTTGCCAAAAATGATAATTTGCTGACTTATTTATTTTGCTATTTTGGGCAGGATGTCTATAAATTGATCCTTCTAAGTCCTGCTAGAATATCTATACTATTCAGTTTGTTTACCATACCAGTGCAGTCCACCTTGGCAAACAAACATCCCTGAAAGCTACAGGTGGTGTAACTGGACTTCCAGTCGCTGAATGAGTGACAAATCTTTGAAGAGAAATAGGACTGATGACGTTGGATGACATGATGAAAAGGGCTTCTAAGCAGAGCTCTGCACACAGGGGTCGGGTGTGTTTGCTCCTGTTTTCTTGAATCGTTGCTGATTTGAACAACATTGTTACAGGCTAATCTGAAACAATCATTTATCCTTCCTGTAGCCTCAGAATGAATCAGAAAAATCAGACTATAAGAGGAATCCATTTCGGATTGGAAAAAGGGAAATTCATTGTGTTTCAACTGTTACTGTCATTTCTCATTCCCTCAAATGGGAAATTTAATTAAATTTCTAAATTAAACATTATTTCAAAATGAAAAATCCAAACATATATTTTGGGAATGTCAAAGTACTTTTGCTTGGCTTGGCAAGGAGCTCTTCTCATCTCACTTTGCAGAGCTCTTCTCTCAGAGTTGCTACAGCATTGGGAGAGGTAGTGGGGATGCTGAAATGTCAGATTGTGCTCAGCCTGACACTTGATGCCATCTCCTGCTCTCTCACTAATGGTGGTTGATGGCACACATCAGATGTCAGGGGACACAAACCAGCCCGGGTAACTATTCTGGGTCACGCACGTGGCCAGGCTGTTTTGTTGGCATGGCAGCCCTGGAGCATTCCTGTGCAGTCAATAACTGCAGCACCTGTTGTGACATCCCTCCTTGGCTCACAACGTTCCTCTTTGGCTCTCCTTCACCCTCCATGATGCTGACAACATCAGACTGGGCCTCAGGAGTTCCACTTTTATAGGACACCAGTTTTTAGTGATGTCATAGCAATACAAGCTCCCTCCATCATCTGATTTAACTGCTCATCCTGCAAGACAGTTTTCCTTGTTTGCTCACTGTTTTGCAAATGCTCTTCTTACATTTGTCCCATACAAAACATGTGGAGAACCACACGAGAGGAACAAATTTTGCCCTGACCAACTCTTCAAGGATAAAACTGTAGGCAAAGAGGTGGCTCTACCTACCTGTCAGCCTCCATCTCCTGCCACACACTTTTTACTGTTGACTCTCCTATTTTTTGTCATGCTCTCTGCTTGTTGTCTGGGATGAGATGAAAGATTTTTAATAGTGATGGCATACAGCTCTAGAGACAAAAGAGTCTATTCTTTTCTTATCTTGGATGTGTTAAAAACACTCTACCTTCATCCCGCTACGTTCAAAAGGAGACAAAAAGTGAAATGAAGTGAACAATTTTTCAGCACCATTAATAAAACAACCCCAAATGATATAAAATAACCTTGTTTCACATGACAAACACTGTACTCATGAGCTTTGGCTTCTCTCATGAAGAGAGAGAGAGAAAACCTTCAGAACTTTTTCTGGGCTCTCAAACTTCCAGCATGGTTCGTAGGGGCCGTAATTTAGCCCCAGGCATTTGAGAATCCACTTTGTGTGTTTTGGCAATGACATGAAAATGCAGAGAGAACTGTACATCTTGCAGTTGTACGCTGAGCTTGGCGATCTGAGGGGCCTGTCTATAATAGAGGAATCATCTTTTCTTCAATGAAGTGCTACTATTGTTGTGATCTTCAATAAAGGATATAATGGACGCATTCATGTGGTGGCTGTTGTTTGTGTGTCATTCTTTCAGCGTACGGCTAAGCGCACAAGAGTCTTTTAAACTCTTCTCTACTCAGATCCAGTAGTGCTAGCATTTTGTGCCAAACTAGGTTGGTTTTCCCCCTGCAAGCTTCTTTTCCTATTATTTTTGGATAAAGCAAATTGACCATGAAATACCTCTTTATTGCAAAACTGTATCTCCAAGCTCTCACTGTGGGATCACGGGTTAAACATTTGCGTGGAGATCTGTTGGTTTAAATATCCACCTTTCTAAAATTAGTCCCTTTGACCCATTGTAGGCAGATTAAGAAAGTGATATTCATCAGGGGTCAAAAGTAATATTAAAAGCCAAGTTTTCTCCTGTGTTCCATAAACACATCAATAGTCATTTTCTGTTTTTTCATATGAGAAGTCCAAACTGAAGTTAGTCCTTTCAACTGAGTAAACAGCACCCTCAGGTCTTCATAGGATGCCCAGATAGAAGTAATTGCCTCCTGTTTGATTACAGCAAGGGATAGGGCAAAGATTTTCAAAGATAAAAGGCAAAGGTTGCCCCAAGAAAGGCAGAAATTTGCATAAACCCACACAGTAATGGCAGGAGCAAAGAATATGCAGCTTGCATGTGCACTCAGGTGTGGTCAGGTAGCCGACTCTGAAGGAGGGGAGAGGCTTTGAGGAAGAGTGTTGAGCAAGGATGCAGTCAGCAGCTGAACATGTACAGGATGAGGTTCATGTGGGTCATGAGAGGATGCTCATTTTTCAACTATGCAACAACACTTTTAGAGGAGGGGTAGGGGAGGAAATGTTACCTTGAATCTGTTCTAAAGAACTTACTTGAATCAATAGGCCTACATTTAAATAAGTTTAGATGTAATTATCCGTTACAAATCTGGTTTTCTGCCTTGTTAGCCAGAGATCCTAGGCACTTTTATTTAAAATTTGTACAATCTCAACCTCATTTAACTGCACAATGTGAACAGTTTAGGGGAAGAGGAAAAAAAAAAAGAAAGAAAAAAAGGAAAACACAAAACCTTCCAACATCTTTTCATTTTAGGCAAGTTGAAAAGGATGAGCACCTAGCAAGGTTTTTTTCTCAAGTCACTTTTTAAAGATTGTTATTATCTTTTCATATTAAAGTTAACATTACCATATGCTGTTGAGCTTTTGTTGATGGCAATGCTTAAACTGGGATGTTGTTTCCTTTGGAGATTCTTACTGCCAGTCATTAATTTACATTTTTTTGAAATTGTACAGTGAGTGCTTTGTTGATGCCTGTTTTCATTTTGTTTCTCTCTCTTTTCAGGTCACACATGAGGAGTTTTTTCGAACAGCAAGTTAAAGCAATGGAATGAAATCGGTGACATCTGCCACTCATGCTCTCTCCCTCCATCCTGTTTACCCACAGCCCCCCTTTTTTCCTTTTCTTTTTTGTAATGCTCATGGTTTTCATCTCATTCAATGTCCACTCCCCATTCTGCCTCCCACTCCCCAGTTTCTCCAGTAATTAGTCTGGGGAATGCATTTGAATCCGAATTTCTTTCTCTCCTTCATTCTTTGGCCTTTTCTGGCTGTTGGTTTGGGGAATGTCTTAATGTTCCCATTTGAACTGAGACCGTCTCCCTCCATAAACTTTGGTTCTGTCCATTTTTAATTCATCTCCGAGGAAATCAAAGATCATGCCATGAAAATGAAGTGTCCAACACTCAACATGATCCCATTCTGATTGTAACAGGCTTCTAAGAATCATCCTACTCTGTGCTTTTGGTTCCCTATTGTGGCTGACCATCTTCACAACAATCTAAATAAGTGAAATCTAATTAAAAAGAATAAGGGCACAACTGCCTCCCCCTTCCCTCTTTAAAAGCTGAATGAACAACACTGAATCCTCTCCAGTAGGAAATTTATGAGGCTGAGAGTTAGGGTCCTGATCCTGAAATCTTTACTTATGCACTAATCCTCACACACTTGATTTATCCTTTCAGCTTCAGTTCACACAATGACTCATAAAAATAAGTGATGTAGGATTGGACCCTTCAGAAACTTTTAATGACGCAGTTTTCCCCAGTGTTTTCTTTCATTATTGTGATTTTTAACTACTGACTTTGCAGGCAGAGGAAACATACCCAGCACAGAGATCTTTTTTCAATCCTTAACTCCAGCAAGTAAAAAGAATAGTAGCTTGACAGAGAAGGGTTTGATCCCACAGGCATACAGGTATATCTTTTAGATTCTTCATTAATAGACTTGTGTCTTCTTTACCAGATTAGGATCATTGACAAATAGGATCAATGCATTGTACTACAGTGTGGTCCTTATTACAATGCTTTTAACTATCTGTTTAAGACAAGATGCTTTAAAAAAAAAAAGAATTAAAAGGAAAAAGAAAAAAGACAAAAGAAAAAGGAAACCTGGATGCTTGTTTGCTAATATTGCAACTGTTTGCAATAAAGATCACCACCAAAAAGGAAACAAAGGAAATTCTAGACTACAGTAAAGTCTGATCTATTTAGTACATGCCCTTAAAACTTAATGTGCATGGTTAGGATCCAGTTAAGTGCTCTGTCACTAAAACTTGGATCGAAGCAGCCCTGCTGTAAAGTTTCTTTCCTGATTGTCATTTTAAAGAGAGAAGAGGAAAGAAGAGAAACAAATTGACACGTACTGTGATAAACTCCTGTAATAGATTAGAAACAGTGTATTGCTGACACTGAAGTCAGAAGAACAGAACAGTTTGGGAAACGGTTCAGAGATGTTGGCTCTGGTTATTTCTTCCAGTGGAGTAATAAGAATGCTGGAAACTTGCCTTGTGTGTGTGTGATCTGGACTCAAGTCCCTCTGGAAATGCATTTAAAAAAGGGAGGTCTCGTTGCTAAAGAGTATTGTTTGGAAAATTACACAAAACAACAACCAGCAAAAGAAACCGCTTTTGTAGATGATGGGAAATATCAGGCATGGATAAAGTTATTCACACTAGGCTGAATTCTCACGTCTGTCTTCCTATTTGAGACTGAACAGGAGAACTTGGGTTTGTCCTGTCCTTGCCTCCTCAGGTACTCCCATCAGGACTCCACAAAGGCCGACTGTGCAGACCAGTGGAGAGGCAGAAGTCTGCTCACTGACTGGTTGGAATCACATTTATTCTTTTCACTTCTTCTGTTTTGGGTAGTACATTTCAGCATATTTAGGAGATTCCTCTCCAACATCTGGGAATCATTTTCACACCAAATGATGGGAAGACAACCCTCAATTACACCACTGAATCCCACCCCACTGTTGAGAACAGCACATCTGCATGCATGTGCCCCACATACTGCTTGATCAGGGGCAACCTAGCAAGAGGCTCCCTTTTGTGGCCCCTTCTGCCAAGGCTGCTCTTCCCTGGGGTTCAAGTCCATGTGAAGGAATCCAAGTTCCTTGCCTCTTCTCTCCTCAAGCAGCTCATATTCTACTGGAATATGTACTTTTCTGCCTCCCTCCCTGCTTGTCCTCACACATACAAGTGCATCACAATCCCATCTGCGAGAGGACTAGAAAGAATTGATGCTTTGCTTGGATTAAAATATAGACATTTTGTCCCAAACTAACAATATGTTGCAAAACAGGAAAAAGTGATGGGAAGGAGGAAGAGAGGGCTTTTCCAGAGGAAAGTCTGCCTAGTAGGTCATAACGGTGATGTAAAACTACACAAGTGTGAAATGGCATTATTATAAACTACCCTGCACTCTGTCTGACACTGCCTGAGATATCATTTTACTGGCACTTACAAAGCAGCGCAATACTTTGGCTTGCTTCTCTGCTGTAAGTGTACCCAGAGCCTGAATAGGGCATTCAGGGACCTGTTTCCAGCACATGGATCTCACAGACCAAAACACAAAGAGACCAGAGGTCTGCTTTGAACAGAGGCAGCATGCAAAGCAGTATTCCTGGTGAGGGATTTTTAGGGTGGTTTATAAGGAGGGAGAGTATGACATGCAAGCTACATACTAGAACACACACATGATAATGATGGAGCACTAAGAAAAAGCAATACAGATTTTCATGCATGTAACACATCCAATAACAAGAGTCCCTTTTAAAATAATCCTCTGAGCATTTTGCACTCTGCTAAAATATGCCTGTATATAACCACCAAACTAGGGGCAGAAAGGAAGGGGGGAAATCTAAGGCTGGTGGTAGGCAGAAAATGAAACTACTGTGGATCAGAATGAGAGAAAATCAGAACAAAAGCAAGAACATGTTGAGGGAGCCCCATGGAGTAAGGGAGAAAAGGACTTCCAGGGTAAAAAGGATTCTGGGCTAATCTGCCTTTTGCATTTTGATCTAGGTGAACCTGCTTCTGCAGGAGGGTTGGACGAGATGATCTCTAAAGATCCCTTCCAATCCTACCACTCTATGATTCTATGATTGCCTGCGTGCATATGCTGCCCACACTGCTGCTGGACTATGGGAAGCTGGAGCATTCAGACAACCCATTTGCTACTCATGGGGGAATTCCAACTAGCAGCAGAAATTCTGGTTGAAGCAGGTGGTATTTCAGAGTACGTCTCTGAGACAGTCAAAGGTCTGAACAGCAGTCAGCTTCCACCTATGGCCATATGTCCTGGCTTCTGTAAACTAGAAGTCACCTGCTCCCTGCTGACCTGAGAATGGTTTCCCTTAAAACCAATGTCTCTAGCAGCAATGGCTTAAGTACTTTCAGTGGAAGAACTGCTCCAATGATCCCTCCTTTCCCCAGTTTGGCAGTATAGAGGAGCTGTCATCAGGATTCATCCAACCTACTATTGCTCACCACCTACCCCTTCAGAATAGTAAGATTTCCTGCTGCTTTCCTGTGAGTTAAATACCAGGGATTTAGGATGAGCAGAGCAGCAAATCATCTGTTGGCTCTTACTTCCTCTCTCTGCAAGCAGCATTTCCTCCAGCACTGATTTATATTTGATTCCACAGGAAGAGAACTCTCCAGGGCAGATTTCAGCCTTTGACACTGCAGTCAGCAGAGACCTGGAGCTGAGCTTGTACCTTGCAAGAGCAGCTGCGTGGCTGCCTAAAGAAACCCAGCCTACTTCTCTGTCTTCACTCCCATCCTGCTCCCCGTGCCTCTTCCAGCTGGGAATCCACAGTGTGGGTGAGTGCCTAAGTCACTGCTACAATATAATGGTGCCTAGAGAGTTGCAAAGCTCTAGAACCAAACTCTTTGCCTTTGGCTACAGTAGCTGAATGCAGAGCCTGGGAGCTCTAACTTTCCCTACAGATTTCCATCACTTCCAACACTGATCATACCAAAGTATTTATGTAGAGCTTCATAACTGACCTGTGCTGTGTAAAACAAAAAAAACCTTTAACAACTTCAAATAGAAGATGCTTAAGAATATCAGGTTCCTCTTAAATGAATGTTGTCTCCTGAATAGAGCTCAGGTGAGCTCAGACTACATCTTCTAGTTTCAAAAGCAGCCCTGGGCATTTGGGAGAGGTTGTTGCTTTTACCAGAAGTGGTGACTAATGACCTTGCCAGTAAAGAAGCAGCTTTGATTTGCCAATCCAGACAGATAGCTGCAGCATTACATATGTTGATCATGCCTTTTTATTTTGCTGAGGTGATGCAAAGAGCCAGTTGTCAAATTGCTAGCACATTCCCAAGGTTTGAGCCGAATGAGTAGATGATTAGCAGGGGTGGGCCAGCTATAGCTTTTGCAGGGCTTGTGTGGCTCTCATCCTGAGGCACTAGCAGGTGATCTGCAGTGGGCTGTGCTGGATCAGAACATATTTGTCAGATGATGAGCAGCTTTGAGATGATGTGCAGCAGCCGCTTCCAGCCCCCAATACAATACTCCTGGGAGCACCATCACCACCCACCTTTAGGGTCATCTTCCCTCCTTAGAGCATCATCCTGTCTGGGTCCTTCACCAGCTGTGGGGCTTGACTGCATAGTATGGGATTGCCAAGTAAGCTACTCAAACTGATTTTTGTTCATCTTTTTTAATGATTCTCCCCCACATCACAATGCTCAGAAAAAGACTCTATTGATCAGCTCAGCTTTCAAGCTGAAAACCTTCAAGCTTTTGACTTGATAGTTCTTCAGCCAAATATTTCACCTAACAGAGCTCTGGGTAGAGTATATGGATACTTCTGCTTGTCTGCTCCAACAGGTGGTCTTGAGGAAAAAAATGTTTGCTAGCTGAACTTTTATTCTGACTTAAAAAAACCTCACAATCTTAGCTTGACTCTCCTAGGGTCTGTTTTATTTCAATAGGGAAACAACTTACTAATTAGGGTAAGACTCTTTAAGAAAATATGTTTTCTATTCCACTGATAGTCAGTTACAAGCGATAACACTGTTAAATGTAGTGCCTAATAAATCTAGAAAAACTACCCAATAAATGTAAGTAATAACAATGATTAACAATAAATTAAATGCAGAGAACTAGGAATGTACCACATTATTTTTAACTAGTCTGGTCCATCGGGTTCTTATTATTCAGTTTGTCCTCCACACCTGGAGTTTATTAGAGTGTAATACAAACTAAACAGTCCCTCAGAGAGGCCATTGGAAGGGCTTAGTATAAAACAATATACAAGTTTAATAGTGGTAACTGACCTTTTTTTCTTTTGCAAGAACGTATCTCAGTAACTGGACGCTTAAGGAAATATGATGCTTTTTTACATAATCCTAATGAGGAATTTTCCTTTTTAATTTAATCTAGATTATTTTTATTGACAAGACAGCAAGACCTATGGCCAACAGTCAGTGATCTCCTATTCTTCCAGATATAAAATGGTTACCCAGGAGTATTTTTCTTTCTTCATCCATTTAAAGATCAAGCAAGCAAAAGGGGTTACTGCTATAAGCTCTACAAATTACGGAAGCGTATGGTTAGAAATGGCTAAACTTCACCACAGTCATGCCTGGCTACAGGTTTCAAGCAGCTTAAAGTTCAGGGTTGTTCAGACTCAAGTGGCTTTTGTTTGGCACAGTGTAGAGATAAGGTTCATTTGCTGCAATACGAATCCAGGCCTGACCTTTAAACACCTCTGAAGTTGGACTAGGGGCGTTGGCTCAAATAAGAGTGTGTATGTGGGGGGGGGGAAGTTTAATGCAAGCATATGAGTAACAATCAAATACTCATAGTGATATTGCTTGTTTGTAGTTGCAATTTTTAGTTAGCTTTCCTTCAGATTTTCATTCTACAGTGTTAGAATATTATCATTGTATTTTTCTTTCTGTCTTTTTCCTCCTCCCTCCTACTTCTCTTTTGAAACCACAAGCTATGGGCAATAGTAGATCTGCAAGACAAAGATTATTTTCCACTTTATTTCCCTGAATTTCCATTGTTACTCTTATGCCATCTAATGGACTACAGTGTTTTTCCGTCCTGTTCCCACTTTTTCAAATAAAATGTAGTTTACTGTCTCTGAGCTTTTCAACTGCTTTTAAAAATAGTGGTAGGAAAGAGGCATTTTCCCTGCACAGTGACCTGTGACACTCTGTGCTGTGTGTGTCCAGTATTGCTCTACTGCTGCAAACATACCAAACCCATACATTGTTTCAGACTAAAAATCCCTTTGTTCAGATGTCTTTATATGCTTTAAACCAGACTTGCAGACATTGACACTGCAAATTAGCCCAGAGGAAAAAAAAAAACCCAAAACATAAAAACCATCTCAGAAACAATTAAGAGAGAACATTAAATTCAGAGCTGCTCAGAGGTGCAAATATGTCAACTAACATATGGAATTTGGAGCAGGGACAGGAATATTGCTTTATAGTCTACATTATCTTCAGACCTACTCATCTTGCAGGATTGGCTTCAATTCTTACTCAAATAGTGATGCCAAAAACCACATACATCTTGCTCACTGTAAGCCTTCATTTTATAATCAAAACCATTTTTATTTTGATTCATTCCCCCCTTCGTTTTAAGGGATGAGAAAATATTCCATTTCTGCAAAGATCATCTTTGCTTCAAACACAGACTTATTCAATTGCTTGATCAAATGGCCAGGCAAACACTACAAAAATAACTAATGTTTTGAAACAAATAAAGAACAATTGCAAATGATTTTTCAGGTGGGTTCTTGTTTTGGTTTGGGTTGTGGGTTTTTTCCCTAAGTATCTCTGGCAGGAAAAAAAAAACTCAGAAGGAACAATATTTCTGGATCCTTTTGCAAAAGTAGACAGGAAAAATGGAATTTGCTGTTGCACCAAGAGGATTTGACTTAATGGATTATAAAGCCATTGGCCAATAAAGTTGGATCCATGTTTCCACTTATGATCTCGTCCATATTCCTAAAAAGTTATAGTTTGAAAACTAAAAAAGCACCACAGACCCTTTGGTGAGAAGCCAAATTCAAGGTGTCATCAGGTGGGGAATACTAGCTCATAGAGGTTGTGCTCATGGGAGCAGGCCAGCAAAGACAGGACTGTCCCCGGACTCCATGAAAGCTTTCGATTGCCAGCCGGTTTTCTTGGTTTATGAATGTGCTGCTCTGCTTCTGCCTTTCCACCCCATGAAGTGTTGGGTTTGTAAAGTATTTTGGGCTGCCTTGGCCATGGGGGAACAAGGGGTCCCCACAATGCATGTGGTGCTTATTGCTTTTTGTGGGCTAGGAGACAACACACGGCTGCAGCTGCCTCGTACCGAAGCGATGCAGTTCCCTGGTGTCCTTGGTGCCGTGCCTTCAGCTGGGATGTCTGCTGTGGGCCTTACTGATGTTAATGAAAAATTCACCAAAACCAGGAGAAACTTGAAGGCTCCTTGTTGCTTTTGCTCTCGCTTCCCCTACCAATGGGGAAAACACGCTGGTTTTGTAGTACATGGATCTGCTCTCATTTACACTGATGTACCTTTATTCAAAGAGGAAATCCTGGGTTACTCTGACTTAAGGTCTGCCCCTGGGAGCCGTCCCGAGTTGTTTTAACAAAGCTGTGTTCTCCAGGCTATCATTTACATAACCGGATGTCTGTCCTGCTTGATCCATGCCCTCATCAATATGCTTAGTGTGAGTGTTATTTGATTTGATTTATTCTGCTTTCTTTGGAATCATAGATTGATCCCACATAAAAATTCCTGGGGAAATCAGGCAGTTTCTGTGTAGCACTTGATTTTCTCTGCACTGTGGCCCCCCTAAAAACTGTAGTCTGAGAGGGAAAGGTACAGAGGCTGAGAATCAAAGCAGAAGGCTTCCACAATAAGCTGAGACTCAAATAAAAATGCATAGACATAGGTAATGATGGCTGTGAGAGGAGCCATTCTTTTGCAATTGAATGTATTGAGCATCCAAACAAACACTCGATTGGTTTTTTTGGATTTCTTTTTTCAGATAACATATCTTTTGGGAGTCAAAGCCCTATACATAATTAAGGAAGTTTCTTTTTTAACCAGATGCATTGTGATGTGTGCTCTCTAAACAAAATAAATAACCATTACAATATGAGAACCGCAGGATCATTTTATCCCTCCCCCTCTCCCTCCGCTTTGAATTTTCTCTATGGAAAATCAGACGCCACATCCACTGCCTCCTAAGAGCAACACTGTGATCTTGCAGACTCCTGCATCATGGGAGCCTAGGCACTGGCAAACAGGCAGCAGTGTAGACCATCTCTGGAAGGATCAAAGAGTTCACAAAGGCAAGAGGGTGGGCTGGGAACCAGAGAGACAGAGCACCCCCGGGTGCTCTCCTTCCCAGGCCATGTTTTGGCACAGGAATGATTTCTCTTATCGATTCCTGTGCTTGTTCACATGCATGTCACATGAGAATGGTTTTGCTCTGTTCATCTTTTTGTCCTTTGTACAGGACTGGTGGGATCTATTGCAGAAAAGTGACATCCAGGAACAAAATGTCATTATGGTTTGACTGTATTGGCATTGAAGTATCATAAGCATGATAGGATCTGTCTCAGAGGCAAAATCCTGCCCAGGTCAAGGATCTCTTGTTCCCTAAAGCCTACTTGAAACAACTAGTCCTCAGAAAATATTTAACTGGTGTAAGCAACAGGCTTTGATAAAGATAGAGGGTAGCAGGACTCACACTAGTATGGAGAAAAAAAAAACGTGCTGTTTTAGCCCTGTTTATCTTAGGAGTGAGTCTATTCATTTCTACAAGGAAATTGGTGCATTTCTATTACTTTGGTCTGGTGCAATAAGTGGTTTTGAGAAATTAATACGACAATTAAAGAAAGAGGTGAAACCTGGAAACAAATTACTGCTGGTGTGAATGAATGAAAAACCTACATAGGTTGAACAGGGACTGCCTAGAGGCAGAAAACTTCTGAAACCAAGCTATTTGCTCAGGTATTTTGGTAAATTCTGCTGTCCCTCACACATTGCAGTCTGGGAGGAGGTCCCTGGGATTCCCTTCTCTGTGTAAGCAATGCTGACTTGGTTTTTCTGTCCTGAGGTATTTACGTGGAGAGCTCCTACCCCATTTTTAAGGAAGAAAAATCTACAGAAGTTAAAATTCACCCTGGAGCAAAGACTCTGCTCTTAGACTTGCCAGAAATCTGGTTCCAGTCCAGGCAGTCTGATTGGGCTTTTGGGGAAGAAAGGAGCCCTCAGGACTAAGCAGGTAGGAAGGCTCCTTGCAGCATCTCCTACAGGGGAAAGAGTGGGAGGAATGGAAATATAATTCCTGGACTGGGTTCGGGCCAGCTGACCTGTGCTCCTGATGGCTGCGGTAAGCTGCATCAGAGAGGTGCATCTGCCAAGAGCTCAGCATGCCTAGAAATCTGGAGAGCATACAGATGTCCTGTCCTACCAGCTAGGGTGTCTGATGGAAACCAGGGCATCCATAGGATGGAGAGAGGATGGTCGACTCTTCCTCCATGGCCTTGTTTTTTCAAGATGGATTTTTAAGAGTATTTGTCCCTCATCAAGCAGGATGTCTGCATCCCACCAAGCTGACCCAATGCTTTCGTCCTTCTCTTGGGCTGCAATCAGCAAGGTGTCCAGTTGCAGTTAGACAAGATGTGGTGAAGTCCTCTGTGCTGCTGGTGAGGCCAGCAAGTTGAAGGAGGTTCTTTTCCTTCTCGACTCTGCCCTGGTGAGGCCTCATCTGTAGTACTGTGTCCAGTTCTGGGCTTCCCAGCTCAAGAGAGACAGGGAACTTCTGGAGAGAGTCCAGTGGAGTGATACTGAGATGATGAAGTGAATGGAACATGTCTCTTATGAGGAAAGGCTGGAGGATCTGAGGCTGTTCAGCCTTCAGAAGAGAAAGTTGAGAGGTGATTTCATTGACACTTATAAGTACCTAATGGGTGGATGTCAAGAACCTGTTGCCAAGCAACATAGGACAAGGGGTGATGGACATAAGCTGGAATACAGAATGTTTCACTTAAATACAAAGAAAAACCTCTTAATTCTAAGGGTGACAGAGCCCTGGAACAGGCTGCTCAGAAAGGTTGTGGAGTCTCCTCTGGAGGTTTCCAAACCCACTTGGATATGTTCCCATGTCCCCTGACTGAGGGAAATCTGCTTTAGCAGAAGATTGGACTGGATGATCCCTAGAGGTCCCTTCCAGACCTAATTGTTCTGTAATTCTGTGTGATTCACAGTCACAGAAGTGGGAGAGACACAGAATCAGGAAAAAGTAGTGGTGTCAGGGCTTCAGTGTTTCCCATCCCCAGGATGGTCATTTGGTAGTCACAGGCTGATGGCCTGAGGTGGCACATCAAGCTCTGGAACCCAATCAGCTAGAAGAGACCTACTAATGATATCCTTTGTCCTTTGTACAAACCATATTATTTTAGGGTCTGGGTCACTGGGTTGCTCTGGAAGCTGTATCCAAGGGCAGTGCCACGAGGCTGTCATGATCTACCAGGAACTGTTTTGAATCTTTCAATGTTGGAGTGAAGGCACATCTCTTCCAACACTTTTCCCATATATTTTCATAAATGTGTCAGGTGACCTCCAGGCTAACCTGAGCCAATCTGTTCATTCTTACCAAGCCAGGAGATTCTTAGCTTTAATTTACCAACTCGGAGGCTTTTTGAGGGGGAGAGAGAATGATGAAACGTTATATTTCAAGATGATTATTGTTACAGTTAATGGAAAAGCAGTTTATATGAAACACTCTGTTCTCTCTGTGTCCTACACTTCTACGGGACATGCTGGATAACTGGTACCATAAAAGTGTGCTTTTGGCAGGGTTCAGATAGCAATAAAGTTATGCACTTTAGATTACAGCTAGGAGAGAGAAGGGGGAGAAAGGAAATTCCTTTGAAAATTATAATTTCAACATGATAAAGTTGGCTGAAGAAGTGCAGCAACAGATAAAAATCACCCTTGGTAAAAGGCTGTGACCATTCAATAAAACAATGAAACACTGAAATGTGCAGAAAGTGCTTTACCATGAATTAAAAGTGCAGAGAGTCCATCAGTGAGCAGCAGTTAGCTAATGACAAAAGCAGATGCTTGCATTTAGGAAATGTAAAGAAAACTTAAAGCTTGTACATTTTTATGTATTGCCTCTTGCACCAAAATATGAAAACTGGGTTAAAAAAAATCCCAACATGACACAAAACCAACCCAAACCAAAAAACTCCACGTGTCCATAAAAGGATTAGGAGATCTAGCCCAAAGAGAAACAAAAAGATCATTTTAAAAAAACCCTTCTATTGATATATTGAGAACAGAAATACTGAGACATAGCAAAATGCTCATTTTTGATTCTCCTGAATGTATTTTTTATATCCCAGTTATAAACCAGATTTTTTTTCCAGCTCCCTTTGGCAAGCCCAATCTGCTGGAAATATTGAGTAATGGATATGTTCTATAGGTACATCCTCAGAAGGACACCTAGACATGATGAAGATAGTTTTATCAACTGCCTATTGAAGTCTACAGGCAAATATTTGCCCTAGAGCCAACCAAAAATCCAGAGAGGCCTCTGAAAGAGCAAAGCATCTAGGACCCCAGATTTTCATAGCTTGTTCATCATTTTAAGAAAATTCCCTTGGAAGGTACGATACTGGAAAATCCAATCTACAAATATGCCTTCAGGATAGACAAGAGAGTGCTTTTAAATCTAAGGCAGCAGTTGGCTAAACCGATTTAAAAGAAAAATGCATGTGCTGCGTGGAGGCAATGTTAATACAATCCAGCTTACAGATGTACTGGTCTGGGAGGTGATTTTGCAGGATATGAAGTTCCTGAAAAATTTATCAAATACTTTCTTTGGTTTTTTTTCCCCTAATCATTAGCACCACCACAACTCTCTGTTCTTGAAGGAGCAGCCTCTTCGTCTTACTGATGAACATTTTGAGGACGGTAGCTGGCTTCAGGTAGCTGTAATTTAGGCACAAATTCTTCACCTGGCACAGTGGGACATTTCAGACATTTCAGTACTCTATGCATGGTCTCTGTTGGTATAATGACCTTCGAGAAATTGAAGTTTGAGACCTCATTCCTCCTTGGTGCAGACAAGACCCTTCCTGAGGCTGGCACATCTGATCTCAGGCTCTGGCTAAGCATTGCTGCCTGCAACATCCTTAAATATTTGACTGGTTGAAGATCCGAAGCATGCATGGCCAAAATAAATGTAAACACCTTGCTACCAAGATCTCCCAGATATTAAAGCACTTTAAGCTCTGAGGTGCAGTTAGCTTGGATCAAATGGAGATTGACTTGAGAGAACTGCAGGACTAGCTGCTTTTCTGGCTGTGCCAAGTGCCTCCCAACAGTCTCTATTCTGTAAAGCAAAAATGTAAGATCATAGGATAACTCAGGCTGGCCTCAGGATGTCTCTGGTCCGAGCTCCTGGTCAAAGCAGATTCCACAATGAGGTTGGAGTAGATCACTCAGGGCTTTATCTGGTTGTGTCGCAAAAACTTTTGAGGATGAGGACAGCTCAGCCTCTCTGAGCATCTCACTACTTGATTGTTCTCATGGTGAAAAAGTTTCTTCTGCCATCTAATGTCAGTTTTCTCTTGTCATCCTGCAGTGTCTCTTTCCATTGTAAGAGCCTGGTTTTGCCTTCTCAATGACACTCTCTTAGGTACTAGAGGAGGTTAGACGAAATTGGAAGATGTAGATAGATTGATTTCACACACATGGATGCACCTGGGAAAACTGAAAAACTAAGCAGAGTCTATTGAGAACATCTAGAAGGGCATTAAAGCAAATCTGTCCTCTTCAAATGTGCTGCAAACTTCTCTTTCCATTACCCACCAGATCTACTGGTGGTCAAGCCTTGTTCGTACATCTCTGTGTGCCAGCCTGGTGCATACTGATCTACCCACAGTTCATAAGTAAATACTTGGTTCTGCAAGATTCCCTGAAGAGATGCTTGGTCTGTCTAAGCTGACCACAGCTACCAGCCCTTCCTGCTCAACCTGTTGATCTTCCCAAGCTGTTGGGGACTGCCGTCTGATCAAGTCACTGGGAGAGGTTTGGGTTTCCTGGTCACCTTTCAGGGACCACTTAATCATCCAAGGATTGCAGAGATCTCAACTTAAAAACAAGGACCTAGCATGATCAAGATCTCTTTTAATCTGAAACAGGCATCTGTAAATCACAGAGCTCTATGGATGTCAAACCTGGCCTTGAGGACATATATCTACCTCTTCCTATATAATATACAGTAGCAGTTAACAGTAATGAGTGGTAATATAACTCAAGTGCCAAAGGGATTAGACATAGAGGGTTCAGCATAAAACACGATACTCGGGGTTTAGTCTTTTTCTTTTCCTTTTTCTTTTTTGTTTCTTTAATTTAATGCAGTGGGCTGAGACATTTACATTTAATCCTGTTGTTGTATATACATTGCATTATTTTCAGTCTATAAAATTTATATTCCTCCTCAATTAGATTACAGTTGAACCAAAAAGAGGGGATTCTGCTCTGTGAATGCCATTGCAGTTCCTACAGAGCACAGGCAATTGTCACCTCTTTCCTCCCCTCATCCCCCCTCACCCTGCTCCTTTCCTTAACTCAGCTGTGCTGCAGCACTTGATCAATTGCAACAGCACTAAAAAAAAAAGTTAGTCATACATGATCAGCAAAATGGCCCAAATGATGTCATCCATCAAGATGGACATCGCAATTTGCCAACTATTTTCTCATAAATCAAATCATAGTCCCACAAGGAAGAAGAGCAGCTCATGAAGAGCCAACATGGCAGCAGTTATCGGCAGACTGAGAGAAATGCTCCCTCAAGTATACAGTAATTATTTTTACTCGATGGGAAATAAAGAGGGGAGAGATGGTAGTGTAGAACTGGAGAGTGTCTGCCTCACTTCATTACTATTCCCTAGGCAAGGGGCGCAACATATGCTTTTCATTGTGAAGCCAATAATTTTGAATCTTGGGACAGGTGAAAACTTAAATGACATTTGCAAACCTTGATTTATTTCCCTGCTTAACTCTGGAACATGCTTTAGATTTAGCTGTATAAGTTTCCATAGATTAGTGGCCAGTGTCACTGTATTTGCGGTGACCTTTAGCAAGTCCTTCTCTTTTTGTATCAGTTAATTAAATATTGCGGGTACTAATAATGCCTTACTAAAGCCATCCCTGCTTTCTTTTTGTGTACACGTATGAAACAACAAGGGGATAGCATGAACATTTTAATTTTTTATTGAGATTCTCTCTTGCTTTTTTTTTCCTCCCTCTCTTTCCCTCGCTCTCTCTGTTTTTCCCCTCCCATGTGCGATTTTACTTGCTGGAAATCTCATTAAAAGTTATTTATGAGCTGCTAGTGATCCCGTAAGGATTACACCTAATTCAGTCTGTAAAGCTTTTGAGTTACATTGCTTCCCAGGAATAGTCCCTACAGCAAGAAGGACCACCTTTCCCATTGTTTGACTTTCGTTATCGTTAGTATAAATAGTTCATGAGAGGTTCCTTACAAATGCAGAATGGATCATTGACAGGACTTAGGCACCAAGTGCCATTTGGTATGTTAAGATTTTGCTTCCTAATTCTTTGGTTCACCTCATTTTACATGTGGGGAAACTAATGATTCATAAAGGTGACATCATTTGTGAAAGACTCACAGAAAGTGTCAAGAAAAGACTGTTTCCTTGAAAACAGCCAAAGGTTAATAACATTACAGTCTAGAGTTGTGTTTGCTAATCAAATTAAACCTGCTAGTGAAACATCAGAGGAGTTACAGGTCCAAGGCAAACATTCTTCAATCTCCCTGGAAGTAAAGAATTCTCTCCTTTCTTAGCCTTCAGTTTTCTTGTCAGGCTATATTTTCTAGAGTTCTTTCAGAGTGACAGTGAAAATGTATCTAATATGTTCAGAATATCACAGACAGTATTAGATATCCCGACTTTTCTAGGAAATTCAGGACTTTGTGTTCTTCTCTCATCATTCACTTCACTCCTTGTGCCAGTTACCATTCTAATAATAGTACTATTAAAAATAATATAGGGTTCTTATTCATAGAATCCCAGGATCATAGAATCATGGTAGGAGCTGGAAGGGACCCCTAAAGATCATCTAGTCCAACCCCTCTGCCAAAGCTGGTCCACTTAGATCAGATCACTCAGGAACATGTCCAAGCAGGTTGAACCCAATAGATGGATAACCTTAGGAAAGCAGAGAAGTTCAATCACCTGCCCAGGGTTTGAGAACTTGGACAATTATTGAGAATTAATCTCTTTTCTCACCAGACCACACAGCCACCTCATTATGCTGTGATGTTGGAAGCAAAACAGATGACAATCAGTGCAGAAGAGCTTTTCCAGGGACTAGGATTTGACCACAGACACATCAATGTGTCTGGGCACCTGGTGCACTTCATTGTGAACAAGCCTTTGCTAAATTTTAACATTTACAGCTCTTAAGTCAAATTGGGCCAGTTCATAGTGCTAGAGACTGTAAGCACAGCAAGAGATGGTCTCAGCTCCAATGAGGGAGGGAGCAGGAGTAAAAAGGGAGTGTTACCCTCTTCCTTTACAGACGTCAATTGAAGAGGCTATAAATACCCTCACCAAGCTGAGTGAAGTTGTCTGCTGCAGAGCTGAGAGCTGAACTTCAGTCTCAAATACCAGTCCTGACCTGCAGCCACATAAAGCCTGTCCTTCCTTCTCCCTCTGCTAATTGGTTTACCCAGCCCACCTGGTGAACATCAAACCCCCTCCCAGGTCAGCTGTTCAACAAAGGGAGAAATTTCAAGGGGGGAAAAATAGCTCACTTGGGATGAAGCAGGTTTTGTTTCATCAGCTGTCAGGAAGAACTGCTGCTTATGTTTGAAGGGGTGAAGACAGGAAGAAAGTGAGATGAAATCCATGTTATTTTCCACCCAGTCAAGGAGAGGTAAGAAGTGGACAGAGCCTGAGGTGACCTGATCTAACTATCTTGCTTTTGAGGGTGACCCTCCACTGATCTCGGCTGTGCAGTCCTGGAGCTGTTCTGTTGCTCATCCCAACTCAGACTTATGTCCAAGAAGCTACTGTGAAGTGCAGAAAACAGTATGTAGCATCTTATTTAGAAAATAAATCACAGAAAACTGTTTCTTTCCTGAAAGCAGTAAAGGAGAGGAAGAGGGCAGAAGACAGTAAGTATACCCTAATTGGGGATTCGCAACCTAGACTAGAGAAATAATGAAACAATGTTGTACCAAGTCACTCTAGGGGATCACTAATAAGAGAATAAACATTTTTAAACATGTCTTGTGCTCAATTAATAGTATAACTCAAGAACAAAGACTACATTTCTTCAAAGTTCTCAGTTTTCACTCTCATGTAGCACAAAATCAGCACTAGGATTTGTAGTTTGCTCATACTGGAGTACCATTTGGCACCATTCCACTTGTAATTGGATTTCCAACTTTTCATAATAATTTGTCATAAAATGAAGTGGTTCTTTTCCTCCAGGCTAGCAGGAGCTAATAAAAAGAGAATATTTCCCTCGGTCTCTCCAAATTGCTTCAAAATCACATCCATTTGATTAAGCAAACAAGCAAAAACTTTATCCTTGCAAAAGTCACTGAACGTTGCCCATGACAGACTTTATGGTCTAGGTTTAAGGACAGCAAAATTTTGCTTGTTTTTAACCAAGAGAGAGGCTGTGTTATGTAATAACTAAGTCAGAACACTGGGAGTCCATCCTCCCAGGTTCTTTGTGGCTCTTGCCTTTGATTTAGGCAGTGACTTTGCAAACCCTTAAGAAAGGTAGCGAGAAGAAGCTGTTGGGTGGGTAAGGCATGGGAGATACATGAGTGAGATGGCTGGGGTAGCCTCTCCTCTAGGAATTATGCAATGGGCCACCTCAGATTGATGCTAGTGCCTATGGTGGTCCTCACTGTTGTTATAGAGAAGGCCACATATTTCTTATAATAGGAAAATCTATATGGGAAAGCTGCTTTATTTCATGAACTTGGCAGACTACATAACTACAACTCTACTGCTTCTTTGAATAACATATAGTGATGGGCAGAAAATAATGGTTTTTTATGAAAGTGGTTGACTTTTATGTTTTCTTTCATTGCTTCCTTGAACAGGCACTCGAGACATGAAATAAAGCACATGAGAGCCACCTCACTCCATCTGTCTGAATGTCATTTTTCACTTGCCCAGCAAACAGCTTCACCTGCCTCAGGACCAGACAC
Source organism: Colius striatus (assembly GCF_028858725.1). Lineage (NCBI taxonomy): Eukaryota > Metazoa > Chordata > Aves > Coliiformes > Coliidae > Colius > Colius striatus. The sequence continues at coordinate 30,095,827 of NC_084766.1, forward strand.
CAGCATACTGAAGTAGCCACCAGCACTTCTAGGAAGTCATCATGTTGAGGCAAGGGAAGAGGCTTGTAAAGCTGAAGAGGAATTGCCACCAAGGTCAGTGCCAGCAGAAACAAAATTTCACCATTGGTCTAGAAACAGATCTGTCAAATGATCAACATTCCTTGGGGTTATGTAGCGTGGCATAAACATTCACCTGAAAGGAAATGATGCTATGAGTTGTAATAACAACTCGTAGTTGAACCCATAGTGGATACATGGCTGGCTCCATATCACACTAGACCTCCTTCTTCTTGGTTCTGGGAATATTTACCACAGGACACAGAGAGAGAGACAAAGTGCTTCTGCTGCAATAAATCACTATAGAGGATCCCACTTGCTTCAGAAGTAACTGAGCCAAATGGGTCTGAGGGCTACCAGAGGTCAGGCAGAAGCTCAAAGTCCTCAATTATGGCCAGAAACAATTACCAGCTAGAAAAAGAGAACGTGACAAGAATATGTAGAGATGTGGAAGCTACTAAAACAGGCAGAAAAGGATCAAAAAGGAAAAAAGTTCTCTTTCTGAGAAAAAGCCAGAACAAAATAGGTAAGAGGTTTTCACTTGAAGAACTCCAGCTAGTTCTGCATGCTACAAACATCTCTTCCAGCTTCCTGAGAGTCGTGCATATGGCCTGGAGCAGATTTGCTAGTTCTGGTCCAGTCAAACTACTAACAAGTCAGGCTGAAATCTGCTTAAAATTTCCCTTTTCTCATTTCCTATGACTCCACAAGAGCCTGCTCTCCACAAGATAGAAGAGAATATCTTAATTCCAGTCTCTCTTTTTCCTGCCTACCCCCAGCATGCTATGTTCAAATTGATGTGAACGCTGGGGGACGTAGCAAGAGGAGAGAATTTCCTTCAGTATCTGTAATCCATCTCCTTTTTTGCCAAGTGAAACACAAATGGTAATCCCTTACATTTCATTTATAAAACAGGTTTCCACAGCTATGGAAAGCTGAAGTTGCTATTGTCGTTGCTTTTCATCTGATTTCCACTAGGTCTGCAGTCTCTCCCTGCCGACATGACACCCTAAAATGAATATGTAATTTGATTGCAGTCAGGCTAGTCACGGATAAGAACTTCCTCCCAGTGATATGATTTCTTTGCATTTATGTTCCCAACGTCTGTTTGACAATTTTTCATTCAGTGCCATGTGCTGTGGCAAGTATTCTTAGTTTTCTGCCTATTTTTCACTCCTAAACTTCTTTTATCTCTCTTGGTTTCTTCTTTCCATTCAATATTACTAGCACTGTAATATCTTTTCTTTCAGATCTCGCATTTCTTCTACTGAAATCTAATTTTGTTGTGGTTTTAATACTGGGCTTGACAGAAACACAATTTCCTCTGTTCACAGGATGAAATTGATTATTTTTACTTATTTTATTTTATTGATAACTCAGTTCTTTTCTGCTATCAAATAATCAATACCCATTCTCGTGTTGCACAGCTGCTCAATGGCTTTGCATTGACGATGACTAACAATGAAAATGTACTGGTATAAAAGTTGAAAAACACTGGGAAAGATGTCCCAGGCTACTTTTAGGAAAAAAAAATTAAAGTTTCAACCTAAACTTCAGGTTAATTAAGATATGTTAAAGGGAAAATTATAATATGTACTGGTTTAGTTACTTTAATTTTTAAAAGAGGGGGAGGGGGAGGTGTTATTACAAATGGTTCCAGCCTTTAACCTTTTGGTAAAAGACTTGAAGTTTTCACCAGGCAGAAGAAAGAACTTTGGGTTATAAACACAGTTTTCTGTACAGACATGTGCACCTATACATACACATACACGTATTTATTCTTTGAATAGTTTTTTGACCATTTGTTACAGTGCAGCAGGGCCAATTATGCTTCATTTCTGCCTAGACGGAGAGGGTCTGTGCTCTGTGTTTTTCCAGCAGCTGTGCCAGTTAACATGCAGGATTCTTCTGTATTTCTCCTACCTCTGTTTGTTTTTTATCAAGCTGAACAACAATTGTATTCAGCTGTTGTTTTGCATGTAAAATAATCTTTGCACGGATGACTGCAGGTCAGGCTTTTCCTTTCGCTGTAATTTGGATGTAACATGGTAAGTGTGCATTTCATCGCCCCAGTGCGTTCTGCTCTCTGAAATACTTTCCGTTCACCCAGGACAGTGAAGACAAGCTTTGCTGTCATTGTAGGATGTCACTAAGGCATCTTTCTTTGTGTCCACTCTCTGGTTTTTGAGGCTGAGGTCAGATAGATCCTGCTGGATCTGCTATAGTCATTATCTGTTGAAGACAAGCGCTCCTGTTCAGGCAATAGACGTTCACATGTTGGGATGCAGGAACCATGGGCGTCACTCCAGACCCCATCTTGGAGGATGTGAGTTTTGTACAATCTCACAAGCAGTGGCAAGGCAGTCACAGATCTAGGTACTTCAGAGCAGGCAGCAAGAGCACAGCAATTTGCATTTATAGGAGATTATGAGGAATGCCTGGGACAGCAAGAAATCTGCGGATTATCTGTATGCACTTGAAAAACTGGAGACCCAACTGTGTAGCAATGACAGGGGAATTCTGTGACACATACTCTAGATCCTTAGGGATTTTAGGCACTATTCTAAAAGCAATTTTATAAATTACAGATATACTATTTTACACAGGTACTATTACAAAATTGATGAAAAAATGCAGATTCTTTTGGTTTGGCCAAAGCTCATTCTAAAGAGATAGTGGGCAAATGAATGATGGGCAAAGTGGCAAAAGAATAAGGGTGTTTTCAGGTGAGGAACCGTTTCTCAATGGCTTCTGGGCCTACAGCAGTGAAACCTGGAGTTGCCATTGCCCCCTCCACTTGTTTTGGAGGGTTGCTGAGCTTGAATGCAGGGCCAAGGTTGCAGCACATCATGTGCCAGGGCTCTGCCTGCTCCACAGCTGGGCAGTAGCCAGCAGTGGAGAAGGAGAACTCAAGTACGGGAAGAACAGCAAAGTTCTGTGAAAAATGTGAGGGACAGTGGAAACCTCTTAATTCCTTTATTTGCATGACTAATCAGCTGTGCTTTCTGCTTGCTCCCCACGCAGCTAAGTTTATACTATTTATTTTGCACATCACCGCATTTAAATTCAAGCGCAGGAGAGGGGAATATGGGCACTTTCATTTGTTCAGCATATTTATAAAAGGCACAGAAATGAACATGTGGCATCAGATGAACACCTGGCAATCAAAGGAAGGAGAGCCAGCTGTTGCTTTTGCAATTGGAATTACAAATTCACACCATCCATCCTCTTCCTACCATACCCACACTGCTTATGAAAGCAGGGGAGTTAGCTCTAGGTGCATATGCTCGAGAAGAACCAGCCAAAGACAATGCTTGCACTAGTTGCTAAAAAAAGAAATTCTGCTTGCTTTTTCCTATAAGAAGTGATATTTTTTAAGCCAACTGTGCCTGTAACTCCCAGTTGCTACAGAATTCTGTCTGTGCCAGAAGAGCCTTTTCTGCAGGGCATGCGACTTTCAGCAACTTTGCAGTTTCCAAGTTGAACCCGCTTCGTTCCTGACTTCCCTCCAGCCGATCCACACAGTATCCTTCGTGCTTGAGTTCATAGGTCTCTCTTCTTCTCCTCTGGCTTGTTTAGCTGCTGAGTTATTGAAGACCATGGGTAATAAAAGATGACTGAGTTACCCTCCCTTGCACAGTCTGTACTTGAAGGCATGGGTCAGGAATCCTATCCGTTAAAAAAATGCGTAGAAGCAGAGGACCAAAGACATCTTGAACATACATACCGTACCTAAATGAAAATCAAGAGTCAGAACCACCACTTGAGAACGTGTGAGTCAATAAAGTTTTATAAAAGAAGCCCATAAAGCTGCCGTGGAAGTTTAACCGTTGCATGCACTGAAGGTGAGTACAATTCATTGGTGCTGGAGAAGGACCTTGAGAAGTGCTCCTTTTATCTCTCATGCTGGGATCCAGTATTTAAAACATATGGAGGAGGCCAAAGTTTGTTCTGAGTGATTGCACTGAAAACAAAAATCTAAAAAAATGCTCACGTGCAGACAGACAAGAACATACCCAAACAGATGTGGCGAAATGAAGATGGACTGACAGACAGAGCTGCGCTCACAGCACAGCACATCTCCAGCTGCGGAGGGCAGGGGTGACTGGCTTCTGCAGAGGCAGCTGACAAACACGAGTACTGGAGCAGTTCCCAGTCTCTCTGTTGTCCCCATCATAAGATTTGTAGGTGGCTCCCAGGCAGCCACCATGCTGACAGGTCAAGGGTCATGACCTGTTGATTTATCAAAGTATGATCAATTCACACAAATTATTGGCGTCAGAGAGCCCTGACAACTTTAATATGATGAGGAATGAGAACAATTGTTCATGACATGTGAAGGCAGCGGGAGAGGCCGTTCGGCACAGCGGGAAAGGGGCTGTTGGCAGGGCTGGGAGAGCTGCAGGCAGCCACAAGCCCCTTGCCCACCCCACTGACATCTCCTCTGGCTGATGAAACCAAACCTCAGGGTCCTACTGGGCAAAAGCATCTTCTCAGCGCAGGTGGAGGTGAAAGGAAGTAAGATGGGTCAGAAAAGGTTTCAAAGGATGGCTTCATTGCTTTTTTTTTTCCTCTGTGATGTTGCAGTCAGTGCAAAGAGACGTTAAAGGATGCGGGCTTTAAATCCAGGGGGAAGTGTTAGGGGATTCAGATCTAGGAAAACCTTTGGAGCTGGTGCTGTCTGTGCAGTTTAATCAAATAGATGTATCAGCTGCTTAGAGTTATCGAGTTATTTTTGGGGACTGTTGTCAGAACTTTTTTTTTATTTCCTTTTTTCCCCAGTTTTATTCACATAGAATTTTGCCTGGGGTGGAATGGGAAAATTATAGCTGCTGGGCATTTTACCTTGATCCATCAATTCCCCTTAATCGACTGTGCTATTCAGAAGGGGGCAAAGGGTAGCAGAGACAGTTGAAAGGATGCAGGGGCTGCTGAGGGGTTAGGTGGCAAGCATATACATGTGTGTATATGCCTGTGTGTGTTCACACACGTGTGTACAGGGAAGAGGAAGAGAATCCACACTCCAGAGGCACCTTGGCAGCATTAATCTCTGAGAAAATTTGGGAGTTTTTAAGCAGCTGTAGTATTGTTGCAGAAAACACTTTTGCAGTGGAACATGCCCAGTACCCCTGCCTGGGGAAGTGTGAGAGACGATGGAGATGGCTGTACTGTGCAGGTATAAGAGCACATCTGTCAGGGATGGAGCACAACCCAAGCCTGGCTCCCATCCCACCATCTCCTACCACTCTGCCTGGTCCCATGATAGCAGCTTCTCTTCACAACAGAGATGAACAAATGAGACTGATTACAACTTCTCTGGATGTTTTATTTGCAGTGGGTATATTGTACCCAGCCCATTGTCATGTTTATTTGAATCCAATAGTTTTACTTTGGGGAAGCAGATGCATAAAATAACAATCAACTAAGTTAACAGGTTTTAATTTAAAAATCTTCAGAATGCTTATTTAGTAGCAACCAAAGCGGCCACAATATATGAGATAACAGAGATGAATAGTCAAGATTATTTTCATCTATCTTTACCATAATGACCTTGTCAATATTTATATTTATATATATATATATATACACAAAAAGGCAAAGGAAGGCAATGCTTTAAATATATATATATGTCTAACCTTGGGTTTAAACCAAACAAAATAGTATTTAAAGAAATGTTGAATAAATTATTTATTACCCTGGTCAATGGTTGCAGAAATACAGTTTATATAAACACATTACAATTCCAGCCATTTTAAGTACTGGGTTTAGAAAAAACACAAACCCCTTAATGTAATTTTAATAAACCTAAAAAAAAGTCATGCTCTTGTTTCAAGCTGAATAGTTTGCTGTTTCTGAATAATAATCATTCAGGACCTAAATCTAACCACAGGAGTTTACTGCACAGATGAAATATACTTGCTAGAAAAGCCTTAAGAAATAGATGTTAGATTCAGGATCTGAGTCAGTAAAACAAGATATGATGGTTTAGTGGGACTGATGTTAAATAATAGAAAATGAGGACAAGCAATCTAGAAAGAAAAGGTGTGACTTTTTAGGAGGATTAATTAATAAATGAATAGCCGTGTGCATGGATGGAGTACAAAAAACAGCAGATCATTACTCCCTTAAATGAACATGATGAGCAGATCCCTCCAAAATGAAGTTGAGTGTGGGTGGATGGATGGATGGAGAGATAAGATATATATGGGGTGCACAGGGACACTCACACCCTTACATTTATATAAAGTGGATTCTTGAAGCATATCTTTTATTGCTGTCCAAGGGTCAGACTGTAATACTGTAGGATTTAATCGTATTTTTGTCTCACATAAAACCTTACTGTGTTTTAGTGGGTGAGTCATGGTATATGAAATTGTACTAGATTCAGCTATGCTACATCAGGAATAGTTAAAGCTCACCTCTTTTCCACATCACAATTTTATTGCTAGAGCTAGTCATGGCTTTTTTTTTCCAAAAAAAAGCCCAAAACCCAACCCAAACCCCAAACCCAAGCTTTTTGTCAAAAAGTGCTGACTTCTTGCCATCAAGGCTTTCTGCAGAAAATGTTTATGGTTTTGCATTTTTAATTAAATAGGGTTTTTTAATTATTGGAACATAAGTTTCAAAACAAAACAAAAAAAAAGCAGTTTTTCAGTTCAAAACAAGGTTGTTTGAAATGTACGTTAATTAGCATACAAAGATAACAATCCCAGTACTAAAATGAAATGTCTCGGAATGATCAAAACATCAACAGTTTTCCACAGCCCTGAAGTAATACGATTTTTTTCTTTTGGCTTACAGAAGTTTTTAGGCTGTTCATTGTTTGTCAAAATAACCAAAAAAAAAAGAAAAATTAAATACACAAGAGATTAGGAAAGGAATATTTTGACCAATTTGAGAGCACTGCTCAGAATAAGTAGGAGTATCAGAGCCTGGACAGAATAAATGAATAAATACATTAAAAAATAATAGATCAAAGCAATCTGGTTTTGAGCAAGAAAGCACTTCCAGTTTAAGGGTCAGCAGTTTTGACACAGATATACAAATATTCATGTGTGTATTAAAATAAAACCAGCAGGGTATATAAACCTATACACACATGCACATCCAACCTCTCTAATCACTTTATTTGATTTTGTACTTGCCTTTTTCTTTTCCACACCGACGTGCTGCGCAAATTTCATGTGGAAACTTCATAGCTAAAACAATCACCAAAAAAACCTGGATTAATGATTGACTCTGAATCAAGAGTTATAAGCACTCATCAAGGTAATACATGATACAACTTAGCCATTTCCTTTCTCTTTTCAGTTTTTCAAAAGGGGCAAGGGAGCATGAAGAATAAAGCCAGGCATCCTTATTTGGTTGAAATAATAGCCAGTATACCAGAACTTCAGACAAATCCTTCTTGCTTTCTTTCAGTGGCCTTAACCATTTTGATCTCATTTCATCATTGAATGGACCCCTTAACAGAGAGTGACCCCATATTTTAGGACTGAAAACATACACCTTGTTAGTGTGAGTTTATTTTTTTGTTGTTTGAAAAGTGGGCAAATGTAGTCAAAGCTCTCACAAAACATCACAAGAGGCTCTTTCTTCTTTCATGGCACATTGAACATGTAAAGTAATCATTGTTTACAATACAGAGGCAGATAGCAAAGACGTGTTTGTTGTCTCATGCTGTATCTAATTATGCACTAGATTTTGATTTCAGTTGCTTTGCCTTTCCATGTTATTTTAATTTTGAATGATGATCGCTGAAGGGAAAAAAAGAAAGGGAAAAGCAAAGGCAGGGATGTGTCAGCAAGGCAGCAGTCCCCCCGCACCGAGCACGTGTGGGCTGGACCCCGAGCACCGCGCTTGGCACTGGGCACCTCATTACCGCAGGCAAATTGGAGGAGTCGGGGACAGCTGCGAGTGCGATGAAGGGGCTGCTCGGACTGGCTCGGGGAGAAAGATTAAAAGACTGAAATATGTATAGACTGGGCAAGTGACGAGGTAGCCCCCCTCCCCACACAGCCACTCTGAGCAGGGCAGTCCTTTCCAGCAAGCCCAAGGGACGGCTCTATGAAGGAATGGGATGATATGGAGAGGAAAAAAGAGATGCAGCACGATCTCAGGAGCTTCTGGTTTTGTGACGAAGCATCAGGGAGCCCCAGAACAGCCTCCCCAAAAAAGCTGCAGAAGGTCCTTCACTCAGGGTGTTTAAGTGCTACTGAGAGTTGATGAAGTTCCCAATGGGAAGAATCCTGGCAATGCCCTGTGCATCAGAACACCATTTCCATCCCTCTCTTTTGCTTCTCTCTCCTGCCTTGTTGGCTATTTGTTTATTTACTCACAATGTTCACACAATTTGATGCTTCCTCATACTATAATCCTGATACCTTTTATCTGCTCTGAAGGGCCTTTACACCCAGCCAGCGAGCTCTCAGCCTCCTAGCCCCATCAATCCTGCTCTTGATGCCAAGAGAAAGATTGCAGCAGCCTGAAACAAACGTGAGGAAAATAAGCACGGTTTGATGAGAACAGTGGTAACTCACTTTCTGCCTTCCTGACTCTTCCAGAGGAAGATCTAGTTCAAGCAGGAAAGAAGGTTGAAAGAGGGTTCTCATGCCTGACTTGAACATTGACTTTTGCTTAAACCAAAGATAAGACTGTGCCATGGGTTCTCCTGGAATCACAGCACTCAAAGTCCTGCCAAGGATTTTTTTAAGCAGCGACAACACCAACGAGGATGTAAATACTGCAGTCATGTGGGTATTATTAGGATATGTACTGAGACTGAAACTGGCTTCTGCTGGGCAAGAGAAAGGTAAAAATGGGTCCTTTTGTGCAAAAAAAAAAAAAGAAACGAAAAAGCCTGAAAGGATTTGGAATGTTACAGACATTTTTTTCACTAAAAAACTTCCAACTTTTTTCAACCATCTCTAGTGAGCATATTAGATGAAGAGGATTAGCATAAGAAATCCTACTCAATGCAAAACTTGTAAATATTGAACAAAACCTGACAATTAGCCAGGAATGAAAAGGCAAAATATAACTACAGAGGAAAAAAAAAAACCCAAAAAACCAGTTAAAAATTAATTGAAATTACCCCAAAAATAAGGACATTCACTGATATAAAACCCAAATATTTTGAGATAGTGGAAAAGAGAGATCAGACATCCACATATAGACATTGATAAACAGATAGAAAAATAAATGAGAGCTGTATATGAGTGCACCAGGGGCCTCACTTCCAAAAATGACAAAGAAAAGATTCGTATACATGTCAGCAGACCATGGATCAGGCCCCAAGCCCTAAGTGGACAATTCAGTATATTATAAATCACTCAGGATCAAGTTACACCCATGTCATCTAATTACAGATAAAACTACAGAGTATTTAACATCTCGTTAATTTAAATACCTGGGGCCATATCACACCATCAATTTTTTAGTAGATGTCCCTATTGATATCAAAGATGAGTTCACACAATACAGCCCATGTAGCTGAACCTTAAGGGACAAAGCAGACAAAGAGAGGAGGAGACAGAGAGAGAGAGAGAGAGAGAGAGACAACAAAATATTCCCCTTTCTTCCACTCCTTTTTTCAAGATCCTTCCTATTATTGGCTTGGTTGCCTGCATATTTTGTTCGCTGGTCCCTGAGTGTGATTTCTATAGTCATTCTATAGGGATGATGCTGAACCATGTTCACAAGATGAGGATCTTCAAGCTCAATTTTAAGCTCCCTTACCAAAATGAGGTCTTCAGTAGCGGGAGGGTTATCACGTTTCTCTTTCAAGCTGTCAGAGGTTGTCAGAAAGATTACAGATTTTAACATTTGTTCTATTTTGTTTGGTTTTGTTTCTGATCCTGACTAGAAAAGTGAGAGAAAACACAGACACTGACATTAGAAGTGTCAGGGAATACTTTACAATTTTCTTGACAAAAAGTGGGTTCTTTATGAAAACAGTTTAAAATCAGGTTTTAAATATTTTTAAAACATCTTTCTAATTTGTCTTTTCAAAACAATCTCCAGTGAAACACATCAGAAATAATGTTGGGTTTGTTTTTTTGGAGCATCAGAACATTTCAAACACCTGGGATTTTGATTTTTGTCACTTTTCTTCTGTATTCTTTTCTTGATGACTACCAAGTGGTACAGATTCATGTAGTCATTGTTATGATAATTGTTAGAGTTTCTTCATCATCTCCCAGTTTCCTTCATATTCGTTTTTCAGTTGTGCACCTGGCAATCACTTTTAAAAGTTACAAAAGTGGTAAGGGGAAGAAAACAGAATCAATGAATGGTTGATTGGGTTGGAAGGGACCTCTGGAGGTTTTGTTCAAATTCCAAACAAAATATGACAAAATGGGTCTCGAAATTTAACATTTTTCTTCCAAATCAAGCTTTAAGAAATGAGAACAGCTTCAACAGATTTTGGAGTGACACAATTATTTTTGCATCTTTTATCTGGCTCCTGTTAGTAACATTGTGATAACAGGTGTGGAAATCTCATAAACCTCCTACCTTTGACTTCAGTGGACCTTTTCACACTCCTGGCAGTGGAAGACCTGTTCTTACATTATTTATCTCTTTCAAAATTCTTTGAGATGTTTGCCCTTAAAAATTGTCCACAAATACACATCAGATTATGGCCATGAGTTTACCTACTGAGTTCAACGATGGTTCACAGACCTAAAATTAAACCCAGTTTTAAGTACATTGCTAATTAAACCTTTAAATGAATACAACCACATAGACTTGATTCAAATTCCACTTCATCTGGAGTCAGACACTGAAACATGCTGGGTAAGACAGACTGTTATAAAAGAGGGAATGTGGTCTTTGTCAAGAAATACAAAAACCTTTTTTTTATTATTTAGTTCCACACTTTAGAAGAACAAAATAAAGAAATCTCTGTTGGGTGGACTGTGTCTTCTTCTTGAAGAATCTCTACCTAAAAGCCTGAGGAGGTTAAGATACTGTATGCTGAAACACCCTTTCTCTCCAAATGGGAATTTATTTCAGGGCCTTCATTAAAGTTGAAGGATTTGGTTCTTATCACATAATAATACAGGTGTCACTAACAAAGTAGTCAACGGAGAAGACGGTGGCAGAAAGGCCACACTGCAAGAAGATGGCATTTCTTTTGACTCTCTAGACTACTGCTTTGCAAGTAAAATTTCCACAGTAACTCAGATGCCACATTCTTTTTCCTTTTTGATATTAAGAATGTTTCACTACTACTATGCTAAAACTCACTGCCTCTAACAGGTAGTTAGAAGGAATAAGCCTTTTCTGGCTATTTCAGGAGCGCTTCATGTTCTCAAGTTGCTGTGCTTCATTGATTTTGGGCTTTTACTTTCTGCAAAGATCAAAATGAGTATCATGAACTAAAGCCACAACAAAGGTCAACAATGAGGTGTCAAGTGACTCTGTCACCCCAGATTGAAGTGGTTTGACTTTCTCAAACGTTTCTGAAGCTGTTTTGGAAACTTTAATCATGAGAATATTTTTCACTTTCATAACATCATTACTAAGCTCGAACTAAACAGCCAAAGGCATTGATGTAAAGATCCAAAAACAATTAGTAATTTGGGAGCTTTTAGCTTAGGGGATCAAGATATTCTGCACATGTCAGAGTTTTTCATAAATGCTCAGCACCTGCAGAAATCGTACCCTTTTCAGAAGTCACTAGGGATGCTTCCAAATTTGTTAAGAATGTGAAAAATAAATGAACAATCCCATTAAATTTGAAAGATAAAATACCCAAGGGCAGAAGCCTTCTGAACCTGGTCTATCTTCCAAGACAAAAACACTTATATTCAAAGTTAAATACTTGGTTAATAATCCCATTCTATTTTTGGTTCAGATTTTCATTTTGTTCCTCAAAAATTCCTTCCCCCTCCCTTATTTTCCTTTTCATAATTCTCCAAGGTTGTGAGAACACAGTCACAAATATTTTGCAATCTGAAATCCACAGTTTCTAAATAGCAACTGTGCACCAGAAAGATTCAGAAAGTTGCATAAATCAGACCAAATCTTTGGAAGATGATGGAGTCTTTCCATTGACTTCATCAGCTTTGGAGTGGGACTTAACGTAGGAGGTTTTTACTTTTACTGGACATTTAGGGCTTATTTTGGAACATGTCAGTAAGAGGTAGGACAGAATTAATTTGAGCAGAAAGAAACCCCACATACCACTAGAAACAACTCCTAGCAGAAAGTGAAGTTTTTAAAGAAATGGGCTGAAGAGCAAGGCCAGGATTACTGTTTAGCAGGGGCAAAGACACGGGAAAGGAAGAGGCTGCTGAAGTAAATACTTGGACAATACGGGAAAAATCTCAGGTGGTGATATAGATAATGCAAGATCCCCAGAGCAAGAAGAAATTGCAGAGAGAACATTAAGTGAAAAACTCAGGAAATGGAACAAAGGAAGAAAGGCAGAGATTCAAAGGTCACCTAGGAAAGTTTCTGAGTTGTCTGTATACAAATCTGAGAAAAGTAACAAAGGAACCAGGGGAAACAGAGAGACCAAGAAGTAACTAAGATGGGATTTGATTGATCACTCTTTCCGTGAACTTTTCTAAGCATTTATTGTATGACATTTAAGTGCATGAGTAGCTACAGACACATAAAATATAGTATCAAACACCCTAAAACTACATATGGGCTTGCATAGTCTGCTGGGTGTCCCTCTGCGCCAGCCTACAGTGACAGAGTGGTGGAAAAGGATGCTCCAGTACCTGAATCTGAGACGATCTGCAGATCCTTGTTGTTGAGGATTCCTGAGTAGAAGATATGCTGAGGAGCAATCTGCTCCAGGGACCTCCTTCTAGGACCTTCATCATCCCAGGTAGCCCAGCACTGTCAGTGAAAACACTCTTCTTTCCACTCATTTGCTTCTAAGATAACTGTTTTTGAGAATGATACAATCTTCTTCAAAGACTGCAATGAAGTACAGGCCTGAGGACCTCTCCTTCAAACTCTTCACTGCTCCTTCCTGCCCACATGTCATTAACTATGAAATTGAAGTAATTAGGCACAGCTGGACTGGATAGAGTTGTAGTGGATTGCAAGAGGCCCTGTGGCTCCTGTATATAAATAGAGGCAGCTCTTCCTGGGGTTATAGCCTTAGGGAATTTACAGTCTTTTAGGAGGAGATTATACTCTACTTGAATGAGACACTAGTAGGGGAAAAACCTTGAAAGATGGGCAACACAGTACTACATTTTACTATATCCTCTGCCAGCAACAGTCATATAGCTTACCTGGCCAAAAATAGGGCTATGATTAAATGGAAAGGATGTGGCTTAATTTTTTTTCATTGTAATCATGAGAGCCCATGTAATTTCAAATTATTTCTACTCATCTCCATTTTGAGAGCTGTATTTGAATGTGAATGCCCTCTGTCTTCCCTTTTCCAAAAGAAAAATGTGTATTATAGGGGCACTGATAAAGAGGATAGCTATGCATCTGTACCAGCGTCAACTTTATGTATTTAAAGGTAAGAGAGATTTTTGAATTTTGAGGTTATGGTAGAACAGCAGTTAAGCACGGTATATCTAAGAAAACAGGGCTTTCCTAGATTGTTTTTAAGTTTCTCTGCTGTCATTTCTCTTTTGTCGTTGGAAGAGGCCGATGCAAAAATCTTAGATAAGTGTGTATTAATAATGTAAATAATGCACAGAAACTCCACTGCTTGCTTAATTGTAGTCACATCTTCAGAACTGTGGAGGTTTAGAAGGAAAAGAAGGGGTTGAGCAATTAGGATAGGGAGCCTTGTAACATGAAGAGAGGATGTAAAGCCTGAGGAGCTGTTGCCAGTTCTCTGGTTAACCACTTACAAGTGTTTTAAAGGCCAGGAGAAAGGTTGAATCAAGCCAATAACATTGTACACAAAATGTCAAGACTTCAGATGTAAACAAGACTGATATTCAGCTGTCTTGCTTGCAGTGAAGACAAGAGTTTTTAAGGATGATTCTGGTAAGGATAAAGTTTAGGCCAGGACATGTTTCATCTCCTAGAATATTTGTTATGTATTATGCCACATTCAGGAGCTGTACTTACCTTTTTATTCTGTCCTACCTAACAATGCTATTTCTGTGTGAAATACACTATTATTGCACTATTAATATGATCATTTTAGCCCTCTTCTCCCATCCCTTTTACCAATCTTGGTTGAAGTCACACCATATTGAGTTGCTTGTTCTTAGCAGCACAACCAAGTGAGGAGTCTGGCAAAATACTGACAAAGGGCTCCAGTAAGCAAGTGTGGTAACTCAGAGGTGGTATAATTCCTCTGTTTCAATATTATGTGACTGACTGCTTAGAGGTGGAAGAATTTGTGCTGGAGGCAACCTTTGATTGACACACAAACCCAAAATCTTACTGTATCACCTGGGAATTTCAGCAATGCTTAAAGTTGGCTTCTGGTTTTTTTCCCTTTCCCATTAATGGAAGCAGATGTAGGTTAATATATAAGATTTTGAATACATTACTATTTAAATTTTTAGATGTTTGTGCCACTGTCTGCAAAATTGAAAATGTAGTGACCAAAATGCTATTTAAGGTATTACATTTTGCTTAAGTAAATTCCTCCTGTGCTTGCAATAATGTGGTGAGTTGTTCCCTTCCTAGAAAGTGATAGACTGTTGAAGTACTATTATCTTTCATCCTAAAATGATGTAATTGAGGCAGAAAATAGATATCCATTACTAAAACAATGGAGATGTGAGGCTTTACATGGCGCTCAGTGTCTTGCTATGACCTTCTATTTTACCACAATGAATAAGGCACCAGGGAATTGCTTTTGTAGCTGATGGAGCACCACACCGGCTTTGCCTCCTGGCACGGCACAGTCAGATTGCAGGATGTTAAGGAAAGGAAACTTCCTTCTACTACTGTCCAGTCCATTAGACATGTGCACTCAACTATAGGAAGGTCTCAGAGCTGCCTGTGATGTATGACAGAAAACAGTACCAGAAGTGTTCAGTTTTCCAGTGTGAACTGCAGATATCAATCTCCCCAGCATAGCCAATTCTGCTGGACATTTAGCCTACCTTTTTGCACCTATGTTAAAGACCTTTAACCTTGGTACCCAATTCTCAAGATGCCAAAACAAAATCCCGAGTTCCTGAAGCACTGGGAATTCTTAGCACTGCTTGATTTGAATTCCAGATTCCTTCACCTTGTCTAGAAAGCAACAAACTTCCTGGTGAAGGAAATCTTTCAGCTTTTACCAAGCTTCTCTGGCTTTTTAAATCTAAGAAACAGAAGTGTGTTTCTTAGAAAGAATCAATCTGCATCTGATCACTGCACCTCCCTTTCTTTGCCAGAGCTAAAAAACTTACAATGAAGTTTTGCTCTTTTGTTTCCTCAGGAGCTGATGCATTCATTCCCTAACTAACATTCCCTAACTTTATGAATGCCTGTAATTTCAGACCAAAATTTGCTGCTGATCTACAGACTCCTTGTTCCAAGCATGATAGTCACCTTTAATCTGAAAAAGACTCCTCCACAGCTAATCCCTTTGATCCTGACTATCTGTAATTTGTTAAAACTAATTGGGGTCCTAGCAACTGGGTATTTTTGTTCTATTTTACATCTTGAGCCCTGCAGAGCCTTTATTTAATGGACCATATTTTTAACATTTCACAAAGCATCTGGAACTTGGGATAGATTTTTTTTTTTAATGTATGTTGAATTCTGAATACACAAATGTAGAATTAGATTCCTTACTCACTCTTAAATACTATGGTTTTTTTTAATCAGAGGAAATGAGAGTCAGTGCTGAATGGATGCATGTATGTGAGCTCTCTCCACCAATATAATTAAGAGTTCTTAGTAAATGTGTTGCACATAGTTCAATTTTCAAGAAATATGTTTAAAAGGCACTGTGTTCTTTCTGTACAATATCTTTTTGAGAGCAGCAATGAATGTATTGGGGGATAGAGCTTTGGCAGTGGTCCACGTTGACCTGTGGAATATCATCCCTTCATTTTTTTTTTTCTTGTTTTTTTTTTTTCTAACAAGTCCTGGAAGCCAGAAAGCAAAATCTTTTAAATGAAACAAATATAACAGAAGCAAGACTCGCTCAGCAACCCACCCCAAGTTAAAAAACTGCATTAGAATAATTGACATAAGGTGATTCTGGCCCCTTGATGTTGGGACATTAACTACAGGCAGACTCAGCTAGCATGTGAGGCATCTGAAACACAGCAGTGTGGCTGTTCAAATCTATGATGATTCAGATATATATCAATGAACTCTGATCATATTCACCTAGTGCAGAAACCCACCAGCCATCAACCGACCAGGGCCCTTACATGTCCTGTGCCTTGCCTTTAAGAAGCTGTATCATCAAAAAAGATAGTGCTAAGACTTTGATGACAGATCTGGCTAAATATATTTTGTGCTCAAGACAAGGGCAGGAGTTGGAAGGATCCAGTTGATTCAGGTGTTCTTCAAAAACAATTTGCCACAAGAGAATCTTTCTAGAAAAGGAATGAGAAAGCAAAGGTTATGGACCCACTGCTTTAAAAAGAATCAGTCTAGGGAGGGGAAGGTACAGGGGGATGGAGAGGAGGTGATTGAGGGGAAGCTGGCTTTGGAGCAGAGCTATAAACTGAAGAAGCAGAACATTGTATTTCCTTGGGGGGAATGGGGAGGAATTATCATCTTGATGGCCTGAGACAAAGGTTTCATGCCTGCAAATGTTGAGTTTCTACTCGGCAGCTGGTGAATTGTGACTGCTAGTGGAGCAGTGCAGCTGAAAAGGGAAAACCCATGACCTTCTCCATGCCCAGCAATGGAGACAGTGCTTCTCTGTGCACTATGAGCAGAAAAATGCCACCTATCTCCTGCTTCCCAGAGGACAGTGTCTTGTACTTCAAACCAATTGTGAACACTTCAACTTTCTATCTTCTAAAGTTGTATTAACTGAATTGGAATGAATTCTGTTTCTGTCCTTCTTGATGAGTGTATGTCAGGTAGAGTTTTGGAGAGAGCCCAGGAAACAGCCCTTTATATTCTTAATGCTGCAGCTCCTTTGGCCTGCTGATAATTTCCATTCACATTTATCAATCCAACAAGGATTTCTTGGTGGCAATGACAGCACTCCCCAGAGACATAGGCTGGGGATGCTCAGCTGCTATCCAAGCAAACGCTGAATTGATCCACAGTCTGCCTGTGTGTCTCCAACATGCACTGCCATGGCTTCTCTTCACCTTGTGAAAGTGCAGCAGTATTTCCCATCCTATCACCTTCCTTTGTATAAAACCCTCTCATAATCCCCAAACTCACTCTGTTCATGCACATGTAAGCATTTGATATGGTGCTACATTTCAGTGAAAGTTCATTTGCTTTTGGTTTTTTTTGCTATCACTTTTTTTCAAAAATCCGTTTGTCATCATTTTCACATTCTTTTTCCATTCAAACAAAGAGCAGCTTTACATGGGGAAAGAAAAGGTCAGAGGTTACTTAGAGCATGCCAAAGAAAATAAAAGGGTAGCACATATACAAATGTTTTCATCATTCTGGCCTGATTTTGCAATCTGGGACTATGCTCAGCTTTCACTAACATCACATCTTAGGGCATGCATCCCACTTGCAATTGCTTTCAGTAGAAGGCAAGGGCAGCTAGTTCCTTGAGATACTCAATCCTTTACAGATGCTTTATAGGACCACAGTAACCACAGAAAGTCCACATCCAAGATTCACACTATGTTCTCTCCCAGATCAGAGTAGCTTTGTTACTGATTTCAACAGGAACTGTGCAAGCTATCCGAGGGAGTATTTAGTTCTTCATAACATAACAGCATGTTGCCATGAAACCCCTTACTGGGGCAGAACCCCCTTCCCACACACCGACACAGAGATGTGCTGTTGCATACTTTACCCCACATTAACCGGTGGAGTTTCCCAGATGTTCAGCACCACGTCGTAGTATAAATTGTGCCACTGCTGCTATAACTGTGCTCTCAAAGACCAATGATTTTCACAAGCAATAAAGCTGAATGTATTTAAACAGCATCTACAAGAAGGTCAAATATGCTCAATATCCCCTTTGGCAGTGACTGAACATCGTCTGTCTGGTTTTAGGGACTGAAAAAGACCTTTGGAAAGATTTGGAGAAGTTCCTTTATTTTAGGAAAAAGGCAAAGTATGTTCTCCACAAAACTGATATTTTGAGCCCTTGTAACTTTTCATGCTGAGGTTTTATTCTCTTTCATTTTTCAAAGTGTGACTGCCCATAGAGGTGCAGGATCACAACAGGATGCTGAGAAATGCTTGCTCTTTCCCTCAGACCTAGGAATATTCCCAGTTCACAAACTGACCCAGCAAGATCGTGTTTAGGAAGTTGCCAAATTAGTGCACCTGAACCCCATGTCTCCGTACGCTCTCTTAAAACACTTTTTGCGAGATGCTGCAGTATTAAATACAAGATCCAGAACAAAGAACTCTATGTTGCATGTCTTACATTCTTGAAAGCTGTACATGGACCTAGATCCATATTAAATTGCTTCTAAGGCTTGCCATCCAGTCCTCATAAAATCCAACCTAAACAAAGTTCATATGTCCTGTGAGTGGGACCTATACATAATCACTCATGGCAAATTACTTGCAGTGCAAATGTATGCAAATACATTCCCACCAGCTAATCCAGGGCCACAGATACAACTGAAAGTGTGCCTTTCTGAATATGGAATATAAAAGGAGTGGTGGCTATCTTGCTTCGATTAACTGTATGTGCCAGACACAGTTTGAGGTTTGGATTTAATACCATTTTGTGAGAAAAATAAAAGAAGAATGGGTCAGGGAGCAGTTGTGAGCCCTCCTTTATTTATTTATTTTCCAAGGTCCCATAGTTTCTACTTCTTTCATTTGCTGGTATTTTCAGTGTGCTCAGGAATTATTTGGTAAGATATTCAAGATTTCTAGTGGGATTTCTTGATAATGGACAGATTCTTTCTCTTCATAATGATAGCTGAGCTTCTTGATAGCAAAGAGACACTTTGTTCTTTGTTCTCAAGGAGACAAACTGTTATTTCTTTCCCTGAAGAAGCTTCTAATATGATGGGTGAAATATCAGGAATAATTAGACCAAATGGTGATGTAAATCCCACTAGAAATAATGCATCCGTTATTTCAGTTTATGCCTATTGCTCTAGTTCCTGTCTGATTTAAGTCCATGTGAAGAAAGCTGTGGGTATTCCCTTTATAAGAACTACAATAAATTTCTTCATTGAATATTTACTAGTCCTGAGCTGCTCCTTTTTTGTTGGACCATCATTACACAATTAAAAAATAAGAAGGTAATTTAGCTGTTTCAAGGGCTGCTGTTGCTTAATTTCAGAGGAGGGGGGCTGACAGTTGAAAGGTTAATGTATTTCACTGATTGGGCCCAGGAGGTTCACTTTCTGGGAAAAAAAAACACAACTCTTTCAGTTTTTATTAAGAAACCCATGTAATGACAAAGAGAAAAGCATCTCTCAGTCATGCAAGGCTGTGCGAACCCACTTTTGTCTCCCTGGCTCAGCTCACAGTCACCCCTCTGCCTCCCTCCCTTGGATCTGGGGCAGCAGGGAGGCAGCATGGGGCTGGTGTGGGCTTTGCTTTGTCCTGACCTCTGTGGAGGGACAAATCCTGCTGGGAGTGACGTATGAACCTTTTGAGGTCTTTGTCATAGCTCTGGGAGGGAGAAGTGAAGTGAGGGGTCTTGAACACCATCCAAGTTATGAAAGTCCCAGAAGCAAAGTTGATTGTAGGTGCCCACTTTCTAGGGTTGGGTGCCATGGGCACCCCACAGTGACCCAATGAAGACCATTGACCCAAAGCCCAGCTCTTTTTGGCCCTTGCAGGCAGCACTTTAACTCCACAACCCGACCAGGCTGCATTGTCAAGTGTTGGTTGACCAATGCCATATTGATGACAAGGAGGAACCCTTTGTACTTACCAACAGCTCAGACTTGTTTGGCCTTCAACCTCAGACTAGCCACTCAAAACAAGTAGAGCACTTTGGGGAACAAGAAATTAAGCAACAAGAAAACTTTGTTATCATTTTGCCAAAAGTTTTCTTTTTGAACCCACTCCAAGACCCATTCCCAGTGATGTTCCTCTCTTGTGCTCCTGCTCACTGTTTGTTTCCTACTACCATCTTGAGTGGCAATCGACAAGCAAAGAGCTGTTTTTCTAAGGTTTAAGCAAACAGTGGGAAATACCCTCTTCACACAATTAAATGCATTCATGCTAACACAGCTTTACGACTCACAAACTCACCTAAAAGCCAATACTTTGACAGTGTTTTAAGAGATAACGATGTTTCATAGCAGCTTGGCAGACATGTGCTAACTATTAGTAGGGAAAAGAGATATTGGCCATATAAATTAAGTAGTGAGGGTGATTTCTCACTGCAGTTAGCAAGCAAAGTTTCTTGAGCTGAGATGGTTTTAGTGGTAGTACACAAAGTCTTTCCCATTAGGTAAGTTCACACGCAAGTGACATTGCTTAACATAATTTAACTTGCTCAGTTTTAATGTCTGCATCAGAAGATTTTAATCCATTATTAAAAGAATTCTTCAAAACTTCCACAGTGCTGATGTCTCTGACTGATATTTTTATTATGATGAAACCCGTGAAACGCAGCATTTATAGGCACAATGAGGCAGTAAAAAATATAAAATAGAAATAAAATCATTTGCTTGGGCTGGAAAATTCAGAACATTGGAGAAAAGGTTAACAAAATAAATCAAAATCAGCTCAGTCTTCCAGCATCTAGAAGAATTGTAAGAATGCCCCTTTATTGTCTCTTTTTTTGTAACCCCTATAAAAATTGTTTCCCTCTCAGCCCTTAATGAGATGTTTCTAGCAGTGTTTGTCTATCTTAAATCACCATGTGAGATGAGCATTCGAAGCAATGTGGTTTTAGTTTGGGGAGTTGTGCTGAGGGATGAAGCCTGTGTGAGCACGGCAGAGCAAGAATCGGGAGCTCTGCCTTTGCTGCCAGGGACTGTCTCTCTCTAATGGCTTTTGCTCTGCTTACAGAGACACTTTATAGATTGAAATGAGTCAAGAAAAGGGGGAGAAAAAGTTCTGTCTCTCACCACAATGAAGAATTTGTATTCATTTATTTTAACAAAATTAAACTGCTCAGAAATTAATGAGAAAAATTATATTTTATTAAAGAGAGAGAAAATACCCCGATGAGTTAAACACAATACGAGCCAAGAGAACAGAAGAATGGGCATTTTTACACATCCAGTTGAAAATTGTTTTCAAAATTCATGCAGATAATTTGAAGTAAAATACCCTTCTGACTTCTCATTTGGCTGTACTAGATTCATGAAAATAAAATGCCTTTGTTTTCTGTAGTCTGAGCTTCAGAAAAGGACTGCAGCTACAAGGAGAAATTCTGTATCCTGCTTATCTCTCCTCTCTTAGATGCGATGGACCGCTAAAAATAAGTGTGTAAAATTCAACAGATCCATAATCCTGGAAAAACTGGTTGTAAGTAACAGATAATGATGACTTGGTTAATTAACAGAATAAATGGAGGAGGACTAAGATAAAGCTGTGGTAAATTTTGGTAATGAGCCACAGCTAAAGAAACCAGATGCCTACACGCATCGTGTAACACAAGTGAGTGTTTTTTTAATAGTTGTTGGTGTTAATTTTAGAAACTGTTAAACATACTGAATCGGATGACTGAAGAAATGCTTGTTCCCAGTGGTTTAGCAGTCAGCCCCTTCTCTCATCTCCGTATCCAGTGATCAAGAACATAGAATGAAACTCGGGTTTAAAATCAAACTGAAGATATTCTACCTTCCCCTGCAGCTCCCCATTCACCGACTCAGTACAGCAGTATTGCACAGCTGTAGAAAAGCTTGTTTTTCAAGATACCATAAACTCATTTGTCTTAAACAGAAATAGTTTGGTTTCCTTTTTTTCCTAAAGAAAAGAAACATTTCAGCTTTAAGGTTTTTAACTGAATGTGGAGAGAACATACAGCTTTCATTCATATTTTTAAATACAGCCTAAATGATTTCTGAAGAAATAGTTACTTCAGCTTTAAATAGCAGTTGCCAAATGGTAATTATATTGTTTAATTTCAAATCATATGATACAGATATATCATCTGACACTACAAACATCAGGCACAAACACTTTTTGTTATCATGAGGGAATGGTATTTTAAAAGGCACAGAAGCATCTTGGAAAACAAAAGTAAAAAATCTGTTTTTATTGTGAACTTTTCCTATCTCCTTTTCAGACTGTTACAGAGCTCTAGACTGTATTGCCAACTCCTCGTGGTGAATAACCCCTAAGTTTAGCCTTATATTGCAAAATAGTTTTATGTAAACATTTCTCTTTGTTGATACAATGCTAAAAATTGTGGATATTATAGTTAAATCAGCTATCACCTCTCTTCTAGGGAACTTCTGGTAGGAGCTTCACAAGGAACAGTCTTCCTGTGAATCTGCAAAAACAGCAATTAGGTAAGACAGCAACATTCCTTAAGAATTATAAACATTAGCTTAAAATAAAATGAAAATCCTCAATAATCTAAAAGGCTGACATGTTAATAGTGCTTGAAACAGTTGATAATCTGAAATATAGCTATGCATTATTCTGCCCTTCCCTTCTGGTTATGGAGCTGTTGTTTACAGGAGTGCCAAGGGCATTTCTGTCTCATTATCAAATACTTAAATAGAAGAATATGCATTTAGTGGGGGATCTATTTTATTGTCAGTCTTCCCCCTACACCCCACCCCCACCACACAGACTTGTGGTATTTCTTGATGTTTTCTCCTCCCTTCTGCAGCCTGTATATTTCCAAGAAATCATGTAAAGAAAAAAAAAAAGCCTAAAACAAATAACATCTCCAGCCAAGAGGGTGTAATTTCTAAAGCAAAAGTGACTTACTTTAAGCTATGAAGAAACATCCACACTTAAGACCCGTCTGTTTCCACATATACCACCCCCCTCAAAGCATTTTTATGTAACCTTATAATTTACTTTAAAAGCTATGTTTAATATTTTCTCTTTTTATGTTTTAAAATGTTCTGAAGGGTATCTTTAATGCTAAGCTGTGCCATGCATTTTGTAGGAACTGTGATCCAGCTCCTGGTTTACTCAGTGCTAAGGCTCCTACAGCAGGTCAGAGAAGCTGTGAATGTTTACTCCAGCTGAGGATTTGCCCCACTGAACGCAGTGGTCCCAAATAAGAGTCTTTTCCCATTACTCAGGTCAAACTGCCACGGGTGCTGTAAATTAAATCTCAGTCTCTTTGGTGAGAGCTGTGTCCGAGGAGGGAGTGCAGAACCCAGCTTGTAATGCCCAGGTGGACTCAGGGTTCCCCCCCAAGTCAATGGGGTTCAATGCTAAGGGGACTCTGGAGTCTGACCCCAATTCCTCTGTCCCTGAAATAGCTTGGTAAATACCTCAGGCTCAGGGAAAAAAAGAAAGAAAGTTGAAGAATAGTATTTCTCTGAGGAAAGACTAATGGGATCAGGCCCTAAATTATTATTCTCATGATATCTCATACATCAAATAATGGAAAATGTGGGAAAATAATTATAATATGTATATATGTTTTTAAGTTTAGAAAGTTAATGTCCCATGGGTTTTTTTAAAGCAGATTTTATTAATATTGAATGCTATAAACCAAATATAAAGCTAAAGTCTGATTTTATTTGTTTGGGTTTTGAGTTTGGGTTTTTTTTGTGAGGAATAAGGATTTTTTTGAACACGAGTTATTTTAGTTTTAGGAAGTTGAAACCCGATAAAAAATCATTCTCTTTCTGGTGGGTCGTGTATTTAATTGGCTCACAGTAGGAAGCAAACGGAGTCAAGAATGTTTTTCTTTATTACCCTGAATGTGTACTGCCCCTTATTTGTGAAAGAAAAGATAGAGATGATGTAACATAGTATTTTTGAAGGGGGGGGGGGGGGATAGAATAAGCTTTGTAAATAAAGACAAATGTGGAAGGAATACATCCACGTGAAAGCAGCCTATGGAAGATTTGTATTCCTATTTTAAAACAATTTGTTGGGCACTTGATCACGGGGAAAAAGAAAAAGGCCTGTGTAGAGATATGCGAGTGGCTGTGACAATGCACTGCGGTTCTTACATTTTCAGCTGGCGTCGACAAAAGGTTCCTTGTTTGTTCAGGTTTTGTGTGCGTGCATAAAACAGACCACGTCTATATTTGTATTTCTCGCTCTTGTTTTTCTTAAACGATGTGCCTGCTTTTCCCTTAATTTTAGCTTGATCTGCGAATTTAAAAAAAGAAAAAAAGATAAAGACACACACACATAAAAAAGAGAAGCTTTTTAAAAACTATATATACGGTTAAACTTGTTAGCCTAGACCTCAGGAATGATAAACAAATGCTAAGTGCGGTACTTTATCTAGACAGACACCCTCGGCTCTCCACCAGCGCTGGCGGTGGGCGGCGGCTGCTACATTATACTGCACTGCCACCTTCTGTCCCCCAGCCCCGGCCCGCCGCCGCCCGGCCCCGCCGCACCCACCGGGCCGGCCCCGCCGCACCCCCGGCCTGCCCCGGCCCCGCTGCCCCGCGGCCCCGCTCCGGGTGCGCTGCCCCCGAGCCCGCCGGCCCGCCGTTATGCTCCCGCTAGAAAACAAACGGCTGCGCGCTTTATTTTCTTCGGGGAAAGGACAGATAGGTTGCGATGCTCCTCCAGGGTGGTTGTCCTGGGCTGTGGTCCATAAGTCACGTCTCTGAGTAATTAATAGGAGGCAATGGTGAGCGATGAGGCTCGAAGGGAAAAAGCTGCCTGAGAGCTCCCAGTGCGGGAGGCAGCGTGGGGACACCCCGAGCTGTACCCGGTGCCACACGCTGTGTGAGAGACAAGCCAGCTGGGTCGGGAGAGGGATTCTGAGTTCTTCACAAGCTGTCGATTCTGCAATTCAGTTTCTGTACTAACAGCCCCTTTGCAAACCATTTGTTACCAGAATCTCTGCATTAGCTGCATCACGGTTTGGTGGGGTTTAATAATAATTCTTATTTGCAGGGTTTTACAAATCTTTGGCCTGAAGCTATTTATTCCCCTTAGATAGTGATATGGAAAGTTTGGTCGCTGCTATTTATATTCTAAAGGAATGAATGTCTTTTAGGTTGTCCCCTTTCACTAAATCTAAACCCCAGACTGAAAGAGAAGCATCTGGCACAATGGAAATTGTCACAACACAGGCTGCAACTTCTCCTGGTGAGTGAAGGCTTCCCTCCAACGTGCCGCTCACAGAGGCTGTTTGAAGGGCCGCTGCGGCTACCAGGCAGCGGCACAGCCCTGCTGGTGCAGGCGATGAGGAGCCTGGATCTGCGGAAACCAAAAGCCAAAGAGAAACACACGCCCCTGGTGCCAAACCCGTTATTAATGTGTGAGGCCAGAGCGACCTTTGCTGATTATTTGTTGAGAGGAAATCCCTGAAATGCATTCCTCCCTCTGAACCCAAGGGGAGTGGTGATTGCAAGGTGCCCCAGGTGATGTCCCATCATGGGCAGGCTGCTCTGCAAGCAGTGCTCAGCAAGGAGGGGTGCTGGACAAGGAGATGGCTCCCCGTGGGTTGCCATCTTGGCTCCCAGCTGATCCCTCTGACAGCCTCTCTCTAGGTGCTTGAGAAAAGCACAGTCTCCCTCACCATAACCTTTGCTATTTACTTCTTGTCTCCTCTTGCCAGTAGCTCTCTGCTTTCGGGAAGCCGAGCGGAAGGAGAGAGAGAGGAGAGGCTGGGGAGGAACGGGAACTCTTCTGCACAGGAGGTGGACTGTGTTTCTTTCATCTTTACCAAAGGGGAAGGAAAAAGCCTCAGGAGGGTATTCCCTGGGAGGAAGTAATTCCCTTTTCTTCCAGCCAGCGGGAGAGCGCATCCTGACTTCATCTCTCTGCTCCCCAGGCCAGCGGGGTGACTCATTGCTGTCTCTGGCCACAACACCGCACAGGGACCCCACGAGGGGTGGGTTTAAAGGTCCTCACAGCCCCTTTGGGACTTTGGTGAGGCTCATCGCCCTCACAGGATGGGCTGGGGGTGAGTATGTGTGCTCCCCAGCGCAGGTCAGCACACCTGCTTTGGATACTGAGACCCTACCAGTGCTGCCATCCTCATTTTTGGAGGATGGTAAAGCATTAATGTCCTTGTGCCCAGAGTGGCAAAACCTGGTAAAAAGCCCTTATTCCTTATGCTAAGAGTCTGTTCCATCATCAGGAACCTAGAGGATGCAGGGGATAAACTGGAGGCACCCACTTCCTTCTCTTCCAGCACAGAGCCCGTGCTCACAGTGGTAGCAGCAACGCCAGCGTCAAACAGGGCTGCGAGTTTACCTCCCACATGAAGGCATTGCTCTGCTGCTTGGAGAAACATTATTGTTAAGTACTAATTTCACATGAAAGAGCTCATGCCCAGGCAGGCATTTCTTTCAGCACTAGAAGAACATTTTAAAACAAAAATTGAAGGAAAAAAAATAGAGATGTCTCCCTTGCCTGTTAGACGTCTACAGCCTTGCCTTGGCTACTACTGTTGGCAACCCAGGACTTTTTTAACACCCAATTAAATTAGTGTAATTGGGATAGAGTTGCAATTTCTTTGCCTCCAGCTGTGAGTCATAATCTGTTTAGCACCTGAGTGTTATTTCACTTTATTTTTAGTACCTAGCCTATAGTTTGGAAGGGGAGAAAGCAAATCTACCCATCAGTCAGGGTTTTTGGGAAGGTGTAGATTACTTATCGTTAATTTAAATGTGGCATTTAAATGACCATTCACAGATGGTTTTAAGGCTATTATTAACTACTTTTTTGGACCCTGTAAGGGATACATTTGAAAAAAGAAATGCCAACGACCTTGAACTATAGGCCATGCCAATAAAACAAGGCTGATACTACGTCATGGGGAGAAGTGTAGAACAAGAGGAAAGTTTCTAGCAAGGGGAAAAAGAGAACATTATTATTTAAAAAAAGTACAATATCAAAAAAGGAGGAAAAATGATCAAAATACAGTCTTGCTTAGGCTACCAGCTCAGCCTAAAGTACATTTTGAAATGATGAATCAGCTGGAGATAAAAACATATTCCAGATGGTTTTTGTGTCTGGTATTTACTTCATCATTCTTTATCCAGAGGGGTTATTCCATGGAAATAAATGATATATCAAGAGTGATTGGTGAGGAAAAAATATTGATTGTAGCAAGTTTAAAAGAGAAACTAGTGTTGGGCAAATAGCTCAGATAAAACACAAACCAGCCTGAAACCATCCACAGTTCAGATCCTTGGTTATGACTCAAACCAACACAGTCTTACAAAAGCCTGACTAGTGGTTGATGAAAAGACTCGACAAAAATAATTGTGATGGATTGGGAAACCAAGACCACAACAGTCCTGTGGTGCTGGATTTCAGTGCTGCTGTATTGGAGGGGGTGGAAGGAGAGGGAACCCCCCACCAACGGAGCTGACAATTCCAAACGCCTGTGTGAACCTGTTGTGTCGTGTTGCACAGTGGCAGACATGGGCCTTGGCTTTGCTGGGCTCAGTTGTGTTTGGAGAGGCATGCTGACAAGTTGATGTAAGGCCAGGAGACAACAATGCTGGGCTTGCTCTGGGAGAGGGAAGGTCTCCTGGCATGGCCAAACAGTCATCGCACGAGAGGCCTTGGTGTTAGATCCTCCAATTCAAACCCAAGAGGTTTCACCTGAAATGGTGAAAGATTTATGGATGTCAGAGGTGGAATAAATTGCTAAAGAAACCATACATTGCTCACTAGCAGGACAGGTCTAGCAGGAGCTGGGAATGATAGCAAGTCTGTGCCCCTCCTGATGGTCTGTCTTACGCAAATAACAAAATCCATGACTCTTCAGGGGACTTATCTAAAGGGATGTTTACTTTGCAAAGCAAGACTGAATGTCTTAAAAAAGAACCCCACCTCATCTTATCCATCTATCTACACTCTCCAGGTTGAGGTTTTCTTTAAAAACAAAATAGCCAAAAGCTAATTGCATGTAAGTTTAGACTCAAGATATTTTTGTGACACTTAGAAGGTGAGGAACAAAAACCCTGTCACTAAATTGACATCTCTAAAATATCTGCCAAAACAGCTCTTTAAAAAGGTATTTGCACCTTTATTTAGTTCCTTCTTGTGAGGAATGTTTACTGCAGTCCGTAGATGTGGTTATGTCATGTTTCCACTGTGTTTTCATTCAGTGCTGCTCTGTATTTGTGGTTTTTTCATTTGTGACAGTCTAGTAACTGGAGCCATTTGTACCTGAGCAAATAATATCAAATCTGAATACTTTATAAATATTTACAATATTTGGTGTGTCTCCCACTCACATCAAATGCAAAGTATAAAAAGCAAAAACAAACAGAAACAAACAGAACCTGTGTTACGTTATAATAAATATTTACTGTATGTACTATTGACTAAAGAGTCCCATACAGCTATTTAGGAGGCATTGTTTCTGTCAGGCTGTTCTATATTAAAACACTCTAAATGAAGCTGTTTGAGAATACAAATGTGCATGTTAGGGAGTGATTGATGCCTAGGACTTATTTAATTTTTTTGGCAAGGGGAAGTGGCTCTTTTTTCCTCCCTGCACATGTGGGTAGTGAATTAGGCAGGAGTCTGGGACTTTCTGGCACAGCTGTAGAATTCATTGGAGTGAGGTCCTGATTCAAGCCTTGAGGGGAACATGACCCTTTGGGCCCATCAGTTTTAAGCAGAGATCCCAACTGTAAACAATGTGCTCTGAAGATAGGGCAGGCGGCAGCAGAGAAGTAGTTGTGTTCCTCATGTAACGGAATCAGCCTTAAAGAAGGGAGGAAAAAAATGTAAGATTCACAGAATCCTAGAATCCTTGAAGCTGGAAGAGACCTTTAAGATCAAGTCTAACCATTAACCCAGCATTGGCAAGTCCAATATTAAACCACATCCCTAAGTGCCACAAATACACATCTTTTAAATACCTCCAGGGATGGTGATTCAACCACTTCCCTCTGCAGCCAGTGCCAGCCCTTGACAACCCATTTGGTGAATAAATTGTTCCTAATACCCATCTAAACCTTTCTTGGCACAACTTGAGGATGTTTCCTCTTGTCTGTTGCGTCTTACTTGGGAGAAGGGACCAACCTCCACCTCACTACAACCTCTTTTCAGGGAGTGGCAGAGTGATCATGTCTCCCCTCAGCCTCCTCTTCTCCAGGCTGAACACTCTCAGTTCTCTCAGCCATTCCTCATCAGACTTGTCCTCCAGACCCTTCACCAGCTTCCTTGCCCACCTCTGGACATGCTGCAACCCCTCAGTGTCTGTCTCGTAGTGAGAGGAACAAAACTGAACACAGTATTTGAGGTGCAGCCTCACCAGTGCCAAGAACAGGAGGACAATCACTTCTCTGGTCCAGTTGGCCACACTAGTGCTGATTCAAGGCAGGATGCTATTGGCCATCACGGCCACGTGGGCACACTGCTGGCTCATGTTCAGGTAGCTGTCAACCAGCACCCCTAGGTCCTTTCCCTCTAGGCAGCTCTCAAGCCACGGTGCCTCAGCCTGTATCGTTACCTGAGGCTGTTGTGGCCCAAGTGCAGGACCTGTCACTTGGCCTCGTTGAACCCCATACAACTGGCCTTGGCCCATTGCTTCAGCCTGTCCAGGTCCCTCTAAAGAGCCTTACTATCTTCAAGTAGATCAACACCCTGTCCAACTTGGTGCCATCCGGCAACTGACTGAGGGTGCACCTGAATTGCCCTTGATAAAGATGTTCACAGAACCAGAGAAGTGTTGCAGAGGAGGGAGAAGGAAGCCTTTCAAACCATTTTGTTTCTGTGGTTTCAAGGAATAGATTTATCAAGCCCTTGGACATGGGGATCCTTAGCAAACAAGCAGAGACTTTTCAGTGTCATCAGATCCTGCTTAGGGACAGAGCCCAGAGTGGCACCTGCAGGCTTGCTGTCATAAGAGACCTCAAAGCTTTTTGAATAACTTAATTGCCTCTCCTTTTCTCTTTACCCCTTTTGCCTCTGTAGTCCATTTTCTCCTCCTGCTCTTCTCCTGTGCAGAAGCTTTTATGTTTTCCTCTAACCTCATACTATTTTCTTAAGGTACCTGTCCCCAAGCACCTCCAAATCTTTGACATATTTATTCTTACAAGACTGCTGTATGCCTTTTATACCCAGACTGATGCATCACGGATCACTTAAAGCTTGGGATACAGTTTAGAAGATGTGGGTTCAGTTCTAACTCTGCTATGCCCTATCCATCAACATGGCTTCCTTTTGCTGTGTACACTCCTTGTTTGTTGCACACAAATTGGCTTGTATTCTTAACCACTCATCTGCAAAGGCTTATTGGCTTGCTTGATTTTAAAGAAATGTATTGAACTTATGACTGTAATCAAAGTTTAGTAATTGGCCATAATTTTCAGACTGTATTTAGCCTCAACTCAGCTCCAAACCAGCGTTTTCTCACTGGTATGGAACTGATTTTGCAGAGAGGTTCTAAGCAGACTTGGTGCTCTACAATGTTTGAGCCTTTCCTGAGATGACAAGAACCAGGGGTGTTCTTCCCTCTGCCCTACCTCAGATCCTTTCAATGCTGTCCTGAAGGTCGCTGGGATTTGGGATGGAGGAGTCCTTGGGTGATGGGCCATGCCATGGGCCACACGGGCATCTCTGTAGCCTGTGCACTTTGTATTTAGACATGCTCACTGCTGCAGGGTGAGGTGAAGGAAAATGGGTCAGAAAAGGGGATTAGATGAAGATACGAAGGATCAAAGGGTGACATGCCACAACCTCACAAAGTGAGTGCTGCAAAAGCCAACAGGGGAAGGAGAAATTGTAGGAGAAATCTTCCTGTTACTTGCATGCTTTCCCAGAGCATGAGACTCTGTGTCAGGAAAGGCAGGACCTTTAGTCCAGTTGTTCTTATAGAAATAACCCTAAAAGTTGTCCTCTTTGTGTGGGTCGTGTTGCACATAACTGCAGATGCATCTAAACAATTTCCTCAAGCAGGATTTTCCAAGACTATTCCTTTACCCAACTTCTCAACCTCATCAAGTTGACATAAATCCCAGTTCTTGCAGCGTGGGCTGTTACCAGGTATCCTCTGTGACATTGCATTGAAATCCACATTTGAGTAAAAGAACAGTACTTTAGAAAAATAAATAGATTTGGTCTGAGTAAAACGTTGTAAAAACATCAAGATTTGGCTTGGCCTATTTGTAAAATACAGGGCAGATCCCCTGCCTGAGAACAACTTAAATCGTCAATATAGAAGTTAAAAAGCTCATTTCAATTGGAAATTCCAGCTAAATTGTTCCCAGTTAGCACCAGAAAGGAATGCTTTAGACTAAGACAAAACAGATGCAGTCTGTTAGGTTCCCATTGTATGAGCAGACTTCCCTTGCAGGGAGGTAGGTAGCTTTGCACAAAAGCCCCTCTCGACTTGTAAACAGAGATAGAATTGCTGCCTGTATACCAGCAATTTTGTTTCTGCCTGGGACTCTTCCAAAGCAGACAGGGCAGGGAATGAATAAAATCATCCTCCCAAGCACTGCTGTCCAGGAGCAGATGAACCCAGTATGCTTCAGACATTGTAAAAACTCTCCCTCTAACAACTGGCTTGTTCCTTCTCCAGGTACAGGCTTCTACGGCCATTTCAAGCACTACACAGCAAACCACCACCTGGCTGGGAAATCAGAGGCAGCTCTCGGTTGGGCTGGAGCTCTCCCTCTAGCACTCTGGCAGTAGAAAGCGGCCCCTGAGCATGCCTCTTGCAAAGACTGCCCTGCAACCACCCCAGTCACCATAGGCTTTTTCTGCAGGACCTCCAGGTTAGCTCTCCTCCTCTTCCACAGATTGCCAGGCAATGTAATCACAGGCTGTTTTGCAGAGCACTTTGGGTACTGGAGGAAACAGCTGTTATTAAAGCTTCCTTTCACTTTGCATGAAGGGCTGGGTAGAGCTGCCACAGAATACAGGGAGCAGGAGAGAAAGGAATTAAAGATACTTTACATTCTCTTCTCTCCTCTCCCCCATATTTGTCACAGTCTTGGGAGAGGCAACTTACCTATATGTGGCATCATTCCATATTAACTACTGATGTATTAATTCCTTGTGTATATGCTCCTGTGTCCCTTACCCTAGATCAGTTTTGGAGTAAGGAGTTTTAAAGTCAGTGGTGAGAGCAATAGTGGTAATCTCTCATCACAGGATGGGGCAGTATGTGTTTAATCTAGTTTAAACCATTAGGTACGATGGATTTAGTCTCCTACTAACTCTTTGTGTGGATGCTGTCACACCCACATGGGGTATACCCAAGAGAAGCTCTAGGTGGGCACCATCTGGCTTACCCTTCTGCAGGTTATTTCCTACCTCAGGTGGAAATACTTATGAGGCTCTAGAAGCTAATGAGCTTTATTTTGTTACTATCCCTTATACATTGTGTCCCTACTATATATTAGGTTATTTGCCACTCTTTATTGGAGTGAGTTCCCTCACTGACCCCTGTGCTCAGGCTGTGCTTCAGTCCCTGTTACAGCCACAACCAGTGTGGCTGCAGCAAAAACTAGTGCATGTCACCAGCAAAGTTTGTTAGAACAACACATGCTGTTCTCAATGGATATTAAAACCAGGCCTCTTTGGCAGTCTCCATGCCCAGCATGTTGGTAGCTCTCTGCTGAAAAGCCTTTTGGTGTCACTTGCCCAAGGTTACCTGCCACCTCCCTGTACCATGTGGCACCTTCAGGGCACATAGTGAGCCTTCTCCTGTCCCCAGAACAGCTGGCTCAGCCAGAAACATTGTCCTGGGCATCATCATATTCACCAACAGCACAGGGTGAAGTGGCCTCGTTCAGCAGAAGCAACACACACGAGCCAGGGACAGCCCTCAGGCATTGATGGGTCTGGCTCTGTGCTGGGTATGGGCAGCAGATGAAAGAGTAGGTACCAACAAGCTGTGATCTGCCTGCTTTGAGCAAAATGAATGTGCTGGTTTGTGCACAAGGACCAAGGAAAGGAAAAAAATGAACAAACTTACAAGCTGAGGAGGAATATCTGTCAGAGTGAGTTGTGGTGATGTCTGTAGTGGTTGAGAGGGTCTCTCAAGAATGCCAAGAGGTCCTAAGGGACCACAGCAGCTCAGTGACCTGTGCTTGCAGCGATGACAGGGTGAGGAGTAGAAGAGCAGGTACAGACTTGCTCCAAAGTGAGGTGACCCCGATGCCAGCAGTCTGTATCAAAGCCAGGGAACAAGGCAGATGTTGCCTCAATCACAATATAAAATAATTCATAAGCCAAGGAGGTAATCTGATGATTGCCCCAACCCAACATAGGCCTGGAAACAGACTGCACAGGGACTAGCAGTGCCAAGGCCATGGTGATGCCTTTGGGGCTCTCCATGGAGTCTGCACCTGATGCATTGACTTTGCATTGCCACCTGATGCATCAGTAGGCAGCAGTGCAAACAACGTAAGCAAACAGAAAATGTAAATCCTAGCTAACATGCAGTGCATTTAACTGTTTTGAGTTACATAGTGTTGGAAGATTTGGGGCTCCCATAAGCTCCTAAAGCCCTATTGGAAGAAAAGGTCCATTGTTTGAAAAAAAATGGTTTTTGATTGCCCCCTCCTGCTCCTTCACCCTATTGTTTTTGCAAAGGAAGTGATTCCAGAAGCCACACAAATCTATCCCTTTTGTTAAATGGATTACTTCCTGTCTTGTTGCACAAAAACTGGCTGACCCCACTGACAGGCAAAACCCCTTTTCAGTACTAGTGAGTGATTAGGTCACAGCTGGTGCAGGGAGGAGTGGCAGGCCCTCATCGATGGTGCTTTGGGCAGGTAGAAGTCCTGTTTGCAAGAATATTTAGGGAAGTTTTCACTTTGTAAATGTGCATTTAAAGATGTATACTTAAACCAACAATACTGTAGGTCACATTTACAGGGTGTTAAGCAAGTCAGAGGTGAGCTACACAGCTCTTCAGAGAAAGCAGGCTGCAGCTGACCCAAGCCCAGCTCAGGTACTCCCTGAAAATATGGCAGGACTGGGAACAGTTTGGGGTGCCCTAGTCTGCCTGCACACTCTGCACACTCTTTCCAAATGCTGCTGTTGTTCTTCTCTAACAGGCTGTGGTCACCATGCACTTTTCTTTTGTTGCTTTAAAACACCCTAGGTAGGAAAAAATCCGTTTTAATGAGCATTGTGAGCTGCAGAAAGGACAAGTAATAAAGCATTTGTTTGCTTTGCAAGCAGGAAATTAATTGTGCATGTGTGTGGGTAAATTCTTCTGGTTCTGTCTTTGTCTAGTGCTGTTGCAAAGTTTGCATTTGGAGCATATATGAATTGTACACTTCTGCTGCAGCAGAGAAAGCCTGCATGTGGATTCACTTGCATAGTGGATTCTGAATGCCAAATATGAAGATGTATTCTTCTGAAGGCAGGTATTTTTAAAAGACATGTTTAATGGCATAATCAAATTTCTAAATGTCTTTTAATACGTTTTAAATGATACAGAGTTTTGGAAGACTTGGGCCTCCATAAAACCCAAAGCCTTCTTGAAACAAAAAGTGAATTGTTTGAAAAAATATCCCAGGATTACCATCTCTATCCTTTACCTTTTCTTGAACCTCATTATTTTTTTTTTACAAAGGAAATGATTCCACAAGACATCCAAATGTAGAAGAGACTGAATAGTGTGTGATGGGCAGAGCAGGGGCAGAATGGACATCCTCCGTTATCTGACAAGAGAACAGATGTTGTCCCTTCATCCAGGGTGCAGTTTCAAGAGGGAGGCAGTTTTCAGAGATTCTGCAAATCTTTTCCCTTCTTTGCAAATGTGTCTGTTTGCTCAGAATATGTCTGGAGGCCTATTTATCGATTGGATCATTAATCTCATCTTAAAACAAAGTCACTTATCTTCACTTGGCAATTTTATTATGGAGCTCTGCCACCAAAAGGCCTCTTGTCTTCTGGTAGCTGGCTGTCTGAAAAATAGACCATTTCTCCTCCCAGTGACAAACTGCAGTGGCCCATCATTTCATTAGTGGCCTAGTTTCAAAGTCTCTCCTATGGACCCATGCCCTATTTTTTACCTATCTGCCTTGTAATGTTGCATGTTGGCCCACACAGCCATGGAAAACTAAAGCAAGGACATGGTTCTGTGGACAGCATCTCTAATCAGTTTACAGAGCTGGGGAGGTATCTTCCTGCAAGGCAGCATGTCTGGTCCTTGAGATCAGCCCAGGACTTGGGCTGCCGGTGCCCCAAGCTGTCCAACTCATGCTCCCTCACTCCTTCCCTTTACTTCTTCTGGAGAGAATCAGGATGCTGAAGACATTTTCTCATTCATTGTCCTTGCAAGCTCAGAGCAGAGAGTAAGGGAAATGAACAGCTATGCTGCAGATGTCTCTCTCACTGCTTCACAGGTCTTTTCTCTCTCACTCTCTTTTCTACCCAACAGTATTTCCCAACCCTTTTTCCCTTGAGACACCCAGCTGAGCGCTCCCTATAAGTGTTTAAATCCCCTGCTGTCAGCTTGAGCCCTGATGATTATGTGGGTCGGGGAGAGCCGGCAAAAACTCAGTGTTCTGAGAGTCTCTTTCCCTTTGCACCTTTCCTTCCCTCCTTCCTGTTTCCCACTGTATTTCTCCCCTTTTGTCTCCATTTAAACCAACTCTGGCTCATGAAGAGCAGTACCAGTGCACTGAGGAATCCTTGCATTGACTGACTGTGATGCATCATCCCTTAGCTGAAAAAAAATCATCATATCTTTCCTTGTCTTGCCTTCCTCCGTCTCCTGTCTCCTCTCCCCTTCTCCCTCTTTCTTTTCTGTCTCTTTCCTCTTTTTCCTTCCTTCCTGAGGCAGCTCCTGCCTGCTGGAGCCGTGTGTGCGTGTGAAGCCCTGTGCACAGCTGTGTTCCTGACATACTTTCGCAGAGCATCCGACAGCGTGTGAGAGGTTAACTTACAGTGGCACGTACAGTATGTGGCCCAGATGTTCCTGCCATCCCCTCAACTTTCTCATGCAATTCGTTCCATTGCCGATAAAGGTTATGGACTTGAGATATAGGGGAAGTGAAGTAATGGATGGGAGGTGAAACAAAGGCTAGCCCTGACCCTCATGAGCTCATCTTACACTCCTGCGTGTTCCTATTTGAGAACCAGGGATGGGTGAGGGTGAGATGTTTGAGGGAGCTGGCTAAACCCCTTTCCTCTGGAGGCTAAACCCCTTTCATCTGAATGTATGATCTCTGTCAGAGAGAGAGAGAGCAGAAGGAGACTGAACTGAAATCTGCAATTTCTTCCCAAATCACCTTTCCAGCACTCTTTTGGGCACTGTGTTTGCCTGGACAGTAGAAAGCGGAACTTTGTGCTTCCCAGCTCTCTGCTTTCATGTGTGAGAACATCTCAGCTGATATATTTATAAGGAAAATCCTGTCCAACCTCCACAACACCTTTTGTCAAACTCTAGCATGTCTGAAGAGTGTGCTCTTTTTTAATAAGCTTGCAATTTGCCCCAAGCATAAGAAGGAGGAACAGAGGGTTAACAACATCACTGAAAAATATCTCTAGAACAGAAGCCTTCCTTACAAATACCAAAGCAATGAGGTAAAAAAAGAGGGATTTTTTTCAATAAAATCCTTGTAAGATTTAACAGGGGCAAAAATAATGTATTTTCCTGTAAACCTACTCTAAAAAAGGACTAGTCTGTCTTGGCAGAAATTTCCAATATATATTCTTCCTGAAGCGACTATTCTGCATGGAAAAAAACTGAGTCCAAACTGTTAAAGCCTGATCAAATAGGTTACAAGGAACCGAACCAGGTCTTGAGTGGGAAAGTCTCACGCAAGCTTAGCAATAGGTGTTGTTAACAGTGCCAACTATAATACACACACACAGAGTTCAGCATGTATCTCCAGGAAGGTTTTTATGACTGATCAAATATACTTTCCTCGAGAAGTTCCCTTCCAAGTCATGTGCTATTGCTGTGCAGGCCATAGAAATCTCATCTGGCCTCACTGCATTCAGCAAGTCAGGGCTAACAATGGGAACCGTGTTCATCCCGAGGAGGCCGTGGCGTTTGCAGGGAAGCTAAGCTCGCTGTACAATGTCAGACACATTTTATGGGCTACATTTTTCAAAACACCACAGGCAGAAAGAGGGAGCATTATCTGCTAAACACTCCAGGGAGAGCCTGTATGGATTTCTCAAGGGGACTCAGAACTGCTGATCTGAAAAGATGCTAACATTTCATTGTGCGCTTTGCTTTGCCTGATTTGCATGGCTGAAAGAGAGGGTAAGAAAATGGACCCTGTGTCAGAACCTGAGACAATAGACAACAGTAGGAAACAGCCTGAAGTTTGTAGGGAAAAAAAATAATCTTTCCTCCACTTTATCTTTGTGAGGGTAGAGTTTGGCCTGCAGATTATGTCTGAGGGTCAAGCCAAGAGGTTTCCACCTCTGTTTTTCTGTGTGGCACTTGCTGGTGTCACTGGTTCACAAACGTGCTGCAGGGAGGAGGAGAACTCACATCAAACTCACTGGATTTCTGGAACGTGTAAAAGTCCTGACAAACCTAGTAGGTTATTCTCCTAGGTCTCCCACAAATGACAAATTAGTAACTTCATTTGGACCTGAACTGCCCAAAGCTAAGCAACACCAGTAATTTTTAGCTTGTGTGTTAGACGTTACTGTGTGCTGGTTCAGGGAAGGAAACACAAACTACTGGGCTTTCCAGAGACACAGAGTAACAAGTAGTAAGTGTAAAGGATACTCCTTATGCAACTCAACATCCTGATTTAGAGGGATTGATGAATGATCAGCACACTTCTGCAGGCCTGTTTCACCCACAGCTTGCAGAGTGTGCCACTAGTGAGGAAGGGTTTTTTAGTAAGATTTCAACTAGTGCACATGACCATTTAGTAGGCAGCACTGGATCTCTTCAACATCACATGGGCTTCCTCCTTCCAAGAGCCTTCTCCCCGTATTTAATTGGTTACAAATCCCTGCCTGTTTCTGTTTAATCCAACCCTGAGAAAATAGGTACAAAAGTTTTGGCAAGGTGTTCCCTGAAGAAAAATTAGGGAAGACTATCTGCAAATACTTGGTCAGTAGATAACAAAAGAGTTGCCAGCTGTGGGAAATCTACAGGCAAAGTTCCCGGAATGGAGGAAAGGCGAATCTCTTCTTCTCAAGTCTCTTCTCTGTCCTGTTTCCTTGCATGAAAAAATGGAAAATAATGCTATAATCTTATTCAGCAGTGCTTTGAGACCATGAAGAAAATGCAATGATGGGTGTCAGTATAAGGAAGTTATAAACATTAACAGTAAGCTTTGCAAAGGAATCTGAGGATAATTAGGCAGACTGACTTCAATGAAGTTTGGGCTCGTGTCATGCTTTTCATACTCAAGGGAATTCTTTTTTCCTTAGAAGAGGGAAAAAATGAAACAGCCCTCAATTTGTACCAAAAAAAAAAAAAATTAATCTATCCAGGGACAATAATAAACTCCCCATTATAAAGGCAGAAACAGTGAGATTCTGAAGAGTTCAAGAGGGAGCACAATATATAAAAAACGATGTATAAGCAATTGTGTTACTTCATTGATCCGAATATTTAAGTGTATTTTAAATCATTATGAACTGATTAACTGGAAATCAGACTTAAACCACAAAGTGCATCTCAAGGGGAAGACCCCTGAGTAGAGGAAAAACATGGTTTCAGTGGCTGACTTTTATGGCACTGTTGGATGAGCATTGCATGGGATCTTATCACTAATGGGTGCAGTTGATTAGACTCCAACACACACACACACACATATGCACATACACACACATATTTTTCCTCACTGGTAAACTTGAATCATCTTTTTCTCAAAATGCTTTTGGATATTTGCCAAACCAAAACCACTTAGTTCTCTGGAAACTTCAAATAGAGTGGAAACAGTCCAGGTGCCACTCCACAGTCTAGATCTGGCCTGAATGTTAGTCCCGTGGGGCCCACAAACTTTTCTTCAGCAGAGATGGGGATCTGTGAGGTGTTTGGTACCAGAGGGGTTGCTGCTGGCTGCACAGCCTCCCCATGCTGCCAGAGTGATGCATACAACCCCACACCTGGGGTTAGAGCTACAGGTTGGCTTTGTCAAGTCAACACAACTCAAAGGAGCTCCTCAATTGGAATCCAGTCCCTGGGAGTGTAGAAGTTGGGCAAGCCCATAGGACACCTACTTGCTTCATGATAGGCACTCCACAGCTTTGTAAAAGCATCCAAACTTCACGTGGCTTCCCTGTGCTGAGCCTAGACACCAGCCTTTGTGAGATTTGCACTTTGCTGATTTAAACCTGCCCACCTGCTGATGCTCTGAACCTCCTTCTGTAAAGAGGAATGAAAGGTACCATTTCACTTAAGTCTGCTTCCATGAAGGCAAAATAGGAATTGTTTCATCTTCAGCATTTCATTAAGTCTCATAAGAATTACATAAAACTCCCTCTTGCTGACTTTCCAAGGAGAAATCCTTTGCCTTTGTGTATTTTTACTTGCAATGGATGCAGCCCTAAAAATGAGCTTGGATTCATTATTCATTATGTTTATAATGGCACAGATATATGCAGAACTGAGCAAAGGGGAGCAGCGAATCAGCCAAAACTCTTCTCATTCCTGCTTTCTCTATAACATTTTCTGCCTCATTGGGGAATTTAAGCTGTTACTGAATCTCTGCAGAGACCCTCTCTGACAGACTAGAGAAGTAAGAAGCAAAGTTAGGTTGTGAGATGTCTACGTAAGTCATTATCTTCACATAAGTCATTATCTTCTTTGGGAGAAATCCTGGGATAAGATATTTCAGAATTTAATTTACATTTACCTATTATAAGATCTGTATATTATATGAAAGCCTTAACCTTAGTTTGTTCTCTGGACTTCTTCAGAGAAAATATTTGCTTAAACATCTTCTCCTTTTCACCTAGAACAGAAACACATGAAACATATCTCTTTTTTTGTCCAATTTTATAGTACAACCTTTTGTGTTTCCACCATATTTATTAATAATTTGATTACAATTTTCACTGTCTTCATGAATCCTGAATTGTGAGAGAGCACTATATTGAGACCAACACTTCATTGTTACGTACAAAACCCAGATATTTTTAAGTACAAAACCCTTCCTCCTCCCTGGGAGACAAGAACATGCCTGGACTGTAGAGCAAGAGATATTTTATTTCAGCAATTCTTAAATGGAGAAACACCCAATTGATTCAGTAGCAGAAGTGTGAAATCATTTACACAGAGAACAGCCAACTGAGGCCATAATGCTGCTGCTCCTGGAGTGTCCATGCCTGAAAACAAGCTCAGCTTGTCATTTATAATCATTTTCTACCCTCTCAATAGGCAAACAATGCATTTGTCAAAATCTTATGCTGATGCTTTCAGATTTAGTTCATTAGCTCTCATTGTATTGGTGGGGATGGATCACTTCGAACCAACACCAAACGGCCTTCTTATTTTATATTAATTGCATGTCAGCAGTAACAGGGAGAAGGTGTCCTTTCCTCTCATTTCATTATATAGTTTCGGGGCATATTGTCAATTCCAGGGACCAGAAGTAAAGCCACTCTCCCAACCCTGCTTACATGTTTGTACTGGGATCCAGTGGATTTCTTTGGTTTGAAGCTAGTTTCCACCTACATTTCTAAACTCTTTGCTTTGGCTTATTGCTAGAAAAGCTGGACATCCTGTATTTTATGCTCTAATTTACCCTAGACCAATGTGGTTGCCAACTGGAGAAGTGTCCTGAATTTCTTTGCTACTCTCCTCACTTCAGGAAGGATTTTCTGTCGGCTCAGAATTTGTCCACACTGAGAACTGAAAGCTGAGTTTAGCTACAGAACTCCAGTGTAGATACAATTTCACTCACTCTACCACGTTTCCAGTAACATGCTATCAGCTTTGGAAACAGGGAAGACAAATCCATTCTTAGTCTCTGCTGTGCTGATACAAATAGGGGTGTGCTTCATCCTCAGTAGAGGTGATATGCTATTAACAGACTCTAAAAAAGGAGACTTCAAACCAAGACATGACTCATGAAGGAGGTGGTAGCATTCACCCACAAGAAGGAAAGCAAACTCTATTTTCCTCTGCCTTACAATCTTTCCAGCTGATGACAAACTCCTAACTCTCTGAATTGTTCTCATCTTTTCCTTAGTTTAGTTTCCCTCATTAAGCTGCCACATTCTGTCCTTTGCCCCACCTCCCATTGTGGCTGGAGTTACGATGGCAGGTGATATGTTTGTGAACTCCCACTGTTGTGAAGTGCTGTGGATAGGGCATCCACTCAGGGGGCCTGGTATTATTAAAAATAAACTTGTAGGGTAAGTCTACAGGCAAAAAGTAGTTCACTTTGCTAAACCTTAAAAAAAAAACCTGACTCACTCTAGTGATAGATAGCTTGAGGTCTCTGAAGCTAACATGTTTAACAAGGTCTATTAAAAAATCACTTAGCATATCAACTGCCATATTTCTAATGCATGCACCGCTAAAGGCAATATTAGCTTTTGTGACATGTTGTTGTAAGAAAGTGCTGTTCAAGGATGTATCATCCCTTCCACACGCTCGGCAGGGAGGATGCGTTATTTGTCAGGCAAAGATTTATCTGGAGGTCTTAGGTCTGACTGAGGGAAGCCTCTGGTCAGTATGTACAGCAATCCTTACTCTCCATACAAAAAAAAATCTTCCAGGGAAAGGCTTACAAATGTGTTGGAATCAAGGCATTTAGCAAAAGCAAGATTCTGACTTTTTAGGACAGGGGAGACTCTTGGGTATTTACCAAAGACATGAGTGCTGCTATTTTATCTGCAACCATGTTTAATCCATATTCTGTCTTTGTGGGAAGAGATATATGAAAGTTTAGAGGGACATTCTATGACTTTAAAAACATAGAGTTGCCAGTCATTAAGCCTGAGACACCTTAATTGTCCTGCTGAAGACACTTTGTCATGTGTTTACATATTAAGGATTCGTGGTTTGTATTTGTAAGAAGTATATTCTTTCCTCTCTGCTGCAAAGGGAGAGGTTTCCACTTAACCTTGTGCAGCAATGCCCTGGTTATCTTCCAAAGCAGCAGCAGTTAATTTAGAAACCAGCAATGTGCATAGGAGCTGGAGTGATGCCTTCCACCGTGCCTGGTCCTGCACTGGTCAGTAATGAAACTCTTGATGACTTCTGTGTCCAAACTTTGCCATGCACTTGGAGCAATGGAAAGTCTAACTAGATGAGGAAATCATTTATATTACCATTAGGTGGGTGAAACCTCCCTGTAGCTCCAGACTGCAACTGGCACCACTCCTCTCACATACCTGAAAGAAGTCAGTTGTGAAGCAGTTGGTGGAAACAACAGGAATTCAGCTAAAACTCTACAGCCTTTGAACCAGGGGGTGAAAACTTCACCACCAGTTTTTCAGTGGAGGGAGGTGTGTCTAAATTGGAGAAAAGAGAGGCAGAAAGAAACCCTCTAGCATCAGTAGCTTTGCCTACTAACAACACAAATAGTGACAGCTTTCAGTACAGATGCTGATGGAAAGGACTTGGCTTTGACCTCATGAACTCTTTTGATACCCCTTCTGTTTAGAAGACTGTGATTTGGAGTGCTCCTTAAAACGCTGTCATCCCTTCCTCCTACCAAAGCAAACATCACAGGGAATTCTGCCCGGCCATTCAGAGCAGAAGCAACAAAAAGTATATGCTGATGGTAAGAACTGTTCATCTTTCTACAGATAATGTCTGCAATGTGTTTTTAGCCAGGATGGCCACTGCTGCATCTGATGCTGCAGTTCTCACATAAGCCAAAGTACCACTGGCTTTTGTTGGTCTTCTTGATAAAATCTTTTGCTTCAATGGGAGTTTTCCTTGGGGAAAGACACTACTACCAGTCCTTGAAAGTAAGAGGGAATCCCATGGATCTTGTTTTGTATTTTGTGTTTAATGTTGTCACATTAAACATGAGAAAAATATCTCCTGTAGTGTATCCATTTATACATGACCCTCACACTACAGTCCCAG
This sequence comes from Colius striatus, assembly GCF_028858725.1. Taxonomy (NCBI): domain Eukaryota; kingdom Metazoa; phylum Chordata; class Aves; order Coliiformes; family Coliidae; genus Colius; species Colius striatus. The sequence goes on from NC_084766.1 coordinate 30,138,926, forward strand.
GAGATTTACAATTAGACAAAAGAGACATTTTCTTAGTGGAAATGAGCTAAAGCAATAAACAAATCAAAAAGCTTTTATTGGGGAAGGATACATCTAGCAGGAAGTCTGGGAAATACTGATTTAATCTACTGTTCTGGAGGGACATTGCCAAATGTTGGATGGAGTAAAATGCATGCTGTTTTAATTCTCTGCTCAAAAATGCACATACAGTAGCAGGAGTAGAGCACTTATCCAGTTTAACCAAGAGCCAGGTTTAGCTGAAAGAACTCTTTAGAGTTCTCAATTTATCCAGCAAATGGCTGAGAATACAATGAGCTTATGAAACATAGTAACTGAAGGCACATACACCTCTTAAAACTGCAGTTTTGGGGACTTGAAATCTCACAAAAACAGGCTTCTCTTATGACATTTCATCTACTTCCCACTTCAGACTAAGTCAGCAAGATGATAAAGTTTGTTTGAGCTGTAGTGGTGTTTGTGATCTCCATAGAGATGCTCAAAGTATTTTGTCCATTATGACAAGTGTCCAAAATTTTTGTGTGCTGAGCATCCTGTTGCAGTTTTATAGTATAGATTGATGTATTTTGTCTCAAGTCAGGAAAAGAAAATGCTATTGAGGGAACTGAAGGTGTTTGAGGTGTCTGGGTATTGTGAAACAAATTCCAAGCCCTGGAACAGCATCATTCATTTACCATCTTGCTGCAATTTTACTTCTACAGTCTGAAATCTTTATAACTCCCCAAAAGAATTCATGACTTCTTCAGAATTAAACTCATTTATCATAGATGGAAGAAGTTACTATTTCTGATTTCATTGATCAGAAATGACCACATTATGGAGATATGGAGGTCAACTGTTGAGGGAAAGAGTCCTGACTGAAGAAAACACCAGGCTTTCTCTGGCTGAAACTTCACATAATTCACAGCCAGGAGCTAACCAGACCCATTAAGACTTCATGTCAAGTTGAATGACAGCCATGTAGGTTCTTCAGTGCAGGGAGTGCCTTTTTGTACATTATAGCCTTAGCAAAATGCTGTTCTGTTCCATGACTGAAGCTCTTAGGTGCTATTATTGTGCATATACTGGCAAGAATTTAAATGCCAAAGCAAACAAATTAATCAGAAAAGAGAACAGATTGATCCTACATGCACTTGTTTATTTGTTCCAAAACTAATCAACTGCTATTACTCTGTCAATGTCAGCCCCTTGTTTTCACCATGTGATATTGATCTTAGAAATGGCTGGAATTGTTAACTTTTGGCAATATTTGAAAATTTGAAATGCTGAAAAATATCAGTGAATGCAATGCTATTGCTGTTTTCAGTTTTCAGCCAGCTAAAGAAATGCTAACCATTTCTGGACAGAGGAAGGGAAATAGCTTAGTTTCCCTTCCTCCGTGTCATGCTGAACTGGTTCCAGAGGATGACATTTGCTCAGAGAAGAGCAAAAAACTGATTGCCTTCTTATATTTGATTTAAGACCACCATTGTTTATGTATTTCAGAAAGGAAGAAAGCATGCAGCAATAATCAGTCTCAAAAAGTTCATTGTGACCATCTTCTCTGTTCTTCACTCATCTAGTTCTCATTGCAAATAGAACATACATATTAGAAAACCATCCGACTTGTGTTCAATGACCAAAATGAAGCAGAAACTTCAGTTTTCCCAGTAATAACTGTTTAAAATTTATACCTGGCTTTAATCTGAAGTCATCCAACCATGATTGTTAACCTCTCTTGCAGTACATCTCCTTATCCTAGCAGTCTCAAGTTCACCTGCAGGAGCAGCAAGGAAAAGGAGTTCTTAAAAATTTAGTTTCAGGTTTTAGTATGTTAAAATAATCTCATCTCAGCCTGGACATGAGGTGTGCTTTGTTTGGTTTTTTCTTTTTAAAACCAACCACTGCATTCCTACAGTTATCCAAACAACATCTCATTATATAGTGAGCACTCAATGGTCCTTGTGAGAGCTACACAAAAGGCTGATCTTTTCTGAGGCTTGTAAGAATTTATCATCACTGTCATCCTCAAATTTACTCTACTATTGGAATTTCCTCCTTGTTTGACAACTGCTTTTTCCTTCCATCTATCACAATTTAGGATGACTAATCAGGTTAGTTACAAACCCTTCAGAAATATACCCTCCAGGGCACTTTTTATTTCAGCTTGGGGAGGAAAGCATTTCAATTTATAACATTTAACACAAGCCTCTATGCAGTAGCCATGAGAGTTTCTCTTTAGTTCAGATTTGCATATGCAAATTATCCAAACATCAGTTCACTTCTCCCTTTATACAGATGGATGAGATGTAAGGAAAAGAGAATGATCTGGAGGTTGGAGGAGGAAAAGGCAGTTCAGGAGGTCTGTCTATGCTCTGCTCCAGCATCATTGCATGACCTGCAGCACTATGAAGTGGATGTAATACACTAGACATTAACAGTCATTAATTAAGTGGTCTGTAAAGCAAAGGAAACAATTGTTATCAAGTTCGTTAAAAAGTACAGACAAATGAAATTTGAGGATCACTGAACTGCAGAAAAGCAGATGGACAGGAACCCCTGACCAACTTCCTGACATATATTTGTCTAATACATGGATTCCTAAAGTGCAGCCCACTGAGTTTTACATTTTTATGGATCACCTCTGGGGCAATGAGCATCTCAGGTAGAAAACTTGTTAGCATTGAGCAAAACTAGCTGTATGTGGAGCCCTGTGAGGAGCAACATTACTTGTTCACAAACTGGAAAAGACTACAGATTCGTTGTGTAATCTGTGTTTAAAACCATCAATGACATAAAATTTTGCAGACTCCCAAGATAATATATCCTTGGTCTTTGCTGTTCTAACAGGTAAAATGCTTTTCCTAATGTCTAGCCTTCTCTTGAAGCTCATTATTTCTTGTCCTGCCCTTGGTGACTCTGAGGAATAGCATGTTCCTTTTCTTTTTGTAGAGCTCTTTTACATATACAAAGAGGGAGTTCCAAGAAATTGTTCTACCAATACATTTATCATAAGATGAAAAGAGAAAGGTAGCACCAGATGATACCAAGGGGATGAAGCATTTAAAGTCTTTTTTTTTTGGTATCACTGTTCATTTAAAAGATCAGTTGAGAGCAGGAGGCTAACAGGATTGGAAATTGAATTGAAAAAGAATATGAGTTCTGCATAGAATAAGGAAAGAAGTGAGAAAATTATATAAGCTTCGTGTAGTAGAATTGGCTGAACCTGATGAACTTCATCCTAGAATATGTTGAAAGTGGACTGAAGTGATCTTAGATACCTATGGTTACCTTTGAGAAGCCAGGAAAAGTTAAGCAGGGTACTAGAAAACTGGAAAAGGGCAAATGTGGTACCTGTCTTCATGCAGAGGAAGGGAAAACAGAGGAACAGAGGAATTACAGACCAGCTTGTCTATATTTTCAGCTCCAGGAAACATCAAGTAATTTAGTTGTTTGGAAGAACCTGGGAAAAGGAAAGGAACAACAGCAGGTGTGGGTTCGCCAAGAAAAAAATAACATGTCATTTTATTTCCTTTCATACAGAGATGGTGAACAGAAATGAATGTTGTTAATTTTTTTTAAAGGAATTGACCATGGCTGATAGTCTTATAGGCCTTAAACTGAAGAAAGAATGATTCAGAATAAGCAGATAAGAAAATACTGTAGCACTAACAGGTAATAAAATATTAGTGACACTCATGAAGCAGTAAGCCAGGTTGCCTTAGGAGCTTGTAGACTATGCACCAGTAGAGTTCTCTATGAACAGGTCAAAGCAATATCTACCAGGAGAGATGTAGATATTGCTGAGATTATTTCAGCGGAGAGGAATGGATAGAGCAACCTCCAAAGTTAACCCCTAGCCTTATTTTTCTGTGGCTGTCTCCCTTAAACCACCTCTTCTCTAGAAGGAATTCTTTCTGTCTCTTCTAGTATCTCCCGTTCCCCAGGCCTCTGATCACTCTTATTTATGTCTCATAAACGCTTTACAATTGTTGCACCTCCGTCTTGCCGTGTGATATTAACAGTTGTCAGATAGATGCTCTCAAATCCCCAGTGCTCCTGGACAAGGAGAGGGGTGCACACTCTTCTGTACAGCCAGTTCTGCCAGCAAAACACCCAAGTCATCTTTAAAGCAAAAATCTGCCACAACCAAACAATTAATACAAAGTGGATTTTTTTCTGTTCTATCTCCCTGTTAATTCATATGAAACCAGTGCTGCATTTCCTGCTTTCCAGCAGAGGAAATGTTTGAATACTCCAGAACCTTTGGAGATCTCCCATTCTCAGATATTACATATTTCAAAATAATGCCAGCATTTCTCTCTTCCCCAGTTGCCTGCTTTTTCAGCCTGGAGTGAAAGGAATCCCAGCAATACTAAAGCTAAAAATATTAAGATGGCATGAATTACTATATTCTTCTCATGGTACAATAATGGAGAAAGGTCCCCATCTTAGGCAGGGGGAATGCATGTCACTGTTTCAATACTTAAGAATCAGAAGTGATTCACTGCACTGAGCAAAATAGCAGCTGTGTTCAGATCTCAGCCATTCACTGGAGAGAAAGAATAGTTTTCACTCATAAAAACGAGTATGCGTCTTTATTCTGTCATGGGATAATGATGCACCTTGGGCCTGATCCAAAGCGCCCTGAAATCCAGAGAAAGACTCACGTTGGCCTCTGTGCACCCTAAACCAAAGAGAAGAATCTTTCAGAGTGGGAAGAGTTTCCCCTTGCTCTTCTTTTCTCTCCACGTTGGAGTCCCACACCACTGCTGGCCTGCCCCATAAATAAAGACCACCAACAAAGAAAATCTACAAGCCTGACAAAAAAATACTTAAAGCCACATCAGTAGTTTAGGCTGCAGATCTCAGTGCTGGCAGACACAACGTGCAGTGTAGCTGTCTCGAGTGCAGCTCTCTGCCATTCCTGCAGCAGGTGACAAACCCCTGTCAGATCCTGGCCACAGGGCCACCCACCCACCCACAGCAGCTCCACACACACAACAGCAGGGGGGATATGCAGACAGCTTGCTGATCCATCAGAAAAGAGGATCAGTTTTTAATCACTAAAATCAGCCCATTCTTGAGAAAAACAGCAGGAGCAGGGCAGAGGGCAGGATATCCTCTTTTACTGGCAGAGTGCAATGGACTGACCTAAAATCCGTCCTAAGACTGTGGTTGTAGTCTGTATTAAGATCAAATCACCTGAATTGCCTTGAAAATCCCTGATCATAGCACCAGAAACTCATGTTACTTATTGCTACAGAATTATCACCATGGGTCTGAGACAGACTTTGCTTGTAATACATTGAAAGAAAATTCTCCTTCAGGTTTTTGGGTGGTTTGATTTGGTTTGGTTTGGTTTGGTTTGGTTTGATTTAAAAAAGGCAAACTGAAGCAAATTGTTTTGCTTATGTAAGTGAAGAAGTAAAAAATGCTGCTTAGATCATTAAAAAAGACTCCACCATTCTTTTCTGTTAAGGAGAAAAGAAATGCAGTTCCACTAAAATTCTTTGAAGATTCATAGAGGCACTTCCAACTACAGTCCAGTATGTCCTGGAAGAGGAAGACCAGTGGAAAGCTTTGGAGCAGCAGCCCTGTGATAGCATTACATTAGTGGAAAATTTGATCTGGACGCAACCTGAAACAAATGCCTAGGAGGGAGGTTGGGACATAACACCATATTTGTCCCAGTGATTCTTCAAGTAATGGGCACCTCACTTCTTTCCCTGATTGCTGGGATCCCAAACAGAAGGTACTCAAAGCCTTTGTGCATGTCTTCTTATTGCAAATGGTGCACGCAGGCCATGCTCAGAGCTGCATCCAGAACTGTCCTGGCTTGTTGCCACACTTGCCTCACTCCCATGGCATCCGTGTTGTCCCAGACTCAGTAGGTCAGGACTCAGTGGAGCAGCAGGAGGGAGGATGTGCTTGCTGCCCAATGGCTTCTCAGTGGTCAGTACTTAGATAGGCCATTTTGGATATTAGCATCAAGGTGTCTGCATCCCACAAGCCGCTGGTGCAACTGGAAATAGTTGTTAATCCTGCACTGGAAGCAAAAAAAATGCCTGGATTAGTAGAAGCTATTCTGTGACAATGGGATGAGATGCTCAGATGAGACCAGCCACAGGTACCTTATGCCCTGGAAGGAAACACCTCCCAATTGCATGGTGATCACCCCATTACCTTTGATACTTGCAGAACTGAAGCCATGTTAGGGAGTTACACAGAGGTGTTCCAAAACATGGGATTGCCGCCTCTAATTTGAGTTTTCTTTAAATCTGCACTTCTCTTTCCAGCTGTGTCTGCGTGTTTAAATGTCTGCAGGGGAAGGTGGGGAAGCAGGTACAGCATGGAGTTATTTTCCGCCCTTGAGATGTTGCCAGCACATTTCCACCAAGGACTTTGGCAAATGTTCCTACAGACTCTGTACTGTGAGAACAGAACATACTTCCTCTGCTTTATGGCAGGGATGGCCTCTTACTTGGCTGCAGCTAGACTTTTTATTACTGGAAATTATTACATGGAGATGCTGGAGATGTAAGAAGGATGAAAACATAAGCTCTTGCTACCAGCCTGCATTTCTTTTGTGGTGGTAGGCCTGGACAAAGGGAGTAAGTACCTTGTTGGCTAATTTGACTTTAAGAATTTGCTGATCCCTTGTTGTTCATCCTCATGCTTATGCATCAAAACTTATGTTTAGTCCTTTGCACACAAGTATAACTATAAATATGTGTAAACTAAAACACACACACAAACAAAGTAACTTCTACATATATTGGAGGCTTGTTCCAGTATTGCATGCTGCAGAAAAATGTGTATTTCCTATGATCATAGGAAACTTCTTAGGGAAACTTCGTTGTGCCTTGCTCTAGGCCGTGGCAGAGGGAAGAAGATTAAGTGCACAGATCAGAGAAATTCTTCTGGCTTGTGTGGCCATGGTGAATTGCTCTGTCAATGCTCCCCTGTGACCATGGCCCTTCTGGTCCCTCTTCCACTGCATGACTAGAACTGTGTCAGACTTGAAACCAAGCTGCCACCATCAGTAATTATGTAGCCCACATTATTCCTTATCCCTGTGATGGTATTTTGGGCCTCATCCTGAGAGAGAGATGGCTGAGTCTTGGCGATGAGATCAGCAAGGAGTGAACCATGCAGGCTATCACGTGCTTCAAAGAATCTCCATGATCCCTCCTCATGGAAAGCCTATTCTCTATTCACCTTGATGTGTTTGAATCCAGTTCTATGTCTTAAGTCCAGGGGTAGTCATGCCTTACTATTGAACGTCAACAAGAGACTTTCATAATGGTTCAACAAAAATGTACAGCAGCACTGCTTTGAACTCAGAAGATCAGGGAGTAGCACTTACTTAAGAGATATATACATATATGTGAGTTTTAATTGGGAAGTTAAAGATTTTCCTTTTTTTTCACTATGTTTTTCACAAGGTTTTATTAGTTAAAGGGCAGGTTTGCAATTCACTTTTTTTTCTCTCACAATACTGGTAATACCTCATCTTTCTAGGTTACTTGAGAGGAGACTTTGGTAGTGTTTGCATACAGTGGTCAGTACTTAGCACAGTAGTCCTCTCTCTCAAATGCTCATTAGGCATTTAAATGAAGAAGTCCTGCTAAAACAGGCAAAAAGCTGTTAACTTGTTCTCTCTAGTTGTTCTAATCAAACCACCCTTTTAGGATCATTAATGTAGGTCAAAGCCCTGCCTTGTGTTATGTTCAAACTGCTAATGTGAGGTTGCTGAGTCCCAAGCTTTGAGGCTCCTGACATCCCCTCCAAGGAGAAGATGTGTGGCTCAGCAGAAAAATCCACCTCTACTCTGTGGTGAGGTTTGAACAGAGACGAGGAGGAAGCTCCCAAGAACTCCTTGGTCGTTTCTGCTTGGTTTGTACCAGGCTCCTGCTTTGTCCGACGCTTCAGCCCTCCCCAGCACAGAGCAGATAGACAGAGGAGCTTTTGGCTGGAATCACAAGGTTGTGAAACGCTCAATGCCTTGACCTGTAACACACAACTGTAAATTTCTCTGCTCTTGTTATGTTTGCCAGGGGTCATGGTCTTTAACAGTTTACTTAGTAGAGGAGGAGGAAAGAAGCTCTTTGTATTGTTGAGCAGCGGATGGTAGTTTCCCTGGTCCTGGCAGCTGGTGCTGACACAGGACTGTTCTTCAGGTGTTCTTTTGATGGCTGGTGCCCCCAACGCCCACAGAGCAGCAGGAGTGATGGCAGCCTCCACTTTGGTTAAAGAAGAACCTGTGGAGTCTGCCTGAGCAGGACCCAGCACTGTCTTTCCAGTGTTTTCATTGCGTTTCAGACAGAGACTGAGAGCTTTGCTCCAGCCTAATTGCCCACGGCAATGGCCTGCTGGAGTGAACTTCTGCTGTGATGCAGCGCATGCACAGCCCAGCACTGGCAGTGAAAGGTCTGCATTAGCACAGAATCCAGCAGCAGATGAAGCAAGGCTGGAGTCCTAGGGCTAAAGACCTTTACTGTCTCCAGAGCAGGGAGGAGCAGATGCTATTTTGTTGTGCTGTAAGCCATCTTTGCACAGAAAAACAAACTAACACTGTGATGGCAGTGGGTCATGTTTTCCCCCTTCAGCCTGGGATGTTCCTACATCCCTGATTGTTTTGGTACTCAGGGCCACCACAGTCCTGAGGTAGCTGCTTTGAGTCATGCTCCCAAAGGCATTACCAGCTCCTGTTTGGCTGGTGGCAGCACAAGTCTGAACTCAATGTTCCAAGTACTGGTAAAAATAGCACCAGGATGCTCCAAGTGGGCCCAAGACAGCCAGAAAGGAGAGATCCCAGGCGAGTCAGACCTCTATCTGTAACAGAGAGCAGCCCACACCTCGTTTTCCCTCTGCATTGCTGTGGTTAAGAGAAGAAGAGCATTCAGACTTGCAAGCGTGAAGAACACAGGGCTTTCCATGCAAGCAATTCACCCTGTTGTCTCAAAAAATATTGTCACTTCTTCTGGCAACATCTGAGAGATTACAAGGAGCTATAGCAGAGCACAAAGTGACTGCTGGCAGCACTTGTCTTATGTCACCTGGGCTGGGAAATACATTGTGTGAAACTGTACTCTGCTCGGATGTAAGGAAATGGGAGCGTATCCCGAGCATAGCCAGACATGACCCCCAACCCCGCTCGTGTAGTCATCCACATCCACACACCTCACAGATTTGCTGTTCAGGTCCTGATCCAAGGTCTGTTGAAGAGAAGTCATTCAGTGTACTGCTGTAGGTTAGGGATGTAAAGCACTAACTATTTTAATAACTATTTGCACTATTTTATCCCTGGGAGCGGATGGTGCTGCTATATTAACTTGTTGGCCAGAGAGCTAAGGACAAACTGGTTAACACAGACAGCATTAAAAGCTTAACAGAAAAAACAAAACAAAATATGGAGACAAAGATATAACATTTCCTCTCTGTGTGCCTGTATTATGGAAAACAAGATGACACAAAAGGCAAACAATTTGGACAGAGGTGAAGGCAAGCTACTAGACTTCTCCAAGGATAACAATACTGATAAGGTGATTTTGTGTGCTTACATTTCACATGGAGGGTTGAAGTGAGAAAAGAAAGTTTCTGGTGCAAACATATAAAAACCCTTCTCCTTTCCCATATCTCTTTTTTTTTTTGCTGTGTCTTTAACTTCACATCTTTCCACCCTTTTAATTTTAAAACGCATGTGGATTAAGCCTAGAATTTCCTGTGGCTAAGAGGAATGGGGTCTGATTGATCATAACAAGGGACAGTCTAAATGAAGTGCTTGGACTTGCCCCGGGCGCTTCTATCTGCAGGTGCTGGGAGCCCTTGCCAATGTGAATGACTTTTTGGAACACAAGTGATTATTTACTGCTGAACCAAGCCAAAGGCTATGCTTCTCCTTGCAGCTCACAGCCCTTGGCCTCCAACAGGAAACATATTTAGTTTTCAAATCCCTCTCTGACCAAAAAGAAATTTGAGCAAAATAGCAATAAACATCCAGAGAGTCTCCTCTTCTGTAGGAAAAAAAAAAGCCACAACAAAACAACCCAAACCATAAGCTTGGGTTTAAAATGAAATATCCTGTGACTAATCTATTCTAGAACCAGGATGGGGTCAGGTTGTTGTGTGTGGGAGTCAGCGAGAGGGCCCAGGGGAAGGGCTACCCCACCCCATTTGCCACTCATCCCCCTTTTAGAACCTCTGAATATCAGCAACACGATGTTTTCAAACAAGGACTGCAAAAGGGTTCACTGTTTGATCCTCCTCTTCTCAGTTTGTCATTGATTTCCCCCATCAAAATAGTTTGTGCAACGAATCCCAGCTGTATTGCTGGCACTTTGCTAGCCAGTAAATACAATCCAAATGTTAATTCTTTGGAGCCGAGAGCTCCGTGCCAAGAAATGAATAATCTGTGAGAGGCTAAACAAACAGTTTATTGACAGGGTGGGGTGGGGTGCAGGTGGGGGGTGGCTGGGCTGAGAAGCAGGCAAGCCCGACCAGAAGGACATCAAAGCTGCTTCTGTCAGAAGTCTCAGTCACATGTGATTTGTTTTCTCTCACGGCTAATTCAGTTACATGTTAAACTACTAATATTCCCAGGCAACAGTGCAGGCTCTTTCCAGCCCAAATGCAGCAGGCAGGAGAAGCAGATGTTCGTACCCTGCCCATCTGAATTTGCCCTCTTTGTCTTTTTCTGTTGTAGGAGTGCAGTGGGTGCACTCAGGTCCAGAGATCTAGCAGCCAGGCAGCTCAGTGGGTTCATCCCTGCTTTAAAAATGGGGAAGATGAGGCAATTGAGAAGCTAATAGTGGCATTTCTCTGGCAGCTGATGGGAGTGTGGCAGGGCTATTCTACTGAAATTTAAGCCAATACATTTGAGTTCTCTTTTTAAAACTTTTCACCTTCTGCCTTTTTCTTCTGGGTTATCCAGGAGACCAACACCAGAAGCAGGATTAGAGCCTAAATCCCCCAAGTCTCAGGCCAGCTACAGTGCAAACCACTCATTACAAATGCTGCTGGACATTGACCCCAGCTACATGCTGTAGTAATCCACTTCACAAATTCTAGACCAAAGCCAGGGCAGGATCCCTGTTCCAACCTGCTGCACCATTATAGCATGCTCTCTGGACTTCTGTTTTGTTTTGTTTTGTTTTGAGAGAATGATTGGATTGCACTTGAAATCCAAACCCAATAAAATACACAGACAGAAATCTGAGTCTCAATTTTTAAAAGATCTGCCCCAATCTTACAAGTGCCACATGGTGGGGGAATTATAGGGACAAGTCATTCTTTTTATTCCATTTCCCAGCTGCACTGAAAGGGCGGGTATCTCCACTTGTCCATTTCTCCCCGTGACAAAGAAGGTCCTCTCACCCCACAGTGTCCCCACTCTGGAGGTGTCCTTGTTGGAGAGAGTCACCTCCCAGGTGGACCTGCCCAGGCTGCTATGAGGACGAGACAGAGGGGTTCCCTGGCCACCAGCACAGCCCTCCACACCAGGCATCATGCAGGCAGGGAAAGGTAAGGCCTGCAGCATGATGGTTTAATAAATAAAAGGCAGGAAAAGCCACCAGTGAGGGGGTTGTGATGACAGGTTATGGAGTCACATGCATGAGTAGTTAAGTCTGTCCAGGGTTAATCTAACTCAGGTACTGATGTGGGCATTTAGATAGCGGATAACTCATGCTGTCATTAACCTGTCAGCATTACAGCAGGAAGATTATATCTTCACAAGAATATATTGATCTAGAAAGGGACGTGTTAGGCTTGACTAAGCTTTTTCTGTGCTGTCTTTTACCACCTGCTTTTCCCCTGATCAAAGACTCTTAACATGTGTGGTCAGTGCAAGGAAAGCCATGTTTTCCTCTACGCTGGAGAGATGTTTCTCTTTGTCCTGTTCCCAATATCTTGGGTGCTGTCTAAATATCTGGTTGCTTACACAGCCCTTTCCTTTTCATGCCAATGGAGCAGTGAAGACAAGATAGTTGTCTCTGTACAGCTACTACAAACTTTTGCAGAGAAACTCATGCTTACTGTGTGTCCTCTGAGCAGCTCAGAGGCAAGACGTCTCTGAACATGTGGCCTAGGACTTTGCTGGAGCTGATGAGCCTCTTCTCAGCAAATGACTTAACGACTTCAGGATTGCAGTGTAATGGAGTAGATCTCCAGGTTTTGGATCAGAATTAGTTCCTTTAGACCTTGGGAAGAGTTTGCCGAGGTGTGCTGCCTAGAGATGTATTCCAGCACCGGGTTTTCTCCAAAACCCGGTGGAAAATGACAGCTTACAGCCTTTACAGCCTCCATCTGGGGAGAGGCTGGATAACTGTGCAGGACACAAGGTGTGGACAAGGTTTACAGCATAAACATGCTGATATTTAAATGCACTGAAAAGGTAAAATTAGGACCATCGCACTGGCAATTCTACTGAAGGTAAATGGTGCTTTAAAGCCAGTAGAGTTCTTCTGATGGCCTGGCACAGGATATCCATTCCCAACAGGGCTAAGTCACTCATTCCCAGATTGGAGCAGGTGGACTAGAATTGGTTTCCAAAACCATGGTATGGTCATATTTGCCTTGCTTTCAGGTGATCACCTGAGGACAAGACCATGTGGCAGCCCATGGTAAATCTACACACAGTTGACAGACATGCAAGGACTAAAAGCATAGGAATGAGCCACACTTAACTGCAGGATATCTTGTCCCAGTCCTAATTGGCATCAGGATTTCTGACAGCATGGTAGTGTTAGCATAAGGTAGGAGGTTTCTTTCCCCTCACTACTTCATGTAGATTGGCCAAACATTTCTAAGCAAAGTTTTGCAGTATAAAATCAACAAAATTCCCCTATCATTGGCATAAAAATGCTGATACTGGCATTCCTTACACTGAGTACAGAACTGCATTTCTGTGAGCTGTGCTGATGAAACTTCGAAAGACAGGTAAAATTGCCTTTCACATTCCTGGTTCCCTAGCTTTGAGGATGGGGACCAGAAGCTAGTTGAGTTGAGCTGAATGGTCTTTGCCCATCGCTTACGAGAAAAAATAAAGGTAAGTGATAGTGGAGACACTCCCCAGTGGCTCTGCACAGGCTGTTGCCCTCCAGAGCTGCTCCCGGCAGGAACTGGTCATGAAAAGGGAGAGGAAGCAGTTGTGTTTCCTTTCCCTGTGCTCACCCCAAGCACTGCCTGAGATGTGAGCAGCATTGAAACACTTTCCTCTTTCTTTTTCCTGCAAGTGTCCACTTGGTACAGTCATGTGCTTCCAGGCTCTGACTGGAGATACCTGGGGAAGCATGAGAGGCCAAAAGTCTCCCAAGAACTGTCAAATTTGGCATCCAAATGTTGACAGCGTTTAAACAAATCCTTTCTCTAAGCCTCCTGAGATGAAATTGTTTTCAATACTGCAATGGGAACTGGCAGCACTTGGTTAAGAGGAAGGTGGAGGTTCAGTGAGCCTGTGTGGCTGGTCCTAAATCCTCCAGCCTCAGACTGAGTCTCTACCATTTGCTGGCAGCCATGCTGGTGAGCTGGTGGATGTGTGCAGGGCATTAGGCACACGTGCACACACATGCATTCACTGTTCAGATGCTCATAAAAAGTGCCTGCATTTTATTTACTCAAGCAGAACCAGGGCTCTGGGTGAATGACAAAGTAGCACTTCATCTTCTCTTAAACACGACCACAAATTAGGACTCAACATTAAGATCAGAGCAAAAAGCTCTCTAACTTGTGTGTCTGCACGTGGCATCCTTGGAGCAAACTCTTGCTCCCCAACCGCCCATCTGAACCAGTCCTTTGCAAAGAGGCAATACTGCTTTAGCAGGGGCTGTACAATCATGGCTATTCCTTGTGCACTGGCCACACAATAATACACCACCAAAAAAAAAAAAAAAAAAGAAAAGAAATAAAAGGAGAGAGGAAGAGAAACGAGCTTAACAAAAGCAGAATAATATGTTAAGGCAAGGCTCACTGTGATGTGCTGTTTGAAAGCAGGCGGGCATTGAGTTGTCGTTACCAGCCTCCATCATTTGAGGGCACCCTAGTCTTTGATGTTGGCTGCAATTAGCTGCGGGAGTAACGTAGCAGCCATCTCCAGTGATGGCAAGTCTGTCTTTCATTGAAATGCTCTCTTCCCTCCAACCCTCCAGGTCAATGCTGCTGGGACTTGCTTCTTTACTGATGGCAGGAGCACATGCTGGGCTCGCAGATCACCAGCCTTATTGGTGTGCTGGGGATTGGAGGTGAACTGCCTAAAGGAGAGATGTGCTGGCATGCCAGCACTGCTATTGATTAATGCTAATTATCATTTAATTTAACCTCCAATTAGTTTTAATCAATTGTCACACTCTCCCTGAGTGTTACTGCGAGGATGATGTACAGGAAGGAGGATAATTGTCTTGAGCCTTTCCTTGCTTCCCAGATGGCTATTTTCTGTCCTTTTCTTTTGTTCTTAATAGAGCTGGGTGAATAATTCATTTGCCAAATTTAGCTGCTGTTGCTTCTTGTGCCTTGGAACTGTCTGCAAGTATAGTTTGACTATGTTGCTTGGTCCAAAATTTCTCATCACGAAATATCGGTGCTTGGTCTGTACAATGTGTTACAGCCACTTGATCCTGGAAATTCAAGCAGGGCAGTTGCATGGCTTTGTAACTCTGGGGATCCAGTTTTGCAAGAATTCTCCATTACTGTATCTTAAAAGGATGGTCACATTCATGTTTCTGTCACTCAGCGCATTTGCCTACCAAAGGCAAAAGCAGAGAGAAAGAGCAGTTACATCTGTATCTTCTCCAGGTCCTGAATCCAAGCTCTAGCAACCAGCCAGCACTAACTCAACTTCTTCTCCCAAGGGACCAACTCCTCTCTGTTAACAGCACCAGCCTTCTTAAAACTCTCCTATGTGGTCTTCCAACTGGAGCCAGAGAGACTGGTTTTGTCTGAGTATTGCTATGACAGCCTGGCCTTTTCAGCTTATATTTGAATGGATGGTGGCAGAATATATTCAGAGGTACTTGTCCAATGCTAATAATAGCTCTGTCTGTCCCAGTGAATTACAAAAAAGTATCAATTCACTAATCACCCCTACTGATTTTGTGTATGTTGCTGATGAAACATCAGGTAGAATTCCCTGAAGGTCAATAAATTAGGGCAGTTATCCAAAATTACCTTCTGAGGCCTCTCTGAAAGCTAAGGGAAAAGTGAGCAGAGCACAGTCCCATCTATTCTTGCCGTGGATCAAAAGCAACTCAACAATACCTCAGGGCATCAAAGACAGCTGATAGATCTAACAATAACATCTTGGAGCCCTGATATTCATCTGTAACCTGGACTGCCCATGCAGTGCAGTCTCTGTGCTGTACTCCGTCTGTACCTAGACCAAGATGGGTCAAGAAAGGCTGAGACAGTCAGGTGCTGGGGGAATTCACTTCCCTTCACAACTTTCTCATTAACCATGCCCACACTTGCAGAACAGAAGCAACACAGTCAGATTGCCAGCATCCAGCGACAGCTTGTTTGGACACCTTCTCTGCCCTTTCCCCAGATATCCCGTGCCGTCTGCTTGTCCTCATTTCAGGCGGAGCGGTTTCTCCCCTCCAGCCCTGCCACTGGGCATCTGTGGCACTGATCAAAAGCCATGGTGGATAATGCAGCTTCAGTTCAGGTCACATCCCACCACCAGTACTGCCTTTGAGCCTCTGCCACCGGCCAACCTGCCGCAAGGCAGCGGTGGTGCAGGAAGGCAAAAGTGTCCCAGCCCCACTGCTCTCTGAGGGCAAAGCTCTTGGCCTGGCCACCTCATCTCCCAGCGGTTTCCTCCCTTCCCTGCAGAAGTGATGAAGAAGCTTGTTCCTGGAGTACTGAGAACCTCCTCTGTGACAGAAACCAGGAGGACTCAGGTGCCTGGTAGGAAACATGTACTTGATGGCGGTTCTATGCCCCAGCTTGGTTGTCATTTGCTTTGTTTCAGAAAATAAAAGATTCACTTGTGTGTACAGCTGAGCTCTTCTTCCTCCTACCCAACCCATTTTGTCCCCAGTGGGTCAAATTACATGGACTCAGATGTCCCAGGCAGATAGTTATGACTTGGTTCAATGTTATTTCATTATAATCATTTAAGTTACAAGAGAATTTCAGTGAAAAGTAAAACTATGTAAAGAAAATCCATTGCTCCAAAGAAACGAAAGCTGACCCCGTGCTTGCCTTTGTGCATGGGCTGGATAACAAACCCATTGTAAGATTAAAATGAAAAAAGAAAGAAAGCCAAAGCTTGTTTTGTTCATATAAACACAAGACTTTCGATTTACTTTTCACAGAGCTTTGACTGGGCAACAGAAGAAATGTGAGCTATCTCACAATGTTCCCTTGGCATAACATGGTGCTTTCAGTCTCATTATTATTGCATTATATGTAGCACATCTGTTACTGGTCAGGAGCCAAACTATTTAATTCTATTAGATACATCTATACAGCTAAGTGATAATCTACACCAGGTTTATGGAACAAGCACTTAATTCTTGGCAGAGAGCAAC
The DNA here is from genome assembly GCF_028858725.1 of Colius striatus. Classification (NCBI taxonomy): domain Eukaryota; kingdom Metazoa; phylum Chordata; class Aves; order Coliiformes; family Coliidae; genus Colius; species Colius striatus. Next base: position 30,155,452 of record NC_084766.1, read on the forward strand.
TCAAGACTTGATACAAGAGCAACAGAATATATGCAGTGTAGTTGTAGATCAGTGTCAGAAACTGGCCAGAAATCATTTCTGCATTCTTCAGCATGCAGGCATTCCAGTGTGGGAAACTATTCATTCAATTTATTGTTCTAACATCTGTAAGTTATTGGATGAGGGGGAGGGGAGAGGGAGGAGAGGAAAACGCTCAGAGGGAAAAACGTTTACCTAACAAAATACTAACTCTTTCAGGGGGTTTCATGTCAGCACTCTGTAAATAATAGGAGCCTTTTAATGCACATGTGGTAGTATTTACTTTGTGGAGAGGTACACAAGAATCCTGTCTTGTTCAGAAAGCTTTGTGCCCCAACTCTGCTCAGGCATATAGTTTTTGCTGCATGTATTTTGTCTTAATCCACCTTTTATCTTGCTGATCACAACTACCAAAACCAAAGCCCCATCACATTGCCTCTGTTTGCAAGCACCCGTAGTGCAGGCTGAACCACAGGACACTGGGCTGAAAGAAAGAGCTCAGCCTCTCAGCTGGTGTGAGATGGCTCTGCTCCCCTTGCAAGGCACACAGCATTTTTCTCTCTCCTCTCTGCAAGACCCTTCCAAACTCTGAGGCAGGGAGAAGCCCCAGGTCCTTCCCAGAAAGGCAAGTAAACATGGCTTTACCCTCATTTTGAAGAGGAGGAGGAAGGGCACTGAGAGGTGATGACTTGCTGAGGGTTGCACAGGATGTCTGCTGCAGAGCTGGAACAGGGGCCAACTCTGAAATGTCAACAGCAGGGCTACCTTTGTCCACCAGACCATCCTTCCTTCCTCTATACTGAAGAATTGAAACAACTCTGAAAAGCAAAATAAAAGAGAGAGGGTCTCCACCTGCAGAGTTTTCTGACCTTCTACTGACAGGGCTTTGCTTCTTCCCCCACCCCCTCCCAGGTTTTGGTCTCTCAGTGGGAGTAATTGGATCTATTTCTGAAGGAAGTGATGTCAGCAGACTTGGGTGTTCCAGGAATAGTTATTTCCATATGATCCAAACAGGTCCTTACATACTGTGACACATACACTGTTGTAATTTAAACAGAGCTCGTTCTTTGGACTGAAGGCTCTTCATAAGAGTCTCCAGCTGGAGAAGAATTCATTTACTCATGGCCTTTGGGGAGCAGCAGCACCCTTAACTCTCTTCTGTCTCCCCAAACACCAGGCATTTGAAATTTTCCTGAGCCATCTTATCCCGAGCCTGACTCCATCCAGGGAAGAACACCTATTGATTTCAGAGGTCCTGCTCTGCTATGGGTCAATGTGCCTGAGCTCCATGGGGTATTGTGGTCAGCAGACTGGTAATACCAGAGAAATCATTCCTGGTTGTCAGCAGTGGTACTTGAGTTCTCATAAGGAAAACCCAGTCCTTGCACTTGAATTTACAAACTGAATCCAGAAGGATAAAAACCAGGCTTTGAATGAAGGGAAAAGGCTGTAACACTACTGTATTTAGGCTGTGAGCTCTGGGGACAAGTGCTGCCTTTCTTTTTCCAGTGGAGCTGTACAGCATCTAAATATTGTAGGGTCCTGGTTCATGACAGAGATCTGACATACGAGTAAAGTGCCAAAATAATAGCATTAAATACCAACAATAACATAATGAAGCAATAAATACTAATGAAACCTTGGAGGGAGGCCAAGTAGAAGGGTCTTCAAAGGCTGTGCTGCCCCCTACAACTCTTGATTCTGAATTGTACATGGCCTTCCACCCTAAGTGAAGTGGAGAGGTATCAAAGGAATGAGGTTCTTGCTTAACGTGGGCCCACAGCACACAGGGGTGTGATGAGGAGCAAGAAAAGTCTACGTCTTGCTTAGTCCCCACACCTTCCCCTCCTGTCTGGTACAATGTCCTTCTGTCCTTCCATACAGAGCAACATCAGGTCTTGAAAACGGTTTAGGAGCTTTCAGAGGTTGTTTTAAATTCACCTCATTATTCAGCATTATACTTGCATTTCTCAAGTTCTCCCCAAGTCAGGGGTGCCCAAAGCAAAGCAGCCCTGACCTGTCTTCTCCTTCCAGCTGAAGCCCTTGGGCAGACCAAGTCAGGAGGAGGGAGGCACTGTTGACAACAGTAATTTGTACCATATTTGTCAATGTGCAGACTTGTAAAAAGTTAATTTCTCAGCACCTGAGTTTCTGTTCGTTAAACAACCCACACTCCCAGATAGCCTAGAGACACCCTTCAGGGGGGCTGTCTGAAGGAAAGAGTCACCAGTGGCTGAATCTCTGGCTTCCATCCAGCATCTTCAAGGTGAGCTTTGCTCTCTGAGGTACAGGGAGCAGAACAAGTGCATCTTTTATACCGACCAGACCAGTCTGAACCACTGTGGGGAGGAATTTATGACATTTTCTTGAAAATAGAGAGGGAGAGAAACCCAAACCCAAATCATAAGAAAAGTCACATATGGTTTTTACTACTTCTTTTCCATTTGCTTTGATCACTGCTCCAGAGTGTTGTACTTTGTGAGAATGTCCACCAGAGCTACTGGTACCATGCTGAACATACATACTGATACCCAGAGGTTCGGTTGTGCACAGCAGCAGTTCCAACATCACTCCCCTGTGCATGGGAAATTCACACAAATTAACAGCAGTAGCAAAAATCACATTCAAAACATTTAAAGCACTGTCAATTACCCCACCAGAATTGCTCTGTCACTTTTCATGGCACTATCTCTCTCCTTCCTGCTCACAGCTTCTCAGCTATGCCAATGAAGCATCTTGGCATCATGCTGCAAACTGGGATTTTGCAGTTAGCAACTTGAAACTTTCCAAAATAAGATTTTTTTTGTTTGGGTTGATTTGATTTGGTTTGGTTTTGGTTCACATCACTACAGCAAAGCTAGCAAGGTGCTGGTGACACGGGCATTTGCTTACTAAAGTGAGGTGACTTCTGCAGACAGGAAAAAATTTGCTACAAAAATCAACCTCTTGAGAGTAATCCCCGATCTCCTAAAAGTCTGCAGTTCACCAGTTTAAAACTATTGATGTGATAATATCAAATCCTGATGCTGGGCTTCAAAGAAAGAACTCTCACTCACCCTTCTGTTCAATCTTCCTGTTGCATGTTATTTGTTTATACACTTGGTAGGCAACTGTCACCCCTAGAAGGGGCCAACACACAAACATATTTTGCCTACTCTTTTCTTGCCATTGTCCAGAGCTGAAGACTCAGGGCATGATATTAGAACACTACTGCAAATAATCAAGTGACAGGCATTTAATTTCCAGTGCTGCTCGGCAGGTTTTTTTCTCTCCCATCCTTCCCATAAGAGACAGAACAATGTAAGTGGAATACCTCAAAGGGAGTAGTTTGTTGTAATTTAAAACTGAGAAAATGGATGAAGGATCTAAGCTACAGGTATCTTACCTAGCAGACCACATCATATTCCTGGAGCACTACGTGGCACCTCAGCTGTGCTGAAGCCTTGGCTTTGTGTTATCACAAACCCAGCTTTGGGGAAGTGAAGGTGTTTTTGTTGTCCGCTGATGTCACTTAAAATCTGCTGGTACCATTCATAGGAATATAGTTAGACACTGTAAGAAAACATTCATCTGTTCATCTGCTAATACAGGATGCAGTTCCCTTCAATAAAATCAGTATGAAACTGTGAGGGGAAGCACCAGGACAGAAAAAAAATAACACCCTGGGGCTAGTGCAGATCTGCTAACACTTAACACTTGGTGGAGAAACCTCTGGCTAGCAAGAGCTCAGTGGTCATGGTGTTGGACAAGGTTTTGAGAGGTCTGAGTTTGTTTCCTAGTCTACACGAATATTTCTGTGCCCCAGCTCCCCACTTCTGAAAGTGGAGTTGCTAAGGAATTGAACCTGGTGAGGGCAATGGCCCTTTGTGTCCCACTTGGTTATGGACTCACACTGCACTGCCTTCTAGAGCCTACAAGTTCTCCATATGCAGTTTAAAATAACCATTCAGTCATCTGTAATGCAGCCAATTGCACTGTAATTCTATAAGGCACGTGTGGAGGACATGTAGCTAACAGAGCTGGTTAGAAAATGTGGGAATCTTTTCTAGGGAAAATCTAAAATAACTTTTGTGTTTATGTTTCTGAATTTGCTTGTTTGCTTTTGGTTAAGTAAACTTTTCTTTCTTCCTTTAAACAGCTTTTATTCTCCTCTGTCTTCTTTTTCATTTTGTCACCAGAAAAAGTGAAGGAAGAGTAAAGCCCTCGAAATCTTTAAACCTTGCTGGTTATTTTTTTGGGATTGTTGGGTTTTTTTGGTTTAAAAATGACAATTTATAAAAAAACCAGACATTTCTATTTCATGAAATTGTTTTTTCATGACTGGAAAGTATGGCTGAATTGAAGAGGCCAAATATCCCAAGGCCTCATCTTCTCCAATTGCAGCTGGGGAAAATGAAATGAAGTGATGACCCCGAGGCCACAAAGTTGGGGCAAGTGTTAGGAGAGACATTTAGACCACAGGAATCCCTGGGTCCTCTCCCAGGTCCAGACTATCACTGCTCACAAGGCAGATGCAGGAGATCTACTGTAACACCACTGTGCTGTGTACAGGGAGAATCGTGGAATTATTTTGGTTGGAAAAGACCTTTAAGATCGAGTTCAACCACCGTCTTCACACTGCCAAGCTCACCACTAACTCATGGGCTCAGCACCTCAGCTGCACAGCTCGGCAGTTGGTGGGATGGGGACTCCACCAGCTCCATGGGCAGCCTGGGACAGTGTCTAACAACCCTCTCAGGGAAAAAGCTTTTCCTAATCTCCAATCTAGACCTCCCCATGCGCATCTTGAGGCCATTTCATCTTATCACTTGTTACTTGGAAGAAGAGAGCCTCAAGGGCTTCCCCCTCCACCTCCATACACAGAAGAAGTATCCTTACACCTTCAAGAAGTAGCACAGTGCGGGGCTTGGCAGTAGGTGTAGGAGAGCAGGCAACACTGGGCAGGATGCTGTTGCTGAGACAGGGGCTGTGCGCGGGGCACAGGCAGGAGCATGAGGAAAGGCCGCTCATAGATCTACAGACGCTTGAATTAATTGGCTGCTGTTTACAGCTTGGGTTTATCGCTCAGCTTTTAATTAACTGCTTCCGGATTTAATCTCGCAAATGTTCTGTCTTCGTCCTTGTTTAATCCAGCAGTCTAATGGCAAGCTTATTTATGCAGATCAATACTGTTTACAAACATGAAAGCCGTCTGTTGGTTTTTGAACTCTATGCGTGATGGCATTGGTTATCAATAGCTGAAGCAGCCCCAGCAGGTGGTATGTCAATATGCAGCCAGTCGATATTCATGGAGCAGCCAAGATTAAAACTGTTTTTTTAGCAGGAGTGGGAGGGAACTGCCTAAACACCTCACCATATTCATATATGGAGGATTTACTACCCGCTCCCCTCTCCGCCTTGCCAGCTTTCTTTTATTTGGTTGCAGCCACCTGAATGGAGTGTTAATGAGAATAATCAGGTTATTCAAGAACATGCGTGTGATGGGGGAAAATATTCCCACAACCTGCTCTGGACTCAGCCTCCTTGAGCCAGCTCACCTGCAACAGTGTCTCCCTCTACTAAAATATCCTAAGTGGCAGCAGGGAAGACCTGTCTTGCTCCCTACACCTAGTTTGCTGTTGATTTATGTTGAAATTACTGAAAGCATTGGATTATTCTCCACTTATTCTGTTGACTTCAGTAGGCATGGAAGAACCCTTCAGAAGTTGCTTTTGTGAAAACAAAGTATGAGAACCCAGTGGCTGGTAACCCTTTGGTGAAGGGATTCATGGAGAGCAACTCTTGATGCGAAGTTGCTCCTGCAGCCCTGTGTCTCCTTAGACCTCCTCTGCTGCTTGTACCTTGGGGCAGCTGTTGGCAAAACTGTGAAGGGAGAAGACAGTGTTTTCCACCAAGTTACATGGGTATGAATAACACAGGGTCCCAGTCCTTTAGGGACTGACTTGTGCTTATCTGTTGCTCTAGATGTAGTCTCTGCTAAAGTCAGTGGCCCAGTTTTTAACACCCTGATAATCACATGCAAATCTCTGAAAAAGCAGAGGTGTTAGTCAGTCACTAGCCAGGGCTAGTGGGAACTCTTCTTGGGGAGAATTATAGGTATAAATGTGGAACACAGAGCCTGATTTTATATGGTACAATCTTAACCTACCAACGCAAATGAGATCAGGTTTTCCTGTGCCTACTATTTATTTGCAGAGTACTCCCATCATAAGCTGTATTCAGGGACCAAGCCCCTGCTGTGCTGGGAATGGTACAAGCATAGCTAATTGCATGTTTGCTATAAACACAGCTCTTACACAGTTGTTACACCTTCCATAAATACATTTCTAATAATCAGCAGACAATAGTATGGGCAAGCCAGAAGCATAACACAAAGCATAAGAATAAATTGCATTTAATTACAAGGAGAATCTAATTAAGCCTGATTTTCTTAGACCAGTGTTAGACTGGGAGTAACTTCATACACATTAATAGAGTTGTAACACATGTGACCCGTGGTATAATGACAATGACTACTCAGGGGTGGATTGTCAGATTGATGCATGGCATGACACTAACTCCGTTCCTTAATTTCAAAGGTGCCGAGTAGATCATTTCTATGCAGAACGTAAGGGCTCCAATCCCCTCTTTACCTTTGTGCCTTGGCTTTGTATTTTTGGCCATTTGCAGCATTTGCTGACATTTTCCAGCCTGTTTGTTCTAATATTCACTGTCAATTATGTAGCCAGGAACAAGCCTCTTGGGGCAACAGCTGCAGTGTTTGCATTGGGGTCCCGTGGCCTCCTTGGATCGAACACCCTCCGCAGCCTCTCAGGGGGGTATTTTGTTCTCTGAGTTCAGAGAGAATTTCATGGTGGTTTAGTTTTGACGCTTCCCCAACGACTCGCAAAAGGGGGGAAAGTAGGACATCGGGAAGGGGAAATGTGGGGACACAGAGGGAATCATAGAATGCTGGACCAGCGTCGGGCTTTGCCAAACCAAGCTGGATTTTGGAGCGACTCACTCTTGTATACAGGAGGGCTAGTTAGAAGCTGCTGATCTGTTCTTTAGCAACTTGTGGCACACGGCAGCCTTTGTCAGGCTGGCAAAGTCGGAGCAGCTAATCAATTTTGCTTTATTCTCCTAGCCACAGACCCTCGCCTACAAAGCACAGCGCCGGTTTTAATAGTGACATCTTGAGCGCCTTTCAGAGTCTGCTTGAAAGCAAATATAGGCCTTTTAATAGGTTATTTTAATGCATTAAACTACGGAGAGGAGGAAGAGAAGGGGGGAAAAAAAATCCCTGGCACATACATCTCTGCAAAAGTTTCAGAGTCTGGAAGAATCTGATCCAGAAACAAAAGCCCTTTGAATCTCTCCCCTTCGCTGCTCCCCCATGCCTGGCTCCCCCTCCCCTTCCTTCCTTCACTTCTCCCTCCTCCCGCTGAGCAGTAACAGTGCCAACTTATCAGATACTTTTAGCTGCCAGCTTCCCAGATACTTTCCTTTGAATGTGACCTGGCAGCAGCTCGCTGCAACTTTTGAACTGCTATATATGTCATATGCTAAGAAGAAGAAGAAGAAGCAGCTGAAGTATAATGACTACTGGAATACGCGATTCAAGACAAAGTCAAAATGCTTTCAGTGGGGAGCGCGAGGCAATTTATTTTAACTCACAAGGCAACTTTGCTAGCCGGCAGGAAGGGGGGTGGGGAAGCAAGCAGGATAATCGTCGTATTTTATCTTCACCTGAGGGCTGCAAGTCCATCACTAGTATCCACAAAATTCCCCTCCTGACAGCCCTGAGGTGCCAGTAAGAGTTCGAGGCGAGGAGAGAGAGAGGGAGCGAGGGCACATGCCCCATTGGCAAGGAGGCAGCTGAGGGGTACCATATGTCCACTGGGGATGGGAGAGATCTCAAGCTGAGGGGACAAAGGGGAAACTGAGGCAAACTGGCTCCAGCTGCTGCAACAAGTCTGCAGCAGAAATAACATCAGTGATCAACCACCTGAGTTTCCACTTTCTGGGTCAATGAGAACCCTCTGTCATATGAAGGAAGAAAAAATGCCCATCAATCCAAAATACACATGGAAACAGACAAACAGCTGAGCCTCCCACATCAGTACTGGCTCAGGAAGAGGCTATTGTAAGTAGTCATTCAGCGTTGATTGGATCTTTTTTCCTTTTCTTTGGAAATTCATGGATTTTGACATGTTGCTTTAAAATGAAACAAACCAGTTCTGGAGGGAAGCATCTGATTTTAAAAAACTCTGGCAAAACCAACAAAAAAAAAACCCCACTCTGATTTAATTGAGAAGAAATAGCTTTGATTTTTGAAGGAAAATAGGTGTTCTTTTAGGAAGGTGGAAATGGAGAAGTTTACAATGCTGAGACATGGTGCAAAACAATATGGTTTATTTAATAGTTGTTCCAAGTGATTGGATGGATTCTTTTCAGCTTTTACCTGGAAGGAAACATTAGAATTCCCAAATTTTCTGTTTCAGGATAGAGCAGATGCAGTTTTCATAAGCTATGGGGTATCCTGCACAGTAGAAAAACAGGTTCCCGACCAGCTATAGCTCCAATATGTTTAATTACTGCAATGCTAGAGAACTTTCTGCATGTAGCTGCCAGTGAAGGCTGTTAATAAAGAAGGAGTGGGAATGTTGAGACTGGAGGAATGGGGTTCAAGATGCTTCCTCTAGCTCCCGGGTCATTTTGCTGCAGGAAGCCCCCGAGCACTCTCTGCACCTCTGCGTACTTCTCCCTGAAACAGGTAGACTGATAATTATTCGTTATAAAGTTTATTAGTGTCCTTGGCACACTTCAGCAGACGCAGATTAAGACCACCTTGGCCCCAAGGAGTTTGCTGGTACATTGCCACCCTCGCCGGGGCTTGGCAGGAGACTTAATACAATAATTTCACAAAGCGCTTTGAGATCAGGGGATGAAAGCTGCTATAGAAGTGCAAAATATAATGATTAATTGCCTTTTCTTGGTGGGAAGTTGCTATCATCTCTTCACTTTCTGTGACTGGCAAACCGGAGGGAGTATTTAACTTTTAAAAAAAACAACATCTTTACAAAGTAACAAATTAAGATGCAAATCTGGAGGGGATTTTTCCCTCTTCTTTTTTTTCCTCCCTCTCTCTCTCCTTCTCTCTCTCTGTTTTGGGTTTGGTTTTTTTTTTTTTTTTGCTAATTGGCAGAAAATTAATGACTGTGTTTCTGACTGAGCAGATGCTCCCGTCAAAAAAAGGCAGATTTGGAATTTCTCTAACCCTCCTTTTAAAAACACATCAAGAAGGCAGTAGCATGTGGCAGGTCAGAAATTAAGCGAAGGTAACTGTACAGATTGTAAAGAACACAAAGGAGGTTTTGTGTGTGTGTGCATGTGTGTGAAAGAGTGAGGGGGGAGTGCTATTTTTCCCCTCATCGCTCCCTTTTGTTTTAACTTCCTTGCATCGGATTTTATGGGGGTTTTTTTTTGTTTGGGTTTTTTTTGTTGTTGTTGTGGCATTTTTGTGGGGTTTTGCTGGGTTGGTTTTTTTTTTTCTTTTTAAAACCCATATTCCACTGCAGCTCATAATTAGCAGCCAGGCCTCTGGGACCTAATTAACCAATTCAATTAACAAAAAAAGCATACAAGTCACCCTGACATTTGTCAGCCATTAGGAGGGATGTCAGGCTGGCAGGTTCTACCGACACATTAATGATGATTAGCTCATTTGCAGCTCACTTTTACCCCAGGTGTCCACCTGGAGAGACTGGCACGGAACACTCAGCAGACAGGGAGAAGGGCTGGGGCTGGGAAGAGCTTTACCGCAACTGCAGTGACCCTCAAAGGGAGGTTTGACCTTTCATTGAACGTATAATCAATAAGTTTTTTGCCTCGGTTAAGAGGAGCTGCTGTCCCCTCATCTGGCTCCCGCGCTTGCTAACCTTCAGAGGAGAGCTCGCCCAAAGAGCCAGGGGACTGGTGCTTGCCCCAGGGGCTGAAAACCCTTCTTTTTCAACTCCTTCAGTGGGAGAGAGGCCTTTAGAAACATTTTCCTTGTCGATAGCGCTGTTTGCTTGCTTACCGCAGCAGGGCTCCTTCACTTGGCTGGGGCTGTTTCTTAGTTCAATCCAAGCTCTTTGTTCTCAAGATTGATTAACTACAGTACTCTATATAATATAAGCAGATATTTATATAGACGTTGCTTCCGTTCCTGCCTCTGATCTCCCTTAATTTAACTCCATTTCCCCAGCAGCTCTGATTTAATAATAAGTGGCTGATTGTTACGGAAATGAAACCAAGATAAACACCAGCCAAGATCGCTTCCAGGATGGAGGGGTGTTTGACCCTTTGGAGGTTTTTTCCTTGTTTTTCCAGCACCTGATAGGAACTTTCCTTTCCCACCCAGGTGACCAGCTCTGAGACCACTGCGGACTCTTGCTGTCCAAGGGAGAGTTGGATTCACTGCCCGATGGGCTTGCTTAGGCTTAGTGGAGCAAAGGCAGCACTGAGATCTGCTCCTGGGGGGACACACGCGGGCTTGGCTAAGGTTCATGGGCAGCCTCTTTATCTCACGGAGGTTGTGAGGGCAGTTTGTGTGCGTGAAGCAAAGCACAGTGATGGGGACATACCTTTCAGTGTAGTGCAGGAGTCAGTTCCCACCGTGCTGGACCTGCGGTGATGCTGCCAGCACCCCACTTCACCCTGCCCAGCCAGCCTTCACCCTGCCCAGCCAGCCTTCACCATCCTACTCTGCTCCAGGCAACCTAGTCCCAGCTGCATGCTTGCAGCATTGAGTGGCACAAGACGAGGATAAACAACATGCACGGGAGTCACCAGGAGCCTTCTCAGGGGCGTCTGCATTTCTCCTCTCTCCTTCAGACCTGTCTGATTGTGCTTTTCCAAGAGGCCAGAGTATATCAGTTTCCTTCTCATTGCTTCTTATTCTTCTCCATCACACTGTTGGCCAGCCCCAGCCAAGAGCAGACCACGAACTGCTATCAAGAGGCAGATTTCTTCCTTGATTTTGTTCTGTGAGTTTCCTGCCCGCAGGGTGAACTCCTTGCAACCAGAGGCTGTGACAGCAAAGCATGAAACCCAGGCACATCATCCCCGAGCAGTTCAAAGGCAAATCGGGTGCTTTCCTTAATTTCAGTTAAATCCTAACTGTGCTTTCGTATTGACTAATCACCGAGGGGCTGATTCAGCTCACTCTGCAAAACAGGACCTGTGTCAATAGCTAGAGCCAAACACTCCTTCCTGGAAATCTGCAGCGCACAATAGTAAATACAGAGAACCAGGACTATTCATGTATTAACAATGCAGCGGCAGCAGCCCTTTATTGTCACACACATTGTTAAACCCACAAAGAGCAACTGGTAGGTTAAATCTATTTTAGCTGGGAAAGCTTGACAAAAATCCTTGCCACCAAGCATTTGATACTGATCACAGTGTCACATCAGGGAACAGCAAGCTCAAAAGAACGAGTCATTTTTTTCATTTCTGAACTTTAGAGGCAACGGCCTCTCCTCTTCGCTGGCTCCCCAGGTCTCAGTCCTCTTAGTAGGAGGTGGACTCCTTTAAAAAAAACCCTTTTTCCTTCGTGCCACTCAACGAGAGCAAATTTGGGGAGGGGGAAAGGGAGGGAAAAAAAAAAGCAGGAAACATACAATAATGTATTGAGGCAACACAGGTGGATAGGGAATGTGAACACAAGCTTCTTTCTCAAGGGAAATCAAATCCAAACCTCGGGATGGCAGCAAAGGGTGAGGCTTGAGAGGCAGCAGGACAGCTCGGTGGCAAACAATCACGGTGTAAATCAGCTGTCCTCTCATACAGAAACATCCAACATAGAACATCTCTCTGAAATAAATACCTTGGAATTAACACAAAAGACTCAACTCAGATGGATTGGTTTGAGTCACAAACACTGCTATAACCTATCTATTTTTCCTAGGAGTTTTCCATGTGATGAGCCCACTTTTTTTTCCAAGTAACACATCTCCATCTGAAATCATGCTAATTTTCATGGCTTTACAGGCAGACTCCACAGAGATCTCTGTTAAAAAAAAACCTCACAACTTTGAGCTTTCATAAGTGAAAACAAAAAGAAGGTGGGAAAACAAAAAAGTCTTATACAGCACCATATGTCCCCATTGGAGGGGTCACTGAATATTGGCAGGGAGGTTTGGAGAGACAAGGAGATATCAGTGCTATCCAACTGGTAGAGTTTATCAGTTGCCTAGTAAGATATTATTTTCTTATTTAGATGATGGCAGTGGGTGACTCTCTAAAAGGTTAATTCAAACCTTCCAAAGTAGGATCCCATGGTGATTTTATAACCCAGGTATTGCTTTTATAAGGACCTTGAAGATAGCTCTGTAAATGTAGATGCCTCTCCTGTCAAGGTGTTCCTCTTAAATTTTATAAGTGGACTTTCCAATTAATAGGGATTACCAGTCACTGGGAGGATAAGGCCCAGGGCTCTCAGCACAAGGCTTCACCATTTTTTACAACTCCCATGCCCCAGAGCAGCAGGGAAAGCTGTAGATACAAAAGTACACATTCTGTATCTGCTGGGAAAAGCAGATGACAGTGGGTCCCTGAAAATTCTTCCATGTATACATGAATGAAGAGGGGTCTGGATTAAGATCTTTGGATGTAAAAAGACCTTGAAAAAAACCAATAGGCAGGATATTCAGAGATGACCTCACCAGAGGTCATCATGGCTGGCATGCCATGGAGGCAAATCTGACATTAACAAATTTCCAAACTAAAAGAAACTTGTCGTAATCCCAGAGCAACCCAAAAGGATTTCTTAAGGGTGAAAAAAAAAAAGAAGAAGAAAAAGAAAAAAGTCAAGATCTGCTTCAAAATCAGGGCTGCACTAACCCTAATGCATTAGCCCTGAGAGCTGCCCAAGCACCATCTTTCTAGATAATATCGCATTAACACACTCAGACACTTTCTTTCCCACTGCATTGTTTCTTCTCATTGCATCGTACTTGATAGGAGCAAGTTAGGTGCTGAAGCAGTATCCCTCTGTCTGTCACACTGCCAGCATGAGGAGGCTGTGACAAGAGCATGGCCTGTCCCAGAGTCCCTAGGATCCCTCCAAAAAGGCAACCCTGTAGCACATGTCAAACCACATACAGAAAGACAAAGTTGTCTGCTGCTTCGCCATATCTCCTCCTCTTGGTTCACGCTGCTGTGTTTATGCACTGAGGACTTCCATGCTGACACCAAGCTCCAAATAAACATCATCCACCTCAGCTCAAGCCCTGGGTGCCTTAGAGCTATCCCAAGGCCAAGGGGAAACAGCAACTGCGCCTCGATCCTGCTGCTGGAGGCTGCAACTCGGCTGTGGTGCCTACACTGAGGTTCTCTGTGGTATCACCACTCTGCTGTGAACCTTATGGCTCAATTTTATGGATGAATTTTATGCCATTGAAAGTCAGCCAGACAGAACAGAGGCTGTTTGCTCAGCCATAGCAGGAGCATCTGAAAATACTGACATCTTGTGACAGTTTGGAGTGAGATGACAACAGAAAAGAGCTGGAGAGCCTGCGGGGTGTCCTTGCCTCTTTAAGGACTGGAGATTTTAAAGAGGCTTTTACATATTATTGCCATTTCTCACATGCTTTCTGCACCATAGCCCTTTTGTGGACCCTGCTGCTGCCAGAGTGAGCAGGTCCATGTGATCATTTAAGCACATTTAAGCCCTGAGTTTCTGCCCTCCTTGCTGACAATCCTTACTGTTACTCTTCAAACAAAGATATGACAGTCTAAGGCTTGAGACTCTGTCCAAGCAGAGAAATCTCTCCAGAAAAAACTTGAGCTCCCATCTAAACCAGGTGTGCATGAATGAGAGAAAAGCTCAAACAGAGGAAAGGCGAGGGACAGATTTCAAGGCTCATGCTCAGCTGCAGTTATGTGAATGCTCCTCTTCCTTACCAACACAAAGTCAGACTGGATATTTGTCAGGCTGAGGTGACAAGGGGACCAGACAAGCTGAGAGAAGTGCACATGAGCTGCACAATCTCCTCAGTCACCTGGAACCCATCCTGCACCCACACACACCTTCCTGGGCTAATGGCTGTCAGGCTCCCAGCCCCGCTGTGGGGATAGTCCTCTTCCCACTCCATCTCACCTCATCCAGCCTCCTCTGTCCCCTACAGTCCCCTCCCAGCAGAACCAGGACTTTCTTGGCCACCCCTGTGTCCCTGTGGGCAGGGGCCACTTCCAGGAGCAGTGCAAGGGATAAACCCCATGCCCAAAATCTGCATGGAGAGTGGCAGTAGCCCCACGCAAATAAAACATCTCAGTGACACAGAAAACTGGTTTTAGCCTCTTTACTGTCACCAGTGCTGGAAACATCTGGCTGCTGCTGAAGCAAATATTTACTGCCAGCAGCCCAGGAAGGGAGGCAATGCTGTGGTGTGTGTTATTGCATCCTCACCCAAATATTCATCATGGCTCAAGGGGCCGATGGAGCTGTCACCCTCCCACTATAGAAGGGAAGGGTGCTGTCAGGAGAAGGCACACAGTCCCTCTGGCCAGATCAGGCTGTCAGTATCTCCAAGTGCTCATCTTATGTTTGGTTCTTTGCTTTTTGTTGGCACATAAATTTTGAGGCTTTATTTATGAAAAATAAGGATTTTAAAGGCATTACCACAGAAACTAAGGTGGCCCTTTTTCACCTGGCCAGCTTGTGCTTCCAGATGGCAGAAGTTCAGTCTCAATACACCTGGATACTGCCAATCCCAAATATTTAAATTCCAGAATCAGGGGATTTGCTTTAAAACTATCAAATGAAAAAAGAAATGGAGGTGTTTTTTTACTTATCTATCTGCTTCAGTCTTTTGAGGAATGAGCATCATGTTTTCAAATGATACTGGCAACCACTGTGAGTGATTTTTCATTTTTTTTTAAAGAAATGTCAAGATTTTCATATATTCACATGATTCCCAGAGCTGGCAATTTAAGGGAAATTATTCAAGATTAAGAATAAAGCTGTGAAAGCTGGTATTGTTGGCAATGTGAAAGTTATTTCTTAATTTAACTGCATAGTAGAAATGCAATAAAAATAATATTATAAGGTATTAATTATAGCATCTGTACAAATGTCATTTAAAATAGGAATTTTACCTAATTAATTGAATTCCTTTTCATTTGCAGGAGTATGTCATAGGGAGCATCAAAGAAATAAATGCTGAAAATGATGAGAAACAATGTAAAAGATTTGCTGTGAAAAAAAATAGAGTTGTTATAATTTGAAAAGAAATAGCTGTATGCTGGTTGAGAAACCAGTCAGCATTTCCCAACTACTTTTATTAAAGAGAAACTAGACTGTTTTCAAATTTCTTTCTTTGAAAGAACCTGAGGTGTTACGAATAGTCTGCTAAGCAGAGTCCAGGTAAGGCTGATGAACTGCTTTAACCAGCCTCTGTTTCCAAAATTAAAGTTCTGTGGGCAGAAGAGGTCGTCAGGGTGGCTTGCTTTTTCCTTATTGAAGTCGTGTTTGGGCTTCACAGATTTTAAAGCCAGAAGGGACTATTATGATTCCTTTGCCTGACCTCCTGCATAACACAGACTGCGGAACCTCACCCAATAATTTTCGCATCAAACCCATAACTTCTGTTTGATCTAGAGCATATCTTTTACATCAAGACTGAATATCTTCTTAAAGACTTCAAAAGTGATGGGGAATCTACCAAGCTCCTAGATAAGATAGTTTGAATTTGTCTAACTTCAGCTTTCAATCACTGGATCTCATTATGCCTTTTTCTGCTAGATTAAAGACCCTTCTTCCATCAGAAATCTCTTCCCCATGTAGGTACTTGAAGACCTTGAGAGGGTGATAAGAGAGGACGATATTTCTTGAATGGGTGAAGAGAATGTGTCATCTTCACAAAGATAAAAACTTCTCCATGGATATTCTTTATTTTCCCCCCAGCTTAAAGCTGGTAAAAGGTGAAACCAGTAGACTACTCTAGTGAGTAAAGATTACTCCTAAGAATAAGGGCTACAGTGTCAGGCTCCAACTCACTCATTGTAAGGCATATTACTGTGGGTTTGGAAATGTCTGTCAATTAAATTGCACTTCATTTTGCCAGGTAGTGATGTTACATAGGAGGATGCACCATCTGCCCACATGATCAGAGATGGTGTTTTTAACAGGCATTTACAGTTTTAATCCACTCAGGAATGATTCATGTTGTGATTTTTTTTATCCCTTCCTTTCTAAACACAAGTACGAGAATAGCTTCACCTCAGGCTACGTCTGTTTTAGAAATGTTTACTACAGTCCCAGCAAAAACAGTCTATTTTTTGTGTGTGTGAATCTACATGAAGGGCTAATTTTTGCTGTAGGCTAATTGTGAAATTACATAGACTTTTCTTTTAAAAAAAACCAAACAAACCAAACGACAGAACACAAAGCACAGCCCCTCCGTTCCCAAACAACCCTTTCCTGGCCATCTAAAACAGTTTTATTGGTGGAAAATGGAAGGGGGGAAAATAAGCAGAGGAAAGAAGTATTTGCATGAAGGTCAGTGTCTCTTCTCTTCATGGAAGCCTTTTCCTCCCCCTTATTTGGACTATTGACAAGAAGCTGCAGTAATTATTTGACCAATGTGTTTACAGGCGCACTACACTGCATCTTGTTTAGTTTGTCCAAGGTGGATGTTGCCATAAAGGGTATTTAGCAGGAATGCTCCACACCCTTGTGTGGAGGAACAAATGAGATTATTAATGGTCAGTGTTAAGCCACGTGCTCCTGGGGTTCACATTATAAACTCTGTCCTGTATCTTTTCTTGACAGGACACACCACTCACTTCCACATACACTGACTGACTTGAGATGCCTGGAAACAATACTCTATCATTGACTTGATTTGTCATCTACATCTGAATGTATTGCTCTCCCTTCTCCTCCTCCTTTTCGTTTCAATGGAACTGTGTTTGCATTTACTATTGAGAAGCATGCATGGACCCATCTCTGCCATGCACCTAGAAATGTAACTTTGTACATGTGAATAGGTGGTCACTCAGCTGAAGGTGCAGCTGCCCTGGGTCACAGTGGTAGTCACTAATTCCAGACTGCAAAAGCGGAAAATGCTGCATGGAATCATGCAATGTTCTCCCATTCCTCCACAGAGCACGAAGGCAGGGAGGTTAAGCACCATGTCTGTGGTCCACTGGGTACCTGGGCCAGAGCTGGAGGCTCCCAAGCTCATGTCTTGAGCCTTTCCAGTACCATATCTTTCCAAATGGAATGTCAAACAGCACGTTAGCAATGGCTTTGAGATTAAGGAAAAACTGAGGGGAAAGGGAGTGTTATTTCATTAGATAACTAAAACTTCACCATCACAGGTGGTGACAAACACAAGCTCTGCAGGATCAAATCCTCCAAACAGAAGATGGATATGACAAGAGCAATCCCTGCACAGAGAAAATCCTTCTTTATGGCTTAAAAAACTCCAAGTGTGTTAACATTGCGTTTCACTTCTTTTCAGGGTGCTCATTAGGGATAAGAATGGAAATAGTTAATGGTATTTTTGGTCTAGCTCAGCAATGTTTTGGATAACGATCAAATTCTGGATGTTTCAGCAGAATTGGCTTTACCAACATTGCGAGGTGCTCCAGCCTCTCCTGTGGGTTTTAGCCACAGGCTTGTTGAGCAGTGGAGGTCTGGCATTCAGCCAGTGTCATCCAAGGAACTGAAAGGATCTGAAGAAGCTGGGCGGGTTACGTGCATACAGACAGGTCTGCTTTATTAAAGCAGGCAGGGCACTGGGTTTACCTTCTGGACCCAGCATTGCCAACACAAACTAAACTTTCCAGTGCTCAGCTGGGAATTAGCCCACAGGTCCCAGTTTCAAAGGCACTCCTGGATCAGGAGCTAAATGAGTCCCAGCTCAGCCCTAGATTGCAAACGTGGAGCAGAAGAGGCTGTTTGCTTCTTAACAAACTCCATGACTTTGCCTCCTTCATGCTGGCTGACCACGTTGTACTGTGCTCCAGTCACGAGGATATTTAAACAGCTGGATTAAAACACCACTGTCTTTGGTCATGCCCAGGCTCTCTTAAGCAAGGAATATTAAACCAGCATTGGACAAATAGATTTTTTAAGTGAAGGCTCTTGTAAAGGCCAATTATCATCCCAAGATTTTGCATCAGCTCCCCATGGACACTGCAGCCTGTCTCCTCACACACAGGTGACAGCTAATGTTCCTAAAGAGATGAAAAAATCATTTGAAAACAGGTTCCTTTGCACCTGCCAGAGGGTGTTTTGTTGAAAAGGTTTGTGTGAGTTTTCTTCTTCTCTTTCTACTAAGAAAAGATTTGCTGTATACCCTTACTCCAAATGCCTCACACCTCTGAGAGGTGCAGGGTACATATATAACATCTCCCTACATTGTGTCTGCTTTCTTAACAGGACAGAAAACGTTGATTTCCATTGGCAAATAAAAGCAGTCAGTGCTGGTTTTTTCCCTCTGTGCTCCACAATTTCTCAAACCCTACATTATTAATCTTCACAGACCAAATCAAGGAATCCTTACATCATATAAGACTCACCCTAAATTCAATGTGTTATTCTGTGCAGATAGATCTTTGTAACAAATGAAAGATCACCAGGTATTGCTTCGACTGGATGATGCTTCAGGAGCTGTTAGAAATTTGCATAATGACCTTCCATCATTAGAAATACTGAATTGGAACCATATTGAATGGTGGCATTAGGACAGACAAACACATTGCATCAAATCACAGCCAGTATTCACATCACCCTCTAGTTCATGCTTTTCTTCAAACTTATATTTAAGGCCATCCCACAAGTTTCCAACTCCTCATCTGGTCTCTTCCATATTATTTACTAAGTCATATCTGTATTGGAGGCTGTCCTCCAGTAGCATGGAGAGAGTGTTCTCCAAGATAGGTGACCTGCACATACAGACAACTCTGAGATACCTGGAATCTGAAAATTAAGTTTAAAGTCCTATGCACCAGGAAGAGACTTTTATTCTCTCTAAGCTGGAAAAACTTCTGTTTGGTAATGAAGTGGAAAATTTAAACATTTCAGCCAAAGTTCAAAATCATTTATAACAAAAGAATCATTCCTCTTGGGAATCACATAACAAAAATCTCATGGCTACACTGCCTTCTGGAGTAGGTGACCTAGCAAAGACCATGCTCTCTGCTCAGTCCTTTCCCTTCTGGTTAAAAACATGCAGATATGAAGTGTCAGGAACATAAATATATATTTTGCTTTACCTTCTGCAGCAGGACTTCTTAGTAGAAAAACACTAGCTTCTTGATCAAGAGTTGAAAATGAGAGTAGGTGAAAGAGCTGCTGTATGGTTTTTGAAAGCAGATACAAGATGTCTGCAACCAGGCTCCAAGCCAAGCAAAAGCTCTAAGTTAGTTTGGTGTCCCAACAGACCTAGTACCACCACCTGCACACACAGTTCTTATGTCTCTGCAGATTTCTGGGAGGCAAGCCTTTATCACAGAGCTGGGACTAGCATGGAGAAACTTTTTTTCCCCCAGTACTATAATGTCATGTGAAATACAGTATAAGAGCATGAAACACATAGAAATTATCAAAGACAATCCTAATGAGCAGAAGGGGGAAAGTGACAACTGCAACTGGTCCCTCTGGGTTATCTCCTCACACACTGTTAGCTAACAGGCTGACATAGACACCCTCCCCTCCATCAAGGTGAGTCCTACCCTCAGACAGGTGCTGCTCATCTAGGAGGAGGCACAGCTGCAGAGAAGGCATATAGTTGAGCCTGGCAGGAAGCTGAGCTGCTGCTGCTGCAGGAAGGCTTTGGAGTGCATCACTTTGAAAGGTGAGGAGGCTTGGGCTCAGTGGTTGGGGCTTTAGGACTTCCTAGTGCACACTGCTGAAATCGTGAGAGGTGAGATCCTGCCCCTAACTGGATAAGGAAGGGGAGATCCTCAGGCTAGGTTCTGGCATGTGGTCTAATGAAGAGTGTGTTTTCTTTCTTTTGTTGGACTTGGTTGTTCTGTTCTTAGTATGCAGGAGAGCCTTGCAAGGGGCCTTATGGCAGAGTGGCCCCAGTGCTCTTTCCTCTGAGATGGTAGTCTTTGTGACAGTGTAGTAGATTACTGTTGTCTACCAGAAGCCCAGGAGGTATCAATGGAGATGCAGAGCCATGCAATCATTTCTGATGCTTTAAGCAATGAGCCTGGAAACCCTGTTGCTATCCTTTAGGGCTCTGGATTTCTTTCCCCTTGCACAGAGCAGCCCTATGTTGATGAAAGCAACCGGTCTTGGGCTTCTGTGCCAACAGAAGTCAGCAGGCCGATGATGTCTGAGTTCAGCACTGTCTGACCTGCACCCCATTAGCACACTGGTATCCTTGCTCAGCCCCACATGATTTCCAGTGGCTGGCTGTGGAAGGACTCCCTCTCTGGGATCCTCATGTCAGCTCAACACAGTCCTGCTCCATTACAGCCCCATTACAGCTACAGAAATGGGTGGGGAGCCAACAGTAAGCAACACAGTGGCTTAATCAGTTCACATCGGCACATTAGTACCCTGAGCACAGTCAGGAAGGTGGCACTTGGATGACTGCCACAGCCTCTGTGTTCTTGTAAAAGCTTCCTCTAAAGGGCTGGACTCCTCACCATCTCCTGATGTCCTCCTTAGAGGCACCAGTGCCAGAAATCTTCCTGAGCACCTAAAGCTGCTGCTCAGCTGGTTTACCTGTATGTGTGAAATGAGCAGAAGTAGCAACACACTTCACAGACAAGCTGTGAGATTTTCTTAATGAATGTGCTCAAAGTGTGCAGAGTGGGTAAATGTAAAGTAACAAATAAATAGAACCATGCAGTCTCCAAATGATGCTAAAGGAAGCTAAGCATGTGATGAAAACAGATTTTAATAGATCCTGACCAAACCTCCCTATGTTGCAGGCTTATGAGTAAAATCCAGTCTGCCTCATGCCATGTGTGAGGAGACTTGGAGAGCCAATTAAAACTGTAAGCAAAGTCTTGACATTTCAGTTTTTCTTCCTTTCTTTTTTGTTCCTCTGGAGTAGGAGGTTTTTAGGATGTGTAATCCCAGGCACATCTGAGTTTTACAGCACCTGTGCTGTGGTTTGGTGAGCCAGTACTGATATCCTTGGGTGGTAGCATAAAATATTCACAAAGACAAATGTGAGCTGAAGCTGTTGCAGGCTTCCTCTACTAGCTGTATGGATAAAAATATATCTATATAAAAATAAATAAACCAAAACCCACCCAGCAAAACTAAACATGTGAAGTGAGCAGCAGCACCTCAGTCTGAGCCTGTGCATATGTGAGTTAGTCTGTATGCTTTAAGAGCCAAATTAGCAGGGGTTTGTGAGCAACGTTCTCCTGACAAGTTAGGTGAATTTTATTCCTTGCTTTCAGCTGCTCCAGTGAATTTTATGCAGCTCTCCACAGATGCTGAAGCTCACAGAGCTCCTTCCAAAAATGTCATCTTTGCTTTCTCTGTTGCATCCCTCTCCTTGTCAAACTTCCACTGCTATAATCTGAGTCGCCTTTAAACAGGCTTTTGCTGTTCGTTTTTGTGTTTTAGTGACTGCACGTAGTCAAAAGTTTCTCTTACATTCAGTCCCTGAAACAGCTATAGTGTTAAACTGCTTCACTTTGACAAAAGGAGAGAGGCACAGAGTCCTAGAAATCTCCTGAAAGGAGAGAATAAAACAACAGATGGGTCTGTGGGAGGCTGGAGCTGTAGTGTCTATGGGATGAGATGTCCTTCCAGGTCAGCATCCCTTGTGATGCCTGAGGGATGGGGCATGATTTCCTCGAATATGTAAGGTTTGGACAAAGGTGGAAGAGCAAGCAGTAGCAAAGAGTGTGTGGGGTTTGTTTTATGGTTTGGGGTGTTTTTAATTGGTTTTTACAGAATCACAAAATGGAGGGGTTGACAGGGACTTCCAGAGATTATCCTCTCCAACCCCCTGCTAAAGCAGGTTCCCCTCAATCAGGAGGCACAGGAATGTGTCCAGCTGGGTTTGAAAACCTCTGGAGGTGACTCCATACCCTCCCTGGGCAGCCCGTGCCAGGGCTCTCTCACCTAAACAGGAAAGAAGTTTCTCTCCATGTTAAGTGGAGCTTCCTGTGTTCCAGTTTGTGCCCGTTACCCATTATCCTGTCACTGGGCACTACAGAAAAGACTCGCTCTATCCTCTTGACACCCACCCTTTTAGATATTTAAAAATGTTTTCTTCCCATCACATATAAAGTTTGAGGCCCACAGAAGAGGCTAAAGGAGCAGGAGTCTGCTTGGAGAGCCTGCTCTTTCCAGGAGCTGCTGCATGTGTCTCCTTGACCATTGTGGCCATAGCAGCTGCACAGGCTGATCTTGTCTCTCAACACACTCATCCCTCCAGGGTAGGATTGTTTCACACCAGTCTCTCCTGGTTTCACTAGCACATCATGGCATGAATTAATGCCACGTGTAAAGCTGGGGACACCTGCCAGCCCAGCCTGGTGGGAGGAATCCAGTGACCCTGTGGTAGCCTGGGGCTGGTGGGTGCTTCTGACCCGGGGAGGATTTGAATGACTGACCCAGAGGCAAAAGACTCAGTATCCTGTTACTAATCCCTTCATCCAGCCAGATCCCTGTCTCTTCCCTCTTTTTTTTTTTCCTCCCCTTAAAGGTCATTTGCTGCAGCAGCTGCCAGAATATCTCAATTGCATCATGTCAACAGATCCATCTCAGCCTGATGTTTTATACTAGGAAAGGCTGGGCTTAACTCTTCCATTAAACAATTAAAGCCATGCACCCCAAACTCAAAACAGGCTCTGTTACAAGAGAACAATAAATATTGATGACTTGAGGCAAGTCTGGCTTTTATGACGTTTGATGACAACTGGTATCACTTACAAAAATTACATCATAAAGAAAAAGCAATGAAATTCCATGTCATCAGACAACATTAAATGTCAGAAGAAATATGTTTATCCTTTGTTTTCAGATGCACATTCAGTGCTAACATTTAAATGAAATCTAAGGCCATTCTGATACTTATCAGGCACCATTACAAAAAGCCCTGGGGTGTTTTTGTTTGCTAACTTGCTCATTGCCAAGGGTGGTGCGTTTACATTCCTGTTCTTTCAAGCCAATTTGTGCACAGTGGAGCATCCTCTGAAATGAAAGGTCCCCTTCCTCTTTACCCCACCCATCGTATTTATTGTCTGGTTTTATCCTCCTCTGGAGGAATCATGGACTGCAAGTTTGTTGAAAACCTCAGGGTAATCAACAGCAATACTGGGCCTGAGGATGAGATTCACAGAGCTCTGGTATTAGCAATAAACCGTGGGTTTATTGAAGAAGTTTGGAGATGAAAACACTTTGTCTCCTGCTTTTTTTTTCTAAGCAAAATAAAATTAGGACTGTCTGGGCCACTGTACCGCAGTTCTGTGGTTCAAACAAAACAAACCTTCCCCCTGGATGTGAACCTCAAGATCCCATATATAGCCAAAGATGCTAAAATAAATTCTATTATTAGGCAATGGTAGGCTTTTCAGCTATTCTGAGTGCTTTAATGTTTATCACTATACATTCTAAAAACAAATGCACACAGATGAAGCCTTAAAATACATGTCTTGGTCATGAGGTCTTAGTCCTGCTGTCCAAATTCTAAAAATGCTTCCTTAGCTTTGCACCAAGTGAGAGATCACATGAGAAATCTGTCCCAGAGTTCATGACGTTTGTCAGGTTTCATTTTTGCTAATTGAGATAAGTGTAAAAAAAAAAAAAGTGACTATTTGGGGAGGAATAGGTGGAAGAAAGTAGAAATGGCACTCAGCAAGCATCTGGGAGGGTGCAAATGTCCTTGCTCTTTGAAACAGCACCCAACAGCATTCAGCACATCTTGGGGCAACCCACATCTCCCGCATCTGAAAATGAGTGAGCTGTTTCAGCAGGAGAAACCTTTCTATTGCTTTCAGTGTTACCAATGTCTGATGTGGAGGCAGGGGTGGGGGGAAGCCTGCTCAAGTTTTTTGACTCAAGCATACTAGATGAATGTGTTCCTGATTCACCTATAGCCTATGTGCAAAAGATCCAGTCGTCCACTGTGCATCTCTAAGGTAAACTGCACCCTGAACTCCAGTGTCTTCTCTGTCATCAGCCAGAACTCTGGATTTAAGCACTTGGAAGACTGAGTAAACCTTGCTCTCTATCTTTTATTGTAAGATAAACTCACTGAAGATTTCAGTGTTTTTCTTGTAGATGTCTGCTAGAAGGGGTCAGGGGAGTTGTTCTCAGCTCTGGGGGATCTAAACCCAGACAATTAAGCTATGCAAAAATTGCATTTCTGGAACAATTTTATAGTAAAAGTTTTATTGCTTGTTGGGTTTTTGGATCACCCCTGATGAGTCAAAAGAGGAAAGGGGAAATGTTTGTTTTTCTGGTGCACAGACTGTCAGTTCACAGGAGCTGAATAATCATTGCTGGGTGTTAGGTTTTATATTTTCTAACTATTTTAAAGCAAGGCAGGGGCAGCTGCAGTTGTTTTACACTAAGGAATTTCAAAGAATCATCCTATGGTTTTTTCTTCCTGTGGTTGAAATGCTTAAAATATTCCTGTTCCTAAAGTAAGCTGAATTTACACACATCTATATGTACATATAAACAAACACACGCTAAGGCTCGAAGTCTGCTGGGGAAAAAAATTGCAGCAGCCAAAGCAGGAATACATCTGTTATTCTGGGGGACTATGAAAGCATCAAAAAGTAAATACAACCTATTAAAAAGAAATAATAAAAAATCAGGTATTCATAAGGCCCAGAAGATACTCTGTTGGCTTTGCTCATTTGCATGTCAATGCCACAATGCCATACCAGCGCAGAGCTGCTTCATAGCAGCGCTAGTGTCTAAGCCCAAGGGAACAATGTAAGAGGTCATATCAGCACATTTGTAGGTTCACTGATTTCTTTTCAGTGTGCTCTGGAAAACAAAACAAAAGTGGAGAGACAAGAGCTGTATCCTACGTGGTGATTTGTCACTGACCTTTCAGGTCTTCAGCACAAAGCACAGTGGCTGGTTTTCCAGCCCCACATGCTTTTCGTTTCACAATGTGGTGGAAGGAGAAACTCTGGAATTCAACTGTGGGCTTTAGTGTTGTAATAGGTGGCTGTAGCTTCCTGGTTAGCACAGCACCTACCTAGGTATGCTTTGACTACCAGCTTTTCCATGCCTGAACTTAAAGGTCAGGATTTCTTAGGCTGAGATAGGAGCAGTCAGCTTTAATTATCACTCTGTCAACTTCTGTAAAGCCTTTTATCTGAATGTTTCAAGGTATTTTATGGATGTTAAGGAGCAAATTTGTCTCTGTTACACATATACAGCTTCTTTCATGGAAGCTCTATTTGTGGCTCTGATTTGAGCCTATTAATGATGCTTCATACTATCACATCAACAAATGCTCTTAGGAGGAGCAGCTGTATGACATGGAGAGCAAACTATGTAGATATATAGGGTGAAAAAGAGGAAAGATACTGAGTCTACAGATGGGAAGGGCAAGCAAGCCTGACAAGAGGCTTCTGCTTTGTAGATACATAGCTGAAATGCTTACTGCACCTTTTCTGTAGGGTTCCAAAACCTTTTCTTAGCACTTGCCACTGGCTCACAATCACAGCCTTGATTTTCATGTTTTTTGTTTTTAGGTGGGTAGATTTTCCTGCAGGGTTAACTCTGGACTATCACCTTCATTAGACATCTAAAAACTTAGAAGTTGCAGCTCTTCTCCAAGACCAACTTTCTTTGTGGAACTAGCTCCAAGTTGCCTCACCATGCTTAGGATGACTGCTTAAGCAAGTCCAGCTGTTGTCACTGGATAAACATGAATAGCTACTCAGAATTAGTCCTCCCAGTACTACTACAACTAGTTTATTAATTTATTTTTAATGCCTGGGAGTTTATGCTAGGACTCCACTACACTGTAGTACCAAAGTAATGACAGGAGACTGAAGAAATCCAAAATCCCTAAAGCTAAAAATAAACTCAGCAGCTGGGGGATACCAGGAGGAAGAGTAAGAGCTGCCAATACATACAGCATTTTTCAGCCTATCACTATGTGCCAATTTTAGCTTGTCAACCAGTGCTGGTAGTAGGCAGAGAGCATGAGTGATTTTCATTAATTACGGTTTCCCTGCCAATGGAGATAACTGGAACTTTCTTCAACCTCACTGAAGCACAGTGTGACTTTTCTTTCTTCTTTTCCTCAGTTACAAAACTTCAGATTATCTTTTTACAAAGGAACTCTCATCAGGCCTTAATCCTACAATTTTTTTTCTGGATTGAAACTGTGTTTCTGTTCTGTTTTACAGTTTTCAATTCAGTTTTACAAGTGCATGCCCCTCCTTGGACATTGAATGCTGAGCAGCCTCTTTATGGTTTCATCTGTTCTTAGATGATGGTGGAACTTTTTTTATGCATTGGATCTCTTTTGTTTGGTTGTTTTTTTCATTTATAGATCACTTCAGAGCCAGGTAGGCAATCCAGAACCCCAAACTTCCATTCCTTTGCCTTGGCTAAGGGATATGTGAGCAGAAGGGTGGATTGAAATGGAACAAAACTACCCAGGTGAGGAAGATGACATTGTCTTACTAATGACACACAGTTTGTGGGAGTAACTAAAGCTTTTTACTAAGCCAGCTAGAAGCAGATATTGCTGTTAATCTATCTCATGCTCAGTAGTCACCCTTTCAAGTAGTGAATTTTGCCTTCCATGCTGTAGCCATGACTAAGTATATAAGGTCTACAAGGAGAGACAAAATCATTTGGCTTAATATAAGGCAATTTCTTTCCTTACTATTGTTGTCTTGCTTGTGTTCTTAGACTAGCAAGTCCACAGTGATGTCATTAATAATTTTGATCATAAACTAGGAAGTGACTTTAAAGACTATGTTGATTTTGCTGAGATTTACGCCACAATTCAGTGGTTGATTTCTTTTTCTCTGCTCAGAATATTTATTCAGGATTGAAAAAATAATAGCTGAGCAAGTCTGAGAAAAGAGAGAGCTAATTTAAAACATGGATTCAAAACTGTTGATGTGTTTAGAACATATTTCCAGCACAAATAGCAAAAAATGCTGGAGTCTTTCACAGAGATGTGTCCAGTCACTCCATCACTTTATGTGATGTGAAGTTAATAGTTTTCCTCTCTTTAAAGGGATAGCAGCTGTTCTGATCACTACCTTAAGCCTTACTTTCTGAATTAATCCTTGTAGTTCTGTCTTAGACTCTGGCTTAAAATACTCCTTTCACCATCTGTGTTAGCATAGGAGATCAACCTGCATGTCACAAGTTTTTGCAATCTGTCACTGAAATCAGGAGAGTTTAAAACCAAACCGTAGTTGATGGTGGGAAGGTGGTAAAAGTGTTTAAAGGCTTTTGATGGGAAAGTAATTTCATTATCTAGCTTTCCAATGATAATTCTAGTTTCCTCCTATGTCCCAGAGGGTGTCAGTGATCTAGTTTGATTCCTTTCCTTCAGTTAATCACCTGGACATTAGCATTTATTAAAAAGAAGGTCGTGCAGATTAGGTGGAATGGAAATACAATTTTTAAAAAGTAATAGCTTTGGAAGGCGTTTGTCCTGCCTCCTTCATATTATTCAAGGCAGGTCTTAAGTAGCTCTTAAGCTTTGACTGGGTTTGCCTGTGGCCTTGTCCTCCTAGTCTGTTATTAAAATAAAATCTGATTCATACAAGAAGTGTTTCTATCCAAGTCATGACACCGTGGAACTTGCATGTAAGCTCCTGATGAACTTCCTACCTTATGAGGTGGCCAGATCAACTGTTTCATACCCATTGAGGTCCAAAAGACTATTCCCAATTCTTCACATTAGGTTCCTGTTTCTGAATCAAGGTCTGGTTGGGCCTTTAGGTCATTTTTGCAGGCAGATTGAACCTCTGCTCTTATCCCTTCATCTTAGGGAAGCTGAATCTTTGCTAATTCTGCCTTGAGACCCTGAAATCCTTTGGTTTTTCACCCCTTCAGGCTGTACCACAAAGAAAACTAGCCAGGTTTATTCTTGTAACTCACTGTCAACATTTCTGAAAGTCTGTGAAGAACTCTGCTAATTGTGCTTACATGTTTGCTTCCACATGATTATGTTCAGCTGTTTAGCTGAACTCTAGGAACTGTCAAGCTTCATTAACTAATTATACCTTTGCTGAAAAAAATAGGTTCTGACAGCTTCATGGACATAAATGCCCTCTAGTGACTGGTGATCACTGTAAGGAACTGTGCTTTGTGTAGAGCCCGTGTAGCCTTTGGTAAACGCCTTATATGTCTGTCTTGAAGTATTACTTAGCTGGACTTTTGTCTACTTGTGGCATAGGCCTGTTATGGGAAACTTTAATGAAGTTTGTTTTTTGAGAAACTATATACTCTCTATTCCTTCCTGTCAGCTCCATACTTACATTAAATCTACTGTATGTGGGAAGCCCTTCTGACACTGCTGTGTTTGTTCAGTTTTCCTTCCCTTACCTTCCAGGTAGCAGGAGCAGATAATAGCTGTCACTTTTCCCTCATAAACCTTGAGGCTGCTTTTGCCCTATTCTGGCAACCAGTGTTACTTGATCTATCTGTATCTCTCTACAGGTGGAGTAACTTTGCGTTCCCTATTGAGCAGGAGAACTGGGGACAGGAGAATTGGGGCTGCTTGGTCGTGTTCCCAACTCTCACTGTAAGGTCACTTTTGCAAGTTAATTATTTTTTTTCAAGAAAAAATACTTAAATCTCTAAATTCCTGGTTTCTGCCTTTGTTAGCCGTGGTTCAAGGATTCAAGGAGCACTGTCACAGAGACAGCACAAGATGCCAGCTACCTTGGGGGCACCCTGCCCTTCAGCTGCATAGTGTCAAGCCCTCTGGAGAAGACCCTACAACCACTGCTCATTAACCCAAGGATGAATGGGTCTCTGCTCCAAATCTACATTCTCATTAGTGTAGACAAAGCCCCTTGACGGCACACTGAACCAGTGCTTTGAGTCTAGACCTCAGCCAAGTTGTCATTGGCTCAAGAAGTGTCTTTCTGCCACTCAAATGGGAGATACAGGTCTTGTCCATGGGCAAAAGGCGTTAAGGTCACAAGCAGAATGATTTGTTGCAGACTTGACCCAGGCATCCCAAACACTTGCAGTGTTGCACTC
The DNA here is from genome assembly GCF_028858725.1 of Colius striatus. NCBI lineage: Eukaryota > Metazoa > Chordata > Aves > Coliiformes > Coliidae > Colius > Colius striatus. The sequence goes on from NC_084766.1 coordinate 30,184,637, forward strand.
CTCCTTTCCGCTAGTGTAGTGCAGCCCAGGACTGGATCCGCTATGCTTCCTACAAACTCTCTCTTGTTCCCAGGTGGGTTTTACCCAACTGCTGTAAGTCCTCCTTCTCCCCCACTCATTCATCCTTATCTTTATGTCTGTACAGGCTTTCTGGCTCTTTGTTGCTGGCAGCCCCCGCTGAGGTCCCACGTGCACAGCCACTGCTGATTTGCATGCGTGTGCATCGCTGCCAACAAGCTGCTGCTGGGCCGCCCACACTGACCCTCCTTGGTTGGGTTTAGATTTTGCTTCTTTTAATGCTGCTAATCCCCAAATCTTGTGCAGGACAAATACAGGACAGCTAAAGAATGATTCCTTTTTTGGCGAGAAAGCCTCACAAACCTCTGTAGTCGGCATGTGAATGCTGTCTGGAAGGGGGGAAAGCAGCTGATGTTGGCTACGTCTCATGGTGACTGAAGGTTTCACATTAGTCTGGGCTGACTTGTTTGGGACTCTCTTACAACAGGATATTTGCTGTACAAACATCTTCCATGTGCTTTTATGCACATGTATGTGTCTTTTCCATGTTGCTCTTAGGAAGATTTCTCATTGCAATTTGTATGCCTGTCGCTTTTGGGTGTCATTGCCTCCTGCCATGCTAATTAAACCAAAAAGGAGGGAGGGGGCAAATAGCCATACAAATAAAAAATACAGGCTTGTCATATTTGATAAAGGCACCAATATTAAAATGAGGTTTTCAACACCATGACTGCTTTCTTGTTAGACCTAGCTAAGGGAAAATGCAACTGATGTTGTGTTTTTTAGTGATTAAGTGGTTAATGATTTAATGAACTAAAAAAATCTCATTTGTTGCATCCCTTGGACTCAGAAAAAACCTCAAAGAGATGATTTTCTGTGTACCTCAGTCCAATATTGCTACCTGCTGGGATATGAACACAATCTCTAAATAAATTGCAAGTGGCCTTGGGCAAATGGAAGAGTTTCGCTTTGATCTTGCTAGAGAGAATGAAGTCAAATGTTCAATCAATCAATCAAATTCATAACTTCTAGCTACAATCGGCCTGACAACAGCCTATTATTTATTTTTAAAATCATATATTTCATTATTGCAAAACACATAGTCTCTCATGGGGGGGGGGGGAAGACTAAATTATTGATAAGCCTTATATGTGACTGAGATTGTTGTTTTTGACGTGCTTGTCACTAACTATTGTCAGGAAGAATTTACTAAGATGTTTAGTCTGAAAAGTTGGCCAGGAATGTGTGTTGTGCCAGATTTAAACTGGGTAGAAGAAACTTTAATAGCTCCTTTCTTCTTGAATTCCTAGTTGGTAAAGACAGCTGAAGGCAGACTGGGCTTTCTAGTGTGAAAACAATGTGTTAGAACAAGCATTCTTTGTTTTAATTGCTGCAAACCAGATGATTTGGGCTCTGAAATTTTCCATGAGGTGTGGGGATATGAAAGTTTTCATTGATATGTATATTTCTGGAATAACAATTCTCAGTCCACAGAATACTTATTGTAAACACAAAAGGGAGAACAATTAACCCCACACCTCAAGAGTCTGTTTTCACTACCGTTTGTCAAAAGCATCTGAAGGGTGGGTGAGGGAAAAGCGTATCAGAACTCTGTAGGTGTACTTACTCCTCATAGTCATCCTATTACACAAAAGTATTTAGTGATATGTTTTAACAGGTAATTTTTCCAACACAGCTGCAGTTTGTAAGCGAGCTGGTACAGTCCCCATGTGGCTCAGGGGACACCATGATGACCTGGCGCTGTGTGCCTAGTAATAGATAGAGTTTTTGTGGGAGAACCACGACCTTTTCATTCCCCTATTGCTATTTGTGACCCTTATGGGTCTTACATGTCTGTAAATAAAATAGTTACTGGTACTCAAGAGACCTAGGTCCCTGGATATGTCTGAGAGCATTTGTGGCAATACCTGAGCACCACAGGAAAGAAAGAGTTGAAATCCTGTCTCTTTTGAAGTCAACGGATGTTTTTTATAATGGACTTTTTAAGGTCAGGATTTTGTCCGCCTATGCCTTTAGTCATTACTGGTCAGAGCAAGGAACCAAGGTGAGTGTTGTGACCCCAATCCAGCTAAGAGATCCACCAGCTTGTACCTTTATTGCAACATGAGGAAAAATAGCAACTAGTGTAGAGGAACTGAGGAATGGTGAATCTAATCCATTATTAAAAACATCCACATATGTACTTTATGTACGTATGTCCACACATATACTTGGTGCTCCCCTTGTCTACATCCAAAACCAAGTCATAGGTAAGAACTTAAGCATTTGAGTGATTAGCATGTAAAGCATTCAAAGCCTTACAAAGCTGCTGCATAATATCTCTCTATCAATACATAAGAGATACAGCTTCCACTGTACCCTGTATAAACAATTAATGAAACTACAGCTGGCTGAGGTTTTTTTTTTTTTCCAAAACAGAAATGGTTATCAACTTTTGCCTTGTAGATTGCCTGAACACAGAACATTTAATTTGTTACTTCTTGCTGATAGAAGTCTTGAACAGATTGAGGCAGGCAGATTAGTAATACTGCCCTGGTTTTGCTGGAAGAGAAGACAAGGCTGGTTCCTCCAACTCTGCAGACAGGTTTCAAACCCAGAGCCTTTAGTTCTGATGCCATTCTTTGCTGTGGTGTCTTTCCATCATCTTTAGGATTGCAGGCTGAAATTATCCCTTCTGATCTGCAACACAGAACCCAGCCATCCTTTGGATCTGCTGCTTGTTCTTCACTCCTTCCTCAAACAGAAGTTTGGTGAAGAAAAACAGTGCAGAATACCCAGAAAGCATCCAAATGACACATGAGACCTCCTGATTTGTGTGTAATTCCTGTGCACTTAAGTCACAGATAACTTAAGGGATAAATATTTAAATATCTGTTCTTATTATCTTTTAGCTCTGTAAAATGGAATCTCTATTTGTAGCTTTTTTTTTTTTTGTTCAGTAAGTCTGGTTTAAAATACCAAAACACAAAAGACCCCCCAACTTCTGAGGTTAAGGTGGACTACTGAAATACTTACAGGTACTTCATTTCAAGTGGGACTCCAGGGTTAAATTCTGGTCCATGGGTATAATGAAAGTAAAAATCCACACAGTTGTCTAATATTTTAGTATCTCACCAATCATAGAGCTCAATAGAGAATTCAGAAAGTTATTTTAATGAGAGGGTGATGCTATTACAAGATCAAAATGATTGGGGAAAACTTGTTTTTCTTCTAAATTCTGGTCTCTCTGGAGTCTCTAAATAAGGCACTTTATTTCAGGGTAGTACAACACTGATCTAATTTGGTTTTGGTTTTAACATGTATTGATTCCAATTAAATATTTCAGGTCAGTGCAAAAACAAAAGTTAAATGTTGTCATAATCCCCAAAATGTTGGTTTAGTCAGATATTGAAATGAAATATTTTGCTACTTCTGACTGTGTTTGTTTGTTCCTGAACAATTTGTTCCATGAGCTTTCTGATATTTCAACATCTTGTATTGATTTCACAACAGTGGGATAGAAGTTCCAACAGAAGGTGAAGGAAGAGCTGAGTAAAAGGATTGATTTCACTAAACTTTTGTGTTCTGAAACTTGGAAATCTTGCACAGATCCTCTGGGGTCCCTCTCAGGTGCTGACAAAAAGAGGCCTCACTCCAGGAGATGGTCTGACCTATGCTGAAGTGATTGAGCATGGGCTATTTTTCTCCACAAGAATGTAGATGACTGTTTCCATCATTGTGGATGATAAAGGGAGGCAATATGGCTAGATTAGGTTAGAAGCCTTGTGCAAAAGGACAAGTAACAACATTTAGACGAAGTTTGGGACTAGATGGAAGAAAAGCCATTTTCAGAGTGAGCATTTTCAAGCACCAAGACAGGGACTGGGAAATTTCCACCCTTGGAGACTTTCACTGGACCAAGGTCATGAGCAACCTGACCTGTTAAAGCTGACTCTGCTGTGAAGAGGTTAGACTAGAGCCTTTCAGAAGACTTGTCCAACCTAAATTATTCTGTAATAGCAGAACGTGTCTTTGTAGTTTTATTCAACAGACTTAAGCCTTGCACTTGGTTTGAGCAGCCAGTCTGCATTGCCAAAATGGGACCCTTCCTTGAGATTGCTACTTTAATGAGAGGTAATAGAGTTATCTGAGTGTTTAGACCGTCTGTAGGTATAAAACACTGTCTTAAAAAAAGTATTGCTTTTTTTTCAACAAGGCAATTTGAAGTGTAATTTTATGACATTAATATTTAAAACTGACATTCAGATGTTTTATTTTGTTTTAGAATATCAGGTGACAGCACTGAAAACTTTGGGTGACTTTGCTTTGCAAGAAAAAGAGGGAGACAAACCCTCTTGCAGGAGATGTTGCCTGGGAGATGACTCAATTACTGAAGTAGCAGCAGCTCACTCTGAGAACAGTACCTGGGGTGACTTCTTGGCTGCTGAAGACATCTCAGTGCCATGATGGTCTGGCAGGATAACTACAGGTAATTTGTTGCATTTTGTTTCTGAGTTACCAGATCAGTGTTGGCCAAAAACTTCTTGAGATTCTCTTAATTTGGAAGAGTGCCCTGCATTTTAAAACCACAGATGCTTACATTTGGAGACTTTAGGAAAAAAAGGATCTTTATAAAAGTAAAACTTATACTTTTGAAATCTTTCTTCCTTTCCCAGTTTCAGTTGCTGCTGTTTCACAGTTTGTCAGAAGCAACAGTGCAAAAACTCTCCCAGCCTTTCTAGGTCCCTCTGTTCAGTCCTGTCAGAAAAACAAACATTGTAGGTACAACAGGCACCTACTGCTGCCATGCTACACCAATAAATCTGGGTGACTTTCAGGAACTTCCCAGTGCTTGCTTAGCAACTCTGAGCATGAACTCACACCATTTGTCTGGTTTATGTCACATCTGATAGTTCTATTTGCACCTAGGCTTGGATCCAGACCATGAATGTCTTTTAAGCCTCACACCAATTCACACTTGTTGCAAAGCCTGGAAAATTAAGCCTTTCCTGAGCTTTACTCCTGTGGCATCATTACACTGTGTAATTATAGACTGTAATGTTATTTTATTACGAAGGTTTAGTGAGATGAGCAGTTTGGGACACTTAATGCCTAATGTGCAGTTCGACTTGGCTTTGATTTCCATTATGAGATTTATCATCACAGGGAATACATGTTCCACTTGACACTGCTGTGTGCCTGTCTAAGCTGAGTACACAGACTTTTCTTTAAGGCTAGAAAGATTTGTTTGTTCTTTTTAGTGTCTGGGACTAAATTTTTGCATGGAAGGAATGTGTTGCATAAATATACTCTTATCCTTTCAGGTGTAAGAGTGGAATAGAATAATTTACTTTCTTTCTGTCTTTCTCAACCATCTGAGAAATATTTCAAAGATTTTTCCTGCCCAGATTTCCATTGGGCTGTAAGTGACTATTGTCTGTTTTCAAAGTTCACAGGTATATCAAAATGTAGGAATGAACATCTCCTTCCTCTTAGCACGCACACAGGCTCAGATCATTGTGGGAGGGCAGTGCCAGTGTTGTGTACTTTGCCAGATGCTTAGCTGCTGTGATAATGAGGGCTATTAGAGAAGCAGGGATATTAGATGCTGGAAACTATGATAGTGGGGGATTGAGCTTGATGACTCAGAAAGGTCTCCTTGGCTGCTGTGTTCCTGTGTTTAAGGGAGGTGGTGTTTGTTACCTGCCAAGTAGCCTCTGATTTACAATCTCAAAGCACTGCGAAGTGTCAACACCAAATTAATTTCTTTTTGTGTCGGTTGTGATCTCAGACAGTCCCTTCTGATACTCTTGTGAAAGGGTAGTAAATTCAGCTCAGAGATGGTTTTGTTTTCCTGGCTCAAGTGAACATCAGAGGAAATCCTTCCCTTTCCACTCAACTGTGCTATTGAGAAAGCAGGGAAATGGCTCAGTTACGTAGCTAGAGCTGGTTAGAAATGTTTTCAAAGGAAAAATGGCACTTGTAAACTGGATTGTCCTAGAATTTCTCTTAAGCAGGTATATCTTGCTGTTGACTATAATCATGTAATCTCAAGCAAGCCACACGCTGTCTGTTTGCCAGCTTAACTGTTTGGAAATGAACGATCAGCAATTCTGCTGCTATAGCTGAATCAACCAGGATGATTCCAGAGCTGATAATTATCAATTGCTTCTGTCTGAATCAAGGTACCCTCTGCACCACTTCTCAATGGGAGCAGAGGTTGGAAATTAACTGTCTCCCTGTGCAGAGGAGTGTTAACACGGGTATGTTACAGAGGTTGCAGGATCCTGTCACTATTACATGGGTCAGAGCTTTTTCATGGACTTCAGTAGCTGCAGAGTTTCAGCCACAGCTTCGAGGGCACTTACCAAGGGATTACTTAAGGAGAGCTTTGATGGCACAGCAAACCTACTGCCTTTGAGATTTGGGAATGTTACAATTAGACATGTTCCCAATGAACTCATTCATGCTGCTGCTTTCCCCTGTGTTGGTTTTGCTTTCCTGTTCTAGTTATTTAATTCAGCACTTCTTGAACTTCAGCTTTCAAGATCATAGACACCTTTTTGCCCAGGCAAGGCATTTGTATCTTACACATTTACCATATTTGGACATTTCTGAGGGAACCTGGAGTGCTATCTGACTGATTGCTTTGGAATTTTGCATATGAGAGGCATCTCATTTGTATGCTGACCTTTTAATATACCAAAAACCAACATCTCCAGCAAGCAGAAACCATACAAACAACCTGATGCTGTGTCCAAGTGGAAAATGGAGGCAAACATACCAGGCAGTGTAGGATGTCTCTGTTCCTTTCTTGTCTTTACCTATGTCCTTGCTGTGAAGGCTTTTCTGATCTACTTTCCTCAGGTTCTTGGGATGTTGCTCATCTGGATCTTGTTCTTTGTCAGTATGTAACCAGAAGCAATTATCTGTTTACTCAAAACATCACTGTAAAAGGCTGTCCACAACAACCTAGGGAAGCAGAGTTTTATCCTGAAAGAGAAGCTAACTTATTCCAGGTCTGTAGTTGCAATGGGATTCTCTGACCTAACACAGAGACAAAAATGAAGCAAGAGGGTAGGCACTACACGTGAGGTGTAAGAAAAGCCTTCATGCCAGGTTTCTATGGCAGCTGGTTCAGGTTAGGATAAAGTTCAGGTTACCTGCTCAGAGCATTGCCAGATCCAGCACTGACCCTTATTCTGGTTTTTGATGCATATGTGGATTCAAATGTGATACCCCACTCCAATCTGTGAAGCTCCTTGGGCAACCTGACTGTGCAGCACTTTTGCCTGTGCTGGTATGTTCTCCTTTGACCTTGGGTTTCACTGTCCTGTGGTGTTTGCTAAGATTGATCCTGGTCCCAGGAAGAGCAGCATCTGAGCACAGCACCACTCCTCATCAATGCCCATACTGATGCTGGCATGCAGCTTAGTGTCTACCCACTAATTTTAAATTCACTACACTGGTGCTGGACATGAATTAACAGGCAATGGAAAAGATTTTAACTGCATGCTTGACCTTCCTAGAATGATGCTGACAGCAGTTGATGGCCAATTTCTGTTGGTCTTATTGTGTTATTTTAGTCCAACTTCTTAAATCGTAAAGTGCTTATATTCCCATTTTTATCCTCGTGGCAGCACAAACCACATCTCTTCTTCTGGATATATAAGGCATGGTTATCTGTAAATGCATGGGAGAGAGTGGATTATGCAAATATGCTTATTACTCTGTTCTGGTGCTGGTAGTGGTTGGTTTGTGTGTTTGATTTTGGGTTGATTTTTTTAATTTGAGCTCATTAACACTTGAGGCAAGGTTCTTGTTTTTCCCTGCAGTATCAATACAAAATCATAATGGGGGGTGGGGAAAATATTGGCACCTCTATTTTGCCTGGATTGAGACATGAAAAAAAACCTGCCTCAAATTGTTGACCAAACCCTCTCTAAACTCCCCCAGATCCTCCCATATCAGCCCTTATTTTCTCCCTCCTGAACTGAAAGTATCAACCAGGAGCAAAGATACAATATTTTTGTAGTTATTTCCATCGAAATTAGGCAGTTCTTCTGCTACACCTTAATTGCATATGTTGCAGATCATGTCCTAAGTCATTCTGACAAAAAGGCCAGGGAGCCTTAATATTTTTGTTTACAGTATGTTAAACAGATGTTTTTTTCAGTGTGGAGATAAGACTACATTAAATATGATTTTATAAATAGAGGCTCTCGCAGCTCAGCTCCTCTCGGGACCGCTCTGATTTGCTCGTTGGATGATTATAATGGGTTTTTAATTACACCTGTGAGCCAAGGTGTATATCAGAACTAAATTACAAAGCACCTTATAGTCGAGATTTTCCCAGTATACAATGAGCTGGAAAACGCTTTTTGTCCATAAGGACAAAGAAATTATTTTTTGCATTATTAAAATTACAGAAGCTTTCTGGGCAAACACAGTGATAACACAGAAGATTAAGACAGGCAAACTTTTTATTTGTTGATTTCTATTTATTTATTTATTTAGGAAGGTGTTTAGCTATTTCTCCCAAGCAAGCTTAACTCCTTGTGAGCAGCAGATTGAGCCTCTGGTGTTTTCACACTCATTGAAGCTTACAGCAGAATCTTTAGTTTGGTTTCCTTTCTAAGATGTTTTTATTCATAAGGATGTAGAAGGCAAATCATGACATTATAAAAAAAACCAAAGCATCTCTCAAAAAATAATAAAACCCAACAAAACCAAACCTAAAAAGCTTTTTTTTTAAAAGAACAAGGATAAGTGATTTTTATCGTTGAAGGAAAAACATTTAAAATAATCAATCTTTTCTGAGCCATCTGCAGCCACCTCCTGGGTGAAGAGATACCTTTATCTACCATGAGGAGTTGGACAACTTGAGTCTTTTTAAAGTGGCTATTTTGGTCATAAGTGGATGTTCAATGAACTCACAGGAGACCAATGATTCCATATAAACACATAACTGGGATAATACTCAGAACAGATTCACTTATTATAGGCTCCCAACTACGTTATTTCAAACATAAATATCTGTCTGATCCAAGACATGCTGAGGCCAGTGGAAATACACCCAGTTTCAAAGTTTTGTTTTGGTGCCAACTACATCCAATATCAGGGTGAAAATCTTGAAACCCCCAATGTGAATTAGGCTTCCAGATGCAGAAAGTTATTGAAATGTTTTTGAACATTTTATCTGTGTTGTGGTGCTTTTTTACCAAGAGTTCTTGGGTATTTCAATCCATCAAAAGACAGGATGGTTTGCTGCTGCCTTGAGGAACATCAGAAGACCTGGGAAAGCCAGAAGGGACACACTTTGCAGGGACGCCCTTTGCTCCCAAAGTGCACAGTAGGGAAAGTGATGGATGTGCTTAGAGACCCAGCTATTTAGGTCTCAAATCAGGAAAAGGTAGGTCTCAGCTAACCTGAAACCTCATTTTAGGCCATGGCAGCTGCTGAATACCAGAGCTTCATCAGGAGAGGCTAAGGAGGGCTCATCAGCATTGTCTTGAGGATACCCAGATGTGTTTGAAAAAACTGTCTGCATTGATGGATTAGCTCACTGCATGGTTTTTTTCTATTTTTTTATTAAGTTTTCCCAGGATCAAAGATGGTCTGTAAAGCCATAATTGAGCTCCCATACTTTTTATCCTCCCTTCAGCAGCATTTCCATGTGGCCTAGAGCACAGGGACACTACTGGTCCTGGGGGGTGACACAAGCTGCTGTACCTAGGAGCTAAGCTGCATCTCACCAAACATTTGTGTCTTTGGTGAGCACTGGGCTGTAAGAGTGAAATATAAGAATGCATCCTGATTACTGTCAGGAAGATTCATTTTGCTATGCAGGTCAGTCTTTTGGTCTGCCTTTCAAAAGAAAGGCTTAAACTTATCTGTGGCTTTAATGAAGTGGTTATAGTACATGATTGTCTAGGTCTATACCTCTCCAAAGAATATAAGAGGATGTGCTCCTATAGTTTGTCTCTTGTTCATTTAGAACAAGTTTGTTCCAACAAGATGCTTGTCTTGGTACAGAGTAAAAAGACACTTTTTTGCCAGTTTACTTGTTTGCTACCTGGGTAATGCAAAGCCCAACTGTTTTCCCCTTCAGCAGTTCAGCACTGCCTGGTGAAGAGAGCAAGAAACTTTTTCCCCATGTGTTTTGAGAAGCAGCAGAATTGGTTACTTTTAAAATGTTGGGAAATTAAGAACTTCTCTACAAAAGAAGAAGAAGATTTGATGTCAAGCAAAGGAATTGTCGCCTATAGTTAGCAGTTCAAGGACTTCCCTTTAGTCAAATACAGGAAAGAAAAAAAAGTACAAAAACACAGCAGATTACCATGCTCATCCTGCCCTGTGGGTAAGCTCATGAATTTTTGTTTTATCCTGAGTGGAATGAGGAGAAAATAAGCTGAATATTGAAAGGTTGCAATAGAAAAGTGTCACAAAAGTAAGAGGTGGGAGGAAAGGCAGGGCATGAGAGGATAAGAAGTGGTGAGTAGGTGAGAAGATGGAAGAAATGGAGATGAAAAAAAAGATGGAGAGCCAGACAGCTGGCTCTTAGTCACTGGTACTAGGATGTACTTCCAGAGGAGACTTTATTAGCTGTTCTGTTCCAGTTATACAGTCAGAGCAACTGACTGCAGCTACTGGATTGGAGACTGGTTTCAGATACTGGTTTCACTCAACACAAGTGCTAATGTTGATTTGAATGAACCACTTTCCACTTGCATAAAGAAAAATGGTAAATGATCCAACTGGCCTCTAATCTGACAGCGAATGGTGATGTTGTCCATCATAGTGGCTCTGGCTTAAGTGAAATTAAGAGGGTTCACTCATCTGAAGTGTCATCTTGTCATGCTGAAGCTCCTTTTAGTACCAGGTCAGAGACCTGCAAAAGAGCCTCTAACTCTATTTTCAGGGTAACTTTCTCTCTTGGAAATACCAAAATACTGTCTGAATCATTTTTGATTTATAGATAGAAAACCAGAGTGAGCATGGCTGCAAATGTCTGACATGTTGAGTTAGCAGGTAATACTTATTACACATAGTGCTTTCATGAAGACCATTCTCTATGCATGATTTCTGTTCCATTAAACCAAATACTTCTTTACCACTTGAGTGAGCATCTACCATGTCTTGACAGGTGCTAACAGCTAGAACTTTTCCCAGGTGTCTTCCTCACTGCTCTGCTGACTTTGGCCAATGTAGGACAGCTTGGATAGCCCCTCCCAAGTGAACAGGCTGGCTGGTTTCTGACTTCTTGATTTTTACAAAGGAAGACTCAAGGCATTAACTGAACAATTTCCCTGATGTTGCTGACTTAAAACATACCCAGGTAGTATGTTTATCAAACTTAGGTTTCTTCCATAAATCAAATTACCTTTGATCTCCAAACTTTCCATTATCATTTGAGACTAAAAAGACAGAACCACACTCAAGAAACTGGACATGTCCTCTGCTTCTCCTCCCTTCCTGTGGTGTTTGAGCCCCTTTTGCCACATGCTTTAAAGGCCTCCAGATGAAGAGTGTTCTTGCAGTAAACAGAGACATAGAGTAGAGATGTGGCAACTGTAGTACACAGCATTATAACAAGTAGCTCTCCAGTTGCTGTCAACCTTGACAAGTATCCTATTGAAATGCAGATACCTCCTTCTTGCACCGAATGCAGCAAATGGTTCAGTCAGAGTCCGTTCCTCCAGCTCTAATGAGAAAGAGAGAAAAGGATGCGCTTTTGATGATACATAATCATCTCAGCTTGTCTGTGCCTCGGGGTAGGGCCACATGATGCATGTGCTTTGCACATTACTCTGTTATGAAATATAATATTCAGCCTAGCCAAGAAGATGCAGGGGTATCTGAGGCTAGGATTTGTCCCCTTGTTTTTTGACTTTGTGGCAGTTAAGTGGGATATGACCTCAGTCTTGAGAGAAGATGAAATTTTATAAGCTTTTACCTACAGGTGGAAGATGTTAGTAAGTATTTCTGGCATTCTAATATCCTTCCACTTAAACATTATGAATAAAATCTCTCTTATTCCTTTAATCACCGGAGCTAGACGTTTCTGAGCTTTGCCATTATTTGAGAAGAAACAAACAAGCAACAAATTGCACTTGACTAATTTTGTTAAATTCTACAGGAAAGCAAACGTGAAGTCAAGTCTCTAGAGGTCAAGTCTTTGGCAAGAAGAATTTCTAAGTGGAGCGCGTATCTATTTGTTCTCTGATTATTTGCTCCACTGACAGCAGATGAAGAAAAGACACGGCAGAAGATTTGTGCTAATTTAGAAAAATGTTTGAAAATTTTGGGCTTGCAAATCCAAATGTATTAGCTAAAGGTTATTGAATGATAATGAGAACAGGCAGGTATTGACCGAAGGACTTTGGAGCTATGCAAAATTAATTTGTATTTGCTTAACCCTGCCTTTCAGTGGATCTTTGTTCATGTTTCTGCAGCTTGGAATCCCTTGCAAGAGCTGATCTCTTTTTATAGCACTCCTTTATTTTAGTAACCAGACTAAGTGCCTTGGTTCCCTAACAAAGCTTGAACAAGAAATGAAGTAAATATACAAAGCAAAGGCTTGCTTCTCAGAGGTGCTATTGTTTGTACAATGGTAAAGTGCTGGCATCTCCGCTGAGGCCTGGGCCACCTCTTGCTGGATGTTCAGTAACCCCAAATCTTCCCAGACAAATGGCTGCAAGAAAAGAAGTCTGTTATCTCTGACTTGCAAGCGGCAAGCTGAAGCGTGAAGCAAGCAGGAGACCTGTCCAAGTCTCTAGTAGCAGTTATCTGTGCTTCCCTGAGTTGCAACCCTTTACCCTGAGCATGTTTCCCTCCTCTTGTTCTATATGGACCTCTCAACCTGATGCCTTTTTTTTTTTTTTTACTAAAAGAAAAATGTTTCATTAGATTAAAATGCAGAAGGAAGTGAGTCATAGGGAGGGAGACATGAAAAGAGCTTAAAAGTAACAGGTATCACAGAATCTTAAGGGTTGGGACCTCAAAGATCATCTAGTCCAACCCCTGATGAAAGTGAAAAATTAAGGTCTTGCCCATCTTTGCTACAAAGATGACCTCCTCTCCTTGTCTAGTCCATGCCCACAGCCACCATGCAGGAGGTGAGCGAGCAGACTGTCCCCTCTTCCTCAGTCCCTGGGTGCCTTCCTGGTGCCTGTAGCCCACCCTGTAGAGCTGTGCCTACAAGCACAGCAGTGATTAGTCCTGCATGGTACTACTCTCTGATGAAGCACACATGGTTGAAGGTCATGTTCCTGGGAGCCAGGGCTGAGCATGGCCAGGTGCTATTTTATAATCTGCGTGGACACAAAGTTCCTCATTGATCCATCTGCACCCTATATACAGGGCAGCAGGGCTAATTTTGTCCTTACAAATACTCTGTGTGACAGCTTCAGGAGCCTGTTTAGTCCCCCTTGAGCATTCCTGGACCTCTTCGGATGGACATCGTCCTGAGCTCTTCCCTAACAGCTCCATCAAGTCCATGCCACAGCTTCCTGCTGCTCCAGGAGGTATGATGGCCCAAACTCAACCAGTTTTCACTTCCCTGGAAAACATAGGTAGTTATTACTTGTTTCTCTTTCATAACAGCCATTCATATGTGGAAGACTTTACCCTTTTTGTCTCTTTTGTTTGTGCTAGACTAAGCAAATCCATGTTTTTCTGTTTCTGGGCAGAGCTGGCAAGTTCCAGTCCATCTGTGTATGCTGCTGTAACTAGAGTGTGAGTACGGAGTCTCTGAGCTTCCATTTGCCATCTCTCCATCTGCAGAGCCCATGTACCCTGTGTATCTTTCCCATGTCCTCCAAAGAGGTTAGGATCCCCCATATCCTCCTTGTTTTGGGAAATGCTACCAAGGACTCTTGAAGATGTCAGTGAAAATGTTTCCCAGGTGCTATATGGCTGAAAAGCAGAGATTAGGCAGCATTTGTCAAAATGAACAGAGAAGGTGGAATGCCAAGTTCCTTTTCTTTATGGGCATGGAAGTGTTAAAGGTTTTCAGGCTTTGCTGAGGAGAGGAGTTAAACGAAGTCCACGTTCAAAATGGTTGTACCCTTGCCTGCACACATATATGTTATCTGTAGCAACTCAATACTTTGCAGAGGGCTTTGGGAAGTGTGAGAATGAAACAGTTTCTTTTTAATCTCATTTATTTCCTCAGGCCATCTGGATTTAGTAAACACTTAAGACATCTGAGAGGACAAAGTTGAACCTTAGCACTGACAGGTTCATATGTGCATTAAGAGCTGGGACTGCCTGCACTGCGAGTGCTGGCTCGCTATGAAGCCTTAATAGCTTTTCTGCAGATTATGCGTCTTAAAGTAGGCCCAGCTATAACTTCTTGCCTCATGGGACCTTGTGAATGTTTATTACTTGTTTCTCAGAGAAGACAGCATTACTGGAGAAAAGCAAAAGCTAGCAGTTTTGTTCAAGGCTCATTAAAATCTTGCAAATTTGGCTCATGCAAAGTCATCCTTGGGTATTACCCCTTGAAGTCACTTTACACCTTCTCGTGTAAGAATGGCAGAGCTGAGCCTTTAAAATACTTTTCAAATGAATTTGCTCTGATCACGGTCAGAAGAATCTTACAACTGGCTTCAGTGGAAGCACGGGATGTGATCCAAAGTAAAAGAATCAGCGCTCTGGGAGTTTGAATGAAATGTAGTAACTAATAAATGAAAAGTACTTTTGTTTATCCATGCTGGCAAGCAGCCTGTCCGTAGTGGGAACACCAGTGCCCAAGCATGTTCTTTATCTGTTTGGATTTATACGATGCTAAAACGGGAGCCTGGCCAAAGCATGAGGTGCCCCTGCCACAAAAAGCAAGGACAAAACAGGAGCTTAGTTCTGAGAGCTGTTTGTGAAATCCATGTGAAACACAGCTCCTAACTCCACAAAATCCCTCCCTTTGCAGCAGTGCATAACCATAGCTCTGGGTGTATTGTCCCTGTTTGTGTCTGTCCAGCAAAGACTTCCATTAAAGGCTGCTGACCTCTATGCAATGCTTAGAGTACAGTGGATATATCTGGATATAAATTGCACCAAATGTGAGTTAGAGGCCTGGATGTTTTATGCTCTCTTAGTCCTTCAAGTCACTGCACTGGAAGGACTCTCAGGAACTTTAGTTACCTTAGTTCTTTTGCTGCTTTCTAGTACCAAGCATCCATGCCACCAGCACGTGCCTGACTTATACCTGCCTCTTTATTGACAGTGTCAGGAAGGGAAGGAGAAAAAACACAAGTCATGTTTCTGGGGCTTAAAGGGAAAGGTTTTAACCTTGGTTTATTTTGATGGGATGGTAGCAAAAGGAAGGTTAATGTACTATTCTTCCAGTATCACCAAGCTATCCAATGCTTATCCATATCTGTATCCCTGCTATGCATCTTCTGTAGTTTTACTAAAAGTTGTCCTGATGATACGTGTCTGTGAGGAGGAAGATGTTGTTCTTTATTGTTCCTCATGCAGGAAACTAAACATGCAAATGCTCTACTTCGGCTTCATAATATACTTTAACATTAGGCAGTGGAGTAAGCAAGGGCTGTTAGATATGAGGAGTCTTGAGGAATCATTCTACTGAGCCACACCTTAAATGTTTACTTAATTTTTGTGTATGAGTGTCTTTCTTTATTATGAAATCCTCCACAGCTGAAATCTGTGTATGATCTTTTTATTCAAGTCAGGCATATAATAACAGATAACACAGCATAACACCATGTGACAGTAAGACAATCTCTAGCTGTAACTTCATGAAGAGGCTTTTTGAATTGCAGACCAAATGCTGCCTCCTATCACAAGGCATCTTGATTGGCTGATTCATGTCTTCCACTGGAGGGGGAGTGTGTGGTTTCATCCAAGCTGATAAATCTGAACCCCTTTTTGACAACACCTCAGTCTGAGCTTGAACCATTTGAATTTCACCCGTATGCAAAGTGATTGGGATGGAAGGTGTGGGGGAAAGAGGCTTTTAGCTAGTTAGAGCTTTACACTGCTCTTGGTATGATGCCTCCTGATGGGAAGCAGTCTAATAAAGCTTCCATTTTCAAGTTGAGATAAAAGCATTACCTATCCAATAGATCTGTGTGTAGACACTAATGCCTCTCTACTTTGTTTTCACGTATTATATGTACAACTGGCATTAATTGTTGCATTTTTCTTATGTTTTTCCAGTATGTTTTTAATCTCTGCAGGCTGTATTGATTTTTTTCCTCTGTTGCTTCTGCACTTGCCACCAGGACCTCCTTGTAGATAAGGTGTTTCAATTCAGTGTGTGATATTTCTTGGGAAAACACTCTAAAACACTTTTTTTTTTTTAATGTGTTTTTTTCTTCTCTCCCCCTTTTGCGATGTATTAAAAGGAAGATGCTGGAAAAGAATTCAGAGCACAAAGCAGGGACTTGCAATGCCCTTTCTCTTTCAGCAAACTCTTTTATTCTACTGTGAGGAATGAAACGCTTCTGTTACAGCAAACATAGACTTGTGTTTTACAGCAAAAGCTGTTTAAAAGGTTACACACAGACTGTACACAGGGTTGAGCTGGGTAGCAAACGTGTTTCTGTGTTGCTAATATTGAGAAGAAGATACCACTTATTCTGAAGTCACAGTTGTTACTGAGGGACACTTCTGTTTAGTGCTTCTGTCATTTTTTTTAAATTCAGATCTGAGAGGATTCTGTCTGGAGAGCTAAGAGTTAAGGTGAAATGTTAGGCTGCCACAGAATTAGGCTTGGGGGCTAAGAAAAAGGTGTCCTTGGTCATTCCTCTTGCATGATGGATGATGACAGAGAATAACAAAGTTTGACAAGGGGTGGGTGGATCCAGTGAGTGCAGATAGGTAAATCATCATATTTTCTAGGTTGTTAAGCCTTATGATGCTTTCCTTTAAAAAACACTAAATACTGTAATTCTTCATTGTCTCGGCATGTACAAACACCAGATATGGAAGAGTCTGAAAACACTGGGGATGTGGACTCAGCAACTATCTCTAGACAAGCAGTGCTGCCAGAGATGACTTGCAGTATATTGTGATCACCACTGTTGTGCAGGTGTGATTCACGTCCTTGTCACTCACCTCCCACTACCCCACCATGTCAGGCAATCGGAGTGGTTCTGCCAGAAGGCAACTCTGCTCCTCAGCATGCTGCCTGTCTGCTGCCAGCCTCCACCTATGCCCTCACCTCCCCAACTTAGCTGCTGAAACTTGATATGAGTGCAATTAACTTTGGCACAACACCACCTTACCTTTCAATGCATCTAAATTTGTGCCATAAATTCTATCTCCACGTTGACCCTGGTCATGAAGGTCAGAGAGAAGAGCAGAGACATTCCTTTTCTCCCAACCCTGACTTTGGCAAGCAGATGTGACAGCCCTGGTCCAGGGGAACGGGAGCCACCACTGCTCAGTGGCAAATATAAACCACTATCAAGTCCTCTTCAATTACTCATAAATGGACTGCTTTCACTTAGCTTGGGAGGCAGGACCTTTTCCTGCCCTATGGCACTCCACTGGCCACACTGGACATACAGTATTTAGGTGGTGGAGATCACTGCTTTAGCTAGGATCTTGTGGCAAGGTGGAGGCAAAAGCAGCTTCTCTTCAAATCTCAGGGTTCAAAACCTGATCACTATATCCAAAAGTACTTTATTGCCTGTGCAGCCCTATCTTAGCTGTGCCACCAGTGCGGGATGCTCTAGCACCCAGTCTCCCCTGATCACCTGAAGCCAAGGAGGGAGAGACAGAGGAGCTGAACCTCTCATCAAGCACCAGGACAAAGGAAAGTACAGCAGCCTGAGCATCTCCCAGCACAAACAGTGAAAGACAATGCCACAAGTAGGTCAGAGAGTCTAGGCTCTGTTGTCATAGGCTGTACCTCAGGCAAAACACAGCTGAAGGAAAAATCAGAAATGTTACAACCCACTTAACTTGTACCTTAAGCAAAGTGAGCAATTCTACAGCAGGACAACCAGTTTCCATGTGATGTCCTTAAATACAACAGTGACCAATTGAAAAAGGAATTTAATATTGAAAATTCGGCCTTTAATCAGAAATAAACCCTCATTTGGCACAGATGTACCAAAAAAAATGTTTTGAATGTTAGGTCTACACCCCAGCCCCAGAGAGCTAAACGCTGAATAGTCACCGCTCTGAAATGCATACTGACTCTTGGAAAGTTCTGCAAGAGGTGAAATGTGCTGCAGTTGTTTTGCTTCCAGCCTGATCTAACTAACTGTTCCAGCTTTCAAAGAAACTGTGAAGGAGTCTGACATTTAAAAAAGAGGGGGGGGAAAAAAAGAAGGTGAGGAAGGAAGTTGAATCTTCCCCTCCTCACACACACACTGCTGCAGGAGAATGTGTCTGCAGCACTGCTGGGCTGGAGTTTTCTCCCAACAGGCAAAACAGCACACCATATATTTCCCAGCAGTGCAGAGAGGAGTGTGTTTAGATGGGTATGCTAATGTCAGGTTTGCTTCACTGGGTACTTTGGTGGGAGGAAATAATTCACCAGACCAGCTCTACCTTCATCGGGAGGTATCGCCATTAACAATAAGAATTACTTGCAAAGGGGTTTTGTGGGCCAAGAGAGATTTAAAGCTGGGAAATACTGAGTGTGCTACAGACTGGACATCTGCCCAGGAGCCACACAAACCTCTACTCTCCTTAACTGATATAACCAGGAATTTACTAGGTTAAACTGGGATGCACTTTCAGTGTTTTGTTCCTCTTTTGTGGTAGGCAGAATTTCCATGCATACACACATGTATAGATCTACAGTAGAATTGCAGATAATACACTGCTCTGATAGATGCAAGTATTGTCCCTATGTGTTTAGATATTTCTTCTATATATTGAGACACATTGTGGATGCAAATCAGCTGTTTGGAAGCACAAGAGGAAATTTTCCACAGCTTACACTAAAGCCACAAAGAGGTGTCCCTGCTGCGCTTTTACCTTGGTAAGAGCTGTCTGAAATCTAGCACAAGCCAGGACAAAAAACAAGATTTTTTTTTTTTTGCCCTTGGAAAACCATCACCAGGCAATACAGATTCTTAGAGAAGGGATTTCCCACCCCCTTCCCATCACACTGGCACACACACACTCACATGAGTGGTCTGGACTTAGATGTATAAAAACTCCTGAAGTCTAAAGGTTTGATGAAGGAATGGCAAAATTCCCTGTAATCCCCCTAAATGGGTGCCCGTGGGTTACTTGGTACAGCAGCACTCCCAGGGCCCTTGCAGATGCTGCTGGTCCACAGCGAGTGCCAGAGCGATGCCGTTACGATCGGGAAGGATTTAACTCACAGAAGTTGAAATAAATGTCTTGTTCAGGCATAACGAGGTGGTTGTCACTTAGGCCCGTGGCAGTGAAATGTAGAAATAACCTATTGGGTTAAATCCTCTCCCTTGCCGGTGTGGGATCTGGACTGTTGTCCTGTGAAACCTTATTCACGCAAATTAGTCTTACTTATGTGATGCTTCAGTGAAAACAAACTCCAGTGCTATTCCTTCCTCTGAGCTTCCCTCCACATCCTGTGTCTTTTGTTTCTACCAGAGGTTAGGAATGCAGGCTGTTCTCCATCAGGTGTTTCAGCACTAAGGTTTATACTTTAACTAGTAAATAATGCCATGCTAGTGAAATGAGAGACAATGAGTATCAAATAGAGATTGTTTTTTTAAATGTATTTCCAGAGGTTTCTGCAAAAAATATACTCTTAAGTATTAATTGACATAGCTATCTGCTATTAATTGATATAACTATCTGCAGAACTGATTTTTTTAACAAAGTTAAGATATTGGAATTATTGGATAAATGAAAATCTCTGCTCTCTAAAAGTAATTTTTATTTTAGCCTTTTTCTTCCATGCAAGAGACACATGGATGTCTTGATTTCTTTTCCTTTTTTTTTAATAGTAAGATAAGCTAAGAACACTTAACAAAAATTATAACAGAAAAATAATTTACATGAAGTGAAAGGAAATATTGTGTAAAAAAAGACAGTAACAGGATCTGTTTTCATTCCTTTTTTTTTATGAGGTTGTCTCTTGGAAATTTTAAGGGTATATTTTATTAAAATCGCTTCAGTACTCGTATCTTACATATTTTGGTTGCATGTTAAAATATTTCTTATTAATTTAGTGGCATATTTTCAGTTCTTAAGAACGACAGTCTTTCAGTGCTGCATGGTTTTAAAGTTGGGGTTTCTTGCCTCTAGTTTATAGTTTGAAAAAAAAATCAATGTGTGAACTGATTTGCACCGAATTTCCTCCTAACAGCAAGAGTTTAGAGTAAAAAGGGATTCTGAAAGTAAGGGGGAAGTAGGGAAGAATTAAAAATAATGGCAGGATAATTCTTGTAATCGTGCAGGATAGGATGAGCATGAAATGCAGCTATAGTATGAATGATAATCCAAAGGGGGAAATAACAGCTGAAAGACTGAAAGGCTTTCAATTAAAATATACTAAGCTTAACTGATTGTGCAGATAAAGCACACTGATACAGCGATGATGGACACTACCTAAACGCCAATGCAGATTCCCAGAGCGCAGCAAACAGTTTAATTAAAAATGAATTTCAATACAATTATTGTTTTAGCCTGACAAACAGCTACAACAGAAAGTCGTATTTCACCGAGCGAGCTGCCGACGCATGAAGCGTTTCATTGTGAGGTATTTATGAACCCTGTTTTTGTTTCAGACCTCATAATGGACAGTTGAAATGCACAGCAATGAATATATCCTTGTATCAGTCCTTTGTTCTGGAATTTTATCTAAAGATGTAATTAGGGGGAAGGCAGTGGCATCAGTCGGGAGAAGCCCCGTTCTGCGGGAGCCCGAGCGCGTTCCAGCGCTTTGGTTATGTTTCAGTGCCCTCTCGTGGCACACATGCCACGGGGACATGGAGGACAGGCAGCCCCACGTGTGGACACTGCCACCCAGGGATGTCCCCACGCAGCCTCCTCCCCCCTAGCTGGCACACCTTCCCTCCCCACAGCACCTTCGTGCTTTCGACAGGGCCCAGCATGGCAGCACCCTACAGCAACCCCACATGGGCATTGCCGCCGCCCCCTGGGGCCACACACGCAGGTCCTCGTGTGACCCCGGGCACAGGCCGCCCACGCCAGAGGGGGTGGCTCCACAGGGGCTTCTTGCCCCTGATTGACCCCGTTCCTGGGCCAGAGCTGCTCTGTTGGGTCTCTCGCCGTGCAGTGACTCACGCTCTTGTCATGTCCGTGGACATCAAAGGCCGCTGCAGCCGAGCGGTTCCTACCTGCATGAGTTTTCTGTAACAGTCAGGGGTTATGGACTGTATGATGGCCACTTCAATACTTAATCGTGCATTTCAAAGTTCCCCTGTGATCTGCACGTACATGCCATTTAAAATAGCTTCCCTGTCTGTTTTTCTCTTCTTGCGGGGTTTTTTTTCCACCAGCCTCTTCTGCCTTCCCCTTCCTTTCCTCTCAAACCAATTCTTGCTTCTCACAAACAGCAGTGCTTGGAGCTGCTGAGAGGGACTGCAGCCTGAGGAACACACGGGTTACAGGCAGATGCCAAGAGAGCTTCCCATGCACATCACCGTCTACAACTTTCTATCAGAAACTAAGTTTCTTGTTCCCTCCTCATCCCAAAACCCTCTGCCAGCCACACTGATTTGTACTAAACCATGTTGGATATGGGCTCTGGTATGGAAAGCCCCATCTAATTCTAAATTGAAGTAACTTATCTAAGTCTGGTTAGAAGTCAAGCTGTGAGCGTTACATTCAGATCACTTATGACACAAAACAGATTTAAATACACACCTCAAGAAGCATAAACCTCTGTCTTCTTACTCTTACCATCATCTAGAACTGTAGTCAAGTCAAAACCACCATCATAATTACCCATCTATTTCTCATGGCGCTTTTATAGTGTCCATCACCATAAAATCAAGGATATGATGTTGGTAAGTTAAATAAATGATGTGAAACTCAGATCCTTGTTTCAGGCATTTTTTACAGCACCAGAACTGAGTGCAGCCTGTAAGCCTTGTCTGTGCACTGTTCTTTTTACTGCTTCCTTGCTTATATGCTGCAACTTGGGAATTTTAAGACAGAGAAGGGTGTACAAATTGCACAGCTTTGTACGGTAGGTGAAACTGATCCCTGCTGTAGTGCTGCTGAAGGTAGGAGAGCTGTAAATGAGAAAGACTTTTGCTCAAGGTTTAGTATAACCGTCTCAGCGAGCAGTGCGTTGCCCAGCCCCTGAAGCCTTGTGCTGAGAAAGAGACAGCAGGCAGAGAACATTTGCTGGTTTTTAGAAAAATTTAATTGAGCAAGGGCTGGTTTTTCTTCCTCTGTTTTTCAAGTCTTTGTGAAACTGTGTAGACATCACTTTTCATTCTGAGGGACACAGCAAATCAAAGCCAGACTGCATCTGGGTAGAGTTTTTCTTCTATTACTGATGTCCTCTAAAGGTGTGGGAATTTCCCAGTAAGATGCTGTGGTATCACTGGTGCTGATACTGAACTGATGTTCCTGGTGTGAGGAGGGTTCTTAGAGTTTTTGCAAAGAGGAGGAAGAGAGGTACTGGGATTCTCTGTGTCTGTGCTGGTTCTTACTGGTCAGGCACTACAAAGTGTCAGTGGAACTGAGGCAGGCTTGGAGGCATCCTTAGGTAGTACCGTGACAGCAGCAGTGACTTGCAGGTAGCTGCCACTTCTGCCTGTTTTCCCGAGGGGAAAACTCCATTCCTTGTGAGGTGTTGGAGGGAGAGGTCCCCAGTCCTGCACTTGTCACCTGCACTCATCTCTGCTCTCCCTTGTTGCTCAGTGGGAAGCTTTATGTGACTTCACACAAGTATGAGCTAGATTCACTACTTACACTGCTAGTCATCACTAGGGTGACCTCCTTTCTTCCCTGCCTCTTCTGTTGGGATCATGCAGGGTCACCATGGGATATGTTTTCACTCAGTGTCAGCAAAACTCTTACCTTAGAAGGCAGCAACTTAGATTTTGGGCTAGGTTCCTAAACAAAGCCCTGCCAGCATCTTCATCATATTTCACTCCTGTCAAAAAGCACAAAACTGCCTGATGGGTTGGCTCCTGGAGACAGACTCTCAAGGGAGCTGCTGGTGAGTTTTGGGGCTACAGCAGAGTTGCAGGCTGAGTTGGGAGTTAGGACCTGACAGCATTCATCTCTGCTGCAGGAGCTGCTGAGCAGAACTGGGGAAAGGATCAAAAAACAGACTTGAGGACCATTGTCAGGGTCCACAGCTTAAAGACCTGGGCTAGTGCAGGTCAAAAGAGAGGAATCAGCACTGCCAGCACTTCTGTTTTCACAAGCCCCAAGCTTTGGCAGCCATGTTAAAAATAAGTGTATTTGTTCTTTTAAGAGGGCAGAGAGGAGCAAATGAGGCCACGAGAGCAGGCAACATTTCTAACAAGACCAAACCTGGCCAGAAATCTCTGCCTCTTCCATTAATAATAATACTGCATACACACACTTATCAGTCCTGTGTTTTGTAAGTCATAAAACAAGGTGAGATATCCTTTCATGTACATACTAGGATGCCTTCTTTTGAGACCTCAATATTTCAAATACCTCTAGTGTTGAGTCTGAAGTCGGAGAGGCTGGAGAGAGTTGGTTCTCTGCTTTGTGATAAAATCCCAAGGGACCAAAGGCTAAGAGATGTTGAGCTCCATCTCATTAAGTCTTGCTGGTGCAGACCAGCCAAACTTGCAGGTCACACCACTGAAATGTCAAGTGTGTGCCCAGTGGTGGGGAGAGTGTAGGTTCTTTGTGGCCACAGCCTGTTCCCATGGCTGTGAGCTGAAGCACAAATGCACCATTGCTCTGCCTGTCCCTGTGCAGCTCCCTTTGCATCAAACCAGTGAGAGAGAGTTTCTTTATTTGTCCAGATTGGAGTGAAGTCTGTGTTGCAACGACCTTGCTTTTCTGTGACTCCTATCCTAGCGAGCCCTATCTTGTTGCTGGCTGACATTTCCTTGAATGCAACTGTTATTTTCAGAACACAAGGTGAATGCGCAGAAATGTTTTTGGAAGGCAGCAGCAAAGGCCAGGTTAATGGTTACTTGTGTGCTAACACAGACTCTGACCCACGCAGTGCAGCCAGGGCGGTGGAAAGCGTTGCTATCATCTGCTCACACAGCGCAGGATGGCACAACACAGGGACTACCCAGAGCAGTGCTGTCTCCTGACTTTGCCTCATCTCTCATTAGCAGCAGCCTCTACAGCAAGAGACGCTTCTTTCAAAACTTAAAAAGTGAGCGTGAACGCTGTTCAAAAGCCTGCTTGTTAGAAGAGTAGAAACGAGTGGCAGCCTGAGCTGGAGAGATATAGGAGACTTAAAATACATATATATGAATCATATATGCCAGCCTATAAGCCAGAGTATATAGAAACTAACCTTTGTATTTCATCACTGCAGGGTAAACAAACTGCGTAATTTGCTCCATCCTAGGAGTACTTGTCCTCTTTCTACTGTCTGTCCCAATGTCACATGCTGCAGCTGCATTTGGTGGCTTCACTCTCTCCCTCTTCTCTTTATTCCTTCTCTTTCAGCCAGCACAGCAGGACATCCACTCTTCTATCTTCACTGTTTCTTCACTGAAAATATGGCTCAGTTCATTTGGGTGCAGAGATGAGTATCATGCTGTTGGGCAGAGGCAGTAGAGATGGAAAGCGTAAGACTACTTTGTGGGAGGGCAGCCCTAAATAGTCCCAGTTTTAGACACAGATATTTAGGTAGATGGATGCTTATCTGAAAAAAAGATGAATTCCTGCTATCGGTGGAGGAAAATGAAGCCATGTCTGAGTAGTCAGATGAATGTAAAGATCTACCTCTCAAAAAACACATGAGAATGGAGCTCTCAGAGCTAGGTTAATATGTGTTCAAGTACTCAATGTCATAGCATTTTCAATCTTGTTTAAGGATATATCTGCTCCAGCGTGAAGAAACTCCTCAGAGGTAAACACGTTTTCACATTTGCTAGCTAAATTGCACAAAAAGTTAATGTTCTCCAAGCTGAAGATCTACATTTAGCCTGTCCTTGAAGTAGGTAATCTCCACCTGAAAATGTGACTTCTTCCCTTACAGGAGCAAACAATTATTCTACATGAAGCTGACGTGTAAAATAAGCTAAGCAAGCACCCTCCTGTGAGTACAGCAGCCTGCTAGAAGTCCCAAGTAAGCAGCACTAGAAATCTATTACTTCACAGAGGCTGGAAAAGGTTTGCTCAATATTTTTAGCCCAGTTGACAGTTTTTGTAACCTTTCTGCCTTTTGAACGTTTTTCACATAACTATTTTTCAGCAGAGAGTATACAGGAACAGTGTGGCCAAGGAGAAGGGAGATTTAAGAGGAGCACGTGAGACTGGCAATGTTGGAATTCAGACATAAAATAGCAGCTCTGTAGCCTGATACCCTTCTGCTCTCCAGTAGGTTTCTGCACTGAAAGACTTCCACGTTCCCCTGTGTACAAATAAATCTGATACTTGCTGGGCTGCACACACAAATTTTGTGCACAATGACAGCACACAGTCCATCTCAATGCATTTAGCTAGGAGCCCTGTCCCCTAAACTGTGTACGAATGGCTGCACGCACTGGAGACACATACCTCAGTGAGTCAGCAGCCCCACGGTGCCTTTTGTGGTCAGACTCTGAAAGGCTCAGGTACCACCCAGTATACTTGACTTAATTTCAATCTAACATTGAGATTTAGTCATAAAATAGGAGTATGACCTCTTTATTTGTTCTTGACTGCTGATTTCAGGCATTCACTGAGGGATAATCAACCTTCTCACACACACCAGAAACTGATGGACAGTTATTTTACCAGCCTTTTCCTCATTGTTCCAAAAGACATTTTTCCCTGTAAGTTTCTAGATAAAGGTGAAACCATGACCACTGAGAATTACAGATTATAGAAAGGTCAGCCTGCAAGAACACTCTCACCTGCATGCCTTGAATCCTATGCAAAATATTTCCTAAGCCTAAAGAGCAGGGAGAATGATAAAGAGTCACTCTCATGGAGATTTTGAGCCTGTACTAAATCACCAGGTGTTAAGGGAGATTTCGGTGATGGGACTGGGGCAAAGGATCATTTGTGGGGAAATTATGTCATAAATGGAAAGATTATCCCTGATATTTCCTTTGCACTGAAGTCTGATGCTGCAGGGAGATTGACACTGGAAGGGGCTGTGCCAGGAGGCTGCAGCATCTCTGCTGTGCAAGGTCTCCAAAAGGCAGCTAGAGAAGATTCTGGCAGTGCCAAGGCTGAGGACAAACTGATGAAACACATTTAAATTTGTGTGTTATTTGCTGTTTTCTGACAAATTGGGGTTTTGAATGATTCACTTGTGAGTAAATCTGTCTCCTCCTCACTGTAACTTCTCTCTCCCTTCCTGTGCTGCTCACTTGGATTGAGGTTAGGTGACCTGGCATCCCTTATTCATGAAAGTACATTTGTTCTATGTTCATGAGGTTAATTTAGTTTTGGCAAAATGTTCAGAGAAGCAGCTCTGAAGAGAGAAATGTTCCATTTTCCTTACCAGAAACAGAATGTGTCATTCATGCTGCAGTCACCATTCCACAGACTTGCCTCCTGCCTACCCCTAAACATCACAGGGTATTTCATAGAATCATAGAATTGTTTTGGTTGGAAAAGGCCTTTAATATCATTGACTCCAACCACTGCCCTCACTGCCAAGCCCATCACTAACCCATGGCCCTCAGCACCTCAGCTACATGGCTTGGCAATATCTCCAGGGATAAGGACTCCACCATCTCCCTGGGCAGCCTGGGACAGGGGCTGACATCCCTCTGAGGGAAAACGCTCTTCTTAAACTCCTATCTAAACCTTATCTGGCACAACTGGAGGCTATTTCAATTACTGATGCAGTCCTTGGCCATAAATTTTATTGGGAAAAACCAAATTAATCTCTGGAGAATCAGTACAACTCACAAGTTGGTGGCTCATGTACTCCCCCTCTCGCTGCCCAGCAGTAACTTGTGGGCAGAGGACTTGCTGGCTTCATTACAAAATAAAAAGGTTGTTTAAAAACTGTTTAGCTACCCCTCTCACAGCAGGAACTGTCCCCTGTTTAATTGTGAAACTTAACACCATCAGAAAATTCCTGTTTCTCCCACCTGAGCTATTATGCAACTTCTCAGAAAGAAACCACATTTACCACTGGGGAATAATAAGTCTTATTTATAGAGTAGCCCATGCATGAAGTCCTCTGGGCATCTAACAAAGTACAGTTTGGCTCAGGAAAAAAAAAAAGTCTGAAAAAACATCTCCATGTAGTCCAATAAATGCCAAGAGGGGTGAAATAATTTCTTAATGTTTTTAGACCAAATGTGTTCAGCAGTAAATGAGTGTCAAAGGGATTTTTAACAGACATTTGGTGGAGTTACATTGCTGTCTTCCTCCAAACAGTTGGTAGCTGTGTGGGATGATCAGAAAAAGAAGAGAGAACACAGCTGAAGAGGTGATTGTGTCTTGACCCTCCTCTCACCAGAGCACCCCTTCCGTCTCTAAGCAGCTTTCATCTAAAACTACTGAAAAAACATAATATGGAGGTGGCTCTGCTGAACATCAAGTGGCATTAATTTTACCCTCAGATGTGGAAAATTAGGAGAAAAGGACTTCTGTTTAAAATATTTCCTGGTGAAGCCTTGAGTTCCCATCCTAAGGGAGGAAATGTTGTTTTGTTCCTTCAACCCACATAAGCGAGGCAGTCTACCCCTCCCAGGAGGTGTGGAAGCCGTGAGGGGAACCTGAGAGCTGCCATGCCACCCTCAAAGGTCTACATGTCCCTGGTGTCAAGGGTGGGTGCCACTGAGTGTTAACCAGATACAGCACCAGGGAAAAACTGTGAAGAAGGTCAATGAATATCCAGCCCCTTTTTCTCGACTGGCTGGAATACTTGTGAAGTCCAGGGAGGAGACTGTGGACCAGAGACAGAGCTGGTCTCCATACTTAGGCTCTCACCCTTATCTGCTTTTTAAGGAGAATAAGAGCAAATTCAGGATGCTATTGAAAACCAGATGATAATTTATGCAGGTACAATATATCTCTTTATATCTTCCTTCCTGTATGTTGCAGCTTTTATTTTAATTATTGCATTCCAAATGACTTGCCTTTCAGTCAGCAAGACTGAAAGATCTTGAAAGACCCCAGAAGTAATATATGAGCAATTATCTGATTTTCATTTATGGCAGCCTGTACTGTTCGGATTTCTGTCACCTTGGAATATTCTTCGCCACAGTCTAGATAATTTAACTAATAGGAGGGACATTCATTTTAAAAGGGGATTTTCTAATGACAGGCCCTGCTGAGCCTCCTGACACTGGTGCGGGTAGTTGGAATTATTATGATGATTCTCAGCATTTCCATTAATCTCTTTTGCATTCTCCGGGGTGTCTGAGCTGAAACTTGCCAGGAAAGGTCTTAGCAAAGTAACATTTTTTTCTTCTCTTTCCTTAGGGTCTTTTTTCCTATTGTGAGAGTCTATTAAATAAGGCAAAAGTAGTTCACAAAACTATAAATGAAGATGGTGACAGCAGGCTTAAAGGGTATATAAGGGATGCAATGAATGTCCACTGGAGCAGTGAATTCCCTCTTTCCCATACCCTCCACCAAAAAATCAGGGTACAGCAGCGAAAGACAGGCTAATTTTTGGAGGCTAAGCCACTCCTCACTCAGGATTATGGGTTTTCTGATGATTACTGTGCTGGTTCAAAGGGGAAGTGATGGCCATCAGCAGGTCACTGCAAAGAGGTCTGTGGCTGCAAAGAGGTCATGGCTGTGTCCCCATATGTGGCCTGTGACATGGTCCGACAGCAACCATGTTTCCTCCAGCTCACCAGAGGCAAAGTGATGGAATAG
This sequence comes from Colius striatus, assembly GCF_028858725.1. NCBI lineage: Eukaryota > Metazoa > Chordata > Aves > Coliiformes > Coliidae > Colius > Colius striatus. The sequence continues at coordinate 30,213,554 of NC_084766.1, forward strand.
CAGCATGTGGAAGAGAGGAATGAAATGCATGCAAAGTGTCCCACGAAGGCCCATCATCTGTTGTTCCTCCTTCCACCAGGACATGATGCAGAGCACATTTCTTCCCTCTGTGCTTACCTGGGCATGGCTGCAGCGTCCTTCAACACACATGGGAGAGCAGAGTATGATGGAGACTGAGTGTGGGATTGCCCAGCCAAGTAACCATCCATTTTGGCCCCCAGCCCCTCCACCAAGTGAAGCAAGCTGTCCAGCTCAACTGTTTGACCAGCCCTGAGAGCAGGAATTGTTCTTGGAAGAGCTGGTGGAATCAAAGCTCTTGCATTCCTAAAGCCTAAGGTCTCTGAAGGATTCTTTCACAGATGCACAGAGGTGTTGGAACCCAAATATCTTCTGTCACCATATCACCATCTGAGGAGAGGATGCCCACAGCTCTTGCAAACAGAATTAGCCTCAGGAGCAGATATCCTGGCAAATGAGCATTTCTTCATTCTGGTTGCTAACAGAAATTGTCTGTTTTCATCCCTCTTGGGCCCAATTTGCCTGTTGAGACTGCTGGCACTTCAGAAGACGAGAAAATCTCAGTATTTGCCTGTACAGCACTGGCTCCAAGAGGCCTCATTTCTGTGTGAAGCATTTGGGCGCTACCACAATCCCAATCGCAAATGTCATTTTTGTATTTATCTTCTCTTGATCTTTCCCACACTCTGATTACTGATACATTCAGCTAGCTTAGAAACAAATATTTGTTGCAGCTATGCTCTTCCATAAATAGCAATTGTATACTTTTAATCAGAGCAACTTTTATTATCTTTTTTAAAAGTGCATATCTGGAAGCTTAAAGGGAAGGAAAGCAAAACCATTTTGAAAGGCACAGGGTATGAGCATGTGAGTATGTCCCAGTCCTTTGCCTTCCAGTGTGCAGAACCAAGCACAAAAATGACTGCTGCTCTCAGCAAATATCAGAGTCTTTAGACATTTAAACATTCAGCATGCAGAGGAGGAAAAGGCAAGGCAACCACCAGTTAGCTGGGAGGCTTTGTTTTATTTCTCTCTCTGTTCCTCTTGAATGCACTTAGAGGGGATGGCTCAGAGGATTTCAACTTCCTTGCTCAGCTTGTGGGAAAAAATATCATCCCTGCTTTGGGAACCCAACTTCTCTACCCAAGCGGGAAGTGGCACATAGAGCACATCAGTGGGTGAGAGAGATGCTCTCTTTGCCCCCACCCCAGCACGTCACAAGCCATACCTAGGTCAAGTCTTTTCATGCGTTGCTCATAGCTTCTTTAAAACAGTGTTTCCACTGATGCACACCAACACGATGAACATTTTTCAGGTATTATTAATACATGTCTTTGTACCATGTTCCCCTCCCCCCAAAAAAAAGTTTTGATTTATTCCCCACCTTAAAGCCAACGTGACAAACCAGTGAGATGGCAGCAGGCTGTCTCTTTCTTTCTCCAAGATTTGAAAACTGAACTTAAAAGTCTGGAATTATACTCAGATGCATTCCACTCTTTTAATATTAACATTTTTTTTATTACCTGAACTATTTTCCCTTGTCTCCCTTGACTCCCACAGCAGGGACTCTCATATTATTTCCTGCAGTGTTCCACCCTCACTTTCAGAGACCTGGATTTGAGGAGCTGCCCTACCGTTTATCAAAGCTTTTCCCTTGGTCATCAGAGAGAGTCTTGTCTGGTTTGGGCTCTATGAAATTGTCTGCTTCTACTTTTTTCCTTGCTTTTTCTTCCTCTTTTTTGTATCGAGTTATCTGTTCACAGCTGAGTAATCTCAGTAGAACTGCGGGGATGGAGATCTTCTTGCCTCACGTCAAAGATACAGAACCTTTTTCAGCTGAGCCAGGGATTGGCAATACGGACAGGTATTTATAAGTGCACACACAAAGTAGGTACAAGGTGTCCACTGTGGCAATTCCTGTGCAATATTGTATTGATCATATATACCTCTGACCTCTTTTTGTGCCCTCTGACTGTACAGTTCACCTCCACCAAGACTAACTACTTCCAGCCTTCTTTACTGCTCAGTGCCTCTCAAGCAGCAACTACTTTTCTGAGAAAAACAAAACCAAACAAAAACAATAACAACAAAAAAAGCCCCAACTCACCAATCAGAAAAGTCTTTGTTTCTTTTCTTCAAGATGTAGGATTTTCCTCCAAATCAGAGCTGCAAAATATATAATACCCATTCTTAGATGAGCTGAAGTGTTTAAAGCCCAATGGACTGTAAAACGAGTTAAATCATCCCTGTATTATCTCCCACAGAGGTTTGGGAATCGTTTGTTTGAGAAGGGAGGAAAAATTCATTTTTTAAGATAGAGGTAGGTCTTGAGATAACAGATTTCAAATTGTCAGAGTTGTTGTTGTGCAGAGAATAATCACAGACTATTTCCCAGTGAAACTACTGATACCAAAAGTGTAGACAGACTCTGTCATCAGCAGATATTTTAAGAATACTGTATTAATGCAGGTGATCCAAGTGCAGAGTGGTGTGATATGACTCTGGGTAAATGTTTTGGTTAGACTAGCTTGGGGGTTAAATTCTTGTGTGTTTTCAACTGTCCTGTTCATGCTTTATGTCTCACAAAGTAAAGCCTCTACCCTGCCTGTGCTTTACTTCTTAAGCTCTTTAAAAGCATTTCTCTCTGCAGTCTTTTTCGTAGCGCAGTGAGTTCACATATGTAGAAATTGTCGGCTGTTCCTAATCTCTGTCCATTAGAGTGATGATCCTCTGAGTAGGAGCCTCTCAGAATAGAAATGAGTCTCCCGTTCCTGAGAGTTTGGAAATGATCTAGCCCAAATCAGCATCTGTGATAAAGATGCTGACACCAGTGTTGTGGATGGCTATTATTTATTTATGTTCTCATGACTGGGTAATGGAGTTCCCTCACCTGATATTAATAGAAATTTCTTTTTACAGCAACATTATGTGTCTGATTACGGGTGCTGGGGACATTTTAAACTTCACTAATCAGTGCCATGAATATTTGCTTGATCAAGTATCTAAATTTACTTTGGTTTTCCATTTTTTGGAGGGAAAAAAACTTGATTATTTTTTTTCTTCAAAAAAGAGAGAAATACTGTGCTTCTATCTTGCAGCCCTTTGTGGGTGTATGCACTTGTGGGGGAACCATTTGCTTTCTGTGGCCACTCCAGCTGACAACAGTAATCACAAAAACATTGACATCTGCATGAGATCCTGAGCTATGTGCAGAAAGCAAATTTTGAATGCTAAAGCGAATGTAAGAAAACAAAATCTCATTCTAAGAGTAACACTTGACAATCTGCTAATCAGCCAGTGAAAAGGAAAGCCATATGAGCTCTGTACGCTAAACCAAGATTTACCAGCACAGCTTAATCCACCCTTACTAGAGGCTTGTACAAGACTGGTTTGCTAATGGTTACAGAGCACAAAAGCTGCAAGGTATTAATGCACATCTTGTAAACAGAAAAAGTGGGCAAATCTATAGAATAAATTATACATAATTTTCCCCCACTTCTTTTGCCTGCCAACATAACTATGCCCATACTGTGCTGAAAAAAGGGCTTTCAAAGATTTGTGATGTTAACTGTTGAATCTATATTTATGAGTTTCCATGATGTTTCTGTAATAATAAGATTATTAACATCTCTTTTACTTAGTATGGAGCACTAAAGCAATCAATGCATGAAACTCACCCGCCTGTATCAGTAGTTGGTTCATTAGCAGCAGCTTCTGTAAAGAGTGTGGCAAACATTTCTTTTTAGCAGGCACTCGGTATTCTGTGCAAAACCAGCATGGGAAAGGGGAACAGAACTTACAAATGTCTCATTGGTAAAGAATCCTTCCCCGAGTGGCATCATTCAAATACTTTATACCTTTTCTTTCTAGTCTTAAGTGCCAGTGAAAAAATCATGAATAGCACAAGTCTTAAGACAGACAGAGAGATGAGTTGTTGGTCATCCTGGTTGTCCATTTTGAATGTTGTCCCCTGAGTGTGGGTCTACCAACAGCTGTGTCCACATAATATTTTGTTTCGTTCTCATTTTCACAGTTAGCTATGAGAATACCATATTGTGTGCTGTTTCAAAGGCCTTACAGCATCTTCAGAGATACTTTGCTCATGTTGACTTCTGCACGGTCCTTAATATCTCTTTTGCTTTCATGTGAGACCAGGATAGATGGGGACACAGTCCTCAACGTGACTGGCAAAATCTGGATCTTGCACCCCTTTGAGAACCTGCACATTTTGTGAGACCCAGATCCTTTGGTGGGGATTTGATAGCCTCACCATTGATGTTTGGTCAAAGAAGCCAACTACAACAGTCTTATCCAGCCTTGTCACTGTGAGGAATGGTTGCATGTAGACAGCATGCTGCTGAATATGTTGTTTTGACTGGGACAAAAGTGTGAACATGTTCAGTTCTTAAACTTTAATCAAGTTGGGAGTCTCCTTGCTCAACCAAAGGGCTTGCAACAGCATGTGGAAAGGAGAGCTCAGGAAAATGCCATCATTAGGAGTATTTCCATAGAGTCCATGGTGTTCTCTATCAGCAGGCACACATGCCAAAGGGACGTATAGAGTGTTTTCACATTAATATAAAATGCATATGAGTGGCCATTGCAAGCTGGCCATGCAGTCAGAGAAAGCCCACACTGAGGATCTGACCTGCATTTAGAATTGACTGCTCTTTCCACTTAAGTAAAAGCTCACTTTTCATGACAAGAATCCATTTATTAGGTGAACTAAAAACCCCACAAGCAGACAGTTTTAGGATTTCAAAGTGCCTTCGTACAGGTTCTAGGAAACAAATTGCAAAACATGCAGGAATTTATACAGAGATGTTTAATAAATCAAAGAGACACTTACAACAATGAACATCACTCAGTTTAGGTGATTAGTTCTTTACAGTCATTAGGATTGGAGACCAGAGTGTGTGGACTAGTCTCTTTTTATAGATGATTGATGGGATGAGAGAGATCAGAAACAATATTGTAGACAACAGATGAACAGAGAATATTAAAAAAGCAATGGGGGGAGGATTGAAGCCCTGCTGAAAGATTAAAGAATAGAAAGAAGTACAAATGAGCAAATCAATTATTGTGTGAAGATTTCTAGGATGTTGTTTAATTCATATTGGCCTGTTCTATATTTAGTTTCCTCACAGTTTCTTTTTTTTATTGATGTTTCTTTTAGTTCCCTCTCTGGAATCTGATTCTAAGATGCATCATTGAATGATCCTTTGAGGGGAAATGTTACAAAATGAGACCCAATCTAGCAAACATTTTCTGACATGATCTGTCTTGCCTTAACTAAGCAAAATTCAATGATGCTGTTTCGGAGTACAACAATCACTCAAGGAAGAAAAAAGTTCTTCATTGAGCGTATACATCTGCTTGGGGAGGGAAGGGCAGAGAAGGAGAAGGAAGGGGTAACTTCAGACATGCTTTTTCCTTCCCTGGGAATTCATTTTAACACCAAGTACATGGGGCTTGTTGCTGGAAGGATGATCCCAAAGACATGCAGTGCAAAGAGGGGTTTTGCACAATGCCTGTCTCAGACTCTGCTAGATGTGACAAGAGGGTTTGAGCAGCTCTCCCATGGGAACCTTGGCTTCAGGGGCAGCTTCAGAGGCTAGGGGAGCTGGGTTTTCCAGCTTGTCCTCCTGCGTAGAGCCTTCTCTCTCAAAACCTCTTGTACATGACATTCACTTCAACTTTTTGGGTCCCTCTCAATTAGATGCACAAGTGAGAGCACTAGCATGGGCAAGGACAATACATGTCAGGTTTCCTCTGGGATCTGGGGAGGTGAGCCACTGCCTCCACTTAGCCACTCTTCAAGCCAGCCTGGCGTGTGGGGCAGCTTTGGTTCAATGTGTGGAGTGCAGCAAGAAGAGGAGCCCAAAGGAGAGGGACTGAGGTGCAACTGCTGTAGCAGAGCTGTGGTGCAAGGTGAAAGTATTAGGGGAGAAGAGAGGATGTCTAGGAATGGGTACCATGGAGAAATCTTTGTGCTTGTGGAAGGCACAATGGGAAAGGGAAAAGAGGAAATAGCACATGTTTTTTAAATGGCACACTTTAGGCACAGGTCACAGACTTTAAAATAATGTTATCATATCACTTTGGGACATCCCTTTTTTTCTACAGTATCTAGCAACAGGACAAGGGGGAATGGGATGAAGCTGGAATACAAAAAGTTCCACTTATAAGAAAAAACCATTTCACTGTTGAGGTGAGGGAGCCCTGGCACAGGCTGCCCAGAGGGGTTGTGGAGGCTCCTTCCTTGGAGGTCTTCAAGATCCACCTGGCCATGTTCCTATGCGACCTGAACCTGCTTCTGCAGGGGGGTTGGACTAGATGATCTCTAAAGGTCACTTCCAACCCTACCATTCTATGATTCTATGACTTTACTGGCTTCAGGATGTCATTACACAGCTGAGCTCAGGCTGATCAGGAATCAGATCCACTTGGGAGCACTTTTGAATTAAGTTAACAACAGACTTTTCAGTTTTGCAATGCCCAGCTTAGGGATAATCATACCACCATAATTACTTTCAATGTAAACACGGATAGATGCTGCCACCCATAGCTGCCCCCCAGCATCCATACTTTGCAGTGAAAAGTTAGGTGTCTGTCTAAACACACTGCATCAAAAGTTCCATTTTCCACACAAAATGCCAACTTCCAGAAAGTTCTTTTAAACAACAGCCAAAAGGAGTCACTGATGTCCTTTTTGTGAGGCATTTCATAGGAGCATGGTGACTCTCCTCCTCTTTTTTGGGGAGGAGACTATGATGCACCACGGGAAGATTGCCAACCAGGAACTCCACAAGGGTTAGGAGGGGAGGAACTTGACTGCTGCTGCTGTGAGACATTGTGATGGTAGGCTCATACCAAAATTACCCAACCTTAAAAACGTTCAGGCTTTGGTTTAGGACTCTAAAGCAGGAAAATCACATTGACTTTCCAGTGAGCTGATTTTTAGCTGTTAAAGAGAGAAATCTTCCTGGACAGAGTCTATATTTTTCTTCATTAACCTCTGGCAGTTGTTTTTTGCTGTCCTGGATCTGTCCATTCCCAGTCTGGCCCTTCAGAGACTGCGCTGGTGGTGTGGGCAAAGACTCTCTGGGCTGCATCTTGCTCCCATCTCTTTCTCCGTATGTGGCTTGAGGTGCTTGCCATCAGAGTAACTTTAAAGACTGCAACATGACTGGTTTGATTGCAATGAGAAGAATAGGAAGTGGAGAGTGGAAAAGTGAGCAAAGAGATTTGGAAACAGCTTATTCAAAAAAGGAGCAGTTAAAGGGGACCGGAGCGAAGCAAGCAAATAGTGCTGAATGCAGTGAAGGATGGTGGCTGGGGTTTTCAAAGAAGGTAAGGGAGAATTCAGTGGGAGCAGGACACAAAATCCCTTAGGATCTGCTCACAATTCCAGTGACTAATTTACAAGCTATTAGTCCCACAGTTATTGATCTGGAGCTCACATTTAGCAATGCTGCTCAAGAGACAGCTTTCTTATCCCAGGCAGTCTTATAAAAACCGTAATCAATTTTACCTGTGGTTGCCACTGCTACACGGGGAAAAGTGCAAACAGTGCTGTGCTGCTTCTGTTATAAGTTTCAGAGACTTAAATTAAAAAAATACTGGTTTGACTTCAACTGTGTAAAAAATGAACTTGAATATTGGACCAATGTACATAGAAAAAGCGCTTTTCAGAAAGAAAACCCAGGGTCAAAGTACAGATCTGAGATGATGGATCAAAAAGAGGAATTATAATCTGAGGCACCTGTACTTGACCTGAAATCAGCATCTTTATGCTCAACCAAATTGGCTCTGCTCATCACACTAAGCCAGCCAAGTTAAACACAAAGCCAAGATAAACATGACGCAAGTACTAGAGCTGTTCCACATTTCATCACCTCCACGTATGAGAAACAAGGAGGTAAGTCGGGGGCTACAGCCATGTGCTGCTCCAGCTGTGCATCCTTTCAGCTGGCCATTCAGATGGCTACCTCTGTCAGTGTGTACTAATGAACATGAGTAACTAAATGAAAATCAATCTTTTCTATATCCTTAATCAGAGTGCTGCACAAGGAAAAGTAAACACTAGAGTCAAACAGATGTACAGATCTTACGTAAGATTTGTTGTCTCTATCAGAACTGCATAGCTGTACCCACTTGTGCACTTGTGCATAGTTCCACCTGAAGTTGTTTATCTGTTGTTTTAGTCATTTAAACACTCAGTTGAAGAGCATACTAAATCATTTTGCCAGAGTTCCCAGATATTTACTATATATCTTACTGTATGGCTCCTGCAGGATTCTTCTCCTGGAAACAAATGATATCTCTCTGTGCCACTGAACAACGTGTGACTCCTGTGTAAAGTAACAACACTGTTGTGAATGGGGAGAGAGGGAGGGAGAATCATCAAAAGGGCTGCAATTATATCTTTTTAAGACATATTTTGGAGGCCCAATTTTTTTGAAATCCAAGTGTTTCCTAGTTTGTGCTTGCCTCTAAATGCAGGCACAAATCACAGGAGTCAGACTTCATTACGGCTTTAGTTCTACAGAAAAAAATGTGGCTGCCATAGTGTTCACTACATTCAGCTTGTTTGGGGATTGTAAACATAAATTAGTAATGAGAGTGGTGTCATCTACACTGCAGTGTGAGAGGAAAAAAGGCCCGGATGCTGTCTGAAGTGGCACCAAGGTCTGTGACAGCTCGTGCAGTTGGGTGTCCTGGAGGAGCTCCAGGGCTGCAGCCGTCACAGCTTTGCACTCCTGGGAGCCCAGTGGGCTCTGTGCCTTTCTTAGAGCACAGAAAGGAAGTAGAAACTCCCTGAAAGTCCATGTGCCTCTGTCTAACCCCGTTTTATCTTCTCTCAGTCCTGTGCAGCCTGTGAGTCCATGGGCCAGACCACCTCACACCGGGCCACTGAATGCAGCCCATGGCGGCTGGTCTGTGCCACTGTGCTACAAGGGCCACCTTTCAGAAGCAAGGCAGAGGCTCTTACCTTCAGCTGACCTGACAGCTGCTATTTGGCATGTGCCAACAGCACGTGCAGTGGCTGGCTCTGACAAGCATGGGATAGGTCTGTACCTCTCTGTACAAGCTGCTGCCTGGTGTGCTATTTCTCCTCAGCCCCTAGTGAAGAAGATCCTCCTGGGTGCAGTGCCAAGCCCTACTGCCTGGCTCTTTCAGGCCCAGTAGCATTATCTAGTCTTTGCTGTTACAGCTTCTCCTTCCCTTCCTATGTTCTTATTGCTGTTGTCAGGTTAAAAGCCAAATGCTGCAGCTTTCAAGAAAACCCATCTTTTCCCCAAAAGCACCATCAGCTCTTGCCAACTCTCCTGTGATGCTGTTCCCACCTCTAACTCGCCCATCAGATATTACCTTATGGTGACATGACTTGTACATTTTCCCTTGGACTGATGTTCCCTGATCTGCATTTTGTCTGGACAAGGACGAGCAGAGCCTGTGGAGGAGGCATTTGGTAACGTGAGCAGAAAGGCTGTATTAGCCCTACGTTTGCAGTGTAGAAATATCTCTGTTTTAGGATGGTTGGTCAGAATTTGGCTCTTGGGATTTGTAGCCTAGGCAGGTTAAGTGAGAGCTGTGCACATTAAACACAGACTTTGAGGTAGGCCATCATATCTTTCCTAAAATGATGTTACCCTACGGTCAGATTCTGTTTGTTTTTAATACTCTGTAAATTTACTACAAGGGCTTTGATGCATGTTTTTCAACTTGAAAGCAAAACTGTCTTCTTTTGTCCACCACTTTACAATTTTAATGCTTTTAGCAAGCAGCTCCAAGACACAGAAGTGGGCTCAGAAAGCTGCACAGCTAATATGAGTAGCCAGAGCTGTTACAAGAGAGCTTTAAAAGAACACTCAAGAGGCCAGAAGGAGACAGAAGACCTTCTGGCCAGGGCACACACCAGTCTTTGACTGAGGACAGGAAGAAAGCTTCGTCATGGCAGGTTGTTCTTCAAGGTCTCAGTGGTGTTCATGAACATTCAGAGGAAAAGCCTGGTACCAAATCAGTGTCAGAGAGAGGCTGCTGGTCCTGGTGCCTACTGCTGGAGCGAGATTGCCTCTCTCCCTAACCAGCTGAGCCTCTTCCTGCACTAGCTTTGAGCTTACATAGAGCCTTTGAAGAGTTACTTCTGGGTAATAGCAGCAGGGACAGGGGAAGAGCCCTTTTGCACGTCCAACAGAACTTTCTGCTGCCTGTACTTATTCTGGTTTTTGTTTGTTTGCTTGTCTTTAAATTTTTACTGTGTTTTTGATCTGAGCCCAAGAATTGAAACCATCACTGGGAATGTGCTGCTAGAGAGAATTATGAAACAAAATGCAACTGCAACACTTTAAACGTTGATTTAAGTGGTGTCTAGACCTCATGCTGGCTTTCTGCACCAAGATGAATTTCACAAAGAGAATATCCTTCTCCCCCTCCCCAGATTGTATATTAAAAGTCAGTTCCCTATACTCTCACTCAACTCTGGTCCTTCTGCATAAAGAGGAATGACAGGGCTTTTGCTTTCTTAATTTCATTTGCCTTTTGGAAAGATCCTGTAGTTAATGAAAATGGAGGGAACCCTAAAAAGGAATTGTAAACTTGTATAGGGTTTTGAGTTATTAGGTTAATTAAAGAAAGTCACAAAATGGTAGCAGTGGAAAAAGCCAAAGCCAAAGCAGCGATCTGCACGTTTTCCAGGGCATTGCTGTTGAGAGGGAAGAAAGATGTCCTGACCCTCAGAGAGACTGTGGGCATGCTGCTGATGGCTGATGTGGGCACGGATTCCTAGAACCACTGTTTTTATTAAAGTTGCACAGTAGGTGTTTTTCTTTTACCTTAGGAACTTTCTCTGTCTGCTCACAGCTGTGGAGGTTTGCTTCTTCTGGTGTTAATAACCAGATCCGCTGTCCGTGTGTCTAACACTGTCATAATCCACACACACCAGACACACACAGGTAGATCCAGCACAGAATAGTCGTTTGTGTTGGAGGATGGAGAAGAGTTATCAGCCAGGAAGGCCTTGAAATGCTTTGCAGGATCAGAATTCAAGTGCTGTATGCGGTGGCAGAGCAATGTCCAAGAGAAATATTTTTTCAGTGGAAATTCCCATTTTGGGGGAAAAAAACCAAAGCAAAAACACAAAGCAATGTTTCTGCTGTTTATTTTGGCAAACAAAACTACTCAAGCATTGTAGAGTACAATACTTAGTAGTAATTCCAAATAAATCATTGATACTACAGTCTTTTAGGTTATTCTTTTCCTTCTTTTATACTAGACAGCACAGCCAAGACCAGGCACCTCTTGTGCCTGGAGCTGCTCATTAATATAGGAAAAAATACCAAGCCAGAAGAGTTTAGTATCTAAACAGCCAACACTAGTGAAAGAAGAGAAGTTATTACTCACACTCTTCAGGTGGGAAACGAAGGAATTCTGAGACTAAAGGAATTATTTGAGGCAATATAGACATCTGTGCAGAAACCTCCCAGTCCACCACAGCTCTGCTCCAGTACTTCTATTTGTTTTCAATTTAAAAGCATTTGATAGTTCTTCTATACTTCTCTGCATTTGTTGTTTGAAAACACCTAGACTCTCTCAGTAAAGTTCTTTATGTCTGATGAGAAAGCCATCATGACTGAGATAGACTTGGAGTTTGAACATCTGCACCCAAATCTTGTACCACCTTTGAAGCCTTTTGCCATGCACAGCACCATACTTTATATACTTCTGGTCCCTGAAAGTGTTGGCCATATCCTGATGGACAAGGAATGCAAGATGGTATGTGTGAGCTCATAACTTTTAGGAATCAAAATAGCTCTAAATCTTCTTTCAGTTTCTTGAAGGTCCCCACTGACAAAGACATTCCCACATATAAAGAGGGAGTTTTATTTGTTTAAACTTTAGTCCATCTTCTCAAATCAAGAGAAGTTACAAGCAAGTTAGCTTTTCCATAGGGTCTAACACAAGGACCACTTTGCCACAGAGGGGTAGAATTAAATGGATCTATAGAACATTCTCACTGGTCAAAATGCTGGGAACAAGGAGAGACCTGGTCATCCTGTGTCTTCCATCTTATTCTGTAGATTTGTGTGGGACAAAAAGATATGAGAGTTGTGCTAACCCTCTGAACATGGCAAGATTTCATGCAGCAGCTTGAGAAGGTCAATTAAATGTTAAATAGCACCCAGGATAACAGGGTGAGATGACTACGTGCCATGTAACATTTTTACATATCATGAGCTGTGCACAGGGGCATATCTAAATAAAATGCATAGGAAATAGCAGCAGGCAAATATGATCTACATTTTTTCTTGATCAAAGAGGCTGAGGGAAAAAAAATAATTAAAAAGTAAAAGCCTTATGCAATGAGATTTAAAAGAAAACTTTGGAGGCTGACAAGGCTCATCTGGCACAACTTCAAAGTCCATCAAAGTACATATAATCAATGTTTGTCAATAGCAGTTTTGCATCCTTTAATTTATCTTTCATGGGTATAAAGCATGATGTTATTAGGATCCAGTCCATACCTTAATTCTGTTTGAGATTTGATGAATCAGGGCTCTATTAAAATTCAGTGCAAATCAGCTTACTCAAGGACACATTACATAAAGTTGTGTGTTATCTAACTCCTTTTATCTTGCTGCCTTTCTAACTAGTTAAAGAATCTGGAATCTCTTAAACTTTTACGTGTGGCCACCAACATACTAAATCTCAAACATGTTTTGCTAATAGGCACCTGCTTAAATTATGCACGTGTGGCATAATTAGCATGCTTACAGTATTTGTGTGGTTTTTTTGATATATGAAATCTCCTTTAGGATATTCAGGCTCCAAAGTAAGGAATCATCAGAAATAAGGTTCCCTGACATCCAAATTTCAGCCCTTGTCACAGAGCCTGTAGGCAAATACTCATATCTTAGGCTTTTTCACCAGAAAATCCCATTCAGGGTGGGCAAAGATGAAGCCCTTGTGATTTCCCTGTTTTCTTCCTCGTATTTCAACATGTGGAGAGTCCATCCACCCATTTTATTTACTGTACATTATTCAGGTCCTCCTGACCAGACAGCCACACTCATTTTCCTCCTGGTGTGTAACATGCTCAGTACTATCCTATTTATCTGCTTTATAACCATAGAGAAAATATATTGCTGGGGACCTCTTGCAAATCTGGGCTGTGATCCGAAAACATATTCCTATTTCCTTCTTCCTTCTTTCCTACTCTAAACTATCTGGGAGAAAGAGTATGTCATTTTACTTGTTTTCACAACACGTAGCACAAACAACATTTGATCAGTCAAATTTGTCAGCATTTCTGCAATAGAGGGTCGGTTATTCTTGCAAAGACAATGAGATCTCCTCAGTTGCTGCTGTTGTGCTTCAGCTTCTGAAGACTGGGGGTTACTCAAGAATTCAGCTCTTATTTAGAAAAAGGATTTCAGCTTCTCAAATTTGCAAAAAGAAAGTTTGAGAACATGAACCTTGATGTCTGAAATCCAGAAAATAATTTAAAACACACCTTTTTGTGTTTAAAAATCTGATATGTTATGACTAGATCTCACTAGTTTTTTAGGTGGGAGGAAGAGCAGCAAATCTGATTCAAAACTGACAATAATAGAAGAAAAATAATGTTAAGACAAAGGAAATACTTTGCTTCATTGTTAGTTTATACTATTCCCATCTTTGATACTTACTGATTTGGAACATTTACCAGTGGTCAATGCAGCGATCATCTGGACAGGATGCACTGATCTGATCGGTGCAATCCGTTGAACATTAAACAATGTCTGAATCATGGTTAATTATTTGCACTGAATTAGCTCACCTTCAAATGGTTGTGGCTTCTCTGAATGAAACATAGGCAAGAAGAAAAAGCTAATTTCAAGAAAGAAAAAGGAGCATAAGGATGGTTAAAAGTGCTTTGACCCTTCAGGTTCTTCCACTGGTCGTTCTTCTAGGGAACACACATTTATGCGTGAGTATGTTTTTATACTGCTTTTCTCGAATCCTTCCCAGGCAGCTGGAGCATTTAGCAGAGTATTCACATTTCAGGACATTGAGATGCCCAACTAAACACTGCATGAGAAGGAAGCCTCGTGTTTTTTGGGGGAAGGGGCTAGATATAAGCTTAAACAGTTCAGGGGGACACACTGCCTTGGTGGTTTTGCAAGCTCTTTCGTCAAAGGTAAAATTTATCCTGGCCATATGTTTTAGATGTCTGAATTATCACTGCTGCTAACATGGAGAGAAGGTTAATGGCAAGATATTCAATGAGCTAGAGATGGCCAGAGTACTGCTCCAGCAGAGCTTTATAAACTTTCCCAAATCTATCCATCTCCTCTTTAAAGAAGACTGAATGAATCACCTGTAATGCAAAGTTAAAAGTCAAGTTTTAAAAGCATTTACTTCTCCAAGCACTGTGATCAAGACTTTCTCATGAAGGAATATGAGGTTCTTTCAAACCCCTGCTTTCTTAATGACTGTTCCTACATGGGCAAGTTCTGAATTTACTGAAATGAGCTGCAAAATTTCAGATGTTGACAAGTTTAAATTGAGTCCTTTGGGAAAAATATAGAGTGAAGTGTTTTAATGGGTTGTAAATCGCTTTTGAAGAGCTCGGTGGATTTGCAATCAGTGATTTTCACAACACAATAGGGTATTTATTAATTAGTGTATCATCATGGCTCTTATCTGCTGATGACAATGGATATGGCAACGCTTGATCCACTGGTACATGTGGCAGCTTACAGGGGGGAACAGTTCTAGGGTAGTTCAATGTTAGTTTTACAGACCTTGTGGGAACCCAATCTAATATAAATAAGCCCATAATTAATCTGTTGTGTTAATTCACACCCAGTGAGGAAGATGTAGGTAAAGTCTTAGATAACAAGTCTTGCCCAGATTTTTCCTAACTTGTGTTAGATTGATTCATTAGCTTTGACAATCCTAATCTGACTCCACTCTAAATGTCGCTGTGGAAAATGCAGTCTGTATCTCCTCCCGCCCCTGAAAATTCATTAACATTGCTAAAATGCATAAGCAATTCTGCTGTCACTGAAAAGCAGCATGACAGAATATTCAGCAGGCTAGTTTTTAATAAAACATGTTTTTTTCTTCATAATTAATATAACAAGGTTTTCTGGCTTAGCACTTGGCATGGATCCCAGCAAAAAAAAAAGGAGGAATGAGTTGCTGTGACGTGACCATTGCATGACAAACATGCTATGAGAGCACATTATTGCCTTAATGGTTTTTTTCTGAAGAGAAAGTTATGCTGAAACAGTTTGAATGAAAAAAGAATAGAGTTTTCAGTTTGCTGAAACAGTGGAAAACACCCTTAAGTTTCTATTCCTGTTCTTTCCCAGAACTATATATCCATAATTCTCATTTTGCTTCTAATCTGATTTAAGGAGGATTTTTAAGTAAGACTCTGATTAATCAATATTATTGGTCCAATGCAGATTTAGGCAGACTTTGCTCTTATCGAGTCAGTCAAAACAGAACAGGAAAGCATTTGGACATTCATGGGTCTGGTGGGCTCAGAGCAGGACCCTAAGGCAAAGAGTTCCATTCTGTTCTTTTGTGTTACCCAAAGAGAAATTGATTTGACCTGCATTAATGTTGAAAATGTTTCTATAAAAGGCACAAAGCTGCATGATGGGTGCAAGTGAGAACAAAACTTGGTCCTTTATTTCAGCTTGTATGATGCAACTGCACCAAAGATTGGCTTTAGACATGACAGATCTTCTCAGGCTGGGTTTTTGGGTGTTTTTTCACTTTTAATTACACTTCTGCTCATCAAGATACTGTAGTAGAAGTGCCTACCACAAGGTATTGTTAAATGTTCCTTACTTAGCCAAAGAGAAATCCAAAGAGCTCTGCTGCAGCAGGATGTACAATGCAGCTGTGTATCTCTCTACACAGAATTTAATTGAAACAACTTCTCTGAAATACACACAGGTTTAAATGTTATGCTTAAACATTGTTCTGGGTTGGGCCAGAGAAACCTGTACCAGAACAAGGCAGAGTTGAATCCCACAACACTCCAGTGACGGAGCTGCTCCTCCACCAGGCTACAGCTCCCATTTAGCACTGCTCTAAAGTGCTTCAGTGCAGACTCACAAGGAGGAAAAGAAAAAGTTATTTTTAAATCAACAGCTGTTCAAATCAGGCTTTTCATTTCTGTCAAGAGTCCCCTGCAAACTCAACACCCCTGGCACCAGAAAGGAAGACACGCAGTGTGCAGAGCAGCGGAGGTGGCTCTTCACTGAATACTTCAGAGCTTCAAAACACTGATGCTTGGTTGTGATGGAGAGTGTTTAGGTGTCACTTGCCATACCTAGGCTAATAACTGAGTACATTTTGTAGGAGAAAGGGAAGAATTAAAGTATCACATTAAGATCAAACAATTGCAAAGAAAGCTTATCATCTGTGCCTATCTCCTTACTGGCCTGCACCAGATAGGAAGCTGTTAGCAGCGGTACAGCTCTTTCCTTCCCTCAGGTGCTTGGAGACCAACATTTTAGGGTTCAGCTCTGTCTGACATCTTTTTCTACCCACCAGTGGATCTATTCCTAGAGTAAATTCCCACTTCTGCTCCCCTCACCCTCTCTCCAGTGCTGCACGGCTCACACAGGTGCTTTAGGCTCTACTGTGTTGGGAACTGATCTCTGCCAGGAGAAGGGAACGCTGTCAGGCCCGCCTGGATTTGTGGCCCATCAGGTGCAATGCCCTTCTGCAGCACTCGCCTACATTTGCCTGATGCAGCAGGAAAGCCACAAAGCCTTGGGAGTGCCCCCAGCTAATTGTGCACGGATCTCAGAGAGGGAAGCATTCCTCGCTGACCCCTGAAGGCAATCAGCTTATGCCCTGAAGCGTGCAGGTTGATATCCCATGTAACTAAAGGGACTTAATGACTTTGCATAAGCTTTAAGTCTAACAGCATAACCCGCATTCCCCGCACCGGCTGCAAAAGCGTTTGATAGCGCAGCAAGCTCCTGTGACTGTGACAAGGCTGGTTGCTGCAGCCTCCACTAAAACATGTTTTGTAGCTTCCCCTCGCTGTGGCGTCCAAGGCTGACCCTGTTTTCCACCTGAGAGCACAAGCACACACCTCACCCACCAGTAAGCAACTTTAAAACCAGCCAGCTGCTACCAGGCCATCTCTCACAGTGCAAAGATTAATTTGGAGACTTTGATCTCCTGGAAAACAGGAGCAGGTAACTCTGCAGAGAACCACGCTGGCTTCAGCAGCATCTCCAAGGGCTCTTGCTTATTTCCTGGATCCCTGTGGTTTACAGATCAGGTGCCACCATGGGAAAGGTTCACAACTAAATAATCAGCAAAATAAAGGCTTTAAATGTAAACTTCTCTGGGTAGCCTGGGAACAGTCAATAAGGAACATGTCACTCTGAGACACACATTGCAGTTCAGTGTGGAGGCAGAGAATGTCTTTCTAGGAGAGAGGTGAAGAACTCAGAGGTTTTTGGTGGAATCCTTTCAGAGAATGGTTTCCCAGGCTAAAAATACAACATGTGTTGCATGTGTGCTCCAGATGATAATGTGCCCTGCTTTCATTATACTGCAACCATGGCCTTGGCTGAGAAATACAATGTCATTGCTGGAAAAGCCACTTTCCCTTGAAGTTCAAAGACTGTCACTACCCAAGATGGTTGCAGGCAAAAATCTGGCCGATTGTAAGAGCATCAGAACTGTCGATTCCCTCCTCCTTTGGCGAGAAGCCCAGACAAAGGTTCCCACTGAGAGCTGTCAGCAGGATCAAGGGGTTCACTACGAAAAGGCAGTAGTTGCGTCTGCCCTCATGGCTCCTTCACGCCTGATGTCAGCCGTGGATGGAAGTTGATCAAATATCCATCCTGGTTCTCCAGTTCATCGCCATCCCACCTCCTTCACGGCTGCAAAGCTGTGACTGCACAGGAGAACGAATGAAAGGGGCAATATTTGTTTTGCTGCCATAGAGGCCACTTTGCTGCAAGTTGTGGGAGAATTTGCACAACTTAGTGCATTTAAGTGACTAGGCCAATTCCTAGCAATGCAGTTTAATGTTTGAACTCCTGTAGTGCTTTGTCTGAACTCCTGTAGTGCTTTGTTGAGAGGTGTGTGCATGTATAGAGGTACTTTTCATCCCTCTGCTCATCTGTCAAGCCAGCTTGAGTAGCTGCACTGTTTTCTCTGGAATTACTTCTGTTTTGCACACATGTAAATTCACAGCCTAACCCTGGGCTGTCGCCTTTGTGCTGCCTGTTCCTCCACCTGCTTTTGTGTTTTAATTATTCATTTTGATTGTAATAAGGAGTAGCAAATGTACCCAAGACACAGTCAACAGTTCAGCTGCAGAATGCCCTTGACAGCTGTAAATGATTTCCCTTGAATTTAGGGTCAAATCTTCCTGGCTTTATTCAGAAAGAATCACCAGAGATTAACTGGACGGAGAAGGAGCTGTAGGATTCTGTCCCGAGACCAAGAAAGCAATCGTGGCTCTGGCATTACTGTTTGAAATCTATTACGTTTCATTAGTTTCTCTTTCTTGAGGAGCCGAGATGGAAAAATGGAGAGTAACGTGGGTCCACAGTGTTTAACCTTGGTACAAAGCATAATTAGCAAAGTTCTGCTGGTTCTATAGAGAAGAGAGGCTTTAGTGAAGTGCTAATCATTATGATGATGACAACAGACAACAAAGGTCAAGTGAAATTAGGATATTTTGAATTTCAGACATTTCTCCACCATTTTTTCTAGGACCTCGATACATGTAATCGACTCCACACTCAACAATACCCACATAAAATGTCTCTCCCAGATTTTTTTCCTTTGCAGGGTTTCCTTTTTTATGAGCCTAAAGTAATAAAATGTAAAATTGCTCTCAACAAATTCTTCCAGCTCCGTCCCCGTCTCTGCAGACCTGCTGCCAACAGGATCCAGAGATTTTATTCCCTCTTGAGAGAGCACACAAAGTATCGGTGTCAGCTGCAGCAAGGAAACTGTTGGTGAAACCAGCCCCACAGTCTAATTTCTTCTCTTCACACGCACACATACACCACTACCCCCCCCCCCCCCCCACCCCCCACTCCTCCTTTTGTTCGAATCCTGCTCCTGGTTGGGCTCAGTATTGCACCTCGTCGGAAGGACAAGATCCTCCTCTGCTGGCCATGAGCACATACGGCACGGTGGGCGGGAGGCTTTGCCTCCACTGCCCCTGTCTTCACCCCCTCCTGCAACTCCCAGCCTGCAGCCCCCCTCCTTGACCCTCTACTTTGTACCCCCCAGCCTGTGCCTCCCTCCTAACAGCCTCCTCCTGCATCTCACATCCCATCTCTTGCATCCTGCATCCCATATTCTGCATCCCGCATCCCACATCCCCTCGTGGTGCAGAGGAAAGTGCAAGTTCAAAAGGGTAGGAGGGAAGAAGGTGAGTGTTTTTCCTCTGCTGCACACCACCACGGAAGGCTTCATGCAGGGAGCCAAAAGGCTAACATCTGGCCCCATGCTGGCTAGCAGAGATGGAAATGCATTAAAAGCAGCATGGTCTGCTGAGTAATCTAGCGGACCTCAGAAGGGAGTAGAAAAGTTGCTGCACCCAGAGGTGCCTTGGGTCTTGTACCCTGTGGCTCTGCCCTTGTGCCCCGACAGGCTCAGGAGGGAGAAAGCTCCAGAACAAAACAGGACATCAGAGGCTTACAGTAAAGACTGGATTTAACTCTCGGAATCTCCATGTCAGGTGATCCAGGAGCATTTGTTCCCAGTGACATTTGTTCTGTAGCAGCAAATAGAGGCTTTTCACCCAAAATTCGAGACTCAGCCACCCTAGAGTGCAAGCCACTGCCTACTCTGGAAGATGTTCCTGAAACTGCACATTTTCTAGGGCAAAAGTTAATTGCAAGACGGAGTTTAGATTATCTGCCCTTTTGCAGTCAGCTCTGCCCATGGGGTGTTTGGGCAGGAGGGGTAGGTGAGCCACCTGGAAAAGACAGTGATGTAACAAAGCTCTAGATCTCTCATCTTTCTTCTTTTCTTGGCAAGTGAGCCATCCCCTTGGGTATTGTGAGACTATCATCTCTTCTCTCCATCTGGGGAAACTGAGGCACGGAAGAGCATGATGCAGTCCCATTCCCGGACCTTGCTCAGCCTGGGCTAAAACTCTTTAACATCCCCATGAGATGCCAAGGGCTGCCCCAAGTGCTGAGGCAACCTCGCTGAAGTCAAACCCTTCTGCCCTCAAACCCTTTCCAATTCAGGCAAACAGCACAACTGGGCACCACAGAGAACCAGGGAGGAGAAGCAGCATTCCAATGCTTCATCCTGCTCCCGTTGTTCCTTCCTTGTTCTTTGTTTCCTCTGCTCCTTCAAAAGAAAGGAGTACACTCACTGGGTTTGGTTTGGTCTGTGTTTATGGATGAATGCTACCACTAATTGTAAATGGAGCAATTAGACCTTTTCTTTATAGAGTCTCCATTGGGGTCTGGCAAAGGATCTGACAAACCCTGTACCTGCACTCAAGAAACACATAGTCCAAGGGCAGAGCTTTTGCAGCCTGCTCATTTACCCTCATCTCCTCATGCATTCAGGGGAGCAATTGTGTGAGTGCATGTCCTTCCAGCTGCAAAGGATTTAGTTGTGAATGTGTGTGGCTCACTTCAGTGCACCTGGGAAGGGGCTCTGCTCAGCGGTTCAGGGGACATGGCTCTCATCAGAAGTCATGGGAAGGGGGAAACTGGAGTGTCTGTTCTCACTGGCTCAAACACAAGAGGGACACAAATGTGCCTGAAGCAAACACTCATCTATATATTCCAGATTCATATTTGCAAATGTGAATTCTGAGCAGCTTTTGTCCCATTTCCTATTCATTGCTTCCAATTCATTTGTTCATAGTCACAATCTGTGTTAGCTGAGAATTTCATCTATACACCCTTTCTATATGTATGCACAACTAAACAGGGAGTGTATTTGCAGTTAGTTGTATCTGTAGCAAAGTGTAGGTGCACATAATGTATGACTGTGTGTATATGTATGCCATCTGTATTACATGTGTTAAATTGTTTGGAAATGCATTTTATTCTAACAAATCGTGTGAGGGGTGAAGAATAGCAGCTGAAAATCTCCTTCCTTACACCTGCTGTTAGCACACTATTCTCATCACAGGCAGGTAATCCTGTCCACAGCTGGGAGTCAGAGCAAGAGGGAAAGCCAGCTGAAATGTCACACAGGTGATGCATCCCAGTGTGGAGTCAGCATGTCTCCTTTCACACAAACCTCACCCATGCTCTTCAAAGGCTGAGAGCTGTTTTCCTCCCCTTCTGTTCCCTTTTGTCGCTTGCCCCTGATCACGAGCCAAACAGGAAAGGTTGGAGCCCCACATCAGAGATGGGACACATGGCACTTCCTCACAGGGAGGGCCAGGAATGTTCTCCTCCATCCAAAAGTTGTTGACAGCTTTCCAGCACAGAGGTGCAGATCCCACAGGCTGCATCAGGCATAGGCTCCCACGGCCACACTGCACAAGCACATCCCAGCCACCAGCTTTGGCAGTGGCCCCTCTCCAGATCTCAGAGAAGGTGGACAAATAGTCAGTGTGGGGTCATTGAAACAACCAAAGAGATAATTTAACTTGTTCAGGAGAGGCTTTTCCCACAGCCCAGCAGCTGGTTGCTCAGAGAGGCCAGAGCTCCCACTCTGGCTGTTGGGAGCAGTGGGTATTTTAAGACATTTTGTTAATTGAAAGTGCTCTTAAAACCCACCCAGCTGTCTCTGAGGTGGGTAATGAGCTTATCAGAGGGCAAACAGAAACTTTGTGCTGTAAACCAAGCTCTGTGCTGGCTTTTGTTTTTCCAGAGCTGACTTTTTTTCCTCTCATGTAGGTGTCCCATTTCTTCCTGACTGACCTGCTGAATGGTAAGTTCGATCTCTTCATTTTAACTTCTGCATGCAAAACTGAGAGGCTGGTGACCTGGTCACAGAATCACAGAATTTGCTTGTGCTCAAGCACTGAGTTTTGCTAACTTCATTCACAGGCTTACTGAGCTTAAAATAAGGCCTGTGATCAAGTAGAATCTCTTTGACTTTGGAGAAGGAATACGTTGAGCGCTTTCAGACCTCCACATGTGCTCTGTGTCAGTGCAGGAGACAAGGCTGCGTTGAGTCCCAGACAGGAGCATGTCTGGCACACTGGAGCCCAGAACAGCAGCAATGCTGATTTGCAGCTGATATTGGGGTACTTCTAGACCACACCTGCAAGCCACAGCTCTGTTCCACAGCCAGGATTTCTCTGTAGCTTCATGTGCTCAATAACACAGCTTTAAGGATCCCTGGGTGACACGGTGGCTCATGGGCTGTAGACCTCACAGAAGGATGAGCACAGCCTAGTTGTGCATGAAAATCAAAGGTCAAAAAAATGCAGGCTAACTTTCCCTTATAGTGTGCAACTATTGCTGCAACTTATCCCCTCAAGGTTTTGTCCAAAGTACAAGAAGGTTTAAAAAGTGTTTACAAGCTCATGAAATAAGAAATCATTAAAGGCTATGAAGTATTAAGATGTTGATAAGGGAAAAGCTGTGATGAATGTTGTGTGACAATGGGCAGATTGTGTGAGGATTTGTACATCCTTTCACAGCCTGCTTGGTCCACATGGTTTTATTGGTAAGTTCAGTGTTTTTGTGGGTAAGCCCTGCCCTTCCTCTTTTTGATTGCAGTGGCTCTCAGATTTAACTTCATAATTTACAGCTAATAGAGCATTATATTAATTTTGCTCATTTTCCTGCATGGCTTTTACTATGCACTCATTATTCATCTGCATTCCTGTTAGTTTCACTGGCATTTTGGCTTACTGGCCAAACCTGCAAGGCCAGCAGCCTTGTAGCTCACACAGCACTGCCTCTTCCCTGAATCAGTGCTGCTTTAACAAGATGTATGTAGAAAAACACATTTCTAAATCATTTGTTCTTCTGAGCTCAATATTTGACTTCTGCAAATATTTGGCCACAGAATAATGCACTTGGCTTCAGGCTTTACACACAAGCCTTGTGTGCACTGTTTGACTTGCCTTTGGATGGATGGTAAAACACTGCTTTCAGTTTCTTAATTCATTCCCTTCTTCATGCTTTGTGGTCCTTACCTCTGTCCCTCCCTGTTCCTGTGTCCCCATCCTCCTGTGACTCCCCCCTCCAGCTATAATTGGCCACCTCTGCCCTGCATCCATCCCAGGAAAAGTTGCTGAAAAACTGCTTTTGAGTAACAGCCACAAAAGTATTTGAAAGGTTTGCTGGCTTTGCTTTTAGCTGCTCTCGCTTCTTTCACAATCTCTTTCTGAAGCTGCAGATAACCCCCAGCCACAGCCTGCATGGAAGGGAGGGAATACCATGAGGTCTCATCTCTGCAGAAGTAAATGGGGGCCATCTCATTATTTAAAATACAGTCAGGATTTCAGCCTCATAAAAATAACACTACATTATTCTCAGAGCTGGAGACAAAAAGTATTTAGAGAGGTGGTAGAAAAACTCATCCTGCTTAAACTAGGCCAGATTTCAGTCAATCCCCAGAGGTTCAGAGAGCCTGAATAAGCGCTGGGTACTTTCTGATGCTCTTGATGTGTGTTGGCAATGGGCTTTAACTTTGCACATCACTCATCTTGACAACTGCAGTCCAACAAAGTTACCTCCCAATTCAGGTCACTCGATGGCATCCTAATGCATCACTTTCCCACTCAGAACATTAGTCATGACTAGATCCAGCGAAGGTTTTGAAAACAGTGTGACTGCCAGCATTGGGGTATCTGTTCTCTCCGTAACAGAGAGCCCGTGTAAGCTAATGAACAAGGGGATATTGATCAGAAATCCATCGCTTGATTGGCAGCTCTTGGCAATGTGAAAAACTGCAGATGAAAGCTCGAGCAGTTTAAAAGATCACCCAGACCTCAAAGCTGATTTGAAGCTTTAAAAGTCAATCTCTGCCTATCAATTATGGGGGGACTTTTTTGTACTACACAGAGGAAAGTTATTCTTTGAAAATTTGCATGCAGGATGTCTAATTTAATTTCATGTAATAGTCACATTTCAGTGACAAATGTCAGATCACTGCTTTTTTTTTAAGCATGTCAAGGTTTTCCAGCACTTACAAAGAGTGAGCACTCTGATTTAGTAATATGTTTAAATCAACCAGTGTATCAGACTTAGTGCATTAATTATGTGCTCAGATTAAAAAAAAGTGTTGTTTTTGCTTTACTAAACCTCTGGCTTGTTATGAATAATTAAAAAAATGAATGAGAACACTTCTTAAATAAGAGATGTGGAAGCCAAATAGTTATTTAGTGTCGAAGCAATGATAAGTAAGAAGACATCTTTTAGTTTGATGTCATGTACCCACGTCAGGAGTTTGTGCTTTTTGTCTTTCACTGCTTCGTGCAGCTGAGGAGGACATGGGAAGTAGCTGGGAGATGAGAAGCATCACTCACATGAACCAGAGCAGCGATTTCTCTTTCAGTTTCACAAAGAGGGATAGGAGTGGAGAAAGCAGAGATGCTGGTGATTTCTCAGATTGGCTGTGTACTCATGTCACCGTGGCTGGTCTCCTGGCCAGGCAGCTTAGCTTCCCGACTCCCACTATTCCATACCCAGAAGAACTGGCTGGTGTTTTCCAAGCCCTTTCCACATGCACCCTTAACTCTATGCCATAAGCATAACATGTCTTGTAATGGTAATTGCCAGCCCATAAAGGGGTGGCTCAGTACCACCTGCTCAGTCCTGGCCTCATGAAGGTGCCCTTCTCATGCCAGCCTGGCCTTGAGTGTGCATCAGCCTGTTCCAAAACTGCCCGGGGGTCTTCTGCCCCACCAGAGCAAACCAGGGTTTCTGTTCCTCCATCTTGCAGACCCACCAAAGCAGACATCCTGCAAAACCTGAATTGCATCTTGGCCAACTTGGCATTTACTGCAGAGATGCACTTAGAATAGTCCATTATGGGTCAACGTGTAATTTCCTAAAGTAAACGATTAATCCATGGCAAAGAAATGATGCCAATGGAGCAAAGCGAAGTGACAGCATCGTGCTTTCTTAACACCATCCTTACACTGAGAAGTTGGTTTAAAAATCATAGTAGTTGCTTCTACAAAGGCTTAGCTGTTTGTGCTCGTTCAGGGCACTTATTTTTCCTCTGTCAACTGAAGAGAGTCCTCAGCAGCCTCTGTAAAGCACAGAGTGTGTTTGCAACCTGCTTTTGGCAGCTGTAGCTCCCTTTTCATCCTGCATAACTTTTAACAGGTATAGCTGTTCTATACAAAGGTCTAGCCCATCCCTCAGAATACTTCTTTAAAGCATCTGTGGAATAAAAGCCAACATTCCCCACTAAGATTTTGAAAATAAACAGGGGAAACAAAATCAGACTCCTTCAGACAATCCCCTGAAACTCAAGTCCGCTTGCAAATCCTCCCTTCCAACAAAGTGAGCTTGCAGGCTGCATTTCAGGCAAAGGCCTCTTTTTGTTTTCCTTTCTTAACTACATCACATTAAATTTAATTTTGTTCACTGTAGACAACGTCCTTATCTTCCAGCGAGATCCTTCTGTTCCTCAGCAAGGCACACACTTCTGCAACACTTGCACACTGTCGAGACTCAGCTCCTGTGGAAATAATGAGCTGAGGAAAAGGAGTCTTGACTTGACATAGCAATAAATGAGGTGAAACTTTCCTCTTCTTTTTTTTTTTGGTGAGAAACGAGAGTTGGCATGTAGGAAAAAAAAAAGAAGAAGGAAAAAAGACAGTTCTATTTTAATATGAAATATAAAACACCCATTGTACAAAAGTGGAATTTCTTTTTTTTTGTCAGAAGCAAAGAAAGAATAAAGATAAAGGCTGCAAGTGAATGAATGAGGAGAGAAAACTAAGATAATGCAGTCGATAATCAGTTCAAGGCAGAGCATTATCCATAGGGCCATCGGTCCAGCCCTAGGGGAGAGCTTTTTAAAATGTCTCTGTATGTCGCTTAGCTTTGCTCATTACCATAGCTTGTCTTTGAAACACCCGAGTGGCTTCCACTGGCAGCAGCCTTACCTGTGCAAGGAGCTGCCAGCCCACTTTAATCAACCCACCACTCTAAACGTGGGCTGGCAAAGCCGCGGGTGCCACCAGCGCCAGGCTCCTGGGGAGTCTGCTGGCACTGGGAGGCTGCCAGGATGGGCTGCCCAGGATGTGCCGCTCAGGATGTGCCTGCACTGCCCAACTCTCACTCCTCAAAAGGGATTTTGCAGCTTGGAAGACACATAGGTGTGCAATGGCCTTGCTCCCCTCCAATCTCCCTCGAAGCAGATTTCTGTGCCCCCACGGGCAGCAGGTACCTGCATGCCACTGAAGGCCTCTCCTCACACTACAGCTGAGGTGATGCTGGTGATCAAATCCTCTGGAAAAAAACCCCAGACAAACAAAAAATCCTTCATCCTATAGGAATCTAATTCACCTTTTGTTGCTGTGGCAGTACCAGCCATCAGCATCTCCCCTGGCTGTGGCCTGGCACAGGCCTCATGGCCATGCCCACAGAGGCCCTGCTGAATGGCACCTTTGGTACTCGAGATGATGCGAGCTCTGGACCTGCTGACATTCCATGTAAGCTGAAGGAGAAAAGGATTGTCCAAGCTATCAGTTCTTTCATATCTTCTCTCCTTCAAGCAGTTTTAACTTCTCTGTTCTTTCATTCTATTCTCACCTCTCCCTACAGAGGAGTCTGATGTCTATGAGTACGAAGACGAGCACATACAACCGGAGCAGGACCCCTTCCTCTGGCAGTCCTCCGAAGACCCTGACTGGTTTGAGACATTTTTTGGCTTCAGCGATACCATAACAGGTACCTCTGAGGGCTGGGCAGGGAGGTGAGCAAGGGGTAAAATCCTAGTCCTACACTTGCAGTGTGAGCGTGGCAGGCCTCAGCTGCCAGCCTGCTCTTGAAATGCTTGCATCAAAGGGATGAGTTAGGAGGATTGTTTGCAGTGTTCTCCTTTGTATTTCTCTTGTAAGGAGCCTGTGTTTTATCTCTGGGTTTCACAGGATAGATTCTGATCATGCAGAACATTTCTGATTGCTACTACAAAAAAAAGCACAGGCTTATTTGTCTATAGACACTGTAAGATGTAATTGCTGTTTGCATGGGATATATGTTCTGTATTTATGCTGGGAACCAAATGTAGAGCAGGTTTCCTTTTTTTTGTTGTTTCCTTTTTTCTCAGATGCAGGCTTTCTTCTTTTCTTTTTCTGTTTTGCCAAACTTTAGGAGAGCAGGAAAGGATCTTTGAGATTGCTCAGGGAACACAAAAGGAGAACTGAGGATGTTGCCTGTAATATTCCCTGGTACAAAGAAGCAGAGCTGATATATGGCTGTCCCCACTTCAGTTGCTCCTGGCAGCCTGAAGCAGAGTGGAGAGGTTGAGTGTGGTGTAAGGAGCAGCACTCAAGTGACTTCAGCAGATGTGTTGGAGCAATAGCCATCCAATGGTACACAGTATAATAGTGGTGGATGGCTTTTCCAGGGAAGATGTAGTGCTCTGTTGTGACCATGACAATGCCAGAGCCAGACCCCTCCACATTAAGTGCATGAAGGCAGGTGCCAAGGGCCTGCTCTGACCCTTAAGGCATCCGTTTCTACTGCTGCAGTAGAGTTAAATCTGTCCCTGAGTAAAGGGAAGGACTTGCCCCATTACAGCTCCATCACAGACATGGCAAAGGGAGCTGAGGAGCTCCAGATTCAAAGTCATGAGCTGTTAAGCTCTGCAGCAATTCATAGCTGCTCCTGTGGCTGCTGAGCCCATGCATAGGTACAGTACATATCCCATAGGATGCTGTGCCCAGAAAGGCAGAGTTCTGCAGTCAGGAAATGCAAGAAGAAAAAGCAAGTGAGTGATGGAGGTGAAGAAGAAGAAAGTAACACTAAAAGATCTCCATCTTTACTCCATCAGACCCGTGCTCCTCCAGTCCCTGCAAGAACAATGGTAGGTGTGAAAACAGAGGAAGCAGCTTCAGCTGTCTCTGCCCCGAGCCTTATGCTGGGACAAAGTGTGAGAAAGGTAATCACTCTTTTGTTAACTTACACTTGATTTTGGCAACTCATGTTACTGTGACAGCTCTGTCAGTGGAAGCAAGCACGGGGCTTTACAAACACACTGTCTGCTGTTCTAAGGGCTTTGACAGCCCCTCACAGTCATGTTCACAGGTCTCACAGCTCCTTGCCCAGACTAAGGTCTGTCTAGAGCAGTACCCAGCAAAACAGAGCTCAGGCGTGCAGGAAGCACTCCTCTGTCCCCTGCCAGCTGGGCAGCTGCTCATTGGTCCTGCAGATTCTCTGCAATAGATACTGTGAACAAAAATCAAAACCCTGAGTTCACACCAGCCAAATGAAAGCCTCCTCAGACTGTTGTGTCTTGCTGTGATCCCCTTGACGGCACAGCTCTTGTGCACACACAAATGCTGATGAAGTATTTCATCTCTCTGTTTTCCACAGTGAAGAACAGGTGTCTGGAGAAGAGGTGCCATAATGGAGACTGCCTGATTACATTAACCCCACCTTATTTTGAGTGCAGCTGCAACCATCCCTACAAGACCCCTGACTGCAAAGGAGGTGAGCACTCATCTGGGAACAGGGCAGATTGTGGTGGGGAGAGCACAGTGAGGTCAGGTCAGTGTGGCTATCACTGCTGGGCAATCACATGCAGCCCACCACAGAGTGCCTCTGCCCTGGTTGTCCAACCTGAGTCTGCTACAGCTCCTGTCCGTGGGGCTGATCAGGGATGAGTCATGTTGATATACAGGGTGATGGTGCAGTCGCTGGTTAAACCCCTGGTGATAAGCATTATTCAAGAACTGATAAGGTCAAGTGGGAGCTTTCCTCAGTTTCCAATGGGCATGTGGATGCAGCATTCAGAAGAGTGACAAGGCTGTTCTGTGTTTTCCATGTTGACAGGATCTTCACCTTGCAGACCAAACCCTTGCAAAAATGGAGGTACTTGCATAAGGCATAGAATCAGATCAAAATTCACCTGCAAGTGCCCCAAACCGTTCAGAGGGAGATTCTGTGAGATCGGTAAGTCACAGTGCTGGGGGACAGAGCAGGGGCAAAGCCTCCACACAGCCAAGATCTGGCTTCACCCTGCAGCCAGAACAACTGGTGCTGTCACCACAGCAAGTGCCTGACTGCACCTGGGGCACCAGCCTCTTTGGGGAGAGTGTTAGACGAAGATGATGGCTTCTGCAGACACCATTGGCAAAGGGACTCAAACACAGTTCCCACGTTGATATTTTCTACCTATGTTTCAGCAAGGTCCCACTATATATACTCATAATGAGTGAGCACACAGTCCCCAAAGGTTGCACATATCCCATGGGGAAGGAACGATGGGCTTCACTTCAACGTGCAAAATGTAGTGAAGATTCATTTCCAGTTGCCTGTTATTCCCCAGGCTGAGGGGACAGCTGCTACTACAGGGATGGGTGGCCGAGGGCAGAGGATTACCTCAGCCTGCATGGGGAACCTTCTGCCTCTGCAGCATCACCATGGGCATCACACTCCACACATCTTTCCAAGAAGAAGGATTTGTTTCTTTCTCTTTTAAAAGTTGATTGCACTTCAGACTCCATGTACTACTGCATGCTCTGCATTGCAGGTGACTTTTCCTCTACTTTGCCTAATGATTATGTCCACAACCTTCCTTTTGGCACATGCATTGGCCTAGCATGACAGCAGCTTTGTGCCCACTTCTGGTCCTGTTGATACCATTTCTTGCTCAGGCCACTGACAGCGAGATCCTGCTTTGGCATTTAGACATCTCGTAGCTGCTTGATCTTTACAATGCAAAGAGGTTTCAGGCAGTTGGAGTCAATCAAGCTTCAAGTTGGACAGATGTTGAGACATTGCTCTTATTTCTGGCCTATGTAGGATAAGAGATATCATTACATGGCCTAGTAGATCCTTCTGATCCTTCATAAAATGAATATAGGACAATGAAGAGAATGAAGAGGAACCACTTTGGGCCAGGGACAAGAAAAAAGCTGGTTTCATATGGGCATTGTCTTCCTACAGGACTGGATGATTGTTACGAAGAGTTCTCCTCCAAGTACAGAGGAAGCGTGAACCATGCAGTGAATGGCAAGACCTGCCTGCACTGGAATTCCCATGTTCTCTTGGACAACCCTATTAATGCCTTTATGGAGGATGCTGACTCTTACGGCATCGGGGAACATAACTTCTGCAGGTAATATCCCCCCTCTCTTTTCCCAAGCATCTTCTTTGGCTCTTGTGTGGGAGCATGATGCTTCTCCCTTAGGCATCCTCAGCTCCTTCCCTGGTTTTGTGGAGATTTCCTCGTTCCCTCTGGCTGATGGTCTCCACTGTTCCCTTCAGGAATCCTGATGAGGATATAAAACCCTGGTGCTACATCAGAAAAAATAACAAAGTGGAGTGGGAGTTCTGTGACGTTTCACCCTGCTCAGAAAGAGGTAAAGCATTAGAAGTGAAATGTCTGCCAGCATATAGGTGGTCCAGAGCAGCAGATAACTCCCTGTCTGACTCTTCTGGTCTGATATTATCTGTGCATTGTATATTTGCTGTCTGTTCCAACCCAGGTGAAGAGAACCTGTGGACAACTGACAGCCAAACAGACCCACCTGGATCAAATGAAATATTCAAAACATGTGGACAACCAGAAATTCCAAGGACTCTCAAAAGGATCTATGGTGGAGCTAAGACTACAGCTGGCAAACATCCCTGGGTGGCATCTCTGCAGCTAAAGACTGCAAGAAAGAGCTCACATTTCTGTGGTGGAGTGCTAATTAAAGCATGCTGGGTTCTTACAGCGGGGCACTGCGTCGAGTAGGTGCATGTCCTGTGCCAAGGGTAGAGAAATGCATAAAAGTCAGGTGGTTATTAAAGACAGAATCCAAATCAATTAAATTGAAAGAAAAACATATATGTGGGGGGAAAAACGAACATAGACATGAAAAAATGTATGTAGTTGAAAATGGTGTGTGCTGGAATAACAACTTAAACTTACCCCCACTCACCTAAAATGAGCTGGTAGTTGTGTGAGAGGGGAAAAAAGGAGGACAGTAACATGGATTTGCAATGTACAAAACAAGAATTGCATGAGAACTTCAGGGGATATTGGGATACCATAAACAATATCACATATTGCATCAAGATCTCCAGAACAGCCAAAATATGCATTTTGCTTTCAATTGTTTATGTGTCACATAGCTTGGAATATGACATTCCCTTCAACCTTTTTGTTGAATAGTTTGGAAACCACCACCCTTGGAAACTGGTAAATTACCCTCTGGAGATCATTCCACCACAGATGATTTTAAGTATGCTCAGACAATGGCAGACAATTGTACTCCCATGGCTCCATGGGTTGCCACTCATCATCACAGCCACAGTAACAGACTGTGTGCACACTGCTACTCTGCCCTAAAATGCAGAGAAAACCGTGTTCACATGGCTTTGCATTACTTTATTTCATGACTGCAACAAATTAAGATATCAGCACATATAATTGTCTAACACCATGTCTCCCCTGATTAAGCCCTCCTATAACAACCGTAGGAAATGTTCTGGCCATGCTCTACAACAGGAACCACTATCTTGATTTACAGATACTAGAGGTGCAGATTTTCACCACCACTGATGGAAAATGTCTGTGTGCTTTTTTGTTTGTTTGTTTTGCAGAGAACCAGTGGAAAATCTCCAAGTGGTCCTTGGAAAGCAAAACCTCAAAAAGCGAGAGCATCAGGAGCAAATATTTGATGTGGAGAAGATCTTTGTACATTCCAAATACAGAGAGAAGGATGGGGTCCCACACAATGATATTGGTAAATCCTTTGTATGGAATATTTGTGTGCCTCACCTCCAACCTCAGTTGTTTGAAGTGTCTCTCTCCAACTAAAGTCACTGTAAAATTCCCATTGAGGCTATATTCTGGAAATAATTATGTCAAATTGTGGTTTAGACTCATTTTAATTGTTGGAATGTGATGGACAAGTAGAAGTTGCTGTGTGGGAGAAGCAATACAACAGGGACAAGTCCAGTGTGCAGTGTAAAGAGCACATTGGTTATACACAGTTCTGCATGGGGTTGTGTCACACTGATAATCACAGAATCCTAGAATGGTGGGCGTTGGATGGAACCTCTAGAGCTCATCCAGTCCAACTCCCTGCTAAAGCACGTTCCCCTCAATCAGGTCACACAGGAACATCTCCCGTCAGGTTTGCAAACCTCCAGAGAAGGCAACTCCACATCCTTTCTGGGCAACCTGTGCC
This sequence comes from Colius striatus, assembly GCF_028858725.1. Taxonomy (NCBI): domain Eukaryota; kingdom Metazoa; phylum Chordata; class Aves; order Coliiformes; family Coliidae; genus Colius; species Colius striatus. Next base: position 30,245,865 of record NC_084766.1, read on the forward strand.
AGGGCTCCCTCTGCTGAACAGCTAAGAAATTTCTACTCATGTTCAAGTGGAACTTCCTGTCTTCCAGTTGGTGCCTGTTACCCCTTTGTCCTGTCACTGGGCACTACAGAAAAGACTGGCCTTGTCCTCTCAATGCCCACCCTTTATCAGCGTTGATAAGATTCCCCCTCAGTTTTCCCTTCCCCAGGCTAAACAGCCCCATGTTCCACAGCCTTTCACAGAATCACAGAATCTTAAGGGTTGGAAGGGACCTCGAAAGATCATCTAGTCCAACTCTCCTGCCAGAGCCTTGTTAAACAAATGTTCCAGTCCCCTGATCATCTTGGTAGCCCTGTGCTGAACTCTCCAGAAGTTCTCAGTCTTGAACTGGGGAGCCTAGCACTGGACACAGTACCCCAGATGTGGCCTCACCAGGGCAGAGTAATGGTGGAAGATAGTCTCCCTCAACCTGCTGGCCACACTCTTCTGAATGTCCCCAGGATGCCATTGGCTTTCTAATGATGGTTAAGATACATTTTGTTGTTGTTGATCTTCTTTCCAGCATTACTTAAACTGAAGCAAGTCGATGGTCACTGTGCAGTGGAAACAAAGTACGTGAAAACAGTGTGTCTGCCTGACTTCTTCTTTCCTGCTGGGACTGACTGCTTCGTTTCTGGATGGGGTGCGACAGAGACAGGTATTTGCGGGCTAGTTGGATTTTGGTAGGTACTTCTCTGGCAAGGTGGGCTGGTATTTTCAGGAGCAATTGCCACACACAAATGTGGACCTAAACACCCAGTGAAACCAAAACGTGGGATTCAAAACTATGGCTATACGCTGCCATGGAAATCACTCATTAGCAGAAATCTCCAACTGCTAAACCAACCAAACCTTTCAGAGGTCTGGAAAAAAGTCCCCCACACCTCTCTTTTTTTTTTTTTGCTTGGCACCTGACACACCATGTCATGGTTTTGTGTGAAGTCAGCAAGAGAAGCAAGAAGGTATCAAGAGAGAGGCTATTGTATAGTTTATGCGTTTCAAGACAGGACCAAGAAAGATGGGAACTTTCACACGGTTTTCCAGCCCGTTGGGTCAGATAAAGCTTTTCAGCAGCAGCATCTGGATCCTCAGATGCACTGAAAAATTATTAAAGAAAATAAATCCAAAGCTTTTCAAGTTCAAGCAGCCCTATCCAAAACCTTTCAGTAGATCCTAAGGGGAGAAATTACTATGCTTAAAAAAAAAAAAGGAGAGATAATGGCAATTTTCTGCAAAATGCATTTTCTCATGTTCTGATTGATGTGTTGCTGTAAAGCAGCAGAAGGAAAATGTGTCACTGAGGCTGCAGTAGGTGTCCTAGTGCTTTGTGACTGATACAGCCCGATGCGATACATAGGACCAAATTCTCCCTTCTGATGTAACTCTCCTTGAAGTCCACAAGAGACAAGCGTGTTCATTTGATCAGGATGCACCAACAGAATCTAATAGACATTTTTTAAAAGTTCCAAATAAAAAGTCTCTCTTGAAAAGGGCACGGGGAAATTTTTTTCTTCTTCCCCCAACAAAGACTGTCAAGTACCCTGTACGTGTTCAAACTAGACGGCTCCTTCTTTGAGCAGAGCTATTATTAGCATTTCAGGAAATCACCACAGAAATGGAATATTTCCTGAAACTCAAGCAGAACCAAACTTATAAACCACCTTTAATTATCTACAGATGTAGCACTTTGAAACTCTGGCTATTGCCTTTAGATGTCAAGTTATGTCTTTAGATTCACTGTAATTAATCGTTGCCCTTAAATATTGCATGATTTTCAGTTTTCATCTGTTTCATTAGCTCGTGTGTTAAAACATCTAATGGCAGCAGCCTGAGATGTGCTGAGCAGCTCTGAGTCCCGCTGGGACCCGTGGGAGCTGCAGACAACCAGCACCTTTGAAAAGCAGGATTGTATGGGTAGAGCTGATCAGAGCCAAATTCTGAACACCTGACTCTGCTTTCATTCAGGCAACAACTCGGTGTCTTGAGTGAAGCTTCCAGGCTCCAACTCTAACCTTTATCATTTCAGACAGGTACTTCTCTTCCTAGGCTAGCACATGCATCCCCCTTGCTCTTCCCCCTTCCCATTCAAATGGCAAGTAAGCTCATATTTTGAAGAAAGGCAACAGGTAGCAGGACTGAGAGGAAGGTGACTCCATTTTTTTTGGTGCACATCCCATAGATGAAGTATCCCATCAGCTGTTAGATGCCAATGTCAAGCTGATTTCACAGAGGAGCTGCAACGCACCCAGTGTCTATGATCACGTACTGGACGAAAGCATGTTCTGTGCAGGGAATCTTCGGAGACCCAGAGCTGATTCTTGCCAGGTCTGTTGCATTTTCTGTGTTTGAACACCAACTTTTTGTGTAACTAGCCAGGCTGTTCAGAGTAACAGCTTTGGCAGGGTGCCTCGTGTGTATCTGTTTCTCCCATCGATGTGTTTCAACAGGATTGTCATTCTTCATTACAATTTGAGATGTACATCTCTACAGATCATGTTGGCACTGTCAGCAACAGGTAGATCTATGGAAGCTCGAAACTATCCTGGAAAGTGTGGCTTCTGAAGCAGTTAGACAGTAATCTGTCAAATTGCCTTTTTTTTCTCTAGATTTTATTATGGCCTCTGCTGTGAGCACCAATTCTGATCTGATTATCACTATCAGAGCTAAGACTTGCAGGGAACCTCAGGACTGATACTTCACTACAGCTAGTGCAAATGTTAAGCAAGTTCATGTTTACACTGTTGTTCAGACAGGGAAGAGATTGAACAATGCTTCTTGAGATGCAAATTACCCCTGCAAGCACACTTACAGCAGAAATCACTGATAAAACAGCAACAAAAAATGAGACCAACCAGCTCAGAATAAAGTTATTTTGAGGGGTGTGGGAGAGATCAAGTGTTTTCATTTGCACCAAGGATCCCATATTTATCCTTCTGAGCTCAGGTCCTTAATGCTTGGCATTTTCCTGCGTGTGAAATTTCATGTGACCTTGTCAGATACACAGCACAGACTTGAACAAGCAACAAACATACATCCAAAAAGTTTGGTATGGTTTGGCCTGTTTCCAGAACTGCAAGTCTACTCCAGGACTGAGCAGTATCTGATGCTACATCCAACAGGGGAAAAAAACCCAGCATTACAGCTTCAAAGCCTTATGGTGGGAGGGGAGCATTCATATTTTGGTTATGGCTTTGCTTCATGTTTTGAACACGTGTGCTTTCTCTCCTCAGGGAGACTCCGGAGGCCCACTGACTTGTGTAGAAAACGGCTCCTACTACGTCTATGGCCTTGTGAGCTGGGGTGATAAGTGTGGGCAAAAAAACAAGCCAGGAGTTTATACTCAGGTGACAACATTTCTCAGTTGGATTAAATCTAAAATTCGGTCTGAGACAAGGACACTTCATTAGGAGACAGCTTTGGAGTGGCAAACGGTAAGCCTGAGACAATTCTTTTTTATCATTTCCCCACACACCTCCTCTTCAATCAAAAACCTTATGGATATTTCCTCCTGAACTGCTTGGGGCATCCTTCATCACCATCATGAAAATGGCCTCAGAGCATTTGTTAGAATGTCAGTGACACTTTCCCTGCTGGGGGCTTTGAAATAAGCCCCCATTTTGCAGGCAAAACAGAGAGTAAAACAACTCCACTCTTCCCCAAATCAATCGGAGCCTCAGCTGCCAATATTTCCAGTTTTGGTTTTCAGGCCTTGAAAATTTTTCCAGGTTGAGCTGCTGCCACCCTTTCCTTCTTCTGCTCATGCCTCTGGCTAAGGTGTGGTTCTTTTAGGCTCTTCACACCCCAACACCTCAAAGCTCCCAAAGCAAATATGTTTTTTCACATACATAGAAATCATCATCACGTGCCTACGTTTGCAAGACTGCAGCCATCGGAATTAATTGAGGAGGGAGGATCAGGCAGGAGAGTTATTCTCAAAAGCACTTCTGTAGGGCAAACAACCACAAGTTCCACCAGTGATGCATTGCAAATTGAAAAGGCAAAAAGAGTAATATTCAAACTATCCACTTAATTCCTGATTACAGGATGATTACTTATTATGTTCCAGATTGACAACAGTATAAATGTGCTTCACTTCAATACCAGAGATCTAGAGGCTCTTAAATCTGATTAAAAATATGTGTCTAAAGCTACTGGATAATTATTGGGTTTTCACTAAGTTTTGCAAGTTAAATTGTGTAATTTTTGCCCAGAAGTTTGAAAAACAGGGGATTAGTATTAAATCAGGATATAAAGAATAGATATATTTTGAAGAGTCGGTTCCATAACTTAGTATTGCCCCTTTCATCTGAATCCCAGGGTTTACAGCCTTCTCTAAGCACCTACCTAATTCATCAAGAATTTCTATCAAAATTAGTTTGACTTTTTGCTTTGAAAGACCTGAAAAAGACTGAAGAACTACTAGTGACCTGAATACATCCCATTAACCAAGCACAAACTCTCTGGTGTCCTCTAAAAGGTGTGCCCTTGGTGAGGCAATGATAACTTTGCTTCCTCTGGCCTTGGCCTTGTTCATCTGTTAAATCACCTGAATCACGCCTTGGTGTTCTCTTACATCTATGGTGCTAATAATCCAGGAATGTAAAAATCTCCAAAGATTACAAGTATGGAATAAGATTAATCAGATTTATTCATTACAAATTATTTTATATTCTACCAATCAGGTTCATTCATCTGCAGAACAAAGCTGAGCCTGCCAGTCATCTAGTATTAATTTCTTTTACAGCTTTAAATAAATACCAGATTCTGTAATACATACAGTAATAAATCCCAAAGTATCCACACAAAAATTAAGCAATCAGTTCTAAATTGCAGTGTTTAGGTTGCTTTTTAAAACAAAAAGTTCTGAGACACCACCTATCGTGCCTCCCAGAAATCTGGAAAAGCTACAGGATTTGTGTAATGTTTCTGTTTACTTCTGATACAGGTGCATTTTTCTTCTCTTGACTTGCAGAATTTCTGAAGCATCAGGGTTGACTGTGACCTGCTGAGATCCTTCCGTCTCCAATTGGTCCTGTAAAATCAAACCCAAGCAAATTGAGAGGACAGTCAGTGGACAAGAGGAGGTTTTAACTATTATTCCATTAAAATGTTTTCATATTAATAATTACCACACCTGAGAAACATGAGCAAAATCTAAATCACTGCTTTGCACTGAGCAAATCTATGCCGTGGAAAAGGGCAAAAACTGGAGCTGTTCATGTAACTTAGGTACCATAAATATCAAAGGAACACATGTGCTCAAGTCTTAGTCGTTGATTTGAGCCCTAAATAAAAAGCGAACCAGCAAACTCCTGGATTCCAGGTGGATTGCACACCTGCAGATTTCCTTTGTCATATGTAGGGCTTTTTCATTGTCATATGCAGGGCTTAAGAAGATACTGCCTGCAGTCCCCACTGCCTGCATTACTCAACCCGAGTTATCCTTTCTTTCCGGAGTAAATGGGAATGTAATGGGATGGGAATGTAAATCATGGATGTGTCCCGTTTCTCTTAGGCTGGATTATTGTTTGACTTGTTGCCACAGTTAAAACTGAAGTGAATTAAGTATTTAAAGTTCAGAGCTTCAATTTGTTGTAACTTAACGCTTCATCACTGTAGGAGCTACAAGGTCCCCACACGGACTTCTGCTCTGCTGTGCTGCGACACTGCAGGCTGGGAGTCCAGAGGCAGGGAGAAGGAAAACCTGGAAGATCCCAGCTTGCATTTTCTTGTATCTTAAGAGCTGGACAGAGATGGAGGAGGCTGGAGCATCCCTCCTTTGCAAAAAGCCTCCCAAAGTATTGGAGAGCCTCTCACAGCACACGTTACACTGTTGGTCTACGCTGGGCCTGTTGATACACTCGCTAGTGGAGGTTACGTGGTTGCACACAGTGACATGGCAACGCATGGTGTCTGGCTGAAATTAGGAAAGGAGAAGCTGAGTTCTACAGCAAGTTCCTTCCACCTCTGCTCCTGCATTCTCTGGAGGTACTTGGAGATGTGACAACATCCGCAAGTTGAGGGAAACATATCCCATAATACAAATAAATCCTACCTCACTGCACTTCCTAGTCCCTGTGGGAACTCCTCAGCCATGGCAGTGCTGCATTCTCTTGAGAGGTTCCTTCAAATTAAGGTGTACCCAAAGCCACAGAGCTTTGTGAGTGAAGTATATCTATTCTGTTCAAGAACCATAGACTCCAGGGAGCGTTCAAAAGCAGTCAACAGGATGTGTGCCTCTCTGCCTTCTGAGAGCACAGCTGTTGGGATATGTGAGAAGAAGGGTTTCCTCTACTTACAGCTCCTGGTCCGTAGTGAGCAGAAGCCGCCTGCAATCCCATTGCCCGAAGGTACGCCAGCTCAGCAGCTCTTCTTGCCATTTCGACTTTGTGGGAACCTGGAGGGGTCCAGCCAATGCCTCTGAGCCAGTTCAAGTCAGACTTGTATTTTATCTGAGGGAATGAAACATACACCCGTGAGGATTATTTTGTTTAGCTCTAATCAAACCACACACACTGGCTACTCAAGAGAGAGCATATGAAGAGCAACAGAGTCAGCAATAAACAAATTAATCTTTTTCCAGCAAACAGAATGTTGTTTTTTTAAAGACTGTGATCTTGTTGATGGGTAAGGTCTGTGAAGGACAGGGCTACAGACCTGGCAGCTGGAAGGACAGCGTCGCTCAGCCGTACTTACATCACTCTGCAGCTTGTAGGCCTGCTTTGCGTGCTTCACATTTAGCTGCTCAGGATCACAAATGTATTGGTGCAAAGGCTGCCTGTAGTTAATGTTGCTTGCAAGCTGCTGGCTTCTCTTAGCATGAAGGAATCCTGGCTGGTTGAAGTGACTCTGGAACTGTGCCCTGTTTTGGGCATATCCACTCCTGTATTGGTTGTCACTCTGGAGTTTCCCCACTCTGAGGACATGCCTGATTTTGGGATCATCAGTCGCACTGAGGAAACCAATCTGCTGGCCTCTGTCTCTCAGGAAGGCTTCTCTGTATTTGTACTGAAGGAAGTGCAGAGGAAAATCTCATTTTCACATTTGGATTACCTTCAAATTCTATTATGAGAGAACTTGCCCTCCCCTAGCTATCAGTCATACTTCCTGTAGTGCACAAAGACCAAGGGTTTGTTCGATATCAAACTACATCTCCTAATTTAATAAGGCACTTTAGAAGATTGCCCTTGGTGCTAATTTTTAAAGCAGGAGGAAGACTTAGGGAGCCCAAAAATACTCCTCTCAAAAGCAATCAAAGGTTCTCTTATTTTTTCAATCTTGGGCACACCCAATAGGCAGCTCAGGCAATGAAGCTCCTCCATCTTCAAGCTTTCTTGCCAACTTCCATGGTCTTCTGTGTTCAAAGGTGACCCACTTAATTCTAGACCATGCTTTCACTATGCATAGCCTAGTACTTATTTGACTACATCATAATATGCCACCTGGAGTCAAACAGAGCAGCCTGGTACTGGACATTATTAGTGGGAGCCTTTAGTTGGAAATCTTTGCATTTAACTAGCATTTGGTTTCACTGGATCACCAGTTTCCCACATCAGAATAAGGTTCACTTACGTCAGAATTCACCCATTTTCACAGGGTGGGAATGGCATGGGAAGAGGGCTGGGAAGTGTTTGAAACAGAACAATTCTTACATCACTAGCAATCTCTCTCGAAGCCTTTGCTGTCTGGAATGGGATGGCGTCAATCCTAAAATCATAGCCAGATGCCCTTGTCTGTTCCCAAGATGTTTTATACAATTTCTGTGTTGAAAAGAAAAGAACAGAACAGTCATTTCCCCCTGCAGTTTCTTAAACGCCGTCCCATAACCGCAATAATAAATGTTTTATCCTACTGGGTTTATTTGTATCAAGAGTCATCAGTACCATCTCCAAGGTTTTGATCCAGTTCTATAGCATTTCAACTTCTTTTCTATTCACCATAATGATAAAATGCCTCATCTGAAAAGTGCCACCAGGGTTTCCTTTTGTACTTGAATGTGGTTGTTTTTGATGTGATTTAATTTCTATTAGAAACTGTGATGCACCAGTCACATCAATATTGCATTGATATTGCCCTTATTCTCTCTTTTGATGCATCCACTTGCAGTGTCTTGGGTTTCGTGGCATCATAATTTCAATACCAGTTATTTTAAGCCTTTCAAATGAACCTCATCCCTATCCCCAGCCACATGTGACTTCATTAACTCACATGGAATTACAGTCAGTTCTAACATATTTAATGTGACTTTGAAGATGCGAAGTACATTTACATGCTGAGGAGGAATTGCTCTAGATTTGGTTCTTCTTCCATTGGTAGCTTTCTTAAAATAGCTTCCAATCTGCAGGTCCTGCTACACAGCTATGGTAACTTAGCTAGCACTTTTGGCTGTCCCTTTCTGGTTTTATTCACTTGCTCTCCATAAGTTTTTGACACACTCTTTCTGGGGCTTGTGACCATATGAAAACAACCACAAAATCCACTTCACATTTGAAAAGACATTTTTCTGTTTCACTGGTGAATTTAGTGCTAGGTGGTGCTAAATCTGAAGGTAAACTGAGATGCTAGAAATCCTGCAGCACAGCCTGGGTAGAAGCAATGCAAACATTACTGTACTCCCTGCTAACAGGTCTAAGGGCTGACCTTTCATCTATGTGCCATCACCCCGTTGCCTTTTTACCTTCTCCTCTATTTTTTTCTTTCACCTATAGCGCACCTATCACCATACAAGGGACTCAAAGCTTCTTCCAAACTAAGGTCACTCTGACCCTGCAGTCAAAGACAACAGCTATTTAAACAGGGAAGAGTAGATTTGGAATAGGTTGAGTCCTTCTGTCTGGGATAATATGCAAACAAAAGCCCTTCAAACCAATTCCACTCACTGATTCAGTTGCATTCAGGCTGCCGATGAACCATGCCTTACAGATCAGTTCAACAGAGTTGTGCAACTTCACAAAGGTAGATATATAGTCAAAGAAAGAGGATTCTCTGTACTCCTCCACTCAAATATAAGTAAAACCATAACATTTCTAACTAACCATACCTACACTGAAGGACTGAAATCTTTAGTAATAGCTTCCTGCCTCAGAAAGGAGAACCAATCCTCAAACGAAAAAGCAATACACTTTTCCTGATCCCTTCAGCCCAAACCTAGCAACATGTTGGCTGTCCACAGCCTCCATCTTTTTACAGTTTTGGTCAAGCACAGAGAACCTGGCTTCTACATGAAAGTCTTTCATTCCCAAGCAGGCTTCCCAAGCCAACTCCCCAAAGCGAAAGGCTTACGTACATCACTGAGGTGAAGCGCGTTCTGGCGGGCTCGGATGAAATCTGGATGATCAGGAGGCAGAGTGTATCTGTGCCTGTCTTCACAGCCTCCAGCCTTGTACAGTCTCTGTGGAGTCAAAAGTCATTGAAGGCAATCAATACAGGAAGCAATGTCAAGATCAATTGTTTTATGCATTATAGTACAACAAAAGTTAAGATCACTTATAGCAAAGTGAAACCTACGTCACTGCACTGGAGGTAGCTTTTCTTAGCATGAATCAAATCTGGAGAGTCAACCACAGCAGTGAACTTCAAACTTTCTGGCTTCTGACGGTACTTTATCTGAGAAGAGGAGAAGGCAACAAAAAACAAAGGGACAAAAAAACACCCCACAGGATGTTTCTGTTAATGATATATCACAATTCCAAGTGCGTGATAATTGGAGTAAAACATAAAAGCCACCTTCCTGAAGTCACAGTAGTAAAAACAGGCTGTTCTGCTTTGGACTTAGTTGCTCTTTCAGCTAGGGAATGGAGATGATGCTGGACCACTGCTCTGATGCCCAGGCATGAAACTTGTGTTTTTTGTGTGTGTACAAGAAGGATTTCCCACTGAAAATTTACATGCAAAAAGCTTTCCAATACTACACTTTTGACAGCTCATAATTTTTCTCCATTAATGCATGATGCAGAGCAGGCGAATGCCCCTTCAGTGTGGTTGTCAATGCCGTATCTTTCTATATGACTTCCATAACCACCTGCTTAGAATTTCATAATGGAGTTTACTGCATTTATTTATTGCTACACGTTTTGTTTATACACTTGTGTTTCATTCAGAATGGAAAATATTCAGCAGGTGTCACACAGTGGACTTGCATCTCCTGTACCGCTTCTTGGTAACTTACACCTTGTATAAACAGGCTCCCACATCAAAAGGAAATGATAAGCTACATTCGTAAGTGTCATGTAACGAGGAGCCTTGATGGTAAACAATTCCTACAGACATGCTATCCCATGAAAGATTTATCAGTTACCTCGCTGATGAGCTCTCCAGCCTTCTTTACACTTTCTATCTGCGGAGATCTCAGAACCATCCAACCAACTCCTTTCATGAAGTTCAGGTCTGATTTATAGCGATGCTGTTAAAAATGAAAATCGTTAGCTATCAGTTTTGTATCCACAGCTATTAAGGTTTTTTAAAAAGACTCCCTGATTCGTATTAACATCTTGAGGTTTTTCATTTGCCATGCACATATCACATCGTAAAGCCAAACTGTTTGCATTTGTTCATTCCACCAGGAATTAAATAATGTATCATAGGCAAGTTACAAGAGAAGGCCCCACGAGTGAATTAGTATGACTCAAAGCAGTAAGTAATAACCTGTTTGTACTGGGCGTAAAAGAATCCCTTTTGAAATAATTTTCTGAGGTGAGTTCAAGTCAGGAATACTAATTATTTTCTCTGGTGCATGCTTCCTCATTAACCCCATTTCTAGGAGGACACATTACTCTTTCTTTACTCACATTAAAGCCTTGCTCTACCTCCTCATCCAGTGAAAAAAAACAAGGCAGACCCAATAAAAAGTGAAAGCCAGTAAAGTACCCACAATCTCAACAATTCTGACTTCTCCTTCAAGTGGCAGTGGGTCACTGTGAGACTTACGCAAAAGAATGTAACAGCCAGCTATCTCAAGCATGTTGCACGCTACCATCACACAAAACCTCATCACTTCTCTGGATTCCTAACCTGTGGAGTCTAAAGGCAAAGAGCCAGGTGCCGAGGTTCTTACTTTCCCATCATGAGAGTCACCATTGCTCATCAGTAAATAGTAAAAAGTTCTGTCTTCCTGGACCTGTATGCCATCTCTTAGCCATTACAGAAGGCAGGAATATGAGATGGAAAGACAAAGAACTGTATCTAGCAGCAGCTTTTATACCCTCCCAAGAATATCCAATAAATGTTCTGGCAATGAAGAGGACATTTGGGATAACAGATAGCAAGTAGGTTGAGCAAGAAAGAAGGATACAAGCTCTGTGGTGCTTTGATTGCCTTTCTGACTTTTGTAGCTGGAATATCTGCTCATAAGATCTGACTAAATCCACGAAATACCCCATCACTTTGTCTTACAATAAAACCTCAAGCTCAGTAAATGTTCAGCTTTCAAAGGCCAATAGAGTTAGCATAACTTTCTGAACAAACTTTTTCACTTCTCTGCTGAATGATGCAGTCTCTTTCCTTACAAAATGGAAAACACACAGACAGAGCTTCCTGCTTCAGAGCAGCTAATGACACTGGACCCTGAATTGCCAAAATACAGCTGCTTGCATCCATGTAGCTTTATATATGGACTCAACATCTACATCAGTTTGAAAGCATGTGCAGACACTGGCTTGTCCCTGTCAAAGATACATGCTAAGGTAAGGTGAGTGTGGATGTGGCCCATGCTGAGATTCCATCATCAAGCTTGTCTGAACCCACATTTGTATGAGCAATTTCTGCAGTTTCCCAGCTCGACAATTGGTTATTTGATAAGACAGACCATTTCTGCTTGTAAAATGAGCTTCTAACGTATCCCAAATCAACATCTGAGCATTCAACCTTCTGCTCAAAGAATTCTGCATGTGGAACAGTGGCTGTGGAACCACTGACTGGCTGTGATCCAAACAGCTGAGAGATGGTTATGTCCATCTCCCAGCTCTAGAATGAGTAACACAGACCACAGTGATTTTCCACCAGGTTCATAACAGGAGAACCTTCCACTCACATATATTCCACGAGAGGAGCAATGAGACCCCTTGCTGCTACATATGCGTGAGTTTCTTCCCAATGTCAATGTGCAATTTGTGCCAGTCACACAAAGCTTTGTTATTGCTAACTTAAATTTGCAGTTAACAGAAGGAAATTCCTTACCTCACTCTGTAGCATGTGGGCTCTTTTGGCCCACTTCATCTTCATGTCTTCTGGGAGCGCTGTAAATTCATGGAGTCTTGTTCTGTAATCCTGATCACTCACTAAGGCCTGGGCTCTCCTGGCATGGACAAGATTCACCATGTCCATGGGCAGATGGTACTGAGACCACACTTCCTGGGATCCCTTCTTATACTCCTGTTCACTCTGTAACTTGGCAGCATGTAAGCAATGCAGCAACCGGGTGTCATCCAGAACACTTCTGGCACCGATGTGTTTTCCTCTTTCCATCACAAAGTTGTGTTTGTATTTGTACTAAAAATAAAAAATAGTAAAAGTGAAATAGTGACAGTCTAAGCCTGGCTACTCTAGTCAACTAACACAGGTTAAGGCACTGAAGCACCTATGCTGTCCTTAAACACAACCAAGGCATGCAGCACTAGAAAGTAATTGTTTGAATCCCTCCTTGTTCTCAAATTTAAATACCATAGCAGTTGCATTATTAAAGTCAGCTACATCTCAATACATTCTCTGAATATGCCCAAAACATTGATCATGTTTAACCTCAGATCCTGTACTTGTATTATCTCTCTCATAGAATTTTATTCCCATTGCTAGGAATGAGAACATAAGAGAAACAAACAAAAGACAGAAGAAAAAAAATCTATACAAGAGAAACATTGTGCACTCTGTAGCCTTCAGATTTGCAAATGCCACCCAGCTATTTTAAAGAGTAAATTCAGTTTTCCTGGATCAATAACTATGTTGAGAAGCCTAAGATGGTGGTCTGAACACAAGAATAAACACCAGCAACCCCTCATTCTCATCTTAGCTGGGACTATGACTCTCCCTATGATCTTGCATTTATCCTCTCTGTGAAATAGTGATGATGATGATAATGATTATTTATACAGCATCAACAGGGTACTTGGAACTTTAAAGGGAACGCCTGGGCCCTGAAGAGTTCATAATGTAGTTGAAATGGGATAATAACACTTATCTACCACACAAGAGAGTTGTGAGGATTAAATTACAGTAGCTAATGTTTATAAAGTGCTTCAAAGATGAAGGGCCAAATTCAGATCTGTTGTAAGTGGATGTAATTCTATTATGGACTTGTACCCTTTAGAGCAGATCTGAAGCCATAACCAAAAGCACTCTGCAAAATATGGTTAAGGATACATTCTAAATTACAGCTAGAAATAGTTGCTTCATAAAACAAATATGCATGAAATATATTCATATTTTATCACATTAGAGATAAAATATGCAACTAAATGCCACACAAAAGGAAGAGGTTTTAAACTAGATTTAGCTTAATTGTCAGTTTTTCCTAGAAGTTATTACATTTTTTGTGAGGGTGGGATCATGAACTTAGTCTTTCTGAGAAATGAATGCCACCATGCCTGAGTGTTTTGCAAATAACAAACCAAATGACAAACCAAATGATATTTTTAAGGGTGAAGTTTTTGTTTCCTCTATTTCAGAAATCAAGGGGGGAAATATTTACAGGAACATCCACTGCTTTTCACTTCTTAACCAGACAGGAAGCTCCTGATTTTCAGAAATTCAAAGAACACTCAGCTTCTGACTTCGTTTCAATTCAAGAGCACCAAGCACTTCCAAAAGCAAGCTCAAAGCAAGGTGGACAAGATTAGTGGGCACTTTAAGATACGAGGAACTGAAAGCCTGGAAAGGACTAGAATCTCTCCAATTTATCTGACTGCAAATACTTTAATTCAGAAGCTATTTCCCACTGGAAGATGTTTAACTGAGCTTGGTTCCCGATTAGCAGTGATTCTTCCTCTTCTGTTTTTTTTTTTCCCCCCTCTTTTTAATTCACACAAAGAGTCTCATTCATAAGTAATATATTCTGTCTCACACTTGTCTCACATGGTTATGGAGTTGCTTTAATTCAGTAAAATCTGCTTTAGACATTGTTTTACATGAAGTTAACAGAAATTAGGCAGGAAAGAAGGTTGAATCATTCAACTCACATCACTGGCAATTTCTCTGGAGGCCCTGGCAGTCTGGAACGGGAGTGCTTCCGTTGTCAGCTTGTAGCCTTGAGCACGTAGATTATGCCAAGATTCTCTGTATTTTGCCTAAAGTAGGAAAGGCACATGTAGATTGCCGTTTCACTTTTAAATGCACAAAGGAACAAACAAAGGAACCCTCTTTCATTTGTTATTCTGCATTACAGTCTCATTCTTCACAATCAAAGGAATTTTTTAAATTATCTCTGGGAAATCCTACTAACTCAGACAAAACATGTCTCGTTCCTTATGCAGATTTAATTTACTCACAACCGTATATATGCTTATGGAGAGAAATATCATAAGAATCAAATCAGGGAAAGCATAAATAAAACAGACCCCAAAAAGTCCTGTACTTATTCATCTTCCTTGCCACTGCACAATTCATCCTCCATCCCAAATAAGTGGAAGAAATAGAGAACAAATTCTTACATCGCTGAGGTTGGCTGCATTTATTCTTGCCCGTGTAAACTCAGGCAGACCCAGTGTTGGTGTATAGTGATGCTGACTGTCCTCTCCTGCCGCTTTATACAGGCGCTAAGAAAGAGATCAGAAACACAGCTGCAATGTTGTTTCTCTATTGTTTCAATAACATAACAGCAGTACTTAAGTTCTTTCTCATTAAGACAACTATAGGCAGCCAGCACAAAAACCAGCTAAGAACATACCACTGCAATTGCATGAGGTCTTTTCTGGGCATAAAATACTTTTATATTCAATTTTATACATATATCATGATACCAACTCACTACATTCTTAGCTTTGCATTGTTTCGTTTCCAGCAGGCCAAAAGTAGACCTAAGAATGTTAAGGGCATTATGAATGTGTGTTAAATATAAAGGTAGGCACTTCTGGTAAACTGGCTATATTTTGTAGCTTGTATTTTTTCCCCATGTTATTATAGAAGATTTTGATCTTGGGTTTAGTCTTGGGGTTTTTGTAAATTAGAAAAGTAATTCTTTTTTTTAGGAGCTCTCTAAATAGAACCACAAAATGTAAATGAGCTCCCTCAAGAACACCTCACAGACCTGATCTTTTGAGGCTCTGTTTCATGTAAAATCCTGATAAAAGAACTCTATTGTATGGTTACTATTTAAGTTTTTTAAAAGTGATTGACTTGAAAATAGTATTCAATGATTGGAAAAATAAAAATGTGATCTAACTGTGAAAAAGCACAAATCAATGATGCTGTTTTCTTTTTGATGCATTTTGCTCTCAGAACAGGGTTGTCTCTTTCCTACTCCTCCATCCCCAGCTCACTGCATTTTGAAAGGCATATTTTCTGATTCACGTTAGGAGAGCCTACCTCATTAGCAATCATATTGCTGAATTTTGCATGAAGGAGGCCAGGAGAGTCTGTCACCGACGTGTACTTGAAGGAATGTGGCTGCTGACGATATTTACTCTGAGTTCACACACAAAGAAGAAGGAACAGAATAACTAAATCTTCCTGTCAGATAAGCGACTTCTTCCAATACCAATGGCCTAGTATTGCTTCTTGTGCTCAAAAGTCTTACTATGCAAAGGGTATGTGTCTAGTAACCATTAGACTAATTTATCTTTTGCTACTCTGGATTTGGTGCATTCAAGTCTGACAGGGGAAATGAAAAGTAAATAAGGAATAGGGTGGGAAAAAGTCCTGCTATGCTGAATACAGTAATGAGCTTACTTCACTCCTTGGTGTCATTAACCTTGGCTAGTGGAATTACAGTCAAGGCGATCCAATCCAGAGAGAAGGTGCTGCACAACCCAGTTGAACGTTTCTTAGAGAAAAATGAGGTTTCACCCGGGCTGTGGTCCTGTGTCAGAATTGTGAACAAAATAACTGCAAGACTACAGCAGGCAGGGATCATTTCACTACCATACAACTAGGAAGAGCACTCTTATTTTTATTAATTTCACATCTATGTGAATATGAGCAGTAAATGCAAGATTTGAAACTAGGAGAGATTGTAAGAAGATAATACAACAGGACATAAAAATCCAGTTACAGAGCAGGGAAGACAACAGCACACAAAAGCATCAAGTGAAAAACAGGCTACAACTGTAAAGCAGGAGCAGTGCTGAGGACAGTGCAACATATTGGGCACTGCACAGGTCACTAATTTTGGACGAACAGTAGAAGGTTCTTATTAGAGATAGGAACAACCTTATTTTTAGCTAAAAAAAAACCCCACTTTCATTCTAAAATAAATAACATAAAATAAAAACCCCCTGTGTCTGAAACACAAGAGAAAAGATTTGCAAAAACAGTTAGCAAAGTCTGCAAAACCTTGAACTCTCTCAGATTCACCCATTTGCAGTTAGGACACGAATGGAATGATCAAACGCAAGGGGAGGGAGATGAACATTATCCAGTGAGTCACTTTGCCAGCCCAGTTTAATAGAAGGACATCTGGCAAACTCTTGTTTGTAGTGGAGAAATCAAAACCCTCTTTTGTTACCTCGCTGATGAGTTCAGAAGCTTTCTTCTTTCCTTCAATCTCTAGGGCCCCTGGAGTAATACATCCAACTCCTCGCATAAAGTTCATGTCAGACCGGTATAAATTCTAAGGAAAACCAAGCAGAAGTAATTGGAAGTTTGTATTTGAGATGCCCTATATTTATTCATCCAAAACCACCTAATAATGGTATACAAATAAACCCATTAAAATTAGTATTTACCACAAAGAGTTCATACACATTACCCTATGTTCTCATGTTTATTTATATGTCCTTGTGCATCGAGCCCTGACAGATCAACAGCACAGATGCAAGATTCCAAGGAGACACTGAATGACACTTGGACTCCTAACTTCCAACTGTAACTTTGACAAATCTTTTCCTAGATACATTAATTTTATTCATACGCAAGACATAAATCACAATTAGATATTCCATGTTTAGAAACATATATAAAATAAGACCAGCTTAGAAAGGTGTACCAAAAAAAAAGCTGGTAACTTTGTAATAAATGCAACTGCAGATGAAATAGCCTTAGTTTTTAACTATTCTGAATGGTCATAAGTAGGGAACACTAGGAAAAATAGCCTTCAGCCATTGTACACTTTGTTACAATATTTTCCAGACCACCAAACCCAGCAGAGGCTCATTTTAAGTACTACTACTTCAGAAGTTACCAATAGGTTACCAGTAGATATTTCATTTGATGATGAGAAGGATGAGGAGAATCATCTTATTTTCTGCTATAAAGAGCTATAAAGACCAAACAACTAGTAAACCACAGATTTGCCTACCTGATGGATATGTGGAAACTGCTACTGCTCACCGAGGGAAGGCCTAGCTTTAGTTAACAAGGCGTTTTGGTTCAGCCAACCACTTATTTTATTCAGCTGTCTAGAAGAAGAGAACCAGCTCCTCTTGCACCCAAGTCTGTCCAGTGCTAACTTCTGGACTCAAAGGCATTGTGGTGTCACATACAGGAAATACCCTTTGTGAGCCAGAAGGTTAAAGAGGACAATGCTAGAGCATGGTCCTCAACTCTTGACAACTATGAGCACCAGCTGGTATGAGAGTAAATTCTGTACTCTGAGATGTGTTGTTGCCAATCAGCATTTCACTGCCAGCTCAAGAGAGGCATGCATGGAAATCTGCCCCAGAATCTCTGATTACATGTATTTTCACTCAAGTTAGGACAGCTTAACTGGCAGACATTTAGACTTGTTTGAACATAGTCTGCTGTCCTTAAGGCTTAAAGTCTTAAACTGATATACAGTAGCATTTCGGGGCCAGATATGTTTTTAAGACACAGTCCCTCCCTTGGTCTCCAGAGGCAATATAATCTAGCAGAAGGCCTCTGTTCAAGGCTCTTCCTACCTTGAATTTGTAAGGCATTATCCAACTAATTTTACTCAGGATCACATAGGCAGCTAAACTCATCCTTCTTAGAATTTCAGTGGTTATGTCTTGAGCCAGAATTTACGTGTCTCTTAACAAATCATATTTTTAACAATAGGCATCTTGTTGAAGTACATGTGAACTTCACCCAGATGCAAACCAACTCAAATACCAGCTGCTGCACAGTTTGTGTGGTTAGCAAGACCTTAAAAAAAGCATTTCACCAACAACAGTGGAATCATCCTCACTTGCCAACACTTCTGCCCGATCATCAAAGACTACTATACATTATCTGTCAGTATAGTGTGATCACACACATTGTATTGCTGCCCAATAAGATAAATGGTACATTCCTGAATCTAATCAAGGGGGAACAGACATTGTTTATCCTTCAGCTGCTGCTCAAACACATACTGTCAGCTGTTATGATTTGGAATGGAGCTATCTCACTTCAGAACCAGGAGGGAAATAGCACTGGGATATTTTGCAGTTACCTCACTCTGCAGTTTGTGTGCATTCTTGGCACACCGCAGCCTCATATCATCAGTCAAAGAAGTGTACTGGTGTAGCAGCTGTCTGTATTCTTGTTCACTGACCAAAGACTGGGCTTTCTTGGCATGTACCAAGTTTATCATATCCAGTGGCAGGTGGAAGTGAGTCTTTGCATCCTCAAAACCTTGCTTGTATTTCACCTATCAAATTAAAAACAGATGATGAAGGTATCACAGCATGGTAATTAGTATTCAGGTTTTGATCAGAGGAGACATTCTCTCTATTTCTATAATTTTCCAGTATGAATTACTCTTCTTAAAAGTAAGTTCCCTAACTTGTTTAACTAGAGTGTGAATGATCAACACTTAGATTCCGTGGCAGCCTCCTCATTGTCCTCTACACTATATTCAGTTAAGCTGATATATTGTTTATACTTTTTGTTAAAGCTGGATACATTTAATCTATAGATGCT
Source organism: Colius striatus (assembly GCF_028858725.1). Taxonomy (NCBI): domain Eukaryota; kingdom Metazoa; phylum Chordata; class Aves; order Coliiformes; family Coliidae; genus Colius; species Colius striatus. Next base: position 30,264,891 of record NC_084766.1, read on the forward strand.
AAACTAATAAAAGAAATCTGAATCCACTACATTTCTAGAAAGCACAACAAAAGGTGAAACTAATGCCTGAGGATAAATGCAAACAGTCATGTTAGAGTTAGTACTCAAAATATTTGATGGTTTCCATTGATTTGGCCAGTTTCACTTCATAGTTTTAAATGTGACTTTTAGTGGTGGGTTGTTTTTTTTTTTCATTTCTTGTCTCAATCCAGGAAAAGAAAGGCATGGAAATCTTCAAAGAACTTTTTCTCATGACATTTCCCTAACAGACTATGCAAATTAGACATGTTCAGGGTGTTCATCCATATAATGAATATCCAGAGTTACTGATGGTCATCAAACTGGCTTGGAGTAACCGGACAGATGAATGAATTCATCAGACACTTGGTGTTACCTGTATGCCTAAACATAACACCACACAAAAAAGAATTCCCAGTACAAGCCCAGCACTCACTGAAATCCATGAACACTCTCCCATCTGTACCCACAACCAGGCCTGTTATGGACAGTTTTGGTAATAGGATATATAGTTCTTAGATTATTTCTATGCTTAATGTCAGACATATATTTCACTGCTTTCTGGATCAAACCACAGTGTTCGAAATGCACCCAGCAGTTAGAGTTCTTATAGACATCAAACACAATATGTGATTCTTAGCATATGCAAGAGCAAGTGGGAACAATTCCTCAATCAAAAAAGTCCAATTTCAAATTCCATAAACTCATTTCTCTTTTAGCTTTTCAAGAAAATAGTTAAATGAAGATAATCACTGAATAAATTGCTATCTCAACCACATTTAGTTTACTTCCATACAAAGACCACTACTAATTCTCAATTAGACCCGTCTCTGACTGATACCTTTATGGAGTAAAACACTCTATGCTAGGCAAAAGTGGTATGCAACAGGGTGTTGTGCAAGAATGCATAGTCCTCTTTTTTTGTCCTCTTAATGTTACTCTAAATAACGAAAAATAGTGGTAATAAGAGTAAGCTCTTACCACAGCTAGTCCACAGCTAAGTACTTCGTCCATGAGGAGCTACCCACTGTTAGGAAACTAGCTCAAAAATGCCCATATCTTCTTTCTTGTACTTACATCACTTTGCAGAGATGCTGCATGGACTGAATGAGCAATATGGATATCACCATCCAGGCCACATGAGCCAATCATCTGACCTTTCATTTTCTGAAATGCCCCCTTATACTTGTGCTAAAAAGGAAATAAGAATAGAAATGTCAATAGGAGTGAAGTAAGTATTAGTCGAAATCTGAATGAAAGGGTTTTCTTATTACAGAAAGAGTGCAATAGACAACAAACTCTGGCTACATTTAGTATGATAATAAATCTGAATGGACTTTTAGAGGATATTAGAAAGATCTCAGCTGTGCAAACATTTTCTCCTATTTAGAAAAAAACCCACAAAAACACATCAATAGACACTTACAAATAGCTTGGGTTAGTTACTTGCTGTTACACAGGTGGTGGAAGATAAGAACCTGGTGCAGGTGCTCAGAATCAAACTCTAAGGAGCCTCTCTCCATCAGCTCTCTAGCAAAACCAGAGCATGTGGTCTCCTATGTTTGACATTAATCTGCATATCTCTACAACTTTTAAAGGATACCCAAGGCAAACCCCTAAAGGGTAGAACTTCCTGAGTACGCTCTCCTCCAACTTGCCTAGCAAACAGTAGCTGAGAGGTCCTGAACAATCTGTGATTGTCTGGTTACTACAGCAGGTAAGTTGGTCAACTTTGCTAACAGATGTTTGCTTTTGCAAATCTTTGTTTAAGGACCAAAACCACTTCCATGTGGCTGCACTTCCAAAAACACAACTAACTAGACTGAGGCCAGGTGTCTCCCAGATGTTGGCTGGACATGCTGTTTCCATCAAGAGTCACTCAGCAGAGCAGAAACAATCTGGAGTGACTGATATATCCCACTGGATGATCTCAGCACTGAGTTAACATACATCGCTTATGATTTCACCCGATGCCTTTGCTGCCCGGAAGGGAATGGCATCTAGTTTCAGTTGATATCCACCATCCTTCATCTTTCTCCAGGATTCCTTATAGTGAATCTAGGAAATACAGAACAGGAATGAAAAAAGAGTTGCTGTTCAGAGGATTGACACTGCAGCATTATTGGGTTCAGAAAGTTGACATTACTGCCATCCTACCAATGTTACATTAGTCTCATTCTATTCTAACAGAAATGAAACTATCAATACATAACAGAAATAATCACATGAAAAATGTCCATTATAAAGCTATATTTGTTCATTCTTAATCTTTCTAACTCAGGAGACGTCTGTTAAGAAGTTTGATTTCTCATATAACTTCAGAAAAAAATAGACCACAGAATGATAATACACTGGGGAAAGGAAAGAAGTTTAGTATTATTTCCTTCAAAATATTAAAGGTCAGATTTATACCTCACTGATATTCATAGCATTTAATTTGGCCTGAAGGATTTCAGGAAGATCTGTCGTTGGTGTATACTGATGCTTTACACTCTCTCCATGCTCCCTGTACAGCCTCTGCAAATAGAGATGAATTTCAGCAGTAAATAATCACTATACATTCAACCACTAGTTCAGACAAATAAGCTTATGGAAAGCAAAGACTACAGAAAAGTGACAGCAGCACTAATAGATACAAGCAATTGTATCAGTCAGAAAGTATTCAAAAAGCTTTGGCAGTCTGATATACCTATCAGCTACAGTATGCTAGAGAGGAACTCCTTGAAGTTTTGAGTGTATAAATGAACATGTATCATAGCTTCACAGAATCTTAAGGGTTAGGAAGGGACCTCAAAAGATCATCCAGTCCAACCCCCATGCCAGAGCAGGACCATATACAATAGGTCACACAGGAACTCATCCAGGTGAGTTTTGAATGTCTGAAAATTCAAATATTTGAATATTAATTTGGTAAGACTTCAAACATATGTGAATACAGACAGGGAGAATAAACAGCCTTTATTAAGAAGGTGCAGCCATGAGTGGCCCACCAACACTCTGAAATTCCACGGAAATCTGGGGAGCTGAAGTTCACATTATTTTTCTTTCTTACCTTAGTTTCTTCTCGTACTGACACCATAATTTTCAGATGAGGACAGATAGCTACTTTTTTTTTTTGGCCTTAGGTATGAGCCATGTCTTGACCACTTGACTTGCCTTTCCCAGGCTATTATTGCTGCATGAAGGTTTACAACCCTCGAGACTAGAATCAACTTCTCCATTTCACCCTGCTGCCACTTTCATTAGCAAGTAGGCCCACTAGTATTGCAGCTCCATAAGAGGAAAATTAATGAGAACTCCATGTGTGAAGAAGTAGAGCATCAGACTGATTTTGACTGTGGCTCAGTGGAACAAAATGACTTATATTTATCCTGCCTGAGATGTAAGCCTTTTGGATCTTATTAATTAAACCAAAGACATAGACACTATAAGTATTACAATAGCATGTGTTTTACACAAAGTCTTTCATCTTCTTTTCCACTTTAAAAATATCTATTTTCACAATAACACATCCTCTCATGTTTGAAACTTGTCTTTTTTGAGTGACTTTCGCTTATTATTCACTTCTGTATTATCCCAGTTAAGTCTACAATATTTTTAAAACGCTCTTCTATTAAAAATAAACATGTTTAAACACCAAACAGCCTCAATTCTTCCCTTTAAGGTTTCCCCTCCTGGATTTCTCTCTCAGCAGGATGACAGCTTGAAATGATTTATTTTTTCTTCCTTGTCATGCTGCCTTACATTTTGCTTCCAAAGAATATGCAGAAACTGAAATTTGAAAGATTTGTTTGAAAAGGAGAAAGGACCTCAAATGTGTTCTTCGTCAATGATCTCACAAGACTGAAAGTCTCTAAAGGTCAGAGGTCACCCTTACTCCTAAATTTTACTTATGAAAAAATAAGAAAGCTCCTTTTACATGAAATTCCCATTCACTTCAGTGGGATCACTATGACTTCCCATTCCAGGTTAGAAATGTGCACTTTGTGAGATGCACCACACCAGAACATAGAAGTTTCATGGTGCCCATGGATAATCTCAGAGAAAGAAAGAGAGAGAAAGCCAGTGCTTCAATCAGGCCGTTCAAAGAGGATACCACTCTTATAATCATAATGTATATATATTATAACTTACATCCACAGCCTGGTTATAACTAATTCTAGCCTGGATCATCTCAGGAGTGTCTTTAATACTGGTAAACTTCAAAGCATATGGATGCTGACGGTACTTCTTCTGTTGAGCAGAAAAAGATCAAAGCTGTGAATTTTGTGCTGCTCTTTCATGCTATTTGAAAGAGAAAAATCATAGGTTGCTGGAGATTAGAGTGAATTTGTGAACATAATTATTATTCCTCTTTCCTCATCTTTATGTCCTAGGTACTTTCAGATTAATATTTGTTTCAATTTAACAATAACCTTTTGCTGATTCATATTAAAGTATTTCTCCCTAAAAATAAGGAAAACATTTCAAAATCTGATTCTGCCTACCTAAAAACTCCAGAACTCGGGATTTCAAAATCTTTTTCAGATTACTTCAAATACAGTAGGATTGATCATATTTTTTATTTATAGTTTCTTTAAGCAAGAAATGCTATACAATTGTAGCGTGCAAATAATGCCAACCATTTACCTTACTGTTTTCAGGGTTTAGCTTTCCTCCTAATACCTACAGCAAATCTTTGCAGCCATGAACACTGTGCCTAATTGTTATATCTTCTAGAAAATGATATTAATTCTGCTTGCTTGAAAGGACCCATAGTAGCATCTGAGGGATCTTGTTATCTATATACAATGAAGATGAAGGCTTTTTGATGGCAAAAGGACACTTTTTCCATATGGCCAGGTCACTAAAAGTTTCCCTTCCTCTGCATGAGTTGTCCTATACCTGTCAATACTCTTTTCTCCAAATAGTGCACATTAAATTTTCTAAAGCCTATGATGAACTCATAAGTTAATAAACATGTTTATGTCTCTTCTGGAAACTGTTGATATCGCAGTGCTTGAGTCTAAAGGCGTATCATTCACCTTTAAACTGAGTTGTGATCTACAGGTGTTTATTTGAGGCAACAGCTTGATTCTTTGGGGACTCAAAACATTGATGTAAAATACATTAACTCTTTTAAGGTATGACAAGCTTATGAACAATGTTTTGGTTTCAGAGAGAAATTCCTTTAAAAATTATCAGTCTTAGTAAGTTTAACTGGGGACAAAAGTGGTTTATGGACTGGCTGAAGATCTAGTTTATTGTGTACAAAAAAGTCATCCTTCACCATTGTAGACGATTACACAGGATAATAATAGTGTTATCAATCAGCAAAAAGTGAAAGGATGACTATATTTTTTGGGACATTACACCAGTGGTTATGCTATTACTCTCATCAAGCGAATGGACAGATGACTCTTGCCATCACCAGTGGTTATCTAAAATATACAGCATTCAGTCTCCTACTGCTGCAGATTTGGCCTGTAGGACTTCCTCTGAAATAACAGAAACAGAATACTAGTAATCTTTTAACCATTTTCACCAGGATCTCCTTTGAAGGCCTCATGGGACTGACACAAAGGATTCTAGAGTTCATCTTTTCCTGTAAATGATCCAGGTTATAGGGAGAAATAAGGATGAAAACTATTTGGACCAATAGATTGCTAGAGCCAGAGATACTTATATGAATTTCAATAGCTAATGTGAATGTATATGTATATGAAAACAAAGCAAGAAGGAACATGTAACTATTAAAAAAGAAAGTTCTGGGTCCAATGACTGTATCTTTTCATCATCTCTCCTGGTTTGCTTCATTAAAAAGGTAGGCTAGTGGGTAGCAATTGAGCACTGTTTGATTGCCATTATTATTCATAATATCATTTGTCACCTACTTTGTTTTTGCAAAGGCTATATGGACTCCTACTGGTGTGTGTTTGGTATCTGGTTTCCCTCTAATTACCAGTCCTATCCTTGGTTTTGAGGGCTTTCATGTGGTATGCCTTTTTCTTTCCCCTTTGAGTGGAAATTATTTTAATTTTATACAGACATTTTGCACGCATTATGCAGCAAATTCTGTTACATGCTGTCATGAAATCTCACCTCACTAATGAGTTCTCCTGCCTTCTTAGCCTGCTCCACATTTAATGACCCAGTGGCTATCCATCCAACTCCTTTCATCCAGTTCAAATCTGCTCTGTATCGGTTCTGACAAAGGAAAAAAAAAAAGCCCTATTGTTGGTGATCATACACTTAAAATGCCATTAAAAGATTCAGACCTATGAGGAACAACAACCAAGTCAAATTAGTGCCTGTTTTTGTTTTTTCCAGTATTGCACAGTTGCAAGGAAAGCAAAAAAACATACAGAACGAGCTAGAAGTATTAGGACTCACCAGCACTTGTGCAATATGCTTTGCAAGGTAATTTTTAGAATCAGTCTATACCTTACTGTCAACTGTAATTTTTACTCTAACATGGCAAAAACTTCAGTTTTATTGTACATAGTGCACTGTTTAAAACATCATTAATGATCTGCAACCATAAGACAATTATAATAAGCATTTTTCAACTCCTTTTGTTCTACTGGAGGGAAAGTGTTTTGTTCTGTTTTTTTCCAAGTGTCTTTACGAAGGAAGAGTACAGCAGTACTTATCACTGTCCTCACAAAATCTCTTCTATCAACAGTCAAAGGAATTCCAAAAGCTTATACAAGCACTACAGCTGCATTTCTCAAAGGAGTCAGAAAGGTTTCAGTAGCTATACCTCAACAAGACCTGAACATATATCTATCTTGGTCTCCTTGAAAAATTCTGACTTAAAACCCCAGAATGGAAGCTAACTTAAAGTATCTATTTCGAGTATCAGACAGTTCATCTGATGGTTACAGCTGAGCATGTGGTCTCCTTATGGAATTTTATCACCAATTTTATCACCATAGTTTATTTTACCTCTCTGCACCTAATATTTGAAGTAGGCTTTGAAGAAGCCATGCTGATCAGCAGGATTATAACTCTCCTCAAGAATGCTGCACACCTTAAACATAACTTGAGCAAACAAGTGGTTAATTTAATTTAATTTACTGATTTAATATTAACTGTTTAATTGTTGAAAAAACAGATGCATAAATATGTCATGCCATTAAAATCATAAACATCTAAAGAAGCTAATCCCTACGTTTCTGAAGGGGTTGAATGAAAGAGTATTGAAATACTTTAATCTCTAGACTTACATCACTTTGCAATCCGTAGGCCCACTTGGCCCATGCCACTTTCCTGTCAGTAGGCAGGACTGTGTAGTGATGGAGAGCTGTCCTGTATCCTCTGTCTGTGGCCAAATTCTGAGCCTTTTTGGCATGGACAAGGTTAACCATATCCATGGAGACCTGAAACTGATTCTTTGTGTCCTCAAATGCCTTCTTGTACTCCAGATCACTCTGCAACTTTGACATCTGAAGGGAATGAGCCATCTGTGAATCTTCCTCTGCAGCCTTTACTCCAATCAGCTTACCCTTCATCTTCTCATAACCTTCCTTATACTTAAGCTGTGAAGAAAAGGGACCATCATGATGTATGCTGCCAAACTGATAGCTCTGCTAGTAGTAAAGCAACAGTCTATCAGTGTCGTGACATGCTTGGTCTTCAACACAAGCAAGTAAAAAGTCCATTTGCAAAAAAGCACGGGAATGGCTTAGAAATTTGTAAGTGTTTATAAAGAATAAACCATTTCTCAACAATAATTTGTTCACAAAAAGCTGTAAGAAATCATTTTAGTTCTCTCAAGGAAAAACAACATTCTTTAAGCATTGAAATTAGAAGGTTCTTTCAGGAATTTTCTGGCCAGGCATAGATAATGGATTAAGTTATAATATTTCACAGGAGATTCCACTTTGGTTTGAGTCTCAAAACTCACTCTTGGGTCAAAATGAGAATAGGAAAACACAATCAGCATGTGGTGAAAAACTACGAATTGCTCAGAGCAAACCTTCTGACTAATTACAGAATGCAAATCACTCAGACAACTCCTCCGTTGCTTCGTGGCACAAATCAAGTGAGGGTGGCTCAGGGCACTGAGACATATGTGACACATCCCCAACAGCTGTCCTAAGAATAAAGAAGGCTGTTGGGGTCCATACTTACATCACTTGCCAGATCCCTCTTTGCCTTAGCTGTCAAGAATGACAAAGCATCCAGACGAAGCACAAATCCTTTTTCCTTCTGCTTCTCCCAGCTACTCCTGTAGAGTTTCTAAAGAGATGACAATAACACAGTCTCTTTATTACTATCAATATATCCTATTTGCTCTATAGTCACAGTGAAAGCTCTCAAGTAACATCAGACCAGTGTGCACTCCATGCCTAGCAACCATATATCTAAGGATCAGATCCTGGTGTCTTCATTTATGTGATATAACTCTGGACACTGTAACCCATTATCCTACTGGTTCTCACTGTCAATATGGCAGTCATCTGGAAGCTTGTGGAAAATACACAGCTTCAAACTCTAAAAGTGACAAGTCTTCAGAACAGCAGATGTGACTAGTATTTAATTAAGAGAAAGCAACTAAATTCAAAGTTTCCACCTCTAAAACATTTGGACTTTCTCAGAGAAAGGACCTAACTTTTACCTACACAACAAACATGCCAACAGCAGCTGTAACTATTCACAAAAGTGAGGAAACCCAAACCTCTGTCTTACACAGTACCTCACTGATATTGGCAGCATTTGTTTTGGCCAGTATGAAGACAGGATCATCTTTGCTGATGGTGTACTGATGAAGAAACTGCTCTTTTCCTGACCTGTAGGCAACCTGTCCACAGAAATCAAAGCGTGGTTAAGAAGCAGCAGTCTGTGTTTAATATTGAAGGCATCCTGATTAAAACAACCCAAATATTCAAGGATTTGTTAGGGCTAATTTATTTGCTAGTTAGTCTTTAGCATCATAACTTTTTTTTTTCAAATAAGAATTTCAAAGCTGACCCACAGAGTAAGGTTGACCAAATTACTCTTAGTTACATTTCAGAGAAGCAGAGAAATAGAACACATATTGACATATTGTCATTGTCTTTACTAAAGTTTTAATTTAACTGGCTATAAAGCTGACAGTAATTTATACTCTGTACAAAATGTGTGCAAGAATATATTTCATCCAATATTCAACTGCAGCTACTTCTTAGGTGTAATGAAAGTCTTTAATAGGACACAGAAATAGTAAGTTTTGGGAATGAAATGGATAACACTAAACAAATGAATCTGTAGAGAAAAATGGTGACCTAAATGGAATTGCTGACATAATACTCAAGTGAATATGTCATTCCAACTTTAAATGAAAATATCAAAGATCTTTTATGATCCAAGTAGAAAACATCTCCATTTTATATCCCAGGGCAACATCAACAGAGAAATGAACTGCTCTCTTTCAGAAGCCCATAAAACATTTGGAGAGCTGTTGAAAAGCTATGAAAAGATGTCCTGCTTCACAAAGTGTTACGTTTCTTACATCTCACAGAAAAAGAAAAAAAAAAAAAGGGTCCCTACTGTAAGGAAAAAAAAAAAGGTCTCTACTGTAAAGCTCTCAATTCATGGTTACTATTCTGACTTCAACACATGTACAGAAAGGAAGGATTGTCCAGGAAACAAGTAATGGGAGTCAGGAAACCAGCATTCTACTCTGATTCAATCTGGTGTCATCTTTGAGACACACAACAATCATCTAAGTGTCAGGTTTTTCTTGATCGAGAGAAGCAAAAAAGGAAACATGGTAGCTGCCTGGAAAAGATCGATCAAGAAGCAATAATACTTCATTCACCAAACTACTGAGAAGCTGACAGTATCTTCATTTCAAGACACAATATATTAAAAGTAATTTTTAAAAAAGCTTGGCAAGCCATTACTGTTCCAGAACAAGCTCCTTTTCTTTTGGAAACTTAAAAATGAGTTGCTGTCAGCTAAGCCCTGCCAAGGGGTTCTGAAGAACCATCTCAACCCTGAAGTGGTCAGGCAGTTGGACTAGATGACCGTTGTAGGTCCCTTCCAACTGAAATATTCTATTCTACTCCATTCTATTCAGTTCCATTCTTAATGTACTTTAGTAAATTTAAAATGCTTTAACAGCAACAGCTGAAGAACACGTGATCTAACAAGGCTGATACAGCTTTAAGTAGCCTGACAGGGCCCTCAGTGGAGAGAATCTGGGACGGATGTCCCTATGCTAAAGTCTGCCTTGCTTTGAAGCACTGCCTGAGGATCAGCTGGGAATACTGTGTTTTCCCTGCAGCTTCCCTCCTCACTTTTACTGCCTTGTGGATAACCAGTTTTTGTGCAGATTACAGCAATATCTCAGGTATCCTCTCATTAATGCATTTCAGCCATGCTTGAATCCAGCCTGCACTACCCACAAGTTGTCTTGTAGAGGCACTCCCCCAACCCCTAGCCTTTGACATTATTTATGAATTTCCAATGTCAATAATGTCAAATAATTGACATTATTTATCTATTTCCATTAAAAACCTTTATAAATAAATTTCAAGAAATTTAATATATTGAATATATTCAATATATTTAATATATTGAAAGGTTTCATGACTGAGTTCCCTTCCATCACAGTGTACATATCTCAGGAATGACCATGTTATGAGTAAACTATTTTCATGACAGAAATTCAGTCAACTTACATCACTTTGCAGTTCCTGGCTTTTCTTGGCATGCTTGATCTGAGAACTGTCAGCCACACTGGTGAACTTCAGAGCATCAACCTTCTGTCTGTACTTTTTCTGCATTAAATTAAATCAGGTTACACAAAAGTTTCCACAATATTTACCTTCCCTCAGAAATGTATTGCTTTCAAAACGTACACAACAGATAGAGCCAAAAGTCCCCTGTACGTTCCCAGGACAGTTTTAGCACAGGTATCAACCAAACAGGCTTCCAAATACTACCCAGTGCTAATATTTTTGAGGTGAGAAGGGTACTGCAAAAGTATGCCAAATGCATTGTTGCTGACACTGGCCAGATGTACTAGCTCCATATCTTACAAGATCGAGGTTGCACACCAACAAATGAGTGTCTTTCACAAACTAGGTATGACTTAAGTCAGAACCCAAGAGAGCTCATATGCCACATAGTCAATATTACTACCTCATTTTCTTACATGAGACTTCTGAAGCCTATGCACACATTCAAATCACTGAACATACTTTAGTGAAATATTAAGTTATTAAGCTAATTCTAAACTATCAATTGAATTTGGAGAGGCAATTTCAGTGTCCTGAAAGTAACCTAAATTCAAAACATTTCCTACCATCTCCCAGCTCCTTCCAAAGTAGAGTTACTAGTGTAGACACTGCAGCCAAGCCTTGCTGTGAGCTACAGCTATAAGAGGCCCCCACAAGGCTCAAGTGTTGGATGTGGCAAAAAAAATCATGCTTCATTCATCCTCTGGCACCAGTACTTATATAATGTCTATTTGAATGGACAAACCTGTATAGAGACTAACATTTCTAGTTTGGTAAATAAGACTGCCTTTACTTTTATTCTATCATACTTTTTTTGTTTTACATCTGAAACACACCAAAGTGAACAAAAAACTTCTATTGACTTCATCAGGCTTTAGATCAGGCCTGTTTTGAATCAGTGTCTGTGCCTCAGCCTTTTGCATCACTCATTCGAGAGCAAGCTATGCATTTCTTTTTATCTTTGAGACAGTACAAGGAAAAGCAGCACCCTATTTCAAGACCACAATATAATAGGAGAGACCAAGCAAACACTTGTATACTTTAGTCAAATTCCTATTCAAACAGTTCAACCATGAAGTGGGGCATTCCACCTAGGAAGGATGTAAATACATATTTTTCATTATCTGGCATTTCAGGAGAGAAAACCTTCTGTTTGAACTGATGGGTGAAGAGATCAATTTACACTGTGTCTCTGCTAGGGGAACACAAAGTAGAAGTTAAAAAAGCATGCAGCACTTCAAAGAGGTGCTCATCTCTTTATTTTAGGAACCTAGAAGGGAGGAAGGCAGATTAAAACCAGCATGTTTTGTCACATTGCTTGGAACACAATGTAGTGACATTCTGCGAAGAAATGACAAAATGCCAACCTCTGTATGGCAATATATAGATCTCTAAAATAATATCCACCAGTCTCCAGTTTAAGTGACTGTCAGCCATCTCTTGGCCTTACACAGCACTGGAATGAAAAGGCAGATCATTATGGATTAAATATTTGTGGAAGTGATTATTACTACAGCACTCCACAGCAGCAGATGTCAGTCTATCTCTAGCAAGACACTAGATCTGAGAGTAGCTGCTCTTCTTTTGTTTCTAAGAAGTATTTTTTTCCCCTTGCAGGAGTAGTGAGAGGATGTCAGAGACCCAAAGTATCAGAGAGTGTGATCTCCAGTAACTAACTGGCTTCTGTTCCTTCCTCCAGCACTAAGTGGCATTTTATCCTTCTTGTCAAACTTCCCTAATTTATTCTTCTACCTGTCCTCTAGTTTTCCTAGCACTAGTGAGATGACTCAACCATAACTGAGCAGCTGAGGAACTGTAGTTCCATAAGGTTAATGGCAGTGTGAAATCATGAATTAATCAAGCGAAAGCAATCAAAAGCAGCACAAACTGAAGCTGCCAGTAAAGTCACAGCCTTTACTTGCTGAATAGCAAGGAAATTTCCAAACACAGCTAACAAATGTCTAATTTTCCAACACTGTTCTTAAAATTCTGTGCATTTCGTGTAGCATCAACCATAGGAAAGTCTAACTCCTTTCTGTGTCACTCTGCAAAATGGGCAGGTGAATGAAAAGAGGTGGAAGCGCAATGATCATATAATGGGAAGACATATTTTAACCTCTAACCCAGAATCTCCTACACCGTGGAATAACTAGACAATGTCCATCAGTTCTTCCATTTCTCAGATTTTCTGTGACGGGAATTCCTTACCTATTCCACACAATGTAGTGGAATTCATACGCATAAACCATAGAATAAACAACAAACAGAAGCCTGAGCACTTTGCTTACCTCACTGACCAAATCTCCTGCCTTTTTGGCTTGTTGTATATTAAGACTTCCTTCTGTGATACACCCAGCTCCTTTCATCCACATCAGATCTGCCCTGTAGCGAAGCTGTAGAGGAAAATTACATTTATTGGCATGGGGAACACAGGCAAAATGTTTTCATGTGAACATGTGCACCCTTTCCAGTTTCAAAGACATAGCAAAGACTTCTTTAAAAGTCATAATGAAAATCAAACATATGAAACAAGAATTAAAGTCAAACTGAAAACATCTATGAACACTCATACTGCTTGTGACAGTTAAGCTGAGTAAACATCATCTTACATCACTCTGGAGACCATAAGCCTTCTTTGCCCATATGGTCTTCATATCTTCTGGAACCACCGTGTATTCATGGAGCCTCTTTCTATAATCTAAGTCACTAGCAAGTGCCTGGGCCTTCTTAGCATGTCTCAGGTTTATCATATCCATAGGCAGATGGAAATGGGTCTTACTCTCCTCAAAATCCTTTTTGTAGGCAATCTAGAAATAGAAGGGAAGAAAAACAAGTTGTCTCTGTCAGCACATAGCAAAGCCAAAGCTATCTTAAATTTCTACTCTTGTTGGGGTTGTTATGTGTTTAGGCAAAAAACATGTAGAGATCAGGTCCTATAAAGCATCCAATAAAAAAGGTGGCAGGATGAATTTTGCAGACTCTAGAGACATCTTCTCTATGACAGTACATCTTTCTTTTAAATACATTTTTAAGCGATTGAAAGTTTTATATTGGGGTTTTAATATGACGTTATTTTTCTGCCCCAAAATAAGGACACCACTAACGCAGAATTCCCTATGAAAACACAAACACTGTGCAATCACTGCAGATTAACAGAGGGAAGAAACCAATTTTTGTTAAATGTTTCAAAGAATTTCTTACAGTGAAAGCAGTAACAGTGGTAGATTACATATTGCTGCTGAAAGGTTGATAATTATGAAAACCACCTTTTTAGTAGGAGAAATACATATTTTACCTCACTATTCATCTTGGCCACCTGCAGAGAGTGCAAAAGCCTTGAATCTTTGGTTCCAATTGCTTTTCCTTTTGTTTTTTCATATTCTTCTTTATATTTAATCTGTGAAAAAAAAGTTCAAGTCAAAGAACATTTTTAATTACCCAAAAGATAAGCAATATATTTTTACTGGCAATTTGGATGGTCAAAAATTCACAAGGGCTTAGTCTGCTTCTCACTTGGTCGCTTCAGATTTCCTACATTTGCTCAGAAATTCACAGAAGTGAAAGGATAGTCTCATTTATGCTGTGTCTAATCTCATTCTTTAAGGCTTACTCCTTTGAGGTGGATATGCTTATGAACTTAAAGTCTTCTGATTAGCTAAATTATCTGGTTCTTAAAGCAAAACACAAGAAATGAATCATGTAAAAGTCAAGCAAGGTATTTAAGATTTTATTTTCTTAATGCAGTGGAATTTCAGATTCATCATCGTTGCTGAACCATTTCCAGCTGCAGGAAAAGTTGCTTCCTTTTCTGCCTCTCTGCAGATTAAGAATCAGTTCACTTGGAATTCTTTTTATATAGATGTGTTTATGTTAAAGAAGCAGAGTAAAGAAATATGCATTCCCTTTGCAGTGGATGACAGCAGTATTTTTGAGGCTGTAAACAACTCAAAACATTGAATTTTACTATGGGGTTATTCTGCAAACTTTCCTTCCTTTTTTACACTTGTATTTATGAAAAACAATATTCAGAGAGCGAAATTTCACAGCAGAGTCTGAGAAAGTTTCCAACGGTTCATCAGCCATTGAGAAAGATGAACAGCCAAATGCAGGCCTTAAATATCTAGATGAAGTGAGATAAGCTTTATTTCCCTGCACTATAGCAACCTATATAAAGAATAATTCTTAGGTAATTAAATATAACATACATCACTGGCAAGATCCCTTGAAGCTTTGGCAGCAAGTAACGGCAGAGAATCAAGTTTCATTTCAAAGCCCTGTCCCTTACTCTTCTCCCAGCCTTCTTTGTACTTAATCTGAGAAAGGAAAGACAGTAACATGTCACTAAAGCATAAACACAAAGATCTTCAAACTAACATGAAAATGACTAAGAGCAAACCAGAAGTATAAATATGCTCAGTCCACAAACTGGAATCTTCTTAAGTGACGGTTCATTATCATTTTGAGCTAATTAATTGGCCAAGATTGAGCCAACGGTTTTATTCTTGGAGTTTACAGGGACTTTAAATCCCAGAACAGGAACCAATAGCTCTCAATTTTAAACAGACCTGGGGGAGGGAAGGTTTTTCAAAAGTGCCTGTGGTTCATGCCTACATATGGAAAGAGTGGAGATCAATAGAAGCTGATCTATAGCGCAGAACAGCTGGTGCTCAGCATCAGACATCACACTAGTCAGTTCAGAATTTTTCTTCCCCCACCCTGAAACTGAAGCTAGTCAGGTCCCATGCATTGAATACCTATTTGTAGCTGCAGTTCTTTATGTGAGCTGCTGGAAAGCATCTTTCAGTTTGGCTGCATTCAAAAGGAATCCAGCTCCTGTGCTTTGAGACCACCCCAGAATGTGAAGCAAAGCTCAGTGAAGCAACCCTTATGATCAGGATTTGCTTCAAAAGCACACTCATGAGCCACACTATATCACAAACGCAGATGAAATGCACAAGAATCACATGCTCAACTTCTGAAAGAATGGAACTTAAAGTACTAGTTGTTTAAGCTCTTTTTCAAGGTTCCACTTGAAACTCCATTAGAGCAGGATCAAGTATGCCTTCATGTGTGTACCTAATGAAATATCCAGGAAGCCTTGATTTCTGGATTTGGCTTTTCATATGGGTATATTTGACTAGTGTCTGACAACGAGCATGCATCCCAACATATTAGAGCCATAAAGAGTGTCGCTCCACATCACTCCACCAATGCAACTCAAATAAAACTTAGGGGAAGAACACAAGGTATGAATATGCCAGGAAAAACTGCAGTAATGCCAATTCACAACCATGAAAAGTCATGAAACTGGTTCAAAAATAACAGTCACATCAGTTGAAGCAGGCTGGAGTTTTTCTGGTTTTGCATTTATTTCTCATGTTAAGCTTTTTTCTCTTCAAAACCATCTACAGCAATGGAGGCCTGGAAAAAATACTTAAACTTTTCCTGCAAGTGCTTGATTTTAACATTCAGGCCTCTAAGTAAATCACTACATATTGTCATTAATATGCTGCCCAGTGTCAGCAACACTGGGGTGGATCCAGATTCGCTGAAGTCACTGTGAGTCATTAGAACTGTGTAAATACAAATCTTCATACAAATATCACATCACACAGTTAATTCTGTGAACAGTGATTTACTAAACAAATCATCTGAAAAGGTCTTGAAAGAAACGTGGCAGTTTCACAGTACTTGAGATCATATCCCGATCTATTCTGGTTACATGTTTCATGTGGTTTCGTAAAGACTGATGGTAAATGCCAAATGCTTCCAGAAACAGTGTCATCCTCTTTGCATTCATACCTATTTGTTAACAACATCATGAATACCACTGTTTCCACATAGCTTGGCTTACCTCGCTGTATAGCTCAGCATTGGCTTTTGCCTTGACTAACTGAGGTACATCCTGAGGTAGAGTGTAATTTGTCTTTGTCTTCTCGTACTGGGCTCGGTAGTTCAACTGTCAGACATTGAAAAAGTCAACAACAATCTCAGTTATTTTTAAGTCACTAAAAATATGATCATTACACTGATTGACTGCTGTTGAATTTCAGGCTGTTCATGCTGTGTTATAGATACATTCATACGTATGATTGACATAAGTATGTGGGCAAGAAGGTAATTATAACTTTTACCTAGGTACTAGGTAACTAGGTACTAGGTACTAGTTGAAGAATTATTCTAGAAGTAAAATAGTTACTGATTATCTGGAAGTAGAAAATATATTATTAAAAAGCATGCATTAATAACTACACAGAAAATGAATCCCTAACAAAGCACACCAATGCAAATCTTAAAAGTGAAGGAAAATACTGGATTTACTTACTGGATTTACATCTAAATATTTAAGAATTCTCTCATAATTCTAATAAATAATAGTGGCTAATGATGACAGAACTTACATCACTGAGCTGCTGCGCATTTATTTTCGCTTGAGCCATTTGTGGAGTGCTGGCAACAGAGCTGTACTTCAGCTTGTCTATGCTTTGCCTGTAGTTTACCTAATTTAAGATCAAATTAAAAAAAGACTTCACAAAGGAAGAAATGTTCATAATGGAAAATGAGTAGACAAAGTCTTGTTAGTTAATACTCTGGATAAACAATCACTTGAACCATAATAAAAGGTGAAGGAAAATGCCAGGATCTCTTAATGAGATTTGTGTTAATGCTCTGAAAATTTCGTAGTGTGAGGTCACAGTTTTTATTCCACTTTAAAATTGAACTTCATTTATAAACCCTCCCCCTTAAAACCACAAACTCTTAAAAAGATCCAGTTTCAGCTGGTCCCCCAAAGCATTCTTATAAAACTAATATTCTTAACCATCACTTAGATTACTTCTATCTTTGTTGCAACAGAGAGGAATCAAATACGACCAATATGATCGATAAGCATGATTCGTTTATTGCAGCTCTACGCTTGATTAATATAACTCTAACTCATGAATATGGAAATACACACACTGTGATTGGTTTGATATAACTGAGGGCATTACATAAGACAGATATTTTTGTGGTTTACAAAGTACATTCTCAGATCCTTTTTCTCAGGCATCTGTCCTGTTTATGAGTTACAGATAACCACCAAGGATACATCGTCCTTGCCTAAGATTAGTTGGTGCCATCTGCAGCTGGCCAGATTACTACATTTGCTTATTAGCTGGTGCACTAAGGTCTGCAAGCATACCTAACATATTTTACAGTTTCAGCTCTGCTTTGTTCTGCTTTATCTCACTGATGGGAACATGACCTTTTAGTGTAAGCCACTCTTCCACATATATTTATTAAAAAAACACTGTAATGGTCTGTCCAGTGTAATGCTGCACAGAGCAAATGGAAAGTCTTAACACTTTGTCTTTACTAGAGTTTTAATGTAATAATTAACCAAATAATTTCTCTATGTGTAAGAATTTTGAGTGGACGATGAGAGAAGTAAAATATATATTTAAGGTATAAATAAGTCACTTTAATGTCAGCCACTAGTAGGATTGGAGCCCACTAAATTCCTAGCTAACATGGTAGCAGTAATAATAAGCTATAAAATAAAGATATTAAATTCTAAAAATATGAAAGTTAAAAAAAAATGATAGAGAAGCTTTCTTTCAAACCTGTTGCTGCCAAAGGACCCAGTGCTACACTGTAGGACACAATTATTATTCTCTGTAGGCCTTAATTAATATTCACTGTAGTTCATTTGCTTCTTTACAGAGACAGAATTTTAATTCCACAGAAAGAGATCATTTCTTTTTACCTGAAACTGTGTTTTTATTGCTACTTGTGATTGCTTAGTGTGTGAGAGAGTTGTATCCTTACCGAGTTCCAAGTAAACCTATTGGTTATCAGTGAGCAGACAAGTCCTGGGACTGTTTCAAACTATTAGATGATGATCATGCCTAGCACACCTGAACCACTGTGGCCAATCTCAGACTTACATGCTCCAAACTCATATGCTGACTCTGAATTGTAGAGCCACAGGTAGAGCTGAAATGTTTATAGAGTGGATAGAACTTATTTGTAAATTTTGGACATGAACTCACACTTACTTTGAACTCTTTAGGAATACAGCTCTCTCACGTACTAAGCAATCAAACACTGAACTTTCCTTTTTAAGCTTTTTATAAAACAAAGTGAAATTCCTGAAGAGGCAATAGTGTATCTTACAGTTGAAGTATATCAAGTACTTCCTCAAAAATACCAGGGTACTCAATTCTACCTCTTCATGCTACCATTTTTTTCTTGGAAGAAGTATTTAGGCCCAGATAAATCTCATATAATGGTAATGGCCTCTCTAAGGCATCTTGCCCCTTATTTCTTGCAGTTCCAATGGAAAGACAGGTTATATACATCTTAGGTAGACAGAAATGCCCTGCAGAGATGCTGCTCTCTTCCTGTTGATTTTGTAAGTAATGGCTGATGGCTGTGCTCCTAACTAAGGCATCGGTTAAGTTCCCAAAGGTAGATGAGATCAATCAAGCCTTTAACGCTTGTGAGAGGTGAAAGTATGGTATTCTCTACAGTCTGACATTGTCTGTATTTTTTCATCTGTAGAGCACATATAACCACAGCAGTACACAAATTTCTTCACATTGTTCCATCAGTAACTCAGCTGCAAGCACAGCGGGCACCTCTCTTGCATGGACCACAGACATGAGGAAGGTTATGTGCCCAATTACTTCCCCTTCAAAGGGGAACAACTATCTTCAGGGCAGTCACAAAGGAGGAGTCATTTCAGTGCTTGATGATGCTGTTGAAGCTGCCCAGGATGGTGAGACATTTTGCAACACAGACTAGGGGTAGGGCAGAACTCATTTAACATGGCTGTGAAACGCGTGCTGAACAGAAGCCAATGACAGGAGGTGGCAGTGTTTTCTATTCCTCTGAGCCCTCTTGACTCCCTGCACTTTTTTGTTTTAACTTTGTTATCACTACCTGTTTGTTAAATCATTATTTGACAAAAACAATCTATCACAATCTCTCCTACAGGTACATGATGTGCCATGCAAGTCATAGGGAAAAAAAAGCCCATAAAATTATTTACGTCTTTCAAAGGGACCAACTTCCTTGTTGTCTGATATGAAGGAGTGAGAGTAGCTGGGTAATTGTAGTCAACAACGTCATGTTTGTAATCAGACTTATAGGCTATCTGAAACACAGAGAGAACAACAACAAAAAAATCATTCTTTTTTTTAAGCTGTCATTTGTTTGAATAATTATCAGTCAAGAGGAAAGGAGAAACAATAATATTAATATTAAATGCAGGAAACAAAGTTAGTTCAATGTCATGAGTGACAAAGAAAATGAAATTATTTGCATAGTTTAGCCACTAATTGATTCTTTTTCAGCTCCTCAATTAATCCAGTGCCAACAGTGGGAGCATTAACTTAACTTCCACCTATGACACATCTCTTTTATCTTTCTGCTTAGTTCTCAAGCTTCTTACAGATTTGTAAATAACGTACTTGAAGGAATGGTATGTAATGAAATAGCTTCTTGACTAACCCAGTAAATTAAATTGGAAACCTGAAATCTTCATTAAAGACTGTTTTTTCAGCAAAGGTCTGACCCTGGGTGTGGCAGCAAGCAACCTTCAGCATCCTACTGATGTCAAAGAAAACTGAAGGAGCTCAGTATGTTGCCAGATCACTGAATTTGCCCATTTTAACTTCTTCCACATAGTGAGCTATAAATCAAAACAAGAGAGTTTACAGAATTTCCCCTCCTCTCAACATATCCATCCTTCAGATCCCCAGTACAATATGACCTAAAGTTTTTGACCAACTTCATTAAACTTAAAGACATGAAAGGAACAACCATACAAGTGTGATTAAAAACGACTTACATTGCTTGCCAAGCTGCCAACTTTCATGGCATGGAGCATCCGTTTGTCCATGCCAATACCTACATAATGACCTTTCATCTGGTTCTGGTAGGTTTCTTTGTATTTAACCTGCACCAAAAAGAAAAAAAAGGCAAAAATAGCCTGAGAAAACATACTCAGTTTTTCCAATAGTTTCCATATCTTACAGCAGTGACAAAAACTATTACAGCTGTGGTCTACTAGTGTTGCACCAGTATGGAAACTCATGAGTCCACAGCAACCTTGGTACTTTAAAAAATAAAAGCTAAAACCTTCTCTGAGTCTCCTGTTTTATAAGATGTGATTTACGTATTCTTCAGATCACCTGGATGCCACGTAAAAGAGATACCTCTGCATTCTATTGATGTATATTATTTAATCAGAAACAAATATTAGAATGAAGTTGCAGGGAAGCATTATCTGTATATTAAGAAATGAACATATAATAATCTACCAAAACTAAACTGTTTTGGTGCAGCTTTCACCGAGCCCAGAGTAGGGAATTTGGTAACAAGATAAATTAACCATTCTACCATGTCACCTGTATAGCAAAAGATTTACTCCTCTTGGATTTCAGATGATGATAGCAAGCAAAACAAAGCAAAATTATATGTCAGTATCATGAGATACAAGCAGTATCATTATTAATATTGACTACTTTCACACATGTTCCTCTCTGACATTAATTCTGGTAGTTAGCTTCTGCCTACCTTTCCAGTCAGGAAATGACATACACAAAGAAATAAGTAATGATTATGGAAATAGGATATGGTAACAATAACAACTGACAGCTACTTGTCTAGATTAGCAGTTCATTTTAACATCTCTTCCTTATTACCATAACAGTTCTTTTCAAAATCCTATATAAAATGAGCCTCAGTTACCCATCAG
This sequence comes from Colius striatus, assembly GCF_028858725.1. NCBI lineage: Eukaryota > Metazoa > Chordata > Aves > Coliiformes > Coliidae > Colius > Colius striatus. The sequence goes on from NC_084766.1 coordinate 30,286,362, forward strand.
GACAGACTAGGATAGGTGCTGTATAGATCTAGGTTAAAATCAGTTATAATCAAATTCCCAGGGCATACTGTTCTGAAACACACACAGAGATGACTTGTGATTCCAGCAGTTACCAGGCTAAGTAAGCCACACATGAGGTACTGAAAACTTACATCACTGGTGAACTTTGAGACCTTGCTCGCATTCTTGAACTGCGGAGTATCACAGTAGTTGATGCTGTAGCCTCTGTTGTTATCAAGATCCTTCTTATACGCCACCTTAGTGACAAAAATGCACAAGGGAAAGATATGTTAAAACATTAACCTCCTCTGTCAAGCTCCTCCAGACACTTTCTGTTGGCCAAACCCACTGTTCAGAGATTTTGATAGATGGCTTCCATCAAATGGCATATGATAAAAATTAATATGAAGGCAATTTACATATACTCAGTCCTTATTTCATAGACAAAGAAATGCAATCGGTTTCATCCATTTTGACCTCTGCAAAGTGTATGAGACAGTGTCATGAGGAAAATTATTTAAAAACCGAAGGATCTACAAAGGAATTTTAAGGTGAGTGCATAGCAAAAAGTAGAAAAAGCAATGGGTGTGTTTCAACAGGAAGGACTGAATGGGGGAAGTTTACCAGCAGAATTCGACAGAGGAAGTTTAACTACAGAACTGGATTAACATTTTCTTGAAGCATCTTTGCTCTGAAGTAGGAGTGCCGGGGCTGATATTAAAAGGGGTAATAGAAATAGGGCTAAATTCAGCAATGTAGAGGTTAATATACACAGGGAGTAGTCATAAAAATTTTGGCTATAAGAGCTCATCACCTGGAAAGGCTAAAAAAGAGAAAATTGTTCACATGTAGGCTGCCCACAGAAAGATGGCAAGATGCCAAAGAAACACGGCCGCAAAAAAGGCAAATGCAGCCCAAGGCAAGAGCAAGAGACTTTTAGGTAGGCACTGCAAAGTGCAGTTATGTACCAGGTTCCAGTAAGACCTCATCAAGAACTCTTAAGTCATTGCTGTTTAAGGAATACGCACTCAGCCTGCAACAGGTGCAATGAAAGACTGAGAGACAAGAAGAATTTGGCTTGCTTAGTCTAGGAAAACAAAGGCAGGGAGAAGAAAATTATACCCATTTGTACCCATCTCAGAAAGGTAATCATGCAGGCAGAAGAACTTTAAACTAAAAGGCAATCTTGGCACAAACCACAATAGTCATAAAATGGACAGGAACCAATGTAGGCTAGAAGTTAAAATAAGAGGATTATATGATACAGTGCCGAAACAGCATCAGGAAACATTAGCCCAAGAGGCCCCTTCCAGTCCTGCTTCCAGGAGCTTTTCATTATTGAAGGTTTTATACTTTGACATCTCAAGAGTATAAGTTTTTAAATTGCCATGGGGAAGGTCTAGAAACTCACATGTATTAATAGCTTTATAGCTGACATGACACTATAAATAAATTAATAATTCAGAATGAAGTGAGAATTCCTTAGCAATCCCCCCTTGCCAAGCAGCAGAAGAATGCACTATCAGTAACTCACAGTCCTTCACGTGGTGGAAGAAGGGAAACATGCATTAACAGAATAGTACAAATTTTGCCTTTGTTAGGGTTAATTTTAATTAGCACCTTCTTTGGAACACCCCAGGGTACACACCCAAGTCATCCTAAAGCACTTTGTGATTACAACTTCACAACACATGAAGAGCATAATTCAGAGGGGTTTTTTAAGATTTGTAGAATTAGAATTACTCTTCTGGGGTTAATTTCCCATACTACCACAGGGATCACTGCAAGTGCCAGATATCAGCACCTGAAGATCTGCTTTTGCATCCTTCTGTCCAGTTTCTGTACTATACACAGATCATTTTTGTTACATACAGGACAATAAGGTTTTTATATGTGTAGTCCTTACCCATCAGACACAAGTGTTTGTATGAGCTGCTCTCAGACTTGTTAACAGATCAATTCAACTCCTTACCTCACTGACAAGCTTGTTAACACTTTGGGCTCGTTTAAGGACTAAGTTGTCTTCCGCTGTTAGGGAGTGAAAGTGAGCTGCACCTTTCATCTTGGAAAGATCTTTCTTGTACTTTATCTGAAAAGAAGTAGGGAAAATTACAAAATAGATGTCTACCTTTTCACCATTGCTATTTAGTCTGGCTTCATGAGTCCAGATAAGATTTGTCCTATTCTAGTTTTGATAAGCAAACAGAACTTGAGAAGTGGAAACAATGCAAATTGTTACTTCCTGAAATAAACCACGTACAAAATGACAGCCCTAACAACCCCTGGCAAGCCACTTCACTCAACAACATTTTCTAAAAATCCATCTCTTACACAGGTTGAACAACACTGGTTGCTCATAGCTTTAGTTAACTAGCAGATTCTTGGCTAATAGCTGGTTGGATCTTACGTGTTCTTCTATTACCAAAGTTAATTCTCAGTACTCTAATTTTAGTCTTCTAGTCAGACAGTTAGAGTCATCAAGTCCTCTGTGAACTTTTCCTTTTGTAGAAACTAGCTTTTTAAAATAGATATATCTTTTGCACTTACAATGTTTTAAAGGAATTATATTTCTCTACCAAATCAAGACTGAAATAAAGAATCTGTTCATTTAATTTAGACATCAGGTTATTGACTTAAATTGGACTTGGATGGGTGAAGAGAGATAATACTTATATTGGCCTCTTACCAAACTTAATCCCCCCAAAATACTCTTGGGAATATATTTCAATATTTCTCGCATACAAGGAGATGCTTTTGTTCTTCATCTTTTGTTACTCCTTCAAAGATCAGATTCACAATGTAAAAACTAACAAAATATTTTCAATGTGCTTAAGAGCAGGGTGAGTTAGCAGCTCTGCAGAGAGAGACCTGGGAGTCCTGGTTGATGATAAAGTTAACATGAGCCAGCAATGTGCCCTCAGGGCCAAGATGGCCAATGGCATTTTTGGATGCATCAAGAAGAGTGTGGCCAGCAGATTGAGAGAAGTTCTGCTCCTCCTCTACTCTGCCCTGGTGAGGCCTCATCTGGAGTCCTGTGTCCAGTTCTGGGCTCCTCAGCTCAAGAGGGACAGGGAACTGCTGGAGAGAGTCCAGCACAGGGCCACCAAGATGATCAGGGGACTGGAGCATCTTCCTTATGAGGAAAGGCTGCAGGAACTGGGGCTGTTTAGTCTGGAAAGGAGGGGACTGAGGGGGGAATCTCATTTATATTTACAAGTATATAAGTGGTGGATGTCAGGAGGTTGGGACATCCCTTTTTTATACGGTATCTAGCAACAGGACAAGGGGTAATTGGATGAAGCTGGAACACAAGAAGTTCAATTTAAATATAAGAAAAAACTATTTTACTGTTGAGGTGAGGGAGCCCTGGCACAGGCTGCCCAGGGAGGGTGTCCAGACTACCAAAGTAGTCACTCACAGGAATCCTTCACAGCAGCCAAAGGGTAATGACCTACAAACTGATCCATTTTTTGTCACTACCAGAAATGTTCTCTTCAAACAGGACTGAAGGTCTTTAATCAACAACCTGCACGCACCACTTTTTTTGCCAATTCTTTAGGTTACGAACCCAAACTAAAAATCCTCAGCCTAGAAATAAGCTCAGTCTTACAAAGCTTCATTGGTGTACTCTATGGTTTCTTTTCCTCCATATGACTTGCTTTGTGCTAGAGGCTTGATACATCAAAATATCAAAACCAGTCTAGCTCATTCATCCTCTATTTATTCACTACTGGGAATACCACAGTAGTCCACAAGATGATTAAGGCAGTTGAAGGTTTCATTAATAATACAGGTGCAGATTTGCCAGGAGGGTTAACCTAACAGTAGGGATCCCCATTAGTTGCTACATCCATCTCCTCCCTCATGCAAGTTGGAGCTGTGTCCCTTTCTATTAACAGATATTATTAATCCCCTGAGCCATCCAGTCCCCAGCAATGCAGTGAAATGTCATTGTTGTTTACTTGTCAAGTGTAATTTTAGCATTCTCCTCCCAGGCACTGATGTGACAAACTGCTGGTTTTAATTGTTTATGAATTGTATTGATTCAGGTTTCATACTTACATCACTTGCCAATTCATTTGCTTTCTTGGCATTTTGATAAGCCGGAGTGATCATAGCAGGAAAGCTTCCTTTCCCTCTGCGTTCTTCATACTCATCCATATAATCCTGAAGAAAATTCAGTGTTTACTCATCATACATGAGCAGAGGGGGCCATGGATGATTTCACAAAGCCCCATATTCCTTGTCAATAGGAAAGTTCACTGCTTCATTTTATATTTTTTTTAATGAAAAAGAGAATAAAATGACCAACTGCAAGACTAAAATCACTCATTAAACTAATCGTTCCTGTAAAATTACTTGGGTTGCATAGCAAGAGAAATGTAGCTAGCAATTAGTTGTTGTCAAGGTAGCATTCAAGTACACAGTGATATACATCCTTTTAATCTCACCTCAGTTCTTACACAGATGATATCTCCTAGTCCTCTTTGTTTCCCTAGAAAACTATAAAAATGTCTAGGCAGCCAGATTTGCTTAAGCTTTCCAAGTTTATCTAGGGTCAGGCTTCCTCTGTGACATGACAGAAGTATCTTGATCTCTCCATGGCCATTTCTCACACCATAACTGACCAAAAATAGTATTTCTCTAGTGCAGTGATATATTTTGAAGAGGGATTCATTAATGAAGCAGGAATATTTAGATAGTAAAATGAGAAACTCCTTAAGGTGTTTGCTCGGTTTAAAAAACAATTGTGGTGAAATTAATACTTTTAAATCTATCTATAGATAACTTGATGTGTAAATTTGCAAATGTTTGACAATTTGAATAGCCTTTTGATACTTTAATAACAAAATAATGGAGGTTTTTTTTTAAATGGTAATACACAATAACCATCCCAAAGCTTTCCATGGCAAGATCTGGGGAAAATATGCTGAGTATATATAAAAGTAAGATACAGTGTAATGTATCTTCTCTTTAATATTCTATAAATCCTTTGTAGTAAAGAGCCAGTTTAAGCAAAAAAAAAAAAAAAGTATGACATGTCAAGAATTTCATGGAGAGCACAGATAGAAATACCTGTAAATATGTGGAGTACCTCTCAAAACAATCCATTGGAGGTTATTTTGTGCACCATCAATATCACACGATAAGACAGGTCATATTATAAGATTGTGAACAATATAATGTAATTAGAGTTATTACATCTAAATTATTCTATAAACAGGAATAGAAAATAAAAAAATAATCTTGACTAATCAGCTGAGTCAGTTTCCTAAAATGCCATTCCTAAGTCTGAATTCTTCAGACTAACTTGCCATTTCTAATATTGCTCATATATACAAAAAACTACTTTCAAAGTTCCAGGTAATTAACTTTAGCCACTTCTAAGATTTTAAAACATGAACAAAAGAAGTGTTCAGGACACAGTAATTTTACAGTAAGATTCCTTAAACTGTCTCATGCTATATGTATATCTGCATGATGTACCCTCATGATTGTGACAGTTACAGATCTAATCCCCTGACCCATATAAAGTCATGCTTCACTCAGAAAGATCTATTAATTTCAGTGGCTCTATATTTTTATTCAAATATCAGAATTCAATCTATGAAGATTAAAACTCACATTAAATTTGAAGTCTGTGACTGAAATTTCAAAGATACTTTCAAAGAAAAAAACCCTTAAATTAATTCTAAAGATAGCAGCATTCCAATGCTTGAAAATGCAATTAGCACTTTTTCAAATTAATTTTATTTGTTTATACTTGCTAAAACTTGTAGTTGAAAAGACAGAAACTAATTAAGACTTCAATGCTACACACATTCTAAACTCACATTCCTCAAGGATGCTTTCCTTTTCACACATGACAAAATGTAAGTTTGGAGAGGAATGAAGAAACGTAAAAATCCCAAATGTCTTAGGACATGTTCCTTCCTTTCTCCAAAGTATAGGGGTCTCACAAGAAGCAAGGATGAAAAACCTAAGCCTAACCATACAGTTTTGTTTCTACAAAAACACTATTCATTTCCTTTCCAGTTCCCTATAGCTGTATTCAGTTTTATTTATCTGTACCATTTCCCTGATTTAATTGGAATAGAACTTTGAATGCATTTGAGGAGACCACAAAAATAATTGCATTCCCTCAAAAATGAAATGCAAGCAAAAGGAATGCCACAGACCAGAACAGAATTAAAGCCTATTTGCTTCCTCAAATGCACACCTACAACTCGTCAAGCTTACAATATCACTTTTGTAGGAGACCTGAAGTCTGAGACATCCTGTATGATCTTCAGAGCCACTTGCACATATTTAGAGCTGCAAAGCTTCTAAGATTTCTAAAAATACCTTCTACCATTTCGCAACCCTTTCATGTTTTCTTCTAACTGAATTTACATTTTCTTTCTCATGGAATGGGAAATTTTCCACAAGTAAATGCATTTCAGTGTGGTAGGTAACAATACCACAGTAGAAATGTATAGTGCATACATATACATAGATAAAATTTGCCATGGTGAGCCTTACCTTTTGGAATGACCCTACCATAAGGATCATGCAGTGGCAGTGCATGTACCTTGTAATCTCATGTTGTAAGTGCCAATGTCAAATATATTACACATTCAGACCATGCTGCTGTTGCACACCATCTTTTCCTTTGAGACTTTGCTTCCTCATGCAGGAAAGCAAAGTGAAAATAGATTTCACTGCAGTTTCTGAAGTCTTATGCAATGAAGAAGTCAGTCACAGTAATGATCAGCATCAGCATGGATATCTCTTAGATGTTGCGTACCTGGCCATACTGATCTACATTTTCTCTTGTAAAAGTAACATCAGTTCCAGCTGTATGGCTGGCCTTTCCCTTGATCTCTTTTTCGTATCTTTGATGATATTTTACCTAACAGGAAAAAAAGAAAAGAGTCATGTGGATGAATTTAGTGTGGTACACAGGTGATGCATGACAAATGATAACCAACAACATCCATATGTTGAGAATAAAGGATTGACAAAATTCCAATTGTCACCAATCCACGGAAGTCAAATATGCCACTTGAAGACATAAACCCCAAAATAGCAGTGTACTTTTTAATAATGCACTGGGAACATGGGACTTGCCATTTCAACCCAGACCATTAGTTCAGTGTGTTTAGCACCACTTGCTTGTCGATGGCTAATCCCTGATGCACCAGCAGGTTAAAAAAATAGAACTGATTGTAATGTAAGCACTTTTTTTACCACAGGGTCATCTAAGTGCCCCTAGTAAACGGGATTGTTTCTGAAAGATGCTGATCTTCCCAGTGATCAAGGGAATTTTAAGCAATCAATGTTAAACCTCAAGTTTAGACCAAGATTTGCACTACCTTTGCTGCAGCCAAAATAATGCCTGTAACCCGATGCTACCCTTTAATCACCATGTGTGTTTGCTGACACAAATGAAGGGTTTTCCACAGATCAAAGGCAAACAAAAACATTAAATGTTCCACAGTCAGTTTCTTTTGCCTTCAAAAATACAGATCCCTTCTTACTTTCCTCAATGACTCTTAATAATGTTTTAAATTTGCTTCCATTGAGTTAGCACTAAATGTTATCTTCTCCAACAAAAAGAGCTTTCCTTTCAGTCTCCAATGAAATACATAAATAATTGTACATTTTGAAGCAATACTGAATACAGGTGTGTTGTGTTTTTGTTATATTTGGAAAGGAAAAGAAAGCCAACAAAGATCAGTACACCAAGGAGTTGAAAAGAAAACCTCAACAGTAGGAGAGTAAAATGAGTGGAATAGAAAGCTATATTTTCTAAATCTATACTTGTGTCAAATGTATACATGTTTTTGTGTATATACTGTATATATATAATTGCTATTCAAAAAGCCAGTTTCTTGTGTTCATAAAAGCTTCATTCTGCAAACAAGAGAAGGAATAGAACAAACTTTAAGAATTCACTGGCAGCATGGAAAATCATGGCAAAGCAGAGCTCTGCAAACACCTCCTCCTCTGACACAAGGTGATTCTTCTCAGTTGTGTGCACCAGGAGGCTGAGCAAAGGGGATGCTGTTGCCACAAGAATCCAAAGTATTGATTCAGAAATAAAATGCCTAATTTTCTTTTTGTGCATAAACCCAACTTTGTCCTTGCAAAAGTCAAACACTTGAAAATCTGTTTATGAAGTGCTCTGCTAGCCTAACTCCACAATGCTCATAGAATTTCTGCCAGTCAACATTTTAATCCAAAATTTGTGTGACAACTTGTTTTTTTCTTCCCAAAAAGACACTTTGCTTTGGACACTTACATCACTGGCTAACTCGTTCGCTCTCTTGGCAATTTGATAAGCTGGAGTGATCATAGCAGGAAAGCTGCCTTTCCCTTTCCGTTCTTCAAAGTCTTCTGTGTATTTCAACTGTAAAAATCCAAGACAGTTCAGGAGCAATTAGATCAAAAGTATCTTGATTGCACACATAATCAATTCTTAGATTTGCAAAGTCAGCTATTCGATGGCTGTCATCTGCCTAAAGGAAGATCAGCCATGAAGCCTGAATCTTTACAATGCCATATTTAACTACACGATCACGTACCTTCTGCAGGACCTCCGTGACTCATTCAGCATATAGGATGGATCAGAGCTCTTTAAAGAAAATGTTTTCTGCAAAATGCCTGCTCTATTTAGATTAGAGTCAGGCAGCTTCCTTCTTTACTTTGCATGGTACCCTGTTGCTGGGTATAGAAGAGAAAAGTTCTCTGCCTTCAGTTCTGTCAGCCAGCCAGTCCCTAAAATGGCCTAGAACTGAATATGGTCTTTATAACTAGAAGTATTAAATCCTTAATGGTAAAATGAGTCTGCCTTTAAAATATTAATTTTGTACTGTTCATTATGTTCATATTTTTAAATGACTTATAAATGTCCTAAGAGCCAAAAGAGTCAAAAACAGGTCAATATATTTTGCTTCACTTACATCACTTGAAAGCTGTCCTCCAGCCTTTGCATGAAGTATATCTGGAGTGTCTACAACAGAGGTGAACTTTGAAACTCTTTCTTCATGACCCCGCTTATATTCTACCTGAGGGAGAAAAACGTATAGAAAAACATATTACAAACAATAAGCAGTAAATATGAACTTTCTATCAGAAGTTTCAACAGAAAATAAGCAGTCACAACACTCCTCACTGTACAGTCAAACTATCAGTATATTGAAGGCCAATTTCCTTAAAGCGAATGTCAGAAGCAGACTGAAATGGACCCAGATAACAAAATATTCAAATCATACTAGATTTATGTGAGTCATATATTTGATTAAAATATCATGAGACTGGCCCAATTAAGATCATACTGCAATGTCCATGCAGACAGTGTTTGCAGAACAAAAATGCAATACTTGAAAATCATTTCTACTTTATTTATTTTTACTTGACCGTTTTCAGTTGAAATGTTACTTAATAAATAAGTAAACTTCTGTGCATATGTTTAAAGTAGCTTGTATATGAATGAAATTCAATATTGAAGATCCTTAGCTTCAAATAATAAAGAAAACAAAAACTATCAGATGTAAATAAAGAGATTAATAAAGCTATAAAGTTAAAATAAAGATAATGCATTCAAGAAAGATTTTAGAGTGATTCATGATCTTTTTCAAGTTGTGATAAAATACAGCAAAAGCTGCTACATCTTTCAGGAAATATCTATACTGTCATTTATCCTATATGATTGTCTTCCCAAGCCAAGTAGTTTGCTAATGCTGTAACCTGCACCATGTCTGCAACATCTTCTCACTTTGTAGAATTAATAGTATAACAAATACTCATCAGAGAACCCATTATCTAAAGTGACTGGCCTAAACGCAGGATTCTCCAAATTCAGAAGTCTAACATACAACTAAAAAAGCTGTGACTTACGTTGCTGCTTAGTTGAGTGGCTCTCTTAGCAACCTGATAACCTGGAGTGATCATAGCAGGAAAGCTGCCTTTGCCTCTCTGTGGCTCATATTCTTCTGTATATTGAAACTAGAAAATGAACATTTATTGTTTCATTCTCATTCAAACTCACTGCAGTTTATTGTGATTACTCTTTTAATGCCTGCTTCCTAAAGGTATGTATCACTTTATTTAAAAGTAAATAAATTAAAGAACTTACACCTTATAAGTCTGTCAAAAATATTTCCTACATAAAAGACAAAACATTCTTCATTCATTTCAATTATTGACTATTAATTGTCTATGTTGACTGTGTCACTAACTCATTGTATGAGCAATCAGTCATAATTTAGAAGTGATTTTCATCAGAAATACAGTCAATAAATGTCTAGTCTATGGAAGGCAAGACGTTTTCCATCATGAGTTCTGCTCTACTGAGGGAAATAGCATTGCCTTCTAGATTCAAGTGACTCAAATATCATTGATCAATATTTGAAGTGCTTCTTAAATATTTAAACTCATGATTTCCAGGACAGGCAATAACTTTGCTATGTGGCTTTAATCACTTACATAGTTAAATACTGTTATTTACAAAGTAAACCTGTCAGTCTCTCCTTTGGTAACATCTTATCAAAGATTGGCTTTGATACACTGTTAAGTCTTCAGAAGGTGATAGATCATGAAAATAAAATGATTCCAAGCATCAGACCACTTACATCACTCAGGGTCTTCTGTGCCTGTGTTATCTTGACCATTTCAGGATCTGGGATGGTTCCTGAATACCACGATTTCCCTTCCTCATATGTGGCATAGTAAGCATTCTACAAAATAAAACATAAATAACTACCAATCTTCATCCTTGTTCTAATACACAAACTGATCTGATAGGAAAAAAAAAGGAAACACACACAACGCTGTGCAAGTGAAATATATTCTCTGCAGCGTACAGCACAAGGCCTATGTCTCACATATCTTCACAATATGAAGAACTTGTATAACAAGAACTGACATCAAGATGCCAGGAACAAAGATCCTGGAATAAGACTCAAATAACTCCCCCTGGGAATCAGATCACTTGTTGTGAAGCTTTAGTGCCAGTGAAAAGATACATTGACTGTGCCTCTACACACAGCAGTCCAAACAGTTAACTGTCTAACAGTTAACCCTTCCTTCCTCATCTTCTGATTCTTACACCTTAAGCTATAACGAAGCTATGTTGCCCTGAAAAGTTTAGCCAAGTGAGAGGCAATGGCTTTTTTAGCATTGAAATACTGTCACTAAAACCCTACCAATCCTTGGTCTCCTGCAGGCTAGTGGCCTGGAGACTTGAGGGATGTTTCCTACCTGCGTGGCCAGTTGTTGGGCTTTATAGGCAGCTTCAATTTCTCTGGACCTTACATCCCATTGAAAGACTGATTTGAATTGTTCACCCGCTTCTCGATATTTTATCTGAAAAAAAAAGACTTGGTATTAGTGGTTTGTTAGTACAGAGTAACACATCCCCCTCTTAGGAGAAGAACACAAAGGGAGATAAACATGGTGAATACTCTCTCAGTGTGCAGTGATACAAAGTCTGCATGAACTGCAGCAACAAAAAAAAGATGAACACAACAAAAAACAACAACAACAGAGCAACTCCCACCATAACAAATCCACTACAATACCTGCTAGTTTTAGCTGTACCTTAAAACCAGTTTAAAGGAAGGCTACCTCCAAAACCACCTGTGGCCCTACTTAGGCAACTCTTCTTGTCTGTCACACACTGACACCTCAGACAGGCAGCCTTGGGGCAAATTACATCAGGGAATTAGTATATAGGCTTTTTCATTGTTAGCTTTCAGCTATGTCCATTGCCCCATTTGCCTCATTGCAAAAATCACCAGTGCCAACACATGAGAAACAGAGGAACAATGTGACTGCATAGAACTAACTTTCTGCGTGGCAGCATCAGCATAATTCAGTTTAAGATTATTTATAGTCATAATGTTTAGCTGTGTTTGTGTGTTAGATCTCCAGCTGCTACAGACCAGTGCTAGTTTTCAGTGCTAAGTAATCATTTCACCCTGAAGACACATTTATATATGATATGAACCCAGAAAAAAGGACTATGACAAGCACATCCGATCCACCAAGCTTCACAATCCACAAGAAAATACCAACTATCTTCTGAGAGCTTGCAAAACTCTGCATCTTTCCACCTTCTCCCTCTTTAGGTCAACACCACTTACACTTTGCTTATGTACAAAAAGGCCACAGAGCCTGTAGCTCTATGTCATTTGAAGACTATGTAAGTACTTCTTCAGTGCCACTCATTCTTGGCAAAGGATTTTTCATGGAAGAGAAGATTGCATTTAGCCCTAAGGTCAAAACTCTACTCTCTAATCCACACCAAGCTTCTATCTAAGATTTCTGCTATTATTGGAGCTGCACATCTGTAAAGGAGCAGCATACTACACCTAAAATCTGTCATGAACTTCTGAAAGAATAATTCAGTCTTCTGATAATACTTCTGATGGAGACAATCCACAAGAATAGAAATCCCTAAGAAATTTTAAGCAGAACATGACAATGAAGCATTAGATGAAAGACCTATCACCTGATGGGCAATATTCTATTCTCCTATTTCCCTGCACAGTGTCCATGAATTATCATGACTGTGGAAATGTAAATGACTACTATATTTAGTTCATTGTCATCGTTTTCCAACTGTCACTTTTATCATCACAGCATACAGAAATCCGACTGAAATCAGAGCTCAGTTATACAACTCACTCTACAGATACAAAAAAATAACAGTTCCTGTCCTGAAGAGTGCAAAATCTGAACTGACTGGAGAAAAATTGCCAAGCATGTGTACTATTATTCTCATTCTGTAATTTAAGTAGAGATACAGAGAGATGAATGATTTGTCTGCTCACATAGAAATTCTGTGCAGAGGGAGTGAGCTCAATTTTTAACTCCGCATTCCAGTCAGTGTCTCAAAATAAGACTTATGTGAGAACATCATGTCAGGATCGAAGAAACACATTACATTTTCTGCATAAGAAATAATCAAACCTAAAAAACCCCAAAAAACTACAGTAGCAACTGAAACCTTTCCGAAGTTAGCATTATTTTATACACTTACTAAGGAAAAAGTTTTCCTGCACTTGAAATTAAGTAAGCACTGCAGAATCAGTATCTTCACTACCCTTAGCAACTTTCTTCCTGGAGCAGAACCTCATTATGTGATTGAAAAGGACAGAAGGTGCTTTAGGTGTAAAAAACAAGGGAGAGTGATCTTTGAGCTATAATTTGTCTTGAGCGTGTATTCACAAGCACTGGAAGTATCAGAGTCTCATATCACTGCCTAAACACAGAAATAGAACCTGCAGTAATTCCAAACTCATTCCTGACCAGATATGTCACGCACAGTTTAAAGCAAGAGTGATGCTGACATAGTTACTGCCCATGATAGTGCAAAAACCGATATATGTATATATAAATACAGTACAAGAATGATAAAAGATACAGTGTCTGATAAAGGCTACTAATGTACATTAGCTTTGTACACCTAACACAGACTATCAGAATGAGTTTAGCATGCTATAATCTAAGAAATTTCAGTGATGGGTAATCACATCAAAACATATTAGTTTATCTACTAAACACAGGCAGTGAGTATAAAAAGACATGACACACAAGAAAATAGTGTTACACATAAAAGTGAGATGTGATTATTGTCTGTTTTCTGTATTTCTCATTTCACGAAATTCTTAGAAATGCAAGTTTGAAACAAATGTATCTCGATGAATGATCCAGGATGAAGAGAACAGCATTTAAAAAGAAAGAAGACTTTGAGCACCCCTAGAGGTATTTCGGGGCACTGCAGCCTCTCAAAGGGTAAAAGCAGCTAGAAGGGCATGGAGAGCCAGTCCAGCCTGAATGCATTAGCAAAACTTTTTCAGTAAAACCATGCAAAGCTCCCTGGACTTCATGCTTTCTCATCTCAGGTTTGCCAGAAATACTTGACAAAGTATTTATGACAACTTATGTCTACATCTCACTGAGACAGAATTTATTGTTTCATGCCCTTTAGTATCAGTTTCAGAAGAGATCATAGAACAAATAGATCATTCTTGTTTCCAATGGCTGTGTAAACTCCCTTGATTTAGTTACTAAGTTTATATAGCTCTGGGAAGCTTATGCAAACAATGCTTTCACATAGATTATCAGATATGGCAAGCAAGAAATTCCTATCAATTTTTCTGACTGAATGCAGAAGCAAATTCAGAGCTAATATTTATTTCGTGTGAGTGAGTGCAATTTAAAAAGCATGATTCAAACCCAAGCTGAGATTGTATTGCTGTAAAAAAAAACACAGGAAGGTAAGTAAAGAATACATATTTATGTTTCTAAAACAAGATACAAACAGGATATCAAAATGTAAAACAGAGCTGAGTACATTTGTCCCTCCAGCTTCTTACCTCACTTACTACTTCTGACAGCTTTTTTGCATTCATATTTATTGGTGTCTCAAATATGCTTGTGAATGCATTGTTTTTTGGATTGTGCCTAAAAAAGGAAAGTGTAAAAGGATATTAGGAATGTACCAGCCAGCCCACCACAAAGGTTCCTTTTGAGCACTCAAAAACACAATACCAGCCTCCGCCCCTCTATACATAACTTTTCCCCCACTCACACACAGATCTCACTTTACATTCAAGTTATTGTATGGAGTAGGTGCCTAGAGCAAAATTAATTTTAATGATCATCATATCAATGCTGTGTTTCTAATAACAAAAGAGAATAATAGAATAAAAAACAACTGTCATCTCTCCTTTTTCTGCTGACAAATTTGACAGGAATTGATCATTATAAAATAAAAACTTCCTAGAACAAACCAACTCCAAAATCTGCATTTTATACACTTTCCTGATGATTAACTCAACATTATTAACTCTTAACCACTGACTTGGAAAGTAAAAATCTTTTTGTTGGGTCTATTCTCTTCCCACAATACTGAAATGGAACTTAACTGTGTATCTTTTAACATATCAGACAAACAAGGAAGCTTTATATACAGTAGGAAGAGCTTCCCATCATTTGTGATTCACAGAAATCGAAAGATATGCACAGAGGCACTAACAATACACATCACACATAGCACTAGACTGTTGTCCAAATGGTGATCTTCTATTACATTAAACCAAATTGCTGAGTTAAATCTTTGCTTAAAAAAAAAAAAGGGAAAGACACTTACACTTGACAGTAAGGCTTTTTCTCATGGCTAACAAAGTTGTTTACTGTTAACATCATCTTGCACACTTCGCAGTGAAAACAAGCTTTATGCCAGGTCTGGAAACAGCACAAAACAGAAACCAAAAAAACATGACTTGTATTTCATAATTATTCTTTTGAGTTTTAAATCCCAGTATTGATCCTTAACATTCATTTCACCAACTTGAAGAAGTCTTCTTCAAATATATGCCCATTGTTAACTCATTTCAGTTTTGAACCTGGTTATGAGTAAAGAATTTTTGGAACCGAGAGATGTGCACTGTGTTAAAAGTGCCAATCCATACAATTATTATAGTCCAAAATAATAAAGAAAGAGAACTGACCTGATCTATACAGTTAATCTTCTCAGCAGGGTAAACCCCATAGCCACATCTAGCACACGGCTGCACATTCATCTTGAAATCCACAGAGTAAAAAATATACAGGTTTATACAAAAGGTTCAAAGAATATGAAAGTGACTTTTTGGCCTGTGCAAAGCGCACTCTAGACACTCCAGTCAGGGCCTTTTGCTGTGGTCAATGGCTCCCATTAAAGCTCTGAATTGAAGTCTGTTGCTCCATTTGCTGACCTTCTGTTTCAAAGTCAGCTGCAGGCTGGCTTTTAAAGCTGCCAGTTAGTAAGAGCGGTTATTTTGGCAACTGTGTCAGTGCGTAAGGGAGGGCAGCAATATCTTTCTCTAAATAGAAGAATGAGCTCACAGAAACGAATCATGTTCATGTGAACATTAGAGTCTGATCACTTCAGTATTTCAGTTTTGCTGTAAAGCCAGTTGTCATAAGCCCAGGATGAAGAGAAAAGTATGTATAGCAGCAGCAGCAACTTATCATAGCCTCTCCTCACTCTGATATACAGCAAGTGACCTCATGGGGGACTACTCTGTGTTTAGGAACAGCCTCACATTCGAAGGAGGTACCTCCAGTAGGACACATGGTGAAATGAGCAGAGCCTCTTATCTCAAATAGCTCTAAACATGATGGGTACAAACCCAAACATCTATCTCCTACAAGAAAAACTTCAGAAAGGAATCACTTTTGAATAAAATGAACAAAGCAGCTATTTAACAGCTTTCCCAAAGACTAGGCTGGGATACATCAAAATACGGAAACTCCTTAGCAAAATAACAATAAGGAATTATTATGCCTAATATTAGGAGGTTATTAGGGCTGTGAAGTCTGTTCTGAACAAAAGAAGCTATTAAATTCTACTGGCTACAAATGGTTAGGATTTGAGATTTATATCTCACCTAATCAGAATACCTCCAGCTGCAGAGCTCTATAACCCTGGGACACAGCTAAGAGTTATCTCAATCCAAGTAAAACTCTACGTAGTCATCCATGCATCCACACCACTTCCCACACCTGCAGCAGTCCCAGGATATTGCTCAGCACTTTCCTTTTCTATGAATTACAAACAATTTGATCAAAATAATTTCTGCCTAAACCTCCTGGGTATGCTTAGAGAGACTCCTATTCCTCTCTCCATGGAGATACACAGTTTTGCTTAACTTATTATTACTACTTATACTGAATGCTGACAATGTACTGGCACAATTTTCTGTCAGCAACTGGTGTGCTGAAAATAGTCTCTAATCTGAAAAGCAATGGGTATGGCACAAATCCTGGAAGCACTTGACGCCTTTCAAAGTAAGTAATTAATCTCAGTATATAAACAGACATATTTTCATTTTAGAAAATGCTCACAGAGCACAATTTCTTGTATTAAAATAAGTGCTGAGTTACCACATGTTATTCATTTAGGGATCAGGAGTAGTTTTATGTTGACCAAGTTACATCACAATAATATTTACTCTGCTCACACCTGAGAACCAAAATAGTTTGGAAGTCTTCCAGTTCCCTTCTTACACAGCTTTTCATCTTGTGGCAGATTGCCATTCTGTTTATGCAAGTGACCTATATTAGGGTCATGGTGGCCATGCTGTCCCCTTATTTAGCACTGGGCACACAACCAACTGCTGCCTCTTTGTGTTCATCTCCTCTAAGAGTCACAACATTATGTCTTTTCTAACAAATCCTAGTTGTCTTCATTCTATCTGAATCCATGCTAGATTCCTTGTCTCATACTTTAGCAAGACAGCAGATGCATTACCTGCTCCTGTCCCAGTACAGACTACATATTGCTTAAGGTGCTCCTGAAACAAGTTCTGAGAGGTGCTGAAAACAGGACATTCCTGAACCACACAAAAACTTATTAAAGACTTGGCAACGACAGATCAAATCATTCATCCAGGAGTCATCTGAACACCAATGATCTGGATAGGACTTCAGCCTGGAGCATCAGTGTGTACAGCTCATAAGTACTGTGCACCCAGAGAGCACATTAGAGGTCCTTGAGAAGAATTAGACCACGTGTTCCTCCGAAGTGGCCTGTCAGACAGCTAGAAGCCCTTGCCTTCACAGCTAAAACTTACTTCAAGATACACAAAGCCTGTTTGTTTCTGTTGACAGCAACACATATTACTGGCTTGGCTGGAAGTCAGCAAACACATTTTCCAAGTTGTCCTGCTCCTCTCAAGTTACAGTGTGTTCAAGAAGAGAAGCCCAGTAAGCCCCAATGCCCTATACAGCTACTGTCTTTCCCAGCCATGCGACTTCCCTCACATCCACTGTGCACCAGTTTTGCTGGAGCCTACTTAATTTTACCCCATTTCTGAGCACCTCAAACCTGTCCTGTTGCATGGTCTGTTCTTCACCACCCTGGATTAAAACTGAGTTGCTGCTAGAAAGGAAATTTATTGAAAAACAAGCATTGTATGTTCTCATTACAAGTACACACTGCATTTTGATCACATAAGGAACTAAATCACAAAACTAGCCTAAGTTTGTTATCTTGACAAATCTTAGCAAGACATTTCCTCTTCAGTTAAAAGCTCAGTATGGCTTTTTTCCCCTCCTTTAGTAAGGCCCCATAAAGGCTTTTTTATATCAATGAAAAACTTGAAAGGCTTTACTTAACAGTAGAACCTTAATCAAGGTGTTTCTAAAGTACAAGGAGACAGTACCTAGAAAGTGCAAATTAGTAGGAAGATACATTGTTACCTCTCCAGCCTCCTTAAATTCATTGAATTAAATGCATAGAAAACATGGAGCATGTTAGCATCCTGAATTTTAATCTAAAAAGCACATATTAGCTACACAAAGCAACCTCTAAGAGACATTCGAGTCAGAGCCACCTTCTCTGTCAGTCTTGAAGAGGGCTGTGCCCTTCAGCCACAGGAATAGCAGGAAGCCTGACATCACAAATTATGGCAATTTTCCCCAATCCCTCCCCCTCAAAAAAGTTCTGCTTCACTACTTAAACTGGGGGTGTTATCCACTTTTAAAAGTTGTCTGTAAGAGTTCAAACACTAGATCAGCCTCACCATAATCTTCTCTGAACCTCATGGTTAGTTAGTTAACTGGGTTCAGAGACTTTTGTTTCTTTTAGTCTCTCCATGCTCATCAAATTTAGCATAGTAACAAATCCAGTATGCAAAAATATTGGAAGAAAGATGGAAAATATTTATCAGCATCAAGGTGTCCCATGACCTGAAGAAAAATCTCTAAGGGACTGCCTTCCAAACTTCTACAGCAGCTTTTTACATTTTTTGTTGGTTTGGAAACCAACCAACAACTATTTACATTTCATGACTAAAAGGATTTATGCTTACACTTTCCCTTTGTTACCAGTGTCAGGAAAACTTGAGAGTGTGGGGATTTTGCAAATGCAAGAAAAAGGGAGAGAGAGAGTAGAGAGAAATAGAAAAAAGAAAAAAAAAGAATCAACAGGTCAAAAAGGCATCACTTGCAGTTACAGAGCAGAGACAACTGGTGAGGATGTGCTACAATTTAAGCTGAAAGTTTGAAGAAATGTGTGCAAAGCAAGCACAGAATAGCCCACATGCATACGAGACCCTCCAGTATCCAAATATGCCCATTTATCATAACCCAAAAAAGACCCAAGTTTAAAACTTTTAAAACACTGCACATGCAATGTATTGTCTCTCTTAATAGAGAAATCCCACCCAAACATACACCAAGATGACTGATTCACCATTCCACCAAATTTCATAAAGTTACTGTGTGCCAAATCCCACTGCACAGTATTCCATGCAGTGTATCAAAGACATCTATCCTTTCTTGCAAAATATATCAAATTCAAACAACTCTCTTTAGGAGGGTACACCTCGTGAGTCACTCAAATCCTCCATCCTCAAAGTATCCTCACACCTGCCTCCCTGGACTCAGCAAAGCCACATACATCCCTGTTTTCACAGATGTTGTGCAGAACACAGCATGCAGTTATTATTCCAGACAGGTACTATTTAGTTGCCTCAAGGCCTCTAGTTTGTTCCTGCCATCAACCTTTCAATTTCCCAGAGGCATGCTCCATTGTCATCCTGCAACTGCTTAGGTAGTAGTTAAACACTTATTTTCTGCAATGCAAATATCCAGTCAAAGGCTTCATTATTAATGTTTTTAGGGAGTAGAGTAAATCTTCAGGGATGAGAAAAGGAATGCTGATGCTATAGGTATCACATTGCTGGCTCTTCCTCCTGCCCAGTAATACATATAGCCAGATGTGCAATATTATACATGGGACATTTTTCCCTTCCTGACCAGGTAGCAATCACTCTATGCCCTGAAGCAAGATACTTTCTTTTCATCCTACTATCTTTTTTATTTCTCCCTTACTCATTACTGATAAGAAGATATTCTGTAAAATCTAGCACCTTATACGGCATTAAAACTAGTTAATCTAACATATAGTTACAAAAAGTATTGCAGCACACTGAGGAATCAACCTTTCTCTTTGTAAATATCAGAAACCAATGTGAAAATAGAAACAGTGGTTTCATTAACAGTTTGAGCCAGAAATTGCCCATACTCAATTCTGTAATGGTAAGCATTATCAGATACAACACCACTTTTTCAATAGGAATATAATGCCTTTTAGGAAAAAAAAAAGTCATTTCTAGGTCTGCTAATTTGGCTGTGGGAAACAGATAGTAATGGATAAACATAGATAGTAATGGATAAACATTTTCATCAAGATATAGAGGTCAGAGCTGGCAAATGGCTTAAGGAATGTCTAGATAAACCCCATACACATCATCAGGAAAGCACATTTGGATGTTCAGTTCAAGTGCCACTACCAGACATCACTGGTGATGGCACAGTCTCCATCAATTCCTCTCCTTGCTATATATATACGTTTCCTATATATTGTCCATAATGATTTGTTATGGATTTGGAAGTGGTGCTGTCTTATTGAAAAAAAAAAAGCAGCTAACAGATGGCATGAGAGGAACCATGGGATTCTGTCAGTTTGATTTTCAGGAGAAAACTTTGGCTACGTATCCAACCAGGAGCTACAGGCACAATCCCATGAAGGAGAGATCAGCCCCAGTAGCAGCATGCAGACATACGGCAAGACCCATCACACCATTCAGATGCTCCACCGCCACATCGAAGCAGTGACCTGTCGTGAAGCAAAAGGCTGTTTGTTACCATGCCTGTGTTTTGTGCCAATTGTGAGGCAGTTACACTGAAAAATGTCGCTTTGATGTAAATCTCTTCAGGTAGTGAATGTTGAACACCACGCACTGCTGGGTAGATGTATGATTTTTCAGGATTCGAGCCTGCATCCAGAAGTAATTAGCAAGACTGTGCCAATCTTCAGCCCGTGTACTGGACTGCTGGGCCTGATGCAACAGCTACACAGTAGGATATCATAATTAGCAGAGATGCAACACACTGAATAATTGGAAAGATAAGGAAATGCCACTGAAGTTTATAGAAGGGAAAAAAATTCCTTATCTCTAGACAATCCCGTGTCACCATGACACTTAAGGCTCTTCTTTGGTGAGGTTATGATGGAGCACAGCTATTAAAAAGTGGCACTTTCCTTTTTGCTGTGCTGAAGCCGTCATTACCGGGGAAGCAGGAGGTCCCTGAGGCAGCACCCTAGCCTCTCAGCCAGGGGAGCGTAGCAGAAGTAGCCCTCGCTCCCCACAGCCCACACGCGACCTGCCGGGTGCCGCCGCAGCGGGCAGAAAGCGCGGCGCCGCCGGGGCAGGCCCGGGCGGGCCAAGCCCGCTCCGCCCCATTGCCCAGGCACACCCCACCTCCCCCACCCCACCTCCCCCGCCGCTTTCGCTTTCGCTTCTGACGCTCCGGAGCCCAGCGCCAAGGCAAGCCCCTTCCCCTTTCCAATCCCCTGCCCTTCCGCGTCGCGCTGGCCGTCGTTGCTGCTCGCTCCGCTCTCCTGCGCCCCAGGCTCGCCGCCTTCCCGCTTCCCGGCCTCCCGCCCAGCGCCCCAGGCCCGCCACCTTCCCGCTTTCCCGCCTCCCGCCCTCAGCTGGCCGCCGCCTTCGCGCTCCCCTTTTCCTTCTCGTCTCCCGGCCCCGGACTGTCCCGTCTGCCCTGCATCCCTGGGGCCTGGCCACCCTGCTCGCTACTTTTCTCTGACTCGCAGGGGCAGAGGACTGAAAGGAAGCGGCTTTTCCTCAGCACTAGATGCCAGGGCCTTTCAGGTGGCTGCTTCGGCTACACAGCCACTTCCTGAGAGGGCAGTGTGGTTGGTAGCGTTGGCGGTGGTGGTTTCCTTTGGTGTGGGGTTGCTCTCCGTTCACCTCTAGGGTCATTCAAAAATATATTGGTTTGTTTAAGACAAATCTAGACCCCAGCTTTTGGGAATTGTTACTCTTAGGGTAGCAGTTAGTGTCCTGGACTCTGGGTAGGGGAATGCAGCCTCTGAGCTGCTGCAAGGTCACCGGGGTGGTTTTCAAACTGGGTGTAGACGTATGTTCTTCTGAGTAAATGTATTATAAAAGCAAGTTCAATCCGCCTATTTGTGGGGAAGGCACGGCAATTGCTGCTGCTTTTCCCCATGGAAACCAGGAGGTGGAGTTGAACAAGGCAGCTCAGCATATTCCACCACAAAGGTGTGGGTCTCCCACTGTCTTCTCCACTACTCTTCTCACAAGCACTGAGCTGGTGTAGATGATTGCACTACCAGAAATATGACTGCTTTCTTCCTGTAGTTTTCCACCATCTTAATGATCTAAACAAACTCCCTAAATGAGCAACTTGGTACTTGCAAGAAGAGGAGAGACTATTTTTTCATCAGGAAAAAGTCATTAGACCAGCTCAGCCTTGTTGGCTACCAGTGGCTCATGTCACTTTTGAAATAAGACGTTCCAAGCTTACACTGGAGCAATGGGGAAAAAAAATCGGCTGATTTGCTGAAATACAGCAATTTGTGTAAGAGGCAGCTTCATGTAATGAAAATACCTTTTAATATCCAAGAATCACTTCACAACAGTATGCATGTATTGATTAATCATTAGAAGAATGTAAAATTTGTGTTCAGTGTTGATATAGACAAAACAGAGAAATGAAAACCAAAGATCCCATCCATGGAGGAAAATACAGGATTTTTTTTTTTCTCTTAAGCACAATTGATTGTGTATATACAAACACAGGAGCTCTCTGGGTGTCTCAGTACTGGATAGGATTGCAGTTACAGATATTTTGATATTACTTGTCCTTGCTTTCTTCCCACCATACTTCTTTCCAAACCATGACATTTCTGTGAATTACTCATAAGATCTTTCACCTTAGAATTATTTTTACTTTTGGTTATTTTCTGTTTATTTTGTTTATTATTATTTTGAGAGAGATGTTAGACAAGTCACTTTTGGTAACTGCAACAAGGCAATACAGATGTCTGAGGATGTGCAATGTCATGTTAGGGCCAGAAATCTATAGCCACTCTTACTTGATGAAGTATTATATAGTGTAACTGACTAACAAGCTCAAATGTATCTGGTTTAACGAGGTATATCTAAAAGGATAGTGTTCACTGATAGATTCTTGCATTCTTGTACTTTTATTTATAGATGTCAGGAGATCAACGTGTTGACAGCTTGGCTCAAAAGAGAGGTGATGAAGATCACGATGACATCGTTGATGCAAGGCCAGATAGAAGTAGCAGATTCTCACTTTTTGGAAAGTAAGTTACAGATTTTATTCCTATTATTGTTGTATCAGCTGCCATACTATCCTTCTGATGGCTTTTTCATGATCAGTTTGCCATATCCACAATGTATGGTTTGTGTTGTATGGATTTAATGTATCTGGTCTGTACCTCAGAACATCTCTCTATAGTGTCTCCCATAAGCTTTATTTGGTAGTCAAGAGACCATTAAGTTCATTTAGCATCAATTACAGTTCCTCATCTTAAACATTGCCCTTTGGTGGAGCTGGGAATTAAATATGCCATTAATTATCTGTTTTACAGCATTCAGCTCAGTTAATCTCCTGCATCATTGGAATCCCCTGCTGACTCTTTAAGTTACTTCAGAGCCTGGATGTGCCATCTAGGTTGTAGCACAAAGAAGCTTCACTGAGTCTAGAGATGTAACCCATTACAGAACAAATTAAAAGCCTTTAATTTTAAAACATAGTGGTATCACTGAAGTGTAAGCTTACCTTCATTAAATGTATAGCAAGCAAGAACTATGTACTGCTTGTCTGTACATAGTGAAAACATTAGATAAATGTGATTGAAAATGGAAAAGATTAAAAATGAGCGTGCAAAATTTATTTTATCTATTGAATGTCTACACATTATGAGCTTCATAGAGAGATTTTTATTAGAGGTGTTTATTGCAAAGACTAGTATTTACAGAGAGATTTAGAATTTCTTTTACTTAGACATTCATATTCAAGTGAAAGGTATTCAGATAAAGTACATGGAGAATGTAATTTTATTTTTGCTGCAACTATATGAGTCCAATGGACGTAACAAATCTGTGAGAGAAGTGAAGATGCTTTAGCTTAGAAGACTTTTGATGTGCTGTTAAGCAAGTCAGTTTACTTTCTGTCTCATTTTATCATTCGTCAGATATATTTTATGATGAGCGTCTGTACTATTAATTTTTAACAGAATCACATCTTGCAAAATATACAATGTAAATTTGTTTCTAAATTATGCCAAACATTTTGCAAAGGTTTCTTTTAGAATGTGTGGTTTAACATCCAAATTGGTCTTCTTTATAAGAGGTGATATGCTACTATTGTTACTAAATTACACAACTCAAAGTGAGTCATTCCTGAAGGAAAGGCAATAATCAGCATTCCTATTCTTTTTATTTTGTGGAAGAAATTTAAAAATTAACTTGGCTATTCATCAGTTTGAAGCATTCATTTTTTGGCAACTCCTTGAAAACACAGTTTGAAACATATTTTTCAGAAGTAAAAAATTGCTCAGATTAAGTATGAGGTAATTGAGAAGATTCAACTTAGGCTTTGTAGGAAGTTAATACGTCTGAGAAATCTATCAGAGTTTCTTGAAGGAGGTGATGACTGCCTAAAGAGAAATGAGCTGGTGGACCACAAAGGTTTTAAAAATCCAAGCACAGTGACAAGCTCTTTGTCTTACAGAAACTAAAACTCTTTTGCCTGAGGGAACATAGGAGACAAATGTGAGACAATAAAGGGAGATGGGATTTGTTCTAAAGTCCTGACTGTAATGGAGGAGAAATTGAATAGAGAATGATTGTTCCTTGTGCTTCGCAGAAAATCTAGGAGACATCCAATGAAAAGTTCATGCAGTAGCTTTAAAACAACTGGTAAGACGTGGTGTTCACCTAGCACAGAATGCAATTGTAGAACCTAAAGTCACGAGATATGCAGGTGTCAAGATTTCATACATGATTAGAAGAAAGTGTTTCTATTTATGGAAGAAATGTCCAGTGAGAATATGTTAAGACATGTTAATGTCTTTGGTGCAAGATGTTCTTATATGAGATTTCTGTGAGCATATGTTCTATATCAAATTTCTTTTGTTTTTTTTCCTAAAAACTCATTACTAGCCAGCACCAATACTATGTTAGAGGTACTTTAGTTGGAACCAACATAACTCTGTCTTGATTGCCAAATCTTCGTTTTGGCAACATTAAAATAATACCTGTAAAGTAAAATGTCTAGAAAACTATATATTGAGTACAGTTTTATGATCACTTGGGTTTTTTTTAGCAACCCAGTTTTTACCAGCTGTGCAGTACTTTCAACAAAATTATACATTGTATTTCATTTATTATTGCTTAAAATATGTAATCTCAATAGGAAAACAATTAACTTGCATTGTTAAATAAGCACATTAATTTTCATTTAAGAGAGTGAGAAACTGAGTTCAAAGCCATGTAGAAGACCTGGTTTCTAGCAGATTCACAGCTTCACCATTCTCTGTGACTGGACATTTATCTAGAAAGAGCATGAAGTATAAATAAGTGAAAACCTTATTCAGTGATGTATGTTTTTCTCCAAGAAGTCTGTGAGCCTGCTTTACTGTGGAGGCCACAAGGCTCCAAACAAGCCATGGACTGGGCAGGTTCTTCTGGCTGCACCACAGCTTAGGGGAATTACATTCTACATATTTCCTTTTCTTTGAAGAAGTGCTATTACATAGCCAGTATTGGTGGGGAAAAGCTGTTTGTTGGGAAAAAAAGAGTTGAAGGAAATAAATTTTGAGTTAACATCTGCTGGTGGTGTTTGGTTTGGGGATTTTTAGCCACTAGATGGCAGGCGGGTATCAATTTTATTTGCTGCAGAATTAGGGAGTGTTTCAGTTAAGCAAAAAGTTATGCTTCAGAAAGCAGAAACAACAGGATGTGCTCTGGGAAGGCTGCATGCAAGAAAATTTTAGAGCATGGTTAAACAAAACTTGAACTGAGGATTTCAAATGTGTATATTCTTTATGTGATAGTTAGAAATGAATAGAATCTTTTCCCACAGAAATTTTTTGTGGGCTTCAGTGAAGAAGCATAATGCTGAAGAGAGTGGTTGTTAGTTATATTGAGGTACCAGTTTTATTCTAATTTAATTGTATAGAACCATTTGTTCTCTAGTTATTTTTATCTACTCCAGCCCTACTGGCTTATTTTACAGCTAGTGTTCTCCTTGTCATATGGAAAGAGAAAACATAACCAAAATATATATTTTACATTTTTTATAAATACCTAGTTATAACTGAAACTGTGCTCTTAATGCAGAAACATGAACTATAGTGTGAGAAAATCCCACAGAGGAATTTGAGAGGTCTGGTAAGGTACATATAGTCACCAAGAGTACTGCAGCTGTTTAACACTGCAAACCCAAAATATACATAAGGTATTTATTTATAGCAAGTCAAGCCACTGTAAAGTTTGAGACTTTTCATTTTAATTTATTTGAAAGTTTGCTGGAAACATTAATGTCTGTCTTACCTTCTGTTGTTCAGTAGTTGTCATATATAATCATGATATCTACCAGGGTTGTATAGTATTTAGATCAAAAAGATTCACATATATGTAAGTTTTCCTTATTTTTTTATAGTATTTATTTGTGTTACAGGACATCAAAGTAGGGAAGCACTGATGCTACCACAGCAATATGTTTTAATTTAATGATCCTTGTCTCAGTATAGCCACATTTCTCAAAATAAATAGCCTTGTCTTTCAAAGAATAAACATTAATTTTTTGAGATTCGGCCTCAGCTGAGTCTCAGCTTTGGAGCTATAACAGGTGTGGAAAGATGCCTTTTTTTCAGCTTTGCTCTGCTGTTGTTCTTCTGTCTTTTGGGGAGCTTTTCCATCTGCTTTTGATTACCAACAGTTTATTTTTGTTTGGTTTGTAAGAAGCTGTTTTGCAGGTAGAACTTAATGAAGAACATTAACAGGACAAAGGGTAATGGGATGAAGCTGGAACACAAAAAGTTCCACTTAAATATAAGAAAAACCTATTTTACTGTGAGATTGAGAAAGTAGTGGAACAGGCTGCCCAGGGAGGGTGTGGAGTCTCCTTCCTTGGAGGTCTTCAAGACCCGCCTGGACACATTCCTATGCGACCTGATCTAGGTGGACCTGCTTCTGCAGGGGGTTGGACTGGATGATCTCTAAAGGTCTCTTCCCACCCCTACCATTCTATGATCCTGTGATTCTATGAAGAACAGTTTCACTGTGATGCAGGTACCTGTATTTTCCAGAGTTGCTCATTTTGTATTTTTTGGGCTGTTTGAAAAGGCTGGGCCTAATCTGTGGTGAGTTGGACACCAGGTGCCCACCAAAGCTGTTCTATCACTCTCCTTCCTTAAATAGTCAGAGGAGAGAAAATACAATGAAAGATTTGTGGGTTGAGACAAGGGCAAGAAGAGATCACTCACCAATTACTGTCTCAGGCAAAACAGGCTTGACTTAGGGAATTTATTACCAATCAAATCAGAGCAGGATAGTGAGATATAAACCCAAACCTTAAAACAGCTTCCCCCCACCTCCTGAGTTCTCTACGTCCTCCGCTCAAGCGACACAGGGGGACAGGGAATGGAGGTTGTGGTCAGTTCATCACAGTTGTCTCTGTTGCTCCTTCCTCCCATTCTCCCCCTGCTCCAGCTTGGAGTCCCTCCCACAGGAGGCAGTCCTCCATGAGCTTTTCCAACATGAGTCATTCCCTCAGGCTACAGTTCTTTGTGAGTCCTTTCTGAGCAATGCAGTCCTTCAGGAACAGACTGCTCCAGCGTGGGTCCTCCATGGGGCCATAGGTCCTGCCAGCAAACCTGCTCCAGCATGGGCTTCTCCTTCTCCATGGATTCACAGGTCCTGCCAAGAGCCTGCTCCCATGTGGGCTTCCTGCAGCCTCCTTTGAGCATCCACTCACTCCAAGGTGGGGTCCTACCCGGGCTTCAGGTGGATCTCTGCTCCACAGTGGCCTCCATGGCTGCAGGGGCAGGGCCTCACCATGGGCTGCACCATGGGCTGCAGGAGAATCTCTGCTCTGTGCTTGGAGCATGTCTTCCCCTCCTTTTTCACTGAGCTTGATGTCTGCAGACTTATTGCTCTCACATATTCTCACTCCTCCCATTATCTGCAATTCCTATTGCCCAGCTATTATTTTTTTCCCTTTCTTAAGTCTGTTCTCCCAGAGGCACTACCTCTGTCACCGATGGGCTCAGCCTTGGCCAGCAGTCGGTCTGTCCTGGAGCTGCTGGCACTGGCTTTGTCAAAAATAGGGGAAGCTTCTAGCACCTTCTCACAGAAGCCATCCCTTGTAGCCCTTCTGCTACCAAAACCTTCCCAAGCAAACCCAGTACTCTGATCTTATAAATTATTTGCTTGCTTTGTAGAAAAAGTACTATTGCTAGTACTGTATGCTTGTGAAGAAACTCTGTTAGCCTCTGCATGAATGTCAGCTGTCCCTGCCTTGAAATTAATGTGTTCAAATGTAGGTTGTGCCTGGAATGATAACTCACCTTTTTTACCATAACTTTTACAATTTTAAGATGAAAAATGCCATTCTGTTACAAATTGTTCAGTGACAGAATATTACAGACCCTTCAAAAATAAATATCACTAAGAAAAGTATCCCTTTTATCCTTAGATAGAGTAAAAATAGTAAGTTATTTTAAAACAAATAACAGCTGATGAGTCATTATCTGAAGTTATGCTCTGGGCTGCAGTTCAGAGCTCTGAACTGAACTCTTGGTTCAGTGTCATGTTTCCTTTATGTCTCTAAATAAATCACGGTGCACCTTAGTCTGTCCTGTAAATAGGTGATCATCTTTCCTCTTACTATCCTAACTCCAAAGTCTAGCACAATATCATTTTCATTTTCTTTGGAGATTGTAGGTTCTGCTTTGCACAAGTTAAATATCAGTTTTATTTTCCCGCAAGGTGCTGAATGTAACATTTCCAAAGCAATAGGTTCTGGCATCTGTGGCCTGTTAAAGTTAATTCCTACCAAAATGATAAAGAGATTTTTACATAGATCAGCAGGCATGTTTCATTTTCATTACTCTTTAAACCAGAGGTTTGTTATACATTTTGTTTATTTATTCTTGCAGTTTTTGTTAGATCTGGACCTCAGCTTCTGGAGAACATTGCAGGAATGTTTAACAGTTAGTGGAAATTGTGGTTAATGCTTGTACTTTCTCTTGGATGCTCACTGGATGTACCATACAGGAAATGCTCAAGTATCTTCATATGAGGAAAAGCTGCAGGAACTGGGGCTATTTAGTCTAGAGAAGAGGAGACTGAGGGGAGATCTTATTAACATTTACAAATATCTAAAGAGTAGGTGTCAGGAGTTTGGGACATCCCTTTTTTCTATAGTAGCTAGCAACAGGACAAAGGGGAATGGGATGAAGCTGGAACACAAAAAGTTCCACTTAACATAAGAAAAAACTATTTCACTGTTGAGGTGAGGGAGCCCTGGCACAGGCTGCCCAGAGGGGTTGTGGAGGCTCCTTCCTTGGAGGTCTTCAAGACCCGCCTGGACGTGTTCCTATGCAACCTGATCTAGGTGAACCTGCTTCAGCAGGGGGGTTGGACTAGATGATCTCCAAAGATCCCTTCCAACCCTACCATTCTATGATTTCTATGATCTTGAAATAGTATCTAGTCTAGAGTGTGAGAGCTCATTATTTCACAGTCAGTGTTTATTTCCAGTCTCCTTGTGAAGCACAGCCAACACTGAGTTATCCATGATCTGTATCTGTAGCAATCACAACAGTGAGTCAAGTATACTAATTTCTTTTTAGTGTAGTAATTTATTTCCTTCATTACAGCAAACTCTGGGCTGTCATCATACAAAATTTGGAGGAAAGCTATTATGTAGTGTCATTTTTTTAGCTTTCAAAGGAATCAAAGCCAAATTAAGCCAAATTTGTAATAAACCAAAAATGTTTAAGAGTAAATGTGTAGGAAATAGTTGTATGAATGAGAATGCAAAGAGGTTTTGTAAACTGCGTGTGTTGTGTTATTTCCTGAGAAATGTTCCTTGTAAATATTGTAGTAATGGTGGATCAGGTTTCAAGAGAAGGAAGAAAGATGTATTACAAAGTGAAGTCTGCTGTCACACCTCCATCTCAAGATCTGCTGTATTTTCCTACACTCTCTACACAGGAACAGTGATAGAATCAGAGCAATGGGATCGTGTTTTCTGCTTGTCAGCAAAGGTAGATCAGGCCTGCATGACCTCAGCTTACAGGGTGATAGCTATGAGGGTTTGAATAGCCCCATAGAAAAGTCCAGCGTGACCCACTGCTGATGCGTGCGAATCTTTGGGCCTGAGCATAGAGAGCATCCTGTTTCATTCTCCCATGTAACCCTGAGCATGTTGGGCTCCTAGCATTAACAAAGAAGATTAGACTTGCTCTTGAGGACAAGCTGAAGCTGTTTTCAGATGCAGTGTGGCGTACCATTTGATGATGAGCCAAGGTACTGTAGAATGTTCTGTGTCTCCTTCCTTCTCTGTCACCTGATTGGAAATCTCATGAATGAATGCCCTGAACAATTTCGGTTTCAGTGTTTATAACAAGCTAATTATAACTCCACTGGCATTTTGCTGTTGCTAATCTTAGCCAGAGTGTTCTCTGAGAAACATTATTTGGGGGTGGGCTAGCTTTATTTTGAGTCATTTTCCAAGCAGTCCATATAGCAATATATATAACTGTTAATTGCTCTTAGTACCTATAATAGGTAAGAGGGGATTCATTTTTTTCATATAATTGGCAGTTGCCTATGTACATTATACTACCTAGGATTTTCCAGAATACCCATGGAAGGTATGTACATGCAGGTTTTCCAGAAATGAGCAGAAAGCCTTTCAGCAACCAACATTCTTTATTTGTACAATTTTTGGAGTGTTATTGGAATATTATGTTGCACACAGTATTGTGGGGCCTGTACCTGTAGATTATTTACAAATTGATGGTCGAGAGTTTAGAACTTATTGTTTTGGTCTTATTTGCTGCAAGCATTACACCACAAAATTGTCATGTAGGCTGTAGATGAGACTTTAAAGTATTAAAATATATATATATATAATATTAAGTACACAAAGGATACTGCTACCTGTTTCTTCTTTTTTTTCCTCTTGTCCTTTTTTAACTGTTGTGAAATGTGGACTTTACTAAACATGTTATTCTGTGTTGAAACTTTTTTTACAAAGTATATCTGGCTTAGCCCCAATGCACTTTATCTGCTTTATTTGTATGTAACAAATAAAATTGCAGCCATGGTTTTGATTTATGTTAAAGCCATCCCTAGCACACAGTTAAAAGGAGAGGAAGACATATTTAGATGTTAGTATCAGAGCTCCAAAGGCATATGTAATATACAATGTATGCCAGAAGTTGCAGTCTGAGGCAGCAGACAGCTCAACTCCTTTCATTACACAGTTTGTTTCTGTTTTCCAAGTTATTAGAGAAGATTCTCCATCCTAATTGGAGAAGGGCCTGAAACTAAACTGGGGCAAAAAAGCTACAAGAATAGCTCAGGATCTGAAAATTGTCTTATAATGAGACGTGTAAAGTGTAGTTATTTTAACTAAAGATGAGAGATAATCAGCTGGTGCTGTGTAGTGCACTATACAAATATATAGATGATGGAAGATCAGAGGATAGGAGGCCCTTCTTGGAAGCAAAGAATTAATAAATCAGTCCAATGGATCCATAAAAAAGGTTGGGTGTAAATCTCAAATATGTTCTGCAGATTAAACAGAAGCAGCAGGTTTGTAGAAACTACCAGGTAGGCGTTTGTGGCTGGCTTTGCAAGAGACTCAATGACACGTGCTGACACTCAGGTGAGTCCTTACTGCAGTTACTGTGTTGCAGCTCACTAGCTGGTTGTGTTCATCTCTGAGACTCCTGCAGTTGCGAAGCTTTGTGGTAGGAGAGGCCTTAATGTGATTCAAGCTAATATAGTATGAGTTTCAAAGGAACAAACAACTACCTGTTGCTGTAGTTCAGCTGAGTAGCTGCAATGTGATAAGTTACGGTATCTTGACTGGTAAGCGAAGGTCCCAGAGGTCTTTAGGGTTGTAATATACTTTGGGGAAATGCCATATTCTCTGGTCTCCAACCCTGACATTTTGCAGCAATTGTAAGTAATCGTATGCAAGCTAATGTGCAGTAACCAGATATAGGAATTTGTTTCTGGACTCAAATCCACTGTAAACCTCCATTGTGGGCTGTAAGAATCTCTGCTTTCCAAGTACTTTTTTGCAGGAGGCATGTGGCAGTTAGCTCCTTACACATTTGGATGTAAACATTGTACAGATCTACTTAACAGTGGATTTAAAATCCATTCTCTACTTTACTGTACACTACTGTCCCCCTGCAAAGAAGCTATAAGATCTGAAATTGCTTTGTGAAATAAATTTGTTTAGGCTCCATTTTGTAATGGAGAAGGTAAGCCCAAGAACTATGAAGTTACTTTCCCAAAGTTATTCAGTGGCAGAAGTAGGATTCACACTCAGTTCTCCATTCAGAGCACGACTAAACATCTCTTAGTGGAGACCAGAACATATCTCCCCAACTGAGCATTTAATCTTGGTTAATACTTTTCATCAAGTTAACTGAGCAAATAATAACTAGCATATAATCTTAACAAATGGTATTTTAAGGGTTGTATTCTGTTGTTGCAGGTGAAATAGGATGCTACAGAAAATGTAGGGAAATTCCAAGATATCTTTCAAAAATGAAAACATTCTATTTTGCAAATTTTGTGCAAAATCTGTAACTGTGCTGCTACGTGTGTCATAGTAAGAATAAAAGTAAGTTTTTAATATGGTACAGTTTTATTGGATGAATAAATTCAGTCCTCAGTCTTGGGCAAAGAATTTGTTAATGATAGCTTAGTTCCCTCCCTGCTCTGTTATTATCTTTATAAGTTCAAGGAAATAATCCCGTAAGTGACTAACTCCTTTCTTTCAAGACTGCCACAGCAGTATTTTCCTTTCAAAATTAGTATGGTTTTGCTGTTATAAGGAGGACTCAGGACATGGGTTTCCAAAGAAACAAGAGGTACCGTCTCCATTAGCTTCTTAGTTTCATATTCATTCAAGCAAAAGACATTGCCTCTGGTGATATTTAAACTGGCTTTGTTTAGTCAGCTGACAGTCTAATTCCAAAGATGTCCTTAAGAAGTCATGAACTAATTGGCAGTTCAACAAGAAGCTGGGGCTAAATAATTACTATGGGCCTGATCTTGAGAGCAGTTACAAACAGACATTTGTTTTACTGCCTACCTAGTCCTGTTTCTCTCGGTAGGAGGAAAGTGGGGTGCATTCGTTAGACCTGTGGTGTTTGAGTAAGCACACCTGCCATTTCTCTTTATTATATCCCATCCCATCCTAATAATGGCTTTCAAGATTTAATCATTAGAGTAGTATATGAAGATACAAAGGGTGCACAGACTTTATATCTCATTGATAAGTAAGAACATTCCCATATTATCCATTTGATATGTTTCAGGAGAAAAAGTTTGTGCATCCATAGCATGTGACAGTCACATTGGAAATAGAAATGAGATCTCCCAAGTGCCAATGTCTTCTGCAGTGGCTCCTGTCAGTGTGTATCATAGGCCTCAGTATTCTAGCATGCTGCCTGCTTAGTGTGGGACCCAGGATCCCACCATCAAATGCAGTGTAATACAGTTTTAGTGTTTGGTCTAGACCTTATGCTTAATGCTTAGTCCTTATCCCATATAATCTATGCTTTCTGATTTTTAACAGTAAAAGAATATTCACTTTAATAAAAGACAGTTCAAGTAGTGATACATTTTTCTTGTCCAGAAATGTTGCTGCTCTGCTAACCTGATTCAATATTAATGGGAAAAGTCAACAGGATAATCTATTATTTGCATGCAGCTCTAAATCTGTGTGACATTTTACCAAAATGGATCTGACAAAGAACAAAGAGCCTGCCTTAAAGAACTTAAAAGCTCTAGTCAGGTTTAACAAGTGTCTTGTGCATGTTATTGCCAATAGATTTCAAGAGAAAAAGAAATCAAAGAGGGGAGAGTGTAGAGTAATTAGAGGTGTGCTAAATATGGTGAAATTAGGGTGGATTAAACCTGGATAAAAGTATTAAAACTGTCAGTTTGGAGAGAAGGTTATGTAGGAGTAAGACATATTAATGCATGATCATCAGAAAGCATCAGACATATGAATAGGCCACTAATTATTGAGAATAAAGTAGAAATATAGAAAAAAAAATGAACCTTGATTTGTCTAATTTATAAATTCTGTTTGCTCTTCACTTCTTTTGGAAGAATAACTCTGAATTGGTCTCCACCATGCTTACTTTTACTACATATAGCTTGGTGATGCTTTGTGAATTCAAACACAATCCTCTCCGCGTTTTCATTGTTTCTTGTCTATAACCACCCTTTTAAAAAGAAGTCCAATCCAGGATTTCTTGTGCTTGTAATAATGGAAGAGGAGGCAGGGGGGCTTTTAGACAAAAAGAGCAGCACAGAGCCACACAAAACTGCATAAAATTAAATCAGGAATAAGGACTAAATAAAGTTCTTCAGAAGTCTTAAAAATAATGTATTGTCCTGTACAGTTACTCCACAGTACTGTAACTGAATGGGGAATTTACTCAAATGAAACCTTTAAAGGGGGTCACAAATGAAAAAGTCAGGAGGGAAATATCTTAATTGATTTTATTAGAATGAAGAACATTGCCATTTTAAGATACCCTACATCCCACAATGTAAAGTATATGTAAGCAAAGTGCCCTCATGGCCAAGAAGGCCAGTGGCATTTTGAGGTGCACCAAGAAGAGTGTGGCCAGCAGGTCGAGGGAGGTTCTGCTCCCCCTCTACTCTGCCCTTGTGAGGCCTCATCTGGAGTCCTGTGTGCAGTTCTGGGCTCCTCAGCTCAAGAGGGACAGGGAACTGCTGGAGAGAGTCCAGCGCAAGGCCACCAGGATGATCAGGGGACTGAAACATCTTCCTTGTGAGGAAAGGCTTCAGGAACTGGGTCTGTTTAGTCTGGAAAGGAGGGGACTGAGGGGGGGATCTCATTAACATTTACAAATATCTAAGTGTTGGATGTCAGGAGGTTAGGACATCCCTTTTTTCTATGGTATCTAGCAACAGGTCAAGGGGTGATGGGATGAAGCTGGAACACAAAAAGTTAAATATAAGAAAAAACTATTTTACTGTTGAGGTGAGGGAGCCCTGGCACAGGCTGCCCAGGGAGGGTGTGGAGGCTCCTTGAAGGTCCTCAAGACCCACCTGGACATGTTCCTGTGCGACCTGATCTAGGTGGAGATGCTTCTGCAGGGGTATTGGACTAGATGATCTCTAAAGGTCCCTTCCAACCCTACCATTCTATGATTCTATGATAAAGTTCTGGTAGATGTTGATGGATTAATTGAGATTTGTTCTATGAACCTTGTCACTGTACCATTAGTATCATCTTCTTACCTGGACTCAACAGAAAGGCTGATAATGTGATGGAAAGTAGAATAAATCTTCTCCAATGCTGAAAAGCGTGGGGACTCCAGACAGGATCCCAAGATGTTGGGGTTTTTAAGGCATATTTTTTAAGGCAAATTTTAACAAAAACCATGAGTCATTAAAAATTTCTATGGGATTTCACATTCTATTAAAGAAGCATGCCAGAGAAACAACTGTCACAATGTTCTGTAATATTCTTTCGCAAGTGAAGCCCAAATCTACTGAACTTCATAGAGCAAGACAGTTACCTTCTTTTGTGTGTGTATGTTTCAAATCGAAATGAATGTAATCAATTTAGCCTTTTCCACCCACCTCTTAATGTCAGCTTCCTGAAATTGAACGATGTCATAATTATAGAACTTTTTAATCTGTTTGCATCTTTCAGTAACAAAAGTCCCTAACTTTCCTGGTAAAGAAAGGAACTGTAACTATTTTTGAAGCCCGGATATCCCTCTCTAATATCATTTTAGAGTTCATTTTGATTAACACATTAACTTCCTGTTAGAAAAGCAAACAATCGTGAAAAAAACAAATAGAAAACTCCTCACATCCAATGAGTGTTGACGTGAAGACAGTGAAATCTGTCTTCATTCATCTAATCCTCTGCCCATAAGGCCATTTAAGAAAGTGTTCTTTTTCCAGAGAGGGCTGTTTTGTCTGTGTGCTAAGTCACGTTACTTTTAAGGCCAAGCAGCTCATGTTTTCAGAAGAGCTCTGTTGTCTGTGGGTTACTGTCATCCTTTTTAATCCCTGTTAAGGTTGAGGTTCAGTAAATGGACTGGTGTAACAGCTTCTGCCCTAGAAACTGTACTTTTTTCTTATTGTTTCCCTTTCATCCACTGTGCTCTTGAGAACTTCTGCATTATGCTGCTGCTGTTTCAAGGACAGTCCGTGTAATTACAGCAGAGCAGCTTGCTTGGAGCAGGAGTTTGTACACTCACTGGCTGACATTTACACCTTGCTCAAAGACAGGCAATACCAGACTCCACAGCTGACATGAATTATGTAACGTGATGGAAAGTGAAGGCCCTCCCTACGGAAATACATCACACCACACCTGAAGTTAAGCGGCTAGTTCACACTGAAATGCTTGTTACTCTGGAGAGTTGGTAGGCATGACCCCAAGAGCTTGGCTGTAGCAGGTAGGGAGAGATGATGAGACCCTGCAACACTGACAGAAACTCTTCTGCATGTGGATTCTCAATGTCATGGTATGTCATATACAGTAGCAAAGAAAGTGCAGGAAGATTCCAGCAGAAGGAGGCCAAAGGAGAGGAAATCTCAGCTGCTAGGAAACACTGCTTTCAGTAAAATTGTAATCTGAAAGTAATCTTTAAGTGTAGTTAAATGTAAGCATTGCCATTTTTATCCTGAAATGTTGATATCCATACATACTGAAATGGTAATTTACCCAAAGTGAACAGAAAAGAAGGTTTGTTGTGATCAGTCACAGTTCTTTAGACAATTGAGTTCACTGCTGCTGCAAGTTATGTATCTCCATTGACTGACAGAATTTTACCTGCTCATGGTGATAAGAAATTTGGCCTTTACTATTTAAAACTTCAATAACAAAATGATGTATGGATAATTTTATATTTGAAAAGTGAGTTTACAATAATGATTTTCCCAGGGTGGATAATGATTGAGTCTAGGCTTAATGAAATCATATTTCCAGACATACTGTTGTCAAGCCGGGATTTAAAGACACAGTAAAGGTGGAGGTGTGGAAGCAATATGAGGGTTTCAGAGTAGAGTTTCAGTTTTGCTGAGCTGTTGACCAAAGGGAGAGAACAGGAAATATGTGAGAGCACTCATAGGAAGAATACTTCTGTCTAAGGGAAAGATCAGTGACCAGTGGCAGAGTTGTGGCACAGTTGTAATTAACAGCTGAAGAAAGAGTAAACAGGCATAAAATTCAAGTTTCTGTTTAGTCTGGGCAAGTTTGAATCCCAAAAGCGGGAAGTTAAAGACACTGGATGTCAGAGAAGCAGGATGAAATAAAACTAAGGGCAAATAGTTTAAAACATTTTATAACAGCACATAACTAACCTGTGGAAACCTTTTTGGAAAACACAGTGATTAGAAAGCTTAGTAAGAACAACAGCAGTCAACATTTCTATTAACATGTGTCCTGTTCAAAGCCTGGAAAATAAAAACTTGGCTGGAAAGCATTAGACTTTCAGTCATAAGCCAGCCCTGTCACTGACAGGGCATTTATCTTAAGGGCTGATTATTACATATTTGTTCCTTTATTAGTCATTATTGCAAGGTCTGATTTATCTTGTTGAAACTGGCAAGTTGGACCTTACACTGTTAGTTTAGCCCAGTCAGGCAATACCCATGTTGTGATATGTTTTCATGAAACCCAGAATCTTCAAAAACTAGGACTGCAGGTCCAGGATATGTATACTCCACAGCCTTTGCTTCCTTATTCATTCGGTTTGGACAAATACCAAAAGATTTCTGAAACTCTTTGTTGTCTGCCAGTGAAGAAATGATTACAAACCATGCTGTATTTGCTTAGTATCTCATGAGCTTGTTCAGCTTGGAAGGAAGCATTAGAACAAAGCCATGCTGTCCTTTGTAGAGGAATGGGGAAATGATAGTTATGTGTGTTACTGGGCTGACAAGGCTTGACTGTGACATTGGACGTTGACCAGCATAGAGCTTTTATCATACTTCTGGGAATACCAATAGTCCCAAGTATTTCTGCATGAATGAGTGCAAACTATTGAACTCGGAAGTGAAGTGGTTTCAGAGAAGTATGAGGTTTCACATTTAGTGTGCCACTTAAGCCCAGCTGCTGCTTCGGTGAGGCTTTTTGTGGGAGTAACATGGCTGGATGACTTCTGGACTATAGTTAGCATTTTAGGAGAGCAGGCAGTGCAAACATGATACCATACTGCTCACAGGGATCTGTCCTGAGTGTTCACAACTGTTTATGGATTGGACTTATGAAGAAATTTGTGTACAATCGCCTAGAAAATACTCTTTTATATGTAACAGTCTCTGTCAGTGAAGTTTGTAGAAACTTGCATCTAGCGTGGACTGAAAAAGATAGCCTCTACACTTGACCTGAGTGGTTATTTGTTGTTTTGAAGTGTCTTTTTCCCTGTTTGCCAGAGAGCTGTATAGTAATGTAGGTCCGGGGGGAATTTTCAGCTAGAATAAGAACCCAGATCTCTTTGAAAGTCAAATGTAATATTAACATCATGCAGCTGTGGTTAATTCTGTAAAATGGTTAAAATCCTTTCTTGAGGCAAAGCATATTTAATTATTGCTCCCAAAGCCCTCAAGAATATGCAATATGCAAGAAGAATACCGATAGCTGCGATTTGCCAGGAAAAAAAACTGTGTTTCCAGATACTCTGATACTCTGTGTTTCCAGAGTATCAGACAAAATCCTAAAGTAGATACGATTCACTATCTTGTTTTGTAGTCTCTAAGAGAAGTCTGACAGAGTAGATGATGTTAGGATGGTCACATGCAAAAAGAGAAAACCTGTTAGGTGCAGCTGTTTAATTTGTTCCTTTATAACAGAACATGAGGACACTCAAAGATAAGAAGAAGCTGTTTTAAAATGAAATTGCAGTAGCATTTGAACACAATTAATCATCTAGAGAAGGTTTGTTACAGTTTCCAATTAGTCTTGTCCTTTAGTAATAAAAAAGAGGACACTTAAAGCAAAAAGATAACAATTGCTAAATCAGGAAGGTAAGAAAGTAGATTACACAAACAACATTTAATCAATTCGCAGCAATCTCATGTCCACAGCCTATTATTGAAGCAGATAGCTTAGTAATTCTTTAGAAAGGTGTCAGAGTGAGAATAGTGAAAGTACTTAAATTAATTTAGATTATTGAAAAAATCTAATTTTGTTAAAAATGAACTGTATTATATATTCATTTGTGCTGCAAAAATAGGTGATGTTTTCCTCTCAGACATCAGCAATAAACACTATTAGAAGCAGAATACTGGATGAAATAAGTAAGAGAGATGCTGATAACTTCCTCTGCCCTTCCTGAGCACTGTTTCTAACTGGGCTTGCTCCAAAGCTTGTTTATAGTTCTGAGGCTGAATCAGACCCTTGTAGGCCTCACTGGCTTTGGTTCTGCCTGAAGAGCTCTTACCAGCATCTGAAGCCACCTGCGCTTGGACCAGAAAGTCTACCTTTAAAAGCGAGTACTGCTGAGTTCCTCATGCTCATCCTTCAGATGGGCATGCTGGCTGTAACTGATTTATTCTTCATACTTCATTTAGAATAAATTGGTGTGTAATATCTGTGCTATCCCTGTGCATCTCATTCTAATCCAATCTAAGACTCCTGCACATTGCAGAAAGGTCAATAGATAGACACAGAATTACAGAATCTTAAGGGTTGGAAGGGACCTCAAAAGATCATCCAGTCCAACCCCTCTGCCAGAGCAGGACCACCTAGAGTAGATCATACAGGAAGTAGTCCAGATGTGTTTAGAATGTCTCCAGAGAAAGAGACTCCACAACACATCTGGGCAGCCCATTCCAGTGCTCCCTCACCCTCACAGTGAAGAAATTCTTCGTTGTATTTCTTTGGAACCTCTTATGTTCCAGCTTTTACCCATTGTCCCTTGTGCTGTCATTGGACATCACTGAGAACAGCCTGGCTCCATCCTCCTAACACCTGCCCTTTACATATTTGTAAACATTAATGAGGTCACCCTTCAGTTTCCTCCAAGCTAAAGAGCCCCAGCTCCCTCAGCCTTTCATCAGAAGGGAGATGCTCCACTACCTTCATCATCTTTGTGGCCCTGCACTGAACTCTCTCTAGCAGCTCCCTGAACTGAGGGGCCCAGAACTGGACACAATATTCTAGATGTGGTCTCACAAGGACAGAGTAGAGGGGGAGGAGAACCTCTCTCGACCTACTGCCCACAGTCCTTCTAATACTCCCAGGAGACCATTGGCCTTCTTGGCCATGAGGGCACATTGCTGGCCCATGCTCATCCTGCTGCCCACCAGGACCCCCAGATCCCTTTCCCCTACACTACTCTCTAAGTGTTCATTCCCCAACCTGTGCTGGTACATGGGGTTATTCTTTCCCAGATGCAAGACTCTACACTTGCCCTTGTTGAATTTCATTCGATTTCTCACAGTCCTGGGAACAGAGAACATTTGTAACTCATTTTGGCTTGTTTGTTTGGGATCTTTTAAAGTGAGGTTCGGGTATTGACAATTACATTAAAACATGCTTAGTTTTTGCTTAGGTTCAGACCACTGTTTGGCACACCAAAATAATGTGTGATCTGTTCACACTAACTTTTATCAGTGGAAACTACCTACTGCTTTGTCTTAATCTTCAGAAAATTTAGGGATGATGGTCATTCAGTAAAGAAATCCTGTCACACTATTGGGCAAACCACATATCTTCCTGTGCTTGGAATAGTTATTAAGAGATCTGTCTGTCCTTCCATGAATTACTTATAGGAAAAGTAAAATATGTCCAGAACCAGAGTTTGTGAAGGTTACTGCCAGTCTGACTTCATGTTTATGCTGTTTGTTTTATCTGTGGGTCAGGATCTGTACCTGTTGGATGCAGTTCACTCAAAAGGGCCATTTAACCATTGTCAGAATCTCATTGTGTATAGTAATCACTTCATGGAAATCACAAGATCTTTATCCCCCAATCTGAAATGTGAAGGAAGAAAACAAACATCAGAGAAGAAAAAACATTAAGCAAGGCTGCCCAAATAGTTTGAATTAAGATAAATAGGCAATACAGCATGTGACTGGCCACTAACATTAATTTCATTTTATTTACTTAGAAAAAAGAAGAATGGAGAAGAAGAACAGCCAAAGTCCTCTCTCAGTAATCAGTACCGAATTGTTACACCCACTTTCCAGTATAATATGGACTACAAGAAAGTTGGCAAATGTATTATTATAAACAACAAAAATTTTGAAGACAAAACAGGTAATGTTCTTCCTTTGATGATACTCTTTACAGACTTCAGTATTTTTATACTTTCATTAATC
Source organism: Colius striatus (assembly GCF_028858725.1). Classification (NCBI taxonomy): domain Eukaryota; kingdom Metazoa; phylum Chordata; class Aves; order Coliiformes; family Coliidae; genus Colius; species Colius striatus. The sequence continues at coordinate 30,327,842 of NC_084766.1, forward strand.
AATAAGCATCTTATTTTTAGGACATGGAATTTTAATGAAGGTATTTCTCTTTTTTGTTAGAAATTTATTCCTCTTCTTTAACACTTATGTTAGAGCAGCTCTTTGCACCTTCTTTGCAGTATGTGTTTCAAAGAGCATGTCACCTTGCTCTATCAACTTTAAAGTAAACCTTTGTCCCAGAGTTTAAGACTATGTTGTTAAAACGTGAACTCTGGCATCCGCAGCCCATATTTTAACTTCCCTGTCCCTGAGCTACAGCCATGAGCTACAAAAGGTAGTAAACAAAAGGTAGTTACAAAAGTTAGCACAGTTTTAACTGGGCTCTGTTCACAGTCTTGCATTTAACTTTTCAGGCTGTGTGCAGTTTCAAAGCAGACAGATACTTGTGGTATAGTCAACTTCATAGGTCTTCTCTTATAGACTTGGCAGACATGCTGATTGTTTACTCCAAAGAATTTACATCAGTTTCTTTTCTGTGTTTAACCTTTTCAACAGTTTTCTCTTGGGGTGCTTTATGCACGTGTAACATGGCATAAGCAAAAGGAGATAGACTCATCCTCAGAGGTCCTATGTTGCAAGGTGCTGGAGACATGCCTACATTTTTCAGGATAAGATCATGTTTAACATTGGGCCTGGTATTATTTTGCATTCAAATGAATCTCACAATTTGTTCTCAATGCCGAGAATGCTGCTCGAGGGTCGTTTGAAACTCCTGTCACCATGACATTGTTTAGATTTATGAATTATAAACCTAAAAATTTACCTTTGAACACGTGAGTTATTTTGAACTGTGGAATGTGCCAATCAATCGTGTTCTTTGTTTTCTGCCAGGAATGGGTACCCGCAATGGCACTGATAAAGATGCTGGAGATCTAGCTAAGAGTTTTAGAAACTTAGGTTTTGATGTTTACACCTACAACGACCGAAGCCGTGATGATATGGAAAAATTATTGAAGCGAGGTAAAAATTTACAGTCATAGAATAACTCAGAGCAGAAAAGGCCTTTGGAAGTCACCAAATCTACTCCCCACTCAGAGCAGGTCAAATTAGAACGGTTTGCTTAGGCCCCACTACATTTTCTGTATAGGAGTCAGCCTCTGAATGAGATGCACTTAATTCCCTGCTTCTTTTTCCAACATCAATTCAGAAAGACACAGATTTTTTCTCATACTAGGTGAAGTGTTTGTCCTGTGGATTAGGTGGAGACCCTTGTTGTATTACATAGAGTCCAGCCTGTTGGCTCCAGTGGGCTAGACTCAGAGTCAAGTGAAGGATGCATTCATGTATTGAAAGTACTCATCACATTGTTAAAATGTGGATTGTGGCATGTTTATCCACTCCTTATGCTTTGCAGTAGAGGCCCAATGTATATTTAGTCTCAGAAAAAAATGTGCAATTTTCATTTAAAATGTTGCTTTTTTTGGCTAAGAGGTATTTGTTTTGTAGCTGCTGAGGAGAACCACAGTGATGCCGCTTGTTTTGCCTGTATCCTTCTAAGCCATGGGGAAGAAGGCCTCATCTATGGCACTGATGGACCCATGGCTATCAAGAGTTTGACTGCGCTATTCAGAGGAGACAAGTGTAAAAGCCTTATAGGCAAACCCAAATTATTTTTCATTCAGGTAATAACCCTAAGGTAAATATATTCTCCAACTGCTGTAGTGAGAAAAACAGGCTATGTTGGTTGTCTGCTCTGGAAGAGCCCTGTGAATATACTGTCACTGAAAATTTGTACATGTTTTCTCTTTGTGCATGGTAGTATATTAACTTCAATGCAGAAAGATAAACTCCCTCTTGTGTAGACAAAGCTGAGGACAGTGTTTGATTGTCAATAGAAATAATACTGTCCAGGTCTCTGAGTTAAAGGCCATCTCTACAGCTTACTGCATTCTGCTAAAAGAAGTAGTTTCTTCTCTCCCTTGGTAGCCTAAAAATTTATATTGCATTATTGCATTAGCATACAATTAATTGCATATTACCTAAGCTTTTGAAGACACCTGTTTCAGACAGTATTGACTAACACACCATGGGTCTGAATTGTCTTTTTTTATCACAGTATTACTTATGTATGGGAGTTGCAGCAGATGTGATTTTCCCTAAGCTGTTCCGTCAATTAATCCTCAACCTCAAAGTGAAAGCTGTATCTATTTTAAACTCTTCATGCTATTAAAGCAATATTTCTTTTAAATAAAAGTTTGGAATGGGTACTTGTTTGCCTTTAAAATTATCTTAATAAAGGCACCAACTCATGTGATTTAAGCCCATCAGACTGGCATTTTTTTGCAAGAGCTGTCAGTCAAAGCTGCTGATCTGGAGCTGGAACTTACCAACCTGGACTGTGATCCCAGCATGCCCTTAGCTAAACCACACAATCAGGAGGAAATTAAGAATAAAAGAGAGCAATGGAAAAATGTAAAAAAATGCAATAGGTGGTCAAACAGTGGAACAGGTTGCCCAGATTGTAGAGCCTCCATCTGTGGAGATATTCTAAACCCAACTAGACACTGTCCCAGATGTCTGCTGTAGCTGTCCCTGCTTGAGAAGGGGGTTTGGACTAGATGATCAAAGGATGTGAGTTCTGTGAGTTCATTCTGTGAGATGTGGTGCTACAGCAGTGTGTCAGGAACCAGAGACAGTGTGTAGTCCACTATAAAGAAAATGTCTGCAAGTAACACTGTAAAAAACATGGTGTTAATACTTGTGTTCTGATGCTGACTCGGCACTTTGACATCCCACTGAGATCTACAGCCTGTAACATCATGACCTGCCTTTACTGTAAGTGATGTGTATTTTAAAATGGGTAAGCTGGTAACTTTATCACAGAGCAATTAGTTGTCACTGAGAATAGCATTTCTGCTTCTAATACATGCATAAAACTGTAGCCATTAAAGAATGTTAATGAATACTTATTTTTGTAACACCTTGTTTCTCCTTATTGAACAAGTTCTCTTTGTGTTCACTCCTCTCAGGCATGCAGAGGTTCTGAATTTGATGAAGGTATACAAACTGACTCTGGGCCTGCAAATGACACTCTGGAAACAGATGCCAATCCAAGATACAAGATCCCAGTAGAAGCAGATTTTCTGTTTGCATATTCGACAGTTCCAGGTAAAGGAAAGGGAGCCAGGGTGGGGACAGAAGCCTAAAAACATATCACCCGTATTGACTTGATTGGACAGTGAGTCTTAATGGCACAGCCGGTAGAGATGGTGAAGGCAGTACTATTTTCTGGGAATCCTGTCCCTCCGTGGTTCAGTTTAGTGAGTATGTTGACTATGTGATGAAGACAGGAAAAGGAAAAGTCAGAGTTCTAGGAGAGGAAAGCCATGAAATCTTACTTCTTACAGTTTCTCAAATGCAAAAATACAGAATGGTACTTCAGTAGTTTGAGGTTTGGACAGCTAATATATATTGTTGTCCGCTTTGAAGAAGTAGAATACATGACACAAGTGATAAAAATTAAACTTTCTTTGTGTGTATTGTTACTCTTCTCCCAGAATCTTTCACACAAGTCAATATGTATCTCTCTGCCATTCCATTCTTCAGCACAGGATAATCAGGAAAAAAAGGATGGAAAATAACCTCATGTACTTTCTTCTCTGTCTTTCCTGTAAGGTTATTACTCCTGGAGGAATCCTGGAAGAGGCTCCTGGTTTGTGCAGTCTCTCTGCTCTGTGCTAAATGAGCATGGAAAACAACTTGAAATCATGCAGATCCTCACACGGGTCAACTATGTGGTTGCCACGAATTTTGAATCACAGTCTGATGATCCACGTTTCAGTGAGAAGAAGCAGATTCCCTGCGTGGTCTCTATGCTCACTAAAGAACTTTACTTCTGAAAGTGTATTGTCAGAATATGGTTTTGGGTGGAGATTTGATTGTAAACTGGAGCAATACAGTTTTAACAACAGAAATGTAACTACACTAGGTTTTTTATATTGTATAAGCTGGGGTATCTGATGGATGGACAATGTGCAAGTATGCAAGATTTTAAAGAAGAAATAAATGCTGTGGGCCAACCTGGCAGCTAATGCTAATTATGGCATCTTGATTTCCCTTAGTGTGGTTGTCATGGTTTATGGATACTGAAGATGTTCTGAGAGTCAGCTACCTGACCCATTCAGGTTTATTCCAGAAAACAGATTCTAAATTAAAAAAAAAAATAAGCCTGGTGATTTCATCTTTACTTTCACTACTAGCTCATGGAACCATAACTTCCTTGGAAGTATTGGGCATATGTCCAGTGATAAAAGTTTGTACCTATTTAAAAGGATTTTTACCTGATACATTAATTTCCTTTTTATGAACATTATAAATGAAGACTAGTGGTTACTCTGTGCTCAATCTGGAAATCAGTTACTTAGCACTCTAGTGTAAGATGGATAAACAAACCCTCAGTATTTGTAGGTGATTTACCTGAATAGTATGGAAATGTGACAAACAGAAGAATCAAAACGAAAATCTTGGTGAAGGATTGGCAAACTGTAATTGGGTGATGCCTTATTAAAGAGGCATTGTAAAGATTGACAATTAAGGGATAGAACAGCCTGGAACAGGTATTGCAGTTTTACTGCTCGTAGAAATAAAAATGTCTGCTTATTGATTCAGATGTTTTTAACCAACAGAATGTTAATGCCAAGGTGCTGTTCTAAAACATAAAGATTTAATGTTGAAATGATCAAGCTGTATGTTCCAGTAACAAATATATGTTTAGTTATAACTTCTATTTGTGATGAGTTTTGCAAAGACTGGAAATAATTACTTGAATCAGAAACCAGAAGTGCCTTTTTAGTTTCTGTAGGGTCTTCATTTTCTATTTTGGAGTTATGTCAGTGATGTTTATATTCTTACTTTTTATATTCTCTTTACAGTTGGTAGCTAGCTCAAAAAAGAAACTTTAATGGTTTGGATAAACTGATAAAGCCTTTTCCCACTTAATGTACTCTTTTGAAATCTTTTAAAACAATAAGTGCGTGCCATTAAAGCCAAGTTACCAAATTATTAAGTTTATTTTCTTACAAATACTGTGACATACTGGGGCATATATTTTTTTCATAAGTCAAATTTTCAGTTGTTTGAATTAAATGAGTATCTTATGGATGTCTTCAGCATGAAATCAATAAAAATGGGTTTTTTTAATTTCCTACGAATATCTGCATGTTTGTCAGTTTGATGAAATGAAAACCAATGGAAATACATCCCAAAACCTTTCTCAGCTAAGAATGTAGATGGTCTTGGTCATCTTTTCGAGATGAGGCTTACAGTGTCCGTTGAAAAGTAGTTTAGACAAGTAAGCTGGCATCGGGTGACCTGGGTTAGGCAGGCCATGTCCTCTCTTAGAGGAAACCAAAATTATTGAAAATATTATGATGGAAATATCCTGCTCTGCCAGTGTTCAATCTTGCCCTCTGTATAAAATGTCCTTTTTTTCAGCAAACTGCACAGTGGTCTAGCAGTTCATATGCAAATGGTGCTCCTATTACTTCTGGCAAATCGCTCCATCTTCATCTATTTTCTGGCATTGGAGATATTTCTGTTTTACCATGAGATATGTGTCTAGTCAACATTTCCGTGTTCTTTACTCCACTAGAAGCTCTTTCATGTCTTTGTAGTCCATTACTGTTTATTTGCTTAAGGTTTAGCCTGTCTTTAAATTTCTGTTAAATTTCTGACATTCCCCTGTCTCCAAAACTCTGCTTTTACTCAGATACATTGTAGCTCTGAAGCCAGAGAGCCTTGGGAACAGTAGAGAAGCGAGTAAGGGTTCTGAAACAGGTCATTTCAGTTTTTAAAATAATGCCAAAGAATGCTAATAGTCTAACAGGTAAGGAGCACATTTCGTCTTGTGTAGTGCTCTTAAAGGTTTTTTGAGAATGGTATTTATTAAAAGCTATAGCAAATTTATTAAAGTTTAGAAGCCTTGGGAAAACAGACCAAAAAAACACCCTAGAAATAATGCCTGGTTCAGTCTACAGGGAACTGCTGGGAAAGAATCAGATGAGATAATATTAGTGAGTTTCCTCTGTGATTAGGAAAAGCTCTTGCCCTATTGGACATAATGACTAAGGGGAAAGTAAACCCAAACATGGACAGAGAGGGTCTTTATCAGATTTTGTTGTACATTTACCATGACAAACACTAAATAAGGACAGCTTGGGAATTTCCAACTAATAGGTGAAATGGGAGCTGCCTGTCTGAGAAAAAAGGCAAAGTGGTAGTGTTATTTGAAGCTCTTCAGTGTTCTGAAGTGGCAAGCCAACAAAGTGCACTCAATGTTTCTAAGAGGTCTCTTGGTGGACCAAAGGTTTCCTGGAAAAAGGTGGTAATATGGCACAAAGGAGCACTGCTGCTGACTTGCACTGAAAGGAAGAAGTTGTGGCTGAATCTTAAACAACCTTAGGCCTAGTTGTAGTTTATGACATATACAAAGATCAGCATAAAATACCTGAAGACAATACCAGAGAGGAAAGCAACTTGGAAAGACAGAGTTGCAGTGAAAGAAGGAAGAACAGCCATTCCTTTATGTGGGGAGCAGTGTCTCTGCTAAGTGGAGCATGTCCAAAAAACATTAATATTATTTAAGAAGAAAATTTCCCACTGACAGACATCCCATCTGACCAGTGATGTTTACATGCTGACGGCTGCACCAGCTCCAGAGCCTGAAGCAACACAGTCAAAAAGGAAGCCTGACCCTTTCACTTAAGCAAGGCCAGGTAGCTATAGGGCGTTTTAGCTTCTTTCCTGATCAAGTTTATAACTGTTTTCTGTCTAAATGCAAATCATTTGCCATCTGTAAGATTATATTGGCTTAGTGTGTAAACTCATGATCATTAACGATACACTGGATGTTTCTGGAGAGAACTCAAAAATGTCACCTATAACCAAGACAGAGACTGACCCTAAAATGAAAGTCCATTGTGATTACATAGGAGGCATAAGATGCCATTTCACCCTTGGATATGTTGGTAAATGCTGCTCTTCAGATCCAAACTTGGTTACATTTTATGGTATTTTCTGATCTTTTAGGGTTCTTAACGTTGCTTTTTTGTCCAGTCATGGGTGGATAATACATTTTGGACACAGCTCGGGGGGAAAAGAAGGGACTGTTTAGAAAGCTGAGCCAACAAAAACAAGCTGCCTCCAGACCTTTTTGTGCATGGGAGATGTTTATGGCTGCCTCAAATGGGCATTGTTTTTCATCACTTCAATGTTAATATTAATCTTCTGGATTTCCCCTTTCAGAATAGTTTTTCATTTGCTTCACGTGGCAGAAGCAAGAATTTCCTTGTGGGTCATGTTTCAGGGTGTTTGTGTTTTTACACAGACTATAAGAAGGCAGTTACAAAGCAGGGCAAGGACACATTGTGTTTTGCTGCAGGAGGCAATGCAGGGAATCTGGATATATTGAAAGGTGTGCTTCTCTAAAACCTGCTACACCAGAAAGACATTTTGCCTGTAAGTATTAACACAGTTTGTTTTCCTTATCTTCTTATTATATTTTTGAAGTTTTATAATATCTTACATCTTAATAATTCGAAGCATCAGATCTCTTAATGCCAGGCATACAAAAATCTGAGAAGGTATAATCATGGAATTGGCATTGTCTGTTCTGAATTAGACATAACCTGTTTAAAATGTTGCTTTCCATTAAAAGACAATTAAACACCATGAATAAAAACCTTTCCCCAAAATGCAGAGTGAGATAACACAACTGTAATCTCACAGCTTTTTGCCTTCCAACTTGGAAATCTTGACTTTTACCAAGACTTAGAAGAGACTCTTATCCTGTCATAGGCTCTTGCTTTAGGAGGATTGCATCGTGTTTTTATCATGGTGACTGACAGTCACACTGAAAAGAATAAAAAACTGCCTTTCATTGCAAGCCCAGGTGTGTGTCCCTACTATCAACACTAACAATTTGACTTTGTTTGCACTGATCTTTAGTTTTGGAAATTGCTTTTTTGTCCATTTCTTTGGTAGGCAATAGATGAAAACCCTAGAAGTAATTTTTATAACAGTTTTATCGCAGCATTTATACAACAAATCTCTTTCTCCCAAAAAGGCAAAAGTCACAAAGGTTTCTCCTCCTAAAGAAACCCATCCAAAATGCAGGCAGAAATGCTCTGCAGAGATCTCTGGTGGGCCTAACTTTGCAGTGGGTCATTCTGATTTACAGCATGGTATTGCCTGGAACAAGAGGTGTGAAACTCTACAATTAGTTTTGTGTCAGAGGTAAAATTTTGTGTGTAAACCCACTCCATGTCAGGTGAGTGGGGCCAGAAAATAACCATCTATTGCTGACCACCCCTCCTGACTCTATGATGTTTACTTCTGGCACCATGGAGTGAATCACTGAAGAAATAGAAACAAAGCAAACTCCTTAAATCTCTCAGTCCAGCCAGGGAGCTCAGCAAAAAACTAGAGAACAGCAATTGCAGTCCAGATTTTCTCAGAGGAGTCTATGAGCTTCAAGTGACACACACTGGAGACTGTGTAACTTCACTGTAACTAACAGAAAACTTCAAGCAAAGTTACTAAAAGGACAAGATTTGATCTTGCAAGGAATGAAAGCTGTGGGGTAAGACAAAGGGACATGTTGAAAAGTTTCCTAAATGATGCTGCAGACAGATATGGTATTACAAATTGGAAATGTAACTATATGAGAGAAGCTGGATCTGGCTATAAATAAGCACACGAGAGATAATAAAAGAATTATCTAGCATGCCAAATATAAGTACTGTGCATGCAATGGATTGGGAGGGGTGCAGAGCTCACATAGGAACTGCAAAGTAATAGCAATGCTTTGGAGATGTGGCTCTGTTTTCCTGACACCTAAATGCTGTTCTCAAAGGAAACCACTGAAGGGGAAATTACCTTAAAAAAAACTGCAATGAAAATCCATTAACAAACCCACTTTTACCTTCTAAATGCTCTATTACTGTGTCCTTGCCCTTATAAAATCCTGCAGACTGCTGTCTACACACCTTGTTAAAGGGTTATTTAACAAAACTTAGGAGAAGTCCAGGGTGCATTCTGCCTCCCTGCCAGGCTCTGTTCCCATCTCTACCACAGCTTGCCTATGCTAATGAGCAGGTTATTTAATTTCTTCTCAGGTTTACAATGAAATTCTCATTTCCCCAGTAATATTGGAGAAGACATTGCAAAAATGAGTTGATTTAAATAAAACCAGATGCTCACTGTTTATCCCTCTGAACAACAATACTAATCTACCTCTTAGCTGTGGAATTTAATTCATCACTGCTCATAAATAGCTCAGAGGGCATTGTATAAATACTACTCATTTGCAAATTATAATAATTACCACAGCATTATAATGAAGATTTTCTAAATAGATTTTAAACTCTTTAGGCCAAGTTATGCATATTTTATCCTGATGACACTACTAAGGCTGTGTCAGAAACATATATGAGATGCAATATTCCTAGGTTACAGATCTTGTGTGTAGTCCAAAGGAAGGGGCAAAATGAAGTTCTGTCGGCAGGTCTCACCACTTCACCAGGAAAATTATCTCTTTGGCCTACATAATTTATTATCAATTATAACTTTAGGATTACATTAGAATAAATATGTTATGACCTACCTTATAATGTGTAATTTATAATACAGAAGATTATCATTATTTATGTAGATTATTATAGGTTTTTCTGTTTATTTTAGATAGTTTAATCATCAATATGACAATAAACACTCATAAGATGTTTGTTATTTTCTCAGGCAACTGTGTATCCATTGAAATGCTGCTCAGCAGCAAGCAAAGCAGAAGGAATTAGCTTCAAGGTTTTTTCTCTCTTTACTATCTGGCTGGAAGAAACAATTGGGATGGCTTCTACAAGTCAAAGAAATTCTGCAGGTACAAAACTTAATTTACTAAGATGTATCAGTAGTAAAGTTGAATCAGATTTCAATCTGTTCTTATCACTATACACTACCCTTCTCTTTGCCCTCCAGCTGCGAAGGATTTTATGGTAAACAATGGATGAAAAATGAGGGAAAACAACATACTGAAACATTTGGTGATTTCCCTGTGTCTTAATTTGACTCCCCTGCTTCCTTCCTTAAAGAATCTTTCCTAAATGCAACATTTCCCTTTGTAGCAGATTTTTATTCTTGCCCCTGACACTGATGTTGAACTGGCATTTGTAAAAAAAAAGTTAAAATCCTTAAAAATTACCTGGAACCAGTATCTCCAAGGCACTGATGATGAAACCTTACCTGCACTGAAGTCAGCAGTAAATAGGATTTCAGAACCAAGCAGTTTTTGCATCACCACGAAGTTTGGCCACGTGGTACTTCCCAGCACATCCGTATATTCTCTACTATCCCTTACTGGAAGATCCAAAATGAGGTTGACTGTGCTCCTTTCAGTCACTGGATTTTTAAAAGATCTTGGCTTTTTTTGCATGGATTATAGCTTAAAAAACAGAATGAGATTGCCAGTCCTTTCATTGGGTGTTAAAGGGCATTAATAAAACTCAGATTTTTGTCAGAAATCCACCAATGATTAGAAAATGTGAATCATAAACTACAGTTGACCACAGATTATGCACGGTCCTGAACAAATACACTGAGGTATTTTTTTCCCCCCAGAGCTTTAGGTCATGTTTTCTTACAAGACTTCTTCCTGTTGTCACCTCGTGATTCACAGTAAAAGATGATCTGTCCTTAGCTGTGATTGCAAAGCTACCCAAATGGAATGCCACCTACAGATTTCATTAGGTGGCTGTTTGCTGTCTTTCAGATCACTACTTTTGAAGTTAAATCAGGCTAGACTTCAGAAGTCAAATAAGAATTGTTAAATAAGACAGAGTCTCATGATACCTTTCAAGCCCTCTACATTGTCACTATTATTTATTTACACTTTGGGCCAGTTGTCAGCAGAAACATTGACATCAAGGAAGTATGGCCTGACTCAATGTATTATAGCCTTGATTTGCATTTGTCTTTTCTAGCTGTAATGTGTTATATAGCCATTTAAGCACAGAAACTCAATGCTCAGCAGGAATTTCAAGTTCAGGCAGATCCCGTTAGAGATTAATTGGCAACAAATTAAGTAACGGGTGCCGTTCATTTCTCTTTGATTAGAGAGAACTCAAAATGTGTTTTGCCCTGAAGGTGGAGTCTGCAAGCATGGCTTCCTCATCAAATCACCACCACTTCAGCTTTTCAGCTCACAGGTATGCTAGCACAGATGAGTCATATCTCAGCAATCTCAACAAGCATCTGTTATTTCTGCTATCTTGACTTTTAATGAGAGACAAATTGCTTTCTCTTGGGCAGAATTCCTGGAAAAGGCGTTTTTTCATCCTGTCCAAATCCAGCAAGGGTAATTATATCCTGAAGTATCTGAAAGGCCAGAACATAAAAGGCTCCATAGCTGTTGATCGGTATGTAGTGCAAATGCATCACCTTTTTACTTTAAGTCACGTATCAACGTTCTGGTTGTACAGACACTTGTTCCTGATTGAGGTTCTCAATCCAAATCCAGCTCAAGTCCAGAAAAGATTCCCTTGGGTTTTTGGAGGCTTTGGGTGCAATTTACAGTATGTGCTAGAGCATATATGTCAAAATAAAAATCCTAAATTGCCTTGCTGAAACTTGATACAGTCATGTGAGGGATTGTGGTGATGTGGTATCTGCAAAGCAGACATCTTGGCACCGTGATCCCAAAGCCTGTATTGCTGTAGGAGAAGAGATTTTATCTCCTGTGAGGAGAGTGCTATGCATTCTCTCATATGTAAGAATGGCCTATGCCACTCTTAGCTGAGGTACACAACCTTTCACATCTTACAGCTTCACAAAGTGCTTTGCAAGTTGTACTGAGGTCTCCTGGCTTTCATGTAGCCCTTTGGGCTGATGCTGGCTTCCCCCACTGCCTCTTACTCTGACAAGAAATTGTTCTGTTTGGGTTGGTTTGTTGTTTTTTTCTCTCACCAGAATGCCCAGTGCAGCAAGGCTGGGTGTCATGACTATATCAAATTAATACTCCAGGCTCTTGGAATTGCTAGGCATGGAGGTCACTAGGCTCACATTGCTGTTGTGCTTCTTTCATTAAAAGGATTTATGTTGTGAAGCTTTTGAAAAAAATCCATCTTGCTCAATGCTGTGTAGTTACATTATCACCATCATTATGGTTGCTATTGTTTTTACTAATTTAACTTCTTAGAAGATAATGGAAGTAACACTTCCATTGAAATATCAATTAAGAGTGCTTCTTGTCTATTCCTCTTCTACTCCATTAAAATACTGTTAACATACAATAAGTTTCAAATCAAATATATTGTTCTGTAATGCTTCAAAAATACCTGCCAGGAATTTTTTTTAGGGTCATTTCTTTCCAAGATTCTGTGTTAGATCAACAGCCCCTATTATTTTTCCAGAACAATAATGCAAAATTAACATGAGTCTTTGCAAAAGCTGATGAGGGGGTTTTTTGCTTGGAAGTTTTCTTCATTGAAAGACCATCTAGCTTGAATGCTTACATTTGTTTTCTTGAGATTTTTTTTCCCATGGTGAAAATGTGAACCTTTTCTATTGCAGACCTCATCATGTTCTGATATGTTTAGAGTAAAATGCACACATGTGTGTGTGGTTGTATGTCTGTATAGCTATATAGGATGTTTTATGTGGTTATGTTAACAGCATCATCAATATTGAAGTTGGCATAAGCAATTCTGAAGTCATGGAGGCAGTGAGGAAGATGTTTAAATGCCTTCCTGAACAGGTGATGTCCATCAGAACTGGAAACAGGTGTTACTATCTCATTGGGACCAGCAGGTAGGCATGGAAAGCTGTGAAAATGCAGTGTGACAGTACAGTTAAGCTCATGTAATGCTAAGCTGCTGCCCCAAGATCCTGTTCCTTCACAGCCTCTTCCATCCCTTCCTCTGCCTCAGCAACCAGTGGCACAGGTCTGGGATGAAATGATTTAGCTGATTGATCCAATGAAAAACTGCTCTTTTTTTATGTCAGGGTTTTTCCCTGTGGCTGAGTTAATTTTTGCTGGTTCAGGCAGGTGAGCTAACCTTCCCTACAGCCACATTGTTACAGCATCTAATGTGTGAAAGTAGTGGGAGCATGAGGCTGACAGTGGTAATGGCAGCAGCAGTACATCTATGTGGTGGTGCCATGTTACACTGTACTGGTTAAGGGTCAAGGAAGAGCAAAGAACTTTCTTTTCTCACCCAGCAGCTCCTGTGATTTAGGAAAGCTTCTGCTCCTTATGGATAAATCACAGGAAATAGTCCTGCTCTTCAAAGTAGGTTGTTCATCAAGGGAAGCAGATTGAAGGGGGGAATTCCCCCGAGGGAAAACAGATCCCAAAAGGAATGACTGAGGCCTTTACTGCAGCAGGGTGGTGTACTCCCTGCTTTCCCAGGCTGCAATCATTGGCAAGGGCAGAAACTGCTGCTGTCAGGGTGATCAGACAGAGCTTTGTTAGGTGAGAGAGGACATTTGACATAGTGCTCCTCTGCTACTGCTTCCCAGCTTCTCCCCTTCAGTTTCCCAGCCACAAGCATGTCAGGGGTTTTCTGCTTTCATGCAGAAGAGCAGCTGATGTGTGAAATACTGATAAGTAAGCACAGAAGAAAAACACGTACCTGTGTGTTACTTGAGCATACCCCATGCTTTCCCTAGGGCACTGCTCTCACAGCCCATGCTCAATGGGAAGGCTTCTAGAATTAATCCAACTAAATCCACCACAAACATGAAATGGGGCTTCAGGGGTCCTTTCATGACATATTTCTTATCCTGCTCTCTCAAACACATTCCCAAGCCTTGTTAGTTGTCTTTATGGCATTACTAGGCAGAGCAACATTACACAGAGAAAATGAAGCTGAAAGCACTGTCCCACCTCTCTGTCTCTCTTCCTCTCTGTGTCTCTTGCACATGCACACACACAGCCCCCTGCACACCTTTTGTCTCCCAAACCTGGGCTGCAATTCTCTGAGGTCAAACTTTGCCATCTGGCTATGGCCACCCAAGCACTCTCTTAAAATGAAGGTGCACGTTTTCCCCCATTGATTTCAGGAAGTGTTACTTTGGGCTCCATAGGAAGAATGAGCTAGACAGATGGGCTTTCAGTGTTTTACTTGTGAGTAGGTGCTTATTTCTTCTGTTTCAACTTACAGGCAGGAAACAGAGGACTGGGTTGCTGTTATATCTTCAGTCTGCAGGGAAGCCAAAAGAGATGGATGCTGCCCTCAGGTGACACATTACTGCACTTAATTTTAGAAAGAAAGAAGTTGGCAATTTCATTAGAAACCTGTGCAATATAATTTTCCTGATTTTTGCCTTGCACGTTGGCTCTTGCCTTGGTTAATCATAAATTCATTTCCCATATAAACTCTGGCTTTATGCATTAAGCAGACATTGCACAGTCTGTCTGTGCTGGGATTGATTTTTACATTGAAGGAATCTCTTTGAAGAGCAAGCCTCATGGAAATTAGGAGATGATTGACATTATGCTGCAATGAATTGGACCTTTGATGTGTCAGGATGAAAACTTGTGTGTTAATCTTGCTGTGTACTTTTTGGTCATATTTACATGCTGTTTTACTACCCAGTCCTCATCTGATCTTTCAGTTTTATGAATCATCTGGCAGCCCCATTATTTCAAGCTTGGGCCCAAGTTTCTGCACATTATCAGCCAGCCAGGCCCACTGATAGACTCAGAACTAAGCTGCTTACATCTCTGCAGCTTCTAGTCGGCTCAAAGTGCAAGCAGGGCAAATGTTTGTCTGCCTGAAAAATGCCATGTAGATAACCTCTCTGAGCCATTAAACATTTGGGACTGGTGGGATATTTTGGTAGGTTGCAGCCCATGCCCATCAGGTGCCTGTTTTCTTACACAGCTGTTCCCTAATTTCTAGAACCAAGATCTTCCAAATCCAGCAGTCAAAAGCCGTCCCTCCTCTTTGCCACTATTCCCAAATTCTATAGATAGGACCAGCTTCCTGGAAAGGCAAAGCTACCAGAAGGTAGGTGAATTAGCCATCCTTAATAATGAGATTGCTCCTAAGGATGAGTGTGAAATTTGATTTCTGTAGTTGCTTTTTTCCATCAAAAATTCTTCAGAGCTTGTGCAATGAGTGCTTACATGGTCTATTCTGCTCTCTGGTGGGTTCCTGAGTAGGACCTGGATGATAACATCAGAGTCCCCACAAAGGGAAGACTTTTGAGTCTGTATGTAAAATAAAAGCAAGTGTTGATGGCACTGATAAAGAATATTCATTGGCTGTCTCAATCGACTGGCAAAGATTAGTGGGCATGAAGTAAGCCCTCAAAGATTTGCTTGGACATGCCTTTGCAAAGCCATGTGATTATTATTTTGACAGCTCCTAGCTGCATTCCTCCTGTTTTGTGATTGTGCTTTTCTTTGTCTCTCTCTTCAGGCTGTAAAGCTTAGAGGGGAGTTCAGATCTGGTTCCTCTGTTCCTTTCACATCTTCCCCCTCAGTATTTAAATAAGGAAAGCATTGCTGCTGTCCCAAAGCAATTGAAATCCTTGTCCTCTGGTGACAGGCTGACTAGCAGCCAAGTAATTGTTGATTTTCTCTAGTGACAAAGCTGTGTGCAAAAGCCCAACCTAGAGGAAGCTGAATGCAGGTGAAGCACCTCCAGAGTATCTTTAGGAGGAGTCAACTTTTTTCTTTTGCATGCAGGAGAATGGTTATGCAGAAGACAAGAGCAGACCTAGTTCAGACCCTGGCCCTCATCAATCTCCCTGTGACCCACCAAAAGGAGATTTTCCAAGCCTGGTGAGCAGAATAAATTGACTATTGACTCTTGTCTCATCTGAGTACCTGTTACTATAGATTATCCACCCACTTTCCCAGCACACTGAGTTGGTTTTCACTGTGAAAGTTTCCTAAATATTTACTCTGTTGTCTTGTTTAGCATTAAAAATAACCTTCTTAGAACTTGCCTGAAATATTACTGTTTGTTTACTTTGGGTTTTGGAGGCAGATCCTCAGTTTCTGTGCAGCAATTGCAACTTGTGGCAGCTCTCAGAAACTATCAAGAAAACCCTGAAGTTGTATTGCTTGAGGACCATCACATTCTTCCTAAATTGTTTCTTTCTGCAGCCTCTGCCAACAGCAATTGAATCAATGTAACCAAACTACAGAATAAGGGCTTGTTAAATTGAGGCACACTTCAGGACTGACCTTCTGTTAACATAAATATGACTTCAAGTAATTTAGCTTCTCTATCTGTTAGGAATAGTTTAAAAAATACAATGGTGAATGTTATCATTTAGTATTGGCTAAATGATATGAAAATGTGTTCTCTAAACAAGTATCTGCAGCAGTTTTGGGTGGTTTTCACCTGTCCTCTGCCCTGGCTTATAGCAGAGTCAACAGAAGCTACAACCAAGGTCACACCAGTATGCAGCTTGGCAGCTGAGTTTAAGCCATCTTTATTGGCAGTTTATGCATTGGATCTCAAGTGTCTGAGATACAGGGAAAAGCTAACAGGGTGGCAAATCACCTGCTGCAGGCACCATCTATTTATATAGGCTGGCAGCAAGTGTGAGATAATACAGCTGAATTTAGTGGAAAGAAATGAAAGTGGTTGAAATCACGTTGCAATGCCATGGGCACTATATTTTATGAAGCTCTAAAATTTCAGTTGTGAGTCTGAGGTCTGAAATGCATTGAGTTAACCCTTTGTTTCATTTTTAACTAGTGCTGCTTTGAGTGCATACCAAGGCTCTCTTTCTTGTGCATGCCTTTTTTGTTGTATTTATTCATTCATTCTTCTCATACTTTCAATGCCTCAAAGAGCAACTATGATATGCAGCTGTTTGGACTGGGACAGGCTGACTATGAGGGTTAAAAGATACGGAATCTGGATTTTACCTTTCTAGCCTGAAGCAGAGGGAATAGCAGGAAGCTCATGTTTCTGTTTTGGCATGTGTGAAAAATAAATGACCTTGCCATAGAGCTAACAAGAAACAAAAATGTTTGGTCATTCAATAAAAATATTTCACTTGCCTCAGAAGTTGAGCATCTGTTAACATCTCTGCATCTATTCTCTGCTCAGTGATGTCTAGACAGCTGACTTACAGATTGATCCTTTGTGTTTGCTTCCTTTTAGAAGTATGACTCCACATTTCTAGTATCTGATTCATTTGGTTTTTGTCAGTGGCTTCCTCATCCAGGCCCTTGAAACACAAACAGGCCTCACAGCGCTAGCCAAGCCTAGTCACGAAGGCAGAAGCCCTGGAGGGACCTGGAGACCTAGCTTCCTTTCAACCCACATTTTGGAGCTACCAAACATTTGACTCAGCAATTCCATATCAGCTATTTTGGTACACAATTTTCAATAGCTGAAATACATCTAAATAGGGATCTCTGACTTGCATTACTCTTTACTGCACATTTCTGTTTTGCAGGCTCCTAGGCATCCTTGTTGGGATTTGTTAGACACACCTGATTTTTTTGAAAGCAGTTCTTCTGTCCAATGACAGCAAAGAACTTTCCACAAGGAGCCTATAACCAATGATTACTCAGTTATTCTCCAGGTACCATTTTCATCCTGTGCTGCAGCCAATTTTCTCCATGCTCCACTTTCTTAATTTCTTCTACTTTTTTAGTGTAAATCCACATCATGGAGAATAACTGTACACTGAGGTTAACTGCACTTCTCTGCTTGTGAGCACCTGGAGGAACAGAGAAGCTGTCAAACTGCTTTGGGGAAACTCAGTGCTGCTGCAGCTTAACCTTTTCCTTCTCTTTGTCTCTATAAACTGCAATGGTGCCAAAAAGAAACACTACACATTTGGCAAAAGGTAGCCACTGTCAGTGATTGAAGGCCCAGTTTGAAAAGCTGATGAGTGCTGTCTTTATTCTGACTCTGTTTCCCTATGGGTTGGAGGACCATAAATTCACCTCCTCTTCCTCCTTCTCCCGAGGAGTTTACTTGTTTGATTGATCCGAAGCATCTCTAAGTCACTAGGAAACTCATTCATGATATTAGATCATGACCACAGAACCAATCTTACTGTTGTGGTTTTGTTCTGCATTCCCTGAAGGACCATTCACAGGTTTCTTCTGACTCCTGCTGCATCAATTGCTTTTTATGTCATTTATACCAACAAGGATCAAAAATTTATTCATCATCTTTAATTTCTATTCAATTCCATTTTTTTTTCTCTTTACATGAAAGAGAGTAATTAGTTTAATTTCTTTTACCTTGAAAACAGTTATATGTTCTGTGGCATATTTAGCAATTATTAAAATGATCACCATGGAAACCAAGGATGTGAGTAAGAAGATAAAAATGGTCACGTCACAAACATGGCATGGAGAATTGCATTGGGAGGCAGCTAAATATTAATTACCATACTCTGCTCTATAGTGAAGTCAACAAGGAGGCATACAAATAAATAATTTACCTTTGTGGCTTAGAAAGGTAAACTTGGTGGAGGGATTAATTTCTCCTTGACTTATCAAATTCCCACAAGCTTAGTGTTTTGGGTATTTTTGAAGGCAGAGTATCACTCAGGACACAAAGGATTTGATGTCAGATCTCCATCCCTCTGGGGTATGTTCTAATTTGTGGAGAAGTATAAGATAATAAACTTCTCATTAGTTAGGCAAGTCCCAAATTCAGTCTTTACTTGATAGCAATTAAAAGGTACTGTAAAAAGGAAAAATATATCCCGAGCCACTTCTAGAATTCCTACAGACTTTTTTCCTCATATAAGGACTTTAGAACTGAACACAAATAAAATAGTCTTTTCCACACAGGTGAACCTTGCTGCTTGCAGAGTGATACATGAAGTGTTTAACCCACTTGGTTTTTAAACAAAATAACAGGCTGTGAACATGCAATGATCTGCTACTGCCTGGTTACCACAAATCCATCCATAAGAAGTGATAATACCAATGGAGAGTTTTGTCTGTCACAGTGGATCTCAAAAACACAAGGAGGTGCAGAAATACAGAAACCTCGTTAATAAAACAGGCTGGCTCTGAGCATATATCACTTCAAGAAGATACATGTCTTCCCATTTCTTCTGTAGTTATTTGCTGCTTTTATTCCTTCTCCATACGTGTTAAACATGTATAAATGAACCTCTTAAATATGAACCCATTATGTTAACAGGATAAAAATCTGGGCAAGAGTGAGGAAAATCTGCAGTTGTCAGATACAGATGAAGACATCAAAAAAGAAGAAGAAGAAGAAGATTATTACCAAACTCCCAGCAGTATTTTGGCAAAGGTAGTTTGTCTGTTGTAAGTTCTGCTGGTTTGTTAACAGCTTCAAGGAGACAGGAGACATTTAATGAGCCAAGAGGCTCATTATCAGGAACCACTAGTACCTTACAAAAGAAATACATAGATAAGGTAATAGGTAATGGAGCTTTCATTTGTGCAAGAAAAGATACACTGCACTCATTCAAAGGATCTTTCTGGTAGAAAGTGGCATTTTGGAAAAAAAACCTTGCTGATTTTGTTGAAATTCCCCAAATTGACTGTTTCGTTGTAAAGAACTCTTGTTTATTGTATAACAGGTGGTCAAGGGTTTGTGGGCTTTTTTGAAAGTGAAAACTTCATATAGAAAATGTAGCAGTACAATACTTAAAAATGTTTTAAAATGTAATTCTGTTGAAGCATCAGTAAGCTACATAAAACAAAGCAGTACTTTAAAAATGCAGTGAAACCTTCACTGTGAAACAAGGGAGCAAGAGGAATCCTACTAGTAATCTCAAACATATTTTGATGCCTAGTTCAGGAGGCTAATTTCTTTAAGCTTTCCATGTAGTCCGTGCTTATGAGAAGCTCAGTGGTCTGTCTTCTGCAGAAGCCACAAGCTGTCTTCCAAGACTGCAGAGCTGACTGAAAGACATTAGCAATCTGATTTTGTCATATCATCTGAAGTGCTTGAAGTTAAGCACACACAGAGTACAGGACTCTTTTTTTTCTTTTTCAACCTGTTTAAATTTAAAAAGTAACAAAGCCTTTGTGGTAGTACTGGGACAACCCCCTGCACCAGGACAGGCTGGGGATTGACCTGCTGGAGAGCAGCTCTGCAGAGACACACCTGGGAGTGCTGGTTGATAATAAACTAATGTACCCTCGTGGCCAAGAAGGCCAATGGCATGCTGGGATGCATCAAGAAGAGTGTGGTGAGCAGGTCAAGGGAGGTTCTGCTCCTTCTCTACTCTGTCCTGGTGAGGCCTCATCTGGAGTCCTGTATTCAGTTCTCCAGGACCCGCCAGGACACTTTCCTGTGCGATCTGATCTAGGTGGCCCTGCTTCTGCAGCATTAACTGGTGGGTTTGAACCACTTTTCTAGCACCTAGTTTCTGGGATTTGACTTGTTTGGGGAAAGCCAAGTTATATTAGCCAATGTGTTCAAACAGCACTGAACACTATAAGGAAATGAAGAAGTGTTGTCTATAGGCAGAGCAATGATGCTGATGTCTTATGTTGTCACGTTTCCAACAGTTCGCTACTGACATGTCAAAGCCTGACATCACAACAGAGTCTGATGTCCCTGAGCAAGAGAAGCCAGTGCAGAAGGGCCTAGTACAGGAGAATATTTATATGCCAATGAAATCACTGTAAGTAACAATTTCATTAAGGTTTTACATATTAAAAGTGACAGTGTTGGCATCTGTGGTATTTACAGAACAGTATCTAGAGGCTGCATCTTGTCTGAATGAGCCCTTCTTTGGTGTTCAGAAAGTTGAGAAGTCAGGGGAATACCCATGTGAAATTCCAACTCATCAACATGAAATTTAAACTCACACTGCAAACTTGTGCATTCAGACAGGCTGTAGCTATAGGATGCAGCACTTTTTGATGACTCATATTTTTCCTAGGTTTTCATTGCATGGTTTTCCTAGGTTTTCCACCACTTTACTTAGAGACTGCATCCAAGCTTTAACAACCTTTCAGACAGGTATTCTGCAAAGCAGGCAGTATTACCTAGTGGTTCAAAGATAAAGTTAGACTGGTCAGAAGTTCTATAATCCTGAGTAGGCCATCTCCTTTCTTCCACTTTCCATCCAAAGAACAGGTCTCATGCTTCATAGTTTGAAGGTGCAGCATTTGGCATGTCACAGAGATAGACCTGAACTCTGTCACAATTGTAGTATCAGAAGGAAACTTTACAACCTCCACAGTATCACACAGTATACTGAAGAGAAGGGTTCCTACATGGTAAAATCATACCTCCTGAGCCACAGGACAGGCAATTGGAAATGCAGACCCACAAAGCAGTTTCTTCCAAGTAATTTGTCTGTGTCTTTGGGAGTCCCTGGAGGAAATGACTATAAAAGCCTCACAAGCCTATGCCATCTCAGTTAAAGTATACCAGAGCAGCTTTTGTCACTAACCGCAGTCTTGTTTGGGGCATGGAGAGGTGTTGGCTCCAGGCATTAAAAGGCTTATCAGAGAAACCTAAAATGAGTTGAAGTTATTGTCTCTCCCTGGGGACAGCGTTAAAGCCCTGCAGAAGACAGGGCCAACAATCTGTGTTTTCTGTCTTAATAAATAGTCTTTAAATGCTGAAAAGGTTTATTTGAGGATTTATGATCCATTTTTAGGAGGACTGTTTATTTTACTTAGCTGTAATTTTGTCCACTGGATATTGCTGTTATTCTTGTTATTCTTTACTTTGCTGATGGCTGTTTGATCCAGCTTCAAACACAACAAGAATGCCTGAAATGGTCAAACCAATTCATATTTTATCACCGTTCCTTTTCAGTAGGGTGCTGGATGAGAGCTGCCAGCTCACATGCAGACATGATGAGCTCCCATCTCCTCCCAAATGCCAGGACAATGGGGCATGTCCAAGAGACTTGAAAGCAAACAGAGACTTAAAATTCCCAGAAAGCAGCACCAGCCAGCAGCCAGCCCTCCAGAGAAGGCAAAATTCATTGCCACTTTCCATTGTTCAGTTGTCTGTACTGCTCAGGTAGGTATCTTCTCCATTTACATTGCAGAGGAGACAGGCTTGTTCACGGGTTTCAGTTGAGGTACTTGTTGAGTGAGCCAAGCCTGTCAGAGTCCAAGGAGTGTCTGGATGACACTCTTAGACATACAATTTAGTTTTAGGTAGTCCTGCAAGGAGCAGGAAATTGTACTTGATGATCCTTATGGATCCTTTCCAACTTGAGATATTCTATGGCTAAGATTCTATGGTCTCCGATGTTTTCTCTCACAGTCAAGTTACAGATGAGACCCAGCTGCAGAAGTTGGATATTTTCATCCCCCTGACTGATATTCACAGTTACCTAAAATTTACTGAAGCAGCAGGACAAATATGGTAAGTTCTGGATGTCTTGTGCTTGTGCCTGTCAGATATGAATGAGTAACAATCAAGTGTACAACTACACACACGTGTGTTCAGTTTGGGCAATGATTGCTTTCTGCTCTTTCTGTCTCTTCATGAAGTTGAGTTTCATTATCACCTGCTGTTGAAAAGGGCTGTATAGAATGGAGATCCCTCAGCATGCTGTGTAATAATTAGCAATGAAGTCCCACCCCAAGAGCTATTATTCTAATACTGGTGTGAAGTCACCCAATTACTGCTGATCAATTTTACCTTTAGGTTGGTGAACCACAGTGATGGTCTGTCTGAGATTCAGTGAGGGGATATACCTTGTGAAAGGGTAAACAGGGCCTCGAGCTGCCTTGAGCTGGATGTGAGCAGAAAATGATTTCTAAGTTAATCCCAGCAGAGGTTCAGTGCTAGGAGTGAGTTCTAGACAGACTTCCCCAAGTAGGTGTTATGGACCAGAGCACATACGTCCTCTTAGTAGTCCCATTAGAAATAAGTGTGCTCCCTAGACCTTCAATATCAATAAGGTACAGAGGATGGAGCAGAAAAAAATGCTCAATGCTTTCTCCTGTATTTCCTGTTGATCTTCCACTGCCACGCAGCACTGGGACTGCTTTTTACTGCTGTGCTTGTATTCACACCAATCAGGTGCACTGTGTACACTGTCATTTTGTTTCCTCCACTTTCAACAAGAAGAAAAAATATCATTGCAAAAAGGACTGGAAATAGGACCCCACTTCAACAATTGCATCTGTATCTAAGTTTACAGATCCTTCTCAGTGGAAAGTCATATTTAAAGACTTTGGGGCTTGTTGTGGAAGGGAACAGAGCACTAGGTCTGACTGTCAGGACAGCTAATCCTAGAGTGTCATCAAGGAGAGTCTATCAGAGACCAGCAGGAAAGACATACTGGACTTTGCATAAGGGTCCCTTCAGGGCAGCAGTGGATCTCTGATCCTTGCAGTTATGTCATAGATACAATACATGATAAAAAGTTCTAACTTCAGTCTTTTGGGATGACCTCAGAAATCATGTCAGTCAAACATCAAGCTAAAATACCTACTGAGAGTCTGGCCTGCTGCTTTTGGATTGGAATCCCCAGCTGCCACTGGGGACCTTGCCAGCACCAGCCTCACTTGTTAACATGCTGCAACGTCAGCGTCACGCGCTGTTAGAAGGACCTGTTGGGAAAGATGGAGCAGCTTGGTTTCAGCTAGAACCAGATCAAAACATTGTGAAGCCATTCAACCTGTGTGTTGTTTCCAGAGGGCAGTACCATGAATGCAATCCCGTTCAGCCATTCCAGGAGCAGTAACAGGGCATCCTGTGTGTTTCCTTTGTTGTCTGTCCCCCCAACACTCTAGTGTCTCCCAGTGGACTGGCCCTTCTCGACTCGGATGTTTGTTTAACCATGGAGACCACTTAGTGGCTGTGAATGATCTGCAGCCCCAGAATGTGGAGGAGGCTTACTTCTTCATCAGCAGGTCCACAAGAAAGGAGGTAAGCTTGACTGACTTGAAGGTGACAGTCAAAAGAATCAAGCCAAATAAGAAAGCAGGTTGCTGTTTGCATTTCAAGTGGCTCCATTCAGACCACTTTACTCTGTTTTAATTTTGGCATGAGTAATTTCAGCACCAAATAGCTCCTCAGCATCATTCTGATGGCAATGTGAGGTTAATGGTTGGACTCCATGATTTTTAAAGGTCTTTTCCAACTAGAATGATTCTATGATTCTGCTACACATTGATACTGATGTTTCTCTCAGATGGCCTCATATTTCAATATCCAGGTTCTCTGACTCATACCAGAACACATTCATGTTTGAATTTTGCTAAGAAACTTGAGGTCATCAGATGCTGTTGCAATCTAAAGAAAACAAACCCGGTCTGGGCAAGGAAAAGGACCTAGGACCTAACCTCTCTTAAGAGCACTTTTATTTCAAGGGCATTTTTAATTAGCTAGCTAAAAATGCAAGTCAGACAGTAGCACAAATGTTGAACAGATATTACAAGCTACAAAAATGTGTCTCTTTTCTTCCTTTTTTAAGGTGAAGCTTACTGTACATAGGATTCCACATTCAGATATCTTCCATGTTAAAGGCTGCTTGTGTTCAGAAAAAAAAGACCTAAATGATTAAGTAAGTGCCAAAGATTAAGGGAAGAGATCAGGGAGAAGAATGTGCTATATACTATTTGTCCTCTAGAGCTGCCAGACATCTTTTCTTTGCTAAAGTACAAAGCACAGAAAATGTGGATTTCATCTTCATTTTATGTCCTAATAACTTGTTTTGTTGACATGAATGGCATGTGTTTGGCTTCAATCTCATGTTGGTATGTACTTTAGTTACATGAAAAAAACTGAGGGTCAAGTCATGTATGAAAGCTTTGCACTGTGTGTACTTTGTAAGTCAGCAGAAAGTACTGGTTAACACCTCTGCTCAGCACTATACACCAGGTTACACTCATACTGAACTCCTAATCAGTTAGAGGTGTGGAAACAACCTACATTTGGAACAAGGCCATCTTTTCCCCTTAACTACAGAAAGGCAAAAGCAAATGGAGAGCTGTAGTGTTGAAAGAAAGGCTAGTAAATAAAGTCTTCTGTAGCAAGTAAGTGGGGCCTTCTTTTGTGTTATGCCCCTCTGATGTTCCAGACACAGAAAATACATTCAAGGAATGACAGGAAAAAGAGCTGGTTAGAGAAAAAGAACCTATCTGCAGAACCTTTGGGTTCATTGGTAGCCAAAATGAGCCCTAAGTGATGAATGAATGAATGGATTTGGGAGAGAGGAGGGCTGGCCTGCTCTGTGAAAGTGTTTCTGGTAAAGACAGCAGGGAAAAGCACGGAGAGATATGTGTATAAAGGCCCAGTGCAAACTGGGTTCACAGAAAGAGTTTTCATGTTACCAGGTGCTACCATGGGCATGTCACTGGTAGCACAGCATCTCCAGAGCAAGTGCTCACTTGTTTCCCAAACAAGGACATTTCCTGTAAAGCTATTTGTGACTATGTCTTGGTTCCATCACTGTCATAGAAACATGACTGATGTTCAGCTAATGCCATAACAAAAGGTGCTGGTGCTTGATGTGGGACTGCCTGGGGGATGACTGTAGTGGATGCCAAAATGGAGCTTTGTCCTGTGCTACAGCGGCCTCTGTTGCTTACAGAAACCTGGTGTGATACAGTGTATGGGCAGACACATGCCTGTTCTCTGCATGGACATTTGCACCTTTCTATATACCTGTTTCTGGTATTTACACACATACACATTGTGTATTAATATACAATGATGTGGCAACAAACCAAAACACTGAGTTTGAGTACCCATCACTTTGTCTTGCCTGATGTAACCAAAGTACTTACTGGGTTTTGCAGCTGTAGGATTCTTCATATTAAGAGATTTATACAGGTTTTGATTGAGGTGGATTTAGCCCAAGGGAAGTATTTTTACAGCTTCCAGTTGCATTAGACCAAGGCAGCTACTACAGTAAAAACTGCACTCAGTAAAATCAGCCTTGGTGCCACTTACTGCAGTGGTAGATTTGATTAATGTGCTTTGTATACTTCCTTTAAAACCCAGTCTGGACTTTAAAAAAAATGGTTCTGTCATTTAGCCAAAGTTGAAAACAGCATCAAAATGAACAAACACAAATCTTTATACAATCCATCCAGACTCGCCTCCTATTCAAAAGATTTATTTCCAGACAAAATGCTTCCACAGCCTGTCTCTTTTGCTTTTCAGATAAGAGTGCTTGGGACATGTTCATTCCTCTACGTGGAAATGAATGGCTTTTAGAGATGTGTTAGTGCTGTTCAAAGGCCTATTTGTGCTGAATTCAGCACAAGGACAGAGGGAAACCCCAGTTCTGAAAATGCAATGAAAGACATTCCTTGGGAGTTACTCTCCAAAGCTGCTGTGGAACTCCTTTGCCCTGCAATACCTTTTGAGCACAACAAATCTGTTTCTGCCTAAGGAGTGTCTGAGGGATGGGATGGGATTGGATGGGATGGGATGGGATGGCTGGCCACAGGGCTTTTTCCAGCTCTGTAACTCTCTCCTAAGACAGTCCTCTGAATCCTAAAGTCACAGATTGGCTAGTGAAGCCCAAACCTTCTTGTGTTGTTCCAAGAATCATTGCTTTGTATAATTAGGGGGTTTTTTTCCTAATATTTGTCCTAGAATATTTTTTCTTTCCCTGTTTTCAGTGGGCTTGAGGAACCAAGGCTTGATTTCCCCTGTCTCCAGAGACATTTTCATTCTGGAAGGTGCTTTTCTGCCTATGTACCATTTTTTTTTAGACCAGCCGTCCTGCGTTCCTTCAACACTTCATTTTCACGCATTCCTGAAAGTGCTCATCTGAACTGCAAGACAAATACCTGAAGTTTCCAGTTATGGGTGAACAAAGGAAGTGAGACAGGCATGAAGCAATTTCCTGGGAACTTCAGAGAGCAACATTTGCAAGAAGAGGTGAACTGGCAAAGAATCTGTGAGCCGTGTGTGGAACCTGCACGCGGCATCGCTGCTGGAGCTGATGTTGAGTTGTGCATGCTGCACCTCTCAGCTGTGGGGAAGTGTTACCTTTGGACATAAACAGGATTTGTGCATATAAAGCATGCACAAGCTAACTCCAGAATATTTCAGAAAAGTGTGGGATGAGTTCTGTGCTTCAGTAAACAGTTACTGCTGTGTTACTCCATAATTGGTCATTCTGTCAGTTTGCACAGTGATAGATGCAGATAATTAGTGTCACACATTGGCTGATTCACAACACTGACAGATACAATATGGAATTGACATTGGTGCAGTAAACTCTGGTAGGGTGTGTGAAGTTGCCTGCCCACATATGATCAATGAATCTGTTAACACTTCACAACACATTGTATTCTGTGGATACAGTAAAGGAAAATGCCTACACACAGGGTTTTACCCAGTGCTCACTCCTAGGTGGGAAGACCTGAAGAGCAAGTCCAGCCTGGAGAATTATCTGTGCTGTCTGGGTCCCATTTGAACTGAGCCAGAGACAAGTTCTGGTGCTGTAGCATCTGGCAGCAGTAGGACAGAATGCTATTTAGAGTCAGGACAGACATCCACTGAGTAACCCTAACTGGTAGGGGGTGGTGTGGAGGTGGTGCTGGTGTGGGCACTGCTGCAGGGAGGCTGCAGCTCCCAGCTACCCCTGACTGCAGCTCCCTGGGGCTGTGCCCTGCTCACCTCCCACCCTGCCATCCTCAGCCTGGCTTTTCCAGAGACCTTTTCCAGCCTTGAGAGTCATCCTTTTCCAAATGAGCAGAAGGGCTACCATCCCTGCTCCCCCTGCCTCTTTATCTGTCAGCACAGTGTGGTAGTTAGTACCTAATGAGCCATTGTTAAGCGTATTCCTGTACTGTCACGCTTGTCCCTCTCCTTTTGGCACTTCTGCTTTGTCAAAACCAGAATACTTTAGCTTTATGTGACATAAAACCAGGAACTCTGACACACTGGTACAAATGTTTGTCAGGGCCCTGAGGACACCCACAGTCCATTGTAACAGCCCTGCCCAACCTCTCCACTGTGTAATTTAGGGGTAATGGACATAAGCTGGAACACAAAAATGTCCATTTAAACATAAGGAAAAGCTTCTTTTCTGTTGAGCTGAGGGAGCCCTGGCACAGGCTGCCCAGGGAGAGTGTGGAGGCTCCTGCTCTGGATGTTCCCAAACCCGACTGGAGATGTTCTTGTGTGACCTGATTGAGGGGAACCTGCGTTAGCAAGGGGTTGGACTGGATGAGCTCTAGAGGTCCCATCCAACGCCCACCATTCTGTGATTCTATATCTCCCAGGGCCTCGTTTTGCACCCCCCAGGTGCCCCAGCGATGCCCTGGGATACTGCTCTCCCCAGCCTGGCTCTGGGCCTCGCTGCCACTCTGCCTGCAGAAGAGTTGGGAGGAATGAGCTGTGCTGTGCGTGACCACAGGATGCTGCTGTGCCGCAGAGTCCAGTTCCTCAGACAGTCGCTAGGGAGCAGCACCAAGAACTGAATTTCAGCTGTACCTCCCTTTTTCAGGCAATAGATGCCACCAAGAGCAGGGCAGAGAGACAAGCAAAATATCACGGCTTTAATAACAATTGAAACCCAAGTCTTTCTTTCCCTGCTTGAGGAAGCCCTGCTGGGATAGCTGCCCCAATCCATCTTTTAGAGAATCTCTAAAACAGGAGCCAAGAGTGAGCTGGATCCTGCTGCTGAAGAGGTCTCTGCTAGGAACTAACTGACAAATGACAGCGGTAATCAGAAAAACTCACACCAGAGTTTGCTGAAATAACTGTGTCCCTGCAGGGAGGAAGGTGGTGGAAAGCAAGGAGGGGAGACAGTGGGAGTCAGTACATGTAGAACCTCTTAGCCTGCCCTGATCTTGCTCCAACGTTGCCCTTGGTTCACATTTGTGTCCTCGTGTCACCTCATCCTTGAGTGCACTGCCAGTGTCTTTCTCCCTGAGATGGGGAATCTTTCCCTCTTCTATCCTTCACAACCAGTATGATGTACAGAAGAGAAGGTGAATAACGTTAAATTCAAATGCTGAATGGGAAAGCTTAGAAGTTTCCAAAACTGTTTGGTTTATGTAAGTACTTATTGGAAAATGGCACAAACAAGTCACTATCTGCTCTGAGATACCAGAGCAGATGTGACACAGTGGAAAAGCCTCGTCCCTGCCAAAGTATTTGCTGGAGGTTCGATAACGAGGTGCCGTTGTACAAGAGTGGGTAAAGGTCCAGAGCAGAAAAGGGAAAGAGGAGGCATCTGGGTGGTGCAGGGCTGGATGCAGGGGGAAGGCAGCATCTCTTCCACACCACTTTCCTTATCTGCACACAGTGACAGCCCTCCCCCCCCCAAAAAAGAGATGCTCTTGTTTGTTTTGACTTGGAAAGGAGAAGCAGCTGGTTTTCCATGGCTAAAGAAGGATGAGAAACTTTGGGCTGCCTTCTCTTATTCTCAAAACTCAGCTGCTTTTTGTCCCTTACCAAAGGAGACTCACCAACAATTAATCAGACACAGGAAACACATCAAGGCAATAACTGCATCTTTACCCTGATAACAGTAAGAAATCTCTGTGTAATCCACCTAAGCAGACTCCAAATTTAAAACAGTCTCAGTAAAAATCAATCCAATTGCTTGAAGGATGTATATGAAGTGACACTATCTTAAAAACCAAATTTCAATGGCAATTTATCTTAACAGCCTTTGCTAAGGTTTGATCAGACAAAAGAAATGCATTAACTATCCCAATGACACCTCAGTTTCTTTCTCCACTCCAAGTTACTATCAATCTCATTTCACTTCAAGGTTTAAAAAGATATCTGGCACTTTGAAGCTCCCTTTGATTGTCCATGTGCTTTTATTTTGCAATGGCCTCAGACTTGCCATCCCTTCCCAGAAGCCTCCTCAGTGACTGCCATGGGGCATGGGTGCAAGGAGCAAGCACTCTGCTTCCCTCCCTCTCCCCTTTCGAAACAGTGCTGCTTTTAGCTCATTTATCTGCCTGTTGGGGTGACAGGTAATCAGAGGAGTCCCGAGAGGAAATACAAAGTGATTCTTTAGAGTGGTTGGCTTTGAAAACCACTGTGAGTGCTGATGAAGGGACTGTTATGGCTGTCTTTTCTGCTTGCTTTGCCTTCTGCTGGCTGTCAGCATTGCACAAACTGGAAGAGCCTCCAGGATATTCACAGCCCATCTTGCTTTAGTAAAATCTGGTATTATTTATATCAAGATCTGACACAGGTTTGATGTGAAGGCAAAGACAGAAGCTGACTCACATCTGCCCACTGTCCAGGGGCCTCTGATCTAGTCTAACAAGAGACCAACAATCCGCCACTTTGAGAAAGTAGGGGATTCACTGTAGTCTGAACCAACAATCTAAGCCAAAATAACAAATGCTTTCACTCATGCATATAGAATGCCAACAGTGCCAAAAGACTGAGAAAAACCCCATTCACTCCATTAGGAAAGGTGGAGCTGCTCCTCAAGCCCTCATTAATGAATTACACCAGCACGTGACAACCATGCTCAAGTCAAGTTTATCGTAGGCTTCCCCCTGCTGTGATGAGGGCCCTGTCCCTGGCTGGGACAGCCCAGGCAAGGTGAGGGAAAATGCTCTGCTAGAAATCTGCCCACCAAATTCTTGTTTAGTTACAATAGTTTTCCACATTTGCTTCTATGACCTCCTAAGCAATCTAATTCTGTTATTAATGTCTTCCCTTTACAATAAGGACAAAAATACTCATTTCTTCTCGTATGGATTCTGAAAAGATGGAAGAGGCCAAGTAACTGGGTAATGTGGAGATCTAACATGAAGGTGGATGAAATGAAATTTGAGTCTGCCCACAAAACAGCTGGCAGAGGTGCAAATACACACCAGAAACAGGGAGGAATGAAAGCAACAAGCGGGCCGAGGCAGGAATTACCTACAGCAGAGCAAGTAACTGGGAACAGGCCTCAGCACAAAAGCCATCCTGCTTTGCTGACTGAAGGGGGCCTATTGTCATCTGCTCTGAATCAGGGGAGGATTAACTGCTCAGCCCAGTGTCTGGGTCTTCCAAGATACATCATTTTTGTGGTTAGTTTCAGAAATAAGCTTGCTTTTAAAAACCAAAAAAACCAACCCCTCTGAACCCTCCAATTCTGAGTAACAGGTTAGAAACTGAGAGCAGGAAGCGAAGAGCCAGAGGGAAGAGGAGTCTCACCTGTGCCAGAAGCATGGAAAGGCAGGTGGGTTGGGTCCTGCTGTACCACTTGTGTGCACCCAACTCAGGGAGCTGCAGACCCCAAACAGCATCACACACCTACTTGTTCTCTGCAGGAACAGCCAAGCTTGGAAACGCAACTATGGAAGCAACAATTGATCAGAGTTGTGATTAAGGTGTTGACTTTGGGGTGGTTACTCCAGCCCCTCGCACTTGGTGCAAAAATTAGTCAGAAAAAAAGATTTGAGAAGCCACCCTTCCCCACCCCCCAAATTCTTTAATGACTCAACTGGTAGAAGCACTTGTTGCCAACCAGAAACCTTGAATTTGCTATGACTGCAAGGCAATCAATCATTCAGGTTCAGCATTCACAAGGGCTGTACAAGAATCTTTTTCACACACCAACTCCAAAAAGGAGTGGAGTCCTAGGAATAAGCACATCCAGACAGTTAGCAGGTCTTGCATCAAGGAGAACTATCATAATGCCTCATGTAAAATAAAACCAATGCCATTCCCAGTGAACGTACTGAAAGAATTGTGAATCAGTACAAGAACACTTTTTTCCCCTATCAGTTTCACAGTTGTATCTCTCAGAAGATAGAAATAAACCAAAGTGCCTTCACATTACAGAGCTCATCAAAGACAAGGATCTGTTTATGCTTACACTGATTAGTAAAAAAAGGTTTTCCCAACAAAGAATGGCATTGAAGTTTTCAGATGAGTTATGCTGGGGGGGTGGGGATGATCCTTTATGCATGATGCAACTCTCTTACGTCCTGAAAGTTTGGAACAGTTTTGATTTTAGTGTTTAAAATGACACTAGTGTGCTTGCATGCAACCACAGACTTCAGTATCAGAAACACCAAGCAGACACAGGAAAAGCAGCACTGATAATCTAGTAGGATCTGGGGGAAAAATGCAAAGTGAAACTCATCTTTCTGCTGCCAGTACCAACATTTGCCTTTCTGATTTTTCCAGAATTCAAGTAACAAACCTGTATGCACAACCCTGCAAACCCAGAGGCAACACAGGGGACTGCATGGAGAGGAACTGCTGCTGGGCATGTACTAGGACAGAGAGTTTGCACTACCAGGACATGCAGGAGCAATCTCAGGAGCAATACACAGATGATTCACTGTACAGGTTTGTTACCACTGGTTTCTCAGATTAGCAGCTACAGTACTGGAAAGAAATGCATTTTACTCAGAACACACAGGCTTCATGTAGGTCCTTTATTTTTAAGAAACAATAATAAAAAGATCAGAAAACCTTGAGCAGAGTGTAGGTAGCAAAGCTTTATAAAAATCCTTCCCTGAAGTACAGAATGCTGCAAGGGCCCCAGCCAATCCTCTCTCACAAGGTAAAATGTATTTACCACATTTAAATGACAACAGCCAGTTCTCCCTCACTAAGCAAGCTTCTCTGAAGTTGACACCATGTGACATACATTTAATATCATCTCATTTAGTACAATAACTTCTTTTCAGACATTATTAACCCGAGGTGGTTTTTCTTCCCCAGCATTACACACCTGGGCATCTCCACAATCTGAGGGAAGTTAAGAAAGAGGAAAAGGAGCAAGGTAAAAATAACCAATAATAAAAATATGTATAACAAAAAAGATATTAAGTTATGGGCAATACAAGCAGTAGGTACATAAGGAAACAAAGTGCTTTTTTTTTTCCTCCAAACTCAGCTTTCCCGGGAGAACAGCAGCTCAGTTCTCCCTAAAGAGAGGTCCATGGGAAAAGGAGATAAAGAAAAACTCACAGGAACTCATCATTCCCACTCCAGCCAACCTCCTTTGAAGTGCATATTCATCCCTATATTTATTTATGCATGCTGCTCTCAATCATCCAGTCTCTAAAATGCTGCTCCATCAAGCTTCTGGCTCTCCAGTCCCCAACGTTTACAGTGGGGATGATTTTCTGTGGCTTCAGCCACTGAACAAAACGCTTCATTTCCAGGTAACTGCTGTGTTCACTGTAAGGAATCCCTGAAAAGAAACAAGATCTGTCAGTCTGCTTAGCTTCCTGCCAAAATATTTTTGCAAGCCTTCCAGCTAAGAAATACTTCAGACTTTTTTTTTAAATTCATATTTGAGATCTATAGTTTATAGGTAAGGTAAAAGAAAACCTCAGATTTTCCTTCTGGAAAACATACCTTGTGTTAAGTTACCAAGTGATTCATCAGTGGAGTGTGAGCAACACCAAGCATTTAGTTAAATGAACGTTAAGAGATTCAACTGCACTCACTGATAAGAACTGAGAGGAAAAGGAAGACCTACAGC
This sequence comes from Colius striatus, assembly GCF_028858725.1. Taxonomy (NCBI): domain Eukaryota; kingdom Metazoa; phylum Chordata; class Aves; order Coliiformes; family Coliidae; genus Colius; species Colius striatus. The sequence goes on from NC_084766.1 coordinate 30,361,163, forward strand.
CTCTCACAAATGAGGAAGGTATGGAATGAAATCTTATCTCTAGAACTGCACCACCACCAGCATCAGGCCAAGACTTCACCCCTGAAGTCTGGTCCTATATCAGATATAAGGCTTGATTTGCATAAGGAGTACAGGAGCAAAATGGATGTAAAAATCTGCATTTACAGTGCTCTTGATCCCTCAGTTCACAGATCTCTGCTGAAGAGACCATCTGTTCAGTTTCTCAATGAGTTATCAGGAAAAGTATTGATTACAAAGAACAGTAGGAGTTTCCAGAATAAAACCATGAAAAGCATCTACTTAAATGCACCAAATCTTTACCACTCATACCATATATGGTGATCTTTCCTCTTGTCTGAGGTTTGATATCCACCAGAGAAAGGCATGAATCAGAGTAGGTCCACCCAGTAGGTCTGAAAGCCAGAACTTGATCGAAATTGTCAGAAAACTTATTCAGATGCTCTTGCAAGCCCTGTGAACAAAAATACAGCATATACTTAATCCCATTACATAGCTCCTTAGTCTGAAGGTTGGACATGTCATGATGGAGACATTTCAGAGTAAATTTTCTTTTCATGTTTTGATACTAACCGTTTTAAAATACCACCTGCCTGGAAATGATTTGTGATAAATATCTACACTGCAGAGCACCTCATGCCTCAGGATCTCAATTGCTTCATCTGAATAAGCACATACAAACAGCTACATGTTCCAGTTCAGAACACCTAAGGCATAAATCACATCTGATACATCTTGCTCTCCAAGTCATTCTTTTCCTCCTCTCAGCTGCAGGTCAGCACTCTTGCAGCTGAGTGGTGGTAAAAGATGGTGAAAGCCTGCTTCAGTGCAAAATCATCTGGTTGATTTAAAGTGCCACTGAGATCCTGACATCTGCTTATGCCCAGAAGGGCTCAGAGTTGATTAAGTAAGCTACCCATAAAATCGCAGCAAGCCAGTGCATGAGTTGAGTATTGCTCTGAGCACTAAACCATATGTTTTAGCACATCTCCATTCATGATAGGAAGGAAACCACCTCTCATCTCATCACTCAAAAAAAAATCACTTGAAAAACTTTCTAAGTTGGCTAAGTTAGCCTTCAATATTGTTTAAGCTAGGATCAGGAGAAGGATGAGGGGGAAGTATAAGGAATGTGCAGTCTTATTCCTGGAGCAAGTGAAGTCAGTGTTATTCCAAACCAAAACCAGAAAATTAGTTTCATGTGTCCTGTATAAAATCTGAAAAGCACAGTCTCCATTTGAAAGCTCTAAAAGAATACAGAACTCAAAATCATAAACTTTCATATCAGTGGCAGGAAGAGGAATACAAAACACAGACTGATTAAAAAAAGGTGGGGAGAGGGGGGTAGATGCTGCAACAGAACAGTACCCAACCTGTCAGACACTTGAAAAATCATTGAGCAGGGAAGCAGAAAGCTGTCTGTGACACTGCCCCATTTAATAGCACCTTCAGTACAATGTCCACTGGCAACACACAGAATCCATTGAACCAGACACATAGAAGAACAACAAAACAAACCCTGCAACACACATTTCATTCAGCAGCAGGAACTCTGGCTAGCTGCCATGACTCTTAATACACTGCAAATGCTCAGTCCTCACTAGATTAAAGATACAATTGTAGCAGTCTATTTCTCCTTCACACTTTATTTTGGGAAGATTAACATAGGTTAGGCTAATACTTCACATGTTTGCTCTAATGCAATCTAAATCCAGTACTTCAAATACAATGATTATTATACTAACCAATGCTAATGTGCTTTCAAATTGTGTTACAAACCAAGCACGAAACATTTATGTTCAGGATGCACTTTCAGTCTCATAAAGGATGATTTGTGCATTTCAATCACAGGCACTTCTGAAAAATCTCACCTCAATGCTAGCACAAGACATTACTGAGCTAAGCAACATGATAGAGGTGCCCAGACCTGACGGCCTCAGTCCTCTGGAAATCTTCCCCTGCACATTCAAGTGGCAGAAGCTTCCATGTTTGACTGCTAACAAAAAATTGTTTGCTGCAAAAAAGCATGCATGCATTTTAGAAAAGATGGCCTCTTTCCACAAAACAAATTACTCCAGTGCTTGTTCTTAACAAGTCCACTTTAAATACACATTCCACTTTCTTCTTTTACTGCTTTAGTCAACACTGTTCTAGACCTTCACCCATTTAAAATGGAAAATATATGACACTGTTGTATTGACCTCCTTCAGTCACTGCTGACAGCCTGTTATCTACAGCGTTGCTGAAGCCTGCAGTACACGTCAACAGACTCCATAAGGTAGGAGAAGACTCCAGCATGATTAAATAGTTCATCTACAATTGGCCCTAACACCACTTAAACTCATTTGGCTTATTCAAGAACAGCTACTCATCAGTACGAACAGCAATCCCTGTATTTTAATGGAGTAAAGTATCACAGTAAAGTACCTTATCTCTAGGATTGTTTTCTTTAAATCTTTACATTTATGTCCATGTTATCCAGAACATGGCTCTAAGGCCATGGCTGTTACACCAGGATTCTTGTTCAACTACATCACTGTGCCTTTCATTTTCCTGGCTTTTTCTAGGGCCCAGGTATCACTTCTGGCATGCTGTAGATTTGTCTAGAACCTCCTGTTCTCAGAGATGAGACCCTACAGATGATACAACTGCCTGAGAAGTGAAGCTGTCTACACATCCTTGTGACATAATCACACTCTGCTTGAAAAAGTCCAACTATGCAAGTACCCCATAGGCACTGGGACACACAAGAGCAGAATCACATAACACCCCAAAAATCCATGTAAGAAACTAAAATACACTACTTTTTAGGACAACACAACACATTCAAAAGAAATCTATACAGATTTCCATTACTCATTTTCTGCTCCACCATGGAAAATATCATAGAACAAAGTTAAAACATTAAGATATTAAGTTCCAACTCCTGCAGCTCCCATCCAAATCATATCGCCTTTTTTTCCTTTTTAGGTCAACTCTGACCTTGATTGGTCCTGCAGTTAAATACCATCTTGCTCTGAAGGATTTGCTTGAGATGGCACAGCAGGCCTGAAGCAAAGCAGGAAAATTAATCCAAATCAGCAAGACGTAAGTGACCACTGTTTTTCTCTTTCTTCCAGGCTAACTTTAGTCTAGAGCCCACTGTTTTGCCTTCACCCCATTCTGTAGTCTGTAGTCTTTAGAAAAACTTTCTTTCCCCTCAGGAGTTGCTCACTTTTCCCAACTTAGAAATTCCCATAAAAACTCTCAACAACAAAAAAACCAGTATCTCAAATCTTGTCTGAAATGTGCATTTGAAATCAACACAGACGAAACAATGTCTTAAAATAAACTGTTGTGCTGGCTTTGCTACAAATATTAGAGAAGACTGTGCGTGGAAAAACTGAAGTATGTCAACAGATGAGGTGTCCTGCAATTTATTCCCTGTGTATTTGTTTATTTATTATATGTTTATTGACTTTCAAGTATCCATATCCCCCTGTAAGTCTTCAGCACAGAAGGAGAGAATATTCTTTCAAAAGATGAAAATGTGATTATAAATACATGGAAATTGAACTGAGAGGAACACGGAGAATCCTATTGCCGTTTTCATCAAACACCAGGCTCTAAGTTGGCCATGTTCAAGGGCTGCCTCAAAACAGAGAGGCTCACAGGCAGAAAATTCTTTAAGCCTTTTCCTCCATTGTACTGGGTACAAGACAGGCTGGAAACCAGGGACTCCATGTCACAGTATATTAATTGCTAATAGGACAGACCCTGCAGTCATTACATAAATCTACTTCAAAAAGGCCCGCAAAGAACAAGCCTTTGAACAAACCTCGTGTTACCTTGTAGAAGCACTGCACTGAAGTGAAATTACACTGTCTGTGCATCATGTTTGGAGACAGATATGGCTGTTTAATTGCATTTCATTTCCAATGCATTGTGACCTGTCAAAACTTCACTAAATAAATGTGATCTGACAAGAGTTGTTAAACAGCACCGAACACACCGCCAGTTAGGAGGAGTCAAGAGGAAGATTAGCCAGCAGGTTAATCAACAGCATATACTTTCTGATCTTACCTTAAAATTAATTTGCATCATAGGAAGAATGTGAAGCAAACTACCATGCCAGTCCATACTGATGAGGGAATTAACAGCTGCAGACTCCAGGCACTGCAGAGTTTTGTACTTATCACGGGACATGCTTGCTTTTGAGCCCAGAACTTCAGCAATTGCTTTAGGATTGATTGGGAAGAAATCAGATGAAGAAAAATAGAAAAAGTCATTTTTTTACCTTGTTTTGGAGATATTCCCAATTATTGCATTGGATCATTTTTACTACTGAAAAACAAAATTAATATTCAAAAGGATACAGTGTTTTGTATTCTAACATCAAGCACAGAAATCTCTAATGGCTGTTAAAAAACTCTGTCTCCTGCATTTTAGCAGCTGAAGTTGTATGACAATGGGAAAGAGAAGGAGAATAGAAGTACTTTGAGAAATTCTAAGCCATATACTTTTGGTAGAATGTTACTGAATCAAACTGGTATTTATTTCCAAGATGTTAGAATCACGGAGTTTTTGGAACATGCAACAAACAGCCCACATTAGAGACAGACGAAATTTCAGTAAAAGCAACTCTTGTATTGATGACATTAAATATACTCAAAAGCACAAAAGGTACACAGCTGCCTGCTCCAGAGTGTACATTCGGGCAATGTGTATATTTGGGCAGAGTGTACATGTTGGTTCCCAATGCTGTAACTGAGTGAAGCACAGCACACAACATTTTCATTAAGTCAGAAGAGATGCGTTTTGTTTTGGGGAATGCTTTGTTAAAAATCATTTTGTTAAAACTGATTACTGTAAATATTTAGGAAAATAAATAATATAAACCTGGAAGGAAAAACTGTTAGCAAAATAGGAAGTTTAGGAATAATAATAGTCCTTTCCTGTTTCTGGACAACATGAAATAACTAACAACCAAAACATCATAAAAACTTCATATGTGGGGTTTTTTTTTCCTTTTTAAATTGCCAATAGAAAATATCTGACCACAATCAAAGAGGTTAATTCATTTAGCACCCAAACTGTCCTTCTGTATATTTGAGGGAGGATGTAAAAATGGCAGAAAAATATTTCTTTCAGAAAGTTAAAACATTGATTAGAACACTAAAAAACCATCAGTAGGATTATTAAGTATATTTCGTTTCTTTACACAATATCAGACCATTGAGGCTAAGAGACTCTTTATACCTTTAAGAAAAAGAGAATTTTTTTAACACAGGCTTAGTTAGTTAGTTAGTTATTTGATCCAGTCCACTTCTTTTACATACCTAAAAATACTTTCTCTTTTCCGATGGAATAGGTGCCACAGACAACTAGAGTACGTGGGTTTAAAGTCACTGTCTCAAAGGCAGTGTTGACAGCAAACTGGATAACCTCTTGTTGAGAAGGAAAAGTGTATTCAGGACTACAGTAACTGGGGCACAGAAACAAGATACACCACTTTGTTATACAAGACAAAAACCAGCTGAATTTACCAAGAAGGCTCTCAAAAGTGCACACATGCCACAACAAAGTAATGAAAAAGATGTTATCCTTCCATGTAATTTCAGTCTACTTCCAGACTACTTATTAGAAACTGAGGTGCTCAGATTAAATGGTTGCAATAAAATTTACATCAAGTAGATCAGTCTTTTCTCTACAACCATTTACTTATCTGACACTCAGTTCTGCAGTTTTTTCTCTATAAATACCCAAGTGCTCTTTCAAGCTAGGTATTTGCATCACATGCTAATTACATCCTTATGTCTATTTTTTATCATGCACACAAACCATAACATAAGGCATTACTCATTCACAGAAACATATGGAACAGAAATAAAAGGCTGCAGCTGGGCATTAGTCATCATATACAGAAAAACAATCTTCTATACAGGAGTCATGAGAAAAGTCTGATGAAAACCCAGACAACTGATTTAACTCTCTGGCATTCTTTGACTCTTTGAATTCCCTCCCTACTCTTTTTCATAACAGAGTTGAGTCCACATAAACTCAGTGTTCCATGAATCTCCTTGTTTTAGGGCTGAACACTCCGTGTATGAATTTGGACATTCAGAAGTTAATACCACTTACAAATAATGTGGCCACCTCAGCAAATACTTCAGCATCTTTTCCACCCCTCACTTTTATTCTCTCATGTAACAGCGTAACAGACGAACAAGCTCGACATAGATGGACTTGCAATAAATAGCTGAACAGAGCTAACAAGTGGTAAAACAGTAAGGTCACATTTGTTCAGTCCAGATGAAGTCCTACTAAACTGACAAGAGGGTTATATTGAAAAAAATAAAGAAAATCTGAACACAACTTACGTGGTATCAAGGTAAAGGGTATGGACTTGTTGACCAACCAAAGCAGGGTAGCGCTCCATAGAAGGATCTGCCCTGAAGTCTCCTGTGTGCAGGATAACAGTTCCGCTCGGCAGCCAGAAAAGGATCATTGATGCACCTGGGCAACTGAAACAAACAATGCCATACAAATTATGTAAGCTCTCTATACTGAGAAAACTGCCTGATCAGCAGCAGGAAGGTGTGTAGAACAGCATTTTCAATCACATCTACTATGCAGCCTTATTTATCTGAAGGAGCTCTGAAGCTGACCTTACGGCTGACAACAAGCTAGACTTAAGATCTCCACTGCAATGGGGGGAAGAAAAAAAACCACACCAACAGTTATCAAGCATTAACTGCCGTTTTGGGATGCTCTGCCCTCTTCTATGTATGACAAAGATGCTGCCTCAGTTGCAGTCTCTGAGGTTCTATTACTTGATTTAAAGAGAAACAGCAAATCAAAGAGAAGCAGCATCCTTATTCGGAAGAAGCAGAATTGTATTATTGCAGAGGCATCTTCATTCCTGCAGGACTTACTGAAGCATTTCCTTTTAAATTCTATTTGCAGATTTTACACATTATCCTCCATCCACAATTCCCTGGTTATAAATACAATTCTCTTATTGGCCACAGTGAGTCCATTGCGCCTTCTGCGGTTCCTCGCCAACGCTGCCACAAGGGCAAGTGCTCAGACTAGAAAACCAGAGTGGAACTATTTTGGACATGAATCATCTGTAAAGGGTAAATGAAACCTCAAAAAAAGGAAAAAAACTGGCATGACTCAGAGCTAGAATGACAGAATTGGTGAACTCTCCTAAAGGTTGAACTTTTTATCTAAGGTTTATATGCCTTTTAAACTGAAGCAGAGGATGAGAGAGACAAACAGGAAAAATGAGAATTATCCAGATTACATAAGAGACAAGGCTTCTTTTATTCCCAGAAAGGGTTCTCGAAGGACTTCATGGAATCTTATCTCTCCAACTATAAACAAAACCTAAGATAAGTAATATTCAAACCAGCTGTGACACAGTGCTGCATTTCAATATATACTTCAGGGAAAAGGACTTTTTTTCTAGCTCATAGCCAAATAAGGTACCAAGAGGCAGAACAGTGAGAGCACAGAGCTGGAAGTCAGGTGCTACTCAACTTTAATTGCAGCATTACTACACAGTGCCACTGCAACACTGGAGAAACACCTCACCCTCTATCACCAAATCCAATAGAAATCTTGTTACACATTTCAACAGACTTTTCTTTAAAGTTCAGTTTTCAAAATGTTGGTTAGGTTTTATCTCTTCCAGGATCCAAAGTGCTACATTTTTCTTTAGCTGAAGATTTCACTAGCTTCAGCTGACGCTACAGGAACCTAATATATCTGATAATCAAATGTAGAATATTTCCAACCAGATACCACAACCTAATGTGTCCAGACCACTAGAAAAATCATTCAGCCTCTCAACAAGCTTAGAAACCACAGCGCTTTGCGTGGTTAACCCTATGGACTCATTACAAGCAAACAAACTGAAATTATCAAAAAAGTCTAAGTTTCATTTTCAGACATAACTCACTCATCTCAAAAGCTAGCTACTTGCAAGAAATCTAGGCTCCAACATGCCTAATTCACTTCTGAAGTGAATATGCGTGTTACTAAGCCAACTGAGGTATCAAGTATTTTGACCCTTATTTTCAGATCCGCTGAAACCTCAAAATCCTGAAAACAGACTGTTTCTGTAGAGCTATTTGTCTTTGGTGTTTTATACACACAATATTCCACAGCAAATGCAATGATACATACTGATTAGCATCAAGCAACAACACTTTGATCCCGTTCACTATACACTCTGTGTCCATCGGCAGCACGTGGACGTACTGCTCTTTGACTCGAAGTTTGCTCTTCACCAGATTGCCAGTCACCTGTAACAGGGAAAGGATTTAATATGGAATAGGAACAAAATCTAAAAAAAGCCTTTGTTTATTTTAGAATAAGCCAGACTGTCTGGCTTAGAGAGAAGCTATGAGAAACTACAAGATCCTGGGTATAATCAAGTCTTTCGGTAGCTTTTCGCCTCTCAAAAAGCAAAGTGAAAAAAAGCTGTCTTAAAAAAGCCAACTTTGAAAAGACTGGCAGGTTATGGATTGGAATCAGAGAGGAGGCCAACAAGCTGGAATAGTATCTATCACAGACTGCCAAGTCAAGAAGAAGTAAGCAAAGCCTTTAAACAACTGAAGAAACTTCTAGGTCATGGGCCCAGGATCTTATCATGGAGGACTGCAGTCACCTCAACACCTACTGGAAGGGCAACAAAGGGACACAAGCCCTCCAGGTGACTTCCAAAGTAAATTACAAACACTTTTGATGCAGGTTCTGGATGGGTTAATTAGGCAAAGTGCCCTACCACCTTATGAGTAGAGGATAGCTAATGGTAGTCTTAGCCATTTAACAGTGTGAAGCACAGGACACTCAAGACCAGGCTAAAAAAATCCTTCCATTTACTTAACGTGAAGAAGAGATGGCTCAAGTGGAACCTATTTTCAGACTTCCAAATTCTCCTCAATGAGGCACACAAAAATAAGAAGCTACAGTCTCACATTTCAACTGTACATGAGGAAAACACTTCAGATTGGGTAAGCACTGCAACAGGCTGCAAGAGGACAGTGAAATCTGGCCTGTTTTCAACATTTGACCCACAAATGCTCCCTGCAGTCTGACCTAATGTTGAAGTTCGACCTGCCTGCACAGGAGACTAGACCACATGACCTCTAGAGATCTTTTTAAACCTTTTCTTATTCATAGTATCTAGGCAGCAAAGTTTCACTTATCTTCATCGGACAAATCAGGAAAGAATTTCTTACAAAGGAAACCCCGATCCCCCTGTACGTATCCACTGCATCTAACTGACCCAACAGTGAAACCTCTGAGATTCTATTCACTTTCATCAGTATTAAAGTGACTACAGTTGCATTTTATAATATCTAGCATCTTGGAAAACCTTACCTTATTACAGTAGATTGGAAACATGGAGTTTTTAGTTAGCCCACAATAGTGATCAGAATGAAAATGAGTAAGGAAATAAGCTGTGCAGCCTTCAATTTCTCCATACTGGAAGGCATCTACTGTGAAACCAGTTCCTACAGAAAAAAAAAAAAAGAGAAGCCAGTCAGTAAACATGCATAGTTCAGAACTAGTTTCTAATAAAATCTTCCTTTTGTTCATTTATCTTTCTTTCATATTAAAAGGGAATACAGTTACAGGCCATATGGTTGAAGGAGCCACTTAAAGATGAGCATGGTTTGTGTGTGAGAAAAGGCACAACAAATATTTTCACTTATTACAATAAAAATGTAATGAAGTGTCCACACACAAATATTTTCACAAGCCTCCCAAATATCTGACATTCAGCTGCCATCCTACACAACTGGCAACTGGTTAAGCAAATAAAACACATTTATTTGCATTCACCTGGTATTTTTTGAAAGTTCACACTGATTAAAATCTAACACCAGGGTCTTACCACAAAATAAACAACACATTCTGTGGTCAAACTGCAATTTTTCAATTACTCTCCATTTAATATTCCTCTCAAAGCATGCTACCATGCAATTATTAAACAAGCAATCTGGGGTCTTTGAATATACTTGCTGAGATGAAATGTGACTGATTTGCCACTGTATGCTTTCAGTGAGGTGCAGTTTACATAAAGACCACTGCACAGAAAATATCTCTTTTCTCTGCAAATGTCACTTTTTAAGAAATCCAAACATACTGACAAATGGTCCTTTCACATGGGTTTATACTTTCTTAAAACCACCAAACAGAACTATTAGAACTAACTCACCTGGTGGCACTCAAGTGTTTTTCATTTTACCTTACACAAATGTCCCAGATGTTCTAGAACTAGAAATTCTTCTGCTTACTTGAGGGTAGAACTTCATTTGCAACTCCAAAAAAACAAAAAAACCCACAGCAGTCTGCTAATTAGAAATCACAAACCCTAAGTGTTTGAGAGGTACCAGACTCAAAACTTCAGGAGGATGAATTATACTAGACCGCGGGGATAAATACGTTCCCATTAGCAACATAGAAAATAAGAGTCAAATACACTTCAAATATAGTATCAAAATTCAGAACAAAATTGATCTAGACAATAATAAAAAATGGCATTGTAGGCACAGGAGTCTGCTCTTCAAACTTATTATATATGGAAAAATCTCTAAGCCCATCCATGGAACTCGTGATACCAGTGTAGCCCCACAAAGACTTACAGTTCAGTCTTCAAGAGGCAGCTTGGCACTTAGGATCACTAATACACTTCTATTTGGCTTCCTCAAATGTCTCCCTAAGGCTAAGACAGTCCTTTATTGATAAACAGAACTGAAGACTAGAAGCTTTTTAAGCTGCTGATCCATCACCCTGTAATTTAAGTAACTGCTTGAGGAGATTCTGATAAATTCTTGTTTCCTTAACTAAACTCTTCTGCTTGGTTTTCATTTCTTTGTTTTCATGGTTGTAGTAAATCCTACTTCTAATACTACTGAATTTCAAATGCAAACTTAAACTTAATTCTTTTAACTTAGTGTAAGGAAATAATTGCTATTGACAGCATTGTTTTCAGGCACAACTGAAGTGATGTAAAAGGTTAAACTGAGCAATTAGGAGCGAACATTAACAAGGGATATATTCAAAATCATTTGAGAAAGTAGAATCACCTTTCAATACTTATGTTTTCTGCTCCATCAAAAACATTCAGTCCTTGAAATTATTTTCCTGAGATAACTATTTCATTAACTGTTTTCAGCCACTGCTGAATCTGGTTCTGCAGTCATCTTCTTTTGGAGATCTGTACCTACACAAGATTTTATCAACCGGGAGGGACGAAAAGCCCCTATGAGCTACAATCTAAATGGTTAGGAAAAGTGAACAATACTGAAGCCTAAATTCAGGCCAAAATTATTTCATTTCTACAAAAGAGCAGCAGTTACCTCTCACCTGGTATTTTCTTGTAGAAAGGGCAGTGTTTTTTTCTTGTTCCTTCTCCTGGAGTAGACAATTCTTTAAATTTTTTTCTCCACCTGTGTTGGCCACTGGAACTTACATCTGCAAAGGCTCCATTTTTACTTGAACTTTCTGCAACTGCTTCTACATCTTCCACAGACTCTTCAGCTTTCCTTTTTTGTGGCGTGGGCTTCTTTCCTTTGGGAGTTACTGAACCTGGTGTCTCTTTGCCCTCTATATCTTCCACAGAGCCTTCGGCTTTCCTTTTTTGCTGCCTGGGCCTCTTTCCATTGGGAGTTACTGAACCTGATATCTGTTTTCCCTCTACATCTTCCACACAACCTTCAGCTTTCTTTTTTTGCTGTCTGGGCCTCTTTCCATCGGCAGTTACTGAACTTGGTATCTGCTTTCCCTCACTCAAACCTGTCTCTCCTTTGCTTTCCTCTTTTACTTTGGGTTTTAGCCCAAAGAAAACACCAATGTCCATCTGTTTGAGTTCTTTGGCAGAACTGGATTTGGCACTCATACTTGCTAAAGAAAGAGATGGTACTGTTTTAGAGATTGGGCTGGGAAAGCACACAGCAGCTGTATTAAAACTCCCTTCTTTCTCCCCTACTGACTGCAAACTCCCCTGGTGAGCTGTTTTTTCAATTGCATTGGCAGTCATGTTATCCGTATTAGTTAAAATGCTAATTGGGTCCTTCAAAACGTTATTTTTCTGTGTCAGAAGAGACCCAGCCTCTTCTCTGACTAGTAGCAATGAGGTCTCGGTACAACTCACGTATGCAGAATCCAAAGCACAAGCACCAGTATCTTCTGATATTGTGTTACCTGCTTTAGCCACAGAGGAAAACAATGCTGGCTCTTCAACCTTCTTGCTATTAAAAGAGGATCCATCTTGCTGATGCTGATCATCTCCACATGTTGCGTTACAGAACTGCCTGTTCATGTGACTCTGAGGAACAGTTTTTACACCATGACCTAGTTGGTTCAATTTTACTTCCTCACTGTGGGAGGGTTTAACTATGAAATTTTGCTTTTTGGTATCTTCATACTGAGGCTTCTGCTGTAAGAAAAGTCCATCAAATGTCTTAAACACCACTGAATCAGCTTCTTCATCTTCGAAGTTCTGGACTTTGGATAATTTATTTTGTGATATTTTTACTTTCTTCTCTTCCTCAGTTTCCTCTTCACTTTCCTCAAAAGTGCTAAGTGGAGAATAAGAAATTTCACAGTCACTGAAGTCTACTTTTGACTGTAGTAGACTTGGCTGACTTGTATCTTTCTGACTACACAGATCTCCTGTTTCACTTTCTTGAGACGATGCTACGTCATAAAATTCAAATTCACAACCGTTACCTGTAGTCTGTGTGAGCTGAACTGTATCTTGAGGCTTTTGAACATCTGCAAAAGAGGAAGTACTTTCACTGATTTTATTTAGAGCCTTCACTTGCGGTGAACTCTGTACCATCAATGTATAGTTGGCATTCAGGACATTTTTTACATTATCAGATGATTTTTCATCCTGTGAGGTTTTCTCTACACGAGTTGGGGAATAGCTGGGATTTGCAATGGTAGAACATGTCACCTTCCCCTCCAAACCATTCACTGAAGAGTTTACAAGGTACTCTCCTGCCCTGCTTGCTGCAAGCAGAAAATGGCTGTAACGCTTGTAGTGAGATGGAATGGTGGAAGTGCACAGTAAACCATCAGGACACTCTATGAAAAGAGTTAAACAGAGAAGTAACGTTAATATCTTTGCAAATAGTTGGCATTATTATTAAAACAGAAATCATACCACTTTAAAGCTTTTTCTTATAAATGCAGCGATTTTGAGGACAGAAGGGATGAGTGAGAACTAATTTTCAACCCACCAAGAGCATCTGCCCTGACCTGGCTAGAAAGACCAGCTTCCAACCTAAAACAGCACCATGCTTGAATTAATACAGCCCTCTAACAACGTGAGGATTTAACCTGTTTCAATGCTGTGCTAATGTAATCACAGGGCTTCTACTTTAGAATTCTGACATGCAAGCAATGAGCTCAGAGCAGTAGCACCAGAAAAGGTCAGTTGATATGTTTGCAAATGAATCAAATCTCAGTTCTGTATCAACCTGAAATTCCATATCAAACCATCTGCTGGGATACACATTAAAAACCAACCAAACAAACAAAGCTGTGTGAAAAAAAAACCACTTGGGATTGAGATACCAGCAAAAAATCTGATGCTGTTTCCTAAGCCTTTTTTGATAAGTCTTTTAGGCGAGTCTTTTTGGTCAGTCTTTTTTGTAAGCCTTTTAAGGTGAATGCATAAATCAATCAGAAGGATTCTTCATCTGTTAGTTAAAGGAGAAGAGGTGGAAATGAGGTGTCAACACATCTGCTTTAAATTAAAACTACTGCCAAAATCGAGAGTAAAAGACTCACATTTCCTTGTTGTGAAGAAGAAACTTCAAGGAAAGTTACAAAGCTATAAAAGTGAAAGTGACTGTGTTACCTAAATCAACCTTTACTCAACTTTCCTGACTCTATACTGCCTTTCAAAAGCTACGATGTTTATTAACATAAATTAGATACCTGGATTTCTTCAGACACAGTATTTTCCCCCATTAAATTAACAATTGTAACAAGTCAGTTTTATTCCCTTTGTACAAAACCAAAATTGTGTAGTCTTACGATACAGGAATGTTCATGTATAATTCTGAATCAAATTTCTCAGGAATGTTACTGGACCATGGGCTAATACTTCAAGTAAATTAGCATAACAGACTGATTTTAGCTTCCAACTGTCCACAGACAACTGGACAAGACACACTGCAACATGGATATAGGGTAATAAAATTTATACCTGAGGAAAAAGAAACTGGGTGCCAGAAGTAGCAACTTTTTAACTGCAGGATTTTTTTTGCCAACACTGACTTAGTAGTGGAAAGATGTTCCATTATTTTAAAATGGTAAATATGCACCTTCAATTTCCTAATAAACCACTAAAACTGGAGCTTGACAAACAATCAGGACTCTTCATCACTGCCTTACAAAGTTTTGAAGTTAGTTCTGAGATTTTCACATCAAGACTTTCTTGTGTTTCACCAAGAACCAAAAATCTCATGCTAAAATAATATTGACAATCAGTAATAGCATTCTAACAACCACACCAACTAAACCAAGCTTTACAGCAACATTGAGAGGCCTTTAAGTTTTCTCTGAAAGCTTTTTTCCTATTCATACCTTTTTCAACAGGTCCTGGAGCATCCAGACATTCAGCAACGTGCCATCGCGGTGTCTGGACCAATAGCAAAGAGAAAGGCATCTGGCAGCTAGGACAGTATCCATCATGAATGGGCTTTGCATGTTGTGAGCTCTGTTCTGGCAGGCTACTCACACTTTCCTGGGAGTGCACACTATTGTCATCTTGACACTGATCTACATCCTGATTTGGCCTTGAGCTCTGCTCGTTTTTCTGAAGAGTGTCAGTTTTTTCTACAGATTTCTTTTTATTTCTGTTTCTTTTTCTTTTTGGCCTGCTCTTGCCATCACTTATGTTCTGCACAGCTGCAGAGATGCTCTCTGAATTACTCTGATGCTTTTGCTTCCTAATGGATTTGTACTCCCAAATGTCCTCTTCCAATAAAGCACCTTCAGACATGGTAACACATGAAATATTCTTCCTTTTAAGCAACAGTTCAAGAGTCTATCTATCCTTCCACTAGTAAGTTTTCTCGTCTCTCTCTTCCACGGTATCTGAAGAAAAACCCTCCATGTCCATGTTAAAAAAGCATCACTGGGCCACAAACCAAACAGCAGTCCGTGATGGGACAGAAGCATGGTGGACACTATCCTAAAAATAATTTAATGTGCGTCTCTCTGAATACTTGTAATTAATTCTGTTAAACAAAGGCTGTAAGATGCAGAAAGATTTGCAGGGTGAGCCATTTGCTTCAGCTATCCCTCTCCTAAGCACCCAACCGGGCCTCGGAAGGTGAAGCCCAGCTAGCCCCGCCACCCTTGCTGCCACTTCACTGCCCCAAAGCGGGAAGATCTTAAAAGCGAACCACGAAGAGTTCAGCTCCGGGATCTCAGCCGGGAGTCAGCACACGGCACGGGCTGTCACCGGGGCTTGGCTCCCGCCGCGGGCACGGCGGCTGCCTCCCGACCCGAGCCCCCCGCCACAGGCACCGAGCGCGGCCGCCTGCCCGGACCGTCCCCGCCGCGGGCACTGAAGGCAGCTGCCTCCCGCCCCGAGCCTCCCGCCACAGGCACCGAGCGCGGCCGCCTGCCCGGACCGTTCCCGCCGCTACCGAGGGGTGCGGGCGGGCGCCTCTTCCAGCGCGCGCATCTCCTCCGCCGTTCGCCGCCGCGGCAGCGCATCTGCTTCCGCAGTTTCGTCAGCGCGACAATCACTCGACTTCTCCCTTCTCTCATTGCATCCCCCACACCACCCCCCAAAAAACCCTGCCGGTTAAATTATTAGTGCTTGTTTGGACTTCGTCCCGCGACTTCTCGATTTTCACATCTGTCCTGCTTAGAATTACACAGGTAACTGGGCAGGGAGAGTGTTGAATCTGCTGAGCTGGAGCGGCCGCTGGGGATTCTCCTCACGAATGTGCTTCGGTGAATATGAAAGCTGCGTGAAACCCCCAGTGAATGAGGACGGCCCCTTTAAGACAGATGAGTGGTTGCGTATTTGTTCTTAGATTTTATTATTATTGGGGTTGAGTTTTTTAATCACAGTTTCCGTGCGGCGCGTTGCGGGAGGTGCCGAATGTGCGGCGGTGAAGCAGCAGCCCGGTACACAGCCGGCCGCGGGCTCGCCCAGGAGGCGCCATGGCGGCGGGGGGCCTGGCGGGGCTCCTGCCCGCCCAGACACAGCTGGAGTATGCCCTGCTCGACGCCGATACTCCCCAGGAGAAGGAGAACTTGGTCTACCAGTACTTAAAGAAGATGGACAGCCGAGAGCGGGACCTAACGGTGCCTGAGCTCGGCGGAGGTGGGTGGCGGGGCCCGAGCGGGCCGGGACCCGCGGCGGAGCGCGGTTCGGCGTCCCGGGCTGCCGGGTGGGCGACTGCAGGGCCCACCACGGCGGCGGTGGCGGAACGCTCACACTCACCCGCTGCAGTTTGCCTTGAAGTCCCGCTGCCGGCGAGGGCCGGAGCCGAGACCTTTAGTACAGGAAAATATCACTTTTGAAACCATCAGGAACGAAGCATAAGAAAAAAGAACCACTTTATAAGCGGTCCTGTGGTACTGGTTGCAAAACCGCGTTCCTTAAAGCCTCTCTTCTAAGTCTCTGCTAGCTTCATGTTTTATTTCATATAACAAATAAAGCCTTTCCAGTCTTTACAGTATATTGATATCTGTCTCTCTCTCCTCTGGTCACAGTGAGACCCTTACCGACTCTCGTAAGCTTTCTCCCGAGTTGCCTTGGTGTTTCACTGCAGCCACTAAATACGTTTCCCAGCTCTCTCCCGTGACTTAGCTATGCTTGTGAGTCTTCATGTCCCTGATAATACAGTTTCAGGTGTTACACATTTCTGTATCTCTTCTTATGCTAAGTGTGAAATCAAAACTGAAGTCTTGTAAAATCTTGCAGATGTTACTCAGGGTCCCTTTAACCTTAGGTTCTCTGCAACAGTAAGGGCTCACATCTGACTACAAGAGACTTCAGGAAGTGAACTTCAGGATCAAAATCATATGTGTGTCATGGAAATGAATTCTGACTTTTAACAAATTTCTGACTTTTACACTGTTAACTGGTTAACAGTGTAGCAAAGTGAACACTTTTTCTGTTTAAATTTGGATCCGTCTCACTTTCTGTGTTCTGTCAGAGCTTATTTTCTCCTCTAATTTTCTCCTCTAAAAAGGGCTCAGATAGGTAGCCAACATTTTGCATTTCCACTATTTTTTAAATGAAACATCTAGTGAAAAGGGAAACAATCCCTTAAAATAAATAACCTACTCTTAAGAAGTAAAGAGTAAAGCTCTTATCTTGCAGAAATGTACTTGATAATTTTTGTCTCCCTATTGTCATCAAATATGAATGAGTGTGCCTGTATTTAGGAACTCTTTCAGTTTACTGAAACTGTCAGAGTGGAAGTTTTGATGATTTTTACGTTACTCAGCATACATTTTTTTAAAAAAACAGGCTTTCAGGATTTTACTTCAGCTTTGGATTGTATCACACCTATCTTTTTTCCCCATTATTTTCAAAAATGTTGAGTCATAAAATGCCAGACTATATTCTAGGATATTTATTTCTTGTCTTGATAGCAGTTTCTAGAGGGGTTAGAGAAATATCAGCAGTAAAAAAAGAATGGTTTAATGTCTTATATCAAGTAGTTGAAAGTAAATGATGAGGAGTCCTACCAAGTATATCTGAAAAGGTTGTATTTCTTCCTCTGCAACAGGTTTAATTTGTACCTGTTGTTTCAAACTTGGAAAATCAAGATGAAAACTATTAATGGAAAATTATATCTCTCAGTTCTGAAATTAGCTCTTTACAAAACTATTGGAAAAATCATTAAGAGTTTAACGGGTTACTAACATTTATGGGAGTTTTAAATAACTGTTACCCATATGACATTTTTAGGGGTTGAATAATGTAGATTATCTTTTAAAATGTGTGGAAATTGTTCTGAGGCTTGCACATTCTTTCAATTAAAAGGTACCTATATAAATACATATACTACACTTTCAATATTACATTAAATCTTGTTAATAATACTTCATTTACTAATTATAGAGAATTGTGGAACATAAGGATGTATTGGATGAATGTAAGCCTCTTGGTTTGCTTTTATGCATGTGTTGAAAGGGACGTTGAACTTTTATAAGTGAAGTACACCAGGAACATTGTGTGGTGGTGTGCAAATTAAATGTGTCTGCTTTCCTTACCCTCCCCTTAACTGGCTATCATTGTTCTCTCAATTCCAGATCTACAATGGTTAAACACTGAGGGTCCTATTTCTCTTCACAAAGACCTTTGTGGAAAAGTTGTGGTGTTGGATTTCTTTACTTACTGCTGCATCAATTGCTTGCACCTGCTGCCTGATCTCCATGCCTTAGAGCACCAGTACTCTGATAAAGGTAAAAGTGCTTTGGCTTGTCTGGAATAGAATTTCCTGGCAGTGTTGCAAGCGGAGTAGCTGAGTCACTTTGTTGCTGGTTACTGAACAGCTGGCAGGATTTCAGGACTGCCTAAAAATGTCTTGTAATCTTTTAAGCAGCCTGAAAAAGGTGACTGTGTATGCTCCTATCACATTTTTAAATGGGGTTAAATAAGGTATCTGTTGTGTCTGTATAATTAAAGGAACAGGATATGTGCCTAAAGCCCAAATCTGATATCCCCATAAATAAGACTACATGCAAAAAGCTAAACAAGGATGTAAGATATGTACTCAAAATTAATATAAGTATGTAACTCTCCACACTTGACATAGGAACTAAATCTGGGAAGAATGTAGTAAAGGTGGCAGAATGGAGATAACTAGTTTAGAGGGGTTTTTTGTATTGACACTGTATTGTATCCCATTAGTAGGCCTGCATTCTGGAGAGGGAATTAAGGTCTTTAAGTTCACATCAGAGCTGAAACCTGTCTCTCTGAGTGAATAACAATGCAGGGTAATTACTATTTAGAATACAGTCTCTTGTCATCAAAATGACTTGTCAGAGATAAGCTGTGATCTTACACAGAATGTATCAGCTACTCATTTATCTTGGATATTTTTATATACTGAACAGTGAGATGAAGAACAGTCTTACTTTCAGCCCTGAAAATATTGTATGAGATGTAGTACATACATGTAGTAAATAACACCTTAGATTTGAGTCTCTGATTCTCTGTTGGCATTTCTGATTGTTTTTCATTTTGGCAGCATTTATATTCATGTGTTACATTCTTTCACAAGAAAAAATAATTACATAAATAAATTTGAAATTTCCAGTTCTTTAAGTAGTTCACTTACATGTTGTAGATTTAGAGAAGACTCCAGGAAGCTAGTTTTTCTACTTTGGAAAGCTTAGCAGCTTGCTTTGGGGAAACTTGAGATCTGGGATAATGTTTCAGGTGTGAGGAACTTTATCTAATGAGGAAAAGTTGTCATGGCATTTGGGGGGTGCAGCTTTAAGTGGAAGGTGATTAGCAAGTGATAAATGGACAGCTGTGGATATTAGGCATGCTGGGAAGAGGGTCTAGATTGAGATTTCAGAAGGTTACATTGATCATTTAATGAATAATATATTTAAATTGTAAACATTTTTTAGCATAATGTATTAACATAGCTTTCATGTCCTTGATCTGTTTTTTAAGACCAAGCTCTTAAATCAGTTGATAACAAAACACTCATTTTTACAACTTTTCCCCACAAACCTTCTCTTTATTTTAACGTCTCTGGACTGGTGTAGAAGAGGCTGCAGCACTGAACTGAGCTGGCAGTCCTCCTGGAGTTTTTTTGTTTGACTTGTATTAAGCTTTTTGTCATAGGAGTTATTATTTGAGGAAAGTACTTTGCTGGTAGGTGATAAATTGTTTTTGCATCTGAGCTGTCCTTTTAAGTTTTTTTTGCACTTGAGCTGTCCTGTTCCTACAGGAACTAGAGGGAGAAAAAAGATACTTGGGATGAAAGTGTAAAAGCAAAGAAGAGCAGATGTGTGGATCATTAATCTTAAATGTAATCCATTAAGAAACAGAGGATAGGAGCTGGATTCAGGAAGAGATTGAAGTGCATGATGGTTCAAACAAAACAAAATATACCTTGTTTTTTTCCATTACAGATCTCCCTTTTTGTTGTTTTCTGCTGTTTTCATGTTGTGATGGTCAGCCTTTTCAGGATTAATCTTTCTTTGCTAAGTGTAAATTTTATCATTTCAGTATTATGTATAAACATATGAAGGCGGTAAATGTTGTGGGAGTTTTAAGCCATAGAAAAATACTTTAGTAGACGATCTTATTTCAATGTGCATCTTCTCACCAGAGGCAAACATGATTTACAGATCAGTGGGAGAAAGAAGAGAGGAGAGTTATTGATTTGAGAAATCTGAAAAAGAGAGAGGTTGGAAGAATATGTAACTAAAGTAGAAAGGATGTCAGTCCTAGCAAAAAATGGTTTAAGAATGTCAAGATATATTAATGCAAGTATTTTTGTATTCAGCCTTATTCTGGAGTGTCATATTTTAATCTGCTCTTTTCTTTAGTTAACAGAAGTCCCTTCACTTTTGATTGTGTTAGTTCTGAAATCTGTTACTTGCAAATGCAAAAAAACCCTGATTTTAGTGCAAAAAGATGAGTGACAATTTCTTTCAGCAGCAGCAAGTCAGATTAAACATATAGTGAAACTGCAGCTTTACTTTGTAAACCCTGCATTTATTTACACATTTCATGTATATTTACTGTGCTGTGGATGTGGCAGATGGTGCTGACCTTGCAGACAATATTAGAACAAAAACAAGCATCATGCTCCAACAAAGCATCTATCTCATAATGCATTTGGATCTATGTTATTTGAATATTTGAATAATGCCTATATTTTTCTGCATCACTAAGAGCAAAGCTCAATATTGATACGATGTCTTTTTCTGATTATACCTTTTGTACACACAGTTTTGATGGTCTGAATACTTTTAATCTAGTTCAAGTGCCCTCTTATGTGAAGTATGTTGAAAAGCAGTGTGATCATCAGTCATGAGAAGTCTGAACACAAGAAGCTGTAGTTTTAGAGTGATCTTAAACCATTATATATATATCATTGTGCATATGCACATAGTTCTGTTGTCTGGAACTTCAGATCTGTTTCAAAATGAAGACTGCTTTCCATAGGATTAAATGTTGCCTAGCATCTTTATCTGATATGTTCTCGCTGCTATCTTCAGTGTTGCTATTTCTGTGTTTCAAGTGGCATTCAGAAAGTTATTTTAAACCCCAGTGCATATTCAGTTCATGTTATCAGCAGTCCAGAAATGACTTCTATAAGAGGAAGTACTTTTTAATATTCAGAAATAGCTTGGCCAAAGTCCAGTGATGTACTCTGTTATAAAACTTCAAATAAAGTGTTTTAAAGGGTATGTATATTCTTATATCTCGGCGTGGCATCCATCAGTCTCCACAGGTTTTCTTCATGAGAGAATGTTGGAGCTTATTTGTGCTGTTAAAGTGTTCAGCATAGAGCTTTAATGATATTTTGAAGGATAAATACAAGTGCTGCTCTTAGAATGTCAAATATTTTAACAGTAATTGTACTGTTTGGAGTCCAGCAGTTAATGATACTGCAACTTCAGCTGTCTGATATAGAAACATGCTGTGCCTACAGGATTGACAAAGACTGTATCGGTTATAGTGATTTTTTTAATTCTATATCTATAAGATTGATATATTCAACCAAGTCTTTTATTGTGCAGCACTTTCCCCTGTCCTGTTGTCACATTGAGGATGATGTTCTTCTCCATTAACAGTATTTTGTGGTTGAGGAGAAGGGCTAAAAGAGAAAGGTAGTTTTCCATTTCTCTGTAAACTAATAAAAAGTCAATTTGAGACTAAATTTGTGGTTTTTTAGAAGGAAACAAACTCAAGCTCAAACAATACAACTATTTAACACCTGAGATAATTGCCTTTCTTGCATTTCTGTCGCAGAAGCAGAGGTAAGGGTAAAACAAAGATGTCCAGCTAGTCAGACTGCACTTCTATCATAACGGCAGGAGGAAAAACACATGTTGTGGTTTAACTCCAGCTGGCAACTAAACCCACATAGTTGCTCCACCATCCCAGTGGCATCTGGGAGAGAATCAGAAGGGTAAAAGTAAGAAAATTCATGGGTTGAGACAGAGACAGTTTAACAGGGAAAACAAAGCCACACACACAAGCAAAGCAAGGAATTAATTCCCCAGTTCCCATTGCAGGCAGGTGTTCAGCCATCCCCAGGACAGTGAGGCTCCATCACACGTGGATCTTGGAGGATTGTTCTACAAAAAGCTTTTCATTTTTACATATTTGCTTGAAGTTTTGCAAATAGTGAAGTCCTTTAAGGGATTAGGTAGTAAGTGCCAAATAGCAGTAATGATCTGGTGTGTAAATTTCCAGTTTAGGATGAATTGTGTGACACAACAGTTGATGCTAAATGAAGTAAAATGTATAAGATAGGTGAGTTATTATGGAAAAACAATCTTGTGGATTAAAAATGAAAATAGTATAGTGTTAAAGAAATGAAATTCTTTTATTTGGTAAGGAGAAAGGTGCATTGTGCAAGCTGCAAAAAGTTACTTTGTGTGTGGCTTTTCTCCTCAGCTAATTATGGATTTTGATAACAACTGGAAGAGTGAAGACAGAAAAACTGAGGGGAAAGAGGGGTACTGTTCTAGCAACTGTGAGAAGCTAGAAGATGAGAGATAAATATTAGCAAGGTGAATGAAAATATTTAGGTTATGTTCTGGTTAGAATTTGTAATAAACTGACAAAGTCTTTTCTTGTAAGAAATGGTTATAGTTGAATGAGGGGGAAAAAAGCCTTTTAAAAATTAAGTATCTGCTACTACATGTAATCAAAACAGTTCATACTCTCAAGTCTTCTTAAAACTTTGCTGAGAAAACATTTCTTTTAAAAATTGTCTTTTCTAAATGAGTGTGCTTTCAGGAGGGATATTTTGCATTGGCTGTTGTTTAGGATAAAGCATAATAACAATGTCAGTGCAAGCACTGAGTAACAGAACTGGCTTACTTAGAAATTCACAGTGCACATCTGCCTTTATCTTATATAATGAAATGATATCCTGCTCATCTGATTTTAGTAGCTATTCAACCAAACCTTATTTTGTTTTTAGTAGCCCAATGCAGCATTTTCAATTGCACAGAGTATTTGCATGAGCAAAAATTAGTCTGATTTAAGAACCTTATGAAGTTCTTCAGGGGACTGGAACATGTTTCATACGAGGAAAGGCTGCAGGAACTGGGGCTGTTTAGTCTAGAAAAGAGGAGACTGAGGGATGATCTTATTAACATTTATAAATATCTAAAGGGTGGGTGTCAGGAGGCTGGGACATCCCTTTTTTCTTTTGTAGCTAGCAACAGCACAAGGGGTGATGGGATGAAGCTGGAACACAAAAAGTTCCACTTAAACATAAGAAAAAACAATTTCGCTGTTGAGGTGAGGGAGCCCTGGCACAGGCTGCCCAGAGGGATTGTGGAGTCTCCTTCCTTGGTCTTCAAGACCCACCTGGACATGTTCCTATGCGACCTGATCTAGGTGGAGATGCTTCTGCAGGGGGATTGGACTAGATGATCTCTAAAGGTCCCTTCCGACCCCTACCACCATTCTATGATTCTTCAAGGATCTATACACGTTCTGTTTCAGAGTATAAGCATCATCAGAATTGGATTGGATTGAATTGGATAATGGCTGTTCTTCCTCCATTCCAGCTTGTACAGACCCTAAGTCTTCTCTGCTTTTTGATATTACTTGTATTACTGAAAAAATATGGTACTGTAAGGAATCCATCTGTAGACCTTGGAGATAATTGGTGAAGGAAGGGAAGAACACCACACGTTTTAATGAATTGAACCTGCCTGGTTTCTAGCAAGTGCTATTTGTCACTTTGTTGTAGTGGCCAGTGCTGCAATTTTTGTTTGAAATCTAGAATATTGTATTGATTTCAGAAGCCTATATAGATGGGGTTTTATTTACAGTTTATTTATATATGCTGAGGTAACTCTGGACTTCCAAAGTTCAGTGTTACATTTGTGATTCCTCGTTAACTGTGGAAAAGAATTAATTTTCTAAAACATCATTGTTGTGTTTAGAAATGGAAAGACAGTGTCATAAAGATCTGAAAAAAAAGTATCATTAGAATTGTACAACTTACCCATAATTATTTTGAAAGTGTTTTCTACCTTAGTATGTAGAGGTTCAGGAACTAAAACCAATTTAAGCCATATTAAATGTCAACCAGCTGGGGAGTTTTACTGAAATGTTATTTCAGTTTCAGTATTTTGTATACATAGCTATCTGTAGTCTTACTGAGATGTAATTGCTTTTTGTTTGTTCAGATCCTCTTTCATTCAGGAAAGCAGTCAGTCACATTGTGAGATAACTGTGCTTCATTTTTATTGCTTTTTTATTCAAATACAAGTATGTTCCAATGCACAACTTTGTTTTTTTCCTTTCAGATGGTCTTGTTATTGTGGGTGTGCATTCAGCAAAGTTCCCAAATGAAAAAGTTCTGGATAACATTAAAAGTGCTGTTCTGAGGTATAATATTGTCCACCCTGTAGTAAACGATGTCGATGCAACACTGTGGCATGAACTAGAAGTGTCCTGCTGGCCAACTCTGGTCATTCTCGGGCCTCGTGGGAATATGCTGTTTTCACTTGTTGGAGAGGGACACAGAGAGAAGTTGTTTTTATTTACTTCTATAACACTGAAATTCTACAAAGAGAGAGGACAAATAAAAGATAACAACATTGGAATAAAGCTATACAGAGACTCCCTCCCACCTTCTCCCCTGCTATTTCCTGGTAAAGTGACCGTAGATCATTCAGGAGAAAGGCTGGTGATAGCAGACACTGGACACCATAGAATTTTGGTTACTCGAAAAAATGGAGAAATTCTACACACTATTGGAGGTAAGAGTATGTAAGTTTATTACAGTAATTGTAGTTGAGGAGTAGAGTATGTTTGGTGAGCCTACTAGACTGATTCTTTTCTTAGAGAACCTAGCAGTTTATAGGCATTACCAGCATTTTTTTTCTAGTAAAATCACTTTTACTGGATATGGGGTAGATATAGTATAGTACCATCAGTAGGAGACTCTGTTAATGTAATTGACTGAGATGTCTAATTTGTTTTTCTTTGTTCCATTGACAAAGTTTGTGTTTTCACATGATGTCCAGTATGAATACAGTTTGGATTCTGAAAGTGTTGCAAATGGGTTTAGATGTAAGCAATGTATAGCCACATCCAGCAGCAAGTTAGGGCAAAGAAAAGAGACTGTAGTGCCTCCTTTTTTTGTAGAAGAAATGAATGTTGAATTGTGGTAGTGGTGTTGTGTGGGGAGGTTTTTGGGCTATGTTTTTTGTTTGGTTGTTGTTGGTTTGGGTTTTTTTTTAATGAAGAACATTCCTCATGGGATCCCATTCTGCTTTTAAGAGAAGGGGAGAATTATTAGTAGTACACAGGCATCTGAAAATTAAGTTGCCTTAGTATATATGAAAAAGTCTGTTTTCTCATCAAAATTGGGGTGTAACATATAAACAAGTTATAAAACCAGTAAAAGTTAAGCATTTAAATTTAGTTCCTCTTATTTCACCTTTAAAAAAACTAATCTCTTTAAATATTTTTATAAAATTACTGTTTGTTTTACTCTGCAAATCAAGAAAATTTGTACAGTCTTTGTATGCTTTACTCTTTTGTAGATGAAACATTCAGGCTTGTTCATTTTCCAGAATCTGTTACAGCAGTCAAAGTGAAACCTGAATGTGCCGAGTGTATAGCTGGTAGAATAGTCCATCTATGAGCAATCCTAACAGACGTTTAAGAAATTATTGAATCCCACAATCATTGAAAACAACAGTTCCTTTATGTCTCAGAATCAGGACCTGTGTGCTGATGTGTCCTATTATTACCTAGTCTGGTATTAACTAATGCCTGTTCCATGGCAGGATCCTACAAACCTCATAAAAATACCAGAGGCACTGCTGTTTAAAGAAAGGAAGAAAATCTCTTGCTACTTGAAATACCAGTGCACTGAATAGACTGACTAATTATCCAAGTTACCGTGATAAAGGCATTAGTCTTAATATCCTTCTCTTATGGGAAGTACAAACAGGATTTCTTGTGACAAAAGTGAGAAATTTGGTTTCTGTTTGACATGTGAGATATAATATGTGCTGACAAGCGACCTTTTAGTGTTGTGGGGTAGTCTAATGACTAACGTTGGAACAGGTACCTCTCCTTCCTTTGTCACACCATGCTATTCCCTCCCTGGGGTTCTGTGCCCTGATGACGCTTACAAGGGGAACTACTGGATTCTGACACACCAGCACCTCAGTCCCTCCTCTGTAAAGGTCTAAATTGTCTTCTGACAGTAGGTTGTAAAAGTTTGTGTATTTCAGTGACTCAGTTAAATGATTCAGTGGGCAGAAAATAATGCCTTGAAGTTGATAACACAATAATAAATGTGGGCATTCACAAAGGTTGAAATTAGTATATTTGCATCATAAATCATGATGCACACATAACTCATGTCTAAATGTCTTCTGCTGACACATACTGTTAATGCATTTTAAATGTTACTGCCTCTGAAATATGATACTTACCTCCATGCCATTATATTCAGGTCATATTCCTTTCTATTTCATAATTGTTCTGTACAGAAGGCTGTCACTCCATCATTCTCACTGTTCCTTTGTGTAATTAGATCCATGTCATCTTTTTCCTAATTATTATTAATGAGAAAATGCCACTAATCAAATATTAGTGTCATTTGTGATTACACTAAGATCTGAACCATTGAAACAGAGTTGAATTTTGGAAATCAAAAAGTTTTTCGTGCTGGCTTGCTTTGATGTAGTCAGGAATTAAAATAATACCTCTTTATTTCTGTCTTCCATTGTTGCTGTTGCCCTTTAGTGCAAGGGAACAATTTAGATCCCTATTAAGACTTTTCTCTGTGGAAGATGAGCTTGAAGAAGCAGAGAACTTCTGGAGAATGAGTTCAAAATTTAATAGCACCAGGCTGGAGTAATTATGTAGTGAGCTAAAATGAGACTACACAAAATATTAATGTAAACTGTACAAGGTGCTGTGAAACTGTCTCTTAGAATATGGAATTCTCTTACAGGTTTGGTTTTTTTTAGTTTTCTTTCTTCTAAAATTCCTTCTGGAATTGCTTTGTTTCATTTTCTAGGTCCAAACAGTGGAAGGAGAGATGGAAGATTTTCACAGGCAGCTTTCAACTCACCACAAGGGATTGCTATAAAAAATGACGTTATTTATGTAGCTGATACAGAAAACCACCTCATTAGAAAGGTAAATACCCCATAAGGAAAATAAAAAATTGATCTCTCATAGCTTATTCTACTTACATAAGTGAAAATTTTCAGCAAATTAATTACTCTCCTAATACTCTCAACATCAGGAAGGAAATTTGTCCCAATATCTTATAAATAAATGCTGTTGTGCAGTTTGTCTTGAAAGGATTTCATGATAGGCAGTACTCACTCCAGCATAACTGATTTTTGTTTTGGTAGTGTCTTACTTTCCTGTTATGAGAAACATCTATTCTTAGTACTGGAAGCAAAAGTTGTTTTTGTTTTACTTCCAGTAGTATCAGATTGTTATCTAAAGTTATTGTACTACTGTGGTTTAGTGAATATCTAAACTTCTCTTAGCTGTTCTTGTCTCTCAAGTGCAGGATCAGAATTTGACATCACAATTGTCTGCATGTGGATTTCTTTTGATTCCATGCTTGCAGTGTTTCAGCACATAGCACTGTTACTCTTTATGTGCTGTCATTGGATCTTACATTTGGTAAGGTCAAATTTAGAATAATCAGAACGTAAGTTTCTTGAAGCAATATAATATTACATTATTATTAAAAGTATCTCAGAAGGTCTTGTATTCAGATCCTCAACATTATGTCCAATTCATGATCAGAGGAGGCATATACAACCTCACTCGAGGTGCCTTTGTACCGTTAAGTAGGTTTGTTCTGTGGTTTACTTCAAAGCACTAGTCCACAAACTCCCTGCACTGTATTATTCATTGTTGGCAGCTACCAGGTTTTATTCTGGAAAGGACTAAGGCTTGCTGTTGGTAAAGAAATATTGCTACTAAAAATTGGTAGTTTGCACCTGGTTCCACATCCTACTGATATTCATCACTGTAGCCTGGTGACCACAGGAAATTAAGTGTTACAGGTAGCAAATACAGCACAGAAACATCTGAAGATGAGAATCATACTGCTTCAGCATTTTTCCTGAGAATTAGCTGTTCTATTTCATCCAAAGCCATCCAAGATTTAAGTAATAAAACAGCTGCAGAACGTGTTTTCAAATGTTTGTGCAGGCCACAGGTCTTGCAAAAAGAGTGCATTTACTGCTACAAAAGTTAGAAGATTCTATATGTGAAAAACTCCCTTTTTATGTAGTCATCCCAGTAAACTGATAAAAGGTATTGCAAGTCACTTGATAAGTAAGCAAATGAGGAAGGGAAAATAAAGGAATTTAGGTTGCAGAAATGAAATAAAAAGTAGGAGATGAAGTGCAAAAATAATTTGCTTCGTGTAGATTACTTTATATAGAGAGATGCTGTTACAGGATCTGAATTTGTATGTCAGATTCTTATAGAAGTTTAAAATAAAACATCCACATCTATTTTGTGGATTCTAGAATATTTCTCTGGAAAATGTTGATACTTTCTTATAACTGCTGAACAAGCCTTGACAGAGCAGTGTTAATTTTTGTGGCATGTGGAAGAGAATTCCAGGTACAAGGTTTTCCTGCTGCTTACTGCTTCCCCCTTCTCCCACTTCCCTCAGCAAGCATTGTGGTGAAGTTATTTTCCTATATAAAAAAATACCTGAAATTTTGGGGGGTTTTGTGTCAGCAAAACCTCTCTGATTTTGACCTCTAGCTCAAATTATCTGTACCTTCAGCCAAGTTAATTTTCTACCTTCAGTGTGTATAATTTTGGTTCTTGTAGATTGACCTGGAATTAGAGATGGTGACCACTGTAGCAGGCATTGGG
Organism: Colius striatus; assembly: GCF_028858725.1. NCBI lineage: Eukaryota > Metazoa > Chordata > Aves > Coliiformes > Coliidae > Colius > Colius striatus. The sequence continues at coordinate 30,390,276 of NC_084766.1, forward strand.
ATACAAGGTGTTGATAAGGAAGGAGGAGCAAAGGGAGAAGAACAGCCTATCAGCTCTCCATGGGATGTGATCTTTGGAAATTCAGGTATCTTATCCGTTGAGCTTTTGATATCTCGTACTTACAGATGCATGACTGTGTGCTAAATATTTTACTGTTTTAGTAATAATCTGAAATATGAAAAAGTAAAGATTTATTTTACAACTGAGTCTAAAAAACGGTGGTTCCATTTGCAAGGGATAACTGCAGTTCTGCTTTGGATCCTTAAAAAAGGTGAACTGGTACTCTATGGAAGAAAAATTATTTTGTAGTAAGTTCTATAGTTACTGGGTCCAAATACAGAAGGAAATTGGGATTGCTTTTGTTAGGCCAGTACTTTATGCCAGAATCACTTCAGAGGCAGCTATGTTTTACAGGAAGTGAGCATTGTCTAGAAGTTCCTCTCCTTGGCTATACAGACATATCTGACCACTTGTAAATATTTGAGTTTAGGAACTAAAAATAGATTTAGTTGGGGACGTCTGTTTATTCCTGTTTAGGTGACATAAACTGAAGATCATGATAGAATCAGAGAAAAGAGGAGTACCTCAGAAAAAGCCTTGCTAGCATCAGGGGCTACAAATTAAATAATGATAGGATTATTGCATGAAAGGCTGCAGGAATCAACTTTTGAGAATTTAAATAAAGTTCTTTCCTGATTCACTTAACACACACCTGAGTTTCACGTTGGGCAACTCATTTTTTCAACTATTATTAACTGTGAGCTGATACTTCAGTCTCTCATGTTTCCATTTCAATATAGTTTAGAAGATACAGATGCCAGTTTCTTAATAATGACAGAACAATTTTTCTGGCATAAAACTGATAGGTCAGTATTAGAGGTGTAGAAATTTACTTCCAATAATGAGTTTTCTTGAATCTACAAATGAATGGGATGGGGACATAGCATTACTTGAGTTTCATATCTTTAGAACAGAGGTGTTTTGCAAGATTAGTAAACTAGATTTAACACTTTTAGTACCATGTCTTAAAAAAAAAGGGAGCACTTTTCTCAAAGACTTTGTCAATGACCTTTCCAATCTGTGTTAAACATATGGAATCCTACTAGCAAGAGAAAGGAGGAATATCTGAAAGAGAATCTCACTGAATGTAGGTTGCTATTAATGCAGGCATGAGTTTTACTGAATTTTATCCAATCTGATTTTCCTTTTGTGTACCAGTAGATGATTGTGTGACTAGATGGTGTAGTTTTCAAGGTATCTTGAACCAGCAAACCGATCTTCGTGGGATGTTACTGCAGAGCTGTTGTCCAAATCAGCAGAGGACGAGACTAATAATTCATCAGTGCTTTAGAATCTTAAGCTGTTTAACAGAACTATTCAAAATACCCTATAATTTTGCTTGCCATTTTTCACAATGCTTTCTTCTGCTTCTGCTAGTAGTTGAGTATCTGTTGATACTTTTTATTTTTGAGAGCTCTGCTTATTAAATGTTAATTGATATGATTGTTATCAACATGAACATAGTAATCACTGAATTAGTCACCTGTAGAGGCTTAGTCATCTGCACTGTTCATCACTGACTGCTGAATTTTTATAAGCATTTACAAAGAAATCAGATCTTCTGAATGCATTCTGTTCAGACCAGTATAGATTTTTTTCATATTCAATTAGAACCTACCTGTCAGTTTAGATCTCTACAAAATATTATATAATCTGTGAGTTAAGAAGAGATTAAATCAATTTCAGTTCCTTCTTTGAGAGGGTAATAGGTCAAATAGATAAAAGCTGAGTGAGGGGTGGAGGAAGGTGTGCTTTCTGTTTCTTTAAATAGTTTGTCAACTCTACAACTCTGACAAACTCTGCTGCATTGGTATTGCAAATTATTTTGAGCCTGGTAGGATCTCCCAATTGCTATCCACTATATCATAGAATGCATTTATTTATTCAGTAAGTGCATGCAAAGCACTACTTTGTAGGAAACGTTCACTGTCTGGGCAGAGAACAGCCTTCTGTTGGTGATTCTCAGTATGCTGTCCTGCAAGTAGATACCCCGTTGTCAGTGTATTAAACCTGCTATGCCAGTGTCTATTTGTGTCTATTTGAATGGATGAAGTAATTGATGAGAGAGTTTAAAAATTTACTTTTGTTCACATCCATGCAGCAATGCCTGTTTTTATATGTATCTCTCTGCTAGTTGCAGGAGGTAATGTACACTTCAACAGCTTCAGTTCATTTACTACAAAATTCATGTTTGACTTTTGTGTTAACTAATGTGGCATATGGGAAATAACATCATCCCTGCCCATTTTTCTTAGCTCTGTGTAGCTTAAACTGTGTACAAGAGGCATTTTTTCTTTTAGAAGACAGATTTATTAATTTTATAGCTTTTAAACAAGTGATGCTTCTGTCAGTTTTTCCTTTCAATGTCCAAAGTCCTACTACTCAAAACACGAAAGGGAGAAAAAGGAGTTTGAATGTTTGTGTACTATACTAGATAGTATTGAACATCTAGGCAAACCTTTTCTAAAGTCTTAAAGGGAGAGATTACCTCTTCAGATAATTTTTTTTGTGTATCATTTACATTTCTTGAGATACATACTGTTTAGAGTATGTACTGATCAGTTAAAAGACTTCATTAAAATTTTACTGCATGGTTTGTTGGGAAATTAAAAATTCTTAGGAAGAAAGTTTATAAAGGCTCAGGTAAGTTAATATCAGAACAGATACTACTAAGTAACATGCTTTCAAGCTTCCTTTAGTATTTCCATGAGATAATGGGATTTTGTTTCCTCATTTTATACAGATGCAGAAGTCTGAGACAAAGAGGTTAAATGACTGAAATACCACTTAAAATAAAGTTGGCACAAATATCTCTTTTTCAGGTAGGGCAGTTAATAGAGACAAAACACATGCTAGGATTCAGGCAGGCAGTATTCTTCCTTGTCATCTTTTTTGTTTCTTCAGTTGTGGCCACTGAGCTTATGTTTAACAACTCCTCCCCCCCCCCCCCCCCCCCCCCCCCCGCCTTTGAAATTCTTGAATGAACTCCATGGATTAAATTCTGGCTTCATTGAAGTTGGTGCTGAAATTTGCATTGACATAGATCATACAGGAAATACAAGAGGAGGACCAGCAGCTTAAAAATACATTTTTAACTTACTGTGTGCTTTTTTAGCTTTCTCTGTTGTCCCCTTCTATTTTTATTCAGTGGGTGTTGAAAGCAAGTGATACCTAAATGCACAGTTGATCCAAGCGTGAAATGTTCTTGATAGCTGCATTCTTGCTGGAAGGAACAGGACAATGACCTGTGCTTGGTGACATAACTGTGTGGTTCACATTCCAAAATCTGGTCTTAAGTTGCATGTTTGTAACCTATTTATAGAAACTCCCAAGTACAGTATTGACCAGGCTTTCAGTAAACTAGTTGGGAATTTTTATATCAATTTAGGTTTGACGTGGATATTGTTTAAATGAAAGTACAGTACCTTTTCATACTGGTATCATTTTTACAGCCCTTTAAAGGCAAAAGTATGTAAGATTTTTTTTTTTTTTTTTTTTTGTCTGTCAGTGTTTCTGCTAGAGGATTGTTTGATACTACTTCATTACAGAGGAAACACTTTATTTTCTTCTGAATTACTCTGGTGATTCTTCCTTTATTTTCCAAAAAACTTAAAAAGCAATAAACACTTAAGCAATAAGCAGTTAGGACTTCCTGGGTAAGTTCAGACCACGTATCAACTGTTTGAACTGTCTGTATCTTGGAAATATGTCTTTTGCTATGTCACTCTTTCCTTCCAGTCTGGTCTTTTTGTTTGGCATTGAGGCTTTAGCTGTCATTGTCCCGTGAAAGGAATTTTCCTTGACGGTAGCTGAAAATTAAGCTGCTTTTGTCTTCATTAGGAATTAATTTGGAATCATTTTTCTGGACAACTCAATTTTAATTACTCTGAACATATTCGATATGACTGCATGATGTGGCCATGCAGATTTACTTGGAATGCAAAGGGCCTTCTCATCTCTTTATGCAAAGCACAAACCTTGTGATACCCCATTCAACTTTGGGCTGCGTCTGCCCTTGTACAAGTTCAGTTCTACAGAAAATCATACTAGAGTCATCATTAAAAAGAAAGAGCATTGTCTGTATTCTCTTCTGGAAGTAGATCCTAAATTTATTTGTAAATGCTAATTATTTTTTGTTTGAAATATTTGAAAACTTCAAAGAAAAGTTACTTCATTAAAGATAGAGCAGAGGTAAAATGGAAGGGCTTTTATTCCCGTTTAAGAAATCTTCCTTGATTAGGAATGAATAAAACACATAAGCAGACTTTGCTTTCTCTCTAGTTATAGTGATATATGCTAACACTAAATAATCTGAATTAGTTCTTTCATGCTAACAGATGCTATCACTTCTACCTTGTAGAAGTGTTTACTGCCATTGTAGTTGGAAGGTCTGAGTTAGAAAACTTAGGAAAGAGAGAAAATATTTAATTATAGTTCTCATTTTTAGCTTACTATAATCTCCACTTGTATGACAACCCCTTGGTGTCTGTGTCCAAGGATTTCCCTTAATGAGAGGGCAGATATGTTAACTAAGGAGGAAAACTCAAGAAGCATTTGTGTCATAAGGGGTTATTATAGTGGGCTTGTGTGGCATGATGCCACACTATCTGAAAGAGTGCTGGGAAGCACATTTAAAAGAGAAGAAAATTACTTTTTAGTCATCCAAAGAGGATGATGCATACTTGTAACAGTCCAGACACTACAGTGCTAGAGCATTTCTTTGGGGCTTTGCTGTCTCTGTCTTTCTCAAGAAGAACAACAATTCTCTAGCTGTTATGTCAGTCAGATTTGCATTTAATTTCCTAAACCTCCACTGACTTAAGCAAAGGCAGGACTTGCATTCACATGTGCACATTGGCAGCATCCCTGTCTCTAAACTGGAGGATGTTTTTGCAGAGGATGAGTGTAGCAATAGATTTCTTTCTCATTGTTTGTTAAAGATAAAATTAGTAGACAAGAATAATATTTTCAAACTTCAGTCTATTTAGGAAATCTCAGTGATGCCAGCCACCAAATTTAACTGTGATTCCCAGACGTTTTATTTCCCAGTCTGGAAGTAAGCATGCAGTCCCCAGCCAGGGAACCTGGCAGCATGGATAGTCCTGGGAATGGAATCTCTTCAAACAAATATTGGTGTTGACTGGTATGAAATAAAGTCTTTTCCCTGTGTTCAAACTGACTTGCAGCTAATGGTCAGCAGTATTACTGGACTGTTGCCTATGTGCCCAAACAGGACTCTGAATTCTTAAAACATGGACATTGCTGAGGCTGATTCAGGAACTGAATTGATGTGTACTAACTCAAGCATCATATAATACGGAACGCCAGTGCATTCAGCTCTAGTACATTCTTGGTGACTGTGTATCACATTTGTGAGCCGTACTTGCTTTGATACAGGCAGCACTAAAGATAAGAAAGCACATACCCTAATAAGGAGAAACTACACTGGATTTTAAAAACAGCTCAAGATAAGTTGGAATGTAGTGCTTAATTGAATAAATGTAAAAGATTTGCTTTGTTCTTTTATGTTGTTTTATAATAAATTCTAAAAAAAATAAATTCTTTCCATTCAAGGATGATAAGGAATTGTGATAATGATGGCATTAACATAATTTTAACATGCTGCTTCTCCCTGGCCCCCTTTTCCTAAAAAAACAGTACAAGGATGACAGTGGTGACATGTCCTCAAACTGCTCTATCCTGAAATAAGAGGTTTTTCTGTCCTTGTTTCAGAACAAAAATATTACATTCAGTAGTATCAGGGCCATTGAATGATACAACACCTTAGCTGTGCAACTGTAGGCACTCAGGTTACTTTTCTGATTTGATATAACTTTTTTTAATTGAAGTTCTGACATATTTTGCAGAGTTTAGGATGCCTGTGCTATTTCAATGCATGCATCCAATCTCTTTGCTCTGATTGTCAGCCAGTAGAAAACACTTAAGTTGTGTTAAAATTTATGACAGCTGCAGAGCTCTTACTTATTTTACCTCTCTTCTTCTCTAGTTGAGGAAATGATCTTACACAGTCAGTAACATTTGAAATGAATATTGATGCTTTTTCCCCCTGTGTCTCACAAGCCTTTCAGTGTGCTGAGTTAAAGTAAGAAACATTCTCAATGTATGACTGTCACAAGGGAGTTTTCAGTGAGTGGAGTTAGAGAACTGGATAGGTGAATGAAACATTTTTCTAAAGTGCTGAGTTCAAGTAGTAAATCGATGAATGAAGTGAATATTAAATAATTAACAGAGCACTTTCTGAGATCCCTGAGAATGAACTGCACAGCATAGCAAGATAAAAAGCTCTCTTTCTGAAATGACCGGTGATTTTAGTGTTACTCATTCTGGGGTATCCAGAACAGTAGCATCTAAAAAGTGCAAGGTGCCCATTGTGGAAACATGAAGTCCTGAAGTTGAACATGTACTACATAGGAAGCAGTGAAATTATTTTGTAGGCCATTTTCTCATTTTAAATCTCTTAGAAAAAAGCCCTATTCAAAGATGATTCCAGGGTGAGGCAGGTGTGTGTGTGGAAAGGGGTGGTGTTTACTGGGGTGTTTTCGGCATTGTCAGTACTTGTTAGCATCTCTTATGACTATGTTATAAAGTATCTGTTTTCCAACTCATTTTGCAACCTTTCTGCTGAACAAAAAACTTTTAGGTAGTTTGGAAGTTTGATTTCTATTCTTGGAGCTCTAGTTTGTGTAAAAACATTGAGCTACGTGGAGATGCAGGAGAGAGCAGAGTTTCTGTGATCACAGTCTGTAAACTTGTGTCTTGATGCAAAAAAACCAGAAAAGGTTGAAGACAACTGTGTTAAAATCATACCAGTACTACTCTGAAGAGGGCTCACAGTATGAGGAAGTTGATTCTGGAGACAGAAGGATGCTTTTTTTTTTTGCCTCTTGCACTGTGTAACGTAGGAAAGATTTAGAATGAGAAGACAAACAGCAGGATCTCAGTTGGGGGAATGGTGGTAATTTCATATTAGGAAGATTGATTTGGACTATTCAACTTTAAAATGCTCGCAAGTATTTTATATATAATTGCTTCTATTTTGGAACTCCAAAAGCAGGCAGGGGGAGATGGGGAGGTATCCATTAGATTGTTTGCAGGAACAGCTATGAGATGTGTAATGTCTTAGAAGTTCATATGAATAAAAAGTTTCTGTGAGCAATTCGAAGGTATTTTTCTTGCAGTTATTCCAATACCTGAATCATTCATTTAGAAAAACATGTTAATATTGTCTCTGACTAGATAGGGCAGTAACATATGGTGTGTAGACTAGTGCAATCTTAGAAGAGCATCCCCATTTTAATGCAGTTTTCCAAATGCCAACTTTCTGGTCCTTAAGAGTTTCAGGAAAAGGCTAAAATAAGTAAATTTCTTTTGGATTTGGATTGTTGTTTTGGTTTGATTTTCATTAATGGTCTTTCACATCTTGTCTTCCTACATTCTTTTTATGCTGTAATGTTATGCTTCAAGCTACAGAGCACTTACATGTTCTTCACTTTGCATTTGTGTCATTTTATTTATGTAGTATTGTCTGGGTAAACTTGGTGTAATTTATAGACATGGACTGGTGAATAGTAGTTTTACACTTTGAGTTGAAAAAAATAGATTCTCAAACAGTTCTTGATCAGAAGATCTCTGGTCTGCGGATCTGCATCTTGTCTTCATGATACCACAGGTACCCATGTGCATAGAGAGAACAACTTGGAAACTCAATAGCTAGTGCAGGGGGAAGTTAGTTGATTGCCCACATCACATCTAATGATTAGATAAACAGCAGTTGTTACGAGAGTGTAACTGCATAACATGCAAGCATCACCTACTCTTATCTTAAAGCCATTATGTACACTATATGTAATGTACAATGGTATTGCTGTGGATATTTCTTTCAAAATCTGTAAACAACTACCAGTAGATTTTTTTTTAATATCTAATTTGGTTACTAGTGTAGTAAAAAACCCTGAAAGAAACAAAAGCACATATCCCCCACCTTCCCATGTCTTAGCAAAGATATCTGTGTTTGTTGGCCGATTTGAATCCAAAAATAACAGGTGAGGCATGGACCAAATAGCAAAATGTTGCAAAGAGCAAATCCTATTTGAAGTATTGCCTTTATCAGGTTGGGATATTAAACCCACATTTTCTATATCTTTGGGAAGAGACCAGAAAAAAATAACAGAGGTTTTGGTAGATGAGAGACATTCTCCTCCTCTTGCTCTGTTTTTTGGGTTAGTTTGTTTTCTCTCTTCTCCTTGGCAGAAGGTGAGCTGGAGTAAGGGGGACAGCAGAATTGGTTTGTTGCTTTCTTTGTTTTATAAAACATTCCCCAAGTGAGGTTTTTTTGACTGATTTTATACATCTGTTTTTTAAAAGTTTCCGGGACTCAGGAAGATGATGTTTTATGGATAGCAATGGCAGGCACCCATCAGGTATGGGCTCTGATGCTCGAAGGTGGAAAACTACCAAAGGGAAGGTAAGCAGCTGAAATAAGAGACATGTGAAATTGTTCTTTGTCTTGATAAACAGCTTTCAAACCCCAGAGAGAGAGATAATCAAATTAAACTGAAAATACTTAACTTGGAACTTGCTGCTTCTCTTCAGGCTTGAAAGGCTTGTGTCCTTCAAAGTCTGCCTGCTTTTTCCCACGTCTGTTAGGTGAAATGAAAGATGCTGCTTTTGCTATAAAGCTATGACTTGGTAAGGTACATTCACATAATTGAATGTTACTTTTCACTGCACTTGCTGAATTATCTAGTGATGAGTGATACGCTAAGGCGAAATAAAAGCGCTAAGGCATTGCCTGGTTCCTTGTGCTGCAGTACAATTGGTTTAATAACTCACAAGTGCTCGTCCTGTAGCTTCTGGTTATACATAACGTCTGAAGCCTTTCAAACTCGTTCCTGAACTTGGGTACCATTTTCTTTTAGTGATTTAAAGAAAGGAGTGTGCCTTCGGTTCGCTGGGAGCGGCAACGAGGAGAACCGGAACAACGCGTACCCGCACAAGGCGGGATTTGCACAGCCCTCGGGACTGGCATGTGCTGCCGAGGAGCCCTGGAACTGCCTGTTCGTGGCAGACAGCGAGAGCAGCACCGTCAGAACTATCTCGCTGACAGATGGAGCCGTGAAGCACCTTGTAGGAGGAGAGAGAGATCCATTGGTAATCACTTCAAACTTCCCCACACTGCCCTACTAATATTCCTCAAGCCTGACCTGGAGGAACCACTTTTGGGGTGAGAGGGTAAATCAGTTTCCGTGGCCATCAGTTTCTTACCTTCACTGCTTGGAATGCTAATGTGTGCTGGTTGTGACGCTCGGGTTCTAGCACAGATTGTTGCTCCTCAGATAACAGATCACTTCTTTTGAAAATAGTCAACTTGATTCAGCATTGTGTGGTCATTAAAGCCAGCTGGATTCATATTGATAACTTCAATGTGAGAGATACTGTTTCCATCATTAGCATCCACACTTCCCAGTTTTCAGTATCCTTGTTTGGAAGTTGTCTTCATTTTTAATTTCTTTGGTCAGTGGTTTTCCATTTAGTTTCAATCGTTTCACTTGTATGCCAATGCTCAATAATCAAATGTATTAATTTAATAAAATGTTTCTTCAGAATTTGTTTGCCTTTGGTGATGTGGATGGAGCAGGCATAAATGCAAAGCTGCAGCATCCCTTAGGAGTAACGTGGGACAAGAAAAGAAAGCTGCTCTATGTGGCAGATTCCTATAATCATAAGGTAAATTTATAATCTCTTGTTATATACAGGCTTTGCAATTTTTACTACTAAGAAGGATTATTTTAGGAACATAAAAAGATTGTGCTTGGTTTGGTTAAGCTGAGGAAACAAATGATACAAGTTCCTTCATGGGTTCTCTCTCCTTCCTTCCTTCCTTTATGGCTCCTCCTCTTTACCATTGTTTCGCTGTCATGCTGCTGTGTTGATATGATGGTCCCTTGAGGAAGGGGAATTTAAAGTGCCAAGTTACAGTTGAGAGTAAAGATCCTTTCCTTCTGTCTTCCTGAAGGTGCTGAACTAGAGTAAAAGAGCTAGGAGTGCTTAGTGAGGAATACTTCAGGTTTGGTTAAACTGAGAGAACAGGAGGACTTGCTTTCCCCTTAAAGAAAACCCACTGAAGTTTTGAGAAGAATTGTGGGTTGCCTGCATGGAACTCTGTGATCAGAGAGATTGTTTTGTGTGATTCTCCTTACGTGATGTTGTATAAGCTTTCGTGTCTAGAAGGTTATTACCTGTACACTGGTTAAACACCTTAAAAGAAAAGTAATTTGGTTTAATTCAATGAATAAAGTACATAACACTAAATGCTCACTGAAATTTATATGGCAAATGAAATTTTCTTTTAGTTATTATATAAAACATGGTAAATGTTTTTAGTATTACTTTAAGGAAAAAAACACCTCATATATTTTTGGAAAAAGAATGGTATGGAATTCTGACAGGTTTTTTGTGCTCTTACTGTTTTGCAAATGTTTCCATAAGGGCAACAGATATGAGAAAACCAAGCTACTCTGCTTAGTTTTATACCAGAGGGGTAGATGCCTTTGACATTTTGAAAGGGAACGCTGAATGAAGACCAAATGAAGAAGTGAAGTCCAGCAGGGAATGGGGTCTGGGGAAAACAAGATGTATGACAGAATCACACAGAATCACAGAATGGTAGGGACCTTTAGAGATCATCTAGTCCACCCCCCCCGTAGAAGCATTCTAGATCACACACTTGGTAGCTAAGGTACTCCAAGTTAGTGCTGGCTCCTGAAAGTGTGGGACATAAGATAATGCAGAACTTCTATCTCCTGGTGGGTATTTTCAGAGAATGGTTTTTTTTCTGTCTTTGTTTATTTTAGATTAAGGTTGTAGATCCCAAGATGAAGAACTGTGCTACCCTGGCAGGCACAGGAGAAGCAAGCAATGTTATTGGTTCCAGCTTTACACAGTCAACTTTTAATGAACCAGGAGGTTTGTGTGTTGAGGAAAATGGCCGCTTGATGTATGTTGCGGACACAAACAATCATCAGATTAAAGTGCTGGATTTGGAAACAAAAATTCTTTCCATGGCAAGTAATGCTTATTAAACAGACTGATGGTGGTGTTTCTTGATATAAATTGCTATTACAGACTTTGGCAGTTGGTATGCAAAACATATAGCTAATAAAGATTTGAGTACAATAGCTATATTCACAGAATGTTTTCTGAGGATCTGGCAAATAAACATTGTCTGGTAGTGCAATTGTTGAAAGCCTTAGGCTTAGAAGAAGGAACATTTGCATAAGAACAGAAAGTGATGATCCTCTAGAAAAGAGTAATACAGAAATGTGAGTTATTAAAAAATACAGCCAAGTTTTTCTGTGAGCACTTCCTAACAAGTGGGAGCTGAAGTCAATTACTAAGCCCTGTAATTAAGCTGTGAGAAGTGATTTGGGGAGGTCAGTGACTTAAAGTAAGATACATAGCAGACTTCCAAGTGGTCAAATCAAAACACCTGTCATAATTGAGCCCTGCTGTATTTGCTTGTAAACATGGAGGCAAAACAAATCTGTGCTCTTGTCCATCTTACAATGACACTATATCTTAGTGTCTTCATATATATATATATACATATATATACATGACAGTGGTACAACTGTCTTCTTGTATGTTTCTTACATAAAGATTATGCACTATTAAGTGAGTGTTTAAATTTCTACATCATATGTTGATGCCTTTTCTGTGAAATTGTCCTTTACTGTGCCATCTGCATCATTAAAATCTTGGCTTTTATTACCAAAGCATGTATTTTACCACCAGATTACAAGAAAATACCTATACATTTTATTTAAAGTAAAAATATAATACATCTGTTAACATTTTAAATTAAGGGATATTCTAAAGTAGAAAGTAGTTGTGATTTTTTTCTGGCTTTAATACTAAATATTATTCTTATTTGAATTAATCAGCTTACTCTTTTTCATTTTAAGAAAACATTTTGTCCTGACTGTTTTTATGTCATTGTAGTCTTTCTTGCAGTCTGTCAGAAATTTGTAGTTCAATAGCCATATTATCATGGGCAATTTTCTTAGTCCGTGTCAGCTTTGAAATTGTGATTGTATTGTGAAAGCATGTTTGCTTACAGTACAAATAAAAATTAATGTTTTGTTTGATTTCTACTGACAGTTGCCTATCCTGAATCCAGAAGCATGTGATGTTCCAGATAACCTCCCTGTGCAAAAGGAGAAAATAACAAACCTTCCAAAACTGCCTAAATCTGCACCAAATGTTCAACTTCCATCACTAACTGTAGCTCCTGGTCAGACAATTCAGTTTTTATTAAAGCTGACTCTTCCTCCAGATTCAAAACTGAACGAAGAAGCACCTAATTCCTGGTTTATGACTGCAGAAGGTAAAGTGCCTGTGTTGTTCAAAGTATCCTGTTGTTACAGGAGTAAGATACAAAGTGAGTCCTGTAGTGATGTGCTTGCAATACAAGGGATCTCAGCCTGATGAATCAATATGTCCCTCCCAGTGCCGTGTTTCCAGTTGACCTTGTGAAGCAATACATGTTATTTAGAGATGATATATTTAACAACTGGAGTGCAAAGATGAAAAAAACCAAGCACCTGATTGGCTGCTTTTACTTGAATAAATACATGCTACATAATTTATTAGTTCTTTAAACTTTCTTGGAACAAGCTGCCAATGAGAGCTTGCAAATGTGTACTGATCCCCAAAATGTTTGCTCTATCCACACCCTACTGTTTTTTTATGGGAGAAAACTCACTATGAAGCTGAAGAATATTCTTGGAAGATATTTTTTTGTTGTTGTTGCTTTTGTCTCTTCCAAAAAGTATTTGATGCATATTTATACCAAACCACTTTGAACTACTTGTTAGAATTCATCTTTGCATGTTTCTGCTATTAAAAGCAGTCAACAAATACCCCACAGGCATTGCAATTTGTTTATAAGCTTCACGATTTAAAGTAGTTTCTCTTCCTAGTTTGTACTTTTGGAGTAAAAGTAAACTACTTTCAGCCTACAGAATCTCCAAATGTTGTTGAAGTAAAGATATATGGGATAGCTTCAAGGGTTAGTAAAACTGGGGAATATAAACAGCCTATACAAGTAATTTCAAGATCTTAAATTATAGAGCCAGCTTTTAGGTATTTTCAGAAAAAATTACCAGAAAAAGAGTACTTCATCCATCTCACAGTAAAACAGAGCATACCATGCAGTGAGTTAGGTACATTTGTTGTGCCACTGATTTTTCAGTTTACGCGCTCTTAAATATTTGAATGTGTGACACTCAAGTTTGGTTGGAACAGTCAGCCTGGACATTGCTAAAATGCAGCAACTCATTGGTGAAACCAACACCTCTGTTTAGAAACACCATAGATTGCCTGCAGGCTTTTGCATTTATAGCAGATGTCTTACCTGGAGTATTTGACCTCTGATACGAAGGTGTAGCAGCCTTCTAGTTTAAAGAGTTTTACTTACCTATCTTAGGATAAATTTTAATAGGGCAAATTACAGCTCCATCGCATTTAAATAAGATGTGCTATATGTACACACTTAAATGACTAATGAAGGAGTGTTTGTAAAGTATTATTTTTTTTTTCTGTCCACAACCAGATAGACTAGGAAGGAAAATTCCCCTGGGAATGTCCATGTTGCCCTGTAGGTAAAATCAGTGTCTTCTGTAGATTTCATAGAGTCATAGAATGGTAGGGTTCACCTAGATCAAGTCACACAGGAACACTTCCAGGTGGGTTTTGAAGACCTCCAGAGAAGGAGCCTCCACACCTTCCCTGGGCAGCCTGTGCCAGGGCTCCCTCACCTCACAGTGAAATAGTTTTCTCTTACGTTTAAATGGAAATTCTGGTGTTCCAACTTCTTTCCCTTATCCCTTGTCCTGTCACTAGATACAATAGAAAAGGGGATGCCCCAACCTTCTGACATCCACCATTTAAATATTTGTAATTATCAATGAGATATCCCCCACTCCCCCGTCTCCTCCAGACTAAACAGCCCCAGTTCCCACAGCCTTTCCTCACAAGGAAGATGCTCTGTTCCCCTGATCATCTTGGTGGCCCTGCGCTGAACTCTCTCCAGCGCTTCCCTGTCCCTCCTGAGCCTGGGAGCCTAGAACTGGACACAAGACTCCAGATGAGGCCTCACCAGGGCAGAGTAGAGGGGGGGGAAAATCTCCCTCGACCTGCTGGCCACACTCTTCTTGGTGCCTCCCATTTTAGACTTCATGTTAGATATTCTAATGATAAATTTCATTCTTCTTTTACAGATAATACTTGGTTGCTTCAAGGACAGTGTCTGTCTGGAGAAATAAAGGATGTTTCCTGTCAAACTATAATTCCCTTTCAGTTACCCAGGAGCTGTCTGTCAGCTGAAGCTCTCCTGGCTATCAAAGTGTGCCTCTACTATTGCAGCAAAGGTAGCAGTGCCTGTATGATGAAAGGAATCTCATTCAGTCAGCCTTTACAAATAGCTGGTACAAACCAAGGCAACTTGGCTCAAGTTGAACTGATACATGTTTTTTAACCAATTACCCCAAAGCCAGCTCATTTCATACTTTATTTTACTGTCCACCAGTTCTGTGGGAGAAAATATGAATAGATGACGTTCCTCTGGTTTTCATTTTCCTGGAGCTTATGACAAAGCTAAGAAACATTAAAATTAGTAAAATGAGGTAGAATTCTCTACAGCTTAATGTGAAAATTTATCATCACAGCCTAATTTATTTTCATTACAGTAGCAGCAATAACATTGTAATACTCTGGACTATGTTGCCAGTTGTGAATATATTGGATGTATGCCACCCTAGGCAATGAGCAACAAGTTTTAGAGTCCTTTTGAAAGAACTGGTGTGACTTTATTGTGTTACTGTATGTTCTTTGCACTGTACATACTGTTAGACTAGCTAGATCATTTTGGACTAACAGTTACAAATTCCTTTTGTGCACTTACTAAATGTTAATAAAACATCAAAATGGATAATTTCTTTCTCCAGGCTATAAAAGTAGCTTGCTTATTTTTCTGTAATGGCATTTATGACATATGTATTTCAAAAATACATCTTAAACCAGGTGCAGCTCTGATTTTATGCAAACTGACTGTTTTGCTTAATTAGCTGTGACCGCCTTACATGAAGAGCATAGTTTCATGGAAAGAATTCTGTGAAAGGAAGTGTTCAAGTTCCTACAGAAGAATTTCATGGTGATTTCTAACAAAGAATGTGCCTCTCTCTAATGTGTGTGTGTGTGCGTGTATATGTATATATAAAGGAAAAATCTCCACCAAACCATGCTGCAGTTTTTCTGATACACACCAATTTTATACTAAGTGGTAGATAATGGTTGAATATCTAAAGTGCAAGAATTAAATGTCAGCTATTTCAAGCAGGGTGAATCACTTTCCTACTTTTATGATTTCTCTGTAAAGACTTGTCCGAAGACTTCTGTCTTGCAAATGCATAATATTAAGAAGAATATTAAGCTCTTGAAGTCTGATTTAGAGCTTTCTGAAGTCACTGTTAGTCTCACCATTTATAATAATAGCCACTGAACCACAACTATATATTTAATAATGGATTATTTGCATTCATGTTTAGAGATTCTAAGCCTTTGCTACAAAATTGGTAATCTTTGAGTAAGGTGCTTTAAAACTGTATTACGAAACTCTGCCTTTCGTGGTGAAATGTTTTTTTTGCAAGTAAAATTCCTTCAGTTTGCCATAGTAAGTGGCAGGAATACAGGAGGGGTTACAGGTTTTTTACTTGGATTGGAAGAGTTTCCACAGTGCTTAAGTGGTAATTGGGTTATACTGTGTGTTCTTTTCATGAGGATCAGTTGTGAGAAGATGCTTTTAAGTTTGAAGATACTATTTTCACAAATATTATCAAGTACAGCAGTGAAAGAATTTTTATATAGTCTTTTCTAAACGATCACCATTGTTCCTGACACCTGTCAGTAAATGTCCAGTCTGATTTGTTGTTGCTCTTTTTTTACTTAAAGGCTGTCTGAAATGTCGGTCATGAACCTAAGAGGCTTTTGTTTTAAGGAACTGTGTGGACTGGTGTGGTTTTTCCTTCCATTGAAATGCCAGTCTATCTGCGAGCTCTCCCTTAGTCTCTGTAGTACCACAAATGGTTATTATCTCACCTGTCAGCAAGGCAAGAGCTGAACTATTATTTTTTCTAGTGTTTGTTTTTTAAGCAACTTTTCTAAATCAGTCTTTCAGCTCCTTTTGGTAAGTCTCTCAATTCTCACATGGCGTTTTGAAGGAGAAAGCTTTGCTACTTTGTTCACAGAGTACAAATGCTATTGGAAGGATGAAGGTGAAGAAACTGCTTTGGACTTTGATCAATTTTTACACTTTAGTACAACTCAGTCTTTCAGAATGTTTTTTGTCTGATTGTTTAATCTGAGATAGTAGCCACAAATCTGAGATCAGCTTCCAGCTAGCCCACAGATTTTCTGTTTCTTGCTGAAAAAAACAATCCTTAGCTTCAGAAGTTCAGAATAACAAACTAAACTGCTACAGTTATCTTGAACATATAATTCAGCAGATGGTTTTCTTTCTCTCACTTTCCACTAGAATGGCATTATATTCCTCTATTTCAATTGGATAAATCTGCCTATATTCCAGTATAACCAAAAAAAAAAGTCAACAAATCTGTTTTCTTGACACATTTTAATTAATGTGTTGCTGTAGGGGAAAGACTATGTATTCCTAACTTTATGTTTAAATATAGCGTTGTAGATATATTTTCTAAATGTACATATATAAATGTGTGTTTAAGTGTCATATCCTTTTTGTTATCAAGTTTCAACTTCTAATCACTGTGTGTAGACACACTCAGAACCACTATGAGTTTACTAGGAAAGGGTGATAGTTGGTAGTAGGAAAACTTGCATAAGCATCAAGGTGAAGTCCAGGATCAAACTGTAAAGGACTTAGTTGTAGCCAAATGTGAAACAATTGTATTTCAAGGAAAACAATTTTAGCTTTACTAGTGAAGAACAGGAATGTATCTGTTTGAACTAGTTCTTTCTTTACCTTTTAAGTCCATGTCTTGGAGCAGGTGACTCAATCTTATATAAGTCAGGGGAGTACAGGGTGTTATACCATATCTGTGCTGCTATGACTCTTTCCCCAAAGCCTCAGAGCATTCCTTGCTACTACTCTGTAATGGCTTTATGCTAAAGAAGGGCAGAAGGTCTGATTCCATCGTAAAAAGACACACAGCCCACTATTTATGAAGAAAAGCTATATATCCCAAAGTGCTTTTCCCTCATATCCTAAGTCCTGAACCCTGTCAGTTTGCAAGGGAGAGCTGCTCTTCCTGAATCATCTTAGTAGGTTTCACACAGAGACACAGCTCTAATCGTTCTCCTTCATTATTTTAGGAGTAGTTGATTATTAGTGTGCTCCAGCTCTCACTGATGAGATTCTGCTTCTCGCTCAATCTGTGTGTTCACTGTGATTAGCCTTTAATCATATAGCCTAATAATGTTTTACTTGTCCAAGGAATCACACACACATTCCCAGAGTCACTCCTGTTTCACTTGTGTACAGACATTTGAATGTTCTATAATTAGAAAAACATGTAAAGCTTCTGATATTTTTTGACGATACTATTTATATTGCTTCCTTCAGGGTTTACAAGACGCTCTTACAGTAAAACAAGTGCCATAAACATAACTAAACAGGCAAACAGAATAGCAGGTTCAAGCCACAGAAATACATTTCAATTAAGTACCAGAAAGCATCTTCAAAATATGATTCAGAAGAATAGAAAATGTTACTACACTGTCTAAATGCTGAAAAATCAGATACACTGATAAGTGCTATCCGTTTGTGTAGTCATTTAGTTTATTAATGTTTCCTGGTATAAAAATTCTAAGCAGGTGGGTATGGCTCACCACTCCCAGATTTGTGTCTTACAGTACAAGTATGTAATTCAAAGTCTTTTCAAAACGTGTCATTCTACTGATTTTAATAGGTTTTGCATCAGACCTTAATAAAGTAATAAGTTACTGTAGCAAATTGCTAAAGAATATTGGTCAAGGTTGTAATATATAATGGAAACAAGTTCAGTGGCATTTGCAGGTTTTAGTAGTTTAGTGTTTCGTTTTCTGGAACAGCTTTGGGTTTTGTGTGAATATAATAGTCCTGTGAGATGCTTTTAGAATTTTTATTTAATTACAGTACAATATTATTCATTAGACTAGGAAAAAGATAATGTGGTTTTGAAGAGGGAGTATAATCTGTTTTAATGGCTTTTTCATGTTATTTGGATTCAGTAGTATCTTTCTGCAGTCTGTTCCCTTCTGTTGAAGGAAGGGCAGGGATACCGACTGTGTAAACCCATTGACAGGCACATATTTTATCCATGCATTTTCAGTTGATTCCTTTTTGTGTTCCTCACATGTCATTTTGAGCTTTTCTACTGAATGCACTTCACAGAATCACAGAATGGTAGGAATTGGAAGGGACCTCTAAAGATCATCTAGTCCAATCCCCCTGCAGATTCACCTAGATGAGGTCACATAGGAACGTGTTTAGTCCACTTCTCCATAGTTTGTGTTTTGCCTCGCATGTCTTCCACTTGTAGAGCATTATGTTTGTGTAATGCTGTCGTAATGTGATACAAAGCAAGTACAGACCAGATGAGTGATACATGAGAAAATAGCTTTATAGCATCATGCAAATACCTTATCTGCTTAGCCTGAGACAAGGTGCATGTGGCTTCCAGTGCACTGTATGTATTCTTAACACACTTTTAAAATTCTAATGGGACAGCTTGCTAGCTCAAGCAGTGGGTAACGGAGTTGTTTGTGAGAATGTGAAGGAAAACAGATTACTTATTTCTTGCTCAGAGGAGGAGGGATCAGAATGAAGTGACTTTCCTTCTCATGCAGGCACATGTCCTTCTGCAAAGAGAGTTGTGCTGTTGACCATAGAGTCTCTTGTATTTTTGATTCCTGATAAGGTTTTTACATACATGGGACCTTTAAGTATCTGACTATGTAGACTTAGGAGTGATACATCCAGTTCAAAATGGCCCATAGTTTAGCAAGACAGTAGCAGAAATTTATGTACATTCTTAAGATCTGTAACTTTTTAAAAATCACTATTACTCATGAAGACTGAGCTCAAAGGAATATTGCAGCTAAACAGAAATGTGTTCATAAACTTTGTATTCCAACTCAAGACGTAAGTTTTCTTCCTTGTATAATGTACGAGAGATGCTGTGACACGTTGTGTGTGTGTGTCCTTCAAGCTACAGCTCTGCTGCTTGAGGAGAATTTATTATGCTTAGCAGCTTATCAGCTACCCCCCAGGAGTTCTTCACTCAAATCTGCCAACTCAGTTGTCCATATAATCAATTAAAAATACTGATTTACGTTAACAAAGGTTGAGTATTTTGATTGAAGTTGGTTTGTCAGGGATTAGAGGAGTTTTGCTGTGCCATGCAGGAAAAGTGTAAGAATGGTGACAACTAGTTGGAGACAATTGTTGAAAATATTAGTTTTACAATGTAATTTAATTAAAAATTTCTTTATTAGACAGCCCATCTCTCTTTGTATTCTACACCAGATCATTGATTTAGAATCAATATGTCTAATACTTTACATTCCGTTCGTATAACCCAATTTGACGACTGTCTTCCATCAGAAGCTGCTGTTCTATATAGTGTCATTTTTGTAAATTCCACATGTAAAATCACTACTGTCATTAAGGATTAGAATTCATTCTTGTTCAGGATTCATCACACTTCTAATGGAGTTTCCAAGTTTATCTTAGTTCCTTTGATACAATATCATGGGATGATTTTGGTTATGTTTTGGGGTCCATCTTTTCCTCCTGTAGTTTTCCCAAGAATGAAATGCAACCAGTATCTTGTTACCACAGAGGGATCCAAGTAGGGTACTTCCCTCCAGCAGCACCTTGCCTCTGCCCTGCTTTAGGGATGGGCAAGTGCAGTAAGATTGTCTCACATGTCAGCTCACTCCAAAAGGATGCAAATGAGGTGCGGTGCGAGTTTCAGGATGAGTTACACCAGGACGCTGATTCCTGGTATGAATAGACTTGGGGCATACTGGCTTTCTAGAGTTACCTCTTTCCTGGGTCTGCTTCTGTTTATGGCCTACAAAATCTTGCTCCATTAAGAAGACAAGAATTTTGCCCTTTTTATTTCTTACTGGGTTATCTTCAGTGTTCTTAAGATAACCTGATAACAGTTACTGGATTCTAGGACTTATCATTACCCTCCCTAACACTTCTAGGTAATACTAGAATAAGATTATGTTCTCAGGTCAACTTGATCAACTTGACACTGATGCAGCTACCATCAATTTTTTTACCTTTACCTCTGACCCTGTGCAGTGAGGTCTGGAAGTTACTTCTAGATCTCCCAGAGCATTCCATGAAATCTGAGGAGCCTGTGCTTGGATTTTGATGGCTCTTTGTTTCGGGAAACTTTTATACCATAGGTTAAATACTTCAGCTATTAGGTGACTTGAAAGATACCCCAGTTTGCTATCTTGCTACAGATTGTGCTTGATTATTTTCAGAGGGTAACACATTTTTGTGGCAGCTGCAAAAGTAGAAGCCCTGGATATAAGTTGAGGAGTGTTTGTGCAGTTATAATTACTTGTTGCTTACTGTACCTCATTGTTTGTCCATTGCTTTCAAGTGTACCAGAGAACTGTTTGTCCAATTGCATGCTCTAGGGCTAAGCAAAGGAATTACAAGTATTTTTCAAGTCTTGCCTAGTTCCTTTGAAACATCAACAATTTAGAGCTAAAGAAATCCCACTTGTAAAATTCTCTTCATAAGTCTGCCTTAATTTAATGCTCTGTACTCAACATGCCTCAGAAGAGCAATATTCCACACTGTGGAATATTCCTTTTTTACTAAGTGTTTAGAAATTCAATCCATCTGGTCCCTTGTCAGACTTCATAAAAAGCAAGATAACAATCCCCAATTTGATTTTACATTCATGTTTTTCAAAAATAAAAGCTTCTTTTTCAGATGTTTGATCAAGATTAAATACTTGGGTTTGAAACCGTACATTCAGGAACTCTGTCCTGAGGGTTACCTAGATCAGATGACTGGTGTCCAGGTGTTCAAAATGTAGAATTGGTAGCAGAGGAACAGAATTGCTAAGTGTTTTATGTTTTGAATATTTAACTTCAAAATTATCCAATTTCACTTTTAAAGGAGAATTAGTGGAATTAAAGCTTTCTCTTCTGTAAATCATTGCCATTAATGTGCCATTAATCACCGTATCATTAAAACCTGTGATGAGTCTGTGATTTTACAAAGAAATTAATAAAGAAAATTAAGGAACAAAGTCGTCAGGGAGACTTCAAACAGTTTGCTGAAATTGTGATATGAGTGAGATGGAAGGCAAAACATTCATTGATCTAAAAGAGGGAGGGTGATAATTCTCGGTATTTGAGGGTTGGTCCTTGTTTTGGCTTCCTCCCCACCCTGTTCTACAGATCAGCAGAGATTCTTTAAATAGCAGAAAGTTGTGTGTAGAGGCAGCTAGGAAGGGTCAGACTCTCTCACTATGAAACTTCATTTGGGCTGGCATGCCTAAAAATCCCAGCAGTAGAATACTAATGAAGAAAGTCACATTTAAGCATTTAGCACCTTATTAAATATATCCATATGGTTTAAGGGTAAAGACAGGGAGGGGTTTTCTTTCTTTCTTTAAGAACTTCACTGTTGCTTTATGGACATTGGAATATTTTTGTCTGCTCTTTGAGATATTAAACCTCTGTTTTTCCATTACATCTGATGCAAAGCCTTTCAAATATCTGAACTTTGAAAAAGATGTGTTTTAGATTTGTTACTACAAAATATGTGAAGAATTAAAACTGTAGGCACTTAATCTACAGCTGATATAGATTGTAAATTCTTCACATACAGCATTGCCTAATAAAGTTGTTCACAGTATTTATGGATTATGATCCTTTTTAAATAAAAGGTAAATGTCCTGTAATATTATGAGAACAAATAAATACACTGTAGAAGAAATGTCAGCCTCGGATATCAATTCAACAAATAAACAGTGATTCAAGAATGTACTCTTTCTCCTGTGAAACCTCTTTCTCCTTGTAAAGCTTTTTCATGGAAAAATAAACATTAAAAAAATGATCTTTTCTTTCAAGGCTGGATTTGTCTGTCAATCTTTACATCAACATAGATGTGGAAGTTATGAAATGCAGCCAACATAAGGGGTTCCAGCTTGATGAAAATCCCTTAATTAGAACTTTCACACTCTTTTTTTTCCCCACAGGGCTGTGCAGTCACCTGAGGGTTGGTAAAGCACTCAGCAGTCCTGGGAGCTCCCCAGTTTCAGTGGTATGCAGTGGACTGGAAATAAAAGGTCTGGTTTTATTCCAGAGATGAGAAATGGTGTACGGTGTGAGTCACAGACTGACTGTTCTGTAGCCTTCAGTTTATTGCAGAGATCCCGGAGCAGGTTTAGCTACTGAAACAGATCTCGGTGTATTCTGCTCTGCTTTGGAGCACTGTTAGCCATATTATTGTGGCTGAGCTGTGCCACAGTTTGCAGTAGGTGGGTGCCTGTTTAACAGTTACACTTGAACCATATTGTAAAGCAGCTCCTAAAAGAAAAGTGTACATGTTTTGTTACCAGTTGTTTTACTTGGTTAACAGATTTTCAGCTTTGACTAAGAGCATAAGGATACAGAGCACTAATACAGGCTTCTTGTGCACCAGTACAACTGGGGACCAATACAACAGACCTACGAAGATAATCCCTTATTTATGTTGCTCATCATGCTTTTATTGATTTATTGTTAATGAGAGCATCAGATGCCCCAAATTCTGGCATATCTACTATAGGTGAGCTTCAGCAATACTAAGTAGTGTAGCTATATTGATTTTTTTTTTCTCCCCTTGCTGAAGATTATTCCTCATGTCTATTCATCTGTTCAAATGTTTAAAACATGTATATGTACTGCTTATAAAACTCAGCTAACTTTCTTTGATTTCCATCCAGATTAAATATATTCAGTTCAGCCTGATGCAATAAGTCTGAATTTGACAACCATTCAAAGAAATGTATTTGCAAGTTCTGTGTTTTGTTACAGAGTGCACCTGAAGCTTCTGCCAAGCCTAACTGAGCCGTCTTAGGCAGGGTCACGTCAGCTCTCAGCGTCTTAGTGAGCATTTGCCTTGGAGCATAAAGCTGAAGGTTTGCTTGCTTTCAGCTTCCATCTCTGAAACGACACCTTCACTCCCAACTTTTTTCTAAGTATCTTTAAAACAAGAGGCCTGTATGTACAGAGAGTTGTACATTCTGTGTGCAAAGGAGTCTGTGATACCTATGTGTATAATGGCATTTGTGAGGCTGAGTTGGACTTGTGCATTTGGCAGAACCCAGGGAGGCACTGGCTGGTAGAGATTTCTGTGGGTCACAAAGTCACTGCTCTAGGAAACAATTAATTAGGTTGCTTCTGAAGGCAAGGGAAAGGAGCCTTTCATGTGAAATTAGCTCTCAGGGCCAAAATATTCTCTTGTTATTGCAAGGGATTCTGCAATCTCTTGCCAAGAGTAACTTATCTAGAGATTGGGTAGATGGGGCTTTAAACAGCTTCTCTTGCTGCCTTGTCTTTCCCGTCTGAAGTAGTTTCCTGTGGCTGTTAAACATCATGACCCTTCTGCCTCCTCTGAATTTTATCTTCTCTGCCAGCCACCCTGGTGTTCTTGTGCACAAAATCCCACCAGAACCTGAAAATGATACGTGATGGCTATTTGACTTGTTACCCTTGTGTAGCAAAATTCTACCCTCACTGTAACTGGGCTTTCTAGAGCCAATTTGTGTTCCCCTGCTCTCTTCCTTAAGTGCAGGAATGAAAGCGGAGGTGAGAATTTCAGCCTTCAAGTGTAAAAGAGTAGCTTTCCAAGGTATGACTACAGCTGCAGATGTTTCTTTCTTTTTTGGAAAAGAGTAACAAGTTGGAACCCTCAGTTAAATGTCTCCATGGTTTTTCTATCTCAAGCGTTCCCTTAAGCAGAGTATGTGGGCTTACCAGTGCTCAGAGCTCCTAACGACAGGCTGTAAATTATGGATGTATTTTCCAAACACTGAACAAAGTTGCATTATGAAGGAATAGTTAATGAAGAAGTTGCTTCAGTAAAACCACATATTAAGTCAGATTTACCCTTGTGCTATATATTTGCTTGGTGAGTTCCATCCACCGTGGAACTACAGTGTTATTTTTGATCTTTGAAGCTGTCATTGCAATGATTGTCCTTGAGAACTGAAAAAATTGTTCTAACAAAGCCATCTTTATTTGCTAACGAGAAGTCAGCACGTCAGGTTGAGCATCTTCCTTATACAGCAGGGCTTGGGAAAGCACGTCACTTCCCTCTGAAGGTCTGAACCCTGCATCTGAGATGACACACTCCAGTGTGACATGTTTTGAGCAGAGCAGAGTAGAGTCAGCACTTCAGTGGTCAGCAGCAAGCGTAAGCAATGATTGTACCAAGGCCTCTGCACCTTCCTTCCCTCTCCTTACGCACACTGACACACTCATGACTAAAGCTGTGGTGTCTTCCAAGTTATCTGGGGTCGATACTGTAATACAGAGATCACTAAGGATGAGAGATGGAGCTGTTCTTCAGAATCTTAATACATTCAGCAAGTGGAATCACAGGAGAGGATAGAAAATTGAGATGCACCAAGCAGTGCGTAGGAGCATCAGTGCCTAAATGGCACTTAAATCCAAGGGAAATTTGCTGGGGGCTACTGAGAAACTCATCATTTAAATTTTTCTTTCCTTTATGCAATTGAGTGAAGAAGATGGATTTAATTAGCATTTTTGCCATGCTCTTAGCAGTGGAAGTGTTATAAAGTGCTGTTGTTATCACAGACTCAAATCAAAGTAGATGCATGTGGTAGAACTTCTCAGACAGTATGAGGAAGGTGCAGAGGAAGTACTGGGACACTCCAAAATGGAGCCTCTAGTAGAGAGTGGTAAAATGTGCTTCACAAATTCACTGGTAAGTGTAAAATGAAACACTGACTGAATCATAACAGGCTTAGTTATGAATTTAAACTAGCAGGGGGTTAAAATTTCTTATTTACTTGAGGATGCTGAGCACAATTCTCTGTACAGTAGGCTGAAATTGTATGGAAGTGTGTTAGATACAGAACTTTAGCAAGAAAAGTGTGGTAGGATGGATGCTGTATTTTATATAGAAGTCTAAGCATCTTTATTGTAATATACAGCAAGCTCACTGATTTTAAAAAAAAGGTATTTTTAAATGTTAGTGGATTCAGAGTCTCAGCAACTTAGTGACCTGCTTCAGCTCTACCCAAGTACGTCCCCTATAATCACAAGATTATATGTTCTTAGGCACTTGGTACAGGGTCTCTCCTGCTTGCACACACTGTGGTGATCTGATCACCGTGATGCCCTCTGGAACTCTGCATATCACAGTTTTGGTCTGGACAGTGTGAGAGACCACCTTATTACAGGCATCTGACAGCAGACACACATCTGTTTTCCAAGAACAGTCCAGCTCAGATGGACCTGTCAGAGCAATTGTTTTCTACCTTCTCCTAAGGTGCAGAAAGCCTGTGGAGTGCCTCATACAGCAGCGAGCAAAATGCTTGGGATTCTTTTGGGCTTAACCAGTGCTGAAGCTTTTCACGGTCTCGAAGGAAAGTTTTATTTGTGATTAAAGAGGTCCCAGGAAAGAGCTAACTTGCTATAAAGCCCAACAAGTTTAAGTTAGCCTAGCAAAACTGTATTTTTAACTCAAAAATGTTTACAGTCACAAAACTTTCAGAAAAATGGACCAGGTTATTCCAAAGCAATTCTGCCAGCTGAACAGTGTGAGCAGTACTGTAGGCAATGATATATCCTATCCAGGTTTTTGTCAGCCAAGGAAATCAGTGCGGAACATCCACTAGGTTCATATTCCAGCACAGCACTTCAATGGTACGTCTCAGCATTACAGGCTGCTGAATTCTCCTCCATTTGGGAACAGACTCCAATTCAGTAGTAGTTTGGCTCTATGGTATAATAAACCATGTGAAGGCTGAACCCTTAGGTGGAATAAATTTTCCTTCTTCTAACTGGAGTTTATACATTTCTCTCAGGCAGCACATAGATCTGTTTACCCCTGCGTTGCTGCACTCCTTGTTAATCTCTGCTGTGTTTTGTATTAATGACCGTCACGTGATCCTTTTCATGCTCCCTTCATCTAATTAGTTCTCCAAAGCTTACAGCCTATTGACTATCTGCTTGTAGCTCTTTTCACTGACAAAATAAAAGTAATTTACTTTCATTCATATTGGAAAAAACATCTTCCTTTCCCTTTTATTCTTACACTCATGAAAATGTGCTATTAGCAAGAACAACTGCTCCCTCTGTTTCACTTCTGTATTGAATCCCACTAATTTGACTGTCCCTGTGCTGACCACTGAAATCACTCTCAGCAAAGTTTCTAATGATCTATTGTTAGCCAACTGTCTTCAGTCTTCTTGGCCTGCCAATTGCCTTCAAGATCTACAATCAATCTTTTAGTTTTGAAATTTTAAGGTGTTTGCTGTGTACTCTTTCCCCTTTATTCCAGCACTCTGCTCCTTCATCATGCCCTTGGCTAAATAGTCCTTGTCTTCTCCATCTCCAGCTTTTGGTGAGAATTCCTCTGGACTGTCCCTCTTCCTTCCCTCTTCCCATTGCACACTTTATCTCTGGGTGGTACAAAGTTCTTTTGTCTTCTTTCTCTCTAGTCTGAAAATTTGTTTGAGGTTTTCTACCTCACGTCTCAATTACTACAACACGCCATGTTAGTTAACAGCATCTTGTCATGCCCTCACCTATCCAAAATGGGACTTTGTCAAGTGTTGCTTTTGCAGCCCAAAGGGTGATGACAGAAACATTACTTTCTTGAATCCATCTGCCAGCTCTCCCTACTTGCTAGTATCAAGCATATGCTGCACCTCCGCATATTTCATTATGCCATTCACAGCTTAGTCATATCCTGTCTGCGAGGTTTTATTAATTTTCAAGATTTCAGCTCCTGCCTCTGATTTTTTTCTTCTTTCTGCACCATTATCCACTATTAATCCCACAAACATCACAAATAGTACCTCTGAGGCTCCTCTTAATTTTCAAAAGGATTTCCTCATCAACGCTGGCAAAGCCTTTCTCACAACATTGAAACGCTGTCAATATTTAGGCTCTCTTGGAATGAGATCACTCATTTTCAAATCAACAGTATCTCATTGTTCACTGTTAGGCTCTGGCTGGCTGTACTGTATCTTTTGTTGCCTGGGATTGTACATCAGTTCTAAGCTCTTGGTCATCATGGGACTTTCTTCTCCCTGTATGTTTACACAACATCTAACACCGTTGAGTTTTTCGTGAGAACTCCTGGAACTACGGTAATATAAATGATAATAGCAGTTGGTATGACAGGTTTATTTCCCTAGCAGTGCTTAATCTTAGCAAAACAGCTTTTAAAATAGATTGAGAAGCCAGGAAAAAAATAAAATCTGTAACTTCTACAAAATGTGAAGTTCTGCTTCCGTCGTTCTAATGTCTCTCTCTTGCCTGTTTATGGACAAATCTCCCGTTACTTGTCCTGCTGAAGCTTCAGCAATGTACAAGCAAATAAATTCTCAAAACCCTTTCTGAACTGGGAGGATTATGTCTTTAGTCCAGGAATTCCGGAAGGGCACGGGGAGTTCAGCTGAACTGGACATCTTTCCAGGTTTAAGTCCTAAAAGGTCCAGAGATTTTATCACACTTTTTATAGGAATGTTTGATCACATGCTGAAAAAATGTTGGATTTGGCTAGAGATGGATCTGTCTTTACAATATTTATTAGCTTTTTTAGCTTGTTGTAGTCAATGAGGAGAAGATCGATTGAATGGGCAAAACCCAAAAGAGCATAGGACACAGGGCTTGATCCTGCACTGTGGTACCTCTCTGTCTTCCAACAAAATACAACAGATCCTACACACATGAGTGAAGGCATGGGCCTTCCCACTGCAGGTGGTTGCAAAGGGTGCATTTGGAATGTCTGTGGGAGGTGAGGTTTGTGGCTATTTAATTCCCACAACAGTTCACTCCATGGCTTCGGACAAGTCACAAGGATGTCTCCTGAACTGCTGTTTGTTACCCTTATACAGAGATCTGAGTGACTGATCCATGTTCTTTCTTAACACCTACCTCACTCTTTTATGTTTGGCACAGAGCATCTGGAAGATGATAAACAATTTCATGGATTTTAGTTGACAGTTTGAGCAGAAGGATTCAGTCTCCTCAGTCACGGGTCTACTCTTCTGTATAAGCTTTTTTCTCCATACTTCTCCATGCTTACCATCCAAAGCTGCTTCCCATCATTCCTATGTCCTCTGGGGGACATGGGGTACCACTGCTCCTGCAGGCTGGCATGGGATGGAGTAGATCCTTCCAAGCAGCTGTCAGCTCTCTGCCAACTGGAGGCTGTTTGGGGAGACTGTTTGAACCACAAGTCATTTCTGGTGAGGAAAGGCAGTGGTCTAAGTCCTGTCAGTATGGATTAGATGGCATTCATGTATGGGATACTTGGCTCAATAGAGAAGGAAGAGATGTAATGACCTCTCATTTGCTGTTGGGGCATGCTGCCATGCCGTGACTTTGCTGTAGTTCATGAAACAGTGATGATTTCATCTTCAGTATTGCACAGCTACAGTCTAGGAAAGAGGAAATGAAAGGCATTTATAACTGGAGTCAGCGATCTGCTGAGATCAACATCTCCTGGTCACCGAGGGAAGGTGGAAAGCCTTGCCCTGAGATGAAGTTGTGTGAGACCTCAGTATCAGTGAGGAATCCCAAGTACTCCAGGTATAGTGTAAATACCCAGACAGATAGATGGTCAGGAAGACTTTTCTTGGGGATCTTCTGCAATCATACATAAATCTTCTGGCCTGGCCTGGTTTATTTTTAGCTTTAATCCTGAAGAATTCCTGTCTGATATTCTAACCTTATTTTCGCATATTTTATTAGAACTAACTTGCAAAGCCTCATTCCAGTATGTGTGGGATCCTGAGCTTAGCTTTTCACTAAAAACTGCCTTTTTAACTCTTTCACACCTTTCCCTACTTGATTTTCCTTTTAAGATAATACAGTATCTAAGGAAAATATTGGAAGGAACAATGTGCTGTTCTCCCTTTTCTGTAAAGTGGAGAGACTTGAAGTGTAAAGCACCTTTACATGACATTAACATTGAGAAAAAAGCATCTAAGACCCGTAAAATTCAGCAAAAAGTTTAAGATACTATCTTAGGAAGTTAATTTATTTTTTAGATTTGATGACTTTTCCTTATTTATTTTACAGTCCTAAGAGAGTTGCACATAGATTTTTTTTTTTTTGAGTAAAAAAACCCCAAACCTATAGCTAATGCAATTAATATTTTAGTTAAGAATGTAAGGCTGCAAAAACAAAACTGTCATAAAACACAACAGAGCCCAAGTTGGTCTTGTCTGTTATGGCAGTGGGAGTTGAGAGAACTCAGTTCTCTGTGACTATTTATCAGTTTACTAATCCCATAGACCATAATTAATGCACCATTCCTGTTGGTACTGTCTTAATAACATTTTTGGCAAGCTTTTCTTCTTACTGTTTTCTGTGCAAAACCAACAATGTTAATGGCATTTTCAGTTAGAAGAATCTAAAGAAGGTATTTGAGCCAGCTTTCTAGAATACTCTGTGTTCCCCCTGTCCCCCAATATCTAGCCGTTTAACTTCTGTTGAAAACATCTTTTGAGTTTTTGAAAGGTGTTCTCCATTCACTTCTAAATCAGAATGAAATCATTTTCATCTTATTTTTTTCTTCCAAGAAAGAAAACTCATTTTTAAGTGTCATCATTTCCCCAGAGACAAAACTGTGTGTCCTGATGAAGCGTATGTGGCAGATGTGGAGCTGCTGCACCAGATGCCCAGCCCAGCTGTGGCAGGCAAAGCACTGTGCATAGCAGGAACTGACTACCCACAGGAAGACACAATCTGGGAATAATTGAGAAGCTGGACATGACATGCAGAGGGACCACGATAAAATAAAAGTGAGACATCTCAGATCAGCACAGTAAGCAACAGCAAGTTGTTGGAGTCGTCCTTGGCCTGCCTGATGCCTGTAAGTACTGCTACTCTCAGAATTGACAAGGTAGAGCTGAGTTGTTGGCCAGGCCAGGCAGCCTGCAAGCAGGGAGTCTAGTAGCATCTGTGCTTTTCCATGCCAGGTCCTCTCATTCCAAGGAAAGGTCCGACACAGTTTTAATTTACTAGTATAGACATAGACTTTGTCACTAAGTACCCTAGAATACAAATTCAACAGAAGGTTTGTTTGGAAAGACTATGATCTTTGTAGAGTCTATTTGTTGGCCCCCAGTTTTTCAAGACTGTGTACTTGCCTCATGCTGCTGATGGCAGAGAGGTGACTCACTGTGGGAGAGCTCTGCCCATAAACAAACGCATAGCTGCATAAGCATACCCTAATTTGCTCATGTGCCTAACACAGTGGGGCTCAAGCCCTAACTTGGGATTGATGAATGTTGCTTTAATAGAAATAAACGAGGAAAGTTGCAGACTCTTTCTTAGATGGCCATTAAAGATTTTAAAGGATCCTACACTCAAACTTATTTAAAACCTTTGACTGCAGACCACCCCCTCTCCAGGAGAACTGACAACCTGTTATAAGCAGGCTTGTACGATGACAGGTATGTGATTACACTTAAACAGCCCTGTCATAAAAAGCATTTCCTAGATTGGGTTTTTTTCTTAGCCTGATTTATGAAAGATTGCATTGCATTTTCTGTGTTCTTAATGAAAACCTTCTGCAGTGTGAAAAAAAGAGTTAAAAGCACTAATTCAAGCCTGTAGGTACCATTTATCATAAAGATAAATATGTAAAAGTAAGAAAAAAAGAGAAATCTATAATGTGCCTTTCTTGTGGTGGCAAAAAAACATTCAAGTGTGTTCAAGGTACAGATGAATTTGAATTTCACTTCCAAAGAAAGGCTCATGTTGCTAATCTCCTGTACCCTGCTGTTTGAACTCATCAGCTTCAGAGATGATAAGAACATGTTATTATGCAAACTATCAAAGTTTATTTACACAGCTTCTTAAACCAGATTCTTTCCATGGCATGGCCAGGTGGTTAATATCTATTGTCAAATTCTTCATACATGCCCATTTGCTGGTACACAGTCTCCATCCTGTAAGCAAGATAGGTCCACTGTACAATGCTCTGTCATCCTAAGCCTAAGGAGTTAACACACTCTCATCTTTAATCTCTTGGAATCCTTCTTCTCTTTTGATTTTTAGATCTGTGAACTCTTTCACAGAGCACATCCCTCAATGAACACAATAAAAAAAATCAAATGACCTAAGCAGCTTTAAGTTCAAAGTTAAATTTTATATCACGTAGGAATTTGGCAATGCAGGGCTGGTCTACCATAAAGCCAACCATCTTTGCAGATTCTGGAAGCACTCCAGTGTTCCCAAATTGTCAGGTGAGCTCTCTGTTCTAAATATTTTTAAGTGGCTTAAGCACTTAAGCACTCAGTTCTGGGGCTCCTGACTTTAATGTTCCCTCAAATGGATGCAATTTTCATAGGATGGCTGTTCAATGCTTTCTGAACAGCAAGCTCTTTTCCTGCTGGCATCTATAAACATAGGCACTAAAGAGCCCTCATCTCTTTTTTAAGTGTGGAACACATTTTCAATACGTTTAATTTAACTACAAACCATTTGTAACAGCCGTGCATCATTAGGTCTTGTCCTATATTTACAAAGCTTTGTTTCTGTGTGGGTTATAAATCACAGAATACTGATTTCTATACAAAGGAAATACTGGAAGATATATCATTAGTAATTTTCTTGCATTTGCTTAGACAGTGAGGAAAACATTTTCCAGAATTGATGTGGCTGCAGGTTTTCACATCCACAGGTCAGTAGTTTGTGGGGAAGAGCTCGGGCTGGAACTAAAGGGCACCAATAGCAAGGAGATGTCTTGGCAGTGAGCACCAATCTGCCAGGGGCTGCTGGAAATCACCACCCCAAATGAGAGTCTTGGCCTCACACTTGAACCCCGCTGAAGTGATGAGGGTGACATTGGGAGAGCTGTCGTGCATGTTGAGAAGACGTCTGACTCAGTGCTATTGGGATCAGCTTTAACTGGAGCCCCTGCCACAGCAGGGTATTTTGAAAAAAAGTAATCCATATTCCTACATTTTAAGTCAAGTTACAGCAACTGAAGAAGATTGGTTCAACGTTTGTGGCCTACGCCAGCAGTGGGTTGTTTGAGCGAGCCCAAACTGCGCAGGCCACAGTAACTCAGATCACACTGCAGCTGGTGGGGAATGGAAGACCACAGCTTCAAGGTGGCAGCAATGGCAGAAGCATGGTCCCCTGAATGGTGCTTCAAATTCTACACAGACTCACTGAGAAATGTTAAGCAATTTGACTGTTTTTCACAGGAAAGGGGAAAAAAAATAAGGAAACGCCTTAAGAATGCTACTTTTAAGAATCTTGCACAGCACAGGTACTTAACAAACGCTTAACACAGCCTTGGAATCTGAAAGTTATTTTCACTTCCCTGTCTCTTCTGCCATTACTTCCCCTGACAATGACAAGTGCCTCAGAGCTGCCTATTGCTTTCCAGCTAAAGCTTGACCTTGACTGCTTTTCTTCTTCAACAAGTAACACTGCTAAAATTATACATTTGACAAGAAAGCAGATGAATCATCCAGCTATGAAAGACTTATTTTGAAACTGTAGGAAAATATATACCTGGGCATGTGGTTCTGGAATTGATTAAATCACCACATTTACAAAACTTTAGACCTTAGCTCCCTGTAAAGTTGGTTTAAAATTCTGAGAGAGAAATCACAGCACGCAGCAGATGTGCAATAATATCCATGAACAGTAAAACCAAGATTACTGATAGTTTTTATGGTAAGGAGGAGAGAAATACTTGTAGAATATTAGTTATAGAATCAAAGAATATCTCAAGTTGGAAGAGACCCATAGTATTGCAGGTTTCTTTTGTATAGGCAACATTTTCAGTTGGGTTATATCTGCCAAAGCTCTGCTCATTCATATGAGAAACTGTAACTTTTGTTGGCCAGAGACTTTGAAGTAGGAAGTGAATAAGCATTGCCCACCTCATACCTATTCATATAGCTATTATTGGTGTCTGCTTACTCACAGTGGTCACCATCCAAGAATATATCATCATAGCTAACTGGCATTAGGCTGACATTGCAAAAAGATGAAAAACTGAGAATAGTGGGAAAAAGAAGTGCCTTTAAGCAGGTCCTTCCAGAACTGAGCTAAAGCACAATGCTGAAAAGACAATAACAACCATTTTTATGCAGCACATTTCATCCTCAGATATGATTAATCTCAAATAGCTGCTGCCAGGACTGGGGCTGTTCTGTGAATGAGAGGCTATACCTCTGTATCTCAAACCAGAAAGTATGTGCAGAAAGCAAAATACACAAATTAAATCCAGACAACATGTTCATGACTTATTTATGTTGGGAAGGTGAAAGAAAGAACAGACTTTTTTGGTAATTAGAATGACTTAAAAATGTGGCTAGGCCACAGACTGCACAGACCTTAGGCTGTTCTGCCAGCTCCTCCAAGTCATCATCTGTAGCATCACTTGCCGTTTGGTACTAGATATCCTTGGTGTTGACTGCTTCAGTGATGCTGCAGTATCCCAAAACGTTTAATCTGTTTTCTTTGTCATTTTAAAAAAAGGACATGTGCCCATGGAGAATACAATTGGATGAGCAACTATATTTGCCTTTGTGGTCTGCTCTTGAAGTTGGACCTAGGATGGAATGACAAATCAGTGCTAGATGCACATCAATTACAAAGAGAAGTCATCGAGAGCTGCAGGGTTCTGCAGCTCATTATGGCTCAGGCAGGCTATTTGAAGATGAAAATCCTGGCTACTCTGGCAGAGAACGAGCAACAGAGAGGTAACAGCCTGGTCTTCTGATTTCCATTTGAGACACACCACACAATGGGGGAAACTTTTCTAAGCTACTGCAAAGTGGGACAGGAAGTTTTTGTCTGTGTGGCAAGTGTCTCTCCTACTGCTAGGGTCTGGAAAATGAGGTACAACACTAATAATTGCAATCATGAGCTAAACTTTCAAACCAAACTTTCAACAGAGCTGACTGAGACAAGGCTTTGTGGAATGGAGTTTGCCATTCTTAACGTTCTTCAGTTTACACAGCACCTTTCATCTGAGAAGTCACTTCGGGGCTATACAAATACAGACAGCATATCAATGTACCACTTTATCCTGTGGAAACAATCCTGCATCAGCTCACACAGGAATATGACATACATGATAACTCAAAATGCATTGCTCCCTGCCATACTATCACATGGAAAATACAGATGAAATGAAAGTAGCTGCCTTAGGTGGAATCTAGAGGTAATACCGCTATTGTTGAGGCTTTTTAATGACTACAGAAGAGTGGAGCCCTGTATTGGTGTGTCATTGGACAATGGAATAATGAACGTTAAGGGCGTTAGGTTAAATGCTAGTCATGTGCTTAAAACTGACCTCTTAAGAAGACATAATTGCATGAGTTGTTCTGTCATGCACCCCACTTCAAGGACCAATAATCCTAAAGCTGTAGAGGTGTCTCATCCCACAAGTGCTGATACCTATACCTGCAAATGACTGAGGATACCTAAACAAAATGCCAGGGCTTCTCTGTACAATGGTAGGAAAGGACAGTGGCAACTAAGTGGGACCTTCTTCTTTCCTCACAGGCTGTACAGGAAGATTAGGTGCTTACAAATGCTCTGCATGAGAAGTCTGTCTAAAATCCCTTTCTTTTGTCCATGAACACCAGTCAGGATCAATCACGACCCATTTGTCCACTTGAGATTGAGAGGATGAGTGGGTTTCACTGAAATAGCAGCCATCTAACTGAGCAAGGTCTCTGCCAGGACTCCCTTGGATTGGGAGTAGAATCTATCTTGAGCAGGGCTGGGCTGTTGGGCCACTGCTGCTGTCCCAAGGCAAAAGGAAGCAATAGCGCCTCAGTACGGTGGCCCTCCAAAACAGTTGTGGGTGCTTAAACTTACACGTAGACACTTCAGCAGTCAAATATGGACATGGTAGTTAGGTTCTTCTGGAGTTGGACACTGGTGGAGTTCCAACAATCTGATAGCTCTCCAAGACAACTCTCACATACCACCTGAGTAAGCAGGCTGAATTTCACCCTTAAGCACAAGTCCTTTCAGTAGTGTCTGAAGACCTGCTTGAGCTTTTAAATCATTGCTCTGAAAATATATTATCTTGATAACATACATGATTTAATAACCCTTTTTAAAAATAATAACAAAGAAAGAAAACTGAGAACCCAAATTCTGCACAGCAAGATCAAATACTCAGTTCCTTCTCCAAGCTGAGCTCATCTTGCTTGGAAAACTCAGGAGGTAGCTGTGTTGGTCCAGCTTTTCTTTAAAAAGTTTAATCCTGATGGCCAAAACAAAGCAGTAAATTAGATGAACCTGTCAGCTGAAATTCAATGTCCTTAGCTGAAACTTGGCATGTAGCTTTGCCAGCTCAGTTATAGATTTTTTTTTAATGACCATTTGGCTTTTTATTTCTCTCTGTACTTCTTTTTTTTTAATCTCCTCCTCCTTTTCTGCCTTAAAATGTACTTTCCATTACAATAGTTGAGCACAGGAAAGCACCACCTTACTAACTTCTCTAATGTAGACATTTTACTTAAGTTTTTAGACACTGGAGCCATTTTTCCATTAAACTTACAGATTTCTTTCTGCCTGTCATTGAAACATGCTTTTAAATGTAAATTATTTTGTTTCTGAGCTGTATGGAAATGAATGTAATGTGGAAATTCACTTTGCTCAAATGAGGCTAAACAGAGCATTAAAAAAAGGTACAAGAGCAGACGAGCTTGATCAATGCAGGGACATCTACTTAATTTCCATTGCTGAGGTCTGTGATTCTAGCACCAGTAAAATTAGTTTTTCTCCAGGTAGATCTTGGTTCAAACATTGAATAATACAGTGTATCTTGAGCTCTTACATTTTATCTGTGCACCTTTGAGGAGTCACTTCACATAGAGAAGTTTAGTGTTACCAAGGAAATTTTATACAGTCAATTTGTTTCCTTTCTCATTTGGACCCCTTAATGATGATATCAGCACTTTAAAAAGCCCTATTTGCTGCTTCCTCATAACATTTGAAATATTACATTCTTACTTTACTTCCAGGCCATTATCACAGAATCACAGAACCGCACATTACATCTTGAGACGGGGCTGAAGTAGCATGGAAAAAGGTAGCTTGAATTGTCACTCTATTTTCCATCCTCAGCTGACTGAGAGCAATGCTGATTACCAGGGATAGTCAGAGCTGCTTAGAAATCTTAAAATTGCTGCCCTTTCTCTGGCTTCTGGATTTGCTGACTCGTTGCTCAGTTCCAAATAAGTCATGGTTCTCCAGCCCACAGAGCAATATTTACTCTTTTTTCTTGATCTTGCCTTGATTTCTTCTCAAATTTCTTTCGACACCAGGAAAGGAAGCAGAAACAAATTTAACATTTACAACCTTTCTTGGGAGGGTAAATAAGCTAAGGTGGTGTTCTAAAGAAGTAGAAACTGAATTGAAGTTGGCTTTCTTGAATTCAGCTTAAAGGCACGATCGTAAGTTCTACAGGTCACATGAACACCAGTAACATTCCAGTAGACATTTTATGTCTGTGTCCTGTTACTGACCTAAGTTCCTAATAAACCCTCAGAAGAATGACATCATACACTTTCATATAGCTACAATGGGAAGTTTGACTCTCCCAGCATCATGCATTTGAAAGGTTTCCTGCGAGTGATATTAATCTACAAGCCTAGCTTTATAGCTCTATACTAAGTGAATGAGAATTAAACTACCCAACCCTTTCATACTTAAGACTCATTTCTTAGTCAAGATGGTATCTCAGTCTTATTTGTGACAGTGGGAATCCAGAGTAGCCCCACTAAACACAATGATGTTGTTGGAAGTTTGTATACAAATAATAACAATCAATGCAGTAATGTGTACTTTTTCTGGTTTAAATGCAAACCTGTCACATCTATTTAAACATGTTCAGACATTAATGTTTGAATTAATTCAAACACTAATGCATCAAACATCGGCTGTATCATGTGTAGCTGCCTCAGAGGGATGTATCTCAGGCACTGAGACAGGGAGAGAGAAAATGAGTGGCTCTCAAGAAGGAAGCATTTAACAGAATTCAGAATAGGATTCTCATCTCCCTTCCAGGCTGTGCTTTTATGGTAGCACCTTTTTTTCCTGAATCACAAAAGGAATATACCCTAATGCAGACTGTCTTCTGTAGAGGAGAAGCTGTGAAATGGCAGCTCCACAAAATCCCTGTCCTTTACACAGTGAGAGTGATTCACTAGCAATGTCAAGCGTTGTCTGCTCTTCGGATCTGCTCATTTACAGAGCTGCATCCAGAAGCCTGTTTACACAAGACTCCTTCCCTGTATTTATTATTCTCACAGCAGCCGCCCATGAGGTCGTACCCAGGCACTGCCGGTGGTCCGGTACTCGCTGAGGCTCCAACAAGAGCAGGCAGATGGTCTGTGTAGGTGGGATGTTACAGCAGCATTTGAGAACATCAGCAGTTACAAGACCTAACACTGACATTCATTTTGGAGGTGGGACAAACCCACTCCATGGGTTTTCAATCTTAAAGCCACCTGTAACTTCCCAGAGTTAGTGTCTGTTTTCCTGGAGAAGCATCCAGGACATGCCCATCCCAGGGCTCCTCAGCTCTTTGTGTGTTGAAGTGGATGGCGGACTTTGACTAAACAGAATCCCTCTGTTGCCATCATTGAACAACACACAGTTAATAAAAGAGTTAAGGATAATCTAGTGATCAGGAACATCTTGATCATGCTTTTGCCACATCAGTCTCCCTAACAGAAATGGATGGATCCACATGAGGAAAGCACAGCCTTCTGTGGCATTCATAGATGGGGATTGCTCACAGTCAGATTGTTTCCTTAAGATGCGTTTCTCAAAACAACAGCAAAATGGACAAGCTAGCAAGTAGAGTTTGACAGGGGAGGGAGAGCATCCTCCCTCTTCATCAGGCT
Source organism: Colius striatus (assembly GCF_028858725.1). Taxonomy (NCBI): domain Eukaryota; kingdom Metazoa; phylum Chordata; class Aves; order Coliiformes; family Coliidae; genus Colius; species Colius striatus. The sequence continues at coordinate 30,428,558 of NC_084766.1, forward strand.
TTGACTAATGTTGGTTAAATTGCACGTTTCTGGTTTATCACAATTCAGCCTAAGGCTTTAGAAGTGCAAATACTCATATGGCCTTTCTCCCTTCTTTCCACTGAGAAGTCCAGACCAGTTATTACATGCTATTTTTATTCTTGCTACATCTCTACAGAGTTTCAGCAGAACCAAATGGATCTATTTCTCCTTTTACAGCTTTTTTTTTTGCTGTATATATGTTTGGTTACTCCAGAGGTTGCAAATGAGAAAGCAGCTTCCCAACACACATCAGCATTCCCAGCTGGCCGACTCTTGGAAATGAAATAGCAAATCACAAGTGCTGTACAGAGATTTAAAAGGGGAAAATTAAAAGCTGCCTCATTTGATTAACCTTTCACAAATGTGTCTCACATTCAAAAATTGATGATAATGAAGTTTGCTTTCATGTAAGCCCAGCAATACGTCTCAGAGCCCTGTCATTTACTTATCCCATGCAATTTTTAACAGTTTACACACAAACTCATGTCTTAAAGGTTTTTTAGCATCTTTAGAAGACAGCATCTGCAATATAGATCCAAATTCTCACTCATAATCACTCCCTATCACTGCTCTAGGTCTATAATGTTGAACAAGGCCGAGATGGAAAGCTGATGGTTTAGTTCAACACTATAAGTAGGTGATGGCTAAAGTCAAATCCATGATTTTCTGGAGACTCTGTCCTTTTCCTTTTGCTTTGTTTTCTATTCTTTGAACAGAAAGAATAGAAACTTTCAGGTGAACAAAATTGTCTAAAGCAAATTAATGACAATGCCTTTTCCATGAATCAATGATGCACATTAAAGATTCAGAATGCACTTTACAGCAATCCAAAATGTGAAAAATAGCAAGGTACCAGGGCGATCCCCCTCTAAATTATAGGCTGGGAATTAGATTCTGCTCTCAACCATGCAGGTGCAAATCCATTAATTTCAGAGCAGCTGCTTCAGGTTGACTTTGAAGTGACTGAGATCAGAACTCAGCTGGGGAGCTGATTCTTTCCCATTGCTCATGGCAAGTACTAAGTACTCGATATCTTAAGTTGTCCTACCAGTCACCCTCTTCTCCACTGCACTGAGCTGTGGAAAATATGGGACATTATAAGTCAGTTTCTGTCTGCTATAGCAGGATGTATCGGGAATTGATAAATGTACCTGTGAGCAGCAAAATGAAATATTTGGAAATCTAGTTCAGTTTTTTCCACCTCATGACCCATCAGTCCCTGTGGATTTGTAGGACATCGTGTGGGGCTCTGAAAGTGTGAAGTCTAACATGGATTTACTTCCATTTGCAATAAAGGGATCTGTGCATATTTTACTAATACACTAATAGAAAAAATATGTAGAAAAAAATGGTTTAGTTCTCCATTTCTCCATTGCATGTTTTTATTTAGCTCTAGATTGGAAAGCCTTCCACTTACAATACTTGTATAAGCTTTGACACAATTTTTAACTGGTTTGATAGACCCCAAAGAAACTCTGTGTGTTTTTTCACACCAACACATCAAATCAGTTCTTAAAACTCCCTTTTGTGCATCCTTCTGAATGAATGAAGCATGGCATTTTAAGCCCTTCTTAAGGGACAACAGAAGGACAGACTTAAATTATGCATCGCTGCTGAAGGAAGAACTATTAAGAAAAAACCTTTTACATTTCTTTGGACAGATCCTCAGCTGTGGGAAACCAAGAAAATCAGCCAGGAGGCGATGCCCACATCAAAGAGAGATCTCTCTCATACACTCTGTTGTCACATGTGAGGGGGTCAATGTGCAAGGTAAGGATACTTGATGATCTATCATTCCGGATATTACAAAACTGAGTTATAAAGAATTTGCAGGGTTTCCTGCCACCCTGAATTAAAAAGTGACAATTGGAAAGGGAGAAGAGGGTTCCCTTTTCATAAGTTTAAAGCATTTTCTGTCATGAGAGTTAGACTGGGGTGGGGATGGTGAGGCTCCTTTTGCCAGCCTTTGCCTCCATGAATGCAGCAAAAGGGGATTTTTCAAACGGCCAGATGAGCTTCCTGGCTTGCAACTTCTAAGCAAATGAAAACCACAATATTTGTATTCCCTTGTGCAGCTAGTCCCAGACACCTTCATCCTCAGATAGCACAGTCTGTATTTGCAAAAAATTTGCAGATATATTTAAATAAATTTGTCTGAGTAACAAAATAATAGGAGGATTATGAATTGCCTCTAAAATGTGAGCTCTGGTATTAAAGCAGAACGTGTGGGAGTGTTGCACTAAGGCAGCAGCAGCACGTCTTGAGGAACGGAGACTCAGTGAATATAACCTTCTCAGCATGGTATTAAATGAAGCTCTTACTAATTTGGGGTTGGCTTCACATGCATGTGATAGATGAGGAAATTTTCATTTTCCATAAGCAGGAAAGCCCTGGGTGTTTTCATTTCCATATTAATGGAAGTGACAATACATTAGAGGACTTTGACATGGCAGAGGGAGAGCACAGCCATCTGACAGTACTTCTTAGTTTGAGCTGCTCCTTTTCACCCATCTGAGATGCTGCTGCCCCTTCTTACTCCAGGTTGCCACTTCAGCAGTGGTAGGTGATGCACATGCTATGAAAGCTATCTGGTTGTCCAAGGAAACAGATAAAATTCATGGAAATTAATGGAGAAGTCTATTACAGCTGCACAAAATATTTTATGCCTCCGAGCTTCATCTTTCTGCTATCAATGAGGGCATTCCAGATAATGTGTTTTTAAAGGGAAAAAGATGTAAACAATTTGCTTTGGTATGCCAGAAACAGGCCTAATTATCTGGAGATCTGCTGGATAATGTCTGCAGAACATTATAGGCTGAATTAAATCCTTTAGAAAAGCCAGATCCTATTCTTCTTTACTGCTCCTTACATCTAAACATCCTGATAAGCCATACATGTTTGTCCTAATTAGACAAGTGTTGGGCAATCTCTTTGTTCCTTTTTGTTTTGAGGAAAAAAGCCCAGTCAAGAAGGGGTGTCCCAGGAGACCAGCCTCTTCACACCTCCTTCACAATGAACAGCACCATGGCCAATTACAGGGGCCTCAGCCCGAACAAAAGACCTAAGGGGTTCTAAAAATATCTATTGTCTTTAATCAAGGGGAAGGGACTAAGTGATGAGCAGGTGGAATAAGAAGCATAGGCAGTATCTGGGCTGTGGGGGATGAAGTGAATTACCAAGAACTTTATTACAAGACAGTTCAATTGAGAACGAAGGTTTTTTCAAGCTGTTGTGGGAGCTGCTACCTCTCATGTTCCTCTGAATTTTCTCTTAAAATCGAGCTTAAAGCCCACTTGGCAATCTTATTCACGGTTTCTGCATGAAGGATGGAAGTGATACTTCACTCCTAACATTTCTCCAGTGCCTGAACCAGCTTCTAAAGAGTCTATTTGAAGTAATTATTTACATCTGTCTGTGTTAGAAATAAAAGCTGAATATAATAGAGGGGATTCCTTCTCTGCAAGCTCTGTCTAGGTACAAACATTGAAAGGAGTGCTTAATGTGTCATTTCACCAGCTCTGCCAGCAAGAAACAGAGTTTGAAATGTGTGAACTGCCCCACTCAATCTCAGCCAGGCATGGATTCTGAAGCCCAGCTGAAACTCATCTTTGTGGGTGAGTACTGTGCTGGCCACAGACATTTCTGGAGACATATTTAGCCTGGAGAAGTAGAGGCTCAGGGAGACATGATCACTCTCTGCAACTATCTGAAAGGAGATTATAGTGAGGTGGGTGCTCCCAAGTAGTGAGTGACAGGACAAGAGGAAATAGCTTCAAGCTGCACCAGTGAAGGTTTAGGTGGGACACTAGGAAGAACTTCTTCCCTAAGAGGGAGTCGCCCCATCTCTGGAGATATTGCAAAGCCGTGTAGCTGAGGTGCTGAGGGCTGTGGGTTAGTGATGGGCTTGGCAGTGTGAGGGCAGTGGTTGGACTCAGTGACCTTAAAGGTCTTTTCCAACTGAAATGATTCTATGTGGGAGTCTGTGTTACCGAAGCTGAAGAGCACATCTGGTCGTCATTTGTGTTTTCTTCACCATTTTTCTCTGAATAATTGTTTAACCAACATCAACATTTTTAAAGCACGAGGCTGAAAGCAAGTAATACTCAACCTCAGCCTCATGTAAGAAATTAACCTGATTTCTGAAGGGCTTTATTGTGCTTCCTCTGCCTTTCTCCTGCTTTTTGCTCTCTGCTTCTGGGACTGGTGGTGCTCGGTACCATTGCCTCTCCTTCTATGGCGTCCTCCACACAAGGAGCTGCGGAGAGCTGCTGAGTGACATGCAGGCTCAGCATGCTGCTGTCCTGGCTGCCTGGCCTGGAATCTATCCTCTGTGGCTTCAGCCCTGTATTGTTGATTTAACATTGTGGTAATATTAAACATCTAACCTAATATAATGATGTTCTAAACCAAGCAATAGCCTAGGAATATGTATGGGGGAAAAAAAGCTGGGTGTTCTTTTTTCATTTTCAAGCTGGAGGCAAGTTATAAAATAAGTCTGGGAATAGTTGGTCTCCAGCAGTGACTTAGGAACCAGAGACAGAAGTATCCTTTTTACAGCCCTTTGATACACTACTTTATGACACAGCTGGAGATCTGCAGGGAGAGCAGCTACACTCAACCAGCTTGCTGTTTTCCACATTCTCAGGGAGAGCTGGAAAGGATTGTCTGTACACCAGGAGATACCACTGTTGATTTAACACAATGTCTTGCGTTTCTACTGCTAAATAGAAATGAGGGATGTAAAGAGGACACTGTATTTCAGAAGACTTAGCACATTGGTGAGCATCTGCAGAATACACCATTTATGTCAGAATCCAAGCTAGCACGTGCCCATCTCCCCCTTTATATCCCCATTTATGTTCCAAAGAGGTTCTCAGATCAGAAGAGGCAGGTTTTCCCTCTTTTTTTCCACCATTACAGAAAGTGAGTTGTAAAGAAGATCAATATAAGGGACTGAGGAATCAGAAATCTAAGTTTGCCCCTGCATTTGTCTGTATACATGGAACTGTATTTAAATTCCAGGTTCCTGTTAAGCCTTTTGGAGAAAATCATGGGAGTTCACAAGCTTTGGAGCTTGGGCACTCTGAAATTGGTAAAATTTGACAAACAGTGGAGGTGGAACCTATTCTTGGATTTATAGACCTGGATTTGAGTCTGCTTTTACATCAGCCACTAGCCAAAATCCATGCTGCTTGGTGGTCTGGCTCGGGCCTGTCTGTGATCCAAACATTAGCAGAGAGCACACTCTTCTCTGGAAAGAGGACATGAATTAAAAGAGGCTTCTTTGGTTTATGCTGGAGAAAGCTGTGCTGCTGAGTAACCACAAACTGTTCAGCTCACTGAATTTAATTATTTTGCTTAGAAAAACAGTTTTCAACCGTCAGTTTTTCTACAATAATGGACACTGGCTGTACTTAATTATTCATTGTAAGCACAAGCTATTGATTATAAGACCATTCCAGATTTCCCAGTCTATCACTTACTGCTCTCCCTAAAATGTAACATGCAGAGTGAGGCAACAATTGTGGCACAGCCAGGCTGACCAACTGACTCCTGAGGATTTCCCTGGTCCTGCTCAGATCCATTCCATTGCCTTGAATTGGATGTGCTCCAGCTTAAAGCTGTGCAGCAGAGCACAGCTGAGAGTGGGACATCAGATTGTTCTAAGGTCAAATGACAAAGCTGTCCCTACCTGATCTCCACTGGCCCTGGAAAACAGAAATAAACATCCTCCAGGATTTATGCTAAACTAGTTAGATCACGTGTTCATAATGCTCAATAGCACTTTCAGTAGTTTAAATCCTAATCAGGTTGAAATTTAATCAAAGTTCTTGAGGGATGTGAGCTGAAAGAAAATGGATTTAGTCAAAATCAACCTGCCAGGCCAATGGTGATGCTAAAAAATACAGCCACTGATTTCCGTAATCGCAGATCACAGAATCTTAAGGGTTGAAAGGGACCTTGAAAGATCATCTAGTCCAACCTACTACACCACTTGTCTATAGGTGTATGAGGAAGAGATAAGTATTCACATACACACACATAAACAATATATGCAGTCTCCTCAACTATGAACTATCAACTATACAATACTAAATGAGGTTTCTATTAAAACCACCATTCTTCTGACATTTTTCAGTACCCCTTTAGTCACCAGAGATGCTTTCATGTTGCTTTAGAATTATTTTCACCTTGCTGAATAAAAATGACATGCAATGCCTTCCACATAGGATGGCCATCCACACAGGATGATTCTCCCATTTGATATTAAATAACATCATACTGACTCTTTTGCTGAGCAGCGCTTGTGACCTCCTCACACGTTGTGTTTCTCAACTACATAAAAAGTCGTGAAGTCAGACTCTAGACATCCAGTACATACAGGGAGGACTGATAGAAGTGAGCACTTTTTTTGCTTCACAACAGGTAGACGGAGTTTATTTTATAGATTCTGACATGTTGTGGTCTTTTCACTGTCAGGTAACTGGGATGTGAACAGTCCAGTCTCTGTTATATGATACAAGCCAAGGCAAAAGCTTGATGTCAAAACCTTGAAGGAGGAAAAGGACCTTCTGTTCTCCATTTAACATTGATAAACAGCTTTCCAAATCCCTAGATAAGGTGCGTAGAAATCACTGAGTTGGTCACTTTGTCCATAAAGGTCTATGGACAGTGGTACTCCTTAACACAGCCTGAGGGGTCTTGGATACCTCAGCTGATACCATGGGGGAGTTCCAAAATACTCTGACAGCCTCCTAAGGGATGTAAGAGCTTGTCTAGCTTGGAGATGGGGACTGGTATGTTTTGACACACAGCAAGGGTCAGATTCGGTGACACCACAAACTCCTGCTGCTTGAATGAAAACTTTGTGGATCACCTGCCTGTTCTGTTTAGTGGCAACAGGGCTTAGAATGGTGCTACAAAAGTAGCCAGGTGTAGGAGCTGCTATCCCAACATAGTGTATTCATGTGATTATATATGCCCTAAAAAGCACCATGAATGTCAGTGTGGAAGCCCCAAAAAGTCCTTTTAATTTATTCAATGATCTCAAGGAAGACACCAAACCCCATTCTTTCTTTCTTTTTCGGTAGAGTGGAAATTCATATGAAAGGTAGTAAGTTGGTATGTACTTAGTGCAGTGAGTTTGCAAACAGTATGCTATAACTTAGTAGCAACTCCAACTTTCTGTTCTCATTATTTATTGCCACCGAGGGTTAACTAAGAGACAAAGTCTGGGAGTTGGACTAGGTGATCTCTAAAGGTCCCTTCCAACCCTACCATTCTATGACTCTAAGTCTACTTTAATCCAATTATCTGACTACACAGTTGAATCTGGGAGAGAGCTTCTGTTTAGTCAGTAAGTCTAAAAACAACATGCAGTATTTTGCACCTTCCTCCTCCCCAAGCACTGTACATCAAGCACACGTGAAGTAAAAAGCTTCACAACCACAGTAAGTTTTTCAGCTATGTGAAACCCCCAAAAGTGAAGGCTTTCCCACCGCCTGTGTTGATGAACACTTAGCTTGTGAGGAGACAAGAGCCCCAGAAGATGCTGCATCTTCTGCAGGAACATTTTCCTTTGCTGATCCCCTCCTGCCAATGACACGTAGCATATCAGCTTTCCAAACCATTTTACTTTGGTTCCCCAAACAAAAGGATCTAAGAAGAGTGGCAAGGGCATGTTTTTGGAGTAGTCTCTGTAAGGGCTTATTGCTACCATCTGTCTCGTCTTAAACTTTGCAGAGTTTAACCTCCACTCACATCCTGTAACATTATTGATATCCTTTACTTTGTAGGAAAATGGAGGGGTTTTGTTTCACCCAGTGTATCCCAACTCTAAAAAAAGCCAGAAGAAAGTGGTTGAATTCTGGGCAAACCGAAGCAGAAATATTTCTGAGACAACAAATATTTTACATTTCATTCCCCTTTAAGTTCTACTTTTTGAAGAATTTAGTTCATTTCATGCTCCTTTTTTTTTGAGACATTTCATTTTAAATACAATTTTAGTAAAATATGCCTTTTCAATAGGAGGAGTTTCATTTGGAAGTCATTGAAAAGAAAAAATGTTTCACTGTTTCCAAGAGGAAACATTTCATTTTAAAATCTGTCAAAGGAAAATGTGTTTACATTTAAGGAAAAATCCTCCATCAGCTTTTTCAGATGTAAAGTATGATCTAATTCAGCACAAGTTACAGTCACTTAAAAAGTCATCTCATCCAGGTATAGGTAATGACTACCTGATGCCTCAATCACCATCCTCCTGAAGTTTTCCAGCTATCTTGTTTATAATCTTAACTTTAAACCAAAAGTAAGGGCAGACTGTATCACTGCACCCAGTGCTATTTGGGTTCTTTTTTCTCTCCTCAGAGGCCTTTGTAAGCTCCACAGGTGTACACTCAGAGCAAGGCTCTGCCATCACTTAGCATGTCTCTTTGCCACCAAGGCTCAGATGTGCAAATGTAGCGTCTCACACCCCTGGTGGGTTGTGGCATGAAGAAGGAAATTGGTTGGCTTCTGTTAGTGGGAGAGCATTGGATTAACAGTCATGGAGGCACAGTTCTGGTGCTATTAGACCTGTGTGGGACCAGTTGTCAGTGCAGGCCTCACTCATCTGTTTGTAGCTCTGTCTGCTTAGGAGCATGTTTATAGGATGTGACAAGGCAGTTTCGTTTTCCCACCCATTCTACCTTCAGTCCCTCTGCTAAAAGTTTGTCTGATAAAATGTTCTGTAGTACAGACAGATGGCCATTAAGAATGAGTGTAAATTCAATAAAGTCTCAGAGACTGGTTTGCAGCCTCAGATGAGAACAGCTGTTAACCATGGCTTTCAAACTACTGCCCTGACAGCATGGTCTATGGGTAATGTGAGTCTTTTTTCCCATATGCAATGACTTTATGGCTACCAAATGCCTTCCTTCTTGATATAGCTAAAGGAACCTGCTGCTTCAGTGTTGCTGGAGGGGCAGGATAAGGGTAAGTATCATGGCAAAATGTATTCTGAGGACCAGCAACGCTGCTGCTTCTCCTCTGAGGAACAATATTCCTGTTAAAAAGCCCCCAAACTTATTTTCTTTTTCTTTTTTTAACTGGCAAGTATCTCAAAATGCAGATGAAAGCTGCTCAGCCTGATCCCAAATGCAATCAGCACCTTGCTTTGGGGGACTGTGTAGGCAGACACAGCATCGTTTCAGTAAGTTTCTCATTAAGAAACAGCTAAATGCATCAGGTCAGCTTGAAATGCAAATGATGTTTGTGTGATTCACGGATATTGGTGACAGCTTTCTCCCAGCTCAGGTTAGGTCTTCCCACTTGCTCAACTGAGATGAGTTTCCCACAAAGACATTCAAAGTGAGCTACTGTCTTCTGAAAACTTCAAGGGCTAAATGAAGGCTTTCCAGATACTTGATGCACAAAAGGAAAAGAAAAGGGATTTTTACAAGAAGAAGTAGAATCTAGTGTGGACTTGGATTTGTACTTGATCCTACCATTGCTGCAGAGTCCATCACTGGTCCACTGTTTATCTGCCTGGTATATGCAGATGCTAAGAACTCCAAGGCAAGGAGGTAGTTTAATAGCTGTAACTGTGGTACCTTCATAATGGGTTCTGGTCTTCAGTGGTCTAAGAATAATCTCAGAGGGACTAAAGAGTAAGTGAGGAAAGACAAGAGGGAAGAGATTGTGCATTTAACAGCAGAGAAGTACTGGAAAACCGAAAAGGAGCTGAGTTTTCGCTTTGTTGATGTGATTTAAAAAACAGTATTCAGACAGAAACACCAGAAAGAAAAGATTTAGCTAAGAACTATGTGAAGGTCAGGAATGGTGAGTCTATTGTTCCATGTCCTTATCCTGCACAGCACTGAAAAACATGTTCTCTGAGATGTTTACCCACAAGAACTGAAATATTTTGTTTAAAGAACTGATCAGATGTTGGACAAGCATAGAGGGATGGATTGGATTGAGAAATAGAAGAATGAAATGAAAGGCTGCAAAGAGGAGACTGGGTTTTTTCCACAACACCTGATTGTGTCAGCCCGGTGACAGCACGTTCAGGCACTTGCTATTTACTTTGCTAGAGGCAGAAGAACAGTATCATACCTGTTTCTGTTTGAAGTTGCTAAGTTATGAAACCACAAGTGCCACAACAGACTCAGAGATGAGTAGGCTTTGCTACCACCTGGGAAGAGTCACGCAATGGTCACGAGAAACAGTAGCTCCACAGTGGCCTTAGCAGAAAAGGCAAAGGAAGAAGAGCTTAGCTATATGTGGCATAGACAAACCAGAATAGTTATGCCTCAACAGTGGTTTTGTATGTGGATGAATTTTCATAGAGCCATTCAGATCACGGGAGCATGGAGACATTACAGATCCCTGAACGAAGAAGCCTGTAAACACAGAGCAGTCTTTTTACCATTCTCAAAGTTTTCTGTCACATAAATGATGATTCAAAGTGAATTATTTTTCATAATAAACCACAGAAGAAACAAGAAGAGGGTATATTATATATTTTAAAACTGCTAGAAACATCAGATGAAGAACTCCTTAAGAAACAATCTAATGCCACACGTACTCTAATGCTCACAGATGAAATACTTTTCACCCATTGTCCTTTTAGAGAATGATTACCACCAAACTCAACTTGATCTAAAACATTTTTCAAATTAATTTTTCATACAGTTCCCTTTGCATCTGACCAGAATACTCTTTGCAGAAAACTTGCTGTTCCAGCACCAGGAACAACAATAAATATTTGAACTGGTACCCTTGTTTCACAGTTGGGCTATTCATAGATAAGATGTGCACAGTCTTCTCTGGAGAGCTGTAGCAACGCTCCGGTAATAGAGGTACAGGATCCAGGAAAAACCCCACTGAAACGTCTGATGGTTCTGGGAAGGTCTGCATTACATAAGTTGTTTTCTCCAGATCTGTTTCAGTTTCTCCATATTTTTGAATGACTAAGGAGATTTATCATATAAGAAAGTTTCCTGATAATCTACTCAGCAAGTTATCACTCTCCTTCAGTATGCTATTAGAAATGGATGGTTCACTTCTACAGTTCACTGGCATTTACTGCTCCCGCTGAGAGATTTCTGACAGTCTCGCAATAATATAAGACCCGTGTGGCAGTTCAGCTAATGTAAGACAGGGAAATAGCAACTTTTAGCTGAGACAGGCTTAATAAAGTCAACATTTTTCAAGTTTCAGAGCAATTGGATGTTGCATGACAGACTGCAGCTGAAGTCTTATCTAAAATGGTGAATGAGACACCTTTCTGGCAAGTTCTGCCATAAACACTCAAGTAATTAATGGAAGCTGTTCTCTTCTCCTGTTATGGGTCACCAGGCACGTTGGTCACACCTCTGTACACAAAGGTGAAGGAGGCAGAACACTGAATAACGTGCATGGCTAAATTTAGTAAAAGGTTTTGCTTCGGGCTGTTACTCAGATCGGCTCCTTTACTTTGACAGCAAGGTTGGGAGGCACGTCCAGGCTTTTGTGGCATGCTTGAATATGTGCAGGTGCAAAACAAGTGACCACACCTGCCAGTGCTGATTTGCCTGTCTGACTCTATATTCTTCTTTAACCAATTTAGGCTCACAAGGAAGTGCCTCATCTGCACCCATGTAGAACAATGGCATTTTGATATCTGCCTTTTGAGGTTTGTGGGATCTCAAACAGTGCACTGTAACATGAAATGGTGCACATTGTGACAGGACTTTGAATGATCTGGTTTGGGCTGGGTGTCAGGAGCAGGCAGCATTGTGGTCTGTCTTCCTTGGATCTATGACTCATCCTTTTCAGGTACCTGGAATATTCATAATGAGTAAAAACAAGTGACCTCCATCATCACCTTTTAGAACAAAAAGGAAGAATGGTGTATGTTTCTAACAGCATTTGTGAATTAAGGGTGTCCTTTAATACCTGCATTAACCACAAGATAGTTTCCTGGGGAACTGTTACGTCTCCTTCTTCACGTTAAACAATTGCTACATTTTGCCTCACTAACACAACAGGTATTGCTATATCTCTTCCAAGAGCACAAGAAGGTTTCAGTACCCTCTTTAGGTTTATGAAACCCTGTGTGCAATGTTTATCATTACTAAATATAGATATGAAAAGCACTAATCCAATTCATGGTATTTAAAACACAACAGCTCTTCAGCCTCTTCAGTTTCCTCCCATTTCAAGTGGGGAATAATATTCAGCCTGCTGTATGTTTGCTGCCTCAGAAAGACATATGTGTCTACAGGAAAATTATAAATGCTTGGTTGCCTGAACCTTTATGAGTGTTGTCCTTTTGCCCACTGCAAAAGTGATTACCTCATTAGCCCAAGATACACGGCTCAAATAAACATGATATACAGTGAGGTTGTTCTGATTTTGGCTGCATTCTCAGTCTATGGGGTCCCTTTTACTCTGGGAAACATTATTTTCTGTTTGCAGAACTAGTGATAACTTACCCCACAGAGGACAGAAGACTTACATTAAGTCTGATTTCAAAACATTGCTTAATCTTGGGGCACTATCTAGAACGGTCTCTGTTTCAGCTGAGGTTCAAGTTCATGTCCCTTTGATGCCATAAATGGAGCATACCGGAGCGGCTGACGCAGTAGAAAAAGTACCATGTGCTTTTATAAGAACAAATTAACAAATTATGTGAGGGTTAGCATGCTCTGGTTTACATGCTGAAAAGTCAGAGGTAATGACTTTAAAAGATGATTTGTGTTTTCTTTCCTGCCTTAGAACTTCATGCACTTGCACTGTCATTCTTGTTCCTTTGGCTGATCTAGAACATCAGGTTATCTCAGCAGAGTTTATACGCAAATAGCTCACCAGGATCAAGTGAGAAACAGGATGAAAACCCTTCTGCCAGCACTCATCCCAGTTGTAGCAATTCACATGGTATTTGAAGTGGGTATTTTCTGCTGGACAGCCTGCTCTAGGTGACTCTGCTTGAGGGGACATCCAGAGGCCCCTTCCAACCTCAATCATTCTGTGATACAGCAAAGTCCACCATCCCACAAGAATGAGATAGACTTGCACCTATTCTAATATGACTAAAAGTAACAAGGTTGCTTTATCAGATATATTTATGCTCTTGTTCATCAACAAGTGCTGAAAGTAAGTCTGAATTTTTAAATTATATTGAAAAAACATAGAAGGAACATTGATGATACCTGTGCCACTCTACTTCTCTTAGTCACCCATTGGACCAGCTGAGGGCTGTTTGCTTCTTTTCCGAGTTATGATACCTTTTTTGTTAAAATTTCAGTAGGAAACTGTTTATAATATTTCAGGATTCAGCTTGTTCTGCCTACAGTCTGATTGTTTTACCTTATTTTTACACAGTATCCCTTCCCAGTAAAGGAAAAGGAATGTCAAACCTTCCTCTGTTCACTGCCAGTGTCAGTGTAACTATGGCATGATTATATCCCCAGCGCCAGTCAAGCAGATAAAAGAGTTGTTCAGCATGCAACTCCCTGTTCCAAGGCTTTGATACCTGCTTTCTGCCTTGTATCTTCAGATCTCTTTAGGCTCTGTTTCTTCTCATAGATCATCTGCAGCATAGCACATATTGTCTCCATGCAGGAAATATATCACAACACAAACTCAACAAGCTGCTGAAATGCTTTTCATGTGCCCATTCACAGAAGGTAGTGCTTCTGGAGTGATTTTTTTTTTCCCCTTTCCAAAACATCCCAGCAACAGGCAAAACATTGGATCAGGTACCAAGGAGGTGTTGAATTTTCTGCAGTAAGCTAATTGCTGTGGGATCTTTTCTCTGTGCTTCCAGTGCTAAGCAGCTAAAGGTTTCCCAGGTACTGCAAGAAAAGATTTGTCACTCTCTCGAGAATTTCCCCATGTGCAGCTGGTTATATGCAATGCTGTGGGAGGACCAAATCACAAACTTGCTATAAATTCTCTCTTAAAGACAACATGTAAAGTTCTCTTTGAAAGGCAAGATGCGTTCTGCAGACAGATGAAATACTAGAACCCTATTAAACCTATCTGGTTCTCTAATTAATAAAGTGATTTCTGTCATGTAGGGGCAGTTTACTCTTTTACAGCTTCAAAGCAGTTTTTCTTTCAGGTAAGAAAATCCCTGTAGCTGAAAATAGTATCATGGGCTGAGGCACATATGTTGGAAAGATCTAGACAGCAACCTCAATGCATGGCAGAGTCATCAAAGGTAAGAATCATGTCTTTCCCTTCCAAGACAAGTCATGTAGCTGATTTGTGAAGGACTGCTTTTGGGTTTCATTGCTGCACCATGAAAGAAATACTGTCCCAGAAAAACTAATAACATCCAGACCAGAGGACTGAATGCTGAATTGTAGGGTCTATTCCCATCCTTACCTGGATTCTTTGGGCCTTCCAGAGCAGTAACTTCATTCCTCTACACCTTAATTTTCCTTGAAGGAGAAAGAGGACAATTCCCTGTCTGAGAGGGATCAGAGGATAACTGTAGGAGGAGTTCAGATGTTTATAACAGGAGGACTGTCCACTGACACCCACAATCGAGCAAGTGTCCAGAGAACCCACAACAGATGCAAGCTTAATTACAGCCCTCAGAAAGGTCATCTACAGGGAATGCCATTGTCATTCAAATGCCTGCTGAAATACCAAAGAGAGATTTAATCTCTTGTTCCTTCCCATTCTGGAGTAAAATGCAGTACTGAAAGCTAACATCTGTAGCCATAAGGGTGTGTTGCTTTATATGTGTCATCATAGGGTTTTTACGGAGATTAAGGAGAGCAGCAGGAGCTTCATAAATTATAATGAGCAATCCAGGCAATATCAATTTGGGGTTATTTTCTGTTCTTTTCTATTCCTTAATGCCTAAGCTCTACTGTTGATCTTTGCAGTAGGCAGATGCCAACATAAATTTCTATTCTTTTTTCCTTCTTAAGTCTGACATACCAGAAAATGTAATCAACCCAGCACATACAACATTACTAGTGCCGCCACAGAGCTGGGAACTTGCCCTGGCAGGATTATGCAGCTCCTTGGGTTGACTAGTCTGTCAGCCTGCTTGACAAATTCATTTTCTTTTAACTAGTTAAAGGTGACTGTCTTTTACCTTAGCTTGTGAAAGTTTGCTCTAATTAATATTGTCATATGGAGAACTGTGAGATGGTGAAAAAAGTGGGAAAGTTGGTGGTTTCAGAGAAGTTTTCCTTTGTTATTCAGTTTATCATACTAAACTCTGGTCAGAGCTGGGCCAAACAGGAGAAGGTAATAAATCTCAAACAAAAAACACTGAGCAAATCCTGCTTTGTCTAGTACAAATCTGAAGCAACCAGAATTCTGGCACTTTGGAAGCCACAAGGTTTACACTGGAGAAGAGGAGGATTTGGCTCTTTGTTCCTAGGGATTTGTGTATGTAAAGCAATACAAATGTAATTGCATGGTTTCTTAAACAGGAACCTTAAATCACAGAGCTTAACACCCAGGCAGTGTGACTTGGTACTAATCTTTTGTTAGTATTGAAATTGCAAGGAAGTTATTTCTGCCTCCCGGTAAAGTCTCAGGAGAGGTACAATCTGGGGTGACACTGCCTCAACATGAGAGCTGATATTTTCTCCAGCATCTTGGGGCTGTATAGGATTGATATAGCCAGAGGTGGTGGTTTTTATCCCACCCTTGGCTTAAATAACAGCTTGTGGTGACAAATTCTCGCCTATTAAATGTGTCAGAAATGCATGTGGAAATCTGTGTTGAAGTTGCTTCATGTCTGCTTTTGGACAGCAGAAATCAACTGACATGACAGCATGACTCAGGCAGTCATAAATGTTTTGGGGAGACGAGCTGTCAAAAGCTTATGCTAACTGAAAGGATTGTGCTGTGTACCTTCATATGGTTTTAGTTGTGATGAATGATACTAAGACATTGTGAAGACAACAGCAATTAAAGGAAAGAGAAGAGAGTCTCAAAGTTGGAAATGAAAAATGGATAATTAATACTTTGGAGGTCAGGTAACCAGGAGTGTGAGCAACTTTGTCTGTTCAACACTCATGACAGAAGTAGATGAGTACAAATACATCTTTGATCATGCCTTCACAGCCTTTTTCTTAGCTTTAGTTGGCATATGGGCATAAAAATAGGAGAGGAAGGGAGAGGAGAAGAGACAAGGCTGTTTCAGTTGGAAGAGACCTGCATTGGTTACCTAGTCCAACTGCCTGACCAGTTCAAGTTAAGGATATTACCCAATTGCCTCAAACACTGACAAGCTTGGGGCACCAACCACCTCTCCAGGAAGCCTGTTCCAGTGTTTGATCACCCTCTTAGTAAGAAAATGCTCCCTAATGTCCAGTTGAAATCTCTCCTGGTGCAGCTTTGAGCCATATGGGAGTGAAGTGGCTTCATATCACTCTCCTGAGACATTTTACTGCTGCACAGCGACTGGCTGTGTGTATTAGCCAGCTCTAGATATTAGAAATGCCTTTGTGACCTTTGCAGGTGGCACAGTATTTATCAGCTGTTAGATCTACAGCTGAAGTGAGTTAATAAAAGGCTTATCTGAGCAGTGGTTAGGGAGTGAGAAGAAAACAGTGGTCTAAGGATTTGGCACAAGGGCTGTACAATACAGCAAGATCACAGTGCCAGTCATGAAAGCTTCCTCATCTTTAATTAGCCCTCTAACTGTACCTCCTGACTCATTGTGGACTTGGCTAAAGTCTTGTATGAAGAGATGCATTCAAAGGTAGAAACAAAGAGTTATGACTCCTGCATTGTAGTCTGCCTTTCAGACAAGTTTGAATGCAGCCCTCACGTCTTCAGTTTTGCCCTGTTGCAGGGAAAGCACTGGGTCACGTGGCAAGTACTGTGCCTGTGTGTTGGGCTGTATGACCAAGGGATCATAGAATCCCAGAATCATTTTGGTTGGAAAAGACTTTTCAGTTCATTGAGTCCAACCACTGCCCTCACACTGCCAAGCCCACCACTAGCCCATGGCCTTCAGCACCTCAGCTACACAGCTTGGCAATATCTCCAGCAATGGAGACTCCTCCACCTTTCTGGGCAACCTGGTACAGGGGCTGACATTCCTCTCAGGGAAAAAGGTCAATTTGAGGCCATTTCCTCTTCTCTTTTAACTCTTTGCTCAGAAGACACTGATCCCCACCTCACTACAACGTCCTTTCAGGTAGTTGTAGAACATGATGATGTCTCCCTGAGCCTCCTCGTTATAAGACTGAGATCCATCAGCTTCTCCATATAAGACTTGTTCTCATGCTACAGGCCAAGAATGTGCCAAGCTCTCAAACTCCTGTTTGAATGCAGAAGCTTGCAGACTGGGTCTCAGGTTGCAAGAAGAATAAATGTGGGGGAAATAGCTCCCTGCTACTATGAGCTGTTTTACATTCTGTTTTACAATCCTGTCTGCAGGACAGGATTTTGCCCTGTACTTCAGTGCAGCACATGAGAATTCACCATCATGTTTTTTAAAAACAGGGAAAGGCACCAGTTTTTGGTGCTAACTTCTTGTGACTTGCAGTTTAAGCATTGTGATTGTAATATTATTGTGCAATGTAGGTTTAACAACACATTACTGTACACAGACTCTCTGATTTCTGTTTGAAGGAGTATTCAGGAATCCTATATATCTTTTAAACGGCACACAGTACCATTGTAAAGCTTTACAAAATCAGTTATTAGGGAAATAAGTGACATTTCAACAGAATGTAAAACCTATGCCATCAATGACAGATTAGGTGAAGCAAATAATGACTAGCTAGTGACAAGTAAAAGTGCAGGTTAACTTTCTCTTTGTGCAGTGGGAGGAGGTGAGGCAAAGACCAAAGGCGTCTCTTCCTGACACCTCACGGGATTTCCTGCCCTGCTTTGCATTCCTGTGCTCTTCTAAGAATTTTGCCAATTCAAAGAAGCTGTGTGGGCAACAGCCACTTGGGATCCTAATTAAGGCTTCCAAATTATGTTCTAATTTTGTTTCAGTGTTGCAAGGGTGGAAATAATTTTGCTTCCTGGACTAACTGCAGCACTGTTCCACAGACTCTAAATCTTCAGCTAGAAGGTAAAGAATCAGTCCTGTCCGTCTCCTGCCTTCAAACCGTCCTCTTAAGTTTAAAGACAGTTGTTTTCCTTCATTGCCTCTTTGGAACAAACGGGGAAGAAAAGGCCAGAAGAGATTTCCCACTCCCTGCCTTCGTACTCATCTGTTTCCTGGGGTGGAAGTGAGCAGATGCAGCTTCTGGCTCTCAGCATCTCTGTGGCCTGTCAGGATTGCATTTAGCTGCCGTTCGCAACTTCTGGGGCTGTGTGAGATACAGAGACTTTCGGTTTTGCCAGCTGCTGGGTATTTTTATAAATAGAACTGGATAGGAGAAACACACTCGCTTATTTTCAAGGATCCTACTGGTTGACAGGACTCAGTTGCTATTGTGCAATTCACAAATTCAACAGAAGTCGCAAAAAATGTTCCAAAATAGGCTTATATTCTCCTCTCACAAAGAAACACTAATTTCACAATGGAGATACAGACATCACGCAGACAAAATGTGATGCATTCCCCCTCACATTTTCTCCAGGTCAAAAATTTGATTTAAAATCAAAAAGTATTTTTAAAACCTATGCCTTTCATCTCCATAGACCATGTGTTCAAGTTTCTCTGTTCAGCACAATCACAAAAGTTAGAAAAATAGTCTTTGGGAAAGGGTTTGGGAGCCTTAGTACCAAAAGTTCCCAGATTTCAAGTGCCAGCCACACTTTGCTAAGAGTGACAGCTGAATTCAATTTGTTCTCCTTTTCCTGTCTGTAAGATGACTTAAGGCAGAAAATTCTTTGGGACAGACTTTTAATTCTTGTGTGCTGAAAGCACCTCGCATGATTGCCACTGCACAGTCAACAAAAATGTGGATGAAGGCTGCCAAGTCTCAAACTGTAACCCCACAGCAAGTGTGGTACCTGCTTCATCTCCATGGAAAACAGACTAAAAGAGTATCCACAGTCCTTTATAGATGCTTGGATATAGATTTACAGCAGAAAACTCAGGGATTATACTCTTTCTGCATAAAAAAATACCTCTGATGATTACTCACAGAATCACAGAATGGTGGGAATTGGAAGAGACCTCTAGAGATCATCTAGTCCAACTCCTCCTTTGTTAAATCTTGCTTAATGTCTCTAGGCCTGGCTGTTATCAGTTATTTTTTCATTGTTCTATGAATCTAAACATATGTCAGGAACTAACTTTTCATTAACAGAACAGAGTCCTGCAAAGTTTAGCATTAGATGGGAAGTGCTGTGTGAATGGAAAACACAGATGCGCATGTGCATGCATAGGACTTCTGTATAGGTAGAATTGGAGGTTATCTAACATATCTCTCTGCCAAGTCCTGCTTTTTAAACTTTTGTAAACTCCTCTGTGTAGGCCTGTGATAGCTGCTGTTACATAAACATTGATACAGTTAATGTTTGTTTGTGAAAGGAATAAAAAGCTTAATGCTAGTGGAAAAACAACTTTAAGATACCAGCAGCAGAAAGCAATTGTGGAAGAGGAATTTGTGACTTGGATGTTCGGTGCTGGTGAAAATTTTACTAGCCACAGAATTGTTAGTAAAATTAGTCTTCTGTTTACATGAAGTGCTGTACACATAAACACAGTGTGACTGGAAGTGACATAATTCATTGACAAAGAATCTTGAAACCCTGTATTTTATGTAGTGCAAGAGTTATGTTAGCAATGACAGTCTCCAGCTGGGGCTTGTGGTCCTATTCTTCCAGGCTTTATGAAGAACTTTCTAAAGCATTCCCAACGTGCTTACCAAGACCATAGGTGGAAGGTGAAGCGAGGGTGCTGAAAGCTGGAGATATGCTGTGTCTGCAGTACCTCACACTGAGGCAGCACATGTTGCTATACAACACTGCTCCATTTCACAGTCAAAAAGAGATCCCGCACCATCGCTAACACTCTCTGCACATCTCTCTTGTACCTATTCCACTTGCCAATTTAACACCTTAGCCTTTCACCTTCCTAAACATTTTCTGGTTTCTGGTGAGCATTCCTTTTCCTAAACCAAGAGAGCAGTTGTGTTCTGCTAAAAGCATCTGGCACGCTGATGGATGGGTGGCTGCATGGCACTTAAAGCTAATGCAGTCTCAGCATCCTCTGCTCCATCTGTTACATGGGAAAACCTCCACTTACTGCTATGAGATAGCTTAAAGGAAATGTAGAGGATGAATTGCTTTCAGGAAAACAATCCATTTAAATGCAATGGCACCTAAAAGATCCTTTAGTCTGCAAACTCTCTGATACCATTTCTGCTATTCTAAGCTGAAATGGCTCTTTTTTTTTTCCTGTGGTAGGTCAATTGAAAAAAAAAAAAAAAAGCTGGGAAAACACAATAGAAAGTGCCAACTCTATTTATTTTCCCTTCTTCCCCACACAAGTAAGCCCAGATGTTCAGATAAGCTGAGGGGGGGAAAAACTCCAAATCAGGAACTCAATGATCTGTCATCAAGGGCTCCCAAACAGTTCCCACTCTAGTCATGTCCTGCAGCACCAGACAGCATCAGTCCCCATGGGCTCTGCAGAGACAATGCTGTCCCAGCGCTCACCACGGCTACTGGAAGTCTGAAGTCTGCTTGGGAGCATGGGCTTTGTGTTACACCAACTTTTGCTGATTTTAGAGATTTCCATTTCCTTGCAACCACTCACAAGGTGTCACAGGAGGCATATTACTTCTCTCAGATGTCTCACACATCAAGATGTCTTTGAATCATCATCATCATGAAGGAAAGGAATAAAAAGTCTGGGTCATTGTAGTGGAATGTGTCTAGAGATGGGCAACAAAGCTGGGGAAGGGTCTGGAGAATACGTCTGATGAGGAATGGCTGAGAGAACTGTGGGTGTTTGTTTAGTCTGGAGAAGAGCCAAATAACAAGTGATAGGACAAGAGAAATGGCCCAAAGTTGTGCCAAGGAGGTTTAGATTGGAGATGAGGAAGAATTTTTTCACTGAGAGGATTGTCAGACACTGTCCCAGGCTGCTCAGGGAGACAGCAGAGTCACTATTCCTGGAGATACTGCAAAGCTGTGTAGCTGAGGTGCTGAGGGCCATGGGATAGTGGTGGGTTTGGTAGTATCAGCTTAGAGGTTGAACTCAATGATTTAAAGGTCCTTTCCAACCAAAATGATTCTATGATTTTTTGATTCTATGAATGCCACTGGTGCTGAGAATGAGTGGTGCCATTCCTGCAGGGCTCTGGGATGTGAATGGCCTGAGTGGAGTGTTAACCTTTAATCCTATTTCCTTGAACTCAAAAGTCAGGACATTTTATGGTGGTACTTTCCAGATATTTAGGAGGCTTGAACTCCATGGATCTTGGGTTTATCTACAATTGCAGACAGCAGGATTTGCCTGTGTTAAACGTGTCTCAGGAGAATTTGTGAGAGTATTTCACTATTGAGAATGATAGCAATATTATCCAAGGAGTGTGGTTCTGTGGGTAACAAAAAAGAACCCCAAACAAAAAACAAAAGAGTTTCCCAAGTAGCTCTGACCAGTGTTCAGGAGAAAGCCAGCTCCTTACCTGACTGGGCAATGAAAATACATCAAGGTGACTGTTCCTCTGACAAGAGAAAAACCCTGGATTTTGCCCTCTTGTTAATATGTTAGCAGAGATTTTTTTTCTAGTATGTGGCAAACAACCACAGTATTGCCCATGAAAACAAGTTTCTGAGAGTGCTCACATGCAGCACGCTTCAGAGGAGATGTAAACTCAAGATTGCTTACTCCTCAAATTAATCAATCCTACAGCCTTTTCCATAAATATGAGAAATAATGAGCCTAATTTCTTAACAAAACCCTATGAGTTTCTAACAAAACTTATCAGTATCTTTTTTTAATTAGCCCAGAGATTAGCTTTTCCTGTGTAAAGCCACGGTTTCTCACTACTAAGCACAGTATCCCTGCAACAACACTCCAGCCTGGTGTATGTCACTTCAGGGCAAGGATGATCTCCCAGCTGTGTAGGAGTAAAATGAGAGTTTCTGTTCTGTGGGAGGCTATGGGTACTGTATGGCCAGTATTCCTCTGCTCACTCTTCAACTGAATAATTTCTGGCCTTTTAAAGTTGTTGAAGGGGAATATAAGATGGAGCATCTCCAACATTTCAAAGACAGCACAGGTGAACCAACCTGTGCTAAGCAGGGACAAAACTAGAGGAATATGGTAGCAATCTTCATGCAATTTCTGTGCATGACATGCTGACTTGTGCACAACATGCTGACTTGTGCACAAAGCATCTTGAATATAAACAAGAATCTGGCCCTTTGTTTATTAAGGCTGGATGATATAACACTGGCATCTTAGATGAGAAGTACTAAATCATCAAATCATTAATACCTTTCACTTTTTGTCAAACCATCAGGGAAAACTCCAAACAGAACCTGGGACAAAGTTCATGAAGCTGGCAATAGTCCTGGGAACACAAGCCAGGAGCTTAAACCCAGACTCCAGGGAATTCTGTTTGTGTCATTCCCCAAAATGGTCAGAGATGGAACACAACAGCGGACACCAGTGCAGGTGAAATCTCTCTGGTTTGAGTTCCTTCTGTGTTTAATAAAATTAAATTAAACAAAATAGTGTTAGCAAAGGGCATGTCCATGTTCAAAAGCATAAGTCTGTGTTCCTCCTCTTTTTGAACAGAGAACAGCTTGAAACTTGGACATGTATGCAAACTCATTGTCCCCCTTGTCAAAACTCTGTGTTATTTATGCAGAGATGGAGGTTTCTCTTTCATAATTTTCTGATGTTCTTTATGACACAGCTCCCAGGAGCCCAGGAACATGTACAGAACTGTTCAACAGTGAAGCTGTGGAAACCTTCATACAGCCTTCAATGTACTCTGGTTCTCTCTTCTTGTACCTGCTGCGAGTCATATAGGTTTCTTCATTCCCATCCTCAGCAGATATCTTACTAGAACTTGCCCAAGGCAGTGTGGCACAAATCACACAGGCCAAACTCCCTGCTAATGTAAAGAGGTGCCATTCTAGGCACATCAGGGAGCCTCATTCTTTTTACTAGGAAGTAACTGGCACCAGAAATATGTGTGTGTGTTCACGTGCCTGTATGTGTGTGTGTGTGTGTTGCAAAACAAAAGCAGTACCAAAATTCAGGTCCTCATGTTCTGCAAACACTGTGGTAACTTCCAGTTGTACTGAAATCCCATGTCCTCAAAGTGTTCTACATGATGCTATAAACAGCTATGAAGAGCTAACACATAATAGATAAATGGCTATAAATAGCTTTTTGTCCGAGGGAGGAGACAGTTTTATGTCATTTTAATATCTTTCAAGTCACATGCATCTGCAAACAGCTGCTAAGCATGTTTTTTCCACTCAAATGTCCAGTTTAACAAGCTTCTGTTAGCACTACAGGGATATTTCTGTGACAAAAAGACTCAGGTTCCCTTTAACAAATCTATGCAAAATGGTTTTGTTAGTTGAGTATGGACTTGCTAACAGAGATCTGGGCTACTGAGAGTATAATCTCTTCTTTCCTGGAATTGGGAAGCTGAAGGTTTCTTGAATGCCCAGGAGAGAGTCACTGGCTACTCAATAATTGGTCACATGTCTAAACCTGCTTGTGGGTAGTCCCACTTGCAGATGCCCCTGGAATGAGTCAGTCAAGCCAACTGGGGATTTTCTTGAGTTGCAGGTTCCATCTGGCCACAAATCAACTTTAACTATACCAGTAAGCTCTGACTGGGATGTTCTAGGGGTGCGCATTTTTATGCAGTAGCACCCAATACCTGTAGTATAGCTGGGGCAGGAAGCTGTCATGGGCAGACACCATAGCCTAAACTCACAATGTGACCATACCTGATGAATACAGTCAGAGAACTGTTATCCCTTTGGATCTCTAGAGCCCCTAGGGCCAGAAGGGTGTTCTGAAGGGGCTCTTGTCTTCTGCTACTATGTCAAGTGATAGAAGCCACAGGTAATATTGGTAAAGCAGATACCAAGTGGAAATTAAGCAAATTGTCCTGGCAGGCCACATGCAGGAGGAACTCCTCATGATGGGTCTCAGCACAGCATCAGGAGACCTGCCAGCAACATAAACACTTTGTGATTTGTCTCAGCTATGCTCAGTTTTCCATGAATAACAAACCACAATAAATGATGAAAGCTGAAATTTCTCATGCTGGCAACTCCAGACAGAACATTCGGTTTCCAGTTGGAAATGGCTCTTCATTTAGGAATTTCATTCCCCTTTATTCAAGAAAATACATGTTAGAACATCCTACAACGCTTGAATCTGAAATGAAATGTTTTCTTTACATCCAATTCCAGAAACTTGTGGGGTGGGGAGTTGGAGGGATTTTAATAATTTATAAAAATAAACAAACCCATCAATCACAGGGAAAGTTCTCTTCCTGGCTCTGCCTCTGCCTTCTGATGGGATTTAGGGTATCTCAGGACATTTACAAAGCCTTTGTTTTGCCAGCTTAATTTGGAGCTATAGCTATCCCTGCCTGGATTTTTGCTACACCGGTGGGTTTCTGCCCTCGGGTGGGCTCTACTCTAATGAATACTGCAACAGTTCTCCCTTCTCTTCTTTTGTCCCCCCAAGACCCCCTAACAGTCTCAGCTGCTCAGCCTCACTAAAATTGTCAATGAGCCATGGACTCCTCTGTCTTTGGACCCCGTGTGTCTTCTGCGTTCTCCCTTGTTCTGTTTGCTGCTACCTTCTGCAGAAGACTGCAGGACAGAGCTCAGACAAGTTGCTGAAAAGGGTAAAGAGTCTTCCTGTGCAGATCCTGCGGTGCTCTCCCCAGAGCACCACCACCATGGACAAGCCAGCCCAGCCAGATGGGACTGGGTCAGCATCATCTGCCCCCATCCACCACTCTCATGATAACCACTGTGAGATGAGCCAGAACAGATTGTTCTCAATGACAGACTTTAACTTCTGCTACTTTCCAGTGCCAGCAATTACTTTAGCCAAAGCATGACCATATTCACACACAAGATTAGCCTTTTCCATGAATGCCAGTACAGTTTTCCCTGTTTCTTTCCTCTTAAAAGTCCTGAGAAAACTTCTGCTGGCACAAATTATCCTGACTCTATAGAAACCAGCAAAGCTCTGTCAGTTTTCATTCCAAGTCAGGTTCTTTTGCCACTTGGCAAGGAGACCCACAGAGCATTAGGGTAACCTGATAGGAGAATTCAGGTCTTTGTCCCTGCCCTTGGACCTGCCTTTCTAAAACGGATGGTAGAGTCCAAGGAATGAAAGGGCGGCACATTTTTTAGCAGAAATGAGTGCCATCATAATGTCATCATCATCTGCAATAGATCTATCTTAACTGCAACAAGCTTGGAGTCAGAATTGCACTGACTCAGTTTGCATGACCTCAAGAAATTCTCATCTAGTTTGTGCTTGTTTTGAGTAAAGGTAGTCAGGAAGTGGACAGAATACTTCTTTCTTTCAGTGGGTGTTTGGGGAAATGTGATTGATGGCTTGTGCTGTCGCAACAGCTCCTCATGTCTGATAGTGCAGGGCTGCACATCTCACAAAACCTATAGTAAATAGCCTTTTTGAACGAAAAAAAACCCAGTAAAATCAAGATTAGTACTAGGAAGAGCAGAAATTATTCTTGGAAGTTATTTCCTTAATATTTTGATATGATCTACCTTATCCAGACACATCTGTCTGTGTGCATAAGAAAGTAACAAGCTTTTGTTCCCTGCAGCAGTGTCTAAAAAAATGAGGTAGTAAATATTGCTTCCTGATCACACACAACAGGGTTTTCATCTGTGCCAGGATCATAATATGAACACTGGAATAAAACTGCAAACAGACAAGAAAAAGGGCACACACCTGCAAGCCTTTAGCCAGCATCTCCCTCCCCTAAGCTTCACTACCCTGCTCTAATAAAGCTTCGCTAAAGCTTTCTTTTTTGAGGACATTTATATTCTGTTAGGAAAGTACAAGCATCTCTAACAATAGCTTTGTGTCATGCCACAATTGTATTCCTTGATGCTAATGCAGGCTATTAAAAAATTCTGGGAGAGATGGACAATTTGGAGTTCTGGTTCACTTTCCGTTTCAAAGCTTTGCTACACAGAGAGTTTCAAACCTCACAATTCCACTGAGGAGATTACACCTGCTAAATTTGCAGAGGACACTAAACTCAGAGGGACTACAAGCCAAAATATCAAAATATCTTGGCAAATATGGAAAAAGAATGTCTGGGAGAAAGAGAATTCTAGAGCAGGGCAGAACTAATCAAACATGACTGCAGAAAAGGAGGCAAATTGAATGACAAGCTGAGCTTGATGTTGTCCCTTTGCCAAGGGTGCTGGGCTGCATGGGGCTGAGGACATCTCAGCTGAAGCATCAGTTCTGACATGGGAGATTCAGAAGCTAGGAAGTCTTTTAATTGAAAGCTAGAGAAGCAGCAGAGTAGATTGCTTGAGGGTGACACAGGATTACACCACAATAGCTTCTGAAAAACAAAGGGGGAATGGATGAGAATGACAAAGGCAAAGATAGTTCTGTCCTGGGGGAGAGGCAGGGCCCAGGGGAGCCCACTTCTCCTCCTCTCCTACTTTCCATGGTCATATCTTTGGTTGGTGTGCTGGAGTTTGGGCTTGAGCTCTCAGAGCTATATGAGGTTAGAGCCAGCTGCATCTGTACAGCTTGGGCTGTGCAGGAGAACAGTGTGTTTTCCATGTACTTCCTCAGAGTGTCTTCATTTTAATTCATTGCCCACAGGGCTGCATGACATAAAAAGTAGGGCAGCACTCCAAGGAAAACATCCCTGACTGAACCTCATGCCCCCAGTTACTGCCTCTGCTCAAGAGGCCAATTTGCTCCAACCTCATGCCAGAGCCTTGATGAGTTCACATGATCAACAAGTTTGGGTTCAGTTACAGGGCTTAAGCCAAAACAACAACAGATAAAACCACTAACTCCATGTCTTCTAGGAAATGTAAATTTACATGTAAGTGTCCCTTATCACCCCCATGAGATATGCAAGCCTATAAACTGTCATACTGAGCCAAATCAGTCGCCCACCTAGCTCATCATACGGTGACTGCTATGTGATTGCCAACATGTATTTCCCTGTAAATCAGCTTCCTTCTCCAGAAAGGCACCTTTGGAGGCACTTCCAATAGTGGCATCTTTCAATCATTAATGGTTTTGCCCAGAAAAGTGCTTTATAACTTGTACACACAGAGTTACAGGAAACAATCAACTGTCCCCAACCATCCTGAAATCCAAATAACATACCTCTTTCTGAGACTGAATCTAAGTAATATTTCATATCCTCACAGAGCTAAGAATAAGGGAAAACAAGCTATTTCTCTGAAGAATCCTCTCTGTTTGAAAGAGCATTCTCGCTAAGGATGTCTTTGTCCTCGTCACCTACAGGACTATGACGTACACAGGAGGGAAACATTTTAAGTAAATCACCTTAGCCTGACTTCAAAGTGAGCTGGACAAGATGTGCCAGAGGGTTTAATGTCTGCACCATTCCTACAAAGCATTGTTTTCTCCTTCATACCTAGTGAGGAGACACCCATATGTGTTTTCCACTTTCATTGTGAAAGCAGGAAATGTTTAATTAAAATCAAGCTTAACCTACTTTGTTTTCTCTTCGTGCCAAAGTAACATCAGCTGCCGAGAGTCTTGGCATCCAAATGGCCTCACCCAACAGAGAGACAGAGCCAGAGAGATCTACACAGATCTGCTGGGATAATATCTATGTCCCTCGGGTACGGGAACAAATTAGGTTGTGTATCAGGAAGAGCAGAATTTGCTGTGTGCTGGGGAAATTAAACAGGGATGGTTGTACTGAGCCAAACTCTGTTGTCATTTACACAGAATGACAGAAAATAGGGATGTCAAGAACCTCCCCAGGAGATGTGGTCCCCCTGTCTTACTCCAGTTTATCACCCTGATGAGCTACAGAGACTTGGAGGTGCAAGAGTTGAAGGCAGCTGCAGATATCGTACTCCAGGATCATCCCTGAACCTTGAGGTACCAACTTAGATTAAGAAACTTGGAAATCTGACTCATTTATATCCTCACTGGATCAGGCCAAAGAAAGGACACTCTATCCAACTTAATATCCAGATCTTATCATGTTATGCCTTTCATTTGACAAGGATTAAAAGGCTTTTCAGGCCCCTTTCACAGGCCATATGCTCTCACAAATCTTGGTGTTACGTGGTAGCAATGCAAAAACAGTCCTTTGGTCATAAATGGTTTGGGAGGAAGGTTAAGGCTGCAAATTCTTTGCCCAGAAGCAACTTCACATCCAATCACACATCATTATATGCCAAACACAAGTTCACCTCCCCATGGGTAGTGCCCTCAAATGCTTTTTGCTGCAGCACTGCAAGT
Organism: Colius striatus; assembly: GCF_028858725.1. Classification (NCBI taxonomy): domain Eukaryota; kingdom Metazoa; phylum Chordata; class Aves; order Coliiformes; family Coliidae; genus Colius; species Colius striatus. Next base: position 30,456,951 of record NC_084766.1, read on the forward strand.
GCTAGGAGATGCACTTAGTTCTCTTAGGGGAAAAAAGTAATACTTGTGTAACAGGATCTTTCCATGCAGTGATCATAAGTCAAGTCCCTGGAGGCATCCACCAGACCACTTTAGAAAACCCTGTGGCATCAAGGTAGGCTCTGATCAATGCATTCTAAAGAACATCATTATTTCCTTTCAAATTTTCACCAAATCAGATATTCTTGAAATTGAAGTATTCTTCAAATAATTCAATGTTGTGAGTCAAATCTCTCTGTGCAATTTTCCTGCAGAAGATGAGTGATCCAAGTCAAGCTAGAAGCAAATTAACATGTGCAATTTTAATAATTTTCCCAGCCAGGTGTTAACTTTCTAATTTGCAAGGAAATTTTGAGTCAGGCTTGTCAAAGCTGTGAAGTGCTATTTAAAGCCCATTGGGATGATCATATTTATTAACATAATCACTGGCATTTTTCTATCATTTAAATGAGTTCTTTAGTGCTTAGAAGAACAGCAGCTAAAATACAGTGCTAGCCATACTCCCATTACCAGAAGACACCTCATGTCCATGGGAACAGATGGAGAAACTGAGGATAAGAACGGAAAAAGTTACTCAGAAAGCAGGATTCTCTTCCATCCAGCTGTAGCATCTTGCAGCAAAGGAAAGGCTGAGAGAGAATGGATTATCTCAATATATTGTCATGTTTATGCAGACAAAGTGAGAAGAGGATGAGTGGATTTGTCCCATGTGTCAGTGCTACAACAGTGAAGGTTTGTCTCAGTCACTTCAATGCCACTTCTTGTTTTCCCTTCATTCCCACTTTGGCCTGTCCTGACATCACCCCATAACTTTAACCGTTTGGCCCCTCCCTCCTGTTTTCCCCAGAGAAGGGGAAGTAAATAGAAGGTTTTAGTTGACATGAGCTCAGGAAAGAGCCCAGAGCAGAACAAGGGTGTAAAGTACTGCGGTTCATAGGGTTGAAGTACAGCAGTGTTGTTTCCTCATCTTTTGAGGCTATAAAATAGCAAGCGGCAGAGTACAAACACGTTGTCATGACAATGAGTGTGATAAAAAATGGGGGCTTCTCTGTGTGGTTAATGCATTGAGAGGAAGGTAGCAAGGACAGCAACAAACACTTGATAGATTTCACTGTGTTGAGGAGCAAAGCAGCAGAGAGTCAGAAATGTAATTACAGTAGAGACAAATTATCTGACTCTGATTAAATGATCCAAATTTTCCTATGTGTACTGATGGACACTAGTGTTACAAAGCACAGAGGAGGGTCTGTGTAGGCTGTTCCCATGGTCTAGTCTAGGTCTCATGGACTAATTCAAAGTCCCAAATCCACAAGAAATTCAATAGAAAATCAAAAGCTATTCTACAGACTAAATGACAGTCTGTAGAATGAAATATGAGAGTTACAGTGTCACCACGGAGATCTCCACCCAGAACATGGGCTGGATTACTGATCTTGTAGGGAAGAAGCATCAGGACAGGTTCCTTGATGAAAACGATTACTTGGGGCAAAAGTATGATGTGGCAAACTTCAGGCTAGCTGGTGACAGATGGATTTAAGAGGTGAATTGTGATAGTAACAGTGGTTGGACTTTCTGTTTACTCCTCTGCCTGCTTACAGGCAGTAAGCTGTCTTTACACAGTCAGCTACAGGAAAACTCCATAATACCTCCCTCATTATCCCCACAGCACTTTCAGCCAGAGGCACTTTATTCAATACCAAGTAGTTATGTGTCCTCCCAGTGACAACAGACTCGCTGATGTGCAAGACTCCCCAGAACCTGTGTGGATTGGCACAAAGGATAGTCATCCATGCAGTGAATTAGCAAAGCCTGCTTGGTCCAAATCCCACTCCTTGCCCTGCTTCAGCAGGCTATGGATAAACAGAGATGAATTAGGAAGGCAGGCATGGAAGGCAAAGACCTACAGTAACACCCTGCCCTCTCTCTTCAGGCACCCACCTTGTAGAGCGTAGGCGATTCCAGCCTGACCAACACCTGCAAGCTGACTGTTCTGGATGGTTGCAAAGCCACACTCAACACTGGAAAGAGGCAAGAAACACCTCTGGATCAAACATATAGTACAGCCTAATACCTTGAGACTGTAAAAGAGGTGGGAGACCAAGTAGGGGAAGGGAGTTCAATAAAAGTGCTACACCTACACACACACTGAGAGTGCTGGCACAGTGCTCTCCACATATCTCACAATCCCACTGCTCATCCAGGCTTTATAGCCAGCCCTTCACTTCAGGCTGTGTAAGTTGAAATTGAAGGGACAGTGTACAAGCCCAACAGACACAACCTGAAGACTGTGGATGCTGATCACTGCAAGAAGCCAGTGCCTATGAAAAATTCTGAGCTTATTCATGTTTTAGAACCTTTTTCTCTGTTTAATCAGACCAGTGACAGTGGGAATACCAAGCCATGATCTGACAACAGGCTGCCTCAAAATGTACAGTTCTCTGGCTAGAGCATTCCTTTTCTCTTGTGTTCATGAACTATTCACCTTTGATCCTAAGGAAGCAGATAATTGTTCTTTTTGAACAAAGACAAACTGATAGTCATAGACCACTCAGTTCACAGGAGGGTTTTCTTTGTTTTCAAGTAAAAACCCACTGGCTAAGATCCAGAGAACTGTCTTGAGTTTCTTGATGTGGCTCTTGCACAAGGCTTTATAACTACATCTAGCATTGCTTAATTGATGGAAATTCACGTTTTTGAGCTTTGCAGGGAAGACATATCAAACAGTAAGGAAGGGTGGAGGCCAGGCTGACATATTTAATAAACTGTGTGGATCAGCCTGTCCACAGGTGTTATGTTTTTACAAAAATCAATCTCTAGCTAGTCTCCTCTAGTCTCAGTGGTGTCTCTCAAAGCAGACAACCCCTGCTACGTTGAATTCCAAAAGCAAGAATAGTCCATATCTTTCTGCTTGAGCATGACTGATCATATCTGTGTTCTGCTTTGTAATGTTGTGAATCTCTGCAGCTTCTCTAAGACTACCCTATAGCTTAATAGATCAGTGAAGGTTTGTTTGATATTCCTCCTTTGGCCAGCCTTGATGTGTGCAGATGTCTTATTCAAATCCATTCTTCAGGATCTCTCCCATTATGTTGCCAACCTCACTCCTTTTCACACAAATTCTTCTTCTGTGTTTAATGCAGTTCTCTTCAGCAGCACAACAGTGCTGATGACTGTCACAGAGTGTTTATTTTCTTTCGCTCCACAGCTCACCTGAGCTCCTTTCCTTCCTGCAATCATCTTCCTGTCAAATTAAGGACACATGCAGTCAATCACATTTTCAAAACTAGGTCTTGTTTTAGAGGTACACCTGGCTTCAAGCCCAGCAAGGCACACCATAGCTCACGTGCTGTGGCTGTTGAGAGTGGCTCCTGTAGGGCATCCAGGCTCAGGAGAAGGAGTCCCAGCTCTGATCTCAGTCAGAGGTAAGCTTTCCTCCCTGGTGAAATCCCTATTTCCATTGCTTTCCTCTTGTCTCACTTCCCCTTGGACAACACAAGTGAACACTGGGGTTTTACCTCTCAGTCTGGTCACAAAAGCCCTCTGGGTATTTTGGCTCCTCTTTGAAACTTCCTGAAGTTTTCCAGATGCCATTAAGGACTGTGCCTGTTCTGCCCCCTGTGCAGGATGGAAAGGACTTGGAGGTCCAGTATGGCTGGGAGACTCTTACTCCCTGGCTACCTTTTCTCTCACAGTGATTCAAAAGCAAGTGTAGGCCAGACAGGTGGCTACTGTTACCATAGGAGCAGCAAGAAGAAATGATTGATACTTCCTTGGGACATCAAGCTACAAATGGTCATGGGAAAGGGGACTCCCTTGTTTCAAAGCAGAGGCCCCAACAAGTATTCTGCTCTAGAGCCAGGCTGACGTGTTGTGAGCAGCACCACCAAAACAACAAATATGAGAACTTCTCAGCTAGAAAACTACTGATTTGTGTGTGGCACCTATTTTTTGTAATGGAACTACCCATTTCCATAAGTAGCACATGGCATTAGGACTAACAATATCCCAGTTATTAGCTCACCACTCACACAAATCTTGCACTATCAAAATAATCTGTTTCTTCCTGTTCTATCACATATATAAGGAAATCACTGGGAAGGTTTTTTCTTCTTTCCTAAGTGGAAACTAAAGCATGGTTCCCATTTGCCTGGATATTTAGTATATATATTATTTGTAAAGGTATTAAAGTTGACTGCCTCCAGACAACAGACCACTGTTATTACACGAGATTTTACTGCTCAGAAAAGAAGTCACACAAGGGTTAAACGACTTGTCCAAGGCTGGGAGCATGTAGCCAAGTGGGCATTGTAACTGAGGGGCAACCAGGCTCCTTTCCTGTTCAGTAACACTGCTGTCTGCACTGAGATGATTTCATTCACCAAAACATGGTCATGGACAAAGAACGGACTCTGCAAAAACAGCCCCTTATCTGCTCCTGCCTGCCTCTTGTCCAAGTCACGTGTGGTTAGTTTACTGACACAAACACCCCTCTGGAGCCAAAGCAGCTGCAGGAGCAAGCTGTGCTCTGATACAGCTCATGCCTTTACAGCAGGGTAAGAGCAGTAGCTATGGTCTTGCCGAGTCCAGGAGCTTTGCTTTTTATAGAGCTGGAAGAAAATGCAGCTTGATTATCCGGGAGCAAGTAGACCTGGTTGGGCTGGCAGTCAGAACAAAAAAAGTCAATTCTGCTTTGTAACAGTAACAGCAGTGAGTGTGAAGCAAAGATCAGCTGTAGAGAGCAAGTACACAACAGAGAAGTGTTTTAACTTGTTTTTTCTTTCGTTTGTTGTTGGGAGGCAAAGAGGCTCAAAGGACTTGGGGCCAGAGAAACTGGGAGTAGGTGGCACCAGAGCCTCTACGTGCCATGACTACAACCACATCTATTTTAAACAATTATTCCCATGAAATTAAAACTGTGGGAAGCTTCATTTCAAATAGGTCTTTGCTGTGTGAGTCCAGTATCTGCTATGAAAGGAGCTCTGCAGCTGCCTTTCCCTTAGCAAGGCACTCGTAGGCTCTTCACCCATCTCTTATTTCCATTAACATTTCTGGGAGCTTATTTTACCAGAGATCTTTTGTCCTCCTTGGTTTGTCCTCAACCTTGGTTGAAATTCACCAACAGGAGGAAAGTCCTGTCTGTGCACATATCACTGAGAGTGTGAGTTTGTAAGTCTTGTTTTCTTGAGGAAATGGGCTAAAATCATCATGCTTTGCAGGCACTTCATCAGTGTCCATGCCTGCTGCTCACAGGGAGAGTGGAAACATGGGTGTAGCACAATCCCCTGTTACAGATCTCCTCTCACGCTGCTGCAAAGCCCCATCATTCAGGCAGAAGCTGCAGCAGCTTGTCCAGTGCAAGTGTTTTGATTTCAGGTTTCAATCTCAAGCCCATGCTTTTCCCAATTTCAGCTCCAGAGACTTTATTGGAAACCCTCATCTTGTACTTCCTTGTGGGCATACAATGCCTATACACAAAAACAAAGCACACCTCAAAGGCTCAGGAAGAAAACAAACAAACAAAACACCCACTAAAACAGAAAGCATTTGAGACAGACCTCAGTTTTTCTAAAGTTTGGGAGTTTTAGGCCAATATGATTCTCCTGGGGATGGGATCTTTGCTGCAAAACACTGTTTGCTGTTAACCTATTGCCTTAGCCCAGAGTAATGAGGTTATAGATATAGTTTTCTTAATGCAACACCTTCCAAACTGGGAAGACAGATTGTTAGGATGTTGCCATGGCATCTTTTTATTTCTTACTCTACTTCCTTATATTTGTGAGGAATCTTTGAAAATGGAGACTAAAATCTGCTTTCCACTTACCTGTCTTTTTAACCCATACACTGGAAAAGAACCCACCGAGTAAAACCTTGCTCATTACCAATTTATTTCAGAAGTGAAGAGGTTTAGCTGATAGAGCCATCAGAAACATGTTTATATATTCAAAGGGCAATTAATTAAATGGTTTGGTGCAGTAAACAAACCTTTAACCCCCCTGAAGGACAGCAAATACATGTTACTTTAAGGTTATTCAAACTTTTGTAAAGCAAAGGTTTGCTGCTGAAAACAGCAAGGAGACTGAAAAGCAGTGATGAAAGCAGAAACTGGAGACTGACATAGGACCCACGTGGTCTGATCATGACTGAGGCTTCCATCATCCCATTTGAATGAATTGGCTAATGTAGGAAACTGGGCTCCCTCACTACCCAATGTAGAGATAAAAGGTTCTTCAAAGAGAGTTGAAGCACAGCCAGAATTAACATCTCTACATACAGAAGAAGCCTAAACTCTAAAATTCAACGATGCTCCTAACCTGGAGACCTTACTTAATTGCACAGTTCCTCCCTTCCCAGACTGGAGCTCAGCTGTCTCCACTGCAGCCTAAATGCCATTCCTTCCTGTCCTATGTCCAGCAGAGAACAGTTTATTCCTCTCCTCTTTGCAGGAACATTTTACACTGTCATTGTGTCCCTTTAATGATGTCTCCAGAGTAACAAACCCAGTTCTTTCAGTCTTTCCACTTCAGCCACAGTGTCAAGGCCTCTGGTTGTTCTCACTGCTTGCTTTTGGGATCATGCCACTAGGCCCACATATTTCTAAAAGCTGGCAACCAAACCTGGACACAGTCATTGCCAGCAGACTGATGCCAGGCCTTGATTTGCTTCTCTATTTTCAATAGAGCGGAGGGATTATTTTATGTCTTGCATGTAACTTCTGTTTATGACGCTTGTGTAAGAGCAGTCACCACTCCCCAGAGACCTTACAGCATGTCAGGATTATCAGGCCTTTTCACTCAGAGAGAAACACAGGCCCTACCCCTTAGCCCTGCTCCCACAAGAATGTCTTTTCATGGTACAGTGACTGGTGCCAAGAGTAATAAGAGCAGGAAATGGGTATAAAGAGAGAAAGACAAGTTCAGTGGAATCAGTAGGCGCTAATCCCACAGACCAAACACCACCAGAGAGGCTGAAGTTGGGAGCTGCAGTCCAGCCTTTCAACAGTCCTTCTGGGTACCACTGGGAAAGTCATTTAACCTGTCTAGCTCTTTGATTCCCCTCCCAACTTTGACCTAACCAGCCTGGTTTGTGTCTGTAGGAGGGCACCTGTGTTACATGTGCCAGATTCGGTCATCCCATCTCACTCAAACCACTGACCTCCACTGTAGTACAACTGCTAGCAGCAACTGAAATAGAAAACTGAGGGCAATGCCAGCTGCTCAGCCCAGTCACCAAATCGTGTGAGAGGAACCTGTGATTTCAGGAACAGTCAAATGAGAGCTGCAGAGACCCAGGAAACAGCAAGATGCCCCATTGTTTATGTCTGAAGCCCTCCTTTGCCTTCCAGAAATGCATTTCCTGGGTTTGAGACTCATCAGCCAAAGAACAAAAGCAATGGTTTGTAGTGACCCATGAGTTCTGTAGAGAATACATGATGAACAACAAATACACTAAGCAATTAGGAAGGCAAAGAGTTCAACAGAGAGCATGTGGCCTGAGATATGTTTGCATAAACAAACTCCTTGAATCATTATGAATAATTAAACGTGTAGGAAAAATAACCCCAAATCTCATTCCTGGATAGTCTGCAGAATCAAGAGATAAATAAATCATAAGGAGCAAGGTGTTTGCTGAGTGAGAATAGCTAAGCTAGCTATGAGCTTAGCAGTTTCAGGTTTCGAGGCTGCAGTGAGTAGCCTGTGGTTACTGTCAGGAACAGCTTGAACACAGAGGCGTCTCAATAACAGTTCTGCTATTTAAAATAGTCACACTATTCTGCCTATAGGAGACTTTTCAGATGAGGACTGTAAAGTGGTTCACAGCTATTCAGCTTCACAAAAGCCCGGTGAGGGTGGAGGGGAGTATTTATTAGATGCAATCATGGCATTGTTCCTAATGCATTATAAATTCATCAGCAGGTGTAAGTTTTTGCTACTCAGATATGAGGGAGTTATATGCATGGAGTATAATAGCTAGCAGAGAAAAATGTGGGGAAAAAAAAGGTTAATCTCCCTTTTTGTCCAAAGGCATTGTATATCAGCAGCAGGTATATCAAGAATTTCTTGCAGGTGTCAGTTATTTCATTTGGTCATAAATTAATTTAGCCTGAAGCCACAGTGAGGTATTTATATGTTATGAAATGTCTTGCTGATTGAAGAGGAGTTGGGGAAAGAGAGGTCTACTTCAGCTGAATTCAAAATTAGACTTTTACAATGACAATTGAGATGGGACTCGAGAATGACTTTGTTTCACCAGATGCTGAGGAAAACTAGCAAAGCATTGAACTGGCAGAGCTGTGCTAAATGCCTCCAGTAAAGCTCCAGTGAAGTCACTACAACACTGGTGATTTACCCACACTGACTGACCAGACACCATTTCTAGAACTTGGGCAATTTATTTAAGCATACAAATGGGTAGGATGGTTAGGATGACAAATACTGTGATCTGATGTCAAAGGAAAGAAGAGAAAGAAGTTTTGTTCCACTTGGGCCGTCCCCACGAAGAGGCATCACATTGAGGAGGTTACTGACACTAATGCTGCATGCTGTTTCCCTCCTTTATCATAAAGCAATTTAAGCTGACTACAGCTTGAGGAGTTTGATAAGAAGGCTTTGTAATTTTTAAGGAGGGAGTGTTCATTGGTGGCCTAATCCTGCAAGGGGCTGAGTACCCTCCAATCTCCCCAGATCCCTGGGAATCTGATCTAGCACTATCAGGCTGGATCAGAGCCTCCTCTCTGTCATCTCTTAAGTTTGAAGACCTTAAGATTGTTAACCTTATTACTTTACCAGTGTTGTGGTTTCACCATCCACAAAGGAGCCCTTAAGTCTTTGGCAACACCAGCATTTCGTGTCAGGAAAGGCATTAGGATGGACTGGAGGTGCCAGCACTGGGCTGACATCTGATCATGGCTCATTGCCTGGGGGTTTATGGAGTCCATAAGGGAGAGAGAAAACCAGATACAAATTTCTGAGCAAAGAATGTAGTCAGAGAAGGTTATTGTCAGACTCCAGTGCTGACATAACACAGGATTTTAAATGCAGGAGAGTAATTTAGCTCAAGAAAAGATTTTGGGACATGTTGAGATTAAAAGAAAGACATTGAGACCAAAGCCAGACCCAGGTTCAGTTCAGCTCTATTTCTAGATACAGCTGTGCTTTAAGACCACGGTCATTGTATTGAAAGGTGTAGTTAAATTGCTTTCAATTCTGGCCAGATTTTCAAGCACCTGGGTAAAGTTGAGCATTTCACCTTATCATACTGGTGTCTGGTGCCAAGTGTAGACCAAAGAGATGCTTCCCAATGGGTGGCACCCAAACAGAGAACTTACTGTCAGAAATGTGCTGTTACCTGCAGAGCTGGACTATCATAATTTAACGTTATTAGAAACCCATAAGCAAACTGGTGAACAGTGACTCTGGAGGTCTGAAAGTCAGCCAGGGCAGAACATTAATTGGTAGCAGGCTAGCTGACCCAGATCTGTGGTAGGTGCAAGTCACTCATTTATTCCGTGGCAATTGAACCACAGCAGTTTCCTCTCAATGACATGCATTGGCTGCATCTGAGGTTGGTGTTAAGGATGTTTACAGTTTTTCAGCAATTTCCAGAACCAGATATCAAAGGCATTTATCAGAGAGATCCAAAGCAACAGGTTAGGGAAGGGGGAGGGAGGAGAGGAATTGCAATCACAGAATGAGATCAAAGTTGTTGCAATAGATTTCCATGGATTTTTTTAAGGTAACTGTTAGCTTTGGGGTTTTCTTCTGTTACATAATAGCAAACTCACATGGCTCTGCAAGCCTCCCATCTAACAATGATGCATCCTACTATTTCTTCCTCTTTTAGCTAATGCTATGATTCTTTGCACCAAATAAAAGCAGTCAGGATCCCCACATTTTTTTGGAGGTGGACATCCCTCATTACTTTAAAGTAGCTTTGCTCTGTCTGGTGTGTAGTAAAGCTACCTGAGCATGTGGCATGGCAGATTGGTGCTGTGTATTTGAGAGCTAGCTGAGAGAACACACAGGGCTACAGATAGATAGGCAGTGATTACTGCTTATGAAATCTAAGGCAAGTCAAAAAAAACCCCAAATTTGGCTTAAAAGAGGCCTAGGCCACTTAAGAGGGCTGTTAATTAGAGAAAGCTTATCACTGAACATTATAACCTGCCTGAAAGACACGTTCAAAATACAAAATTTGCAACTCAGCATTCCCCAAAAGCTTCAAAAGACACTCTTAATGCCAGCAGAAAGGAACAGCCATTCATCTTTTTCACGTGTTGTGACATGATCTCAGCTATTCCAAGCTCTTTCCTGGGGCACTGCCCTAAGTTAGCAGGAACTGCAACTGAATTTTCTTTCTTGCAAAAATCCGGAATATCTTTTCTCCCAGTGGGAGTCCTAACCCATTTCCCCACAGAATCCAAAGCCTCAGTCCTACATCTAGAGACGCTCAGTCAACAACACTGAGCTGCCCAGACATCCAAATCAGCCTTAATCTTGCACCCACCATCACAACCAGCTGGAGCTGGACCCCCAGCTATGCCGCTGAAGTCAGTCTTTTGCCATCCAGAACATCTACACAGATTTCCCACGTGTCTGAAAATGCTGTTTCCACTCCAAGCCATCTGAATTAGTCTTTTTTGCGTGTTTCAGCCACTAGCCTACATGCTGTAGTCCTCCATGAGGTGAAGGGAAAATAAACTGTTTCTTGACTTACACCATGAACCAGGATGTTGCTCGACAACCAAAACACTGTCACTGTGCCTTTTCACTGTACATCTCACATCCACACCTCAAGAGGTGCTTGTAAACTACTAGCTTTTTGCTCCAATTCACACGTGAGGTGTGACTTCTCAAACCAGGCAACTTTCCTCCTACAGATGGGTAAGCTTCAGGATTCAGAAATAAAGCCACTCCTTGCAGCCAATGCACATTGAAGCGGGAATAGACCAGAGTAAAATCTCAGAGGACTCCTAGTCATCACTCCTCTGTTCTGGTCTCTGACCACAATCTCTCTGTATAAACAGAGGCTTTGGCCACCACAGCATTATGTTAGAAATCAGAGGATCTTTAAAATCCAGGCACTTCAAAAGAGCACTAGGGGAAGAAGTCCTCAGTCCGTCTGGGAGGACTGAATGGAGTTGAACTCGCTCAGCCTTTTCCTGAGTTTTGACTTCTAAGCAGCAACGCAACACATTTCAGGAGACAAGAAGGCCTTGGCTTGCCTGTTCCTCAGCATCTTTTCAATCCATGAGAGACAGAAAGATAGTCATTGAATCTCTTTCATCATCTGAAGGGAATTAATGAATCAGCGTGCTTGTAAGAGGGTCTGCTGACAGAAAAAAAAGCTCTAAACAAGGGCTGGGTTACTGTGGCAGGATCTTTCAGAGCATCAGGACTCTGTTGAGAATTGTGTGTGTTGAGAATAGTTTAGAGCTTTTCAAAATGTCAATACACTCAGTCCTGTACATGCAGCTCAACAGATCAACCACAGCCCTTGAGTCAACAGGAATTAACAGGCATTCACTACTTTGAATCCTCTAAGTCAAGTTACTTCCTAACATAGCAGATGTGTACCTCATGTAACTACGGTGTCACACGCACAGTATAGGGCTGGAAAGTAGAGCTGCTTCTGTTATTTAATACATTTGGGTCATATTCTCACAGCATTGTTTAACTAAAAGCAACTACATTCAGTATTTGGCACAGTATTACACGTAATCAAGAGATAATGTCAATGGAATTGCATGTTGTCACAGGATAACAGCCTCCCGCTGTTGTTGAAATGCCAAATTGAAACTGAGGCATTTATGGAAAATAAACGTCAAGTCAAAGCCAAGATGTTTATTTTAAAAACAAGAGACATGGATCTTGTGGCAACATTCCATTGTGTCTCATTTCTCTAATAACAAATGTCCAATGTGATTAGAGCCAAGTGACAGTTTCTTTCTGGGATGACATGCAGAGGGTAAAGCATCCTCACTTCACTTGCAGAGTTGTTTCTCACCTGCTTTCCTTCTGTTCAGATTTTAGTCAAACTGTCCAGGTAATGAACACAAAAAAGTTTCCCAAATGAACACTAAGCTTATGAAGGGATTTAGGAAGACAGCAGGAAGAAAAAGTGACAGCAAATGCATTTTTAATTTGCTTTGACATAGCCCTGTTTCTCACAGAAAGAATGGCAACAACAGGAAGGTTGATGAAGTCAAAGGGAGGCCTTCCAGGCATTTCAGTGGGCTTTAACTAAAGCCTGAAGAGAACAAATGGTTAATATTTTAGGAGGACATGATGTTTAGAATGGTGGTGTCTGAGCTGGATTGCAATGAGAGCGTGACTGGACCAAGGATGGACAACAAAGATTCTTCTGGGTAATAGGTGGCAGCACAGTCACCCCTTGTGCCTGGCAGGCAGCTGCTCATCCCAGCTCCTGGCCCACGGGAGGTTTCTGCTCTGCCCATGCCAGCCTCACAGCCACAGAGAAACTGTTCCTTGACTTCTTTTCTCCAGTGAAGCTTCCTTAAATCCAGCTGGTTGCCCAGTGCCAAAGATGGAATAATTTCTTTTTCTTTGTGTGGGTAACACTGAAGGTTATTTGTCAAGACTCCAGTTGCTGAGACGTGGTAAGAAACCATGTAAAGGCTAAAAGTAAGAGCTGGAAATGTCCTGATCTTAGACATGATACAAAGTTGGGAATTTGCATTTTGCCCAATCAAACTGTAAAGGCCCGAGTGCTGAGACACCCACTGCTGCTCCTGGCAGCATAAGGGTTTGATGTCCTAAAAGCTCTTTCAGATATTCATATAAAATTTTCCCTTTCTCCACATTACCACTCATTAAACCTGCTTGTCTCTGTATTATTCCTCTCCCTCAATAACAATTTTTTCTTCCTTCAACTACATTAAGAGATTATGTCTTCAACAAGCTAAAATTACCTCTCCACCTCTGCTAACCTCACCACCCTTCTCTAAACGTTCATCACCTCTCTGCCCACATCCTCTTTCTCCAGCCAACCTCTCAGACCACATAAGACTGTTAAGATATGGTTCACAGAGCAACAGCAAATCCACTGCCCCCGGTGCTGCCCTAGCCCCCACGACAGCAATGGAAGGGGTTAGTCCCAGTGCCCAGCACCCTTCCTGCCCCACTGCTGGTGGTGCTGACTTTCCCCAGGGCTGTGCTCTTTATGTACCTGCATGGCCATGCAACAGGACCCTCGTCTTGCCATTTGTTTTGCATGGAGGGAGAGGCAAGAAAACATGCAGGAAGCTGTGCAAAACATCTCAAAGGACTTGGTTAAAAATATACCTAGCTAACCCACTTCAGTGCCTTAGATATTGGAGCTCTGCAGCTCATGCCAATAGTGTTCCTCAAATGCATCACCTTTTAATTTTCATCAGATCTATCCATTATCTGTCCTCTGTGCAATATAAGACTGATCTGTCCTGGTTTACTACCATTACTCCTAGTCTACTAATCCTGATCTACTACTGACACTTTGGGCTTTTATTTTTTTCTCTTTCATGACTTACAAAGATAAAAATAAATGAGTTGCTTGTTAAAAACTGTGATCTGGAGAGAGAGAGTAGAAACAAACCACTTCAGTTCTGAACACTCTTAATCTGACATCCTTAAGTAATGTGCAAACAGAGAGCTCTGTAAAAATCATGTGAAGGAGCTGTCTGAAATGCAAAAAAGAATAACTAAAATCAAGGAAATGTCGGGTTAGAAGAGATTTGTAAAAGGTACCACTCTGAAAGGGGTTAAGCCTCCGGTGCTTATTTGGCTGCTCTGTGCTGCAAGGGCCGTTTTCTGTGCAGAAATGGTAAACGTGCTTATTTTTTCCTTTGGAGATGCATTGCTTCCCAAAGCCATCCTGGCTCCAGCTGGGATCTGGCATTCCAGATTGACGCTTGTTGAACCAACAAAGATACTGGGAAGCAGCACACAATTATACATCTTCTGATTTATTGCATACTTGCTAGTAATTTCCTTTACTTCTCCAACCTTTAAGCTTATCTTCTCCTCCAGTGGGATGAGGATCTCCAGCTGGAGATCTGATAGGACAACTTGATAGGCAAAGAGCTGACATTTCATTAGGTTACAGTATTTATTAGCTGTATAAAGATACTATAGCAATAATGGATCTGAACAGATGACAGACAGATGATGCTCCAGGAATAGCAGGCAAAACAGCTACATGATACCCCCCAGCACTGCTTCCCACTGACACCGTCATCTTGGGAAAAGCATTTTAAGATTTTATCAGATTTTTATCTGCCTGATTTTGAGCTAAAATGGACCAGGCACATTCATAAAATTCATCCAAGCATCTCAGCTGTGAAAGGCTTTGGTGTGGTGATGCACCACAGGGCTCGTTTCTACTTAAAGTGTTCTGGCTAGATGTAGAAAACGAGCAATTGTTCCTATCCCACAGCTCTGCTGTCTTAACCCCGTCTCAGATTAATATTTATGTGTAACCTGGATTACACATACTAGTCCTGGACAAATATTCCCAGCCACAATTCTTCTGCTTTTCATTTTCCCTCTGTTCTCTCACCCTTCCCATCAAAGAGGGTCTCACAGCAGCAGATGACGAGCAGCAAAGCCAAGTCCATGGGAACAGGAGGGACTGGTTTGCCAAGCAGCAGGTCCACGCTGGTGTTGTGGCCTTTAGTCGGGGTTAAATAAATAGTGTGTAAATAAATAAATATGTTTTCTCCCAGGTTGTGACCTTGTAAATCAAGTCTAAGCCTGGAAGGGATTTTTATGGTCCAGCTGAAATAGTGGAACAGTCTTAGCAGAATAAATATATATTAGGGGGGGGCAAAAATTACCAACCCTGTTCCTTCCAGTTGCTCCCAGAGTGCTGTGAGGAATGTTTGGTGCTGCTGTAAGACATGCTGATGATTTAAAAAAAAGGAGAGAGAGGACATCGCTCTCATTTACCCAGCAGCTGTTTCACATTATTTTAAGAGGTTTAAAAGAGGAGTAAAACAGTTAAATGCACCCAAGAGTAATCTTCCAGCTTCAGAGTCGAATAGAGGGCTGAGTAAGTAAATGAAAATCCAGCCCAACTAGTTCCTAGCAGCAGGTCTCATGGAAATGGATGGGAGCTGGGCAGGGATTTGCTCGGAGTCTGTTATCTGGGCATTACAGCCCCAGGATGCTTCATGTACTTTATTGCTCATTACCATATAGCAGTACTGATACTTAGAGCATTCCCAAGATTTAGTGTGCTTTGACCAGAATGGGTAAAAGCTACTGGCTGCATTTTAAAAACCTGTCTGATGGAACAGAAGAAAAAACAGAAACGGGAGCTGAGACTCCCATCTCCCAGTCCTGCAGTGGCTTGGTCTGGCAGGGCCAGGGAAGCCAGAGGAAAAAGGGCTCGTGATGGGCAGATGCATGGGACAAGTCACAGCCACAGTCCCTGCACAGAGCTAGCAGCATCGTCCCTTAAGCCAGAATGTTTAGAATGGGCCTGTGGAGGTGCCTGGGCTGGTGCAGGAGGCACTGGTATAGAATTGTACAATCACAGAATCGTTTCAGTTGTACATCAAGTCCAACCACTGCCCTCATCCTGCCAAGCTCACCACTAACCCACAGTCCTCAGCACCTCAGCTACACGGCTTGGCAATATCTGCATGCATGGGGACTCCAACACGTCCCTGAGCAGCCTGGGACAGGGGCTGACAAGCCTCATGGTGATGAAGTTCTTCCTGATCTTCAATCTAAATCTCCCCTGGCACAACTTGAGATCATTTCCTCTTGTCCTATCGCTGCTTGGGAGAAGAGACTGACCCCCACCCCACTACAGCTCCAGCACCTCATTGTCTTTCTTGCAGTGAGTGGCCCTGAACTGAACACAGTATTCGAGGTGTGGCCTCACCAGTGCCGACTACAGGGGAACAGTAACTGCCCTGGTGCTGCTGCCGCACTAGTGCTGATACGAGCCAGGATGCCCTTGGCTGCCTTGGCCACCTGGGCACACTGCTGGCTCACGTTCAGCCGCTGTCACCAACCGCCCAGCTCCTTTTCCTCCGGCAGCTCTCCAGCCAGTCACAAACACTCATCTCCAGGCCTGTAGCATTGCATGGGGTTGGTGACGGGGCAGCGCGTGTGGCGCTTGTCGCCGGTGCAGGCATCCCACAGAAAGCTGTCTGTTGCTTGTCCCTGGAGGACGATGCCGACGGTGCCGGTGTTTGGCATTTTGCTCCCAGTGTAACGTGGGGCAGCAGCCGCTCAGCAGCTGTGTGCGGGGCCGCCGCGGCGTGCGTGGCACCTGTCATCAGCCGCCACTCCCAGCACTGACGGACTCAGAGCCCACCTTGCCTTGGAGCTTCAGGGGAGGCGACCGAAGTCCAGGAAGCACCGGCGCCCCTGGCCCCCGCACCCCGCGGCCGCTGCCCGCAAACCGCCCCTTCCCTCGGGGCAGGGGCTGTCTCACGGCGGGCGGGCAGCGGCTGCGGGGCGGACAGGGGCTGCGGGGCAGCAGGGACTTCTGAGCGGGCAGAGGCTCCGGGGCGGACAGGGGCTGCAGGGCAGACAGGGGCTGCGGGGCGGACAGGGGCTGCGGGGCGGGCAGGGGCTGCGGGGCGGGCAGGGGCTGCGGGGTGGGCATCGGCTACCGGGCGGGCAGCGGCCGCGGGGCGGGCCGGGCGGCAGCGGCTGTCCCGCCCCCGCGGTGCGGATTGGCGGCTGCGGGCCGTGACGCGTTGCGGGGCGGGGCGGGCGGCGGCGCGGCGCGGGGCCATGCGGCAGCTCCGGGGCGGCGGCGGCGGCGGCAGCGGCGGTAGCGGCGGGGCCGCCTTCCTGCCCGCGGCCGCCCCGCAGAGCCATGGGCGATGGGTGGCTGCCACCCGAGGACTGCGGCCCCCAGAACCGCTCCGTCGCCAGCGGCGGGGTGACGGCGGCGGCGTCGGGCGGGAGCAGACAGGTGACCGGCGAGCTGCTGTCGCAGGAGTGGGCGGTGGGGATGAGCCTGTTGATGGTTTTGGTGGTGGTGCTGATCGTGGCCGGCAACGTCCTGGTGATCGCGGCTATCGGGAGGACGCAGCGGCTGCAGACCCTCACCAATCTCTTCATCACCTCGCTGGCCTGCGCGGACCTGGTGATGGGGCTGCTGGTGGTGCCCTTCGGGGCCACGCTGGTAGTGCGGGGCACCTGGCTCTGGGGATCCTTCCTCTGCGAGTGCTGGACCTCCCTGGACGTGCTCTGCGTGACGGCCAGTATCGAGACCTTGTGCGTCATCGCCATCGACCGCTACCTGGCCATCACCTCGCCTTTCCGCTACCAGAGCCTCATGACCAAGGGTCGGGCCAAGGGCATCATCTGCACCGTCTGGGCCATCTCCGCCCTGGTCTCCTTCCTGCCCATCATGATGCACTGGTGGCGGGATGAGGACCCCCAGGCGCTGGAGTGCTACCAGGACCCGGGCTGCTGCGACTTTGTCACCAACAGGGCTTACGCCATCGCCTCCTCCATCATTTCTTTCTACATCCCCCTTCTCATCATGATCTTTGTGTACATCCGAGTGTACAGAGAGGCCAAGGAGCAGATCAGGAAGATCGACAGGTGCGAGGGCCGGTTCTATGGCAGCCACGAGCAGCCGCAGCCGCCCCCTCACCCTCACCACCAGCCCATCCTCGGCAACGGCCGGGCCAGCAAGCGGAAGACCTCCCGCATCATGGCCATGAAGGAGCAGAAAGCCCTCAAGACTTTGGGCATCATCATGGGGGTGTTCACCCTCTGTTGGCTCCCTTTTTTCCTGGTAAACATCGTCAACGTCTTCAACAGGGACCTGGTGCCGGACTGGCTCTTCGTTTTCTTCAACTGGCTGGGCTACGCCAACTCCGCTTTCAACCCCATCATCTACTGCCGCAGCCCCGACTTCCGTAAGGCCTTCAAGAGGCTGCTGTGCTGCCCGCGGAAAGCCAACCGGCGGCTGCACGGCGGCGGCGAGCTGGCCCACCTGCCCGGGGGCTTCATCAGCACCGTGGGCTCCCCCGAGCGCAGCCTGGCCGGGACCTGGTCCGACTGCAACGGGGGCACGCGGGGCGGCAGCGAGTCCAGCCTGGAGGAGAGAAATAGCAAAACGTCCGATTCGGAGTCCAAGGTATAGGGGCGGGGGCACGGGGGGCCGCGTCCGACCCGGGGCAGGGAGAGAGGCGGGCAGGGAGCACACGGGAGCTGAGAGATCCCCGGCAGCTGCCCGCCGGTGAGGCTGATGCCAAGCAAAACTGATCCCTGCCTTAGCGGGCTGGGAGCGGGTGTTTACTTAGGAATAAAAGCAGGTGAACTCGTGTAAGACATACCTCATCCGAAACTGCAGCGAACAGGAAACCCGCTGACCGGAGAACAAAGAAAACAAACAGCCCGTCCCAAAGATAGCCAGCTCGCGTTGAGAAGCGCTTTCGGAAGGGGCTGTGGCAGCAGCGCCCTCCGCTCGGGTGACTTCGTCCCGGCGCCGTGCCGGTGGTTGAACCTGAGCACGGAGGTGCCTTTGGCCGCTGAGTTCAGCGGCAGCGGGGTCCCGGCTCCCCGCTCCGGCTCCGCCGGGGCTGTCGGGCAGCCCGGGTTCCGTTCCCCCAGCCACAGCACCGGGTGTTTCGCGGAGGCGCGGGCTCCGTGCTGCAGGTGCTCCAGAAGCAGAGCCCGTAGCCGTGGGCAGGATGGGTTTTGAGCTCGGAGTAGCAGTGCTCCCCTCTTCCGCAGAGTAGGGGTGGAGAAAAAGTCATGAGTAATGAAGAGCACAGGTATATTTTGTAAGGGGGGTAACAAAAAACCCAAAGCACACCCGTGTGCTTTTTCCCCCTGCATCGGCAAGCAGTGAGAGTTCTTGTGCTTATCTCCTTCGGCCAGACAATAGCAGTCAGCCTGAGAAACTTCTACCTCAAACTGTGCATATTGTACAGGGGAATAAACAGACCGTGTTTATATTAAACAGCATATTTACATACCACTAATAGTATTTTATGAAAAGGGGAGGGGGGGAGTGAGGAGCCTTCTGCAGCTTGTTCATTGCAATTACAGATGAACGGGGGGGGGAAAAGAAATCCCAGAGGTGACAGAAATTTACTGCACATTTTTAGAAAGGATGGCAACAAAGCTGATGGGGTTTTTTTTTTGCACAGTGTTAAGAGTTGTAAAGTTATTTGAAGATGTTACTTGCACACACGTACACACACACAAATTGAAAATGAAATGGAGGTTTGAATACCACCGACCCTGAACCCGATTCCTGGTTTTGTCTGATCTGTTACAGCTTTACTGAGAGAGTGACTTTTAAAAGATATTATTTTATGAAGGTACTGTAAATATATCCGTATTATAAATTAAACTGTCTTAAGAGACTTTGATTATTTTTAAGTTCCAAATGCCCACGTGAATCTGCTGTTATTTTAGCACTTGTGTGTCATTTCCATTTTCCTCTCTGTGTGTGTTTTATAACATATTTATACTCTGGTGCAATTTACTACTGTGTAAGTAATTGGTCTATGTGCAATAAATACCATTGCAGCACAAGCAAGCGTGTCTCTATAGGTTTTGAAACAATACTTACCTATAATGGGAAGAACAGCATTTGTTTTTCTCCAAGAGATGGCTCAGATTACCAATACAACTCTATCTAATGGCTTTTCCTGACACAGCGTTGTAAAAAACGTGTTTGAAACCCAATAAGGTTGTGTTCCTGTCGCACCGAGCTCTGCTGACTTCCCTTAAAATTAATGGCTAAAGGCAAGGTGTTTCCACTCTGATAATGAATACACTCACTTTCTGTAACTGTCCCTTTCTGGAGTATCTTCCTTTTTTGTTTTGTTTTGTTAGGAGTACATGGCTGGGAGTCGGGAGATCAGACTATTTCAGATTACAGAGGATGTTTAATTTCAAAGCTAGAAATGATCTCGAGTAGAAAGACATCTCTGTGCTCAGCACACACCACCCCACAAGTAAGTCCATCTCGTGCTGACAGTGGGCCTGATCCTGCCCGAGCCATGCAGGTGGTGTGGCAGGACTGGGTCCCGGTGAGCATCGAGGTCAGGGGAGACCCCAAAAGAGCAGCTGGGGCAGGCTCGTGCCCTGTGAGGGGAGATGGCAGCCGGGGAGCCGGTCGGAGTCCACGCTTTGCTTCCCTCTTCCTATAAAAAAAGTGCTGAGCCCTGAGGGAATGTCTGAGGCAAAAGTGGAGTGAGATAGGACTCTGGGACACACTTAAACACGGCTGAAACCTCTTCTGTGTCACCGGGCGAAATAAATCTAACTGGTTTGTAGATCATAAAGCTCACGGTCACGTGCAGTGTGGCTTCAGCCTGGGCACATATTCCTTGGGGGCTGGGTTGTGATAACTGGATGTTGTATCATGGACTGATGTAAGTAAGGAGGTGCTGTGAACAGGAGGGCTGCAGGTCTGCGTCCCCACTCCAAAAGATTGCCTTCCTTTATTGCTTTATGAAGGTACGCCGTATCCTTCTGGTTTCATAAAGTCTTTCAGTACTGCAATGAATACATGGCAGACAGAGCGACAGAAAGGCAGTGCAGAGTAAAAGTGAAGCCATTTTTAGCTTTATTAAACTCAGAAGGATAGTTAAATCAGAAATCAGCTCCTGAGAAGAGTTTCCAAAAGTGAGTTCTTTGGGGTGGTGACCAAAGGATTGTTTTGGAAACCATTTGTTCAGGGCTTTTTTTTGTTTTGTTTTAAAAAGGAAAGAATTTGTCCTGTGCAGTTTCTAATGATGCATTTATGGAGTGGGGGGAGAGAAGTCTAATAATGCAAGGACAACATAAAGGGACCAAGGAAGCAAATAATGCTTTTCCATGGATGTTGCTGGGGTTTGATGTGAGCTGCAGTTAATGGTGTCTCCCTTGATAATAGTGACATGGGCTCCTTAAGATGCCGGGGTGTCCTCAGATCAGGTGCTGAGTGAAGCAGGCTGTGCTACTAAATTGTTATCATTTTTTTTGGTTAATCTGTTTTTCTCTGTGATCCCAGCAAAGGCAGTGGGACCAAAAGGGTGCACGGGATGGCCACGTCTGATGCTGGCGACTGTGGCAGGACGTTGGCTGCGTGTGTTGGGGTGGGGATGGGATGAGGAGGCAGCGCTGCCCTCGTCCTGGAGCCAGGGCAGGATCCGGCCCCAGCGCCTGGCTGAGAGCTGAGGTGACTGTTGAGCCCTTGTCCTAAGCAGGGAGCTGGATCCCTGGGAAGCATGGTGCCTACTGCATGGGCTGGGACAGTCTCACAGACTCATCTTTTTGTCTCATTAATCAGTTCACACAGTTGATTTTAACCATCCGGTGTCCTTAGACTTCAAAAAGTTTTGACTCAGCAGGGTGCAACTTAGGTGGGACATTTAGAGCCAGAACTTGCACAGCTTCTCCTGCTGAATAGCTGTGCTGGGTGATGCTTCCCTTGGACAAGTGTAATGGCACTGAGAAGGTGAAAGGCAGGGTGCGTTTTGCCCATTGGCCTCAGTAGGGCCAGCCATGTGAGCAAAGTGGTCAGGATTTGTCTGCTGTTGAGCTTTGGCCAGTCAAGGACCTGCTGTAGGCTGGCACGTCGAGTCCCTTTGTAGACAGCTGAGATAATTCACCTGGCAGCAGGGATGGTGGGTGCCAGTCTGTCTTGCACGGTGTAAAAAGGACAGAGGAACAGCCACGGTGTGGATAGAGCAGGACATATGGGATGCACGTGTGCGAGGAAGGGGAGGCTGCTGGTGAGCGGCCTGCCGTGGATCACGCTCAGAACAGGCTGTTCTCTGCAGAGAAGGAGGATACTCTGAAAAGTGTTATGGGGCAGCTCAAATACTCCCGAGGCAATGAGTCAAACACTCACGATGGAGATTTTTTTCTGACGAAAACCAGACATGGATTAGCAATTGGAGCTGCAAGTCAGAAAGTATAGGTGGTAGGCATGCGGCTGCACACGTACGTGGGCAGGAAAGTAGCAGCAGAGAGCTGCAGGCCTGCGGGGAAGGGACACACAGGTAGAGCAGAAATCCACTCGCAGAGAATGTCCTGTGTCTGCCAGGACCAGAATTATTTGGCGAGGGTGCCCGAGACTTCCACATGCAGGACTCCCAGTTCTCACAGGCGCCGGCCGCACGCTAAGCTGTGTTTGCTCAGCAGTTCTGAGAAGAAGGCTGCATCTCTCCACGTGCTTAAATGGGAATATATCAGGCAGAAAGCCTGGCAGAATGTGTTCTGTGTGTTCAGGGAGGTTATGGATGTTTCAGTCACACAGAGGGCTGTGGAAGTGCCTGCAGAAGGACCTCCCCACCCATGAGGGCTGTGCGAAAGCACCCACTGTGCTATGACACCACAACCCTCCCCACCAGCTGCCTGGAGCTCTGAGCAGTACCCCATGAACAAATGAAACTAGGTGCAAAAAACGTGGCTGGAGTTGTGATGCCACCCATGGCCACAGCACAAGGCAGCGTTGGCCAGCGCCGGGCATGTGCTTGGGATGCAGCTCACACCGGGGCTGCTGCAAACGCTGCTTTCCCTTTTGGGGCCGCACGTGTTTCCAAGAATAAGGATAACGACTTTATCAGTGGGCTGCTGGTGGGTTGGTTTTTTTACCCTAAACCCTATCCAAAGCCGAGGTTTTATTAATAACTTTTAAGTGGCTATTTTGCAGACGTTCCTTGTGCTGCACGCTTTCCTAATTTATTGTGATTTCCCGTCCGGTGGAGTGCTCTGACTTCCTTTATGTAATAGATCAGCTGCGGGGCTGGAAATTGTGCAGCTATGAACTGACAGAGCAGACTTTCTCGAGGCCAAACGGGGTCAGGCATCATTGCCACTGGGAGCAGAATTTGACCTGATAATCTAATCTTACAGGGGAGGCTATCTCCAGAAAAGCATTGTTACCAGCAGTAAGTGACCTCTGGAGCGATTAGTCCTATTCAAATCTGTCAAGAAAATGGTAACTGCTAAACAACAGTTAATGTGGGATGGCTCAAATAATGAGTGTTTTGTTTGCTGGTGTGTGTTAGGTGATGTGTTGGGAAATAATTATCCTTTGACTAGCAGCCAGCTTTGTACTAATCAGAAAGGAGAAGTCATGTTCTGTTTGAAGGATTAGACCTAAAAATAGTTCTGTTACCGCCACATCAAGGAGTGAAATGAAGCAAATTCACAGAGATGTACACACCTTCTTAGCATTTTGCTTTTTGTCCTAAAAAACCTCATTGTTCAGCTGGAACTTTCTGTTTGATCATGTCAAAACCACTAATGTGATCTCCTGCAATAGCACTAAGCACACTGTCCCCCAGGAGCATTACCCTATGCACCACTGACTCCCTTTCAGAGCCTGCCAGATTCTGAGGGCCTCAGGAGGAAGTAAGGAGTCTTTATGTAGACAATTCTGTATAACATGAAGATCAACGATACTTGTGACGATCGTCTCGCAGAAGGAATCGATCTGCTTTTGATTGGAGAGGTTTGTCCACCTGCCTGGCCACGAGGAGCAGCACCGGGAACAGCAGGTGATTCATTTGTGCAGTTCAGTAACTTCAGGCTGTCAAACTGTGCTTGAAAAGTGACTGAAATGGGAAAAGGATAAAATAAAAAGGTGATGCTGGCAAGCAAACCCGGGATTGTCACTGCAAACAGCAAAAAAATAGGGCGTCTTTGGCCATGCTGTAGGTGTTGCCTCTTACCGGTGAAGTCTAACTGGGTTGAGTAGGGATGTGCCAGGCAGATGCACAATAGAAATGCAGGCTAAGCGTGAGAGGTAGGACACTTTCCATTACAGGGCTATCAAGATGATCAGGGAACTGGAACATCTCTCTGATGAGAACAGGCTGAGAGACCTGAGGCTGTTTAGCATGGAGAAAACTGAGGAGGGACCCCATCAGTGCTGATAAATGCCCAAAGGGCAGGTGTCAGGAGGATGGGACCAGTCTTTTCTCTGTAGTGCCCAGTGGCAGGACAAGGGGTAACAGGCACAAGCTGGAACACAGGAAGCTCCACTTGAACTGGAGGAGAAACTTCTTTGCTGTGAGGGTGAGGGAGCCCTGGCACAGGCTGCCCAGGGAGGGTGTGGAGTCTCCTTCTCTGGAGGTTTCCAAACCCACTTGGACAGGTTCCTGTGCCCCCTGATTGAGGGGAACCTGCTTTAGCAGGGAGTTGGACTGGATGATCTCTATAGGTCCCCTCCAACCCCCACCATTCTATCATTCTGTGATTCTGTGCCCATGCCACCACTGGCCCCAAACATCCCTAAATGTCACCACTCCATCCTGCAACACCAGCAACAGAATCAGCCCCACTGTGCTGGAAATGGAAGAGTGTTTGGGTTTGTTATATAAACTGTCCATCAGCTTCCCGGTGCACAAAAGCTGGCAGCTTGGTATGCATGTTCACTTCACAAGGTGCCATTCTGCCTTCCTTCCTGCTGAACTCATAGGTTTGGGGTTTTCTTTCAGCTGTGCCCTGTCAGTAGTCTACATCCAGATGTGATTGGTGCTGGATGCCAGGCAATGGTTGGGTTTGGTCGTAGCCATTCCTTCCAGGATTGATGCTCAGGCTAATTCCATCTGCAAGAGAAAACAGAAGCTTACCCAGACTTTTGCCATTGCCATTGCCATGGCTAGCAGCACATCTCAGACGTAATGATGTGTCTTTCCCTTCTGATCCTGTGTAATGCACCGAATCCTGTTGTCCTTAATGAGATTAAATGAGGATTTGCTACTTGTTCAGTGCTGCAGGCATTAGCCACTGTTGTGCATCTCTAGGCAGTGATGTACCTTTGCATGCCTGGCCCAGTCTCTCTCCCAAAGCCATGATATTTAGACTTCTTCCTACCAAAATTATTTTGATAATAGATCTTAAGCTGATGGGCACAATGCTTTGAGAGGCAAATTTAAGTATATACACCAAAGGGACAATCAGAGCCGCCGAAGAGCTCAAAATCCCAGCAGCTGCTAGGTGTATAAATACTTCAGCTACCAAGAAGTCACTTTGCAGGACCAGGTGAGTGCTGCAGCCCCCTCAGCTTCCCTCCCTCAAAGTGGGACTGCAGAATACCCTGTCACTGTAAGGATAAACCACAGCCACAACGCAGCAGCTCATGACAAAAGGTTTGCCAGGTGGTAAAATGTAAACAGTGTTTTGTGGCCAAAAGTTAAAGAGCACTCGTTAAGAAGAAGGAATTGAGACAAGCCCCTGGCAGGATTTCCTAGTGAGGAAGAGAGAAGAGCTTTGTGAGTTAAAGTTTCCACATACAGATAAAGAGCTCCTCATTGACTGGTCCAGTGAGATCATAGAGTCATAGAATGGTAGGGATTGGAAGGGACCCCTAAGAGATCATCCAGCCAAACCCCCCGCTAAAGCAGGTTCACCTCAGTCAGGGGGCACAGGGTTTGGAAACCTTCAGAGAACAAGACCCCACAACCTTCTTTAGCAGCCTGTGACAGGGCTCCATCACCCTTACAGGAAAGAAGTTTTTCCTTATTTAAGTGGAACTTTGTGTTGCAGTTTATGTCTGTCCCCACAAGTCCTGGCACTGGAGACCACGGGTACCCTGTGCCTGTGTTGGGTAAGTGCTCTCCACCCCCAGAGACGGTTCCCAGTGCCCCCAGCCACCCTCCTGAGCAGCAGAGGGGAACCCAGAGGTGTCCTACGACACAAAGGTGTGTGCCAGCCTGGTCCCTCCTTGGGGCTTGCTGACTCACCATTGTGCTGCAGAGGGAGGAGTGCTTCCTCTTGGACTGGAGCAGGTAAACTGGGAGCTCCCATTGTTTAACAGCTCTCTGGCAGAGCCTGCCTGCAGCAAGGGGTGTTTTGTTTGTCACTTTCCCCCTAAATACTCGCTTGGGAGCCCTCAAAGCAAATCTCAATGAGCTCACTTACAGCATGAAGCAGGATGTGGGATGTGTTCCCTGGCAGGCAGTGACCCTTGGGGCAGGACCACAGGAGCTGAACAAAGCATCACCAGTCACCCAGGAGGTTCCCATTACCAAACAGTTCAGGCATACCACCAGTGTGCCCAGGCTGTGCCAGAGTCCCAGATCCTGACACAGGAGCATCTGATCTGCTCACAGGTCAGCTCACCTCAAATCCTCTGGCTTTTGGGAGCTTTTGTGCAATATTCAGTGCAAGGCAGGTGTTGCTGCGGTAATTGCCAGTGACAATGGCTATTGTAACACTGCTCTGAACCACCTCAAGAGCATCCACGGGAGAAGCTTTGTCCCTGATTCACTGCCAGGTGGTTCCCAGCTAGTCTGTGTTTCTCAGCATCAGCCCATCCAAGCTGAGGCTGGTGCCCACTCTCTGCCCTCCTTCTCATGCCCCACAGGGTGGACTGGCTCTGCTGCCTGTGCAGCCCTGTGGGCAGTGGGCTCCTCTGGCTGAACACCAGCCCTTTCAGAGCACATTTGCTTCAGTTTGCTTCACATAGGTGGCACAAACATGGGTAATGGCAGAGGGGCATGGGAACATGCAGAGCAACGGGGCTGGGATCCTGTTTAGCAGCAGCCCTGATGTGGCTCCATCGCTGTGATCAGAAGCCTCATGCCCAGCGGTGATGCTGCAGGAGCCGAGTCCCAGACCAGCACCCCCTGGCCTGTCGTTTTGCCTGACCTGTGTTGGAAAAGCAGGACTCACCACCTAAACCTTCAGTCCCTTCAGGGGCCACGCTAAATATTGTATTCAGAAGCTTAATGACTAATCCATTAAGCTGCTTATTGCATGTGAAAAGTGACAAATAAATCAGTTTTCTACAATTATTTGTGTGATAGGATTGAGACAGGGTTTAAGCCCTGATTATCCACTGTGTAGCCGGACCGTGCTGGAGAGGATGGGATGGACTCCTGAACTTTTGGCAGAGACCTGGACCAGCAGCTCAGGTACCAAGTGACAGCACTAAGCTGTCCCCAGCTTCAAGAGGGTGACATGGCAACAAGCCACGGGCAGCTCTCTTTGCCCAATGTCTTTGCATGGGTCCCGACACTGGCGGGTACCACTGAGCTGTTAGTGACTTATGAGTAACCCCCATCATGCATATCTGCTGGTGGATGATGTCTAACTGCTCTGATGCCTGTGTGGGAGCACAGAATGCAGTGATAACAGGCTGGAATCCTTTCAGCGCTGGATAGTTTCCATTCATATATTTATGGTTATATAACGCTGCCATTGCTGTACTAAATGTGCTAAAGGTGCCTTTTAGGAAGGTGGAACATTTCTACATAGCCATAATTGAGAAAGTTGTGCTGGGGAGCAGGCTGGGCTTTGATCAGACGCTTTGTAATGGCTGTGGATGTGCTTGGGCTTGGGGGTTTCTTTGCCTTTACACTATGAGGCACCTCATAAATGAAAGGGTTGATGTTGTCAACTGCAGGCCATTAGCACTCTGAGCAGATAATCCGTTCAGCAGAGTCTATCCAAGGGCCCTGTCTCCAGATAAGGGCCTGGAAGAAGAACAATGGTGCTCTGAGCTCCCAGGGACCTCCACTCTTTGGTTCCCTGCTTCACAAGAGAAAAATTACCATTATCTGCATGGCTTGAGCTCCCTTTGAAATGCAGTTATTTTTTGCTCATACATTCCAAGTGTTTTTTACATGATATCAGTGAGAAACTCGAAACCCCCTTTGAGAAGAGAGAGATTTCCTGCAGCCCTACTACTAAAGAAAATGGATAGATCAAGTAGTAAAGTTCAATGACTTTCTTAGCATTAAATAAGAAAGAGAATAATGAATTGGATTTTGTGTGCCTGTTTTTCCTCTGCAGGGAACAGTCAGGCTAATGGATTTTCATTGCCTTCTGCTTCTGTTCATCAGTCTAGGTGAGTTCAAAACACTGCTGCCTTTTTGTGTGCCCTCCTTTCCCTGCTCACTTGTCACAGCTTCAAGTATTTGGAGCTTGGCAAACACATTGGTTTACTCCCACTGACGCCGTCCTGCTCGATGAGGAAGACACGTGGGGTTAATCCCCTACGTCCAGCGATGACTTGTGGCCTGCCGTGGGGACAGCTGTGTTCTATGCTAGGTAGCTCTAAGGGGGGAATTCCTTACTTAGGGTGGACACTAGTTTCCTTCTATTATGAGCTCAGGCTTTAACATCCTTCAAGAGAAACATTCTTTCCCCACTGAGTTCACCAAAAACTGGTTGGGTCTCCAAACGCCTCCTTTGTTTACAGGCTCTGCCAAGCTCACCAAGGGCTTTTTATTGGGGAAGGAAGGGAGGTGGTGTAGGAGGAAACTGTCACAAAGCTCTATGACATAAACAACTTTCTCATGTAAACTCCAAAGGCTGCTTGGCAAGGAAGAGGTTAAAGCTAAGGAGTGGAGAGGGAGGGGGGCACTCATCAGGGCAAAGATCTAAATAGCAAGTCAGGAAGCCCAGGGAGGGACAGGGGGAAGGGGAAACCATGAGTTGACCCTGGATGGGATGAGCTCCTTTGCTTGTTGCAAGCCCTCAACTGCTCTGCCCTCGGTTCTTGGCCCTCCCTAAGGCAGCCCAGAGCAAGAGGATGCTCAGACAGAAACCCTGCTTAACTGATTGGGACTCCTGTTTGTTCAAAGCTGAACCTGAAAGGTGGTTGTGTCTCCCGAAGACTTTCAGCAGGGCCAGAAGTTGCTGCTGCTCCTGCCTGCCCCTCCCTGCCCTGCGCCCTCCTGGGGTCTGCCAGCGCCTGCCCAGCGCCAGGGAGCTGCTTGCTGCCTGCTCCAGTGGTCAGAGCAGGATTTCCTTTTTCCTACCAGCCTTGGTGCCTCAGGTTTTCTGATCTGTTTTGGGTTGGGGCTTTTTCTTTTTTGTCCAAATGGGAAACACATAATGAGAAACTGTTTAAACAACTTATGGTACAAGGAAACTTGCTGGAGTAAAGTATAATGTTATAATTCATTTCCAAGGAAGTGATGCACTCTCCAAAAGCACTCCACTCAAGCACTGCAGTTTAAAGTTGCATGATAATTGCTGCCCATCTTTGGTGCTGCCTGCAGCCCTCCCCTGGATCTGAGTGTGGAGCACGAGGAGGGCAGGAGTCTAAGATCATCTGCTCTTGCCACCAGCAACCGTTCATCAGCAGGTTATGGCAGGTCTTTGCACGCAATGAGGTGCTCAGTGTGGGTATGTCTGCTGGTGAAGAGGCACCAGGCACATCAACTCCATGCCAACAGATAAGATGTATATAAATGTTAGGGAGGGTGTTTCCTTAACAATGTTTTAAGCCCCTCATAGCAGCAGTGTGGTTCAAGGTGACAAAGTGCAGAGAGTGACCAAGCAAAGGACCATCTGCCCTGTCCCCCAGGCTGTGAGTGAGGTTGGTACCTTGACACAGTTGAATACCCAAGGCTTAGGGAGGGTCTGTCTGTTTGAGCTGTCCTGACTCTTGGTTTGCTCACATGGGGAGGTCTGCACAGCCTGGTGCTGGTGAAGGAAAGCCCAGGAACTACCAAAGGCCCAGAGGAATTCTCTTGTTCTATTTCCAGCCCTGCTTTTTAAGCTACAAAGGGCTTCAGATCAGATGCATTTCTCAGGCTTATCTGTGTGAATATTTGACCGCTTATCCAAACAGAACAAAAACCTTCAAACCTTCTGAGGTCCATCCATCAACAGCCTTATCTCCCCATGTCACTGTTTGGCTCCTGGCTGCTGCTGCTTGGAGCCTCCCACCAGCCAGGGCTCAGCTCTGCCCACCACCTCCCATCTCCCCTTCCTGGACATTACCCACCAGATCTCAGATAGTACCCCGAAAAACCCAGGTGGGCTCTACCCTTTGGGAGCTGAGCACATGAGCCACAGGGATGCAGGAGGGAGGTCGAGGTCAGACACCAGCATCAGCAGCCCCATGGAGGTTCCTGTCTGGGTAACACAGCTGCACAGTTACTTTATGCCCACTTTATACAATAGACTATTCAGCCTTGTCAGAAGAGCCTTTGCAGTGCTTGGTACCGGGGCCACAGGACGTTTCTTGCTTTGAAGCTGAGCTGGCACAAGCAGTCGTCTGCAGTCCTGCCGTCCTGTCAAAGCCATGGCCAAAAACAACAGGGTGCAGACTTTGGAAAGAGCCACCCATCCACAGTGTAAACGACTTTAAATGGAGACCTGGCTGGCTCAGGGCTTGAGAACAGCTTTTAAGCACGTGAGAGGTCGAAATCCTATGTGCAAGGGTGGGGATGAGAGGTCTCTGCTGCTCAGAACTGCCTAGTCTTGGCCCAGACCTAGACAACCTTTGGCACTGGGGTGGCCTGTTCCTATGGGGACCACTTTCCTACAGTCCTTTGCAGAGAAAACAATGGCCTGTGGGCTGTTGTTGCTCTCCTCCCTGTGGTTTTAATTTTTCTCTCTGTTTTGACAGTCAGAAGGGTAAAACTAATTCCCATCTCTAGTATAACAATGAATTGGACTCAATAGCAAGAGGATAAATGTCCTTTTTATACTGTAGTGTAAGATAGGCTATTTATAAATACCAAATCATTGATGGGTCATCTTCAGGGTTTAAAATAAACTTTTAATTTAAACATAGTTTTCCAGTGTTGACAGATATGATAAATACATTTTTGTTCCAATAAAACCAGATTTTGACACTGTTTTGCAAAGATCATTACAAGCTAAGGATTATTCCCCTCATTTTTTTGCATTGTTTGTCTCCATGTTCCAGTGTTTAGCTTAATGTTACATTCCATAATAGAAAAATATATCTGTGGCTGCAGTAATTCGCTCACCAAGGGCTCTGCTTAAGGGGTGGGAGGATGCTCTTGAGAAGAATGATGGGGAGAAGCATCAGCTCAAGGCCTTGAGGCTGTCACAGCACCTCTTACACCATTAAGGGAACTGCATCTTCCTTCCAGCTCTGTGGGGGGAAGAACAATTACCACTGCTGGAAGACACCCTGTCTTGAAGGGGCTCAACACACTTGATCTGGTACTGGCATAATGGGAGCAAAAGTGTCTGGTCACAGCCTGAGCTCCCAGGCCTGTGTGACACCCCTACAGTGTGATGACAGCAGTATATCAGCATTGCTTCAGGGAATCACGTGTCTGTGCAACTGCCCAGGACCAGAGGGGCCTGTTCCTTGGCTCCAGACTTCCCAGATTCCAGCCTCCTCAGCTTTTGGGCTCCCCAGCCTGCACCAGTACAGGGGTGACCTGCTGGAGAGCAGGCTACAGAGAGGGACCTGGGAGTCCTGATGGGCAGCAAACTGAACATGAGCCCTCATGGCCAAGAAGGCCAATGGCACTCTGGGATGCATCAAGAAGAGTGTGGCCAGCAGGTCAAGGGAGGTTCTGCTCCCTCTCTACTCTGCCCTGGTGAGGCCTCATCTGGAGTCCTGTGTCCAGGTCTGGGCTCCTCAGCTCAAGAGGGACAGGGAACTGCTGGAGAGAGTCCAGCACAGGGTCACCAAGATGATCAGGGGACTGGAGCATCTCTCTGATGAGAAAAGGCTGCAGGACCTGGGGCTGTTTAGCCGGGAGGAGACTGAGGGGGGATCTCATCAATGCTGATAAATACCTAATGGACAGGGGTCAGGAGGATGGGACCAGTCTGCTTTCTGTAGTGCCCAGTGGCAGGACAGGGGGTAACAGGCACAAGCTGGAGCACACAAAGCTCCACTTGAACAGGAGAAACTTCTTTCCTGTTGAGGTGAGGGAGCCCTGGCACAGGCTGCCCAGGGAAGGTGTGGAGTCTCCTTCTCTGGAGGTTCCCAAACACACCTGGATGTGTTCCTCTGCCCTCTGATTGAGGGGAACCTGCCTTAGCAGGGGCTTGGAATGGATGCAGGACAACAGAGACCCTGAATGTTGAGAGGTGAGTGGGTCAGATCCTGTGCTTGAGTGACAGAAATACAAGGAATGACAAGCAGGAAAACTAACTTGTTTCAAAGTGCTTTAGAGCTGCTGTCTTCTGAGGCCCACAGCTCACAGCACATACTTCTCACACCACTTCGCTGTTCATCTAACCAGAGATTATGCCATTTGAAGAGAAATTCCATGTGCTGGAGAGATGCAAACTCTCACACTTGGACTGGCCTCTGTCTGCAAGGAGCTTCCAGCTGCTGTGCTGAAAATACCTGGGAAAGGGGCATGCAGAAGGGGAGAGAGGTCTTCCTCTGATGGGTTGCCATGTGGCTCAGGCTGCTTGCATGGTGATACCTTGAGGATGTCATCTGGTGCAGCCAGCCATGATAATCCAT
The DNA here is from genome assembly GCF_028858725.1 of Colius striatus. NCBI lineage: Eukaryota > Metazoa > Chordata > Aves > Coliiformes > Coliidae > Colius > Colius striatus. The sequence goes on from NC_084766.1 coordinate 30,489,102, forward strand.
TCAGTGAGAACAGGTGCTGGGGGATAATCCTGCTGTTTTTCTTGGTTATGGTTCTTTTCAGTCACTAAGACTGAGCAAATAGGATTATCACAGCAGTGATTCAGGAGGTGAGGTTACTGGTGCTGTGTATCCCTGGCCTATTCCTTGGAGGTTTGTTTGCTGAGCAGCCTTCCCAGGGTGAGCAGTGGGCAGGATGGAGACTGCTTGCTGTGCAGCATCGCCTCAAAACCTGGGCTGGGACAAAGCACAGGAGCTGGGAGGGGGCAAGGGGCTGGGTTGCCAGATCTGCTCTGCAGAGAACACTTGGAGCATATGGCTTGAGCCCCTCGGGGTTTAGTGAACCAGCCCCTCCTGACTCTTGTGAAACTTCAGAGCTAGTCCCTCCCTGTATAAGCACTAGCTCATGCCTCCAGCAGACTTCAACATACAGTCAGGTTTTGTTTTAAACTCCCAGAGTGCTGCACTCATCCTTTCCCTCCCAGTCCTCCTCCACCGCTCTTGGACACCAGCCTGCACCCTGGTGACACTTCCTGCTGTGCAAAGTCAATGTCTCTCTCTTTCTATGTTACCACCTTTTTTCTTCTGCTGATAACAAGCCCTGAACCCCTCCAGCAATTCCCTTCTCCACCAGCAAAGGAGGACATGTAAGGTTCAGTGGCACCAGCCTTTACACAGCCTCTGTGCACAGCCATCTGCTGCCCTTTGCTGGTTTGCTTTGAGACTTAGCTGACATGTACCTTCAGTAACAGCAAAGCAATCAAGCTTGGCTTCATGGGTTTGTGGCAATCTTGGCGCAAAACTGTTTAAAAAAACAAACTGCAAAGTAATCATATGTGTGCAGAGACGAATACAGGAACGGGACCTAGAGACGTGCAGCTCAGGGAAGGTTGTTAAAGCTCCAGCTTGTAGCCATGCTGATAAGGCAGTTTCCAAGAAGTTGCCCAGCCCTTAAATTCTAGAAACTCTCTCTTCCCAGGTCAATAACCTTTTATGGACCAGATCCTGGTGTTACTCTACGAGCAAACACGATCTAGGCAGGACCTCTGCAAGTGATACTGCAGAGAAGAGAACTCATGTTGCTACGAAGGATCCAGAAACTTCCTGGTATAGAAAACCAAAACAGTGAAAAGCACATGTGGTGATTCTGGTAGTTTTGCAAAGCACAAGGAAATGTGTTTCAACTTCATTCTTCTTTGGCTAAGTCTCCTCTTTGGCTGAGAGGGGATCGAGGGGGCTTTAGCTGAGCTGCTTTCCCCTTCCTGTGCTGCCAGGCTGCAAGGCTTAGACTCCCTCCAAGGTGTCCCTTCTTCTCAGCTGCAAGGCTTGGACTCCCTCCAAAGTGTCCCTTCTTCCTGGGTGCCAGGCTTGGACTCCTTCCAAGATGTCCCCTCTTCCTGGGGAGCACTTGATCACCCCCAGAGCAGTGCTCTACATGCAGCCTGCCCTTGACATCTCCCTCACAGCTCCACTCCCTGCTTTTCACCAGCTTTAACTTAAGACACGAGCAGAGACTCTTTGGAGAGGTTATTTCCATAGCACTCTACAGCTCCATTAGCAAAAATGTTGCCCTAGTGAAAGCAGCAAGACTGGGCTGATTAGTCTCAGTCAGTGTTTTGTCTCCTTCGTTTCATACGGATTAAAAAAACCCTCTCATGCAGGTGCACAAGTTGGCACAACAGAGCATGCACTGTGCTAGAGCCCCTCGGGCTTGTGTGTAAACACCAGTAGTCTTTTTAAAACTCTTAGGAGCTGTTTCATAAACAAAATATTTGCTTAATTTCCAAATCATGTGCCATTTCCTTAGCAGGGCTGGTGGTGGAGGAGCTGCCCCCACAGCCCCAGGCTGCAGCCCCACCTCCTGCAGAGCAACCCTGAGTCCTTGCCAATGTGTGGCCAGCAGGGACAGGCAGAGGCTACCACCTCCTGGGCCTGTCCCAGGGACTCCCTGCTCTGACCCTCCCCACAATGCCAGCTCCTGACCGCACTGACTGCTCTCTGAGCAGCTGCAGAAGGGCTGTGTGCTGAGTGTTGTGGCACAAGCCCCTCTCGCTGGTTCTCCATCAGTAACACAGCTATTGAGTAGGCCACATCAACAGTGAGGATGCTCAGTGAGTAGCATTGTGGGCATGAGCTGTTTGTTGCTTGTTTGGCATCTGTGTTTTCCAGCTGGGTGTGCTCTCTGCCTCGCCAGCCCTGCAGAGCAGAGGCACCTTTCTGACCTGAGGCAAATTGCCAGAATGCTGCTGAACTGGGGAACTTGACATTTTCCCATTGAAACTTGCTCCTACCAAAAAAAAGAAATCACTCTTCCAAAAGTCTTTAAGAAGGAGGAATAAAGTTAATGCATGCTGGGTGGGCAGATGCCTGGATTTGTGTGAGATCCCACGCTTGCATGGGAGGCTCTGGAGGGTCTTCATGGGAAGCATCCTTGCATGCTTAGGGGTCTTCAAGAGGAGTGGTGCAATTCCCTGATCTAGGCTTCTTTTGATTGACCTGCTCTTTTGAGCTGCCCTGAGCCTTGGCAGGTCGTGCTAGCTCGCACCTACAACGCATCAGGCCTCGGCTGCCCAGTTAGCCAGGCTCCAGGAAGGTCACTGGAAGGGCTCCAGTGGCCTCAAATAGGAGTTGACTCATGCCCCATGAGAGCAAAACAAAATATCTCTGCATATGAAAAAATATTATGGAAACTGTATCATTCATGCACAAAGGCCACACTTCAAACTTTATCATATAAAACACGTAATATTGTAAATGGAAAGGAAAATTGCACGAGGCCTGGTGTGTGTTAAAATTGTTGGCATGTGACATTGTCCCTTCCCATAAACAGCTACTTCCCGAGGTCTGGTACACAAACAGGCATCAGAGGTGCTGGAGCATGTCCAGAGACTGGCAATGAAGCTGGGGAAGGGTCTGGAGAATAAGTCTGATGAGGAGCAGCTGAAGGAATCAGGGATGTTTAGTCTGGAGAAGAGGAGGCTGAGAGGAGACATGATCACTCTATAACTGCCTGAAAGGAGGTTGTAGAGAGGTGGGGGTCAGTCTCTTCTCCCAAGTAACAAGTGATAGGACAAGAGGAAATAGCCTCAAGTTATGCCAGAAGAGATTTAGACTGGAGATGAGGAAGAATTTTGTCACCTAGAGGGTTGTGAGCCCCTGTCCCAGGCTGCCCTGGAAGGTGGTGGAGTCCTCATGCCTGGAGATATTGCAAAGCTGTGTAGCTGAGGTGCTGAGGGCTGTGGGTTAGTGATGGGCTTGGCAGTGTGAGGGCAGTGGTTGGAGCTGATGGTCTTAAAGGTCTTTTCCAACCAAAATGATTCTATGAAAACTTGGACCTTTTCTGCACTCCTTCAAAGCACTCATTTTCTGTAGCAGTAATTCATTCCTAGGCTCATCCCTTGTCTACTGACCCAGAGCAAACACTTACAATAGAGTTACCAATGATAACTCGTTCTGAGTTGTTGGGGTGGGTTGTGGTGGGGTGACAGGTATGCTCCAGGACCCCATCAATCCCTCAGCAGCACCAGGGGGGGCTGCTTGGGGGCAGAGATAGGTGTTGGGAGCACCTCACAGGCAGGCTCCCAGGGCTTTGTGGAAGACCTGACAGCAGTCAGATCCTGCCCCATGGATGTAGTGCAGAGCCCCTGTGATTCCCACAGCTGCCATCTGTGGCTTCCAGCAATCGCTGCATGCCTTGGCCCAGGGCATGGGATGTAGCATTTCACCTTAAGGAAGCCATGACGAATGCTTCAGCTGCTGACTCCAAGTGGCTCTCCCCTCTGACCAAGGAGCCACAGGACAAACTATAGCTGAGCCTTTTCCTCTGTGCTGTGCTTCCCTTGTTGGCTGGGAGCATCAGGAGCTGGCTGCAGGCACTGCAGAAGCACCGACCGACTCCTCTTAGCTGGGCCTGGAGCACTTCCCATTCATTGCACTGCTGTGCCTCTCTGCCACTCCCCTGTGACACCTCTGTGGCAGCAGGGTCTCACCTCGTACCTTCCAGCAGCTGGGCCTGAATGCAAACACATTCAAGCTTCAAGTGTTACAGCCAGCCACGTGAAATAACCCCCTTGCACCGTTTGTCCACTGTTGCAATTAAATTACCCTTTTTTCCCCCCAAAACCCCATGTGCAGTTCAGGACAGGCAGTCACAGTGTATGAGCCCATCAGTCATCCCTATGTCTCCAGAGCACAGAGCTGTGAGGTGTGTGGTGGGTTCTGGGGCTGTCCTGCCCCAGCGTTAGGGGTTGGCTGTGGAACGTGGCTCAGGGAACTGGGCTGTACTGGCTCCCCGCTGGAGCACGTCCCCTAACCGACAGCAAGAGACATCCAGCTGCGATGACGAAGCTTTTCTGACATTCCAGAAATCCAACAAACAAATGTGTCTTGAAAAATAAGCTAGTGCTTTGTTTTGGGCAACGAGAGAACCGTCAGCCTGGTTGGTTTTGTGTCAGGGGCAAAGCTTCACCGGGAGCCGCAGAGCCCCGGGCGGGAACGCGAGCGTCTTGCTCGGCCACTGCCCCAGCTCACCTCTCCTCTTTTGATGGGTTTGGATGGAGCTCTGGAGGTCTAACTGCAGAGAGTAATGATGTGTGAAAGCTCACTTTCATTTTTCACTCTACTTTTTTGGAAGGTGGAACATTTTACAGTTGACAGGACCATGCTAAAGCCATATGAGGCAGGCAACTATTTTTAGCCAGACGGAGACTATCTGAGAGTCTGCTGCTGAATCATTTTAAACAAGGAAGAAATCATGGGTTGCAAAAGTGGTGCTGTGGGAGATGGGAGTGGAGAGGCTTTTATCGTGCACTTGTTCCAATAACTCTTCAGCTACTTCAAGACTATGATGACAAATATCTGACAGTGCCTGTGGAGCCGCTTCAAGTGTTGCTGCCTGTTATAAAATGCTCCTGCTTTGAGAGAGAGGTGCGTGCTCAGGTTAGAGCAGCTCAAGAGGCTGCCTGTGCTCGCCAGCTCCCTTTGCACCCTGCGCAACCAGGCACTCGAGCACCTCGGCACAGCCCGTCTCTGAGCCCACATCACCCATTAGCTGGACACAATAAGCTTGTGGGACAACGGCCTGGGGTGAAAGGAGAAAGGGTGACCTCAAGCTCTGCTCTGGGTGTTTTTCCACCTGACAGCAAAAAGCACTGCTTGCCTGCACCTGCGCAGAGGTGGCACTTCAAATAAGATGAGTTTGCCAAGCAAACCCAGCCTGGTGGGTAAACCAAGGGATTTTCTGCTTGTTTCCTTTGTCTGACATATCTCAGATTTGCAGCAACACCCCTTCTGGCTGGAGGGCTGGCAGCTATCAACTGAGGCAGCTTAGGAACAGGGAGAGCTAGAAAGTGCAGCTGGTTACAACTCCCTGACCGGCCATGACCCAAGCCACGTTACAAGCCTGCCAGCACATTGGTGGGAACTAATGCATAGCCTAGTTTTCCTTGCTAAGAGTACAAGGCTGGTAAATACATGCCCGGTGTTGCACTGGAGTTTGTGGCTCTGTGGCATGTGCAGCTCTTGGTCTCGGAGCAGAGCCGAGTCCATATGGAATCATGGCACTGCTTGAGCACACCGTGGTGCCAGGCCAAGGGAGGAATACTTCTGCATTTGACCCTGCTGTGGCCTGTGAGGCATTGGTCTGCAATGCTTCCCCATTTTGCAATGAGAAATCAAACCTCTTTGCTTGACCTAGTTTGGTACTTGATCACTGGCCTGTCTTCTTGCAACTGTGGTGAGACACGTGTCCTCAGCCTCCTTTAGACTCGTCCCTTGGCTCTGATTTCCCAAAAGCTGCTGCTCCTGGGTTCCTCTGCATTGAGAACAAAAGTCAAACCCTGTTGTGGGCTTGCACTGCAGCATGGCTGGGGCACAGCGTGTGGCAATGACACCAAGGCATCATGGAAAGGGCCTGTCTCTGCCACACACCAAAACGGTGTCTGGCTTTTGGGGAGATGCAAAAGTTTAAATGAACTATTTCTCTACCAGGCCATCAGTATCATCTACAGGAGGAGTAAGTTCCTATCAAGAGTAGTTTTAGCTGCCAACTTGGTGACAGGAGCCTGCTGGCCAGGGCAGGTAGGTTGCAACTCCCTGCACTGTGTTTGCTTTTGCAAACATCCTAAATGTGGGCTATGAGACTAGGTGGTGTCTCTGGCTGCAAGGCTGCACAAGCAAATTTAGGCAAAGGACTTGATACATCCCCTTTAAAATGCTGTCAGGGTTAGTGTCCACAGCTCAGAAGAAATGATCCTTGAACTCCAGGTTTTGAGGAGGAATCACAGAGTGAGCGGAATGCAGCATGGCCTCCTGTGACCTCTGCCAACCTCTGCACAGAACCCAGCACGCTGCAAAGCCCCAGCTCCATCTCAGGCACTCTCAGCTGTCACCAGAGCTGTCACCTGGTGGTATGGCTCTTACTGTGCGCTGGAAAGAAGTGAGAACCGCATCTGGTGTTAAACGTGGCGCAAACTGCTGAGCTCACACGTGTGAGCCCGCCCTTGGAAAGAGAAGGCTGATGTCTCCCCTAGGACTCAGCTCCCATATGGGATCTTCCCTGGAGAGGCCCAGAGCTGCCTTTCCAGACTGTCCTCTCCTCCCTTCCTCCCTCGGCTAATTCTGCTCTCACCCACCCTGTCTGGGTCCGGCCTCGGGCGTGAGGAAGCTGGTTCAGGCGGCCATGGCAGTCAGCACGCTCACAGCCGCGTGCCACGCTGGGCCCAGCCTGCCCCTGTGCCTGCAGCCCGACGTAATGGGGCCTGACACGTCGTCGTTCCAGAACACGGCCTCTTCAGATCAAATTAATTCTGCCATTTCCATCTGCTTCCGCCTCTGCATAACTGCTGAAGGCTTCCTGAAGCTGACGGCCAAGCTTGCTTTGAAATTAGGCTTTTGTTCTTGAGCACTTTCTGTAGCCTGATGGCTCTGGGTGATCCTCCTCCCTTCTCACCCATAGATGGGCTAGGGGGAAGAGGGCAGGCCAGGGTGTGAAGTGACTCAGCTGTAGGATTGAGCCCTCCCAGAGACTGAAGGGTCTTTGCTGAGAGCCTCTCCATTCAGCTGCTGCCTGCACATGAGGTGAGGGCAGCACTGTAGGCCCCACAAACGGCCTGGAGTGAGGTCACATCAGCACCTTGCTTCCCCAGCTTCCCCAGTGAGGCTGCTGGTCACCCAGGTGTTTCTGAGGGCACAGGAACTGAGGGCTGTGTTTAAAAACACCAGATGATCTCTCTCCTTCCCAGTTTGAGGAGGTGCTCGCTGAATAAGATGTTTGTACTCGAGCCCTAGCAACAGTGTGTCCTGTAGGTCCTCTTTGCATTAAGAGGAACTGAGATTTCGATGGGAACATGATGTATTGCTCATGCATTTCCCTCTCCCGCTTAGCAGCGGTTGCATTGTGTTGCTTATATTAAAGTCCAAAATGCAGTTGAAGCTGGGAGACATGAATAGTAAATGCTGCTCATCAGTTGGTACCCCAGAAGCAAGGGGTTACAAAGGGTATTGGGTGAATAAGATCCTTTTTAATTCTCTGATCAGGACATTTTTGTTCACTGTGTTTTAGCAAAATACAGAGCTGAGTCTGAGCCAGGCTGTTTATATGGATCAGCATTTGCATTTTCCTATGTCTGGTTCTATATACTTACACTAGCATTGCTAGTGTAAGTAGTGCTGGCACCAGGAAATTTTCACAGCCTATAAAGTGCATGGATCAGAAGTGTAGAGAACATATCCTGCATCTGCCTCCCACCTGCAGTGCAACCACCAGTACTTACCTTACAGGTAGGATGGCTCTGGATCAGTGTCCTGGTGCTGAGCTGCAGCTTTCTTGGCTTGCTCTGCTCACTGGGTAGGTCTGTTCTACTGGGATTTTTAATTGTGGTGGATTTTAAACTCCTTAGTTAAAAATTTAAACACCTGAGCATGGTCTTTGTGCCGACTTCAGTATCACCCCTCAGGGACAGGCCTGGTTGATGCTCTCAGTAAGGACAAGTACCTCTTTCTAACCTTGGTTTTCCTTGCAACTGTTTTGTGCCCTTCTCTTGGCTGCCTGTTGTGAAGTCCACATCTCTGTTACACAAGCCAAGGCTGTCAGTGTTTTCCTCTTTGATTGTTCTGTGTGTAGTTTAGATTCCACTAGCAGCACTGAGATTATGTCATTGCATCATTTTAACGGTGTTTTTCTTGGCCGCAGGTTTGATTTTCTTGGCACTGGAGTCAGGGCATCTTTGCAGACATGTACACTTGCTAGCTGCACACTTGGGTTCCCCTTTTGTGCACCTTGTGCTTCCCTCTGCAAATCCAGACTGCAAAGGGACTTATTTTGCAATCCTTCCCCAACTCTCTCGCTGCAGCTAATGCAATCTCTCTTCCCCTTTAATTCTCAGACGTCAGTACTTATCTTGGGTTAAAGTTGTCCTTACGCTACACGAAAACGTTAACGTTTTCTTATTGATAGCAGTGCCTAAAAGATCCAAGCAAGCATCAGGAAGGATTTGTGCTGGTTCTGCACAGGCAATGCTCCTCATCCCCGAGTGCTTCTGCTCCAGCCTTCACACGGGACAACAGAGGGATACGGACAGGGAAAGGGGAGCATCAGGAAGCGGCGACGCAGCATTACCCAGCGGCACAGACGTACCCGCTCTACACTAACAGCGTTCAGACCTTTCTCAGCAGCCATGCAAAGGCATTTCAAAGGAACTGTGAAGGATAACCAGGTGCTTTGGGTTCTCATCACTGCATCCACAGCTCTGCTGTCATATTTGGCTTGTCCTTCTCTGGATACACACCTTCCCAACAGAATGGGTCCAGGACTGCGTTTCTCCCTGGGATGTTTGATTTCCACAACAGTAGTGTAAGAGCTGACAGTCAAATCAGACCTCTATAGCTTGTCAATACAGAGCTGGGTTTTCTTATGTTACCAATCAAATCTCTTGCCCATGCTTTTTGTAAAACAAAACCAAAGCAACCACCTAAGAACACCACCTTTCTCCTCTAAGCCCACCAGAAATTCTATAAAAGCCTTAATAGTTAGGATCTGCATCTTCCTTTTCTCTCCCCTGCCCATAGGTTGCTATTTCAGTGCCCCGGGGGCAAACATGGTGTGTGCTATTCTTGCCACTACACAGAGCAAATTTGCCGAGCTCTTGGCCTCCAGGAACCTAGCAGCAACCTAGAAATGCAAGCAGCATGTGGCTCCCATGACTTCTCATCTAAAGATGTAGGAATAAACAGGGAAAAAAACCGTTCTGGTGATTAATCTGCAAGGAAGGAGCACTGGACGTGCAAGGTTTAACTTGGGGGATGGTCCCTGTGCTGCTGTCCTGTCCTACTCCTTGGTGGAAACACCATGTGAGTAATCACAAACCTGAGTGAGATCTGGCAGGGGTTGGGGTCCCTGGCTCCTTCACAGGCAACAAACTCCCAGAAGCACGGAGAAGAAAGAGGGGAAGGGAAAATGATGGGGTTGGGAGCTGACACACAGCCCAGCACAGACAGATGCTGCCTAAAAGGACCTCCAAAGTAAATACGGCTGTGTAAGCCATTTTTGTGCCATATTTCCAAAGAGAGACAGATTTCTCTGTTTCTTTTTCATATGTATCTGCTCAAAAGTGCATGTTTTGGATGCCCTGGGGGCAGAAGTTACGATCATGCTGTCAGCTGTGCTCCAGATCTGGGCTTGCAGCGCCCTGGGTTCATTCTCCAGAGGACAGGAGAGCCTGTGACACTCCAAAAGCAAGTTAAGTTTGCTCTTGTGCGAGGATGGCCTTTCATATATATATATATATTTCTTTTTTCCCCCCCTTCTAGCCTTTCACTAGTTAGCCAGTTCCCAGCCCCTTCCTCTGCCCTGTACATTGATTTTAAGCCTTTTCTGCATGCTTCTAAGACTTTTTGTCCCCAGGTGCCCAGAGGAGCAGGCGGTGCAGCGGTGCTGGGCAGGGGGAAGCACACACTGGGCTGCTCACACCACTTCTCAGGGGTTTTGCCCACCCAACTGACCCATTTTCCTGAAACCAATGGGGCCCAGCCCAAGGTTGCTGTCCTCTAAAACCCACCAAGGGAAGATAACCAATCCAAAGTGGGGATTTTTAATCTTTTTTTAAGCATGATGTTTTCATGAAATACAGTCTTTGTTCAGGCCCAGCCTCCATGTGTCAGGGACCAGCCCCATCCCTTCATTCATGGGCAAACTGCAGGTAGGAAAATCCCATAAGTGAGAAGCTCACTGAAGGGTCTGCTCCACCTTCCTGACGGCTCAAGCTGTGTTTTCTGGTTCTCTTCACTGCCTCAGCTAACAAAGCCAGGTCTGGTCTCTCTCCAGGGAAGACTGGCTCCTGTTCCAGTCCTGCCTTGACTGCTCTTGATGACTTTGTCCCCAGTCAAGTGTTTGCACAAACCGATGAGCCAGCAATTCGGTAAAAGAACAGAAGGACCTTCAAGCTCCTTGTGCTGTCGTATATATTATGTTCTTGGTGGCCAGAAGACTGAAAAATCAAATAAACCATCTCATGTTGGAAAATGTATGAATTTTCCAGCTTTGTATACAGAATCATAGAATTGTTTTGGTTGGAAAAGACCTTTCAGGTTGAGTCCAACCATTGTCCTCACACTGCCAAGCCCATCACTAACCCATGGCCCTCAGCATGGCAATATCTCCAGGGATGGGGGCTCCACCATCTCCCTGGGCAGCCTGGGACAGCGGCTGACAACCCTCTTAGAGAAAAAATTATTCCTAATATTCAATGTAAACCTCTCTTGCCACAACTTGAGGCCTCTTGTCTTATCACTCATTACCTTACCACCAACCCCTACTTCACTACAACCTCCTTTCAAGTAGCTATAAAGAGTGATGATGTCTCCTCTCAGCCTCCACTTCTTCAGACTGAACATCCTCAGATCCCTCAGCCATTCCTCATCAGACTTGTGCTCCAGACCATTCCTCAGCTCCAATGTCCTTCTTTGGACACGCTCATGAGGGACCAGGCGCCCAGCTGATGCCCCTGGCAGCCATGCCCAGGCCAGGCTCCTGCCCGCACAGAGGCTGTTCCCCAACCAAGCAGCTGTTCCTCGTGCCCCGCTCCAGCACAGCCCCAGCACAGGGGCCTGTGGGGCTGCTCTGAGTCACCCTTTGGAAGGGCCCTGCTTCCTTGCTCTCCAATCCAAGGCTGCTTTCTTGGCAGAAGCCTCCCCCAGCAGTTGGTGGTAAACTCACTGCTTTGGGCTGGGAGGGCTGGTTTGTTTGGGTTTTTTCCAGTGTTTTCTCTGATACACAATTAATTAAACGTAAGTGCCTCATTATATTGCTTTCTAGAGAAACACTGCTGGCTTGCATGCCCTGGCCTTTGGGGACACTTCTATTGTTTCAGCTACTGCCAAAGCCAAGGCAAGTTAAATCACACTCCCTCAGCAAGATGGGAGGGAGCTCACCCACTGTCATGCCCCAGCGTTGTCTTTTATGAGAGGCATTCTGCAGTGGATTTGGCATTACAAGGTGACCACTACCAACAAGGTCTGGGCTCTGTGGCCAACCCAAGCAAGACTGAATCAATTGGAAGTAGTTGTCTGGTCTTTCACCATCAACAAGCAGCCTTGGAAGATTGCAGGGGAAGTCTGAGAGAGGGAAATGGTTTGACGTAATTCAGGTAACAAAAAAAGGTCATCTGCAAATCTCGTGCTACAGGCTTCCTGCCAAATCTGTCACGTCTCCTTCCCAAGGGCTTCACCTGCCTGAAAAGCAAAGGTAACTCGATTCAAGCCACGTTCTGTCAGGTCCCGGTTGAGAGGCATGCCCACATTTGTGAAGTGGCAGTGTGGTATAATCATTCCATGCCCACAGCCCATCATAATGTATTTGGTATTGGGGTTGCATGGCCCAAGTAAAACCACAGGGGTTTCAAAGGGGCCTCTGGGGCCACACATACTTGTATCGATGGCTGCTCGCTTCACCAGACTGTCACACAGCACAGGCTTCCACTGCCAGGCCTTGCTGGTGGAAAATGCCTGCTTGGCTTCAGCTGCATCTTCCTAGAGCCCAGAAATGCCTGATTAAAGCCAAGCAAAACAAGGGGCTGTGGATGCTGAGGGAGGGTTTACCTGGAGCCATGCAGGAGTTTCTCTGCCACTCATCCTACTTTGCCCCAGGAACTCTTGTAGCCAGTGGGTGTGGGAGCTGTGCAACCACCACTGACACGCTGCAGGTGCCAGCGTGGTATTGCCAAGGAAAACACCTATTCCTTGCTTCTCCTGGAAAGGCCAAGCAGTGACCTGAAGTGCGTCAGGAGCTGCTTGAACAGTTGGAAAACTCCACAGCTTAGGAGCAGGTGGATTGCTGTAGGCAACAGTCTCACTCCAGGGACAGTCCTGAACCCATGGTCACCACAGTGCAGTCCTGTCCCCTGCACAGGCCATCCCTGCTGGAGCCAGATCAGACACACGGTGAGGGGAAGGGATCAGGGAAAGGGCATCGTGAGCCCGACCGCTAGCCACCCGTGTCAGTCCCATTAGGCCCATGAGAAGTTGGCAGCAGCTCATCCTGACTTCTCACTTCACCTCATGGCTGAAGTTCTGTTCTCCAGAAAGGTGAAACTTTTCCTAGAGTCCATCTAATCAATATTACTCTAATTACTAAGGTGAAGCCAGATCTGCTAATTAGTACAAGACACTTACAGCATTAACAGGTCTCGGCTCTGAGCTGTAGTTTAGTGGTTTTTAACCTCTATGACTTGCCAAGGTTTCCAGGGAATTTGCAGATCCACAAAACAGGTTTTGTCTGACCAGCACTAGGCTTGTTTCTTCTGTCAATAACTTGGCCATTTGCTGCTTTTACCCACAGTGTAGATGCAAGGGATTCTCAACTTCTCCCTCTCCCCTGTGCCAGACACTGACTGGTTAAAATCATTTCAGATCTCATTATTTCCAGAGTATTTTTAACCAGCTGCTTCCACAGCACAGTCTCACAAACACTTCAGTCAGGCTGCAGACCACAGGTTGAAAAACACTGCCAAGCATTCACACCTTGCTTCAAACCACCTCCATATCCCAAGGCAGCACTGGTTCCTGAACAACCACGGGCTGGAAGGCCCAGGGCAATGGGTAAGGACTCAGCAGCCACAGGGAAGGAAATGGCTGTGGGCCCACCTCTCTGTGCCCAACCAACACCAGCGTTTCAATAACAGCTCACAGACTTCTCCGGGCTCTCCTCTGCTGCTTTTCCTCATTCCACACATGTGGGACTATTTTAAAATAGAAAGTTCTTAAGGACCTCAAAGGCACTGGGACCAGAATGGATCCAGCCTTTTAGTCAGTGAGGTGCTTCACTTGGGAGGTGTTTGAGTGGCCCAGCTGAGATCAGAGGGCAGCTGCATGTGGCAACAGCCCTATGAATCCCAAAGGCCAGAGCCTTCCTGACTATAAGAATCCACTGGAGCAGAACACTGACAAACACCTCTAACAGCACATTTATACAGGTTGGATGAGAACAACTTGTTCAGCAGCACTCTTCTACTGCAACAGTTACACTTACACATGTGAAAATCTTGCGAAATCTGGCACAGACCCACTGTGGTTTAATGCAAAATAGCCTAAAACCAACCACAACAGCAAAAACCCAACTATACCTCTCTATTAAAAACCGTCCCAAAATAGAGCAGGAAAGGAGAGAAAGAACAGTGCTGATTTCCTCTTTTGCAGTCAGTTAGACAACTAAATTGCTGTGGTACACTGTATATTTATGACCCAACAGCTCCAGTATCAGACCAGTTTGCTTCTGGACCGAGTACTTTAATATTCCACAAGGACCCTTCCTCTGCACCAACAGTTGGGCTGTCTCAGTCCAACAGTCTGTAAAACGGGGGTGAGAAGTTGTTTACCAAATGGCTACTTGCAAACACCACCTTTGCACATGAGGAAGCTTATCTTCAGGCTGTCATTTCTAAACAGCACCAAGTATTCCCCAAAGTACTCTGGGAGCACAAATAAATCTTGATTTTTGGACACATCTGTCGGCAAGAGCTGTATCTGCCATCAGGGGAAAAGGCTGGAGGAAAAATGGTGAACTGCAAAACAATTCCAGCCAAGGGCCATAAAGGTAACGGCAACCAGAAAACTTACTGGGAGCCCTCACCCTGATCCTGGGAAGCTAGTGGTTTGCCACTAAATGTCAGCAAAACAGGGTACCTACTTCCCCTACTTAAGGTACTCTGGGGGATTCTAGAATTACTCCTCTCATGGTATGACTTTTTTTTCTGGTCTCCCTACAATCAGCTGGCAAGGGCAGGGCAACAAATGTGATTCCCAGACTTTTCACAGAAGCATAGCCACAGTGAACATCCAGAAACCATTGTTTTTTAGTCTTTTTAAAAAATATCATGGTTAAAAAAAACCAAACTACATCAGATCTCTGAGAGAGAACAAACAAACCTTGTCCCAAATGCAGAGCTGTGCCCGAGAGAACAAACCCCAGCTACTAGAACTGTGGGACTGCCAATTCCCTTTACACAAGGATAGAGAACAGGACTCCAGCATGGAGGGTGCCTGCCGTGGTTGGCAGCAGCTCCCAGCAGCAGGGCTATCGCCCGTCCTGCGGGGGAGAAGTCTCAGCCCCGTTGTGAGGGAAGGCGCACAGCCGCGATGTCCCCGCCTCTGCTGTGAGAACGCCGTGCAGCAAAGAGGCACTGCCACCTCTTGTCCAGGCCGTGCAACAGGACAAACAGCAGCCTGCCGCCAAGGAAGTGGCTTAGCCCGGAGTACTTGCTCATGAGCACCAGGAGGACACGTCTGAGAAGAGGAGATTCCCACTCATGGCAGGTGACACCTCCGTGGCCACCACCGCAGGCCTCCATCGAGAGCTGCCAGCGCAACCCCAAGTGAGGCAGCAGTGAATAAGCGACAGTAAAAACCACAGCCCCAAACAACCTTCATACATCTGTGTGTTTATTATTTCAAAGTACAATATATACAGAAGGGTAAGAGCGAGATCTTCAAAAAACTTTATACAGAAACAGGTATCTACAAAATTAAATCAACAGACATTCTGTGTATACTCAGAGGACACACGTACACGTATCGGAAGAGTCAACATAACCTCAGCTAGAACACGAAAATGGGAAGGAAGCCGCCATGCACCTTGGAAAAGCTCCGCGTACCACCCTGCTCCCTGTGACACGCAGCCGCCGCAGGGACAGCCCAGGGCCCACCGCACACCAGCTCTGCCAGCGGGGAGGCCGAGCGCCTGGCCCTCAGGGCCTTCTCCTCTGAACCCCTTCCCAGATTCGGCTCTCTGCAGCATGCGGGCACTCGGCTGGACACTGGGGTCAGTGGAAGCCAGAGACCTTGATTTCTTTTTGAGTTATGAACAAGAGTGTTGTATGAAAAATATTGTGAGGGAGTAACTTTCAGTTTTATGAGCTGGAGATACCACAGGTATTGCCAGCAGCAAGTGAAGACGGTGAGAATGTATCTGAGGAACAAATCAACCTCCACTGTCTTCTGAAGACTAAAATTAAAAATATTGCACACGCCTATCTGCCAGAAAGCCAGTGGTTTCTACAGCATAACATGGTATTCTTCACTCCACAGGGTCTGGCTTACACAGTGACAGTGCTGGATTTACAGAGGGTGGCAAAGCCTAGGCAGCTTTCCTGTAGGGCCTCGAACAACATCTGGATGTGCAATGTTTGAATTAAGAGCACCCTGGGTATTTAAGAAACAGATGTTTAAGCCTGTAGGACACAGCTAACTACAAGCTTGAAATTTTCCAAAGCAGCCCATGGCAATTACATGTCTAATGGACACTGAATTTCAATGACATCTGTCACTAACTGCTCCAAGCTGCCTTCAAAATTAGTTTCTCTCCAAAACTGAGCTTATTTGTGGACAGTTTTCAATCTCAGGTTTGTAATACAAAGTTTCCAAACCCAGAGTCAGTGAAATGTGATTACAACAGGAGGCTTGCAAACCCCCTGCCCCCAGTGGTGCGCTCCCCATGGAGCCACACACCTCTCACACCAAGTGTTCCTGCTACCGGCACCCACTGTCCCACTGCTTCCCCAGGGAAGCAGCGGGCAGGAGGCTCAGAAACGAGCAACACTTGCTAAGCACAGTTGCTGGCTGACCCCGTCACGTGTTCATCACATTCCAGCCTTATGGACTGAGAATCATTTGCCAATGTGTGAGCTGGAAAGAAATTTCCATCTCTAACAGGTGTGTTTAAAATAGACTTTGGGCCATGAAGATACTGTGCACAATGAACGATGCCGTGTTTTGGCTGCTTTATGTGTCTCCATAACCAAGAAAAAACAAGCCAAAAGCCTGAGAAGTTACTCGTGCTACAGAGAGGAAGCAGCATTTCCAGCAGGGCAGGAGGACAGACAGCTAACTAGGTTTCTCAAATAACTTAAAAGGAGAAATAACCATGCCAAAAAGAAACAATAATTTCCACAATGTCATTGCACTTATTCCATCTGCACCATGCCTCTCCTTCATTCACATTGTACACCTGGAGAACATACATTAAATGATTACAGTATTAACATGGGATCTAAAATACTGGAGTCATTCAGCTGAAGGCTTGAAAATATCCAGAGATCTGGTACATTAAAACATGAGAACACAAACACACAAGAGCTAAGCTATGTTTTGACATGCAAATTGTTCTAAATGCTTTCTTTCAGTCAGGAACAAGTGCCTGTCAATTCCTGGAAGCTGGAAACAAGCCTGTTTCAGCAGAGCCAGGTATTTTCCTCTTCACATCAACAACAGTGAAGCAGAGGTAGTTCCATGACTGGTCCAAATTACCTAATACTTCAGATAACCATTGCTCTCAGGATTTAGAAAAATATATGTATAAAACCCACCCACCCAGATTAAAGGCTCACAGTTTCTACAATGCTTGGTCAGGTTTTAAATTGTTTCTACCCCTCCTTTCTAAAGAAATACTCAATCCTTTGACACCCAAGGCACCTGCCATCCAAGACTCTCAGAGCCCTCTGGACCACAAACCAGGTCTTGATCCCACGGGACTTTCAGAGATGCCCATCTTTAAAGTACAAAAGGAGTCTCACTGTCTTGAATCAAACTACTTGACTCAAATGAGGCCCTTCTCCTCAATTCAGTTCACTGCAAAGCTCGGGTGACTCTGTGGCACCTGAAAATGAAGTATACACCCCTAAGTCACCGGGATTTTTTGATAAATTAACCTCCTGTTAATTTAACCTCCTGCCTGATTCAGGCCCCTTGGTTTGTGTATGATGCCAACGTTGCCTGCAGTAAGACAGATTTCCCTCACCCTCACGTATCCTTTCTAATTAAAATAGCTAAAGCAGTGCTATTGTAAAAGGACATTAAGTCTTTTTTCATGATCATAAGAAGTTCAAGTATTTAATAAAAACCCAAAGCATATATTTACACTGTCATCTGGTCAATTAATTTTGGTCAAAAGGCAATAAATACAGAAATATATGCATTTACTGCTGGAATAGAACTATTTCACATCCTGTTAATTACTTGTCCTGGAATTAAAATGATAATGTGGTGATGTGACTAGCCAGAATCTTGTCCCCTTGATATTCCCTCTCCATCACTCTCTCAGCCTCTGAAGTACTAAGTAACAGTTCTCAGTTTGTGCCGTTTTGACCAACTAATTCTTTACTACAGTAAAATTAGCGAGATAGATATCTCTGTGCCACTTTCACAGTCCAATCAATAGATTAAAATCCCATTTAGATCTGTTTGCCCTTTCTTACCATTACTGTCACTGGTCTAGCTAAAGTTACTTTAGCTGGTCTAGCTAAAGTTAATGAGAAAATTTACTTATCTTCCATTTGTCTTTGAAAACAGATGCAATCATGATGACTACCTGTGTATACCTAACAATAGGCAATGAAAACTCCTCTTTAAATGCTGTTAGTTATGCAGAAGGCTAAAAAACTTCACTAGCCAATTAACTGCTATCAGACTTCTTAGATCCATATAGATCAAGGGTTTACAGGCATTGCTGAATTAACATTTGCTTCAATTACACATACTCAACAACCTAATCAGAGAGCTTCTTAATTCCTTACTTTTACCGCTGTTTCGCTTTTGAATAAAGAAACTGGACCAGTTGAGTGTTAATCTAAAGCAGAAAATACACAATATCATGGTTACTGCTTTAAAACAAAAATCTTGTGACAAAGCATTTTTCCATGCTTATGTCAAAAATGCTTAACCAATCTAAATATCAGAAATAATATGCAAGAAAGGAAACAATGTCTGAAAGCCCTTAAAGCTCAGTAACACTGGATATGTTCAACAGCAACTAAGACATAATCGGTTTTATTTTTTCAAGCTCCATCACTAATTGTGCAGTGCAAAAATTAAAACCTCACTGCAGCTCACTTAAAAAGACAGTGAGTGCTGCAAAGCATCTGCATGTCATTTCAAATACAAGTTTTAGATAAATGTAGTGTGCAGTAAAACTCAGCAATACCTCAGGCTGGTATTGAGTAGACAGGACCACGCTGATGCCAAACCCTGGAGATCACTCACACGAGTGAGCCTGTATGGTTAAAGACTGTATATGCAAAATACCAGATGCTTGTACTGGCAGGCAATCAAATTTCAGGAAAAATGTAAAAACCAGTGGCCTGCAGCACCTGCCTTTTCTGCATCTTCACGTTGGTTATTCCAAAAAAGTTTTAGTTATGTCTGCTTTATTCGCTGTTCCAGTTCATGCTTGTGTTTAATAAGCCGTTCTATTTCTGTTCCTAGAGTTTGAAGGTTTTCCTTTGGGGGGGGAAAAAAAAAGGATAGGGTAAGTTATACAAGGAAAATGAGTCAATCAGCACAAAATGAACTAATAAGTTAAAATTACTGTTGATGTCAGCACATTGATACTTTCAAGTATCCAGAACAAGCGCAAATGATTACACAGAGTCGGAAAAAACCAAGCTCGTTTCAATCAAGGATGCAAAGCTCTCAGCAAGTCTTTTTTCTGCAGTTACTAATATTCTACAGGCTGTCTAGAAAGTACAACATTCAAGGGGAATGATAATTACAGAGAAAGATCTCCAACTTTTGCAGAAGCCTGCAGCCTGGCTGGCAGCCTGCAGGACATTTCCCAACCTGCCCTCTTTCCCGTGCAGCAGACATGCATACACAATGTGCTGCCCCAGAAGCTTAACCGGGTACCCAGATGGCCCTGGCTCCACGTGACTGGGGAAAGTATGGAGAGGCCTTTCCCCACTGAACACACAGCCAGCCCTGAGTTTATTTCCAGTAGCAACCCATTAGTTCAACAAGGGTCCCAAAAGGGAGACTCAGTGTAGATCCTATTGGGTAACTCTTGGGTTAACCCAGTGTCCCCACCATGAGCTGAGTTCTAAAAATTCCTCTTTTAACAGCATGCATCTCTTTGCAAGCAGTCTCAGAACCTCAGGAATGTGTAGCTACTCACTTTCAGTGTAATATTTTTCAGTAATGTATCTTCTAAGACAGCCTGCAGCTTCCTGTTTATCTCCAAGGAGAGTTCCAAGGTGAGACCACTATCTGCGGGATGGGACGTGTACAGAGATGCCATAATCCCTCCCCGTCTACTCAAGTGTACTTTGTTGAAGTCAGAGGCTTCTGATGACAGCGTTCCAGCTTCTTCCCGCAAAATGTAGCTCTGAATAATTCTGAGGGGAAAAGAATTTTAAAAACATCATAGCACTACAAGGGAAAACTCAGACACTGCAGTAACTTCAGATTCCAGACATTAAAAGCGCCATTTTCAAGCTGTACCGAACTACACAAAAGGCAGCAAAAAATCAGCTTCTGCAATTTCTAGGTCAGAGTAAAACCTAAGATACCACAAGTGCTACAGGAGATGCTGGTAAACTGAGTCACTACGATGCACAAGGCTTACAGGTTTACACGTATTTTGATAAAGTAGTACAGCTACTGGAGCAAAAATGTACTTAAATGCCTCTCTCTACACTTCTTTTCTGAAGACTCCAGACAGGGACTCTTTAAGTTTTCTATGGATGAGACTAAAAGTTACAAAGTCTCTGCTCAAGAGTCTTCACAAGCTGTGATCGTGTTCTATGAAATGGTACCAGATGGACATAAATGTATAGGCTTTTTAAGTAAGGGCTATTCTTAACAGGCAACTGTACTTTCCAGAGGAAGGCATATGTCACACCATTTTCCCCCTCCTAACTGAAGTTCCAGACATCACTGTGTAAGATGAGATTTCCATGGCAGTGGAATCTTGTCTCACGTGTTAAATACCGACCAACTTTGGCTCCAATACCTTGTTTGTTTGATACGCATGCCAGACTACCATCTGGAATTATGCAGATTCTCCTTCCAAAGCAAATACAATCAACACCCTTTTAAGCACCTATGGCAGCAGTCCACCTCAAATCAGCCACCTGGTGATCGCTTTGCTACCAAAACACACTTACACCCTCTACACCTCTTGAAAAATTTGAGTAGTAAACAGCTCAGCAATTACTGTAGCTGCTGGGGTAAGATAAGGAGAAAAAAACCTCCAAGACTAATCCTAACTTTGAGATGTACTGTCACTGCAATATTTTTATTGTTTTAAATATTTCCATAATAACTTGTCTTACATAAAATCCAGAGCGCTTGCCTAGAGCACCAGCTCAGCACTGAAAAACCCGTATAAACAGGACTCAGAACATACTTTGTCTTTTTCCTGATCTCCTCCACCAGTTGTTTAATGTGATCTTCCATAAACTCCATCTTCTCATTTTTTCGAGCATGTGCCTTCTGTAGCCTCAGTATTCTTTCAACCAAGACAGCCTTGTCCACCTCTGGGAAGCTGTCCACTGCTGCTGAGGATCCAGTGTTCTCAGGTGACCGATCCTCATTGCTGCTGCGTGCGTTAAGTGACCCTGCCAATACATCCATATTTGTAAAAGCTCTTTTTGCTTTTATAACAGGTAAAAAGTCTCCACTAGTGCAGTGCATGTTCAGTAGATTAGGGTATTTTCTTCAGAATACAAGTTTCCCTTATATCTTAGTGGGGTTTATATAAGCAATCCTTGTATTGTTTAAAGGACACATGCTGAAAACATTGTAGTCCCCTAGCACGGGCATAATTCCTTTAACATAAACATGCTTGCTTCAGCAATGTTTATTCCTGCACAGGTACCTTCATATCCATTAATAGTACTTTTTACAACATGTATTTTTAAAATATCTCATTTGGAGTCCACTAAAACTGCAACACTGAACATGGTGTACAGACTGACAAAAGCCCTGTGTATAAACACTCTGCAGCACTGAGCACTCAGAGCTTGAAATATTTTCTTTGCATTCTGTTCTTCTCTCAAAGTATCTCTCCCTTACACAGTGAGATTATAGGATACTGACAGAACTAACCTAACTTAAAACCAAAAGACACAGAGGAAGAAAACAGATGTTGTTTTCAGTGCTAAAGGTAACCACTTCTAACTGGATAGAAAGTAATGAATTTTACACAAATACACCCATGTCTCTAAAGATGCTAATTGATTTATCATTTATACAGTTGCAGATGTCAATAGTGCAATTAAACAATGTTGGAAGCCACCGCTCATTTTTGTTTTGCCTCTGGCAGCATTTAAGAAAGCCCTCTATAATCTGGAGTCCTCTGAGCTGCTTCTAAACATAAAAGCAACAAAATAAAATAGGTAGGCATTTCAAAGAAACAAAATATAGAAACATTTATAAGAGATTAAAGTTTAATATTTGTAAGTACCTACGACTGCATTCAGCCAAGTGAGTTTTGATGCTTAAAGGCTGTTTTGTCAGCTTGAATGGGAGGCTGCCCACACAGAAAGAGCGAAGCTCACGGCAGCACACCACCTCAGCCTTACTGAGATGGAAGGATTGTTTTGGCAACGCTGCTATGTGCTATGTTACCTGATGAACTGGAACGGCTCCCCATGCTGCTGACTTCTTTGTCACAATTACCATTTTCCATCTGATCCAATTTCCTTCGTGCTAAAAGTATAATAAAATGACTGTTACCAACAGGAGATTAAAATCCCAAAATCATAGTGTTACACAATACACAAAGACTCTCGTCCCCTCCAATCTGTGCTAATTTAGCAGGGTTTGACAACTGAAAGATAATGGTTGTATCTAAAAATCTTAGTCACAAAAAAACCCCCAAACAGTTCCCCTTCTCTCCCTGCCTCAACCACAGAGCACCTGGATGCAACATCCACCCCAATCCCTACACCTGCAGCAGTTGAATGTCATACATGGGATTAACTAAGAACAGTAAGATCTTAAGAAACATAAATTTGATTTTACTTTTATTACAACTGCCACATAAATAACCACTGAATGACAGCATGGCAACTCCGTTCTGGGACCTCCTAACTGCGTCACTATTGGGAGCTGAGTGCAGCACTCGTGAGAGAAGCACCACTCATTCAGCAGGGATCAAGAGGGAAAGTGCACAGCTGTTCATATATGTAGAAGAGAAGACATGGAACTTGTCTTGCACAACACAAACAGGGTCTTTTCTTTCAAATGCATTTCAAACAGATTTGATTGCATTCAAATCTATTTGCATTCAGAGCATATGCATTATTGGGTGTTTAATGATTTCTATTTGTTGACAAAATTAGTCATCAGTCTCTCCATATCCATTTTTAAAATCTGGAACACTGTTTAATATACTAAAAAAAAACTGTCACCAGCAATTCTTGATCCAGTCAGTAGCTAGGAAATTTCTAGCAACTTTTGAACAGACTCCTCCACAGACCAGTATCCATATATACCCACAGTGACAGTTCAATAGTCACATAAGTGATCACAAGCACCATGTTCTTTTGAAATAAATCTTTCATTTTATGTCTAAGCCCATTTCAAAAGTGATATTTAAGACTGAAAATTGACACTAGGGCCTTGTTTCCTGTAACTGCAGTTTCCACAAGATCTAACTTGTTCACTCTTTCTCTTTCGGGACAGGGAGAGCTTGAAGGGCTACACTCAAGCTGTGTGCATACACAGACAGGACCCCAGTCTCTGCCCAATGCTGCTCAGGGCCTCACAGATGGGGCTGATTCATTATATTGGAAATAATCTCAACCTAGTTGAAGTTGCTTTGTGAGATCTTTCAGGTTTGCTGCATGCTTGCGCTTCTGGGTAGCCAGCTCATCTTTCAGCTCATCCACGTGGGTCCTCAGCGCTGCTAGTTCTTTCTGCTCTGAAGCTAGCTGAGCTTGGAGAGTCTCAGCCTCCAGCTTCCACTGAGCCTCCTCCTTCTGCAGCTTGGTGGCCTGAAATTGCAAGTCTATTTTCAGTCATATGCAAAAACATTCCAGCCAAACCATACTGTATGTAATGCTCAACAGCCCCAACTCTGCACTTCTCATCTGAGAATCATTCACGGTCCTCATTTATTATTTAGGCTAAATACTCCCCCTGCAAATGAATATGTAGCACTGTGCAATGCTGCACTAAGCTAAACAATCTCCAAAACACCTACAGGGTAGAGTACAGAGCCATGAAGAGCTATCCAGTGCAGTCACGTTACCTTAAATGTTACCTTCTGTGAGACACTAAGTTTATGAAAAGTTACATTTACCTCATAGTACAAACAGGAACTAAGAAATAGTTTACTGTAACAAATTTCACAGACAAATTACAACCTTTTGAGTATTTCAATGACAGTTGCATAGAGAACAGCTTCGTATTCCCAGAAAGACAGAAAAAACGGCACAGTACACCCCCTTGTTTCAGTGCAATGTGCCTCAGAATTTCGTTCTCCTTAGAAACATGAGGTGTTTATATCCCACTGCCATTATTCTATCCAACTGTCAAACTCAAGGAGAAACTGCAGTCAGGTAAATCACAAGGAGAAACTCATGTGCCACATCTTTATCAGCATCACACATCTTACAAGTGAAAAAAAATCTCAAGCTGCACACTGTACTCACCAGATCATCTTTAGTCTGTTGAACACATTCCAGCTGATTGCGCAGCTCTCTTTCACTGTAAGAAAGCTTATCCAACTGGCTCTGTAAGGAACTGTTTTCAGACTGAAGCTGTGCATTCTTACTGGTTAATTTTTCAGTGAATATCAATAGCTCAGATTCTCTTTTCCGACTACCTTCAATGTCCTTCTGGAGATCCGCAATCAGAGAATTGAAACCATTTACTTCTTCCTTTAAAGTACTGATTTCTTGTTCATCTCTGTCAAAACAATCATTAGAATATCTTATTAGAGACAACCTGAGCTTAAGGATATGCAAGCTTGAAAAGAAAAGCATTCATGTCAAAAGTAAATAAGGTAGAAGAACAATTAATGACCCTGAAGCCTCTATCAGTTACTGGATAGTTTTAAATGCCAGGGGACTTATCTTTGAAAGACAAGGTAATATTCCAGGTCAGCAGTATGGTGACTTCTCAAACATCCTTATCCAAGCGGTGCAGCTCTGATTCAAAGGACCTTCCTTATTTCCCTACACTCCATCCCCACAAAGACCCACAAAACAAGCTCTTGTTTCTACTGAGGCACTCCCATTTGGAGACTCAATCACTTGCAGTCCATTTGAGGGAGAAAAGCTATATCTTCAGTTGTGATCAATATTTCAGAGAAAGTGACTGAAATCGATTTCAAAATGGAATAGATATTTTGAAAGCTACAGACTAAAAAAAGTCCTCCTCTCATTTGCTCTTGCAATATTATTTCGTTAATTCTTACATCATGGGATTTCCTACACCTTTCTAAAGCTTTACCCTTTCAACATCAGCAGAAAAACCCTCACCTCTCTCTTGAGTGTGTCTATTCAAACTTTAAAATAAAATTGAAGTTATACAAAGTTAGGCCACACATCTCACTTAATTCCGTGTCAGACAGCATTATTACCAGGAGGCTCAACTCACTTGAAATCAACAATCCCATACCAACATTTTTCTTCAAGAAGTTAGGCTCAGGCAATTCAAACCTTTCATAACTCTGAAAATGAACTCTAATTTTGCAAAACTAAGTACCTGAATTTTACTAGGACTCCATTACTATCGATCATATGCTTCCAGCTACCAGAATGAGGAGTTAGGTGGTTAATGACAACAAGAGTTAGCAAAGGATAACATCAAAAGCACTGCACCTTGCCTTTACAGTCTATTTTAGGCTCATTCTGTGTTTCAGAAGACTGAACAACTACAGCATTGATTTTTTTTCAGTCTTTTATGCTGCAAAATATCTCACCCACAGCAGCCATTTAAAAACCTAGGCCAGAAGTCTATGCTTACATTTTACCTTTCCAAACATGTTATTTTATTATGACAGGAGAAATCTCTAGTGAACATTCAGTGTTGAATCAGACAAAATGAAATCTTTTGACCATTATAAAATAGATCTCTAGCTTATCCTTAAAGTTCTCCAATGAAGGAGACCAGGTAACACTGAAGGTAATCAGTATACAGCTCAGCCATAAAGTTCTTAATCTTTCCTGCAAAAATCTTTATTTTTATCCCTCTTTCACTGAAAAAGGATAGCTGAACATTCCCTTTATAATAACCTTTTAAGGATGTCTCCCTTCCCTCTTCTTTTCCCTAGGCCAAAGAAACCTGCCTTCTCTATTACTTCTCATCAAGAACACGGGTAAGATTTTGTGTGAATCAAGATAAAATTCCTTCCATCTGTTTCCAAGAAAGGCATTAAGTTTATTTATTCTGCAACAACAACAGGAAAAACAGAGGTCAAGATTCCAGCACTTCTCTTTCTTAGATGTTAACAGGAATTTACTGTCCCAAGTATTAAATTCTAGTTGAGATCCCACAACTTTATAAAACATTCTAAGGAGTAGTGGAAACATTAAAGTCATTCTAACAGAGAAACAAAAGACAATGTGAAATCTGACGTAGGGCTAAGTGTTGTAAGGAAGGATACCTGAAAATTATTCAAGCTGAATAGGAATGAGAGAGAGATTTAAGTATGTCTCAGTTACTGAGAGGAAAAGATAACTGGAAAACCACATTTCTAGTTTCACACTGTGATCACTGTCATTTTAATTAATTTGTCAAGATGCCAAGTGAAAAATAACTGTTATTGATCAAAGTGTAAGCGTCAGCTGTCTTTGAAGTACTGCAGTTTCCCTAGAAAGGCTGAGGACACAGTGCCAATACAGCAGACCAGGAGACAGTAAATGAAAAATGCTTCGTTCTCTAAGGCCTGTGCAAGTAATCACTGAAATGTTTTCCAATGATAAATCAGAACTGTTTAAAAGCATAGGAGGGACACATGGGGATTTCTGCTTATCTGATATTCTCTATCTCCATTTATGCAACACCATCAGAATCGGTGAAGTGGATAGCATTTGTGTATTCTGGTCCACATGTACCATACAGAAACGTGACTGTGCTCAGACACTCCTGAAGCATCCAGGACTCCAACTCTTCTGAGATTATTCTCCTCAATGTTCTTAAATGAGCAAACTTTGACACAGCAGAATGAATTTCAGACCATCAGAAATACAAGCACTCCCTACTGTCTGAATACAGCATCTGACAAATAGATGAAACTCTTTTTGTTCAATACTTGAATTTATCCATCCATCACAATTTTGAAGCAATGTATCTTTTCAGTTTAGTTGCCTTTCCCCAGTATTTCACGAAAATGAGCACTAGGCAGACATCTAGAAGACATAACTTCCCAGAGAGTAGTCCAGAAGGCAAACATTTCTTATTCTAATAATAAAAGAAGTCTTCAAATTACAATACCTGTTAAAGCATCACTAATTTCAATACAGAAAACTAATTCCCCGTGCCAGATAATCTTTTAAACCATTTTTCAAAGTGCATAGCTGTACCTCTGATGTCGATCCTGCAGATGATCTACAGTTTTGACTCTGTCCAGCAAATTCTGAATTTCAGTTTTCTGTCTATTAATGATTTCTTTATATTTGGATAACTCATCCTCTGTTCTTAAACGTTCATCCTCTAGACACTTTACCTAAATAGAAAAAAAATCAGAAACTATTTATTGTCTCAAACTTCAGAGATGAATGATTCTGATCAAATATCTACACTGCTGTACAATATTATTGTGTTAGTTTTTGGTGCTTCCAAGTAGTTTAGGACAATATCCTAAAAATTTCAGATCAAATACAATCAGAAAAATAAACAAACAAACAAATATCTAATTAAACAATTAACATTAGTTTTGTCCATAGACACAAACTTGTCTGTTGAATGCACCAGGACCCCAGTTTTATCCAGTTACCAAGCCAACTCCTCATAATGTCTTCCTCCCTTTTTCTAAGGTCCTATTTGAGCTTAACCCCTGCTCTGGATAGAGGGACTGGTATGCTAATCTATGGACTGTTCAGGAGTTATGGACAGCTATCCAATTAAAAGATTTAATATAGTCTTGTTCCAAAACCCAAGACCATGCCTTTAGCCTCACCACAATCCACCACAGCACACGCTACCTTTGTTCTCAGTGTTCGAAGTTCATCCATGCCTTCTTTAAATGTTCTCTTCAAGTCTTCAAGTTCTTTTATTTTTGCATGATGCACCTTTTTAAAGAGTAAGAAGCTCCTTGAGAAATGTAAATGGCAGTAACAGCTCCTGGGATGTCAAAAAAAATCTAGGCCAATGCAGGCCACCACAACTGCTGAGATAGCTGAGGCAGAACAAGTACCCTGAAGGTTTGTTTTACATCAAAAACAAAGCACAGTCTAAAAGCCTCTTTGTTCTCAGAAGAACAGGGAACAGACGTGAGATTACACACAAATCTATGCCACGAAACAGCACCTGGGGAAAGTTCTAGGCAAACTGGTTGACTCTGAAGATGGTGTATGCACACGAGCTGTGAGAAGGTATTAAGAGAGAATTTAGCTTTAGGGCTAGAACATCTCTACACAGAAAAGAGGCTGTTCACTGTCTCTCCTTCCCACACAATCTGGCAAAACACAGGTCAGAAATGGCTACTTATAATCCAAATTTGTGCCCTATATTACAGCAACATTCGTGCTTATAAATACAAGAGCAGTTACTTTATCATCATTAAATCCTACTCCTCATATTGCTTTGTTTCTAACAAGTGAATCCAAGGCAATATCTAAAAATATCCCAGCAGATACCTGGGATGTAATATTAGGCTAAAAAGAAAAAAGTTTGGCACAAACTGTAAGCAGATTCAAATAAGGTTCTCAACATAAAAATGCATGCCATTCTTAACCACAAAGTTGCCAACTGTGTTGTCTCCACACAGCACATATTTACCTCCAAGTGATCAGACTTCTCCTGAATTTGTTTCTCTAGTTCCCCTTTAGTTACTCGGAGTTTTGCATCCAATTCATTTGATTTAATTTCTTCTGACTCCTAAAAGGATGGAAAAAATTTAAGTACAGTTTGACATCCTCCTTTCCAGTTTTATGAGCACACAGGCAACTTTTCACATTGCTGAAGTATTTTGTGTAAGTCCATATCTAATAATGCAGAACATACCAACATCAACCCCAACACTGCATGCCAAGTAAGAAAAATATTTGTCTTTTCTATTAAACGATCTTCCAAGTAAAGAAATCAGTGACTAGTCATCTCAGCTTTGTAGCTCGCATAGGATAATTCTTCCTTGCTACAGCTTAAGAAAGAAAGGAAGGAAAAAGCTCAGGTGCTGAACTAAACTAATTTCACCTCCTGAAAAAAATGTGCCTACTTGATAGGTTTTTATCATTTCTTGACAGTTTTTCCTTATCTGGTCTGCTTCTTCCTTTGCTTCAGTTAATTTTGTCGTTGCATCTTTGAGGCGCTCTTTGGTATCCTACAAAAGCAGTAACAAATATTGGATTAAACCTATTTATCTAATCTAGGAAAAGCATTTCTCGTAATAAATGTTTCCTACTTCAGTCCAGAGAGAATTAACAACAAAAAAATGTCCAGCATATTTTTCCTCTTGTTTCCATTTAACTATTACTTTATTCAACTTCATTTGTTCCAATACTGAGAGGATAACAAAAGTATCTCTTGGTTACGTGCCAGGCATATTTTCAGACGATAAATTTAACTCTTACCACGTGACAACTAAAGAAGATGATAGTTAAATTGTACAAATCCCCTCCCTCAAATTAAGAGTTGATCACCAGATTGAACATAAGTGCTTCCCATACAGCCTTTCAACATTTCTGACTTTTGCTGCAAGTATTCAAATCAAACAAAAACCACTCAGAAATAAGATTTTAATGCTATATTGCAAAGTAAACAGTATAACAATTTCTCAGACTATGTTTTTATGTCATGGTATCAGTACTTCACTAACCTTATGTGAATCCATTTCTGTTTTCAATTTGTTCTGAGCCCATTTTACTTTGATAACATGAGAATTAATTTCTTCTTTCAGTTTTTCTATTTCTCTGTTGAGTCGAGTGGCTTCACCATCCTGAGAAGATTTCACAGATTTCATTTTATGGATTTAAATCATCCTGTGCTTCTATAACAAGACTCCTGCTCAAGAGTCAAATGCACGGTGGTTTTTCTTCCTTAACATCTGGATTTTACAAAAGCACGCTCATGCTTGAGGGTGCTCAATAATGCTTTAGTCCATAATTCAGTGGAAACAAAAAATTACTGCTCTGATTTGAACAGCAAGGTAAGGCAGCATTATTAATGTTACATATCTGGTAAAAGGCAAAGTGTAGTCTAGAGTTCTAGCTAAAATAAGTACCTCCTGGGTAAGCTGCACATTCCTCTTTTGGTTCTTTTTTTGGCAAAAGGATGAGAAAACATAGGTTCAAAGTGGTCAAGCCATATAGTATACAAGGCTACAGACAGAAATTGTGCCGCCAATGGAATGGTATTAACCAATCCTACAGGTATAGACTGGTGTGAGCACTGACAGCAACACAAATCAAATCTGACAGCAAGTCAAATCACAAACCTGCAGAATGAATAGATGTTAACAGAAGCACACTGCTGGCATAACCTTCTATGACAGTATCCACAGAACAATGAATTAAGTTTAATTTCCAAACTGTATTTCTAAAGTAATAGGTTCATCTTATCAAAACAGTTTAAAGCAGTACCATATGAGGGCAGTACAAGTCCTGCAATACTCTAGTTCAGTCCTCAGGAGTTATGAACATGTTAAGAGTATGCTAAGTGTTGTGTAGGAAACCTGAAGTCATGCTCCCACTTCCTGTTCATGTGAGAGGCAACAGTGATTTTGTTTCAGAAGCACAACTTTTAGGATTTTTATTAAGATGTACTTTTCTGATCCTTCTGTGCATATTACAATTGCTCAGAAGAGGCCCAAATCAAAGTTTGAAACCTATTAATTTATCAATTTTTGGATCTTTCATGTGAAATAAAATTGTGAGACACAGCTGTGAAGCACATAATAAAAGATATGGACAATTTAAAAGGCTGATGGGTTTTCTATCTGGCTTCTGAAAAAGAATGGCAAATTTTTGGAATTGAGCCTGAAAAATCCTATTGCTTTACTACCAATTTTTAGAACAAAAGAGAAAACATAAAGTGAAGACAGAAAACAGCAAAAAATACTGCAATAATTTAATGCCATTACAACCTTAAAAAAAAATCCAAGCAAGTTGGAAATTCCCTCAAAATCCAGGCATCTGCAACAATCAACCTTTTCAATTTTGTCGAAAAACCCCTAATGTTTCCCAAACTTATATTCAGGGAAATATTACAAGGAACTTCAAAGAGATGACAGTGAGAACTCAGTAACTTCTTCCCTTTTCTTTGGAGGAAAAGGGGTTTTCATAGCTATGCAGCAACCTCAAATGAAAACAGGTTTCTTTCACCAAGTCCAATAGCAAACAAGCAATAAGGTTGTTCTGAACACGCTTTAATGATTCACTCAAGTCATACAGCAACACTTAAAGTACCTTCGTTTCATAGAGCTGGTGCAATCTTCCTTTTTCCTGAGAAAGTTGTTTGATTTTATTAGTATGCTTTTCTATTTCTTTGTTTGCATCTCTCACTCGTCTCTCAAGTATCTCCTTTTCCTTTCGGAGGTCAAGTGACTCCTTCTCCCCTCGGACATATTTCATCACCATTGTTTCCTTCTCATGGCGTGCTTCTTCACATTTCTTGTTTGCCTGGAAAAAAGATATGGGAATGAATCAATCTTGTACTTCATAGTTGGCACTTCTAAGACACTACTGGCTATTTTCAGTATTGCACTATAGTAGCATAGCAAAGTATGACTCAAAAGCTCCAGTTCTGCAAAGACTAACACTAGATCCACTTAAGTACTGAACTACTAATACTTGTAACAGTAAATATCTTAAGCAGCTGCAGCTTCACAGCTAAACATCTCAAATGTGCTATCAATATACCAGTAATTTGGAATAGAATTTGTTTCAAAAGGAAAGAAGTTTATCTGATATGTTTTAATAACAAAATGATTTTGCAGACACCCAGTACCTGCCCTCTGTCTTCCCTAAACCACAATTTGCACAATTGCACAATTATTATCCAGTGACTTATTTTTCAGATAGCTTACTTTCAGTGGCTTATTTTTATAGATGCCTCCTGCCTCAGTAATAACAAATTCTGCTTAAAAAAATAAATCAGACATTGAGCTTTAAAAATCATACACTGGAGAAAATACTTCGCATAACATCATATTAATAAGGAAAAAAAACCATCTCAGCACTCCATAATACATGAGACAAGAGCTTTGTGCTGGAGATGAGAACAACACTGATTTTGTGATAGCCTGTCTGAAAAAAGCTACTGCCAGCTTTTATCCCCTTTTGAATCAGGATGAGAAAGGATAACGAGATCTCCTTGTGGGCTGAACTGCATACATATAAACACACACATTAAAAAGACTTACAGGGCTCTCTAGAATGTTAACAGATACTTAGAAATTCACTGATGCCAGTTTTCAAAAATGCATATAACTGCAGGGCTAGTAGCTCCAATTCTGTAAAGTTTTCCTTATCTACTGATCTAACACCCAAGGCTACCTGTTTCCTACAAGAACCAAGTTTGTTCATGAGATGTTCAATAATTAAAGGTTTACCATATTACCTGTTCCATTCGAAAGGCCATCTCTTTATGCAACTGCTGAATAGCATTTTTGGCTGCTGCATCCTGAGTTAAAAGTTTGTCTTTACTAGCCTTCACTTCTTTATTAAGCTCTTCCATTCTTGCTTCCAGCTAAAAGGCAACATTATGATATAATTACAATGAAAATAAGACTTTGATCATGTTTTGTACAGGCAGGAAAATTTCGTTAAAAAAACAGATGCTTCAACAGTTATTTACACTGTATTTTACACTTGTCAAGCAGCAACTATCCATCTAGCTTTGCATCACAGTACAAGCATGAAAGATGTCAATCCTCATTTTCAGTGAGACTGAAGATGCATCAAACCAAGTAAGATACGAGGCACAGTGATTTACTACACAAAACAGTAGATTGACAGAAAATGCTGAGGTGCCAGAGCAGAGCTGGCTGCTCTCTGAAGTTGTTTCACTTTCCACCTTTTTATTGCTGTCTTTGTGCCATATCCTCCACTGTGACAGCAAAGTAGTCATCCATTCATACTGGACTGGACTGGGAATCAACTCATTGAAAAATAGCTCTGCAAATAAAGGGGTGTTTTCTCATTATGGTAGCACTTTTTTTTGGCTGCCTACTGAACCAAATCAGAGACTTGTTCCAGCTGAAGAATTATTACCCCTGTTCAACTGGATGGCTCACTGCACAGCAATGCAAGCCCCATGCAAGTAGCAGGAGCACTAGCACAAGAGCAAGTGGTGGCTACATAAGCTGTAATCCTGCCCAAAAGTTTTTCAAATTTTGCCTTAATGACTATCCTCTTGTTTCAGGGAAAGCCAGTTCACCAAGGTTAGGGTTCTTTCGGTTTTAGCAGAGTGGGTTGGGTATAAAAAAGTACAAGATCTCAGGGTCACTATCTTACGTGTTTGTGCAATTCCAGACTGCTACACAAAAGCCAAGAACAACCTAAAATGCTTCTCTTAGCAGACAATGCATTGAACACATCATGTTCAGCTTTGCAAATGGATCACTGCCCACATGATAAAAAAGTTTTACACACATGAGCATGCACATACAGTTTGCTTACAGTTGTGAGTGCAGTCAAGCTTTCATTTGCTTGAAAGCTACCAGGAAATATTAATTCAGAAATTGTAACGATACAACACTCACATCAAAAATGAAAAAACTCAAAGTGTTTCACTTTGTGTTAACTTACAGCTCCAGGTGCTGTCTGACTACAATATAAAGTATTACACTCCAAACTGCTATTTTCTGAAATGACTTGCAAGCATGTAGTATCATAGATCCTACTTATCTGATCAGAAAGAAAACCAAACTCCCTCATATATATATTTTTTTCCAGAATGGGATAAAGCAACTGATGCATGATATAGCTTCATGAAATCATATTGTGCTATCACAGAAATATAGACAAGAGAGAACAAGTAAGTTGCTCATTTTCATCTATTCAGGCATATGCAATTTCAATTTGCAGCTTAAAAAGGAGACTTTTCAATTTCACTTTCAATCACATCATGGATTTCCATCTTCTAAATACATAAATACATTTCTCTGGAGCTCCACAAGCCTGACAAGCGGCTTTGAGAACAACTTTTGTGCAATGCAGACATTAACAAAGAAACTTGACAACTAGGGTAGGATCACCAGCACTTTGCCAAACAAAAATCAGTATTTTAAACGCTATCTCTTGCCAGATTTCTAAGATCTAATCTGTGATCAATTTATAAAAGCTGTCCAACCAACTGTAGAATCATAGTAGATATCTCTAACAGACAAGCAGCAATATCTGATGTGGTATCTTTTCTTCCCACAGTAAAATCAGCCCACACTAATGCACACTGTGTTCTGTGGTCAGTCACAGTTCTAAGAATGCCCTGGGGAAATGCCTGTATAGTAACCAATAATACCAAAATGATGTGCAAGATCACAGTTAACAAGCTCTGCTCTTTATACAGATTCCATGTGTTGTTGATGTTTAACAACTGTGACTACACTCCCATCCATTTCTATCAGTCAATGCAGGATTTAATGGAAGATAAAGAACAAATTAAGAATATCCTTTTTATGTCTGCTTAGAAGAAACAAATCCTCCTATCAGGATAAAAGACTGAACAGATCTTCAACAGACACCATCTCCTGCAGGAGGCCAAGGTACACAAAATCCACCTACCAGGGCAAATCACGAGACAGAGACCTTCTTGACTGGAAGAGAGGCTTCCAAATACAGAACACTGAAGCACTGTGAACCTACAAAGTCGGTTTATCCAAAGACACTTTAAGCCAATGAATATTTCTTGGAATGGAAGAGCAGATTTATCTTCTCAAAAAGCTTATAATAATCATCATCATCACAGACATCCCTTCTCTGTGCCTCCAAGGCTGTCGAGTTACTATTGATGCTGTTTAAGATCATGTATATATGAAATACTAACCAGGACTTCTGTTTTGTTATCTGTACCTGTTTAATAATGTTGAGGTGCTGCTTTTCTGTTTCTGTTCGTTTTTTCAATTCATCTTTTAAGTTGTCCTTTTCTGAGCAAATTTCCAATATCAGTTCTTGATGTTTTTTATTTTCTTTAATCAATCTGTAAAGAAAAAAGAAATTAATACAAAGTACACCAGTACTAGGATTTTTGGTTGGCTTTCATTTTGAGATATATGGGGTTTGCTCACTGGTCTGCAAATTTTATTGAGAGTTGCAACCAGGAACACTAATAAAATCAACAACAGCCTAACAAAAAAATGAACAAGAATTATGTTGTGCATGTGAAACTCCAAGCCAGTAAGCACTATCTTTCTTCTGAGGAAACTATTCATTTCCAGCATTTTAGGGCTGCTACAATGACATTAAATATTTGGTACCAGAATTGTGCATGTTAATAATTTTAAGATACTTGCAAGACAGTTAACTTCCAGTCAGATAGCTCTGCCATTCAAATGCCTGAACACACAGACACTGTATTAGTTTCAGGGATTGCTCAGAGTAGCCCTTGAAGTTCACAGCCTTGTAAGAAACAGAAATCGAATTTTTTAAGCCCTAAGTAGGTACAGAACTACAAGAGTGTCTGTGCTCATGCTCCTCAAAGTTCAGTTTTTTAGCAATAGTCTGTTCCTTTGCAGCTCAGCTGTTTGAAGCCCGAGTTGAAGCTGAAATGTACTTAGTTTGACCTTCTAGCAGGGCAACAGAGGATAGTTACAAATAAAACTCAAAAGTTACATTGTCAGAACTGCTGAATAAACAGAGGCTCAAATATTTGAAGGTACAGTTAGATGCATGAATTCATGGGAGGCATGCATTTACCTTTACACATACATTTCCATCTTTATCTCCCCTTCTCTGAAAAAACTCTTAAAAAAAAATCTCTCTAATGAACTAGTCTCCTGAATCACAAGCAGTGAAAGACAGCTTAGCACTTCTAATCTGCTTTTTAATCTATTAATGAATATTCCAGGATTACAAATCCTTAATTCACTCAATTGCTCCACATCTTAGATCTGATCACAGGAGACAACTGGACTATTTCCAGAGCAATGTTACCAGAAATTCTACCGATCATAAACTACGAGACAAAAAACATCCCAACCCAGAATGCCCTTTGGACCAAACAAAGTGTTTCACTGCAGTTTAATGTTCTTGAGGTGAGTCTCCAAGAGTCAAAGAGGTGCAGCTGTCAGCAAAAAAAAGAGACTCAAGACATGTTTATAGAAGAAATTTTCTGTGTTTACATAATATACGAATATATCTATACAAACATTTCTGTCTAAGAAAGTAACTGGTCCCTGGCCAAAAACACTGACCTGCCTTTGAAATTACTGTAAACAAGTAAACCCCAAACAACTATCATCTCCTGGAATTACAACCATCCACTTCAGAATTCCCCTCCTCCTCCTCCATAATTACTGAACATCTAATTATGCTTTCTCGAGCTTTCCTGTCATCAACTGACTTTCCTCACACAATTTCTGTCAGAGGTTGAGAGAACACTATCCCTGCTGGGCATCTCTCCCTCTGCCTGGTTTCCCTCTCTTTGATGTCCTTCCACACCATGGTATCAGTATGCCTTATATGAAGAATAGGACACTCATTTCCAGCTCTGTAGGAATAAATTTGAAGTTAGAGGCTACGTTTCGCTAGCAAAAAACATTTCTAAAGGGGCAACACTGATTATGAAACAAGAAGTCGGGGATCAAGAAATTA
This sequence comes from Colius striatus, assembly GCF_028858725.1. Classification (NCBI taxonomy): domain Eukaryota; kingdom Metazoa; phylum Chordata; class Aves; order Coliiformes; family Coliidae; genus Colius; species Colius striatus. Next base: position 30,525,281 of record NC_084766.1, read on the forward strand.
ACTGGGTTTTGATGAACAGAAATATTCCCCATGCTGTACACTGCCTGGTAAACTATTAAGCCCAGTTTACTATAGCAAAGTTTATAAACTACGCATTCAAAAGTCTTCCTAAGACAATAGTTTATCTATATATGACATTTCCAATTCAAAGAATATCTCTCAAGAGATGAGCAGCTTCTGTGGATTATGGCAGGAGACTGAATACTATTTGAAAAAGAAATAAGCAATTTAAAAATCATAAATAAAATGCACCTTGCAGGAGTCAGTAATTAGAGAGATTCAATTCTCCAAAGACATGTATGGACTGAATGATTCCTGGGCTATTTTTATATCACCGTTACCTTTACTGTATTTAAGTAATTCTAGACATTGGCAGGCTATTCAACTGAACATCTGGCTATTCGGTTCTTGCCAAATCCCACAAGAAGCACACATTTTTATTTATGAGTACACACCACAACTAAAAATAATTCCTCACTTAAAGAACATACTTTAAAAAGCTTATTAACTGCCCTTATAACAACTCACAAGAGATTACTTGTTTCATACCACAATGTCCATACCACAATGTCATATGAAGCTGCACACAACATCCAACTGGAATTGTTCAGTACACACCTCGCATTGTGTGAGCACACTGAAATACTCACTTTTTTATAGTTTGTTCTTGCTCCAGGTATTTATCTTGCACACATTTTTCAAACACAGCCAAGGCATGTTCACCCTTTCGCATTCCATTGGGGGATTTTCGTTCCTTTGAAAAATCTGTAGATAAGAGTTCAGACTCTATTTCCTTTAGCAAATCCTCCTGTGAGGAAGTCTGATGTATTGTGGAAATGAGCTTCTTTGTGCAGTCTGTGTCGTAAGGGCTTTCCGAATAGATTTTATCACTCGATTTTTTCACAAAGCCAGGCTCCTCCCTTAGCTCCTGTAATAACTCCATTAGTGATTGTTCTGTCTGATTAGTTTTTGGATCTTGTCCTTCAAATTCTTCATTAGATAAATGGTCTGGGTTTGGGGAGCCTTCTGTCTTTCTTTCAGAGCAGGTACTGGCACAGCAATCTGCCCCTACAGATTGCTGCTCCTGACTTTCTGCCAAAGGCCCATTGCTGCTTATGCCAATAACTGTTGAATCCTGGTCTGAGGGCAACAACCTCGATTCCTTTTCCAAGACGTCAGCATCGACCCCAGTATCACTAATGCTTGAGCAGTCCTTTATTCCAGATGTTTTATCAGACTTCTCGTTACCTGGGGACTTGAATGAGGCACCACCTAACAGATTAACTGGCTCCACCGTGTTTTGCATTTCTGGTGAATACTCCTCCATCATTTTCCTTTGCAAATCTACAAGTAGAATTCACATTACACAATGTATTATATTAAAAATCAATATGAAAAAAGGTTGAGAGCAGAGAAAGGAAAGGCTACTGAAAAGTAAAGTCAAAGTAAAGTTCAAAGAGCAAAGATAATTTGAAGAACTTCCAGCTTGACTTTTAGGCAAATGATTCAATATAAGTTTTTCTAAAAGGTGATAAATCAAGAACAACAAACAGGAAGTAGTGAGAGAGAAATGTCAAGAGACTAAAGAACCCCCCAGCATTAAAACTAAGAATTAGAATTAACTCTTTTTAGAATTAAGAAATCTATCATTTAAATCCAAAGCAAATCCAAGTAATCACCTGTGAAAAACACTTCAGATATAAAATAACAACAAAAACAATTTATAGCCTTCAGCTTTTACTTTCCTATATATGATTTGAAAGCAACCATAGGTCTTGACTTACTCATTTTTACAGTATAGGGTGACTCCCTCATCCAGCCAGAATATTCAGCTTCCTTACTGTCTCATCTTCACTCACCACCCATACAGCCAAATGTATCTCTACCCAGCAACCTAAACGAAGGGGCTGGGTGAGGATGGGGATGTGATTCTCTTTTCCCCATCTGCTTTTAAGCAGTCAAAATCTCTTGCTGGCAGAGCACAGATGGTGGCAGATTTGCCCTCTCAGAAAGAAGCTTGCAGAGCAAACATTTGAGGAATTGAAAAGCTATGCAGAAAGCGTCCTACAGGAAGGACACCACATTGAGATTGAAATAGCTAGACTACTTATGGAAGAGCCTGGGTATAATGCTGTATCTTCTTTTTCAGCAATCCCAGATGGTCAAGTGTCTGGAAAGACTGCTGGCATTTTTAACAAGCACAAGAAGCCCTTATACCATCTCCATTAGGAGAAATTAATGACAACAGTCATAACTTTTAGATGCAACCCTACTCCCCAATACTGGATAAATTAAGACTATTTAAAAATAAGGCATTTTTTTTTCATTTCTAAATTCAACTCTGCTAATCCAACAATTATCTCAGAGGAAGCAGTAACCTTGCCATCTTGAAACATCAAGTTTTGTTTACATATTCACTTTCTCGTTTGTTTAGCTTTCTCTCACACAGAGACTTTCAGCTACATGCTTCAGGCCCTACACTTTGACTCAGTCTCAAGTGAAATCCTTTGTGCTTCTTGGCTCCACTCCTCCAGAGGCCTGACTTATTCACCAACACTTAGCATTGAGGCTTGCATTGTTAAAACAGAGAGATACAGGAACTGCATTAGGGATGTGACTAATTGCTACCACAATCATCTTTCACTATTAGGTATAAAAATCAGATAAGAGGGGAAAAAAAAGCAGTAGCCTCAGCTATTTCTACCAGGAAATACTATCAAACAAAAACCCTACCACTAGCACCTGAAACCAACAGTTGGGCTACAACTGTCAGTTAATCAATAAGAGGAAAGCATAATCAAAGCTCAGCATAAGGCTGAAAGTACAAAAGGAAACATGTCACAACTGGACCAGAGTCACAGTCATCAAATGAAAATTACAGATTTTTAAGTAACAAAAAACTGACTTTCCTTTGTGCTTTCAAAGCAAAAAAATTTCAATGCTACAGTGCAGTACAAATCAATAGAATTCAGAAAGGAAATGGTAAGGAAAACGACGAGTGAGAATAGACATGGTGAATGTGAGAGTTTACATACAAAGTGAAACTTTTACAAGGACTCCCGACTTTACAAACAGATCTTATCTGCCACTAAGAAAATCTTTCCTTCAAATGATTTACGCTTAGGTCATCATTGGAGACAATAAATCCCTGCATTTGGTTTGTGCAGCCAAAACAATTGCTCTTTTAATATCTATCTACTTTTTGATAACTTCTGCTAGTAATGGAAGTTCACAATGTACTACACTGATATTCTAAAATTAAGCAAAAGAGAAACAACCCCCATTGATGATCTCAATCTGCAAGCAAAGAGAACCAACATAACTAGGAAAAAGCATTCAGTCTGATAGAGACTGGTTCATTTACTACACATCAATAAATGTAAGAGAATTATGTTTAGATCAGAGGAAAAAAAATCACCTTCTAATATCTGTTCCCTCTTATCACAGTTTATAATCTACAACTCAGCTGTACACAGATTTTATTAGCATAAAGCTGAGGCACCATCCTTTTCTATAGCAATTACTCTAGTCTAAGTTCTTGCTACTACTTTCTCTGGAATGATCAGAGGGTTTTATTGTCATTTTAAGCCTTCTCTAAAGTGTTATAAAACTTCCCAAAATGTGCAGCTGTTTGATGTGTTACTGCCTCAGAGCCACTCACTATTGCCCAGCTGCTGCAGTTCACTCCCACAAGATGAGCTTCCGTGTTTGTTGTTACGCCTAATGTTTCCAGTCAAACGGGATTGTATTTCTCTTCATGTCATAGAATGGTAGGGATTGGAAGGAAACTGCCCTGTTAAGACAGTTCATTGGGAAGGAAACTGAGTTTTCATCTTACTGTGTTACTTCCTTCTGTCAGTAAAACTGAGAGTTAGTATTAGAATGACTAATCTATGTGGAAGCAGAAATACAAAGATTTGCATAACTCAGGTGCAGAGCAATAAACTGGCACCAATTCCCTATCTGTAATATCTTACACTTCATATTCATCATGAATAAAGCCTAGGTTTGTATCAAACACATGAGGAATTCGAATAGTAACTACACAAATTGGTTAAAGCATGAAAAGTAAATGATGATGACTCAGTGTTCCCTGCAGACATATTCTAATTTTCAATGACACCCAGAATATAATTTACCACATTAACTTCCCAGTCTTTCTGATTCCAATACACAGGATTGGAATTTATCTGAAATATATCTGAATCTGTTCATGATCTACACACATTTTTTCCCCCCTATCACCACTGGATAGCACCAGCTTTCATGTTCTCAATTATTAACTTCTAAATAGAAATAAAACTTAAAATAAATTGTGATCCTATAACAAATCGTTCACGTTGTAAATAGCCAGATAAAGAAATCACGAGAAGCAATGCAAATTTATCTTGATATTCAAATGTCTCTTAAACACCCACATTTTTTGTGCCTACCGCAGGCAAATTAACATAACAGGCACCTTCTTTATAAGGGCAGAGACAGAAAACTGCAGTAACAATAATACTAAAGAAAAGGCTTGTACTTTGGAAGCAAAAGGTATTGTGTGAAAGTAGTTTAAAACAATCAACACTTCCAGTCTAGTAGTAGCTAGTTGAAACGAAATATGCTAATATTTGACTGTTTCACGTGTAACATACAGAAGTCCAAGATAATATTTGGACAACAGGTAAGTATTTAAAAGCATCTCCATACCCTTCCAGGTTTCACATCTATCTTTTATTATCCTACCTGTCCTTGCAAGTGACTGTTCCAAAATCAGGGACATACTAAGGTTAGGCTATCACTCTCTTACAAAATAATGCATTAAAAAACCAAAATAGCTTACTGTCTTTTATTATGTCCTGAAAAGATGTCAAAAACAATCAAAAAAAGGCAAACCCTGACCCAAGCAGACAAACTCCTTTGTGTAATGCATCAGACATCAACGTTGCTTATGCATCAGACAAACATATAGTCTGCTGAATGAGAGCAAAGTGACAGCTAAGCACTGACTGACCACCTAGCTCTGTTTTGCAAGCTTCTACCTTCAGCTGCTTCCTCTGCTTCTTCCTCAGAACTAATCATCATCTAAACATCATGGCAAGTACCTTGTTCCTCAGTCCCACCACGTGATGCCTGCCTCACCCTCACAGGGTATGTCCGTTCTGCCACAAGAAACCATAATCACTACGAGGTCAACGCGTTTTTGTGATTAGCCCAGCCCAAGCTTGCCTGCCTGCATACCTTGAATAACTAGCCACCTCCTGAGACTGCCAAACATATAGTGTGGTATGTGGACAGCCTTCTGTCACTGAAGTGTCACACTTTTCAGCTGCTGTGACAGGACTCTTAGCACTCATTCAACTGGTTTGACCAGTCCTCCTCCTCTTAACAGCTCACAATTAGTTTGACAGTCTATTACCCCTCTCCTGTGCCCCTATTCCAAAGCATCTGTGTTTCCCCACAATGCACCAACAGAAAGCAAAGCCAGTGGAAATGTATGAATTCAAAACCTGATATGCCAGTAGTAGAGAATGAGGAACAATGAGAAACACAATACAGCTCAGCCGAGGTTGCTCTACAGCAATAGCTGTTTGCACAAGCAAACAAAACACCTCTGTGCATAGATGCATCAAAATATGGACAAGTTTTACCCTCCAAAACCAAAATGCTGTCTTTTTTTTTTTATTAGACACTTTCTCATCATACAGGTGTTCTTCAAAGAAGTGGGGAGCATACATACTTTTCCTCATCTTGTTGTATTCAGGAACATTCAGTTTAAATCTGCATCAGCACGAATTATGTCCATTTTTAATATTTCATTAGTACTTGGGGAAGTAGTTAAGTTGCAGATTTTTTTTTCATTCACTTTCTTTATTACATGATAGAAACATCCTCTCTTTGCTGATCAAACGATAAAAATAAGAACAAATGTGACAATCATTCACTTAAGCTCTTCAATAAAATATCTGATACAATCCAAGTATTGATTATGTAGGCAGAACATTTAAAACTGTGATACAAGGTCCTGTAAAATGCTACTTTCAGTAGCAGTTACCTTAAGTGTCTGTTCATCCCTAGCCTCAAGGGCTATTGATAACTATGAAGTTATGAACATACAAAAAAAATCTTGCAGAACCATTGCATACATAAAGGTAAAACTTGCAGATGCACAATAAGTACAAGCTAGTGTAATTCATCTGCATATTTCTATTTACATTCAATTATCTGAAAGTAATCCATCTCAAACCTTAAAAATGCTTAAAAATTAAGTCAAATAATGTTGAACAGTTATTTTTAACACTACAGATCCCCTCTGCAAACAGTATGCAAGGCAAAGGTCTTAACTTGTTCTATTACATCAATCTACCCAGTGGACAGTCACGAGTCCATGCACCATTGGCCTGGAGAAAAGCATTTTCTCCAACAGTCAATCCTCCCTTTCTTTTGCTGAAAAGCACACATACTTTCTTACTCTTCGAGGAAGCTGTAGACACTCCCATGCCTTGGCTGTCCATTAGGTTATACACTATACCAGTTGAAAATCTTCCCCCCATTCCAGTACTACTAATTCCCAGTCACTTGTAATTCATGATGAAAGCAATTTCCTGTATGCTTCCTACTACCTGCACAGATCTTATTAGGAACACAGCCTTTCCCAGCTATAGAGTGCTACTAGATTATTACAGGCATGCACTGAGAATCTGCAACACTGTAATTCAATAGCATGCCATTTCAAACTGGCCATCTTTTCAATCTTCTTATGGAGCACAAACGTGATTCTTTTAAATCCCTGACTACAAAGGACTTTCCTAAGCAGATGCACTATTAATGCTAGCATTTAATGTCATAAAACAGGTAGCTGGCCCAAGCTATCAATACTTCTGATGTACATAGTAGAGAAGGAAGCGATGGCTTTACTTCAGCCAATTTTGAAATACACATGAAACGACAGCTAAAGAAATATATTATATGACAACTAGGAAGCATTTTCTGAGGTGTGGCTGTCTAGAAGAATTCACAAACAAGGCAAAAGAAGAGAAAGCCTGTGCCCTATCACCTAGTAACCATCACAATGGGGCTCTTTTACAATGAAGAGATTAAAGAATGACAGAAGTGTGTGCCTGGGGTGTTTCTGTAAGCAAACAGACTGACGGTCAAGGTCCTGAGAAATACAAATCACTGCTTTAAGAGAATAAAAAAAATAAGCCACAAAACTTAAACGTCCTGTAAAGAAAGAGACATAGAAGGGAAGAATGGAGTAATGCTTCACAAGTGTGTGCATATACAAAAACTTGTTCAAACCAGGGTGGATTTTGAAGCAAAGTGGATTGAGATAAGCATGCACAGAATCTTCTGAAAGGGGAGTAACAAGAAGTCAACATGGTAAATGCAGATCACTGGACACCAGACACATTCAACCATGCACTACACAACATAATGGTCAGTACTAGTCAATTATGTCAGTAACTTTCAAAAGAAAAAGGTGGTTTGCAACATCTTTGGGTAGATGTTTTTTGCTCATAGCTGTGCTCCTCAGACAGTTATTGTAGCAGTCACTGACGAAGAGGGAACCATCTACTCTCCAACAAGTATACATATAATCCACAAAACAGTGAAAACAGTTCTCACATCAGCTAACACTAGGTATGCTCTTCACCTCTAGATACGTAAAAAGCATCCAGACAGGTTTTATTTGTTATTAAATCTGCTCATTTTTAAACAGAAGTAGAATGTAAGTTGACAAAGCCATCTGCCTCCCTCTTCCATTTCGTATCTGACACAGCACAGTACCCAAGCTTCCCTTAAGTAATAAACCAAGTCTCAAAAAGACCCAATGCTGCAATACAGATGTGATGCATTTCAGAGAGTAGGTGCGGACAAGCAATGGGGTGATGAAGCACTCCATGGCTAATGGGCAGATGACTCTAGCAGGATCCTCCGTACCATGAGCAGGCCAGCCAAACAGCTAAGTGACAGGAAAAACAGTGACACCAAACACAAGCAGCTTGCATTCCCAAAAATGTCCTGAGCACTCTTATATAGATGTCACCTCAGCACTCAGAGTTGCACTGGCACTGCAGTCTGTGTGGTAAAACCACCTGGACAAGTTCCTGTGTGACCTACTCTAGGTGGTTCTGCTCTGACAGCAGGTGTCAGACTAGATGATCTCTTGAGGTCCCTTCCAACCATTAAGATTCTGTGATTCTGTGAAACAATGCATACCTCTAAACAAAGTACAACGTGTTATAAGAGAAAAACCTACCTAGAAAACAAGCCCCTTTGAAACTGCTTCAGTGCAATTCTCTCTACATTCTGATTTGCAATCTTTATTCCCTGGTTTGTTCTTGAATTGCACTAGACTAACTCAAAAAATTCGTGTTGCTACTCCTTACTTTGCTTTTCAAGTTAGCACCTCTTCAAGGTAAGCACCACTGGAAATTCATCTTAAAAATGTGAAGTAAACACCCTTCAGCAACAGTGTCCTCAACTGCTCTGTAATACTAATCAACCTTCCATATTGATTTTGGTTTCTGAACTCATGGCAAACTACAGTAAACTAAATTTCATTTCTCTTTGTTACTATGCAATTCAGTGTGCAACTTGCCCTGTCAGTTCCTGGAAGAAGTGATAATGCTTGCCCTTTGGCCAGCTGCTTATGAAGACAGCTAGAAAAGGAGTTTACTCTTAACATCCTCAACCTGCCTAGTGAAAGCAAATCAGTACTTCTTTTCCCTAATACTGGACTAGAAGACTTAAGCAGCACTATATAACTCAACCAGCTGTATATCCCAGTTGCCATGTTTCTGTTCTCTGTATCAGATTTTACAAACATTTCTGCTCCTCAGTGTCCTCCTCTCCAATTCAATCAAAAAAAAGCTCACTTGATTTATGGGTTTACATTTTTTTTTTTTTTTTTCTGCTAGCAGACCCCAATGTTGTGGGAGAAAGAAAGGAAAGAATAGCTTCGTTTTGATAGTGGAGGTGCCAGATACAGACACTTACAAATCATTTCAGTTCGGGAAAGGCTAAATTTAGGAAAGCAGACATATGGCTTGCTTATATATTTAGAAAGTTGTGAGTTTTATCTTTGTAAATGCAGGTGCTATATGAACAGCAAATTCTATATCCCATTTAAACCAGTTAGAAATGTAATGCCTTCATGATGATTGCCCTGTTTCTCCATCTGCAATTCTCTGAACACTGAAGCACCTGAAAGTGGAGATGGTCTAAATATGATGTCAGAAATTGTCTCCTCTATCTTTATTACTCTAGCTTTCCAATAGCTCTCCAAACATCAAGAGATCTGTTCACTGATACGTGTTACAACTGAAGACAGAAATACTATCAACTTAGTTGAGTAGCCTTACAAAGCTAATTCAATTATAACATTTTTTAAAAGTACACATCCACAAAAAGGCTACTAAAATAAAAATTCTAAGGTTTGCTTCACATGTAACTAAGGATTGAATCTTAAATCAGTAATACTGAGATGTATGTTTCCAAATGGAACCTTTTATCCTGACATGATTTTCAAAAATTCATATAAAAAAAAAAAAAGATCAGCAATGTCCTAAATCTATCCTGAGACAGCAGGTTCACACTGGTCCCTTGGAAACTGTGATTCAACAGGGTGATTTTAAAAAGGAGTAACAGGACACTGTAGTGTGCATGCAAAATCAATATGCAGTCCACCACTTAACTCTGCCTCCTAGTCACTCATGTTAGGCACGAGTATTATTAAATTCCAATCCACAGACGGGTTTTTACAAGTGGTTCATAATATTCAAGCAGAATCCCAACTTGGAAGCATCTCTCTTCATGTAAGCAGCTACTAAAGCTCGTGAAGCAAAGACAAATACATCACCTCAACAAAACTAAATGTATTATTTATATTTCAATAATGTGTTGGATCTTTCCCCCATCATTGCATTTTAAACTGAAAGCTCTGGTTCAGAGATTTTTTTTTATGGTGCCTCATATTTCAACTTGTGCATCTATGAAGTGACTTACGACTGAAGTTTCAACAGTTAAAGATCCTCTGATGTTCATCAAAAGACCCAAACAAAAGCAAGAAATGCACACCAGCAACACCTGAACAGTTCAACTACAGACCCACTTCCCTCTCACAGGTTTCTGGGCAACAAAAAGAGGGAATATGAGCGATTTAGCCAATCTTCAATTGCAAATTCAAGTGTTAACATGAGATGCAATATAATCCAGTATAAAGCTGGAAACTGAGTTTAACTCAAAGAGTTAATCAGGATTTTCTAACTGAGAAATACTGAAGAGAATTATAAAGATATTTAGAGATTTCTTGACAAGTCCCACGCATATGAAGCAACCAGCAACCAAAGTAAGACTTTAAGGAGTTACATGCAAAAACCTTCACAACTGCCGTAGCACTTACTAGGAAGACCATAATTTATTTGTCTGAATAGTTTGTTCCACAAATGACCGTTCCTCTCCTTTAAACATCATGCTACAAATGCTCTATTAGAAACACAATCTTAGATGAATCACAATAGAATAATAAGCACTTTCCGTTACCTTTAAACACATTATCCCAAGACAGTGACATTTAAGTAACCATTAACAATCAGACAATTGCTAGAATCACAGGAACTGCCACTTCATTCCAATTCAAGTTTCATTTCCAACCTCTTACACTCCAGTAAGAGGTGCAGCTCTAGGACAGTTTACATGCTAGCATATGTACAGCGACATTCCACCAAGACTGATAAAGTAATAACGGATTTGAGGGTACAATTGTTTTTTCCTTCTTACAGTTGTGTTTTTCATTGTAAAACCCAAGATGGATCTCTTCAGGAACTTCTCACATCTTTATTAGACAATATTCACTATCTGAGCAAACTAAAATGCTTTCCCAAGTCAGTGTCAATCTGTCATTGCACCAGAACTCTTGCTAAGATTTTCATGTGACAGTAACACTAAAAATAAAATGGAAGAGAAATTTTACAGTTTGTGTTACCAGTCAACTGTAGTGTAACCCTGGTAATACTTTTACCTAAAATAATCTGAGCAGACTGAACACATCTTTCTGCTTCACTTATTGAATTTTTGGGGTTTTTTTTCCTAAAGCAAAATTTCTTCACTACTGTCCGCTGCTCATCACACCAAGTAGCAAAACAAACCTTCCTGTTGTTTCCAATTAGTAGTCCACTTCTAAAAGATATCATGCAAACTACAGGTAACTACACAACAAACGGCTTTCCCAAACTAAGCATTATGCCACTAAATAATACTGCAAAAGAGGAAACTCAAATCCCAGAAAGAACTCTGTGTTCTACTGAAGTTTATAAAGAAACAAGGATTCAGCTAAAGAAGTTCTGCTTTACATGACAAGGTACAAAATGCAGCTCTAATGTGTACTAGTTGTGTAGAGAAACAAATCAAAGGTTTCAACTCAACCAAATAGGACTGGGATAGAAAAATTCACAAAACCAGGTAGATTACATAATCTAGTGTGAGATGGATAAACACAAATCCAGATGGACTGTTTGAAATGCATTTGGATACATCTCCACATGTAAAGGTAAGCAGAGCAGCAAGTCACACAAGTTTAGAAGTGATGAAACGTAACAAAAGGACATGAACTGGATAGGAAAGCATCACAACATCCAAGAAAAAAAAAAAACAAAAAAACAGAAAAAGAATTGCTCCAAGAAGAAATCAGGTTGATGACCACTGCCTACGTTCTACACAAAACAGAGGGTGGCCATGGTCTCACACACTGATGGCCTTCCTGTATTTACAGATTCTACTATACAGGAAACAAAAGAAACACACCTGACTCCCACCTACACTAGGTCTCCCAATATGAATTCACTTTTGCCCAAGACTGAATATAAGATGATGCCTTAGAGTACTGATTTATAAATAAGATTACTGGGATATCACCTCATACTGCTGAGAAGGAAGATGTTACCAAATGTGGTCTAATCTACACAGAAAAGCTTGAGGACTGCAATACAGCCAGGACATCTGTGACTCTCAGTAGAAGTGGAAAAGCTGGCTGTGTGTGTACTGAGCCACTGAGTCGTCTAATCCAGGCAGAACTTGATGCAGCTCCCTGATTCAGAGCACACAAAGACTTGCTTTGATGTACATGGTTGCAGGGAGGGGAGCGGAACAGAGCGTATACACAGTGAGTACTCTCAGTATTTCCTTGCTTTTAGCAGTTTATTACTTATCTCAATTATTTTTTAATCTGACTTTATATAAACACAGGTTGCACCCAGTGCCAAGGTGCAAAGCTCAGCATTACCATCAATTATTTTAACACAGTCAAGTACATTAGAAGGCAAAGTTTACCCAAACTTTATCTTTGTTCTTCTTTGCTTGTGTCACAAGTTAAGAGAGTTGAACGATATTTTATTGTATAGAACTCCTTCAAGGAATCACTAGATTTTCTACCAATCTCATGGAAGTGGTTAGTATTGTCATATTAACTCCAAAAACAGAGTCAAGTAACAGCACACCACCACGATAAAGTTCATCAGTTAAGGTTTAACCAGTTGGACTGGATCGGTTCCCAACACTCTCTTCCTACTGAGAGTGTTGGGTTTTTGTCAACCTAGTCCCAAGGCTGGAAGCTTATGTCTGAAGGAAAAACAATACACTAGCAACAACATTCTTTTACTATGATCTTCAAATGAGACTTGGATACTTAAAGATTGTAATCTTCTGATAGTAAAGCATCTTCAGCAGAGAAAAAAAACCTCTCATTCTTCCAAATAAAGAAAATCAGTCTTACCTACACCACTCAGCAACTTATGCGATAACCAGCATCAGTGCTACTGTAACCTTTCAGGATTTTAGCATCATGCTTTCAACTCTGCTTTTTCTTTTCCATTCAGACAACAATTTGCTTCTGAGGAGATTTTTCCCACCCTCACTCAACTTGCAGTAGCAGGGTCGTGGTCTAAATCTGAAGATAAGAATTACCTATAAGGTTTTAATACATTGCTTTTGGCAACAATAAAGTAAGTTCAGAACAAGCCAATGCAGGACTAAGTACAGTATATCGCCAACTACTGGAGCCTACATATTAACAAAAGTTGCAGACTACTGTATTTGCCCTAATAATGCTACTGCATCCAGAAAAGTGCTTGCTTTTTTCCTATAGTTCTTTAAAAGTTTCAGCTTCAGGAAATTCAATATAAGCCTTAGGTTGTGATAAGTAGCATCCCTGCTAATTAGGGCTAAAGAAACCATTCTCTGTATCTGGTTCTTCAATCCTTTCCTCAATGCTTTAAAATAGTGACTCTCACAATACTAAGAAACATCTGTCAACAATCCCAGATCAAGTCTTATAAGACAATGCAAAACACCGTTTTAAAGCCATGGAAAGAAACGGTGGTTGAAGAATGTTAGAAAAAGAAGAGGACTCAAAAGTAATCCAGAGTAAGTTTGTTTTTTTTCATAAAACTGATGACATTTCAAACTGAGTCTCTTGAAACACCTTCAGACTTTCAGTTTCTCATACTTGAAGAGCTTAACCAATGGCAACATAAGCTTTCATAGCAGTCCCTAACTACAGTGATTATGTTTCCTTATCAATGTAAAAATGTTTGGGTATTTTTTAGTTTATTTTGCTTGCAGCATTTTAACTTTTGAAAAGCTGTTGTGTAAGATAAAGCAAATCAGGAATAAAGACAGACTACCATATTTCTAATCTTACACAACAGATTTCAGTTCCACAATAGATCTTCCCCTGATCTGCACAGAGTCTCACTGGAAGTATACACGCATCATTCACCTGTGTAGCTCATTTTCCAGGACAAAAGCCAAAATCTGCAAGTCTACATCACAATCATCTCGCTGAAGTTGCAGTAAAGCTTCCCGCTTTCAATCCTATAAAGGGCAAGCAAATGCCATCTGCAAAAACAAGGGCATATACTCTACGGCAGCACTGCAGCCAGCTCTAAAAGCCTTCACAATAGTGTAACAATTACTGGGTTTTGTTATCTAATTATTTAACCATAGAGTGAAATCAACACACAACCAATCAAACAGGACAACCTAATTAATAACGTGGAACAGAAAGATGTCAAGAAACAAAGAGGCTACAAGCGAGCACAGTTGTTAGAGCTACCGGCTGAGGAAGTCCTGGCTCAGAAGGTGCTGCTAAGGTAGGACCTCACCCCCACGGACCTCAAGTCCCTCCGCCCCTCTCCTCCTTGCAGAGTCCCAGCCTCACCTGTCGCGACCTCCGTCGGACAAGCGCCCGCACCCGCAGACCCCCTCGCAGCGGCCACCGCGGCGCCAGGGCACCCGGAGGAAACCTTCTCCCGCCCCCGCGGCCCCTGCCAGGTCGGCGCGGCCCCGATTCCCCCGGGGTTAATCGCCTGCTGCCTCCGGCAGGCCGCAGGAGGCGGCCGAAGCGGTTCACCGGCACCGCCGCCCCCTCCCCGCGCCCGCTGCGCAGCGCCGAGCCGTCCCGTCCCGCCTCGCCCCCCTCAGGGAGCCGGGCAGCGCCCGCGGGGCTGAGGAGCGCTGCAGCAGCACCCACGCGCCCGCCCGCCTCTCCGCCCTCCGGCGCGGCCCCTCACCCGCTCGCTACGAGGCCAGCAGGGAAGGCGGCAGTTCCCCCATGGCGGCGGGACGCTCCGCCAGCCGCCGCCGTCCCGGCGAGCTGACACATCAACAAAGATGGCGGCAGCGGGCGGAGCTCCAGGCCCGGCACGGGGGCGGGCGGGGGCGGTCCCAGCCCCGCGGCCTGCCCGCAGTGGGCGCGCCCGGGACGGGCCGGCCCGGCGCGGGAGCGTCGTCTTCAGGCCAGGGGGCGAGTGGGCTGTGGGATGCCGTGGGCCTGTTGCGATGGGGCGAATGGCCGTTCACGCCAGCTGTCTCGACGAGCACGCCTTTTCTCCAAGTCTCACCTTGGCACTTCTTCAAAGGGAATCCCCCCAACACGTTGACAGAGGGCAGTCTGGTACAGGAGCCGGTGGGACATCTTTGTCCCTGGGGGTATCCCAGAGCCAGAAACTGCTCGCAGCATCCCGCGGTGACGGCCCGACCCTTCTCTCCGCCTTTTTCGCCCGTGTACTGCCGCTGTGTTCCCACAGTCTCTGCCAAAAGAGAGCTCACTGTGGGCAGGCTGAACGGAACCAAACGCAACACGAGCAGAAGGTGCTACAGCTCCAGGAACTGAGGTCGCTGAATTTCACACCTAAGATAACTTAGTGCATGTGTAGAAATATTACTTCACTCGGGATGGTTTCCCTTCTTTAAAGGCATAACTTTTCTGGGCAAGGGATCTGTGAGGCATTTCATGGCACTACCCAAAACCACAGCCCTGAGAAGCTGCCATTTAGGAATTCTTTAGCCCAACAGTTTTTTGAGAGATGGTCACAAAGACACCTCCTCATTTCACAAGATCAGTGCACAAAGAATGACTAATAGAGCTCTTCTAAGTAAAGAGCATCTCATCTGCCAGAATCAACCCTACACACAACATCAAAAGCCTCTGCACCCACCTGCGTCCAGCTTCAGTTAAAAAAAAAGATGTACAGAAAATGTTTTGGACATCAAAAGTCCACAGTACATTTCAGTGCTAGGTGCAGCAATTTGACCATGGAACACAAAGCTTTTTGGAACCCAGAGCACTACATAAGTGTCATTTTATTTACTAGAAAAAAAGGTTTTTTAAACTCCCACCTTAGCAGACAAGGGAGAACAGATGTATTTACTACAGAGATCAGGTAAGCATCAGCATCTTTCCTGCTAGAACTTCTTAAATATAGGAATAGAAAAGCAAGTTAAAACAATTGAATAATTTGAGTTGGAAGGAACTTCAGGAGTGTATCTAGTCCAATTCCCTCATCATGGCTGGGCTAATTTCGATGTTAGAACAGATTGCTCCTTTATCTTGTCTAATTTACTTTTACATACATATTAAAACCATACACATACCTATATGCTTCATACCTATAAAGTCCAGTTCATATATTAGATCTCTGAAAAGATGAGGTGCTGCATAAGCTTACTTACGAACATAAATTGGGAGCATTATTTGGGGGAAGATAATAGTCCCTCAGATAATTAAACATTAATATCCTATCCATCACTTCTAAAGCACCGAAGGAGTCAGATGAAAGCATGTCTTTAAAAATATTATTCAGGTGAGAGCATAAACTAGAGTAGGTTGTGAAGAGAACTTGTGGCCTCAGCTTTAATCTCCAGATATTATTTTGCAAGCAAAAATCTGGCCCTATCTTTGCTTACAGTATGCTGTACATTCCACATTGCTAAAAATACATTAAAAAAATCAGATGTAGGATACAGATAAGCAAAACTTGTCCATTTTCAGAAAGCAGTGCCATGCAATACTCACTTGCTAAATGCCATGCAGCCCAAATCTAAGTTTTCCTTTCTGGAATGCTTCCTTGCTGTTCCTATTTCTGTTTCGCAGAGGAGCAGCAAAGTTCACTCAGTCTCTCTGCTCTGTAACACTGTCACTTGAGAGCCCAAATGCCTCTCATTCAGTCTTCACTTTTAATGCAGAGACATCACTGTACCCTAGCTCCAGCTCCTTAACATTTCTGCTTCTGCTTTGCTGTATCCTTTGTCTGCAGTCCCACCAACATTAATCGTCTGTGGCTTGTCTGTCCCAACAGACCCCGCAGAATTTCAGTTGATTTTCACTGTTTATTTTGGACAATTATTTTTTTCAGCAGGACTGAAATCAGGTTAAGAATATTGAGCCAGAGTTCTTCCTTAAAGGCAGATAAAAATAACTTTTATGTACTCAGCTGGACTTCACACAGCTCTAGTCCCAGCATTGATGCCCAGATGGTTCTGCTTCTTATAATACCTGTCCCTAGGCCAAGTTTTCA
Organism: Colius striatus; assembly: GCF_028858725.1. Taxonomy (NCBI): domain Eukaryota; kingdom Metazoa; phylum Chordata; class Aves; order Coliiformes; family Coliidae; genus Colius; species Colius striatus. Next base: position 30,542,122 of record NC_084766.1, read on the forward strand.
TCTGAACAGTATCTCATTCCCAGGAGGCAGCCACAAATATCATGGGAATGATAATGACAGGATATAGAGAGAGCCCCTTCCCCAAACTGTCTGCATTCATATTAAATAAGAATGACCGAATGATGGCAACACTTTGCCAGATTTGGCATGTACAAATGCTGAGGAAGACAATTTCTGAGTGAGAGAACTTACCATCTGAAATACAGAGTCATACACAACAGCCTTCTCTTCTGCTGCAGACATAAGGTCTGCATTGCAGCGGCAGAAGCAGAATTTGGTCCATGTTTTCAAAAGGTTGTAGTTCTGGCTTCTGGCTTGTGCTTCATTAGCTCTGAAAGAAAAAAGTGTTCATGTAATTGCTCCATTTCCAGGTGATGTTGTTAATCATATATAGCATAGCTATATATTTGCATATATTTGCACACTGGAGAGGCTTACAATTCTATGCTTTCTCCTACAACTAAAAAAAAAATGTTAGCAACTCTACTTTAAGGGAGAACAAGAAGGCAGTTGAAACAGCAAATGTGCAGAACACCCACGTGCCTGTGGGACCACTGGATCTTGAAAGCTGTGGCTGGCATCACCAAAGAGGAGTTGGGAGTAGAGCCCAGGTTGCCTGACCCCCATCCTCTGCACTCCTCAGAAGGCTGGTGTAGTATAATGTAATCACTACAGGCTAATCTGATTCCTGCATTTCACAGCATGACAAGATTTTACTTCATATAAAGTTATTATTTTCTTCATTGGGAATCACTTTCATTGTCTAACTATTTTATTCTAAATAAGCAGAGTTTGCCAGAGGACTTCAGAGAGCACCATCCAAAAGCAGAGGAGCCTCATCTTCCTTCCATGTGCCATGTAGGGACAGCATCTCTGCTCAAGCTGCAGTCCCAAGGCAAAGGCTTTGCCACCACTATCACGTCTAATCTATGCACAGTAAATCCTAAGTGTGACTGTGATTATACAAGTGCTGTAAGTTATACCTGGGAAAACCTATTTTCATTTTGTATTGTTTGGACTGCCCTTTGTTCAGCATGTAGCACAGTGGTGTCCCAGATAGTTCCTAGGCGCTTAGATTCTACAAATTAGAGCTAATGACACCCTGGTACAGTTATTACAAAACCTAAATGTAGGCGAGCCCAAAGCTGTCACTAAAAACTGCAGGCAAGCCACATCAACCACCTGCAGTTCCTGTGATGTTGATCCTGATCAGCCTCCATGCTAACAGCACTCTCCCAGTTGCCTCTTGACACTCCTTCACATTTATCTTTTTCCACTGCTGCAGACAAACCTGGGGTTTTCATTTTCTTTTTTAGAATTAATTTTACTCCTGTTATTTCCTGCCCTTTCTTGTTGCAACACCCTGAGGCATGGAAAGTCCCAAATGACTGACACTGAAAAAACAAAAACAATGAAAACATTTGCCTTGTCACCATCATTCTTTGCAACTTCTAACAGCAAGAAAACTTTGTGCCAGTTCACATGCTGATAAAGTTCTGTCTCTAGTGGGATACTTGATTTTCCCTTTCATTGCACCCTGTCAACATACTTCCAGCACAGTCTACAGTGTTAATTAGTTTCATTTCAAGAGGCTGTTCAGAGTGGCAGCATTGTTTTGATTCAGCAGGCCCTGTGGATCAGAATGGCTAGCCAGCTAAATGTACTAGAAACCCAGCTATTTTAGAGCCACAAAGATAATAAAATCATTTTTTGGAGAGAGGCTTGAAAGACAGATAAGTATTTCTTCATGTCTCACTAGTATTTGTTCGTCTTAGGCTTGATGATGATTGGGCTAATCTTGGAGACAGAATAACAAGGTGCAGGGAGATAATGGAGGCTGTATGATCACAAATTGCCCTGTTTCCCCACAACCTCCTGTATGCAACTGTGCCTACTCTGATAAGAAACACTGGGCAATTTAGCAGGTGGGTTTACTGAAACTCCACCTAATCCTACGTAATTTCTCCTCCTGCTTTCAGAGTAGCCTCTGATACAGTCAGCTTCTGCTAAGATTGCTGCTGAGCTCTAGAGGTTCATTGGAGCCATGAGGGGTACTTCCTCTGCCTAAAATACCTGCAAAAACTCTACAAAAATTTGATGTTCTCTTTTCTTCTAAGAATGCTTTACAGGGAACAACAGTTTGGTAGACAGGACCCTAGACTTAGAAGATTTCGACTGAAAAGCTGTCACAAGCGGACTCTAAATGACTTTAAGGTTAAATAGCAGTGTTTCAGTTTCTTCTCTGTAAACAGAGATATTTGTTCTTTGCCCCATATAACTTGTAAGAATAAAATCCATTACTGATTTTATTCACTTTAATAATAATGACAACGGTATAGGCACTAAAATAGTCCAGATTCCTTTATTTTTGCTGAAATTTTAACTGTATAGCATTGAGAATACCTGAATAACTGCAGAAGTGTTGAGGATGAAGCATGTTTTCTCATGTAGGCAGGCACGTGAGAATGGGAAACAAGAAAAGGGGGAAAGAGAATAGGTTGGAAATGGGAGATGAAGTGAGTTATTTTCTAGGCTACAGGGGAAAGTTAAAATATTTTATAGTGAAAATTTACCAATTTCAGTCATGAAACATCATCATTCTTGTACTGATCTTACAGCCATCTCCTGAATTTGTATGAAACAACATTGTCTGATGTGTCCTAAGAAAATTTTCCATGTTACTGGAGAAATGACAGAAAGCAGCTATACACCTTCCCTGCTGCTGAACTATGAGCCTTTAACCCCAGATGTGGATATGCCTAACAAGCCAAGTCAGGAGAAGACAAAGGCTGCTCAGGCACAGTCAGAATTCTGAGTTTAATCCGTAGACATTTTGTGAAGTTATGAGCTAAGGACACTGATCCTCATTGCTCTCTGTAGCTACTATCTCATAACCCTTACTTATCCTGTTACCTTTTTGCCTCAGTAAGAGCAGCGTGGTACATGGACCCCCAAGGGCTGTATGGGGTCCACAGTGCAACCATGGATGCTTCGCTGTCTCTCACCAAATTTTGCTGTGAATAAAATGACAAACCAGTACTGCTTTTGACTAACATGACAGGTGTAATACCATTTATGACTAACGTGTTTTTCACCAGGGACCAGACAATCATGCCAAAGTTCAAGTCAAAACCACACAACCTCAGCTGCCAAGCACAGAGAGGCACTGGTGAGGAGGTGCCCTCGCTCCTGCTAAGGGGGCCTGCCCCCCACCGCTGCCCGAGGCTGGGGGTCTCCTCAGCCCCTCTACCAGCCGTTTAACAACACAGGTAGCCTTACCGGTGTCACTCTAAAGCGTACCATGCCAGGATTCCTCGGAGTAGTTCTCTCAGACAAAGATGGTGGCAGAGCGGAGCCGCGGCAGCCAACGACCTGCGCCGTGTGCGACGGGCCAGGCAGCAAGTATCCCCGGCCTGGCCCGGCCCGGCTAGCGGCCACCGCAGTCGCCGCTGGGCGGGCCCGGTGTGGCGGTGGGGCTGTACGCCCGAGGAGCCGGCGGGAACCATCCCTCCCCTTCAAGGGCCAGCGCTTCCTCGCCAGCCGATATGGACCCTGAGGTGAGAGGCCGCGCCGGCCCCCAGCTGTGGCGCAGGTCTATAGGCTGCTGAGGGGCGAGGCCGCCTCGGAGTAAACGCTGCTCGGAAGGAGAAAAGGGGCTCGGGGAGGCTCTGCAGTCCCCGCTGGAGGCTCTGGCGTGGGTATGTTTAACTTTATTGTAAGGTAGTTAAAATAACATGTACGAATACTACTCAGTTGTGGTTATGAAAGCTCATTTCTGGTTTAGTTGATTGCAGTCAATCAACAAACTGCTCTGCTTTGTTTTTAGGTTCATTTTGCTTTCTCCTATATAATGTAGTAAGAGAGCATGTGTATACTTCGAGTAATTATATTGTGTGTTAGCATTTGGAGGGAGGTGCTGGAAGTTCGTTTTGGTAGAGCCTGGGGCAGCAGTTTTGTCTCAGGTATTGACTCCGCTTGCTCAGAAACAAGTTGTCCCTGGGCTTTAGGCTTTTGCCTGGAGGAACAGAGGAGTACAGCTTACGGATCAGCAGAGGGGCAGTTTATCTAGTCTCTTCCAGAGAAGGGAGAGTTAAGTTGCTCAGGAGGAGTCAACTGCTTTTCTCCCTGGATTCACTACAAGCTGATCCTGGAAAGCAAACAGTACAGAGCACAAACACAAACCTTACACTGGTGACGAAGCCCACCTGGCTTCTAGCGTCTCCTGTTGCTCAAACATGCATAGTAGGAGTAGATAAAAGCCTTATGTCTTCCTGCAAATACTCCATAACAAAGGCATGTTAATTGGATCCCTTTATAAATGCTTCTGTTTCTAGCAGTTTCCATGGATGGAATGAGTGGGAGAAGGAACTCACTGGTGACAGCTGCAGCTAATAAAGGAAACACTGTGAGTTATTGTACTTCATAATTTCCCCAAATATTCTGAGCATTTTTAGATGGCAGAAATTATGAGTATATATTGCTCCTTCTAGAACATTGAAATATTGCCTCTTTTTGTTGTCAGATTTTGTTATATTAGAGTATTTCTACCCTAATAGCTTTTTTTTTCTAGTAAGAAACAGTTAAGGTTTTTCCTCTGTAGGTGTTGCATTCTGATTTGATTCATGAGAAGCCAAAGAAACTGCAAAGTTCCTGTGAAAATATTTTCTCTATTGGCTATGTTGAGAGTCTCTTCAGGTCATTAACACCACCCCCTGAAATGAGGACTTGCCATCACTGTGGCCTGTTTGGTAAGTAGTCTGTGTAAGGCCTGTTGTCCTATAGTCTGTCATTCATAGTATAATTATCAGTGAAACCAGATCAGAAGGTTTGGTTAGAAATGTCTGAAAATGAAGGTGCGTCTTGGTTTCTCGGATACAAATGTAGTGAACATTCAGAGCATAGTTGGAGTTATGGAACTGATAAAAGAGAGCATCTCTTGAATCAAAAATGTTTTAGGCTTTTTTTTTTCCTTCTTAAATATAAAAGAAATCTGGGACATCTGAGCCAGTAATGTTCAATGGCTGTATGTGAATAGAAGTACCTCTTTGTATATGATTAGAAGTGTAGTGGAACTGTCTTTTAAAGCAGTTCTTAAATAATATGTGGAGTCTGTATCATAACAGCTATTGTCTCCTCTGATACAGATGTTTCTCTCTGACTTTTTTTTTTCCCCCTAGGATCCCTCAGATGTTCACAGTGCAACCAAATAACCTATTGTTCTGAAGATTGTCGGACAAAAGATTGGAGAGCACATAGAGTTGTGTGTGTGCCAATTAAGCAGAGGCAAGTTTGTTGAAAGATTTGCCAGATCGTTTTCACAGAGAGGACAGTGTCCCTCCCAGTACAACTTAAATGACCATGCAAAGGCACTTTTATATTAAAATATGTTGCTTATTCTTAGGCTAGTACTATCTGATGCCATACTTGTTAGTAAAGTCAACTATACTGCTTTACAAGCTGAGATCTTTACAGATCTTTCATCTTGTTGGAATTCTTAAGGTGTTCTGTAGCATGGGCTAAAGCAAAAGCAGTATTTTTTTGCTTGCATTAGAACTGTGTGAGCATGCAGTAAGAATATCAACTTGTCACATTTTGTTATTGCTGTTGACGATGTAGGGAAGGGAGGAGAAATGAGACTGTGCCTTTGAGCAGTGGCATGGTCAATGGATTGCAAGGGACACTGAAGAGAGACCCTTTGAATCTAAATTTAGCCTCCATGAATTTCATGAATATTTTATCATTCATGAGCACAGCTGTGATTGGAAATAATCTCAGCCAGCCCATCCTCTAGCTGCTTCTTACTGCTTTTTGACATGCCAGTTTAGGTGCTTGAGAGATCTCTCCCTAATCTGTTTCAATTAAAGCACCATTAGGTTATGGCACAATACAAATTGACTGGCTTTGGAATGGTTTGAGAGTGTTCTGAACATTTAGACCCTTAGTCTCTAGCAAGGAGGAATGACTGCAGTTCAGTGAATCTGCAGCCAGGTGTCTACAATCAAAGCTTGCAAGAGACTTTTTTGTCTAAAGTTTTGTTACAGTGACTGAGTAAGGGGGACATGGGGACAATCTGGCATATATGTTATCTGGATATTACTTACATATTCAACTGAAATAGTAATGTTTGGGGGGGGGTCAATTTTATGGTTCTCAGGGTTGGCTTGGGCATAGTGTTAGCAGAGCTCTCCATCAACAGTGTAAGATGTCTTCTTTCTTCTCCATTTTAAGCAATTTTTTTTTTAATTGTTGATGGCATCAGGAGAAACACACCAGATGTTGCATGACAGGGAAGTAACATTTCCTTTCTGCATTTTGTCGGAAGAAGAAGAAGGGTTGACAAAACCCACATCTTCGGGTTGGGTTTTTTATTGTCTTTGTAAGTGTCTGTCTTTGATTCTTCAAAGTTAACGTCTTTTTCTTTGATTACAGTGTAAGTAATAACAATGGAGGCAAGTCACCTGCTAAAACCAAGAAGGAAGTTTGTCTTAAGGTATGGAATACAAGTTTCGTTATATCATGAATGGAACTATTGTGGCTTAAACTGTCCAGGAAAGGTGCAGGTTCCAAAGATTATAATCTTCTGCTTTTAGAGATCTGACCTTCAAATAAAAAGTTACTGGAGAAGCATTCAAAACCGTGTTACTTCTAGAGCCCTTAGCAAAACTATCAGAAAGCTTGGGGTTTTGTTTGGAGAAACACTTTTAAAAATGAAAAATCAAGGTGTTTATGATGTTGCTAGAGAAATATTTTAGGGAGGAAATAGATTCTGGTGTTTTGTTTTCTGTGTAGATCACAAACTGATGGTTGGAGTGCTGTAAATTTTCTGAGAAATATATTTGATGTGGTATTGGATAGTAACATGTAGATAAGCTTTTGTTTCTTTGCCGTGGCAGGAATTAAACATGACATGGCTCTGCTTTGTAATGTTTTGGAAACTCTCTTGATCTTATGTCCAGCCAAACACTTTGTCTTGTGCAGGAGATCATTTTACTGTCTTGGTGGCTTCTTGGGATGATACTTAGGAAAGCTAGTAAATGTACTTGCCTCCAGCTAGCCTCATGTTTGCAGTGTACAAGTAAACTCCATCATGCACTTCTTTGAAGCAGCTCATTCATCTGTTTAACTTTTTGAAGGAATTTAGAACGAAGGTTTAATTTTGGGTCATGAAACTTCTGTTAGTGCATCCTGATAAGTTTCTGCAGTGTGGGTACTTGTGACTGTTCTAATAAGACTGGTCAACTGGGAGAGAGGGATCTTTATATTGAGAGGATGTGCAATATGAATAAACAATTTGTAGCTAATTTATTTTGAAGTAACAGAAGAGTTTCTTTTTCCTTGCTTCATCTTCTGAAACTCAAGTCAGTTCTATGAAAGTAAGAGAGCTTTTATTGCATATGGAACAATATTTAATGAATTTTGCTATTATACCATGAGACGTGTTTTTTATGGAAAATCTTCTAGAAGGATTTTTGTTGCAAGTGAATAATTAATTTGCCAGTTGCAACAGTAATCTCAGTCATCATGTGTTAGCTGTGGTATGTTAGTCCAAATGTAAAAGTGTTTTTCCCCAGAGGGTGCTAGTGAGGTTATCTTTCTAGTGTTTTTTAGCATGTGACAGACACAAATGGTATGTGTTGGGCAGGTTACAGTAAATGTTTAGACTTTGTTTAAAAATGGATGCCAGGAGCTAAAGCCGTGACTGTAATCTACACTGTGGCATTAAGGCTACAAGGAAGCAAGTAGAATTCAGTTCTTATTTATGGGAGCATCATAAGTAGGAAATATATTTGAGTTGTGTATGCCTGTTCAGCATAGCTCTGTAATAATGTTTTAAGTTATTTTCAAGAATAATGCAAAGTCTGTAAGACTTCTTATTGAAAGTCAACAAAAGCACTTTTTTCCATGTTTCTTGAAATGATGATAAGTCCTTGTTTTGTTTGTTACTACAAAGAGCTACAGGAGAAAAAAATCTGACTTAAACATAACCTGTAGATGTTTTAAATAGGATAATTCAACTTCTGTGGATTCTCTCAAGACAGAAGAGCACATCGAGAAAGTAATGATTTCAGATCTCCAGACTCTAGGGATCAAAAAAGCTATGGAAGTACAGGTACTTTTGTTGTAGAAGAATCCAATATTTAATTGGAAGCTTTATTAAATAGATACAGCTGTGTGTTGTGTCAGCTCTTTGTCTCATTTTGCTCACATGTAAAGTTCCTTGATTTTTATTAAAATGAGTAAATGCAAGCAGGGCTGGGGGAGATTATTTCTGTGAAGGTGGACATCACTGGTTTTGTGCCTTGCAGTTAATTACTGATAGATTCAAAACAAGATAACAAAATCAAGTGAAATGCATTCCTTGAAAAGAGCACTGGTCCTGAATAATCCTGTACCTCGTTCTTGCATAATTATGATCTACTATAACTTTTCTCTTTAGGGTACAATAGCAGAGTTCAAGAGTCTGAGTGAATTTTATCTACAAATGAATCGTCCAGAAGTTTTAGACCAGATCAGTAATCTTTCTGTGAAACTGCAAAACTGTTATGGTAACACAATTATTCAAAAGAAGTACATTGCTATCAAAGGAGAAGTCTGCGTTGCAAGGTGTTCTTTGGATCAGGTAATATCTGATTGTCCATAAAATAAGTAGCTTTATAACATCTGGAATTCAAATTTAAGGTACTGGGGATTACTGCCCCTCCCCCAAGACGTTTACTTCTATATGTATGTAAGTTCTACAGATGCTGTTTGTCTTACTGTTGCTTGAAGGCTGTAGTGTTCCTAGCAAATCTATACTGCTGTAGTTAGAACAGTTTGGAATATGGCTCTGCTTATTTAAGAAAGTTATTCTTTCTTCATTTCTCACCTGACTTTTCTGGTTGTGTTTTTTATAGCCACATGTAGTTCCTGTTTTCCTTTCAACCTCCTTTTTGTATTTCTTCTCCTTCTTTTCCTCCATTGTTAGCAGAGTCTTGATTTACCATCCTGTAGCCAATATCCATAGTAGAAGAATGTTATCTTCACAGCAGTTAATGCTACAGTGAGTTGTGTTAATTTTGGTCACTTCAGAGTTGATCAGTGCCTTGGTTGATAAAGAAATCTGTGAAGAGTGGGTGTTCCTCAGGGGTTGGTATTAAGACTAGTGCTATTTAATGTCTTTGTCAGCCACATGGGATTCCATGCACCCTCAGCACATCTGCCAACACCACCTAGCTGTGTGGTGTGACTGACATGGTGGAGGCAAGGGGTGCCATCCAGAGGGACCTTGACAGGCTTGAGAGGTGGGCACATGTGAACCTCATGAAGTTCGAGGGCAAGTGCAATGTAAGGTGGCCATGGAGCTGTTGGAGCAAGTCCAGAGAAGGACCACAAAGATGACCAGAGGACTGAAGACAGGCTGACAGACTTGGGGAGTGTTCAACCAGAAAAAAAGGCTCTGGGGGAGACCTTATAGCTGTCTTCCAGTACCTAAAGGGGACTACAGGAAAGCTGGAGAGGGACATCTGACAAGAGCATGCAGGACAAGGGGTAATAGCTTTAAACTGAAAGAGAGTAGATTTAGATTAGATTTTAGGAAGAAGCTCTTCACAGTGAGAGTGTTAAAGCACTGGCATAGATTGCCTAGAGAGGTTTTGGATGCCTCATCACTGGAAGTGTTCAAAACCAGGTTGGTCGAGGCTTTAAGCAACCTGATCTTGTGAAGGTGTCCTTGCCCATAGCAGGGAGAGTGAAACAAGATGATCTATAAAGTCCCTTCCAACCCAAACAATTGATTCTATAAAGAAGTAAAGCAGAGTATGTTGTGTCTTTACTAAGCTTATCATTTATTCCTACACAGACCTGGAGCAGAGCACTGGTAAAAGATGTGGATACGTTTCAGAAGAAAGCACAAGTATTCTTTATAGATTATGGAAATGAAGAAAGTGTTCCACTCTCCTGTCTCAGAGCTCTGCACAAAGACACTGAACTGTTGCTTCCTCCATGTGTGAGTTCAGTTTTCCCGTTGGTAGCCAAAGTATTTTTAAATGAGTAGCTCTGGGATGAATGTATCTTGTGTCTCAATGTAAGTCAATATCACAGCATTTTTCAGTGAAAGTGATGCAGAAAACCTGTACTACACAAAATTCACCTTCTGAAATGTTTCCTAGCTATTCCATAGGAGTAGGGAAGACTGCCTCGTTGTTTTTTTTTGTTTCCTGGTCCTAGATTTCTTGGGTTCTGAGCTGCTAAAAAGCCCTGCAGAGCAATTAGAGTTTAGGGGACACACAGGCCTAAAGGAAAGCAGGGAAAACATTCTGCCTGCTTATCCTAATCTGGACTCATGAGAAATGACTTGCAGTTTGAGCAAACTGGAGTAAAGACAGCTGTTCATCTGAGTTCATTGCCATACAATGTGAATGTCTTCAATTACAAAATAAATAGGTGGTCTAGCTTTAATCTGTGAATTAAATTAGGACATTGAACTATGCACCAAGAAAAATGGAGAAGCTGCCTTTTCAACTGGGTGATAACTGTGACAAGCTGCTACTGGAAAGGTCTTTGCTGCGATGACTTTCTGCTGGGTCCATAAAAGATTCTGAGAGCTGTTTGCATCTTTGCTTAAAGCCTTCAGTGTCTGCAGGGAACTTGTTAGGACATGCACCTGTGGTCACGTGTGTGATGCAGCCATGCCTGACAAAACAGCGTTAATAGTGGGAGAATCACAGGAAATGTAGTTTACAGTTTGAAGAAGCTAGTTGAATTGATAGCTCTTCAAATTCCAACAGCAGCTTTAAGTTCTGTATGCAATATGATATTTCTGAGGCCTTTAATTGTGTAGTCATTTTTTCTACAGGCTTCTATCCCTTCTTGTTCTATGATTCTTTCCAGGTCATTAAATGTTCCTTTGCTAATTGTTGTGGAAAAAGAAAAGGATGGAATGAAGGCATCGCCAGCTTTTTGTCCCAAATGGTGGGAAAGCAATGCTCAGTCACTGTTGTTGAAATATTACAGGAGGAAATGATGTTGAGTTTTGCTGTAGATGTTATTCTTCCAGGTTTTGGTAAGTATTTGTTGGTGTGGGAGGGGAAAAAAACCACAACAAAGTTGATGAGTCTTTCATATTGACTTTCCCTCCTCTTACCCCTGCCTCTAGAAGAGGTTTTGCTTTTGCTCTCCTTCCTCTTGTCATTCTCACAACTTTCCCCTTGATTTGTTTTTTTTAAACTATTTTTTTAAAATGTATTTTATATCAGCTTTCCATTAGAGATGACTTTAAAATGTCTATACCTGAAATATCTTGTTAAATTTAATAACTTTAAATCTTACTACAATTACTTTTCCAGTGTAATTGTAATAAAGTCATCATTTTTTGGACTGTCTTGTTTACTTTTCTGTTTTAATAGTTGCATGCAGATTTGAGACTATGTTGTCCCTTATCTCATGCACTTTAAACTCTCTTAAAATTATAATATCAGCTTTTGGTTTCATTAAAGATTTTACCAGCTTTTCTTACAGTTCATACATCCTCACTAAAAAAATATCCCAAAGACAATGTAACCACTGGATATTGTTGTATCTGGTTGGAGAATTCTTAAGTGTGTTTACGTTGCTGATTTAACAAGCCTCAGGGATAGAGACAAGCAGAGGATGTGAGCAGTCTCAAAGGTTTTCAGTTGAGCTGAGGAGGTGGCTTTGATGGTGGAGCCAGATCGATGCACAGAATGCATGCCCCTTGTCACTATTTGTTGTGATTATTATTTCTATTTTGAAATAAATGATGGTTGATCTTCTTGGCTTGCTAAAATTCCCAGTGTGCTTGGAAGCTCATCTCTAGGTCATAGTCCTTGCAGTCTATAAAATGCTGATTTGTTTTAGTGATGTGTAAATTCAACGGATTCAGGGTATATTTCACAGTTGGGTTGCTTCACAGCATGCTAATGGCAAAGCAGTATAACTTCCCAGCCTCTTGGAGAGAAGACTACAAAAAAAATCACTGCACCCATAAAATTTGTCATGCACCTATTCTGTGATTTTACAAACACCTTAATCAACTGCATTCAGGTTTTAAGTTGAAAATAATTCTCTTGAAAGCTTGGAATGCTGTTTCATGCATCAGAAATGGACTATGTAATAGCTAAGAAACTCCACATGTCTTTGTAAATCTTGGTTAACTCATTGCATACTCAGTGTTGTGAATATAGAAGTAAGTTATACAAACTCTCATGTCTGAAAAGCTGTAATCAGTCTAGTGACTACAGGTAAATGTTGATTGTTACTGCTTTGCTCATTTAATTTAGTCAAACAGTCTTGGAGCTGGGAAGGTCTTCAGAAAACTCAAGTGGTTTAAACTACTTTTACTTTGCATTCTAAGCATATAAGTGTTCAACAAATGAGGAGAGCATACTCACCTTGTGATAGGGATAAAGGTCAAGCTCCAAAGGTGGTTTTGAAATGAAACTAAATTATGACTATCTTAAATGGTCAACAACTTTGTTTCTTACATCTGTATTTCAGGAGACTGCCTGAATAAAGTACCTTTAGAAATGAGGCGTGATATAACTCCAGGAAGTAATGACAAAGCAGTAGGCTCTCCAAAAGGTAAGCAAACAAATCAAACTTCTTGGTAAGAAACAGAAAAAACCTTGGAAACTTTAGGTCCTCCTGTGTTGCATGATGTTCTGAATATAGTAAATATTCTATCTGTTCACTAGTGTCACCTCCTACTTAAAAACATTGGCTAATGGAGCTTCCTTCCATTCCCTGCAATGCACAAATGCTTTTTAGTTGTGTAAAGTACATATTTATTGATGATTATGTGAGCATTAATTTAATATGACAGAAGTTTTCAAAGTCCAGAGAGTCAGCAAAAAGAATAAACTGCCTCGGTGCATTTGATTTTTTCAATGTAATCTGCCTTTTCATCAGCAACCTCTTTTTATCTCTTAATGTACAGTGTCAGAAAACTATTCTGAGAGAAGTAAAGAAAAAATACCTGAAGATGAAGAAATACGTGCTGACTCAGTTGCAGAGTGTGTCTCTGTATGTGTTGGAGAAGCATTTTCTGGAGTGGTTTCCTTCATCCAAAACCCAAATGACTTCTTCTGTCAGCAGTTGTGCAGTAGCTGTGAGTGATGCATTGAAAGTGGGGTGCACGATCCCTAGTATGGTGCATGTGTCAATTTAGTAGAGCATGACTGGAGGGAGATGTTGCTGGTCTTCTAGTTTGAGCTGAAATGGTGATTCCCTGTATTTTTAGGCTGTACTTTGGTCAGTTAAGAGACATGGTGGTGTAGAGGATACTTTTGACAGCGTTAGATGTTAATATCACTTACTAACCTATAAGCTGATTATTTATGGGCAGTCTGATTTGGGTGTGGTGTGGATGTTGGCAATCTGAAGTCAATTTGCATCACAAATATTTAATGTTAAATAAGTTCTCTTGCTTGTTCCAGAAATATGTGAGTTTCTAATTACTTAGCTTATTCCTATTTATTATATTAATGCCTTGTTGCTTGCCACTGGTGAAAAGCATTTCCTTACACATTGTGTGTGTGTACCAAACTTATTCGGTACGTAGCATGGGGAGAGAATAAGAGGGCCAGGTAACAGTGCCCAAACCCCACTTTGGTGTCTTCTGATCCAGTGAAGACTGTAAGTAACAGTATGGCAAGCCAGAGTGCTAAGCTGCAGGGATTTCTGGTGCATCTCCCACAGCGCCCATGTGTAGATGTCTGGGGGAGAACAGCAGACTGAGTTTGTAGGGTGTGTCTGAACCAGCTGCTTCTCCACCTCCAGCTAAAAGGGCTTTTGTAGCTTGATGTGATGTTGTGTATCTTCTGTGGTGGATTCTCATCTGTCCACTTGTGCAGCCTTTGAATTCTGAGTAGACTCATAGCATAAATGTGTCCTCTTTAGCACTGTGTTTCCTCAGACTTGTGTGAGGAACTCACTTCGATCTTACTAACTGGTTCTGGTCTCATTGCTGTTTTGCTGTTAAGTTAAACATCATGTGAAATAATTTCTATTATACCATTATTCTTCCAGACTTTGAACTTAAGGTCTGTGTACTTCTGTAATAATTAGAAGGCAGTGCATGTTCCAAAACATGTGTTTTAACATCAGGTCCACTCGCTGATCTTCAAGTGTCACTTAATGAACAATGTGACAAATTTCCCAGTAGTGTAGATTTCCGTCCTGCTGTTGGAGATATGTGCTGTGCTCATTTCAAAGGTAAGAGTGGAGTGAAAATATGGCTTTTAATTTCTGTCACTTTAATTTATTACAAAACCCCCACATTTAGAAATACTTCATATGGAGTTCATTGTATCTGTTTTCATGGGTAGAATTTGGTGGTGAATTTAAAACTAGAAAATGATGACCTGGATAAAATACTATTTCAAAAAAATGTGGGCCACAAAATGGTCCCTTCATTGAGCAGACTTCTAACACTGGATTAGTTCTGTATAAAGGAACTTCTTACGAGACCATGAAGAAATTAGAGTTTTTATTTGTTGATGAGCACTGTTTCTGATACCTAGAAATAACTGGACACTTGAAATTTTAGACACTGGAAAAGCAAAAGAAGAAATGGGACTATGTGTAATGATGCTGCTCTGATAAACTTCTCAATGTTATGTAGACAAGAGCTGGTAGTCTTGAATTATGTATTCATAATTTAGCTTCCTCTGATGGTTACCACTGATGTCAGATTTCTGCAGGCCTCATGACAAAATTGAGTCTTGCCTAAACACCAGCCAATGTTCTGCATAAAGCAGTGTTCTCTGATGAGAATTGTTAAGTTCAGATGAAAGGAATACTTTTTATTTATTAGAATCCGAAGTCCTGTGTGCTTAAGTGCAGCAGGATGAAGGTGAATCTCTTTCTCGCAGATCATTATCCTGTTCATCCAGCTTTGAACAAGAGTAAATAAAAGAACAACAAACACACATGCTGTTCTTAAGCCTTTTTTTTTTCTGGTCAGAAATGTGGCTGCTATAACTTTTTTATGTGACTGATATAAACATTCCTGATTGTTTATTTCCTTCCATTTCCTGCACTTTTGCTTCTTTGAATAATTTATCTGTGTAACTGAACAGATGAGCTAAAATAAATGCTTCTCTGCACATTCTGAAAAAGCTACTGCTGCCACTAAGCTGTTTTGGCATTTGGATGGGCACTGTTTTTGAGTGCTTGGCTAGGGAAAGCTGTCAGTTTGGCACCTCAGTCTTGCTAAACTTGAGTAAGCCTTGTATTTCTATTTCTCAAATATTTCAGTTGAGTTAAAATACTTATCTGGGATGTGGCCTTTAAATTGCACATCATTGTGGTTAGCTGAGACACTATTTGCACTTGTTGGAACGTATTGGACTTAAGCGCTACATCCACACCATGTAGTCAGTTCTTTGTTGGAGTATGTATTTCTGTGTGGAGGGTGTCTTTGTGGAAAGAATAAGTTTGCATGAGGGGTGATGGTGGTAGATGTTGCATCCATAAGGGTTTTGTGAAGGTTTGTGTGAACTGTAATGCTGCTCTTTTATGTTGAGATTGCTGTTGGATTTTTATATTGTTCTGCCAGCAAATAACCATTCTATTTCCAGAAATTAAAAGAAAGTACAATGAACATCTGTGTCTTCCTTTCTAGAAGACAACCTTTGGTATCGTGCTGCTGTGCTAGAATACATTTCTGAAGATGTTGTTTTGGTGGTCTACATAGATTACGGTAATTTGGAAGCTGTTCCACTGACTAGACTTCGTCCTATGATCCCAAGATTAAGGGATTTGCCAGCTCTAGCCATCAGATGTACCTTGGCAGGTATGAAGTAATCTGTTTCAAACTGGATAGAGGCAACAAAATAAGTGGTGGAGTCACCTAATGATCACACCTGTGATATCTTACATTTAAATACGAGGAACGATGGAGATAACAGTAGGTGTTAATAGCAGAAATTCTAATTGTTGTGGCATGTCTACCATGCTTCCCTTCTATGTAGAGATGGAACTAATACATAGGGAATGTGAACAAAAAAAATCTCTCTTCTGAGGCAAATTAGGATACTGATAATGAGTGTTCCAAGATTAAAAAAGGTCTTAAGCAAAACACGGAGGCAAAAAAGTGATCAGATAAGATGTTTCTAGATTAGAGTCATAAAATACATCTCTTTTGGAAGGCAACTTCTGCCAATCTGTTATTACAAACAATCTGTTACTATATTATAGTGTCTGTATATGGGAGATTATAACTTGAATTTTAGAAATAGGAACATAAAGAGTAAACATTTAAGGAGGAAGAAGCTTATAGCAGCAGTTACACTGTCTGAGAAATGGTAGTGTTCTTCAAAACTATAGGCTGTATTCACAAGACTCAAAGACTGACACTTCCTACACTTTTATACTAAGGAAGTATTGAATCTGAATTTACTCTTCTTGTGTAATAGGCTAGTTGTACGTGATGTTTGTCAGGTTTTTATTAAATCCAAGTACTCAGTAGTTCAGAATACAAATAATTGGGTTTGGACTCTTGTTAAAGCACAAGGAACCAGGTTGAGCTGTTTGGTATACCTGCTGCTTAATCAGTGTTTTAAACAGCACTGTTGTGCTTTTCCACATGTTGTTGGGACTTGGACTGTCCTCAGAACCTTTCTGTTCTGTGTGACTTTAGGTGTAAAGCCACCATTAGAATTCTGGACCTCAAAAGCTACTTCTGTTATGAAACAACTGGTGAAAAACAAAGTGTTCATGGTAAAAGTAGTGGGTAAAGAAAGTGTTAAATGTGTGGTGGAGCTTGTAGATACATCAGTTACTCCAGAAATGAATTTATCGAGCTATCTCATAAAGAATGGCATTGCAGCTGAGAAACTGAGGACGGCCTTACCAGCAACTGCAACGAGTGACGTTAAGCAAGCAAAGGGTGAGTATGAGCACGTCCTGCTGAAGTGATGTTATTTAACCTCCTACTAGAGTGAGTACAAAGAACACAAGTGCTTAACTGGTAAGAACTTTCCAGTTTGGATCATGAAGTCTACCCTACACAGCTCTGAAGTTTAGCCATGGCAGCTTCATAATTGTGTGTTTGTGTGTCAGCATGTGTACATATATGTGTGCAGACATCACAAAGTTGCAATTGCTTACTTTTGGAAGACCGTACTAGTGTTTCACTCTGTGTAGACCTCTTAAAACTTCAAGTTGAAGTAGGATATAACTAGATAGTATCTTCTTGTTCTTATGCCCTTGTCCCTTAGCTCAAGTATTTCATCTTCATTGTCCTCTGTTTTACCTATAAACCTATACCTTTAGTCCTTGAAAGTGCTTTTGACTGCAGTGACCTATAGAGCTTCAAGGCTGTGACTAAATTGCCCTTTTTTGCATTTAGTGACCAAAGCTTCAATTTGAGATTTGCAAATGTTATGTAAGATTTCTTTGTAGAAGAAGGGGGAAAACCCCTAGCCTCTGTCATAGGAAAAGCATGTTAAGCCCCTTTTTTCTGTCTTTCATCTGGTAAAACCATATTCTTTCCCGATCCACTGAAAACTGGGGGAAACCTCTTTTGTCAAGACTATGTCAACATCTCTTAATTTTGATCTTCCTTGCTAGATGCTTCATGGCCAAGATGGGATTATTCTTTATCTTTGTTCAGAAGGGTAAAGAAACTTGTATAAAGTTCTGATTTGTGGTTTGTTTGTTTGTATAATAGACAATGCAGATTTCTGCAACCAGTCTTTCTACTAATCTTTTTGTTCTTTATGCCCCTTAGGCGATTTCCAGTACTCTTGGTGACAGCTGTTTCCCTGTTCTATGTCCCCTACCCTATTTCCCAGGAACCAAGGATCTTCAGAGTCCCTTGCTCATGTTATTGCCACCTAGTCTGTACCTCTTTGTGTGATTATTTTACCCTGTTCATCTATGGCTTGCCCTTCTCAGGAGTGATCAAATACATTAAGTAATGGGCACATTTCTCTTACTTGCTTTTATTCTGCTAAGAGGCTCCCACTGGTATTATTTATAAGAAGAGATTCAAGGACAAAAATGAGTGTTCAATATGCATTTTTTTCATCGAAAAATTAATTTTTCTTCCTTTTTCTACTTCTCTCATCTGGTCTCTCTAGGGGAGAGAAGGAATAAAGTATTTTACAAGTGGAATAAATTAACTGCTAAACAAACAGTAGATGTCATAGTGTGTACACTGTACAGTCCTGGAGAGTTCTACTGTCACATTGCGAATAACAATGGTAAGTTATTAATCTGTTTTTTCTTTCTACTGGTTTCTTTGCTTCCCTACTTGTCATTTACAATAGTTGTAAGCATTACTGTTTCAAGTGAGCTCATAGCTCCAAGGCTTACCTCTGAAGGCTGTTTTTTATCCAAGTGGAATGGGAAGAAAATGGGATCATGGTTTGTAGTGACTCTGAGATTGAAAATGTTAAAGGTAAATAGTTGAACAAAACTTAATCTAAGAATGTTGAGAAAAGTGAAAAAAGCCACCATAACCTAGGCAAAGGTTATCCAAACAAAAGATAGCAAAGTAGAAATGTGTTTCCTGTGCCCATATGACATTGGCTGGAGCTCTCCTTTAGTACTCTGTCCAGTTCTAATTTATAAACCTTACAAAGATTCAAAAGACATAATGTGAAAATGAGAAAATGTAGCTTTTTCAACTTGGCCTCCCCTTGGATAAGCTCAAAAAAGAGTCCTGTTCCTCTGTTTGCATGTGTAAAGACTTTTGATAGCTACTGGCTTTTTAACCTAGTAGAAAAAGAACATGATGAAATTCAGGGGCTGGAAGTGGAAGCTAGATGCATTCAAACCAAAAATAGAGTGGACCTTAAAAGTGAGGGAAATTTATTCCTTGACTTTGATAGAGACAGTATAGATTCTTTGTGGCTTATCACCTTTAAAACATGACTAAATTCCTTCCTGAAAGTGATGTTATAGACCAGGCTAAGGGACTTAATAAATAAGCAAGCAGGATGAGATCCCATAATCTGTCACAGGCACTGGCTGAAGTAGTTAATTCCCATAGTACTGTCTGGCTGTAAAATATACTTCAGATTTTAGTGAAGAGTGATTGCTGGATTAGTAGAAGTATTACTGTTCATTTTGCTATCATTCTGAACTAATTTGTCCATAAATATCAGCTATCTTGCTTCTTCCTGTTAATAAGTCTGTCTGCTAAGTTAACTCTCACTGTCGACAGTTCTTTTTATATTACAAAATTTGCAGAAATTTCCCATCAAATCTTTTATAAATAAACTGTAAAAGTTGTTTAAGTCAAGTCAGCTCTTTTTGTTGATCGCACCTTTGTTCTATTTCTTTCTGATTTTCAGAGTTACTTGCTCTAAGCTCACTTAACAAGTCACTGTCTGAATACTGTCAGCAAACTCCACCAAATGTTTCTAAGCCAAAGAATGGAGAACCTTACTGTGCTTTTTTCTCTGGTAAGTAACAAACTGAAATATGTTTGCTTTTACAGGCTGAATGTAAAGCAAAAAAAAATAATTAGCTGATAATTTGTATTGGCAGAGGACAGCAAAGAATGGGGTTTATTTACTTACTAAAGTCTCACTCCAGTCTTCTAAAAGGGCAGGAAGGACAACCTGGGAAACTACAGGCTGGTCAGCGTCACCTTCATCTCTGGAAAGGTGATGGAACAACTCATCCTCAATCTTATCACTAAACATGTGAAGGATAAGATGGTTATCAGGGGGAGTTAACATGGATTTATGAAGGGAAAATCCTGTTTGACCAACCTGATATCCTTCTATGAGTGCATAACTGGCTGGCTAGATGAGGGGAGAGCAGTGGGTGTCATCTACCTTGACTCCAGCAGGGCTTTTGACTCTGTCTCCCATAACATCCTCATCAGAAAGCTCAGGCAGTGTGGATTGGATGAGTGGACAGTGAGATGGATCAAGAGCTGGCTGAATGACAGAGCCCAGAGGGTGGTGATCAATGGCACAGAATCGAGCTGGAGGCCTGTGGCCAGTGGAGTTCCACAGGGATTGGTTCTGGGGCCAGTCTTGTTTAACATCTTCACCAACAGCATGGATGTGGGGACAGAGTGTACCCTCAGCAAGCTGGCTGATGACACCAAACTGGGAGGACTGGCTGATTCCCCAGAGACTGTGCTGCTATTCAGCGGGATCTCGACCAGCTTGAGAGTTGGGCAGAGAGTAGCCTAATGAGGTTCAACAAGGGCAAGTGCAGAGTCCTGCACCTTGGGAGGAACAGCCCCATGCACCAGTACAGGCTGGAGATTGACCTGATGGTGAGCAGCTCTGCAGAGAGACACCTGGGAGTCCAGGTTGATATTAAACTAACCATGAGCCAGCAACGTGCTCTCGTGGCCAAGAAGGCCAATGACATCCTTGGATGCATCAAGAAGAATGTGGCCAGCAGGTCGAGGGAGGTTCTTCTCCCTCTCTACTCTGCCCTGGTGAGGCCTCATCTGGAGTCCTGTGTCCAGTTCTGGGCTCCTCAGCTCAAGAGGGACAGGAAACTGCTGGAGAGAGTCCAGCACAGGGCCACCAAGATCATCAGGGGACTGGAACATCTTTCATATGAGGAAAGGCTGCGGGAACTGGGGCTGTTTAGTCTGGAGAAGACCAAGGGGGAAATCTCATTAATGTTTACAAGTATATAAATGGTGGATGTTAGGAGGCTGGGACATCTCTTTTTTTTGTATCTAGCGACTGGGCGAGGGGTAATGGGATGAAGCTGGGACACAAAAAGTTCCTCTTAAGGAAAAACTGTTTCTCTGTTGAGGTGAGGGAGCCCTGGCACAGGCTGCCCAGGGAAGGTGTGGAGGCTCCTCCTCTGGAGGTCTTCCAAGACCTGCCTAGATGTGTTCCTGTGTGACCTGATCTAGGTGAACCTGCTTCTGCAGGGGAGTTGGACTAGATGGTCTTTAAAGGTCCCTTCCAACCCCTACCATTTTGTGATTCTATGAAATACTGGCAAACTTACTAAATGAAGCATTTATCTCTCTTTTTAATTCGTCTAAAATCAGGTGATGGGAACTGGTACCGTGCTTTGGTGCGAAATGTTACTTCAGATGGAACTGTTAAAGTGTACTTTGTGGACTATGGGAATGTTGAAGAAGTACCACTGGATAAGATCCGGCAGATCTCACCCTCATTCCTCAAGCTTCCATTTCAAGGAATCAAATGCTGGCTCTCAGGTGGATTGTCTTAGGACTTCTCTTACAAGAGCTGTTGCATTTAGAGACTTGCTACTTTGTGGGAAGGAGATGATGGTGGGGTACATTTCACAGAGCTCTGGTTTGGTTTTGGGAGTCTATTACTATTTCTTTGGTTTTATGGTAAACATCAGTGTTGCTTCCAGCCTTCCAGAAATTAAGAGCTGTTCTTTTAGCCTTACTACACTGCAGACTGGCACTTAACAGAAAGATGGTGACTCTTACCTGAGCTCCTGACAGTTCTGTGAAGTGATCTGAGTCGAGGTTACTTACGTGTTTAGTTCTGCTTCATCTGTAGTGCTCACTAGCTTTTAGTTGCTGCCTTGCTAGGACTAAATTAGCTTTTGTACAGTTCATTTATTTCCCAAAATCTTTGCAGGCAAAGGAGCTCACCTCTTTTTATGAAGCAAGTTGACCTTTCAGTTTTCAATAAGGATGTTTCATTTGATTCCTGTAGAGTTAGGCACCGTACTGCTGTTTCTCAGTCTCCTACCACTTCTCTGCCTCTTCCTTTTCCACACCAAATCACTCAAAACTCTACAGAATTATCCTTTCTAATGTAGTCAACTTGATTTAAAAATAAAAAATGTGGAAACAGGAGAAGGCTCAAAACCACATTTCATCAAGGTCTCTTCTGACTTTTTTCTTCCTCTTAAGACACTTTGTTTTTCTGCTCCTTTGATGAAAGGGCTGTATTAAACTGATTCATAAATACTCTTAATGGTGATGGTTGTGGTAAGGCACAAGAATTAACTTGTTAGAATATCATAAAATGTAGAAAATGAACCTTGAGAGTGCTGAGGAGATGTGTCAGAAGAAAGAGTGTCTTGTGTATCCCTAAGGTAGTAAAAGTAGTCTTGAAATACTAAGCTGTGCTTTAAAAAAAGAATAAAAGTCATGTGTAAAAGGAAAATGTGATGAAGAAAGGCACTTAATGGAGGTGTTTTGAACAGTTCCTCTGTTTCCTAGGTACGAGGCCTGGTAATAGCAAATGGATTCCAGAAGCTACAGAGAGATTTCACATGTACACCAACGGGATAAAACTTCAAGCCAGAGTAACTTCCATTTCCAGAAATGGGGCAGGTGTAGAGCTTATTGACAATTCCACAGGTCATCCAAAAGTGATCAATGAGATATTAACTTCTGAAAAGCTAGCTGAAAAGGAAGTTCTACAAGATAAAAATAATTTTCCAGACAAGTCTGTGGATGAAGAAGGTAATGAAATAAAATGTTAACTCGGAGATGGAATGAGAGTTTTCAGTTCTGTGGTCTTCAACCTTGATCTTGCTGTTTAGCTCTAGTTAATGTCTATAATAAACATGCATAGTTTTGATGATATTGTCAGGTTTTGTAGTTAAACCCAAGCTGCCCTGCAGGTGGCAATATAAACAAGAAAAGAAAGATAAAAATTGTTTGTTTAATTGAATGCTGTTTAAATCTTTGCTAGTAGACAATTACAAACTCACTACAACTCAAACTTTTCCAATGACTTCTTTTTCTGAGGTGTTTAAATTATCTAAACCAATTATCTTGGTTTAGATTTCTCAAAGTGAAGACATGCAGTTGTGTCTCAAATTCAAACATATTCTGTAACAGTTACTTATGTGTGTGTTTGGAGGAAAGGTGGTATACTACATTTATTTACTGTTTCTATTAGAAACCTCACTTGGGCACTGGAAGATGATTGAATTGGCTGTAGGTGAAACTATATTTGTCTGTGTAACAGAAGTTGTAAGCCCAGACTTGTTCTACGCTGTACCAGTTCAAACTGTAGGTAAGAAAAAGTGTTCACTGATCCTTGTATCAGTAATAAGGCACTGTTGGAAGAGCTAATAATATGAATGCCTGTAGCAAAGTGAACCATGTGGAAATGTAGCTCAGACAGTAGAAAAATACAAGAAATGCCAAAGGTGGGAGCAGGGGAGTTTAAAAGTTAAGTATACTCTTCATTCTACCCAAACGTGGTTAGTTATCAGTTTCTTTTTCTGTTCTGTAGATGAAGAGAAGCTACATAACCAGTTGATTGAACTAGAAAGCTACTGTAAATCTTGTAAGAACCAGTCCTTCAAACCCAAACTGGGTGAAGCCTGTTGTGCCAGGTTCTCAGGTGAGGCAATTTGCTTGTTCTTTTTCCTTGACCAGTATAAAACACAAGGCAAACTTTAAAGTGCTTACAACTTTAAAGTGCCTACTTTAAAGTGCTTACAACTCTCTTATTTCTGTTACAAGGATAGCCTGGCTGCATCTTTAAGGCAGAGAAACTGTCTGACAGTCTGGGTGAGAAAGTAGGGAGTAGCTTGTGCCCTGCAAAATGCGTGGGTCTTTAGGAGGAAAGAGAGCTTCTTACTGTTTAAATTCAGAATTGTTTGTGTTTGATTCACAGGACCATGAAATTCATGGCAGAGGAATAGTGCACTTGTATCTATACAGACCCACTTCTAGCTTGTGGGTGACTGAGTGGTGTTTTTTGTCCTTGCTTCATGTGAGCGTGGGACGGTGACACTGACCATGACAACTGATTACTGAGTCTTATTAGCCTAACAAGCTGTACAGGCTTTGCAATCTGATAGTTCAAGTAAAAAGTATTTTTAACAGTGAGGGAATTGAATGTATTGTCTTAGTCTTTCAGAAGAGGGGCTACTCTGCTGGCAATGTTAGCTCAATGTTTTTAGAAACAGTAGTGTTGAGTGATAAATGTTGACTGTGTGTGGGTCTGGCTGTGTGCTGAAAATTAACTTGGATGCTAGATCAGGTAACAGCACATGGAAAATAGAGTAGCTGAAGTAGAAAAATACTAAAGAGTTTGACATTCCACTGATGGAATGTTTGTTTGTTTGTTTATGTATGGCTCTTCAGGTTAACTGAGGAAAAAGGATGGGTTTTTTTCTTCTCATAATTCTGGTTTATGTTTAGAGAGGGACTATGTGTTGGAAAACCAAGGTAAGGAGCTAGAAATACAGTGTGACATCCCTGAAATGGTGTTGTAGTAAAAATCTTATCTATATCACTTGAGCAAAATTTAGAAAGCAACACTTTTATGTCCTAATGAATACAGCGTTCTGAAGCTGTGTCCTTGTTCTGTGGGCTTGCTTCTTGTCAAGTGGCTTTTGGTATATACCAGAGTATTAAAAAAAAGTCTGGAAAACTACACAGATTCTTGTTCTTGGGATAAGCTGTGTTTATAAGATGGTGCTTCACAGGTGATTCTTCTTGTCCCGATCATTTCAGGTGATGGCTGTTGGTACAGAGCCCTTGTTCTCAAAGCATCTCAGTCTGTTGTGGAAGTGCTATACGTTGACTATGGGAACACAGAAACTGTACCACTTTCAAGGGTGCTGCCAATCACTGATTCCTACTTAAAGCTGCCTTTTCTGACAATTATATGCTCACTTGCAGGTAAAAATAATGAAACCCATCCCCCAAAAATCCACCCCCTAAAATCCCTGACTACTTTTCTTGAACATTACAAATCTGTACCTTTTCTGGTCATATTTTTCATTCCTTAATTCTGATAACATGATGATCTGATGAAATAGTACACGGATTAATAACTGTGAAAGCTGATTTAGAAAGTATGTTTTAAGTTAATTTTCTAAGCTAGCTGTATTAAGAAAAATTAGCATAATATTTTAAGAAACAGTGATGGCATTAATGTGTAAAATTCAAGTCATGCCATAAAGGAATTCTTTATAGAATGAACTTGATTGTACTTTTCATTTCAGGAATAGAGAGAGCTGAGTGGTCTCCATTATTACTTGACAAGTTCAAAAAAATGTTATTGCACAAATATGTCACAATTACAGTGAAAGGGATCGATGGAAATGTGAACAGAGTAACAGTGGAGAAACAGTATGAAAATGGTAGTTTCAGTGTAGCTGATGAATTGATAATGGAAGGTTTGGTCAAGTCCTGCAGTGCTGAAAACTTAAATACTGAACATCAAGGTACATTCTTTCACTTAATTACTTCAGATCACTTAATTTGAAGAATTGTGGGCACATGGGATGCCCAAGTGATATCTTCCTTCTAAAAATCTTAAACAATTCCACACATCACCCCTTAAATTAAGGAAGCAGCATCCACGTGTATTTTGTTCATTCACTTGCTTTGGTTTTTGTAGGTAACGGAAGCAAGACAAAATGCTGCTGTGCAGAATTAAAAGTGCAAGTAAGATTCAGTCCAAGCAATACTTGTTTTTTTTTCATTTCCAGAATTTCCTATGTGGGAAGAAAGTAGGAGTAGAGAGACAAAAAGTAACCAAACCAGTGAAGATACACAAAGTGAATATCCCAACACTTAGACCTCAGTTTGTTTTTCACATGGTAATAACCAGAGCACCCTAAAACTGAGAGAGGGTAGTATGTGCATCACCCAGGCTTCTTTAGTCTTATGTTTTGCCACATATACTGCCCTGGTGGGTTTTTAAATTCTAGAATATGAAGGCTCACGAGAGCTACTTTTGTCTGTTGTGTTTAAGTGGTTGTAGTGTTTTGCATAAACTGTGTCATTTGGACAAAAGGCAGCTGGATTTTTCCCAGTAAATATGGCTGTGCTTGGTGTGGATGCAACTTGGCAGACAGCTTCACACGTAGAATACTTAAGATGTGTATTTTGGGCAGCAGAGATGAATATCAATGTGTTATTTATGAAAAGTTAGAACTTTACTAGAAGGAATTGAAAGTATACCAAAAAGATGCATCAGCCTTTCTCAAAGTGGGGATCTTCATCAGAGGAATGAGAAAAATTTTGAAGACACCTTTCAAGGGTGGTTTAAACTTCCACCTCTCCACTCCAGCCAGAGGCAGCAAGGTCAAAAGCAAAAGTACTCACTATGGTGTCTTGGAGGCAGGAGAAGAGCATTTCTGTCCAAGGTCATTTGGTTCTTTACCAGCATAGTTACCAGGAGCTTAGTGGCAGAAAGGCCTTGAGGAACAGTATAGTTTCACTGTAGCTGATTTCTCTATTCTCCTTTTCCCTTTCCCTGCTATATCTCTCTGATCTTCCAGTTTAATCTAGCTAATGTCTTTTTTACTTCAAATTGTTAACTTTCTGTTTTCTGTCATCCTGCCTACAATGTCAAGAAATAGACATGTGATTAACCAAATTTAAGATCTTGATCTCGGGCATAATTTGAGTGTTTCATCAGTTTGGTTTGAGGAGGATTCTTCAGGAAAAAGAAACAAAAAGAGGAGGGTGCAGGGGAAAGTCAGCTACAGTTCTGCTGTCTTTTTCTCTCCCTAGAAGATTTTACAGCAGAAAGGAACTCTATATTTATTGAACTAATATGAGTCTGAGTTTCTAGTTTTAGGGTCTGCCTTAATCTTGAAATCAGCAATTTGGGAAAAAAAAAAACCCAAATCTTGTCTTTCTAATCCTTTCTGCTTATTCCACAGCTTAAAAAGCATGAACAGATCCTACTCTTCCTTCTAAACAAGTATGGGAATCCAGATGAAATGCAATCACTGTTGGACCACTAAATCTTTATGTGCCGCTTCGTTTGTATGTAGGTTGCTGAGGTTAAAAATGAGAGTTGCTTTGTTTTAACTTGGCTGTTTAAGTACCTCTATTCATCTGTAGACAGAGATTGTGATGTGAGTATGCAATTGAAGGATTTCAAAGCTGGAAGCTAAAATTCCTGTTCTGTTTTTGTTTTTTGCCACTGTGTGCTGGTAAGCTCTTTTGTTTTGCTGTTGAATGTTGGGTAACTGTGGAGCAGCCGCTGCATTACGAGTCTGTTCTGTGTAAACTTACATTTTGAAATGACTGTAATCGTAAATCTTACTTCAACTTGAGTACACTTTATTTTACTTGAAAATCTATCTTGATTAGTCTTCTTTCAACTTCATTTCAGGTCTGAAGCTAGACTGAAATTATTCTTCATAAACTTGGTTTTGTATCATTAATGTCTGAATCTTGTCTGGGACTGCATATAGATAGTCGTTAACACTTCAGTGCATGCAGTTCTTTCTTTACACTGTGTAATACTCATCTCTGAATAGTGATTTAAAGTAAGTGATATTAGAGCTGTTTTCTCTGTAGCAGCCGTGTCAGGATTTCTGTCCCAGAAAGTTTATTCACATCATACAAGTCCCGTTCTGGGATATCATTAAAATACCGAATCAAGTTATGAACAGATTCTCAGTATTTCTCCAAAATGCAGTTGGTACCTAATTGTCACTTCTGACTAATCCTGTGGTGGTGTTACTAAGGAATGCCAAATTACTGTTCATAGAGCACAGGAGACACTTGCTTATGAAATTGCAGGGTCATCTTTTTTTGTCCACTTGAAGTATATATTTTAAAGCTCAGGCTTTGTGCAAATTGGAAGGATGTTGAGATTAAACTTGTTGTGAAAGTGAAATATTTTAGTTTGATTTCATGTTTTATTACCCTTAAATTGTGTCTTTTTTTTCCTGCCTTAATTTTTGTTGCCTCATGTTCTTGCAGTAATTAATAATTAGACTCTTACACTTGGGTCTGAGGTTCTTTTTGTGCCCCTAGATCTGAACCAAGACTGTGGCTGTCTTGAGTGTCTTTTGACTTCCTGGGACAAGTGTGACTTGCCTGCATGCAAAGCAACTCAACTGATGCTTAGTCTTCCTATGGCTTTTGTTCACTTCTCCACATACCACATCGCCTAGCAACTGGTCAATTGCATTTCAGAAGGTGGCTTTGAAGAAGTCAAAAGCAGTCACTTTGTCTACACTTCATAAGCAAGAGAAAGGAAAAGTGAGTCTTTGCTTGTTCTACCTGGATGAAAACTCCTGGAGAGCAGTGGTTGGTGTTTCACTTGGAGATGTATGTATGGTGCAGCACACAAGTATCTGGCAGTGATTCTTCTAGGTAGTGGAAAGAAAGGAGAAGAGAATTCAAACAGTTCAGAGACTTAGTTCACTCCTTAATTTCAGATTAAGTCTTTGGGAACACTGATGAATCGAGAAATGTGAAAACCTCATGGACTTTTCAGTGCAGCCTTGGCTTCCTCTTGCTTTTCTCTGCTACTCTTAATCTGTAATTGAACTCTGTTCTTGAAGTGACAAACTATTGATTATGGGATTACATTTGTCTAAATGCTAGATCATATAAAATAGAATAGTATAGAATTCAATTTCAAAGTAAATTTCCATGTCTGAAGAAAGGTTATTATATGGAACAGTTTAACATCCATGCTCTTGGTAAATAAAACTTGTTAATTCCTGTCTGTCCTGGCTGGAGAAGAAAAAAGTGAACTCTCAGTAATACAGCACTTCTGGAAAAGAAGTATTATCAGTTGAATAAAAATGATATCACACAGAATAACAACAGGGGTTTTTAATCCTTAAAATGTCACTTTCACTTATGAGTCACTGTGGGAGGAACCAGAATATACTTTGTTGTGTTCAACTGCAATGTTGTATTTATTTGTTGTTTAGCACTTGGTAGTGTGTTCCATTCCTAACTATGCTGTGAAACAGACACAAGGGAGCATTTCAAAATTACTGATCTGTGGTTAGTTTTGTGTGGGAAGAGGTATGCAAGATACTCTTCATCTTGTGCAATGACCAGTAACTTGGCTGGGTTAGATGCTGGTTTAATCAGCCTCACGTTAAGGCAGTATAATGCTTTTGAAATCAATGCTGTCTTGAAGTCTTGCGCTCTACTTTCAGACTCTCACTGCAAGTGGGTCTGACCTCTCCCATCCTAAATATATCTGTACTTTTCTCCAGGTACTATTTTAACTTAAAAGAGCTTTGCATAGTCACCGTGGTCAGTTGTTCCTTCTGCCTACACTACAGCCCGCACTTGGGCTAGGTCAGGGAGGGCTTCCCTGTGGGGTGTGCCACATGCCCAGCTCTGCCTGACTGTTTGCTAGCTCCAGTCAGGTTACTGTAACTGCCTGAGAACTGATCACCCTCTAACCAGAAATTCAAGGTAACAGCTAAGGATTGATTTAGATGAGTAATCTGATCTCTTAAATTTACGTAGTTCGGCTAAAAGGACAGTGGTAACACTGGTGGGTTGCAGGAGGTTGGGGCATCACTTTTTTCTGGTGTATCCAGTGACAGGACAAGGGGTGAGGGAAAGAAGTTGGAGCACAAAAAGTTCCATTTAAACATAAGGAAAAACTGTCTCAGTGTGGGGATGAGGGAGCTCTGGCACAGGCTCCCCAGGGAGGGTGTGGAGGCTCCTCCTCTGAAGGTCTTCAAAACCCACCTGCACACATTCCTGAGTGACCTGATCTAGGTGAACCTGCTTTAGCAGCGGGGTTGGACTAGATGATCTCTAAAAGTCCTTTCCAACTCCTACCAGTCTGTGAATTTGTGAACAACCACCTTGTGGTAACAGTCATGTGAGAGAGAAAGGTTCTCCCCAAAGCTGGATGATCCTGTAGTGCCACTGTACTGAAAATTTACTGCTCTGGTGCTGCATTTTCCATTGGATTTTACTGTAGGGGCTGCTTTTTGTTGGTGATTGAGGGGTGAGGTGAAATTTAGCCCTGTTAAACATCCTTTCACTCAGAGTCTGACCTTTGCAGGACAGAGAACAGCTGAGCAGGGTCTGGGTGTCCCATGCCCATGGTACAGCTCATCCTATGTCGTTATTCCTCCTGTGAAGTTAAATAAACTCCAATTCCACTTTATTAGACAATGTAGTTATTTTAGCTTAATATATGCTGGAGTTGCACTCTTTTTGAAGCATATTAACTTGTAGAGTTATTTTCTGCTTCTACAGTGACACATCTTCAGCTGTAAAACACAAACCCAAAACCCCACCAAAAAAAGCCAGTCATAATTTTAAAAACAAGGCCCCTAGGTGTAGGATACGGTGCTTTTACTGAGGGAGGGAGGCATAGTTTTCTGGGGAAGAACAACAAAAAAGAAGTTGACTTCCCCATGAGGTGACTTCATGGCTGTTGGGGGTGAGAAGTCACCTGCAGCCTGTGGATTTACGGCTGTGCTGGATTGCTGCCAGGCCTGTTAGCCCTGCTGCAGGGGTGCTGATGTGTGCCGCTGTACTTTGTCGGTTAGAAGAGCAAGGTGGGTGTCCTTGGCTTTGATTTATCTTCCTTCCCCCCGCCACGCCATCGTAATTGTAGCCGGCAGGATATGAAGGAGAGAGAGGCTGTTGCAGCTGAATACTGTATAAATGCAAGTGTGAAGGAGGCAGCTCGCAAGCCCATGGGGTTCCCAAGCGCTCTGCACTACAGTCTTGCACAGAAAAGGTAAAGTGGAGCGCAGTGCCCTTTTTCTCCACTTTCCTCGCTGATATTATCCGGAGCGCTGACTCGGCGGTCGGGAGTGTGGGGAAGGCGCGGTGCGGAGAGCGAGCGCTGCGCCGGAGCCGCGTGTGCGGAGCCCTCCGGCCGCGGGGCAGAGGCGGGGGCAGCCCCGCGCGGCTCCTCCCCGGGCGAGCGGCGGGGCCGGGCGGGGAGCGCGGAGCCCGCGGACGGAGGAGGCGGCTGCGCCACGGTGAGTCCTGCCGGGGGTGATCGCTGCCGGGTGTGCGGGGTGCGAGCAGGGCAGGGGGGGACGGCGGGACACCGTGCCGTGTCCCTACGGAGGAAGGGCTCAAGGAAGGTGATGGCAGAAGGCGCCCAAAAGCCCCGTTGCTCGGCCGAAGTCTCTTCCCAGGTCAGGAGAAGACCTGGCAGCCGGGGCAGGTTGAGCCGCAGGCGCTGTGTGTTTTGCTTTCGGTGCAGTTGCTCCCTGGGAGCAGAAGCTTTGCTCCCCTGTTCAATAGCGGGGATTGGGGCAGACTCTCCCAGAGCAAGGGATGGATTTATTCACTGTAGCGAGTAAATAGCCTGTGCTGGGTTACTGAAATAACAAAAACCCTGCTACCCGGAAAGCTAGACCTACCTCATGCTGTAATGCTTTAATTGACTTGTTTTCAGCACTTTTGGGGTGCGGCTGGGGGAAAGTGCTGAACTTGCCAGGGCAAGCTTTCAGGTAGGCTGTGTCTCATGTCCTTAATAAAAACCTCTCTGTGGAAGACAGAGACAACTTAGTCAAGTCTTGATCGAGCAAGGACTAAAGGATCTGGAACAGTACCTGTAATATGCCCCAGTACTGGTACTTCATTAAAGAAATAAGTTTCTGTCAGAGTACACAAAACAGCCTGTGCTGATATGGTGTAATGGGTAGAGGAGGACTCTCTAGCTGGTTCCCTGTTGTCTTACAAACTCATGCACCTGTGAGCAGGTCACTTTGGTTTCTGTATGTGGGAAAGGGGAATGAAGATCCCTTCCCCAGTGGCTTGAAGTGGACAGGAAACATGGAAGTGGCAGGAGCCTGCTCACAGGTTGTCTGGGAAAATGTGAAGAGGTGTTAAAACATGACCTGGAAGTTGTGAGAAGGATTTCACAGGGGCTTTGACTAAGTTGACTTCCATTTTGTTTGTTTTGCATAGTGAAGAGGAGGCATCACTGGGAGACAAGTCCCACATACAACCACATTTTCCTGCTTTCTCCAGAGGGTTGTGCTGCAGAGGCTGTGTGTGTGCTGGAGTAGTTAACCTCAGTGTGTGCTCCTAAAGATGTCTAGATCTTCTAGGGAGACTCTTAAGAACAAGTAGATGGAACTACTTAATTTTTTTTTACCCTATCCTAGTTCTGCAAAAAGTACAGTGGGAGATTCTCACTTTCTAAAGCTCCTTTAGGAAGGGGCCACAGACCTCTGTCCTGAAAATGCGTGCAGGTAACAGCTTGTATGTGTTTGCAGGAGTGATGCCATGGAGAAAATTCCCAGCTGTGGCCCTGGGGCTCATAGAGATGCAGCAAGAGGATAAGGTGTGAATTGCAGTTAGCTTTATGAGAAGGGATGGGTATGAGATGGTCAAGAACAACTTGGGATCATGCATGCTGAGATGAGAACCGACTGTTTCATGTTCTGAGAGCTAAATTGAATACCAGAGATGTCAAAAAAGGACTTTTCCTGTCCCACCAGGCTGTGCTATAGGTAATCACTGCAACTGACTGGCTTGGAGAGGTAGAATTCCCTCTCTTCTGCAGTATCAGATGTTTGGGGAAGGACAGACTAGAATTTTGTTTCTTCGAGAGAGAGACTTGCCATAGCAATCTTTAATTCATGCTTGTGGTACTCAGAGGCTTGTCCTTCTGAGCCAGCCAGCAGGTGCCTGTACTTTGGGGTCTGGCTTTGGCAGGAACCAGCTCAATGCTCTGGCCAGTGGTTTGCTTTGTAGTACACAGCAGCCTCCCTGGGGACACGTGCAGGGGAGACTTTTGGACAGTGATGCTACCAAGTGAAGTAAAAGAGCCTTTTTGTCTTGTAAGATGAGGTGGTGAACCAAAGATCTTGCTATTGTCTGTGTGGCATAGTGGTACTTCTAAGGAATAAAGCAGAGAGATGTCTTGCTCATAGGCATGAGAAAGCTGACTGCTGCAAGGGTGTAGGGAGTGTGAGCCTCTCCTTTTTGGGAGCTGCTGTTCACACCTACCTGTGATATAGATATATTAGCAGTTGATTCACCTCAAGTGTGGATGTTTTCTGTCTGGTGCAAAGCCATGCAGCAGGTCAGGCCTTGAGCCAGCCACCCAGCTGTAGCCTTCCCAAATTTCCACAACTTGGGGCAGGGGGCAACAGGGAACAATTACAGTAATTGTGCCATAGCCTTGAATTAGTAGCTCTCAGCAGGTACATGACCAAATTATCTGCATTTGTTCACAACTTCAATATAATTCCATTGTTTGCTTGTTTATTTTCTTATGCTGTTGGTTTGTCCTAAGGCACCAAGTTCCTGCAATTCAAACGTGAGCAGGCAATGTGCCCTGTGGCCAAGAAGGCCAATGGTACATCAAAAAGAGTGTGGGCAGCAGGTCGAGGGAGGTTCTCCTCCCCCTCTGCTCTGCCCTGGTGAGGCCTCACCTGAAGTCCTGTTTCTGTGCTGTGATTCAGAGATCATTGTACCCCTTTTCTCAGCTACTCCATAA
This sequence comes from Colius striatus, assembly GCF_028858725.1. Classification (NCBI taxonomy): domain Eukaryota; kingdom Metazoa; phylum Chordata; class Aves; order Coliiformes; family Coliidae; genus Colius; species Colius striatus. The sequence goes on from NC_084766.1 coordinate 30,575,223, forward strand.
AATGTTTCTTCTCAGGATCCTCACCAGCTGCCTGCTGCTGTGAGCAAGTGCTGAGTGCTTGCAACCCTGAGGCAGGCTCTGGCTTCCTTGGGTGGTCTTGCACTTGGCATGCAGCAAAAGATTTGTGAAAATGAGACATTCATGGAGACACTCCTGCTGTTGTAGCCACAGGCAAAGTCAGTAGCAGGAGCACTTCTCAGAACAACCTACACAGGGCGTTTAGCAGAGCTCTTGAATCAGAAAGTGTGTTATTCAGTAACTTGTGGATTGTATAAGACATGTTCTGCAGTATGTCGATTTTGACAGTGTGAGCAGTGCTGCAAGATCAAGGTCTCTTTATGTACAAGAGCCTTTACTGCACAGCAATCCCCTGTGCAATTAGGGCCTGTCAAAACTGTTCCTCACTGCAGAACCAGGGGGGTGAATAAACAAGCTGGTTTTGCAGAACACCTTGTGGAAGTTTGATCTTGTCTGTGGCTTGGAGAAAAAAAAAAATGTCTAAAGTTTTAGACTGCCATTTGTGATCTTTTTTTAAGGAGATGTTAAACACTTCTCTGTCATCTTCCTCCTCTCCTCTTTGGTTTCAGCTCCCACTGTTAGCTGCCCCTAGACAGGGCAGTGCCCATGGCTGGGCAGAGGTATGCCCAGAGTTCCCAATAGAGGTGGTCCACTGCCTCCAAACCTGGGCAAGAACTAAAAACTTACTTATAGGAAAAAGGCTGAGGGAGATTGAAAGAGGAGGCAGCATAACTGGCCTTTTCTCTTTCTTCCAGCCCACAGTATATTTTGGATCCCTGCTCAGCCAGGTGCTTGTCCCATTGTAGGTGCAGCTATGCTGTTGGACCTGGTTCCACATCCAGGTGGCCACAGTGGCTGGGAGTGTTGGGTTCACTGTGTTTTCAGATCAGTTGGGTTCTCTCTCGTTAGTAAGTAGTCTCAGACATTTTGCAGATGATAAAAGACATGTCAAAGATGCTTGTCAAGAAGAGTTTTTCCCCTCTTCATCTCCTCTCTCTTGTCTGACTCTACCAGATAAGTTATACACATAGTTATACTCAGCTTTGCATAAGTGATCATATTTATGTGAGAAACTGAGGACAAAAAGCATGAGTTGTGACTGAGTGTGGCTAAAAAAAATAACATTATTTTTGATTCAACACTAATGCAGACATTTTTTAAAATACCCTTTCTTGATGACCAGGAAGAAAAAATGAAAAGGTCTTTCACTCACCACTCCATGCCCCAGCAAAGCTCCTGTCTAAAGTTCCTGAGCTGCTGCTAAACCAGGACTAATGCTGATGAGCAGAGGGTGATGATGAAGCTTTCTTTCAATAACTACTGCTGAGAGTCTATCTGGGCTGAAAGGCAATGAGTTCATCCTGCAGATTAGTTGATTTAAACCCCTGATAAGACCAAGTTGTAGAAACATCTCAACCTGTCAATGTGTTGTGTGAAAACAACCTGAAATCTCCCCACCTGTCACATTTGGTTGCAAGTAGAGGCTTGTCCTCCTTTGAATATTGTGTGGAATGAGCTCCTTGAAAGAATATCTTCAGGGCATGGCAAAAGGATGACCTGTGACATGTGCCAAAGCCTGAAGCTACTGAGGGACACAAGGGCTTCCTTGATGAAGTCGTGTTTTGGTTCGTGTCTCCATTTACTTAAGCAAGCTTGGGATCTGTTAATTTGGCAGTGGCAATCTGGTGGGGGTGATGGAAGGGTATGTTGATGGGTGATGCTTGTAAAGCACCTGGAATTGGCTTAAGAACTGCAAGACACAGAGTGTTACTGTGTCTATAATCTCTGATGACGCTTTCTTAATCCCCTCTTCATCATGAATCCATGCAGGTAACTGGGCATAGCCTACTACAGGTATCTTGCCTTGGCAAGTGCAGGCAACTGCATGGGTGTAATGATAGAATTGTCTTGGTTGGAAAAGACCTTTAAGATCACCAAGTCCAACCATTGTCCTCACACTGCCAAGCCCACCACTAACCCATGGCTCTTAGCACCTCAGCTACGTGGCAGTATCTCCAGGGGTGGGGACTCCACCACCTCCCTGGGCAGCCTGTGCTTGACTCTCAGGGAAAAAGTTCTTCCTCATCTCCAATCTAAACCTCCCTTGGCACAACTTGAGGCTATTTCTAGTCTTGTAGCTCAGGTGCTGAGGGCCATGGGTTAGTGATGGGCTTGGCAATGTGAGGTTAGTGGTTGGATTTGATGATCGTAAAGGTATTTTCCAACTGAAATGGTTTTATGATAAAATCCAAGGTCAAACAATCAGAGAGGGGAACTAACATTCATCTCCTTCACTCCTGAGGTAAGCTCTTATACAGAGCTGTGCCCAAGGAGAATAGCAGTGGAGGTTTGGACTGGGACAGGGAGTATGGGGGCCCCGTGGAACACCCTGGGAAGCCATTTCCTGACCCCAGCTGGTGATACTTTCAAAGAATTGGCACCTGGACTGGTGAGAATGGGCTTATTTTGGCAATTTCACTAACAAGTTTCAGTTCTTCCTGGCTGCTTATTAAATATTTCAATTTTATGATCTAGAGAGACTTGCAGAGGCAAGTCTTTCCCAAGAGAAAACCCTCTCTACTTTCTTGGCAAAGCAATTGGTTAATAGAGCTGGTTACCAAGAAATGCACTTCTTTTTCTTTAACTACATCAAGAAAATCTGCTTTTGCAATGAGAAGGGTTTAGACCCAGTGTGATTCTGGTCAAATTTACTCTCGTTGAGTGCACCCTGTGCTTTTAATCTGGCATAAAAATAAATATACATGTTTTAAACAGCAAGCCAAGGCTGCTGCCAGACGTGCTCGATCTAAATCTGGGCATGTTTGAAAGTGTCACTGAAGTCCACCTACGATGTGATGGCAGCCTTGCTGATTTCAAAGGAAAAATGAGCAGAAATTTGACTGTGCAGGACAGTTATACATAAAAAATATCTTCCCAGAAAGCCAGTCTTCAGAAAATGTAAGACATGAAAGAGCCTGTGACTGAGTGCTGCTGAAGCCCCGTGATGAGGCCTGGCTGAGGTAGGCCCTGTGGGATGAGCCCCGCGTGATGGTGTGGATGAGGGGACGTGGCTCTGCCCTGTGAACCCTCCAAGAAGCTCTGTTCACCTCTCTACCAGCTCCCTGAGGACAGTGGGGGCTCTGGTGGAACTTGGCTTTGAGAGGGATGTGCAGTGAAGAAGAGGGAGCTGGAGGGAGGAAAGGAGGAAGGAGAAGTCTGAGTGGCCACAGAGGGAAGAAAAGCAGGGGAGGCTGGGCAGTCCCTCCCCTTCCCTGCAAAGTCTACTTTCTCCAGTTTTGATGGGAGAGGAGACTTTTTTCCTGTCATCCCCTCATTTTCATGTTTTTTCCTTCTATCTGTTTCACACCCTTCTCCCCAGAGCAGGAGTTGCTTTTGCCCCTCACACCAAATGTTTCTGAACTCATCACGTGAGACAACCAGCAAGGAGACAAACTGCTGCTGGTAGAGAAACCAGCTTACTCTTCTCCTTTTTTCCTTGCAGATTTGTCACCATGAGCTGCTTGTCATTGGAGTCCATCTGCATTTTCCTGCTTCTCCAAAGTACGTTTAAAGTCACTGTTTTGCATCAATAGTTTCTGTCTTGGATGTTTCCCTGACTTTGGCTGGATTTCTTTGTTCTGAGGAACAAGAGCCAAATCAGTTCATCTCCAGGAGGCTTATGGATAAACCTCTGAAATGTGGTTTCACATAGAAGGAAAGAAAGTAATGCCTGGAGAAAGCTTTTCTGTGAATTTGAACGTGTGACAGATTTGTGTGTGAAGTGTCTAATTGAAATGGGAAAGGCTGATGTTGTTGTGATATTAAAAGTTCATAAATTTATCCAGTGCAATTATTTGTTGTCTCCAGTGCTCAGAACTGTAACCCTTGAACCCTAAGCCTGGCCTAGCTCTCGTTCTTGCACTGTGTCCCTGCATGCAGTGAGCAGAGGGATTGTCTCCCTGTGTGCTGGAATCAGGTCCTTGGCATTTTTCATGCTCTCTATAGCCCTGCTAGAAAGAATTTCCTCCCACAGATAAACTGCTGTGTCACTGAATGATTTTCTTTCAAGTGTGAAATCTATACAGTAAAGCAGTGGTTTGGCTGCTATAGGTTAAAGTCTGCATGTCTGTCATTGTTTTGAAGGCATTTTCTGGGGTTGATGGATGATTATCTGTTTGATCCCACAGTTTTGCTGGTGTTGGGTATACAAGAAATACATGCTGACCAGGAGGTGATCAGCAAGATCTCAGCTGCTGCTCAGTGTAAGTTTGTTTTTTGAAGCAAGTCTTTTTTAGTTTCTGAATTCCTTCTTTCTTTGTTTTACTTGGATTATTTTAAATCTATTTATTTTAATGTATTGGACCTTGTTCAGCCCATAAAGTCTTCAGCAATGCCCTGGCAAGCACAACATTGTGGCTACTTCTGCCCTAGCCCAACTTTTTCCCTCTGTGGTATTAGCTCTTTTGGGATGCTGACCTACTCTGTTTTTTCCCAAACTGGCTATTTGCCAACTGACTGATGCTTCTGTCAGCTCCTTCAGAGTCGATTTCAAGCGATTCTGATTTACAGAGCCGTGTTTAATTACAGACTTGTAATTAAATGACCTCTCCTGTGGCTAATCAGACCTCTCGTGGCTAATTTGTTCAGATTGTAAAGTCAGCATCAGCCCTGATGCTGTGAGCAGGGACGACTGGGCCGTGTCTGGCCAGCAAACTGTGTTCACCTGCAGCTCCCTGGCCGTACAGACAATCGGTTACTTCAGAGCTGTATCATGCATTCTCCTGCTAGTCTTTATTTCCTATTGCCTAAATGATACATTTATTTTTTTCCCAATGCCAGGCATATTCTGCAGCTCCATCCTGTAGCACCATGTGTTCAGCTCAGACTTTCCATCCCAATGTGCTATATTTCATAGAATCACTTTGATTGGAAAAGACCTATAAGATCACCAAATCCAACCACTAAACCTCACACTGCCATGTCATGTTTCACACTATTAAGCCGTGTTCCCCAGTGCCTCAGCTACACAGCTTTTAAGTATCTCTGGGAATGGAGACTCCCTCACCTCCCTGGGCAGCCTGAGACAATGTCTAACAACATGCTTGGTGACAAAGTTCTTCCTAAACTCCAATCTAAACCTCCCCTGGTGCAACTTGAGGCCATTTCCTCTTGTCCTGTCGGTCATTACTTGGGAGAAGAGACCGATTCCCACCTCACTACAACCTCCTGTCAGGTAGTTGTAGAGGGTGATCATGCCCATTGCCAAGAGCCCTTTGCTGGGCTGCAGGCATCCTGCTTACGAGGCTCTGTAAGAGAGCTGCCTCGCTGCAGTTCTGCAGCTGTGATACAGAGGTTGCCACTTCTGCTTCTGAGCTCCAGAGCAACCTGGACACCATTTCTCCATGCTGAGCCTATAACTGGAAGGGAGGCACAGCAGTTTTCTCTGTGCCTGCCAAGGCAGACAGCTGAGGCCAGTGGCTGGGGGTGAGTACCTGGGCTGTGTGCTGCTGCATCCCCATATTCAGACCAGTTGGGAGGACAAGGCTGAGCAGCTGGGACGGCACTGGCAGAGAGGCTGTGCTCCAGCTCATCCCCAACATAGTGCTCCAGGGCAAGGCTGGTTGCCTTGTTTCAAGGACCAGTGACCCAGAAGGGAATGCTTTCCAATTTTCAGTCCCTTGTAATCTGGTATTAGAAAACCCTAATTATAAATCCAGGGTTTTGCTAACAGGAATGAAAGTAGTGATAATAAAAAGATGATATTAATGGGGATAGAGAAACACCACAGGCTAAAAGGGCCCTTGAAATAATCATGTGCTTGCTCCCTGTATTGAGCTCTTGAATTCAGTTTCCCTTGAAGTTGATTCTGGTAAATGCTGCAGAGGTGACTTTAAAATTTATGTATAAATGCTTTGAAAATGTTTCTTCAGAGTCTACAGACTGCCTTTTTTTATTAATGTATTTTTGTCAGAGAAATGATGGGTTTCCACTGCAGCATGAGCACCTCATGGGAACGTTCACGTGGGTAGGGGTGATACAAGGACATTTGTCTGAAGATGGGATAAAAGGCTGGTTTTGGTGAAAAGTGTTTCTGTCAGTGCCTCAGAGCTGTTTGGAGAGTTTGTGTTTAGAAAAACATGAGCATGTTTTGAAAACTGAGCTGCAGATGGAGCACATCTGGCTCTGTGAGACTGTGCCCTTTGCAAATGCCTCCTGGATTCAGGTCCCGGGACTGGGAGAGGCCGCAGGGCCTGTGGGGCACAGCTGCCTCTACCCACCACTCAGTGTCTGCTGCTGGAGGGCAGCTGTCTGCCATTAATGGTGTCACACTGGGTCAGATCACTGAAGCTGCTGCTCCCATACCTTCACTGAACTGCCAAAGCCAGGCTGGGGACCTGAAATCAAAGGCCAAAGTCTTGCAGGCTGTGAGGGCTGATCTGGTGCTGCTGCAGGCTGGAGTAGGAGTGCGTGTGGGCTTTGGGCTGTGATCACTGGTATGCCCCAGCCTGTCCTCTGCAAACCTGTTGGTTTGGATTTTCTGCTCTTGGCTGTTTACTTCCAGACAATGAGACTAACAAAGTGCAGTTCACAGAGTATATCTTTTTCTCCTAGTGATGCAGTGCTCTGCTTCGTTGGATGTCCTTTTACTCTTGGATGGCTCCTACAGCATTGGCAAGGGAAGCTTTGAAAGGTCTAAGCACTTTGCAGGCAAGCTCTGTGATGCCTTGGATGTCCGTCCAGATAGAGTGAGTACCAGCAATGTTTTAGTCTAGTTTCAAGTAGTTTGTCAGTGTGTGGAAAGGCCAGTGATGACATGCTGAGTGAAACTGCAAAATTCAACCTAGGATCTACCATGGGATCAGGGTATTTATTCAGAAAGATGTAGTGGAGGGTTGTAAAGCAGTGCAGTTAGAGGACACTTCCTGATTCTTCACAGATCTTAAGCAGTTCCTTTTGGTCTTGAGACCAAGAAGAACTTCTCCTAGAAGGTCTCCATTCCAAAATAAGCCAAAAGGGTGGAAGGGAAGGAGTTCATTGCAAGGCAACAGCTGCATGCAGAGGCATTTGGGGATCTGCATGCTGCCATAGATCTCCAAGGTATGACTGTACTCCCCTTGCTGCTAATGGTGCTATGTGATTTATACTGGTGCTTACCACAGAAGAGAACACAGGCCAGGCCAGCTGGGACTGCCAATGGGGCTCCAAGCAGCTGGTGGTTACAGATAGCCAGTGTAAAACACAGTAAGATACATGGACAGGTGTGGCTATGCCGAGTTATTTTTTGTCCACTCCTATTCCAGACCTTTAAGTCTCATTCTGGATGCCATGTGTCTGTAAAAAGTGATGGTTGCTGTGCCTCTGCCTTCACAGTCCAGGCTCCCTCAGGTCTTACCTGCTTCCTGGAGCCATCCTTGAGGCACCTCTGGTCCCAAAAAACACAGTCTGGGCTTTTTCTGAGGGGATTTCAAGCCAGACCCAGCTGCAGTTCCAGCTGTGCATCCAGTCCCACATCATGCTGTCCTACCCAGGGTCCTTGGAGCTGGCTGGTGGGGTTGCTGTGCTTGATCCCCTGCCAGAGCCTTCCTAAATAACTGTCAGGTCTTTGGCAAAGTTGTGGCAGAGATATGAGGGCTTTGCATAGCAGAAAGAGGAACCTGAGGCAGGACAGAATGAGTCTGGGTCTGTTGCAGCTTTGAGGACCCCTGGTCCATATCTGATTCTCCAGGTCTTGTGTTAGCTCCTGGTTCCCATTTTGGAAGCTGAAATCACCATTCCCCTCCATCATTTTCTCATCTAAGACATCTTTCACCCTTCAGATCCGAGCTTCCAGACAAACAGCCCAGGAAGCTTTCCTCAGCCTGGGCAATGATGGAGATGAGTCACAGTGTGTGTGGGAACCTTTGAGAGGTGCCAGGTGGCACAGGTTAAATGGGCATTCCCTTCTCCTGGCTCATTCTGAAATGACTGAGAGACTAGCATCTAGGAATCAGCCACAATACAGGCTTAGGCAGAAGAATTTGAATGTTTAATATTTGCAGGTTTGATGGGTTGTTCTTTTAAATGCCATCTTTCCCCTAGTCTTAAATCCTCACATAGACCAGACTGAAAATCAGTAACCTTTTCACCTTTGAAGCCGTCACATTCCATGAAACTTCTTGTAAGGCTTCAGTGAAGTATTCTGGATGTATTACCCAACACAGACAATTTAGTCTGTTTGCATTTTCAGGCATTTTCCACTGTAGAAAATGGTTTTAGTGGAAAAATAATTGGTTTGTGTTGCCTGCTGTGCTCAGTGCCAGAGGGAACTGCTTTTAGTAATGGAAAGATTGCTTGCTCAGTGTGTAAATGGCTTGGTATAAAAGGTGTTATTTATAAACTTACTGTCCTTGAGGCTACTAGGTGCACTGAGTGGATAAATATAGATCTTGAGCTGCCTGGAACTGCAGCAGAGGCTCCCATCGTTTGCAGGTCAACTTTTTTGCCTCCTTCATAGTCTCTTTAGGTAATACTGTGACTTGTGCTCTTTTTCTCTTTTTTGAAGTTCATTTAGTTTGCCAGTGGTTCAACATGCAAAATGGGGTTTGTCTCCATACAAAATAGTGCTCCCAAATCTGTACATTGATCAAAAGAGTACAGCTCTCACAGGCACCTTTCATAATCTTTCACCTTTTGTTCTAGGTCCGTGTGGGAGTGATACAGTTTAGCTCAACTCCCCACCTTGAATTCCCACTGGATTTGTGTGTAACCAAACAAGAAGTGAAAGAGAGAATCAAGAGGATTGTGTTCAGGTCAGCTTATTTTACAGCTCTTCTCTTTCTCTGGGCTATGAATGATCTCTGGGCTGAGAGTTCTTTGAGGTTCAGATGTATCTGCCTCTGCTGTGCGTACACCAACATGATGCCCTAAGGAAGGGGAAGGGATGTACACTCTATGTGGTCCATAATCCAAAGTCTGTTGAGACATGCAACTTGTCTGATACAGAAGAACGTTTTCAGTGTCCTACTATAACATGGTAAATAGGGAGAGTTTTCCCATGACGCTTGTGGCAGGTTTTTCTGGCTGCTTCTGTCAGGCAATGGGTTACATCCTACCAGGGAAAAGCAAGTGTGGCATTCCAGCATGACTGAGCAAAGGCAGGACAGTGTGCTCCTTCTCTTTTTGGTAGTTGCAGTTTCCTCTGAGGTAGTAACAAATTGCTGTTCCCTAGATATCTGTGCATGTGTGTCTGCTGAATTCAAGAGGGTGAGGTTTTCAGACGTTTTATCTTCCTGAATGTTAAGACTTGGATGTCTTCCCACGACCTCAGGATGTGGAGCGAGAAGTTTAAAGCAGCGCTGTCCTTAGAGCCTCTCAAAATCCAAACTTTTCATCTCTGAGAAGTACATTTGGCTCTACAAAGGACCTGAAAACCACCCCAAAATAACACTTGTTTTGGTGATGGATGAGGTATGGGTATGGCCTGCGGGTGTTTACTCTCTCTGGCTGATCTGTGTTGTGGCTAAAGGTTAGCTCAACGTTTCCCATGGCTGGCTGCTGCTCTCAGCATGATGGACATATTTCAAGCAACTGTGATCACTTTTGGCTTTTTTAAGCAAGTTCAATTGGCTGGGTTTTGTTGTATTGCTTCTGATAAGTTTATCAAATCAAGAAAACCTCTTGTGTAAGGTTACAGGAAAAACTTACCAGCAAACCAGATACTCTCTTCCTCTTTGGCTATTGCTTGAAAGTCTGTGCAAGCAGAGAAAGTGGAGCAGTGTTTGGTTTCTGGCACTGAAATTCCTTGATGACAACACATGGATGCTGACAGATGAAACAGGAGTAACGACCTTGTGCTTGGCAGTTTCATCTCGTTCAACGGGAAGCTGACATTTCAAAGTAGATAAAATAGTTACAGATATTCCAACTGGCTCCTGAAAAAATGGGCTGTTTGATGTCTCTGTTGAGAGGCAACTTGATGTTCTTCTGATGAGCGTTTGGCCAGTGAGGTGTTTCCTGGCTTCAGTCCTGAGCTGAGAGCATTTGGAAGGAAGCAGCACCAGTGAAGCTTTTCTGATTTATTTGGAGACTGGAGGTCTGGGAGTCTTATCCAATTAGCTTTTGAATTCATTGGCCAACTCCAAGTAAATTTGATGGTGATCTCCAAAGCTGAATTTCTTACCAGCTTCATTCATACAAGTCAGTGGCTGGTTACAGGAGAGAAACCTTAGTGCTGTTCCTGGGGAAAGGCAGCAGATGAAGCCCACATCTCCTTTGGCTTCAGAAAATCCGTACTGGAGTGATGCCTTCAACACGTCTGCTCTGTCAAAACCCAAATGCAAGTCTCCAAATGCAATCATTATGAAACCCTGTTTAATGAGCTTTGGTGCAGAGACTCTATTAACTTTTTCTAATCCTCAGGACTCACATAGGCACAGCTTACTGAGTTTATCAAGATTTAGTCATCGGACTGACTGTGCACAATGTATTTTCCCTTGTGCACAGTACTTCTCAATGAAGCATCTGACAGCTGATGACAGCTGGTGAGGAAAAGGTAGATTTGGACATGCTGTGAACACAGAATGTCCTTTGAAATGGTGAGATGCAGAGGAGGAAGGACCTAAAGAAGTGCAAAGCAAAAAGGCCTGTCACGAACTGAATTTAAAAGTCTCTAGGAAGATAAGAGGGTAGATGAAAAATAATGAACTTGGACATGATCAACTGCTTTTCTAGAGCAAGCAAGCCAGGAATCAGGTGCTAAAGCAAAGGATGGATGTTCAGAAAGGAAATGGGATGTGTTTGTGTCAACACAGCCGAAGGACAACATGATGCCTCCAAGAAAGGAGTAACGCTTGTGGTTTGGTTTCTCTTGATTGTTCTGGATGGCAATAAGAACAGCCCTAAAAAGCAATTGTAGAAAGTGATCTACAACACATCTTCTTGGACAGACAGGTGGAAATGTCTTCTCTAATCTAGTGGCTTGATTATCAGCAGGCTTGGAGCTTGTTCATAGTTTGCTGGGCTGTTTGTGGTACCGAGTGTCTCAGTGGGGATGGCATGTTACAGGCTTTGTACAGTTTGAGAGCTACCAAGAAAGGAGGAGGGAGGCTCATGTCCATGCAGGATTTACCCCTTTGAGATAAGCAAAAACAACTAATAGAGTTTCCATCTTGTAGGCAGGGTTCAAAGCTGGTGACAGTAGCTGGAGAACTTGCAGTGTAGGTTACCCTTAGTTTTTACAGGGGACAGAAGGCTTTTGCCCAGCATCCTGTGTTGTAGCTTTGGCATCAAGCCACAAATGAGCTGGAGTGGATAGCTTGTGAGCATTCCTATGGCCTCATGCTTCTTCCAGGTGATTCCATCTCCAAAATGAGCGTCAATTCAATAGTAGAAGAGCTTTGATTTCTACTTTTCTGATTTTTATCTCCCCTCTTTCTAGAGGTGGGAGCACAGAGACAGCCCGGGCTCTGAAGTACATTCTCCGCAAGGGATTCCCTGGTGGCAGAAACTCCAGTGTCCCCCAAGTCCTGATCATCATTTCAGATGGGAAGTCCCAGGGCAGTACTGCTGTGCCTGCAAGGCAGGTGAAGGAGAGACACATCACGGTTTTTGCGGTGGGAATCAAGTTTCCAAGGTAGGAAACTGTGTCCCACAGAGTGGGACATGGAGGCTCAGCTACCCAAGTGTCAAGTCCTAGTGAACCAGGGTGGGTTTGTGCTGGGTATGATTTGTGGAAAGGGAAAGGGGGGATGTGTGGAGGAAACACAAATTGGTGGCTGGTGTAGAAGGAGGATCAGAGCTGGAGGAAGCTCTTCCACTGAGGAGAGCTATCCTGCTGCCTGACACCAAACACGCCAAGGTCTTGGAAACCGCTTGAGGTGTGCCATAGTTTTGCATTAGCTCTCTGTTTGCTGCATAAGGCTTGTTTTGATCTTTGGGGGTGACTAAGGGATTGAACCCCTCTTGTTTGGCAGGTGGGAGGAGCTGCACATGCTGGCCAGTGAGCCCACCCAACAGCACCTGCTCTTTGCTGGAGATGCTGATGATGCTGCCAACGGCCTCTACAGCACCCTCAGTGGCTCCATCTGCAGTGCCACTGCTCCAGGTAACCCCCTTCCTGCCTCCCCTTCATGGCTGTGCTTTAGCCTTGGACCGTGTCACTGAATGAGAAAGGTGAGGCAGTGTCAGAAGGTGTACAGGGGAGTTAGTGGGTGTTGCACTTAGAGATAAGCTGCTCCTGCTGCACAGACTAGATGGCAGGATGACTAGATGATATGCTTGGCAGCTACCTCTCTAAATACCTGCAAACTGCAGCATCCTAAATCTTCCTGTGTCTCAGTTCACCTCTGAAAGGGGGAATATTGGTCCTTGCTCATGTCCTGAGAGGTAGAGGGATAAACACAGTTGTGTTCAGTCTTCTAATAGACTTGACTGTGTGTTAAGAGGCTTGCAAGAGATAGAAAAGGTAGAACACGAGGTAGAAGATCAAATACGTGAATGATGGAGGCACCAGAGGTTGTCATTGGAGCCTGAACTCAGCAGTGCAAGTTTGATAGCAAAGCAAAGGAGGCTGAAGAGTGAGCACCCCAGAATGCAGGGTAGGCTGCTGAGCCTTGTGAACAGAAAATTTCCCTCCTCACAGAGGGCCCTTTGAAGCACTTCCTAGTCTCTTGTGGGCAGGTGGATGAGGAGGACTAACCCATCTAAAAGCAGGGCTCCACTCCCACACAGACTTTGTGTTTTCAGGCAGTTGATCCTCGTTTGGATTTTTCTTTGCAACAGGCTGCAATGTTGAATCCCACCCTTGTGAACGCAGGACCCTGGAGACTGTGAAAGAGCTGGCTGGAAACTATGTGTGTTGGAAAGGCTCAAAGCAGCCAAATGCAGTGCAGGCTTCACTGTGCCCTTTCTACAGGTGAGTTGGACACCCACATCCCTAAAAGCAAGTGGGGCTGACAGAAGAGGAGAGATATGGTATGGACTTCTATCTGACCACTACTCTCTCCTGGGATGAAGGTCCCTCAAAAGAACTGAAGTAAGCATGATCTCTAGACCTAGGAAGAGATTCTCTCTGCTCTGACCATTGGCTGATCTGAGAAGCAAAGGGCAAGAGGAGGAACTGAGGCAAAGAAGAAAATGATGACTAGCCTAAGGATGCCAGAAATATTTAGATTGGAGATAAGGAAGAAGTTTGTCACTGAGAGGGTTGTGAGCCCCTGTCCCAGGCTGCCCAGGGAGGTGGTGGAGTCCCCATCCCTGGAGATATTGCCAGGCTGTGTAGCTGAGGGCCATGGGTTAGTGGTGGGCTTGGCAGGGTGAGGGCAGTGGTTGGACTCAATAATCTTAAAGGTCTTTTCCAACCAAAACATTTCTATGATTCTATAAAAAGAGCTGAGTCAAAGTGGTGGTGTAGAGAAATTATCAGGGGGACTAGTTTTCCTTTGAAGAGATGCTTCATGTGTTTGTTTTAATACCAGGCAGTCAGATTAATGTTTGAAAGTCACTCCAGATCTGGACTGTGTGTTGATGACCTGCTATATAGATGCACTGGAGGATGATTGTATGGACAACTTCAGACATGTCCCAATGGCTGTGAGCTTTTCCAGGTCCTTGTACCTCAGAGCCAAGAGGGAAAAGCAGAGCAGCTTGTGGCTTGCTTACAGCATCCCAGAACCGATGGTTTTGGCCATTGTTGTGAATTTGAGCAGCCTGAATACAGAGCACTGGAAAATTAGTGGCATGATGAAGCTGCAGGAATCAGAGAAGTAGAAACCTGCTTAACAGGGATTAAAGCTTAAAGCAGAAATCACCTCATTGTCAGGAACAGCAATGGCAGCTGCCTTACAAGTGAGTGCAAATATGCACTCCTGCTCTAGGGTGTGGGGTTTCTCATATCATCTTAGGGCACTGAAATGATGGAGGAAGCTGAAAAACCTGTCTGGGAGGCCCAGCTGAGGACTGAGGATTTTCTTCCCAGCCTGGACCATGGGTGTCTACCAGTTGTTACAGCTGGGATAAGTTAGACACTAGGATTAACCCTGAAGAAGAAATTCTCAGGGCTGTAACATTTTCTTTTGATTCCAACTGAGAGCAAAAAGTTTGAACATCTCTTCTGCAGCAGCTACAAAAATCAATCCTTTGGAGCCTTAAAAATACATCCATAGTCTTTGGATATAGAATGTTAAAGTAGAATTCAAAATGATTCTGTGGTTTGATAGTTTTTCTCGTTTGCCAACCCAGCCAGAAGGGACATTTTCTTTTGAAAAGTTGCATTTTCAAAGGAGAATTTGTTCCATTTAAAACAGAGTGAGGTCAGCCTTGAGGATACCCTGTTAATCATTACATTCATCACAGGTTTCATTCATTCTGTTCCAGGTGGAAGAGAGTCTTGATCAGACACCCGTCCAGATGCTTCCGAACTGTATGTCTAGGTAGGATTTAGCCTTTTAAAAACATCTGTTTACAAGGCAGGAAAGGTGATAACTAACGAGTAAAAAGACTGGTTTTCACTCTGACTTCTAAAAATGTTGTTCTGAGTGAGAGACCTTGGCAAGAAACTGATGTCACGTTCCCCCTTTTTGTAATCTCATGAGTATCTGCAACCACAGTTCCTTTGGATTAAAGTATCTCCCTGTTGTTTTTCCTTCCACTTGAGGAGACAAGTAATCCTTATCTGCTCATCTTCCTGGGGCAGAGGCTTGTACTGCTTCTCAATGCTTATGAGGAGTCACTGCTCTGCAGCTAGGGGAGTGTGCAGGGAGATGCCTCCATTCATTCACTTGGTACCACGAACATCATCAGTTTAGCAGGGAACCTGACACGTGCTGGTTGCCAGCCTACTTTTGTGACTGTGGAAATAGCTATGGTCCTTGAGTTCTGCCCTTAACCCCATCCTTTTGGCAGTTCAGGTGACAGTAGCTTTATTTTCTTTGTCAGTACAACATTGTCCAAGCAGCAGGGCAGACTTTGACCCCTTCGTTGCTGGTGTAAATCTGGAAGTGCTGCATGACCTTTAGCAATTCTGTATTTACACCAGTGTAACCTCATTGGCATGATTCCAAAGGAAATTAAGCGAGGTCACAGTCTGGTTTGCCTTCTTCACCCCTGCCTGCTGTAGACCCATCCCAGAATGAAATTGCCATGGGGGTGAGTGAGGGTGCACGTGGCCCTGTGTCAGTACACACTCTGCAGCCAGACAGATGGAGGGTGAACCATTTCCCACTGATAGTGATGCTCACACTGGCACAGGATGGGAAGGGGAAGGCTCCCTACTGACTCCCTGTCTTTCCTTTCCCTGGTCTCATTTAGATCCTTGTGACTCCCAGCCATGCCAGAACGGGGGCACGTGTGTCCCAGAGGGACTAGAAAAATACCACTGCCTCTGCCCAGTGGGCTACGGAGGAGACATCCACTGTGGTAGGTGTGCCCTGTGCCCTTCCTCCTTCCCTCTGCAGTACCTGTTCCATGGCCAGAGTATGACTGGGGTTGGGCTTCAGCTTGTGAGCTTTTCTCCAGAAGACAGGCTGATTTTTCTCTCATGCTGGTTATGACTGTGTCAGGCCCAGTGACTGGGTCTTGCTGCTCAGAAACGTTGTGGATGTGGAGAGCACCAAACTGACAGTCTCACCCTGATGTGGCTGCCCTTGTTTCTAAATGCATGTGCTGTGTGAGCAGGAGAATAGAGAAACTGGGAGAGACACTGAAGTATTTGTGTTGGCTCCCTGCCCTGCACACATGAGCCCAGGAGGGACTCCTGATTTTGGGTGCTGTAAGAAACCCAAGAATCACAGAATGGTGAGGGTTGGAAAGGATCTCTAGAGCTCATCCAGTGCAGCTCCCTGCTGAAGCAGGTCACACAGGAATGTGTCCAGGTTTGGAAACCTTCACAGAAGGAGACTCCACACTCTCTCTGGGCGGCCTGTGCCAGGGCTTCTTCCCCCTCATAGGAAAGAAGTTTTTGCTCCTGTTCAAGTGGAACTTCTGTGTTCCAGTTTATGCCTGTTACCCCTTGTCCTGTCACTGGGCACTACAGAGAAAAGACTGGCCCCATTCTCTTAACACCTGCCTTTTAGCCATTTATCAGCATTGATAAGATCCCCTCTCAGCCTTCTCGAGGCTAAATAGCCCCAGATCTCTCATCTTTTCCTTGTCAGAGATGTTCCAATCCCTTAATCATCTTGGTAGCCCTCAGCTGGACCCACTCCAAAAGTTCCAGAAGGTCCTAGTCTTCAGAAAATGCTTTGTACTTACTTCCCCCAGAACCAAGACTCCCAGTTTAAAGTGTCTCAGGGTGTTACAGATGAGAATCTGGTGCTTAGATTCTCTCCTTTCTCCTTTATGCTGAAACTTGTTTTCCCCAGAGTATTAAGAGAATGGAGTTTTCATTCCTAATTTGAAGTCTGCCATCCAAGAGAAAGTGTGCTGTTGTCACAGTTGTCCTCCAGCTCAGGCCATATCTGGCAAACCATTTCAGTTATTGGGTGCAACGCTCCTCCTCCACACCATGGGGCTTCCAGCAGGCCCCAGCTGAGGCAGTCAGCATGCCCCCCATATGTCAGATTGTCAGCTTGCTGTCTCCCTTTTCAGCACCAAAGCTGAGCCTGGAGTGCAGCGTGGATGTGCTTTTCCTGGTGGACAGCTCGGCAGGGGTCACTCTGGAAGGATTCCTGCGCTACAAAGCCTTCCTCAAGAGGTTCGTGCAAGCAGCGATGGGCCAGGACTCGCCCATGAACGTTGGGGTGGCCCAGTATGATAACAAGGTGAGGATACCCATTGAAGTGGGCCAGCACAGGGATGCCCTCAGTCTCCTGAAGAGCATTGATGCGTTGAGTTTCAGCGGAGGAGGAACTCTGACAGGCAGAGCCCTGCAGTACATTGCACAGCACGGTTTCAGGAGCAGGCCAGTGTTTGCAGATGTGCAGGATGACCTCCCACGGGTGGTTGTGCTGCTCACTGACTCCAAGGCCCAGGATGCAGTGGCAGAAGCCGCTCAGTACGCGCGGGACCGAGATCTCTTCTTGATCGGTGTGGGCAGCAGCCTGGTGAGAGCAGAGCTGACCGAGGTGACCGGCAATCCAAAGCAGACAATTGTCTACTCAGACCCTCAGGACCTATTCAACAGGATCCCAGAGCTGCAAAGAAGAATCTGCAGCGTGGACAATCCCGAAGGTAGGACTGTGATCTGGGCATTGCAGGATGAGCTTGTCAAACCGTGAGGAGGGCTTCTGAGAAGGGGCAGAAGGATGAATGTCCCTGTTTTGTTTGTGTCAGTCACAGATCCAGGGACTGAGCTTCCATCACTGCTTTTTGTGATGGATCTCTATCTGTTGGTGTGAAAGGGTCATAGATCAGCCTTCCCAGCCAGTGATCAGCAGTGGTGAATTTCACCCACCAAGCCCTGCCCCCAACCCCTGGTTTTTGTTTGGCCAGAAGGGAGTGTGTGTGTGTTCTGACAAACACCGTGTTTGCGCTCTGATCCAGGCTGCCAGGCACAGGCCCTCGATGTGGCATTTGCAGTGGATGCCTCGGCTGGAGTTGGCCTGGAGAGTTTTCTGCAGCTGAGGAGCTTTGTCAGGAGCAGCTGTTTGCACTTCAGCATCAACCGGGACGTCACCCAAATGGCTTTGGTGGTCTACGGCAGCAAAGCTCACACCGCGTTCGCTTTGGACACCCACACGAGCAACGCAGCCGTCCTCCAAGCCATCGACCAGGTGCCTTTCCTCGGGGGCTCAGGCTCTGCTGGCGGCGCCTTGCTGCATATCTATGGCGACGTGATGACAGTGCAGAAAGGAGCCAGGCCTGGGGTCAGCAAGGTGGTGGTGCTGCTCAGCAACGCAGGCGGCCTGGAGGACGCGGCGGCCCCGGCTCAGCACCTGCGGGACAACGGCGTCTCAGTGTTTGTGGTTGTTGTTGGGGATGCACAGAGGGAGAGGCTGCTGAGGGTTGCTGGTTCTCCCAACTACCTGCTCCACATCTCCTCCTATGAAGATCTGCAACATTACCAAGACCTTATCATTGAAAGAATCTGTGAAGGTGAGAGAACATCCCGTCCTTGCTCTTTACCCTGTGCCAGCAGCTGTTGCTGTTGTAGGTTTTCTAATGCTTCACTGAGTGAGCTCAAAGCTATCTTTTACATTTTACAGATGGGAGAACTATGGCACACAAATGTGGTGACAGTCCAAAGCAATATAGGAACCAACTGTCCTAAGATTGTCGAGTGGGTGAGGTTGGGTTTAGCGTGACCAGCTCCATCCAGCCCTGCCACGTCTAGGTTCTGCCCTCCCTAAGAGAAAAAGAAGTTTGCTGTTTTCCTGATGTTGCTATAAACATGTAGCATTTGCTGTGCTTTCCTGTGCCCACTGCAGTGTTGTGAGGGTGCTTCATGGGACACATTTCTGCAGCCATGTTTGTCCCTGAGCAAGATCTCTGCTGTCCTGTTCAGCAGGTTTGTGCCCAGGTGTTTTCAGAGCGGTGTGTCTAGAACCTGGTTGCTTCTGTTTCTCCCTTGTGTCCCACTGCTCAAGTGGCCATGTAGGCCTTCAGGATTTTATTTGTATTGCACAGGACTTAATCTTAAAATCAGAATCTACTTATTTTGGAGCCTGGAGACTGTTAAACTGAGGCCTTCAGGTAACTTGGAATTAGTTTTGTTTGTAGAACCAAATCCATCTCTCTAAGATGAATTTTGAATATTCATGTAAAAGCTCATGTTTGTACAACCCCCCCCCCCCCCCCAAAAGTGCACTTCCTGCAAGATTTGGAGTCTTGAGAGTCAGTCCCCAGCTAGAAAGAAATTGTCTCTGATACCAAGTTAGAAGCACTTGCTGCTGAGTGTGAGTGCCCGTGTTTGATGGTGATCAGCTTTTCATCAAGGACAGCAGCCCTGCTTTGCAGGCATTAGCAGTGGCAAGAGTTTCCCCCAATTTAAATGCCATGTCTTGTTTCTCATTCAAAACAGTGGGAGTTTTACATTTGGCTATTTCCTTTTTCTATGTTTTAACCTGTTTGTAAGACCAAATGAAGAAGCTTTAGCATAATCAAAGGTCCTTTTCATCTCTGGGCATGCCTGTGGCTTCTTCAGGGACACAGAGAGCTACAGCCCTGTCTGTTGGGGGTGAGGAGCTGGTCTCCCAGCAAGCTCTGCAAATGGCTTCTACCTGGAGCTTTTCATTGTGCTCCCACTGCAGTGGTATTTTCAGCTGTGTTATTATTAAAACAATCTGCTGTACCATGAAATTAACTATAAGGCCAGGGATGAAGGGGAAGAGACAGCAAGGTTCAATGAGTCAGGGTAATAACACAGCATTTCCTGAGACTGAATTGCTGCTTTCACTTCACGTGCAGGTGATCCCTGTTTATACTAGATAGGCTGGGACCAAGGGCGATGTAAAGATAAGCCCTTCATACGCTCTTCTGTTCTCAAGTCCAAGACTCAATAACAGAATCATTGTCTGTGAAAGGGCTTAAAGAAAGGTAATGACTCATGGTAAAAGTATTTGAGAGGCAAACCCTGCCTCTGGACACTTGGAATATTGTATTTGTGCTGAGGCTCATCTGAAAAGAGACCTGAAAAAAGAAAGATGCAGTGTCTAGGAGAAAAGATCCCAAGCATTAAATATGTGTGAGTCTGATCAATGGAAGTACAGGCTCTTGGGGTCATCAAAGGGTAGCAACCCTGAAGTGCAAGAAACTTTTTTCAGATGATACTGTGTTAACAATAGCCTTGAGTTCAGAGAAGTGGTGACTGGGTGGAACAGCATGATTCTCCCAAACAGGGGCTTTGAGGTGATGCTGTGGAGCAGCTGTGGAGGGAAGTGGCAAACACATGGCATGTGGAGCAGAGCACCATGGCAAAGCTCTCTGGGGAGCAGCCAGCACCTGGAAGATGAGTGGTGTGTCCAGGAGACCTGGCTTTCATTGCCAATGGCCCTACCAACCTACAGTGAGAATGAGAGTGTGCATCCCTGGGGCTACGCTGCCAGGCAGGACCCTATCTGAGATGTCCCATGATGACAAAAATGTTGCAAACCCAACTTGGCTCTATATAAAATCAACAGGAACTAAAGATTGAGATTTCTCAGGTCTAGGATTTGACTGTCAAAAAACTAAATATCAATGATAATTTTGCCAATGTCAGGTGTAGGCTGGGAGTTGGTGTGCATGTATTGTTATTTGTACAGGCAGAGTGAGCACAGTGTGTAGCAAACTGTACTAACTGCCTTGATGCACAGAGGATAGAATTTATGTTCTTTCATTTTTCCTATTCCTTCAGTGCTTTTCCCACTGTGGAGCAAAAGGCAAGGCTAGCAGCTCCAGACTCTACACCATGTACTTATTCAGCAGAGGAATTTCACACCCTGACCCACAGAAGACTGGTGTTGCCAGCGGAGTGGAGGCAAATCCCTCTGGGATGCTGCTACTTAACATCCTCACAGCAGGAGAGGCTGCCAGCCCTGCTGACAGCTGGGCTCTGCTGTGTTAAGAGGGTTGGGAAAGCTGTCACATGCTTCCCAAGAACAGGACTAATAACAGCTTGGGCTGTGTTTGCAGGCTTTTCTCCCAAACCTCCTAGGAAAGAAGCCCAGAAATTTTTCCTGGGCTGTTTTCTATTTGTGCCATCCTTGCTTCCCAACTTTCTTGTCCTTGCTCTTCTATGGTGGAGACTTGGGTCCTCTCCAAGGCAAAGAGGGTTTTGAATTCCAGGGACCTTTGCAGTGGTTGTAAACTGCTTGGAGCAGGGCATGTGTCTTGCTCTGTACTGGCAGTGTCTGGGTGATGAGAGGTGCTCTGTGCTCAGTGCACAGCTCTGAAGATGCCCTGTTTAGCTTTGATGTGCAGCCCAACATGATGCCACTCTTTTAAGCTTTATTAGGAATATTCTTCTCTAGATCACAACATCTAGCAAAGCCATTGTTTTTCCTCTACTCTAGGTTAAACACAGCAGAGTTTGTCCCCCTTTGTCAAGACAGGGTTGGGAGCTTGCACCCTCTGCCAGGTTGATGTGGTTTCTTAGCCCTATTGGCTGTATATGACATGTGATGGTGTTTGGGATCTATAGCTGCTGTTGTTTGTGCATCACGCCTGAAGGCTGTGTGTTCTCGCCATTCCTACTCTGTAGCTGTGCCTGAGCCTGCTGTTCTGCTTGTGTGTGTTGCAGAAGCAAGAAGCCCTGTGAACCTGTGCAAACCCAACCCCTGCATGAACCAGGGCGTGTGCATCCTGGGGCCCGGGAGCTACCGCTGCGAGTGCCGGGGCTGGGAAGGGCCCCACTGCGAGAGCAGTAAGGAGCAGCAGCTGTGGCAGAGGGCACAGCCTCCCCTCTGCCTCCAGCAGACACGTGGCTGTCACCCTGGGATAGCTGTTTGGGTGGCTGGGTGTTGGTGGCCTCTGTCACGTGGGAAGTGGAGGGGTTTGGGCTGCTGAGGGGAACAAGGGATGAACCCTTTGAGAAGCTGTGCCCTGTTTCACACATTGACTGAGTTAACAGTGAGGGGGGGCCAAGAAGGCATAATGAATGTGCTAATCTTCCACTCTGTTCCTGGTTTTCCTCTGCCTTGCTAGAAGAAACAATCCCTCCTTGACTCCCAGGGTGAAAAGCTCTGTCTCTTTTAATGGGAGGGAGCTGTTTCTGTTGGAGTGGGACTCCCCTCCCTATGGTTTTCCATGGTGCAAAAGCCTTCCCATTGCCTTCCTCCTCTTCATCAGGGCAGCCTCTGTCTCTTTAGTGAGAAGTTCTCACTTAAGTGGGTTGCTCCCTTGCCCAATATTGTGCTCTTTACCTGAGCCCAGGAGTTCTGACTTCCATCCCTATGGCCTCAAACATGTGCCAGCCAAGGCCAAGAGGATGCTGGTTGGGTGGTAATGGGCTGAGCTTGAGCTTACCCTTTGGTCCCAAAGCCCTTATCCCTTGCCTGTGCTTCTCTTCTGCTGTAACAGGAGTTCTCCGGGGTGATTCTCCGAGATCACCAGCCCTTCCTCCATGGCCCCACCGGAGTCCAAGGGCTTTGCAACACCTCTCCAGAGCCTCCCGGCACACTGAAAGGTCCATGGACCAGAGACAGTGACACAGATGCACCAAGGGCTCCAGTTCTCCCTCCAGGAACTCTTTCCCCAGCAAGCCACCGCTGTCCCAGGAAGAGACTGAGTTGCTCCAGCACAGGGACTGTGCTGAGGTCATCCCCAGTTCCAGCATTGCACAAACTGGGCTTCCCAGTACTCACTCTCTCTTTTTTATATGGAAGTAAATATGTGTGTTTAAGTACTTATTACTGGCATTTTGCATTTCCTCATCCAGATTCCAGTGCCATGTGAGTAGTTTTTTTTTTAACAGACTTCTTGAAGAGGTCTTTTGAGTTAGTCTGAAACTATGTAGAGCTCTGAGCAATTCTGGAGCTTTTGCTGAAGGGGTAATAATAAGCTCTGGCAGTCAAGGGCTGGAGTAAATGGCTCATTACACACAGGAAGACAAATAAGAGGAAGGAGAACTGATTACGAGCCTCTGCTCTGTTTTTTGAAGTTGTCCATGCCACTTTCTTCTCCAAGGTGATTTGGAGTGGATCAGTACGGTTTAGCTTCGTGGGCATTTTGTAGATGTGTGTTTTTGATAAGGAGAAAAGCATTGGTTTTGCAAGAGCATTTGTGGTTTGTGCAACTCCATAGCAGAGCTGTGACAAACTGTGTGTGGCTGTTTTCAGGAGGTGCTTTGGCTCCTTTTCTCCTAGGTTTGCCCTGGGCCAAATCCAGTTACCTGTGCTGCTAACACACCAAGTAAGGGCAACCCCCCAACCATTTCCAAACAGGGGGCTGGTCTGTTGTAGGCGCTGGACTGAGCCATGGCCATGAGTTTGTGCCATTCTGCTGGTCTTTGGACCTTAGTCTATCTGCTTTCAGGTCTAACTCCATTCCTCCCCTCCCAACCTCTCTTGTATCTGCCAGCCCCAGTCTGACTTGATGGGACAAGACCAGCAGCTTGTGATGGGTGCTGGGAGCAGAGCATGCAGTGTGCAGGTCAGAGGAAGAGACCTGCACCTTTCCTCTCAGATCTCATGCACCCTTTTCTCCTCCTGCTGGCCATTTCTTTGCTCTCTCTTTTGCTGGTGCGTATTTTCCTTGTATTCCTCCTTTTTTTTCCCCAATCAAGTCTCACCTCTTTGCTTAGATGCTGTTTCTGTGGCTCAGAGCTTTGCCATGTTGCTTTGCTCTCCTTTTGGAGCTGGCTGGGGAGAGCAAGGTCTTTGTCCTGGCCTGAACTTGCCTAGATGAGCTGGATGGCATTTCTGCCTTCCCTCGTTGTTAGAGCTGGTCTTGTCCCCAGTGCAGCAGTGGTCTGTGCAGCACAAGCTGAGCCTCTGGTCTGCTCCAGTGGTTCATGTGTATCCAAAGTCACTTTGGCCCCTGCATCCTGTGGAGCATCAGCCTCACTGGGTCACTAGATCAATTTGCCTGTGAAGCTGTAAAATTTACATAACTGCTCCCCCAGGGCCTGTGTTTCACACTGTGGGGTTGTTCCCTGCTGCCTTTCCCGTGGCATCCATCACCTGGGGAGTGCAGGAGCAGGTCTGTGCAGGGCTGAGGCAGAGACAGTCTCTGTGACTGCCAGCACAGGGGAAAACAGCCTCTATTGTTCCCAGGAGAAGAAAAATCCCTTCACCCAGATGTCCTGGCCCCATGTTTGAATAGTAACATTAGATGTACAAAGAGAGACACAAATTACTCCACAGGTCTGTTGTCAAAAGAAGAATGGTCTAAAAGCACTCGGAGTGGGGGGGCTGAAAGCTGGCACTGAAACAGGAGCAGCACTGTTGGACCTTGTGGGAGAAACCAGGTTAGGAGAAAGGGTAATTCCCTCCTTCTTTTCACTGTCCCTTCAGTAAGCCTCATGCTTAAAGCCTTGCCTTGTGTCCCTGATGCCTGCAGGATAGTTTGTACAGTGCTGCTGAGCACTTTACCGTGTGGCAGATGTGGTGTGGTGGAATCTTTGTAAGTTCTCTTTGTTTGAATAGCTAGCTAGTGAAGATGTTTTTAGAGTGCAGGGGCTTTAGTGGGACAAAGGATGCTCACCTGGGTCCTGAGCTGGAAGAAAGCCTGTGTTTGTACCATCCTGCTGGTTTTAAGCACAGGCAGACAAACCTCTCCTTGTGATTCAGGAGTTGCAGGCTGAAAAGTCTCACGCTGGAGGCATTTTAATGCTGGATGGGACTCATCTAGCCCTCTGCATCAATTTCTAGAGTAGAAATTGAATAGAGAGAGAACATCTTCTCATGGAGAAGTCTGAGGAAAGCTGGTTCCTAAGCCACCCCTTAGCCTCTGGGTGCATCTGGCTGAGGCCTCAGGGCCCAAAATGTTCCGGGGATACCTGTGTGTTGGGAACCTACGTGTGCTGCGGCAATGACCTTCGTCCTAAATGCAGCTGATCCCTGAAGCCTCAGAGGGCTGCTCAGACGTGCTCTGGCAGTGGCAGCACCCTCCAGCTCTCCTTTTGTGTGGAACAAAGCCCTTTGCAAGGTAAGGAGGTGGCGGGGCATTAGGAGGAAAAGGGAAAAAGCGAGCTGATAGCAAAGATCAGGTTGTATGGGATAGTGTGAGAGATGTGCTGACCCCACAGGCAAGTAGGACACTGCTGAGCAGTTGCTGGAGCTTTGTTCTTTTTAAACATTTGATTTGAAGACCCTGGCTAACTTCTAGGGCCTTCCTTCTGCAGCTTTTACTTTAAAAAGAGCAAGTGGCTGGGGTCTGTGACATGATCCCTGCTTCCAGTCACTCTCACAGACTGGCTTTCATTAAAACAGAAACACTCAATGAGAAATTACTTGATGGGAGCTCATTGCCTTAAGGCTGGGTGGATGTTTGAGGCTGGCACAGCCCCCAAATTGGTGGGGGACCTGTGAAGCCAGGGCTAATCCTGTCTGGCACCAGGGGAGTGCAGAGGATGCTGTCTGGGCGCAGGCTGTGCCAGGGGCTCGTTACACGGCTGGGCTCCTGTTACCCACAGAGCTCTGAATTGCTCTCACTGTGGGACTGCTGGATGGGCTTGGGCTGGTCATGGGCCATGTGGGGACTTCAGGGGAGAAGCTGTTACTCCTTTAGGAAATGAGGATTTAAGTGCATGCCACGAATTTCACCCCCTTTAGCCTTACCTTCCCTCACCAAGCTAAGCTGTGCCTGTTTGTGGTAAGTATATGTGTCTGGTGCCTGGACTGTCCAGGCAGGGGAGCTGGGCATTGGCCCCTGCTGCGCCACCCTCTCTGAGCACAGCCAGCCAAGGCCAGCCTGTGAGAGGTTCTGCAGCACCAGCATTGGGTTTTCTGATGCTGCCTTTAAGCCAGCTGCCTTCTGCAGCTTGCAAAACACCTGCAGTCCTCTTCAGCAGAAGTAAATTGATTTGATTCATAGCTGAGACAACTTATATAAACATTTAGGCCAACTTCACCACCACTAAGACAGACTTTTATCCTTTAAAATCCAGCACTTGTGCCTTAGTTGAAAACCAAAGTGCACACTAGCTCTGTTGTGGCTCGTTTGTGTCAAGGAGGGGCTGGGAAGGGCAGGGAGCAGGGCCTTCCCAGGGACTTTGTGCTGTAGCTGTGTGGGAGTGGAGCTCCTAGTGGTACAGCCACTAAAAGATATTTCACAGACATGGCTTGCTGTCTGTAAAAAGTGGCCTCAGCTGCTTCCTTTACTCACTCTTTTCCTCCTTTTCCAGCTAAGCCCTGTCCCGGTGTTCCCTCGGGTGCCCGCGGCAGACACTCAGCGTTGCACACACTTGCTATCTAGTGGCCACAGCAAGAACTGGATGCGTTTGTTGCTGATTTTGTGCAGGAGGAGTGGGCTACAGAGGTAAGAGGCAGGGTCTGTTACCTGTGTTCATGCAAATGGTCGGGGTTAGTGCTGTTTTTTCAGTGGGTTAGCTGCCCAGAAATGCTTTAGCTTGATGGTGCTGTCACCGTAGCCAACTAAGTGATTTGAGATATAGCCCACTGCAGTTGCTGACTGCAGAGCTAAGAAACTCTGGAGTAACTAAGAGTGTCAGGGGGTAGTTTAATAGACTTGAAATCTAGAGGAAGGTGGAGCAGGGACAAGCCCCATTCCAAGTTAAAACCACTGGTAACACAATATACTCAATGTTTTATTATAAAACCCTCTAAAGCGCCACTTTATAGGTCACAGTTACAACAAGGAAATGCTTTGAGTTAGGAAAACAACGGGGACACAGAGACGTTGTTCAAGGTTTCTTGTCTTGGGGGCTGTGTGTTGCTCAGGCTTTGCCTCCATTTACCATCCCCTGATGGAGATATCCCACGGCCCCACTGCCAGGCTGTGGTGGGGAGAGCAGGGCTGCTCTCCTCCATCGCTGTCTCAGGACCCCTGGGAAAGGTCTGAACAACTTCTGGAGGATGGCAGCAGGGTGGAGGGTGAGGGCATAGTACTTAAACATACATTTTGGGTGTAGAGAAGGTCTCCTGCCGGCTCAGCATGGGTCAAAACAAAAGCTTGGAGAGGGTGCAGACCTTGCCCTGGGACAGGCCTGGCAGCTGGGGCTGCTGTACTCCTCCTGAGGCCTGGGAGCAGCAGTTCCTCCATCTGCGCCGCAGCAGAGGCTTCCAAGGGAATGAGGCCCCATTTCTTGCCTCCACGCTACCCTGACCAAGTGCTTTGTTGCACTGTGGCTCCAGGGTGGTGGCAGACAAGGCCAGGGCTCCTCCTTAGCACATCCTCACTCTCCCCAGCGCCACCACCAGCTCCAGGTGTCACAGCCCTGCACACCCACCCCGCCTGTTGGGCCTCTGTGTGAAGGAGCATCCCTTTAGAGGTGGTCTCAGGCCTATCAAAGGTTTTCAGGAGTTAGGAAGGTAGATTTTGCCTCTGTGTCTTGACCCCATCTGCTCATCCATGAGCTGGAGCCCAGGAACAACCCAGGCAGGGTACTGGTACTGCTTTAGCTTTGCAGGGTTGGAAAACAGCTACAGTAGTGGCACCGCCAAGCCAGTTACTGAGCCTGGGCTCTAGGGCTGAAGGACCATCCCAGGAGACAGGCAGAGGTGGCTCCAGGCCCTGAGATGACAGCAGGTTACAGGGAGGAGAGGGTGCATGGATTTCTGACATCCCCCTACCTGCTTCAAATCTCAGTGTCTCTCAGTTTAGCAGTCCCACCTCTCCAACATCTTTCCTGAGCAGCCTGGGCTAGGGCAGAGAGGTGTGGGCTCTGTGGGGCACACTGCCAGGGCCCAAAGGCTCGAGAAAGAAGGGTGACAGGAGCAAGATGGGCAGCATCCCACCAGCCATGGGCCAGGGCAGCCTCACCTGTCAGGCTTGGAGGAGAGCAGCTTGGGTTGCTCAGCCCCACCTCTGTGGAGGGGCTCTTTTTGCATGGAGATGGCTGCAGCAGATTGTACAGCTGTGGCTTTGTGAGAACCAGAGAGCATCAGCAATGTGCTCTCAGCCAAGGAGCACAGGGATGGCCTTCCCTCTAACTCCCCAGGAAAGGGCAAGCCCTGAAGGATACGTTGGGCTCCAGCTTCCCCATCCCACAGCTGAGCAGCCCTTGGGCCTTTGGTAAGTTATTAACAAACCTTCAAATGTGATTTATTTTTTTTCTTCCCAGAACAAACTCGTCAGGTGCAGTAGACCAAGATCTTCAAGAAAATTAACTGAATCTGCTTGGCAGATCTTTGCCTAGAGCTCTTGGTGCCACCAGTCTGTAGCAGAGCTCACCAGGGATCTTCCTCTGTGTTCTGTCACAGGAGGAAGAACGTGCTGGGATGCATCAGGACTCACCGATGAACAATCCTCTGTCCAGGTTGCTGGGTGCTTCCCATTCATGTCTTGAGCGTTGCCGAGCCTTGACTGAAGGCTGGATGAAACACAGCTGAATGATGACTGGCAGCAAGACAGGTGAGACTTTAGCTGGCTGCAGTTTGCCATGACAGATTTGAAAACCACTGGGGTATAAAGGATAGCAAGGCCCCTTCTGAACCCACCACTGTCACTAATACAGAAACCATAAGGACTCACTGAGAAACCTCCAGAGCAGAAAGACACAAACCACCCCTATGTACAGTAACACTCTTGTTTACATCAGCTGGGTTAGGAATTTGATGCCACTGGTTGTTATTGTTCTAGCTACACGATTGGGACTTGTCTGGAAGGAGGAAGGTGATGTGGGGTAACTCGTGTTGCCACGGTGCCTCCCCCGCCGCTCCGGGGCCCAGCGCTGGGCGTGACGTGGAGGCGGCGCTGGGGGGTGGTTGTGCTGCACACCCAACCTCCACCTACAGATGACTGAATCCCCTTGGCTCTACGTGGGCCATTCCAGGCTTTAGTCCATCTCTGGAAAGATGTGGTTCTAACTTGCTCCCTTCTTCTCCCATTCCTGCCGAGGAAGAAAGGTAAATCAGGCCAAAGGCACATCTGGCAAAAACAACAGAGCAAAAGCAGTGTGACCTGTGCTGAGTGGTGCTCAATCAGGGGTGCTTCCCCAGGAGACAGCCCCTATCCCCTCTGCTCCCCTGCCAGAGGGAAAAGCAGTGGCTGTCCAGATGGGCTTTTGTCCTGAACCCACGGGCACGGTACCTTTGCTTTCTGTAGGACTGTTCCCTTCCCTGTCACCATGACGGACAGAGGTCGGTTTTTTAAAGCCGTGGCTGAGTTGACTGGCGAGTTCTCAGTGCTGGCTGCTGGACTGGCACTTTTTGCCTGAATCTGCAATAAAAATAACAGAAATGCTGACTCCAGCCTAGCCAGAGTGCTGCCTTTCCCCACTACCTCCTAGTCACATCTCCCCTAAGCTGAGGCATGTTTTATTCAGTGACACACCAGTTTTGAAATACCCCCACCTGTGCGTGTGGTGGGTCTGGGTGACTCAAGCAGCACAACGGGGCTCAGGCAGTGACCATCAGTAAGTTCCCAAGGAGGTCTATAGATATCTGAACATCCTACCCCTTGATTCAGCTGAGCACAGGAGCTGGACCAACCTGCATGGCCCTAGAGGGTGTTGCTCAAGGTCCTACAGGGAAATACATTTGCTCTCGTGAGCCCCAGCCCCCTTTCACCTCCCTCTTGCCCCGTTACCTCTCTATATCATTTGATGTATATAATAATTAACACTGAGATGATATGTACATATAAGCTGCACGTTTCTATAAGATGACACGATCCTGTGTTACTCCTGCTGTGCAGGGAGCGTGCCTGGGTGCCTGCAGGGCTGCCGTACCCGAGGGGCCGTGTTCTCCAGGTGTGTGGTGTCCACGGCAGTGCCCAGCGTCACGGGGCCGGACTCTGCCTTCTTCAGGTTCTCCTTCACCTCCACCAGACTCAGCTCCAGGTCTACCCTCCGACTCTCCTTCCTTTTGCATTCTTCTTCTATCTCCTTCAGTCTCTGCTCCAGGCTCTTGTCTGTGAAGGGAAGGGTAGCTTGGTGCCAGCTGGGAACATGGGGAGCTTGTGAGGGGAGCAGGGGCCGGGGCATGTTTTGGCCCGAGAGGGACTGCAACAGAGCGAGCTCTGTGAGTTGGGCCGCAGAGTTTGGCTCGAAGCACCAGGACTTGCCCCTGTTCCAGTCCCAGCTGAGCAGGGTCCATTGCCCCCTCCTCCCACTTTGGCTCATTTCGACACCTCACCCCTTGCCTTGCTCTACCTGTGCTGCTCCCGAGCATCTCCTTCAGCTCCCGCTTCTCCTTGCGCAGCTGGGTCAGCTGGGCCCGGATTTCATCCTTCTCCTTCTCCAGCCGCTCCTTCTCCTCTGTAAACCGCTTCACTTCTGCCTCTGTCCTGTTCTTGCCCAGCTTGGTTTCCACAGCTGCTGCTGGAAACACAACCCAACCACAACAAGCTCAGCCAGGGAGGAAAAGCAGGAGGGGAAACAAAAGGAATGAGGGTGTGGAAGGTCACCAACCAGGAGACTCATCAGCCCCTTGGGCACTGTAAAGGTATTATATAGCAGAGGCAAGCTGAACCCCACAAAACCTCCCACCTCGAGCCTCCCATTCCCTTGGAGCCCCTTTTGTGGCCTGCACAGCCCACTCACCTGGCAGTGGCATCTTGGGCCGGTGTGCAGGCCCCAGCTGGGGACTGCCCGCCGTGGCTGTGCCCGCCGTGGCTGTGCCCGCCGTGGCTGTGCCCGCTGGCAGCTCGGGGGCTGGCTGGGGGAAGGCGATGTTCTGCTGCTGTGCCTGGATTTTGACAGCAGGCATCCGGGGCACAGCCTCCTCGGGCTCTGGCTTCTCAGGGGGTTTCTGCAGAGGAGGAGGTGAAGTGGGATGATGTGTCAGGGGGAACTGGCTTGCTGGTTAAGCCTGGCCCTACATTGTGTCCCCGGAGAGTGTCCAGAGACGGGCAACAGACCTGGTAAAGGGTCTGGAGAACAAGGAGGAGTAGCTGAGGGAACTGGGGGTGTTTAGTCTGGAGGACGCTGAGGGAAGACTCTTCTCCCAAGAGCAAGTGATAAGACAAGAGGAAATGGCCTCAAGTTGCAGCAGGGGAGGTTTAGATTGGAGATCAGGAACAATTTTGTCAGTGAGAGGGTTGTTGGACACTGTCCCAGGGAGGTGGAATCACCATGCCTGGAGATACTGCCAAGCTGTGTGGCTGAGGTGCCGAGGGCCATGGGTTAGTGATGGACTTGGCAGTGTGAGGGCAGTGGTTGGACTTGATGATCTTAAAAGTCTCTTCCAACCAGAATGATTCTGGGATTCACAGTTGAGGACAAGTACCTGCTCTGAGGTCTCCACCACCTTGGTGCAGGGCTCAGCTTCCTTGGCCCCGGGGGCTGTCTCAGCTGTGCTCTCTGCTGCAGCTCTGTTGGCAGCCCTTTCTAAAGATGGTGAGCTGAGGGGTGAAGGCTGGCATGACTTCTTGCCAGCACAGTGTAGGAAGGACTTTACTGGGGTGAGATCCAGGTACACTCTGTCTTGTTCCCCCTCGAATTTGCCCTCATTCTTGGGTACTTCTTCCTGCAAAGGAGAACGTTCCCCTGAAAAGGGACCATCTGCTGCAGCCAGTACAGGGAACATCTCAGTGCAGAGCAGCATCATCTCAGGCCATCTGCAGTATTTTCTATAAACCTTAGAGGAACTAAAATCCCCATTCTGTAAGTTATTTCACACAGAGCTTTCTGGTGTACTGAAGGGAAGGCCCCTCCTGCTCTCCTTCAATAGATCTCTCCAATAGTAGCAGAAGCCCCTGCCAGGATCTCACTGTGGTACATCTAGCAAGCCCTGCCAGAATCTTTGCCTTTCCCAGGATAACAGTCCTGGGCCCATCTTTCTTATCCTTCCACACAGAACTTGATCTTGCAGGCATCTAAAGGAATTCAGGTGGACTGAACCCCAAACAACCCAGCATCTATCACCAAATAATCCATCCTGTTTGCTGACAGAAACGGTGGGGTTTTATCCCAGCTGCCAGAGAATCCCTGCAGCATCCTGCTGGAAACCTCTGCAGCACACACTTCTGCCCCATTGTAAGAGCCCAGCTTTCCCCAGGGGCTGGGAATCCCCTTTGCTGCCTTTAGAGGAACCTCCCCCCTTGCTGGCAGCCTCCCTGTGCCCAGCGCTGTGTGTCTCACCGCTGGCAGCTCGGGCAGATCCACGTCGTCGTACAGCTCCTCCTGGGGCACCCGGCCCTTGGGCAGGTTGTCGATGTAGGCGTTGGGCTCCGAGTACTTCCTCTGCATCAAGCTGTGGGCAGGCAGCAGGACAGCTCATCAGGGGTGATCCTCCTCTCCCCCTGGCCCTGCTGTGCTGCACTGTGCTGGGGGTACCTGAGCACAATGGGCCTGGGCAGAGATCAGCAGGCAGAGCCGTGCAGCAGTGTGATCCCTGCTCCTGCTGCCCATGGAGAGTGGGGCTGCATTTCCCCTCAGCCCTTCCCTTTCCTGACAGCGCAGCAGCAGCACACCCGCTCTGCCCCGCTGGCATGGTGAACCGTGTACCCTCCCAGCCGAGCCCAGCCCACCAACTCGCAGCTCAGCTTAGCTGTGCCACGGTGGAAGGATGACAAGTGCTCTCCTGTCCCACACAGCTTCCAAAGACATGGAGCAGAATTTAGCAGCTGCAGTGGTGGCAGCCGCCCTCCCGCCCGGCCCCACAGCCCCTGCCTGACCCAGCCGTACAAGAAGGAGTTCTTTGCGGCGCTGACGATGCAGGAAACCCGGTCAGCATCCACGTAGTCGTAGGTGAACTCCTCTGGGTCCGTTTTTGAACCTGACTCCGACAAGAGGAGGCCCAGCCAGTGGCCCATTTCCTCCGAGGACTTTGCCTGGGGGGGATCAGACAGACAGCACAGGTTGTAACAGCGGTTTCTCTGCACTCCCAAGGCTAATGCTGACAGCCTCGGGTCGGGAGCTGTGCTGGCACTCCTCCGGGCTTCCAAGGGGAAAGGTGAGCAGTTGGGTATTTATATTAAACTTGAGAGCACATTACAAGAAAGAGGAGGTACTGCTGTGATTCATGGTTCAGAAGATGTATGAGTGCAGCTCTTTGCTTAACTCCTTCCTAAAATCCCCAGTCAGCCTGCATTTTCCTTTCAATGGTGACCAGCTCAGCTGCCTACAAGAGGAAGAATTGGGAGACCTGGAGCTGTTTAGCCTAGAAAAGAGAAGACTGAGGGGCAACCTCATCAACACTTGTAAGTACCTAAAGGGTGGTGACACTCATTTCTGTAGTGCCCAGTGACAGGACAAGAGGTAATGGGCACAAGCTGGAACACAAACAGTTCCACTTAAACACAAGGGAAAACTTCTTTCCTGTTGAGGTGAAGGAGCCCTGGCACAGGCTGCCCAAGGGGGGTTGTGGAATCTCCTTCTCTGGAGGTTTCAGAACCCTCCTGGACACGTTCCTGTGTGATCTGATTGAGGGGAACCTGCTTTAGCAGGGGACTGGACTGGATGAGCTCTAGAGGTCCCATCCAACCCCCACCCTTCTATTCTGTGAGGCTGGAGGTGTTTGTGGAGACCTGGCTTTGGTGAGCAAGGAGTGTGGATTTGATTTTGCACCAGCAGAGTGCAGCAACGGGACTGCCACATAGCACCCAAGGAGACTGAAACCCTTTCCAGGCCCGTTTGCACAGGGGAGAGGGGAAGGGAAGAATTTAAAGTGGGATCAGAGAAGATCAGAGGGAGCCCCTCACTCTAACGGGGCCAGTGCCAAACTCCCAGCTGCAGTGAACAGCTTGATGTTTTGCAAAATGAGGAGTTAAAGATGGTTCCTTGCAGTGAGCTATAGCAAATGGCCACATGCACTTCCTCGTAGTGAGGGATTTCTCCTTGAAGCAAGAAGTAGGTTAATGCAGCCACTTTTTGCTTTGGTTCAGGGAGCCAGAGCAGTAAGCACACAGTAAAATTCAGGGCAAGCAACTCCCAAACTGGAAAAGATATTTTAAGCTTTCAGTGTGTTTTATTTAGCAGAGCCTTCAGTCCCCGGGAAGCCTGCCAGCCAGTCTGTACACTGAGCCTGGTACCCCAACAAAATACAGACTCTTCCATTCACTAAACGTACATTTTCCCAGCACCTCTCCTTCACATCTGTAATCGGGCAGAATTTCTCAGGCACAGGCATACCCTGAATCAGAAGCTACCCAAAACCACCTCCAAAGCTGATGGCAGGCTTTCCAGGGCAGTTGTTTAGCTCTTAATATTCCCACCCACTGGAAAAATGCAGGAAATGGCTCCCATTGTCCACCTCCTGCTCCAAGCATGCTGTCGTCAGAGAGCACCAACAGCAGAGATAAACAGCCCTGGATGCAGGCAAAGGAACAGATAGAGATGAATTCACTTGTGCTTTCAGGGGCTGATCTGTCATGGGTTTATTGGGGAGGCATGACCTAGGACTCTGTATTCAGCTGAAGTCTCTGTTCCTCCTAACCACAGGCTTAAGTCCCTCAAGCAGTATTCCTCTCATCTAATATGAACCACGTGAAGCACATCCCACATAATCATCCCAGGTTATCCTACAGTCAGTGGAGAGAGATGGGCACCTCCAGAGGACCCTTCATCCCATCCTAAGATGAGTGCCTAAGATGAAGGCTGAATGGTCCTCTGGAGGCAGCAGCATCAGACACAGCCTGGATTACCAGCTAGGCCGGACACCTTCTGGGTGACCTCAGGCAGATGAGCCAAAGTCCCACGCTTCAGGTTGTGTTTTGCTGGACTGAGGGGGTTCCTCTGGAGAACCTCATCAGTACTGAAGCCTTCTAAGACACCCAAGCTGATGACTTCTTCCACCTTACCTCCAGAATGACACGTTCTTCCCCGTTGTGCAGGATGCGGAAGGAGTAGAGATGATCCGGGCTTGGCTCTGGGATAACTTCACAACCTGCCAGGCTCAGGGGCTGCTGAGCCAGTTTGCTTCGGTTCTTGTCCTGGTAGAAATGGAGGTGACCATCTTTTATCTGACACCAACGGGACTTCCACTGGCTGTTCACTAGCACATTCAGGTAACCTGCAGGGAAGCACAAGGTTACGTCAGCACCTTTCCCACCCCGTGAGGAGAGGCAATGCAAACTCCTGTGTGTGCTTGGGGATAGGTTCTGAGGTCACTATGCAACAAAAAGAGCAAAAGCACAAAGACAAGCTGTCCTAGCCACATGAAACAGGGTGAAAAGGGTAAAAATCTGTTCAAAATGAGACCCTGGAAATTCAGGTTAAGGATGGAGCAGTTCAGTTGGCTGCAGATGCTTGGACAAAGTTGGTCCCAGATGGTAAGTGCCAGCTGAGCCACACAACTCTCTCCCTGCTGACTCCCCCACTCTGGGCTGATGCCTGGGAAAGGCAGCACAGATACCTTCTGTGTGCATGTCTGGTATGACCTACCCTTCCTCTCAGGTCACCCTTGTGAGCCACACAGTCACCTTGACGTGTAAGAGGCACCTCAGTCTGCATGGACTCACTGAGCAGACTGTGGCCTCTTTGCCTTTCCCAGCAGGACAGCCTTCCACCTGTGCCTTTGAGGAGGAGCATGCCTGGTGTTCATCCTGCCTTGCACAAGAAGTTCCAGCCCCGAGACAAGTTCCTGCAGAGGGACTCATGTTACCACTTACTTGAAGTCTCCAGGGATCTCTCTGGGCTATCCAAGGAGCTGGATTTCTTTCTCCCGAGGTTCATCAAGTTGCTCAGTTTCAGGCCAGTTGTGCCCTTCTTCTTAACTACCAGAAAATACAAGAGACATGTGTGGCTTTCCCAACCCACAGCCACACACAGGGCCTGCTGTCCCAGCTGGGTGTCCTGCCCACAGCTGCCCATGCTTCTGTCCCGCACTGGCACACACAGGACAGGCTGTAGCAGCCCAAAGCCCAGGGAAGATGAGCCAGATGGCACCAGCAGTCTTAGAGTGATATGCCAAAGATACTTCATCTATATTGCTTTAAACTTGGCTTAGTTCTGACCAAATTCCAGTCACTGCAGGAGCTGTGGGGAGGCTGATTGCATGGGTCTGGTGTGCAGGTACCAGCCTCCCTTTGCTTTCTTACACTACAAAGAAGTGAATGAATGACCAGGCTGCAGGAGGGGGTACAGGATCCCTTGGCATGGGCAGGGCTGCCAGCCTGCTCTCCCTGTCACTCCCAGGCTGAGGTTTTACCATCTTTTGCCTCGGCTGGCTCCGGGGGCCCGTCCGTGCTGCTCCCGCTCTCAGAGGCTGCAGAGTACCTCTCACATACCTCCACCTGTCAACAAGCACCAGACACAAGCTCCACAGATGCACCTGACCCATTCTTCCAGCCAGCACCCACAACTGCCTTTCTCCTGAATGAGGAAGTCCCACCTTCTCCATAGCAGCTGCTTTCACAGGGACATCCTGCTCACGCTGTGCCCTCCCCAGTTTCTGAGCTCAGCATGGGCAGATCCAGCACATGAACGGTCCTGGCTGGGCTCTGAGGTGATCTGCTGACACCACTGATAGCACCCCATGGCCTCCTGCCCTGCAGCCTGGCTGGTGGGGGCATTTGCCAGTCCCTGTAGGAGGGCATGGGCAGAAGAACTGGCCAGGTGCCTGAACAGGTCCATCTTGGGTGTCCACCAGAGACTTACAAAGGTTTCTTTCTCCTCCCAATGTTTTGGAACAAGCTGCCCTCAGCAGAGTGTTACCTAAACCTGGACTAGAGACTGACCCAAGGGTCTATGTCCCTTCCAAAGCTCTTGGTGAGCACAGCTGTCTCCATGCATGAGCCAGTGGCTGCTGCCCTGGATGAAGAAGAGCCCAATGAAGGTTGCCAAGTGAAATAAAGATTGTTCCAATAACGCTCCCTTTCAGTGGAACGAGGGCTCTGGTCACACCTCAGTCTGTGCTCAGATAAAGTTACTGCACCTACAGCTATTATTTATGAAAGGAACAGAGTGGGAAAGCCTAACTGCTAGTTCTCTCTGCCAAGAGAAGGTGTACCTTTGGGTAAGTGAGACGCTGTGAGTCTGGGATGTACTGGTTCCCCTCGCCGCCTCCTTCACAGAGCAGACCGCTGGTCTCCTGGATCACCTGTGCAGGAGAGGAAGCCACAGCCTGTGAGAGAGCTGCAGTAATGCAGTAATAACTTCTTGCCCACTCAGGACAGAGGAACCCCCAGCAGCCTGGGAGACCCAGGGTTTATGCCCCCACAGCCCTAGGGCCTTCCCTGGGGCTGGAGCAGGCAGCCAGCAGCTGACCCCTGTGCTCTGTAGAGGCTCCTGCTGCTGCTGCCATTGCAGGGAAAGGCCACATCTGATCCTGTCCTCAGCCAGTTGCTGTTGGGCACCCACCCCAGAGCCCGCTCCTGCCACAGCAGCTGCGCTGGGTCATACCTCCACAGACTCGCATGTGCAGAGGGCAGTGGGGAGCTGCAGGGAGAAGCTGTTCTGGGACATGAAAATGAAGTGGTGTATTTGTATACGGGCTTGCAGTGAGGAAGGGAAGCCAGAGCCCACAAGGACAGGGCTGAGATAAGACAGTCTCACAGCAAAGCCAGAGTGGAAGCATGGGAACAGAGTGGGACAAGCCCCAAAAATGGCACTGACCCTGAGCCACTGCTCTGCCTGGTCTTTGCTCTGCAGCCCCAGCACGATGACATCGGCGTTCATGGGGATGATCTTCAGCTTGTGCTCCTTCTTCCTCACTTGCTTTTCCTTGTGAATGACAGTGCAGCCCAGCAAGTTCACATCGAGCTGAGGGTTGTGGTCTTTGGAGCTCTTGTAGCACTGGGGAAGGAAGGAAGGAAGATGGGAGGCAGGTAAGAAGCTGAGCAGAAGCCTTTCCTCTTGCTTGCTGGTACAAACCCAATACTACACGTGGGTCAGTCCAACCACATGCTGTAAGTGCACTGAACACAAGAAGGTCCTGCTGGTTCTGCAAGGCTGCCGTGTCTACACAGGCTACACACAGATCATCTCTGTACATCTAGAAGAGATTTACATATGTCTATGTACAGGCACATAGAGTCTGAAATACCTCTCACAGATCCTGCTGGTGGGTCAAGTATGTGGTTAGACAGTGGGATAAACATCCCTTCTGCTCAACCACCTCAAAGAGTTTCCCCTAAAAGCAACTCTAGGCATTCTAGGATTTTGGTCAAACATGCCCTTGTGCCCCTCTCAGCAACCCCATGCCCACCTCCCTTCTCAAAATGGAGTGAGATCCCCACATTTCCAGGACATAGGTTTTGAGGCAATCCAGCTAGTTAACGTGGCCTGTGGTACCACTTCCCTCCCCAGCTTATGGAAATTGGTTGTTTTAGGCAGAGAATGGAGGATCTACTCACCAGCAATCTGGTGTCCTTGATAACACACAGCTGCTTTGCCCACTGTCCCAGCCACTTCTTCCTCCAGAGGAAGGCACAGATGCGGGCATCCTTCATCAGCTCGATGGTGGCCTCCGTGGATGGCCACTGATGGGTTGCTGACTTGCCTTTGCTGCTCTCTTCTTCATCATAAGATTCATAGGAACTGCTAACAGCTTCACCATCTTCTATAACAAAAGGAAAGCTCTATCATTAAATACACAAGGCTGCATTACACGAGACAGCTCTGAGCCTGGTGCTTGCCTCAGCCATGCTCACACATGCAAAAGCTTCCAGCACAGGGACGTGTCTTTTGAGGCTCTCCTACAGAAGGATAATCAACAGGATAATGACCTTCACAGATCCTTTTTGGTTTGTTTTTCTAGCCCAATATTAATCTCATTGTGATGTTTTGTGCCCAACAGGAAACGCTCAAAAGACACTTCTCAGTTGACCACAACATTCAGGACCATTCCTTTAGACATCTTCTGACATTTGCTGCTTGTTTCCCCCTCTCAAAGATGCTTTTTCTGCTTCAAGCCAAAACACTCTCAATTTTTAAGGCAACAGCAAGCTACAATCAGCCCTTGTCCTCTGAATGTCAGAAGTAAAACCAGGATTTGCCAGGCCATGCAGCAAAGCAAGGAATTATTGTATTTGAGATGACGTTCCACGTCCCCTCTCTGGGCTAACAGGTCTCTCTCTACTCAGCATCTGAGGGACAGCAAGGGGCTCTGGAGTAACACACTTTGGAGCAGCAAAAATGAGTCATAAGTGGCAGTTGTAAATGACAGTAATCACATTTTTCATGTTCATTCTTAAATGAATTGCTGCTTTATTAGGATGGGCTGGGATTTTCAATACCCATCTCTAATATGCTGTGGGTTATTGGACTTTTCAGCTGGTAGGAGCAGCTGGTAACAGATTCATCAGAAGCAATGCAAACGCTCCCACTGACTGCAGGGGAATGTACAGCACTCTGCTGGTGTTTACAGTAGGGCTCATTCACAAGGCAGGCTCACACAGCAAGATGGGGCAGCATCTGTGGAGGGTTTTGCATTCCTGCTCTACCCAACAGCAAGGAGGAATATTGCTAAGTTTCTCTCACCAGAATTTAATCCAATTCTCATCAAATCTTAATATGCACATAAAAGTAGCATCAGCAGATTGGTGCAAAATAAAAGAGGAAAAGCAGCCAGTAAAGAAGGGGATAAAAAACTCCCCACATTAGGAACTTCACTGAGGAATGTTTCTCAAGTTGGGGTTATTTGTTCTTAAAAGGAACTGAGATGCAGTAACAAAGCTACAGCCTTACCCCCACTAAAATCTCACTCTATAATATCACTGAAGTGATCAAAGCACCAATTAAGCTTATTAAAAAGCAAATATTCCCTTTCAAAGTCTCTGAAGAGTGCTGACAGCACACTACTGGCTCACCATCTCCCTGCCCCCAGTGCACTGTACCCTCTTTAATGGGGAAATGTTCTCCCCACTGCATTATCACTCTGCAGAGCTTGTCCTCAGGCACCCTGGGCAGAATTCTGATGGAACAAAAGTGGAGAGGTTTCTCATCCCTAGGAATACCAGGAAGCTGAACTGCTAGAGACTCTTCCTTAAGCAGCATCAAGGATGCCAGAAGGAACCTCACCTTCTATATCTCCCTCCTTATCAACATGGGGCTATCACTAACTGCCCTTCTGTCCCCTGTGGGGTGTCTCTGGTGTGCCTCACTTGAGCATTAGGTCTCAGGCTGCCATCTTTCTCTGGGGGGAATAACACCTTTCTTCCAGGCTCTCAGCAGGAGCCCTGGCTGCTCTTTAGTGCATCAACCACAGCAGGTAGCCTCATGAGACAAGCTCTTCTCTACTCGAAGAGCTGCAGCCATTGCTGGCCCAGCAATACTGCTACAGCCTCACAGTGGAAAGGTGTTTTCCAGGCTGTGTAGTTGGGAGACTGGGACAAACCTTGCTTAGGTGACTTGAGACAACACTGTTG
Organism: Colius striatus; assembly: GCF_028858725.1. NCBI lineage: Eukaryota > Metazoa > Chordata > Aves > Coliiformes > Coliidae > Colius > Colius striatus. The sequence goes on from NC_084766.1 coordinate 30,614,946, forward strand.
TTTCTGCTAAGGCTTACTCAGTCCTGTCACATGCCTCAGGCACTTCAGCACAAGGTCTCCCATTTCCACTTACTGGCAACCTCAACCAAGAGCAGAGTTTATCCTCTCATTGCCATGACACCAGTAGCAGCTGTGCTCTTGGATGCCTGTCTTTAATCCACCTCTGCTTTCCTGATTGTCTTCCCACAGCCTCCCACACAGCTCAGTCTAGACCACAATTGAACCATCTCATACTCCAGAGCTGCCCCTGCCTGAGCAGAGCACCTTCAATATCTGCTGAACAGCTACTTGTCAGAACAGCCAGCATTACCACATCCCAGCTCCACATCAGTGGCCAGAACCAGGGGAAAAAAAAGGCTGGGGAAGTTCTCACTGTCATCTTGAACAAGGGAAAGGTATAACAACTGTTGTCTTGTATATCCAGCATGGTTGCCCCTCCATGCACGTCATGGGCGATGCTGGGGGGCACCTGATCATCTTTGCTAAACCCAACTTCTTGGTTAGGGCTTTGTTTGTTTGGGTTTCTTGTTTTTGCACAACCAGGCACTTGAGGTGTGGAAAGCATGCCATACCCATCGTTATTGTGGCATAAATAACGCCCTCAGTAACCTGCAACCCTGGCCTGGGTCCAGCCGCAGCAAGCCTACCAAAAAGACCTGCACAGTCAAAAGGAAAGAGAAAGGGAGACAAAGAGAGAAAGCCACAGATAAGCAAATGCAGAGAACAAGGGTGTCAGCCCGGCTCGGCCCCGCTGCCCCTTGGCCCGAGAGGCTGCCCCAGCCCTGCTGACCACAGGGAGCTCACCCCATGGTCAGACTCCAAACAGGGGCAGCGTTTTCAACCCATTCCCTCAAACAAGGCAATTCCCTTTATAACAGAATCCTCGTCATTAACACCAGCCAGGGCAGATGAGCTGTTTCAGCCCAATAATTACTGCTCAGTTGGCAGTTACCCTTTGCATTCTCGCTCTGCTTCTTGTCGCACCCTTCAATTATGCAAACGCAGGCGAGGACCAGGATAGCAGTGGTTTAACACATTTCAGCTCAGGAGGAAAGGGAAGCAGCAGCTTTTGCTGGAGCTGTGAAAGGAGAAGCAGAGGCATCCCCGGCAGAGAGGCAGGAATCCTGCTGATGAAGGAGGGACCCCAAGATCCAGAGCTCTCACCCACCCACTTGATTTTAATGACTTCACCCACGGCTTGTCACAGTGCCTGGCAGTCCCACCTCTGATGCTGCACGAACCCTCTATCTCCTCAGCCCATCTGGAGGCTTTGTTTTGATGTCCTTTCTTGGCAGCTCACCCACCAATTTTAGTGCTGTTGCTATTTTTGTTTCGCTACACCCCTTTGTTTGGAGACACGTGCGCTGTAATTCTGTCGGGAGCTCCACCAGCAGCTCCCTGGACCACCGGCCCCTTCCCTGCCCAGCTTGTGGGGAGACAGGAGTGAGCACAGAGGGCCTGGGGGGCTACTGAGGTCAGGCTTTGGCCTCTTTGGCCAAGACAACCCATGCATGTCCAGGCTGTCCTTCAGCAACAAGATAGCAGTCACATCAAGGTCTTAAGCCTGTTGCTGCAATGAGCATTACTCTAGGGAGGACAGGTACAGCGCGCTGTTGCCATCTGAAAAGGCAAGTGAGGCGAAAAGGGTTGGGGACTCCAGTTTTGTACTTGATGAACCAATGGGCAGGACTGAGACCTGCAGGTTTGTCCATGTGCCATGGGATATGAAGTCTCATCTCTTGAGGCAAACCATGGCACCAGCACCTTCCCAGCACCGCTGCCTGACATCCCACCCACGCAGCATGCCAGGCCTCACCCTCAGCTGAGCCTCCACAGCCTTCTCCTGCGACATACCTGCTGCTCCACTCTCAACCTGCTCCTCCTGCAAGCTCTGCCCAAGGCACCACCTCAAACACGAGGGTGTTGACCAGCAGAGACTGTCGGTGACATGATGCTGCCTTTCCCTCTCACACAAACCACCCGGCAAGCCCCCGGCATCACAGGGCTTGGGCAGGAGGGACCTGCTGGGGTCTGCAGAGGGCACCAGGGCTCGGGCAGTCACAGGAGGCAAAGGCACCACATGTCTCAGCAGTGAGGGGCTGCCAGGACTTGCAGATCCCACCTCTGCTCACTTCACAGAATCACTTGGTTGGAAAAGACCTTTAATATCATCAAGTCCAACCACTGCCCTCACCCTGCCAAGCCCACCACTAACCCCTGGCCCTCAGCACCTCAGCTACATGGCTTTGCAGTATCTCCAGGCATGGGGACTCCCCCCACCTCCATGGGCAGGCAGCCTAGGACAGGGGCTGACAACCCTCCTAGGGAAAAAGTTCTTCCTCAACTTCAACCTAAACCTCCCCTGGTGCAACTTGAGGCCATTTCCTCTTGTCCTATCACTCACTACTTGGGAGCAGAGACTGATCCCCACCTCACTACAACCTCCTTTCAGGCAGTTGTAGCGAGTGATCTTGTCTCCTCTCAGCCTCCTCTTCTGCAGAGTAAACACACTCAGCTCCGGCAGACACTCCTCATCAGACCCTTCACCAGCTTTGTTGCCCATCTCTGGACACATCCCAGCACCTCAGTGTCTGTCTTGTAGTGAGAGGCCCTATCTCTGCTTACAGCTGCAATACTGTTCAGTAAAGCACTGAGCCCACTGCTCAAACAGCTCCTTGTGGCAGTCACAGGCTGCCCCATCAGTGTGCAGAACTATCTCATTTTGACAATGCTCCCATCATATGGGGTTTTTTTTTGTCTTTTTTTGCAGGGCTCTGATCTCTTGTTTCCTTAGGCATCTGACTGGCCTGGATTTCAGAGGATGGTGGGTGCATTTGCATCTTTCAGCAGCAGGTTAGAAAGAAAAGCAGAGGTTTAAGCTGGGTGTGTGCTTATCCCTCAACACAACATGAGCCTATGGAGCTGCCTGGATGACACAACCTGGGTCTCCCAGCACACAGAACCACGGCCACACTCCAGCTAATGCAGTGTATGTCTTTACATGCCATGGCTCTTAGCACATTATCCACTTTCCCAATGGGCAGCAGGGGGAAAAAAGTCCATTTATCTTACAGCACAGGCAACTGGAAGCCCTCCATGGCGATGGGGCTGCAGCAATGCTTCACCTCCCTGCACCCCCTGCATCACAGCCCTGACCTGAGCCAAACAGCCCAGAGTGTTGTGGCAAAACCGAGATGGTACCTAACTACACGTGGCTGAGCTGGAGAGACCTCTCTCTGCACCAAATGGCACGTTTCAGCCCAGAGACGAGTCTGCACCTTTTGTCTCCTGAGCTGGGCACGACATCCCAGTTCACACTGCTGTAATGCACTTACAGCCAGAATGGGATGGTGCAGGGAAACAAAGATCTTGCTACATCTCCCTTTTCTTTGCTTAGCACTGTAACCCCCCATCTGATGAGAACAGTGACCCACACTGAGCTATGAGCTGCCCAGGAGTGCAAGGTGCACACATGCAGTGAGGGCTGTTTGGATACACCACCCTCCAGCCACTCCAGTGTCACCTCTGGTGCTCTCCTGACAGCACGGTTCACAGCCCAGTGGCTCACACTAGGCTTGGAAAGGACTCAGCTTGTCTCCTAAGTAGCTAAAACTCAACAGCCAAGGGTTTAGAGCCTGTAACTCTCACTTCTTGCCTCGACTCTCCCTGCTCAGCTCTGCCCCATGCCATGTACATGGTTGCTGCAGTCAAGGCTGACAAGCAGGGATCTGCTTGTGCAGCACAGGCACATCATCTGTCTCATTTGGGCTTAAACGGATTACAAAGTGATGACAAGATCAGCTGTGCTATCAGCTCAGAGGAAGGCAATCTCCCATGAAGGGTGTTCCCCAGAAGAAGGGTAGAGGAATACATCTTCAGCAGCGAGACTCGGGGAGCTCAGCCTGCGAGCAGCGCGCTCCTCCAAAGCGCTGGGGAGCCCACGGGGCAGTACCAGTGGCACCGCTGAGAGCAGGGCTAGGAGATGCCAGCCCAGGCAGCGAGTGTGTGTGTGCAGAGACCCCACTCACTGACCCCTCACATCAAGAGTGGCTTTCAATCAAGTTTATACACGCTTAAACTGTCACAAGAGCCAGAGGTGATGAGGAGCCAATTACAGAAATGGTTATCACATCTGACAGACCAAGAGCCACAGATTTGGAGCCCCAAAGGGCCGATTAGAGCAGCAGGATGTGAACACGAGCCACCACAGCTTCAGCACTCACTCCTGCATAGAAGCCTGCATTTGACTGCAGCCTCTCTGCCAGACAACCATCAAGACAAAGAGAACCCACCATGGTTTACAATATTTTCCACAATGCTGTTATATGAAGTCAGGCAAGCTGCTTATTTCTACAAGAAAACTTAAAGTCTGAGTATTTCACCCTTTTCTTTTCAAGCAGCATTAGATTTGTGATAGCCAGCATCAGAAAACAACTTTGTCACACAAGCTGTAAGAAACGTCCACGCTTTCATTTACTCTTCCATTTCATTTCAGCTTTCATTTGCTCATTCTCAAAATGCTCAAGCCCTCCCTCCCCCAGCACCTCTCCCCACAGGTCAGCTCTGATATACCATTCACAGAGACATCATAGGGCTCGGCCTCTTCATAATACCCCTCTGGGGACTCGATCTTGGGCACTGGAGGTTGTTTTGTTTCAGGAATCTGCAGAACAAATACACAAAAGCAGCATGATTTAAGGTAAAAACAGATCCTTGAAAACAAGGGGGAATCTTTGTGTTGGGGGTTTCTTTTTAGCACTGAAGTGCATCCAACTGTGTGAGATCTTTTAGGTGATTTCACATAAACTGTCTGAGAAGACATGGAAGAAAGAGACTGCTCAGGGTTCCCAGCTTAATTATAAAGGAGCTCTTTGACATTACTGTATAATTGTGGTATAAAAGTTATTCTTCTTAATAATGCTGAAAGCTCTGGGAAGATCAACTCATAGATTTCCTCAAAAGCAGCAATTGCAGCCTTATTGTGAACTGGGACTTTTACCTGCTGCACTGACCCCCTCCTAAGCTGCTCATCGTAACTGGGCATGATCCTCTGTGCTAGATTATCTTAACAGGGAAGCACAAGGGCAGACATTTGGCACAGTTCTGGCTTTACATCAAAAAGCACAGCCTGAGTAGTGCTGGTCGTGTCCCCAAGGTCTCTGACTGATAGCAAACCAATGGCTAAAAGTCTCTGCTTTAGGAACTGTATCAGGAATCTTTAATTGTGCTCTGAGCAAAAAAAAAGAAGGAAATGGATAAACAACACTGATGGAAAATAAGCCTTAGAAAAGAGTCCAAGTACTGGAAAATCCCTGTGGTGCCTGCCAAGCCCGTCCCTAACACAAGCGGTGGCTGGCAGGAAAAACAGTGCCTTAATCCTTTAGAAGTACCAAGACATGAAGGGAAAAACAGGAAAGCTTAGAAACAAACTTTTCACTTTTCAAGTAATTCACATAAATGGTGAATTCACAGCAGAGCTGGAGATCACAGTAGGATGTGATCTTCCTGAAACATGTGGCACCCCATCTCCCATCGTGGCCTGACAGCACCCGGTGTGGGGTCCCCTCTGCTCGCCCAGGGCAGCCCATCCTCAGCCCGCTGAAAGCAGTGTGCTCTGGCTCACCAAGCTTTGACTGGCTTCTGACCAAGACCTGCACAAATCCTGGAGAGGATGCTCAGTGCTGGGCTAAAGTCCCTCTCTGCCCAGGAGGACAAGCAGGAGAGCAGGTCTCTCTCTGCAGACAGCAATGTTGAAGGCCATGGCCATGCACAGCCCTGGAGAAGAGGAGCCAGCTGGGCACCAGCATTGCAGAGCAGACTAAGGCAAGCTCAGTGCCTTTGCAGGCCACATCAGCAAATGCAGGTTCAAAGCTGCCCATCCTGCTCTAGATATTGCCACCAACAGAAACTTCTGCTGGCCAGAAGTAGAAAAGAAGCTTTGAAGGAAACAGCTTCCTGGCCAGCAACTGCTCACACTGAAGGGAGAAGTGCTGAGCCTGTGGGAGCTAGATACTCTGACCACACTGGCCAAAAATCACGTCTCTGCTCCCACATGGGTGAGCTGCCTGTGGCTTTGCCAATCTCACAAACTTTTCAAGTGTCTTGGATGAAAACTCCTTCCTACATGGGTCTGCCAGACACAGAGAGCAGACTCTGAGCTTGCTTTCCAGAGCCACGTACTACACACTGCTGGGAAATACTCGCCTCCAAACACTTCAAGGTTTATGAACTTGTCCTGATGTGTTAAAATAAAGAAACAAAACCAAACCCAGCCACTCAAAAGCTTTACTTAATCCCTTCCCTGGCCAGGGATGGCAACTGCAATGGCCACATGTGGTGGCCTCCTACGTGTAGCCAGCTCACATAGTGCTATGACCATAAACAAATTGCTCACACAAAGAAATGTTGTGGGTTTATTTCCCACCAGTGTCAGGGAAGTGGAGCAGGGTGTTTTGTTTCCTACAGACAACAGAAGCCAACAGGGACTAGGTGGGACTGCACCTCAGCTGCCCCAAAAGACATTCTTTATTCCCTCTTCTCCTTACCTAAAGGCATGGAGTTGTTTTGTCTCTAGCTTAAGGCAAAGAGAGTATCCTGTGTTATCTAACCCATCCTGGCCCTTGCAGAACATTTGCCTGCTGCATGCAAATGAAACCTTCCTGGACATTTTCATCCACACCGAGGGGCATTGTGAGCGGGCGGCCCGCGGGTGAAGGCTCAGTGTCTGTGCCACAGCCTGCAGCATCCACTGCTTACAGGGTGCTTTGGGACAAATCCAAACAAACCAGTGGGATCCAGCTGGGACACCCCTATTGGGTTGCCCACTGACTGCTGGTGTCAGTCAATACTAAGGACAATCTTTATCGCTGTATTTCTTCTCTGCCTCAAAGGCAAGTGTAGAGCAACACCACAGGGTGCCTTAACATCACCAAACCATAGAGAAGTCCACAGAACTGAACCAGACACATTCTCAGGGCCTCTCCTAACCTTCCTGTTTCTGTGTCAGGAGCTGTGCTCCCTCCTCCACCGCCCAGGCAGCCGTGGCTCCTGCCTGTGCCAGGAGCAGCAAACGTGCACAGGGAAAACTCATCTCTCCACAGCAATTTCCACACGCTAACTGGGACCACACTACAACTCTCCCCACCTCCACTCCTTGAAGTATGCTTAGATATCTTTACTGCCAACAGCTCACTGACACTCAGATGCTCACAGTGAGGAGATACTTAAAAACTATTTCACTGTGAGGTGAGGGAGCCCTGGCACAGGCTGCCAAGGAGGGTGTGGAGGCTCCTTCCTTGGAGGTCTTCAAAACCTGCCTGGAACTGTTCCTGTGTGACCTGATCTAGGTGAACCTGCTTCTGTAGGGGGGTTGGACTAGATGATCTCTAAAGGCCCCTTCCAACCCTACCAGTCTATGATTGTATGATTCTACAACTGCTTTGTTCAAGGAAGGTTTAGCTGCAGTGGCAAGCAGGTAGGAGAAGATAGTTCCCTGCCAGGCCTAGAAGACAGACGACTTAAGTGCATTTCAGCTAAAATCCAAGACTGTTTGCTTTCTTTGGTTTTTTTTCTACAATTCCCTCATTTAACTTCCTGACTGCCCTCTCAGACGGCTGGGCTGTACCAAGCACAAGCAGAGATGCCTTGAGGACACTGGCTGCTGCCTCCCTCGTCCTGCCTTGACTCCACCTCCTTGCTGTCCTCCTGCCCACCTTGCTGCCCTCCTGCTGACACCATCCCCTTTAGCTTCCACAAACCCAAAGCCAAACAGTGATTCCTGCCCTGGAGCCTCCTGGGCAGCCCAGCTCCAGCTCTGGGCCCCAGCTGGCTGCGTGGGCAGAGCCCTCCCAGGGCTGCAGCAGCTCCCAGCAGACAACTGCAGCACATCTGAGGCTGCATCCCATCCTGCTCCCTCACTTTCCCAGCTCCTCCAGCTAAGCCTCGCAGCCCCCAGGCAGAAGTCCTGGGGTCTCATGCTGAGTCCTCCTTCCTGGGAAAGGAGCAGATCCTCCTCCATGGCTGATGGATGCATCATCCTGTCCTCCTCCCTGCCTCCCCCTCCTCCCTGTACACATTCCCTGCCCTCCTTTCCTTTCCCTTCACATCCCAAAACCCCAGCTACAGCGATTCCCACGTTGGATCAACCACTGAACAGCAACATCCAGGGTCTCAAGGATGACCCGTGTCTCTGGAGGACAGCTGGGCTGGCTTGCTGGCACAGAGACAAAATCCCACTGAAAGCTGCTGATGTTGAACTGGACCTTGCCTAGATTTATAGCTGCCCTATGGAAAAAAAAAAAAGCCCTACAGTGGTGGTGACTCCTCCTTCCAGACCCCGTGGGCTGTACAACCAGCATAATACCCAGCACTGCCACTCAAAGCACAGACAACACCAGATGCAACTTGAAGCAAAACATTTCTTCTCTAATGGCCAGACTGTGCAAAGCTCTGCTAGGGAGGGAGATGCTGCTGCTGCCTGGGGATCACCCCACCACCCTCAGCTGAAGGATTTGTGGCTTTTCGTGTCAGCAGCCCAGGCACAGCTGCTTTACAACTCAGGAGAGATCTCCAAAGCAACAGCAGAGAGTCATCATCACCTTTGTGTCTTTGAAAACCTCCCTTCTCCTCCTCCTTTGAGCCTGGACCACCACGGGATAGGTGCTGGTGTCCCTAGCAGGGAACATAGCTCGTTCTGCACGTGCACGGGAAGCCCAAAGCTCCCACACCCTGCTCCATCTGTGCACAGGCTTCAGAACCACGGGAGCTTCTGGACGCTCAGCCACCCCAGAGCATGGGCACCCCACCTGGGCCACCAACCACAGCCACACGCTGACCTGCAGCATTCGTAAAGATGAAGCTCAGAGCTGGAAAGCCCTACCCAGGGGAGCCTCTGGTTGAATTCTGCTTCATCGGGACTAGTTGCCTCACCAACACACACGGACAGAGGTCCCTCCGTTTAGCCACACTGCATAGTACATAAGAAAAGGGTTGGGCAGTGAAAAGCAAAGGATTTGCAAAACTTACCTTTGGAGGGGGGAGGTCTGGCAGGCTCTTCTGAGGAGGGGACGAGTGCAGTCCAGAGTCTCCATTGGTCAAGGAGTTTCTCCGATCCAGTGCTGCAAGCCAGAAACACAACTGTGTGGATGACATGTGGCATTTCCCAGCAGAGCCCTTGCTGCCCAGGGCTATGCAGGAACAGCAAGGTGCTATTTTGGTAGGACAATTACAGGCAGCACTGCAGGGCCACCATGTCATTTCAGGCCATACCCCGGAATGTGGCATGAGGAGACCCAGCGAGAGAGCTGGAGTCTGTTTTTAGGGCATGTTTTTCCTTCTGGAGGGAAAATTGTGAAGCCCAGACCCACTGATGAAACTTTAAAGGGTCTTAAGAAGCAGCACAGGCAGCCACTATGGAGTATCTGGAAACCCACAGCACTCTAGCCCCTGCTAGCCCTGAGTCTTGCTGCTGCAAGCAGACAGAGCAGTGACTGTTCCCACCTCTGCTGCCTTTCCAGAAAACTGGAGCCAATACCACCCTGCTCCCAGAGGAAACTGCAAAGGTTGCTGCCTAGTTGAGCCACACGGGTTTATCAAGGCCAAGAGCAGTAGTTTAGTTCCTGCTAAGGAGAGGTTGCTCCTGAAGCAGCCCAGGCCAAACATGCAAAAGGGCACACGGCAGCCAAGCTGCTCCAGGCCATCTGCGCCTGCCCCTGCAAAGGCAGGAGCTTCCAGGCAGCTGAACACAGAGCGATTCAGTAGCCGGAGGGTACATCGGAGGCTCAGCAACTTGAGTTCAGCGCCTCCTCCCCCACCACAGAACTCCTGGGTGGCCTCAAACAAGTGCCCAAATCCCACGACCTCCAAGACAGCACAGTGCAGCAATGCTCAGGAATAAGTGGGAGCAAAAGGCACAAATGGCTGAAAACGGAAGGACTTTGAAGGCATTATACTGTGCAGGGGGGAAGTCTTCCTTTACAGAGTGTCTCTTGCCAAATACTTTGGGAGAAATGAGGCTAAGGTATACAGATATTGCAAGTCCAGTAAATTAAGCAAGGGAATTAATTGGGTGCACAGTCTGTAGCAAGCTGATGCTCCAGTTCCCTCAAGTCACCTGCTGATGCTCCAAACACGTGCCTCACGCACACACAAACCTCCAAGGCACGGTGCAGTGCCCAGCAGTGGTCAGCACCACACTCAGAAGATGTGGGCAGGAACTTTGCTGTGTATTTCTGGGCTTCAGAAATAGAAGCTGGAAATGATAGTACTTTGGTTCACATCTGGGGCTCGAAAGCCATGATGACAGCTCTGCCCTGCCAGGCTGCAGCCAGCTCCTGGCCTGAGGGAGCAAGAGCCCAAAACATGGCTCTTGGGATAAATTCCTCCCTGTGACATGGGTTCTCTGGTCATCAGCACTGGCTAACTTCAGTATGGCAGGAGGATGTGGAGATCCATGGATCAACAGAGACCAACTCCAAGCAGCTGTTTGCAACCCACAAGCAGGGCTGCTGGATGCTTGCAAGGTTCAAACAGAGTAAAGCAGGTGAGCCTATGGCATGGGACGACCATGGGGAGATCCACCTACCAAGATACCCCATGATTAGATTGCCAGAGCTGTACTTACAGGCTACTGTTGGAGGTTGGCCTTTTCTGTGGGACCAAGGAGATGGTACTCTCAGGGTGGAGAGTACTGTTCTTTGTAAAAGTGGATGTCTCCTGGTATTTGGGCTATAAACATCTTGGTGTGCAGCACCAGGAGCCCTACACTGTGCATCAGTCCCCACTCCCAGACTCCTGCACCTCACTCCCTCTGTGCTGACTTCCAGAAGGAGATGGCATTTGGCTCACTGAAGGGTCCCAGGGAATTGCAGGGTAGACACTCATTGTGTTTCTCTAGTAAATGAGGTCGAGTAAAGGATGGTGCCTTCATCACTCACTGCAGTGAATTCACTTTCTGTGCCATAAAAAGGCATCTCAAAAGCAGTGCACTGCTCAGCTTAAATCCTTACCCATGAAATTGGAAGTAGACACAGTGGGCAGTGAAATGTTTTTTGAAGGAATAGTGTATTTTAAGGTTGGAGGAGGAGTCTGGGAGCTGATGTGTTATCACATCATCACCCCCTGTGCTGCTGGAGTACACTCAGGCACAGTTATGGTGGTGAAGAAACCCTGAGGGCACAAGAGGTCCTGTTGACTTCATCCATAAAGGTGTGGTCACCACATCCCACCAAAGGCTTTCAGTGAGACAGTGCACAGAGCAGCAGTAGATAAAAGGGGTAAATAATCACTGGGAGATCCAGATCACATCCCCTAGCACCAGTGGGTAACAGGTCCTCCTCCATCTGCTAAACCTGAACCTGTACCACTGCTGAGCAGACACAGACCTCTCCATCCAGTTAGAGAGGCAGGACCAGGGCTGTGCACCCAGCCTAAGGTCCCACACATGTGCCTCACTGACTGCAGTGTTTCCAAATAACCAAGTTTTACTTGGAACAGGGAGGTTGTTGAAAACAGAGAAAGAGAGAAGTGTCGGGTCCCACAGGGAGCAACTGAGTGGACAGGCTCATGGCCTTGATAGGGAAAATGCTGAAATGAAAGAACCAACTCTAAAAATACATTGTCTGAAACTTGTCCCCATCTTTCAGCATGGTGGATCAGTGCAAGCCTTATTTTATCCACTAAAATGAGAACCTCTATAAAGGGATGTTTCTGTTGCTGCTCAGCTGCCAGGAGCTACTGCAAAGCTGTCCAACCCTGTTACAGAGCATTACATCAGGGCTACCAAAATGCTGAGAGGACTGGAGCATGTCTCTGATGAGGAAAGGCTGAGAGACCTGGAGTTGTTCAGCCTGGAGAAGACTGAGAGACGACTTAATCAGTGCTGATAAATACCTAAAAGACAGGTGTTGAGAGGATGAGGCCAGTCTTTTCTCTGGGGTGGCCAGTGACAGGACAAGAGGTAATAGGCAAAAGCTGGACACAAAAAGTTCCACTTAAACACAAAGAAAAACTTCTTTCCTGCTCAGGTAAGGGAGTAAGGGGTAAGGTAAGGGAGCCCTGGCACAGGCTGCCCAGGGAGAGTGTGAAGGCTCCTTCTCTGGAGGTTTCCAAATCCACCTGGACATGTTTCTTGTGCCCCCTGATCAAGGGGAATCTGCTTTAGCAAGGGGTTGAACTGGATGATCTCTAGAGGTCCCTTTGGACCCCAACCATTCTGGGATTCTGTGATTACAGCATCACCCAGAGGTGCTTGTCTGGAGAACACGTTGGGGCTCCATGTGTAATCTGGGAGGACATCCTGTCCTCAGGGGTATTTGAAGTTAACCTAAATTCACCTGCAGGTAGTTTAAAAAACAAGCAGACTCCACCAGAAGATAGTAAACCTTAAACAAGAACCTCTAGAAATGGAGCCAACCCAACTATTGCAGGAGCAACAAACAGCACTGATGTGTCTTCTTGTCTCATCTATTTGGATCAGAAACACTGGGGCAAGGTCAGCCTCCAACTAGGTGTGTGTTAAGGAGATGTGTGTCACTAATAATCTTACTCTATGTGTGCCCAGAAATGGGCAACAAAGCTGGAGAAGGGTCTGGAGCACAAGTCTGATGAGAAGTAGCTGAAGGAACTGGGGGTGTTCGGTCTCCAGAAGAGGAAGCTGAGGGGTGACATGATCACTCTCGACTACCTGACAGGAGGTCATAGTGAGGTGAGAGTCAGTCTTTTCTCCCAAGTAACAAGTGATGAGACAAGACGAAATGGCCTCAAGATGTGCCAGAGAAGGTTTAGGTTGGAGATTGGGAAGAACATTTTCCCTGAGAGGGATGTCAGCCCCTGTCCCAGGCTGCCCAGGGAGGTGGGGGAGCCCCCATGCCTGGAGATACTGAAAAGTCATGTAGCTGAGGTGCTGAGAGAACATGGGTTAGTGGTGGGCTTGGCAGTGTGGGGTTAGCTGTTGGACTTGATGACTTTAAAGAATTCTTGCACACCCTAGGAGATGAAGATGCTGCCTGGGAATCTGCCTCGCGAGGCTCTGACGACACAGGCCCTCTGGGTTGGTGCAGAGCAACGCACTAAAGAAGACAAATGCTTTCAGGGTCTTAAAGAGGTAAAGTGACTTGTTTTGTGGCCAAAGGAAACATGAAAGCTTCCTTAAATATTTCAAGCACTGGTGCTCCAAGCCTTAGAAGGCAACATTTTCATCTCAGAATAACGCCCTCCAAAGTGCTACTTCCAGGAATAACCTCACAGTGTTGGCAAGGACCACTCCTTCTAAGGGACTGTTATGGAAATGGCAGTTCTTCCACAACACCAACTGCCCTCAGAACTGCCAGAGGGGCCTCCACCAGTAAAGCAAGGCTCTAACCGCGTGGGCTTTCATCACTCCCTTAGACAGGATGCAACCATTCATTTTCAGCTCCTTACCTTTGTCTTGTTTCTCCTGGTCACTCTGCTGTTTATGGATGGTCACTTTGTTCATATAAATATATTCCTCATCGCCACCTGCAAGCAAAGGGAGAAGTGAACTCTTCACCCACCCACTGCTTTCATCCTGACGAGTTTTTCCACAAAGACAGATGTAGAAAGCATCTCTGGTGAGTACCCTTGGGGAGAGCATGTTGGTCGAGGCAGTGTGCAGAAAAAAACACCCAAGCAATAATAGAAAGCAGAAAAAAATTAAATGCTTTATAGTCAGGAAATTCCATAAGTTAAAATTTCTACTTAAACATGAACTTGGCCAAACAGAACATCCTGTGTATCTTACAAAGTGGATTAAATAAACTTAAGGTTTAATAAGGAAAACAGAAAGGATCAGGAATCTTGGGAATCCTTTGCTTGTAAAGCTGGACACATAACTATGTTAATTCTACATAAACAATTAGAGGTCACTGCCAAAATCATCTCTCTTACGTTCTCTCCCTCTCATTTTCATGTCTCCCCTTCCCACCAGCCTCCAAGAAAACGTTGCTTCCATTCCCGTGAGAGCCCCCTGCCCCATCCTCCGTTTCCCCTGCCCGTACCACTGGACTTGGTGTAGAGCCGCAGAAGGTCGGAGAGGAAGCTCTTCTTCACAACTGCAGTGCTGCTCAAGTTCTCCTTGTCCAGGATCCTCAGAAAATCCTCGAGTTCTGTGAGCAGCTGCTCGAGAGCTACAACAGCAACAGAGACAACCGTTGGCAAAGCAGTTGGGTGGCATCTCAAGGGAGACATATATTCATTTGTATTTTCCAAGATCCTTTTTCTGCCCAGGAATAATTCTCATTTCATTTTCCAGATTGAATCCTCCTCCTAGTTTTGAAAAGAAACTGGGTCCCAAACCCCAAAAGCCTCAAGTAAATACCTATCCTTCTTTCAACAGGCCTATCTGCTCAAGGGGTGAAGGCTGGGAGGGATTTCGAGCATCAGGGCTGAGATTACAGAACAGCAGCTAGCAAGACCTTGCCACTTGCATCCTGAATCCCAGAATGGTGAGGGTTGGAAGGAACCTCTAGAGCTCTTCCAGTCCAACTCTCTGCTAAAGCAGGTCTTCCTGCATCAGGGGGCACAGGAACACATCCAGGTGGGTTTGGAAACTTCCAGAGAAGGAGCCCCCACACCTTCCCTGGGCAGCCTGTGCCAGGGCTCCCTTACCTCACCCTCACAGTAAATCAGTTTTCCTTCGTGTTCCAGTGGAACTTGTGTGTTTCAGCTTGTGCCCATTACCCCTTGTCCTGTCACTGGGCACTACAGAAAAGAGTCCTGGCAAACATCATTTAAACCTCATTTGGATTAGGATCCACCACAGACCCCTCTTTTTGCTTCCTCTTTCCAAGTCTCCCCTTTATTGTTCTGTCTGTAATGATTTGAAATTGTTTATGTGTGTCACCCAAAAAGAGACACAAACCCCACTCCAAAAACCCCTTGCATACATAAATCACAATGCAGTAATTTCTCAAGCTATCTTCCTTGGGTAGTGACCACAGAGATCAGTGTGTCACATGGAATTGAAGACCCAAGGCTGAGGAGCATCTCAGCCAGTGTCAGGAAAATCTGCCATACCGAAGACATCCCTGCAGAGCCATGGCAAGCAGCTCTGTCACATCACTGCCCAGCACTGGCTGCTCAGCCAGGCTCATAGGTTTGTTTTCCCCTGATCAGGTGCTACTCGATGCTGCCATGACAAACCACTCCTCTGACAGAGTTCAGGCTGAAGTAACGGCAGTTTAATGGCTTGCTTTTGTTCACACCAAAGTTTATCGTGGGCTAATTAGCAGCAGTGGCAGGAGCCTGTTCCAGGGAGGAAATAACAGAGTGTTATGTGGAGAGAGGAAGTCCTGCACAAGAATGATGGTGGGAAAAGGATGGAAAATCCTTCTGGGGCTGTTTCCACCCCTGGGGCTCCCCTGCTGCCCTGCTCCATCACTCCCTGATGCTCTGGAGCTGCAGATGGGCAGAGAAGCTGAGCTTGGCTACTGCCAGGCTGCAAACCAGGCTGTGACTCCTCAGCACAGCACCAAGGAAGGTGACATATGGACAGTTAAACTGGAGCAACACTCCATTCCCTTCAGTCACAGCATTTCCATGCTGCACGTTCCCATGGCACCCCTGTGAGTGTTCACACCAAGGAACTAGAAAAGTGTTAATATTTTGGTTTCAGAGTGCAAAGCATCTGAAGCATATCTAGTTTAAGTGCTACCACCTCCAAGGTCACAAAAGACATTTGTGTAAGAGCAGAAGACAGCCATCACCTTCATACTCTCCCATCTTTTGCCATCAGGTGACCCTTCCTCATGTGAATCCATGGTAGAAGATCGATAAAGAAAGCATAAATTACACTGTAAAGGTTTATGTTGCCACCTGAATAACATGTCACTACTTTCAAACTGTATTAATCACCACTGGCTTGGCTGTACAAGAGTCTAATGACTCCAGCCCAAGCACTAACAGCTCCAGAGGAACCTACCAACCGGCAGTTCTTCACATTCCATTTTATATCCTCTACATCCAATTCATTCTCTTGTGGCCTGATTTAGGACCAGTAGGGAACTGCAAACACCTTTCTCATGCTGTGTTAACTTGAAAGTTTTTGCTAGCTGCTGTTTTTCCCAGGTGTACCCCACAGCTACCCAGAGAGAGCTAGAATCACTTCAACAACCAGCAGCTTTTTCCATAAGTCAGAAAGAAACAGGTAGCATTTGTTGGCAATAATATTAGTTGTCACTGATACTGTAAACAATGAACTGGGAGCATTTGGTGTCAAACACACTCAGAACTGGCTTCTCTCAAGCTTTAAGGACCCTGCTTCTTCTAAATTTAAGGACATTCCCCTGGAGTAAATCACAGCCTTGCTAAATTCATCTGCTTCAGTGGCCCACTTCAGAGAATTAAAACGGAGGTCAGTTCCTGCTCCTCAGGCCTGGTTGACAGGACATTTGTGTCAGGGATAACACCACAAGAAACAGCACAGAAAAAAAAACCCCAAAAACATTTAAACTGAATTTGAAGCTTCAGAAGCAAGGGAGCTCCCAAGAGCTGCCCACGTGGATGTCGCGATACCAGCTTTGCAGGGAAGGGCTATAATTCCCATTCCCTCCTCCACTCCCATGCAGAAAATGACTTCATTCTTCTCTCAGGCATCTAAGCTTGCACACACACACACACACACACACACAGGGCTGGGCACTTATGAATAGCACAGTCCATACAGTAGCTTACATTTTCCAGCCCACCAAAGCTGAATTCAGGCTTCTAGAGACTCAAAGCAACTCATTTAGGATGTGATCCTGAGGCCACAGAGGTCAATGGGAAAAACTTCAATGGATTCAGACTTCTGGGACTCAAGAGACATTAATTTTGCTCTTCTTCAGCAAGAAGCAGTATATAAACTCCCTGCTTCTATGCAAGTATATCTTTGATCTCAGCTGGATATTCCCAGTCCAAATCTGATACCTGTAAAAATAAACTGCCACTGACATGAATGTGACCACTCATTCTCTCGTATCAGGAGAACAAGGTAATACTCAAAGAGTGATGAATGTGAGAAGAATTAACATGATGAGGGTCACTAAGATACTCTGCACAAGCAGGTATCACAGCAGGTCAACAGGACTAGAAACAGACAAGAGCCCATATATCTCAAACCATCTCAGGATTTCAAATGCTGGAAACCACTGTTTAATCTCAGCTAAAAAGATTTCTCATGCTGTGGTGATGATGTATTGAACATGCTCAGGGCAAAGCCAGGTTGGTTGGCCTGATACAAAAGGCTCTCCCTCCAAGCTGCATTGTTTTGCACTCCTTATCTTAGCAGACTTTCAAAATGCGAGCACAAAAAGAGATGACTCCCATGGTGAGGCTTTCTCTGCAGGGCAACAGTTACAGATGCAAGAAACGTGTTTGCAAAATCAAATGGCTATGAGCAGCAGGATGAGAGATTAGAAACCCAACTCACAAGGCAGTGCAATCCTCAGAGGTGATTTTGAGAAACCTCCTTCCACAGCTATGTTGCTTTTCTCAACACTCATTGTACTTTGTTCTCAACCTCTGATTATAATGTGACTCAAGTAACTTTTCTGGCACCGTCTCAGATAAATACTTCCATAGCACTTGCAAAACTTCAGACTGCTTCATGAGAAACAGGAGATTACCTCTAAGGTTAAGATTGGTCCAGAGCATTAAGAGACCCAGCCAAGGTCACTGTGAATGCCTCTACTGAATCCAGTCCTTTCAAGCCCCAGGATATGACCTACTCCATCTCCTTACAAAGTACAGTCACAGATATGGGGTACCATTAGATTTGAGTACAGCACAGCCTGTATAATGCTTCTCTTCTCTGTGGCCAGGGACATCAGTCACCACAAAACCCATCAGGATTTTGCAACACGGGATGGAGAGAGGTGTAGGAGCATCACAGGCCATGAAATACTTATCTGATTTTCATTTGCAGGGAGTGGATGATCATCACTGAAAGGACTGAACTTTAAAGTGTATAGAAATATCCCACCTTTAAGGATGTAATGCAGACTTACAGTGTGAGGGCTATAACCAGACTACCAGCTCCTCTGGCATGCACTTCACTGGATGATGAGATGCTCTCCCTCCTTTGACTCCAAGACAAGGCACCCTTTTTGCAGGGCAGCCCTCTGGCCACAGCAGACTCTCTCTGAAGGTTGCAACTTTGGTCGCAGCAATAAGCAAAGAATTGCTTGAAACACGACTGATCTATTTCAATGGCAATTCAGTGGCAGTAGGACAGCACTGAAAAGGGCTTCTTTTGGCAGGAATCTATGGCCTTTCTTTACAGACAAAGTCTCTTGCATTGCAGCAGTGTCTATGCTAGTCCATGCGAAGCTAGAGCCAAAAATGCAGCTGCTTGCAAAGCTCCCATTGAGGAAGCACATTCCTTGCAAAGGAGCTGCCAATTTTGCCTGACATTGAGGTCACTGAAAGGTAAATGACCATTCAACTAGATTATAAAAGCCTTTCCTACTAATAACCCCTGATCTTTGTCATAGTGCTACAATAGCAACCTATGTCTACATCTAATTACTTCATGTCTTGGTCTTATGAGGAAATGGAAAGACAGGCTCAGATTGAACTTTCATTCAAGTGTTTCAGTAACCACTGGGAGGGATTCTATTAGACCACTTAATCTAATTCAATTATTTCTTTTATCAAGGTAGAGGGGCCCCAGCCACTGGACAAGAACTGTAATAAGACACATACTAAAAGATAAACTTTCTCCTACTGAGATGAGGGGGGAAAGATAAGGACTATCCTTTGCTAACAGGAAACTAGGGCACAGAGAGATTAAGCAATTTGTCCAACGATACAAGCGCACTCTTCATCAGATCAACAATACAACCAAGCTCTCCTGCGTCCCAGCCTGCAGATCTCTCTCAAACCACCCTTCCTCGGATCCTGAAGAGCTGAGAGATTTTCCACCCTCATGACAAAAGCAAGACCTGTGTTTGGTACTTTCGGCTTCACCTCTCCTAGAAGGGGCTGGGCTAAGGTGCTGGCAAAGAGCACAGATTCCAGGGCTTGGTAAATACCTGCAGCCTACAGCATGCCAAGCTTTTTGCTTCATAAATCTTGGAAAGTCCAGAGACGGTGAAACTGATAACAGCATTGTGATTCATGCAAGCTTCAGGGCACAGGAGCAGAAAGGCTCCTGAGGGGCACCTCAAGGACTCCCCATCCTCCCCAACTGCCTGCCCCATGCAGTCCATCCCACAGCAGCCTTTTGGCCTCCATTTCCCCAGGACGAGCCTCAGTGGGAAGCACTGGGATTCCCCAGGGGCTGCTTTGGCAGAAAGCAGTCCCTTCCTTGCCCTGCTTGCTTTCTTCCTTGGCTGCATAAAATCAATGGGGCAGCTGACGGGTGTGCAGAGAGGACAGGCGGGTACAGAGCCGGCATTCAGGCTGCTGAATAGCAAGTGCTGTCAGCAGAGCAGGAGGTCCCAGCCCAGGCCTCCTTGGCTAATTTGGAGTCTTACAGTAACAGTTGGCCTTTGCAAGAGGGAAAAATCACCCACGATGACAGTTAGAGAAGGCCATTCTCCCAGCTGTGAGGAAAGGCAGATGTGTGGATGCTGACAGCTATAACAGCTGGATGACCCCTACACGTGGCCACCTTCCAAAACAGCAAAGGGGATCCTTCTTCATGCAAACCAACCCTCCTTATCCTTCAGAGTATGGCAGAGGAGCAGTGAAGAAAAGGGTCCAGCAGTGCTTTGGCCCTTCTGCAGCAGTTACAGCCCTTCTACCCTGCTCTCAATGCCACTGGCAACGCAATGGAAGGAAACACATGTGGCAAAGGGCTCACCCAAACACAGCATCTAGAAGGAGAAACATCTCTGTGACACCCTAGAAGGCTGCTCCTCTGAAAAGCATCTCCATCACACTAAAACCCTGCCAGCATTCACCCAGGGTGATGAGCAGAGAAAAAAAACCTCAAGACAAGTGTGGGCTAAAGTTTACCAGCTTGGTTTTGGCTCAGAAACCAGGCTGTACTTCCCACACTTGCACCTGCAATATCTGGCCAGTGTTCCTCCTTCGACTTTTTTATGGAAAAAGAACAAAAAGCCCAGCCCATTGTCTATTGTTTTAATAGAAAAATGGTTATAAAAATATAAATGTTTATAGAAAAAAGAAACCTCCCCACAGCAAAATGAGAAGTGGTATGTTTATCCACAGAAACAAAAAAACCCTCCAAACCCTCCCAAACAAAAGCACCATCCCCCTCCTCCCCCAAGCTTCTTGGAAATGAGAACTTCCTCATTGGAGAATCATTGCTAGATTAAACAAAAGAAAAGACAAAAGTTACAAACCCAACACAAGCTGAAATCCCTCAAAATAAGAAAACTGCAAAATGGAGAAGTCCTAGCACAGTGTCCCTATTCAGCCAGACAAGCATCAGACAGTTATTACTACCGCCACAAAGCTGCCTGATTTTCAGACATTGAGTACTCAAAGGAAGGAAGAAAAAAACCCCACCCAGACTGTTTCTATCAGTGTACCTAAAATCCAGCACGGCCTGGCCTCACACTCAGGGTGGGAGCATCGGGCTCCTCTTTGTTGCAAAGTATGAATCATGGAAGGAGAGAGGCAAACAATGTGTCTAGTTGGTTGTGGGCTGTGAACTGCGTAGATGAACCCAAGTAGCTCTGTGTGGGCTGCTCTGGAAGTTCGAACAAGGCTGGTACTGAGAAGCAGCAGCTCTAACCTAGGAACTCTGAACTTTAACAGAACAGCAGCAGAAAATGCACACAAAGCTTTTTCTTCAGTTGGCTGAGCAAACAACAGACTTCTATTCCCTCCACTGGAAGGTGGGAAACAGCATCCAAGAAAATGTTAAGAAAAAAAAACAAGGAAGAGAGAAGAGAAGCAAAACATGACAACTACTGTGCCATAACGGGTTTTTTTTACCCATCAGTCTTGCATTTTAGTGCCCTATTGCCACATGTGCAATGGAAGGTATAGGCATGAAACTTTGGGCATCTTTCTTAGCAAAGGGTCTCAGTCTTTCCATGACAGAGCAACTGGTGAGTCCCTGAAGGCCTCACACAAAACAGATTTGTTGGATGACATCTGAGAGAAGCCAGCATCTCCTCCCTTTGTAGCATACCTTATTAGCATACTGCCCATCCAACTCAGAAGATCCCCAAAACGTCACCAGGCTACAGACTGCAGGTCTGTTCTCAGATGCTTGGCATGGAGCATCATCAAATGAGGACATAAAGTGAAACTGTGCTGGGACCTGGGGCTGATGGGCCTATCACCCTTAGAAGTGCTGCATCCTCAGCATGTCTGGGATCAGGTCACCTGTTGCTTGTGTAAGATAGTAACTCCTGTTGGGGCAGAACCCCATTGGGAAACCACCAGGGAAGCAACTAAAGGAACATCAGCACAGTAGCCAAGACGGTAAGTAAGGACCAAATCAAATCAAGATAGCTGCCAACTAGAAAAATTTGGACTGGGCAGGGCAGGATGCTAAAGAGGGTACTCTTTCTAGGGTAAATAACCCCAAGAGCAGGGCTCCCTAGTGGGCTCCCTTCCCAGTGGAGAGGTAAACAATCCCAACTATTTGTACAGAGCAGAAATCATGTTTGCTGCCAAGCCCCAGAGCTGAATCTCACAGTGGCGTGACAGAGAGATGACTTCCTCTAAAGCTGCCTGCCACCATTGACTCCCTTCTCTCCTCACAGTCCTTTCTGCTGTTTTTCCCCTTACTCCTTCAGTTTTCAGATAACACTGGTTGTGGATTTTTTTTCCCTTCTGAAGTTTTGCTCTCCTCTCCATCACTCTATAGGGTTGACTTCACTTGGGGGGCTGGTGACTTACAGCACATCTGTTGTTTGCTATCTAATGTAATGCAGAGTTACATCCAGGACAGGGCTACCAAGAGGTGCCTGAGCAAATACAACAGCTGTTTTGAACAAAAAGAAACATGCAAAAAACTCAGCTACATGACAAACACGTGGGTCTCTACTGCTTGAACCCAGCATGAGGAGACAACCTCAGCTGCCTGCTCAGCCCGGCCTGGCTCTTCTTGACCTTAATGTGGGGCTTTGTTCCACAAAGGCAGCAATACGTGCTCCTACACCTTGGCTCAGGTCTCTGCCAAGGCTTCTGGGTTAAGGGGCATGGTTGCAGGCAAAACACTGTGGCAGACTGCATCATCCCTGTTCATCACTCTGCATAGCTGTATGTAGAGAAAGCACATTTCCATTCTCCTCTACATTACAGAACAGCAGGCACATGGCTGTCCTAATGCCTGCCAGAGCCCACAGCCACAGCACCACTCTTTCCCTGGAAATTAAAAAAAGCCTGGGATACCACGTTCCCAAAACAGTGACTGTGACAATGCAAGATCCTAATGAGAGCAACTATCACAATGACAGTGAATGACAGCCCTGGAACAACACCCTGCAGTTTGTACCACTTCAGTACAAATAAAGGAGGTTAACTGCCAAAAATATTTGGAGATGGATTTCTTTCTTGCAGGCAAGACACAAATTAAAGGAAGCTGCCAGATACACAGAGGGTTGTGCTGTTGTTTTAAGAGACAACATGCATACACACATACACACACCCTCTGAAGGCCTCGTATCAAAGCATTTTCCCACCATTCTCTGTTGATTTAATAGCATCATTTCTCCAATGAACAATAGAAACATAACAGAAGGGGAAAGCAATTACGTTTGAGAAAGCAAAAGCAAGCACTCTGGGGTCAGAGAGAGAGACACACAGCCCTGGAGCCCCTAGTCTTTTCCTTTCCATTTCCTCTGCAGCAGAGGCTCTTCAAGCCATGCTGGCTGCAACAGCCAGGGTTGGGCCTCTGTTCCTACAGCTGAAAAGTAGGACTACTCAAGGCTATTGCACTAGTATAAGGGGAAAACAAGTTTTTAAAGTATCCTGAAGTCTATCAGGATAGGCTGTCAGAACCTACAGCAACGTTGTTATTGATTGCTAGATCTCTTTCTTAATAACGCCACTCAATCCCTTGTCCAAACACTGCATGCAGTCCTTTTGCACCCTCTCCAAGGCAACCTGGGAGCCTAATCATCAAGAGGGAGTGAGCATGCAGCTGAGGTGCTGAGCAGCACTGATGCAGCCATGTGCAAAGCAGAAACTTTCCTCTGGAATCTGCAGTGTATAATCATCAGCTGCCAAACTTGCTCAAAAAACCCCCACCCCGAAACACACCCACACATCCCAATCTACAGACATCAAGGATCAAACCTCACCCCCTTCCTAACAACAAGACTCAAAGCAAACCAGCATTTACTAAACTTCTGTTAGTTAAGAGGTGTGGAAAAAGAAGGTGTAGGAATCACTACTTGAGAGGTCAAATTACAAACTCTCTCCTGCCATGAGTCACCAGTGTTCAGTGAGTATCTCCCAGCAGAGCTCACAAGCGGCAGGAGGCCACAGCTCACACCCTTCCTTCCACATCTATGGGGAGGGCACAGATGCCTTAAGGTGATCTGAGGACCGGGGTGGATGTCCTCACTCTTACATCCAAGAAATGTCACCTTTATTTCTCTTCTCCATCTCTGACATTTACCTGGTCAGAGTGGAAGAACAGCCAGCTCCTCTGTTCACCATGGATTATCAGCTGGGCACAACAGGAACCCTTTCAAGACACATGTGCCCTGTAGGAAAATACCAGCGTTGTCCTAATACTCTGCTGATGCTCTAGAGAAACAGAGGTTCTGCCCTGCTTCACACCCCAAACATCGCTTTCATCACTCAGCAGGTTTTCAAATGTGGTTCAAGCTTGTGGTACCACTTGGCATCTCTCTTATTAATCCATGTTGCCCAAGAAACAAACAAACATGTTTTCTTAGTAGAGCCTCTGTCTAATACTCATACATACAAGTATCTGCTGCCTTGGGGAAAACAAGTGTCCTTCATGGGGAAGAGCCTCAGAAGAGAGGCTCTCCCAAGCCACACAGTTTATGCCATGGCTGCACACATATTACTCTTCCAATGCAGGTCACAGTTCTGTCAAAACACAGGTGACAATAGTTAGAAGGAAAACAGTGCCAGAGTACTCCCCATAACTCAGGAGTATACTGGAACAAGCAATGCAGTACTATGCAAAGCAGCGTGGAAGCGGGGAAGACAAAGGGTCAGGACACCATAGAGACTGCTGGAGCTGCACACCAATGCAGGAGGAGATTCAATGTGAGCTCCTGGCTATCTCCCTAGAGATCCAGGCCTCGCGTGGTGTGATGATCAGACTCCTGGAGACAGGCTTGGAGAAGCCATGGCCATCTACCTACTGAGATCAAAAACTTCTGCAGTGACCTACTTAATGGACAACTCGTGGCTTGAGTCATGAGGTGATGGACCTATCCCAGTGCCCACAGCTGGCTCGCTGCATGGGGAAATCTCTTACAAGGTATGGTAGAAGCAAGCACTCAAAGTGCTGCCAAGACTGAGAAATAAACCCAGTTTATCAGGATCACAGAGGCCACCACCTGCACCCTGGGCTTTAGCCTCATGACTAAGCAGCAGCAAGTCAAACTCAGAGACGTACAGGTAGGAATAAGGAGGCTCAGGAGGAGACAACCATATCCCACCTCTGCCTTCTTCCCCAGCTGGGCCCTGCAGGAGCCCAGGCGGGCTGAGGCAGTGGAGAACCAGGACAAAGCCTGGCATTGCTTTTTTCCATGTGAACTGGAAAACTTCTCCCTTTCTGTCCTGACTGTGAGGCATGGGAAATGAAAGAGAGCTCTCAAACCAGCAAAACAACCATTTACCGGATAAAAAAGATTTTCTTACTTTGTCCGTCTTGCACTTTGTTTACATGAACGAGAGCCAGTTATCCAGGCTGGGAACAATACTCTGAATTAAAGCTCTGAAACTCATTACATAAATATGCCAAAGGTATCACTAATCCTGTCACAGATTTAAGAGTTAGATCATTATTTTCATTTTCCATCTCAGCAGAAAATCTGTGACAAGAAACTGCTGAGGAACGAGTTCAAGCCCTTCTAGCAAATTCGGCTTCCTTGGAGCTTTTCTAAACTCACATTTGACTCTTTCATCTCCCTCTTAAACAGACTTTGGAGGCATTCATGGAGCTTGGCTATAATTTACCCAGCCCAGCATTTCTGTTTTCTCAGCATTACATACTCATGAGCACTTATGTCATCCTCAGAACCGAGGATCCCTTCCTGCTGGGGTTATTTGGGGAGGGCATGTATGCCCAAGGGAGCAGAGGCAGCTGTGGTTTGGGATCAGCAGCTCAAAACCACATCACTGTGATTTCCATCCAAAAGGTGAACAGAACATAGCTAAGCACTGGCACTAATAAATTAATGGCTTTTAATGAAAGTAATAACTTGAAGGAACTCTCTATTTACTTCCAGCTAAGCACAGCCTGGCTAGGCCACAGCTCTGCCTCCAGCACTGGAAGCAATTCAATCGAGGACATGATTAGCATCTTATGAGCAGGAGCTGCCCTCGAGATAGTTTTCTAGTACTCACAGGCACAGAGAGATGCACATCCTCTCAGGGGCTGGCTGGCTGGGAGCCACAGCCAACCCCAGCTGCCTTCCAGTTTTATAGATATATACTGAAACCCGCTGGCTCTTCAACTTGCTGCCAGCCCAGAGAAAAAGGAGGCAGAGATGTTGCTTTGCCTACCTGCTAAGGGAGCAGTACATTTTGGATAACACTTAGGACACTGCAAACCTCTGTTCAACCTGTTGACTCTCCCTCTACCCATTTTGCACTTAAGCTCCATCTCTACAGGCAAAGCTGAAGCAGCCAGGGAGGATTAAGCCACAGAGCCTTTCAATATTCTTGGGTCAGGCAAAACACAAGGATTGTTTCTGTTGTGGTTTGTTGCAATTTCATTTGTTTTACTATTATCTGCCTGCTCAGGCTTTCTAAGAAGCAGACAGGCAGGCGAGGAAAGGAAAGAGAAATGACTTGGAAAACACTGCCTATTTTTAGGGCTACACATCTTTTTATTGCAGAATTCACTGAAAACAATAAAGAAGGGATTTTTTTTGAGATAAAAGTAACTTTTATTTCATTCACATTATTCAGGGGGAAAAAAAGATAAGAGGGAGTGAGAGGAGGCTGAATCCCAAGGGCCAGACAGTTGCCCTCTCTCTCATCCTTATCTCTGAGGTGGGAAGGTGGATTTGGATCCCTCTCCTGACTGCAGGGATTTGAATTTATCTTCTCTGAATGTTGCTCCATTCACTTCTGTTACTACTGAGGGGAAGGAGCATGGGCAACATCCAGAGATGTAGAAGAGAAACAGCAGCTATAGGAACCTCACAGCAACAAAATCATACATTGCACTTTCTCCACCTGCGGTTATCCATCCTCACACCCAGAGTTATGCTGGAGCATTGCCTTCAAAGATTTTAACCACATGCTCTGTACTCCTGTCTCAGGGTGTCATCTTAAAAGAGCATTTAAGGATGAGGGTTGAACATTGGTACAATGCAGCAGCAGACAAGTGAAATCCCCAAGACACCTTGGTGAGGAACAGTGAGTCTGCCTCTAGCTAGGTGTGGGCAGATGTCAGGGGAGATAAAGGAAGGAATGGAAAGAAGGTCAGGGAAGAAAAATACATGTGACAGCTTATATCCCTCAATGGTGCAGCACCTCCACCTCGCCCTGAGCAGACTGGTGTGCTCACAAAACACAGGACCACTGCAGAGACTATGCTCAAGCCCTGGAAATGGTGCCTTGAGGCACCCTGGTGCTCACAAGCTCTGCCTCTCTCCTAGTTGAAGTATCTCTGTCAAACTGGAGACTCAACTTTTGCAAAACTTGATAGGTTGGTCCTGTAAAGTGGGGAAAGGCTACTGTACCATGAAATACCTCAGAGATTTCTCAAAAGTGCACTTTCTTCAATACTTACCCTTCATCACAGGCAGCCTTTTAGGTCAAAGCACAAAACTCCAGGGCTGATACCCGTAAGCTTCAGAAAAGACCAACCCCCAGCACTGACCAACGCTCAGGCTTTGGATTCACTGAGGCATATTTTTCTCTGTTACATGTGTTACATCTCACTGCACCTAGACCTCTGAGAGATGGCCAGGGTGGGAAGCAATTTCTCTGCCCTAATTTAGGTGGCTGCAGGAATTTGCCTTCCTGGCTGACATAAGGCACACTACCTTTCTGGCATGAGTCAGCAGACAGCAACAGGAGAGCTGTTCTTTGTAATTGAAAAAGAATTAAGTGATTTTTGAAGCAAGGGAGTGTTTTGGACTAGTTATCTGTCTGACAGCAGGAGTGCTTCAGCAAAGGCTGCATTATGAGAAGCAAACTTCAAAAGGAGAAGTGACAAGGCCAGAGTGTTTGTGGTGCCTGAGGAAGTAATTAGAATTTAAAAGGGACACAGATTGGGCAAGTACACTAGGCTAAGAAAGATGAACTGCTGCCAAAAAAGTTTCTTTAGCTTTCCCAGTGCTCCCATGCCTGTATTAGAAATGGAGTTTCATGAATAGCCGTGTTTCAAAACATTTTGCAGAAAATCTTTGCAATTGTTGAAAGCATGAGAAAGATGCCACTGTCAAAAACTAGATGCCACAACCTGCTCCCATCTCTCCTTTCAGCTTATTAATAGCTGTCTTCCTTTCATCACTCCCAAACAGGAGAGGGTTTCTGCAAACCTTTCAAAGATGTGACATTTCTTACAGGATTGGTTTTATGTATGGCATAGTTTATCTTCCCTTGTCACAGAGGGTTCTTTTTAAAAGCAAAGGCCTCCAGAGTCCATGAGCCCTGGTGTTTGCTCTGCTAGTGGGTGCCCTGCCAGGTCAGGAGTTCTGCTCCAGTTTGGAGAGGGTGTGATGTTAGTCAGAGATCAAACTGAATGAAAAACTCGGTGGTTCCAGTCACCAAGGATGATTGTTACATTTCTGCTCCTTTGAGATCTCTGCTATGCCACAGGAGGCTTTGAACTGGTGATTCAAACAAACATGAGGCTGCAACAGCAAAACAGCAGCTGAAACCAGTAGAAACGTCTGCTCTGGTTTGTCTCAGCAAGCTGAAGCAGCTCACAACAAACTCAGCATTTAGTCCCTTCCACCAGGACATCTCAACACTTCTGGGAAAGCAAAAGCCAAAGATAGAGGTCTGCAATAAAATCCCAGGCCAAAAGATGTGCAGCTTTGGAATGAAGCCAAAGCTGGCGTTCCACTGGGGCCATTTCATCCCATCATCCATTCCCTACCTGAAAGCATTAATGCCCATTTTCTTTACTCTTTCCCCTACAGTAGACAGTCTTCTGCTCAATGCTTCCTATCCAGACAGTGAGTCAACAGCCCTTGGAAGGCAAACAGGACTCTTGTGTCTCCCTGGGTGCAGGTGAGCTGTGGTGAGTCAGGCTGGAGGAATGAGCTGGAGGAGCAGCACCCAGCACAGCCAGTCCCTCTGGCCCAGCCCACTCCCAGCTCTGTGGGTCACTGCACTTAAAACGCTCCAGTCGCTTATCTGACAAGTGTGCAGGAAAAAAACTTTGCTGGAAGTTTGGCCAGCTGAAACAGGCTTCCAGTAACACTCTGAGGAAGCTCACAGGATGTCATAACACAAAGCATTTACTGAAAATTGTCTCGGCATTCAAATGCTCCATATGGATTTATTTCAAGCTGTGTTGGATCTCCTCTGCTTCAGGCTTGTGGACCCAACCATCATCTCAAAGCAACAGAGGCTTTCACTAGATGTCATTTATCCCCACAAGGGATCTTCAAGGGGCCTCTCTTTCACATGCTACTGATACAATCTTGAGAGAAACAGAACAATCCTTGCACAAATGCAGCTACTCCTGAATGAGGACTCGTCACAAGAAGGGAAACTAAGGGTGCCATTATTTTGGGATATAGTGGCAGATGGGCAAAGGTATCTTCCCATGGAAGCCAAGATACCACTTCAAAATTTGCTCCAGGAGGTATCAGTGGTACCTATCAGCCTGACCCATATGCAAGCAGTCACCTTAGGGTATTTGGGCCATTAATCAAAGGCAACATGCCCACCTCTGTGTTCCTTAGCTTTGTTGTCTCAACAAGCTGGCTAAGTCTACCTGGACCTTTGGACTTGACTGGAAGTTGGAAGGTTAGGTTTAGAATAAATTGGGTTACATATAAAAGGACCACTCCTTTGACAGTACAGAAATGGTCAGAGTATACATTAAAGATCACATTATTACTGTGCCATCACCACAGATATCTACCTATGTAGCTTCATCTGGTTTGGATCTACAAAGCCTCACTGAAGCCTATCAGAAAAGTTTTAATTGAAGCCCAGAGAAGGATGCTCTCTAATCAAGAAACTCGTTTTACACAGGCATAAACAAATAGCAAAGGAATTTCCCAGTTCAGGTCAGACCCAGATGTCCAGCTCTGGGAATCCCAAATCACCAGAGCAAAAACAAGACGAAAGTGAAACAAATGCAAGCTGTACTTCATTGAAACGGGAAACCACAAACCGCTCCATGTTCAATGGGAAACTCAAACTTGGGAATTTTGTTTAAGAAAGAAAGGCAGAATTCACTATAGCCAATAACACCACTGGGCTAATGCAGCTCTCATCTAGGATGGGATGGGCTGGGACCCAAAAGCAAGCTCTGATTGTGCAGCACCACAGGCAACTCCTCTGCTCATCAAACACAGGTTCCTCTGGAGCTGCTGTCTCTCACTGAAGTCTTTCCTTTACACATAACACAAGCTACTACTGTTCCTCTGGGTAAGAGGCCTCTAAGAGAGAGGCAGTAATCTCTGAGGCTCAGTGATCTGGGTTTCCTGTGCAGTGCCATCACTACAAAGGCTGTTTATGATCAGAAATACCAGCCAGGGCCTGAGAAACTCCATGAAAAATATTTTTGTGCAGCTTCATTTAGAAAAACATAAAAAGAAACCAGCAAGCTCAGAATTTTCTAGGAGGAAAAAAAAAAAGCCACACACACAAAAAAGTCCATCAGGAAAACCTTCTACTTGTCTTCTACTCACTGTAAGTGCAAGATGATACCAGGAAAAGCCTTTTTCATGCCAATAGGAGTTCCCCTGGGCCAGATTCATCAGAGCAGCTCTGACAACTTCATCCCAGAGTGGTGCTACAAAGCCCTCATAGCTCTTAGTTAACGGTACTAGCTGACTAGGTTTATGGCCCTTTTGCATTAGCCCAAGAGCCCAAAACAGCTGGGAATTGCCAATAAATTTGGCCTAAGAACTTCATCTGCGTTGCCAGTAATCCCTCAGTCTCCCTGTGAGGGGAGAAGCTTGGAATTTTTTAAGTTCACTTCCTGTAGAAGCAATGCCCTCTTCACTGTCAGAGGAGTCGGTGCTGGCCATGCCAGCCTGCATCCTAGTGTAGCATCCCACAGGGAAACCTGTCTGGAGCTGCAGCTAGGAACCTCCAAACCAGCCTCTTCCTGCATGGCACAGTCCATCTCAGAAGTTACAGGCTCCCACAATGAAGCGTTTCCGTGGTCTCCCTTTTCTTACTACAGAAGGAAAAACTCCACTGCTGTCCCAATCTGCCTGCTTTCCTTCCCTTCTCCTGCTGCTGACTGCACTTTCAGCAAGAATACCCTACCAGGGTGAGAGTCAGAAGCTTCTGCAAGGGGCTTACCCATGCTGACATATGGGTTAGGAAACAGACACTGCATTCTCAGTCACCATTCAGAGCCCTGTGAACAAGAGGTCTGTTCTGACCTCTCCTTCATGCGACGCAACTCAGGATGTGCTGTTCCTGATCTGACTGTCAAAAGTTAGATCAGGATCTGACCTTGTTACAGAGGGATAGCCACAAGGTAGCAAACCAATGCTGAAAAATAAACAGCCCCTGAACCAAAAGTCACAAGACAATCCTAAACTTCTGTTTGAAAATATTTAGGCAGGATGTCTTGCTGAGCGGACACATCTGGTTTCCAGAAGAACTTCAGATGGAAGCTGTACTGCACAAAAACTTTTCAGGATGCCCAAGAGAAAAAAAGGAAACGTGGAGCCTGGGATACACTGCTGCAGTCATGCAAAGAGAGCACTTGGAGCTGAAGACCCCTGAGGGAGCCATCCCCATGGCTTTCCCCAATGAGCTCTGCTTCAGGTTCTGTCTAACAGCTAAGTCCTTTAGCCTCTGCATGCACCAAGTACAGTAGGTGGGTGACCCAAGGGCTGTGTTAAATTCATGTATTTCCCTTAACCCATGACAAACAAGCCCATCTTTCAGCACCTAAGAAAGGCAGACTTCTACAAAACACTACTGTTGTGACTGGCGTATTCATGGCCCTGGTTTAGATAATGAAGTCAAGCATACAGTTAACTCCATCCCTTGGTGACATGGCCTTGTGCACACAACTTGCTTTTAAGCAAATCTGTGATGGGCTCTGAGCCCATAGCTCAGGCTAGGGGAGGGATGTCTCACCAGTAAAGCAGATAGGAGTATGTAGGAACATGCCTGTGCTCTCCCAAATGGCAGCTTAAAATGTCCCAAAGCACTTTGACCACAGAGCAGAGAGGAGAGGAGCTCCAGAGATGTACACTGTGCTCATTCCTGACACATTTCACCTTCCAGTACAGGCAGGAAGCAGGACTCAATTCTTCAGTAGGACAAAAATGTCTTGCTCACTAGGTGTGGCCTGGGAGCACCAGCCAGGCAAAACAACTGGCTGGTACCTGCAGCAACACAGCTCTCCTTGCACACTTCCAACTCAGGCATCCCTTCTGCAAAAAGGGGAGAGGTGGGTAAGCTGGACGTGTTTTATCTCTTGGTTACCTCATAAAAAGCAGGTCATAAATGATGGCTGGTTTCCAAGTCCTCGTTATTGTCCAAGCAGCATTAACAAAGGCAAGAAGGCCAGTGCAGCATGTACTCGGGGAACCTGGAAACACCCAGCCCTTCCCAAAATAGGAGCAGCTTTGGCAAGTGACAGCTGGAGCTCGGCTGGGACCCCCCTTCCCGGCACTTGGCTCTCCCAGGCTGGGGCAAGTGGCAGGTCAGGAGGTGCATTCCTCTGACAAAAATAGTATGAGAACAAATGAGCGAGTGGCAGCCTCAGCACAGCCCCCTGCAGAGGCCACTGGAGCTGTGCTGGCCCCCGTCACCCCTGCAGTGGCCCTGCGACTGAGGGACCCCTGGGAACAGGCCTGCTTCTCGCCATGTCCACACAGAGGGCCTGGCACTGCCTGAGGCCCGACGGGACGCTGCAGTGCTGAGGCCCTGGCTGCCCTGGGAAGAAGGGAGATACTCACTGCAAAAAAAACCAACCCCAACCCTCTGAAATCAGCACAAAACCCAACAGCAATCAGCTCATTACCATAGGAACAGCTTTAGTGTTATGGCAGCCAGACACCGGGGCCTGTAGGCTGGTGTCCTTCTGGTAACCTTGGGAAAATCATCGGCTCTTAATTACAAACTGGGGAACATCGGATATTAGTGTTTGTACTGCCACGTTACATCTTGGCTCTGGCTAAGGCTTCCCTTGGCTCCCAAGGTGCTGGAAGACAAACATCTATTTTCTTTTCATTTCAAGATAGCTGAAAGCCACAGCCTGAGCAATAATGAGAACTGTATACAATTAGGAATAAATGAATACAATGTTCTTGAACGAACAAACAGAAATCCCCTGGCCTCAAATTCCAGACCAGGACCCTAGGGAGCCAGAGGGATGCAATGGTGGTGGAAGCCATTGGGCCAGCAAGCCCAAATTGATACCTGGAACTCCACAGGGGACCAGGCTTTCCAAGTGTTGCCTGCAAAACCAGAGTGCCCCATGAGCTGCTGTACTACTCCCTCCAAGCTCAAGGAGCCCATGACATACTTGCTTTGTATTTCTTGCAAGTGTTCTGATTGATTTTGCCTAGCCCCAAGGCAAAATGCTTCCAAGTCTGGCAGATTTGGGTGACATCCAGTCAAGCAAGCCTTTTTTAAAAGCCAGGCTAAGAGCAGCGACTCTTTGGCCCAAGCAGCATGTCTCACGAGTCACACTCGCAGCATGCGAAGGAGCCCTTTCCTTTATTCACTTCCCATTTCCTGCCCACTTGTTTCAGCAGCAAACTCCCTGTTCTCATAGTGTGGGTGGTATAAATGCAGAGTAAATAGGCAATCCCTCCCCACTGTACTTCGCCGACGCCGTCTCCACCTCCCATCATACTGTAACAGGACCACAGCCCATTTTATCCTGTCCCTGCTGGGAAGGGAAAAGCTAGTGAACACGGCCCTTCTGCTGAAAAGGCAGTTTTGCCAGGGAAAGCATGGAAAGAGGTAACCCGCAAGCGAGGCTGGGCAAGCATTTCCACAAGAAATCAATGCAATAGTGCAGGGGAAACTGCTTCCCCCGGGTAAATGGCATCCTCAGGCAACTTTGCTCATTAAAAGATCAGCTGCTGGAGCAGGTGGAAGGAGAGACCCAGCAGAGTAATCCAAACCTCCCTGCTCTGATTTTGCTATTCCGGGAGGAAAGTGGACAGGAGAGAATATGGAGAGGCTGCAAAACAAGCAGGTAACCCTGAGGGTGTGGGACCAGGCAAGGCTCAGCCCCCCATGTCACAGCACAGGCTGCAGCCCATCTTGCTTGTGCAAGGAGCAGCTGAAATGGCCAGCGATGCACAGGCAGCCCCCTCATTACCTTGGGTGCCTGCAGGGGGAAGAGCAACCAGCCCTCTGATCTTGTCTGTGTGCATCACAAATCTTCAAAGTCCCTGCCCGTGCAAGCCTTTTGCCATGCTTCTGTCCCTGCCTTGAGCTCACATGTGAGGTTTTTCAAGGATGAAGTGAGCAAATTTAGCCCACAGTCTGATGCCTCATCAATGCTTTTCTTGACCCAATTACTATCAATCACCTCACAGCTGAAACCTGGCAATCTGTGTCTGCAACTGAACCCGAGGACAAGACCAGAGTGTGGGGGGGGAACCCACTATCTCTGGCCAAGATCTTCTATGTATCAGTTTCTTCTCCTGGCCCCTGCTGTGCTCCAGCCTTTCTGCTCTGCACATACCCAGGCAGCGCCAGATGACTCAGCTGCTGCTTCCCCTTGGGATGCACAGCCGGGATACGGGCAGCGGCGCAGGGGAAGGTGGAGGGAGAGGTTTTACACCATGAGAAAACAACATCATTTGTTCTGCTGAGCAGACTCACCCCCTCCCTGAGCAAAGCAGAGTGCAGGAACATGCAGCATACCCCGTGGGTGGCTGGGCAAGGGCCCTGGCAGGGTGCATCCTGCCCAAAGCTGCAGCACAAACCTGGGACCCGACCAAGCCCTCCAGCAGCTTTCCAGCAACACAGCTGTGGGTGTCAAAGACACTGACTCAAGATAATGTAATTTAAAACAAAACTAATCTCTTCAGCTAAAAAAAGGAAATGGTTATCCTAAAGACTTACTCCTTTTCTTTCCTCCTGAAAAAAAACCCACCAGATATTACAGAGCCTTTGGCTTAGAACTGCTTTGCTAGAGGGATGGAAACCTTGACAGTGGTCACTTCAGGAGCAACAGATGTGCCTTTCCACTATAAGTCACAGAATCTTAAGGGTTGGAAGGGACCTTGAAAGATCATCTAATCCACCTCCCCTGCCAGAGCAGGACCACCTAGAGTAGGTCACACAGGAACTTGTCCAGATGGATTTTGAATGTCCAGTACGTAGGAGATCCAGTGTGCCAGATCCTCTGGCGAGGAACATCCCAGAGACAATTCCAAACCTCTAAAAACAGAGGGCTGCCAAGGAGGATCAATGCAGCAAACACAGTGCTTGGCTGGGCTGGAGGGCCACCTGGCCAGCAGCTCTGCCCTCATCAGCCATGGCTGGCAAAGGGGTATGAGCTCACCTTACATTCATAGCAACGGAGTGCCTGGGAAGAGGCTGACCTGTCAAGAGAGACCTCATGCTGAACCAACCAAATAAATAAGTGGAGAGTGTTTTCCCCAAGCAGGACTGCTGATGAAACCACCCTCTGCATAACACACTTAGCAGTGCTTCGAGGAAATCAGGGAGGCAGTAAATCCATTAGCACAGAAAAGCCTCTTCTTTCAGCCCTCATGATACACTCTCAACACTCAAGATTTTCATCTGTAGAACAGCTTAAGAGCCACAAGTTCACAGATACCTGGAGTGTGCCAAAAGATCATCCAGCATGATGGGATGCGTGTTCATCCATGCAGCTGTGTCACATGTTATGGGAACACAGGCCCTGCTCCAGGAAGCTAAAACTCTCTTGACTCCTCCAGACTCAGCCTCTACAGAGATGGCTCACACACTCTTTTGTTTAAAAGTTCCTCCTCTGTTACTGAGGGTGTACCTAGCACAAGCAGCTGCTGGGGCTAGAGTAATGAATGCTCCATCTCAGAGTGCTCATCCATCAAAGAATTCCCTTCAAAGGAACTGTGCTGACAACTGAGAGGTTTCACTGCTCCCACGGGTGAGGTGGGCAGGCACCTCTGGAGACTTGTCTGATCCAAGGACCTGCTTGGAGCAGGGTCAGCTGCAACACATAACTCACAGCAACCTCTTCTAGTTTCTGACAGTCCTCATAGTGAAAAAGCCTCTTTTTTTTGCATTAAAATGTTTTCCTGTATTCAGTTTGTGCCGATTGCCTCTTGTTCTTTCACCAGATAGCACTGAGATAACCCTGTCTACCTGCTTTACTACCCACATACATGTGGATGAGATCCCTCTGAACTGACCCTTCTCCAGGCTGAACAGTCCCAGCTCTCTCAGCCCACCCTCCTGTCACAGATACTCCAATCCATCATCTCCATGGCCCTTTCCTGAACAAGGTCCAGCACATTCAGTTCTTCCTTGTACCAGGGAGTCAGTCATCATTTCTCACATGTCTTCACCAGGGATGAATAAAGGGGAAATCCCGCCTCCCTTGATTGGCTGGCAGCCCTCTACCTAACACAGCCCCAGAGCTGCCTGCCCATTGCTGGCTCATACTCAACTTGCTGTCCACCACAACTTCCAAGTGTTTTTTTCCACAAAGATGCTTTCCATCTGGTTGTCCCCAGCACATACAGGTGCCTGGGGTTATTTCTCTTGAGGGGCAGAACTTTGCCCTTCTTTCTTGAACTTCAGGATATCCCTGCTGGCCCATTCCTTCAGGCTTGTGAGGTCTTTCCTAATAGCAGCACAATCCTCTCATGTTTCAGCCATTCCTCCAAGGTTTATGTTACCTACTAAAACTGCTCTTTAAGCCTGCTAGTTAAAGGTGTTGTGGACATACTTTGCCCCCTCAGCTAGGCCATTAATGAAGATGTTGAACAGTATTGGTTCAAGTGCCAAAACCAGTCCCAGTGCCCCTGGGGACTACTGACTGGCCTCCAGTTGGATTTTATGTCTCCAGTCACAAGCCACTGAGCATGGCAGCTCAACCAGTTTTTGCCTTACCTCAACATCCACTGCTCTGGCTTGCGTCTTGCCAGTGTGCCTAGGAGGATGTTACACGAGAGTGCTGAAAGCCTTCATCAAGTCAATAAACCTCCACTGCTCTCCCCTCAGCCGCTAAGCCAGATGCCAGAGTTTTACACACATCAAGACTGTAATATGATAGGGTGTAATAAATAAAGCCCACATTTTCCCAAGCTGTCTTCTCATCAAAAACTAAACATAAGTAGTAAGGTGTGTTTGGGGTTCTTTTTATAGTTATTTAAGGCAAGTAACACTGCATATCTGTGAGTTGTTTGTGTTTGTGTTTTAGGATGAAAATACAGAGATAAGAATACTCATATCAAGAGCCAGAATCTGATTCTCCCTCCTGTATTTCTAGATGTTACCTTAAACCAAACAACAGATGCAGTAGATAGATATTGTGTGGGCTTATTTTAATCAGCATTCACCTGTGTGCAGTTTACAGCAAAAACATTGGCAGTGTATCAAGTTATGTCACACTGTTTTGGCAGCATCTGAATGCCTCCCAATACTGCATCACGGTTTCTCTCTTGGCCTTTCTTTTCATAGGGTTAGAAGAACATCTTGTTCAGAAATTTTGTATGGTGTATACAAAAATCACACAAACAGGTTGATGCTGCTTTGTTAAAAGTCTTGGATGGGATCCAAAGAAGCTCTGGCCTTTTGCAGCCTCAACTTCATCCCCAGAGAACAATTCCCTCCACATTAAAGAAGCCTTGATCTGAGTTTCACCAGTGGACAGGGTTGCTACAAAGAGACTGCTCTGTTCCCATTAGAGAGAGGAAGTCTACCTGGATATCCCTCACTATACTGGCAGCACCTACAATGTCCCACTGTAAAAGCCACACACAAGCACCTCCTAGCCCCAGGTAAGAGCAGCTTTGGCCAGATAGGACATGCACACAGAACTCTCACAAAATATGGCCAAATACAGCTCACTTAGCCTTTAACCATTCCTTGAAGGCATGACGGGCCTTCCCACACACCCTGAAGGCAGCTCCCTGATAATAGGACTATCGTGTATTAGTGCTGAATTTGGTGTCTGGGTTACAACTATTCCCCTACATGATAAGGTAGGTCATGTATAGAGATGGGCCCCAGGACAGATCTCTTGGAAACTCTGCTAGTAACTGGTCTTCAGGTAGAGTACAAACTATCACCATTTTCTTCTTGAGCTCCAAAATTCAGACAGTTAGTTACTCATCTACAGACCACCCACTTGGACCACAACATATAAAACCTGGGCACACATTTGGGCTGGACAAGGCTACTCCTGTTGCTAGGCACCACTGCTCTATCCCAAGCCAGAAAACACCCAGGTTTAAGACTGGGGCAAACACTTGGGTTTCTTTTTTTTTCCAATTTACAGCAAACAAAATACTTCATACAGACTGTTGTCCCTGTTGTGGGTAGGTGGGGAGATGAGAAAAGCAAATCAAAATAGTTTATTTGGGGTAAAAAGAAAAAAATGAAAGCACTGACAGTAAATGCATTTGCTGGAACAAAGTCATTTTGACAGAAGTCTTCTGCCTGCTTCTCCTTGTTTAACTCAGCCCCCTAGAACTAGGGTCTAAGTTCCTTGAAGTCAGTAAGAGACTTTCCTCAATACAGTGAGAATTTGGTCCTCACATGGAAATAACACAAATTATGGATGCAATCAGTCAAAAAAATCCAATTTAAGATCAGTCTTTTTAGGTTGAATCTCATATTTCAAGCATGGATATGAACAACATGAGGGGCTTGGATGGCTCCAGCCAACAGGCAGAGCTTCAGAGGTGCTGTGGAAACAGGGACAGTAAATTCCCCAGAATGAGTTTATTTGTTGGCAAAGACAGAGCAATTCCCTTCTGATTTATTTCTACTTTGAAAGAGACATCTGACAGCTTCCCAGCATTAAGACATTTTCACACTTAAGTCCAAAAAGGGCTTAGAGCTACTTATGCCCAGTTACTGTACATTTCCAGAACAGCATGGAGCCTTGGCAGGCTTCTCAACCAGCTGGTGAG
Organism: Colius striatus; assembly: GCF_028858725.1. Classification (NCBI taxonomy): domain Eukaryota; kingdom Metazoa; phylum Chordata; class Aves; order Coliiformes; family Coliidae; genus Colius; species Colius striatus. The sequence goes on from NC_084766.1 coordinate 30,653,303, forward strand.
CCTCAAATCTGCTAAAATGCAAGAAATAAAATATTTTTCCTCCCAAATTTCTGAGCAGCTGTTTCTCAGGAAAGACATTGGCCAGCTTTCAATGGACCCACATGGTTGCGGGGCAGGAAGTAGACGCAATCTCTTTAACACTGCTCACAAAGCCAAGGCTGTCTTCACCTCTCTAGCACCATTTTAAGATTGATTATTCCACAGCACAGAAGACATTTCTTGAGTTATGTTGAACAAGCTTAGTAGAAATGCAGGAGAAACATCTAAGGAACTGAAGACCAGTCTGTTTGCTTTCTTCATGTCACAGCCCCCTCTATATTCTTTCCGTGAGTTCACTTCAGGCAACATTAAAGTTATCTCAGAGACCCAGGAACCTTAAAAAACAAGCATTCCATTGAGCTAACGAGATCTCTGTGCTCCTCTTTCATCATCTATTTCCCTGCCTTTGGCTACACAGTTTCAGTTTCATCCCTCCCTTGCACTTGGGATGATAGCCATCAGAACCTGCACTGAGTCACGTCGACTAATTCAGCAGAAGATACATGCAGCAACAAAAGACTTAGTTTTGGTTTTGGTAATGTTTTTTGTCTGTTTGGTTTTCCCCTTGCTAGGCTGGCCAGATGAATTGGTTCAGAGAGTGGGCTAACTGTCAGAGCAGGCATAGAGCAAAAGTGCCTGGCTAGGGGAAGAGCCAAGGACGCATACACATCCCTTCCAGTGGGTGTAAGGTGTTTAGCAGGTCAGGTCCTCTCCTGTGACAACACCCTTAGAGACCTCACACTCACTTCACCTACTCGTTTCGGGCTCTCACTGGATTGGAAACTGTCAAAGGTCAGACTATCCCATCCCTTTTTCTCACATTACTCTCTCCTCACCTCTGGCATCTGTTAATTTGAAGCCACCCACACACTCACTTCATGTTACAGCTCCATCCACTAACATTTAACAGCTGACGTTTTCCTGTATTTGTTCACTCAGAGGTATGTTTTCTTACACATTAACACTCCAGAATATCAAGCCTATTTCATGAGGGGGGAAGAGTCTCTCATAAAGCCCATTGCTTCTCACCAGAAGTTCTGTTCTACTTAATATGTGGCTGATGCCCACCACTAAAATGCACCTGTGGGTCACAGCGCAGTGCCCTGATCACTGTTTCAGTATCCAAGGTACCCAGGGCATGAACTTCTCACTAAACCATTACATACTGTGTCCTCCCCGTTATCACCCACTTACAAACCAGCAAAACACCACATCACTAAACCAGAACACCATCACTCCTTAGAAACCCCCAAAACCTCCTCCTGGCTCTCAGATCAGCAGCATGGATGCTTGGCTGGATTCTCAGGGCCAGCAAGGTGCCCAGTACCTTGTGGCCAAAGGGGCTCTAAGTTGTGCTGAACCTAATCAGCTCTTGCAGGAAGGAGGCTCTGTGGCACAGTGTGCTTCTGTGCTGCCAACCCCCTTACACTAGCCACAATATGCACATGCTTGCCCAGGACTAGGCATTGCTGCCACTCTGTCAAGGACAATTCTCCAGTAACATTAAATGGAGTGTGCTCTGATGTTTCCTGCACAGCTGCCAGGCTAACAGTGGCTTATTTTCAGAGACAAGCTCCAAGACTGCTGCTGCTACCAATCCCCCTCACAGTAGAAAGCCAAGCACAGGTCCTTCCTGAGTGCCTCAGCTGCATGCCCTCCTCCAGGACACCTCGTGTAGCAGCTTTTCTGCTGCTTTATATCCCTTCCCCACCAAGTGCTCTGCCTCGTGAGATCAAAGTCACACCATAAAAAGGCTAGGAAGGCCTCTGGGCACTTTTAGAACACTATCAGCATGCAACACTGCATGCTCATATCTCATATATATTGAGACTCACGTCTCAATACCTTGGGCACAGGTGACAGCTCTCCCTTCTGGTGCCAGGTACAGCCCCCTTCCAGTCTGCAGCTGGGGGTTCAGGAAGAAAATCCTTACTGGAGAGGGGCTTTGCACCACTGCAGTCCCCCCTGAAGGGATGAGCAGGTAAGCTGTGATGCAAAAGGCTCACACAGATGGAATAAAAGGGATAAGTTTCACCCTGAACAACCAGTATCAGGTAAATGTTCATCACAGGCTCTTACTGTTTGCCATCTTCTATGGCTCTTTTAGATTCAGACCTCAAATTAGTTTCAGGTCACTGGAAACTCTGTTCACTTCTGCAGAGTTTGAATCAGGCCCCTCCTAGGTAAAAATCCAACAGTTAATGGAAATGCAGCATGTGTGGAGCTTCCTCTCCTATTAGCAGGTCTCTCCGAGAGGACACAATTTTCCATCCATGCATTAAGCCAGTCCAATACTGACATCAGCTCATTTCCATTGATCCTGATTACACAATAGTGACTTAATTCTCCATAGAATTGAATTTTCCATATGTTTGGATCTTTTGCAGTTGCTACATGCTTTCCTTGTTCCCTGCTGGATTTATTATGTATTCTCTCTTTGTCCTATATTTTAAAGTTATGGTCTTCGCTGCAAGCAGAAATTGGTCTGGTTTTCTGATAAAGCATTTATTACATCAATTTCCTTCCATCTAAAAGGGACCTCCATGACAATACTGCAGTGCTGGACACACCTACAGCTTTGAGGATTGCCACCAATTCTGGACATTTTCTTTCAACACACATTAAGAGCAGTTAATAACCCTTATAGTACGCAAGTTTTCAGGTACAATGACCACTATTTGTATCTCTAGAGCTCTCTTCTAGCCTCTATTGTTCTGGGGTTCTGTGATTACCAGTGCTACTCACCAGAAAATGTTTTTCCTTTAACCTTCACATGGTGGCACTGGGTAAACCTGTTAGCCTTTTATGAAGACCAGGTGGATAGATGGTGGTAGTGCAGTGGATGTGATCTACCTGGATTTCAGTACAGCATTTGACACCATCTCCCACACCATCCTCCCAGCAAAACTGAGAAAGTGTGGGCTAGATGATCAGGTAGTGAGGTGGATTGTTAACTGGTTGAAGGGAAGAAGGCTGAGAGTTGTGATCAATGGGACAGGGTCTAGTTGGAGGCCTGTGTCTAGTGGAGTCCCTCAGGCATCAGTGCTGGGACTGGTACTGTTCAATCTATTAATTAATGACCTTGATGAGGGAACAGAGGCACTGTCAGCAAGTACTAAACTGGGGAGTGTGGCTGACACACCCGACCTGGACAGGCTGGAGGGTTGGACAGCGAAATCTAATGAAATCCAACAAGGGCAAGTGTAGAGTCTTGCATCTGAGAAAGAATAACCCCATGTACCAGCACAGGTCAGGGAATGAACTCCTAGAGAGTAGTGTAGGGAAACGGACCTGGGGATCCTGGTGGGCAGCAGGATGAGCATGAGCCAGCACTGTGCCCTCATGGCCAAGAAGGCCAGTGGTCTCCTGGAGGTATTAGGAGGACTGTGAGCAATAGGTCGCGAGAGGTTCTTCTCCCCTTCTACTCTGCCCTTGTGAGACCACATCTAGAATATTGTGTCCAGTTCCGGGCCCCTCAGTTCAAGAAGGACAGGGAGCTGATGGAGAGAGTTCAGTGCAGGGCCATCAAGATGATGGAGTGGAGCATCTCCCTTCTGATGAGAAGAATTTGGTGACATCTGAGAGCTCTCAAGCTACTTTGCTGTAGCATAGACAGCAGGTGCTCCCCCCATCCCACACACCCCCAGGGTGAAAGCACCAGTGACCCTGCTCCTTCCTCCTCAAGGAAGGGATGCAACTCATCAGCCCTGCTCCATGCCAGCAACAAGCCAGTCCCTCACCTGCACACCCTGCCAGAGGCAGGCAGGACCCTGGCCACTTCCCCACCAGCTGCAGTGAGCAGAGAGGCCTCCTAGACCCATCAGGGTTAGTCCTTGCCACCTGTGAGCCAGCCCATTGCCTGCTGAGGACCTTGCTTCCCTCCAACCACATTCTCTCCACTTGCAGGACAGCAGTTGCCCATGAGCACAGAGTGCTGTGACACTCATGTGAGCCAGGACCGTTTCAACTTGGTGATTCTGTGCAACGTGGGCAGCTGCATCCTTAGTGCATCTGTTGGTATGTACACACTGTTTCCAGTTCCCAAATCACAGCACTGGCTGTTCTTTGGCGTCAGTGAAAATGGCTTTTTTATTTGCTATGCCAAGAAAGGAAATTATCTTACTCTTTCATTAGATACATCTAATGCCTTTATACATCACCTTTATACTGTAAGAGTAATGAGACTTCCTACACCAGGGAATAATCCCCAAGAGAACTGAAATGAGTCACCTCACTGGGAGTAAACCACATGTAAACAGGGAGAACACTTTGTGGAACATGGGATAAACTAGATTAGCTAAAGGATCTTTTCCCTCTCTAATATCTCTATGCCTTTGTAGCTCGGGCCATCTCATGAGACCATGTATCAAATTCGGTGGTGAGGGCTACAACAAAAACTTGGCAAGTCACTGCTGCCAGGCATCTCTGAAAGACCTGCTCTTTCTCAACCTCCTGGATGAGCCCATTTGATGGTGCTTAGCTGCCCCACGAACTGGTACCTCTTCCTGGCACACTGCTCCTACTGCTGCCCAGTCTGTCAACAAGCAATGCCAGCAGAATAACCTGGTGAAGAGCTAGTAGCTGTCTGCTGGTGAGAGGGAGAACAAACACTAGAGATAGTGCAGGTAAGGAGGTGGGATTATAAGGCTGAGGGCTGGGCCATCCCTCTCAGAAGCAATAATCTGTAAGACAACAGGATGCTCCACAAGGCCACTGTGCCAAAGAAGCCTCCACCACCTAAACGTTCTGAGGCCCTCTCCAGGTAGACACCCATTTGTTTTTAGCAGTACAGAACAAAATGTAGGTCCAGTGCCTAGATGCAGAACAAAGCTACAGAAATAATTACCACTGGTGACATCTCCCTTTCATAGTGGGAGTTGCCAACAGACTACTGAGCCAAGCCAGGCGCGTGGCACCACACCCCGGGATCCTGCCCGCGCCAAAGGCCCACCGGCACGCACGGCTCGCTCGAGGCCTGTGGCTGTGGCCAGCGCAGACACCAGGACCCAGCCCAGCTGTGTTTGTTTGGTCAGCTGCAGTGCCATGAAACACAGCTGCATTGATCTGAGTCCGGACACCTGGCTCCGGATAAAAGCAGCTCAGTAGCAAGAAGTTGGCCATCCCCACTCCACACAACCAGAGCCAGCCCTGTGACCCAGCAGGGCCTGACCGCGTCTGCCATCCCCCACGAGCGGTGACAATGGAGATTTAGCGAGTCAGGGTGAAGGGGAAGCAGCACACGTGAATTATGGAGCCTGACCTGGTGTCAGGACATCCCAGTTTTCATCCTGGCCTCACCTCTGGCCTGAGCTATGCTGCATTCCCCTTCCTGCTTTGTCCACGTTGCTCATTATTCCCCACTCCCAGTCCTTTCTGGCTTTGGGAAGACTCTTGGCAATCTACATTAGAAGTGTCTTTTCTCTTTTCAGAAGAGCCTCCACGCTTCATTTCAGACATTATGGTTTTCATTTTCACATGATGTACAGCATGACTGATGTGTCAAGGCCATCATAGTCTAAATCTTTGGGTTTTATTATTTCTAAACTCACTATAAAGAATTGTTCCTTGCTACTGACTGAGTCATCTCCTCTAGATCAAAGCTTCTCCTGCTCAAATTGAAACAAAACAGTTTGGCATTTGACTCTTTCATCTAGAAGCCAGCTCTGTCTGTGCTAGGCAGCAGCTCCCTTTACATATTCAAAATGGAATATTTTACTTCCTTCTGCCTGTACGATGGCAGAGCAGGCCTGCACGTTTGGGAATAACAGACAGAAAGCCAATGCGTGAGTGAGGGAAGGCAATTGTACAGTCAATGGTTGAAAGAAAATGTGAAATTTCAACCCAGAATCTGGGATTAGCAAACACCCTCAGGAGCACCATCTCAGCAGCAGCTGAAGAGCTTAAATGAGGCTTCAGCCTGAAGCATCAGAGAAGTTGAAGATGTCGCAAGCTGATGGGGTTTGTGTTGCAGCCCACGCCCCTCAGCCCTTGCTGAGGTGTCCCTGGATGACTTGGCTGTATTGTCAGAAAGTGCATCTCCAGGGTGATAGAGCCTCCTCGTCTTTCACAGTCCAAATAATTTTGTCTGGAGCAAGGGCCAGCGTGTCTGTGCTATTAGCACTCGGAACCATTAGCATTTCTGTTTGGCAAAGGAGTTGCCAGCTCTGCATTCTTCCTCTATCACAAATCATTTTTTGTTATGTTAAAATTAGATTTCCAGGAATGACAAAAGCTCTTTAACCCTATTTCCCATACAATCAATAAGTAATCCATCAATAAAAATTGGTATAACTTGCAGTCAACCTAATATAAATCTCAAATCCAGTCTGGTCCTTGTGGTGAGCCCAGTGACACCAGGAATTAATTTGGCCTTTCCCATCTCCTCTAAATGTGGGCCAACAAGCATTCATGTATATCAGGAAAAACAAGAACATATGATGAAATAGAGCATTTCCAACAAAAACCTCAATCCAGTATGAGAACAAAAGCAACTGCAAAGATTTTTGTAGCTGATCGGGAGTGTCAGTGTGAAGTGGTCTGACCAGAGTTAAATCATTGTAAGAATACCTTAAAAAAAGCACTGGAGTATCTTCTAGAGTTATATCTTTCTTAACGGAGACACCCAACAGCCAGCTGATGTAAGAATGTGTGACCTGGAAACAGTATGTAACAGTCCACAGTTCCTATCCTGATTTTGGAGTGACATTGGTTTCAAAGACACAGTAAACAACCTACATTGACAGCAAGGATACTCCATTTTATGACATGCACAGCACTAGTAGGACACCCTACATATGATCCTGAAGCTCCCTCTCACAAGTACTGTTCTTTGTGCTCAACACCTGGCTGTGCTCCTGCTCCTCTCTGTGGCTTCTACATTCCTGTGGGATTTGTGAGTCTCATTCTTGTGCTGGTCAGTTACAACAGCCCAAATGCTATCAGCAGCAAACGCAAAAGAAACCCCAGCATGTAACCATAGTGAGAGATCATCATTTAAGCCAAAGAATTGAAGGAAGGCTGACACAACCAGTCCAAAGAAACAGGAATATGAAATCCTATGCCATTTATTACAGAATTTCAGCCTGTCACATCTCATCTCTGGGTACTGTCCCAGCACCTTGGCTGTATGCAGGGTGGGCTGGTGTGGATGCCCAACTGGCAATGCCCAACTACCAGCACTCCCTTACTCCAGCACCACAGCATTTCCAGCCCCAGCATTGCCCAAAGCTCACTGAAATTATTTATAAGCAGTCTACTAAAACTGCCATTGCTCTTTTGGTTTAATAGTTCCAGTAAACTATCAGGATGAAACATAAATCAATTTGTTTTGGGGAGTGCTGAGGCTTATAGGTCAAGAAAGCATTTGTTTCTCTTCTCAGCCAGACATGTGAAATGAGCCTTTAGGATAGTATACAGGAATTTTGATTGCCATTTCATTTCCCCCACCTCACCCTGCCAACTCCTACTTCAATTTCCAGAAATAGATCCTTTTCTACACTCAAAGAGAGCATCTGTTTGAACAACCTGATCCGAAAGCAACGTTCACTGCAGTTAACTAGCGCAGAGTGCTAACAGACATAGGCTTAAAGCAACTACACCCTCGCCCAGGTCTGTTCTGCTTCATATAGTACCAGTTTCTGCTCGCTCAGTACAAATCAGTGTAACCCATTTAAATAGATTTGATCATTATTTTGGCATACACAGGTGATTAAATCAAGAACCCACTGAGCTGTGTCTAGCTACCATGATCCAAGCACTGAGATGACAAACCACATTAACAGCGTCCCAACAGCTGTGGACCATGATCAGAGGCAGAATTACAACTCAGTATCCCAGAAATCACTTAGCATAGTTCAGCATAATAAATACACTTCAAGACTCATTTGCAAAACTGAGGAATTTTCCTAGAACCAGGCTTTAAGAGTTCACACAGTCTCAGATGGAAGCCAAGCCACGTTTGCAAGCATTGATACATTTCTGACACTTTAATCAGTTACAGGGTCTGTACAGTACTGTATTAGGACATCCAGTACTGAACAAGCCAATAATTCCTTTCAGCACCTGAAAAACTACCTAGTTTCCACGAATTATCGTCTCACTAGAGGATCAATTTCAAAGCTGCAGCAAATTAAACTGACATGACAACCAGGTAGTATCATCAGCTAGCATCGCTCATTAGAGAAAGCTGAAAGATACATGTGTATGTATCCTGTAATGTGACTGGAAAAGAAAAGGTGGGGCAAAGTTACAGCAGTAATGAGAACTGGTGCTTATATAGAATAATACCATGCTTAACTCAAGAGTAATTCATTTACAAGTGTTGCTTTGCTAAAGGGTATGGCAGCTGACTCCTATTTTGTATCAGTAAGAAGAAACACAACCTTTTGTTTTTGTGTAAACGTGAGTACATCTTCACCACACATCTCAGAGAACATTTGGGTTGCCTCTTAACACATACAGCTCCAACCCTGCAACAAGACGGATCCTTGCCAGCAAAAAAGCTATGTGCACGCTTGGTGTACAGAAGCAGGATTGTCTTATAAACTCCTCAGTGTTATTAGATAGGTTATAGACAGAATCCTCTAACTGATGATTATGCCCATCATGAGAAGTTAGCTGTATGAAGACGTGAAGACTTTCTCACAAACCAGCCAAAAGAGGCATTGCAGGATGAAATGGTGAGGTGAAGGAGGCAGAGCACGGGAAGCTGCTCTGCAGAGATGACTTGTTCCTGAGGTCACTGGCTTTTAGAGATACCACAGCTGCACACAGGCTGAGCGTCACCAACAGCCACATTTGTCTCCTGCTTCCCAGAGCAGCAGAGTCAGGCAGAAGTAAGTTGGGAAGAAAAATAGTGAGGCTGGGGCAAACCAAACCCACCCAAAATAGTCGCATATGCATTTCACCGTTGACTTTGAACTGCTCTGGGGTACTAGTGACCACCTCTCAGCAAGACAGATGAAATTGCTGAACTCCAAATGTACCTGTACCCTTAACACTGGTTACATTTGCAGCCCCAGGCACCAACTGCAGCATGCCCCAGATGAAGCAAACCACCTACATGGCCTGAAAAAATACAAGAGCAAAAGCACGTAGTCACTGTGCTGCCCAGCAGACTCCAGACCCCTGCAGTAGCCGATGGCGACAGCCACCTGGCTCAGCATACGGCCTGCCCTTCTGCAGCCTCCGGCTTGGGAAGGATGGCTCCTGTCCCACGAGCAGCAGCAAGGCTTGCCTGCCTGCCTTTGGCTCACATCTCCCCTCAGAACCAGTTCATCCTATTTAATCCACAACTCATCTTCTAACAATAGCACACACTGAATACTCAACAAGGACCAAAAACCTGGCCGTGGTTACATGAGATGGACACATATCTCTCAGCTCAGCTAGCTACAGAAAGGCAGAAAGATGTCAGCTGCTTTGTACATTGAACTAATTGGGCTCAAGCAGTTCCCTTCTCTGGGAGGGCTTGATCATACTTCAGCAGCTGCCAAGATCAGGCAACCCTAAAGCAGATTATCCTGTAGCACTATACACCACAGTCCCAGCTCTCTGTCAGATTCTGTATAACCTGGAGCGATGGAGAAGTCTGAAAGTATCACAGTAAAAACAGCAGAAGTTCCCACCATTCAAGACTCCAAGATAGATTTTCAGAGGTTGCAATAAAATGCAAACTATCCTTGAAGACACCGGATTTAAACAAAGGAGACAGAACATGCTCCCCAGCCAAGCAACAGGGACGAAGCTGCTGATGGGAAGGATGGGGCAGATGGCCTCCAGCTGTCACAAGCCATTGCAGAAGCCTGGGCTTGCCACATCTCTGCTTTTAAAGGCAGCCCCAATTTCCACAGTCATGATATTTTGCTACCACAAGTGGTGGCCACTTAACTTCTGCATACCTGTAACCAGCACACACTGAAGAGCAGCTCTGCATTAGTACCGATCTCAGTTCATTCACAGGGGCAGCACCAGAAGTCAAAGGTGTTTGGCACTGCGACTGACAGGACAGATGCATTGGCTTATTCCACAGAAATGACAAATCAACAGCACTACTGGAAGGCTGTGGGGCTGCAGCTGACCCAGCTGCATTCCTCAGCAGAAGCAAGCTCCACATTTCACACACATCTTGTGACAGGCTTTCAGCTAAAGTCACTAGTGACATTGCAAAACTAGTGACATTGTGTGACTTGTGCTCTGTGAGCCAGCTCTTTCTTCCCAGGACTTAATAGTTGTCATACTTTGTAGTGATAAATAGCAGTGATGAGATCTGCAGAGTGACTTTGGATCAGAAACTTATTTACAGACACCTTATCTAAGCTCACAGGAGCCTCCACACACACCTCCCCTCACCAATTGCCTCAGTGCACACACAGGTTTCAGGATGGAGATCAGATCCCGTCCTCACAGCAGCCCAAAACTCGCTCCCCATCTAACTCAGTTCAAGAGGGAAGGGCTCAAGCCACACCTTGAGCATGAACTGCAAGGATCTCCTGGGTCAATCCCACCTCCTCCAAAGCACTGTTGCCAAAGCATTATGCAAACTTCTTCAAAAAAGCACCCCCGCTGCTTACCTGCCCACTTCTACACCCCAAAATCAGTGATAACTCTGGAAAGCCTAAATATATTCATTATTAGCAAGTTGGGGAGTCTGAAGACATTTTTAAAAATAAGTTTCAGTCCTTTAATTCACAAGAGCAAGTGGAAAAACATGTGCATCACTCTCATGCTGGGGGCGGCTGCTGCTCCTGGTTATCTCAGGAGGAGATTCCTACGCTCAGAAATAAGAAGCCCACAGGCTGAACTGCCAGCTAAGGCTTGTGGATGCTTATTTCCCAGGCGTCTTCTAAGCCTTGCACTATACTTTTATCCTAAGCAGATCCAAAGGGAAGGAAAAAAACATATCAGAAAAGCCTTTCTGCAAGACAGAGCACAGCTCACCCAAGGCGGGAAAATACCAGCTTTTATTAAATGCAAGTGGCCAAGTCTGGATGTTACGTGGGAGTTTCAGTCTGATCCCATAACTCTGAGATATTTACTTCCAGACAGAGCTGTTTATATCCCAAAACAATGTTGCCATACACCAAACCATCCTCAGATGTCTTTTCTATGGAATTTTGCCCACGAAGAAGGCAATAGGTCATTGGGGTAAAAAAAGAGGAAAAAAGTAATGTAGTGAATCCTGACCCTGTTTTTTTTAACTTTAGATGACACCAGGGCAGTTCCCAGGCTCTCTCCTACACCCCCGGGCTGCCACAGCTGCCCTCCACCACTGTGCCTAGCCTCCCTGCCAGCACACTCACACCTCCTTCAGCAACAGCTGCTCTCACAGCCATCCTGGCCCACCAGCCCTAAGATTAACTGCTTCTGGGGGTTTCAGCTCCAGTTGTTCTGTTTTTCGGCTGTGGCTGGAGCAGGATGCTGGATTTGGGCCTGACCTTGGCCCCACAAAAGGGGAGTGTGCAGGCACGGCCAGTCCTGCTTCGCTGGGCCTCTCCAAGGGCTCAGCTCTTCTGGCCACCCTCAGCCATTTGTGTTTGTTTTGGATGTTTTGTATCTTTCCTAAAGCTCTTCTCCATGCATTCAAGTAAATTTATTTATTTGCTTAAAAACAAGGCAAAACCAAAGCCTATTAATTTATAAGCTTTGGGTACTGGGAGATCAGTGTCTTCCTACTGAACACTTCTAAACAGATTTTCCTTTTGTGAATTTCTGCAACTCATACAAGGTTTTATCAGCCAGAAGTTACTAGATTTAACTCCTCTCTTCCAAATTGCAGTATAGCTCTTACAATGGAAATGGCTTCTCCCAGCTACCGCCAGGGAGCTTGACTGTTCAATGACACTTCCCTATCCGCCTCCAAACCATAGCCAAATAAGTGGTTCCATCCCAGAAACTGGCTGTGTTGGCACCTGCACCAGCAGGTCCTTGGGGCAAGGCCACGTCAGAGACATTTCTGACCCACAGAGCTGCGCTGACAGTCTGCAGCACAGACTAGACCAGTCTATCTTGTCTGCTGACCCAAGAGAAAAGCACAAATGACTCAAGTTCCAAGATGAGGTAAACAACACACAGGTTGTCAAACTGGCTGTGTTACTGCAGGATCCCAATTTACTTGCTGGGTCGGGATCCGTGCTTGAGCCAGGCAGCTTCAGAGAGAAACACCTATGTCCTAGGTGCACGTGCTCTGCATCATCTTTAATCATAGGTGCACCTCTGATTTTTGGTTCCCCAAGATGTCCCCTACAGCTCTGGGCTCTCTGGTTGCTATTGCCTGAAGACTCACTTCCCTGCCTTGGGTGACGACTTGCCTTTCCAGAGGGTGCAGCAAATTAGACTTCACAGCATCCCTAATTTCCCTGGATCCAGGCAGGATGGTTGTGAGGAAGCCATTGGTCACTGATTAGGGAGCTTCAGGCCCTGAATTTGCTGTAAAAAAACCTGAAGGCATTCAGTCAGGTCATTAAGTCTTCCATATGGGCTGTGTGTTGAGTTGGAAAGATTGTGGAGCAAGTGTGCATTTCAGCAGGTGTCCAGAACTCAGGTTTAAAAGCCTACAGTGCTTTGGTGCACAGCCCTGCAGAGCCTGAGTGACACAGGCTGCTCAGCTGACTCCCTGCCCCTAGTCCACAGCCAGTGCTGAGCACTGAAAGAGCCTGTCATGCTCCAAAATAAAGCAGTACAAGCATTTTTGCATAGACACTCCCTGTGTTCCTGGGCTGTGGGTGTTCAATGAAAGCGATCACTGAAAACCCCTGAACAATAAACTCCTTGACATGGCATCTGTGGTCCCCAGCAGCCAGGGGGCACAGGAGAACAGGAGCGACAAACAAGTCAATGCCACAGAGAAAAGCAAGGGCTTGTGTCTCGCCAGGAGCACTCCAAAGCAGGTGCTCAAACACTCTGAGCCTGGGAGCACTCCAGGCAGTTTTGGTAGTGACACAGGTGGGATACAGACCCCAGAGTGCAAGGCCACGGGGTACTGCTCCCACTGCACTTCACTGCATGGATCCTGCTCCACACTCTCAGGAGATGGGGCATACTCTGGTGACTATTTTGGGGGTAGCAAAAGGAGCATTCCCAGGCCTGACAGTTACACACACACTCCCCATCACTGCTCAACAAAAAGGACTGAAGCCAGCAATCCCCACAGCCTTAGGCCCTCCTGCAGCAAGTCTGCCCTGATCTGGAGAGCACAGAAGAGGCCTGTGTGCACCCCATACAACATCCTCAGGTGCCCTGTGTACGTAAGAAATGCAGCTGTGAAGAAGCGACAGGTGTTATACAAGTATAGGTGAGAGTGTGTAGGATGGCATGGTAGGGTGGACACAGTAGACATATGATTGAGACAGGTTGTGGTTTTGGTCACAGAAAAAGGCTTCATCTCCTAAATAAATCCCTGCTGAGTAAATGACTCTGAACTCCTGCTGCCTGTTCCCCAGAGTCCCTTCCATTCTCCAAAACCAACAAGGGTCATTCTCACACAAGTGAGGGTTACTGCATATGAGGTTATGCAGCACATGAGTTTTCAACTGCATCTAAAAGAGGGCTCAGCCCAACCGCTGAAAATCGTACTGGATTCAGTATAGGGCAGTACATTGCCTTGTTTTCTCCAGTTGCCAGTTACACCAAGACAATTAGCTAAACACAACAGCTGTGTTGATGCTCAGCTGAGGAGAAACCACATATGTTTGTATAGAGCCTAGATCATGTTAATATGAATCAATCCATTTCTGACTCTGATTAACAAGAGTTTATTCAAGGCCTCAGACTGTTACCAGTGCTCATGTCTTTCATTCATGTCTCCACTTTGTGGTTTAATCCCAAGCTCATCTCCCTGTATTTGCAAGAGCTTGTTAAAAAGAACATGTGCAAAAGTTCCAAACAGACTCACACCCCTTTCTCCACCCAGTTCAAACATGTTAACTAGCAAGCAAACACCTCATCTTTCTACTAAGTCATCATTTTAATCCTTATCAATGCTAAACTGTTGGCCTCTGTTAAGCCCACCACCCTCCTCCATAGTAAAACAATGCTCAACTGCTTAGGAGGGCTCTGCAAACACTGCCAGTGCCCTACAGAGCACTAAGAGACATTCAGAAAAGTGAAGCTTGTGCCTTTGTTCAGAGACAGTAAAACAAGAATGCCAAATGCCTTTCTTTGGAGAACGGGGCTGCAAGACACTCCAATTTACATCACAGAGCTCCAACACATTTAAAATAAAGTAATAATCTAACAGAGCTCTCAAGGCTCACATCCCTTGACATTTCAAATGACATGCACAGGGCTGCAACACAGGGGAGTCACCCGTGACTGTGGTGACAAGGACTTGACAGGGAGGGCAGATAAGTAAAGGTGCCACCAAGACAGGCCTCATCAGTAACAGTGCATTCAGCACCTCTTCCCTCCCAGGGTCAGGGGATGGCTGGTCACGGACCGTGGCTGACAAGTGGGGCAAGGGGTAGCCAAGAAGCCATAGTGTACAGTGTAACAGAGAGCATAAGGTGAGACAGTTGTCCAAATGTCATATTCAAAGGCAAAACACGTGGGGATGAGCGCAGGGAGTGTTTGTGGGGAACAGAGGAACAAGAGCAGAGGAGCTCTGTCCTTGTCACTACGCGGCTGTGGGTACCGCGACCACCTTCACTCACACCTGCCCTCTGCTCTCTGCAAACAGGCCTCTTGTTCCACTGTGCTGTTGGGTCTGCTGCTCTTTATGCCTCACATGCACTTCCTGAATCACAGGGAGAAGGTGGATTTTTCAACAGCATGTTCACCCACAGAAGACATTCTTCACTGCAGCCTGGCACAATAAAACCCTGCCCCACATCAAGATCATCCTTCAGAGCTGTAACAGCCTAACAAGAGGCAATGTCTTCCTATGCAGCTGGCCTTGCAACCTCATCTGCAGAGGCTGGGAAAGGAAAACCATTCCCAGGAGAGTTTCACAATCCCTCCTTCACTTCCTACCATGCGAGTCCGACAGCCCGAGCTCTTCTCGCTGCACGGGTGCCACCCCACTGGCCAGCAGCCCTGGGCTCCTGGGCTCACACCCTGCCTGGCCCCACATGCTCTGCCCCACAGATTCCTGCTGCCACTTCACCCTGCTCCTGACCAGGAGGGACACCTCTCCTGCCTGCCAGCTTACAGCTCCCATTGCAGCACAACCCTGCCTGCAATTAAAGGAAAGGAAGGCTGCTGGTGCTTGCAACCTTCACTTCTTAAGCAATAATAAAAGATCTTGTAGTCAATTTTCTCTCCCCAGAAGACCAGTTCGCTGCTCAACAGCCCTCTGGGTCCCTCTATTACAACAGGATTTCCCTGCACAAGCACTCTGCCTGGCTAGCAGCAAGGAGGAAGACTCAGCCAGGGCAGCAACAAGATCTCTCCACCAGAACAGGCACACATCCCCAGTGCTTATTAACAGCTTCCTTGCCTGCTTTCTCCCTCTGCTCCTCAGTGCTCTCAGCTCCCCTGCATTTTCCCTCAGCTTTTCACACACTCCCCTGCCACCATTCCCTAGTGACTCCAGCTACCCCACTATGCTGGGGACACCTCCCACCTCCTAAACAAGCCGTTGCCATCACCTGCAGCTGCCCTGCAGAGCTGGAGATGCGGTGGTGCCCTCGCTAATGCCCATCCACTCCCACGCACCCACATGAAAAGGACGGGAGAAGCTCCGCCATCCACTGCACTTGCTATTCATTCCACATGTGCAGAACACATCCCCGCTGCTCTGAGGGAGCAGTGTGCATATTTAAAAAGACAATATACAAAACATAGCTGGATCTTAATCAATCTACTGCTTTGCTACTGGAACTGAATGGAATTGTGCAGACTCTGCCAGAAAACAAAACCAAAAAAAACCACCCAAAAACCTACACAGTATTTGATTTGTAATCTAATTGTTAACATCATTTTGTAGTGTGTTACTATTGTGCTTATTAGGCCTGCAAAAGTATCAACTATAAGGAGGAAAGGGATCAAAATGCAACAGGCAGCACAGTGCCAGCCCTGTCAGAATACTAAAATACTTACACAGGCAAAAAAAAATTACACAGTCGTGGTAAAAATGAACTTCAGCCGATACGATACCTTGACATTAAAAACCCCCACCGAAGATTAGGGAACAAGGGCATCAGCTTAAATGCATCTGATGAGATCTTATCAAGCCTTGTCAGCTGGAGAGGAACAAGTCCAAACAGGGTCAGGTAGGAGTGTATTTGTCTGGCACCACGTTCCTTGCCTGCGTTCAAGCTCCATAAAGAGGTCAGCAGCTACAAGGAGAGCTGCATTTCCTCTCAACAGGTAAAGTTTACTGCAGACACTGCTGGACCCACCTACTCCAGGGGAGACTTTTACACACTAGATGGAGCAGAAATCTCTGGGTACCCCGGCACATCCGAGTGTCCAATGCCCGGGGCACATCACCCCACCTTCTCCCTCCTCAGCTGGCAAGGAGCACTAAAGTTTGAGAAGTCTCCATGAGCTGCCCATAGCACAGCAAGCCCGAGACGAGCCGTTCTGGCTGATAATGACCGTGTAGCATCACACAGGAAGCGCCAGAGCCATTGATTGTGGCGAAATAAATGGGACGTGGGTAACCATCAGCCTGGATGAGATTTGCCAGGGAAAAAGCAGGGCGGCTGCTCACCTGCCCTCTCCCTAACCACCAAACCTACTTGTATTTAGGAAACGGGGCACTCAATGTCGTGCCTGTTAAGTCTGGGAGCGTGGGAAGTCCAAGCAGTTAAGAAATTTAGGAAGAAAAAAGGAGCAGGCAACGGCAGCCAAATTCAGCGGCTGCAGAAAACGAAACAAGGCGCTGCTTTTAAGTGACAAAAAAAAAAGAAGAGGTCCTGATCCGAAGAGGGTGTAAAACGAGAGATCTCTGCACTTCTCCTGCCTTCCCCCGGCACTGCCTCTCGGCGCCCAGTGCCCGAGGCGGGTTCGGGAGGACTCCACTCCCGGCTGTGCCGTACTGTACTGCCCCGCACCTCCCGCGCCGCCGCCGGCCGCGGGCTGACCCCAGCCCCACTCGCCGGCCCCCGCCTCGCCGCCCGCCCCACTCGCGGGACAGTCTGTCCCCTGCAAGGGAGCTTGAGCCCAACTCGCGGGGACCCCCCTCCCCGCAGCCCGGGGGATGTGCCTCTCTCGGGAAACATCGCCTCCGGAGCTGCCACAGCCCCTCGCCGCCACGTTTTCCCACGCGTGGAGACAGCTAAACCACAGAGACCCGACAGCAATGGGTCCGTCACCCCCCAAACACCCTCACCCGCAACGCCGCCCCGTGCGTCCCCGACGTTCCACCCGCGGGCAGGACGGCAGTGCCGGCGCGGGGGTCCGCGGGACACGGACACGCGTGACGGGGGCCTCACCTCTGTATTTATCCATGGGGGTGACAAGGCGGGAGAGCGCAGAACCCGCCAGGCTCCGCGGGACTTCAGTACGCGGCTCCGCTCCGCTCCGCCGCCCTCCGGTAGCCTCTTATTCCGGCGGGGCCGGATCCCCCGGCCGGCCCGGGCCGCCCCGCCCCGCCCGCCCCGCCCCGGAGCCGCGGAGATGGCCGCGGTCGGCGCTACGGGATGGGCAATGCAGAGCCGAGTGCGGGAGGGAGAGCGGGGATTGGGGAGCGGCCGCACTCCGTGTCCCGCGCGGCACGGCACGGCACGGCACAGTCCTGCCTCGTCGGAGCGGGGCAGGGGCCGGGGGCAGGAGGAAGAAAAAGGGTGCCAGCGGTGCTGGGCTGAGGGCCCCTTGCTGCTCCCCAGCGTGTACCTGGAGCAGGGGTGCCCTGCCTCCTCCCTGCCTTTAGGATGGTGTTTGCTCTGGCCACAGTGTTGCTTTGGGCCAGAGGAGGGCCTTGGTGGTCCCGGGGATAGCTGTGTGTGGTCCCAGTGGATCCCAGTGCTGAGACCCCAGGCAGGAGTCAGCCAGCGATCCACCTCCTGCCCTGAGCAGGGCTGGCAGGCTGAACATTCAGCTTCTCCTTCCACCTTCCAGAAGCAGTAACCCTGAGCCAGCAAGTTTGCATTCTGCTTTTCCAGTGGCTTCATTAAGGGTTCCTGGTGGGTGCTGCCCCCTGGACAGAGCAGATCTCGCAGGAAGATGTCCCTGTCCTTGGGCTGCAGCAATAATTTTCTTGCCAGATTTCCACCACCACAGACAGAGCCACTGTGCCCAAAGTGCATAAAGAATAACAAATGGGCATCCAGTCTGACCTCAACATGAGGCACAGGCGCCAATCTGTCCTGAGGCCAATATTTTGGAGACACTGTGGGAATTTAATGTTTATATCAATAATGAAAACATCCCAAGTTAAAATAGACAAGGTGCACAAGGGTTATAGACAAGTTTTTTCTTCAGAATTAAGGTTAAGCCACCAGTGTGAGGGACAAGGGAGTCATACCTTTCTATCACAAGGGCTTTTTGGCAAGAGAAGAAACTAGGCATCAGACCTGGATGGGCAGCCCCACTGATCCTATGGAAGAGATACAGCCATTACCTAGAAAATCAATGTATCTTCTGAGCAACTGATAAATAAGGGACCAGAAGTCATCTCTGCATCATTCCCCAGAGCCATATCCACTGTCTGTCTTTGCAAGGATCTAGTCCTCCTTCCACTAAAGGATGAGGGTCACACCGGGGTCACATCAAGGTCACATTGTTGGGAGGTTACTCCTCATCCCACTGTCTTGACCCTCACGGGACACACAGGCTTTGAGGTCTGGGCAAAACAGAGCTTGGGCCTAGCTCAGGGTTTGAAACGCGATCGGGAAGATGGTGGTATGGCCTGCAATGGAAACGGGTCTTTTCTTGAAGAGAGCAGCGGGGAAGATAGGTGAATTCCCCAAACCACACAGCCCCTTGTACATTGACTGTGCTCTGCAAGCTGAGCTCTCAGCCATCAACCCGTATCTGAAGAGCCTGGAGTGCTCACAAGCAGTAATTTCCACATGCCTGTCCAAGTAAGATGGTAGAGACAGCATCATTGTCTGTGTGATGGCAGGGTCATAGAGTCGGGAAGGAGAGGGCAGCTAGAAAAAGTCAACAATAAGCTCACAGAATCAGTATTTCTCAATTTTTGGATCTGTTAGCCCACAGCCCACTGACATCTGTGGCCCATGGCAGCCTTGGGAAATGTTAGTGCTGTGTGTGTAGAAAAAACCTCAAGCCTCCATCATATAGCCCTCCTTACATTTTCCAAAATCAGATACCACAAGCAGATAGCAGTCTTCAATGACTGGAGAAAAAGCAGGTTAAAAAACATGTAGGAATCCTTCTCTCAGAGCTCTTTCCAGATACTTCTTGACTGTAGCTTTCAAAATCTAGCAGGGTAGGCCCTGGTGTCTCAAACTTTTGAAGTGTGCCTGTGTGTTGAAGCAGATGAGTAGTCATCTGCTTCAACTCAGCAAGACTAATTAGGGCTACTGCCAGTTAAACAAACTAATTAAAGAGCATTTGAAAGATCAAGACGTCAGATGCTTGCGATTCCTGTCTTCAGGTCCAGCGCCTTTCCACCTTTCCATCCCTCCGTGTGTCCCTTCCTTCTCCTCCCCTGTGGTGATAAGGATGCTCTGGAATCCCAGGACTGCTGCTTAGGCCCATGGCACTTGCCAGGCAAGTGACAATGGGACAAATACTAATGCCAGAGGAATACAAGTTCTTCCTCTTTGTCCCCTTCCTCTCGCAGTAGGAAGTACCTAGAATACTCTGGGACATTCTTTTTCAAACAGGCTGTTGTGTTCTGGGGTTTAATAAATACTGGGAAATACTCAGACCCTGGTAAGTGTGAGGAGTTAGTACTGCCAGTGTTGGGGCTGAAGCCCATATGCTCAGCTAGAGCAAACACTTTCATACTGGTTTTCCTGGTGTAGCTTCTTGAAGCCAATAAAATAACAGCCATCTACCTGTGTACCCATGTATTCCTTGCTTTTTTCCTGATTATTATTAGGGATGATTATTGTTAATTAGTGGTGACTCAGGTGTGACAAGGCTTGAAGGCCGTGCTCATCCTGTTCAAGTGTTGTCTTTTTTTACCTGGCTCACATTCAGTGCAGAGGATCATACTATAGATTACATGTGTTAATGTTTTTTGCCTTGCATATTCATGCTGTATTAATAGACAGTCTCACTGCTAGTGACATTACCAACCTGGCTGAAGTTCTCAAGCCCCATCCTGTCACTTTCAACCACTGTGCTTCTGCTTCTCTGGCCTTACATGCTGTCATTTCAGCATCTTTGCTTCCTGTCAAACAGAAAAGTTATCAAGTATAAATTCAGAAGCCTAAACAAATGCTATAAACAATTATAACGATTTGCTAAACACCTCATGCAGAAGCATGATCCTGATCCTCTATTTTATCCACTGGCAATGCTAAATGCCTTTTTTTTCCCCTAAATATCAACACTAAGCAAATGGACATTGCTTCATTGATGTTATTGCTGTTACACTTACCTTTTGCATCAGCAGTCTTTAATGTCTAACAGTTGTCTAAATCCTTGCTATGACTTTCTTCTCTTTGGTTGTAGTCACTCTTTCCCCAGCTTAAGTATGAGTCAAAGTCTGGTGAAAGTTATTGACCTCTCTCCATTGTGAAAGCTGAAGGGAATCCTCCCATGAGAGCTTGTCTGCAGGTGCCCTCCACTGACTGTGGGGAAGCAGTGCTTGAAGTCTGTTGGGAAGAATCACACCTGGCTTGGACTGAGCAGAGCCACTTCCTAGAGTGCTTTCTCCCAGAAGGTGTTCATCCCAATTGCAGCAATCCATCATGGTCAGGCATCTGCCTGTCTTCAGGGAAAATATTCCAGCTGGCAGAACAAAAGGTAGACATTTCCTGCACACATGAAAGGTATCTGTCATTTCACAGAATCACAGAACCACAGAATGGTGGGGTTGGAAGGGACCTCTAGAGATCATTTAGTCCAACCCTCTGCTAAAGCAGGTTAACCTCAATCAGTTTACACAGGAACATGTCCAGGGCTTTGCCCTCTTACCAAGACTGTGAAAACCTAGTTCAGGAATCTACTCAGCAAGACCAAGCTCAGTCAGAAGTAAAGTTAACATGGTCTTGTTCAGCTCCGGAAAGATGTGGAGCCATGTCAAATATTCCATCTGTGCAGGCACCTGGAGGACAGATGGAGATAGAAAATGGCTTGTCAGATGAGGGTGAGCAGTGAGAAGTGTCCAGGTCAATAGTGGTGCACTGATGTCCTCTTTTCTTCCAAATATCATCTCAGGTACCTATTTAGACAAGGATGTAATATCTCTGTGGAGTGTTGCAGAGAAGGAGGCATAAAGTTATTTCAGAGCAACTGACGTGGGAGATCTGAGCAGAGGTGTGTTTGTGACAGGTCTGAGCTGAGATTAAAGCTGAGATGAAGTCCTGTGAAATGGCAAGAAACAAAGCTAAAGGCTTCTTCACTTTGGCATCACCCCTGGCTGCGCTGCTGGGCTGTAACGCTGCCGTAATCTGGGGGGGCGGGGGGGTGGAATTAACTTTTGTCCATACGTGGATCTCTCTGAAGAGCAACAAAGCCCATGGAGCTAGGGACAGCTGAGCCAGCAAAACAACACTGCTGACTCTGAAAGGGAGAAGTCTCTTTCCTCTGCTTGCTTCTGGTCAAATTGTGCCTCTTGCTAGCATCATTTTCACAGTTACTGTTTTGACTTCCATGCTGAAATGGTGGAAAACTAAACTGGCAGATTCCTCTCTCAGCTGAGGAAGCCAAGTTGAGCTGCAGTGGAGTCAGGGCAAACTGAGGCAGTACCAGGTAAGTGGCCAGACATCTGCAGCTGGAAGGAAGGAGGGGACCTCTTGTGCTTGTCCACACAAGCAGATGTGCTAAAAGGGATCACCAGCCACAAGCTCAGATGTCTTCTTGAACTTTCTCCCTGATCTAGACAGAAGCACAGAGCAGACACTGGCAGGAGCTCCCACCAATGCCTTTTACTGCTGATCTGCTGAATCCTGCCTGTCTTCCAGAATTTCTGATTTGGGTGAAGGGGACGGTTAGTATTGGGAAATTGAACTAAGGTCTCCACTCATCCAGGCAGGTCTAAATAGCTGAATGCTGCAAGCTGTCCTGATTCATATGATCACAGACTTTACATCACATGCTGAAGCCCTGAGATCCCCAGGCCCCAGGAACATGGTTTTGTGAGAGTTGTGATAAATGACATTGCCACGTGGCTTATTGCAGAAGTTTGTTAAGGATCCCAGGCTACCAACTCAGCAGCATGAGCAGCAAGGAAACATCTTTCCGTAGAAACAACATTTAGAGATGCTTTGTAGCAGACCAGACTAGTTCCTTAGTTCCAGGAAGGCACTGGGAGCCTGCCAGGGCTCAGTTAGTAAAGAAGGGGCCAGAAGAAACAAAGAGGCAGAGGGGTCACTGTCTGGGATAGAGTGGTTGCTGGAAGCAAAGCAGCTCGGTGGAAGAGGAGTGAGTACTCTGGTGGAGAATAGGATGTGAATCTTTCACCTTACCAGATTTGCAAGCATCCTGTCTATGAGTATCACTTTTGAGGTCTTCTTGCTTCCCTGTGAAGGCTTCCTAGTTCTGTCCATAAAAGAGATGACCTAATTCTCCCTTAGCTTAAACTGGCCTTACACTGGTGTTGCTCCACTGACTTCTGTCCAGCCATTTCTGACTTTCACTGATGAAAGGCAAGACAATCAGCCCTAACACAAACAAAACCAGAGCTGTTTAGCTGCTCAGCTATACAAAAGCTTCGTTGCTGATACATTCCAACAATGTTTTGGATTCTCTCAGACGTTAACTGTTTCAAAAAAGCGCGTTGGCTGGGAAGGGGGTGGCTGGAGGGAGGGAAGGAGGGGATTTCCCATTAAAGACAGCAGGACCAGATGTCTTTTTGATGACTTCTCTTGGCTTCCCATTCTTTGACACTTCCTTTTCAGTTGTGAAGTTCCAACTGCTTCTAGACCAAATTACAGGGAGCTCTAATAGCACAAATTGTTTTCCCCAACAGACAGAGTACCTTCTTCTGTGCAAAGTATGAGACACGCTGACCAGACAGTGTGCTCAACAGCCAGAGAACTTGTTCCTCCTGGAGCCATTTCTTTCTTATTTTCCACTTCAGACCTCCTCCTTCCAGAGAAGACCTTCACCTTTCTTTTGACAGTGTTCAATACTAGTTAAAGAAGTGAAAAGCATTCTTTGTTCCCCTCCCCTCCAAACTAAACATGGAGATACTCACACCAGCAGACCTCACCAGATATCACTAACACAGTATGTTGGCATTAACACAGGCACCACAGGATGTGGCTACCAGCTTCCTAAGGCTTTCTGACCCATAACTAGCCATGGTCTTGGTTTTTGAGGGGATTGGTTAGGAAATGACAGCTTTCAGCTGAACAACTATGAGAAACTTCATCCACACTCAGAGATTTTACCGCTAAACCGCTAATATTGATCGAAATCTCTCCCAAGTTGGTGCACAAAAAAGCCTGTGTGGAGGATCAAGCTGTCAGTGGAGGACTTGCCTCGACAGAGCTGAGCACTTGGCACCTTTCAGCACCACTAAAACTTACCCAGGCGAGAGGAAAAACTCATTTTATCAAAATATGGGAAAACATTAATTTTTATGCCTCGCTACATTTCCACCGGGATTTTTTTAAGCCTCTCCCATCATCACCACAAACTGCGGTCTGATGTCAACCATGAGCTCACAGAAAGCTATTTATTCTGGCATTTTCCCAAAAAGAAGGGGTATTTTTTTCAGCCTGCAGCTTTTCTTTAGGCCTAAACCACTTCTACTCAGCCAGAGTCAATAGGCAGAGCACACTTCTGAGGTCAGCGCCGCTGAAGTGGGAAGGGGAAAAGCAGGCGAACCTGTGGTGCGTACCCGAGAGCACCAACACACTGCAGATTGTTTCCCTGCAGGCCAAGTTTCCTTCCCAACCCCCCACATCTGCTATTGGCCTTAGATGGTAGGGGATGTCTCATGACCTGCCACAGTAGAAGGATCTCCCAGGTAAGAGATCTCACCCATGCTGGTTGAGTCTTTCACTTGTGTGTATGTGTGTGTTCCTCTGAAAAGATTTAATTAAGACTCGAGAAATCTGCCTCAGTAAACACCAGAAAAATGCAGCTTCCCTTTTCCCACGTAGCCCAGTGAGGCTGAATTTCTCCTGCCTTCCCCACTATCATTAAGTATTCTGTTTAAATAGGCCAGCTTCATGCCATCTATAATGAAGTTATAGTGTATTGCTCTGTTATGAATGATGAAGCTGTTGTGTCCTACGGGGAGAAAAATCGCTGTAATCCAACTTTCCTTTTGAAAAGGCCTAATGTATCCACATGAGATCTTCTGGCAGAGACAACTGAGAGAATATAAATAGAAGCTTAAAAGAAGAAGGAGGGGAAGGGGAAAATAACTCCAACAGGGCTGAGTAGCTGAAATTCACAAGTTTAATAGGAAGATGGATGACTGAGGAGCCTGTTCTGTGACACAATTAGGACTTTATGTAGGCCTTTTTCAATTATTTGTAGCTGACAAAATATCACACAAAGGCTGTTTCACACTGCAGGCCAGGTGCCCAGAAATGGGTTTTTTGGAAGGGGGGAGCAACTGGGAGAGTCGCCCAGGGGCACAGGCCACAAGGATTGCCACCAGGCAAGTTAGGCAATGGCGTGCATCACCTCATGCACAAGTGGCAGGAGCAAAGAGTGTCTCACAGTGCCCCAGAGCTGTGTACATCCAAGTCATCACCTGCTCATCCCCAAGGATCCCCTTGCTGCAGCCACAGTAGACAATGTGGGGTGGGAGGTGACTGTACAAGTGCACATGGTCCATGCTGAACCACACGGTCCTCCCCACAGACAGACACAGTAAGGGAACACGTGGGTTCCTGCTACAGGAAGAGGTTTCTGCTAATGGGCCATTGTCAGTGCTGAAATGATATTGAGAGATCTCATCCAGGAGCCTGTTCAGTGCAGGTTCTGAGCCCTCCTCGCTTCTCACTGGCCACCCACCAAATACTACTGCTGTTGTGGTACTTTGTTCTCAGCACAAAGCTACCACAGTGCAAGGAAGGTTGCCTGAAATAACCTGCCTGTGGTTACACACACCCCTCACACCTTCAGTTGATTCGGTGCTGCAGCTTAAGGCACAAGTGTGGTGGTGAGCTGGTGAGCAGTAATGGCTTCAGTATCTCCCATAAGACCCACAGAATGCCTTAGCAAACCTTCAGATAATAAGTGTCTTCACTTTATTTAAGTTTGCTCTGTTTGCTCCGTTCCAGTGAGTGAATCTTATTAAAGACATTTTAATTTAGGTTGAAAATGCCCAGAGAATGGGTTTATCAGTAAACTTAGTTTAGTTAGTTTTGGGTGAGCTCACCTGGGTGTCCTCATGAGGATAAGGCTAAATTCAATCCCAGGACCTGTAGAGGGATCAGTTGTGCTTTGATAGAATTGTGGTAGGGCAGAGTAGAGCCTGTGGAATCAGACACAGGCTGCTCCGAGTCTGCCAGGCAAAGATAAAGCAGGGTGATGGAGGGGTCTGTCAATGTGTAACAACCTGATTGAGGAAAGGACAAGATAAGAGGAGAAAAGGGAGTCACAGGACTGTTCCCTTCGAGTGAGGAGACTCCTTTGGGCAGCATTAACCCTGACTAGGGCAAGATTGTCTCTAGGGGGATGGCTCTCTTGAAGGCTGTTCTTAGCTCCAGTCTTCAATGAGCATTTTACAATTTCCTCTGAAGCCTCAGGTGGCTCAGTAGTGCAGTCACCACAGGGATGGGGCGTGGGGCAGAGCCCTCTCCGTGTCTGCAGTCACAGTGGCTCAGGGGACTCTTCCACCAGACCGGACTTGAACTGCTGGAGGTGTTTGTAAGTTGTTTAAAACATGTTGCCACTGTATGGAAATGCCTTCCCTCACCCCTTCCTTTCCATCAGCAAGGGTGTTGGGTAGGCTGCTGGTTGAGGCTGACAGGCTTGCTGATACAACTAAAAGCTTCTTTTTCCCTCCCAGGGTCAGTTTTTCAGTCAGCTTTCCCCCTGATCAGATGGCTGCTTTGCCTGCTTGCCCTGGTGCTAACTCCATTGTCACTTGAACTATCAGAACACAGGACAGTTCTCCAGAGAGTCCTCTGCTGGGATTGCTCCCGAGGGAGAAAGAGCACAAACATACTTCTCAGGAAGCTGAACAATGACTTAGTTACGGAAAAACCAGCTCTTGAGTGCCAAGAGTTTGGAGCAAGGTGAGAGCATTGCAGGGGTGTGCTGGGGGCTGCCTGAGCGCCAGGGCAGAACATTTAGTTGATCCGATATTTATTTGCCTCAGCAGAGGTTTCTTTTTAATGACACTCTGTTGTTTTGCAAGGCTGGCCAGTAACAGGATTACACTTTGTTTGGTTTTTGGAAGGTGGGCAAGTAGAGAGAACAGCAAAAGCCAGAACATGAAAATAAACCACACAGTTTTAAATGATTCAAAAGAGCAAACACTGGCTTTCCTCCTCCTCCAATATCTGTGCTCTTAAATGCAGCATTGCAAAGGGGAATTATTCATGTAGTCACATAAATAAATCTTACTCAAGTCCTTTATGTTGCAGTCCTCATTCATCTTGCTGGGACTTCTCTGTAAACCATAATTAGGGTACGACCTAACTGAGATACCACAGAGTTTGCTCCTGGCAGTCATTTAACATCCAGCATGGTACCAAGGCTATAAAGAAGGCTTTTCTCAGCAGCAGTTCATCCATTGTAAAACCTGTTTCAATTATTAGCTTGGCTCCTCTTTCACAGCAAACACTCAGGTTCACATAAAGATCTCAAAGCTTTTGTCAATGAATTCCTTGAATGGACTCTGTTGCATTTTGTTTTCTCTTCAGTATTTAGCCCAAAACCACAAGACTCAGCAAAGGGTGAACACTGTTTCTCTCTGGCAGCCTTACTGACCTAGCCCTGAAGAGAGGGTGGGTTCTACCATCATCTCTTCAGTTCCTGGTCTCACGAGGGTAAAGGACTACTCCCAAGTGTGCAGACTCCCAGCAGCAGAGTCAGCCTCCAAATCAGTCTGCTCCCACCAGACTTGACTTGCCTTTTGATGTCTCTTCATTGGGCTGCCCAGGGGTGCACTAGGAAATTATACCCAGTCCCTTACTCTTGCCAGCTATGAAAACTGGGAATTTCACTACAAAGGGCTCTGCTCTGCAGCAAACATCTTCTCCAGACATGTCCAAACAATATTGCTGCAGTTTTAGCACAGACATTGTAATACCCACCAAGGAAAATGTGCCTAGCAGAGGCTCTGTCCCACCTCCTGCACAGACTGTATGGCTCTCAGAACTGAACCCATTCTCCCATCACCCTAACATCCCTCTTCAGGATGTCACTCACCAGCCTGACAGGAGATGGAGACTCTTTTTAGCTGAGCAATGCCACGTAGAAACAATAACACAAGACAATGCAAAATCTCCAGAGCTCTTTACAGTTAACTTAGCACATGACAGAAGTAGGCAAAAGCTTCTGCCCACCCTTGCTAATGCATTGTTCAATCAAAAGCTTTGGTGCTGCTTAACCTGCCTTGCAGACTGGATTGATCCATGAGTCACGTGTTGGCTATCTCTGGCAAAAACAGGCCACAAAGGGTGTGAGTGAAACATGAAGCCTAGAGAATTTCAGTGACTTGCCCAAGTTCAGGAAGCTGAAAACATTGAACTTACATCTCCTGACTTGCTGTCCAGCCACAAGACAACAAGGAATACCTAAAGGGCAAAAGAAGAGATTGGTATTTCATCCCCTTGCACTTGAGCATGGTCCTGGAGTGAGCACTCAGGACACAGGGTAGCATGCCAGTACAGTGGCTCTCCAGGCAGGGCCAGTCTGTGCCCAGCTTGCTGTCTCAGCAGAACAGCCATCTCCTTCAGAGGATGCAAGCTGAAGGTGGGCTTTAGCCCACCACCTTGCTTGCCTCTTTTATTCTGGGGTGACAGCTGAAGCACTCCTGACTTTGCAAAAACATCTGACTCCAGCTGTGGAACCTCAGAAGTCAAGGAGACATTTATACCTGAAAGTCAAGGAGATAATTATACCCCTCTTAATTGACTGCTCAGTAATGGAAGGTGCAATGGTACCACTGGAACTGAAGGAACTATGGGAGGGCCACCACCTGCCAGCTCTGCTGTCAGACTGTGATTCCATGACACAAAGTGTGCAATATCCCTGTCATTTGAACATGTCCTGCTCTAACTCTTTCTTCAGACCCCGTTGTCCACTTGTGCCCACACCATTTTTTCATGCCAGCACAACTGCTCTGTGAGGCAACTTCTTAAATCAAAGCAGGGATCTGACTCCATTTCAAAAGCAAAAAAAAAACACCCCAACCCAACCTCAACCCCAACCCAACTCTATGCAATGAAATAAAAGTAAAAACTGTTTTTCTAAGCAGGATCAGTTCCCAAATGTCACCGCCAGCGACCCCACAAGCAGTCCTGCTGACATATCTGATGGCAGCAAAAAGCTGTGGGGGCGTGGGAATACCTTGAGTTGGCTGAACAGCAACCCAGGCCTTTGTCTTATGAAATCACAGCCCGAGGAGAGACTGTGCAGCTTCCCTGCTCCCCTTTCTTCCTTTCCCCCCACACCCTTGGGCCCCCATCACTGCCATGACTACATCCAGTCCGGGATGCACATTTTAATCTGCAGTGTGTATACAAAAGAGATCTGGAACCAGTGGCTGTCTGAGACCCACCTGACCTTTGGACGTACTGCAAGCTTCCTGTTCCAGTGCTGACGGCTCTTTAATCTCCCAGGCCTTAAAAAATAAAAGTGAGCCTATGTGAAAAAATGCTTTGTAATGGGAACTCCTGGAACAACGTTTCTCTCTCTCCCTCTGGCTGAGCCATAGAAAACAGTAAGGATTTCTCCCAAGAGTCCTTCCTTACAATAGCAAAATGGCAGGCAAAAGTGAAGCTTCATTTCCCAGCCTCAGACTCAGCAGCAGACAGGCACAAAAGTTAGAGAAAAACAAAACAGCAGAGGGAAAAAAAGAACCCCCACTCTTGTTCAGTCAGAGTTTGGGGTGATTTTTGGTGGAGAACAAGCTTCTTTTGGTGGGGAGCAAGTCACACTTGGGAACTGGATTTCTCTTTTTTGCAGGAGGAAGTGGTCTTGGGCTATATACTTGACAGCAAATTAGCATTGACATTTGGCTTGTTTTGATCTGAGCTATTTACAGTGGTATTATCTGTGTATTTTTGACATGCTGTGAAGATTCCCATTGCCAGATGCTTTGTGATGGCTGTAGGATGCGGTGCATTCCACAGTCATTACTCAGGGGTCATAAACCTCACATTATTTGTGGGGAGGAGGGGAACGGGAAAAATGGTCTGACAATTAAACAAGGAAAAAAAGAAACAAACAAAAAAGAAAACCCTGGACTTGGATTGCACTGGGCTTCTGTATTTAACTGAAGGGTAATTAAAAATGCACTTAGGCTGGCTGGCACTGACACACCGTGGGGATGATGACTGGAAAAGATCCCGGTGAATTTGCTCCACACACAGGAGCACATTCATGGTGGTAACACTCCCAACTGCTCTGGGCTGGGGAAAGCTGTACTGGAGCAACTGCTCCGTTACACTGCTGGGTCAAAGATCCCAGCTGGAGGGTTGCTGCTCAGGACCTCCAGAGCTGGGGTTGGCAGGACATGCCCTGAGACTGGCTGTACATGCTAACTTGCTCCAGGGAAGGAGCTGAGACTCAGGAAGTGGATTTTCAAGAGTGACACGGATTCAAAATGGACACTTTTTGCTTCTCTGTGGTTGGGAAACTCTCAAGAAAATTTCCAAGGCCAAATCATATACCAATTATATCCCAGACAATTTATTCTTCATTAGAGGGGGTTGTCAGCCCCTGTCCCAGGCTGCCCAGGGAGGTCAGGAGTCCCCATCCATGGAGATATTGCCAAGCCGTGTAGCTGAGGTGCTGAGGGCTGTGGGTTTGTGCTGGCTTGGCAGGGTGAGGGCAGGGCTTGGACTCAGTGATCTTGAAGGTCTTTTCAAACCAAAACACAGATTCTATGACCTATACTTGTGGTTTTTTAAGCAGATACTCCATGCACAGATCTTTCTTACTCTATAAACGTGTGGAAATGCACAGGGAGGGTCACAGGAGATGCCCACGGAGCAACTCACAAAGAAGTGCATAGGGGCTGCAGGCTGGCAGGTGGGGAATGAGGTCCTGTCCTGCAGAGAAGGAACATCTCCCCAATGTCTGGTTGTCCAGGGGGAGAGGAAGTAAGTAGCACAAAACTGTCACAAAGAAAAATCTCTTACACTCTATGTTTGCCTTTCAGATTAACAGACAGACATTTAAAACCATCCCTGTGCCTCCCTAACTGCTTTCTGGCTCAGGTTTGCCCAGAACACCCCATCACAAACCTACACATCAGCATGTGCTGTCAGCCAGGCTTTGCTCACAAGAGGCTATGCTTTCCTAAAAAACACAAAGTTTCTCAGTGCTGGTCCTAAAAAGCAGGGGATAGAAAATGGGTTACGATGTCCTTTTTCATACGTGCTCTGACTGCTCTGAGGGCTGTGAAGTGTCTGGGAAGGAAATGTCTACAAACATGGAGGAAACACAGAAATGAAGGATCCAGGAACACATGGGCTGACCTGCTGAGTCCATGGGCCTACATGCCTGCTGAAAATGAGCCCATTGAATCTTCAATGCAAGGGTCATCTCCAGTCTGTACATACACACTGTCTGGTTCAGGATTAGGGCTCCTCCAGCTAGGCATTGCAGCAGTATAGACAGCAAAACCTCTGTGTTTAAATACACTACTGAAGTGGTGCTTCTGCCCTTCACCCAGTCACGTTTCCTGCAGCTCCAATAAATGGATCTGATTTTATTTTGTCCTACTTACAGCAAAAATTCAATCTCTGGAGTAAGCCATCTGAAGAAAGGAAGCATCTAACTGCCACCAGGTCACTCTGCAAGTTCCAGCACACACACAACACCACCACAAAACTCTAAGTGTGTCCTGGGAAGTGCATGGGGCAGACAGGAACTTTGTTAAAGGCTAACTTCATGGTGGTGCTGAACTCCCCATCTCCTCCAAGCAGGAACCTGAGCCCCCATTTCACCCAAGGCCCAGTCCTTAGATATACTCAACATAGCACACTAGAAGTAAAACCCTGGGGGAACCTTTACCTTACCTTAGAGTAAGAGCAGGGATAAGTCCTCAGAGACCTGAAGAGTGGAAGAGGAGATGGAGAATACATTATCTGCAGAGTACAGGTTCTGTAGGCTCGGGGATGCTGTGCAGGATGTGCTGCATTGCTCCTGCCCCTGAACAGAGGGCTGCAGCTCAGATGATCAGCTGCCTGAAGCAAGATTCCTTCCCACTCTCTTTGAGGTGTTTTTTTTTAGCATTGATCCCCAGGGGCTTCATTTCAAATAGCAACCCCACCACACTCCACCTCCCCTCCAACTAACTAGCCCACAGGCCAGGCCTAATGAGGCTCCAGCTCTGGTTGCTCCAGGTCCCGTAACTGCAGGAGGCTCAAACTAATTCAGTGATGATGTTTGGCAGGTCATCTAGAGAGCTGTGTATGAGTGGCTTCTTTTCCAGGGGATACCAACATGCAAGAACAACTGAAGTTCTCTGACATGTCTGAGGCACAGGCAGGAATTGCTTAGAGGTTCCTCTGAGGTGCACTGGGCTTGATTCTGCTACTACTGTGGTCTGCTGGAACACGTTCACTGGTGTTTTATTTCCTTGAATGGCATCGTCCCTTACTTTCTACACACAAAGGCAGGTTTAAACTCCAGGTAATTAAGCCAACACCTGCTTTTAAATACTAAGACATGTAAGTATCTTCTCAACTCAGGGCCTAAAATTTTAGCTGAACTTGCAGGCTAAAGAAAGGAAACCAGCCTGTGAGGCTGATTTAACAGCACGACCTTGATGACATGTCAGGTCCTTTCAATCCAGCAATTGGCCACACAAAATTAACACTCCTATGTGGTTTGTGTGACTATCTCTTTCTAATGACTTAGTTGCACAGCAAACCTCGTGTCTATTTTCAAACCTTTTGTAATGATTTCACTGAAGCTGTGTAACTGTTCATCTGTCTTGCTCTGCTCGTGCACATCTCACCTCGCTGTCTTAACAGCACATCCTGCTTTCTAGGAGGATTTGGATATAATCTGCAAGATTTAAAAAAAGAAAATAAGGCAACATTAATTAAGAATAAAGCTCCAAACTTTATTCATTGACTTGAGTACAACAGTGATGCAGATTACAGTGGCACAGGAGTGCAATATGTGCTGTTTGCGGTACGACAGTGGAAACATTAATTGTACAGAACAGCAACCCAGCTCAACTTCTCATTAGGCATACAAGCAGACTTAGTGTACAGACAAGACATGGATTCACTTTTACAGAGACTCAGAAAGAGAGCTGTCTCACAGATGAATGGAAAACACGGGGACACCTCCACAAAACGCTGGTTCATAACACGTGGAGGGAGGAGAGAAGGAAAACAAAGCAATAAAAAATCCTATTGCCAAAACCTACTGATTGAAAAGAAAACATACCTTTGAAAAATCAGTTTCGGTTTCCAAAGCTTAAAAAAAAGCCCCCTTACAGGAAAGGTTGTCAGCAATGACCAAGCCACACTGCTTGGATAGGACTGATCTGCTAACGACATGCAGAGCTGGTTGCACAGACAGCAGTCAGAGCCCTCCCCGGGCTCGCCAGCCGAGGGACAGCCCGCTCCAATGCCTGTGGATGTTTGTGAGAGGCTCCACTGACGGCAGCAGTGCTGCATCTGGAGGGAAGTGCTTTCTGAAGGGTGTTCAGAGAGAAAAGCCCAGGCAAGTGTCCAGTGGGACCTGTCAAAGCACCTAAGGGAGCTAGAGATTCAGCCTGGTAAGGCACCGCTGGAATTCCCACAGCTGCTGCTTGAAATGCTTTATTTCCTAATGCCTAGGAGCAAGGCCTGGGAGCCTCAAGTCTTATAACTATGGTGATCCTGACAGAACAGGTTACCCTTTGCCTTCAGTCATCTCTTTTGACCTCAAAAGAAAGACTCCAATGCATGTGGAAGTATCACCTCTTCATTTGGACAAGCAGTTGTTAGGAAATCATGAGTACAAATCTATTTCTCTATTAGAAGCCCTTTGGGCAACAAATAATTTATTTTGCATACAGGCAAACAACATTAATGGCCAATTACATTCCCACTTCCTGCACTGATGCTGACATTAACATTTATAACACTTATTCCCTCCCTGCCAAACACAAGCATCACACAGCTCCTGCCAGCAGAGTTGTCTGGCTAAAAACTCTCCATATTTGCACTGTGATGGATTTTTCATTCCTTATTTTATTAAGCACAAAAAAATAGGTGTGTGGGAGAGAGAAATCACAGGGCTCAGACTCACCAGCCAGAGCAGTCCTGCAACCCACAGCAATAGAGGTGTTCCTACAGTAAAAGAGAAGGTCCATCATGCAACTACCACACTGCTCAGTAGTTCTCTCTAGCTCTTCATTACCCAACAATGGGGTAAAAACATACCACATATTGCCAGGTCTAACCCTTGCTATGCATCTACCCTGACAACTAGGTTGAGAGGACAGGAACTGGGCCCCAACCTGGGGCTAAGTGAGTGGGGAAGGGGGCTGTAGAGTCAAGCCCTAAGGATCTCTCTGACATGGAAGGATGACAGGCATTTCAGGGTAGATTCATTGATTTTCTTGTTTCCAGCATGTGCTTTACTACATCATCATTACCATTAACTGGTATATTTTACTGCCACAGGTAACTTCCAGGATGTGGACACCCTCCTCCATAAACATAATCCAAAGAAAAGCAATGAATCACAACAAAAGGCCAGTTTTTATGTAGTTTACTCTGTGAGGCCATAGCCCAAATATGCTAAGATCTCCTCCTAAGTCAGGATGAGCCAAGAAAAGTTATTACAAGATGAATTTAGAGGATGTTCATATTTTTACCATTCTGGGGGTTAATTTTTCTGTTACTCATTGTAACAGCTTCATACCATTAATTTTAGTGTAGACACTCATAAGCTATAGGCTCTAAATTTGACTTCTCTACAGTTTGAAGCAGATACTACAGGCTCTTGTCTGCGTTGTCTTCTAAGTCTGCTAAACACCACCCTGGCAGATCCTGATGAGATCAAGATTATGCCAGCCCTCCTCCTTCCAAGAATTTAACCCTTCTCCATCCATTGCAAAATGTAACAGACTTTTACAGAAGTGACTCCTGAAGACCTCCCCTGAGAGCAGGACAGCTGAACTACATGGCTGAGAAAGGATTTCCTAGCTGCCACGGAGAAAGAGCAGCATGCACTTTAGTGCTAGACCCACAGACTTGGGCCTATCCAGCTCTGTAAGGAGATGACATCTGTCCTGACAGATGTAAAAGGATACTGGAGCCACAGAGCTATCTCATCCCACATACAGGTATGGAGAAACTTGCTGTTCTCCTACTCTAACCTTTCACAGCACACTGCAGCTATATCCACAATGCATCACAAACCATAATGTTAATGAAAGGCTCTAACCAAACTGAGAACAAGTATGTTTCTGAGATGCCTCTAAACCTGTCCTGAACGATGCCAGCATGAGATGGTTACAATTGAAGATGAAAAAACAAGGCAATTCTGTGAGCAAATTTCACAAGAATGTACTTTTCCAGTTGTACAGAAAGTTTAGCAGGTTTGGGATAGGACACTGGCAGAGCTGAGATGCTACATACAGATCTCATGAGCAGATCTCACTGCTTCATTGAGAAATAGGGGACAGTTTGGTAACTTCCAAATCTGCTCTTTAAGTTGGCTTAATTCCACTGTCTTCAGAGATGATGAATAACATACTTCTTTCAATATAGGTATTTCAGTAGGCTGGAGCTTATGCTAAGTTAAGGCATGGGTATAGAGGGCATGGCCAGCTGCTCCCACTGTAAAGCAAAGCAGTTCTCTACTTGTCCATATGAGTCAGATCTCTGGGTTCCTGTTTATCACAAAGACTGCTGCAGAGGGTATTACCCTTCCATCTGAACAGTGCCAGGGGTGGCTGCTGCAAATGTTCACGTATGCCTGAGGAGGCCCTTTACATGATTTCACTTTTGGCCAAGCTGGCACTTCCGTGATGTGGGAAACTGGCCCTGCCTTTTGCACACTCAATACATCACAAGTACCCACAGGCCCCACAAACACATATGTGAGTGATAAGCTTCCTAACTTAATGCTCTCTGCTATCTATTGGACACTATCCGCTCTCTGGAAACTCCAAGTGAACCACTCACATAGCAACTCAGCTCCAAATGGGCAGTGTAAGAGCTTCATGTGCACCTGTGCTTGAGAACCTCCATGTGTACATAATCCCATTTTGCACATGTGTGGTTATTTTTCAATGTTTTGACAGCAATTTGCTCTTAAATTACTCCTAAAGCAGAAAAAGGGAAAAAAAAACAAGACAAAAGCAACCAGTTTTCTGCCAGCTTCGCAATGACGTTCTGTTGACAGCACCGAGTTTGATGGGACTTGATTGGGAGCTCAGATGTTTTGCAGGAGACAGAACAACCTAAGCATGTACTTAAGGCATCTTCATAGAGTTATAAAATGGTTTGGGTTGGAAGAAACCTTTAAAGATCATCTAGCACAGCTCCTGACATGTCTCGAGGGAATACTGAAGAGGGGAATTACAGAGAACTGCCCAAGAGAATGCTACTGGATTGATACTAGGAAAATGATTCACCACTTGCAAGGAAAATTCTCCCTGGGGCTACTTTGCTGTTTTAATTAGATGGAAAGACCAGATGAATTAACAGAGAATGTTGCAGTGCCAATTACTAACAGCCCACTGCAGAAAACACACCCCTTCTGCGGGTGGTGCAGCGTGCTTTTAGGGACAGGCCATCTCTTAGGGTATGCTGACATGTAGATGGTTGGGACAGTTAAGGGGAATTAACTACAGGCATGAGACTGAAGCTCAGAAAAGCCTTCATGTCGCCAATCAGAAATAAAGCAGGGTGAAGTCTGGTGCAGAGAGCTGGGAACTGACTGACTCTGCTCCGCAGCAGTGAGATGGGAATCACCAGTGGCCTAAAAATCTAGTTAAGAGATTGTTTCTGCAGCACCTAAGCTGGCTTCTCTTCATTCCTTCCCAAGCTGCAACTGCAGTTTTAAATTCTCAGTTGATGAGGCAGGTACAGGTCACCCTGTCATTTGCCACAGTCTAGGAGGCTGAGTTCTTTTTTATTTGTTCCTCTTTTTTGTTTTGGAGAGGAAGGAGAGGAGAGAAAACAACCTGGCTTAGTCAGTTCTGAAATGACTGCGTAGTGTCGTCATACATGCTGTGAGGGGTTCAACAGTAATCCAGAGATGGGGCCAGAAAAATGCAGACTAACAGCTCACATCCTTGAGGGAGCAAGCCTTCAGATCTCAAAGGTTTACTGTGAAGGCGACTTCGGCTGAATGCTGCCTGCTCTGTTTGAGAGGCAGCAGCACAGTACTGTCTACAGGGTGTGAGTGTCCAAGTTCAGAGAAATCTAATGCTCTAAATGCACTAAAACTCAAATGTTCATCTCAGAGTTAAGGTGACAAACACTGAATTTCTGAGACTCCAGCACTGCAAAAGCCTGTGGCTGTAAAACACTGCTGTTCTTTCATTATACGGGTTTGGTTTCAGCAGACACTCAGAAATGCATCTCGAACTGCCGGTGCCCTAATATTCCCTCTTACATCTCCATGTTCCTCTACAGCCCTTTTCAGGTGCTTGTTCTGAAAAATGAAGCAAAACATGTTGAGCTGATCCTTGCTGCCATCTCAGATACATCCAGAGGGTTTACTCACAGCTGTGTGTGTGTGTCACAGTGTTCACTGTGGACTCCTGTTCCATGGTGGCTATGGTGCCAGATCTGCATTTTCTCCACCTTATCCCACAGACTCGTCCTTCCCTTTGCTCTAGGAACATGGAGCAGGTGCTGGCCCCTTGTATCTGTCTTTCATGCACTGAATCTTCAACTCTGATTTTATCCAAGGAACCACAGTGATCTGTTACAACGGGACTTCCTAAACCAGCAAAGAAGAGGCAGGATTTGGGCTGTCTTGCATGGTGAAATGCCATTTGGTGATAGAGAGAACTCAACACAGTGATAGTGAATCTCACAACCACATGGGACTGTTTCCCGTTCCTGACTTCCAGCTTTTAACACCCATGTCTC
Source organism: Colius striatus (assembly GCF_028858725.1). Taxonomy (NCBI): domain Eukaryota; kingdom Metazoa; phylum Chordata; class Aves; order Coliiformes; family Coliidae; genus Colius; species Colius striatus. The sequence goes on from NC_084766.1 coordinate 30,690,565, forward strand.
ATCTAACAGAGAATACGAAGGTTCTGATGTCTCCAGTGCCAAAAGTTTCTGCATTATAAATGAAACCTTGATATTTGTTGTCTGACACAGAACCCAGAGGACCCTCTCCTGCATCAGGAGGTGGGCCCATTAGTGCAGTATGCATTGGCAGTTAAGCACCAAGGAAGAGGAAAAGCTGACCTTGCAGCCACAATGCATTCATTCCATTACTTTGGTGCCCATGTCCTTGTCTGTATGGGACTTGCCCAGAAGCAGTTAAGGTATATACAGGCAGTTTTTTAAGCTGCAGCATATTGGAAGAAGACCGAAAGCAATAAGGAGTTCAATGCAGCTCAGAAACTGTCTTGCATGATTATTCTGTCTTTAAAAACCAAGTCAGGCACAAAGGGAAATAAAAATAACCAAGGCTGGAGCTTTGATACTTCAAGAGAGAGGAAAAAAAAGTCTGTGCCTTCTTTTCCAAGCACAAGTGAAAAACTACACTAGCTACAGAGAGTGCTTGGCCCCATGCACTGTGCCATATCGACAACAGCAACTGCAAGTTCATCCAAAAGCCTCTATTGGCAGAGCACGGCACCTTGATGGTACCTTTCCATTCATAAACATTCCTCCCCAAGAGGGATGAATTTGTGTGTTAGCTTGCAGAGAACCACCTTCCCTGCTGATGGAAAATCCTCCAACCCCCCCGCAGTGTGCTGGGCTGTAAGCAGTAATCGCCAGCAGGGAGTCTGCCCCGAAATCTCTGGGTGCAAACCAGGGCACGCTTAATAAAGCATTTTCTCACTCAGTCACTCCCACCCCCATCCACCCATCCCTTGCACTATATTACAACAAAACTGACTCTCCTCCACCATTCCCATTACTTAAATGATCTTAAACTATTCAAAGGACTGGTTAAGCTCCAGCCTCCATAATTCAAGCAGAAAGGGGTGGAAGAGGGAAGACTGACAACAGACACAGCAATTCACTTCCTACATCCTAGCAGATATCTACAATTACAAGGAACTCATGTTCTAGAAATTCAACTGGTATGCACTGTGAGCAGAGTGCCCACCTTTGCACATCCTGTCACGTGAGGAAGATGCCATTTCCAAAGAGTGCCGATTCGGAAATGGTTGTGTGAAAAACTTCATGTGACCACGTGGGTAAGTTACAAAGGGCTTCTCCTTCACTCCAGAGCATCTGTCTTCCTCTCCATATATACACACATATATGTACATACATACACACACACATAGATAGATGGATAGATATAAATATATGTGTGCACACACGCAAACACACACATATATGTATATTTATATATATATATTCTTTTCCAGTTCTTGGAGTGGTTACAACTACTTTAGTCTACAAGGCATCCTAAGGGCACTTCCTGGCTCTAGCAATAAAGTCCATCATATTGTGGAGAGAAGTAAAAGGGAATATCATTGAGGGAGAAGAATGGAACAGTTTCCTATCTTGTATAATATCATGTAACAGGTTTGACACCTCTGAGAACTATCACTGTTGTTTCTGAGCCCAAATATTTTCTCCCTGTGTTCCAGCAGGACAAACATTCATCTTGTTCAACTGCTGTGTACAGAGGTGCCATTATGTGATTTTCCCTTTCTGGTGGCTAAGTAGTTGCTTCCATATAGTTTGGACTGTAGGATACAATAAATATCCTATGCATCATTTCTTGTTGGTTTGTTTAAAGGGAGGTTAAAAGAGTTTTGCTTTTTTCTTCATGTCGTTGCGTCTCCAGAGAGGTAACTTGTCAAACTCCTGTATCGTCATGCCAAAGATGTCTTGGAAAACTTCAGGTGCTAAGTGACGCTTCAAGAGAAAAACAGGGAGAAAAGGCAACGGTCAGTCAAAGCCAAAGAGACAGAGTGCCTCGGGGATTTGATGTCACTGTGTCAGAGCCATTGTGGGATGTGATAATGCTTTGGCAATACACAGATCCAAGTCCTCCTGAACTCAGGAGCTCAATGAATCAACACAATTTTGCATTTTGTTAAGCCTGAGAGGTTTGCAAAGCAAATCAGGAGAACTGTTTCAATAGCTGAATAAGCAAGAGATAAGACAATGGTTTGTCTGAAGTCATCCAACGAGCAGTGTCAGACCAGAGATCAAATCCAGCTCCTGCAGGCCCCTGCCCCAGGCTTTAGCTGGTCACCTCTGCTTACATGTGGAGGTTCAAACAGACACTGGGTTCTGGGAGAGCTTTGCAGAAGGGCTGCAGGTTGACATGCTATGGTCAAAGTGCTGAGAAGGAAGATGTCTGGCTAGACTAACTGTCCAACACATTTCTTTACTGCCAGAGAAACATGTTTTGGTGCTCTTTTGTGCACAAATTACTCCTTATTCAGCCACTCTGGGGTGCATTGGGTGGGGAAAGTGTCTCTCTGTGGCACTAATGGAGCACAGTGTTGAATTCTCATTAGTGACCACATATCTGCTAGTCTAAGAATGTGCTTAAATGGTTACTTAAATTTTTGTGGCCCCTTCCATTCATCTCCACAGAAGATTAAGTATCTACAAAAGACTTAAACATCCCCAGCCTTACACTGGGCTGTTTATCTTTGTAAGCCACAAAGTTGTAAACAATTTTTATTTGTTGGCAGATATTTGAAGCCTCGTATTTTTGGCTATCAGCCAGTCCAGCTAACTCACAGGCCTCAGGGATGAGTTAAAGGAAGTTACACTTCTGATCCTCTGGGATGGCTGACATTGACTCTTAGCTCAGGGATGATCCAAGATCAAAGTATCTCTTCATTCTAACATGGATCTTATGACTACAAAACACTTCACCAATTTGGGGCTTTCTACCAATTTACAAGTATAGAGTGAACTGCTTGAAAATGTGAGTTGTAAGCAGCTCGGTCCATGAACAGGGAGAGACACGGGAGTCCTGGCCCAGCACTGTTCACAAAGATGTGGCTGCTTCCTCCCCCCCTTCAGACTCCTCTTTCCCTGCTTAGCGCTGAGAAATCCCCCCAGTCTAACAAAGACTCACACTTCGGTGTCTGGGCTTTCAAGTGTGCAACAACAAACAACTGCAGCAGGAAAGAGCACCGAGGAAGCAGCTTCTCTTACCTCCAGCCTGGTCCTGTCTACATCTTTTAGTATTTTATTTCGCCCTCTGTTGGTCACCATGAGCATTTCATATGGAAAAATCTGTTAACAACGTATAAAAAGGGGAAAAAGAGATGGGTTTATATTGTAAAGCAGAAAGAACACAACGTGTCTCATTTTCATCACCACACACACATTTGGTTTTCTTTTGCAAAGGAAATCATGGCTCTTTCTATTGTTCCCAAAGTTGCATGAAAGACAATCTGGGCACAGCAAGAACTTGTTTAGTATCAAACTGCCTCAAACTGTTGAGCCACTATGTACTTGGCCACCCCACTGGCTTTTATGGTGCATATAATACATCAGCTAGGTTTGGGTTGACTGAGCCCTCTCTAGTCAATGTACCTTCTCATCCATCATAGACAGCTCGAAGGAAAGGGACTGAAAAGATGAAAGTTCATTTAAAAAAGCAGCAACTCAGAATAAGCAAGACATTAATTCATGGGAGCCACTGCATTCAATGGAATTCATCTCATGATTGTCTCTGCCACTTTGGACAGTTAAAGAATCCAAACAACTGCCCACTGTGCTTGCTGGCTGTGCCATACATACACGGATTAAGGGAGACAATGTTACAGACCTATTTGTCTTATGCACCATCTGCTTCAGAAGAGTGTGTGACCAGCACAACTCTCATTACCTTCTCCCTTGATCTCCCTTTGCATTGCAAAGATCATCCAGAACTTATGCATATCAATTGGTCAATAATAAATTCTTGACTGCATAAATGATTTCACTTTTGTTTTATACACACAGGTTCTTTGTTTGAAGTAAAATGTTTACTGTCAGCAGGTCTCAAATCAGCCTAATCCAATAGAAACAATGCCTCTTAGAAAGGATTTCAGAAAGCTGTGTGCCCTAAAATCAGTTTGGGAACAAATGAAACTCTACTTTAGGATTTTTTCTTAAGCAGACACTTCCATGAATGCCTGGAATGACTCAGGAGAGCTCATATTCCATCTGACAGAGCCTCTCTATAGCCCTGCTTATTGCATGTCTCTGCCGAGCAGGAAAACAGCATTCCCAGTGAGGTTCTCCTCCAACCACTACTGAAGTCAACAAAGTTCTTCTGCAGACTTCAGTGGCAAGTGGCTCAGTCTTTACTGTTATTTATAGATCTTGTTTTACTTGGCCACTGGGAATGGGAGTGAGACCACCAAAACTCTCCTGGAGAGACAGCTGAGCTATTATCAAACACTATTAATTCAATTCTTTTACCACGAGAAGAAATTCAACCTGATCAACTTTTGTACAGTGCCAGGCAATTAAGTTCATTCCATTGTCAACAACTATCACAGCAAACTGTTCAGAAATACAATAAATAAGATTCAGGCATCAGGGAACACACCACTGAGTTTATTGTAAGTGATAATAACTTAAATAACGTGTACTTACATAGCAATTGTAAGATACGATTCTTAGGAGTTTCTGACATTGTCACAGTCATACAGTTAAGTCTATACATTGTTCATATGTGATATATATGGCTACCATATACAGAATTATAGGAAACTAAAATGTAACTTTTCATACTCAAACAGGCAGAGTTTAAGTCAAGATCTACGGTCTTAAGTACATTTTATATTTGGGTATTAACAGCAAGGCATGTCTCAATCTGGGGTGGCAGGATGCACAAATTCTGTCCTTTCTGGAAAACTATGTGGTAAAAATTGATCATTCTTGAGTTTACTAGTTTTCACTTTTCCTGTGTTTCACTTGGCTTCTTTTCCTTTATCAAGTTTGAGTTAGAGTTGGACCATTGACATGAATAAAAGTGCTGCCAGTTCACACGTGTCGAGGCTCTGGCATCATCTTTATATAAACATCAACAGAAAGTGACCTATTATCTCATGAAAATTCCCCATACATTTTGTCACTAATAATACTGACAGAATTTGTCACCCAAGATAACATTCCAAATCACTGGATGCATCAACAGCAGTGGTGGCTACAAGAATTTCTATGCCACTGAGAAAGAAATTATTTGGAATAAAAAGTGGTATCTCAGGAGTTGGGGATGTCCTCAAGGTCTTATTTATGTGTTATATAAAACCACTTGTTAATATACATTGCACTAGGGTGTCAGCTTATACAGCCAGGGTTATTGCCTCATACAGTTTGTCTGGAGGTGACTCGGAAGCACAAATAGCGATGTGGTTTGCAAAACGAGCTCCTCGCTTCACTGATCCTTGTAACTTCAAAATCATGATTTCTTGGAAAGTTCACCAGTTATAAGATTTAGAATACAGCCCAGTTGAATCCCCTCTATAGATTTTGTTCATTTTTGACTCAAACATCTCTAGACACAGCTGCAAAAGCATTTTAATTCATATCTTAAAATTATATTCAGCTGATGTTGCCTCTTTCTGCAATAAATCTGGAGAATTCCTTATATATGGAATTCAGTGCCGAGAGCTAAGGAATAGACCCAGACAGACATGCAGGTATCTAACTTCCAATTTGAAACCATGATCCATGCATTTCGTTCCTTTTCCAATTAAGACAGCCTCAGGAGTGCATTGTGACCCTCACATCCTGCATCACTTTTCCAGCCTGACACATCTGAGGCTTTCCCATCAAGTTTGGCCTGCTGTTATGGCTAGTGGAGATCTGACAGAGAACTAGCTATTGAGTATCTTAAGTATCTTTGTTTTGGCTCTGGAAAAGCCTCCTTAACCCAAGAAGAACGCCTGGGCTGCCCTCAGCCTGTCTGAGTACCAGCACCTGGAATGAGCAAAGTCCAGAACACAGGGAGAGGTTTGGCACATAAGGAGCAGGGGCTGAGGGGAGGTAAAGAACAACAAGGGAACTAAGACAATTCCCATATTTTATCTGCATTTCACAGTCAAATCTTCATTGTCTTGAATGAAAGTGAATAACATCTGCACTTGCCTTTGGCTCCAACATGTTAGGCATAGATACTCCTCTGTCCATTCTCATCCCAGGGACATGACCATCCGGAAGGGACTGCATCAGATACAGGTATACATCAGACACATAGGTTACACACACAGAGGGTAAAGGCACTCAAGAAGTGGTGAATACAAAGGTAAATTTGCCCTGAGCCTTCAAGTCTTAGTATTTAGGGCTATCACAGAGATCATTGTCATGCCTATTGTTCAAGCACTTCACAGAGGCACGCAGAGGGATCCTTCCATCCTCTCTGCCACCACAGCCTCTGTCACTGCTCAGGCTGCTGCCCTGCTGAGCCTGCAAATGTCACTTCCCAGGAGGGCCTTTGGACCCCAGGGGAGAGTGACGGGTCCTTTTCCATCCCTGCCACTAAGCAGGGTTCTTCTCAGGACACATAGCCAGAGGCATTAACTCACATCCCACCCAACAGCATACAAAGCACTCTTTACACCTCTGGGCTTTCCTTCCTGTCACTTACTGTATCAGCTGAGGGATTTGCCTCTACCAATGGGAAATTTTTACTATAAACACAAACAAGGACAGGGCAAAAAGGTGCTGTTTTGACACAGGTGCTGTTCCTAATGAAATAACACTTGGAGCACAATACATGGGCTGCTCTTCTCTCCTCCCATAATCTTACTCTCTTTCCAATCATGATTTTGACACACCATTAACAAAATTATCCCAGCAGTTAAACCTTTAAATTATCATTTCATGTTGTGATTGTGCTGAGGAGCCAGTCAGACACAAACCATTCTGGAAAAAGCCCTTGGACTTGGAGTAAAAGGGGTTATATTTGCAGGCACACCTCTTACTGGCTCATCTGTGATGGCAGCACTGCAGAAAACTACTGACCAGCCATCTTGCCTGGAGAGGAAGTTCCAGGGTAAAACTGAGAAGTTCAAGGCTCCTGATATGGGAGAAAATTGCCTCGAGAAGAGACTTTTTATGTGCTTCTGGAGACACTACTAGAGAGGCTGGAAATAAATCCAGCTTCAGCTGTCCAGAGAGCAATATTACAGATATCTCATGTATCAACAGAGACTGGACTTTACAGAGCAAGTTGCAGAACTGGTGAGAGCTGTCTCAGCCCAGCTCTGGGGAGGTAACAAGCAGGTATCTGAGGCTGTGCCTGGCTTTTTTGTTGGTAAGGGTCTACATTGGTGATTATACTCAAACATGCAGGAAAATCAAAGCTATTGTCTCAAGAAACCCTTCCCTGTAGCAGAAATTCAAACTTCAACGAGAAAGTAGATGCTTTTAGTTCTGCTGTCAGTTGATTGATGAAAACCCGTACTCTACCTGGAAATCTGAAAAGCAAGAGAGACATCTCATCAGTTCTACAGTGTGAAAGAACAGGAATCAGTCACAATCTACCACACAGTCCTTGTGTCTCCTGGTCTACTGATCTTTGGAAATATTAAGAGACACAAAGCTGCTGTGATGTGAATAAATAGCCAACTGAAATTTGAATGTGTAGAGCAGGATTCACCTCACCTAACCTCTGCCACCAGGTAGCTGTCTAGATTCCTCCCTTATAAAGCAACATGAGCACCAACAGAAGATGCCTGATCACAGGGTATCTGAGATAGTCAGGATCAAGTTCACTTTGCAGGCAATTACCATCTCCACTCCAGCTCAAAGTTTCCCAACTTTCAGATATATTGTCAACTTTTATTAGGCATTCACTGATAGCTCAAAGTCATCATGAAAGCAACAGGGGATTAGAAAGCATTCTCTTCCTTTCTTCACTGTGGCACATTCCTACAGATGGTGTAGTGCATGGTAATTTTCAGAGAAAGGAAACACCATAACAGACCTCAGTACATATTCTTGAAAATATACAGGTCACCTATTTTTCATTTGCACCAATACTAAAGCAACCCCTTGGGATAAACAAGGATCAGTCCCACATAGCAGATCTAGTCAATTTTTTAATAGATATTTGCAGAGTTTGAGTTAATTGTTGAGTTTACCAGAGGAAGGTAAAATGTACTGAGCAAATACAAACCAACTACATCTACAGCCTTAAAATAAACCAGCAGAAATGACCAAGCATGATATGACATGTTTAGGAATGAAGTGGCTCCTCAGCCTTACCTCTAACACCACCACTCACATCCCCATAACTGTTGTACTGACCAAAATCTGTAGACACTGGCTGTAACAGGAAAAGAGGAACAGTCATGTGAATGAATTCACAGTTCATGACTTCCCAAGAAGGTTGGAATGTGGGGACTAACAAATTGCTTTAAGTCTTTTTTCCCCCTCAATTTTCACAAGCTTTCTTGCATTGCTTTCTTGCTTTTTTAACAATGTGGTTTGTGGGAAGGGTTTTGTCTGACTTCAGATAGTCTTATAAGAAAGCTTGATCAAACTGAATATGCAACAGTTAACACAGAAATACTATGGATAGTTACAACCAATTTTTGCTTCTCTAAATCACCATCTCCTTACCCTGTGTAGTCCATTTTTCCCATAGCCAGGGAGTGAAGAGGTTTTGGAGGCTGCAGCATGTGCTGTTGAAGGGAAGGAAGGGAAAAATCTTTTACTGGAAAAATCCCATGGAAACCCAAACCCAAGAACATTTGAGGAATCAATTAGCACAAAAAAAACACAGTTAAAAGAGCTAAGCATATATATAATCAACCGAGATACACTGACTTTAAGAAACTAACATCTCAGCTCCAGATTCATCACAACCTTCCATACACTCCATAAGTTACATGCAGTTTTATCATGTTATGGTGGCAGGTCATCAAGAAGGGACACTGGTTTTATCAGGCTCAAAATCAAAGTGGTCTCCACTGAGCTCGAATTGATGCTTAAGGATCAGGCAACAGAGCAAAATAACTTCTTAGCCCTGAGCTAGATAAAAGCATTGCTGTGCACTTTATCATGGGACCAAGATAGAGAATCCAGGATCAGCAGTGTCTGACTGGACAGGTTCCCTCTTAAGTCTCCCATGCAGACCCATTCAATTGCACTCTCCTAAGTGGCACATGTGCTTTATATATCATCATCATACCCTCTGAACCTTTCAAGAATTTGCTTCCTATCCTTTCTATTGAAACTATTAATGTACCCATGCTCCCAGCTTGTGCTTCTGCACAAGCCAACATGCTTCTGACTGGTACACTCCACTGTCTTCGTATTCAGATGCTGCAGCTCACCACTTCTTGCTACAAAGGGAAAAAGGCTGTTTTGTCAGTGTAACTGACAGTTTGGTACTACTGACTTTGCCAGCAGAATGACCAGAATGGGCAGTGCTGAGGGAATCAAACAGGCTTGAGAAGTTGTTATTCTGATCCAAAATTATAGTTACCCTGCACATGATGTGACAGTTCTGACAACATGATGTGATTCAAGAGAGCTCTGTGAATCCCACTTTCATCTGAAATGAAAGCGAAATAAGGTATCTGGGGCCATTTAACATGGCATTTGAACTGATCTTGGAAACTGCGTGAACCTGACAAAGACAATGTGGAAATGTCAAGGCTGTGTTTTTGAATACAGATAAAAAGATGGGTAAATAGGTTTGTCAGTATATTGATAAACAGCAATTCTACAAGTTAATACAGCCCCTTCAGACAACATCCTCCATAAAAGAATGCAATTCTTGGGTTTTAAAATGTTATTTTTACCACAGAAGGGCAGGGAATGTAGAACTTGAGGCACTGCTGTTGCCAGCAACAAGCAGTTTTGGGGAAGGCACCAATGACATGACAAAAGGCAATTGATGAGTGCCCTGGTTATCACTGCAAAGAGGGATGGACACATCTCCAATAAAAGGATCCTCCACCCTGTGCTAAGGTTAATAAAAAATGGTAAGCTTTGAGTTGCACAGGTAGACTCTGGCCCTGAAAACATCACAGGTAGTGAGGGAGAGCCACAGAAATTCTCTCCATGACCACAAATAACAGCAACACACTTATACAACAAGGAACAAAAGGAAATCTCTGCTTGGCAACTACTCCAGTGGATAACTCTGAAGAGACTCATCTTGTCCCTTCTTGACCTGAAGCACAGCTGCTGTGCTACCATGACCAGAGGATGACGAGGGTGAAATGAAACCTCCACACACTTCTCTGGAAATCTGAGGAGGCCACAGATGTATAACAAGCTGTGCAATGAGGCCAAAAATCTAAGCCAGCAATTACCCAAGGCTGACTTTTGTGCTTTTGCTCTGGAATAGAATATCCTCGATCAAAACAGTCAAGGCCAAAATGCTGTCTGTGTTTGGAATATTCTGCTCCACTGGCAAATGTTACCGACTTTCTCTCTGGAACCACCGGTTTAAGCAAAAAGTGTTACTTTAATTTAAACCCCAAGCTTATGAGCATGTGTGCTATGCAACAGGCACTGATCTCATTCCTTATCTATATTAGAAAAACTCTCTCCTCAAAAAATTCCTGAAAATCCTCAATGTCATATTCCTTGTAAATAAAAAACAACCAGGACACTCCTCACCAAAACCAGCCAATGAATTAGGCCACGCTTTCAGGGGAGAACACCACATACACACATATCACACAGTCATCCCAGAGCTCTCTTGTTTAGGAGATGGCTTCATATATATATGCATGATGTTCATTATTCACTGTTCATTACTAGCTTTACAGCCTAAGGGAATTACCTGGGGAGTCATAACGACTGGCAGAGAGGGCTGACCTATCGCGACTCTCCTTTTCCATCTCTTCTTTCAATATCAATTGTCCCAGGCCAGAGTTGAGCTATAAATGGCAATCAAAAAACAAACAAAAAATCAACAAAAATAAAGGAATTGCTTTCAGAAAACAAAGGGGCACTTTTTGGATGGTGTTCAAAAACAGCAAGCTTATAACCACCTTCATGAGCTGCTCCTCCTGCAGCTGCCGGCGCCTCTGCAGCTCCTCATCATCCTCCTCTCTTCCACTTGATCTGCGTCTCATGTCAGCTCCTGCTTCCACATAACCACAGTACAGAGATAGCTTTGTGTATCAGTTCAACTGCAGCTTGAAGATCTCAATGCTAGTTCAAAGTACTGGTCAGTCTGATTTACTGAATAAACAGAGTAGTATTTTTGTGCAGACTCAAAAAGACTTTTTCAAAACTCACTCTTGACAAAACTCACCCAGACATCCTGCCCTATGGCTATCAGGCTTCTGGGAGGTTAAACTGCACATGAGTTCTAAACCAGGCAACAGTCCTGGGTGCAAAAGCCATGAGTCAATGCAACAGAAAAAGGGAGCTTAGATTGCTTGTCCTGGAAATGTGGGGTTTTATGACACCAGTAACTATACTGGCAGCTGAAAACAAAAAGTCTGATCTACGTGTATACTTTCATCTCAACTCAGAAAATAGATCCTGAATCAACATTTCAAATGGAAAATTAAACTACATCAATTTCCTAAATGGACACTCATATTTGGAATGCGAAAGGCATTATTTTTAGTCTAAAATGAAGCAAACTAATTGTATCCATTGGAAAAAGCTAAAATTAATTAAGACACAGGTGTTCTACGTTTTAGTTCCTTGCTTTTTATTGAATCATTTAATTTTCTTAAATGTTCTTAAGATACATTCTAATTTGAACACCAGGACACTTCCATGAATACACAGAATATGATATTGCTGCAAGCATTTCTATTTTCTTTCTGCCCAGGCTATATCCTGACACAGTTATTCACTAACTCTGTGTTGGACAAACTCAGTGTTTCATTTGAATGAAAACTAAATTTTGCAGCTAAATTATCAGAAGACTTATATCAATTAAATGTTTTGTATGGCAGGGTTAGACTGATGCCAATCTGGACAGAGACGAAAAGTTGTGGAGAAATTGCTTTTCTGTACTCAAATGATTGTTTTGTTAGGTGTCCTGAGCTTTTGCAAGACTTTTCAGTATAATAGTGGCAAGCCTGGGGTTTTTTGACAGTTGAGCTCATTCTAGCACTGTAAGCAAAATAACACACTCAGAAAATCAGAGAAGCAGCTGAAAAACCTGAGTCTGTTTTTTAATGACTAATTTTGTACGATGCATTTTTATTTCTGAATAAAATATGTCCATGAGCACTTTTTTTATCTTTACAAAGCAGTCCTGTTTAGTTTCATGGGTGTAACAAAACACCTGATGGCAAATATATCAAAGCAGCTTTACTGGAAATAATTAAAAGTTGTCACCCACTGCCTAGAGACTGAGCCAAGAGCCAAAATTACCCACAAAGGCTGCACCTCAGACATATGACATAGTAAAGCTGTAGTTATCACAAGCGTTGTCAGGAGAGTTTTAAGCGTGTAAATATTATCACTGTGACTGTAAATGTTTGTCAGGTTGCAATCCTGTATGAAGAACAGTTAAAAAAAATGTTGCTGCATATGCAGCCTTTTCAATTGGCCACTGAGTTCTCCTACCCTGCCCTCTCCCTCAGCACTGCTGTGGAAATCCCATTGTGATGAAAACTATGCACTCCTTCACAGAAACCTGAACAGGCAACACCTTCAGAGCTTCAGACATAGCTTCAGCAATGAACCAGACTTAATGGTTTCTTTTATTCTATAGGGTCAATAAAAATTAACAGAGGTAAAACCAAAGCAAAACAAATTAACAAATGATGGCACAAGTGATGTAAAGAAAATCAGACACCTGCAGTGCTGCAACATAAAGAAAACACAAGCTGTAGATACAATAACCGAAAATCTGGACTTTTTCAGTCTGTAAATTGTTCCACTTTAGTCACTGCTTCTCACCACGTGTGGTTGGAAGCAATCATGTTTTCTGTGGAATATTTGCCTTTAGCTTAGGCCTAGAAGATTACACAGACAATAACTGAAAGAAGTCAGGCTTGTGTGACACGCCACATTTTTAAAGCTACTGCATGGGAGTTGACATAATTTGTCTATAGGTTAATCTGTTTGGTCAATTCCAAAGTCCTTCAGCAAAACCTCTTTTTACTCAGCACTGATCAACAGTTTTAAATCCACAGACACTCAGAGGTCTCCCCAGAAGAACTGCACTTTGTGGTGAATGCCTGGAGTGGACACAGCCTTTAGTACCCATTTTTACAACTCTGGTATTAATCTTCTTTGGTTACCAGTACCTTTGAAGCCTCAGGGCTTGTACCTCTGTTTATTTCTTTTCCATACCTATGGCAGCAAGGGAGGGAGGACCTGGCCAGTGGTCTGTCTCAATCTTTGGTATCTCGTTGGGTGCTGGTGCATGAGCTGCTGGGAACTTGGAGGACTTGATGATATCCTCGGAGGACTTGCTCTGTGCTGCCAAAGCAGCTGCATCTAGATGGCAATCAGGGAACTTAGCTAGGTAAAAATCTGTATCCATATAAAGGTCTTCTGCATTTTGGCAAAATTTTATACTTTACAAGAAGTTAGTGTTCAAAAGCAAACATTTTCATGTTTTGCTTTTCTAACTGCAAACTGAAGCAAAGTAATGTCTTTCTCTTGCCAATAGACTGGAATTAAACCTTCCTCTCCTCCCTCACTCCCATCCCCAAAATAACCCCAAGTGAGCTTTGGATTTTACTATGGTTGCAGTGTTAGAATGATTAGACAAAAGACAGACAATTCAATTTAACAGTAATTGCCAATATAGGTGATTATTAATGAAGGTGAAACCAGATTTATGCTCTCATCTGTTTTCCCTTTAGTGTCATTCAGAGGAACAACACTAGTTTTAACTCTACTGATGCTAATTATTTCCTATGTTTCTGTGAAAAGCTGCAAACAAACCAACCAAATCTGAAACAAATATGTTTATTTAACCAGTGGATGTTTTTCTGCTGCGTGCCCTTGCTTATTAGCACGCAGTAGTAGTGAAACCAGATGTGAATTGATTAAGAAATACTAAACTCCATTCATATCAATTTGGCAAGGAAAGGCATTTGCAATGAAATGAACCTCACCAATAAGTTATCTAAGCAGTTGGGCATCCATTTAAGATTCCAGCCTAAGCCAATATCCGTTAAAAGCACGTGAGAATGTGCAGTATGGCTTTCACTTCTTAACAAGCAAAAAGATAATTCAATAGGTTCAGTTCGCATTAAAACCAGCCTTAACTACCTCTTATCTGAAAACTGGTAGCTCAAATCCCCTTCTCTTATGTGAAGCTATCATAGCAGAATTAAGGATTCTGGACTTTTTTTTTCCTTTTACCATTTTTTTCCATACAGAAAGTTAACAAAGTGAAGCATGTGTTGCTCATCCATCATGTTTAGGAACAGTTTAGGTAGATTAGGAACATCAGTATTAGGTATTATTGGGAATTTTGGGCATTTTATGATGGGGAAACTCTAAGCATCATTAAAGGTATGGAGGAAGCCGGTCAGAGTTTACAGAAGCATGACTTCAAACAGTACTTACGTATTAGAATTGGTGATGACAGTAGTTAAACATTCACATGTTAATGGGAGGTGAGGAGATACATTAAAACCATAAAAACAAACAAAAACAATGTTAAGACTTTTCCCAAAATGAGCATATGGCTTGAAACTTAAAAAAGAAAGAGGAAAGCTCCCTGATGTAACACCCACACCACAATGTGATTTGCAATGCCCACCTCTGACTATGGAATGGACTCTCCAGGCTTTCCTAAGCGTCTCAGTTCAATGGCTCTCAGTCACCTGTTCACCTGAATCCTGTAGGACTGCTCATTTGCTACTTAGCCCTAAATGCATTTCAGTGGGTACAGGGTCTGCAAAGGGATGTGAACTCAAAGCCTTTAAAAAGTGTCTTCGTCCATCCTTCACCACACGACATAAAAATCACCTCCAGCTCATTGTTCTCGATTCAGAGCAGAAAGGAAGAGCAAACACACTCCATTATATCTGGGACCTTGCTCTGCTTCTGACATCATTATTCTTTCAAACTTGCTATAACAATGTCTACACTGAAAAGATTAGAGCACTAACACAGCTGTCCAACTCAGAACCCAACCACCTGGAAAAACAACTGCAGTGTACCTGAGCTGTATCACAGGGTCTGAGAAACAAATCAGCCCTGTCAGTGATAATTAAAGATCCTTATTTAAAGCACAGGTGTATTTGGAACTCCAGTCTGATAAAATCTCCATTTTTGATGTTGAAATGAATTATTGTACTTAAAATACTTAAAAATACTTTAAATAATGATATTCTGTAAAGTCCCTATCAGAGAACAGTCTGTTGTGAATCCATTTTGGCAACACTACCTTTACTCTGAAAATATAAATTTAAAGAAGTGAAATACATGAAGGCATCACAATGCTAAAAAGACAGCAATGGCCATTCTGCCATTACTATCAACATGGTCAAGATTTAAACCACATGATCCAAATGAAACAACATGCTTTAAAATATAATTGCTCAGCAGGACATGCAGTAACAGCTGTTTAAAGCGTGGACTGCTAGTTTTTTGCGCTCACAAAGTAAAAAACAATGCTTTTCACTAGTCTACATGCCTTCTAATTTAGTTGACACTCCAGTTTTGAAACAAAAAGGGAAAGATCATTTACCATGTTGTTTGTAGATGGGCGGTTTCCTGTAAATGTTGACACCTTGATCTGTGAAATTGAGAAACAGAAAGATGGGGATATGAAAACTTCTTCAGCTGTAGATAAAGATAACTCCAACACCAAAACCATAGACAGACGAAATCAAAGATGTAGCACGAGAAAAAGCCAGAAAGCTATTTCTAGTATTACGCCAACTCAGATTGTTTAAAGAAAAGAAAATGTAAGAACAAGTGAAAAGTCAAAGACGTGTGGCATGAAGTCCGTTGGAGCTGATTCTGTAACATGTGGATGCATCCAGGTCATGAGCCATTAATTTTAAACATTCAGAAGATTATCAGTGGCATAAAAGAGAAGAAATGCAAAGAAGCAAGACATCTGAATGGTGGAGACACAAGTCATTTGGAGAAATCTACCCCAAATAACTTCTGTGGAAAATTGTGCTTTAGTTGCAACAGCTCAATTTTCTTTCCAACTGCCTGGCTGGACTGAGCAGAGGAGAATGCTGTCAGCCTACGATTCCCTTTGAAATCCAGACAACAAAAAAGCTGCCTAATACACTGTTTTGAACAGTCAACAACAGCTGCACTTCAGTGAGACAAAGGAATGCTTTACACAGCATTAACAGATTTACTGAAACCATGAGGACAGGTTTGATTTCCTTTTTTTTTGGTATTTTTTCTATGTAAGAATCAACACATTTCAAATTCTCAGTGTAAAACAGAATAAAAACACTTCCCAGAACTCTAATGCAGTGAATCTAAAGAATGCCTAAAAGATACCATATTCTTACAAATAACAATCTAAGCCACAAACCAATTTTTCTAAACTACCTTTCCATCCAAGGCAACACTTCATGTATTTGGCACAGCTACAAATACAAAGTTAATCCACAATCAGTGCTACGGTGCAAAAATCTGTCAAAATCTTATTACGAGGCCAAAATGAGCTACTGGGAACTAGAAAATGAACGTCAGAAACCCATTTTGCTACTTCATACTGCCTGAAAGAAAAAGTTTCCAGTTGCATTAGAATGAAAGATGTGCTGTAGGAAAATAGCCTTTGGCATTAAGGAACATTAACCCCAAAAAATCTATTTGAAACAGATGCAAGTCTTACTCTGTAGAACCCTACATCCTTGACTAAACCGACACAGTCATTGCACACAAAGACACTGAGGTATTTCACTCTTTGTTAGTGATCTGTTATGGCAACTTGACCAGCAAATAGGTACTACCATTACCAGGGCAGTCATGCAGTACTTTTGCGTACATCTGTACCAGAAAGCTGTGAGAAGGACAGGAACACAGCCCCTTCTGTGCCAGCTGAAGAGGACAGCTCTCCCACCGTGCTGGAGATTACTGCTCAGAGGTATTCATGCAAGTGTGCTTTAGCTTACGCAAGTCCAAGTGAGCCGGGTCAGCTCCAGCAGTCAGACAGCCCACCTTAGCCAAGCCAGGTCACACTGACTGAAAGGGAAGTTCCCCCAAACAGTTTATCTGCCAGATCTGAGGAAAGCTGGAAAAGCAGTAACCCCTGGCAGTGTGAAGGGATACTGGACTGAGTGGGACCTCAAGAATAACTGAATATAACCAGGCTTTCAGGTAGCACTTATGTGGTCAGAAGATGCACCACCACAACTCTAGGGTCATGCACCTTCACCTCATCAAAATCCAACACAGATGATCTCCACAGAGGCTGGAAGAACTGTGCAGCTCACTTCAAAACAGAGAACACCCTTTATAGACAAGACATTCTAAGGCATACACATCCTTGTAGATCTGCAGGTCTCTCTGGGGATACCAAGCCATTGCATGAAACAAGTAAAGAAACATCCTCATCTGCTTTCAAAAGAGAATACTAAACTGGAACTATTGGGTTCAAGACTGAAACAAGTCACAACAATCTGAGTAAACAACATACATAATGGCTTGCTGCTCAAGTCTTTTCTGCATGTGAATCAAAACCAACTCCTCCACAGTTAGCTGAGTTAGGCTGGTGCTCAGCTGGTGCAACAGGGAGAAAAATCAAGCCCCACACAGCTCCTACCCAGCTCACCGGCCATCAACAGATCCTAACACCAAGGCATTCTAACACTAGACCAACAAAACAGATAAAATCACAATGAACCTCCCTCCCTCCATTTCTTAATTCACTACTCCTCTCAGCAAGCCCAGCTGCAGTTCCAAACCCTGAGGGTGCAACCTATGGCAAACAGTGTGAAAGGATGGAGACGAGACAGAAGTTACAAAGGCTACATTCTACACTGTGACAGGACACCGAGACACATACAGTGCCAGCTCCTACCTGGAACATGGAAATGTTTAGGGGCCTGAGCGTAAGTTGGAGTGAGAGGGCGGCTGTCGGGCCGGTAAGGGACAGGGGAGTTCCGACCGCTGGACGGCTCATTGCCTCCAATGAAAGAATGGAGAAAACAAAATGAGAAGAGGGAGAGCAATAAAAAAAAAGCAAGCCCAAACAAACCCAAACAAAACTGGTGGAATCGAAACCTCCAGGGAGAAAAGAAAGTGAACCAAAAAGATAAATACAAACAATAACAAGAACTGGTAGCTCTAGTGACTTTTTTTTGCCCCCCTGATATTCCTGCAGAGATAAAAATTCATGTTCAGGCTGGAGTTGAGGTTTGAGCAGCTCAGACTCATTCTGACGGCATGCAGGCAGGAGCTGTGTGCTTGCAGCTGGCGATTAGATGGGCAGCGTGGAAAAGAAGAATGGAAAGTTACTTGTCAATGGTTTAGTATGGAGATCAATAGTTGGAGTTAAAAGTCGCAGACACAGAGCACAGTAATTGATATGCAGACCCAAAAAGAAACCAGCTCCCAAGCAGATAGAAGCAGATGCTGGCAGTTACTACGGTTCTCTAAACTAAAAGCATACAGAAGCTAGAGACAGAAAATAGCTGTTGGGTCACTTGGCCCATATCAAAAGGCATTAACTGTTCTTTACACACTCTTTCATCGGTTTAGCACAATTATTGATACGGCAAAATAATCTGTAAAGTAATATAGTCCATCTGGCTACTGTCAGATGGGCCTCCCTAAATCTCTGTCACTGCCAGATTTGACTCTGGTGACAACACTTCAACAATGCTGATGTAGCAAATCTGAACCTAATGTCTAAAATTTAAGTTCCATTTTGCACACATGGTTTGTTCCATTTGTAGGGTTACTCTTATCAGGACCATTTCTTTGCATCCTAATAATCCACCACAGCGATCCAATGGCCCTGAAAGTTCCTGTGTCTGACAGGGCAAGAGGGCTGCTGTAGAACCATGCTGCTTGATCTCTAAGTGTCAAGATTTAACAGCCAGATGTCCAAACACATGACTGTATGTGGACCAGAAAAGAATATTGCTGCCTTCCACTTTGTGTCATTCCTCACTCTACTAGAAATTCACACAAGCAAAACCTGTTCACATGGGTGCTTTTTCACATGGGTATGGGTGACCAAAATGGTGAAAAGCAGGGGAGCATCAAGGCTCTTCCATTTTACAGGTATGCACAAGGGCTTAAAAAATCCTAGAAAAGATGATTAACAAAGTAAGAAAACAAAAAGGGGGGAAACAGGGGCCCACACAAGTACAGGTGGGCTATAAAACACAACAAAAAAAGAAACTGCAGGCCTCCTTTCAGCTACAGATTTCCTGTGTCTCATTAGATCCAAAGCCTTGACTCAGCACACTTCTTATTTACATATTGAGGGGGGAAGGAAGTTTTCTTTACAGTTCAAACAAAAGCTTCTCTTTTACTTAAATGGTCATTCTGCCAATATAAAAGGCACCAAAAGAAACAAAACCTTCCTTTACCAACCTCTCAGAAAGATGTGCCCCAGAGGCCTCTGTCAGTATATTGACTAATTGATCTGCACGTACATGTTTTAGAAATTACATGCACAGTTCAGGGGCTTGGTGGCCCAACATTTGTCGAGCAAAATGCATGGGCAATATTATGTATTTGCCAGGTGGATATTTCAGCCCTAAATGACATATTATTCTCTCAACTATATGAGTCGATGGCAGTTTTCTATTTCGGCCACAAGGCTGCTGAGCTTCTGGCCAGGTAACTAAGTGCTGGGTTTGCTAACTCTGAACAGCAGTATGAGCAATCAGTTAAAACAGTATCTAGGGTCCTTTACTTGTTAATTACAATATTGTGTTCTACTTGGCCAGCCTTGGAGATACTGTAATGGTGAAACATCAAACTTAGTTATGTCTTCTGTTTCTATTGAGAAATTATTATAAGTCACTTTTCAGCAAAAATCATTGTTTTATAGGGAAAAATTTCTATATGGAGATGGCCTCCAGATACAGTTAATCCTAACATTTATAACCTTTATAGAGGCGTGTAATTCTGCCTTTCTGCTTCCAGTAGCAATTAGTATATTCAATGAAAGAGAAGGATCAAAAGGGATTTATCGATCCTGTGGACTTGTCACAACAGAGGAGTCAGAAGTACATTGTATCTGCTGGGAACTGGTAGTCAAAATGTGGGCATGTTCCACTTACAAAGCCTCTATCATCAACAATACAAACATAGGGAAGGAACTCCTCTTAGACCCCCCTCTTTATCTCAGCTAAACACAAGTAAGTATGCTGACATCCATAAACATACTCTAGCTAATCCTGTGTCTGGTATCCAGATAATTTGTTTAGAGAGAACTGGTAACAGTGCATAATGCACAAAGTACCAGGCAGACAATTAGTGTGGTATCATCATGCTCATGTTGCTTTATGTGTAGCTTGTATTTCCTAGGGTTCCTGTGCAGTCCCTCTCTTCCTAATGACTCCTACTAGTACTGACAAATGGCTCTCCTCCACGCTTTCTAGGATGGCAGTCTCATTACCTCCAGATACTGCAGGAGGAGATGGTACATCTACTTAGATTCTCATTAGATCATCCCTGAGGAGCCTGCTTTAATAACGAGCCTTAAGTGCTTCAGATGCTGCTGTAAAATCGCTCACAATTTATGAGAGCACTGCCAACATCTGAGGAATGTGTGCATGTGCACGGGAGAGCAGAGCTGCTAGCCTGCCTGTACCTGCCTCCCAGTGCCTTATGGCCAGCCTGCTCCCAGCTTTACATAAAAGCAGGGGCTGTGCATGCTCTGAATTTGGGTTCCTTGCTGTGCCTGCACAGGAAAGTTTCTCATACTGTCTTGGGTATGCCATAGCTGGTGTTAACTCTAAAAAGCAACAAGAGCATTCCAGTTCACCAAGGCTGTAGGAAAAACTAGTTCCTACACCCCTGGCACGAAGTTGAACATTTGTGTGTGTAGATACATGTCAGTTAACATAAAAATCCATCACTTGAGCACAGCAGCCCCAGAATTGAAATTCGGATGCTTTTTTCCTTTCATTCTGTTTGCTCCACCAGGTAGTTCCCGTTTTCTATAGCTTGATTTGTTAAGCAGGTTCCTCAGCACTCAGGAATACAATTGCCTGTCTTCACGGAGCACAGCATAATGCAGGTTCCTGCTGCCTTCTGAAGTGTTCACCACTGGGCTCCCTGTGTGATCCACAAGCTAAGTTCACAGAACCAGGCCAAAAAAAAAATGCAGCCAACACTGAGCCTTCTGTCAACTTGCAATTTAGGTGCTCTGCTCCTGAATAAACATAGGAAAAAGGGCTCAGGAGCACCTGAAACCCTAAGTCTTACTCAGGCTTTGTCAAACTATCATTCGTCATCTTGTCCAGATGGGCAGCCCTTATTTCCCCCACAAAACTGAAAATCATGGAACAGCCAAAGCACGTCTGTTTTCCAGAGCAGAGCTTTCAGTTGCATCCACAAAGCTCTGGAAACCACTATCACATGCAGAGAGTGCTTGATTTCAGAGAACTGCCTCAGGAAAGGAAAGCAGAAACCTGTGAAAACCAAAGCCCAAATTCACAAGGAAGGCGGGTAGTTTGCTTACAGGAAGGTCTGTGAGCAGAGGCATACACATTGGAGCCCGTTTTATGGGGAAACCTTGCGGGGGAAGGGGGGGCTTTGCAATATTCTTGAATGCCTCTGAAAAATTCCAGGCATTTGAGATGAAATCCTGGCTCTCAAAGAGAGTTTTGTCTCTGATTGCAGTAGGGTCAGAGTTTCTTTCATTCATGGACTTGTTTTGATTCTTTCATAGCAAAAACAGTACTTTATTGAGACATGTCCAAATTAATTGAGAGTCCAAATGAGATTAAATGAAGTCTAAGCTGATGCATATTACACCCTCTGCCAGCTCATTCAACATCTATATTGCATCAACAAACTCTCCCTAAGACTTTCTGAGGCATATTTAGCCCCTTCATTCCTCAAAGTTCTTTACATTTGGCCTTATTTTGTATGAAAATACACTGAAATTGGTCTAAATGTTTACTTTTCCAGATTGGTGATAAAATAATAACACAGGTTTAATGTGTTGCATGCCACTTTCATTATCATTATGCTGTTTGCAAATTATGCTCCTTTACCAAAGCGGGTCTTTTGATCCATATTCTCTGACTCCTAAAGGGAAAAAAAAAACAACTCCAAAACTATAGCTTTATGAAATCTTTCTTATAGACTTAGACCAATCTCACCTTCCTGCTAAAAGTACAAGTGGCTTTGAGAAAGGCTGACCATGTAAAAAGGAGATCACATGATGTCTCTTCTTTGATTCATTGCAAATATATCTATCACACCTAATTAAACCTCATGGTGCTATAGTGCTCATTTCAGATACATTCACAAGGGTTTAATTCCCTAGTAGATACAGAAAGGCTGATCTTGAGGTTCTTGAAACTTTGAAACAAGACACTTAGAATACTCAAAAGCAAACTTCTATAAATAAGAGAATCAGGGAGTTGCATTAGATGCAGTCAATGCCAGAATATTCTCTTTTCTGTCACCCAGATGTGTAAAAGGAGTACTTGGACACACGTGGTAAGCAAGGAGGACAAATGAAGGACCATTTGGGAAACCCAGGTAAAACAAAATACCTATTTACGAACATGAGGTAGCAAAGAGGACACACAATATACCACAACTGGATTTAACAATACTCAAATGTTTAAAAAAGACCCCATATAATCCCTCCAAGTTGTACACTGGGCAAACTATATTATCTCTTCCTATGAAAACCACCCACACGTGGTAATAACAGAGAAGTGTATTTAATAAAAATAGGACCAGGCCCCATTACCTTGTCTTTCTTTAAGTGTACATGTACTGTTAGAATCATCACGGTTGGAAATGACCTTTAGAACATCAAGTCCAACCGCTAACCTCACACTGCCAAGCCCACCACTAAACTAAACCAAACCATATCCCTCAATACTTCATCTACATGTCCTTCAAATATCTCTAGGGATGGTGACTCCATCACCTCCCTGGGCAGCTCATAATAAGCCTCTTGGTGAAAAAGTTCGTTTGAATTCAACTATACAAATTAAAAGCTGTGGGTACCTGCTATGTGCCCTTTCTCAGATGTTCCACATCCTTGGATGCTGTACACTGTCACAGTGATCTGAACTTGAATGTTCAAGAGCTTTGTTGAGTTCCATATAAATCCTACTCAGCCCTAAAACCTTGATTTCGTATTTTCAGGAAACTGTGGATTCTTACAATGTCTTATGTGACACAATCACAGAGTCATTACAGTTGGAAAAGATCCTTAAGATATTAGAATCATAGAATGGTAGGGTTGGAAGGGATCTTTAGAGATCATTGAGTCCAATCCCCCTGCAGAAGCAGGGTCACCTAGATCAGGTCGCATAGGAACATGTCCAGGTGGGTCTTGAAGACCTCCAAGGAAGGAGCCTCCACACCCCCTCTGGGCAGCCTGTGCCAGGGCTCCCTCACTGAAACACTGAAACAGTTTTTTCTTATATTTAAGTGGAACTTTTTGTGTTCCAGCTTCATCTCATGACCCCTTGTCCTGTTACTATCTACTACAAAAAAAAGGGATGTCCCAACCTCCTGACACCCACCCTTTAGATATTTATAAATGTTAATAAAATCTCCCCTCAGTCTCCTCTTCTCTAGACTAAACAGCCCCAGTTTCTGCAGCCTTTCCTCGTGTGAAAGATGCTCCAGTCCCCTGAATATTAAGTCCAATCAACAACCTAACACTGCCAAACCCATCACAAAACTAAATCGTATCCCTCAGCATCTCACATCTGATAATCACAGATTCTTAAGGGTTGGAAGGGATTCAAAAGATCATCTATAGTCCAACCTACACCTTTAGAGTGCTTGTAAGCCTGCTTGGCCTTTTGTACCAATAACAGATACCCACCTAATCTACAGGCCAGGTAATTCTTTGAAATCTGAAAACAATAGGCAGGGATTTCCAATGATTCTTTTGATTTATCTGTTGAAGAAGCTATTTTCTCAATGGAAAAAAAAAATGACAATGACACTTGAAAGAGTGTGAGCATTAATCTGGATTTACAGCAAAGGAATGTTGAAATTGCAAGGGCTATGAATTAACTGCATGCTGAAATGAGCAGTGTATCTATTTTTAAGGGTCCCAATCTTTGAAGTTAGATTTTTTCTTAATAGTGACATAAAAGGAAAGTTGAAAGTGCATGTTAACAAAAATCACCTAAGAAAGGGCAAAAGTAGGAACCAGTAATGGTGATCTGAATGTTTGAAGAGCTATAATCTTGAGATCTATTAGCATTACTTGAAAGTTCATGGCAACAACTTCCTTGTAACTGTTTTTTATTATCTCCAGTTATGATTATCTACATTAATCAGTGGTGCCCAAATGCTGTCTATGTGCACCTTACTCAACTGCCTCATTTTGAGCTCTTGATATAAGCTATGACCTTCTCCCCTAACAGAAGAGACTGCACAGCCGGAGTGCTCTGATTAAAAAAGAAGTACAGTCCCATTCACAGAAAGCAAGAAACAAAACTAAAAGCTTATGAATGAGCTCCCTGAAGGGACACAAGGGAAGAACAACTCTCTCCTAATCAATCAGTGGAAAACAACAGATTGAAAAGAAGAGAATCCTCAGGTAGTGTAAATCCCTGCGGCTCTACTGCCTCACTAGTTGAGGAGAGGCCTCGAGATTTTCATTTGACTTTGTTGGGCACTAATTACTGTCAATGCGATTAACAATGATTAACTTCCTTGTTGCCACTGATCTTTATAGAATTCATTTATTTTTCTTCTCCATAATGCTGATCACCTTGCTCTGATCCAGGCAGAATTTGTAGCCAGTTTTTCAATGCGTGTTTTGAGGATGCAGAGGTGTAATTAAATTTGATATGCTAACGGCTGTAGTGATTGTTATGCCCTGCTTTAGAAAGATGCTAAATTAGGCACATATGGGTTCTAAACAGCACACGATGTATATTTCCTGTGTATTTCTAACAGGCTTGATGGCTCTTCAACTAGGGCCCTTAGAAATGACATATTTCCTCCGGAAAAAGGACATTATGTCTATTCTAACGTAGTTCCCAGTGTAACGGCACATTTCGAGGCATGCTCAGCTACACAGCCAACGCCAGCCTTATGGAGATACACCTTATTAGCTTGGACAGAACGCTAATAAATCTCCAGCCTGGAGGGTACTCCCTGGGGAGGCCTGGCTCCTTACCTTTGACATGGGGGATGAAGTGGTGTCGGAAGGGGGAGTTGGGGCGGGAGTCATGGTGAGTGGAGCTGAGACTGCTAGTGCGCAGGTAAGACAACCACTGCACACCAGTAGAGAGCAGCTCTGCGGCAGCAGGGAAGCGGGGGGCACAACGAAATGAAAACAAAGAAAAGCAATAAGAGAAAGGCAGGGAAGGAGGCTTCAAAGGAAGGGGGGAGGGAAAAAGGCATTGAACAATTAGGATTCTGAAAAGAAGGAAGGAGAAAAAAAAAAAGGTTAAAGACATACCGAAGGGTTTATAAATGTTAGACAAAATTACAGGAAGTATTAGAAGAGAGGCTCAGAATTGAGCTGCATCACTAAGTTAGCACAACATTCATTGGTTTAATGAGCTTCTGATCTATGCCTCCTTACCAAAAAGGAGCCTGCTACCAGCATGCAAACATCACAAACGTTGACGCTCAATTAGTTAAGAAAGCAGCTGTTGTGAAAAGTGCCTGACCAAAAAATGTCTGTCAAGAGGCATGCAAGCTGCTCTCTATTGTTTTAAGACATTCCAAAAACGCTGCCAACTCCAGCCAGGGCACTGCAGGAGGAAAAGGCTGCAAACTTTTTCAAAACTTACAGTACTCAATTTTTTGAAGAACCTTAGCCTGACAACATCAACACACTGGTTCACTTCTCTCTCCAAGGCTAGCTGGGAGCCAAAGAGAGGCTATCTGGGGCCACTGGCTTTATTCAGAGAGAAGTTATGCTTCCAAGTAACACAATGATAAGAAGTGCCATTAGGAGAAAAATGGTAAATATCCATGTGGTACTATCCAACATGAATAATTACTGCAGGAAAATTGTAAAGTAGCATTAACAATTACCCCAAAGCAGAGTAGCAACGATCAAAATCATGAATTCTACAGAACTACTTCAGTGTCATATGAGAAACAGAACCAGGTGAGCCAAAGATGATCTCATCGCAACAGAGATAAGTTTGAACAAATATCTTCCCAGAAAATCCCTCAGGCTGCAAACTTTTGAAGATTCTACATTTGGATCCAAACTCTGGCTTGAGCTCATCTGCCCATCACAAGAGTTACATAAACAGAGACTGCTTCAGGGGAAGGTTCAGAATACAGACAGTAAAACTCAATCACTGTAAAGTCTGGAATAGGGCCTGGATTTGTTCATATCCCTGATGCAACTGATACAAATGGAAAAATCCCATCAGAATTGCCAGAATCGAGAGACAGAAGTTTGCAGCTTTTTCATGTTTTTAAGGCTCTTTCGGTTTCAGTTGTAATGTCATCTTAAAACAACAGTCATGTTGTCAGCACCAAGTATCAGACACAATTTGCTTCTGTCCCACCTCCCTTGGGTTCTTTAAATAAGGCATTCACTGACAGACACAATTAGCTACTCTCAGCCCACTCCCACTAGGAAATGGCTACAGCATTCAAGTTCCACAGTGGTGGCTCTATTATAAATCCTTAATTTTAAAAATGCAGCTCCTATTGCATATGGGCTTTTGGCATCCCAACTCTTCAGCTGTAATCATCAAGGAAGATGAAAACTGCACGACTGTATCACTCAGTTTAAAAACAGATCACAAAGATTTAATTCATTGCCATAAACAATAAAATCAGTCTTGAAAAGTCTTCAATGAACGGCATTTAGAGATACACTCTAATGCAATTTGGGTGTGGATGAAGAGTTCACTTTCATATCTTGCTTTTATATACACAACTAGTAATTTTGGATGCACTGGGAACCTGAATGACTTGTACATTTTCTATATTATACACAGAACTTGTACATCACTGCTCAAGCAGTAAATGAAGTCTGTGTTGTTTTCCACTTCCCAGACAATTGCCTATGGCACTAATGAAGAAATCTACCTTGTGAGCCATGAGTCTATGTTGTAAAAAATGACTAGCAGTTTGGGATATCTGATGGCTTTCCTGATGAATCTGAGATTCAATATCTGCACCAAGCTTTAAATCAATTGGTTTTAGGAGGGAAGGGTCCTGCAATACTGACTTCTGTATGGTCAAGCTGCAACTTTTGTTTCCAATATGAGATACTTTTCCCAAATTCCAGAATGAAGCTTGTGATTGCTTGCTTTGAGAAACATACAAAGATTTAGCAAATGATCATAAACAAACACTCATCAGCTTAGAGCAAAAGATTGCATCAATCAAGAACAAAAACCAGGTGATATTAAAATATGCAACAATTTTTCAACCCTACATTTTCACTGCTAAGAGGAACAAGTGCTTCTCTGCACTGGTAAACTATTTAACAATAGTTTAAAAAACAATAACAGGTACTTCTGAAGCAGATGCCCTTACCAGGTCTGTGGAAATGCTGAGGAGAACGTGACATGGTGGGTGTGTAGCTATGACGACTGTACACCGGAGAATTAATGGAGCCCTGACTAGTAGACCTGTGAATCATGCGATCACGAACATCTTGATAGCCCTGCAGAATAGAAGTATTCACTAATAAATGTAAATGCACATGACACATTTTTAGCAGCACTTAAGTTTCATGGATTTGAAGACATAGCAGAAGCTATTGAAATATCAATATCCCTTAAGCTTCCAGTTTAGTTCATTATTACTATTCTCTAATAATGTGTTCAAAGACTGGATCAGAGTTCAGTCTTGAAGGTTCCAACTCCATCTGTAATTTCTAATAGTTTCTCTATAATCCCAGATTTGCCTACATTCCTGTGATTATATGAAGGAAGCTGCATTCAGAGTGTATCTGTCCTGCAGCGTAGTGCACAACATAGATGAGCTAACTTTCAGCCAGCTGAATTGGAGACCAGAAAGAAGTCAATAGCTGCAGCACAGCTCTCTGTGGCTCACTTTACTATGTGTCTCAACTACCTGCATCAAAAGGCATTTAGTATCAAAACTGGATTCTCCTTGTATTTGAAAACATGACACCATCTTATATAGCAAAATTCAATTTACCTGGTTTCCTGGGGAAAAACAGCCACTAGCCCCCTAAATGCTTACCCCCCTCCCCCTCCTCAAACAAACCTGCTCCCCACAGTTATGCTTTCTTCAAGACAAAACTGCAAATGTTTTAGTAGAAAACATGGCTTATTATCTGGTTTAGAGTAGCATTATAGCTCATGCAAATCATCCAAGTCCTGTGGTCTGAGTTCACTTGTGCCACAAGGATGAATGTACCCAAAGTGACCTCTGCTGTTCCAATGACTCTGCTTTACAGAGCAGTAGGAGCTTCTCTTTTTTTTTGTACAATCTGTCAATCAGAACTTCATGTTTTCTTTGTAGAGTTAACCTTTCTAGTGAAGTTTCAGTATCCAGAAAACACGTCTATGTGGCAAACAGAGATGGTCAGACTGACAACAAAAGTGAAACCTGCATATGCTGAAGTGAATCGTTCTAATCACAGTAAGATACTGCCCCCAAAGGTTCCACCAAACTTACTTCTGCAGAAGGGGTAGGTGATAATGTCCTTGGAGACTGCAAAGATATAAAAATAAAGTTACTGAAACACCATTGCATGTGATGGAACAGAAAATGGTAATATAAGTATTGCTGCAGATACACTGATACATGGCAGCGTAAAGTGGTGATACAAATACTACTGAGGTCACTGCAGCACTGGAGCTTGCACTCTCCACATTGCTCAGAATCTGCTCCATAAATCATTGAAACAATTAAAGTTACTGGAAGAATCTTTATAAGCGTGATTAATTCAGTCAAATACTGTGTAGCATCATCTCTCAGCCGTTTAATCATTGTGGTAATTAAAACATAGCTGTAAAGATCAAAATCAGAAAGGGTTATTAATTTAATAACCATGCTTGTTACTAAGAAATCTTTAAAATGGAAAGCAAAAGTAAATAGTCTTAACTCAGAACTTTGCATGGAAAATCAGAAATAACTTCTAGGATGAAGCATGATTTTCCTCCAGCACATAGACTCTGGCAAAAATGTGCTTCTCCCCAAGGCCTTACACTTCATACCCATGCAAAGGAGCACGTAGTTGTCATCCACGTTTCTTTGATATGATTTCCTTTAAATCTCTGTGTTCTTCCATGGTTATGTAAGCAGAACAGACAGGAATTACAAGCATATATACTGAAAGAACCACACAAAGGCCACTGGGCAGAAATATGCTCAATGTTATAACAAGTTTCTATTACAGTGATAGGGAAACTGAGGCAAGAAATACCTTTAGAAATGAAACAAAGGATTGTGCATATGTTGATGGTACAAACAAGAATAAAGGCTTTGTATAATTACCAGTTGTGTGCCCTTTAATCACAAGGCAATTTGAAGCTGGAAGATCAGGATTTAATTATTTTCTTTATGCACTAAACTTCCATATTACTTAATTGCCATAATAAACTGTCCAAGGGATTATGCTTTCAAATAAGAACCCAATTATTACAGAATGATACAGCTATTAAGATAATGTCTTAGAAGCAAAACTGCTGATTCTGGTCTATTACAATAACGTACAAGGGCAGTAGTGTAAAAGGTATGCAGAACTTCTGGTAAGAAATATCCAGCTGTATATTCTGCATTGAGAGACCATTAACTCTCCTGGAGCTGGCTGCACTGTGAAAGCCAATTATCCAAATAAAGGAGTGACATTTTTTATTTGGGTAGAAAACGGCCCCTTTTCCACAAGCTTCCATAAAGCTTTTTAACAACTGCTTTTGTTACTTTCCATCTAGGCCTTGAATATCTTTTACAGTCTTGCTTTCCTAATCCTTATAACTGCACAGTTCTATACAGCAAACCACCATTTCACTACAGATCTAACAGAATCAGCTGTAAAAACTTTGCTCCATGTGAAACATCTTGTATGCAGTGCTATGTAGCATCACTCTCCAGAAGAACTGAGAGCTAATCTAAAACCTTTCCATATGAAAAAAAAGCAAGTGTTGGGATGTGCATTCCCACATATTTCTACTAGTGATTTATGTGTTACTGTAAATAAACACATTTCCATAACCTACTGTGGCTGCCTAGATGCTAAGGTATTGACTACTGTAAAAAGTAGTCTCAGGAATCAAAGACTGCAAAGGCATCCCAGAGAGTAACACATGCTGAATCCAGTACCAACCTGTTATGTATTTTCACTCCATCACAGTCTGACATCATTTTGTTGTTTTTGGGGAAATGGAACCACACTCGGCAGCCAACTTACTGTTTTATCATGCACAGGTGAACTGTCCTATCTCAAATTCTGGCTCTGCCATGAAAAGTTTGGTTCTTCAGGGTTTATGAGGTCTTTTAAAATCCTGTCACAGCAGTCTACACCAGTCAGTTTGAAATACACTGTGCAGTCACTGAGAAGAAACAGCTCAGTTCCAGAATAGTAAACCAGTGGAAATGCAGAGTGATGACTCCAGATTGAAAAAAAATCCCAGGAACCAAAAAAGAAGTCTGGGTAGAGATCAAATACACAGTGAAACAAGCTCAATGCTCTATCACTTTGAGATCTAAGGGCCTGCTCTAATACCTGAAGTCCTAGAGATCATTTTGTACTTTGGGAAATCTCTGCAAGCTTTTTGAGGTGTCATTTTATAACACAAGTTCCACCGTTTTGCACTGACCCCATTTTAACTTGCTTTTTCATTGAAATACCAGGTTGGATGCCTGTCCCATTCTGAAGCATCTATCACATTAGAAAAACCCTTTTCTCATTGTACAACGACTCGTTTACTGAATGCTGTTACAGCCATTCAGTGCTTTCAACAGACAATATTAGAAACAAAAGACATGCAGATAAAATACTGCTTTTCTCAGTGTTTATGTAACACAAGTCCAAACTGAGAAATTTCCATCAAATCCTAGCAAGGCAGAAGTTATAGGACATGAAGAACTGGAGCAATTGGCAGTTTCTGGAAACATTATCACTTTCCAAAGTGGTCAGTCTCAGTAGCACAAAACATATCTACAGACCTCATTTCGTTTTTCTTCACCTCATCTCTTTTTTATTAGAAGCTAAACCACCTCCTCCTGAGCTCCCTTCCTCTTGCCCCGCTGCCTGCTGGTGAGTGTGTAACTAAACAGCCCGGGCTCGCTAGATGGTGCTATGGGGAAACAATTTTCACCGCAGACTTCCAGAAAAACAAGACTGGGATTTAAATGATCAAGACAGATTACGAGTGAGAAACTTCCCAAA
Source organism: Colius striatus (assembly GCF_028858725.1). Classification (NCBI taxonomy): domain Eukaryota; kingdom Metazoa; phylum Chordata; class Aves; order Coliiformes; family Coliidae; genus Colius; species Colius striatus. The sequence goes on from NC_084766.1 coordinate 30,721,829, forward strand.
GCATTTACCTTCCATTGTAAGAAAGAAGAAAGTCACATGCTGTGTTTTCTCACTTTCTATGGCTAAGGCATATAATTTTCATATAGCCCATTCCCTGTAATTCAGGTTTGTCTCCAGTAATGGATTTAACTTCAGTGGCTCTTGCACTTCTCCCTTGTACATCCAGAAATTTTTCTTATATGAGTTTGGCAACTTTTTAATGACTGTGAAGGACATTTCTAGTATACAGGTTTATACTCAGGGTCCCCTTTGAATTAACACCACCACATACACACACTTTGCAAAGAGAATGTGGGTTATATCGTTCAAAGCCTGCAAATCCCTGCCATGGCTAAACGTGTCACCTCCTCTGCTTTTCAAAGATGCTGGCGGCTGATTATGACATATCAATATTCTTGTCACTTGATATCACAACACAAACACAAAGTAAGAGAACACTCCACCTCAATGGGCTTGTGTTCTCATTAGGGCAAGGGAAGGGAGGAGAAACAGGGACAAAGAGGTGAGGTGACTTGCCCAAAGTCAGCAGTAGCATTGGGTGGAAAACCCAGATCCTGTCCAAATAAGCTGAGAGCCCTTCTGTTTCCAGAACTTCTGTAGTCACCAGAAATTAACTGGATTTAATGTTGGTGAAAACATAGGGTAAGAAAAGCCCAAAGGCTTTTGCTTATCCCCAGAACAAGCCTAACAGCAGACAGCTTCCATCATACTGCTTTATCAGCTCCCACCATACTGCTTTGTCAGTGAGAAGCTTCCTCGCAAAGATTAACAAATAGTTCACATTCTCTAGGTGAGATTAGTTCCTCCTCTGTGCCCAACAACAGACTTGTGTTCGTAGAAGGTTTTGTGGAATGGGTCAGGCCTGTTAGAACTGATCAGAAGTCATCAGTGATGTAAGATGGATTCACTACCAACATAAATTGGAGGAAGGGAATCCTGTAATATTCAGATTTGTTAATTTCTTGCCTTATTCCTGAGCTGAACAGTCTCCTGAATTTCCAATTCATGTTATAATTTAAAAGGCTAACCCTGTAAAATATTGAAGGACAATGGACAAAAACTGAGGCAGCTCTGATCCGTTAGTGGGCAGAACACTTTGCAAAGAAAACAGATCAGTCACTGATCTGGGCATCTTCAGACCACTGGTGCCAGGATGATTTATTGTATTTTCTTTTTTCTCAGTTCATCTTTGCACTCAATTCAGTCCCAGTCAGTGAAGCCACTGAGATTGCAAGCAAGTAAATCCTTTCCCCTGTCCATTTAGATCTGCTTTCAGCAAGTCAGATTTATAGTCAGTATTATATGACAAAACTTGCTTCACAACCTGCACTGGAGTCACGTAAATAGTAATAGCAGCTATGGAGGTTCACCTGAGAAGACTGGAGGACCCTACCACGTGAAAGATATCTTTAACTATAAATGTAAGAGAATAAACTAGATAGAATTTTTCTATTGTTGCTGGACACAACTAAATGTCATCAGTTAAAATGTGAGGCCAGTATATCCATAACACAACAAACCTGCCTTCCCAGGTGTAAGAGTAATTCATCCTAACCTAGTTCAGAATGCTTGGCGAAGTGCCCCAGAGATGTATTTCCCTTCAATACATGGGAGAGAAAGCATCCCACTGCTCTTAATCCTTTTACTGCCACAGAACACCACAGTATTCCTCATAGTCTGTTGTGAATACTAGTGCTCCACAGTACAGCACCAGGTTGCCTTTTGCCTCACATTCTGGATTTTGCTGTACCCAAAGACGTCCATGTGAGTTAGGAGAATTCCCAGCCAGCCTCCCTGCCATTCCTCTGTCAGTGGCTGGTGTTAATGTAGGTGTTTAATTGTGTCCTTTTGCACATGAGGCACCATCACGATTCTTCCCATTAAACCCAGATCAAACAGACAAAAAGCAGAGTGAACAGCAGCAGCAACATCTAGGAGTGGCAATTAGAAACTGTTTCAAAAGAGGATGGAAGCGAAGCAGGCTTTGAATGAAGCGCAGAGCAGAATGAGTTGCTGGTGGGTTCATTACCTCTCCAAGACTCTGTCTCTCCTGTCTGTCCTCGTAGGCGGAAGTGTAGAATGGCTCATAAGTAATTAGGTCTGGACGTTCAATGTCATAAATGGCCTTGACTTTGGGAATGGCTGCTAAATCCTTGTAATCAAGGATTTCATTGTCTACTTTTGCCTGAAGGTCAAAGACAGAACATAAATTAACTTACACAAATGCACTGGCAATGTCTGTTTTACACATTTTTTTTCTTTTTGTGTATTTGTTGTCACACTGTTGCTATGGAAAACCCTTTTTGGCACTCTACATGCAAAATGACTGCTTCTTGTTCTTCTCCAGCAGGCCTCCTCTGCAAAAGCACACACTGTTTTCTCTGTTTAGCAAAGAAAGAACATGGCATGTATAGATTAAATACGAAGTTTCTTATCCTCAGTAGTGAGCTGGAAGCTTCAGCTCTGCAAACAACTCACTTTGTGGCCTCAGGCAAGTATTTTCACCTTTCTGCTCTTGTTTACTCACATGTAAAACGTGATAACATCAACTTAGTTTGCAGACTACAGACATTACAGGAGGATTCCATGCAGAAGACCACAGACAAAATAAAATCCACTTATAACTGTCCACATGAAAGGAAATACAGCTTATTACAAGGAAATAAAACGGCAAGCAGGACTATTTGTCAGGACTAGGTATCCAAACTCACAATTGAAACTAATATATTAAACTCATCACTCAACCTATACCCACGTTTCTGACTAAGGCATACGCTGCTTACTAACTGCACACTACATGGTACTAACATTGACTACTTTTTACCAGTAAAAGTGCAAAGAGCTCTTGACTGGTTAAAAAATGGAAGTAGAAAATCAGTCCCAAAGACAGCTGCAACCATTAGAAGGAGCTACATAGAGGCCTTATGTATAGTTTAGATAGCTAGCATCTTTCCTTAAAAGAGATTATTCAAAGAGAATATTCAAATAGATTTTCCACTCTCCTAGATATTTTATTTATTCATAGTAGGCTGCACAAGGAAACAGGCTGATCTGTTTCCACTCGTATTCAGTTCCATTCCTCCTGAGTTCTAGCACCTAGATTGAAGTGCATTTGCCTTCCCAAGCTCTCCTAACAACCAGTGGTTTTGGTGGTTCTTAAGCAATGTCAGAAATGTGAAACAATACAAAACATCTCTTTTTGAGAGGAGGGAGATTTGAAATAGTTAGGAAATTCACTTTCTAAAAGTAGCCTCAAATCTGTTCAGTTTTTGCCCACAAGAAATAAAGAAACACTTTAACCTTTAAAATACGTAAGTATATTAATGTATGCTATTTCTGTAATGTTTTACCACAGCCTGTTAATGATCTGCAGATATGCCTGTAAAGTCTTAGTCCAATATAAATCACCACAGATATTTTTGGAGACCCTGGTCTAGGCCATCATGTTGCCTTACAGACAGACTGTGCTGTTGAGCAACAGTTCAATATCATAAGCTACAGCTATTACCAGCAGAATGGCAGTTGTCCAGGACAAGCTCTGCGTTTTGATATCTGAAGCACGAACATTTTTAATCTATTAGCTATCTTTTGTTGCTGTTGTTGAAATGTGCTGAAAAACTAGTATTTCACTTGAACTCAGGACTTGAGATTTGTAATTTTGGTAGTTTTTCAGCATTATTACACATGTAACTCATAAATTTCCATGTCTTACATTACATTTCTACCTACATAATCTCAACATTATCTACAAAATCAGTGATTCAGCATTCTGCATAGGTAAGAGAAAAGAAAGTTTGCCCTGTTTCTTCCCAGTATACCTTCATTTTTGTTCCCCTCACAAGGGGTGCTCTAACTTGCCTTCCTGTGATTTTCTTCCTTAGCTGTTAATCTTTCATTTCTGCCTTGGGTTTTGTGCAGCTTATCTGACAGTATGTTTTATATGAGGACAAAGGAAGTGTAGGGTATATGCATGGAAATACAACACTGAGAAGGCTGGTTTTTCCTTTTATCACACAAGTACATCAGAGCTGATATTCTTCCTCCTTAGAACTGGATTAACACAGCCACAGAAAATTACTTCTTTTTTTTTTTTTGACCCTGTGGACTTCTCTGCCAAGATTAAGAATAAAGATGCTGACATTTACAACACCAAACTGCCTGGAAAAGTGGTATGAGAAGTGTAGAAAACCATTATTCCCTTGAAAATTTTTGGCCAACCTTCTGCTAATGTATTTTTACTTTTAATTTCTAAGATTTCACAGGCTCAAAAAGTACCAATAGTGAGGCCAAGAAGTCAAAGACATCCTCTAAAATAATGAAGGAGGAAGCTTGATTACTGAAGGAATCATATTAAACTCAAACTCACTACAACATCACAGGTAATCACAAATACAATAGCGTGCCAGTAGCTTTGCATTTTCAGCACTGTTAGTTTAGTAAAAGAGGAATGCTTAATATTTTTGTTCTTAAATAAAAACCACCTTCTTTCTACAAACAAAATATCTGACTTCTGAAATGGAAGGTGTTGTATCAGACAGGCTTCTTATAGTGTAGCTGACTCTCCTCCTCGTGTCCTGCAACCACAGACAGCAGGTCTCAATCTCAGTCAGTCAGGTGCACAGATCTCCTCAGGTATCTCTCAACAAAGACCTGTTGGCCTTCTGTCCCTCTTTTCATCACCAAGTGACTTCAAGAGTATATGTTTCTAAGGGAAATATGACCTGGAAAAGGCTTACCCTCCTTTTGAAAATTTCTAGTTATAAAAACTACATGGTAAGAGTTTTAACAATCTAACCACTAGACAAAAGGTATTAGCATCAATATAAAAGTGATTTATTTCAGCATGGAGTATTTCACGTGCAAGTAAGGGATTGGCAGCTTATTCCTCAGAAGGAATACTTACATAGATAGTGTGGCCTGGAGAGCCAGGTATACTGGAACCTGGTCTGGAATAAATGCTTTCTGATGATGTTCTTGTAGGCTGAAAAACAAAAAGTAACTTTTCAGAGCAACGTGAAACCATTAACATTGGTAATTTTGATTTTAAGTGAAGAAATCTGCATGTACCTTGAAATTAACTGAATTTAGGAAAAAACCATCAACACAAACGCAAGCATTCTGGTAAATTTCACAATCTTGTGAGGCAAGTGGGCTTTTTGTTTTTGTAGGGGAAGGAGTGCTGTGAGAGGGGAAAGAGGTTTTCTAAACCATACAATGTAAAAGACTGACAATAACAATGAACAAAATCAAACACCACCTGCCAGAGACACTGCAAGGAGCCATACAAAGCACAATCCAGAACAGTCCTGCTGGTCATTTTATCAAAATATTAGTTCAACAGCTAGGTGTATCAGCAGCTCAGCAGACAAGACTGTTGAGAGGAGCACAGCACACATGTTATCACTTTCTAGATTGTCAATCACTGGATTTCCATTATGAATACAGAACTGAATTCAGCCCTTCTAAGCAGGAGGACTAGAAATCATTAGCTTGGAGCTGTTCCTTACACCTGCAGCAAAATCTAGATGCAATCTGAAAGCTGAACTGTGGACAGAAATGTCAGGATTCTCCATGCTGCAAAAGACCTTAACAACAATGTCCTACAAATTGAGATTCATGAGCCCAGTCACACCCCTACAGAGCAAATGCTGTTACACATTTAGCAGATTTTCCAACACTTCATTAGGACTAAACTGACACCAATTCTCTGCAGGAAGTTTTGTCAAAGGAGACAAAATAACTTATTGTTTGAGATGTCAGCATCCTGAAAACTTGACTGCAAAACATCAATCAAAAGTCACTCAGGCTATTGTGGCATTTACTCCAAAACTCAGCATGTGGCAGACACACAAAGGTAGCCAATGATATCCCACTCACAACTGAGAAAACATGAGCAATTTTTGCTCCCTAAATGACTGCAAAGAACCGAATTCCATCATAATGCAATGCATAGGCAAATGACTTAGATGACACTTGTGAAGGGGGATACTTTAAATGTCACTGAAAATGAAATCTTGGTGAATAGTCCTTACCTCATCAGCTTGTGACATTGAACTAAGGGACCTTGAGGAACATGCTGAAGAGAAACAAGGCCTGACAACCTGGCTCGCTGATTTTTCTCATGAAATACTAGACCTTATTTCTCAGCATATATTCTCTGAAAGCATCCTTCAACAGACCTCAGAGTCTTTCTACATTTTATTTCACAGCTAGGAAAGCTATTGGAACCAGCCATATAAAAGATGATGAAAACCAGTCAAGCTTTACAGCAAGCTTTCTCTGACTTCACTTGTGGAAATGAAATCATCACGTTCAGGGAGGGCCAGAGGAATAAAATCCTTTGAACATGTTCCACCAAAAAACGTGAAGATTCAGATCAAACAGAAAGCAGATGCAGCTGTGGATCAACACAGTCACAAACCCTTTTCAGAGAACGTCTGACAACATCAGGTCTCAGATGGATCTTGATGTTTTTCTTTCCATTTCTCTCTGTAGCTGCAAATTCCTACATCCCAAAAGGCACCAGAAATTTCTCTGCTGCTCCTCCCATGATGCAATCAAAGCAAAAAAACCCAACAACAGCCACTTGTTCCATGGAAATGTTACAAGAATTAAGCTGGAAAATCTCACTGTTGTTTAGAAACACTTTATTCCCTCTTCCATTCTGCCATTTCACACCACTGTCTGTCTGAGTGGAGACACGTGTAAGATGTTGCTGCAGTTGCTATGGAAAACAATTATTTTCATTACAACATAGGAAACAGTATTAAGTAGCTGAGGTACTGTTAGGGGTGTCTCTGTTACCTTTGACTTCTGGCAGACACACTTTAAGGGCTTTGCCTCTTGTAGGAAAACAAGTATTAGAGGCAGTTAGGTCTTCTTCCCACCTGGCAGGCTCTCTGGCTTGCTCTTTGCTCAGGGTCTTCCATAATCACTTCAGAAAACAAGAAATTCTTGGCCCTTGGACCATTAACTCTGTCTCAACTCTTAGTTGCCAATGATAAAAACATCTTCAGCAAAGGGAAATTCACTTGTGTTTATCATTTCAGTGAATTTATTAAATAGAGTTAGATATCTTAAGACAGTTTAAGTCACATGCTGCTAACAATTTTCTTAGTTGCTCTGAACCCTGGTGTAAAGGAGCAGTGGTCTGATGGACTGGCAAGCTGTAGCACCTGTTCATCAATTGTAGTCTTCTATTGCAAAGCTCCACATTCCCTGGGCAGGACACCATCCAGCCAGCCACTGCCTAAGCACACACTGTTCCTCTCCCAAGGAGTTTCATCCAAGGAGACTTGGAGTTCTGTGGCTCCCCTATTTGCTCCCAGTCCTGTATCTTGCTTAAGTTTATGACACACCCCTGAAGACAGTGCATGGAAGAGAGGACTTCTACATCTATTTTCACCCTTCCTGCCTCACTTTGTCCTATTTCTTGTTTTGAATGACAGATGGCTAACCCTTTCCTACTCTGCTGCTCCCATAAGGTCTGGAATTCTTCATAGCTTTGCACTTTCCCCTCAAGACAATTGCATTACACTTAAAAATATTTATGCTGCTTACCTTAACAAATATACACAAAAGATTCCTTGATATAGGCTATTTCTCTAGCTTACTTTTAATTGCTACAGTTGGCTCCTCTCCTAACAGAGCTGTAATAGCTTCTGACTGAAAATCTATGATGGAGTATGGCTTTTATTACATTGTACATTACCTCTTCATAGGCAGTTAAGAATCCCCCACTCTGTGTACAATATTGTGACTTTATAACTTCAAGAGGTGGCAAGAGACACACTGCAGGTCAAGCACTCTATTGGAGCAATTGCAATGGGGTGTAAATTCCACCCAGAGGAGAGCTGAATAGAGCACAGGTGAAACTGGAATAGCAGCTATCCCTCATTTAACCTTTAACCTGCAGTGGAGATATCATGTGAACGTCTCTTGCACACATTTTTGGAAGAAGACTGGCAAAGGAATTGGAGGAACCATCCTGTAACAGAAATGCATTGACACAGAGGTATTTCCTTCCATCACAATAGTTCTGTAGCACTTGTTCCATACTCCAAGCAAAAAAAACCCAAAAAAGTTAAGCTGCCTTCCTTCTTCTGCAAACAGATCTGGAATGCTCCTTATATGATTGTTTGTGCTCTTGAGGGATTCAAAGAAGAGTTTTTCATAACACCACCTTTGTGGAAAAGCAAATTTCTATGAAGAACTAAAGCTAATCTTCTTTTCCTTTTCTTGTGGTGCACGGCCTTTCTCCACATTTTCTGACAGTAGAAGAATCATCTGGATTTTTCTTTCTTCTTCCACCCAAATGGATGGAACAGACATCAATATAGGATGTCTATACCAGATAGAGGAAGTCTACGAAGTATATGAAAAAAATCAATAGAAATTCATGCATGTCATTACAGGAGCCAAAGGAAAAGAACCAGATCACAGAGCATCTAAAGTAGCTGCAAGACTTCTCAGTATTTCTCACCTTATTACAGACTTCTTATTTTTATGTTTTTGTTCCATGCATTTTTCTTCAATGCAAAAGTTCTTTAGCAACTTCACTGGCCAAGGTAACACCATCATGCTCATCCTTTTAGGCTGCCCGTGAATTTCAGTGCTCAGTTATTGCATCACCATGCATATGCCCCAAATTGATTAACTCACCATTGTAATATCAGACTGCAAAGCTTACTATGTTCATCTGCATTTACCTCATTTTGTCATGTCATCATGCATGGCACACCAGCTAAGTAAATAACTCCTTTAAAACAAAAATCCACGCCAGAGCCACTCACATCATCCAGATGCTGCTACAATGTGGTGGCTCTGGCTTTCTCAAGGACAGATGTTCAAACTCATGCTCTAGAAAAACTTACAAGTGCAGGCAACCAGATCAAAACTGATCCCAAGAACATCTGGCCAAATGGATGCACTATTGTCTAACAAAGGCATCATCAGCATCATTTACAGTACCTGCCTTAGTTTTTTGATAGAGTTCATTATGCAAGGCGGTGATAATAGCTGCAGAAGAATGAATACGTTTTCACTTAATAACATTAAACAAATTCTCCAAACCTCAGAAGCAAGTGAAGCATGTTTATAAACAAACTGATAGAAGATTAGAGTGTAATTTATTCTATGAGGCAGACATAATTTTGCAATAGCAAGGAATTTGGCTTTCCCAGTACAACACTTGCTACTCTGCCCACCTGTTTCATCAACTGCTGAGGTTTTACAGTTATTTAGGACTTGGAAGCAGGGTTCATTAAACACAGGCTTCCTAGGAATTTCAGTAATTTTCAGTGGCTGTTTACAAGACCAATAAAACACCTCAGTGTGACAGCATTCATTGTGCCTGTCTGCGAGTTTAACCGTATCCTTCTCCTTAACAGAGCGCTTCCTTCAAACGTATGCATTCATTATTTTCCTGACTGAAGAATCTACATTCTATATGCATCAAGACAAAATTAGTGAACAGGTTTAGTTCAAACTCACCCAGACACGCATATTAATAGGTTATAACTAATTTTTCTCTCCTTTCTAGACACAAATGCTGGACAGGAGAATGAATTTCCAGCACACAATCACTGAAAGCACATTGCTTCCAAATGAACTTTTACTACCGATGCAAACATAGCCTTCACCAAGAAAAAGTGGAAAGGAGAAAAAAATAAAATGAGAAGTCCAGAACATACTGAATTCAACAGCAAACTTCTCAGAGAATTCACAGGATTTCACCCTATAGTTTGCAACATACAATTTTAATGTAGATTCAAGCCTTTGTCTCAGTGTTATGAGCAACAGCAAGGATAGTATCTTTGTGTCTGCTCTGCAGAAGACCACTTGAAGCCAAAACCTGCCTTGAATTACACTTTGTGTAATCATTATGTAAATCTAAACAGAACTTAACACTGGCCAAATATACACACGAGGATGTTCATCTGACTTTAAGCTATTTGTATCCTACTCAATGTACAAAGCAAGAACCAGAACAGAACCTGACATGGCCTGCTCCGGTTTTGCCTTGCATATTTTTCTAACATGTTGAACAGAATTTGGGTTTTTTTTAATCCTACGGCTCCTGGATTTCAGCACTGGAAACGCAGACTCATGCATGCTAAAGTTAATGCAAAAAGCCACTACAATAGCCTAAAAGATGTGTAGCCTAAAACAGTTGCAGGGTTTGCTGTTCTCAGACTCCAACATTCCATTCCATAAAGCCTAGGACTGCAGAGACATTGGCCTCCTTATGAGCACTGATAACACACCTTTATAGCTCTATTTTCTTGATATTTACTTCTGTAGCTAACACAGAGTGGCATTCAAGAGTGGTTAATGCATTACAATATCCTAAGTTAACTGACACAGAAAAAAAGCCCAGGCCTGGCATTAACTCCCACTGAATCACAGTGTTGGAGTGAGCTGCAACACTCTCCTGCAGACTGCAGCTGACACAAATATCTTGCCCTGGCTGATGACATGACTATGTCTACTTTGCAATTAGAGATGTAAAGGCAGCACAAGCAGACACAATGGAAATCCAGTGGCATGGACTCAGTCTGCCTGGCCCCACCTGCCTGTACCAAGTCCACACCAGTACACTCTGTTACCATGTGAAAGCCTTCATGCAGTACAGCCACACATCCCCTGCAGAAGACACAACTAATAACTAAACACTGCCCTGAAGGAGAAGAAATGGAAGGAGGGGGGTGCTTATAGGTGCAAAGCAAACTCAAGGGAGTCTGAGAGTAGAAAGGTAGTCCAGAATCAAGAGGACAGGGAAGAGCTCCCAACTTGGACGTGGATGTGCCCCAGATAAAGGCAAGTGCTCTTGGGTAGCACACAGAACATGTCCAAACCTGGAATTCAGTAAATATTTTCTTAGCTAAAGTGCAGTTGGTCAATACATATAACAAAGAAAATGATGGCATTTTTGTTTCTAAAACCCATAAGCCATTGTTCATGAGAAACTATTTCTTTCTAACCAGTCAGATGCTTTTCACCATTTTCATTTACTTCGTATTTGCACTCTTTTTTTTTGGTTTAGAAGAAAAGCTTCCAGTAACACTGGAAGAACAACACTACAGCCCCCAAAAGCTTATCTCAATCTAAAAAAGAAATCATAACTTTTAAGCATTTCATTAAACAAAATGAAAAATGTGAGAATTAACAAACAACACTGCATTACATGATGCAAAATACCGCGTCAGTGCCCGTGGTGGCAAGTGATAGCAGGGAAGCTGTGTGACAGAAGTAGCAGCAAGCGCAGCGAATGACAATAATGAAGAATCTTCTCAGTAAAGAAGACCATTATCAACACTTTGAAAACACAACAGCAAACCTCTGCAGAGCGTGGCCTGCGCAGAACCAGACTCTTTGGATAAAAGAACTCAGATGAGGAATGCTGTCATGAAACACAAAAGGGAAAAATGAGTGAAAAGGAAAGCAGTTTCCCCAGCTCAGTGGTTAAGCTCTTTTTTCTGTCAAGTTACTATTATCTCCTTGCTAGATAATCATCTGTGTGTTATAGTATCTATGTTACTCAGTGATCCTTTCCAGGCAGTTGGAAAGTAAACCCTAAGCAATATATATTTTTGTAACATAAACATGGTTGCTTTATTTTCTGCTTGTTTTGGCTTTGTCATCCTCCACAAATATCCAGTGAGGGGAAGATCTAAAGCAACCACTGTTTTTATGAACTCCCTCTCAGATCCTGACCAGCTAGAATGCTGATTAGTTTATATCACAATTCAGTTACTGAGACAAAACAGAACTTGCTGAAAACTTCTGAAGTTAGTGTAATGATAAAAAGGCTTTTTGTTGCTCTATAGGGAAAAGAAACCCAGCAGAGCATATAGGCCATGCCACTCACTTTTTGCTGAATCAACATAAAATCTAGGCCTGACCCTGAACATGGCTATAGCAGGTATTTGTCAACTCCCAAACCAGATTCCCATTCTCACATCAGGTCTAAATGTATGCCACAAGAAACTGAAAGTCAATGAAAGTATAAGTCATAATTTAGTGGTGTCGTGTTCATTAGTACCTAGTTCCCCCAGTTTCGTTTGTGTCTATACCTACCTGTTTGCTACTGCCTTCACCTGAGTCAGCAGAATGAAACACGTGTCAAAGCCATCAAAGTGAAGTGGTTTTAAAATAAGGTGTCTGACTTTGCACCAGAGTAGATGGAGATTATCTGTGCTGTACAGTTGAAGACAAAAATCCTCCATCTCTCCAGCTAGGTTCAGTATGGTGCATTTGTCAATGCCTTTGAAAGACAAATTAAACCTTGGCATGGAAGCTCTCATCCAGGAGCAAGGCAAACTTTTTCAGACATTCCCTCAATATGCATTCCTTCACTTCATTTTCCTGCAAGAACTCACTTAGGCAAAGTCTTGCAGGTGGATGAATTCATTTCCTTCACTCACGTCAACTAAAATTGTCTGAGGGGGAAGAAGACTGATGTGCTTGAATATGGAACAGAAAAAAAGGGAAATATTTGAGGAGGGCTTAAGCTATTGCTATAGGGAAGGGGAATAAGCCAACTGATTTATAAGGTCAGCTGGAGAAGGTTCATAAGGACTGCCGTGCAGTCAGGAGGGCTTTGATAAGACTCTTGGGTCCAAGTACTCTAACCATTCACTACAAAGCACAAGTATTCTGACACTGAAGTAGGGCCAAAGCACCGTCTTACATTCAAATCGTTAAATAAGGAAGAAAATCCAGTCTGGCAGAATTTTCTGGTTTTTTATGGAAATTCAGGACAGAACAGTGTGCAAAGGCTGGATGGTACCTACAGTGATGTTTGGCCATGCCAGATCCCATGCCCATCTAGAGCCAATTATACGTCTTTATGGTGAGTACAGTCCATACTAGCATGAACTCTGCTCAGCAAAAATGTGTCTGCACATTACCTATGCCCACAGTAAAGTCTCTGCTGGGGATGTTTTACAGAGCAGTGCATCTGAGTAAACTCTAAAGGAGGTGGCTTCCTGTAAATAAACCACACACAGAACACAACCCACATGATATCCTAGGTATCTCCATGTCAGTACCTCTTAGTTTCCTTCTCTGATAGATATTTTATTTATATTCATAGTAATTATTCATAATTTATTAACATCCAGAAAAATTAGCCAGATTCAAACTGAGACATCAACAAGACCAAATTGTCCAGATGGCAAATTAATGAATATAGGCTTAGAATTTCTTGGTGCATGCAAAAAGCCAAGCTCCAGCACTTATCAGTGCAGCATTATTGCCATCAAAGGTTTGATTCAGAAAGTTTGTCTGGATATGCTGAGGTCACTCAAAGGGTAACTGCAGCTCTTCTTGGCATTCAAATTAATATCACTAAATGCTGTAAATAACCACACAGTTATGAAACAATTATACAGATGTGTAAAAATACTAACATATACTGTAGTATAAAATATACTGTAGTATTTGCCCTGTTCACATTTTCCTGCTTCAAAGTCTCTCTCACAATAATTGAGATATGAAATGAAGTGTCTTAGAGACTTTGCCATGTCTGTAAGTCAGTAGATGACATTATCTTTAAAGCAGTGCACTGAGGCAGGTATGTGAAGGTGGTGAGCCTAAAAATCAGAGCTATACCTCTGAAGTGCCTCCACTGTTTATCCTGCCAGAGTAGTGACAGCTATGCAAAAAAAAAAACAAAAGGAAAAAGTCACTCTTTTAAGAACAACATTCAGGTATTGCATGAGCAAAATATCTGGTCTGTTCTTCCATGAATTCAGCTTACCCGTAGCTTATCTTCAGTCTTGGTGGATTGCTTACAGTCCGGATGCCAGACAGTGGAACCTGAGGGGGGAAAAAGCCATCTTTATTCAGAGGAAAGGAGATGACTTCCAGGCACGACAAGTCAGTTATTAAAGAGGATCCCTTTGCTGCATTAGGTGTTTGTATGTTCTGTATGAACTATGAAAAGCCATTCACATTCAACTCTAGCTCATGAGAAATACAAGTGAAGCAAACAAACAAAAAATTCAAATCCTTGACCCACCTTCCCAGCTTCTTCCCGAGGCTGTCAAAGCACTTTGCCCCCAGTCTTAATTAAAACTCAAACAGCCTCGAGCAGCAAGAGAGGCAGCAAGCACCAGCTGGAGGAACTGAAAGATAGAGGATTCCTCTGAGCAGGATGGAGGCTAAGAGCAAAAGAACTTGGTTCTGATTACATGATCTGTTCTCCCCTTATGTACTGCATCACATGCAAAATGGATGTTCTGATTTTAAGTCTATTCATATTGGGAAAGTCCTATGACTTCCTTGAGCAATAGGTGTCATATTGAGTTACTGTGAAGTATTACTCACATCACCTCTTCCTTCAATTATGCAAAATGCAACAGGAAAAGCAAAATTAGAAAATTCACAATGCAGCAGTCTGGGCTGTAGCTCACCCACTGAAAATAAGCTGGTGAGGCCAGTGAGACACAGATGGTACAAAGCAGCATGTGAAAGAGCCTCTCCCTAGTTCACAGTGTTCCATAGCTGCTATTGGCACACACATCATTTCTACCCCTTCCACTGCGAGGCCAGTGGTATGTTTTGCACTGGCATTGCCACATGGCATGTTCCAACTACACACGCTGCTAAAAAAGGCAAGGTCTCATTATGTCCCAAAGCATGGGATTCTCTCTTATGCTGTAAAAATGGAAATATCTGTCTATCCCCAAGGGCTAAGCAGTATCAGGGGCAAGGAGCATTTCCATACTATTTCAGTTCTCCTTTGGAACAGAGTGTAAACTGTGGACGCTGCTGTGAAGCTGCTGGCAGGTATTAGCCAAGTTGAAATGGAGCAGAAGCTAATGCTGATTTTTAACGCTGACTGCAGCTGCAGTCAAATTCAAAGTTCATTCCAGTCACCACAAAGCCAATACAGAGTCTTGTCTGTCTACAGGGGGTAGCGTCACCTCTTCACTCTATCCACAAAGAAACTATACAGAGCAAAGGCCAGGTCTCCTGCTGGTGACTATTAGCTCAAGTGCAGAAACCCCACCCTCAGAGCCCAGGAGGGGCAGGGGTCAGGCCCCTGGAAATTTTATTCTAACAAGCCCATACATGGCTTGATGCAGAAGTGAGGAGCAGCAGGAACGATTTCACTTCCCAGCAGCACGCAGTATAAGCATCATCAGGAGACTGGAGAGAATGCTATGACTCTGGATCAAGGGTCCGAGATGTTTGGCTTTGAGTTTAAGCTGAGGAAGAAGAAACTGTGTGTTTGGCAGGGGGAAATGATCAGACAACAGGGACAAGTGTACCAACAGCCTTCTCTGTAAACAAACGGCAGCCCTGGAGCCAGGACCCTGCAGAGCCTGCAGAGATCAGGAGAGAAGCATGCCCTGTGCATTTCCTTCGGAGGTCAGATAGATCCAAGCACTCAGGAGGAAGGGAGTTCATGTTATAAGGCTGATGAACTAAGGCTCAGAAGGTTCAGGTTCAACTCTCAAACTCAGCTGTGAGCTTCCTGTATGACCCTGAGAAAAATGATCTCTGTTCCTCTGTACCTGAAATTCTTTTTTATTAAACTATCTTACCTATTAAACTATCAAAGAAAAAGCTGTCACTGCATTTTCAGGCACTATGATAGCACAAACTAGCAGAACTGTAGGGACATCCCAGGGGAATGTTGCAGCTGCTTACAGTGAACAAGAAATACAAGAGAGTCTGGATGCCATTTTCATGGTGAAACTCTGCTAATGGTTTTTAGTTTAATTTCACAAAATTACAAGAGATTTCAAATTAAAAAAACCCCAAATCACATAGAGGAGGCACAAGGAGTTAAATGTAAATATTCCTTATGATCTTGCACTCTGAGCCACCTGTAACTTGTAGATTTCATTGATCCAAACATAGCAATCTATTTTGAAATGTTTGGAACAGCGTAAATTCCAAGATGCATTGTTCTTTTTCCTACCAGAAACAATTCAGCAACTTGTGGTTACTCCCATTCTTCACATGTTTATTTGCTCACTTGGCAGACACAAACCAACACGTTCATGTATTCAGCTTTTTGCTTTGCACGTACCATTGTTGCAACATACAGCTCTCTAAATACCAGTAACTCGGGCTATTATTTACCCATCGAACAAGGCTGAAAGCCTGTGTGAGAATCAAGCATAGCATCCCTTTACATGCTGTGCTACATCCTAGCTCAGCAACAGTCTTCTGGGGCAGTTTGTACACTAATACATTACTAGGAAGTCAATGGGAAAGAGAAAGTTTCTGATGCTGCTTCATTTTCCTGTGTTGGAGCAGGGCAAAGCCAGAGTGCTTCTCTTACCGTTATTCAAATAATCCTTAACACTGAAAGCCCCAAATTAGACAGCCTGTTCTATATTCTCCTTTTGCAGGTTACCCCCACATTTCTAATACAAGTAGCTACCACAAACACACCAGGTTCCTCTATTATACAAAGCAATACCAAAACAGTGCTTTCATGTCCTGAGGAGAGGACAGTTAGAAGTGAGATGAAAGCTGCCTAATTTGAACATATTTTATCAATCGTGATTTTGGTTCTAGCTTCAGTGTTGTGGTATGCATTTTTATTTCAGAGAAATGCTTGGAATGATGTTATTCTGCAGCCTAGGGGAAATGATTTGGATGGAGTTAGGATATACATTTCAGCTAACAGCTTTGCACAGGAAAGGCTTTTAGGTCCTTTACACTTAAAAGCATGCTGAACTCAGCAAGGAAAATTTGGCAGGACAGTTTGGAGCACACTCAGCAATAACTTTATTGAGTCAGGAAACAGCTTGGGAACAGTGCACCTTGGGCTCCTCCTCTGAGACACACTGAGCATGAAGAACATTAATTCACAACCCAGAAAGAGAGATATAGCCAAGAAGAGAATGACAGCAGGTCAAGAAGCCAGGTGTTAGTTACTCTCCTCTTTCCTATCACTTGAACTCGTCCAGGCCAGGACAAAATCTAGCCTTGTCTGAGTAGAAGCAATGCCTCCTGTCTTATTTAGATCTGCAGAAATTTATACCACAGCCTGTCCAAACAACATAAACTCCCACTCTCTGCCCAATGGGTACAAACAGCATCAGTCGTTATTAATAACAGCAAAAGACTAATTGATGCTCACCTTGAACTTTACTTGTACTTTATCATACTATGACGTGAAGAAACTAAGAAGATCATCAGTTGTCAGATGTGGTAACTGCTGCTTTCTAAGTAAGTCTTTCCAGTTTGCCATTGGAAAGCAATATTTCCTACCCAGTCCTCCTTCAGCCTCTCCCTGCTCGTGCAGAGCAGAATTGCTGCGTAACTCAATATCCTGTTCTGTGCACAGCTGGAATAAGATGACTAAGGTATAAAGTCAGTGAGAGATGGAGTGCAAGGGAGGACAAACTACAAAATAACACAAGTTAGCTTCAAAGAAATTCCTTAACAATATTATCCTGGTCTCCTCGGGACTTCAAGAGATGGCTGCCACGACACTTCCAGCATTTCTGTCCTTCTCTTTTACAGTCCTTGCAGATAATACATCAAGTAAGTATATAAAAAATCCCAATATGGATCTGCTTTTTCCCTTTGATTTCTGGCTTGCATTAACTTTGTTTTTGCTATACAGCTTTTCACAGAAATCACAGAATCACAGAATGGTAGGGGTTGGAAGGGACCTCTAAAGATCACCCAGCCCAGCTCTCTGCAGAAGCAGGTCCACCTAGATCAGGTCGCACAGGAACACATCCAGAAGGGTTTTGAAAACCTCCAGAGAAAAAACCCAGAGTTTTCAAAGCCCTTAGTTTAGGGTGTACAGTCACTGCAATGTCACTGTTATGGCCACAAGTAGAGCAAAAGCGTTTCAACTAAAACAGCGTGCGAACGTTACTGAAGCCAGGATGGCTACAGAGCTCTTTACCCATATCACATGGAGATGGTTTATATACTCTTGATATCTGTGACAGAAAGTATGATATTCTTGTTTTGGGGTGGCGACATCCTTACCTTGTAGGTACATTTCTTCTCCTTCTGTGAACATTTGGTTGCACCTGCTGCATCGTGCACAGCTTGGATGATAATGCTTGTCACCTGCCTGGACAAAAATAAAAAGGGAAATGAGGAACCAGTTCAACTAGTTGTTGTCAAAACAGGTATTTCCTCAATTGCTCCATTGTTATGGAATTTAGACAATGAATGAGAGTTTTCAACCTGACAATTCATTCCTTGCCCTTCTTCCTGATACTGACATTAACAGAGAGAACTTTCCACAGCCCCTTCTGGGACTGTTAACTCAATTCACAGATGCCTGATGTAGAAGCTACACTAGCTCAGATAGCTTGAGCCAAATCTGAACTACTCATGTAAAGATGCTAAATACTCTAGATCCTGTTACCCCAACCCAAATCTACTGAGCCATTCATTCTCTTAGATACATTGATATCTACAATAAAGAAAGTTGATCAGATTTCGGGCCTGAAAAATCAAAGTCCAGATATTAATGTGATTTATTCTCCTTAGGAGACCAAAGCAAACAACGTGTTAACTTCCTTGCATCAGAAACTAAGCAAGCAATGCCCAAATCAGCCTTTTTTTAATAGAAAAGTAATTACTCCCAGAAAATGACCCTTAATAGTGACAAATAATGAATTCTGAAAGTCTTTAAAATTGCATCTGGCTTTCCAAACAAGTCAACCTCTAATCTGTTTTCACAAGATATTCTCTATCCACTGAGATGTTAGATTCACAAAATATCTGTTCACTCTGCATCTGACTTGTAAGGTGTCATCAAATCCATTTCTTACTTCATTGTGCTTGAGACTGCAACTTTACTAAATTCAACATGTCCCTTATGTCTATTGAGACATTTATTGTATAGGCTTAGTATTTGTATGAGATGATGAAGTATCTGGATTAAAGTACCAGACAACCATCTCTACCGCACAGCCCTTCTACAGGTAAAGTTGCACTATTTAATTAAATAGTAATGACATAATATTTAATTAATGTTATCATTTATTCCTGGCCTTAGTAGTGTAGTACCTGGGTTTGATTTTAGGGAAGGTTGGAAAAGATGGTTATTCATAGATACAGTGGTGTTTGTGGACATGGCTCTTTCATTATCACTAAAAATAATTCCTGTCCAGGAATTTCAGCAACATAAGGCCAGAGAGGAGGACTAAATGTGCTACTAGTTTAGCCATACGCTCGCTCTTCAGTAGCAAAAACCCTGCACTTTGCTGTCTCAGATACTATCTTTGCTATTGATTCCTGTTCCTTAGAGGGCAGCATCTACCAAACAGCGAAACTAATGTGATTTAGCATTTTTTGTCCAGCAGATTTAGACCTATCAGGCATAAAGGAGGCTTTAGTAAAAGGAAGAATGAAAGGTCACTGCAAGATACGCCTATTCAACAAAGAAAAGCTAATGGGGTAGAAACCACAGAACTGATGCTTGACTTGTAGAAACAAAATAAATATTGAACTAAGAAGGAAAACCATAGTTAATGCTCATTCTCATTTTTCATAATGTCCTCTCATGTCCTCTTCATCTCTGACTCCCTCTAGCATTTATTTAACTCCCGAGGTGATCCATCAGTTCCATTCAGACTGGAATTTAAGAAAATTAAGAAACTCTGAACATATCTGAAATGTAACATTGGCACCAAATCACAGCTATTTTGATCTTGCATGCAGATGTGCAAACAACAGCTGCCTTTTATATATGTATATATATGTGCACCTTAGGGTTGTGAATATTGAACGGGGTTCAAAGGTGGATCTCTACTTCAGACAGCTCAACACCAAGCAGGAGCTGCCATCCTTTCCTGCACTTTCTGCCTCACACAAACAATACTGTACATCCAGAGGAAGAGCAATTTTATTTGTGTTTGGTAAAAAAAAAAATCCCAACTTTTGAGCATTTCTAAAGTTCTTGAGCAGAGTGGGGCCCTGAGAGCTGCTTGTCACAAGTGATTTCAGACTCACTCGATTTAAAGATGATCGCAAATCTGATGTCCTGGGAACCACTCCCAGTTAACGAGACGCACAAAATTCCTAAGGAGGTTGAATCACTGCCAGAAAGGATCTTCTCCAAACAGGAAGACAATAATTAAAACACAGACTTGAAATAATAAAAGAAGAATCTTTTCTGGGCTCTTCCTGTCTCATCCAACTAAAGAATACCTCTGTGGCATAATTGTGCCACTGCTTAAGAATGCTCAAATGTTTGGTAGGCACATAGATTTCTGTGAAATAAAATTCATAGCTTCTCAAAAGCATTCAGTAGGGCAGCTAAGCAGCTACACAGTCTGAACTGGACTTGTTAGATTATTAATAATTAACCTCCAAGACATCCCATCTGATGTGGGGTTTTGTCTTGTAAGATGCTTACAAAATTCCCAGACACAGAGAACTGAAACCTTTGTACATAAGTATTATCAGCTGAAGAAGGTTTTATAAAGAAATAATCCCCTACCAAGCACTCTGATGCTCAGCTAAGGCACTGTCATTTTAGGAAGGGTAGTTAGCATATGGCTGAGATATCTATATTGTGAGAGAACCATAGCATGTGGACAAAGAAAATCACACATTCACACCTCAACAGTTTCAGTTTCTGTTCTTCCAGTCTGGCCTTTGAGATCTGGTGGTTTTATGTTTTGGGGAGAGGAGGGGTTAGGGTTCTGTTTGTTTCTGTTTGGTTTTTGTTTAGGAACAAGAAAGTCATATTGCATCTATGTTTTAATCAAATGCTGCATTGCACTGCCATAAGCAAAAGGTGCCAATCCTTTGGGTTTTCCATAACTGCTTGAACAGTTTTATCCCAGGCTTCTGAGTTTCCTGTTCCTTGTTTTGTTAATTCACAACAACTTCTACTAGTTTTACTAGTACTTTGACTACTATACTTCATCCTAAAACAGCTGTGTTTGTCCATCTACTGCTAATATTAAATGAGATTTTCACTTGCCATGACTATTTGATAAACATTCCAGGTATTTGTCTCCTCATCACAAAGCTTTTCTTGAAGATCCCTTAGAAAAGGGCACCTGTATTCAAATGCTCATCTTTTAATTGCTATAAGCTGTTTACATATTTTTTAAAGCCAGGCTATTTGTGAGAGAAACGAATCCAGAATTCATCACAGTATCATTTGTAGACCTGTGGCCTCTCTGAAGATTTTTATCCTGGAAAAACTTCAGGTACTAGCAAGAGAATATAGTTTAAATGATGTACACGTGTCTCACAAGAGACTGATTTTAAGATTATCAGATATTTCCCTAAGGCTGAAAAAACAGGCCAAATTTTAGCCTAGTGTGAGTGATGATGAATAAACATCACCTCTCTGATAACACACGCTTGCTAAGTGGATATGCTAACATGTTCTGCACTGGAGAGGTTTTGGGGGAATCATAGAATCATTTTGGTTGAAAAAGACCTTTAATATCATTGAGTCAAACCACTGCCCTCACCTTGCCAAGCCCATCACTAACTCATGGCCTTCAGCACCTCAGCTACATGGCTTTGCAATATCTCCAGGGATGGAGACTCCCTCACCTCCCTGGGCAGCCTGGGACAGGGGCTGACAACACCCTCAGGGAAAAAGTTCTTCTTAATGTCCAATCTAAACCTTCCCTGCCACAACTTGAGGTTGTTTCCTCTTGTCCTATCCCTTGTTACTTGGGAGGAGGGACTGACCTCCATCTCCCTACAATCTCCTTTCAGGAAGTTAGAAAGTGATCGTGTCTCTGTGTCTCTCCTGAGCCTCCTCTTCTCCAGACTAAACATCCTCAGTTCCCTCAGCTGCTCCTCAGATTTTTCTCTAGCTCCTAGGACTCCTCAGCCATAGGGAGTCATAGATCAAAGCAGCTGGAGTTGTTGCTGAAAGCTTCCAAACCAGTTTAATGAGTTTTATGCCTCAGTAATGTTGCTATGACTGAGGAATGGAAGCCTTTCTTCAGTGGGTATCCACTGGAAAACAATCTGCATCTCGACTAACTCAGGGCATATCTTGCTGTGCCTGACTTGTGGTGATCATCTGAGAAAACTGGTTGCTAAAAGTCAATATTAGGAAAATCTTCTGGATGTAAAAAGGGATGAAATAGTCACACTTTTTAGACACCTTGCCTAGCTCCCAAGCTACTAAATTCTCATTAACTATGGCCAATGGGCAGTTTCCTGCAATGTTATGCTACTGTGCTGTGTGTCCAAAGTATCAAGTGCAAACTATGACCCATACCTTAGAGGACTGTCCCTAAACTGTTTGAGTAAGCTGAATTAATTGCTGTGAGTACCCTGATTTTGCTTAGATAGAAGTGATAAAACCAACTAAAATAATATTGAACGTTATTACTCTTACTTTGCATTCAAATTCTTAAATGGAATTGAATGAATTGAAAGCTCCTTCTGTCAAATGAAATATTAAACGTACATGTTACTGTCACTGCCTATAAATTCGCTGTTAAATCAACCAGCACTTGCATTTGCAGTAGAAGCAAAGAACATCAGTTAGCAATTTACAACAATATACAATCTCTTCTGACTTTCCTATTTATCTTCTGCTCACAACTGACAAATCTAAAATAGGCTCTCAGATAAAATCCCATTTGAACACTGTAGGCAGAAAAGGGAAGCAGTAGTATACACTCATTTACCAAATACTTCCAGAATTGCAAAACGAAGGAACAGTGGCCAAAGGCAGATTAAATGTCAATATACACATTAAAATAGGGATGCTAAATTTGTGTAGCTTTCCATGGTTCTGCAAATCTCACTGACTCATGGCTGACCAGCAATATATGTGTTCTATTTATTTTCTACATAGTACTGAACATATATACTATGCACAATATGTGCATCATATACACATTCTGGCAAAGCAAATAGGTTTTAAGATTATTTTAGATAGTATTATGCTTCTGTTCATTCTGGTAATTTCAACTCTGCTTCAGTTTCCCAATCTACAAGGAAGGTTAAATAACATTTAATCTCCTTCATAAAATACTTCGGAGAAACACAACCAAGGAAAACCATTACAGAAATGTATTCCTCATGACCACTCCTCCTGTAAGACTTGTGAATGACAGCTAAAGGCTCAACAGTCAATCATGGATGATGGGCTACACAGGGAAGCTGTGTATGTTCTGCAGAAGATGTTTCCCAAATAGCACTAGCAAAAGTACAAGCTCTATTACCTATCAAGCTTAAAAAGACCTTTTGCAGTTTAACAGGTAAACTAAAAGGCTGGGAGGTAGGAAGGTATTCAGAGCACCAGTTAAACTTAATGCACTGAGCTCCTGTACAACCCCTTCTCACACTACCAATGCTCCAGCTCTTCACAGTGCACACAACACTCATGCGCTTTCACTTTAGCCAGATGCCTTTGGGAACCTGCTGAAGCTTTGAGTGTCAAGGAGGGCAATGGTGAGTCTCACAAGAATGATTCCAATTCAGGAGCTACAAATACAGATGCATGCAAGACGAAGCAACGTGCCCCAGAAAGCCAGCATGAACCATACCTGTGTTGAGTACACATACAGCTTTAACCCTATGATAAGTGTACTTCAGAAGACCAGGACTGTATTTTCTGAGTCCTTTCCCTCACCCCCCACTTCCCACAGGACTTGCTTTTATTCTCTGAGTGCTTGTAGAGTTTTAGTCTGATTAAACAAACCTTTTCCTCTTTGGTGAACGTGAGAGCTTAACATTTCCTATTACTCATGCCTTCAGTTCTGTCCTTCTTTCCAGAACAACAGTGAACAAGAGCCAGCGAGAACAATAACAAGAATCCCGCTAGGAGAGCTCACATGCCAGTGAGTCTGGTAGAGGAAGAACTAATTACCAACAGACATTTGTTGCTGGCCAAAGGACACAATTAAGTGCATATTTGCTGTGTTACATTTGCACAGCTGCACTCACTCTCCATTCAAAGATATCTTAGCAGTCACCTGACAAATGGCTATTAAACATATAGAAAGCTTTACTTTTCTAATGCTACTTAAATAGCACAAAAACTGCTGTGTTGTTTTAAGAGAACATTTAAAAGCACCCTCCCTCCTTTTTTCTTGTTTTTTTTTTTAAGGAACAGGTATAATGTGCTCATTTGATGGACAAACCTAATCAATTATTTAGTTCTACCAAGACTCTGAGGAGATTGACCTGATTACTCTCTTCAGGACTAAGGAGCAGCACAAAGAATAACTCAGACTCTTTTTGCAAACCCCTTAAGGAATGTCGTGAATTGTAAAACAGGAACTGTGGCAGTAGTCTACCATTTTCCAGTGAAGCTTTATTTTAATTACTTGTAGAGGTCACAGAACCTTCAGCCCTGTTTGATGTTTGGTATAACATCAAATTCCATTGTTTCCTTCTCTGCAGGCTTCTGTGATCTTGCAGGTGGCTGGAACAGCACAAATACTACGAAGATCAAAATTTGTCTCTAATAACATCCTGACCCAAACTGTCCACTCATTTTTTCCCAAGCTTTTATCTGTTTAGCAAGTTACCATAAATATCTGTGCTCAGAGACAAAAATAAAAGGGCAGCTCCTTTGCTTCCAAAGAACTTCAGTATGTACCATGTTTTTTTCTGTTATAACCAAAGAAAGGACAGTGTACTACAATTTAAATGTTGCAAAAAATTCTAGCCTGGTTCATCCTTGTTTGATACAAATCCTTAAAACCAGGGCCTTCTAAAGCTGTTTTAAACATAGGTTAAAACACCTCAATGCAAACAGCTCTCTCTGCCTCTGTTCAACCTGAGACAGGCAAGAGCAGTGGGAAGCAGAGCTCACTCTGGCAGTTCCCAGGCTGATGGGGCTGCAAGACACAAGACCAAGGGAAAGCAGGAAATGGAGCGTGAGGACATGACTGTAAATGTAAATGACAACATGTATGCAAGAGACATGGATGACCCTCAGAGCCTTCCATTGATTGCTGTGCTGCCTTGGGTAAGCCAAAACTGCAGCTGTCCTGCTGCTATGAACACTTCCACTGTTAATTCATGCCCAGTTTTTGGTTTTTGTACAAAAATACTTCCCAGCATTCCAACAGAGACTGACAATGTCATGCCAGTATATTCCTTAATAGATTGACTGTAACAAACTTTGGAACTTATTAGTGCTAATTCTGTCAGCATACAATATTTTTATACCTATTAGCTGCTGCTAACATCAATGCAATTATTAGCTGCTTGGAATGCACTTTTTTCCTTACAGCAAAGAAGTGAGTAACAATTCAGGTTAAATCCCCAGTTGTGCAACTGTACTTCTGGCAAGAAGAAACAATCCTCATGTCAGCTGAATATCAACTGGACTTATATTAGTAAGATCCTAGCAGTTATGTGTGACTGCACTGTCAGCTCAGAGTTCTCACTTCCCTGAAACATTCAACATTGAGCAAGCTGCCCGCACAGGTGAAATGCTTAACTGCCATCTATGGTCTTCATGGGGCAAATCCCTTCATTGCTACACACAAGATCAAAGTTAAGAATTTACATTATGTACACAGTTAACAGCAGTACAAAGAAGGTAATTGCATGCAACTAAGAAATGTACCCACAGTAGCCCAAAGTGGCTGGTTAGAACACGGTGGGTGGTACAGAGGAACAAAGCAATAGCAAATACAGCTTTATTGCTGGGATTTCAACATCTCTGTTAGGATCCTGGGTTACATTTATGCACACAGAAACTTAATCCTGGTGACTGAACATGTAGCTAATCAGAAGCAATCCAGAGGAAATAAATGTACTAGATTTTATGAAGTTCCATTCTAATCTAATTACATTGTAAGTCTAGGAATTCACTGCCTTCATTACCCTTATTTTAGGTCCACGTGATAGCAAAATCCAGCATCCACCATTTAACTTTCTTTTAAACCATGTTTACTGCACAGATTAATTTAAATAAAAAATGTAAAACTTTTCAACAGCAAGTATTTGGTAAGGCCTGAGAGAAATCCCTCCTCTACTTCTTAATAATGCTGGAACTAGTCCAGTTCATAAGTACAAATGTAGACTTTCTACGCCCTCTGTAATATTTAGGCTTCCCAAACATCAGAGAACCTATTTTTCCTTTATCTTGTATACATTTTGCCCAGCATGGATTTTGACATGAAAAGGTACTTCGCCTGAAGGACCTGATTGCAGCCACATTCACATGGCTGGATTAGTTTGGAATCAGAATCACTCAGCAAAGCTGCTTTACAGTAACTTCCTCATAGTGCCAAGGGCCTTTTCAAACAGCCTAATACTGGCATAACTGTAACTTTGTCTCAACCAGCCAGCAAAACACCTTTACTGACTACTGAGAGTGTTGTGTAAGAATGTTGTATAGCTCTGAGATGTACAGTTGAGTGGACAGTCTACCTGCAGCAAAGTGAGAAAGCCATTCCAGCCACAGCTTCTAATCTGCTGAAAGCAAAGTAAAGCTCTAAGCTTGGTTTGCTGCTGTTTGCTATATGGCACCAGTCAGGAATTGCATTGAGCTGCTGTGAATAGATTATGTGCCAGACACATACAATGTGCAATCATGCATAACAACAGGAGTCTCCCACTTTCCAAGTCATCTTCACATTTTCTTTCATTAGATGATAACAGGACCACTGAGATAATCAGGAACATGTGAGTTCAGGATTGAAATACAAACACGTTTTTGCTTTTAATTCTCTGCATGGAGTGACTGTTAGTCCTTTGACCTGTCCCTCTGAATTTCTAATAATACAGCTTGATGTATATACACTAGCAGATCATGTTAACTGAAGTTAACTGAAGGTCCTTCTGGCTCGAAGGACCACCTGGGATGCATCAAGAAGAGTGTGGCCAGCAGGTCAAGGGAGGTTCTTCTCCCTCTCTGCTCTGCCCTGGTGAGGCCTCATCTGGAGTCCTGTGTCCAGTTCTGGGCTCCTCAGCTCAAGAGGGACAGGGAAAGAGCCCAGCGCAGGGCCACCAAGATGATCAGGGGACTGGAACATGTTTCATACAAGGAAAGGCTGCAGAAACTGGGGCTGTTTAGTCTGGAGAAGAGGAGACTGAGGGGAGACCTTATTAACATTTATAAATATCTAAAGGGTGGGTGTCAGGAGGTTGGGACATCCCTCTTTTCTATAGTAGATAGCAACACGACAAGGGGTAATGGGATGAAGCTGGAACACAAAAAGTTCCACTTAAACATAAGAAAAAACTCTTTCACTGTGAGGTGAGGGAGCCCTGGCACAGGCTGCCCAGAGGGGTTGTGGAGGCTCCTTCCTTGGAGGGCTTCAAGACCCACCTGGACATGTTCCTATGCGACCTGATCTGGGTGACCCTGCTTCTGCAGGGGGGTTGGACTAGATGATCTCTAAAGGTCCCTTCCAACCCTACCATTCTATGATTTAAGTTGTGTTTGCAGTGCTGCAACAAGATCTCCAAATAAACAGGAGGTATCTTGCAAGACTGAGCTATTACTAGTTTATTTAATTGGAAACAACTTTCTCATTTGGTAGAACTAGAGATGACTTCAGTCTCCTGAAATTTGTCAAGAAAAGTCAGTAATAAACCTCCTTTATATGTTAAAAAAAACCCCTACCAAATAATTATTTTATGAATCATAAAGTCTTGCACTTGACAGCAGGTAATAAATACTAGAGCTCATCCTAACACAAAAAGGTTTTTTGAAATTTCAAAACTTATCAGTTTTCTCATTTCTGAGAGATCTAATCCAGACAGACAGACTGAAGAGCACTATTATATATGCATATTTATATATATGTATATGTGCATGTGGAATTTCAAAGGAGCATCCATATTCTTGGATGTTAAAGTAACTATAAAAGAATAAACCTAGGAATTTGAAGACATACTACTGAATGTCTCACATTCTGTATTCTAAAATACAAACAAAAATATCATGGCCCATATGCTTGATGCACAGAAAAATCATAGGAACTGAGATACTGTTCACAGCACACTGCCTCCTCCCCCAAGAAGAAGTCATTAAGTTAGAAAGAAAGATGACCAGATAATGGATAAGAAAAGTAAAGTTACCAAACACATAACTGGACAATATATTTAGACAGTAAGAGTCTGATTAAAGCATGATGGGGAAAAAAACCAGCCACAGATTAGGCAAAGATCCCTTGTGAAACGCAGATGAAAAATGATGAGAGTTGGCATAGAAAAGGAGGTGACACAGTATTCAGAAGGTGTATCTTTCATCTGGTCTGTATTTGGCAATGCCAAAAGACATATTTTTCCTGTTTGATACTGTTTATTGAGCAAGATTTTTTTGAATAGTGTTTGCCATGAGTCAACACTTACAAATTAGGAGACTTGAATAATTTGTACTCAAGAGTCTGAAGAAAACTGTAGCTGGGCAGTTCTCTGACAGATGGATGTGTTAGCAGGGGAGGCTCTGCTGAGCAAGATACCTCAGAGATTACTTCCTTCTACCCACAGCATGAGGTACCTCTACTACCGGCCAAGACAAGGATATAAAACCTTTCCTGGTAAATCTGCTGATGACTCAAAGACAATGTTTGTTTAAGCTATCTAAACCCAGCAATAGTAATGTAACGTAATATGCCTGCAGATCAAGAAACCAAGGCCCTGTGAGGTAGAGGACCATATTGTGGACAACAGCAGCTGAGAGAAGCAGTTTGAGAACATCATTAATAATCTCCCAGAAAATGCTCCAAGAGTACCTTTCCAAGGGCTGTTTTTTTTCTGAGCCTTTAATGCATACCAAGAATATAAAGGAAACGCAAAGTCTGATGGACTTGATACTGCAGTGTCACCACTGTAACCCTAATGAGTGCTTACATGTGGATCTACAGAACAGACCTCAGTGGAGAATCATCAAAACAATGTGACTCTTCAGCTGTGAATCCTGAGGACTTGGAGTCAAACCATTATTCAGAGAGAGGCTTCAGAGATGACTAGATCACAATAGAGCAGTGATTAAAAGCAAAGAAAGAAGACAGTGGCAGGAAAGAGCATGAGCTTTTCAACCCCATTGAAAAAAGTGTGACAACACCAAAAGCCCAAGTCAGACAAATTTAACCTCAAAATAAGGTGAAGTTTCTAAAAAGTAAAGGTAATTTAAGCAGCAATAGGGAAAGTTTTTGGCCTCACAATTGCTCTGTGGTTTCCATGAGAAGGCAGGATAATTTCCCAAAGGATAAGCTTCATTTGGTTTCTAGGGAAAGGCTCTATGATTTTGAAGAGAGAAGGTCAAGCAAGATGATTTTAGTTTTTTGTCTGACCTTAAAATCCATTCCCATGGGTTTTACATAGAGAGAAGCTTTTACATCAGGCTGCTCCTAGGGAGCACAGGCCTGGACCCAACCAGCAGAACAGAGTCAGAGTCTAAGGTTATACAGGAAAAAAATTCCAATGGAGTTAAATCTATTCTATTTGTTCCTTTGGCTAAGGAACAAAATTCTTGATATTGCAAGGGCTTTGCTGCTAGAAGGGAGCATTTCTTTATGTGAGTTCTGGTTCAGAGAGATAGTTCAAGTGCAATGTCAGGAGAAGTTCTGGGGTTGGCTGAGCTGCATCAGCACCAGGTTTGCTACTGATCCCGAGAGTCCAGCACTGCGACAGGGCTCTGCAGTATGGGGAAGCCTGAGAAAAAAAGTCAGTGTAGCAGTAAGTAAAACTCATATTAACCTACTCAGTGAGCAAGTGCAGAACACTTTCTAACTGATGAAGCAAGAGAGAGCTTGGGAGATTTAAGCAACTCACCTTGGATCAAAATGAATGCCTTCAGCAGAGGCAACTCAAATTCTCAGACTGCCAGCCTTGACAAATCTCTGTGTAGCACACCACTAGATCCAAATAACTGGGGCTGATTTTCTTGTTTATCTAAAGCAAAACTATCTGTCCAGTTTTCTGTCAGAAGGCTGTTTCAGGAACTGCGCAACCATTGGTGTGTGATTTAGCCAAGCCTGGTCTCCATTCTGCTGTCTGCATTCAGTTTGGAGGGAGTGTCCCAAGAACAACAGAGAAATAGAATTTTGTTGTGAAGGCCAAAGGAGGGGGAAAGAAACTAAGCATGAGGTCAGACATAGTACATCCACAGAAAATAACCATAGAACATAAAACAAAGGTAGTCTATAAAACAACAAAGTAGACAGGAAACACTCAGCTTATACTAATTTGTACCTGATCAATTCACAGATTGTTCTAATGGGAAAATCCCTTGGGGCATCCCTTTTTTCTATGGTATCTAGCAACAGGACAAGGGGTAATGGGATGAAGCTGGAACACAAAAAGTTCCATTTAAACATAAGAAAAAACTATTTCACTGTGAGGGTGAGGGAGCCCTGGCACAGGCTGCCCAGGGAGGGTGTGGAGTCTCCTTCCTTGGAGGTCTTCAAGACTGACCTGGACACATTCCTATGCAACCTGACCTAGGTTGACCTGCTTCTGCAGGGGAGTTGGACTAGATGATCTCTAAAGGTCCCTTCCAGCCCCTACCATTCCATGATTCTGTGAAAACACATTTGAAGTGAATTGAGCACGGACTATTTTTTCTTTTAGTCACTAGAGCCTGCTCTTGTAGGAAACTAATCCTAAAAGTCACTGTCATTCCAAGTATTCTGATTCAATAAGGCAGCAAAAACTCGAAGGAGTAGCTTTTGTCCTTGATTAACTACAATGCTACCTGCTACCTTTGGAAATTTCTTCCTGCAAGGGGACACAAGGAACAGATGGCAGTCTAAGGAAGGGGTAGATTTTAAATTACAGGTGCATCTCCTGCTGTGTGCTATTTTTTCTCCTTTTTACAAAGGCTTGTAATAAATGTCATACATCCCAGATATTGATGCAAAGAACTATTAGACCTATATGGTCTTGTAATGTGGCATGGGTATGTAAATATAATCTACCCATTCTGTGCTCCGAGTCGTCATTCCAAACATTTAATCATCCAAAAAATGCTCGTGTATAACATTTATTCATCCGTAAAGCACCTGCTCAGTAAAGACTGTGGACTTCAAAGTCCACAGAGATTCCAGACATTTCTTATGTTGTTTTTTTGTTTTTCTTGCCTTTTTTTTTTCCTCTCCAGGAAAGCACCCTGACAAAGCAGACAAAAGAGAGAGGGACTGAGTCCTCACAGAGTGAACACTGAGCACAATACCCGGATGGAGCCTATTACAAACAGGTGACAGCCTCAGACTTGCCCCAACAGGCACTGCTCAAGTTTCAAACGTGTTATTGCTGCATTCTTCCCAACAATTACTTTTTACAGGGGACAGGTCTAAGTCCTATCCTGCTCTTCTAGAAGACAAGTAGCAAATTTTCCACTGATAGGAGGACTTAGAACAGGGCTTACAAATGAAAGATTACAATCTTGCAAAAATTATTTCACTGATTCTTCCATTTTTCAATGTGACCTCAGCGAGGAGAAACAAAAGCTAACTAGCTGAAATAATTCTGTATGGCTACAGAGTGCATCCTCATATTTCCCTATCACTACATCCCCATCAACAGTGAGACTGCAGCACTGGAGGAAGTTTTGTTTTCACTCTAAGTACTTTGTTGCAGGGGCCGCTATTAATTTTCTCTCTCTCTTGTGGGTGATTGTTGCAGGTAACACTAACACAATACAAAGGTTTAAAAGCTGAACTAAAGAAGCAATAGGAGCTGCAAAATACAAAGACAGTATTATGTTTTTCCTAAAGTAGATTGTTCCAAGAGGAGAACATGTTCTGCAGCAACAATCATGCAATTGAACTCTTAATACAGCTATGTAATATAAAAAATAAAGTCATCCAGGTGAGTTATTTCTGTACTAAAAACTGCTCTATGTTTTGTGCACCTTTAAGACATGAAAAAGTTACTTGTCTTAGGTTTGTGTGTTATTGGAATACATGCAATGGCTATATAGCTCAAAGGCTGCTGTTGGTGGCAAGAAACTATATACTAATATATATACCTCTACTGAAATGTCATTTTAAAGTATTTTGACCAGCCTGCTGAAGTTTCTCAGTAATAGTGCAAAAAACACAATAGAGACTATTTAATTAAATCAAAAAGGTAGAACGTAAAGATACTGTGCTAGGAAATACAGATACTAATCAGCAACATCATACTCACAAAAGCAATTTATACAGATAAGGCATATTTTTACAAGCACCTGCAGGATTCAATAATCCCTTTGTGGCAATAAGGAAGCTTTAATCGGTTATTGTTTCAAA
This sequence comes from Colius striatus, assembly GCF_028858725.1. Taxonomy (NCBI): domain Eukaryota; kingdom Metazoa; phylum Chordata; class Aves; order Coliiformes; family Coliidae; genus Colius; species Colius striatus. The sequence continues at coordinate 30,753,967 of NC_084766.1, forward strand.
TCATTTGTTACAACTTGCTCTTCTTATTCATCATCCTTACATCCTCTTAACATTACTCCCCTTCTTATTGACGTTCAAATTGACTGAAAGATGCTTTCCAAATCATTGTTGAGAAGTTAATGCCTTGTGATTATGCTGCCATAGCAACTGAAGTTCTGTTAGGGCTCTGTCAACTTCAGATGCTCTTTTGTCATCCTTTGTGTGTCAAGTCTTTCCCAACTACAGATATTCCTCTTGCCAAATTCAGTCTTCTAAGATGGGAGTGGGGGGGAATAACAAAAAATTGTGTTAGATGGATTTTTACATGAAGCAATTTATGCTATTTTTATAGTACAATTATTCCAGATATTTGACCCTGTGCATAGTGTGGTGTCCTAGGCAATTACATCTAGTGTGTTTTTCATCAGGGAGAGGCAGTCTAAATGAAGTTCAATCTATGCTGAGACTCAGCTACATAGACAAACTGTCTGAACCATTTACCTATATCCTGAGTTATTATTAAGCTTTTCATTTCCTCATTTTTAAGCAAACAAACCCCACAGGAGAGGAAAAAAACCCTGGCGTTCTACATTAACTGAGAAAACACGTTTCTCAGCAAAAGGCAGGGAAACTGGAAACAAGTGCTGGCTTTATTTCTATACAACAGATCTCCAGAAGTGATCAAAAGAGCTGACAAACTATATTAAGAATTATTTGAGATAATGAATTGCATTGTTCCTCCACACATAGCAATCAGTTGCAATCAGAAACAGCCCAAGCTCTGTGCCATTCTCCTCTCTTCCTGGCAGCTTAAAAACATGTTAGCTGCATTCTCTTTATCTAAACTACAACATTACACATAGCCTTTTCAGAAAATCTTTCTGGTGTGAAGGAATGAAAGTACAAGTACTCTATACTCATACCACTGGCAAGATATTCAGTCATACCACAAAGTTACACCCTCCCTCTCCCCCCTCAAGAAAAAGCCATGACCCCTTCCAGTTCAGATCTAGTTTCACAGGAAGGTGTTTACCTTTGGATAATAATTCTTCAGTCTAAGTCCATTCCCTCCTCAGCCCAGCGGCAGCCTCCCTCCACCTCTGTTCCAACTGAGAGCAGCACCAGCAGCGATGTGCAGAGCAAAGTGCCGGCAGCTGCACCCAGCTCGGAGCCTCACTCCTCTGCTCGCACTCACGCGCTCCTCTGCACACACCCACCAAAACAAGCAAATCATCCTCCCTGCACATTAAACCCACTCCAGCAGAAACTCGGCCAACCCATTCTGAAAAAGGAAAAGGGGGAAGAATATTGGCCCAGGCAGGGGCAGGGCTATTTCTCATCATTTGTGTGCCACTATTTGATGTTGATACAACTCAGAACATTTTCCCCTTGGGCAGAGGTGTCTGCTGAGTATGAAATTAGCATTCCCTTTCTCTGAAAGTTATTATATATTACATCCATGGCTTCTGAAGAATTTATCCATCCCCCTGGTTGTCAGTCTGGTTTTTACAGAAACACAGTGAGATGGCATTCTAGTCCAATTCAGATTAATGCAGGCAGGGTGCAGGGCCACTTTTCACATTGGTAAATGTATCTATTTACTCTTTTTGCACACTTTAGGTGAGATCAGACACTCTATGAACATTAGATGAATTTATAGTGGGCCTTGTGCACTAACCCTATCTGATCTCTCAGCAGGTATTTTCCATAACGAGTGAAGTCCTGTGGTCTGCAGTATATACCCGTCAAACTAAGAGGACAAACAATCAGAGCATGTGCTTCTGCTTTTTCTTACCATTTACCTGGGACATTCAGATAACATGTTTGTCTTTTCTCATTTGTTGTAATGGCAGTAAAAAACCACTGCTTCTTCTCACTTGCTGTGTAGCCTTCTGCCCTGTATTTTTATGGTGTGTAAAGATGATAATAGTGCCTCAGAGATAACAGTCGAGAGCAAAGCCTCTCCAAAGTTTGTAAGACACCCAAATCAGTAGACACCTAGTGCAATGAAAGCAGAATGGCAATACATTCTTCAGGGATATTGTTTTACCAGGACTTCAACATTCTACCAAAGCCAAATCTGTTTGGATTCATCAGTGTTTAGTTCATCAATTCCTTCATTTATAGCACTGTTTAAATTTTTTCCTCCCCTCAACCTGATTACCAGTACCAGTTGCATCATGAAAATCCAGTAAATGATGCATGTTGTTATCCTTCCTGCAAAACTCCTATGAAAACAGCCTGGTTAAATATTTTGCTCAGCAGAAGACTATATGTTAGCCTTTTATATAACATTTCTGAATGGAATTGAAATAATAATTACTGAAACATCTAAGTTTCCAAGTTTCCCTGAATTCAACCATCTGGAGCATCTGACTGCTAATACTCACATGAGCAAAGTTGGTTGCATGGGTTAGTAATGGCAAAAAGCACATCCTTGAACAGGCACTGACTGAATAAATCATTTCATAGAATCATAAAATCATAGAATGGTAGGAGTTGGAAGGGACCTTCAGAGATCATCTAGTCCAACCCCCCTGCAGAAGCAGGGTCACCTAGATCAGGTCGCATAGGAACATGTCCCAGCAGGTCTTGAAGACCTCCAAGGAAAGAGACTCCACAACCCCTCTGGGCAGCTTGTGCCAGGGCTCCTTCACCTCACAGTGAAATAGTTTTTTCTTATGTTTAAGTGGAACTTTTTGTGTTCCAGCTTCATCCCATTGCCCCTTGTCTTGTTACTATCTACTATAGAAAAGAGCGATGTCGCAACCTCCTGACACCCACCCTTTGGATATTTATAAATGTTAATAAGATCTCCCCTCCATCTCCTCTTCTCCAGACTAAACTGTTTGTTTGGGAACCAGTAATGTTGTTCTGTCATTTATTTGTTATTTATTTATTTAAAGTAGATTCATGTAAAGAGTCAGCTTCTCTGGATCCCTTACAGCACAGGTTTGTAAATCTTTTTCTGAAAACAATACTTGAAGAAACTTACAGGCACTTCTGGCTCACATGCTTTGTTTCTTAAATATGGATGCAGTGTCCTTACACACTCACAGCAACTTTCACTCTTTGTTTTGCTTTTCCCTCCATAATTATTGTTATTTATTTCTAACTTCTGAACTCAAGGTGTCTCAGAATTGACATCTTTCAGAGTTAGTTGCAGCACAGAGAGCCTGGCACGTTAGAGTATCTACAAGTACTAAACCTCTTTCACATTCAACACCACATCTTGAGATACTACTCCTCTTAAAAATCATGGGAACTCATCAGAAATTACAATACCAAACCTGCCTTAGAACTTGACCTTGCAGGCTGAAGTCAGAGGAGCCTTCTGGGGCCCTGGCATTTCTTTTCAGGTCCATCTGTTGAAATGGCGTTATGCCACTGCTTACAAGGTGGGGTGCAAGTTTCAACAGTGCACAGGAAACAAACACAGGGCAGGCAGCAGCCCATCAGAACAGAAACTCGAGCTATGCACAGCCAGGAGAAATCACACAATGGCTACAGAATATTAGCAAGTACTACTATAAAAAGAAATGAGTGGAGTAGCAACGAGAATGAAGGATTTGACAGCAGATACATACATCTCTAGATCATGAGATCAAACCCTGCTCCTATCAGTAACAGTCAAAACCAGTGAAAATGGTTAAGATCTGAATTTTCTTTTCAGGCTTTCTGTAGGATTTCATGCAAAATATTCACCTGTTTCTGCCCCAATGAAGAATATTACATAGAATTTCTGTAAAACACTTTAGACATATAAAGTTGAAATACATGGATATAGGTACCATTCTCTGAAGTCAATAGAAAGCTTCTCATGGATTTAACAGATTTTGAATTAAGCCCTGGAGGAATGGTTATATTCTGTATGACAACCACATTAGGCAAAAAATATTTAGGCTAGCATCTTTCAAATAGTTAAATATGTGTGGAAGTTTACTTAGATTTGTGGAGTTACACATGTCCACACAGAAATTTGCAGGATTGGGATCAGATTGGCATTTCAATAGGCAAGCCCTGAAGCTACGAAAGCAATAGCTTAGTGAAAGTCTATAGGAAAATCCTCACTCTCACTATGCCATTATTGCCTGCCAAAAGTGTTCTTTCCCCAGAGTTAACAGGAAACGAATGTTTTTGTTCATAAATACAGATTCCTTTCTGCTGCAGAAATGCAAAGGAAGGACGTTGATCTTTGTTACCTTGACAAGACTTCCTGAAATACTCAAGCATTAAATTATACTGTATGTTTAAGAAAGTTGCACTATTTCATACTGGATTCTCACATTTATTGTGTTGGCAGACACTCATCAGGAAGTCATGTGCCAAGTAATACATGAGAAATATCTGCGCTGACTTAAATGCACGTGGTATTTCTCTTCCATATTTTCATGGCTACTGATCTATGGCCTAGGTTGAACTAGATGATCTCTAAAGGTCCCTTCTAACCTTACCATTCTATGATTCTATGATTAACTGAGCAGAGGGATCATCTCTACAGAATGGCTGGACAGAGTCCATCCTCTCAAGGCCTCAATCTCAAGGTCTGAACTCAAACCTTGGCCTTTCTGACAGACTTTGCTGAGGGTGCCTATCAGGGGAACAGCATAGCTGCTTCTCAGATGAAGACTTTTAGATCCACACCTAAGAGGCTCTCTTGTTGTCTAACTCTTGTAGAAGAGTGAAAGTCTGATTTGTCAGACTTTTAGCCTGGAGAAAAGAAGGCTCAGGGGAGGCCTTATTGCTCTCTACAGCTACCTGAAAGGAAGTTGTAATGAGGTGGGGGTAAGTCTGTTTTCCCTAGTAATGAGCCACAGAGCAAGAGGAAACGGCCTCAAGTTCTGTCAGGGGAGGTTCAGGCTGGATATGAGGAGGAATATTTCCTGCAAGGGTTGTCAGGCATTGGAATGGGCTGCTCAGAGAGGTGCTGGAGTCACCATCCCTGGAGGGGTTTCAGAGACAGGTGGATGTTGCACTTGGGGAAATAGTCTAGAGGTTGATAGGGCTGGAACAGAGGCTGGACTTGATCTTAAAGGTCTCTTCCTGCTGAAAGGATTCTATGATTCTGAGCAATCCTGAACAACAAACACGAGCAGGAGCTGAAAGCCTGCAATGTTTCAAAATATCTCAACTAAAAAAATAAAATCTTACTGAAAAAAATAGATACCTCCAGCCTCTGTCAACCCAAAGCTAAACTTCAGGTGGCCATTTCCCTTCAGGTTTTCAATTTTTCTATTGACTGCCACAGATGTAATAAGAATAAGCAGAAACTAAAGCAGGACTACAATGGCATGCTGCATATTGCTTCTGATCCATTAGAGGGAAGTGTTTGTATACAATGTGCTACATACGTCCCTCCAATCTCTTCTGATCATTTCTTTGGATGAAGTTGATGAAATTACACACTCTGCTCCTAACATGACACATTATTTTACCAACAAACAAAATTAGAGATGCTTATCAGTGAATTTACTACTCCCATGTTTAATAACAAAGTCAAAATACAAAGTGTTTTCCATGTTTTCTATGATTAGATGGAACTTGGTCTGGGCAGTGATGCCATAACCCCTACTACTACTAGACAGTTTGTATAATTGTGCTACTTCACACCAAGAATGTGGTTTCCTTCCTGAGAGAAGTAGCAGGACAAGAGGCAACCCACATAATAGAAATCATCAAAGACACCCAAATTTCCCACAGTGATAATATCCTTCTGCAAGAATCTCGAGCTTCACTGAAAATGAAAACTTCAGGTGTACTGAGAGCTTGTGGGTGATTTATTGCACAGAATAAGGAGACTGTTAATTTTCCTACCTCAAATAGGCCTGCAGCCCTCCCTGAACTGTGGCAGCCCTGAACATCTATTTTCCATAGTCCTGTGGCTAACTCCGATCTCTCCCTTTCGTTATTACCAGAGGACATGTGTCATGCTCTGTCCCCATCCTTTAAACTACCTTTTTTGCCCAAAGAGGACACATGCTGACACATGATTTTCTCATCCTAAGTTATAATTTATTAGCTCCTTTAGTCTAGTTTAGAGGCATTAGTACTGCTGCTTTGGAACTGTGCATCTCAGTGTGAAATGTTTCTAGGATGAGCCGAGAAAGTAGCCCAGGGTTCTGATAAATTGCTCTGACTAGTGAATGTCAGCTGCTCACCTGTATCTTCCAACATTTTCAAACACAACAATCACAGAAAGTGCTTGAATGCCTCTCCTGCATCTGCATTTCCAGGTGATACTTGGAGAACTCTATTCATGGTCTGTCCAAGCTGCTAATACATTCTGTAATGTCTGAACAGCCTCCCTGACTACACAGTACTAATTTATTTAGTGAAAGTTTTTAAGGACTTGTCCAATCTGCACGTTTCAGACAGCAGCCAGCCTTCAAATGTCATTTGAAAGATCAGGAAAAATCAGGAAAGTAGGCTTTAGAGTTTGGTCTAAGTCACATATTGAAAACTACTACTGCCCTCTACTGTGTTATTATGGGTTGTGCCTCTGATAATCAATGAGAGCCACATACGTTCAAGCAAAATTACAAGTCTTAATCAGAACTCAGCATGCTTAGTATTTCCATGTATGGATAAGATACCTCAAAGGGTCTATTTCTAGTTTGTCAGTATATCCCTGTTCTGCAGGGGCTAGGTCCAATGGAAAAAATCTTTCTCTTTTCACCTAATTTTGATTCTTAGAAAAGGTGGATCCTTGCAAGAGATGGGACATGTTTCATCACTTCAGCAAGATGTTGTCTCATCTACTGATAACAAATAGCCATCAGAAGAGTATAAACTATGGAGTGAGAAACCAGTCTTGGGAACACAGTGACTGTATCGAGGTTCTTACTGGGACACAGAATCTCTGATAATCTGAACTTTAGTTAAGATTACAATGGACAGCTAAATCCTAGCTCAATTGAACAAATCTTTTCTTAGTCTCAGCTTACTTAGTTCTGAAAGGACACAGCTCATGGTCCTCTGAAAAAGCTAGGTTTCCTTCTCACTGATGGTAGGGAGAGTAACATGAGTGCACCCTTGCTATAGTTACATCCACTACACAAAAAGCTTCAAATAGGAAAAGCTTATTTTCTTCCCAGCTTCCCATAGACCCCAATAACCTTCTCTTCTGTCATTGTCATCTCTGTGCCTCTGACTAGGTTGCACTGCGTGAAGGTTAGGGTACCCATCACATGCATCTGAAATAATTTCAGGATTATTTTGTGCTTCCCAGTGTCACAAATCCAATTACTTCTCTCCTGCAGTGCTTCCTGTACTGGAATGTAACTATTGTGTCACCAAAGCATAGCACTAAACTGAAAAACTCATTAGTAGATGTGACTAGATAAGCAGATGGTAGCAGACCACTAGATTAAAGCCAGAGACACAGCCTTCCTACTCATGGGAAAACTCAGACTCTTCTCACTAATTATCTATGTGGGTCTCTAAAGGAATTAGATATATGCTGCAAAGGAGATAGATGAAGAGGCTGGCTAATTAAAGAGTTGTACTGCCTTCCTGCAGACACAGTGACAAATGCACTGGGTGTCCACATGTATGTCAAGTCCCTCGTGTGGTTGATAACATCCTGGCTCATATTCTGAATACTAAACCAGAGAAACCTCCAGAACTAAAACCACAAGCTGTTGCCACTTTGCACTGAAACATCTTATATGAGGGCTGACACAGTCTCACATCTGTAGTAGATGGGGCATAGAGAACCTGTAATATACATTCACTAGCAAATCCCAGTGTTTTTATTTCTGTAACACTTTCAGGTTTATTTATTTTCTGTTACTAATTGTAAAACATACAGCACACTCTTCTTTTTTTTTTTAGTTCACAAAACTCAGCCATAACTGGTGTCCTTTGTGGTTCCTCATTTCTTCCACAAACTTTAGTCTGTAAAGGCTTATTTTTCAGGAAAAGTGGACTATTAAAGCTGGTGTCAAGTCAAGGAGCCCAGCTCCAGACCTGAGCTCAAAGCTTAGGTTCTTCCCGCTGAGCAGAGTTTCCAACAGAGAAAGGAGACAACAGTTTTGCTTCTTATATCTCAACAACAGTCTGACTAGACAGGTCCTCTGCATTTTTGTCCCTTAAACATTTCAATGATAACACAGAGGGATCCATGCACAGTTCAAGGATTTCAGCCTAAAGGGGACTCATCACAGCAATGGGAGATGGAGATCAGTACTGCCAACAAAAGATACACATCTCTAAACAGATCAGGTCAGATTCAATGAGAGTGCTGAGGGCTCCAACTGAGAGTCAACATGAGAGATGATTCAGATGTTTTCTGTCTTCTCATTTATGAATGTATTATTTACCTGTCCAGCCCATTTCTCCCTCTCACCTTCTCAGCAGCATTCAGATCATCTGTCCTTATTTAAGAACAGAAATTCCAAGTCTCACTTTTGGAAAACTTATGGCTGCCAAAGGCAATTCTAATACTCAAATTACCTCTATAACTATATCCAATCTGACACAGACTAAGCAGTGCAATAGACTTCACATATCACCATTAAGAGAAACACGGAAAACACAGATCCACAGTAACTACTGCAATGATTTCCCTATCACGTATCTTTCCTGATGACTGCAAAGCTGAAACACTGAGCATTTCTGAAAATGAGCAACTTTGCTCTAAAATCAGCAGAAAAAAACCTTCCCATGAGAATTTCTGTATTCTCTGCAGTTGCATGAGGACACAATAGGACATAGCTCAATTCTTAAACTCTAGGTTACAAAACACCTACCTCTAGGACTTTCCCAGTAATGAACTGGTGACATGCTTCACATTTGACTCCAAAAAGAACTTGATAGTCCTTTTCACAGTAAGGAGCACCATCTCTGAAAGAAAAAGAATCCACAAATGACAAACCACCTTTTAATAAAGAGCATGACTTACACTCTTCCCTTGTCTTCAGTCTGGAACTCCTAGACACAGAAATAGAAAAATGAGAGAGAATTTAAAGGAAATATTTTGTAGAAGATAAAAAAAAATCAGATTCTCATTAGTGCCTTTTAGAATTATTCCTTAAATTCCCACCAAGAAAAGGCATCCAGTACAAATCATTGAAGTAAATCTCATTCTTTAGAACAGTCTGTACTCCTATAGGTAGCACAATTCTAGGGAATCAGTGGAACTATCCATGGGGATGGGAGATCAAGGTCTTTGTCATAAGCAGGTAGCTTTTGTTCACTTCAGCAAAAAAATCTTTGGTAGTCTACAATGGTAGTGAACAATATACCACCAAAAATCCTTGGTAGTATAAATAGATACTTTTTAAGTGTAAGGTTATGTAGTTTTTTATCATGAACAAAGAACCACTAGTCAGCTTAGGAGTATTTCCAAGGCACTGACCTTCTTTTGAAGGATTACAGATGCTGCTTTTTATTAAATGTTACACACTTGTTAATGACAGGTTTGTGAAACACACTTTGTTTCCATATTTCTTCCTCTTTGTGATATTCTTGAAGGGGGGAACAGAGGCTGCACCTTCATTTCTTTTATTTTATCATTACACCACTTTAGTCCACCTCCTTCTTCTGTGCTTCCTTCTGCACAAAACCCTCTTCATTACTTTCTTACATGAAGATGGGAAATACAGTGTCAGGTCAACCACATCATCATGTTTATTCTCTGGCGAAGGGAAGCAATCTCTGGAGATATTTGAAACCTGCCTGGACGAGTTCCTGTGTGACCTACTCTAGGTGGTCCTGCTCTGGCAGGGGAGTTGGACTATAGATGATCTTTCGAGGTCCCTTCCAACCCTTAAGATTCTGTGATTCTGTGTAATGGACAAGTTCCTTCATTTTTTTCTCAAAGTCACACGTTGGAAAGCAAAATAGCACAAAGCTTTATCTGGCTAACACAAAAAACACATGCAACATTCACTTAATCCTTTGTGGGAACATGGATATGTACCCCCCTTCTGTATTAATATTAAATACAGATTGCTATCATTAAGCATCATCTTTCAGTTGCACCTTTCAGTTTCCTTTCTTAACTCTCACAGGGAACAAAGATTTTGGTGTATACAGAAAAGTAGTCAAAGCTGTATTTCAAAAGGTGAACTTTGCTGCGAGTTCTTCTCCATTGGCAACAAGAACTCATGCCAAGAATGCAAAAAAGATGCAGAGGTTACTTACTTGCTGATGTATTCCCCAGTTAGGACCTTCCCACAGGCCTTGCACTTAAAGCACCCCAGGTGCCACTGCTTATCCAGAGCTAGCAATGCTTGTCCATTTTTTATGTCTCTTCCACAGCCAGCACAATCTGTGAATGAACAAACAAATGCATTTGTTGTCAGTTACTTGGTTCATTAACCCTCATTAAATACCCGCCCACTGCAACACTTGACAACCGAAGGGGAAGATTACACAGCAATGCACATGTACATCTTCCTGTCCTCAAACAATTCCCAGGTCCAGTACAAACATACAATTTCTGTCATTACAGACATACTCAGTAGAAGAGGGAAAGTACCTCTGCTGTATTTCATGCTGTTTAGGATTCAAAGACTACCAGGCAAGCTTCAGATTTTGTCAGGCACGAGCTACAAAAATCCTCACTGCAAAAAAAGTTCTTGTCTTCTAAAGCAATGAGTGTTATTTCTGGTTTGATTTTTAGCAAGATCGTGGCTGCTGACATGAAACTAAAGGAGTTGGAGTGCACATGGCCGGGCTGCAGCACTCGCCCATCGGGTGGCAGCAAAGCCCAGTGTGTCCACCCAGCACTCGCCCCTCGGCTGGCAGAGCCCAGTGTGTCCACCCAGCACTCGCCCCTCAGCTGTCAGAGCCCAGTGTGTCCACCCAGCACTCGCCCCTCGGCTGGCAGCGGAGCTCAGCCAGGAACGAGGCAGAGAGGCCTTCTGTCAGGGAGGGACCAAGGCAAGGGTGACAGCAGAATGACAGGAGGGCATGTAGTGTTGCACCTGCAGCTGTTGGAAACGGTAGTTCTCATGGTTTTGAATCAGCAGAAGGACTCTGAGGGGTTTTGGTACCACCTGGAGAGCCGACGCTCATTTTCACCGCAATTCTCTAAGAGTCTATGATGCGGACCTGAAGCCAGGAGCACTGAATGCCCTCTGTCCCAGAGGATGCCACAATAGCTCATGTCACATCAGAAATCTTTGGCTCAGCCCCGAGCTCCCATTCCTCTCTATCAAACTAAATACTCAGAGATTTCCTAGTGAGGGGCGATTCAGCACATGGTAAGATCTGAAGAGACTGATGTGGCAGACAGCGCTGAACTGCAAGGGTTGTGCTGCAGTTTCTGTGCCCAGCCTCAGGGGACAGAGGAACTGAGGGAAGGCCTGAAAGACCAGTGAAGCAGAAAGGGAATGCCCATCAGCTGAGGCACACGTGGAAGCCACAGAGGAGACAGCTTGGAACAAAGCACTTTCTGCATTTTATTATCCCCAAACTCAGTGTTCCTCTGGTGAATGTAATTTCCTCTCCCCATCCCTGAAATATCAACAAATATCAACAGAGGAACACAGCAATCTGAGTAGTGAAAGCCCAGACACCAGGGAAAACATCATTCTGGCTGCCCTGCTCCAGTTGACTGATAAGGTACAGCCTGCAAACCTTCAACTCCTCGTGCATTTACAACTCAGGCAACACCAGCACACCTTGCAAAAGGGCAAGTCCAAATTTATTGTCACAATTGATAAGGAGAAGAGGTCATTCCTTTTGAATCTGAAGGGCCTGGCTACTGTTTGCTGGATAATGGGCCAAGAGAGTCCTAGATACATGCTGTGCATTCCTGCTATCCAGGTCACTGTTTGCAGCATGTCCCTCTTTCTGTCAGTGGTGCTGGTGTTCTCAAATCCCTTCAAAAAAAAACCCCAAACCAAAAAAAAGGCACCGTGGTATTCTGTGATAAAATGCAAGTCACAGACTGCTGACACGACTTGGATGTGAAAAGCAACCCTGAGATGTCCTAATACCAGGTCTTTGCTCTAGAGGACAAATGTTACAAATTGAAATCATGAAATGACAAGGACTGACGCCATGTGCTCCCCATAGCACCAAGCCTGCCATGAGCTCAAGGAGCTCTTAATCATACGATTTAGCATTAGGTAGTCTTGCAAGAGGCAGGAGGTTGGACTACGGGATCCTTATGGGTCCCTTCATGATTCTGTATAACAGATCCCTCTTCCCTGCCAGCTCAAAGCAGTGTGCCACTCTGTAAGGACAGCAAAAGCTGAAATAGGTCACATTTAAAGGCAGGCTCTGGAATTTCCAGCATGGGGCTGAGGAGTGGACAAGCAAACATCTGCCAGAACAGTTCTGCTAGGCTGACCTTGCCTTTGGTTTTGGAAGGATACTACATAATCTCTTGAGGTCCCTACCAGCCTATATTTTCTTACACTCAACCAGAAGCCATGCAATTTGCCTTCTGATTGTGACAACAAATGAGATCTTTCCTCTAGTCTCAGTGGGTGCTGAACTGCAGTTTTAAACAGCACCTATTTCTCAGCTTCCTAGCACTATTGCGTCTCGCTAGTGTGCCAGCTTCCACATTCCTGACCTGGGGTCCTGCCAAACTGTGATATAGTCCCTGTTACATTAATCCCTCAAAAAATCTGCTGAATTTTCCATTGTTTTTTTTCTGCCCTACCCAAGAAACTTCTGTGAAGCTGAAATTTCTCAGATATGGAACCAAGAAAGAGAGTTTTAAAGCACTTCATTTTGCTTCTAACTGAATTTCCAAAGCAGTCAGAATAGAAAAACTGCTGTACACTAAAGTTCTACCTAGTCCAGTACTTTTATCTTTATTGGTGTCAAAAGCAGTTACACACAGGAAGCACAGATCCATGAAGTATCTCTACCTGTTTAATTGCTTCTTTGTAAGTCAAAAGTGGTGTTGTGGCATTTACCCTTGTGCTCATGTGTGACACAAGGGGTTGATGACATGCTTTTATTATTCTATAGCAAGAATGACATTTACTTATTCTTTCTGGGTTCATAGAAGTGTTTTTCAAGAGTAAATTAACACCACTATTTCCATTCTGCTAATATTAAAGGTATGTTGAATGTCTAGAGTGAAAATAAACTGGTAGCCTAGCACTGTCTTATTAGGGTGAGATGGCTTTTAACTAAATCTGATTTTAACTCTGGCAAAACAGTTGGATATATACATGAAAGATTAGCAATTATCACCGTCTCCTAAACCAGAAAGCAAGTAAGGGCAGACTCAGCTAAGAAGAGACCATTTGTTCATCCCAATTCTACAAATAAAAGACATTTATGATCTCAGGCCTGCATGAGGCACATTAAATCCTTTGGCTGAATGTCACCAGCACACAAGATATACAAGCAGGATCTCAGTGTCACCCTAAGCACAATCTGCACGAGCCTAACCTATACGAGCACATCCCACAAGTGAAAGGGCCACGAGGTAAGAGTAGTGGCTCCACAACCATATGTCAGGCAGATGTGTACTAAAAAAATCTGAAAATGCTTCCTGAAATGTTGTGCAATGTTTCCCACCATGGTTCTGTCTGGCTTCATACCTGGGTCTACACTGCATACTTCATACACTGCATCCCATGAGATTTCTTGTGCTTTTTATTTTGCCATGTAACCCAGACTCTTCCTTACTCCCATTCTTTACACATCCACACATTCATCTGTGCCACAATAATGAAGAGGAGAAGGAAAGTGCAGTTCCTGTATGGGCTTACAATCTAAAGAAAAGCATACCACAAACACCACTACATGGAACTACGTTTCAGCTGAAGGTGTATGACTAGACATTCCATGCCACTGATTCTCATATGAAATGGGGAGTAACCCATGTTCATATGTGTTGTGTCCACACCCAGAATCTTCAGCTGTATGACAGCCATTTCTCAGTAAAACACTGCAGGGTGACTACAACAAGGACCCAGTAAGAAGGTTACCCAGGAGTGCCAGGAAAATAATGTATTCCCCCAAATCCATTGTAAGCAAGAGAAAAAAGAAAGATGGTATGTGAGAGCACTGGTCATATAGATACCCAAATCATGATATAACCTCCCTAGGCTGCCTGTGACACCAGCAGCTGCACAAATTGTGTATTAAAATTGCATCCACTCTCCCAACATTAGCTGTCAGCACCATTTTTTAGCTGAGCAAAGCTTCATAAACAATTCTGAGTAGAGATGCTTAAACATACCTGGTGTGCCTTTCACATATTCTGGCTAGGCCTGCTCAGCCTGAAGATATACCCTAACATATTTAAGCTACAGGTCTGTAATAAAATAGACCAGAAGGGTGTCATATTTGATGTGTCCAGATTTATATCTGCCAAATGCTCGGACAAAAGGGCTGTGATGTGGAGTCAGACAGCCCAAACACATGTGAAAGTGGGGGGACAGGACAAGGGAAAGTAGCACAGTGCTATAATATTATCTATGACTAAGATCTCTACCTCCAAGCCCCTTAAGCAATCTCACTATAAGATGTAGGCCAGAGTGAGCTGCCATCCATGACACTTTGCTTGTAAAGATATGATGAGAAAATGCATTTCCCTTTTTAGCTCTACATCACCCCAGACACCTAGGAGTGAAACATCCTGCACAGCAACCCATTCGTCAGTGCCTAAATTAAGCGGTGGATTTTCTTCCTTTGCCTCCCTCCCCTGCTCTCAGCCAATAGCACAGCCCTGATCACAGCTCAGAGCTGATACAGCTGTATTAACCCTCAGCACACTGCATGAGAATTTACCTACTCCCACTGTGGATGGCTTTGAAATTTTACTAGCAAAGCTACCTTTACCTCACATTTTGTACTCTCCCCATACAACTTGGGAAAGGGAAATCCTCTCTACCTGCTTTTGTCCTAATGAACCTGCTTATGCAAAGTCATGTGCATGAGCATTCCAACTCTGCTCTGCAGGGTTTGCTCTGTGAACAGAGCTAATAGCAGGCTGACTTAATGATGTATAATTAAATCACCAAATGCTGATGGCCATTAGTAGCACATGTCTAGATAAAGTTGAAACTACTACAATCCCTATGAGTCGCAGCAGTAATACTCTTATTATATTCCTTTTGTTATTGTTCCCCTCCTTATAAAGCCCAGATAGATCAGCAGGCTTCTACCTTGGTAAAAGGTAAAGCAGGCAGAATAGGGGGAGATTTTTACTTGGATTTGGTTTTGATTTTATTTTATAGGAAACAAAGACATTTTCATTGGATTTACACAGAAAGATACTGTCAAAGGTAGCTGGACATACAGGGCAATTTACAAGGAATAGTGATTTGGAAGTGAAGAAAGAGGCAAATATTATCAGTGGGGTCAAGGTCAAGAAATCTCTAAATATAAATAACTCTTAGCCACCTGGAAAAACAGCTTACATCCTCAAAATGCTTCTGTGGAAATTTGAAGGCTGCCCAGTTATCATTTCTCATGGAGTTAGGAACACCAGAGTTTTTCCTCAGTCACCCTTTAACCACAGATCAGGCAAAGTCTTGTTTTTGAAATTAAAAGTTACTTTTCTTTTACTTTTCTCCTCTATATTGATGTAAGCATTTGTGTTAATCTTCTACACAGGAAAAGGAAACACTATTTCCCTTCTTTCCACATCTCTCTACAGCTCCTTTCCAAAGGAGCCCAAGCCAATTCACCTTTTAACCTCTTATACCTGCAAGCTGTTCTTGCAAGCAACATACCACCAAGTTAGCAGTCTTCTGTAACATCAGCCTCAGTCCCTTCTTCAAACCAATCTTTCATAGAAGTGTCTGAACTGATAACCAAAGGGTGAATGAAATAAGAGGAGGAAGAAAGAATAGATATGCTACAACCTATGTAAGAGAAGAGTTATTACATATGCTGTAAAAGAGGGTTTGGGTTTTTTCCAGCTTAGCACCTCCAGAGTCCTAGCTGTAAAAATACGCTGAAGGATAAACCACAGTCAGGTACATCTAAGCTGGGGCTAGTCTTTACCCTTTTACTGCACTTCACTACTGAGCTCAGGCTGAACTCAAATTCACAATTCCAACTCACAGTACTACAAGTGAGTTGCTCAGTTAGCAAACGAGCTTCACTGTTTAATACCCAGCTCATGGATAGCACATTGTGTCTCTTCATCTGCAGATTATTTTGGGTAATTTTCAATTGTTACTCTTGGAAAACAAGCAATTCCAACGGGGTACAATCTCCAACAACAGGAATGAAATGCACAACAACTTTTAGGAAGGTTTTTATGCCCAGATAACCCAAGGCAAAGGCAAACTAAGGTCTAGCTAACAACAAATTCACTTGGCACATTCCTTTTAAGTGACCTCTGATTCCTGATTTACTCCCTGGCAGGTTTGCTGAACGTGACAATTCCCAGATACTCTTATCTTTGGGAATCTCCTCCAATAGTTGTGTTTTCCAGGCCAGTGATGTCTCTCATGCAACACCCTATTAACTGAGCAATTCCTTCTACCTCCTCCAGAACTTTCCTTGGAATTACCTTTTAGTTAGCACTTCTCTGGTAAGAGCTAAGGAGATGGACATGCTTTGATTTCCAAGTTCATGATAGGGTTATATGCTTAGACAAATAAGAATCAATGTTTATTTAGTCCACTCCCATAGTCTATTCACAATTGTTTCTGCCCAATTTACATGTAACATAAACATATACAAAAGAAATGGGTAAACTGGACTGAAAACACCTTCCTGAAAAAACAGTGATTTTTGAGAAGGAATGTTTTCTGACATAGAACTTGTAAGTCAGAAACTTCCTATCTTGCTGCAACTATATTCTCAAGACAGTTGCTGCTCTGTCTCTATCACCCAAAAATTAGGCTAGAATAATGTTTTCTATACTTCCAGAGATGGATCTGAGGCTATCTATAAAGCACCAGTGAAAATGCCAGTGCTTGAAAAATAAGAAATAGTTAAGTAAGTAGAGGCTACTCAAGTTTCTTAGTCATTGTTGTGAAATTGTTATTTTAGAGGACTAAAATGAATCCAAGAAGGCAATTCAAATGATGAAAATGTCGCAAAAAATGGAAGCATTCTTCAAAAGAATAAATCTTATTGGAGTAACCATAAAATGGACTAGTGTCATTGGAAGGACTTATAAAGGGAAGACTGCTGTCTTCCTAGGAGCAATCTAATGACTTCTGCCAGAAAGAAACTGGGTTTGCATCATTCATCTCAATTTTGCATAATTTCTTGCAGGTTAATTAGCTTATTTTTCTCTAAAAAAGGAGAGCAGGGTAATTTTTTACACCCCCTGTATACTTAAGTGATAAATGCAGTTGCCATGTAATGTTATTACAATAAAATTTAGATATTAAAATAAATATCTATTTTAATTTTTTATGTAACTAAATCCAAGTTAAATAGCCAAATGTAATCTGAAAACACAGTTCCAAAATTAAATATTAGTGCATTATTTTCTTCATATTTCCAGCAGATTACAGGTTTCTGAAATTCAAAAAAAACCCCACAATGCTATTTTATGCATTCTAATTAAATTTCAATTGCCATTCAAACAGAATTTGAAATAAAATATGAGAAAAGCAGTCATTAGGAAAAAATACAGATGTTAAAAATGAATTTATGGAGAGCTATATTAGTTTAAGTAAATGTGTACAGATATGGAGTACCCTCATGCTTGTCAATTTGCCTTTTATAATTGAAATCTAAAAGTAAAAGAAGGTTACAATCACTTACACTAATCAAGGTTTCTTGGGTTCTTAGGTAAACCATGATTGTATCAGTGATTTAAATCACAATGTTTGAAATCAGTCCACAGTGATGTCTGTGGTTTGTCTTTATTCTATAAAGGAAAAAAAATAAAGAAACCAAAAAGAGGTAAAGGACTACATAAACCCTTGCTGTCAAGTTCCCAAAATCCTAAACTGCATCTCCAGTACCCAAACGTGGCTATGCAGGCTTGAATGTCACACAGATATGTGAGTGTTTCTATATCTTTAGCAGATAAGCAAGGAATTTTGAAACAGAAAAAGTCTTTGTGTTATAACACACAAACAAGTATCAAACTCTTCAGGTTCAAAATTACACATACAATTTCAAAAGTTACATTTTAACAGTGCTCATTCAAACCCAAAATTGTTGTGCCCAAGTTCCCCTGGGCACTCACTGTAGTTTATGGATATTGTGTGTACCCCTTCAGGCTAAACCTGGGCTCAGTGCTTTACACACAAAGCCCATCCATATCTATGCCAAGCAGTGGGACAGTATCTGTATGCTATGTAGCTTTGCCACACAGTGGGAGCTTCTAGGATATTTGCTAAAAATGAGCTCAAAATCATGTGTTGGATGTTGCTTAATAACCTTTTAAAGCAAAAAATGGCTGCAGACAGATAACAGCCAACTCTTCCTCTTCACTTGTCTTTCCTAAGGACTTGAAGGAGATTTCAGACAGTTTAGGTAAAAAAGGGATACAGAAAAACGTGGCTAAACAGTTACAAAGCCTAGCTGTAGACTTTTCACAGGGACTATGATTAAAAGGAATTTTGCATCCCTTTTATCCACTTTGCTTATTTCTAACAGAGAAATTTGTGACGCTTGTAAATCAGCTCAGACATTATTCCTGAATACTGGCAACAACCACCTATATCTTTGTCTAATGAAAGGACAGTTATGTCCCAAATAGAAAAGTGCATTAAGAATTAGAGAGTCTTTTAAGGGGGGCTGCAAAGTAAATTTATGTCTCCTCCATTCTAACACGTCACTTTCCCCCCACTTTCTAGGCAGTGAGGCAAAAGAGAATTCCCACTTTTTCCTGCCTATCTTCTACAACAGGTATGTAATGCTTCTACTCCAGCATTACCAAAAATATTGTTGGAATCTTCAGATATTTACTGAGAGCTTTACTGACTGGATCTTTTCTGAAGAGATAAGGCTATTGAATAATTAACAAAGATATCTTTCTCCCACAAGTTCATTAAGCATTAAGCTTATTATTTATATCACAATAGAGCTAAGATCCTTAGCTGTGAGCCAGGATCCGAGTCTGCTAGACTCTGTACTGATAGGCATGAAAGCATTTGTCCCAGAGAACTTTCATTCTTTGAATCAGAACATAATGTGCAAAACAGACAAGGGCAAACATACAAAACAGTATTGTGAAATCTCCACGTGGACACCGGCTGGTCGGGGAGCAGCTGCACCAAAGATTATTTATGGACATGTAACACTGGCCATTTTGAAAACTCTGGTCCATGTCTTGACTGTACTGTAATGCTCTTAACCCAAAAAAAAGGGGGGTGGAAATATCTTCTCTTGCTTCTTTCCAAATGGTATCATCACTGGATATCTCAGCATATATAGAATGTAAGGATCTATTTCACTGAAGAAGAGGGAACTGTGAAAGTATCCTCCATCGTTTTAAAAGAAGATGCATTTTTCAGATGAAAACTTGCTGGGTGCCTGTAATGCTTGTTTCTTTTGGACAGGGAGTTTTTTTCCTACTCATCTAGAAGCCCACTTTCCACTTGAAACACAGTTTCTTAATTAGTTCATGCACGTCACTAAAATCATGGAATCACAGAATGTGAGGGTTAGAAGGGACCTTTAGAGATCGTCTAGTCCAAACCCCCCGCCAAAGCAGGTCCATAGGAACGTGTCCAGGTGGGTTTTGAAGACCTCCAGAGAAGGAGACTCCACACCCTCCCTGGGCAGCCTGTGCCAGATCTAATCTGTTAGCCAAAAGGTAGTAAGAAATAACTATGATTTCCTTACCAGCACCTAGAAAAGGAAACAACAGAGAAAGGTAGAGAAATAACGTAACATTCTTCATACTGAAGTGCTTTATCATGGAAAGAGTGCAGTGGAATACCTAAGGGAAAACTCTGTTTGAAGAAGAGGGAAATGTATTAAAGTGTGTTCAAAGACACATAACCTCTCTGGAATTTCAAATATGACCCCTGAGCCAGAAGATCCCAGGTTCAAGGTCCACCAGCACAGACTGTTGGTACCACCTCATGGGACCACCCTGAGTGTGGGAGTCTCTCTGCAGCTGCTCTGATCTCAGCTGTACCTGTTACATCTCTTGTGCATTCAAGAAGAAATGCAAGCCAGCCTGGTACTTTTTAAAATGGAGGTCTAACTAAATTAGGGATTTTTATGTTCAAATACCTGTGTTGCTTCACTTATCAGCTGCCTTGGTGAGAATTCACTGCTAAAATGCCCTAATGGAGAAGTATCAAAGAGGGTAAGTCTGTTAACGTGGCCAACCCACTTACCTCTGCTTCACACACCAATGCTAACAGAAGTCCAGAGAGTGTGTACCCTCTGTCACTACAAACAATCATCAGCCATTTCATTTGTCTGCAAAGGTATCTACAGATACTTGGTATCAGATTTCCTGCTGAATGAATGAAAATCCTAAAGTTAGTACACTGTGTACATCTAGCAATGTCTAAGGAATAGAATCATAGAATCATAGAACGGTAGGGGTTGGAAGGGACCTTTAGAGATCATCTAGTCCAACCCCCCTGCAGAAGCAGGTTCACCTAGATCAGGTCACATAGGAACATGTCCAGGTGGGTCTTGAAGACCTCCAAGGAAGGAGACTCCATAACCCCTCTGGGCAGCCTGTGCCAGGGCTCCCTCACTGAAACAGTGAAATAGTTTTTTCTTATGTTTAAGGGGAACTTTTTGTGTTCCAGTTTCATCCCATCACCCCTTGTCCTGTTGCTAGCTACTGTAGAAAAAAGGGATGTCCCAACCTCCTGACACCCACCCTTTAGATATTTATAAATGTTAATAAGATCTCCCTTCAGTCTCCTTTTCTCCAGACTAAACAGCCCCAGTTCCTGCAGCCTTTTCTCATATGAAAGATGCTCCAGTCCCCTGATCATCTTGGTGGCCCTGCACTGGACTCTCTCCACAAGTTCTCTGTCCCTCTTGAGCTGAGGAGCCCAGAACTGGACACAGGACTCCAGATGAAGTCTCACCAGGGCAGAGGACAGGGGAAGAACCACCTCCCTTGACCTGCTGGCCACACTCTTCTTGATGCATCCCAGGATGCCACTGGCCTTCTTGGCCATGAGGGCACATTTCTGGCTCATGGTTAGTTTATTATCAATCAGGACTCCCAGATCTCTCTCTGCAAAGCTGCTCTTCTAAATTATGAGTTCTTATTATTCTATAACATCTGTATACTGAAAAACCTGTCTTTAAAAGTTAGAATAAAAAAGGAATCACTGAAATGGTTCTTCATGAAAATAGCTATATTTATTCCAGGTAATACATGTGCAGTGAAAGAAATATTTAATTGATATAAATAAGGTAAATAACTACCTCAGTTCCAACAAAAAAAAAAAAAAGGGAAATTAATTACTCATTATTTGTCCTTCTGATTGTCACTGGTGTGCCCTGTAAAAGAGATGTTAACACCTGTATTTAGAGGCATTTGATTTCCTTGAAATCACCCAAGAAAAGCTGCCAAGGAACCTTTCATTTCTATGAAGTAACAGGCATCATGTCAGCATTGATGTAGACATTCTAATGGATAGAAGGCTTCATTTTACATTACATAAACCAATCAAACCTGATATACTTTGAGTCTATGGAATTTCCTCACTTTTTTTTTGAGGAAAGCCTCCTCTAGTAATCTACAGTAATCTTGGGAAAGTGACAGCAGTGTAAGATACAATATAGATGCACAGCATGAATTAGATACTCTTATTGCAAAAAAAGGGCAAAGCATTAGGAAAAAAAATGATGTGTCTGATTCAGGCAGGAGGAGAGTCATGGAAGCAATCTGGAACAGCTTACACTACTTAAAATTTACTCTTCAGTGCCAGCAAGAAAGACTTCTCTGTATCTAAGTCAACTTCTTCACAAAGCTAAAGCAGCAGCTGGCATATCTCCAAAGACAGAGGATGCTTCATTAGCATACTTTTAATTGAGCTCTTCTAAACTTATACACACATGCTGGTCTCACTTTTATTTCCTTAATTGATTTTATTTTTTATTTGCTAAGAACCATTTTGGCACCTGGAGTCCTGTGTCTGCGAATTGGCCACACTGCTGGACAGGGGGCTGCTTTTTGAGAACCAGATGAAGCATGATCCAGATATTCCATCACTGAACATCAGTCATTTGGGAAGCTTTGCTGTGACATGCTCAGGGAAAGAACGACAGTACTGCCCAAAGGCCCTGTGTCTTGCAGCTCCCTGACAAATACTCCTCATAAATAGCAGTAACTGAAATATAATTTCCACATCATCTGTCTCAGACAAAGGCTCTGAGTGCCTCATACATTTCTATGTTGGTTTTCAAGTCTTGTAAGGCTTTTCTCAGGTTCCTAAATTCTTCCTTAAGTGTATATCTTTGGCTCCAAATCTACACTTATGGTGGAAAAGTATCACTTGACAGACAGACAGGCATGATAACAAAATGTTCACATGTTCTCAGGCAAATCAGATAACCCGAGATTCACTTTAATCATCTGCTGAGCTCAAACATTACCCAGCTTTGCCTCTACACTGCACTTTATAATCCCAGGATCTCAATGCCAAGTATCAGCACGAAATACACAGTGACAGAAACCAACATCTGTGGAAAACTACCTAGTGCCACATGGAAATCTGTAAGCCATTTTAAATTATAAAACTATACTGGGTAAGTCCTTACAGATTAGAGTGCTAACGACAAACCAGCAATCAGAGAAAGAACCAGAAAACTCCAAAGATATAAGAAATTTACTGCTAGATGCAGAGATTTGTATCAGTAATACACAAATTATCTTTTAAAAGCATTAAAGCCCAACAGCAAAACAAGTGAATCATCCTCCCAGGTTTTCATCATTCTCTCTCTTTCCCCTTAACTTGCTTTCTCTCTTTTTTATAAGGGTTTCTGTAGGTTCTGATGACAGTATCATCCTGGTGTCAGTCTACTGGAAGCATAATCCTGGTGATGCTCCTTCTAAAGGATAATTTAATTAAAGTGTTAAACAGTAGAATGAAACTTAATTTCCTCTGACTTTGTCCTCTTTTGAATACTTAAATCTGCACACTTATACATGAAAAAAATGGGACTTATCAACTCTGAAAACTCAGATTTCATCAATTAGATACTTTCCCATTGCTTATAAAAGAAAAAATCAGCCTTCATTCATTGGGAAGAATCCATTTTTTCATACTGAAATGTGCAAGTGTTTCTTCCCATCTGTAGCACCAGACACTTTTCAGGAAAGGGAAAAAAAAGAAACAAAAAAAGATGTTTCCCAGAGACATTCTGAGTTTCTCAAGGCAAAGAAAAATTTTAACAACCTCTCAAAAGACTGCGTTAAGTAATTTCCAACCAAATGTTGATGAGCAAAGGAAAGTGAAGCTTCAGAAAGAAGCTGGCATACTTACTGCTCGAGGCACACAGTTCTTTTGGACTGGAGGCCATTGGCTGAGCACACATCTGACAGAGACAGTCCCTTCCATTAAAGGTAACTCGATCTCCTGGTGGAAACGGACGCCTGGAGAGTTAAAGAGAAAAATGGATTTTAGCAAAAGTTATGCCAGAAATTTTCCTTTGTTCCCTATGCCTTGAGTTTGCTGCTTTCCCCTAGTGCAAGCAATATTTTAAAGAAACTCAGGCCAAACAGTTTCTGCAATGTGGCCTTGGCAAAGCCAAGCACTGGAAGAAATACAATCTGTGAACGCAAGCAGAGCAGAGGTTAGACTTGCCTTGTATTTTGGTTTCAAAAAGTTATCAAACATACTTTATCTGAAGAGTAGAAGACAGTGAAATCTGCTTAGACATAACAGCTACATTTATGATGGTCTCAGTGTGATTTTGTGGATAGCAAACGGTACAGGAAAGAACTCAAGGGAAGAATTGGAATTGGTTGTGAGGCTAGTGAAGGAACGTGGAGCTATTCACTCATAGTACACTAATTTGAACAAGGAAATATGTGACTATATGATAATGAATGTAGTAGTTTGAAATTAAAAAATGAAATGTTATCCATATTCATTATCCTACAGTTATAAAATAGGTATCTCGTTTCAGAACCACCACTGTCATTGCTACTTGTGCAGATGGTGGCAGGAGAAAGGTAAAGGCTGAATGTGCTGTGGAAGCTTGAGATTAATTAATGAAACAAAGAAAAGGTTAAGAATGTGTGTTAGGCAGAAGCTGATGTTGCTGTTAACTCATATATATGGTGTGTAATACAGGATGAACAACATTTTGTATGAACATTTCACTAAAATGAGAAGGTTTGGTAACTCCTAATCTCTAGTAAGTAGCTTTAGCTTCTGAGTACAGACTCCCCTACACCACATCTTACTCCAAAACTCTGCTTGACAAATGAACATCTGCTTGTTTCCACAAAACAAAATATTTAAGGCATGGTTCTAGTTTCCTTTCCATTGCCATTCTGAAGTGGGTCATAAATAAATCAGCAGAAATACTGCATTTCACGAACCTATTCCAATGACTCATATTTTGTTCATTCAACATAAAAAGACTGATGCAAGTCAATGTACAGAAAATTGATGGCATGTTTCATACTGTCTCATCTACTTTCACACTGTCCTTGGAAAACAAAAACAAAACATACACGTCATATGATTCCCAACACACAGGAAATTCACATGCTATTTAAACACAAATAGAAAAATCATCCAAATACTTTCAACAGAAAAGGTCTTGAAAACGGTACCAGGCTATAGAACAAAGCACTTCTGCTACTCATCAGAGATAGCTAGGAAAGATTTGGGTAACATCTGGCAAGTCTGCCAAGATATGATCTCCAATAAGGTGCTATCTCAGAATGTAGAGACTTGTCTTTAGTTTCATTGCATTTAGTTTCAGATAATTTGACTGCTGTCACATTCCAGCTTCTGGAGAGCTCTACTGGCCTATTTCCCTCCAAGACTACAAAGGCCTTTTGGGCTCTCCCTTACATGTAAGCCTGATACTTAATTCTTTCATACATAACCTTCTGAGAACAGGGAAGTATATGTAACTGAGCAACTGTGTTCCCCAAATAAATTAATGGCCTTTTGAAGACCCTCAAAGTCAGACATGCAGCAGATCTTTTCCAAACAAACATTTCCTGAAGAGAAATATGTCCTGAGACTTCTGTCTCACGGTGATAACTTCCTCCCTGTTTTCCTTGTACTGGGTTCACGTCATGTTAGTTGAAAGGGATGACTTACTTGCACACAGTACAGGCAAAGCAGCTTGGATGGTAAGTTTTTCCCAGAGCTGTCACTACTTCTCCTTCCACAAACTCCCCACAACCGTTGCAGCGGGTACCATACATGCGCTGGTAATCCAAGGTGCACAGATATTCCCCGTTCTTGATGAAAAAGCCTCCTTGTGCCAAGTCACAGCCACATACTGCAGGAAAAAACACAAACAACACCATACAGATAGACTGAAAAAATATACTTATTAAGGATGTTGGTAACATATATACTTAATATACTTATTAATATACTTAATATACTTATTAAGGATGTTGGTAACAGTCTATCCTGCCAAGAAATGAGACAACACTGGTGATCTTGCTCACTTCCATCAGATTTTTGCTTTCTCCTCCTGCTCTGACATTCCAGGAGATGGCTGGTATTCCCTGGCTACAAAAGAGCCTGTAAAGCTTCTTGAAGCAATCTACATAATCATCACTTTCACGTATTTGGTCTTCACCAAGACCTCAGTTACCTCACAGCAACCAGTTCATTGTGTTATTTGTACCAGTGCAATCTTGCTTTCACTTCTGGGACTGGGAGTGAGCAGAAGAAAATACATGATTCCATAAATAGGACAGATTTTACTATTTTATACAGCAGCATGTATTCTTCCTGCAAGCATATGCTTTAAGAAGCTTTCACGGTGCTGATTCTTTTTGAAATAATTAAATACTGTATGGTTTAGATTAAGTCTTCTGGTCCTCAGGCAGCACTGAGCTGCTTCATCATTGCTGCATCAATACTTTTCATTTTGCTTTAAAAAGTATGATCTTTGAAATGTTCAGGGCAATTTTACACTGTGAATTTAAGACATGAAGACTGGGAGAAATCTACAATGGAAAGACAACTGAGAACTAAAAATCTAGCCACACCTCCACTATATACACTTCATGATCTATCCAGTCAAACTATACAACAGTATATTGGAGACTGAATAAAGCCAATGGGAAGAGTATTCTCACTTGTGTTCTGAACAAATTACTGTCCTAAGAAATACTGTAAGTGCCTAATCTGCACTGTTCTTGTTACAATCTTTTGTATACTATATTAGCTGTACTTCATGGCTCAGATGAACAGCTCTAATATTTGGATATAGACTTCTGGCCGTGTACTATTTTATTAGGAAAAGTAATTGTATCAGTAAAAGGGTGAAGGACAGTCAAGGATTTCTGTGACTGGCAGTTTTCCCACTGTTAAATGCTTACTCACGAAAACACATCACAATCAGGTGCCTGTTTGGCTTAAGAAAATACTTATATTGCTGCACTGGCATTTCTGGTCAGCACAGGAGATAGAAAGAAATCCAACCTACAACAGTCAGCTCTTATGAAATTAAAGTGTCATGGGAGATGGGAGACTGAATTTCACACTTCAGCTTTAGCTTGTGTTGAACCTATGTAGCACCAAAAATATTACTTGCTTCATGTGAGCTTTAGGAAGTCCTCTTTATTCACCTCAGTGAGCAAGCAGCAATGCAAGCTACTAGATGAATTCTTCAACAAATATATACATGGCTGCTCCCATCATCTTGATTTCAGCCACTCCTACTGCTCCTCTGTATATTGCTGTATCTGTGTAATTGAGTAAGAGAAATTGTTCTTCACAGCAGTCTAGGATGCTAGCTTAGCTCTTTGCAAGCCATTCCACCTGATCCCTCTTCATAACATTCAAGTATATTCAGATCAAATATCAGAAATTCTGACTATTCAGGAAAAATTAATAAGCAGTGTTCTAGGTCCCTGCAGTTACAGAGTCCTTGAAAAATTAAAATATGAAATACAGAAAGATTATAGGGGGAACTGGGTTCAATTCATCTCTTTGCCACAAATTCCAAGCTCAAACTTTTGTGCAACATTAATTCTCTCCCCCATTATAATGGGCTAATATCTGACTAACTACTTGCCATGAAAATGAACACTGCCAGGTGTTTGGGGCAGGGATTGCAAATTCTCTGTTTGCCTGTTGCCAATTGTTACTCTAACTATAATTAATAGAATAACAATAAACAGAATGCACTAAAATGCAGCTTAGCCTCAGTAGTCTCAGGTAGTCTCAGTACTAGTAGACTACTAGTAGTAGTCTCAGACTACTCGGGTAGTCTCAGTACTAGTATTTTTCTGGGTTCATATTTCTGCATAGAACATTGTTAATGTTTGACATGCAAACAAATTACATTTCATGGTGGCATTAAGTCCACGACCAGCCAAAACACAATTATCAGTGACATAGGAGAATGACAGACAACTATTAGTAGGCTCTATTATAATACTGCAAAATGTTCCAAGCTGGTTTTCAGGTACAACTCCAGAAATAAACCTCTTTCATTCTTTATTTTTCTTCTACCAATCTCCATTGTGTTTAAAATATGATTTTCAAACTATACAATATCTTGAGACCATTAGGCAGAAGACACTGTGACCTCTACATCACATCACCTTAGATTCTTCGTGAGTTAGGCACCATCTAGACATTTTTCACTGGAGGTGTAGAGGCAAAACTGAAGCCCACTTACAATAGGTTTGCTTTTCTAAGTTACTTTTGGTGGATCCTTACAATTAATCATGGAATGACTGAGAGTTCTCCTTTACTGCCTAAAAAGTTGTTAGGAATTACTTCTGTATTCAGAGTTAGATTCTGTGATTGTATGAACTGGAGTATTGTCATGGAGGGAGCAGCATTAGATGTTTCAGAAACTGCTAAATATCATCAAGACCTATGGAGCACTCCAGTGTCTATGTGATTATTTAAACCACAGTTTGTAAATGGGCTTGTAGCTTTAACATCCAAGCCTATATACACTTGAGCTTAAGGCTGAAGGAACTCGGCGTGCTGCTGGATCTGTCTCAGACGTGCATATGTGAACTCTCTCTCTTTACCATGGTCCCCAGTTCCACCAATGAGTTTGAAAAACTCATTTAGTCATGATGGCCTTGGCCCTCTACCTACCTAGGCAATGGGCAGGATCATCCTAACTAATAAGGTAGGATGATCAAAAGTAACTTCCAATGCAACCTTTCTTCTAGTTTCTTCTGAAAATACAGCTTCAATGTATCATACAGAGGTCTGGCAGATCATAGCCTGGAGAAATCCCTACAAACTTGGAATGAAAGGGTTCATGCACTCTCATCTATTCATAGAATCATAGAATTCTATTAACCCTATTAAGCTCTATCCTTCTTGTGTGGCCACAGTGATTCAAGCCTAGAGAAGAAAATGGCAGATTACACTATTTGGCAAGCCAGCAATTACTATTATTAAAAAGAAGCTCCCTCTAATGCCCTTTTCTTTATGAAGTCTCCTTTCTGCCCAATGTTTTAGTCTTTCTGTCAGTAGCTCAGAATGAGTTAAATTCTCCCATACTGGCAAGTTGTGAATTCAGACACAAGCAGAACTGCTTAGGATGTGAACCACCAGCAGATTCATCATCTTTGGCACACTCACAGCAGGAAGCACACACCAATCTGCAAGAATTAAAGACAAGTCCTGGCAACCCCACATTACAACGGATTTTTGCAGTCAATTGAGCACATGTGTTCCTATCACTAATCACAGCTTTAAGCTACATGACGGAAACAAGGGTCACCCAGACTGTTAACATCCATGGCTGGGAAAATGCCGTTCCAGACGGCTGCTTTCACTTTGAGTCAGAGATCAAATCAGAAAGGATGAACATGGCTGTCTCCACACTTGGTGTACAATGAATGCAGTGTACAAACAAGGATGAGATTTAAACAGGGGTTATTTTTTCTTCCTTTTTGCCACTCTGCAGAAGTTATGGTTCTGACAACAAATCCCCTCAAGCTTAAACACACTGCCTTAGCACCCATTTGTGACCACTGTAGAAATACCATAGAAAAGAAGAACTGTAATTGTTATTATTAAAAAGAAAAGACCATTTGCCCAGCACCCTTCTTGCCACAAACAGCAGAGGCAATGAAGAGAACCCAGCTGTGATGGCTGCATCACAGTCAGTGTATGTACGGACAAAGTGTGCTGCTTAGTTGCCATCTGGGGTTAAACCATAATGGTAGGCAAAAAGCAAGGAGTATTCTCCAAACATCCATCACATGGAAATAGTTCTACATGACGATAATATTTCCTTGAGAACCTTCCTGCTCAGTATGATGGACAAAAGTCTGTTTTACGTGACCAGAATCTCCCTTATGAAACAGCAGACACCGGGGAGCATTTTTATTCCCCGAGGTACCACAAGCATAAAGACAAAAAAATCAGCACTTTTCTTTAAATGTAAAAAGAAAACTACACTCTTCAACAGCTCCTAGAGGAGCTCAGCCTTGTTCTCAGAGTCTGTATATCAAAGAATTTCATATTCCAAACAGAAAATTCTCTTCTCTTGTGAATGGAATAAAGTGGAATGCAATTCTCTCTGCAACAGTTTGAAAAACACCAACCAACCTACTAGATTTTTCTCTCTTGAACTGCACTCTGGAGCTTCCATTTTACATCCTTGGAGCACTAAAAGCTTGGAGGTACTATCAGTGCTGCTGTCAGCTCTCAACGTTAGAGGGTCTATATACAAGTCTGGACTATTACAACAAAACATAGCTACTGAAGAGCAATCCAGTTGTCTGTGATCTCCAAGGGACCAGGATCATTCTTAAGCTGACTCACTTCCAGGCTTAATTGGATATGATGAAAATAAAGAGATCAAATTTTTTCAAAGCTAATGTAAGTAGGATTTGATCCTACTGAGCACTCTGTAGGATTTCCATGGGGTTGTTGTCAGTGAGAGTTGAAAAAACAGTGCTTTAGTAAAATACCTCCATGGTGGTGTTAAGTAAAAATTGTTTCCACACTGAAAAAACAAAACCACACAAGCAGACTCTATGAGCATGGGCTCTCAGTTTGCAGAAGTGACTGCTATTCATTATTCAATAAGAAAAGTCTAATGATCTGCTTTGTCACCATGCATTAAAGAAGGTGCAAATTCAATTTCCTGTTGGAGTTTTGTTTCTTTCTTGTACTTCTAAGCTTCATAGAATAATGGTGCTGTTCTCAAGCAGGGAAATATTCATACAACATTTATTCCTTAGGACATAATGGATTTCTTGTTTGAAGGTAGAAAGGAATTTGGCAATGTTTCAGTTTATCACCTACATCTAAACAAATACACATTAAAAATCTGTTTCTTTTTCTTCGCCTAAGAGAAAGCTTAACAAATCCTGCATTGATGAAAACAAGGCTCATGTTCCTAATAAAGTTTAAAGTTTCCACATTTCAAATGAACTAAGTCTTCCTCTGCCTTTTTTTTTTAGTTCCTCTTACCAACACTTGTCTTGATGTCATTTGAAGAATGAATGTACGTCAAAGTATCATGGGAAGACCACATAAGAACAGTAAATCTGAGAAGCCATGCTGTATGTAGCAGAAAGGTTACAAGGCACTATGAAGAAACTGCAGCCAACTTTTTGCAAAAGCTGCAACAGAGATCCTGAGAACTGTTTGTTACACTGCTGTCACTCAAGATTTTTTTTCTGCCATACATTGAGGAGAGGTGCATTTTGATCAAAGCTATGTGGAACTGTGTCCAGCATTCCCAGTGATTCTGGAATCTCTTCTCATTTCAACAGATTGACTTTAGAAACAACTCTGGGAAGTCAAAAGAGCTTTAGATAGAAATACAGCTGATGTTAAAATCTACTTTGCTATCTAGTCACAAGCTGGAAGAATTACTTAGCAGCTAAAATACCTCTTGAGCAATAGATGAGACTGCATTTCTTCCCTCTTCTAAATTAGTGCAGGATCCTCATGAGAAGCATCTTCCTCTAGCCTCCATCCAGGCCCATCTCCCGTTCCCTTGGAAAATCTGGAATCTCCATTTCAAACTGCATGACTACTGCCAGTCATTATGACACACATAACTCTCAGTGGGATACTTCTGTGAAACCTCTAAATGTTTAATGCAAGCCTTCACTCAACTGAAACTACTAGCCATGACTATGTTTCAAGAGAGCTCAGAGTTTTGACTCTGTCAACTTCCTGATCAACACCATGACACTGCCTTTAGTCCTACAAGGTCACCTTGCTTTGGTTTTCTCTGTAATACTGGAGATACAAACAATACTGCACAGGGAAACTTTCCTGTCTGCACCTAACATGCGTATACTTCAGTCTTTCTAGCAATTTAACTGACAATAGTTACAACTTTAGCTCAACAGCAAGCAAATAGCAGCTGCGTATAATGGGGCAATGTGACAGCTTCACCATTGAAATACCAATGTTTTATGCATGGATGGAAACAATGGCAAGAATCATTCAACCATTTAAAATACCTTTCATATTAAACTAAGCACTAGGTGGAGATCAAAGTAATTTACAGGTCTATGGGAAATGAACCTTAAAGAAAATGCAGTCAGGGGAAAAATGTCAAAGTTTAACTTGGGATGCCTTGGCTGTAAGTAGCTGAGAGACCTCTCCAAAGAGATTATAAATAAGCAAATCAAGGAGTAAGAATAGAACAAAAGCAAACCTCATCCAAATCAGGTAAATGAAGGACAATAAACTCAAGCAACCTCCCATATTCTCATAAGGACACTCTGCCTCAGTCATCAAGCACCTGTAAAGCATCCTCCTGGCCTTCTGCTTTTAAAGGGATCCAGTAGCTTGTCAAAATCTGACGTGGCATCTGTCAGCATTCATCAATATCAGCCAAATAGTGCAATTAACTTAATTTTCTGACAAATGGTTGGTCACTGAAGGAGTCTTCAGGCCCAACTAAATGAAGACCAGTGTCAACCAATTGCCATTAATAGCATCAAAACCCCAAGAGCAAAACAAGGATCCACTTCAGAATGGGGTGAAACTTTGAGGTTTTTTCCTGTCAACATCTAAAGCAAAAATGAACAGTTCAGTGTTTTATATGAAAAAGGAAAAGATAATCTGGAAAAAAAGGAGACCCAAATAAGCCAGGACATTGCTACTGAACACAAGGAGAAGGGCAGGAAAGAGTCAGAGAACAGTGTGAGATACAGCTACGGGTATAGTTTGAGCTCTATTGTAAAAGCCCACAGTCACCTCATCCACTGTGCCTGTTCTGCAGGGAGCAAGGGATGCCCAGCAATTCTTACCGAGACTGTTCTCCCCCAGTGTGGAGGATGGCTGGGAGCTTTCACTGCCAAGGGGTTGGATACAGTTTAAAATCTGCTGCACGCCTCTAACTGCCCATGTGTACCCCAAAGGCTACTGTTACTAATGAGTCAGAGCTCTCTCTGCTGCCTACCGGAGGGTTATGGTGGTTTTGCAGGGAACCAGCCTATCTTACAGCAAACTTCCCAGGCCCTGGCTTGAACCTGAAGTGAAATACCAGTAAGAATCACTGCACGAAAAAGAACAGGTTTTAAGAGATTGCAGCTAATCTATGCAGATATAGAAATGGCAGTTACTCTCACAGCTGCAACTCAGGCTGGCTTTCACAGCACACTACCTGAATGCACGAATTCATATCTGAATCACATCTCCTGTCATGAGAGAAATTTTAACATCCATTACCTTCCCAGGAACAGCAGAATCCCATTGCTCCCTGGAGTTTCCAAACTGTTCAAACCAGACTTGCTATCCTTAAACATGTTCTTGCTGACCCTCATTACGTCTCCCTGTGCATAGAGATAACGGTGTGCTTCCCTTTTCACTTTTCCACTTGATATGTGTACTAACCTCTTCAGCAACAAGTACTTCTCTTTTAAAATCCCAGCTTATCCTTCCTTATTCCCTTCCATTCGACCTACCATGGATAAAGGACGCAAGGTTGTAATCCTTCAAGATTTTGAGTCAGATTTCCAAAATTCTACCCATCCAAAGGAGGACATTGCAATATTTATGTCTCTTTTATTCATATCCTGCTGTTAGAGCATTTCAGGTTAATATTTTCCAATGTTTTCTATTTTAATGTCTAGAAATGCCCTTTTTTTTTTCAATGAAAGCCGAGTCATTCAGGTTTAGGAGAAACAGGAAAATACAAACACTCTTAAGAAAAATCAAAAGGTTTACTATTAAAGGCTGTTTCAATAACCAAGCTGAAAAGTGGAGTTCACAATCTGGCAAGCAGAACCATGGAGTACTGAAAGAATTGCAAGCATGGGGAGCTTTTAAATAAAGGAAGCTCTTTGGTTCAGTGATCCAGAGTTTCAAGGGATCTTGTATAATTTCCCAGTGCTCAGGAAGGAGAATATTCTATTCACCAGTTATGTCACTGTGTCCACAGATCAGTCTCAGAAGTAGTGGTGGAAATGGAGTGATCTTTTCAAACACTGCACTGCATATCTACTACAAGTACGTCCTCATATTTAAACTTTCCATCCACTGACATTGAACTATGAATAGCACTAACCACCCAGCAGCCAGTTTGCAGCCTCCTCCTGCTGCCACTGAAGGAATCTGATGACAGATCAAAGGTTAAAGAAGTAATGATTTAAACCACATTCCAGCCTGTTGATAGAGTATCTGCTTACATGACCCTAACTTCTTCCTATTCCTTCACAGAATGGTAGGGGTTTGAAGGGACCTTTAGAGATCATCTAGTTCAACCCCTCCTGCAGAAGCAGGTCCAATTAGATCAGGTCACACAGGCGGGTTTTGAAAACCTCCAGAGGAGACTCCACACCCTCCCTGGGCAGCCTGTGCCAGAGTCAACGATTACAGAGCATCCCAAAATCTAAACTCAGGAGCCACCCCCCTTCCCTGCCGAGCTCACTGAAGGATGGATGATGTAGCCTCGCAAAAGTCATCACATAAAAGAAATAGATCCATGCTTGGAACCTAACCAGACTCCAAAGGGTTCTGAGGTACATATGGATGTGAGCTTTCCTAAATAAGCTTGCAAGATACCTAAATCAAAAGAGGGAAACTAGCACATTTGTTCCATAGTTAAGAAACTGCTCTATACTGATTTATAACAATGCTTTCTTAGAAGCTAAAAGCTTCTTCTCTGTGGGATGCTCTGTGTTTGTAGAATGCTTCCTGTGTGCCAAGACTGGGCTTTGCCTTATAATGCGCAAGAATAGTAGCTGATAATTGCCTTTTGCTATCTGGTATGGCTACGGCATATAAAAGGTTCATACACAGTGAAACATTTCCACCTGGCATTGCTTAATTAAATTATAGGCCTTTATGCCACATAGTGAGGACTAGAAATCTTTAGGGCACCATCCATATTCTCATGTCAGGATTGCTTATTCATGAGATCACTTTTTCTTCAGTTTAGGCTACCATATGGAAGCTAATTTTCCAATCTATATTCAACACCAAGAACAGGGATGCTATCTACTATTTGAAAGACTCCTACCACAAATACTACATTGTCTCATTAGGATAATGCAGCCAATCTCTCCACCTACCAAAAGCAAGCTCCGTAAACTTTCACACTGTTACTACGAAAGCTTAAAGCTTGTTCTGTACTATTAGAACAATTTTGCTAGCCTCAAAGTTTCCTCTCCTGGTACATGCAATAGGGTAAAATGAACTGTAATCAACTGACAATGATAGAAAATTATCATTTGAATCAGATCACAATTTAAGTGGAGATATTAGAATCTCTGCTCATGCACCTTGTAATTTAGGGCCCAATCCCACACACATTTACATTTGTGACAGACATCACAGTGAATAGTCTTAATTTTTCCTGAAAAGTTACTCATGTACATAAATCCTTACAAGAAAAACTTTATGATTCTTTATAAGCTACTACTTTATTCTTGTTAACATTAATGCTTATTAAAGACAAAAAGTAAAACAATGAGATCTCCAGCTCAATCTGTTCTCCTTCCAACCTCCTCATTTAACTCTCCCTCCTTTCAGCCTGCTGCTTCCATTGCCTGGTAACCATTACCAATTTGGTATGGTAAGAGCATGGTGAATTAAACTTGCATTTGTAACACACCACAGTGTGATTCCTCAGCAAGGTGAGTGACTTTGTTATAAACTAGCCAAAAGCAACTGCTCTAAACAGTGTTCTTGGAGCTGCACTCAATGTCTCTCGTCCCTCCCGCTACCTCCAGCCCCAGCCAGCTGCTGCCTGCCTGACATTCTCTGCCTATCAGGAGGCCAGCAGACTCATCTCTAGGGGACAGGTCACAACATTTCAGCTTTTTGGTTTTTCAGTAACTCTTATCTCCGGCCACAAATAGAACTTGCCAGCCTTGCCAGGCAGATAGAACAACTCAGCTCTACACACTTTGTTCTCAATAGGCAGGCAGTAAAAGCTAGCTGCATCTTATCATAGGGGTGTGGAAACACATCAATCAGTGGAAGTTTTACTTGTCTTCTTTGTCAGGAAGCAGTTAGTCCATTCTGAGAAATATTGCAGAGATGGACATACCACCAAACTATGGAGGAAGATGGCTGTCTGATCCCATTTCATGACACATGAGCACGTCCCTAGCTGGCTGATGCGGCAAGGAGGCTTAAGTCACTGTGTTCCTGCAGTACAACAGCCACCACTGCCATGCATGCCAAGCAATCACAGCGTGCCTGTGCGTCTCTGACATAACCTAGAGAAGTGAGATTATGGTCCTATCAAACACACTGAATGGTGTGATGTAAACACAAAATTAAGAGTGTAGGTGAAAAAAAAAGAAGAGAAAAGAAGCCTATACAGAGCAAAGCCACTGAAACCCTGCTACTACACAACTAGTGTGTCAGATTGCCCTGGTTTTGGCTGGGATGGAGTTCATTTTCTTCCCAGTTGCTAGTACAGGGCTCCAGCATCACTTGGGTTTGGCTTTTTCTTTGTTTTCTCTTGGGTTTTATTTCTCTCTGTTATATTCCTTTTCATTACTATTATTTGTTGTTATTATTGTATTTTATTTTAGTTAGTAAACTGTTCTTACCTCAATCCACCAGTTTTACTTTTTGTTCTTGATTTTCCTCCCCATGCCACTGGAGGCAAGGGGAGTGAGCAAGCAGCTGTGTGGTGTTTAGTTGCTGGCTGGGGTTAAATGATGACACAGCTTTATGAGGAAATTAATTTTTCCCACATCTTCACTACACTACCAAACTAGATCTATGGATAAAAGCTTAAACAATTTGAGCAGGTATGACAGTTGGACAAGTCTTTCCCACTTGTAGATGCATGAGCTGAAGTCTCAAGAGCAAAGTTTAGTACACAGAAATGAGAAAGACAACACGTGACCTTTAGATGCAGCTGATACATTCTGGTCTCAGTATGAATTGTTTTCCCTAGCTAACACCACACTGTATAAACTAAAGGAGTCTAACTCCACCCCTGTAGAGTCACAGTCAAGCCAAATTAAAAACTCATTAGATTAAGAGGAAAAAACCAAACCCACTTACTCAAACAGCTGTGTCCCACTTGTATGAACCATATGGTCAAACAACATGCAATGTAAGTAACTAACTATATAGTTCAAACAAAAACTGCACTTACTTAAATATGAGAGTCCAACAATAAAGAACCTCTGCAGTTCAGGTATAAAATTCAAACCAGGACTTGGAGCAACGTCCCATACACATCCCTTTCCTTTCTCTCAGTGAAAGCCAAATGAACACAAAAAAGACAGCTCTTACTTGATGGCAAACACAACCGATAAAGGCACAGACTGAATGAACAGCAAGAGAAAAGCTTTTCAGATTAGGCACTGGTGTTTTTTGGTTCAAACTGGGATGTGCACTTACTACAAACAAGTAGAAGCCACACTGTCACTCCCCTCTCCTAATCAGTAAGTGAACACATGCAACCAGTCACCTTCCACAAGCTCAACATTTCCTTAACTTTGAGCTTGTGATAGAAACCAATTTCATTCAGAGAGAGATATTTTTATAGCTCCCATTGTTCTAGTGATGCAAGCAGTCATGAGGTCAACAACATTATAGAATATTAAACTGTCATCAGCTTGGAAATACCTCCATAAAGCAACAATGAGATTAGATATTTCCCTAGAGGGGGGAAAAAACAAGTATCCTAGTAAACCCAGCCTGCAACAGAATAGTCAAAGCTCAAAAGCAGCATATGAGTAACTAAAAAATGAGTGAAAGTAGAAACGAGATGCACCCACCCTCCCTCAAACAGCAAGGTTAATCTGGTGCATTCAGCAGGAGGACAATTCCAGAGCTCTGTTCCATCTGCCCCCTCACTGTCTTGGAAGGTCCTAGGCATGCTGTTTACTGCCTGGCCTGAATTACCATTCTCCTCCTTGACTCAAAGGGTCTCAGATGGCCTGCTGCTGGAAACACCCTAATCCACCAACTTCTGTAAATTGAGACCACAACTCAGTACGGGCAGAAACAGCACAAGAAACAACTTGTTGCTGGTTTTTAACTGCTTGGGGATTATATAACATCAAATACTGCTTGCAATACTGCAACTGCAAGAGAGAAAGACATATGCATTACCCCAAGCGTCTCAGGAATAGTGTAGATAGTGCTCCTCTGCCTCCATGATGGGCTGATACCCTTTCAGTCTGACACAGGTGAAAGACATC
The DNA here is from genome assembly GCF_028858725.1 of Colius striatus. Taxonomy (NCBI): domain Eukaryota; kingdom Metazoa; phylum Chordata; class Aves; order Coliiformes; family Coliidae; genus Colius; species Colius striatus. Next base: position 30,791,555 of record NC_084766.1, read on the forward strand.
AATGTATTTTTTGAGCTATCTAGCTGTGTTTAACTAAAACCCACAGAATTTCTTAGATTCTACCCATTCATTTTTCAGCATGCAAATAACTCCAGTGAAAACCTTTAGTAACACAGGAAAACAAATATTTCTGCTATATTGCATCTATTTAGGAAGCAGAGAAACAGAGTTATAGCAATCACACTACTATACTATTCCACCCACATTTGGAACATGAAAAATGTAACTGAAACTCAGGGACTAGGGTTGAGGCACTTTTCAAAGCCTGGTTCTGCAGTATATGTGCTAGATATGGACTTTCAGAAAAGAGAACTTGGGTTTAAAAGAAGCTAAAAACAATGTAGCAGTGATTTTGATACTCTGGTTTAGCTACTCTGTTACTCTGACTTACTTCAGCTCCTTTCTCCATGTTTGCCACCAGCTCCCTTATGTTCACCTCAAGCCTGAAGTCATTGTATCTGTCCTAGGCTATGCTAGGATTTAATGTAGCTGATGCTGGTTGTACAGAAGCAGCCTTTCCCTTGTTTCACATGGGCCTATATTTTTCTCCATTTCTCACCTTTCATCCCCATTCTTATGCTACGTTCCTTTACACCACATCCCACTATATAATCTACACATACTCTCACCTCACATTTGGAAATAGAAGGAAATGCATATAACATAACATCTGAAAACAAGTTAAGTATTTTTAGACTGGATTTCTGAGAAGCTGCTAGGGCTATCCTTTCTGTGTTTTACAACTTGCTTGTTTAGTGTTGTTTACACTTGGATGTTTAGTGTTTTTCTACTTCTTCCCAAATAAACAGGAAAAAAAAAAAAATCAAAGGAGCCAGAGTCTAATTCTGGACTAATTCACTACTTGGGAAATATGTGAAACTGTTTCACATGTTTGTATGAAGCAAATAAAACCAAAAACAATATTAAAATGAGCTAAGATTTTTCTTTTTCATCTCTTTCAGGTAATTATCTACTGCATAGCTTGCACCCAGTGAAAAGCAGAAAGGAAAAAGAATGAACACACAACTATTGAGAGCAGAATGTGCTATTTTGAGCCTTCTAATGGTGGCTAATCTATCCCTCACCCCGCGGTAAAATAAAATGTCTCATATAATTCAATTAAATTGTAGATATTTGCACATCAAATTTATTCTGTGTGATGCTGATCACCTTGCTGCTTGCACATGTGTGATTCAGCCACTCCACCTCTCATTCTTTATCCTCCCCACCCACAAATCCTTCAGATACTGAGCAATGAGAATATCCTGTAATTAGCCAATTGCAGGAAGTGTGACACCTCACCACTGGTTCAAGGTACATTTGCACAAATTGACTCATTTCTGATAGATGAATATCAAGGTCTTACCTTTGCAGGTGAAGCATTTGATGTGAAAGTGTCTGGCCTGAACACGGAGTACTTCGCCTTTACACGGCTCCCCACATTTATGGCAGTGGATGACCGGCTTTTCGGAGGGGTGGTGAGACTCCTGAGGATGGGCCACTGTAAAACAAAAATACACTATTGACGACCAAAGGAAAAGAGTATTTTCTCATGTACATAAATATGCATTCTCAGACATTTTTAATCACAATACAAATGTATCTGTACACATTTTATGCTCAGATAAAAAAAATCACTACCATTTAAGAGAATATAGTCTTTTCATAAACCAGTAGTTTAAGCCATTCACATCAACTACCATCATCTCTTTCCACTGAGGCTGCCATGGAAAGACAAGTAAAAATTCCCTCTGCAGTTTCAGTGCCACAAAGCATTTCAGAACGCCTAAGCTTTTCTTTCCAAGAACGTGAGTGTGTGTAAACCATTCAATGAGAACAGAAGGCAACAAGCACTGGGTTATTTTAATCAAGAAATAATACAATCTAAGTTAAAAGAATGAAAGGAAAGAAATTCTAAATCATGTTTTGGGAAACCAGAGCAAGCAGGCAGCCTGCCTTTGCATCCAAATGACTACACTTAATATCAACTACAAACATTTTCATTCTTCTGCAACACATACCTAACCCAGAGAAAGTATCTACAGAAAAGATGCCAACATTATTTGTTTCTGCTTCCATCAATTCTATTAGAAACAATTCTCTGTATGCAAATTAGGGATATTATGAGTAGACAAAAATGGCCAAAGCCTCTGAAACGTAGTCAGGGGGACAAAATTTCAGGTTCTGGTAACTCATCAGCTATTCCACAGCCCTGAGCAGAGCTTGGCTAGAACAGGAAAGGTAATGTTAGCTTTATTGTGCGTTTCATTGATATAATAAAAGTTTTATTGCTCCACATTTGGCTTCCGTAAAAAAAATGTTTAACTTCTTCCTCAGATGTATCTTGTAGAGCTTGGGGTCTCAACAGAAATGCACAGGTATAAGCTAGAGTGAGTCTCATCTGTACTGTCTGAAGTGGAAAGTATTACCCAGAATGTTCCCAAACAAAACTATGTTCCTTCAAATCTCCCTCCCACATCCCATCCTAGCAGTAGAAAGTTGTCCTCCTTGTACTACTGTTCTCAAACTCGTGACGCTCATCAGAACATTCCTGGGCACATGCACCTCTCTACCCACACCTCTGTCTTTACACCACTTCTGCTCTGCTTTTCCGGGCCTATGAAGGGTTGACTGCTGATACACCTACACCCCTGTCACTGGGAATCATCTGCATTTTTTATCTTGGTGTTTTCTGGAGCTCTTCTCCTTTCCTGATCAATACCTGACATCTCTCAGGAAGGATTATGCTTTCTTTTTTTCAGCAGCAACGTAACAAGATACCTTGCTCATATTTATTGCACCAGATTCCTCTCCTCCCTCAGTGAATTTCTAGGGAAAAAACCTCATTGCTTCATGAACTCCTTCTAAATAACTTTCCTTTATAAATGCCATGCTGAAGACTTGCTGCTATCATTCAGCATTATATAAATATGAGGTTAATAATTTAAAAGCCTAACAAGCGATTACAGGACCAAGAGCATCAAGAACTGAGGATAACAAATATTGCAAGTGGCAATTTCTGCTCTAAATCTAGACAAATATGGCAGCTGCTAGTTTGTTCTTCACCCCACATCCCCACATATACCCCTATCCTCAAAGAAAACGGCAGAAGTCTTCCACTCAAGCTTGAAGTTTTTAATAACTTCTCCTCTAGTAGCCTCATTTCAACCATTTGCCTTGAGCAGTTATTCAGCACATACTGGTGAACAGAATGCAGCTGGCAATTTCAACCAGTATTTCAATTAGCAGCTCCATTTAAATAAGGGCCTAGTAAATGCCTTGCCTTGAGTGAACCTCATCTAATAGTCTGCAATGCAATATTATTTCTGGAGTGGAAGTTATTATTTTTCTAAATAAGACCATTAACTGTTAACTTGTAACCAAGGAAACACATAATTTATGCAATCTGAAAGAAAGGAAGAAAATAATAGACAAACATAGAGACAAGTGCTAGCAAATCAAATTACTATGAGGAAAATTCCCTCTCAGATCCAGACACACTGAAATGGGCCTTGTGCCAACTGTAGAAAGGGTAATAGAATTTTTCAAGTTATTCAAATGAAGAACTGGATCAAGGATTTGGGAAAAAGCTCTTCAGGACTTAAATGCTGCAGTGTGAAATCTGTATCTGCAACATTCTGCTTGCCCAAACTCATAGGTGGAGAACATCTTAACATTTTCTGCATGCCTGCATCCAAATCTTCTGGTATTGATCTGAAAGACAAGTGCTTTGTTTTTTTTACTAGAGAGTAAGTAAACGTTTTCAAGACTGGTCAATGACACAATCTCTTTCCAGTTCAGTCATTTAAATGAATACAAATACTGCTAGTTGCTATTTCCAGACTCATCTCTTAAGTCAAGCTAATAATGGTGCTTGTCTTACTGGCCTCCATTTGGCATTGTAGGTCAAGACTGAGTAATTGACTTTTGCTGTCCTGCAAGGAATTGCATGTAATTTTTTTTTCCCTTTGGATATATGCAACACACACAATGCTTCTCAGTGGCACAGATGACTCTTTATAGACACCAGTGAGGACAGAACACAGAATTTAAAAGAAAGAGGAATACCATAACAAGCAGCATATGTAAATGTTTCTGACTGAAGACCAGCCAGCTCACTGGATATGTAAATTCTGAGTCTGAAACCCCTGAGCTAGGCTAATCTCCTTACATGGATTTCATAGCCTGAGACAGCAAATTTGGGCTCTTCCTGCACCAACCCTCCCCACATCAACTACATGCTAGAGGATATATTCTCAGGCATCGTGGATCAGCAGCAATGGTGAAATAAAGCAACTCTGTATCATGACTAAGACAATAACAGACTCCAGAGTATAATCAGTGACAGGACACTCATTTAGGATCTGGATAACCCAGGTTGCACCCCTTGCTTCACAGGGCTCTTTGGATGGCATGTCCTTAACTCTGAAGTCAGACAGTGAAGTTCAGCCAAGTCTCTGCGTCTGTAACCTATCAGTTTAAATGAGGTTATCTGAATATTATAGCTTCTCTGGATCTTGAGTGTCTCTGACCATAAGCCACGTGTAAGAGTACTGTCAGCCTTACCCTACTGCGAGACTAAATACAGAGGACAAAGTCCCCAGGAACCAGGATGGAAGGAATCATATAAGCACCTATGACAATGGTGGTCACATATGTCACAGCTGCCATATTTCTGGAAGCATCATTCATTGGAAAGTGTGCAGACAAACACTAACTTGAGGAATTGTGTTGCCTTTAACAAAGTTTCAAATACAAATATATTAACATCACAACTATCTTTCAAATTAAAACAATATAAATTGACAACTTTCAGAGGGAGCTAAGTTTCCAAAGCAACGCATTCCTGGTTCAGTATTGGGACTCACAACTGTCTTTGTATTGTAAAGCAGATACTCACTGCATGGGTAGTGTAATAAAAACACAGACCAAGCATTTACCAGTTCCAGCATACTGATGTGAATTGATACTTGTCTACATACAAATCATGTCAGACTAAACCAAGATGTGATTTTATACCAGTTTTCTTATATCAGCCCCACCAGTATAACAAGTTGCATGGAACCTTTTGTATAAGATTAAATACAATGTACTGGTCTCACTCATATCAGGCAGGTGCAGACGCCCGCTAACACAATGGATTTAGGTTCAAACAAACGTCATTCCATCAGAAGTACACAGGGTACTAAGAAAAGTGCTTTTTGAAAGTGGCTCTAGTTAAATTAGTGCAGTGTCTGCACTGGAACAAAGGGATGCTGGAAGCAGGCATACAGATCAAACAGATGGAACATTCTTTTGAATATTTGGTCTTATTTTTATTCCTCCAGCGCATTTCAAGATTAATCATGAAAGCTGCAGTACCTGCAGAAGTCTAACTTGTCACAGTCTTTACAATTTTACAGACACCAATTACAAAAGATCATCAGTAAAACTCTTCCAGGGTTTTGGGTTGCTTTATAACATTTTTAGCTTCCAATGCTGCTGGACACTGCCTGAAGACTTCTTTTTTCCTTTATTAATGACAGCACATGAGATATATAAAGGTGAGCCATGTAAAGCTGTGTAACTGGAAATGGTCACAGAAGGACTTTTCAAGATAAGCTGAGGCTTCCACCCTTGCTCAGAAGACCAGTTTAACTGAATAATTCATGAATAATTAATGCTTTCTTAAGCTCTTTTGGGTTTCCAATAAGATGAATCAATGTCCCATTAAACATCTAATTTACCCAGAGTAACATGTAAATTGACTGGGACAAGTGGGAAGTCTGGGTGACATTATTTTATTGTTTAATTAAAGTAATAATAATAAAAGAATCAATAGCATCTTCCTCTATGAGGAAGACAGTCTTTGTCACTGCAGTACTGCTTTGTGCTAACCTCACTCCATAGACATATCACCACCATTTTTGTCATCCCTCACATTCCCTTGTGAATCATTCAGTGTTGATTTCATTAAATTTTGCAACTGTACTACACTGATGTAAACTCAAAGCAACTCTACCAGCTTGAGAGTAGTCATTACTTCCTTTTACCAAAACATCTCAAAATAATTCCAAGCCTGCAAAGAAAAAGAAACAATTAAGAAGAAGAGCAGTTAGAAAAGACCAATAACAGCCCAATGTTTGTATAAGAAACCTAAGGCAGTTTCTGAGCAAAATGAAGGAACTAATTTGCTGTGCAAAGTTAAATACTCTCCTATCAGTGGTGCTTAATGTAGAGCAGAACACCGTACATAAGTTTAGTAGCAACTATGATATTTGCTGCATCATACAGAAAAAGGACCTCAGTACTCATACCAAATCCTCCAGAAGTGAAAATTCCATCAACCACCTGAAGAGTAACGGTTGTTGAAAAAAAGAAAACAAGGGAAATAAATACTGCAGCCTTCCTTATGGATTATTCTCTCCTTGAACACAGAACTGCTAGGAAACCAAAGACTCAAGCTAAGTGAGACTGCTGCAGATTCTTGCTGGCAAGACTCCATGTCTCTGCTGCAAGTCACAGAATACTTCGTCTTTTTATTGGAAGTCAGAAAGAAGCTTCTGGGAAACGTCTTGCTACACTTGTGCTGCAAAGCAAAGGTCACACCAAAAATCTGCTGCATTCATTTCTACTCTAAACTGAAGTAAAAAGCAGCTTCCTCTAAAGTTAAACAGCAGGATGTGATCTGTTCTTTTCAAGGTGAATTTTTATCAGTTTCATATTTGCATGCCTACCTTTAGAACTAAACTTGGAGTTATGCTCAGTCAAATCTGTGTTGCATCAGATGTAACTTCAAACTTCATGGTAGAACATAACAATTTCTATGACTTTTACAACTGTCACAACTTCCGTGACAACCTCTGGGCTCCTTTGCACAGCGCTGAGGTCATGCTGTGCCCACACCAGCAAGGGGACTCTCAGGATTTAAGAGACATGTCCTGTACAGACAGCACTCTCTTAGATGCACACTTTCAATTGGCTGTCGTGTTTTCTTGGATGAAGTCTGAACTATTAAGAAGCAAAAATAAAGCAATTAACAGTGTGAAACTATTCCACAGGGTTTTTTTGCTAGCCTGTTTTACATTTCCTCACTCCTTTCAGGAATGAAGGTATAATGACTGTACTAGAGATTGCCAAGACAGTAAATGCAACCATATCTCCCCACAGCATCCCTCTCTGCCTGTAATATCTGATATGGCTTTAGAGGACATAATTTTTAAAATTATTTACAGGTTTTTAAGGCTTCAAAATCAAAATTCCCTCAGTCTTTGATGCTGTCAAGCAGCTGTACTGTTGCTGCAGCTGGGCAGCCGCTTGCTTGGGACAGGAGGGAGGTAGGCAGGTAGGCACTGTGCACAGGATGACAAGCTGCAAAAAAAAGCTGTTCTGAGATGAAAGGTATTAGAGGAGCACCAGAAAACTGACTTCAAGAACCAAGTCTGGTTTATCACTTCCTCTCTGTGCTCCTTTTGTAAAGAGAGGAGAAGTAGTAATTTTCTCTCATCCTTGCGTTTCTCGCTGATGTGAACATCTGTAACCTCTGGTTTGTAAAGCCTGTTTGTCTCTAGCCTGTAGCATCTCTGAAGAATTCCTCTTTCAATAAAGGCCAGTGTAGTGAACTCTTGAGGAGTTATTGAATTATCTATTAAAAAGAAGGAATGAAAAATGCAGTGTCATCTTGCTTATCTGCAGACTCAGTTCTTGTATCTTAAATCTATAAGAATCCTATCAGCTAAGATGACTAAACAGTGACTGAGACTGAAATGAGACCTCCCAGCTGTCAGGGATAGATAAAGAAGTTACTGAAGTCATTAGCTCAGGTATCAGACGGGGATCTTCGGGAATTTCAGGACACACCAGAAGGAGGCACTCCCAGAAAGAGATACTAGTGAGCTGTGTGCCTACACATGTATGAAAAAGCCTAAGGCAAAATCCTAGACTGTAGCTTGCTCACACTATTGCCATTCAAATCATATCTGAAGAAGCACATTTAAATTCTCTCTTCCTGTAACTTTATCTGTATTACACCTACAGTGCCTCAATTTGTCTTAAAACTGTTTTTGCTGTCTGCATATAACCAGATGAGCTATTTTAAAAGAAGGCAGGGAAGATGTTACACTTTTAGTCATTTGCCAGGATTTTAAGTATTTTCTGATGTTTTCCATGAAAGTATTGTAGTTTCAGCAGCAGAGCAGATGCAAACAGAACCACAGGAGCAGTCAGAACACTGCAGGACAGTATCTCTTTCAGTACTGCAACAACTAGTGCCCTAATGCTAATGAAGACACACATATATGTGAGCGCATACCAAGGCATTCGGACTGACAGAGCTAGGCACCAGCAGCTCTCCCCCATGGTCACTCATACTCCTTTTTTTGGGGTGTTGGTTGGGTGAAAGTTATAGCTTTGCAAGTAGGACGGTGCAGGAAAGAAGGCTGAGTTATGCGAGATGTAAAGATGGATAGCGTAGCCCATGTCTGTTCTGGTTTAGATTCTGAAAGAAGTACTACTAAATCCCCAGTCCTTTTTCTCTGGTCTTATTCTCTACTTGCTTAACAAGAGAAGACCTAAAACAACTTGTTACTCTTCTTTGTATCCTGTCAATTACCACCATAACACATGCTTTTCAGCCTCAGTTCTTCAGCTAGAATAAAGTACACCACAGGTTATCTACCCTCAAAATAGCATCTCACAGGCAGATGTGAGGCTGACTGCAACATAATAAGGAAGAGATTGGAAATCAGTTCTCACCACACATCCCAAAACCTCTTGTTAAAGATTAACAATTAAAATGATTCCATTTATATTTGTTATATGACATACCTTTATATGACAATTATTGTTTAAGAAAAATTCTGTTTCCAAAGAAAAGTCTCGAACAGCTCATTAACTGAGTATGAACAGAAGTTGTTTTAAGCTCAAAGAGGGGAAGCAGTAAGTAGTTTAAAAACTGTTTTCAGTAATGAAAAGGCACTAATCTTACGAGGAAGTATGTAGCAAGGTAAGATGTGCTGTGAAACAAACGTTGACTAAGCTAAGGCAGTCTTTGAATCAAAATATGCATTACTCAACATGACTGTTAACAGAAGGTTTGCTGACTGGTGGTTGGCAAAACAAAGAGAAGAAACAGAAAGTTAATTTAGTCTATCATATTTCTGCATTAGGACAGAGTAATTTTTTACCAAACAGATCATGCTACAATTTGGGTGATAAAAAGTTAGTGAACCCAAGACTATCTTATCTAGTGTTCTGAGAATATCCTTATTGGTCTTTATCACACCCACAAAAGTTCTCTGCGTTTACTTACACAACCATCTTACTGAGGGACAGTATTTCAAGATAATCAATTCACTTTTCAAAGCTCCTGACTAGAGGCTGGAAGATCACGCTAAGCACATGTTTCTCACATTGGACATCTGCAGGTCTGTAACATGTAGCAACTGTTTATCAGCCTTGGAAGTGGTAAAATAATTTGGTTTGAGTACCTTTAACACACTCTGCATACAAAAGACCCATTCATTATTTGAAAAACATGTTTGGTTAGGTTTTTTTTCTACTTAGAAATTCAAGAGCTCCTAAGGGTACTCTAAGCAACCATCTCACACACAGCACTTGATGTCCCTATCAAAATCTTAGTCAAAACAATGGATAAACAGAAGCATCACACTATTCACTGCAAATTCTTATGGATTCTCAAGGCTGCATGAAAGCAAGGTGCTGAAGTTAGCAGAAAAAGCAATTGCTTTTTCCAGAGAGCATGGAAATTCTGGCTCACTGCTGAGTAGTGGTTACCCATTGCAGCACTCAAATGCCAAACAGGCCTCTTAGCTACTTTAACAGCAACTCACATGGGGACTTCAGTCAGGAGCCACTAGATAGCAGCTCATTAGAGTTCCCCTATGCTTCTTTTTTTGAGGCTGACAAAAATATTCCATAGAGTAAAATGAATTACATTCCCTTTTGAGGTAAATCAACATAAACCCACTAATTTTAAGAATAATTTTTCCCACTCTTTACCCTGACATTACCTGAGGAGGACCATTGACCTACTTAAGATAGTGGTCTCCCAGATACCTTTCAGTATCTTTGTAATGATGTTTCACTGCTGCAGATTGATGTGTGTATGAAAAATAAGGGAAAGCCTACATGGAAACGAGCTTGTCATAAAGATCTTTCAAAACAGAATCTGTAGGAAAATCTCCCCTCAGTTACCACCAGCAATCTCACCAAAAGTTTTGTACAGGATCCTTGCAGAGACTTGTCCTCAGACAGTTTTTAAAGCACAGAAGCTCTGTCCCTGACACTTAGAATCTCTCCTTCAATCAAGGATCTTGTAAATGCCCATTATTTGCTATTGCCCTCACGTCTGGCATTTCTAAGGACTGAGCTGCACAGCCTCAAACTAAAAATAGACAGATACATTCACAAGCAACATAACTCTTCATGTGGCTCCTGACTCCTGGGATACTTTGCTATGTACAGAGCTGATAAAACAGGTATTTCAGAGGCCCTGCCCTTTGGTTAACTGCCCATGTTGGCACCTAGACCTTAGAAACAAATCTGCAGAAGTCAATTCCTTAAGGTGTATTATTTTGACAATAAATAATGGTGTGCTCTGAAAGTCAGCTTTTAACACTGCATGACAAATGGACTATCATAGAGAATGCACTAATGACTGAAACAGTAGTCCTGAATAGCCAGACTTTTCCTCTGGCTAGCACTTCAATTGCTGGATAGCAAGCAGATGCTCTCAAATCCATCAAATCCTGTTTTGAGGTACTTTTGGAGGAAAAAACCCCAACCAACCAAGCAACCAACAAATGAGACTGCTTCTTTGAACAAAAAAGTCTTGTACTGACTCTTGTCTAACCCAGTAAGAAAAGACAGCCCTCACTGGGTTCTGCAAAGCTGTATTTATATTTGGATCACTTCTTTAATTTGATATCATTTTAAGATCCTGCTTCTGTACCAGACCCTGAACCAATATAAAGTTCTACAGTACTGCCATGTAGATTATATTAGCATCTGTGATACTGAAATGCTGCTAGCAGCACTGGAAATTAGAGACCCATCCTGATGACACTATTCATAGAACCTTGCCTATTAGACTCTCATATAGCATAAACACAACAACATTTTATCTCTAAACAGTTCACATTACTCTTGGTCTGACCCTTATTTTAACACTTACTCCTCACTTTGCTCCTCTTTGGAGAGATTCCTCATCTTTCCTGCTTTTGTTTTCCCATCTATGTGGAACATAAACAATTGAGCTACACAAGGCATCCAGCATTTCCAGGTTTACAGCACCTTATGGTAAGCCAATATAAAAGCCAGCACTGTTTCTCTCACTGTTGTTTCTTACATAGCAATGCAGCTAATACATAGCACTAAATGATCACCATTAATAATATGACTTTCCTGCAAAAAAATCACAAAGCTTCCAAAAATGGACTCTGATTTCGAGACAACACTGAAGCTCTTACTTAGTTTTAAATCCCAGTGATTCAATTAGACTCAAAAAGATTCTCTGCTGAACAGAACAAGCTTAAGACAATGCTTGAGTGTTCTCCTCAGCCAGATCCCCAGTGAGCTGGAAAGCTATCCAGGCTCAACAAAGGCAAGGATTAATCACCCTTTTGGGGATACTGACTGCTCTCTAGGTGGAAAACCAACTTTGTTATAAATAATCCTTTTTAAATTAGCTATGGATTGCCCCGAGAAGCAATAAAATCCTTTGCTCTGGTTTCTCCTGCCAAAAGGGTGCTGCACATTTTGATTAGTGGAACTTTTCCCCTGGTATGCATTAATTTTTCCACAAAAAGAATTGACTCTCCTGTAGTGGCAAGCCAAATTATCATCCTAAATTGCATGCTCTTTCTTACCAAACTCTCTACCTCCCCTTTGGAAACAAATGTTTCTTTGCCCTATCTTAACATATTTTAAACACACATAATTTAACTACACCAAGGCTCTATCTTTAAAAGCCTTGACTTTTGAATTCACATCCAGGAAATGCAATCATATAATTTGCAGTCTACTCCTCTGTATCCAACATAACCAGCAGGACTTTAGTATCAAGGATGCTGCAACGGTGACTTTTGTGGGAGATGGTCCTGAACTGCACTGTGCTGGTCACAGTTGGTTCCAACCAGCTCAGCAATGGACAAAATGGACTCATTGCACATCAAAACAGAACCAGAGGAGCACACAACACCTCTGTAAAAACATATGCATACAGATAGGCAGCAAACATTGATAGGACAGACACTCAGCAGGAGACTCAGAGATGCCAGAGCACCAGGGATGCTAAAAAAACACAGAGGAGACATGGGAGACAGTGACAGGTCAGGAGAAACACCAAGGCATAGGCAGTTGCCCAAAGCAGGGACAGGAAGAAGTCTTGAGGAGATACAACTCTAGGACTGCAGCAGGCAGAGGAACCTATGGTGAGATAATGGAGTAAGAAAAAAGGAGCAACAAAATGAGAAGAATAACAATGCACTGACCTCAGTCTCGTGTGCCACCCTCATCTCACCAAAGGTACTGAGTATAATGTCTGGCATGGGGAATGGAGACTAGGAAGGGAAAGATGTGTCCAGAGAGTAGTTGAGGCATATTTCTCCAAGCCTGTGTTTACTTGTTTTTATTAATTGCCAACACATTAGATTGATTGAATCTCCTCTACTCAAAACTAGTGTTTTTTGGCACTCACTGTTTCAGATGGAGGAACAGCTTAACTGCCTGTACCACTGTGTGAACCCATGAGCTCTGTGGTCTCAAGTTTAATGACTTAAAACCACTAAGCCCTCCTCTCCAGTGAGATCAACAGAAAAAGTTCTCTCATTTCTCAATATAAAATAGCTGCCACTTCAGAGAGCTGGTTCCTACATGCAGCTGGGATGCAAGGAATGTATGGAATTTCACTACTGGGAAACACAGGAAGCCATGGGGTATGGCAGGACTGCACACTGTGCTTGCCTGACTCTTTGGATACGAATATTCGTAACCCCATATGAACTAAGTGCTCTCACAAAAAATAAAAAGCCATCTCCAGCAAACATGCAGTGCCTGGGCTGGCATCTCCTTGGTTATTTTTGTTTCTCTTAGTATCAATGCTGCATAGGAGTACTGCAATTTGAAACCTAATATTAAAAATAATTTTAGAAAGAGAAAGTATAGAGCAAGCAATACCAATAAAACCATAATTCCTTTCCAGCTGTTTTGTCTTTAAAAAGCAGCAAGATGTTTGTAACATTCACATACTGCTGGATTTCTTCTTGTACAAGTGCAAGTAGTTAAAACCCAAGATTTCCTTGTCATAGCTGTGAAACAAAGTAAAAGAAACTCTCTGCTCCCAAGATCTCTAATTCTAATAATCAAGGCAGACAAGAGGAATGTTCTTATCCTCATTTTACAGATTAACACAAGGAGGGATCAAATTACTTCCCCAAGGTCACCTTAAGAGTCTCTAACACAGAACTGCTCTACAGTTTAGTACTTCTACTACAAGAGTATGTTTTTTTAACATCTACTACTATGCATATTTATAAAATGACTTTTCCATGGCTTGTACAAGGCAGCACAATGACTTAATCTAAACAAAACCTCAAATGCCCAGCCCTAATAGCAAACTGTCAAGTAGAACTAAATGTATGTAAACTGAAGCTAAAAAGCCATAACTCTCCAGCCCTCCCCCTGCCAAACGTGTTATTGCATAATCTTGCCATGTGCTCCAAAAGCAACAAACTTGGAGACTTTCCCAGGTCACCTGAGGTTAAAAGTTCCAAAGTCATGAGTTCAGACCAAGACTATGTTTCCTTAACAACCATGACACTGAGACAGAGTCAGGACACAAATCCCATTATTCAACCTTTTCTTGACTCACACTGGGAATAAGTGTTAAGACTGCAAATACATAGAGCAGTGGAGAGACCATGTTCTGGAAGGGGAACACCTTTAAATCAACACCCAGGTAACGTTTTGCATAGTTATTATCCACATTTTGGATAAGCTCATCTAAAGAAGTTTCATTTACAACAAACGAAAAAAGACTATAAGCTGCTTTGGAGACTGAGATTTCTTGGGATATAGAAATGGAAGAGAAGAGAAAAGTAGAGCTGCTGTAAGCATAAAAACTGTCCTCTTGGTCATAACCTAAAGGAGTATCAGTATCATGCTTTATCAAAAGTATGAAGAAAAAACAACAGAGAAACCAAGTGTCTCTGTAAGACTGAAGTAGACCATAGGCCAAATTATACAGGAAATGTTAACATTTTGGTGACCTACATCTCCTGTGTTGCTTACTGGGAAAGGCAGCACTGACTGAATGCCTTCAGACATGCTTGTGAATATGGAAACACAATACAGCTTACTGCAACTTGGAACCCAGCAGGTGCCAGCACCTATCCTTCAATAGAGTCAGGATGTGAAGAATAGAAATCATAAACCCTCTGTACCTGCTTTCTTAATTAAAAAAAGCTTCAGTCATTCCTCTTCTCTCCTTTTATGCTTCCAAGCATGGAGAAGATTGGCATTAATAGATACTATTCCACTTTCATAGGTTTGCCCATGTATGATCAAATCCAAGATCTCATCAGGTACAAAGCTGATAAAATATGCTTTCACAGGTGAATGCTAGGACAGTTTTCTTATCAACTAGTCAAGAAATCACAAATCAGTGCTAAATCGTCAGCTCATGGGAAGTAACAGAGGTAAAAAATCAAGCTACATCACTTATATCATCCAGCAGCATGGCTTGCAGGCTCACAATTCACAACCTCAACACAGAAGCACTAAGCAAGCAGATAATTCAATATGGTTTTCAAATTGCAGAAGATTAGTAACAAGACATATGTATGCAAAAGTAAACTTTCTATTAAAGGCTATTATTTCTTGTATGAAACACAGTGACAATAATTTAGCTAACTAGATCATAAGGGCTCATAATTGGAAATAGACAAGTGCACAGTCAGAGACAAGGAAACGTGGTATCAGTCAGACATAGTTTAGGAAGCGCCATTTGGTGTCAGCAGAAAACACCCTGGCCTAAGGATTTTTTTTGTGTGTGTATGAACTAACCAGGCAGACACTGAAATCATTCTACAATATGAGCATAATGAAGCATGCTAATTTGCTGAAAACTGTTACTAACTGTTTTGCAACTCAGTGAATCGGAATCGCATTTTTCTAGTTGAAACCAGCCCCTCCAGTGCCTGGTTAACGTGTTTATGAAATGACACTGGACCAAATGTATTTTCAGCTTGTTCAAACAGCAATTCAAGCAGCAGCTATAAGAGAGAGTACCAGCTGTACTATACAGGCCTGTGTTTTGCAAGAGTATAACTCTAGAAAGTAGTATTTGTTGCAGCTTCCAAGTGGCAATAAATCCTGACCTTCCGACTACAGCAGCGGGGGCGGGGGGAGGAGAGAAGGAAAGAAAAAGCAAACAACAAGCAAGGATGAAACAAAAATACTAATAATAACATTTTTTATAAAAAGGAAGGGTTTGTTTTAGTTTTCCTACAGGTATATGATGCCTTTCATGGTGTAAAATGCTAAAAATGTGTTTCCAGAGTACTCCTAAGGCACAGTCCTATGTGACACAGGGACGCCAACAAACTGAGCATCGGCTGAGTGAGAAGAACATATCAAAGGATCAAACTGAATGCAGAGCTAAATGAGCTACACATATTTTAAGTATACTTCAAGAAAATCAGCAGCCCAATTTTAAAATGGATCTTAGAAAATAAGCAACAATTATGTTGAATGATATGCCACTCTTTCTTTCAGAAAGAGTGTCATAGCTGATTCAAATGATTCTGAAACTTCCAAGGATTCAGGGTGAAATGGCTATTTAAATCAGCTCTGGTATGGCTTACTGATGCTTGTAGCAGGTCAATAGTTCACCGCTGACATTATAAAAATGATCTTGTAAAGCTGAAGTAATGGATCTCAAATCTGCTAAGCAGCCAATATTGCTTATGCTGGGCCACTGCTTTTCATCAACAACTATTATCAGTAGAGTGTATAACAGTTATGACTCTCGATACATCTGACACACTATGGCAGGCTATCGAGGCATTTGTCCTGCTCTCTTCATTCTAAATGTCTATGAAGTGAAATTCAATCCATTTATTTCATTTACAGCATTAAAAAAGCTGGAGTTTAAAGTTGAAAAACTGCTCACACTTACTCAACATTGTTACTTATTTGTGTTTCTTCTCTGTTTTGAATGTATCCCACTTTATCTTTTACAGAGTCCTCAAAAGTAAACAATACAGATCCTCCTCTTCACAAGCTACGTCTGTGATTGCCATCTGTGATAGGGTAATGCTCCAAATACACACCCAATCCACTACTCAACTACAATTCAGGATATATTTCACATCTGTATAATGCAATAAATGATACAGACCACTATTACTGCCAGGAAAGATCCCACAACCATTTCTATATGCTTCGACTAGTAAACGTTTTGGTAGGAGGCTTAGAATGTTATTTATAGGGAACTGAAACTGATATCCAATTTACTACTGCAAAATTCTAACATTATGTAAAATCTCTGATACGCCACATTCTCATTAAAAGGTACAACACAACCTTCTCAAATCCAGACTTTCTGGATATATCAGTGTTTATCTTTAAAATTTTAAGCTAACTGCTGCACTGGTCAAAGCTCTTTGAATAGTAGCAAATACAGGTAAAAACCAGTCAACAGCAAACTTGGGTTAAATCACACGAAAAGAAAACCTGACAGGTACCCACAGAAGGAACGCAGCTGTACGAACAGTCTAACTAAGGTGTGTTCCACATTCAACCCTTATTAAAACAGGTACAAAGATAATCAATGCAAATCCACTGCATGTTTTGGCACGTCACTTATAGAAAGGAAAACAGAAACTGTCAATCAAAGCATGCTTCATTTTAAATGTGAAGGTTTAAACCTCAGGTGATTATGGCTGGCATGTTAGGTCATTTTAGCTCCAGTCTATCAATAAACATAATTACCTTTCTCTTTCACCATGGCAAACAAATTTTCTTCGTAGTGGAAGCAGTAAGAATTAGCTGAAGTAATTTAAACACAATCTCTTTCTCCAGCAGTGTTTGGCTGAAGTGGATTTTAAAAAAAGAGAAAAAGGCAGCTTATTCCAGATAATTATCTTCCTCGGTCAGATTTCCCACAAGATCTGGTCAGCTCCGATTGCTCGTCACTGTCTCTTTTCTTCTTGTGCCTTTAATCTTCTTCCACTGTGGTCTTTTCCTGTGGCTAAAGGCAGCTAATACCCTGCTTGTGGACTCTGCCCCTTGTGTTGAAACAACCAGCTACAGCTGCTGCTGGGGAACAAATGCTGAATTCCACCGTCCCTCATTTCCAGCCACTGACACCACCTTGCATTCCTCTGCCCTTGCAGAACTGAGCTGGCAATGTAATTTGCTCCCGAGTGACTGGCAAAAGACCGCAAGTGAGATGTGAGAGAACTGGAGAGCTGTTCAAACACATGCAGAAAGCTAAAGTGGTATTTGCGTGTTTCCTATTATTTTATTTACTCAAACTGAGCCAGGATCAAAAGAGGGAATAGAAGATGAGCAATGGGCAAATGCGGGGGCAGGCTGCAGCAGTGGCTTTTCTATGGTGAGCACTGTTTATCCGCTCCCGGGTTTCCTTTAAAGCTGTTACCAAATGCCAATTACTCGACCACAAAACATGCTGAGAAATAGCCTCATAATGCCTTCTGATCATAGTACAGAAGAGAGTAAAATGAAAATACCTATGCAAAATACCTGTGCAAAATGAAATACCTATTCTATTCACTACCTTGAAATAACAATACAAATAAGAAAAATAAGTATTGTCCCTACTCAGTGAGCACATGGCTTTAGAAGCATGTGCAGGGAGCACCACTGATGAAATTTTGTAAGTCAAGCTAAACCCTGTATTCTGAAATACAAAATAACTGTAAACTATAGCTCCTCTTATTCCTTTTAGGTGACAGCTGTAAGTATTCATGGAACCAGGGACAGAGCGGTGTATTGAAACAGCAGCACTTAAACGTGAGTTTCACCCCCCTAAACACGACAAAGAAACAATGTTCCATCTGGGCATCAAACTGACCTTCCAATTTATGGTTTTGCAGACACTAAATTCTAAGTGAGAAAGGATTGGTCAGTAGGCTGACTATAAAACACAAACCAGCTCTACAACGTTGCCAAGCCTCACTGTCTTATAGCAAGATTCAGAATGTTTCTGTTTTCTATTAAAACATACAGGTCAGAGTCAGGTGAGAAAGGCTTCTTTTATAAACATACTTTTAGTCACAGTTAAGAAGAAAAGCTTGGAAATATGTTTAATCAAAACCCTAAATGCCCACTAAAAACATTCTCATGCATTATTTTTATACTTTAATGCCAACATCAAAAGTTTGGGGAACTTTTATCACTCCTATTATATGCCACTTTTTGCTTATTTATACATGACTTCAATCCTCATTTTAGCTAGCTACCAGTGACTTCACCAATACAAACCTACACTACCCAGCCTTTACTTGGACATTAGATTTCAGTGTTTGTGGTTTAGAGGTGAAGAGAATCATAGAATCATAGAATGACAAAGAGAAATGAATTGACTTGCCAAAGAAAGAGATGACCACAGTACTGGGTCAAATATAAGGATATTCTGGGCCAGATTATGGGCAGATTCATTGAGTTATAGCTTCAACTTGGCCACAGCTCAGAGCAAAACATGCTTTAGGCTACATTATGGAGGTGCAACTACATTTATACTGCACCCTAAAACAAAAGCTGTATTCAGACCAGAGTTGAATGATCCCTTTTTTTTTGCAGTGAAGAACTTGAACCTGGAGCTCACACATTCACAAAGGAATTCCCTCTCAATGATATTATATGTAGGGAGAACAAAATCAATGTAAAGAAACAAGCTGTAGGCATCAGCCAGACAGAGCAGCAGATGGCTGATACCTGCTGGAAAAAAATCACAGCATGCAACAATAAAAATATTTGCAGTAAATAAATTCTAAATGTTTTGAATAAATGCCACCAGAACAACAGAAATGAAACAAACTAGTCTGCCTCACCTCAAAAAAATCTTGATTATTCGGTGACATTCTTTAATACATAAAGAACTAAGAGAGAAACGGAGACTCAGACACATGCAAGGAGAAAAAACAGTTATTCTATTCTAACAAATCTAGGCTGGCTTTCTATTGTTAGCAGTCTAACATGTAAGAGAAGCACAGCCCAGGCAGTCTGACATTCTTGTTTCTATGACTCAGTGTGTTACTATTAATAGCATCCGAGGCTCGATTGGGGAGCTGGGCTGAACCCCACCAACACTGAGGCATGATCCGTTATGTCACATTTCTGATGCATTAGAGCTGTCAGGTTGTAACTCAGCCTGGCTGTGTTCTTTTTCAAACAGTATTTTGTAAACAGTTAGGGGACAGCCCCCTGAAAGGGGCACATCTGACCTTCATTCATAAATATTGGATCTGATGTGCAGAGCACAGTCTATGGATACACCCGCACAGATACCGTTAACCCTTTCCTGTGACCCTCAGACACCCTCCAAAGACTTGCAGTGGTTATCATCCATTTTTTTTTTGTTCCAGCAGCTGCTGACACAGAAGCTGCCTGCTGGTATCTGGACTTTCTGTTCTCTGAGTTCATTACCTCCATTTTTCACATGTGCTAGAGATTAGCACTGCTGTATCTCACCTCAGCCGTAGCTGAATAGAAGCCTTTCCTCACATCACTCAGCCATGGAAAGCTGCAAGGTTAGATTACAGCATGCACATGAAAAGGAATTTAAAAATACAGACTGCAGTAAATTATACTGGAGATTTAAGAGTCAAATGTCATTTACTTCTGAGTAGAGATCCACAGAGCAGATGCTGCAATTGTAAACAAAATCTTTTTACACCAGGATGGTTTTTGGTTCTCATTGAAGACTAAAATTTTCCCTACTGTACAACTCAGAATCTGCTCATTCTAAACAGGAGATAGAAGAGGAATAGACAGTAATTCTAGAAACAAATCCCCATTTCTTTTTGTCATTTAGAGGTGCAGATTTTGAAGGAAAGCAAAAGAACCTTTTTTTCTTTAAATACCTTTTTACACTGTGCAAATTAAATACAGTCTCCCTTGAACACAGTGTGGGTGGAAGAGTCAGAGTGAGTACACTACAGCTAAACAACATGTTTATGTTGCTGTTATTTTCTGGTTAAATATATCCTGTGCATTCAGTTAAGAGGCATGAGAGCCATACTGAGATCACTCCACAAAGGGAAAGAATTAAACCAGTTTGTTTTACTTTTTCTTGTACCTCGATAATGTTGAAAAAGTATTTGTAAGATGTGAAGCTGTTTAGCCATGAGTTAAGATTTATTATTCTCATTTATAAGCTGGCTTTCATATTTTTACCTTGCTCCCATTCTTCACAGATGACATCATGGCTTAGAAGTATCAACTCATGGTTTTTATAAAATTTCTTCAAAACTGATACCTGTTGATCAACCAATAAAGGAAACAGATTGCTAGAAAACAGGAAGAGAAAGGGGAGAAGCACAACTACCTGAAAGGAGATTGTGGTGAGGTGGGTAGATCTCCCTAGCTATAAGCAATGGGACAAGAGGAAATGGTCTCAAGTTACACCAGGGGACGATGAAATAAGACATTTGGAAAATTTTTTCACCAAATGAGTTGTTAGACACTGGCACAGGCTTTCCAAGGAGGTGGTGGAGTCACCATCCCTGGAAGTGTTTAAAAGCTGTGTAGATGTAGCACTCAGGGACATGGTTTAGTGGTGGGCTTGGCAGTGGTGGGTTTACATTTGGGTTAATGATCTTAAAGGTCTTATCCAACCAGAATGATTCTGTGACTCTATGATTAAATAACATTCAGGAATTACCCTCTGTTTAATGTCTTTGCTTCCAACAAAAAAGTATGGCACAAACAGTTCTGGCAAGAAAATCTGCCACAGGCTTCCGCAGCTTAACCACTTGTACAGCCTAGATCAATTGAGAGCCGTCACTTCTATAAAGACTTGATTACAGCAGTTTGGAATGCTATGGAAGGAAATGTCACTCTCCCATGACCTGCTCCAATTGTTATCCTGACTTAACTTTGCTTGCTCAGAGGAAAACCAAAAATGTCAACATGGGATTTCTCACAAAATACCTGTGACCCAGCAGTGGTCCCAGTGCCCTAACAGGGAAACCTACAGTTTCCAGTTTTAGCAGTCTCAAAAGCTATATGATTAAGCATTTCCTGGCTTCCATTTCTCCTGAACATACCCTGCTCCAGCAATCTATTCCTCCAATGACTCTCCCTCAGTGTCCAACTGACACATTTTCCGTCTTCTGAAAACAGCTCAAGCAGCAGTGCTTGTTAAGGACTGTGGTACACAAGGCAGCAGGTGACTGACTTGGGCAAAGTTGGTGACATTGATGGATTTTTCAGAGTCACTCAGACATACTGCCGAGCAGAATTCAGCCTGTACCTGACAAAACTGTTTCCCGTACTAGGTGTTAATAGCTGGGTGTTTGCTTTTGAAGAAAGACATAAGGTGTTTAGTAAGGCTGCTCTTGCATATGTTGCTCTTTTGTCTCTCCAGGTTCTTACAGTATCTCTCAGTAAATCTACTAGTCTTCACAAAACTAGTTTGTAATATTAATGTTTATCATCATATATGCTCATTCTTCCAGAGTAAATGAAATGCAAATTTAGCAATCAATCACTTGATTAAACAAAATATATAGCATATCCACTCTGATCTACCTGGATTTGGGTGTTTAGTTTCAATAGAACCATTTACTATTCTTTCAAGTTAGGTTCCTCAGGAATAAAACATTTCTTAGGTTTTGATCTACCAAGAGGTCTGCATTTTGTAACACAAAATTCTATTTCCTGAGGTTCTTGCAAGCATAATTTTCTTAGAAGGCTGCTATTCTGCATAACAGTAACTGTCTGCAAAATACAGATCAAACAATAAGAGTAATGCCTAATGTATTGCAAAACAAATTAAGGAAACAAGGATACTTGTCTTTGCTCAAAACATTAAGGAGCCTATAACACACATGCTTATGTAAAAAAGCACCTGAAACCTCCAGATCATCTTTAGAAACAGGTCAGAAACGATAGCTACAGTATACTACTTTGGCAGTGGCCCCAAAAATATACAAAGCTCACTGATGGATAATCTTTTGACTGTAGGTATGTGCAAACATTTACCTCTGAACAGACATTTATATTACTCATATAACAACTGCCTTCCAAACTGCTTATGTTATTGTTAATCCTCTAGAAAGGAGATCATGCTTTCTTAACACCTGTGTGAACTTATACGCTATGCACACATACTTGGCACTGAACTGAGATATAGTACAGTGATAATGCTGTAGTGACTGTGGTTTAAACTCGGTATTCTTTTACAAAACTACTACATAAAATCATCTCTATTTACCTGCTATAAATTGAACTCAACTAACTAAATCATGATGACAATCAGTACTGTTGCTGTTAAAAGTATGAGCGTAAGGTGGGTAACCATTGCTGACAGTAACCACAATTACTGATGAAAACTGCAAATAACTTGCACGAAGAGACGAATTCCCAACAGGAAAGCATATATATTAGTGTAATGCTTTACTGTGCGTGCTTAAGGTTAAGGAGATTTGATATTGATAATCCACTTTAGAATTGGATTAACTCTGCAGAACAACCCCCACAGCCTGTCTAGGGAGTTTTGGCTCTGTGAAATCAGCAGGAATGCAGCGAAATACACTAGTCTAAAGAGCTTCTCAAGGAGAGGTCCATGAAACACCAGATCGAAGGAGCTTCCTGCCAATCAGTTAATTTGCAGAGCAAAGAAACAAGTTCTTTGTTTTGCAGTCTCAAGAGACACGACAGAGTATTTCACCAAGCCTTAACCTGTAGTGTATGCCTCGGCAATTCAACATACAGCAAAGCACGCGACAATGCAAGTCCCCAATCCAACCCATCACATGGACACCAGACATATACCACTTTTACATTTAAACTGGACTAATTAATTTTCACTGTGACAAATGACAAATTCCTTCTCTTCCAATTCCAAACTATAAATATTACTCTTAAAAAAGGCACCTAAATGTGTCCTGCAAATGTATCTCATCCCCAACAGCTATTTCCTAGTTCAGTGTCCTATCAAACAAACCAAAGAGGATCATAGAATCATAGAATGGTAGGGGTTGGAAGGGACCTTTAGAGATCATCTAGTCCAACCCCCTGCAGAAGCAGGTTCACCTAGATCAGGTCACATAGGAACATGTCCAGGTGGGTCTTGAAGACCTCCAAGGAAGGAGACTCCACAACCCCTCTGGGCAGCCTGGGCCAGGGCTCCCTTGCCTCAACAGTGAAATGGTCTTTTCTTATGTTTAAATGGAACTTTTTGTGTTCCAGCTTCATCCCATCACCCCTTGTCCTGTTACTAGCTACTACAGAAAAGAGGGATGTCCCAACCTCCTGACACCCACCCTTTAGATATTGATAAATGTTATTAAGATCATCCCTCAGTCTTCTCCAGACTAAACAGCCCCAGTTCCCGCAGCCTTTCCTCGTATGAAAGATGTTCTATACCCCTGATCATCTTGGTGGCCCTGCGCTGGACTCTCTCCAGCAGTTCCCTGTCCCTCTTGAGCTGAGGAGCCCAGAACTGTACACAGGACTCCAGATGAGGCCTCACCAGGGCAGAGTAGAGGAGGATCAGAACCTCCCTCAACCCGCTGGCCACACTCTTCTTGATGCATCCCAGGATGTCATTGGCCTTCTTGGCCATGAGGGCACATTGCTGGCTCATGGTTAGCTTATTACCAATCAGGACTCCCCAGTCTCTCTCTGCAGAGCTGCTCTTCAGCAGTTCAACTCCCAGCCTGTACTGGTGCATGAGATCTCAAAGATAAAAATATGCTTTCCAAGTAGATACAACTTGGGTACACAGTGTAATATCAATATACTCAAACAAGCTTTTACAACAATTTTTTTTATCACCTCACTCCAGCTTCTGGAACTTTTCTATACTGGCTCTGATTTTACCTGCTAGTTAGGGAGCTCACTTCTTTTTCAGTATGTAAAAACTGATATTTGAGGCTTTCTTTTAAATTATTCGTTGCTGTTTTAATAGTTGAGTTCATCATAAAAATACCAAGCAAACATACAACAAATTGACATTCAAACCCAGAGTAGACATAATTGATCCCAACTTCTGCACCACGTGTAATTTTTAAAAGATAAACACAAAAGCTATTTTGCTGATGCTTCTCTGTAAGGTTTGCTCCCATTTAGTTTACACCAAACTGGGTCGCTTGTTGCCTCTGCTACCAAGGAGTCACATACTTTAAAGGAGAGTTTGCCAACTTAAAAAAAATAAACAATATTGAAACTTCCAAGCATTGATGTATACAGATAAGCTAATTAGGTTTCTATTTTCCATTTTACAGTTTAATGCTTCCATGTTTTCCATTGAAAACTGCAGAGAAAGCTCCACTATCTAATTCATGTGGTAACAAACCAGTGACAAACATTCTCTGGTACCATAGTGTTTCTGCATCCCACCATTAAGACCTGCTCTTTAAAGGAAAATAACTGAAAAATCAAAAGCAGGACAATGCAAAGATGTAAACACAATCTCCCATTCTAACATTATCTTCTTTCCCTCTCAGCTGCACCTTGTCAGCATCATCTGGTTTCTTCCCTTCTCCTCCATTAACTATTTGTCCTTCTACTGCAAAAAAACCCCACAGAGGTCTACCAAATATCTATCATTCTCTCAAACTAAAAGCCACTTTTAAGGTTTGTGTATACAAAAGTCTACTTAGTGATATCCCCACCTCTCAGCTATAAAGGAGGAGAAGGAGTCAATGGCAATTAGTCCCCACCAGTACATGAGGAATGAATGGCAGTGGACAATAGAACAGAAAAGGCCATGTACTAAGCTTCTCTTCTACTCCTTCTATGCCCCAAAGTCAAAGTTGGAGTGAGGATAGCCATATCCTATGCCTCTCTCCCTGCTTTGAATTTTTCCTACTATTTTACCTTCTGGATAAGCAGAGCAAGCCCAAAGAATGACTTTCAGAGGAGAAGAAATAGCGATTTCTATTTCTCTTTTCCCCATCCCAGTGCCACCAGTATTTTACTCACCAGCAGAAAGGTTAGAACTTTTTCAGCTGGAAACCATCTTCCATTTGCTATTTACCTGTGCCCTTCCTGCCTGCAAGAGGCCGTGGTGGGCCTGGGCACCCACACACGGTGGGAAGAGGGGCTGCGCTCTCCCCACTTGCAGTGGCAGAAGCCAAGCCACTCCTGCTGTCCTGCTGCAACCCTGCCCAGGAAGGGCACTTCGTTTCTCTCTTGGCTGTTTGATTAAAATACCAAAGTTATACAACTGCACATGACGGACACAGGAGAGGAAGTTTCAATCAGATATAGAACAAAAGCAGGACTCCCTGTAAACAAGTAGGGGATGTGTACACACAAGACACTCTTTCCAATCAGCTGCCTGTACCCTCAGTGTGTGATGGAGTTACAGAGTGAGAGCTTTGCTTCACTTCATTGCTATTGTCTATGACTACAGACACAGAGGAAACCATAAAACGTTAATTATTTTTCTCTACTTAAAGCTGATACAGCTCATCTTTCTTGCTAGCATCTAGTAATAGAAGGAAAAGCAATTTTGTTCTTGGTTATTGGATAACAGGTAACAGAATTTAGGAGAGGGAACAGCAAGCCCTACAGAGCTGAAATCAGTTGCTCTAGACCATGCTATGCTAATGCAGACCAATGCTAAACCACTGATGTACTACTAAGCAAATTAAGCTTGGATTGATCTCAAACACTGGCAACATCTTGTCCCACAGCAAATGGAAATCTGAAATGGGAAGTCAAGGGCTAAGAAGACACTATATGTACAAATATTTTAAGTAAAAATGTAGCAATGATGAAACTGGAATAGAGACACTGCAAATGGATGCAGTGGATGAAGAACTGATCCCAACTGATTGCTTTTAAAATTTAACTAAAAAACCAAAATCAGATGAACTGTGCATATTTACAGAAGCAAATATTATTAGGGCCTAACACAGACAGGGAGTTTCAGCTATGCTTCTTCCTCAAACACAACCCTTTTGGTGAAGAAATTTTCCTAAAGCCTCACCAGCACTGAGTATAGAGGCACACTATTTCTGATCCTGCTGGTCCTGCTGGTCACACTATTTCTGATACAAGCCAGGATAACATTGGCCTTCTTGGCCACCTGGGCACACTGCTGGCTCATGTTCAGGTAGCTGTCAACCAACATCCCCAGGTCCTTTCCTTCCAGGCAGCTCTCAAGCCACTCTGCCCCATGCCTGTAGCATTGCCTGGGGTTGTTGTGGCCCAGGAGCAGGACCCAGCACTTGGTCTTGTTAAACCTTATACAATTGGCCTCAGTTCATTGATTCAGCCTGGCTAGATCCCCCAGCAAGGCCAGAGCCTTGCTGCCCTCACATAGATCAACATTCCCATCCACCTCAATGTCATCTGCAAACTCACTGAGGGTGCACTCGATCCCCTCATCCAGACCATTGATAGAGACGTTAAACAGAGCAAGGCTGAACACTGAGCCCTGGGGAACACCACTGGTGACTGGCCACTGACTGGATTTAACTCCATTCACCCCCACTCTTTGAGACCAGTCATCCAGCTGGTTTGTAACCCAGTGAGGAGTAAATAGGGTCTCAGTGCTTCATAAATTTTCCTCCACCAGTTCAGCCTGCTCCCTGGCTCACCACTGAGCTGTTTCATGCTTTCTGAATTTCACTCACACCTTTCACATCCTCCCAGGTTCCTTCTGTCTCCCTTTACATCCAGCTGATCCATCACAAGCAGTCATTCTCACAAGCACTGCTTTAAATTAAGACTGTTGCATAAACAGTTACTGAACTCATACAGGAGGTCAGTTAGATAATGTGGTATATATCTTCTTTCCCTCAGGTGTATACTCCTGTTGCAACCAAAGGGTAATCAGTTTGGAGGGGTGCAAATGGTGTCATCTGTACAAGCAGCAGATGACAGTAGTTCATATGAGAAGCAACATCATACAGTTCCAAGCCCATTTACTCTTTAAAATTCCACTCTATTGCAGCCAACATGCAACTTTTGCTGGTCCTAAATATTGGACATTTTTCCACAGAATTCTTTTATCAGAGTCTGACCTCAACAGAATCAAAGCCATGTGCTGAACCAGGCCTTCTAGGCTACAACAGATTTTGTTGCAGTAAACCACACAGCTAGCAATCTCTCTCGTGGGAAGCAGTCCCTTATCACCTTCCCTAGAAACAGGAGAGGTGGCTCGTCAGCCTTTGTCCAAATGAACTCAAGGGAAATGCAGATGTGAGTCCCTCAGGATTCAAAGCCTCTTTTGAATTATATTTTCTCTTCAACTTTTAGAGCACTTTTAACTGTCAATGTCATGTCATCATTTCACTTGATGAGACGAGTTTAATCTCCAACATTCCCCTTATGATAGGGATGGAAATTCATCATATGACCTCTAAGTAAAAGCAAATCATGAGTTAAAATGGTAAGACTCAAAAGATTCACCTCTTGATTACTAAATAGCTCTGCATTTGTTGATAATATCCAACCTTCCAAAAACCTCAAATATGGGCCTTTTCTGATGGTTATGATTCCACTTACCAGCAGCAAGAAAAGTATTTAGTGAGTTTGCAAATACCTCTGTTTGTAAAGCCAAATACAGATAGCAAACTGTCTTTCGGCAGGGCATATATAAGCTCCTAAATCTTGCAGTACTTGAAGAACCATAATCCCCAAGCAGACACATGGCCTAGGAAACAGACTCACGCGTTTTGCAACTTAAAGTCACATGCAGCTTTTACAATCAGGTCATTTGCAATAACCATGAGACTATTTTTGTTCTAAGTAGGTGAGGTTCTGATTCCAATTGTAATTTCAGCAGAGACACCAGACACCTTGCAGCCTTTCAGCTAGTATTATTCATGGCACAGGAAAGCAAGATCACAATGTCCATCCTACTGAATAGTAGCACCCAAATTGGAGCATGGAAGGAAAAAAAGCCCAGTGGTTATTTACATTATCCATTGCATCACACTAATCAGAACCTGTCCCACTCTCGTTGTGATTGCTTAGAAATGAATAAAGAACTGCAAAACTGCAGATTTCTTGATTGATTTAAGCCTTATGCAAATTAGATGAAAATTGCACTTGTGCAAAGTGATGGCTGCCAGACTGTTACAATGGTAAAGAAATGCATGGATTGATCATATAGTGGGTCACTGTTCATTCAATTAATTTTCTATGCTAAACTCTGATTTATAAAAATGCCTCAATTGTCTGTAGAAATTCTCTCCAGAATACCAATGTGAAACACGGTGATGGCTGGCCAGGCAGAATGATAGTTACTTTTTCTGGTTCGCAGCCACATTAAATATTTGCCTCATATTTTAGCAACACCTTAATTAAAATGTAAGTTTCAAAGTGATTGATTACTCAGAAGCAGTGACTACCTGAAACAGCATATGAGTTTTGGCCAGTATTACTCTGACAATGTCAAATTCATTGGGTACAGAGCTGACTAGCAGAAAGCTATTTGCACAGAAGTAGCACCTGGCACTGATGAAATGACAAACTTGAAAGTAGATCTTTGAAAAATACATGCCTACTATATACAATCACTCAGTATTAATATTTTGAGGAGCTGGACAGAGGTCCATAATGTCAGTCCTGGAAGAGAATACCTTTGAAATTGATCTGAAAGCTTTGGATCAACACTTATAGACAATTTCACAGATTGAAGTTTCCAGAGTTTTTATGTATTTATTTTTAATGGATTATTACAAATTATTTAAGATTATTAATTCCAGATATAAGTCCTCCCACCATTGATATCTTGACTTTATGTTACAAGTTGAATACAGTTCTGTTCCCCAGTTTTTCAAGAGTTAAGAGTAGAATTACAAAAATAAGGGTAAAAAGGATAATCAAAAGCACGGACTGGCTCCTGCACAAAAAGCATCTAAATAAATTATGACTGCTTATCCTAGAAAAGGAAGTACCTGGATAAAAGAGACAACAGAAGTCTAATAAGCTCACAAGTGACAAGGTCAATGTGAGAAGACTTTTAATCATCTCTTCCAAATAAAAAATGAAGTAGGTTCAAATGAGATTACTTGGCACCAGGTTTAAAATGAACAAAAGTGAATGTAGTTTTCTAAAACCCATAGGAAAGCTCTGAACACATTACCACAGGATGTTGTACTTTCAAAAGAGATTTTTCTAGTTCAAGTATTTTTGCAAATTAAGGTCCCCTTTGTCCCAGGATGGCCACACAGAGAGAGCTGTACCTGTATTCAGCAAAAACTTCTGACTATTCAGATTTAATTTGCGTTTTTACACTCCTTTTCTTCACTCTGTGATAAAATATTTCTCCACACCTGAGCACAGCTGCTGTCATAAAGCATCTTTCTGCTACACAAAAAATAAGCTAACTGTAAAGCAATTTAGCCTATTCACCAACCAAAAATCAAGATCTGAAGCCAGTCCTCACTCACCCAGATCCTCAGGAGGGTCAAATAACTGCTCACATAAGTAGTAGTCATCTGGATTCAAGTAGGGCAGTTGCTTCAGCAAGCTCTGCTTAGGAATGAGATACAAGACCTCTGCAATATCCCCATCCTCAATAATTGACATCCTTTTCACTGAATTTCGGAATTTCACTTTTTCCAGCACCAATTCTTCAGTTTTACTTGACCCACACAGCTTCCTAAAGCTGTTTAGGATGGGGAAAGATGGCATTTCTATTCAGAAGCTGCTCGGGAAAGCAACTTGTAGCGTGTGTAATCGGTCTACTACTCACAGCATACTACCCTTACCAATCCGTCTCTTTTTCTCTTATCCAGCAAAGGAGATTAAGGAAGATGTATTTTTAGTGATTATCTTCAAGAGATTATGACAGGATGCTTGATCAGGTGATGCCATCTAAAACTATTGTAATCAGTTGCAACTCATCCCTGGGAATGCAAAAATCAGAAGCAAAACCACAAAGAGTATCTGAAAATCAGATTAATATTCGGGACAAGAGAAAGTACAAAACTGAGTTATATAAGAGGTTTAGTTTAAAAATTTAAAAAAAAAAACTTGTTGTATAAAAAAATCTTATTATGGAAGAATCATCATCATAAACTACAAATGCACATCTGTTCATTTAATCTGCCATGCCCATGCTCCATGATAGCTCTGTATGCGTGCTATGGTGAAAAGGTTACAGTAAATGCAGAGCATGTTGGTCTACCTTTTTAGGGAATATAGAAAGGCTGGCTAGCACTACTTTATAAGAAGATTTCTTTGGACAAATCCTTTCTGCAGCTTTCACTGTCTACTGCAAACAAAAGCACTTAAGCTTTCCCCTATTAAAGATTGGTTTGCTTGCACTCTTCCTCTCCACTTTCCTGTGTAGCTGACAGGAGAAGCTTTGCAGATACTGTGCCAACCCTTCCTGCTTCACTTACAAGAAGTATTTACATTAATCCAATTCCAGTGACTTGCTAATCTAATCATCTAATGAATATTTCTCCCTGGGCAAAGGCAGAGTTAATCATCAACAGGCCAATGGAAATTCACAGGAAATTCCAGAGACAAAGACTAAAATCCCCAGGCAACCTAAAGCAATATTTATCATCTATGAGACAAAGATATAGGTAAACTTCAGATCAGGACCTGCTCAGAGACAGCTTCGTATTCTTTACTTAGCCAAGCTTCCAGAGACAACTGTGCAGACAGTGTTTGTCCCAGGCTTTCAACACACAGAAGTTACCTATAGTAGCAAAATGACCTGGTGTAATAATTGTACTGCTCCCAGTAAGGCTTTTGCTAAATTAGGTGAAAAATAACACCAATAGGCTTATTGAGCACAATGAGAAACCATCACTTAATTCTTCCCTCAAAACCCAGAGTTCAAGTACTAGCTACAGATGGGCACAGGCTTTGAGGAGGAAACTGCTTTATTTACTACTTCAATGAAAAAAGACTTCGATCAGCTTTTATTACACAGCTCCTATCAAGTCAATTGCTTTTTATTTTTCGAGCAGTGTAATGTCTATGTTATCCAGAAAACAAGCCCAAAACCACAGCTACCCTTAAACAGCCATTCTCCTAGGTTTATAATCAGTCATGGACATAGTGGGACAAAGCTACAATAAATCTGCACCACTGTACTAATTTTTGATGCAGTGATGCTAAAGTATATTTGAGGAAGAGCTGGCTCAATAAATACAACAATTTCAGTTCTGCCTTAGAGTATCTTCTATCAGATCAGAGATCTCAGCAAATGCTCTAAATGTTCACCCTAGGAAATAAAGCTTTGCAGCATTTTTTCAGTCTCTCCTAGACTTTACAACCTACTGACCTGCACATCGCAGCCACTCAGTAGAAAAGACACATCTTCTGAAACTCCACAAGCTTCTACCACTTCAGTAGAAGGTGAATCACCCCTCTGTGCTTAAAGAAGTAGAATGACTCAGGAAGGATGGCTAGATATACTCTAACAAAAGTATCTCTCAGCTTAGTATAAAAGTGTCATTTGTTGCTGGATAATTGGTGAAGGATGTTGACATCTGACAACAGCAGTGCCAACTATCCAACACTTCCAGGTGGACTTTGCCCCTTGAGGTAGCTGAGGCAAAAGCACACATTGCTGTGACATCAACTGCAGCAGAAATTAATCCTCAGAAAACAGAAAGGCAAGGTCTGTGGTAGCTTTTAAAACTGTTGCAATATTTGCTATTTGGCCACCTACATCCTAGAAGAAAAGTTTTCTTTTTCACTGGGTTTGAATGCATTGGTTTAAGACCGACTCCCAGCTTTCTGTTGTAGCCATGTTGGTTCCAAACTTCCAGCTCTTTTTACCTAGACAGTCATTACAGCAGCTATTGCAATAAGTACTCAACTAGTGTGATCTGTTGTGCAGCAACAGTTAGAAGAAACTGCAGTCCTCCCCACATAATCAAACACCCTATAAGCTGTATAAAGATTCTGTTGCTTCCTCTAACTTGCAGCTTGCTCAGAGGAGTTGCAACCAGGTAACACAGGTAAAAGCACAGAGCAAAGGCACAGGAGGCTGAACACACTTTCACCTATGCAGGGATCTGCTCGTGAACTTGGCTGGCATGACTCCTGCAGGTAGAGCAACTCCAGTGTTAGCTTGGGAAGCAGTAGAGATAGTGCCCTTTTTCCACAGTATTTTCACTACAGAAGCAGTCAGTCTGTGCTGTAGATGGATCTACTGTTACTGCAAACAGTAAAGTGCAATCCAGTCTCCTTCCACCACCAAGATGCATGGATTGGTGGGGGGCACAGGAACAGCTCAGTTTAGACGAGCACTTTGTGACCCTAACACGTCACTGTAGAAACATCACGCTTAATTAAAAATAAGGTCATCTTCCCTCTGAGATGTAAACATGGACTACTCTAATCATGCCCCTTTCCAGCCCTGGCTATCCCTGTCATTGGCAGCTAACTGCAATCTCCAAGACCACAGACTAGCTGCTGTTTATAACACAAAGCAGTATGATGTTTCGTTGGGGTTTTTTAAGTACAGAGTATGTCTTTAAGAGCCTCTATCCTGTTAATATGTAACATAACAGGACAGAAAGTAGAAGTGCGCAAAACAAGGCACATAACACACACATAACAGTGGCTTCCAGAGTCAGTTGAAGGGCTGTTTGGAGTAGTTGCCTCTGAGGGTCAGATCCTTAAGTCCAGGATAAAAAACAACCCTAAGACAGCCTTTTGTACAATACAGACACCAAGCTTGGGATTTAGCCTTAGCCAGAATAAAAAAAG
The DNA here is from genome assembly GCF_028858725.1 of Colius striatus. Taxonomy (NCBI): domain Eukaryota; kingdom Metazoa; phylum Chordata; class Aves; order Coliiformes; family Coliidae; genus Colius; species Colius striatus. The sequence continues at coordinate 30,824,447 of NC_084766.1, forward strand.
ACAGTAGCAATCTCTTACCACTTAAGTTAAACACTCAATTATGTGGAAAATAAATGATTTCTAATATTCTTGCTGAAGAGAAAAGGAGAGAATACATGAGGGCTCAATCCTCTCCTTACGTTTCTTGAAACGTTCTCAGGAATCCAGAGAGCCCAACCCAGAAGGAGTGCTGAGGAAATTTCCTCAGTATCTGCCAAGTAGGAAAATATTTTTAAATCACTGCCAACTTAAAGCTGTGTCTAATCTGAGAATTCAGTCCTGGGGGCTTGAGACTTCACAGTTTGAGGTAGGGGCACTTCCCAGACTGAGAGTTTTCATGAGGGATTGAATATGAGACAGAAATTAGTCTGATTAGCTACTTAAAATATTTTATCTCAGTATCAACGTTATAAATACTTTATTTATAAATATTTTCAGTCATCTCAAGACCATTCCCTATACAATCCCCTCTGAATTCACTAAATCAATTGGCTGCCTGGATGATAAAAATACATCTATGTTTTGCATCCAACCAGGAACAGAGGCTTCTGTACTAACGCGACTAGAATAAAAGTGAAAACAAAAAATTGACTGCAATCCACATAGACATTGCACAACAGAATAGCAAGCACTGAATAGTAGCAAAAATTAGACACCAAGGGCTAAAATCATAGTGGAAGAAATATCCCTCTATCCTCCTGAGCAACACTGAGGATTAAATGGGCCCTTCAGCTAAATAAAAGGCAGAAATGTATAGTACACTAATGGTGTCTTTAATTGCTTCTGCCATCAGAATTAAACTTCCTGCAAATGCTTTTTTGTGTGACTTTATTCTTGTATTGAAAGTAACAAAAAACTCAACCACAAAACCAAGAAATTGAAATCAGTCATACTAGTTCAGCAAAACCTATCTGCAAAGAAAAATCACAACATAAACAGAGAATAAGGCAAAACAAAATGAAATTTCTTTTCCACTCATGCCACTTCAGAGAGTAACATACTTATTGCACAGGTAGATAGCCCCAAATAGTGTTTCATGCATCGATCTGAGACAACAGGATTCCTTTTTTCCTACCACGTAAGAATTCTCAAAGATACCGAGAGTAAGGATTCATATAAATGAAAAATGAGCAAGCATTATGTCTATTTATACCAAGAAATACAGTTATCTAAGCAATAAATAAATTAGAACAGCATGAGAAAGCAAAAAAATCATTCCAGTATTCAAGTTCACATAGATACACAAAATAAGAAACAGAAGCTTTATACTTGTAATAAAATTACTCCATATATGCAGCTTTTCACTTTTGATGCGCACAATGTATTTACTAAAGACTGCAGGCTGTCCTACAAAACACTCAGCTATTTACTGTAAGCTGGAGGAAACACTTCATCCACAGAATGGAGCCCAACAAAATCCACATGCAAATCTTTAATTTCTTTACCTAAATGTCCAAAACAGGTGGTCATCTTCTGGACATACTGACACAAGCCATTCCCACCGTAGGGTTCCTCACCAAGGAGAACCTCTTCACTCATTGCTTCAGAAGGAGCTGTCTTTCTCTGCAAAGTCAACCAACTACTGCTTGCTTGGGACGGATAAAACATCAGAGCTTCCCCTTCCAACTTATCTCCATTAATAATTCAAGTACTACATAAAATTTGCTGAGCTTTATAAATCTGTAGTGCAAAGCTACTTTGTGGCTTTTGAAGCAATCATGTCTTAGTCCATAAAAGTATATCAGCTTATTACATTCCACCAGTTTACATTAAATATTTTCAAAGTTGCCATAAAATCCATTCTTTTGCTGCACAGGCGGAAATGTTGGGATGTTACTCAGATCAGTGAGACATTTGATATATTCACCCAGCTCAAATGCAGAAACAGAATTACCACTACTACCGAAATGTGTTACAACACACTCCAGCAAGCAGACGTGTTCACTGTTGTAAGAACACCAATAGTTACCACACACCACTTCTCAATGCTATATATCTTCTACATAACCAAAAAAAAGAGCCTGGGCACTAACATCATACTTTCTGGCACTTTCTGATGTATTTCAGAAGAACTAAGGCACCACAGCAGCAACAGGAAGAAGTAATTTTCTCAGCTCACTCACTGGAGCATGAAGCCCATTTAATATTGTTATCTTGGCTGAGAAGAAAACACACGAGAACTGATTCAGCAGTCTCACTAAGGGCTAACTGCAGTGGCCACACATACCTGTCTCTGTTCTGCTCTTCAGAGACAAAGACAGAGCAGGATCAGACTAACAAGGGGAAAATGAACATAAGAAAATCCATTACAAATCACAGTCAATGACACCTACTTAGCTAAATACTTGCAGAATACTTTGGTTATACTCTCTTGACTCAGGTAACTATTACCAGCGAAGAATAGGTGCTCCTCATAAACAAATATGCTTCTTGTCCACCACACTTGGTTTTACTCCATCCATTTAACACGTGCTGCTTCTTCATTAAGATCACATCCACTCATGAAAAAATATTTAGCAGAGATCATATAATGATTGCTGATGTCTATATTAAGCACTGTTACTAAGTACACACTTTAAAGGGAGACCTGTGCTAGTAAATCTAGATGTAAATTTTACTCATAACAGATTGAAAAGTCTAGTTGTTATTATGCTACTATGACTTGAACAACTTACTGTCTATAAAAGTATAAGATATTTTAATTCTGTGGCATTGGTATCTTCTATTATGGTAAAGGCTACAAAGGATCCACATAGATATGAATTTTACAGTCCACAGGTCTCTACCATACTAGCTTTCTGGTTTCAACCCATATGAGGTTCTACAGTAAGCTATACAACTGTCTATGGCAGGAGGAACATAAACACCACAAAGCCACAAGGCATCTCTATATCATCAAAAAAAAGGAATAGCTTACTGAAAAGTATTAACTCAGGTTAAAGTGGGATCAAATGTAAAATGATTTGTGTTATAGCTCAGTTGAGCAACTTAATTCAGCATAAGCTTTCCATACAGGCTTGTTATCAAGCTGCCAAGTCAAGATTCTTTTTTCACTGCTGTTATAACTGACATTTAACTAATCATTAGCCAACCACCATCCAAAACACCTGTGTTTGCAGCATACTCACAAAACACAGCATCAAAAAACTGTTACAAAGTCTGTCAAGTCCCTGATGTCAGTGAATGTCTATTTGAAAAGGTAGTAGCAAGCTCAAGTCCAAATAGGGTGAAGCTACTTTTCTATCATCTTACACTACATCGAAGATTAACTCCTTGAAAACCCATCTGGGGATCTCCTCGGGTGCCGCACTGCAAATTGGATCTGCGTTGTATATAGCAATGGCAAGACTTCCATGCACAACCTATTTTGTTAAACTAATTCAGAAAAAAAGAAAGCAAATGATATTTTAAGTACTGATTTCTCCTTAGGGTTCATGCCAAAACACACATGAAAAGCTGCTTTGCCCTTTATTCTGTCACAATTTGCAATGAAGAAAAAACACAAGAGAAAACACAACTATATTTCTATCTCAGACTTAACTAAGACCACATGGTGACAATTTCCTTTCCCAACTGATGACATTTGCAAAATCTTTCAGTTGAATTAAAGCATTGTGCTCAGCTTCCTGTTATCAACTACGTATGATAACTTTCATGCCACATGAGCCTTTGATAACAAAAGATCCGCTTTGCAGTGCATTGTAAAGCTGGACAGGCAGCGTAACAAGCTCTTGGGAATGCCATTCCCTTTGCTGTACATTCTGAAATTGAATCTGACTCACTTCCCTGAAACCCAGAATCTATCAAGTTTATCCTTCAGTGAGGTAGTGCATACAAAGATTAAACAAACAAAAATATCTAAACAACACGCCTGAGATGACATCTAACCACCTTGGACAAAAGAGAGAGCAACACCAGCCATTTACTGTCACATTGCAACTGTTAGCTGGGCTGAAATAGAAAATTCAAATGAAATATTTAAATGAAATGAAGTGTCATTTCTGTGCTACTGCTCCTGTAAGGCTGATTTATTTTCCTGTTAGTGTCCAAAGGCCTCAGTACTGGTGAAGAATGTCACCAACGTTCAGATTAATTACTGCCATATCCAAAACAGCCTATGGAGATTCTATTCTACTCTTCTTAAATAAGCAGCAAAACTATGCTGAAATGCATTTTTAGCATTTAATGCCATCACAGCTACCCAAGTACCTGCGTATCTAATCAGCTATTCATATTATTAATAAATAGTGAGATTAATAGCAAGAAAGTAAGACTAAAGGCCTGGAATAACCTGGAATTTGAGAAACATGCAGTCTGCTCTCCCACAGACTGGCTGATCATCCCTGAGCCACTCCTTTAATGTCTTTCACTGCATTTCCCTGTATCACTTCTTTCACAAGGGATTTGTAACAATGGGTACATTAACGACTAAAGTTTTCAGATGCTATGATAATGGCAACTATAGAGGTACCACAGATAATAACACTAGGGAATAACTGCTCATCATTAAAAAAAGAGGTCATGGAAAACATAGCTGAGTGTTTCTCCTTGATCTTAATTACCTTCCAACTTCATTACCACATTTCTTACTGGTTTTCCAATTGATTGCAGCCCTTATTTAACACTGAAAGTGCTTATTTCCCCTGGAGAATCATGTTACCAGATAAGGTAAATATAACTAATTCTGTACATCTTCTCTGATCTGAAAATTCCATTTTTAGCTATTCTGCCTCAAACAAGGAAAACCACCATTACTGTGGTTGCTGTGACTAGAAAAGTGCAGTTACTAGGTTATGACAAAAGCATGATTCAGCCATAGGCTATTTACCTTACATTATATATTCCAATGTTTATTTCAGACTAGTCACAGAAAAAAGAAATAAATCTCTGTCTTCAACTATTTTCAGACACAAAATAACAGTGTGTGCACTAATGCATCCATCTATTGCATTATTACAAGATGAGGTGGCTCAGCATTTTATTTCCTGGCAGCCCAAGGTTATATTGATTTACAATGTCAAGAACACGGCTCCATGTATTCTCACTGCAAAACCAAACCTTTTTCCTTACAAGTAGGAAAAAGCAACTGTAATGCTGATGATTGATACAACTGTTTAGGCAGGATATAATGAGAGCTATATGAAATATAAATATAAAAACTGCTGCACCCCCAGGACTGTGTGAACAACTGACTCAACACTACAATTCAAGTGCTTGCCTTTCTCGAGCTTATAAATAATCCCAGGATTTCTGTGGGGCCACGCACTACGCTTGAAGTTAAAGAGACGCCTAAGCTTCTCCAGGGAATAATTAGGAAAAGGATGCTGGCAGAAGCTGACAGTCCTTCACATATTCTAGTATGGAACTTTTTTTTTTACTCCTCAGCAATGTTTAGGTATCTTTTACTTAAACAGATACTTGAGAAGCAAGTAAGTACTGTGGAAAAACATTGGATTTTCTTCCACTTACTTGTGGTCCACTTACTTGTGGTCATTACTATGGAACAGTCCAGCCTGGAAAGAACCATTTAAAGAACAACAATCAAAATAAATGAAAAAAAAAAATCAAAATGACATTATACTAGCCAAGAGCAAGAGATGGTTCATTAAAACAGCTCTCCACTGTGCTTCATATTCAGTTTGTTTTTCCAGTCACAAAGATAGGTTCAAGTGAGCAAAGAGTTTCAAGATGAATGTAATTCCTTTAATTAGACTTTTTTCCTTACTTTTCCTTTCTTGAATTTTGACATTTTTCTTCCAGATGAGGGGAGAAACTCTTTGTAACATTCTCTTTGCAATGTAGACTTACTTTATAGTAACTGAAACGGAATTAGGTCGGTAAGCAAGGAGAGGGAAGTTGAAAGCTCAGTGTTCTTTCAATCCTCCTATTTATTTTTTGTACCTTTATAACGAGTGATATGGTACAAGAAAGACACCAAAGAAAGCAACACTCTTCTTGCTATGTACTAAAACAAACTGCGTATCATTACATTCTCTGACAACTTACATGATTACAGATACATGCACAGAAACTTTACTCAAACATTGAACACAGACTTATATTAGAAAGAAGTCTTCTCTGTGGCACTGCAGGGCTTCCTGAGCACCTTACTTTAAATCCTCCATTCTCTCCTAACAGTAGATTTTATACTGTAGATGTAGAACCAGTACACATGATCTTAAGAACTGTTGCATTAAACTCTCAAGATGGTGAACACCATAGCCATTCTTGGAGCACAGGATAACTCTAAAAGGATAACTATTGCAGTAATGCTGCCCACTCCTAGCTCCAGTGAAGCTCTAAAATTCCTTCTTCTTACTATAAAGACTAATTTAAGTACCTACCAGAAGCCAGTACAAACTTTTTGTCAATGTCTGTCAAAACTAAGAATAGGAGGTTACCTTTCTATTTAGTGGAAAGTATGGCACTGCTACAGGATGCCAGAAATGACATCAGATCAGGTCATCCACTGCCAACATTCCTACTAAAAGCAGCTTTAAATATGCTGTCTTAGCTAATCTTTGCTTTGTAATTAAATAAATCCTACAGCACTGCTGAACCCTTCCTCTTGTGGTCAGCACTATCTCCTCGTTAAATCAGCTGCAGACAAAAGTGATCAAAAGCCACATTAAAAACTAAGAAACTGTCAGTTAAGCAAAATTATGACTCTATGAGCAGCTCACTTCTCACACAGCAATCACATTCTGTACAGGCAAAAGTGAGACATGGATATATTTGGAAATACATTGATGGGCCAGACATAAGACTAAGAGTTTAGTTCAATTTATTTGTGATGAGAAATGGCTTATAACTTACCATACAACTACTAATATTTGATAAACTGCAGGTTTAGTCCTCTCAGGCATCCCATGGCCTCGTTTGTCTTGATTTTTCTTCATATTTAGGAGAAATCTACTTAAATAAGCTCTGTAATCTGTCACCAACTGGAAAAGCAACAGTCACAGAAACATATTAAACTCTCAAAGCTCACAGGGCATTAAAAAGGAGAAACATGTCCTTGGTCAGTCGATGGGTACAGCTGGGTTTATTCTTTACCAGTGTCACCCAACATAGAATAGGTCTTAGGATTCCCCTAACATGTATAATGTTGTGAAGCTGTGCCTATCAAATCTTTTGAGAGTTACTTAAATATAGAGTTGTGATCCTGCAGTGGAAGTAGAGGCCACAGTGGTAACATCTAGTAAAGCACAATTTTGCAACAGAAGGTAGGAAATAAGGTTCTACAACACTGGGAAAAGTTGTCAACTATAGGAACGGTGGGTGAGTCAAATTCAATAGCTACAAAGAATTTAAGACCCATGTGTTGACCACTTGATTGATATTTACCATATTATATTTGCAACAACAATGTACAGCAGTATTTCTTCAGCAAGAATTTCTTGATGTTATCCTGTCACTGCTTGACCAAATGCCATCTGTTGAGGTTACTTAGTTATGCCAGTTAAGGTCATGTGTGTCATGGGCCACTAACAGAAGCAGTTTTTCAGCAGGTGAACTTTGAATAAAAATTAATTAAACTCTAACTAAAATACAGTGTAAACTCAAGATGTCCCTGAGTGTCTTTGAAAGAGAATCTGCTGCTGCATTCTTAGACATCATTAGACAGTATCTGCACTTCCTGATAGTTACCCCACAATGGGAGCTCTGATTCTCCAGTTTATGTGAAGTGCAAACTATTACTAGGGCACACTAGGAGGTTTGTTGGTCTGGGTTTTTAAATGTAAACACTCCCTCAAGTCTAGAGCAAATCTGTTGACGTTACTACTGTGGCACTTGTTTAATACACTGATTTACCACTGACACAAATCAAAAAAATCCCTTTTCCATCCCTTCTGGTGTTAACACTCTCTATGCATCTTCAGATGTTTTGGTAGTTTTGCCCTGGTGTGATTTAGGAACAGTTCTGCAATTGAGATAGCAAAATAACAACAAAAATTAGACAGTAGGCAAGCCAGCCAACCTGTCAGCCTGTGCTAATAAAAACTGATTGATGAACTACTTCTAGCAGCGCTGAGCAATATTTTCAGATGAATCAGTTAAAACAGGTGCTGACCATGACAGGATTTATTAGTAGAGAACCTTATGTTATAAACATATGTTGTGCATATTTTCAGATTGAAACTAGTTGGCATATTCCTGTTCTTTCCTTTTTAACTATGAATGAATGACAAGACAACATTGTATTTTGTAGTGACTTTGATTGTTTTGTTATTGAGGTTTTTTTACCTCCACATTTATGATTTCTTTCAAATCCAAATCCTCTCAGTGCTTTTCCTAGAATCAACTAATTGATTCTGAAGAAATAAAACATTTCACTCTCCAGCTGCTTACTGGATTGTCACCAAAATAAGGTCAGGCCTTCCAACTCAAAATAGGCAGCTGACAAAAAGAGTCAGTGGATCAGTTTTCTAGAACATGAAAGCCAGCTTGTGAAACTGATTAAAAACGAAAGTAAAATAAACCAATCTGCTTTCATTTCCCACTTTAATGAAACAACAATTACCCACAAAAGTATCTATGTATTAGATTTCAAAAGGACTAGACTCTGAACCTCCTCCTAAGGTTAGGGAAGAGAAAATGCAAGAAAACTGTGTGCTTCCTACAGAGTAGCAGGGAGAAGTAATCAATCTTCTCTCCTGGGCTTTAACAGTGTGGCAGTCAGGAGTTTATCTACTAGGACTCAACAATGAGAAGAGATTTCCACATTCACACAAGAGGTCACCTGCACTAGCAAAAGCAGCCAGAGACAGAAGCAAGACTTCCTCAGCAATCTGGTCAGGAATAAAGAGCCAGACATTCAGCCTAATCTCACAATAATGAGTTCACACGCACTTGGACAAATCTTCGTTTGTTCAGTAAGTTCACATAATGATCTAGTAGTTTCCCACATCACAATAATACAGAAACAGCTCATTTTAACCAAATGCTACTGTACTGTACTTCTATGGAGATTCATTTATGTTAATGTAATAAATCCAAAATACTATATAAAAAATAAAATAGTACAGAAATAAAGAGGAAAAAAGAAGTCATTTTGCACACCAAATTCAACACACATTCAGAGAAACAATAGAAATAGAAATGTGACACCTTGTTTACCATTAGGCTGTTTGGTCTGCAAAGATTAATTAGCAATGAAAAAAAAAAAGCTGTCATAAACAATTAGTAAAGGGTTTGGGTTGTGGGGTTTTTTTAAGGTAAACTGATACTTTTCAGAGTTGTACACAGTCCTTTAATGTCTATCTGCACATTTTTAAGCTCTAGATCCATAAAGACAGATGATATCTATGTGAGACTTTATTTTTAAGTGACAAATATTGGATTAGACAAAGCAAAGAAAAAAGAAGACTTTATTTCTTCCAGCTCTAACCCCTGAAGTGAAATGGGTATTCCAAGGGTTTATTCATCTGTCTAAGCCTAAGAGAGAAAGCAACTACCCACATTTGAGTTACCAAGAAAGCTAAATATATCTTTTTATACTTATACCTGTTTCCCTCCCTTTTTCTAAGATTGTGATATAAAAGAAGAGAAATATTTACTAAGCAAACTAAGACTTGTATTCCCTTTGGATGCAAGGAGTATCCACTTTGTATTACTTCAGTTGTAACTTACCACCAAAACTCTGCTGAATGTGCTTTTGGTGTTTAGAAGCAAAGTGCTGTAAGTCTCACCTCCTAGTAACTCCTTGCAGGTTGCTACACGCTGGCATTTTGTACTGCACAGTCATACCTGCAGCACCTTTGAGCACAGAAAAAGTACTGCTCACCAACACTGCTCAACATACTGCTGCCTGTCTCTCTGTGCAAAAGCAAACAGAAGTGACAGACGGTTGCAGGCCAGCCAAGAACTTGTTGGTTTGCTCAGTCAGTAAGTCACAGCTTGTACAATGTTTCCTCAGGTTAAATGCCAAAGAAAGTCACTCTAATACAGATCAGTTATCAGCTTTTACTTCAAAGCATTAATTAACAATATTTTGAATTTTTATGGCACCTTCCACTAAAAAATTTTGAAGCACTTATTACACAGAACATACCTCACAGCAATAGCATCCTGTCATCATCTTTATCTAGAAGACAGAAAAGCTGCAAAACAGAGCAGTGAAATATCTCTCACAAAAATACACATGGAGTCAGAGCTGGGTAACAAGCCTGTCTCATTCCACCAAGTTGTGCTCTGCTCCTTATATTAACAAATCCAGTCTGGTGGAGAAACGCATGCGTGCACACACTGTTCTATCATGTAACAAAGTCCACTGTTCATAAAAGACACCAGGTTGGGAAGGTGTTTAACTGGTACATCAGTAAGGAAAAACAAACTAAAATAAAGAAATTGCTCCATCAAGAAACATCCCAATTTCAGTCCAGCAGAACTTCCTCAGCTCATTTTCTTTCTGTAAATCCAAGTAGTAATGTCCTGTGGATGACTTAACCTGTGGAATTGATCAACAGAGATTACATTGCAGAGCTATAGCCCAGGACAAACCTTTGCCGTTTGCAGAGCTCTGATGTATTTCTACTTCCATTTGTGCTCTCAAGTAGTAACGTTTCTGGACCTCAGAAGCTACAGCCTTTCAGAGTACAGATGACAAGCTGGAGGAACAAACGAGATCTTTCAGAGGCAGCTCTCTCTATGGCTTTACTTCTAGTATTTCCTGGGTTGAACAGTACTAAAGGGAGTGGCCCGTGCAAAATAGGTGTGTCTGTGTTCCCAAACAGTTTAAAGAAAGAGTGAGTATTTTCCTCTAGATATTCCATCAGTCATCAGGACCATGGTATGTCCTCTTTCCAGTGTCATGTTCCAATGTACTGATCACCTCAAGGCTAGTATTACTGCTAATGCTCCTTTTCACACAAAAGGACCCTAACCAGCCTCAAAGGTTGACTGCAAATAGACTTCACTTTGTCCTGAGACTGTTTTATTTCTCTTTTACTCTGTGTTTCATCTCTACTCCACTGTTTTTTTGTAAAATGGATATATTGCATCTAAACAAAAGTAAAAACCTGTGGAAGATGGGGATCAAAGAAATATAGCTACCACTTTCAACATACACTTACAGCAGGGAAAGCCAAAGTTCCAGACATCTTCCCTGGGTTCCCATAAACCCCACCTGGACAGAGGCAATCAGACTAACTTAAGTGTAGACTTCCAGGCATTTCCTTCTGCGCAGTTGTACATACTCAAGAGACAAACTGTTCCATAAGCAGCAGATTTAATTAATGATAGAGTCTTTTTTTCTGACAGATTTGTGTCCAACATCCTCAACAGCCATCAGGTTTGCCCTGCTTCCATGTAACATCCTCTTGGCAATACCATTCCCAGAAATACTTTCAGTTCCTTTCCATTTGTCTGCTTTCCCAGTTCCTCTCCCTGTCCTTTAAATCCACTCACAGAACCCTTGAGCTGTCTTGCTTTTAACTGCCCCAAAATCTTCCATTTCCACCCATACCTTCTCAAGTGCACCTTTTCTTCTTCCACCTTTGCATGTTTCTCCTGTACCCCAACTACTGCTTAGTATCTTGAAGTTCTGTTTCCTTGAAAGAAGGAGAGAGGGAAGACTGACAGAGCAGTTGCACAATCGTCATGTCCGAGGAAATGAGACTGAAAAGCAGTCAAACACAACGTGCAGAAGCCGACAACTTGCAACCCAAAGCCCTCTCTAGAACATACTTCGCATTCTATACACTATTACAGACTGAGAGATGCTGCTGTAATAAGAATCCCATTTTATCTCTCAGATTCCAATTGATGACCAAAAAAATGCCAATTACTGTATGAATGGATGCCAAGAACATAAAAACTTTCAGGTTGGGAACTCCTAAGTCCAACCAAGTTTTGCCCAACTACTTTTAATTCTGTGCTTCAAACACTAAATCCTGAATTTCCTGAACTCTTGACTTCATTTTCCCTACAATGAAGTGTCATCTTCTCAGCTAGCTTGTTAAGAGGATACACTCCTGCAGATGCACAGACAACCATAGACCCTGACACAGAACCTGGTCTCTCTGCCTTTATTCTCAGTCTGGCATTCTCCTCCTCTGGCTTTATATATTTAATTTGCTGCCAAATTAAGTGGAGTGCAGGACAGGGCGTTCACTCCATTTGGACTTCAGCATGCCTGACTGAAAATGACTAGCTCATCAGAAACAACTGCTTTCTCTCCACCCTCATTCCTCTTTTTAATAACGAAAGCACTCCACACTTTCATTACCATTACTACCACTCTGATGTGGTAAGCAGATACAATTATTCATGTTCTACAGACAAAAAAAAAATAACATTAAAGAGCTACATTTCCAGAAAGTGCTGACTCCTAGCATTTATTTGTTTTATTTACTCTGCTCCTAGATGCAACTGTTTATATATAATGCTGAAGAAGAGCTATATGGTCCAGAAAGAAGTTCTGTCCTCATTAAGAGACCAGTTTCTGGAGTATGTGCCAGTGTGACTTCTGCAGTTAACCACATGTATACCTTTTTTGTTTAGGTGATGAGATGAAAGAGAAGGAGGAGGAAGAGGAAGAGGAGAATGATTCAATGTGCATTTACATATTGTACAAGTCATCACACTCATCCTAGCTATGTATTATTAGGAGCTACAGTATTAGATGCTAAATCTGAGACACACATTAACTGAAATCTTCTATTTGGCTATTTACATACATTAACACACAGCACCTCTGTAATACAATTGATGATATGTTTACTTTCACTTGTGTTAAATTAACTGACCATGACTTGTAGTGTTGTACACCATGTGAGAAGTGATCACTTCTCACACTTTGCACCAGTCCTGAGTCTCATCTCAGTAATTTCTGTACACATTGTCCAATGCTAAAGGTCTTGCCTCCAGAAACTCTGGAGAATTCACAGTCTGCCAGTGTGTTGCCACAAACATTGTACGTTCTTCTCATGAAAAAACTCACACAAGCCTCGCCAAGTGACAAGACTCTGAAACACTTCAGTCTATTATGCTCAGTAGAAAGATGGTTTTGTTGGCTATTAAAGCTCAGCAGAAACTTTCTGGCTATTAATTCTCCAGCAATTTCATCGGATTTAGTTTATTCCATCCTACACAGTTCTCAGGACTGTTTTAATTCCTACAAAGCGACTGAGAATAATCAATCCCCATGCTTCAAGGGATACGCAGAATGACACTGTTGCCAGAAGAACAGAGAGACAAAATTGTTCTCCATGACTCCATTGCACAGGCAAACAAACTGACACTTCTTAAATTTAAGAGCATATTTGTGTGATTTTCATTTTCTTGTATTGCTTTTTCTTTTTCTCTAGATTTCATGTAGCCTAAATAGAAGCGCCCACAATCACAAACTACCTACTATCAGAAGACCTACTAATCAAGAATGTTATCAGCTACTTCAGACAACCGCGATCCATGAGGCAGTACATTCCTGTTGTGTCTAGTGGGAGACATGCACTGCATCATAATTTCTCCTCCAAGTTTCAAAAGCAGTATTTCCTAGACAATATCAGACCACATTAGCTCTGCCTGTTCCCTGGAAGATTTTTTCCCTGTTGAGATATTCTTTCCATGCTACAGATGAGTAAAACACCAGAAAAACTAAGTGATCTGTCCAGGATCACAAAACTCTGTCCAGCTCTGAAACCAAATTCAGATCTTGTGAATCCCAACCCAAGGGTCTAGCATTATACATTCTGTTTAAAGACTTTATTTAAAACAAAACAAAATCACAGTTGAAAAAAAAGAGAGATATCTTAAATGAGACCAAGAAGCTCTTATCAAAGAAAATTCACTTACCTTGTTCCTTCATAGCTTATTTCTTCTCACTCCAAGTCTAAAAATGCCCCTACACAATTCTTGCAAATGCCACAGCTTTTTCACTAAAACTAGTTTGCAGGTGACCACAGCAGAACCAAGAGATCACAGGAGGAAAATTACAAGCAGACTCTTTCTCATTACTTCAGCAAACGATTTCCCTCACCTTCCAATCTAGGCTTAGGCTCCTGATTGCTAGCAATTCTTCTCATTTACAGTTTCTAGTGGTGACTCCTACAGATTTTTTTCCCATCCTGTGAAATTATTGCATCATTGTCCATGCCTCTGTCTCACAGCAGAAATGAATTTACAATAACTTCCTCAGAGCTTGTGCACAGCAATTATTTTCAAGTGTAACTGCTTAGAACAAGTGTTATGCCACGTATTCTATGCTCCAGAAAATGAAACTTGATAGACATGGAAAGTGTAGCCAGGCAAACTGCCCTTTCTTGTGCATTGCTAATTGCATCTCAATTATAGCATTTTACATGTATTTATGTACCTTTCATCCTACTGTATCCCAGAGCATTTTATAAACTGTCACACAGTTTTAGAAGGAGGCCTATGTTAATACAAAACTACTAGTACCCAGACATCTCTAGAATCCAGTGCAGCAGCCTGTACACAAATTCATTATGAGAGAGACTTGGGCCAACGGGCAGAACACTGAATCTCTGCAGATACAGACTTTCCCTTCCCCTTCAGACATCATTTGAAATTCTTGCATATCCATTTCATTTTATGACCTCGATGTTTTAAAAACATCAATTAACTCACACAGTAGTTTAATCAGATAAGGCATAAATAAAGATCTAAAATCTGCAATGTCTCTGCTAGTAGTCAAGAGGAAGTGCTTAAGGGAAAAAGCCTATGAACCACTGGAAATACTGAGTGATCCTTGTAGATTCTCACTCATATTGCAGTAAAATGGTGGTGTAGCTAGAGACTGCCTCCAGATCAGTGTTTAACAGCTAACAATGCACCTATTCTCTGTATTTTTTTCTAATTATTTTGGAAGATGTCCCTCCTTCTCATTGATTCACACTCTGGGGTACGCTCCATCCTATATTCCAGTGCTAGATGAAGAAACACTTCAAAAATAGCTTTTTTTGCTTTTAAGCCTGTCACCTACTGATTTGATCAGGTTGAAGCGAAAGCTCTTACATCCTCAGGATAAAATAAAATAAAATATCATCCTCTTGAAGCTTTCTCTGCACAAAGGTTTTATAATATTTTATCATGTCTCCCAACACCACTCAGTATTAAGGTAAATAAACACAGAAGCCAGAGTTTTTGCAAGAAAACAATCTGAAACAAGGCTTTACATCTGCAAGAACACAAGCTGCTTATTTTTAGATGTCTAATTTTAGGCAGCTAGTTTTAAAAATTCCATCTATTTGGATGCCAAGTTATTTTTTGAGGTCACACATTGAGCTAGTGACAGCCCTGATGAAAAAACCCAGGCATCCTTGTCCTTGCAATCATTATCAGAAGACAAAGAGAAAGAGTAAATTGTGTGCTCTCCATTATACCCATGCAGGAAGGAAGGAGGCTGAGTCAATTCTAATGGGATTTCAATGCACACTTGCAAGAAATGCAAATATTCCAGTCGTGATACACTGAGCTTTAAATTGTTTCTAAGACCAAAATAGCAGTCTCCCACTTAATCACTTCATTTAATGATTTACTTTAAAACTTTGCCATTCCTGAAGCCAAGCTAAGTGTTTGCAAAGCTACAGTAATATGCAACCTCCCTCTGCTTTTCCACACTCAGAGGTAGCTTGGGAACTTACTGATAGCAATTACTTCCCCCTGACTTGGCTTTCAACCCAGGCGCCGGGCAATGGATCACAAATGGATAACATGAAGATAAAATATTTGGCAGACACTTGACTGTCATATGGTTTCTCTTGCCAAGAAACAAAACAGGACCTATTAAAATAATTTCATTAGTTAAGTTTTCTGGTTTTTTTTAATTGGCATCTTGTTGGTTAAGCAGAATGTTTTTTCTTCAGAGGAAAGTGTGTTAAGCTTAAAGAGCGACTTTCAGGACCACCTGAGGCTGATATTCAACAGATCTTTACAACAAATAGCTTTGGGCCAGACCCTCAGCTAGTTATGGTCGATTTTGCTCCCTGATACTAAAAAAAAACCCTTTCTCTTTGAGAAAGATGACATTACTGGATGGATCAACCAGCTGACAATCTGAATCCAAATTTCTTGCCATCTTTTTTCCTAAAAACACTAAAGTAAAGCCTAGGCCTGTAAGCACTGTACATGGAAGAAACTTACTGACATCCACACAGGTATCTTGCAGAGCAGACCAGAAATACAGAAGACTACTTTCAGTGTACATGACTGCATGCACAACAGTATTTTTTATAGAAATAAGACATTTTAAACAGTTCTTCACTTTTTCCTGTCCATTTGTTTTCTTATGTTCTGAGTACTATTGACAGTGAATCAGGGTTCTCCTACCAGTCCACAGCATGAACAGTGAGAGGCAGGAATCAATACTACAAATGTTCTTCTTCAGCCTTAACAAAGATGGCATTGCCCATGTCAGAATTTTTAGTACAATACATCTCATCTAACTGTCAGCTGGGGAACTCCTCAGTCTGTGAGACGATACACTGTGACATGGGCAATACTCAGTAGTAGGAGTTCCTGAGATGTGCCAGCTTCCCACAAGACCTGGTGGGAGCCGCTAAAATGGACGTTTAATTTACCTGTGTCCTTGTGATGTTACATCCTTCACAGGAATAAAAAGGAGATTCCAGTGCAATTTCTACAGTGAAGACTTCATTGTTCTTTTTTGTAAGAATTTTAGTCGTGGCACTGAGCAGAAAAATATACCCAGATTCAAGGACTGGATGCAACTTCCCTCTGTATCACATTCAGCTGTCAGTAATCACAAGGTGTAAGACCACACAACTCCTTAGAGAACCTGATCAGGTTCCAACTTAAAACATGTAACATTTACAAGTTCCAAAGGCAGGCTAAGGGATTAATTTTCTTCTACCTACTGCACTAATTTGTTAATGGGATGTTCATAAACTTTTTTCTTGTGACAATATCATCCATTAGTTAAAACAGCTTTTCTCCCTTCACAGATGTCATGCAATTTTGGATATATGTCCTGACAGGTACATTTTCTCTCTTGTTAGGCTGAAGCAACGCATCCTGGTTTAGAGACCTACCCACCACCATCCTGTCATCAAAAAAGGCATCAACATTCTTCCCTACAGTCATTCTCCCCTGGTAAACTCCTACTGTAAAGCAAAATTCCTTCTTCTTAGTCCTCAAGCATAAAAAGGCCTCTTACTTCGTAAAACTGAATTTCAACCCATTTGTATGATTTGCCTTAAACACCTCTGTACATTATGCTAATCCTCACTCGACAGAAATACCTGTCACCAGCACACTTCATTACCAGACCTCTATGTTCCTCTTGTCTACCTCACAACTCATGTACAAACTGAAATCGCACCCATCTTAATTTGTAATTTCTCAAGAGTAAAATATTCAAGCTTATAAAGTTTGTCCATATTTTATTTGCCCTGGTTTATATTACCATGTCAGAAAAATACCCCTTATCAGTCAGTCTTGCACTAAGCTGCTCTGGTGGCTCAGATCAAAAGCATTCTGCACTCAGAGTAAAAAAAAAGAACAATAGATAAGTTCCATCTTGAAGAATTTCTTTAAATGAGCATTTAATTCAGGTGACATCTTCTATGTTTCCAGAGTAATCATAGCATTGTTTCAGGAAAAAACAAGTGGAGCCATTTTCACTTTTATTTCAATGATGCCTATGGGCTTCTACTGAGGGAAAGGTACTGCTGGGCTAAGATCTGTAAAAAACATTGAAGCAATCCTGTACCAATTAAAGTTTGAACACATGAGCTATCCACTGGCCAGGAGACAAAATTAGAACATAGGAAGAAGTGAATTAATTAAGTCTAAATTTGCACACCACAGATCAGTAGCAAAGCCAGAGAACCCAGAGGTCTTGGAACACTCTCGGTAGAAACCAAAAGACAGTTTTTTGGTTAACTACAGATAATCCTGATAAGAATGTTAAAAATGAGAATACAGTCCAGCTAAAAAGCATAATTGTCTATGATACCTGTTTCTCAGATAAATCACCAATATATCTGAACACTAAGGCACAAATATCTGTTCAAAGGGGCAAATCTGAAACAGTTAAAGGCTTTTTTAGCCATGCATGTGCTTTAAGTATAAAGCACAGTTGAGAGATCAGAATACTGGAAGAATTCAAATAATGCCTTATTCTTTTTTTTTTCTGCTGCAAGGCATTTTTTATCGCAGACTATTGGACTATATTAAAAATTCTTTCATTAAAACTTTATTACCACTGAATTACTACATATGAGATGTGATTCCAGACCAAGGAAATGTCTTTTTATGTTCAGAAATATAAACAAAAGGGGGTATTTTACAACCTTAAATTCAACACCTGTCTAGTCAATAGCCACAAACAGAAATACCAGAATGTTAACCACTAGTGAATCTAAGTACATAACATTTGGGAGGTTTTGTTGTTCTTATTTTGTTATGGTAGGAAGAGAAATCAGAAAGTGCTAGCATGACAGACCTCAGGAGTATCTGCACTCAGTTTATCTAACAAATAAGCCCTAAGGAGAGTTAAAACAGTCAGAAATACATAGGAGTAAAACAGGATAGCAGGACTGAAATTGATAGAGGTTAAGTCTAAAGAAAGGGAGAATTCTTCCTCTTTTAACTCACATTCACATGCTCTTATACCTGCGTGTTTTCTGCAGAAGTAGGGCAATGGCATTTGCTTCTAGTTAAAATGCACAAGGGATGCCTCATAGAATGAGCAGTTCTATTTATTTATTTATCATATTTATTTATTTATCATCTGTGTTTCAAAGGACAGAAAATGAGAGCCATGTCCATTGCTACCTGCCATATCTAGCCAGTAGCTCCAGATTGCTATTCCTATTACCTGGTGCCCCATGCATTATAAACCACACACTAGTCACAGAGAGCTCATCTGAGTGCAACTCCTTTCACCATTCTGTCTAATTTTCTGCTAGAGGAAGAGGAATTCTGTCCAGCACTTACATGTGGGATGAGAGAGCAAAGACATGGAAATTCACATTGACCATCATTCATTTGCCAGGTCATTCACCATCAGGAGGACAAACTAAATGGAAGTGCCCTGACAAGCAAGAGCAATGCTTGGGGGATGGAGATTGTTGCTTATGTGAATGCTCAAACTCTTTCAGTGTCAGATTCTACCTTATGGCTAGTGCTTTATTTTACAATCAGCCCACTGATATCCTTTCTGTCTCTTAAGATATGAGTAAGGATGTAAAGACTTCATCCTAAAATAAGTAGAGCTTGTGCCTACTGACTGCAGAGCGCAGTGCGTGGACTGGACTGCTGAAGGGCAAGAGCCTCTGCACTCCCCAGTCTATTGCTATCAGAATCCCAGTCTTACAAAAGAACCGCAATGTAAATCAAGCTGGAAGGGGCCTCTAGCAATCTCTAGTTCAACATTCTGCCCAAAGCAGGGCTACTTCCAAAAAGAGATCAAGTCACTCATGGCCTTTTTCCATCAACTTCTGAAAATCCCTAGAGATTGCACTGTTTGTCTTATCAAGGTAATCTTATCAATGGCTTAGACACCCTCATGGTGAAAAAACTATTTCCTTATATTATAGTTGGAATTTCTCTTGGTGCAATTTGTGGCTGCTGTCTTCCACCCTTTTGCTACGTACCAAGGAGAGTCAGAGCAGAGGTCTATAAAGAAAACATGGATCCATTCAGTTAGTTGAAGCCAGCAATTTTTTCCACTCTTTGTCTTCTCTTCCCCAGGCATGCACAAAGTCAGTTACTTCAGCTGTTTCATGAATGTCACAAGCTCCAGATTCCTCATCAGCACTCTGTTGCATTTGCTCATTTGTCAGTTTTTTCTTGCCCAGGAGGGTGGAGGTAAAACTGGAAGAAACTGGAAATGATTCCAGAAAGCCTGCAGAGTTGAACTTGATCTGCCAATCAGATCTCAAATCTTGTACATCTTACTCCACTCTGCAGTGTCACAAGGGCACATCTCCAAATCATTTTCAACCTGGTCATCAGTTGTTTCACCCATTTAGAAGCCCAAGGTGTTCATGTGCTTGCATAGCAAATGGAAATGATCAAGAACTTACTCCTCCTGTCCACTTCTCTCCTATTATATTCTCTAAAGGGTTACCAGCAAAGCCTTTTAACATCTCATTCTCCTGTTATTAACATACTCTCCTGCAAAGAACAGAAGGCAGCTAAGATGTGGTCTCTTTCTTCTGTTTAAAGAATGAGCTGTTATAGCTAGCCATCCATCCCAGATGAATCAGAAAACAATTCCCCCTTTGGCATCTGAGAACCCATGGAACAATTTTATGAACAAAACTTAATACAAGCCAATGAGATCTATCCAGCATTTAACTGAGCACTTATTCAGCAATTTATGCACACTGATGACACCCACATACTAAGTCTACTAATTTTTATCATGAGTTTCACATTTATTCCATGACAAATCAGAAGTGAAAAAAGAAATCCCACCCCACAAATCATTTGGCCTGTTAGCAGGTTGTTTGTGTACGCTAAAGGGAATCAGAAGCCTAACTCAAGGTCAACTGTGCTGCCAAAAAAGGTAGTTCAAAACAAATTCCACCTAGAGTACGTGTCTCTGGTCAGAGATTGGAAAGGCTGGATAACACATACCTTATAAACACCTACACTGGAACCACAAATCCTTTGTTCCACTCTGTGCATTTGTCCTTTTTACACAGACACCTTTACATGGATCACAAATTCTCGGAAGCTCAGTTTCCAGATAGCTTTATTATAGTGTCACTCATTTTTCCAGCTCAGAGCTATTTTCAGCTTCAGATCAAATGCTATTTTTAATCTTAAACTCTGGCTCATTGCTAGGCTTAATTTTGTTGTGTATTTAAAGATGCATTTAGGACTGTTCTCATTCGTTTGCAGTGCCAAGAAAATTATCCTGGTGATCTCTACACTAAATTTATAATTACCATTTCTTGTTCATCAACCTAAAATATGAAAATAAACTATGGTGCTACACATCAATTAAAAGAAAAAGCAAAATCAAATCCCTTAAGTGCTATATTGAGTCTTAGACTCCAAATTTAAAAATAGGTTATTTTGTATCAAAAGTTATGAGACTTATTTTTCAGCATCTCCAGGCTGCCTGTACCAAATTCCAAGAGGCATCAGAATATCATATACAATTGTCTTTTTAAAAAATCTTTGACTGATTTGGCCATATCAATTCCCTTCTCACTACCTGGTCATGCATCCTGGCAAATATAGACATACTTTTCACTGTTATCATCAATTAATTTGCAAAGCAGTAATTCCTGGAAATCTAGAGGGAGATATTCATTTTCCAAAAAGTCAGATTTAGCAAAGTTGAGAGTAAAACCGGCTTCCAAACTAAACAAGTGAGCTGTATTGTCATAGAAAGTCATGCTTATTGTTCTTCAATTATAATCACATCAGAAAAAAAATCTAATCCTAGGAATAATTAGCAGCATTTATGTTCTGATTTTTAGTCAGACTGTCAGAAATTAAAAATACTGTTTCTCTGTGCAAATGGTGTTATTTTGGGGTAAAACCACATTAAAATTAGAAAAATGAAGTCAAAGCATTTTTGTCCCATTAAAGTTGTTTAAAAAACAAAACATGTCTAGCATGTAATGCAGTTAAAGCAGATCAAATGTCTAGAAGACACTGCTTCCTACTCAAATCTGCCACACTATGATCCTTTCCAACACAAACACATACATCAAAATCTAAAGGCGTCTTCTCCTAAGTTTAAATATATGCTATGAATAAAACTACCACAAGGGAAATGAGAGATGAGTTGGAAATATCTTGGAAGTATTTTAAGTGGCTTCAGTGCTTTGGTGAGGTAATTAACTGTCCTGGACTAAATAATACAGATATTTATTTAAAAGTAGCTGAAACGCACATTCCAGACCCATCTGCATAGACGACTCCTGTTTGCAGCTCAGGAGAAAATCTTTGAATCTTTCCTTAACTGAATTCCCACTTAAACTTCTTTCCTTGTGTGAGTCCCATTACACATACTGGGACACTAAGGTCTCTGCAAATACTCACAGCCTCACAAACTAGGGCTGGATAAACAAGCTTCCATTGCTGCCAGCCCAAGTGACCTGCAGGTTCACCAGAGGACTAGAAAAAACAGCACCATGTTCTGAGATTACAAGATCTATTCCAGAACTGGGGACAAATGCTTCCGACTCTGAATTACATGACAGAAGATTTAGCTGTCCTCAGAACAGTATGAGAATCACCTACACAAGCGCTGCTGTGCTCTGGAGGAATGCTAGGAAGCAGAGAGGCATTAACCAGCCTGGACCACTGCTGGCATGCAGGAGCTGCTGACAGCTTGCCAGCACACATCCCTAGCGCTGCAGGAACAAAATCAACTTCATTAGCAGGCAGCCACAGTCTACACTGACTTCAGATCCTGGACAATTTCCATATATAACCCTATGCATGGGCTCAATCTTTAGCTCAGTCTTCAACTCAGTTCAGCTTCATAAGTAAGGTTCTAAAGCATAGTAGTATTGTATGACTTGGTAGTGCCTACAACAAGAGAGACCAGCTCTTTATCTGTGATCCTAAAGCACCATCTCATTGCAGTGTATCTCATTACTGTCATATTCCTCAGCAGTGCTACTGGGGAAAAAAACAATTCAACAGCAAGAGATTGCAACTCTTGGGAAGTCAATCCACTTAGTACCTGAGAAGAGAGAAGATAAAAAACCACCTCTACATATCCCTCAGAATTACCCCATAAAAGCAGAGGCCTTTTCTAGACAGCCCTGAATACAAAGGATCTTCAGGTCTGCTGAGTTAGCTGTGACTAGCACAATCCTTTAATAAAACCATGACAGGAGTCTGAATTTGAAGAGATGTTCAAACATTCTACTCCAACCATAAGAGAAAGGAGTCTGTCAGAATATTCTCAATTTTTCCATGCACCCAAGAGGCACAAGCAGAGCATAAGAGTGATAATCCAGCTGTAATTTAGTGAGGGAACATTACAAACAGCTTAGAGCAGTTCCCATGTACCTATCCTTTCCTCCTTTTTCACAGCCTTCCTGAATTTAAAAGGGAGATAGAGCTTTTTTAAGACAATCTTGGCTGAGTCACTAACAACAACAGCCGCGACAACAAAAAAATTATACACTGAGACTAACTGGCAAGATCTAGCATCATAAGAAGCCTTCGAGGCACAGAGCCAGACAACTGGAGCTCGTTGGCCAGGTGGTGCATTTGTTCCTTGGGGAACCTGGCATTAGTCTCACCCAGCAGCTGAAACACAGAATAATTCTGGCTGAAGTGCTGGAAAAAGTGTTTAAAGACTTGCTCTCTCAGCTGTGGGTGAAGGTGGCATACATCAGAGCCAGGCTAAAGCAAATGTAAATTACTGCACTGGGAGTAGGAGGTAAGTAAAATTTATCAGATTTAGAAGGAGTCCTTAGTCCCTGGTGCAGGCTCCAGGCAATGGTTTCACACAGAGGAGAGACTTGGACACTGGGGACACGGAACTGTGCTGTAATGCTGTGCTGCCTGCAACCCACTGGGATACTGCCATGTCTCCCTCTTTATAGCAATTACCTACTGTGGCACTGAGGACATGTAGCCAGGTAGATTTGGATTTGAGTGCTTGCAGTCTTTACACACAGACTGTAATGGGGTTTCTGCCTGCAGACATTTTAGAAAATTAATTCAAATTAACTTTTGAAATGGATTACAGAAACTAATTTAAAGCTTTTTGTGGACACTCTTGTTCATAACTAAGAGTGACCTTAATCAATTTCAGTTAGCTCATTACAAGAATAAATTAAGATCAGTCAGAGCCCCTTTAACTCTGAATTCACTTCATTTAATTTGGAGTAATTGTTCCTATGTCTGTCTATCAGACTCTGTCAGACTGTGAGGCATTATCTTCCTGGTCACTACACTGTGAGCCCCTTGTAGCATAACATGGTCTTGCATGAGAATGTAATATCCTTGTTTCTAACACCAAAGTAACGATGGCTCTAAAACTCACTGTGTTGGATAAGTGGAAAATATCCTATCTGAAAGGGTTACATTCACACTGGGTTGCCTGGACTCACCACCTCCATTGTTCCATTCATATATTTCAGCTTCTTCTCTAAGGTTTTGACATCCACACAAGTTTCCGAGCCCTTATAACCCTGGTACCATTTGCTATTACAGCACTCCAGAAAAATGAGAACTGTTTCACATTTCCCACAAACATTTAGCAGCAAAAGCTTTGTGTACTCCAGAAGAGCAACCTTGGCACAGCCTTTTTCCATCCCTAGTCCTCTGAAAAAGTTAGGTTATGGCTGGAGGTCAGTGAGGGACAATGAACACAGGGTGTACAAAGTGACATGGTCCCATGCCTGAACATCAGAAAAAGCAGCAGAAGCAAATGATGCATCTGTCAGGCCACACTCCAAAGGCAATCTCAGCTGAATGCTGTGGATGATGTCAACTCATTTGAGCTGCACTACACAGCCCTCAGCTTCTCCTGAAGTGCAGACTATATACAGAGACTAGAGAAGGAGCTCAGAGCAAATGAACCACAACGGCTTGCATTTTACAGAAGTCTTCAGAGGTGGAAATCAGCTCAAAGACCAGGTAGCAGTTGCTGAGGTCTGAAACTTTTCCTTATAACTAGGTTTGCCAGCTGCCAGGGGACAGGAATAACCTGTTTAGACAGATTTACTGCTCTTGCCATTTCCCCCTAAACCTTTAATGAAGTTTTTATGAACCATTTCCTTCAAACACCCTTTCACCAATTTGCAAATGTAACTTCCTTGCATTGTTGAGTGGAACAAAATCAAGCAGACAGATGGGAGGCAAAACAAGCTAAGAAGAAACTCCTGCTGCTTGCCAAGCATCTTCCTAATATTTTCCACAACAAGCTGTAAGCAGTATTCCCAAGTTTCTCAAATATCACGTCTTCCCTAGGATCACGATTTTTAAATCACCTTACAGCATTTCTAAAAGAACAGAATTAGTCAGACAGCTTATTTTCCTAATTGGGATAGTAGCTCTCTAGTATGTGCCAAGAATCTGTATCCCCTGTGCATCTGCAAAGCAGTGAGCACTGCAGAAATTGAGCAGAATTCCACTGATCAAATCGGTGTGACATTGACTTCCCAGAGAAAAATCACCCCAGTGGTAGTGTGTTAACTGAAGGCTTCACCAGTTACTTTGAAATTCAGATTAGTGTAAGTAAACCTTTGGGACTTCAGAGACTGAGCTGTACTGTCAGTGAAACTTGAAATAGCATAAACCCAGGAGAATTTGTCCTTCTGTTGCTACCTATTTAAATTACTAGAGGTTTGCAATATGTATGCGTGCCTGAGTGTATGGATTTAATCAAGAGGGGGTGATTGTGATTCTCTCTGTGTGTCTTTAGCTTTACTTCACTGTGCCTTGTTGTGAAAGTGCCAATATTACCAGGACATAGCTCTAAGCAGAAAGGCAGCAAGAGGGAAGCACAGAAGAACAAGAAGGATGTGACAACAAAAAGCCTGCAATATTATCCAAAATAGCAGATTGTCTGAAGCTTACGAACTACGTGGTATGATTGAAAGAATTACTTTTAACCATGAACAATATTTTCTCTTTGTTTTACTGTCTATCTACGTTTGTCATAGAATGAAATGAGGTCAAATATTGACTCTCAGAAACATGCAGCTACTCCTACCCCTTCGAGACAAAATAATCCCTTGAAGACAGAACAGGGAGGAAAAAGTAGAGATAAAAAGAGGTAAAGGGTGGCCTATCACTTCGCTGAGTGTTTTGCCTGCATGCATTCAAATCTAATTGTCTAAAGAAGACAAGTTTAAGGAGATAGTCTTGTTTGGGACGACTTTTACCAGTAAAATTCTAACAAAATAAAAGGAAATTAACTGGTGCAGACACTAACTTTATAAGCAAACTGTAACGCTTAAGACTAGAAGCTGCCTCTCACACAGAATACAACCATTTCTTGCAACACTGAGACAATTAGTGAAACGTACCATAAACAAGTACCCAGAGCCTGTCATATCTATAAACTATTCAGTCATATATCTAAAAATAAAGCAAACAGTTACATGTGGATGAGGAAAATAAAAACTACCTCATGAAAATTTGATTTTGGGTGGCTGAAATGGTTTCAGGAACTTCAGTGCAGCCAGAATCTTGATTTCACAAGGTATTGAACATCACTTGATACGCTGCTGTGCCGACTCCGTCCTGATGCAGACTTCACACCCCACAGAAATCCAGACAGTTATCTCTTTTCACTTTTGCTAAAGCTCATTCAAGGATGAGTGAAGTCTGACATTGCCCTACATCACAAAAATCGCACGAGAAGCGATATGGTGGTGAGAGCTGACAGAAGAGATTCATAAAGAAGGCACATATCTTAAAAAATTTTCATAGAATCATAGAATTGTTACAGTTGGAAAAGACCTTTAATCAACCATCAAGTCCAACCACTGTCCTCACACTGCCAAGCCCATTACTGAACTAAACCACAACCATCAGTACATCATCTACACGTTTTATTAATATCTCTAGGGATGGTGACTCCACCACCTTCCTTGGCAGCCCATTCCAATGTTTAATAACCCTCTTGGTGAACTAGTTTTCCTAATGTCCAATCTAAACCTCCCCTGGCACAACTTAAACCCATTTCCTCATGTCCTATCATTCGTTAAAGGAGAGATCAGCCCCCACCTCACTACAACTCCCCTTCAGGTAGCTGTAGATAGTGATCATATCTCCTCTCAGTCTCCTCTTCTCTAGGCTAAACATCCCCAGCTCCCTCAAATGCTCCTAGAACACTTGTTCTCCAGACCCTTCACCAGCTTTGTTGCCTATCTCTAGACACGCTCCAGCACCGCCATGTCCTTCTTGTAGTGAGGGGTCCAGAACTGGACACAGTATTCAAGGTGTGGCCTCACCAGTGCCAAGTACAAGGGGACAATCACCTCCTTGGTCCTGCTGATCACATTGTTTCTGACACAAGCCAGAATACCATTGGCCTTCTTGGCCACCTGGGCACACCGCTGGCTCATATTTAGATGGCTGTCGATTAACATCCCCAGGTCCATTTCCAACAGGCAGCTTTCCAGCCACTCTGCCCCAAGCCTGGAGCGTTGCCTGGGGCTGTTGTGGCCCAAGTGCAGGACCTGGCACTTCGCCTTGTTAAACCTCATATAATTGGCCTCAGCCCATTACTCCAGCCTGTCCATGTCCCCCTGAAGGACCTTCCTGTCCTCAAGCAGGTCTACGTATCTGCCCAGCTTGGTGTCATCTGCGAATTTATGGAGGGTGGACTAGATTCACATCATTGATAAATAAGTTAAACAGAACAGGCCTCAGCACCCAGCCCTGGGGAACACCACCGGTGACCAGCCAACAACTGGATTTAACTCCATTGACTACGACTCCCTGCACCCAGCCACCCAGTCAGTTTTTCACCCATCACAAGAGTAGGTCCATCCAAGCCATGGACAGCCAGTTTCTCCAGGAGGAAAAGTATAACTGACAAATATCCAACATCAATATGATTGATAGGCCAAGCATCCGTCATACTCCTTATTTGCAGCAGTTTCCTGGTGAGAGCTAAAAACAAAAAGCTCAAAGTAATGTATTCTGTGTAGTGGAGTGAATTTTATGTCTTCCTTCCCCTACCACCTCTGTTTATTATTCTAGTGTACTTCCAGCCTTGTCAATGGGCAGACAGACACTTGTTATAAGTACTACTTCCAGACTGACTGGCTTTGGTACTCCAGTACTTTACGTAGCTTTCTCTTGAAAAGACTAAACAAGGAAGGAAAGAAGCAAGCCTATGGAAACTTAAATGCTATTTGTCATGATGAGAACTAAAGAGAAAATGGTGAGTTTATTTTTTTCTACTCTGTTACAATTTGCTTTTAAGTCTCAAATTCTAAAAGCTCTTCTAAGCACTGTTGCTATTACCTGTTTCAAATTCAAACTCATTTGTACTCATCACCTTCATTGGCATAAAAAGGAGACTGTCAGGTATATCTGCATTAAGTAAAAATTATGTGATGTTGCTCTTCCTTTCACCTTATCAGTACTCAGCAACAGTTCAGGTAACGCTGATTAGTAACCCCGGTCATGGGTACGGATTAATCTCAGTGTATTTCTGAGGCGGTTTCAGTTGAACAGGAATTATTTATTTACAAAAACGGTTGTCAGACCCAGAGTTCATAGTTCTTTAAAGCATTTGGTTTTAATGATTTTCTTTCTGTAATTTAGTTTATATATAGGACTGGATGAGAAGTCTGCTTGGAAAGCCTATCCACTATAACACCAAATATTACACCATGTTCATATTTCTGAGGCCATCTCTGATATTGCTTAAAATACAGTGTGGTAAAGGAACAAGACAAAGATGCCAACAGAACTAGAAAAAACAGAATTTCCAGGGAAATTATTCAATCTCTTGCTTTGCTTTGTTTGATTGAAGACAGTCTGTGTGTCATCCCTCAAAAATCAAATTCTAACTATCTGAAATAGGCACCCAAAAACTATGGTACCCAAATTTAGGAAGAAGCCTAAAAAAAGTTAGCCAAGTATTTTTCAAAGTTTTTTTTAAGGGACAGAAAAGACCTATCCCCACCATTCCATTTCAGTTAAATCAAGATTCAAAGCAAAAAACCTCACATATGGACAGAAATAAAATTTTCTATTTTTGAACTCTTTAGTACTCCAGCTTTCTCATTTGTAAAATGCCATTCTTCTCTGCTGTTTACAACTTCATACAGCACTGTTGCTGCAGTATCCAGCTACCAGAATACCCAAAGTCGTTCAAAGCAGCTTTCAGTATTAAAATCTCAATCCTGCAATATACCCTAACATCTTTAGAGAAAATAAACACAGGCTTATACATATTCTCTCAGCTTCATGCTATATAATTATACATATACCAGTGTGGCATACTTGATAGCAGCTACATGCTTCAGTAGTGATGGATTAAAGCAAGTTGCATTTCTTTTAAATAAAAGACACTAATTATTTAAATTTTTTAAATGAGAAAGAGAAGTCAGAGTCATAAAAAATGGCAGATCAGTTGTTCTGAAATGAAGAAATGTGATGCTGACAACCGTCTGACAACCTCCCCGTTACAGGCATTCTGGGAACTCCGTGGGGCAACAGCAAGGGAATTCTAACAGCATGAAGTAAAGTCTTACAAACCTAGCATTAAACTTCACTCATCAGGTGACTTTTCTAGACAAGAGAATAACATCAGGCACTACAGACACAAGGCCATATAAGCAATATCTGCGTAATTTAACCAGACAGCCAAGAAGCAGGGGAATATTCCTAAGTCTTTCTGGTTTGCCATTCCTTAGCTGACCTCATTTATTTGCCTATTTATGCACTGTTTGTCCTATACGAATTGGAAGGTTTTACCTTGGTTTCTTCTTAGACTTTTAAAAAACTTAACTGTATGGCAAAACATTGGTGTCTGTGTTTGGTTTTTATACTGCAGTATTACTGTATAGCTTTCAAAACAAAAAGGCAACTATTAAATATACAATTTTCACAACTCCTGTGTTTTTGAACTTTCAAAAGGGAAAAAAGTTACTTCAGTTAGAGTTTAAAAAACACAGGAGAAAAGTTATTATCTTAAAAAGAGAAAATGCTGTGCAGCTATGGACTCCATACTGTACAGAGTCATGAAAAGTTTAGGCCTCTTTTATTTATGACTTTGATGGTTACTCAGAAGCTTGATGTGAGGAGGGTGTAAATGATACAAGGTTTAAAACAACAACAATAAAAACTAAAAAAAGGAAAATATCTTCCCGATGTCAGACTCATCTGTCACCTAATCATGTAGCTACTGTACAACCTGCCTTTTGCCAAATCCCTTTTATAATCGGTAAAGGAAATACTATTCATTTGCATGCAGCTGCAAAAATAAAGAAGGTAATCTTCTTACTCTCATTTGAATATGAAATAAAACACAGTGGTTTAAAAAACAGAATCTCAATCTTTTTAAAAAGAGGAATAGATAAGATATGATTCATTTCCTAATGAAATATACTTTAGAGAACAATTAGTCAGAACACCAAGTTAGAAAATTACATTAACTTGTAACAAAGTATTTCTACCATGGGCACAGCTCTCATGAAGCTTCTACTCTGCTACAGTGCTAGAAACAAACTGCAATGAGAAGAAATAGATACAAATGACAGATGGAATGTTTATATTCTTTCACTCAAATGAATCCCACAGAGCATTATAAACTTAACTAATTATTTGGAAAGTGCTCCAAATCCTACAAATATTTTGCTAGCAGTGAAGTCATGTTTCAGCATTATCTGCCATTAAAGGCAGCTGTCCAGGGGCTAGAACAATGTGGCCATCCAATCTTAGTTACAATTTAAATACAAGTAAGTAAAAACCCACAAAAAAAAAATCAACCAGAACACTGGACAGTGTTTAGGGAAGAGGAATGAAAAGAGTTCATAAATAATTCTACATCAGAAATATGGAAATTCTACATCTGAAAAAACACTCTTCTTCCTTCTATTAGAGAAAGGTCAATAAGAAATTGTAGAAAATCTATGTATGCTTTACACGTCTGTAATTCCAGGCTCCTTAGACTCATAAAACTACTTCCAAAATCAAAGGTAAATCAACATTTCCAAGCCTATTCATTTCTCTTCCAGCGTTAGCAACATCAATAATCGGACATAGGATGCAAATGTTACCATTTGTGCAGATCAGCAGCTAAAATGAAGTTTGTAAAACTAAGTTTCACACAACATAACTCCAGGAAGATTTAATCTCTGGAAGAACACCTGAAAAATACACGTGGTATTTTCTTCTTCTAAGCTCACAGCTGATTTTCATTTGATGGCATGTGGAAGTTTAGAATATCTACATGGAAAACATTTAAATGCTACTAACAGAGTGAAGGCACCACAGTTTCAAAGTATCAAGGTGGGCTTGCCAAGCCTTCTAATCCTGAAAGACATAACTTAAAGGTCTCATGTAGCTTGGAGCATACCTTTTCCATTACACTGCAAGAGAAAGGAGACATAGGAGGGGATTGATGATTTCACCACCTGCCAAGACACACTTTAGACTGCCAGCAAGTGCCAAGAGGCATAAAAGCCTTCAGCTGATAAATTCTTAGCCTGTGCATCCTGTTTCTATGCAGCACCATCACTCCTACAGCCCCTACATAAACCCGAACCACTAGGCAAATGCAACTGCCTGTAGATTGCTGTGCAGCAGACATTTAACAGCACATTCAGCCACTAAGATCCTGAATGTGAAGTACTCCTCGTTCATGGTCACATGGCCACACATGCCCACAACATGTCTATGCCCTGCAAACAGCAGCATATTTTCCACATGCAAAAAAGGCATGTAATTTTAAAGTGCTAACAAGATCAATGCTGCTACTCCTTCAGAATATCCCAAAACCACTGACTGAGCAGTATGTTGTTTAAGGTGATTAGCATGCTTGCCATGGTCTGGTTTTACTGCATACAAAAGAGACTTTCTGACAAGACTTCCACAAAAGACAGTTTATTTTAGTAAATTTAGAGGGTTGGCAACGGAAAGGATTACAGGACGCCTACCAGTAAACTGGATTTGTGTTCAGAACAGACACACCGGTGAAAAGCATAATCCATTTTATAAGATGTGTCATAATGCAAAAATTGTGTGAGACATTTACAAAACATTAATTTGGTCTTGGGAAAACAATCACAGAAGAAAAAACTGTTCTAAAAACAGTAAATACTATATAAATACATAATACATAGCCTTTCTGGGTTTTAAAGTAGGTTCTTGCAATGAAAAGCAAAGACTAAAAATTTGAAAAGAAAAGAACATACAGCATTTTTTGGAAAAAAAAAAAAAAAAAGCCAAGCTGATGTTAAAACTCTAGTGAAAATTCTTTGAATTTTTACAATGATACAGAAAGTGTTTCTGCTGAAAA
Organism: Colius striatus; assembly: GCF_028858725.1. Lineage (NCBI taxonomy): Eukaryota > Metazoa > Chordata > Aves > Coliiformes > Coliidae > Colius > Colius striatus. The sequence continues at coordinate 30,856,332 of NC_084766.1, forward strand.
ACACACTGCTAGGACTGCATTTCTTGTGATGCAGACAATTACAGGCTTCCACAAAGAAAGCTAATATGAAGACAGGTGCCATGCCTAGGACTGGTCATGGTACAGGCACCTAAAAACTAGCACGTAGCTTTAACTTACCAAAAAATGCAATACCACACATAGTTATAGCACTTTCTCTTACTTTCTTCAGTCTTATAATGCTCTCAAGATAGTGTGAATGTATAATCCTCTCCCTCTGTACCCAAGACTTCAGAACCAATAATTTTCTAATTTCATTAAAAGTAGGCAGTGGGATAGATTAATCTCACAGACTTAATTTTGTTTTTCACATCATTAGTTTCTTTATTTCATCAAAATCCTGTTGCAACAAGTTTCAAAATCTAACCAAGCACTACCCTTTTTCCCCTGTACAGTTTTCCCAAGATTTGTATTTAACTGAGTGCCCTGATATTTTTTTTTTGTTAACAGGAAAGAAAATAGATGGTCCTTATCTATTTCTTCTACACCATTTATAATTTTAATGACTGATATGACTCAGAGAAAGGATGAAGAAAGGAGTCTAAAATCATAATCCCAGGGGGTTTAGTCTTAAATCGTGCATTTCCAGCACAGATTATGTCAGTCCCCCTTTTCTGAACTTTCTCTAGTTTTAAATTAAGTCATCAGAACTGAAAAAATATTGCAGGAAAACCTCCATCACTGCTTAGTATAAATGAACAGTACTTTTTATAGGCCTTCACTTGCCACTTCAGTCCTTACAAGTGGCCTAAGACGAGCAAGTGCGTGAAAGACACTACACTGAACACAGAATATTCAAGTCATGACAACTATTAAAGAGAAAAACCTAGTCTTTATATTTTCAGCTTCTACTGTACCGCCTAGCCAATAGTAAACTATTTCTAGTAACAGCTGCTAAGAACTTTGAAGAGTATTTTTAGAATGTAACCAAGCTCGGGGTATTTTTAATCTAAGATTACATATTGTCTAAGTCAGATGAGCATCACTTAGGAGTTTTAGCCAGACTGTTCTTGTTATCATACCCTCAGATAACTTGAGACTACTGCTAAACAAATTTTTATGATGGGCCATTTAAGAAAAGGTATAATAAACAAAATTGAGCAGCACTATCATTTTGTGGGCTGGGGACACCTTCAGGAGAGTTTCATCTCTTTAGACTCTACAATAACAGTACCTCAATAGTAACTTCCTAGACAGACTGAAGTTTTCCTGCGTTACAGAGACTGTAACACCGATTTTAGCCGTACTGGGAAAATTCATTAGTTTCACAAGGTTACTTCAGATTTTCTCGAGTGCAGCCCTGAGAAGGGGGCATTGGATCTTTTTTTCACTCATTTATTTCTTCACTGTTTCCAAATAGTAGGCAGTTGAGATGAAAGAATAACGTAGCCTCAACCTTTTGCATATGACGCCAGATTCTGCCAAAGATTAATGACAATTTTCCAATTATTTTTCCTTCTCTTTGGGATTCTGAGAGAGCCTCTCATGGAAATGAAGAGGTAGGAGGTAACTATCTTTGTCAGAAAGGCAAGCCGGCTTTGCACTGAGTAGCAAGGGTGTCTTTTCCACCTCGTCGTTAATTACTTCTCGTTTTGCGCAGAATTATGTAACAGATTGCTGTGAAACTGTCTTGCAGTTTAAGTTTTCCCACTCAAAACAAAGAGCCACCAGCTCCCTTACTGCCACTGAAATCGGGCACTGACAGGACAATTGAACAAATCAGTTGGAGATTTCCAGACTGCTTGGAGGACAGAAAAAACAAATTACTGTTATATGGCTGCAAAAAAGAGGAAGGGGATACCATCCATGGCAGAGTGTTTAACAAACACAGAGATCCAAAAAACCACCAAACTAGGGGCACAGGAGAAAGGATCCCAGCAGGCCACCAGCTCACACTGACAACAGAAAAAGCAATATAAGTGATTTTAAGAATTGCTCTCACACTGTTCTCTGCCACAAGCAGTAGAAACAGGATGCACATAGATCCAAATAAAACCTGTAATTGTTTTAAATTATTTATCGAGTCTCTGGAAAATTTTCCCTTCGGTTTGAACACCAGCTGCTTTTATTAGACCAAAGAATAGTAACAGGAAAAAGGAAATGTAACAAAGAAAAAAATACCACTAGAGCAACAGAGACACAACTACCTTGACACTCTACCCACTCTATTGCTTCAGTATGACATTGTCCAGCATCTCAGATCTATTTCAACAAAGGAAAGCCCAACTAAACATGTAAAGGATGGGTAAATCCAGCAAAGTGTGTTTCATTCTAGGTTCACTACAGTTTCTTCACTCTCTACTCTAGAAGAATGGGCAATTTCACAACTGAGGGAAAGGCCAGACAGGCAGACAGCTCGCTCTGACACTGCAGTGTTAACTGGGAAGAGACTGAGATACTGTCGAAAAGTACTCCTTCCGTAGGACACTGACCCTCTTTGCCAGGGAAGATGAAAAGTGATTAAAGGAGTTAGGAGAGGGAGCATAATTCTGAAAAAAATATCTAGGATGCAGATTCTCCACCCCAAAACTGAACAGAATCTGTGAAACACTGTGCAAAGATCTACAGAGTGTACAATTTCTCCTTATACTTACTACACTGTGAAATAAAATCAGTCTCTTGCTACTGACTTGCTTGGTCATACTTACCAGTATGAGTCCATACTTACCTAGCTAAACACTCAGCCCTGAACTATTCAAGTAACATGAGACAGAACCAGGAAAGAGTGGTCAACGGTGGTCAAATGTTCTCAGAGGTCTGTATGTGCAGTCTGGTATCTAAACAATCCCTTCACCTCCATTTTCAACAACATCCAGTGCTGAACATACAGGCAATACAGGAAGAAAGCTGAGCAGGATACATATACAAAATGGGAAATTCCCATTGCACAGAGGGCACATTACATTCAGTGTTATGAGCTCAAAACAGGAGAAAACAATGATCTTAGAACAATGACGGGACAAGCATATCAAAATCACACACTACCTAGGAAAAAACCATTAATAACCCATTCAATTAGAGGCATATAATAAGAATTTAAAAGAACAAACACCATAGCTGTGGCTAAGAAACAGAAAACAGAGATCCAAACAATTCTAAACTTGGTTTTCTGACCTAAATGCACAATCTTTTTGAATAAAGTTTATTAAAAATAGACTGTACCCCAATATCTTTTTGGATAACTGCTTTACATAAGGAAAGTTCTGTATATGTAGTTTAGTGATAGCATTTTATAAAGTGCCATTTTACACAGTGCCACAAGCAGAAAGACAAGTGTATTTGAAGAAGATGCAAAAATTACTATCGAACAAGGAATTGATTACAAGGAAATGCAAAAAAGGGATGTGTGAGATGAACATCAACGAAAAGCTGAGAACTACTTGGCCTCAGTTTTGAGTGAAGAAAACATAACTGGACAGGTCCTGTAGGAAAGCTGTGAGGGAAGCTTAGAGGTCAGAGTCCCGCCTGATGAGATTCTTGTACCACAGGTGAGCCTCCTATCTTCTCCTTTCCCAGGCGCAGGCACAGGGTAGCTACTTGTCTGCTCCCCAAACAGCAATACAGCCAAGAAGGCCAACCACCACCTAGTTCTGACATCAGGACTCTTTCTGAGCAACTGAGTGACCAGGGCACGTCCTGAGCCTGCACAACCTTTGCCCTGGGCAAGATCCCAACAGCCACGTGCTGTCTGCTTCCTGACACCAAGGTGGAACCATCGTGGTGCCTCAACTTGCTTCAGGGGCCTCCCATCTCCTCTGATACCTCCAGCTCCCTGAAGGAAAGAGGTTTCTCACGTGTGACCTTCTGAAGCCAGTGCTTTTGCCAGTGGGCTCTGGAGGCAGCAGTCGGAGCCTTTAGCAGGAGAAATCCATGTAAGGGCTCTGAGGAACTGGTCATGAATAACAGTGCATCTTCTCCCCGTCAGCTCATCAGTAGTTCTGCCTGAAGATGAGGGAGGCTGGTCTGTCAGGCAGTTAGTTCTGAAGTATCTTCCTCTACCTGTTCAGCTGGTGGTTAAGACATATTTAAGAACTTGACAACCTCAATACTCCCTCAGAAGTGTCCTAAATTTGTGGCCACTATCTGAGGATGGAAAATGGCCTCCATGCATCATTTTCAGCTTTCACTTTTAGTGAATGTGTATTTAAAAATTGTGCCTAAATCTTGTGATTCTTATTGCATTGCTAAAGATCAGGAGGTACGTTAGAGCTTAAATCATGTGAGATGTACCTTTATTTCAACATTCTGGTCAGAATAAAATAAATTGATTTTAAGTGGTGTTTTCACACGGATTTTCTGTGTACCAGGCTGTAATGGCCAAGGTTAAAAACATGCCAGACAGATGAAGTCTATTAAAGTCTAGATTAAAGATTAAAGTCTATCTCACAACCCTCCTAACGTAGCACAACACCAGCACACACCTTTGATTAAAAATGCTCCCTGAAACGTGGCATGTCTCCCTTTACCTGCAACAAAGAATCCACTACTCTGCCACGCAAAGAGAATGATATCAGTTTGATTTAGGATCTGTCACTCAATTTTCAATTGTCTCATATATACCTACAATATATGTCATGGTTAATCCATTTGATGGCCTATGTATATTTGTGTTTCTCTGATGAAAGCTTGGCAGTTTGCCTGCCAGTCCAGCTCCTGTACAAATCATCAGAGTCCAAACCATTAAAAAAGCCTTGCATAACTTGCTTTATTAATAAATAAGTAAATAAATAAAAGGCTACAAATTGTTTCTCTTTTTCTCCTGTCTGTTTAGATTAGCAAGTCCTCAGGCACTGATCTTTCACAGTGTGTAAACAGTAGTTGGCACAACACCCATCATTCACCCCAGCCTTGCTGGGCTTCCCAGCATGAATCTAGTCATATAAAGCATTATTTTAGGGCAAGATTCACCTTGTCTATGAGTAGCTGCGCAGAAGATAAGCAACTCCTCCACACTAAATCATCAAAGCTTTCTCTCCAAGCAACATTAAAAAGTACCTATGAACATAAATTAACCAGCTTTGTCATACATCTTTTGGAATGAATGACACACTCTTTTCCTCAGCAACCATTCAGACTAGAAACAGCAAATGTCACCTTAGCCACGTGTCAATGTACTAGAGTTAGTTTCCTCAAAGAAAAAAGTACTTCCCAAAGTAAATGCTTACCTTAGACACACAACTAGTGTTAAAAGGAATCTCTACAGTTTTAAAATATGGGGGCAAAATGGCTTTAACAGATTTAAACAAGCTTAAACCATGTTTGTAAGGTTGTTTGTAAGAATAAAACACAATTGGCAGCACATTTTTGGCCATGACCAATGGTTCCTCGTGCTGCTCAGGAAAAAGACCACCACAGAGCATACCTAGTCATAGGCTCTTGAGGTGGCCTGATCACTGCAAAGGAAGCAATCTGTGCAGCATTTTCACACCATATGTATCTTCAGTCTCTTCATCTGCTGTGCAAGTGTCCTCTCATGTATCACTGTCAAAATATCTATGACCCTAAGAGTGCAGCCAAGAGCACGCAGGTTTGCTTCAATCATATAGTACAATTTCACTGCATGTGACTTAAACTGGATGCAAATAGACAAAGAAACAAATACAGTACTGAGAAAATCACTTCCTTCACAGATCAGTGGCAAAGAAGGGACAATAAATTGGAAAATTGTGGTTTTGTTGTTTTAATATCTTGACCTTGATCATGTCCATCTTAAAACACTGAAATTACACTTACTGTTTCAAAGGAAAGACACACCTAAAGCAATACAGCTGCAAACAGATCATTCATTTGAAAGAGGTTCCCAAAATGCAGCATCAGCTGTGTCTAACATCTTTTTGGAAGCCTGAACTTATCTCCTATAAATCTTATTGGTTTTGCAACAGCACATACCAAGACCCTTCTAGTAGATACCTCAGGAACTTACAAGGCAGGATGTCAGGTAGTTTTTTATTTTAATTTATTGTTACAAAGGCAGGGCATCTGTAGCATGACTAAGTAGATCTTGGGGAATACTCCAAACATGAGGCACTGCAAGAGGTCTTCTCAGGTAATACCAGAAAGGTCATGCCAGACTCAGCTGTACTCTGAAAGACAGGCAACATATTTTAGTCACAAGCCAGTCTTGAAAAATCACTGGAAATAAACCAAATTCTGTAGAGCCCTGCTCATAAAACACAGCTCTGCCCTCCTCACAAGAATGTCATGGAAATCAGTTAATTAACAAACTCAGAACAACATAATTACAGATTGTAGGATATCTTTATCACTATGAATATGTCATCACATTTATCACTGTTTCTGTCACCACATACCAAGAACATGTTTTCAGTACAGTAAGTTTAATTTACAAGTTCAAAAATTATAATTTCTCACCTTTATTGACATTTCTGAAAGCTATTTTTGCCTTAGAAAAAGGCAACATGAGGATTTACAAGGCACATTACAGAAAGCAGCTTGAAGCTTTTATCTGCCTAAACAACCAAATAATGGTGTTAGAAAAGTGTTACTTCTGCTCCCAAATATGTTCAGAATCAAATTTCACAAAGAAAAAGACTGACCCAGTTCAGTAATGTAAATACACGTCATCTCATTAGCTTTAAAGTTTAGCTGAAATAATATTCAGATGTTACAGCTTGCACATTAAACAACAAATTCCACAGATACTTCTTATGATTAACGGGGTCAGATAAAGAGACGGTCAGATCATTGCAGGAACTGACAGAGATCACTTCAAAGGCCATGTTCTTACAGCTGAGGCTTTGCTGGGGAATCCTATGAGCTATATTCTTCAGATGTTTGCATTCCTTCAAGCAGCAGGTCAGCAAGCGACACTAAGGAAAGACTAATAATCCTACAGTGAAATCAGCATCACCAGAGCATGCAAACTATTCCCAAAGCCATCCCAGAAATAATCTCTCTCCATTTAACTGAGAAAGTCAGTATGGTATCTTCAATTTATTCCTAATATGATCTGTTCTACTTCACCTGTGAAAGTTAAAGTTATTAAAACTGGATTAATTTCATTCATAAAGCTTTTTCTTATCGCTGCACTGAGGAGTCAAAGATGAGCTGCTTTTGTAGAGTTTGGTGTGTTTCATATTTCTTTTTGAGGAAAAAGCACCACCATTGCCTTTGAATATATGAACATATGAGAACTCACATTAGTATTAGGATCCCACAGCCTTTGCACTGTAACACAGCTGAGACAGGACTTTCAGACATCAAAACCTTTCTATTTCTCTACAGATGTTTATAATGAAAGTAAAGAAACATATCTTCTCTCCAATCCAGCCTGGATGATTAATTAACTGATGCAACAGCAATGCTGCAGCTGCATTAGTCAAGTTATCAGCCCCAGGACCATAATTAACACAGAGAAGGTTCCAGGGGGATTCAGACTTGAATGACATCAGTGGTAACAATTAAAGCTCCAGAAGCTTTTTAAGCAGTTCAAAGCAGCTCCTTGGTTCTCTGAGCAACACTTCAGTTCTGCCAAATGCCTCTTGGAGGCAGTTATGGCTCATTATGTTTTTACTGGACTCAAGGATCATTGCGGTGGACATAAACTCCTGGCCTGAGGTTTTGCTTCTAAAATAGCAGTGCCTTCTTGCCTATTCTTCCCCTTCATCCCCACTTCTTTCATGTAAACAATGAAAGCACTAGAGGGAAGTTCACAGCAAAAATGGGGAATGTCTCCCCTGCCTTTTGGATTTTTTGTTAAATTCTGTAGTTCAAGGAGGTAAGAAATCATAACGCTGACTAAATATACTTAACTTTTGGCTTTCTTCCCTTACTCTTTAAATCTTTACAGTTCTTAGCCACGGATATTCATGCCTCGTGGCATAAAACCCAAACACCAGACTCAAGCAGTATGTTGCAGTAGGTTAACACAGTGGATCTTTAATGTTTTTGTTTTACCTAGTGGAGATAATCCTATTTCTACCCTTGATTAATGCATCAACCCAGTGTGCAGGATTTCCTGATTCCTTCCAGAGACCTCAGCCGACCCACAGACAGTAGCTCACGATGAAGCAACGCAGTTCTCTCTGCTCTGAAACAAATGCAAAGAGAGGACATCCTTGATCTTTTATTGCCTGAGTGTTTTTGGTGCAATGATCTACTTGCAGCTGACATTTGAAACTTGAAGCTAAAAAAGAAATCCACAGATGGGATTTGAAGGTCATCCAAACAGCTTTAGACCTGCTCTATTTTGCTCCCTAATGCAGCCTCGATACAATTCTCTGGCTGTAAGTTATCCTATACTTTTTTCCCTCCAAGTTGATCATCTGGTATATCAATTTATGACTGGGTGGGTAAGAGAAAAAATACAGAGATTTTCCTAATGTTTCTTTCTTTTAAAGCAGTGGAAAACTTTATCTTTTAACTTACCCTGTTCAAAGGAAAACATACTGGTCTCTTTTTCTCTGTAATCACATGACACCTATCTAGAAATAGACCTGCATCACAGCTTGCTGTGGTAAAGGTCTGTTACATCTTTTCAGGACAGTGTGTTAGAGATACAGTGATGCTCCATGGGCTGCTGAGCAGACTTCAAAAGAAATTGTATATGGAATTCAAAACTGTTCATTTTCATACTTATCTACATTTGATCAGAAAGGTTAACTCTGCCTTTGCATAAAATGCTGACTATAACCCCGTGCAAAGGATTAGCCCACATCTGCATGACACTTAAATCCTACTTAAGCCTGTTCCAAATGCCATTAACGTTCTTCTTGCACAAATGAGACAGCACCATTCTGGATTAGGTAATGGGAGACATCCTTAGCATGGTGGACTAGATGACAGGGAAGAAGCAACAGCGCATTACTAAGTTACACTATCATCTGTGCTTTCTAACTCCCTTGAATATGATGGCTTCACCTTATATATCCTGTCCTATATCATGACCTGCACCTGCCATCATAGATCATGCTAACCATTGGCACCAGGTATGTTGAATCACAGAGTAAGAGAGAAGCTGCAGCACCGAGGAAAGTCTGAGTAAGCCTGTACTTAGAAGTGGAGCATCATAGAACTAGGGACAGCTCTTAATGAGAACCATGGTAACACTTATAGACAAAAAACTCCCAATTGTGGTGTTCTGACTGTTAAACACACTACCAAGAATGACTTGCTATAAACATCCAACTGTTTTAAATTACATACTTGCTTAGTACATCACAAATTCAGGATCACTTAGGAAGTGGACAGAATTAAGTATTAAACGCTTCTGAAATAAAATGCAGGCCACTGCACAAACTCCACTGTGAGTTTGGACCACGAGTAAGTGTTGCCAGACAAGGCCTTCAGCCACCTCATTTATCCTACATCCTCAATAGATAGTTCTCTTCACAGGTCTGCCGTGACTGCACTCAAGGGAAAAGACCAACTTACACGTGACAATGGATGGCTACGATGGTGAGAAGTGACGCTCAAAACATGCTCCATGACTGGTGTCTCAAATTATTTTCATTCCTCAGTTCACTGATTTCAAGGCATCTATGATCATCCACTCTGAATTCCAATAGTAAAATTTACGATGGTGCACATAACTTTCAGGAAATGCCTGCTAACCAGATACTTTACAGTGAACTCCACTAATGCTAGCACAAGTGTAAGCATGTTTTTGCATGTTTTCTGTATGTGAGCTACATGATACTTTATCTCCTATCATTTGCACTTCTTAACCATTTCTCCTCAGCCAAATCGGAAAGTCCTGTAAATACAAGTGAGGTGATTTTGCAGACCAACTTTTTCAGATCAGACTGAAGATTTCTAAGAGATATTGCAAAGGTAATTGTCCTGCAGGTCCTGACCTCATCATACAACAGTAGTTAGGCTCAGACCTCAGCTCATCTGAACAAGAATAGAATCACTTGGGTCAAGTCTAGAACTGCTCTTTTGGATGTTAGGAAAGTCAGAAAACCACTGTGGGTATTAATTTTAATTATTAAAGAGCTTGATCATCAAGTGAGTGAGCACTGATTTAACCATACTGTGCATTATCATTAACCCTTAAAGGTTTGTAAAATGCACCAACACAGCTGTTCAAGAGCAGCTGTCTTCAGCAGAAACCAAAGGCCAAGAGAAAAGGAAGGAACTAGGAATTTGCTAGACTACAAAACAAAGATATCACCTGAAGCTATATACATTTATAATACTGCTGGATTGTCCATCTGTGCCACACATGGGGAAAGTCAATGTCAGGCTGGGCAGCATCCTGGGCAGAAATTTACAAGAATACAACCAAAAGAATATAGGAATTCTGAACTGAATCTCAGGGGCCTGCCTAAAAACACTTCAAAAGCAAAATCATGGCAGCATTAGGCATATCCTAATTCAGATAAAGCTTGAGAACTAACAACAATTAAGTTGCAGTGATATGGATTTCAGCTCAGACTATTCACCAAACACATAGGTACCTTCCTAAAACTCAAGCTGCTGTGACTTCCCTTGTACTGTTACCCACACTGTCTCAATTAAAGATGTTATGTCATGCCATAGTGCAAGTTACAATCACACCCCTGATCCACGGACAGGAGCAACAAAAGGCTTTGATTTCTGCATACCTGGACTTCACTCAACAGCAATATAGTGCATAGTCCTGTATATGGCACCATTTCCAGTCTCCTAACCAGGCTTGGCTGTGATATCTGCCTTCAAGGAACTACAACAATCTCTTTCTGCTTCTAACAAAACACTTAACAAGATCAACCTACAAGCAGAGGGAAAGTGTCATGAAAGTAATATTCTTCCTCATATGGAGATACATCTGAAACAAACAATTGATATCCAAGGATCCAGATTCATAACGTAAAAGACAGAAGAATACAGGCTTATTTCAAGTGAGCACATACGAGACACAGGCCCATCACTGCCTTGTCAAAGGACATAAAATGGTAACAGGTTGTTCATGTGACCCAGAAGGAAACCTCACCAATAATCATGTTTGTGGAATACACACTTTTGCCAAGAAGTGTGCTGACAGACTCATTTTCAAAGAAATAGAAATACCATTATATACCTGAACTTGTCCACCAAATCCAACACCATCCCTGAAGTACTTTATACTTTTTAATACTTGTTTTAACTTGGATAGAAGCAAAGTACTAGAAATTATTTGACTGGTTTCCATTTACTTCTCCATGAATTTACTACAAACACCCCAAGCATCTTTATACCAGTAACCTGCATAGCAAACGGCTACCTGAAAGACCCAGTCCACTCCTGACATAACTTTGCTAATTCCACTGCGGTTACTTTAAGTGTTGAATCTGATCTCTAGATCCTACATTGCTCTACTTTACACAGCTAACGTGTGACTAAAGCTCTGCTCAGCTCCAGATGGCCAAACGTCAAATAAATTGAAAAACAGACATTGCTAAATCTCTGCTTAAAAAAGATACACAAGAAATCAAAGAGGGAATATGAATTCAGCATTAGAAAACATAATGCAACAGCCTGCTTTGCCTTTTGTAGTTCACTTTTACAAGTTATTTACCTTTCAAAATGTAATGGTAATGAAAGCCTGTGGTTATCTCAGCCCTTAGCTACCAAACTCTCACCTCTTTTTGTCTTGCTGACAGTGTTTATGTCCTCCAAGACAGAAAGCTATCATGCTCTAGATTAGGAGTAAGACCTCCATGCCCCTACTAGCACATAAGCTATCCCAAAGAGGTATTAAAGCTAAATAACAACTATATCCAGATACTGCACTTTCTTTGGAGGAGATAAGGCATGACTAGAAAGCAAACTATGCACTAAGCCAGAAAAAGAAAAGGATACTTGCCTGTGGTTCAGCTAACCAGAAATCACGATCAGCAGCTGAATAAAGACATCTACATACGTGCATTTACAATTTGTAGAGTTCCTTGTGTTTCCAGCAGTTTTCCAACATGATTGCCAAGATGGCAAAAGAAATCAACAGAGCTACTCAGTTCAGAGCAGGGTTCAGCACAGAGGGAGGAAAGGACAGTAATATTCTGATTAATATACAGAACTGGAATTCATTCAGAGTAGGATGAATTTCCAGTTTTTATACAAATTATTTTCCTTGCACTGACCTACATCTGACATCAGTCATAACACTCTAGAAACATCTATAAGTAATTTTCACACCTTCCTTCTAGGAGAGTATGTTATCTAGCATGTCCTAGATGAGATAAAGCAGTCTGTGGATGAAATACAGACTGTACCTAGACTCTTGTAACTGCCAGAAGGAAAGATTCCCCAAAGATCACAACACCTATCTTTGTACTTGCAAATGGGGGGAATACTTACCTGGCTTTCTGGCTTCATTGTTGAGAATAACTGTATATACAATTAACATTCTTTTACACATGCCAAAGGATAAATATCTTTATTATTAACTAAATTTCTAAATAACAATGTATTGCTGAGGTTCTTCGCAATGTTGTCATATACAAACAAACATGCAAAACACCTTGTTTTAAATAAAGTCTCCAAAACACGGGTTCAGGCTGGACACAGCTGAATAAACCCATATGTCCCACAGCACAGACACTAGAAGTTACAAAATCCTAACGGTGAAAAGGACTTGAAAAAGCTATGTGCCTCATCCTGCCTCAAGGCAGGATGAACTGTCTCTACAACCATTTCCCTGTTCAGTGTCTTCCTCTAACTCATACTATTACCAAAAATCTGACCAAATCACCTCTCTGATTAGCACAAATCTGAAACTACTCTGCTGGCCTCTACAGATATTCCAGGTTTGTACAACACAAGAGAAGATATATTGTCTTCAAACGGCTCCACTACCTAAGAGGACTTTTTGTCAATATATTCTTCACCCATAAAATAAGCACTGCAGTTTCTAAACAGTCATTGAGGCAAGAAATAGACCAGAAATAAAAGGCATGCTGATTATTTTCTGAAGCAGTCTGGAAAGATCAAATTGCTGTGTCTGTCTTACCCTCTTATACTGAGAATACTACGTTCAAGTGTAGCCAACAGTAGTGCCTGACATTTTCAAGATATATAAAATAGGAAAATAACCATTTTGGAAAGGTTTTTAATTTCCAGCTCCTAGTGGAAAATTAGTTTGAGGCTAAACATTTGCAATCCCAAGATGAACCATGAATACTAAGAGCAGCCTGCTTACAGAAGCCATAAATATTAGCAGTAACTAATGTTGGACAGAATGAAATGATGAATTACAGATCTACTGGACTTTATTTTGTCTTCTGGTTACTCTTTCTGACTTCCCAATTTCATCTACATAAGTGTATTTTGAAAGTAGAAAGCTATTTCTTACGTTCACAAAAATACTTTTGATCAGTTCTTGCTGCATCTGTGGTGCCCTTTAGACATGTCAGAAATGAGAAGGATATTGTAGCTGAGTTAGCATGGGACTTCTGCTGGCATTATGCTTTCTAGTTTCTTTACAGTCCCCAGCTGACGGGGTTTCCTAAATGCCCTAGGAAATCTCTTAATACTTCTGTTTGAAAATTCAACTTGCAGTGCAAAAAAAGCACTAGCAGAAAAGAATTATCTATGTATTCAAGAAAAATAGCAGATTCTACTTCAAAGTAACAACATGGACTATGTAACTCAGCAGGATGCAAACACACCAGGGCTGGAGCTGCTCAGTCTCACTGAAAATCAGCTCTTTGCTATGCAAACAGGGAAACATGGCACCAAACTCCAATTTTATATTTTTCCCCCGAAAAGTCATATGCTTGCACACGTGCTCCCCCCTCCCTTTCCAGGCCCTGTGCTTGTGTAATATTGCTAGAGAAGCGTAACTTCATGCAGTTGAGAGAGAAACCTAATTGCTTAAAAATAGGATCTGGCAGAGCACCAGCTCCTAGATCAGTCTATGAAGCGTTCAGAGGTTTTAGGCTGCTAAGAGTTTTACCTCAGGCGATTTCAAACCAATACTTCCCTCTGCTTCCTTCAGAAAACCACAGCAATATTTGCAGCAACTGTAAGGATAGTTGTTCCAGCACACACTCCCCTAAAGTGACTGCTAGGCCACTTAGGGTGTCCAAAAACCAAAGAAACCAAAACAGAAATCTTTTTTACATCAGAACACTTACAGTCCCTTTCTGTAATTCTCCAAATGTTCTCTACTCCCATCTCTTTTCATCTTTTTTAGGTTCACAGCCAATTCTGGTCTGTGTCAGTTCTGTCTCTGTACCAGCTTGAGGAAGGATTTCCATGCACATTCTCTCACCTCATTCTGCTTTAAATATATCTCTTTTGCTCACTATTCTCAGGTGCCCTTCTATTCTGCTTCCACCATCTCCAGCTCTTACTCACTGCCTCCTTCACTCACTGCTCTTGTGGCTTTTCAGTTTCCAGAGGAAAGTGTAGGAAGCAAATTTAACAAGGGCAGAAAAAATCTCAGTCTTCACCTTGCTTGCTTGGAAAACTGCGTGATATCTGTAGTAGCAACATACACATCTTGCTGGACCTGTACATTTGGAGGGAGGGTTCAGCAATGGAAAGCGAGTATAAAAACCACTCCATGTGACTCCAATAATCTTTCAGGAAGAGAAACTGGGTGGAACAGAACACAAATTAATTGCCTCCCCTCTTTCAAATGGCTGCAGTGATCTCAGGTGATTTTAGTTTCTATAGTTGTTATCTATAAGTAGACTCCAAATCTGTTTATGTGTACACAGACACATTCATATCCATGCACACAACAACCAAAGGGATCTTTGCTGGGGTTACCCCTTCCCTGCAGTTCCAGCCACGGCACTCATTAGTTTCAGGTGGCTGCCTCCTGACCTACCCTCTCTCAGCCATTTCCCTCAGCAGAAGCACAAACAACCCTTACTAAAAATATCTCCTGAGCACCATAAATAGCAAGATGGTAGGATTCTTAATCCCCCCTTCAGGCACACAGTCTTTTTGATTTTGATAAATACAGAGTGGCAACAATGAACAGAGAATAAAGTGCCTCATATAGTACTGGTCTGCTTGGCCTGTATGCCTTGCAGAAAGGGAGAATGAGAACTCTCAGTATCCACAGAGGCTTCCACCAGAGGGCAAGAGGAAGAGGGGGAAATTGCTATTGCAAAAAACCAAAAATCTCAAAATCTCCCACATCTAAATTTTGAACATGTTTAAATCAATAGGATTTACTGCCCAAAACATAAGGCGAGTGTAATTAAAGGAAACTTTAAATCTGCAGATTATCTGCATCAAGCAGGGAGTCAGACAGGAAAACTCACAGCAAAAGAAGGACTCTTGCCCTGCTGAACTTCTACTGTGCAAAGCAAACTGAATGCACAGTGCCATGGCAGCCTGGCTGAAGGAAGAGCAGTAACATCCCCTTCATGGCACTTCACTCTTCAAACACTGTACCAAACACTGCACAAACCCCTCAACATCCCTGCCACATAGACTTCAAAAACCTCTGCAAGGCATCGAGGGCATGTTATATCTAGATATATAAAACACACTAAAGATTCTAAAATCAGCTGCCATTTGAGCCTAATTTTTATGAAATTTTCCTTACTGAATATATTATGGGTAGGAAGTCAAGAGAAACAAACATTACAAGCTGTGAGCTTTGGTGATTTACTGAATTCTGTCATTTTCAAAACATTCCAATTTATTATGAAATTATTGGTTTTTTAATGAAGTTTTCCTTTAAGTTTCATACTATTTGAGCTAGAAAGACTGGCCACTGTGCAGCTGCAAATCCAAAGGCAGAACATCACAAGAGGTGTTTCCTACCTGTAGGTGTCCGGAACTACTTCGAATGTTACAAGCACTGAAAGAAACACAGTGTCACTGTGGCAGCTGTAATACAGTCACAGGCACTAGCCACTGAAAATTTTTAAAGTTTAAGTTACATTTTCAGAGAGTAAAGCAAGACACTGGCACCATAATTTTGTTCTAAATTAATCGTATTAGATATGAACATAATCAGTTAACCAGAGTCTCTTTCCCTGAAACACTAGACTCCAAATGTGCGTTACACATCTGAGTACACAAAACACTGTTGACATTCATCTCAAATATCAAAACATCTGGCAATGGAAAACAGAAAAAAATATTTATAGAGATTTTTGAGCAGAGAGCACTTTAGGTCAAGTCAGAAAGCATCCCTAAACTTCAGTCATCAAATTCTTTTATCAGTTCTTTTGGATTTAGCCAGTGTTACTAAGAGACAAATATGACATAGGCTTTTTATAGCAGCTGCCAATTCAACAATGATCAAAGTTTTATTTTTCTTCCTTAGATCAAAGTCTGGACTGGATAATTTTGGGATTATCTCCAGCTCATAAAGTAAAATAAACAGTTTTAACTAACCACATTATTATATAACAATATTGTCTTCTTGCAATAAGTTTTGTTCTTATTTACATATGCCACAGGTTTTTAGAGGATTGTCTGATTATCATGTCATTGTTTTATTGGCTTACTAGGACAATAAAGAAGAAAATTATACAACAGCTGCAGAAGGCTATAGAACCATTCCATTTTTGTCTTGCATATCTACACTAATATGCGGAGAACATTCATAAGAATGGTTGAAAGTAAGATTAAAAAAGTAAAATTGGACACAATTCCAGTGAAAGGTAATAGGTATTACAGCTTTGCTTATTGTGAACCACTCAAGACATCTGCAGAGTTCCTTTTGTGGAACAGAGACACATACCTCAGCACAATCTGTTCATGCATGTACACACCCTTCCAACTGGAATAAAGAAAGTCCTGGCAGAGAAAATGAGTATTCGTACATTATATTGACTTTCATTAATAGGCATGAAATGTTAGTTAATGGATAACAGCACAATTCCTTTTGCAACTAAATATAATTTTAGATTTATGCTTCACTCGGATATACTTTCATTCAAGAAAAAAAAGAGTTTTCTCCATTTGGTTTCCATTCTGAGAAAACCATTGTTTTCCACATTGTTTATTGACCACAGACTAAACTATATTTGTGTTCCACTGAACAAAGTACTTACTATCACCTTCAGTGAAACAAGTCTTAAATCCAACTCTTCTTTTACACCCTTAGTCTTATGAAATTCATTCACCTTACACACTCTTTACTGAATTCAGATCTACAAATGTTTGTTAACAGAAGTGGCAACCTAGGACACCAGAGCAAGTCGGTACTTTGGCATAAACTGTTTTGAGTTTTCGGTCTGTGTACTGTTGCAGTGAATTAGAGCTGAAATATCTTTTTCAGAGCTGTAATACTCTCTTAGCTATGTTTCTTTATCATTAACTAGGTTTCAGGTCTTATCCAACCTGGTTGTCTCCCAGACCTTTTAATGCCAAAAATAAACCGAAAGCTTTCATCACTAGTTAAAAGGAAACTGCAATTTGAACAACAGCAACAGTTTTGTTGACTTCTGTGTTGATCAAAGATGCCTTATACAAGTGTGATGTGATAGAAAAAAAAAAAAATCAGTTTCATAACAACAGTAATTAAAGCAGAATCCTTTTACTGAGTGAAATCCTACAGCCCTTACTCACACAAGACTTACATAGGTGGAAACAGTAGTTAAAATGAGAGCACATTAGAAGTGATTAAGTTTAGGTTCCAGGTATAGCAAAGGAATGATAAATGCTGAAAACTATTACAGAAACTTTCAGCTAAGTGCTTTAGATTAAAACATGCCCATCTCTTTGACAATAGACAGCCTGTTTTGCCAATTCAAAAACAGACTAAAATGTCTTTATGAAGTAGCAAGCCAGAATTTATCATGTTGTCCCTGCTAAGTCCACTGTGGTAAGACCACTCGCTTCTTTGACCTGTCTCCAAAAGAAGCACTGCCAAGCACAATGCCAATAAGTTACCAATAAAATAGTCTACGAGCTTAAGCCAGAAAAAGACATTGTTGTCTTCATCAATCAACAGCAACACCTACTGCACTTTTCAGCATGATCCAGACAGCAATAAGTGCTTCAACGAGTCAGAGTGTCACAAAATGCTGGCTAGCTTGGAATGCTTTTCTTGCATTACTCCCTAAGTTGAAACTGCAAAAATACCACAGGTGGAAAAAAGCACCTTTTGCCTCATCTTTGAAAACATCATTTTCTATTATCTTCTGCATGTTTCCTCTTTCATGCATCCAACCAGAGCATCCCTCAGTGACAGCTGCACACAGCAGGCATCTCTCCTATCTGTGTCTCACTGTGACCCTAGCAGCGTGGCAGGAAAACCCCAGCACCTCCTCTCTCAAGGCAGAGAGGCCTCTCTGGCTCATCATACATTTTGACACATCAGACTTTTTTACAATGACGACAACAGATCCTCCTTCCACTTCAAAATGTAGAGCCCAGATGAACAGATTAATAGTTTTCAACAAACATGAAGTACACACAACCTTTTCTAGCCTTGAGGAAGTAACTCCAAGGCCACGTAAGACTTACTACAACAAACTGTAACAGCACAGAAGTGGCTGTATTTCATGGCCATGGTTTACATGGAACAAAATGACTCACCAAAGTGCTAATTCTGGCTTACAAATAGGAAAAGAAGAACATATGACAACTCCATCACAGGTGTACCTCGCTGAAGCCTGTCTGGTCCAACCATGTTTATAAATTAAAGGTTTCCCTACATCACACATGGGACTGGTAAAAATCAGAATTGGAATTTCAGAATCGGGATTCTGATTTGGGTTTGAGCCTCTAAAAGTCAAGTTCTTCCTCAAAACACGCCACAATAGGTCTGGGCATTTAAAAAAATGTGTCTCCCAAAGTTCTTTTCTGCTATTACTGTATAATGTCCACATGTTTTCTTTGAGTTTTAATGAAGAACAACACCTAATTATAAAGATGCTGTAGCCTAAACAGTATGTAATAAAAACATTAGGGGCTACTTGCTGGTCTCAGAACAAAGTCTGCTTTCTGCTGCATGTTTCTGCCTTTATACTGCAAAACTAAGAAATAAAACACCAGTCACATGAACTAACCATGTGTGGTTTTCATCTTCAGTTACTAACAGATTAGATTAAAAGTAATTCAAAATATTCTATTCAAACCTATTAAAAGAAAATAAAACCCTGCCCGCCAAAAATGAAACAGATCCCTGAAAAATTGTTTTCAGAGACTACAAAACACATGAGGTTCTGGTGTTTTTTACAAAAAGCAATTTTGCTGGCTTTTCTATCCATAAGCTCATGCTTATTTTCCTTCTGTGCAATTCCTTTCAAGGCTATGCATCTAAAATAGATTCTGCCTCATTGTCCCAGTTTCCTCTTGTTGTTGCCATTAGTTTATGCAACTTTTTCCATGAATTCAGGACTAATTTTCATTAATCACAGAAGTTAACACAAATTAAGCTTCACTGAGGTGAAAAAAAGATAGCATGAAGAAGCAAAACTTAAAAACGAGCAGCTTAAGAGATACTAGTGTTTAAGTTGGATACCTCAGTAAAACATGCTCTTTTCCCCCCATCAAAACAAAAGCTCTACTAAGTCTAAAGATGTGGATGAAGCTACTCACGCTCATGTACAGACAACTATAGCTTTGCAGTGACAATCCAGGTGCGATCCTGAGCTATTTAAGCCACTAAATTGAGGTTCAAGCCCTAAAATGAATAACTAGAGAAAACATCAAAAGTCATTACGTGTATTTGGAATAAATAAAGCACAGATAGGATTAAATAACAGTATGAAATCAGTACAGAAGAAATTCAGGACAAAGCCCAGGAGAAGATAAGCCTTCAGAGGGAGTTCCAAATTCTCCACTGCATTGGTATTCAAGGTGGGGAAGCAGCTGCGTGGGTACGACTGCACAAACAGCTCTGTCTCAGGTCATGCTGCAGAGCACTGAACCCTGCCAAGAACGTGCTCCTTCGGGCTATGGAGCTAGTTATACCAAGGAAAATGGTGGAAGTCAACAGGACTGGAAACATTAGAAGCTACAATAATGAACTGCTCCAAACATGCTAAAATTCTCTACTTCTAAAATAAAGGAAATGTCCAGGCAGCTCACACTGCCTCGCTCTCCAGGTCTCTTGGCCTGAGAGCACTTGGTGATAGTCACATACGAGTCACACCACAGATTAGGGAGGTTATTACATTCTTCAAAGAAATACCTTTGACAATGAATAGGAAAAACAGGAATAGCTTTCAGAAAGGATATGGCAGACAATATTACCACCTGATAAGTGGCTGGTTCCTTTAGATATTAGTAATATTACTGTGACAATCACAGGCCATAATAAAATGTTGGCCAGAAGTTTCCAGCAGTTAGTTTTTAAGCCAGACAGAACAGACCTCAATCAAAACCATCCCTGCCAGGAACAACAGACATGTCTAAAGCTCTCCGATGAGGACAAGAAAACTTGGAAAAGAAAAATAAAGGTTATTGGTGGAATATGTTGGAATTAAAGATTTAGTATGTAAATTTCTCATCTCTTTGATTTCTTCACAGAATATTTCACAACTGTGAGATCAATCAAGTGATGTGTACACTGTGAATAAATAAAGAACTGTTACCAAAACAAAACATAATGACATGAAGTTTATTACGTTCTGTTAGAAATCCATTATCAACTTATGTAAGAACAAATGAGGAGCTTGAGACAAGGCCTAGAAGGTAGAAATTCTCTTGTTCTGACCTGGCTCTGAGACTCAGGGAAAAGAAAAAAAAATCATTTCAGTTCTTGTCTCACCTATAAAGTGAGGACAAAACCTCCCTCACACCACTGTTACTGTGAATTATTTGTCTGCAGTGAGAAATGCTTTGTCTACATTTGTTGGAAAATCAAACAGGAAAAGATAAGGACTGTAATATAAAATAAATTCTCAAGCTAAACAACCCTACTACTTGGACTACTGAGTAAGTAAAAAAATGCAGTTACCTTCTCTACAATACCCACATTTGTAGCATCAGAGTGACACAGTGCAACCTATTAATATTAGAGAGGAACAATATTTCTTTAACACTGGCTTCTGTCCAAATTAAGTGATCTTTGTTATGGCACAACAAAGGCTGAAAAGACACCACCACTGATAAATCTCCAATTTTACAGGCATTGGTTTTCCTGAAGTAGTTGACTACTGGACTAAACTCTTTCAACATTTAGAAAAAATATTTAGCAAAGATCTTCCTATTTGACCACACTAAATGTTACCATTTGTGTTTGTTTGCTTTAGCTTAACTGAAGATTGTAACAGTTAAAAATAGTCTTTTTTCCATTAACTTAGACCTTCATGATAACAAGTAGTTTTGACAGTTTTTAAGCAGTTTGAGATAACATGCACAAGTAGGTCACAGTTATACTTGGCTTTAGAAAAACGTCTTTCATCCAGAGAATTTACAGCTCTTTGCAAGCAAGCCCTTAGGTAAGCATCAATCTACAAGGCTTACTCCAACACCCAAATTCAGTCATGTATGAGTCCTAATAGCAACTACTTAAGAGCAGCTGAAAGTAGAATATGAAGCTTTTTCCAAACTGCAAAACTGAAAAGCTCTACCAACGTCACTGACAGCTCTCCACTGATTTCAACTGGCTGCAGAGCAAGTCCTGAGAGTGCCCTGGGAAGGACTCCAACTTGACAGGGAAGTGAAAAGGGATTTTCAAAGTTTGTTTCGGCTCTCTGTTCAGTCACTAGATTTACAAAATGATTATTTGTTCAAGCTTCAGGGAATACTCATCTATGCTGCTTCATCTGGCTAAAACATTAGCTAGAGCTGTGAGGAAAACAGCAGAAGAGTGTTAGAGATCTTATATTTTCCTAAGAGGAAGAAGTCAGGGACAGGCATGGACTGCAATGACCTAGTCTGGGAAGGGTGGAAGAAAATAAGGGAAATGTCCCAAAAATTCATCTTCAAGCACGGGTGAGCTATTAATTAGTCCTCTAAGCAATTCCTCTGAAAAAGTTAGCTACCATTATTTCCATTGTACAAGAAGGTAAGTATAAAACTCTAGATGCAGAGTTCCATTCAAGGCACAGTTCCAGGAATTTGTATTATTAGTTATACTTGATGCTTATGTTTACAACCTATCATGTCACTGACTATACAGGTAGCTTTGGCAAAATAACAACAGGGAACTAAAGCAGAAGAGTTAAAAGGAATGGTTCAAAAGTACAGGGGTACTGCTGGATTTCAGCAGTTTATGTTGTCATGTTGCAGTTAGTTCACTAGACCATGCTGCCTCCTGGAGCAAAAGAGATGAATAGAGAGCTCCACAGATTGAACGCTGATAATATTGTGATGTTTTTTACTATCACAGAATCTTAAGGGTTCTGCAGTTTGTAATAAAAATGGCACAGGTGGATGTTTAACTCTGTTGCTATTCTTGTTATACCTGGTATATAATCAATAAGCAGGCAGCTCTGGGTGCATTCTGATGCATTCAGTATAATAATGATCACCTTTTGGACAGCTAATACAACACAAAATATTAACAATCAATATTTGCTGAACATGCAGACCCTAATGATACAGTGGTTTTAATGAGACTGCATATATATGAGGCAATTTGCCCTCCTGAAGCAAAGGATCACTAACATTTGAACAAAGCCCTAATCCTTTGAAGACTCACTTATTTGAGCTACATTCTCATGAGTAATCTCATTACAACTCATCACACCACCTAAGTGTGTAAAAGTAAGTTCATACGTAAGATTTTAACAGTAGTAGTGTTTAAAATGTGTTTCATAGTGATCTATACTGCTTTATACACAAATAGCCTTGGCTCAGTACTGAATAAGTCTCTGCTTGCACAGACACACTTATTTTCCAACTAAATCCATTTGTTAAATTGTTTTATGAATTCACTGCTTTTCTGAGGTCCAATGGACTCCCTCTCTCTTTCTCTCTCTCTCTCTCTCTCCAATTAATTACTCTGAAAAAAATTAGATGGCACAGGAGAGGCCGAGAAAGAATTCACCCTTCTTCTCCAAGCAGCAATCCAGCAGAATCAGGCAGGCACCAAACATCATGTGTTGGTGCAGATGAATAGGAAAGAGGGATGAGGATGGAGACAAAGGGAATATGGCCAGTGCAAACATTCTCTGGCTTCACATTCTGTA
This sequence comes from Colius striatus, assembly GCF_028858725.1. Taxonomy (NCBI): domain Eukaryota; kingdom Metazoa; phylum Chordata; class Aves; order Coliiformes; family Coliidae; genus Colius; species Colius striatus. The sequence goes on from NC_084766.1 coordinate 30,879,335, forward strand.
CAGTTCAGTTCTGGGGAGTCTCTGCAGAGTTGAAACTGCAAATTTTGTCTGTCGCTTCCTCAAATGCAGGTACCCCTTTGAAGATAACACATTTAATCTACATTATAAAGCTTTGCTGATATTCCCTCACAAGTACTAATGCAGCCTGAGCACAGCACTGATGCTAATATACTTAGTGTCCTCCCGTAAATGGATTCTTTGGAGACTGATACAGTCCATTTCTTCCTAAAGCAAAAATTCTACTGTGCCATAAAGAATTATGCTGCTATAACACCATTTATTATTTATATCTAGAATGGGTGTGACGCCTTAGGAATATGGTCCTAACCACAAAATGCTGACAACTTTTCATCAGTCACACAATGCCTTCCATGTGCATGAAGCTCATTTGGATGTCAACAGGAACCCAAGCAAATGAAAGAGCTGGTTCATGATGACCAGTACTTAATACATGAAGATGCAGAGAAATAAAGGAAAAAAACCAAATAAGATGTATTTCTACAGTCAGGGGTTTGTTAATTTGTAATACATAATTTTGACAAAGTATTTTTTCAGTTCAGGGCTAACCAGGGAGTGTTTTTAATTGTCATTATTGTGCAGATAATTTTCTGTCTTCAAGGGGATGCTTACAAGTATTTTTGCTTTGTTATGACAACATGCAGAAAATGCTTAACTATACGCCTCCAGTCCTTTAATCAGTACTAATGATAATAAAAAAACCCCACCAACAAAAGCACCCTATCTTCGAGCCACACCTTCATCAGAAGCAGAAGTTTGGGACAAGACAGGATCTGCAGTCAATGAGGATTATCTGTTCATCTCCAGCCCAGAATGACCAATCGCACAGTCACAGGCTATGCACAAATGAATGCAAAGGACAAAGGCTATTCAAGTTTAGGGCATTATTAAAACAAATGTAAATTTGAAATAGAACTTCACAATCTTAATTTCAAGCCAGATGTAAATGTTCACCATGAGAACTGGAGGTACCACCACACCCGAACGGCAGCACTTGCTTTACAAATGAGAGGACAAGCCAAATACCTCCCTTACTAGCGCTTAACAGACACACCAGTACCTGTCAGTTAATATTTTCTAAGCAGTAATAACCGCCGAGTTCTGACCCTAAACCCACTCTCACCACCATAGTCCTTTCTCTGCACACATACACTCCCGTCAGCATTTAAACCGCACCGAACCGCCGCCTCCCGAGCGCTGAGAGAAGGCGCAGCGGGGCCACCACGCCTCGCCCAGCAGGTGCGGCCGGGTGCCCGTCCCCAGAGGATGCTCTGCGGCGCCGAGCCCCACTGCAGCCCGCTCCGCAGCCCCTTCCCCGGCCCAGCCGCAAAATGGGACCGGGCAGGCGACGGCCGGTGCGAGGAAAGACTCTCCTCGCCTCCTCCCGCCCCGAAATCGCCCGGGCAACCTCCGCCCAGGGCACTGCAGCACGGCGAGGCGCGCAAGGTCAAGCGCGGCTCCTCCGCCCGCGCCCGAGCCGCTGTCAGGACGCGGAGCCCGGCGTCCGGGCCGGCGCGGCACAGACCCACCTCTGGTAGACATGGCTCAGGCGGGCGCGGAGCTCCGGCGGCGGCGGCTCCTGACGGCCCGCGCCGCGGCGGCCGCTGTGGGGGGCGGGCGGTGGAGCTGGGCCGGGCCGGGCCGGGCGGTTCCGCGCCGCCGCCGCGCTCCCTTCCCTTCCCGTCCCTGCGCTGCCTTGCCTTGCCCTGCCCTGCCCGCCGCGGTGCGGGGCGGTGCCGGGGGCCGCCCTGCCGTGCGTGTGCGCGGGTGCGTGTGTCCGCGTCCGTGCCCGTGTGTGCCGCCGCGGACCGGGCTGCGGCGCGGGGGGACGGCCGGCGGCGGGGCTGCGGCCGCGGCGGCTCCCGTGAGGCGTGACTGCGCGCTGGCGGCGGCGGGGCCGCGGAATACGGCGATCCCCGCTGGTGGCACGGCCCCAGGGAATGACACGGGCTGGCGGGGCGGGGGGAGCCGCGCGGCGCGTCTCGCCGCAGGGCGATGCGCTCGGGGACAGTCGCACCGGCTGCTCGAGCAACGCTGGTGAAGGCTCCGCCACACCGTGGGCTCCCTGCAGTGTCCGGCAGACAGGTCTTCTGCCAAAATCACCGACGGTGCCGTTCGGCAGCAACTCGGCTCGTTTCTGACCTGACGCTGAAGTCTGTGGCACAATTTGGAATTCACACAGAGAGTATAGAAACGATACACCTGCATAGCTGTATGGACATAAAAATGATAACAATGTTGTCTACAAAACAATCTTGGCATTAACATATGGAAAAGTGTATGCAGATTCCTCTTGGCACCCTAATAAAAGCTACAAGCAACGAACTTGCTGCAAAGTGCCAAGGAATAAAATTGGTATCTCATGGACACCCTTCCCCATGGAGATCCAGCCCCCTGTTGAAGAAAGCCAAATACTCCCAAGCCACACTAAAAAGAAAAGCCCTAAGCCAGCAGTTTATTAGATGCTGGCGAGAGTTAAGCAAAATAACAATCTAGTTTGTCAAGAATAACAGGTTAGAAGAGCACATCAGAATGGTGACATGAAAAAACATCAGAGCTCAGTGGACCCGCTTTAGCAAGGGGGTTGGACTAGGTGTTCTTTAAAGGTCTCTTCCAACCCCTGCCACTCTCTGATTCTGTGTGACTCTTACCAATTTCAGAATGGGCAACGATGAACTAAGAAACAGAAAGCGCAATCTGTGATGTTCAGTGAGAAGCCAGCATGCAAACTAAATGACAGGAGAGACTGAATCACACTCCTCCACTCTGCTGTGTACCATACACTATACATCTCCATACTAGCAAGAAGCCTACACAATTTTTCCATCAAAAAAAACCCACAAAACCCAACCTAATTAACAAAATCTTTGTATCTAAGTGAGGTGGCAAAGACTGCATCACTGTGTCCACAGAGCAGAACTGGATGCTAGTAACAGATACATCTGCCATTTAAAAGTGCAGCCCAGGCAGTGTTCTCTGCCCTACCAGCCCAGCCCTCTGGCAGTGCTTTTATGTTGTTCACCTTCCCCATCTCACCAGCTGAGCAGGGAGTGTACGCGTGTAAGGCAGCAGGGAAGCGGCAGCAGAACGGCCAGCACACCCACACCCTCTCATGGGGTGATACATGCACAAAAACGAATCGGCACATCTGTTTGTCTGGATTTGTGCTCACGTGCAACAGCGACTTTTAGTCATAATTTGCCACGGATTTCCCCAGGGTCTCCCACACTTCAGTCATACTCCTTATGTCATTCTGTTTTTGTGCCCATTGCAAATATCTCTGAATCCTGTAGCAGGACTGAAAGAAATCTCAAGTTGTTCTGCTTCCAAACTCCTATGGCATTAACCTTAGTTGGTGATATAACCTCCACTTGAAAAACAATTCCTTCCCCGTCTTATTTTCTGAAATGAGTAGGATTTTCCACTTGCAAACAACTCAAGTTTTCCTTCTTGTCCAAAAGAGCCAAGGTTTTCCACAGTCAGTGTAGCATGACAGCTTTTTGTATTTCTAGTTGAGTCATTTCCTATGCACTTCCTTCAGTGTGTTTCTGACTATCACTATCAAGAGTTCTCCTGTGTGATACTTAATAGATGGCTTTTAAAAGAAGGTTTAGGAGCATGCAGAAATTAGCTTTTTAATGAGGAACTTCCTTTTTTACACTGCTAGGAAGTAGGAGGGGAACTTCGATTTCTCTAGAACACAAAGAGTTTATTCCATTCACTGCACAAAGTCTCTAAGGCAGAGAAGTTCAACAGACATGTTGGTCAGAGAATGCTAAAATGGATCAGATACAGCACTCATTTATTAATCAGAGCTTTTTAGCCAGTTTCCAGAGGAATTGAAGCTGACAGAGTTTCACTTTCCTGTCTATCAAGCCCCCTCCAAGAATTTTTGGATTTGGATACGGAGAACTTAAATTCATGTTGACTAAAAGGTATAATTCAGAAAGAGTTCTACATTCCTACAAGTTTTGTAACAATTAGCATTTAAGAAGGGAAATTAAGATAAAAGATAAAAGCTGCAATGGGAACTCAAGAGTTATCAGTTTTGGAGAGCATGTCTTTATTAGCCAGGAGTATCAGCCAGGCAATCTGCATGTGTGCAGCTGAATCAGCTCCTGCAGTTACACTTGCAGGTGCAGATCCTGCCAATATCTAGGGAATGTGGCAGGAGCTGAAGAGGATGAAAAAAGGAGATACACAGAAGTAGTGAGACACCATTATTACTGTTTTACAGATAAAGACCTCAGATACTCAGAGATGTTAAATCAGAGAAGCTAATCCAAGAGGTCACTGCTGTTCACCCTGCTGAAAGGGAGTGGTCACTCACCCTCCTACATGGTCCTTCTTCTCTTACTCCAATCTATCTGCTCCCCTCACTGCAGCAGCATCACCACTGCTCTGATCCTCAAGGGCCTACTTTAGTTCATTATTTAGGAAATAATTGCTCACTTTCTTGCACTGGGTTAGTTCTCTGCTAGGTATGGATACAGAAGAATAAAAAACCCAAAAGTTCACCAGAGCTGACAGGTGAGCACAGAACTGCACAGCCAGGAAAGAGTGAGAAGGAACCATTAGAGGGAAAAGAGATCCTTTTGAGCAGCAGCAAGCTGCTGAGCTGTTTGATTGACTGAGCCATTTCCTGACTACTTTAGAAGTCCATTAAGGAGCAGTGATTGACATTGTTTTATTTCAGGCATCTACCTGAGGCTTCTCAATTAGTCAGCTGGGAAGCAGGATTCTGCCTCCTACATTTTCCTATTGACTGTACAGACAGCCTAGGCTTCTAACTCAAGTTCGTGTAAAAAAGATCCACTAAGGTCAACATTTTTTAAAGGTATTTGGGCCTTAAGAGATGCAAACAGGCATGCTGAGATTTTTTAGAGATACCCAAACAGACTAATATATTTTACCAAACAATAGGTGTTTTCAAATCCCCTGTTAGATTTTCAGGTGCCTGAACATCCTTGAGGAGTTAAGTACGTTGTCCAAGGTCACAGAGAACATCTATGTCAGAGCAAAGAACAGAACCTGCATCTTCAAATGAAAGTATCCCAAATATTGGACTGTATTCTTTGTGCAGCATGCCTTGCTGTCACTTAGCCAGTGTGTGAATATATGAAAAAAAACTCACAAGTAAACTGGATTTAGACAAATGGAAAACTCTTAGAACAATGACAATGTCCAGCAAGATGGGTGAGATTCTCTCCCTTTGCTTTTCAGTAGTTTTTGGTCTGAAACTCAGACATCTAACGCCAGACACCGTTCCATCTCTGCAATATACTGCACACGTATAATATATCACCGCAAGTTTTGTGCTTTGGCTTTCCAACAATTCACTGGTACCTACAGGGCCTGATCTTCTTTCCTCACCTCCTCAAAAATAAAGAAACTATTGATATTTTTAGCATCAATGAATGGGAAATTATGTTTCTAATCTCATTGTTTGTCCCTCATCGCTTTTGATGTTTGTCACACATGAAAGTAAGAAGAATAGTTTTGTAAATAATTAAGATCCCATCAGTAGTATTTAAATAATACATTTATTAAATGACAATCAAGGAAAAATGACTTAGGATGGATGGAAAAGCAAGAGAAGTCACCATTACATCAATCTGAACATACTCATCCTTGCACAGTACGTTTGCTCTTGAAGTCAGATCATTGTGACAAAAGTGAGATGCTTTTTGGAGAAAAAAAAAAATTCTTACAGAAGTAAGCTTCAAAGAATTTTTGTGGGCAAGGCAAATGGCAAAGATGGCCAGCACTGGCCTGAATTATCTATTGAACTTACTTCATTGGCATGCTGGATGATGGAAACTGCAGGGTTTTTCTACAAGTTTTTACCTCATAGTCCACCGTAACTCCATTGGCTCCTTTCTTGGAGAAATCAGACCTATAGCAGTCATACTGTAAAGGAACAAAATCTACAGTATTACTAAGCCTTATGATTTAATCAGAATTTTAATAAGCTCAAAATAAATAGTTCTCTGTGAATTAACATGTCATGTATGACATGAAAGCAAGACAGCTTTCTTACTTTCAATACAAACTCTTACTAGAAGCTGTAATTAGTGTATTCACATAAATATGTGACCTTTCACTGATTTCAGCAAACTTCAAGGGCAGCTCCCACTAACCTCTTTTGAGAAAAGTTACCATTTATATGTTTCAAAGGAGAATTGAGTTCCAAATTCTTCACAGTAAATATTATTAGAAATGCATTACTTATGGGGCGCTTTTTTCCCCCAAATATCCCACATACACATTTATAAAGAGACTTAACCATCACACAAACAAAAAAAGAAAAAAAGTCAACACATTAGAAAATTTTCTGAGACAAATCCCAAAGTCATCTTCCTTGTTTTGTTTTTATTGCATAGAACCAGTTTTCTTAATCCTCTGTTTACCATTCAACCCTCCACATTGTCTGTGATATATGCACTTTTTTGCCAAAACCCATGACATTAAATCTGTTATCCTAAGTCGGTACTGACTACTGGCCTCAAGAACACATTGACCTACATTTACTGCAGCAGAACTTCAGCATCACCCCTATAGGTGCATCCTTATCTCAACAAAGAGCTGAGAGTCAGAAACTCAAATAGGTTTTGCATCAAGTTCACAGAGGCTCACAGATGAAGTATGTACCATGAATAAGAACTGTGAACCTTCACATCTAAGTATTTTTTTTCTTCTAGTTTTGTATTCAGGACATACAGAGACAATCCCATAAACTGCCTTTGTTGTTAATTATAAACTAGAGTTTTTATATCTATATCAAGTAAGGGTATTATCTCACTGTGTGCCCTACTTTACCCTTTGGAATTCGCTGTGGACAAGCTGAATTAAATTATGCAATCAGAGTTGGTTAACTGTGCAAGTATTTTTACATAGAGTAACATTTATATCATATTATCAGTGTAAAACATGACATTTATTTCCTTGGCCAAAGATCACATTGGAAAGATGTTTAGAAATAACACGTCAAGAAAAAAATATTCTGAATAAACTAGAGTCAAAATCTCATAGCACTCCTTTATGTAGGAAAAGTTTCAAAAGTCAGAAAATTCACCTGTGGTTCCAAATACAATGAGCCAGTCTCTTAGAAGCATATATGTTCTTCTGTGAACAGCCATGTTTCTGTGAAGCAGAAGGTTTGGAGCAAATAAATTACCTAAATCAGTGTGAAAGTACATCAGTGAGCAATTTGATACCTGATCATAAGAGATACCTAGATTACTCATTCACACATTGCTGAAGCTGTCTTAATTTCTCAAAAGCCATTTTCTTTATACATATTTTCTATTGTGAACACTGTACTGCAGGGCCCTCTGGCTGAGACATATAGAAGCCGACAGGCCTCCCTTCAGAGCATATCAAGATCATTCCTTAATTAGCTGGTGGATGCAATTTGATTTGAGAGACACAAAGCATTAGCTCTTTTTCAGGAACTGAATGCCTTGTACCTTGTCATACTATGTAAAGACAGCAAAAGCCCTAGTGCCAAACCTGTCACTGATCAGTTTTACAGCTGAGACATATGCATGCATATAGACACCTGCTCTTACACAGAACCTCCTTTAAAACAGAATGGCTGTTTCACGACGACTCGGGACACCCTTGGGAAAGAACACAGCCAATCAGTCAAAGGTACCAGTCATGGTAACAGTAACTCAAATCTTGAAAGATTCCTGAATTGCTTTGGGAAAAAAGAACAACACTTTTCTTCTCCTGTTAGTTTTGCCCAGTACATTCAGGTACATATATTTTGGACATTTTCTTTCTCTTGCTTGTTGACATCTACAAATAAACTCATCTGTTGTGAGAGAATCAAAGCTCAGGTCTAGCTTTCTCATGCAATTTTCTTTTTCTTTCAGTATGTTTGGGAAAAAAAAACAAACAGAAGGTTTAATTTAGTCACACAATTATTCTTTGGTCCACTTTTGAATCTGTTTGAGTTTAGGGCTGATGCTAATTCTCCACAATGTTCACTTGTTCATTCCACAGCAAGTCACTCATAGATAGAGATGCCAGCAGATGACTGAATCCTCCAGTTGAGCTCACAGACGAGGACAGGCTGCCCTCTGCGGGCCACCATCTAGTACTGGGAAGAATTGTTTTGCAACAGCTCGTGGAAACTCATTAATGTTAGTACAAAATTTCTGTCTCTGCAGATGGAATTTTGATGTGTGCTGTACATGTAATACCAAATATAACGATTAGCTGTCTGCTATTACTTCTGGAGAGGAAGAAAGAAATGCAAACTGCATGTGTCTGATGCAGCAGTCAAACATCCCAGGTACAAATAACAGTTCAATATGACACCACCTGGGAATTCCCAGAAGGCCCAGAGATTGGGAATAACAGCTTTTGAACATAAAACCAGGGAAACTAAGTAGATGGAAATACTTCACGTGGCACATGAACTGCCAGGCAGGAATCAAGGACAGTGGATTACGTTACCACTCCAAGATCTAATCAGGAACACTGTATTAGGCATATTACAAACATGCTTCTGCTTACTTAAGCATTTCACAACATGAGAACTGAATGTCATGCTAGTCCAAAGCAGCCAGAGGCAAAAGAACAGGGATGAGCAACAGAAACATTTCTGGATGACCCTGGGTCTACTACAGACTTCACTTTATTTGCTTATTGTCAGTAGTGCCTCCAGCTGAGTTTCTTAAAGGCTTCATCCAAGTGCAGACAGTCGTTCCTACAGGGCTGATGACTCAGAAAGAATTACAAAAGACCAAGTTGTACATAGTTTTTCTGGAAACGCAGTTTGGCTCAGAGTACAGCTTCTGAGCATGAAATCATAACTGGAAGTGTTGCTCCCTCTGTCCTCACCTACAGGTAAAAGAACGCCATGGTGATGTACATGGTCACTCACACCTCTTTGGGAACCACATAAGAATTCAATTAGCTGTCATGAAGAATTTTCTCTGAATCTTGCTGCTTTGGGTCCTACAGATGAAACTTGTGCCTTGTGCTGGTGAGAGAAGGTTCCAACCCTGATGCCATGAACAGGAACTGTGGGAGTTACTAACCACCTGCCTGGTATAACAAAATATTGAAGAACATCACTGGACTTTTGTCATGCAACTCTACAGACAGTGAACACCGGAGAGCGTTGTGACACTAGTATTTGGGCCTTTCTAGATAATTGTGCTATCAATAATTTAAAACTAAACATGATGGCACTACTGAGTACCTCTCATCATAAATATTTCAGACACTTGTTCAAAATTAAAACATTTTACAATGCCAAAATTTAATATCAGACTCTATGGAAGATTTCAATTATGCCTTGGGACAAATATATCTGAATTGAAACTGACAAAAACCTACTTTTAATTGTGGACTAATGCAAAAGAAAGATCTGCTGAAAGTTTCTACGCTTGCATAGTCATAGTGTGTCTGAACTCATAACTCATATTGACTATCAAGATCAGCTTTTGCTTATGATTAAACATATTATCTGATTATGTTTTGGGGATTAACAGATTATAGTCCTAAATCCAAAGACGTAACAATGAAATCTTATTATGCATTAGAAAACAAACAATGCAGTCAGAGCAGTTCTCCAGAAATACATGCAGATCCTGGTTGCTAGATTTCCCTCTGCGAGTACATGGATGGATGACTGAGGGAATCAATTTTTAGCAGTTGAACTGCTCAATTATTTTCTCCCCAATATTTTGGGCCAAAATACAGTTTTATGTCTATTTATACCACATTCGGACTCTTGCAGTCAGTACAGCTGCAATATAACATAAACCCTTATCTTTATGTAAGCATAAATGCTCAGCCTTAATCTCTCTGCTTCAGCTTCCACTACCACAAGAACAAGTAAACCTGGGGTCCTGCTAACCTGCAGCATATGGGTAAACTCTAACTGATCACATTTGAGAGTATTTTATCTGGTTTCGGTCATTTCTTATATGCTAACACTTGCAGATATCCTAAGGCAGAACATTCATATATTTATAATTCTTTCAGTGGAATAGAAACATTTGAGGAAAACATGATGTGTTTGGAAAATAAATGTCTCATTTCACTGACAAGATGTATTTCTGACCTCCTTGCGGTCTCCTTTACAATCCATTACATAAGATAAATCAGGGATGTACAGACAGTGTAACTGAGGTACAAGCATAAAAGATTGCCTACTGGGCTTGCATACTTGTCCACCCAGCCCAGTACTATGTCTTCCACAGTAGCAATGAGCGATGGTGTAATAAGACACTTGCAGATTTGACAAGTAAGTAATTAGATAATAGATTAATGACCAGGAAGTTTATAATCCATCAGAAAACAACTGAATATCTTTAGAAGGAATGGATGTGCAGATGTGGAGCAGGATGCACCACGAAATGCCTGAAAACAGGATTTAAAGAAATTGTGTATGAACTGATTACATGTTGGTACTAGCAAATGAACTAGCAGGGAGGTGTTGTATGCAGCTCAGAGCATAGACAACCAGAAAACTCATGATGGAAAATGACAGCAAACAGAAGCACATATGATACTACATACAAGATACTGATTAAACTTGGGAGAAGCACAGTCGGACCACTATGTGGTGTTTGGTATCCAATGCACAGAATGCTTGCTTTCTGTAATGAAACCCAGAATCAGAAAAGTATGAAAATGATTTTAAACATCTCTTTAGCCCTCCTCAAAAGCAGAGATCATGCTGAGCTGCTAACACTTTCTTCTTTACTTCATACAAGTAGTCACTGAAAACATAGATGTCAATCTGGTTATTATAAACGCAATAAATTCCTGTGCACAACATAAACTGATATTATGCATAGCTCTACTAGCATGTTTTCATTTTGGGGTACAAAAATATACCTTCCAAATCCTCAATCTCTCTGAAGCGAAAGTCCAGATTGCGGGAAGTTCTTCTGTAATATGGACAAATACATCCATTAAAGACTGGCCTGGTGCCATCAATCTAAATAGCAGAGGGATTTTCAGATAGAAAGGCTAGCACATTATCTCACTGTCTCATTCCATTTTAATTTATTTAATCTAGACAGATTCATTAATTTGCAAGAAGAAAAGCTCATTTCCAAAAGCTCTATCAATTAAAATAGCCTCGCTTTCAAAACATTCACTGCGTGTGCCACCCCAATAAAAAAGAACTACCGTGCCGCAGAAACCCATCCCCAAACCAGCAGAGCTCTGCTACTGACAGTGTAAAATAAGTCCATGGAAACAACATCAAGCATGAGCAGGTGAAGATGTACTGGTGCATGACATAACATTGGTAGCCTGTCCATAGTTGAGTCATCTTCAGTTGAATCATCTTCAATGAGAACAAGAAGTATCCAAACAGAATGTAACCTCAGATGAGGTCAGCTCTTTTGCACTGACACCAGTGAAATAATTTTTCCATTAGCTTCCAGTGATTTACTCTACTACTGGCCTGCCAGTATTTATCTAATATTACCAGCAGTGAGAAATACCTCCATATGCTTAAGAAATTTGAGACTAAAAGAGCATAAAAAACCTGGATCCACAGTTTGCAACACATATATGCACCACAGACTGGATTCTGCAGTACGGCTACAAATTCAAGCTCAATATATTGGTAAGTAAATGCAGGGTTATTTGCAAGACTCAATTTATTTCATAGGCTTAGGGATAATCATATAATTATGATTTTTTTTATTTCCTTTACTGCAAGGCATATTGAGGAGTCCTAATAAGAAGTCATTTTTATGACCACAACCCAAATTCCAACTGCACTGAAATGTTCTGCTCAAAAAAATGTTTTTATATACATCAGACACTCTTAGAATAATGAGGCCCTCAAGCATTAGAAAAGCTTTACTTCACCATCTGTGAAGAGGTGACTTATGATTTCATAAACTGTGATGTATGTTTTGGAATACTCTCATTGTTATAAAACTGTCTCCTTTTATATCTTCATGATATTTTAGTGTTTCATTATTAATTCTGCTGCTCAGAGATGGAAAGGCCCAGGCACACCCAAAAGACATTTTTGCAAAAACAAAGAGCATTTTAAATTACCATATTCTCTTAGACACCTTAATCAAGCACATGTGCTTTAAATCCACACTTTTTTTCAGAAACAATGCAGTCTCCAAAACAGTATCTATGGTGAGAGAATGAGAAAGGCTCCATTAACACAGCAAATGCCCTCACATTGATGGGAGAAAAGCTGTACCACTAATGAGCCCACTTACTGACAACATGTTTGCATTCAAACCTACAACTCATCAGTTGTTCTTTTTTTAAATGAAAGCAATACAAACCTGCAATACAAACCATATAAGCAGGCTGGATGTAGCTCTTGAATTGTACTTGTCAAAATATTAATATAAATACGAATATCAATATCAATAAACATAATTATTTACACACAGAAATACACTAAAATTAAGAATAATCTGGAGGTATTGCAAAGCAGTAGTAGACACCATTGAAGTACATCTGAAGAAGAGTTCGCCTCCTAGAACCTTTTAATCACAGAACACAGACACCTTCCAATGGCAGCATCCATACAGTTAACAGTTACCTAACTACAGAGATGGTACATATGTTTCATGATATCACTACTCATGTAGAAAAAATTCTATTTCCTAAGAACATCAATAGATACAACTTGATGAACTCACAATAAGCAGATTCTTTACCAAAAAAAATAACTACCTTTTAAGTTTATATGATTTGATATGTCTGAAATTTGAGAAGGAAATAACTAGCTGTGCTCCTTAGCTATTTCAGCAAAGGTGCCTACATAAAACTAGTATTAACTGTCAGTTAGTATCTGCCATTAGATCAGAATCATTAATAAGACTTCATCACAAGATCAACAGTCATAGTTAGACTTGCCAGATGACACAGTTTAAAACACTGTAGTTAATAGTTTTGTCCTGTGTTTTGATTTGTCTCTTTCTACTTGTTCCTAGCACATGAGGTAGTTGATGTTCACCCACTTCCAAAAATTGAGAGTTCTACTCATTTTGGTACTACGGGTTCTCTTCCCTTTCCCACAGTGGTCTGTCACTTTTCACAACGTTTCACTTTGGTCTTCCAATACTAAATAATGTCCATTTGCCCAGCATCCAAACACTACCCCATGAATTGTAGCGGTCCCAAAACATCACACTGGCCAGCAGCTACAGCTATAATCTCTGTTCAGCCTACCTTACCTTTGCTTTTTCGGTGGCATGTAAAATAGCAGAGATGATCTTTTTTGTATGAAGTATTTGGCTTGGTGGTGAAGTAAAGCCTCCTTTGTCTCCTTCAAAGTTCTAGGGGAACAAAAAAAAGCCAAACCCAGCAGTGAAATGGGCAACATGCACTGCCATATGCCTTCTCACGCAGTAGTACACTGCAAGCCCCAGAAGGATCCCAGTCAGCAGGGACCGGGCCACCAGCCCCAGCGGCCTCTCACCCAGCTCCAACCGGGTGTCACTGACTTTCTGAACTTAGCACCCTTACATGGCTCTGTGGAGAGCCGGCATTTCAGTGTTTCCCTGAGGACTTCACGGTTCCTGCAGATGGTGACAGATCTCAACAGACCCCGTGCCGGGGCTGCCCCTTACGTGCACCATGCTGGTAGGCGCGGGAGGAGGCAGTGGTCTCCTGGCCCTCACGAAGCAAAGCGGTGTGTGTAGCCCCTGAGGTGTTCATGGGGAGCCTGATGGCGGGCCTCTGGGCACACAGTGGCGGCAATCACACCTCCTGCCCAGGAGTGGCCCGCAGAGGCTCCCAGCCCCGGCAGCGCCGCACAACGCCCGCGCCCTGGGGGTTGGCAGCGAGTCCCTGCCTCGGCAGGCCCGGCGCAAGCGCTCGGTTCCATCGACATGCCACAAGCATTGCCATCTGCGTCCCCGCCCGCTTAGGCGGGAAGCCGGCGCTCTCGCAGCAGCACCGGCGCATGGGCCGCGGGCCAAGGCGCTGCCGGCGGAGGGGAGCCGGACGGGACAGCGCAGGGCAGGGCCCGGGCCGTGCCGGGCCTCCCCGCGGCGCGCTTGTCTGTGTGCGAGGGGTGGCGGCCCCTGCAGGCCGCGCCGGGGCGGACAGCCGGAGCCTCGAGAGCCCGTGCTGCAGCCCGGCGGTGTCAGTGCCACGGTGTCCGCCGGGGAGCGAGAGGCAGAGCCGGCGGCCGCCCGCCCACCCGATCCCCGCGGCCAGGACCCCGCATGCAGCCCTCACCCTGGAGCGGCGGCGGCGGATCGAGGAGCTCTCGCGGTCCTCCCGGCAGCGGCTGCTCCAGTCGCGGGACAGGATGTTCTCCAAGTTCACCTCCATCCTGCAGCACGCCGTGGAGGCGGTAAGGCCGCCGGCAGGCCGGGCCACGCCGCGCCGGGGATGCGAACTGGGCCTAGCAGCCGAGCGGGCCCAGCGGGAAGGATTGGAGGGAGGCTCGGGGCTCGGCCCGCTCCCTGAGCGCAGCTCCCCTTCCCCACCGCCTCCGCCGGGGCCTGCTGCCGGGGTTGGGCTGGCGGCGAGGGGCCCTGCCAAGACCGCATATCCGCCGGCAGCCACGGCCCTGCCGATCCCGACTAGCCCCTGCCGCGGGGCAGGAAGGCGGAGGCCGAGCTGCCCGGGCGGGCCCCGGCCAGCAGCGGGCTCCGCGCAGCGCCCGGGAAGGGAGCGAATGCCCGCAGCACAGGCCGCTGTCGCCGGGGCTGCCGAGAGCTGGAGATGCCGGGAGAAAAGGGGCGGCTGCCAGCCGGGGGCTCCACGGAGAGTCCGGCGGCCCGGGCACAGCCCGCTCGGCCAGCGGGAGCAGCCTCCGGGTTGTCATCCTGGGGAACTGCCTTTCTGGTCGGCCCCGCTTCCCGCGCCAGGCGTGAGGGCAGCCCTTGCCCGCCACAGCCGTGCCGGCTGCTTTCTGCGGAACAAATAAGGCAGTGAATTCAGGAAACCCCTCAGGGATTCTCGTTCGTGGCCAGCAGACACCAGTCGCGCTTTTGTGTAACGTTGTCACTTCCAACCCGACGCTTACATCCCTGTTTGTTTGTTTGTAAACTGGCTAGAATGGGAAGGAAGGCCGAGAGGACCTGCCTTGTGTGTGTTCAGTTAGATTTCATCATGGAGGCTCATCACATCTGTGCCTAGCACCACACTAGGGAGAGAAAAGCATCAGGGCCCCTTCCTAAAGCTACCGTTTCTGTAGGCCACGTTCAGCTGTCAGCTTATCTGGGCTCAGCTACCTTCTACACGATTTATTTTTGTTTGCTTTTTGTTGAGGTAGTATCCTGGTAGTAACGTCTCTGCCTCCCAGCAGCTTTCCCTGTAAGCCAAGACACCTATGAGACAGAGTTTGAAGAGGTGTATCCTTGGTTAGACACTAAGAACTGGCAGTGAAGTACTAGTGGAAGTGTTGAACAAAAATGGTACAACTGGTTGAATAAAGAGCCTGCATGCCAAATCCTACCTCATGTGAGGAGCATCCTTTGTGCATTAATATATGCCCTCATGCTGCAAGTACTTAAGCGTATGCTTGACTTTATGTGTGCCTAGAGTTCTGTAGCCCTTAGCAGGGTGATTTGAGTTTTAGAGTTAGGCATGTGTTAATTAATTGCAGGTTCCTAATTTCCTCTTTTTAAGGTAGAGCGGCAATTGGAAAGAAATATTTAAAATAATGATAAAACAGCTTTCTTGAAAACTCTGTATGACTACATATGAATGCCTTCTATAGATGGTGCTTTCATTGGAGGAGAAACAGAAATCAGTGGCTGCCTGACCTTACGGTGAGCTGTGCCACGTTTTGAGTAAGAGTGAATGACTTGAGAGATGCGCAAATGGAGGAGAAGTTATTCTTTCAGGCTTACCAATTCAAGACATATACTACAAGTTATTCCTAGAAGAACATTTACATTATTAGTGTGTACCAAAAATAAACAAAAATAGCTGAATTTATTTGAGATCCTTAAAAAAAAAAAAAAGGAAAAATGAATGAGTTGAATGGAAAAGGGGGAAAGTAGAGATAGTAGGGACTAGATGGTCTGTTTTATTAAAAAAACAAACCAAAACCATAAATAGATTGATAACATCATTTTGCAAGTGACTGCTATCAAACAACATGATATACGTTATTGCTCAACTCTGGTATCCCTCTCAGAATTGCCTCATCCATCTAACACCACTGTGACGGTTCTCCTGATGATAAATATTGCACTAAATTACATTTCTGGTATTGTGACAAATACTAAGCGTCACATGGTAGGAATGAAACACGGAAGCACAAAAAGTAGGAGGATATTAAGACAGTTTCCTTCTATATCTAGAACGTTTGTCTCACTTGAAAACTGAACTGAGAATTCGAAACTTTTAACCACTTTGGGGGCTGTATGTGACTTTAAATCATTGTTTTGTTCTCTCTTTAGTAAAAGTACATGGGCTACTTAATTTTACTATGAAAATGAAAAGTCTTGTAAATCCTAAATACTAGATAAGTTCACCTTGGTGGTGCCTGCTGTTTTCAGAACCTAGAGAATTCAGAGCATCATTTTTACTTGCTGTTATTGCTGCAGAGCAAGTATAGGTTGTGCAACTTGAAGTGAATTCTGTTTCTGCATTGGATATCAGCAACAGAACTGGTAACAGATATAAATTTTCAAACGGTGCCTGCCTCCCAGAGGGATTCAATTGCATCTGAACAGTTTTCAGTTGAACTGGACACCTAAATATGCTTAAAGTGCCCAGGCTTAGCTTTCGCTGGTAGGACTGTTCTGAATGGGAACTTTCTGGGTAGCCCTTCTCCTCTGTCGCTTCTCCTGAACATCACTTATATAATACTCCTGCGCTGCCCCAAGGCCTGCAGGCCTGTAGATGTATTTAAATAGTAAAAGTTCCAGTGTTATTAGGTAATCGTTGTTATCTTACCCTCAATATGCCATCTCTCTGAACTCTGACGAGGAGTCCCAAAGGTTGACACGTACACATTTGCCTTTTACTTATGAGTGTACTGCTCTTTAATTGACTGCCTTGGTGACAGGACTGTGATGAGGCAAACACAAGGGAGCAGTTGCTTTTTATTAAAGACCTTTTCCTACGTCAAATAACTCAAAACTTTCTACCTAAACTGTCCAGATGTTTGGGATCATATTCCTGATCTTTATTACAGCTGAATCAAAGTTTTTGCCACCTCTTGTCATATGTCAGTCCTGCTAGTATTTTAGGTATTTTTGCCTTATCTGTATTTCTCTGCAGCATCCAGATGAGCAAGCACCATTGTGGTATCATCCTAACAGAGCATCCTTAAATTGGATTGGATGGGTTGGTGAGAATGATGGAGGGAACTACAGTCTTTGTTCTGTTACCTTACTTCAGGGCAGAATAGATTTTTTTTTGCTTTATGGGGTCAATATTAATGCATCTGTGACAGTTTATATATTACTTATCCCCAAGATGATTTATCTTTGATATACATTTCTTGTATACTTTTATCCCAGACATATTCCCTCAGTGCTACATTCTCAGCAACATACCAAATGTAGTGCACAATAACAAAGCAGCAAGTTAGACTTCTTTTTTCTCTTATCTTGTGCTCTTCACTCTTATTTCCATAGACATAATAGCTTGCCTGTAAAGTGGTCATTCTGTGTTCAGGGGACTTATGTTTGTGTTTAACTTAGGCTTTCAGGAGATTACCTCTTAATAGTAAACTCAAAAGGATGTTTCTGAGCTGTGTAGCTCGAGCAGGAAAAATGTGATTTCATTGTTCTGAATTTTGCTATTTGTTGTCAAACAAGATTATTTGTATCCCTGTCTTGATATTTGGGAGTGAATTTAAAATTCAGTGTCCACTGTACATTTCTGGGATCCCTCTCTACCAGCCTGTTATTCCACTGAATCTCTTAAACTGATACCTTAACATGCTTTTAAGTAGCTCCTTTTCTGTTCATGTTTTGAAGCAAAACCGAGCTTTGAAAGAAACTGAATCCCTTGCTACGAGTACTGCTCAAAAATCATGAACTGAGTAACTGCCCAGAACAAGACATATTCTTCTTGAGCCCACTTTATTTGATGTAATGACTGCACAATAGTGATTGTTTTAATGTTGTGTTGCTATTAAAAAATTATAATGACAAAATGTAATTTATGGCTTGCAAGCATGTGCAGTCTTAATTTTATATGTGAAAGTATTAACCATTATGAATTCATTCATCAACTGAAGAAATTAAGTAAACCTTCAAGTGCTAGTCCTTTTTTGGATTTTCCCTCAGGGCAAACACACTAGTAAAGTAGTAAGATCAAAACAAAGACTGCTCTAGTTTTCCTTGTTTCAGCCAGGAGAGTGTTCATGCACTGCCCCTTCCTTTCTCTTTGACCCAGTTTCTACTTGCTTTTTAACTCTGGCAGCTGACCAGGCAATACCTGATAGTCTCTTACACAGTGTTTTCTTAAATGAACTTGACCAAAAGATACTGAGGGATATCACCAGCTTCTGTCTTGTCCATTCTTTTCAGTATTGAATTGCACTTCTGAAAAGCATACCTGAAAAACAGGACAATGATTTTTACATACACGAAAGAATTGCTGTTAAATGCTGGATATTTATTCGTAGCTTTCTTTGCTCTTCATATTACTTTTTTGTGCCTTAACATAAATCCTGCATACTTGTAAAAACTTTGTATTTTTTATAGATTTCATAATGAGCAGACTACAGTTCTGGTCAAAGATCTACAGTTCTCCTGAGAACAGCACTTTTCCTGGAAGGAGTGGGATTCCATCATTAGTAACGTATTGTCACCAGAATGATAAGGCAGCTTGTGTTAAGTTTAGCTTGTAAATGAGAACACTCAATCTCACCCTCCCAGGAAGCTCAACTGCTGGAGTTGGGAGACCAGATGGAAGAGCTAATCAATGTCTGCTCAAATGGGCTGGATTTTAGTAGTGCTCAATGAGTTTTGGCTATTAGATATACCAACACCTACACTGAGATCTTTTAAGACTTCTGCCCCCGCCCCCCCCCCCCCCTTTGCTTTGATAGCAGGAATCAACAGCTCAAAATTAGTAAGAATGCATGCAATTACGTCAAAATGACTTAATGTAACTGTGAGAAATAGCTGCACTTTTAAAGTATTTCCTTCAAATTAAACAAATAGTGGGAATTAATGGCCTTCACAATGAATTTTGTTTTGCTTCAGAATCTTTATACTAAAGTACGTGTATTTTTACAAAACAGTGATTACTCAGATTGTCAACTGTAACATAGATTTCATCTCATCTGATAGCTAATTATTCATCCTGAAACAGAACCTACAACTTTTTCCTAGGATTACCTGTCCTAACAGGGTTAAAGTATGTCAACTAAGTTTTGGGAGCTTACATTTTCTCTAATGCTTTCCAGTGCTGGGCTTTATTTGTGTATAAGCTGATATCTTAGTCTTGGTCTTTAGCTTGATTTTGTGTTTGAATAACTAAGTAAAGAGGATTAGTTGGTTTTTTTTTTAATTTATTTTTTGTCAGTAAAACACTTCTCTCAGAATAATACATAACATTGTACATATGTATATAACATGGAGTTACATCTCTATTAAATATTCCCTTCAATAACTGTGATGTAAACAGCAGATTTATACTACGTCCATCTGTGATGGGAAAGGGAATTTGGAGATGGGAATATTGGGGATAGGGGTACTTTAGCTGAAAAAACTAAAAAAGACTAATTTTTCTATATTGTTAGGAATTATGTGTAGTTAGGATGTGGCCCAATGCAAGCAAAGCTCCCACAGCTCAGTGTCCCCAGGTCCAGTTGGTATCAAGCTTGATCATATATTCCCAATAGGCATGGATGTACACGTAAGCAGGTGCACACACATACTAATGATATCTCTGTTTGATATCTCTGTCTTGCCGTCCTCAATCAGAGAAGACTCTGAAATCACAGAATATTTTAATTTAAAAGGACAAGACTGGTCCCTGAATTACTTTCTCACCTCTGAGAGGAGTCCCTGGAGGCGTTTGTTGGGAGGGAGAATGTCTGTATCCACAGTTCTCTCCTGTGTGGTGGATAAATTATTGACACTGCTGAGAAGTGAAATCCTTTTCCTGGCACTGCTCAGAGGCACTAAATTCATCTCGAGGCAGATGAGGCTAGAAGTAGTAGAGAGGAAAATCACATCAGTCAAGGATAAATCTTTAATGTTATCTATCGTGTGTTACTTTGGAAATAGAGTGGTCTGAAAGGTCTGGTATTCTTCAGAAGTGGTCTGTGCTATTCATCAACCAGAATTGAGTTCTTGGTATAGTTTTATTACAGAAAGATGCAAAGTGATCATTACATTGCTTGAAATACACATCTACAGCAGCACATCACATACTTGATAGAAAATATTATATGCTTAGTCTTTAGTTTGTTCAGTTATTCTGAATTTCCATAACTCAGTAAATTTCATAGTAAAATAAACTAGTTTTGCCAAGGGTGTGATGTCTTGACATTTTTTCTGTGATAGCTGTACTAAAGAGTGCAACTCTCTGTGCCCAGCCATGGAAATATGTAAGGCTAGATGAGTCTACAGTCTGTCAGGGAATAGATAAGCAGTGTCAGTTTGATTTCGTAGTTGCCATTCGTGAGGGCACATTTCCACACAGGATGCAGATGTAAGATAGTTATCAGACACCACTACTTTTTTAAAGTCCTGCATTTCAAAGGCCTGTGTGCAAAGGGTCATTAACCTTCCACAACAAGTCTTGCTATTCATATACTGGGCTTTATGCCTTTACCAAGATAAATCTAAGGGCCATTAAATTCAAGGAAAAGAGTGATGTGAAATACTTCCAAGGCTTTTTCAAGAGACCAGCACTGTTCAGTGAAGAGTGTACATAAATTTGAGCCCTGTTTATCTAGGAACTGAGGCAATTCACCACTTTTTAGGCCCTATGAGGAGACACTAGAGGAATCCATTTATCTCAAATGGGGTATCTGTAGCTTCTGGAGGGAAAAGTTTTTCACTGTGAGGGTGACTGATCCCTGGCACAAGTTCCCAGAAAGAGTCTGGAGTCTCCATCCGATGAGATATTTGAAAGCTATCTATAGATGGTCCTGGGCAACCAGCACGAGGTGGCTGTGCTTGAGTAAGGAGGTTGGACTAGATGACCTCTACAGGTTCCTTCTAGCCTCAGCCACTCTGATTCTGTGAAGGACTGGACTTTGTTTCAGAATTGACTGTAAAATAATGATTTGAGGACCTAATTGTAAAAAAAAGCCTCAGACAAGTAGAATTAGGCCTCAATAACAACAGATCCTCATGTTAGTAATTGCTTTTGTTGCTTCAAATAGACTGTCTGGTCATTGAGACATTGCAGAGGTGATTACTGATGTTCACAAGCTAGGCAGTATGACATGGGCTTTGTGCCATGAATAATGTATGTAGTCCTTGCTAAATGTAAAAGAGCACAGAGTAAGAATTGTAGCATTAGCTTGCAACAGTTTACTTCCAAGTATAAGATAAAATTCCATTTAATCTCTGAGGAAATCTGTTTATTTTATTCCTAATAGGTTTTTGTTTTGTTTTTTCTCCCTACAGCTCGCACCTTCACTTCCATTACAAGAAGATTTTGTTTACCACTGGAAAGCGATCACCCATTACTACATAGAAACATCAGGTAAAAGGAGAAAACATTCTGGTTTTGTCTCTTTATTGTGAAAACTAGAATTCCAAATTTCAGTGTTGATAAAATGTAAAGATAAATACTAAAATAAGTCATATATTTTATTAAAATGCCAATAGATATCAGTAATTTTAAATATTGTGTATCTCCAGTCATCCCTTAAAAAGCAGGCCTGAAAAATGATTGAGGGAAGGTTTTCTTTCCTGAGTACTATGTAGAGAATTGTGCCTCTAAACAGATAACTACAGAAATGTAGTCCCAGCTGGTAACATTTTTTGTATTTTGTATCACGGATTTTCTTTTTCTTTCCAAAATCTTAACAAAAGTAATTTTGTGGTCATAGATTTTACCAGACATACATGAATTCTGTGAGCTCAGTATTAGGTACTTTTTCTTTAGTGGCTTGTCTCCATGAAAGATATTTTATGTAAAGGGCAGGTGTCAGGAGGCTGGAGCCAGACTGTTCTCAGTGATCGCCAATAATAGGACAAAGGGCAATGGGTACAAGCTGGAACACAAGAGGTTCCAAAGAAACACAAGGAAGAATTACTTCACTGTTCAGGTGAGGGAACACTGGAAGGGGCTGCCCAGATGGATTGTTGAGTCTGCTTCTCTGGAGACATTCTAAACCCACCTGGACGAGTTCCTGTGTGACCTACTCTAGGTGATCCTGCTCTGGCAGAGGGTTTGGACTGGATGATCTTTCGAGGTCCCTTCCAACCCTTAAGACTCTGTGACTTTGTGAAAAGTGAATTTGTGAGCAGATTTAGAACACAATTTGTTAAAACTTACCCATACCTTATTCTGCACTTTAAAGAAAAAAATAGGTGTTCTGATGAAATAGGGCTGTAGTTGCTTTTTCTTAAACTTTAACCTAACTCTTAAACTTCAACTGGGGTCCTAGAACAGTTATACAACATTTTAATTTTTAATTTTCGATCCTAGTTATTAAATGATTAAGTTTCAAAAGTGATGTTCCTATTCATTCCTCAAACCTATTAGTTCTGCTTGTCTGCTACAGTAGCTATTGAATCTGTGTTTGTGTCTGGGGATGGTAATTTTATTTATATCAATATTTACTCTTACAAGCTGAAACTTGACCGTTGGTTCCAAATACCCGTCTTTTGGAACGCTATGTGATGTTTCCTAAGGTAGAAATGACAGGGTAGTAGGGGAAAACTGATACCTGCGATTATGTGGTGCAGAATAAAGGCTGACCTCTCTTCCAGACTTTCCAAAGCCTTGTGAAAAACAAGTTTCTACTCAATGGATCTGCAGTGGGAGCAGATTTGTGCCTGGGAAATTCAAGCAAAACACTCTAACTTGAAAGTTGTGTTAGAGACCAAAATCACCCTGACATGGCAGTTTTTCTCTGCAATCTTGTTGCCACTTGCATGCCAGTGACAGTTATTTTTAGATTATTGCATAAGAAGTAGTAACCATTTAGTGGTATAGTTGTTCAAATAGAATTCAGCTGAAAAGAAAGGAAAATCTCATGACTTTAGTCATGAAACCATAGTCTTATCCTTTCTCTTTTCTTCATAAAGCTTGACAGAATGCTATCTTAATGCAGAAAGTATAAAAGGCAAGTCTAAACACTTTTGAAGAATAAACAGCATAGAGTTTGGGTGTTCTTTGTTGTTATCATTAGAAAAACAATTTATTGACTTAACTAATTTGTAAAGGAACTGAACAACTGCAAATTAAGCTGATCTTAGAGGCTGTTTATAGACTCGCAGATACTACGTGGAGAGTCAAAGAGAAAGTTGTCAAGACAGGGTGGATATTAACTGAGAGACTGATAATTGAACATTTCTCTCCTTAAGCTTGGTTTCTGGCTGTAAAAGGGGGTTTTTTTTGACTCTGTAATTGATGCATGTTTTGAAATCTGGCTTTTCACATTTTCCCTGTTGCAGGATTAGATATCTGCCTAATGCGTATTCCAGCTCACATTTCAAGATACTCTTCTGAAAATTGGACATGTTAAAAAAATTCTGTACTATATATAAGATTCTTTAAATGAGTGTTCATGTTTTTAATTCTTACATTTTGAACTGAACTTAGAACAGTGAGGACAATATTTTAGTCATTCATAATTGCACATCTCTTTTATTTAGATGACAAAGCTCCTGTGACTGATACCAACATTCCTTCTCACCTGGAACAGATGTTGGATATTCTAGTTCAAGAAGAAAATGAGAGGGAATCAGGCGAAACAGGACCATGTATGGAGTATTTGCTACATCACAAGATTTTGGAGACACTCTACACCCTAGGAAAAGCTGATGTATGTACTTCTCAGCAAAGCAGATTCTTTTTTGTGTAAGCTCCTAATTGTAAGAAGGAATGAAGTTCTACAGTAGGTGGTAGTGTGGGACACTGAACTCTAGCAAGTAGCTGTTTGCTTATATTACCAACATATTACACGTAACAGTTTTCTACAAGTGTGATGAAAATGAGACCATTGGTGAGATGCTGACTAGGGCAAAACCCTGAGATTTGTTACTGACCACTCTGACAATATTGACTGTGAAACTACGAGCAACATTTGTATTCAGTTTAGAATTTTTCTGGCTTCTAAAAGACAGTACTATCTCTCCCTGTCCTTTGTTAAGTGTTGGTTGATTCTTGGGTGAAAAGTGCGGTATTAAATACAAATTTTGTGATGAGTTATTGCTCAGGAAGACTTCCATGTCAGAAAGCGTTGATTTGAGCTGATCCCCAGACAGCTTTCACATCCAAGTCTTTGATATAAAATGCAGCCCTTGGCAATGTTGTCTGGTTCTTCTTATGTCAGGTTTTTGGCACATGTGAAATTAGCTTCATGGTCTTAGTTGTGTTATTGTTGCTGACTTTCTTAGCAGACTTAAGAGCTCAAATGTATGGGACTGGATGGATCATGAGGTGAATTAACTTGGCAGCCCTTGTGCTAGAACCTCTTGTATCATGATGCAGATGCAGTTAGGAAAGCATGGTGTATCCTGTTCCTAAGATAAATGGAGGTCTCCAGAGTTTCATTTTCAGTCAATCTTCTACACATTGCTGTGAGTTTTTAATCTATATACAGACAATGTAGGGTACTACTGTCTGAGCCTGGGATGTTCCTTGCTCTGGAAGGACCCAAGCTCTGCAATTCCTGTTCCTATACAATTCCTGTTACCGTACTAGCTGTCCTACGATCAGGCTGAGATACCTGATGTGTTGAAAATACTTGCTCAGAATTACAGCTTGTTCAGTAATCTATAAATTTTTTCAAGAAATCAAGATGAAAGGGTGACATATGTGAAGCAGATAATTAGTAATATGTTTTGTAAGAGTTGAGAGAAGTCATCTTGCACTCATATGAATATGCTTGTACAAGCAATTCTCATTTAGCCTGTCTTTACACTTTGCCACTTTTAAGTTGATACATCTGAAGTGAACACACAGTTCAGTGCTTGCAAGATGTTGCAAAGATCTGTTGCAAAAAGAATAATATCCTTTCACAGCACTCACTTAGATTTGTCACATTGTTGTAGATGCCCACTGATGGTACACATTTTGTCATTCTTTTCAACAGATTGCTTGACAGCTCCGTGATAACTAGGGACTGGTAATCTAGGGATAATTACCTTGGAAGGAGAACCAGATTAGGTAGTTGTCATTCCCGGCTGTTGCCACCCTTGCACCATTGACCTATGCGGTGAACCAGATGAGAGAAATGATGTGGGTTAAAATTAACATAGAAGAAGTGTTTATTAACATAGAAGAACACATTGGAGTTGGGGGGCTGGGGGGTGTGTTAGGTGTATAAAGGGCCACAAACCATCAGATCTCATGGAGATAGGAAAGTGCTTTCATGTGACATGGTGCATAAGAAACAGCAGAACAAAGGTCTGGTTCTTACATATATATTTGTGATAGATATTCTGCTGAATCTGAGAGAAAACAATATCTTTCTCTTGTCCAGGAACATCTGTCCATTTATAAACACTTAATCTGTATTGCTCATGAATTTAAAAACCCTTTTGCAGACAGTAAGATGTTCCTAGTTTGTCATAGAATCATAGAATGGTAGGGATTGGAAGGGACCTTTAGAGATCATCATATCATCATATGATATCATCATATGTTTGTATGTACGGATTCACTGTATTGCTGGATTCTGTGGCACAGTACTGTAAAGGTCAGCTGACCTGTACCAAATTAACTCAGAGTTAATTTCCCTGAATCACTGTCCTGATAGGGAATATGTCCTGAAAAGACTGGTAGAAGCCTGCACTAGAGCAACCAACCAAAAATATGAGTAATTTCAAACCATAAAACAGTAATGAGATGCGACATTTTTTGGTGATCTCTGTTAGTATCAATAAAAGCAATGTGTTAAGAGATGATATTTTAAAAACTACTTCTGGCTAAATTATTACTGTTTACTTAGCCATTTCGAGTGACAAATTTGCATCTATATTTCTCTCTTCATTTGTAATATTTTTGTTATGGTTCATCTGGTTTTGTTTCAGTGTCCTCCAGGAATGAAACAGCAAGTTTTGGCTTTTTATACAAAACTTCTTGGAAGAATACGACAACCTCTTCTTCCCCATATAAACGTGCATAGGCCAGTGCAGGTACTGCTCAAATTTTAAGTAAACTATATTTTTGTGACAAGTTTCTCTTATTCTGCTATAGATAATGGTATCTTTAATTCTTCCATTTTCAAGGGAGTTGAAGAAACTGTTCAAGTGCAGTATCAGTTTTAATGTATTGATGATTAGAGCCTTGAACTGCCTCTGCAGTGCAACTCACAAATAACAACAAAATCTTGAGCAAATGTTCAAATCAGTAATCAAACATCATTGTAGTATGTACCATAGAATCATAGAATGGTAGGGATTGGAAGAGACCTTTAAAGGTCATCTAGTCCAACCCCCCTGCACAAGCAGGTCAACCTAGATCATGTCGCACAGGAACATGTCCAGGCAGGTCTTGAACACCTCCAAGGAAAGAGACTCCACACCCTCCCTGGGCAGCCTGTGCCAGGGCTCCCTCACCCAAACAATAAAATAGTTTTTTCTTATGTTTAAATGGAACTTTTTGTGTTCCAGCTTCATCCCATTGCCCCTTGTCCTGTTGCTAGCTACCATCGAAAAAGGGATGCCCCAACCTCCTGACACCCACTCTTTAGATATTTGTAAACATTAATAAGATCTCTCCTCAATCTTCTCTTTTCTAGACTAAACAATATGTAGAAAAAGAATTCAGTCCATCATTCATGTAAAAAGCTGTGACTTACTCTCTGTCTCAATTATTCTTTTTTCTTTATGTGGCAGAAATTAATCAGGCTGTGTGGTGAAGTTCTGGCAACACCAACAGAAAATGAAGAAATTCAGTTTCTCTGTATAGTATGTGCAAAGCTGAAGCAGGATCCTTACCTTGTCAACTTCTTCCTTGAGGTGAGTAAATCAAATCCAAATTTTCCATGTTTATTTCATCTCAGACAAAATCTAATAGAGAACTGGAAGTATCACACTGTGCTTCATAGCTTAGTTTTCATTTACTCTGTGATATTCTTCCTATGATATTAGAAGTTTTGGTTTTTTGCTTTTTTCCTCCAGATACTTGAAACATCTGATTATTTTTACTAGAATTTCTTTCAGGACTCACAAATATACCTGCCTGAGTACTGAAAGTGCCTACAGAGTAAGGATATGAATTGTAATGTAGAACACTGTGTGAGGGAGACCTTTGATTTCTTGTGTTGTTTTGTCTTCATCTGAGTAAAGACCAAGGGACAGATTGCATGGGGCATTGAAACCTTGCAAGTTGCTAAGTGTTCCGAAGGATTGGGCCCTTATTTGGTAGTGGCACATATGGTCTAGCTGCTTTGCCAGCTCACAAGCTACAATACAACATTATTCTCTATCTGTAAGAAAGCCAAATATCTTTACTCCCTCTTTGAGCTTAACATGTGGCATTGATGAAATCAAAGTGGGAGGAGAAAGAATTTCTAGACTGACTTTCTGTTGCCATTTAGAAAAGGAGCATGTACAAGTTAATTTCTCCTAAAAGTCCATTTAGAAATGCCTCCTACTCCCACTTTGATGTTTCCTATGGTGATACAGTATCTGTTAAGCCTGTGATACATAGGTGAAAAGATGTAGATTCGGTGTGCTCCAGGAATGTTTTACAAGTTTTCTTCAAACAAGGTGTGTAACAGCAGAAGCTGCTGAACTGCAAAATTAAGGTGTTTTCCCCTGAGTAATGAGTGTCACATAAGTCAGTAGTAGAGAACTCATCTTAAATTTGTTTTTACCTTAATTAAATAACACTTTGATTGCCATTGTATTCACCATAGTTGTACAAGCAGTAGAAATGGTGTAAGGATTGAAAAAATAGTGTTTCAATGTTAGAAGCACCCAGAAGCAAAGCACTAGATGTCCAAACCAAGATTACTTTTAATGTCATCTCTGTAAGTTGTATGGTTTGAAAAGAACCCTACAAGTGTTTTGTCAGAAATTAGTCTTCTTTCCCAAAACAGCAAGATTACAATCTTAAAAATCGGAGGGAAAACCAGGTGATTCAAAATTTGAGAGAGCCCTGGTTTCACAGAAGTGCCAGCCATAGAGTTCAGGACGGTTGAAGAACATTTCCTGATTCTTTCACAACATTATTCTAAATGTCGTAACCTAAGGCGTGTCTCCACAACTTTGGATTGTGGTTTCCAGGTAAGGTATTTGGGTGCA
Source organism: Colius striatus (assembly GCF_028858725.1). Classification (NCBI taxonomy): domain Eukaryota; kingdom Metazoa; phylum Chordata; class Aves; order Coliiformes; family Coliidae; genus Colius; species Colius striatus. The sequence continues at coordinate 30,907,687 of NC_084766.1, forward strand.
GAACTGTCTATTATTAGAACAGAATATGCTGGTTGTTCACATCTCTGCCTCTTAGAGGTGCTATTGTTGTGACTTGGTAGCTGTTTCTGACCTTCAAATGCATGAAAATGTACAGAATTCTATGTGGCATTTATCTCTCAAATCTCCAACATTTAAAATAAACTGCAGTGCTGATGCATCTCTTGAAACCAGTCTGTTTGTATCTGTTAGTTTTGCATCCTTTGACTTTTCCTAATCAGTTTCTATAACATTTTATGAACATCTTGGCAACTGATTGTTCCATGCAAATGGAACACTGTGTTTCCATTTCTGCTATAGAGACCTTAAGCAAGTTCTAATACAGTGCCCATTAAAAAGTTATACCTTCATTTTATAAGATGAATAATAGTTCTCATTGTTTCTCATTAGCTGTGATACCACCTGATTTTTTTCACAGAATACTTTAAAAATCTTTCTGAATTTAGACATGGCACCATCTACCACAGATTTTGAAGCTCTGATAGTTACATGTCACAAAAATATTAGAATGTACTTTTATATTGTCTTCTCCCTGTTGATGGGGAATTCACATAAAGGAATACTTTGTCCAGAAAGCATTGAATACATACTTTATGTAACCTTTTCTATTAGGTCACTCAGGATCCTGTTTTACACCTTTACAGGATGCAGGTGAGCAGCTAAGCTGCAAAATTGCATGATTAGGCAATAGGAAGCTTAAATACACGCAAAAACTCTTCCCTATGTCTTGTTCAGTGTAAAGACTGCTTTGTGTTACCTGCCAATGTAAGAGCAATGAACCATGGACAAATTTCTAGAGGCATTTACACATTTATATCTTTTAGGTTTTCTCATCGATCTCTTAGCTAAATAAACTATGGCTTTTCAAATGACAGAAGAGTCCAGACATGAGGTAATAGGCCAGTGTAAGATAACATAAGTGTTTTACAGAATATTATCTAATTTTTGAAAAGAAGTAGCTTTTCTCTTTGGCAACCCTGCCTGCTACTTGAGTAATGCCAGCAACAATGTATAACCCAGGACTGAAATACAGTTGCAGCTTTTAGTTCTGCTTTATGTGCAAGACTCGTTGTGATTCACATATTCCTGTGTATCCGAAGATTTAGGGATAGTCAGACATGGTTCAGAAAGACATGTTTTAGTTACTTTGCAGCCTTACACAGTCTACACTGTAAGAAATGTATATGTTGAAGGAGTAATTTTTTTCTATTGTTGTCAAAAATCATAAGTTATTTTATAGCATGCAGTGTGCTGCTTTTACCACTGAGTTGCCTCTCCAGGGAGTTGGTTATGCGAGTGTACCACACCTCTTCTCTATGAATGCACATCAATCAAGCAGCATTCACAGCACTTCTGTAGCTTGCTGCCTGAGACTGTCATGGAGTTAGTCCCTGCTGGTTTGTATGTACTAAACGCCATTAACCCCAAACGGTTACTCTTTTGAATTATTAATGCTTGAGATATATTTGAAATGATTTTGATGTTATCATAGAGAAAGGGAACCATTTGGATTTATAATCTGAGTACTGTACTTGCTTGAAAAAATGTCTTGTGCTACAGTCTAATTTATGGTTCTAAGAAGGTATTATTCACCTGTGCTTATGCCAGAAGAACACTGAATTCTTGCCTTGCTGTGAGTTTCTTCTTGATGTCACAGAGCACAAATTTAAATGTCTTTTCATGTGCTGGAGATAGATTTACAGGAAGATGTATAGATTGCTCTTTTTTCAGGCTAAGTAGAGAGGCTTTGTAGCTTCTGAGAAAGTTCTCTGTGATCTGGTACAGTATCCAATGCCCAGTGCTAATTTCTAGTATCTTCTGTCTGCTCAATCTACTCAACTTTTTCTTCATGAGAAACACTTGGGAGTACTCTGATGTCATCCAAAGATGTGTTTTTTTCCCTTTCCTGTTGAAGATAAAATCTCAAGAAGTTTAGAATGAGTTTATCTGTATGACTTCAGCTGCAAAAGTTACAAACATTAGATGATGTTGAGGTCTTGACTTAGAGAGGGATGTTTTATGGTATGTGCTAAAGTCTAAAGGTGCACTCATAAGGTAAATGAAAAATTTCCATCAAATAGTGGTCAAATCACATGCATATGTGCCTTCAGTAGTGGAGATGAGAAGATGCCATCTCTTTGTAAATGGCACATTCAGCCTTTGAAGCAAAATGTCATAGGGCTTAAGAGAAATTTAAGCAGATTAAAAAATGTTCTAGGTTTAAAAACTCCCACGGTCCTGCAACCCGTTACATTCTACAAGGCTACTGTAGCCATCTGTGTAGAGAACTACTTTAAATGTAAAAATTTTGCTTTTAGTAAATTTGTGCTTCAGGATGAACAATAATTTCAGCCATGTGATTCTGAAAAATTCTTTGCAGAGTAAGTTAAAAGCAATGGCTTCCAAAGGATCAACAAGTGTAATCACAGAAGACATGCTTAAATGCCAAGACTCCTTGACAACAGACACAGGACAGCCTGTTCAGCCTGAAGAAATACCTAATGCTGCTGGAGCTGAGCAAATGGAGAAGGAAGATGACCTCCTGCAACAGACAGATGATCTCTCTTTCAGTCTGGATGAGCTAAATGTCACATCGTCACCTGAGTCCTCCACTATTTGTCCAAACCAAGACTATAATTTAGTGAATTCTCTACTAAACCTCACTAAAAGCCCTGTGAGTTGTTTTTTTGGTTCTCTTTAACATGATAAAATGAAATAGTTAGGATGATGTGTGAAGTGGGCAGAGAGAGTGAATATACACATATGTACACACTGTATTTTAACTATAGAAAGTAAAATGAGGTTTGTTCTGCAGGCAGTTTTTGTAAGTTGGCAATTTTCCTTGCCAATTCAAATTAAATGAAAAGTGTTATTTCAGAAAATGACATGAAGCTTGTTGATAGTGATTTTTGAGCAAGTTGTATAAGATGCTGGCTGTAAGTTTCACAGACAAGCTACACAGGATAATCATTAGGTTAAATACACAACCAGAGAGTATTTTAAAATCTTTCAAACCTACTTTTTTGTAAAGGCACTGGGCTATCCCCAGAAGTTTGATTTCTTTTACAAAACAACTACTGTACATCTTACCCAGCATCATCCTCAAATTTATCCTCAGATTCTTTCAGAAATCTTAGAGGAGGGTTGGGTAAGCCTGTAATTACTATCACAGTGTTGAAAGCAGCAAACTGAATGTGCCAATGTACCTTGTTATTAAAAAGTGATAGTTCGTGGTGTCTAGTATCCTTATCTAAAGCTGACCCTACAGCACTAGTTCTGTCTGCCTTAAGGTTGCAGTTTCATTCTCGGTATTTGACATGGATTTAAGTGAGGTTCTTTATTTTGTGCCATCCAAATTCACTAGAATTAAGTTTTGATGACTGAAAAGGCAACAAAAATAAACACATTGACTCACTGTGGGGGAATGGAGAAGTTTTATTTAGGAGATGTTTGCTTCTTGATTTCAAGTGAGCTTCATTCATCCTCTGATTAATTCTTCCATGCCCTTCTGCCAGGACGGCCGGATAGCAGTGAAGGCCTGTGAGGGCCTCATGCTTTTGGTGAGTTTGCCAGAACCAGCAGCTGCCAAGTGCCTGACTCAAAGCACTTGTTTATGTGAATTGTTGACAGACAGGCTGGCCACCCTCTACAAAGCCCTGCCTCAGTCACTGGATCCCTTAGACATTGAAACAGTGGAGGCAATTAACTGGGGGTAAGAATTTTATTTTTGTATTTAATACCCAAGGTGACTTTACACCCCTCCCTGAAACTAATTTTCTGTAGGTAGATCACGTCTAAAATGTTCACACCCCCATACTAAAGTATCAAGAGCAGAGCTGAGTTACCACCTGCAGCATAGTGGTGCCACTTAGGTGCCCAGTGTACATGTGATTTCTGATATGGGGCAAGATTTGGGATCCAATCCCTTGCAGAAATTCCTCAGGAGGCAAGTTTTTCCACCGAATTACCTTAGCAGTTTGTGATGATGTAGCTGTAGTATCAGGTGCAGATTATTCTCTTGTTCAGATGTTAAGGATTTAGGAAACATAAACTTCACGGTACACAGTGAGTGAGCTGCTGCAGGAGGCAGGAAGGGCTTATTTGATAACAGGCTGTTGTTGCAAAATCTTTGCAGTAAAAAAAGAAGGAAAGAGTCACTGCATAACTCGTCAGCATGAAGCAAAAGATGCATGTTATCCCAACCGCTTGCATGTTAGATTCTCAAAACATTTCTGCACTCTACCTTCATTATTATGAATTGCTCATGACCTGTTAGTGTTGAGACAAAAGTAGGTATTTGCAAAATACCTACCAAAATTTCTGGTAGTTGGAGTTTGCAGTTAGAAGGGAAAACCCCTCAACTTTGAATAGAGGGATAAGTAATTATTGGAGTGCTTTACCAAAAAAAATGGCAAATTTGTTATTCCTTAGGGCCTTTAAATTGAGATACATGTTTTTTTTCTCAAAGATACAATCTAGTTCAGTGTACACACTTGTGGGTTTGATTGAGGTCACTTACAGAGTACAGAAGAACAATTGCCTTCATTTTATGGTTCTCTGACTACAGGAGTTATTGATTCAGTTTCTGTGGTCTGTGTTTCCTGGGAGAACATACTAAGTGATCAGTTTTCCCTTCTGACTCGAGAAACACTTACCAAACAGAGTTCTGCTGTATAACCTGTGTATCCTTTAGCGTGCTACTCAAAACCAGTGCTGTGATAGCACTGACATATTAGTAGAGACCAGCAGAAAAGCTATTTTAATGTTTACTTCATTGCAAGGAGATCATTCATTATTCTGTTAAGTTGAAAAAGAATGAAGTCCAAGATTCTTCCGTTACTTGTAGACTAAATAAGTCTTTTTCCCTGTTTTCTCTAGTTTGGATTCTTATAGCCACAAAGAAGATGCATCTGCTTTTCCAGGGAAAAGAGCGCTGATTTCATTTTTTTCATGGTTTGACTACTGTGATCAACTCATCAAAGAAGCACAAAAGGTTTGGAATATTTACAGATGCTACAAATACATTCAGCAAATAAGCAGTTCCAGTTGTTTCTTAGCTTTTGAGACTTACCATTTTGTACTTTTGTTTCAGACTGCTGCTGTTGCTATGGCAAAAGCTGTGCGGGAACGATTTTTCATTGATGTTATGGAACCCCAGCTGATGCAAACGTGAGTAGCATCCTACAAGATGCAGCAGAGCAGAATCTGAATCAAGCTGATTTTATTTTTCTGCAACACAAATCCTCTATATATCTGACATGATATTTTTTTTCAGTTCAGAGATGGGAATCCTCACATCAACTGCACTATTGCATCGCATTGTTCGTCAAGTGACTTCGGATGTCCTGCTGCAGGAAGTAGTTTATTTTATACTTGGAGAACACAGGGAGCCAGAAACTTTGACAGACATCAACAGACATCCATTGCGACACAGGTTAATCGAACACTGTGATCATATTTCTGACGAGGTGAGAAGTGACAATGATGTAATAATGTCTGCTGGCCACTTCCCTCTCGCACAGTCTGTGAAAACACCATCATGAGGTCTTTTCATATTTGTGTCAGCTAACTTTTTTTGAAAAGGAGAAGAGTTCTGACTGCCAGCCCTAATTCCCTTTGGAAAGGAAAGTTAAGATGTTTAGCTGGCACGTTATTCCCATTAATAAAGATTCTTTGCTTAAGTTACTCGTCTCCTCTGCACGTCTACTTAGGGTTTCTCATCAGTAAGATAGGGCAAAATCAGTTTCTGAATTGACATTTTAATTCATGCTTTGTTATACGTTGCATCGCTGTTATTTTCCACCTTGTGTCAATTCTGCCATGTTACTACATGAGGTATAGTTAAAAACCTAATTTTTGTATAAAGTAAATCTGGTCAGGGAATATACTCAAGGCCCATTGAAAGATGAAGTTTTACAGGAAAAAATGCATCCACCTATCTATTTTTCAAATGTTTATGGACTCTTCATCTACCTTTCTGCCACATTCAGCATAATGATTTCGTACTTTTTCTCAGGATTTGTGCTTCATTCCATACTATAAATAAGTAATTGCAATGTTCTAGGATGTGTAAACCAAACCCAAGGCAAACAGCATAAAGCAGCAGTGCACCAGTTTATTGTGTTTGTACTTGTTATGTTGCAGATCAGCATAATGACTTTACGAATGTTTGAGCACCTTTTGCAAAAACCCAATGAGCACATTCTTTATAATTTGGTTCTGAGGAATTTAGAAGAAAGAAACTACATGGAATACAAGCCTCTCTGTCAAGAAGATAAAGATGTGGTAGAGAATGGACAGATTGCAGGAGCAGTGTAAGTTTCATTTTTAAGGGAAGTTTTTACAACAGCTAACTTGGAGCCTTATTTTTAGAACATAATGGGGATTTTTTTCAGCAATTAGAAGAAAAGTGAGCATAGATAACACTTTGCTCTGTGTATTAATCTATATGCATATAAAGATGCAGAAATTATTATCTCAGTAATTTATGACATTTTTTACAGCAGTAACAGGAAAGCGAAAATTATCAAAAGCCTCTTTCTAGAACAGTAGGCACTCAAATGTCTTCTTATATCAATTTCCTTAAGCGTCTGTCTGCCTTAAGTCTGTGCATCTATGTCTTGCTTTCAATGAGATTATACTTGAAGTTAATCACTTAAGTGTCTTGCTTATATTTATATTGTTGAATCATTTTTTGATGGAAAATAATTGGACATTTTACATAAAATACCCTACTGAACTCTTGTCAGTCCTTTTTTTTACTGATGGAGGGGTAAGGACTAGTCACACCAGCAATTTCGTGCATCTGAATGAGATATTTCTGACTCATCTAAAATAATCTAATGATTTCCTGGAGTATAACACACTTTAGTGTGGCTAGTGAGTTTAAGTGATTGAATGCAGTGCTTTTGTACGAGTCTAAAATGGCTCTTCTGTTGTTCAGATCAAGACATGTTTTTTCTTCAAAACTCAGTTTGTTACGTACTTGTAAAGCTTACTGTTTCTGCATATTAATTAGGTAAAAAGATATCATATAATAGTGATCTGGAAAACATCCTAGTTGTTCAAGAAGATAAATAGAAAGCCTGCCTTTTGGCTTAGAGATTTTCTTGCCTTGCATAAGATTCTGTGAATTATTATGTGTTTGTCTAATATAATCTCACAGAGACCTAGAGGAAGATCCGTTATTTACTGATCTGTCTCCAGATAACACATTGTCGACTCAAGAGTGGCTCAGTGCTTCTCCACCTGTCAGTCCAGAACATCCAAGAAATGATGGGAAGACTGAAGTTCATAAAATTGTAAATAGGTGAGTTGAAACAAACACTTAAAGAAATCTTTGAATGTGTGGGTGTCTGCACACACTGTGCAAATTAAATGTACTCTGTAATGGATGTTATTCTGTGCCAGCTGGTAAAATGACTCCACAGAAGGAAATTATGTGACATTTTATCAGAAAGCTACTGCTGAAAGATTAGAGCTTATAATAAGTAAAAATAATTCAACATAAATGAGAAAAATAAAAGAACTCTACAGCTAATAGTCTAGTTGAATACTCAGAAGTCATGATGAAAGCCTCATTGATTATAAAACATTTTTTTTACTCCAAAAATTTTGCTGTCCTTAACCTGCTATTGCAGAGCTTGACCTTCCTGGAGAAGTCTGGGGAGCCTTGCCATAATCACTTCAAGGGAAAAAAAGCCCCCTCAAACTTCCTTAAGTTCCTTAAACACATACATAAACAATTTCCATACTACAGATTACCTTCTGTTCCCTGAAGATCAAGAAGCACCTTTGTCACCTGCAACCTACCTTTGTGCACTTTAGACATACTGCAAATTGGATATCACAAAGAGGACAGGCTCTGCTCTAAGCAACTTAATGATGGTAATTCTCTTAGCAACTAATATTAGGACAAATGCTGTTTGCTCTGTTAATACACAGCAGCAAAGCAGCACTGGTATTTCAGTGCTGACCTATCTACTTACCCAGAAATAATCAGAGGTGTTAGCCAAAGGAAGAAAACAGCCCGAAGAACAGTCAGTGGAGAATGGCATAGGCTCTCCTTGCCCTCTTTCCCCCACCACTTCTAAATATAGCTTATGGTAGACATGGTTTGGAGCAAAGAACATTGTCCTAAATTCCATATCCTAAACTCCATATGAAAAGTTATGTACTACAGATTTCTGCATGTAAATCTTACAGGAGCCTCCAGCAGTTCTTAGGGTGTGGAGAAAGCTGAAATTTGGAAACAGGGACTGAGGGCTCAGTTTTACTTTGCTGTCCAGAATTCTTAAATTTTTGTATTCATATTTTTAAAGACAGTTCCTCTTAAATAAGATTCAGAATTTTTTGATGCTTTTAAGATCAGTTATTGGTGAAGTAATAAGGACACACAGTATTTGCACTACATACCTGGCAAAGACAATGGTATTTGTAACTTTCAGATATTTATATGCAAATATATCTGCAGATATTCCTGTATGTTCTTAGATGTTCATTTTTTACCAAAACAAACTAGAGTAAATAAAACTGCCTATGCAGTAGGCTAAGAAGAATGTTAACTAATTCTTCTCTTTCAGCTCGTTTATTCCCCAGCAAATTTTCCATATCTGGTAGAATGGAGCCTGACCATTAGCAAACACTTGACCTAGTTATGGACATTCCTTTTCATCTCCATTTGTCTGCTAATTCTCAGAAAATACTTCCACTGAGGTTTTTACCTCTAGTGCTAGATACAAAAGTTATGAAGAATATATCTTGTTATCTCAAACAATAGTTAGAATAGATGTGTTTAAATAGATCTTGTATTCTCTGTTCTTCACATAAAGTTCTGGTAGGATCTATGGATTAATTGGCCAGACAATTCAGTCTTGTGTACACAGTTAGAGATGATGAGAAAGTATTGATCTGGTGCTCTGTGGATGGTAGATACTCATTAATGTCCTTTTTCTCTCTCTAGTTTTCTCTGTCTTGTACCGGATGAAGCCAAGTCATCGTACCATGTGGAGGGTACAGGTTATGATACTTACCTCAGAGATGCCCACAGACAGGTAAGTCAGTGAAGTCTTCTTTAGTCCTTGAGAATATGAAATGCTTAGGAGAAAATACAAATGGTTCTATGAACAGTCCTACTAAATGCATCTTTTGGTAATGGAAGATGGGAAAAGTAATTTTTTGTTTTCTAATGAAAACTTACCTTTGGAAATCTTTTGATGGTGAATCTACTTTGTATTACTCTAATGGGAATAATGGATGACATTAAATGCATTAATATTCATGTAACAAATACACGGAGAGAAGATCTGAACTGCAGATAGATTCTTAATTTGCTTTTGCATTTATCTGCGTTCTCTTGGAGAACTGCCTGCCAAGCTGTTTGAAAGGACTAAAGGGAAATTAAAATGCTGCATAGGAGTTATGCAATCTGGGACTTTAAAAATCAAGACTCCTCACAGGGAATGTGCAGCCTAAGGCATTCAGGTTTGAAGTTGAGAGTTTTGGTAGGTAGGGAAAACTTTATGATATTTTTTTGGAAATGGATGCAGGTTTTCTTTTTGCAAACATAATTTATAGTTTCTTTAGTCAGAGGACAATCACTGTTTATTGCAGCTTTCTTATTAAAGCCTAGTGCATCTTCTGGAGCAGAAAAATCTAGGCAAAGGAGTGGAGTAACTGAGGGAGCTATATTTAGTAGGTACTTCAAAAATCCCTTAACCTCTGAATTATGATATCAGCAGTTTAAGATAGGAACCTTGTATTTCTGTATTTGTTACATTGTTTTGTCTATAGTCTCCTGAAGAGAAAGGAAATAGAAGGTAGAGAATAAGGAAACAAAGATTGATGTAAAATTCCCTTATGTTCTAGTCTTGGATGCCAGAAAACACATATCATCTTTGTATTTCTTTCATGCCTTGGGAAAAAGAGTATTCTGGGTGTTATTAGAGAACAGAATTGGTTTCTGTCACTTCCTGACAATGATATGGCTACTCTTAAAATATTTCCCCCTTAAGAATAGCCCTGCCTATTGTTGTTATTACATCCAAATAGCTGTTCTGCTTCCCTATTTCTATTCCTGGAAGGCTGCAGAAGTAGGTAAGCTACAGGCCATGAAGAATTTCTGAGACTATTTTGCCTCTCTCTTGCTACTGTTTATTCCTGTGTTCCTTATTTTCACTGCTATAACCCAGGCACCTTTCAAGGTACAATTCCTTGAAAGCGAGATATCAGGCAGCCCACAAGAAATCAGAGGCAGAAGTGGACAAAGACTGTTATGAGTGACAGGAAACAAAGAGGAAGCCCTGAAGTATATGTTTCATTCCTACCTCCTGCATAAACACGTGCCTTTCCTGTACTGGGAATTAGGGAGCAATATAGACTGGATAGGAAGTTGAGATACACATAATACAGTGAAAGGGTGGTGACATGCTGATAAAAATGTACACAAATGCAATTCCTGCTTTAGAAGAACCCTGATCAGGATGTGTATTGTTGGCTTTGCTCTGTGCTTTGGCCCCAGAAGGGTTTTGGGAGCTTTTTTTCCACTCGTGTTTCTGAAACTACGTTTAATATCGTGAACATCAAGAGGAAAATAAGGTGCCTACAGAGAAACTGATCACATTTATTTTAGAATGACTGTTCTTTGAGGGCTAAGATTTTTCCATGTAGCTACAGATTATGGTTTTGAGGTGTATGGACTATTAAAAGGAAAGAAATGGTTTCCATGGAGGTTTGAATCTGTTTTGCTCACTACTTTTTTCTAGTTTCGGGATTATTGTGTCATTTGCTTACGGTGGGAGTGGCCTGGATCTCCAAGATCTTTGGAAAAGTGCAATTTAGAAGCATCATTTTTTGAAGGACACTTCTTAAGAGTCCTATTTGAAAGAATGGGCAGGATTCTTGACCAGGTAAGGTAAAGCATGTTATGGATTCTGTTTCTGGTACTTTGATAAAGGGCTGATCTCCAAGGTCCCAGAGATTCCCATCACTCAGACATCTATAATAGCATCATCTTATTGTGTAATGTCCCATGTCTTTGTAGGTTGCAGGATGTTATAGTGATCAGCATTCTCAACTTATAAAGAGTAGAGAACGAAAACTCTCTTATCTTTGTTATCCACTTCTTTTATGTACCAAATGTTTCCTTGACCAGAAATATGATTTAAACTAGTGAGTAAGGCAAGAATATCCTTAAAGTAAAAGAAAAGGATAATACAGCATCTTAGGAATTCTTCAGTAGTGGCATCAGTGATTCTGTTTTCATTTTCTAGCATTTACACTTAGAAAGCATGCATATTTTTCAGTTAACAAAATAATGTAAAGCTCCTTTTTGCCACATTTGAGTGAACTTCAGTCTGAAGTCTTATTCTGGAAGCAGTTTTATGTGACTCTGTAAGATGAAAAGAACTTACTGTATCATTGCTAGCATTTCCCCTATTTTTTCATAGTTAAAAATAACTGTTACCAGTGCATGGGAAGTTTCTAGAAGGTAGCCTTTTCCATTTGTAATGTAGAGTTTTTTTTCCTGTTTGATTATCTTAAAATAATAAAAGTGTAGCTGCCAAGGGCAAACCAATGAGAAATGATCTCACTGACTCCTGGTTCTGAAAAGGGGGTGTGACATGTCAGACCCACATCAGTACAAAGGAATTTGAAGAAAAGTGGATCGTACTGATGTCTCTGTTTCTGTATTTAGCCACCCTGCATGACCCAGTCTTTCTGGGGAGAAGCAAAGCAAAGATCAGGGAGGTGAAAAGGAGATTGCCCTGTGTGAAAACTTAATGTTTCTTTGCCTTCTTCAAACTCTGGAGAAATCAATATTGCTGCTTTAGATCAAGAGGACTTTTCTTGCCAGCACAAATGAGCCCTATAAGTCTAGATTACTCTTGCTGTAAAACTAACTGGAGTTGCCACAAATGCAAAGGCATCAGTTCCTGAAGTCTGCACAATTCTTTTCTGCTTTGTGTGTCAATCTATCTACAGAATAAGCAGCTGTAGTAGTGCCAGATTTCCTGGTCATAAGCAAGACAAGGGCCATTTGAACATAAAAATGCACAGGAAACATGTCAGGATATCAGCAGTAGCCTCTCAGTCAGCTCCAAGAGTGTTCAGGGAAGAAGGATGTTTGAAAGTACCAACTTTTATAATTCAGGAGTCAGAAAAGAAAGTCAAATACTCCCATCACTATATTGTGTATTATCAGGGTTTTGCGTCCACTAAGAATGTTCTTCACAGTTGACTAGCTGAAAAGGTCATAGATTGGAGTCATGAAGAAAACTGGGCATCATCATCTCTTAGGAAAAACAAACCTCATGAGTATAAAAACCTTGTCTGAGCAATGACACATAAAGTACAAAAAAGTAAAAAACCCAAATTGCATCCCCTGAGAAACACATGTAAGATAGGTACAGTTACAACAAACACAGCCTCTGGCATGGAAGCACAGTGCCCACTTTGATATACTACCTGTCATCGTGACACGCATTTGGATTAGTCAAGCAAGATGGTGTCAAAAATGGTTCTTGACTCCAGAAGAATGAAAATTAACTGCCTAAATCAGAAGGAGTAAATTCTTGTATCATACCAAAACCCTGTCCTAAAACCTGAAATTTCTATGGGTTATTCACAGGAAAGCAGAGAAATCATGTAGGGAAAAAATCTCAAAACACAAACCAACAAAACCTGGGTTCTGCCCAGGTCAAATTTGACATAAGGGGTGCTAATGTCCAGAACATGTGAAAATGTTGAAAAGCCTTTAGTAGGGGCACAGTAAGGTTTACAGGTTGTGTTCAGTGTCTCGTTTTGCTCTGTCACAATACTATAGGTAGTTTTTGTGGTTTTATCAGTTTTTCTCAGTAGATATCCAAAAATTTTGGCGAGGTAGTAGGGAAAAATTAACCTAGTTTCTAACAGAAGATAACTGAGGCACACAAGTGAAGTAAATTGTTTCAAGCCTATTCAAGTCTAGTACCTTTTCTGCTAGACAGTACCTCCTTCCCCCTGTTGAGATTATACATTGTACATATTTATATTTACAAATATCTGAAGAGTGGGTGTCAGGAGGTTGGGACGGCCCTTTTTTCAATGGTATCTAGCAAATGGACAAGTGGTAATGGGATGAAGCTGGAACACAAAAAGTTCCACTTAAACGTAAGAAAAAAACATTTCACTGTTTCAGTGAGGGAGCCCTGGCACAGGCTGCCCAGAGGGGTTGTGGAGGCTCCTTCCTTGGAGGTCTTCAAGACCCGCCTGGACATGTTCCTATGCAACCTGATCTAGGTGACTCTGCTTTTGCAGGGGATTGGACTAGATGATCTCTGAAGGTCCCTTCCAACCCCTACCATTCTGTGATTCTATGGAACTGTTTCCTAAGAATTTTATAAGAATTTCTTGAACTGGGGATTTTACAGGAAATATTTGAGGATGTTATCTGATATAAGGCCATCTTACTGAGTCTGCTGACATATGGACTGAAATAAAAGCTCCGTGTGAAGAGACAACTTTTGTTAATGCTCTTAATTAGTTCAAATCGCAGCAGCAATCTGTCTGAGCAATGCAGCACGTGCTACTACTTAGTTTCCTTCTCTTCTTGTGAACATCAGATAATGCTTATGGCTTCAAAGCTTCCTAATGAATTGACTGTCTCAGACAGCTCTAAAGACATCCTCCTGCAGTTCAGCTAGGTAGGCAGTGGAATAGATTTATGGAAGGAGTTTGTGTATCTGTCTGCGTGGTAACTTTTCCAGAATAACTCAGAAAGTAGTGATCTCTTTTACCTATAATATCTCAGGCCCGGGGTCTGAAAGCTTAATTTATTAGAAGATTGGGATGGATCTATTACTGGAATATCAAGTACAGAAGTAACTGTCGTTGACCGAGAGAAATACTTGCTTTCACTTCAAAAGATCTGTAAGACAACTGCCTTTGCAATGCAACAGTATGTGGTGAAGAACTCAGAAATAAGGCACCTAAATATTACTTAGGTATCCACAACTAGTCCATGTAAATTTTCTCAGAACAGCCTCGGTAGTCTCTGGAACTGGCTGAAAACCAAGTAAGCATCTCCTTGAATGCAAAGTAAATCACAATCTCAGCTTCCCTGACCGTATTGACTGAAAGCCTGACTCTGCTGCCTGAACTGAGGTATCTGTTGCCCAAGATATTCCCACTTGCTTGTTACAACATAGATCTTAAAGAATCCACCCTCTGGAACTGCCAAGAGACCAGCAGATACTCTTGAGCATCTGAGATGGCACAAGACGTTTGTGTGTAGGCAAGTGCATCAAGTGTCAGGTCACTGTTGAGTAGGCTAATGCAATCTTAGACATATAGACACATCTAAACGGATCTTTCTTAATCTGAATTCCTACAGATCTCAGTCTGGAAAAGGGAAGAATCTGTTCTCTGATTCTCAGTGGGATGCAAACTTGAGAGCATAAATGTGATAATTTGAGGCTATGAAATCATGCTCTTCTGGTTGTAACTACGCCACTGAGGATGTTACTGCCAGTAGGTAGTCAAAGAGATTGAATGAGGGCCCTGTAATGCCCATCAGGTAAAATCAAAGAGGTTACATTAAACCATCTGGCTGGTCGTAACATTTTCAGGCTGACAGAAGGATGTACCAAGGAAATATCTGTCCGCATCTTGTCAATGCAGTCTGTTCCACCACTGAGTAGACTGAAGGAAATCCCACTGGTTTGCAAGTTTGGGACTGAATTAAAATGTCAGATTGTTTTCACCAGGATGAGAAAATCAAACATAGGAAAAAAAGACCCAACTTGGGACATAAAGAAGCCATGGTGAAAAAACTTGCTTCTATAAAGATAAGTTTCTCACCAGAGTGGTAAAATGCTTTCTTTTCCCAGAAAGTTAGGTACTAAGTTTTTCCTCATGATTGATTAGCATCTTGCAGCATCTGAGTGTGTTACCTCTCCCATTTAGTTGGTTTGGGGAAAGGAGGTGGAGAAGCAGCTCAGAATTTCATACTGCTTTCCCAGCCTAGGACTGTCTTATGTCCTGTACTGTGCTGCCACAGGATGACCAGGCCTTTTGCAATGGTTGTTTCCAAGAGAAAACAAAGTAGAAGAAGATGAATATCATATTAGCTGTAAACATGGGTTTGTCTCTCTCAATTTCCTGAACTCATACACTTTACAGTTATCCAGGAGAAGCAAGCAGATGTTTCATCTAGGCTAATTCTATGCTATTTGTTTAGCTGCTGAACTGAAGAAATGTTTTACAGGAAGAGAAATTATCCTGCAATAAACAAGTGTTCAAAAGCCAGCATAAGAATAACTTGGCACCATGCTTTCCTTCTTTTGCAGCCCTATGATGTAAATTTACAAGTGACATCAGTGTTGTCCAAACTGTCCTTGTTTCCCCATCCTCATATACATGAATACCTTTTGGATCCTTATGTAAACCTAGCTTCTGGCTGCAGGTCTCTCTTCTCTGTTATTGTCAGGGTAAGTAAACACACAGTTAATATTTACATATGGATGTACAGCTGTGATATATTTGGTAACTTTGTAGTTCCTGGTAGCAGTTGCTGGCTAGTTTAAATTGGTAAATGGCTGCTCAGTGAAAGTAAATACTTGAGCTCTTGATTTGAGTCAAGATTTTCCCAGTAAAAACATTGGAAAAAATGATTTCTGTGTCCACTTGTTTTCAAAATTGTTTGTTTGCTTAGTTTCATTGTATACATCAAAACATCCCCCCTGGCACTGATGTTACTTGAAACTCTACTAAGGCACATTGTTGTCAATTGCAGGGCACATCAGGTGTAAGAACAGGCCTGGTACAGGTCGGGATGAGACAGAGATGACTTTGATTCATCACAAGCAAAGGATACTCCTGGACAGCCTGTGCCCAGATGAATGTCTCTGCTCATCCTCTTTTCTTTTTTTTTCTGATGAAGGCTGTTCTTGACAATGAAGTCCTGGATTTATTGAAAGTCCCCTTCCTTTCCCTCTCTGATTCCATCTCTTCCTGACAGACCTGCATCCTAGAAGTGCTGGCAGGGTGCCTGTCACACTGCAGTCTTATCAGTCAGAGATCCCTCGCCTACCCCACGCACCAGCTGTTATTAAGCTGGTCAGGAGCCTGTTAATGGTGCTTGCCCAGTACTAACAGAGGATTTAGCTCCCTCTTTCCCAGCAGCCCTCCCCATTTCAAAACATAATCTTCACTCTCTCCCCCTGTGTTTTCCCTAAACCCAGGAATTCAGTGGTCAGTTGCCTGCGTCAGCATTCACTGAGACAGATTAATTGCTGGCATAATTAAAATAAGTAATACTATTTGTGGCAACAGCTAGTAAGGCTCAAGAGTTCCTGCCCCTTTGCGTCTCTACTTTCTGCACCCACTCACCCCTTTTTGGGCACAGCAGGTACTCTGCACTTTGTTTTGTGAGCCTGGGAGGATACTGAGGTGGTTCTGCATCCTGAGCACCGCAGGCTGCCATTTAAGCTCTGTCCCAGCCTCTCTGCAGGTGTTAATTTTGCGTGTTGATGGCGTTGTGCTTCACAGGTTGTTGGGGATCTCATGGTTAGAATCCAACGCATCCCCGATTTCACTCCCAAACTTCTGCTGGTCAGAAAACGCCTGCTGGGCTTGGAGCCAGAAGGGCCTATGTGAGTAAATAGACTGTGTGTTCTCCAAGCCCTGTGGCTGATTTGTGTGTGTGCCAGTCCTGATTCTCTGCTGACTTTTTCTTTCTCAGCATTGACCACATGACGTTACTAGAGGGCGTGATTGTGCTGGAAGAATTCTGCAAAGAGCTGGCAGCGATTGCATTTGTGAAGTATCATGCCTCATCTACACCATAAGCAGCCTTGATGAGTAACCAGGCTATAAAACCACCAGCTTGGTTCAGTGGAGACTATTGACAGCACGTGGATGGGAAGATGTGGTACCTCATGGCAAAGTGTTGGTTGGCATTTGGCAGAATTGGAAGACAAGTTACTTTCACCAAGTGTTGGCAAGAGAAGAGGGTTCAAACAGACCTAGGCTGTGATTGAAGGCATCTTGGGAGAAGTCAATACATAGCATTTCTAGTCACTGTGTGAAGAGCTGCACAAGCTGCATGAAGAACCACAGATATTAGGCCTTGGTTATTCTGCTATAATGACAGTGCTTAGAGAGTTGGGTCTCTTCTGTGTTCTGGGGATCACATGCGCCAATTTGCTTTTTGTGACTCTGTATCTTTTAAAAAGCAGATTAATTTTGTAACATTTTTATGTCTTAATTATTTTTCTTTTCAGTTGGATATATAAAAGGAAATCACAACTATAGTTGAAATGTATAATAGAAAAAAATGAAGAGGTTCAAAGACCCCACTAATCCATATACAGTGGGGTGTATTAACGAGGAATCATTTTCATTTTGGTGAATCTTAAAGACAACTCTGAGCTCGATTCCCCAGTGGATTACTCCAGGAGATAGATCAGTATAAAATCAATGCTAATGGAATTAGTCCTGATTCAGCATCACATCCATAGCAAATATATCTGAAGCCTACATGTTTCTAGCATGTTTGTCTCCATCATTCCAAGTGATTGCTCTTCAAGTCATCTGTGTATACTAGATTTTCTTTAGGGTTTTTGCACATGAGCTCCAGTTGCCTGATTCATGTCACCTTTACAGGGAAGTTAATTACAAGTCATCAGTAGTTGTTGCTGAAGCAGTATTTTTAATTTTGTTTAAACAGATATTTAGCCTGAATTGGTTTAAGAATCTTTTGTGCCTTGAAAACTGGCAGCATAAACATTCTGTTATTTTTAGTAACGTTTTTATTGCTTATCTACCTATAGCAGTAGTGCCCAGCAGAAGGCTGATTGATGCCCGTTCAGTTAAAGTGTTGGTAACATATATAGGACCAAAATTTACACCTGCTTATGATAGTGCTGGGGTGCAATAATGTCTCTCAGTGAATCTTTTTCACTATGAATACTATCAGGCAGGGCAGGGATGTGCATTGCAGGCAGAGGGCCATGCAGGCTGCAGCAGGCTTTGCTCTGTCTCTGCAGCACTTCAGGCAGCCCTGGCTGCCACATGAGCTTTAACAAGCACCTCACACTGCCCTGCCTTTCTCTCCCCTCAGGTGTACAGTACCTCTTTCCCCTCCTATGAAGGTGATAACATAAGGCAGGTGTGTTAGAGTTTAGCTCCTTGTGTTTATGTTTTCTGTCTTTGTCTTTCCTACTGTTGCACAGCTAATGCTCATTCCAGATGTGATTGCTCGTATGCAAATCTGAACTAATTTACTCAGTCACTAGAAATCTTCTGGATTTACGTGACTGTACCTAGAATCAGATTCTGCCCTGAATCCATGCCTTTGAGGTGTTGTTTTTTTAATATTTATGGAACCTGGATGTTGAGAGGCCTTTTAAGTTTAGCAGGTTACTTAGAACAGTGTCACAGTTCACGATCTAAGTGTATTCTTATCACAACAATGAAGAGAGTCCTACTGTTAAAGCTTCCAGTACAGGTTCAGCTGGAGAGAGCAGTTCTGGAACTGGAGAAACATTTTGGCAGGCAAAACTAGTGTTCAGTGTCTCCCTGTACTGGGAGGCTTTTGTACAAAGTGCTGCATTTGTCTGGCAAACAAAACCCTGCATCTGTTTTGGGGTTTTTTTTCCTGAATTTAGCCCCAAAGTGTTTTCAAGCTGAAGTACCACAGCAGGATAAAGTTTAAAAAAAGGCACATTTTTGTTCTTGAGAGTAGCCAGCATTTTTTTTAGTGCTGTATATTGCAGTCAGTCCATTGTAGAAGCTCGGTTAATGTAACGTGCCTAACACATCATTTAGAACATGTTCTGCGCAGAGTGATGTTTAATACTTACATTTGTTATAAATAAGGTCCCAATTCAGCAAAGCAGTTAAACACAAGCTTAATTTTGAGAATCTTATTCCTAAGCCACCATCTTTTATATTAGCAAAATTAAGCTGTTGAGCACAAATGCTGGTGCTTTACTGAATTTGAGTCATTGATGGCTTTGCTTGAGCTTGATCACTTTTTCCTCCAAATTTTCTATTTTCTTTATTTTTTTATTTTTAAGTGTATGTTCCAGAATACTTCTCATGTCCCAGCTTCAGTGGAAACTGCAGGTGGTAATACTACTAGAAATGCAAGTGAGAGAAATGCTAAACAAAACTTGCGAGAGCATTCCAAGTAATATAACAATTTATGAAGCCATTCGAGACACGCCTGATCTCAATTGAAAGCATGAACATCACCTCCTTTGTTGTTGCTGTTGTTGTTTTCACTGATACCTGAGCTCATTACACTGTAAGAAATTGTCTCAGTCAGCTTCTGGAAGGACTGCTGCAACCTCTGTGGCATTTTAATGCAGAGCTGTCTACCGGGCTGCAAACACAATTCCTGCAAGCGTGTCTAAGAGAAAAATAAACAACTCTTAAATTCAGGTTCTAATTGTTCGGTCTCAAGCAACATCAGTGATGTTCTTGCAAACCAAATGTTGTTTAGTTGGTAAGTTTATAAGATGTGGATCCGTCCTGATTGAATTGATGCGATCCTGGAAGTTGCTTCAGCCTAAACTGCTTATATGAGCGCTGCCTCCAAACCCTTAGTTACCATGCACAATGACAATGACCTTTATTTTTGTAAGTGATTTGATGTTCCTTAAGAGATGGAACTCATCTAATTTCTTTTTTTTGTGGTCATACTTTTCATGCACTTTTTTTGTTTAAAAAACAAAAGCTTAGAAGTTAGTTCAGGTCCATGGTTTCACCTTTCTGATCTATGCATGTCATTGAGGTGCCCATTTAGTTTCTGTGTGCGTGTGTTTGTGGTTATTTATTACCTAGAGATGGACACCTGAAAAATTATGTGGCCTGAAGTCCACAGCATGTGCAGATCCTGTGGGTGTCAGTGGGATATGCAAGTATGCTTAGCACCTCAGAAAATACGGCCACTAGTGTTAGATTGAACTACTTGAGAGGGAATACTAGAAGAATTTTTTATTCTTAAAAGCAGATCCAAACCACGTTTTAATCCTGATGCACATGTGTGTAAATAGACACATTTTTACTTTTCTTTCCCATTTATTATATGTTTTTGATTTAGACTCAGATATAGAGAATTTAGGAGTGAGCCACGTGCTAGCTCTGGTAGTATGAGTTTGTCCTTAGTTTCTCATATGACTGTCACATTTCTGGTATTCAGATCCTGTCTATGTAATGTTCTTACTCTGTATTTGTCTGTGCAATATAAAAGCTGTGACCTGAAACACAGCTTGAGTCTGGTTGTACATCACCTATGTATATATATATATATCTATACATATATAGATATATATATATATAAGGACCAGAACCCCGAGCTTGCTTACACTATGAATAGTGTAAAGATTGTTGCACTTGATTTTACAGGGCGCAAGTAGTCACGGAATGGCTTTCTAAATGCATGGTAATTTCTACCATAACCTGCCATGTCATTTCACAGATGACATTTTGTTATTGCTGTTTGTCTTGCTAAAACAAATACTAAACAGAAGTGCTTGGTAAAATTGAAGGATTATGACTTGGGACTACATAGAAAATCCACACCTGGTGGCGTGTGGCATATGGGGCTTTCAAACCATGATCCTCAGTACTTTCTGTGCCCTGTAAAATAGTGTAACTGTATAAAATATATACTCCTTGTTTTTCCTCCTGCCTTGTTTACATTAAACAGAGGATATTCAGTAAAATTTTTCTATGAGCTTTGTGTAGGTCACTTCCTGGCAGTGTTGCCAAGGTTCCACAAGCATGGGGTTTCCAGTGAGGAATTACTGAAACAGCCACATTACCAGACACACAATCTGAAGTTTTATGAAGGAGGTTGTGATAAATTCTAACTTTTTGTGCTAAAAAATTGCATGGAGGATTAAAAGGGATATTCTGAAAATAAATGAATTTCACCGAAGCGACTGCTTCTGTTATTACAGCATCTGTAATAGGTTTTGTATGGCTGACCTTCAGTCAAAGTGTTCTAACATTTGATATCATGCCTTTGATCCTGAAGTCCTTTCGTTTATTTCGAGCCTGTCACAGCAGCATGTTCTCGGATAAACCTGTTTCTTGTACTGTACTGTGCAGGGCTTGGAGTGAATCAGCATACTCTTGCCCATGAAAACTGGAAACGAAAGGAAATGGCCAGGACAGAGATGAACATCTGCTCTTCCTGAGAACCCAGGCACCTTCCAAGACTGCAGCTGGTCAGGACCTTGGGTTTCTATTGTGTTTGAGTGCAAAGTGCATCAATCACAACATTAGTTTATTGAGTTTGGTATAAATGTCATGTACGTGAGTAAGCAGCATCTTTTCCTTCAGGGCCTTTGAGGAAGGCTTTGATATGTAGGGGTTTATATATTTTAGAATTGTATTTGATGTATATTTTTTCTTGGTATCTCATCTAGTTTTTCATGTTATCATCAGCCTTTTAAAAATCTTACCTCTCTGTAGGATCCTCTCTGAGGGCTACACTTGGATGTTAAGCTGTTTCTCCTTCACAGTATTTAACAGCTGCAAGTGCTCTTGCATTTTTAACAAGAAGAGCACTGCAGCAAGATGATACCCTTGACAGCTTTTTTTTTATAGCTCTCAGCATCTTTCCCCCATCCTCTTGGGTCTCAAAGATTGTCATCTCCCACCCCAGATCATTTCTTTGCTGTGCCTGCATGCGGCTTTCAAAGATTTAGAGACACTTTGCTTCCTCAAGGAGCAGGGAAGCTGTATCAAAATGGCACGTTTTGTATCATCCTGTATTTTTCTCCTACTTTGATATCTTGAAATGCCTGGATTATTGCAGCATGATAACCTTGTGGCACTTGCATTTTGATGCAAGATTTTGGGGCTGTATATCCTATCCGAACAAAACCCCAGAGTATTAGTGTGTGGTCCCTGCTTGACATTCAGTAACTCATTTTACAGATTCTCATTCTAAGTTTTCCAAGTAGATACAAGTAGCACAGGATCTACCAAATTTGTCAACCTTTCAATATTAACAGAACTGGTGCTGTCAATTGGCTAGTTTAGTGTGTGATCCAATTGGATGAAAGTGGATTGATGTCCTGAGAAGTGAATCTGTCACAACTTGGATGAGCCCTTTCAGCCTGAACCTCTATGTTCCTGGTGCACGCTTTATCAGCCAAGACTCCCTTTGAAGGATGAGGCAGAATTGAATAGCAATTTGGAAATCAGGTGCAGCATATGGTGGATTAAAGTTTTCAGGTGTCATAAGCTTCTCTGGAATGCCAAAAAAGGAAGAAAATGTGAAAAGTTAAATTTCCAAGTTTGCTCTGGTGGCTGGAATTGCCTTTGGAGTCGCATCTGTGAGGATGAAAAGATGCCTCTTGGAACATGGTCTCTCACCAGGAGATTTAAATTGCCCTTGCTAGGATGATATATCTATTCTGAACTATCTTTCATTAAATTCCTGATGGTTATTACAATAAATGCTGCAGGTGGTATAAAACCTGCTAGAATAGTGCTGTGGAACTGATGACTTTGTCAGTGTCTTGTAGTTTTGATGAAGTAGATACATCTGTCTGGCTTTGCCTTTCTGCTCTATAGCATCATAACTCAGTAGGGGTTTGTAATATGTCCCCTCCCTCTGGTAAAACATTTTACCTACTGAAAAATATGGAAACACGCGAAAGGAAGGACCCCATAACAGTGCCAGGCTATAGGAACATAAAGAAAAGCATATTCTTCTTAATCACTAGTTGAAAAGAAGGAGGGTATCTGTCCTCCTCAGGGAGCCCTAGATGTTAAGTAGAAACCTGCTTTAGCAATTTGCACTGAGGAAATGAGACATTTGCAGAATATGTTTCAAGGTGTACAGCATCCCATTTTCAGCTTGGAGGGATGAAGCAGCCAAGTCGTGGTACTGAGTAATATATGTGACATGGCTACAGGAAGTTCTGCAGAAAGATATTAAATTGATTTAAGAGAGGAGGGCAAGGGAGGTAACTCGGTTTAGCATTGTTAAATTATGGCTTAGGGTTAGAGGAACATTACTTCCCAACAAAAAGATTTGAAAGAATTAAGCACTGAGACTGAAGAAATTCTGGAGCCTAATTTATCAGAATGCAATTAAGGATGAAGTAATGCCATTGAGGAAAACTGATATTTACTGTCAGTGAAAACTTCCTGACAAGGAGTGCTGCTAGACCAGAAGTGGAGGGAGCCTCTGACCTCCTTTTAAAACCAGCCTGGACAAAGCATTGAATGTTTCAAGAGAAAACCAGCCTATGTCAGTGAGGAGAAGGAGTAAACATGCATTTACATCCTCAGACTGCCAGCTAATTAACGGCTCCTGAATAACTTGTATTTGTTCTGCTAGAAAGCAGTGAGATGGGCTGATCCACTTGAGCATCTCCTGCAAATGAGGAAAGTTGCTGCAATCTGAGAAAAGCAATTTTCAGCCTTCCAAAATGCGATTCACTTACATAATAAGCTCTTTGCAGCAGCAGCACCCATTACACGCAGCGGGCGGTACGGCTTGATTAGCGGGGCCAGGATCCTTCCCCCTCCCTGGGCTGAGCTGCCTTGGAGACAAGAAACAAATCACCTGCTCTTTGCATCATCATTATCCTTTACTTGAGAAACCCACTCTACTTCCCTCATCTCCTCATCCACAGGAAGCACCTGTCAAGTTTGTATTTCTTAATTTGAGTCATGAATTTTTATTTCTTAAGGTTTTTGGAGACTCCTGGTTTTACTGTTACCAGGATGTCCACCAACACTGCATATTTCCAGCCAATTTTCCTTTCAGCTTCCTTTAAAGGAAAGAAATTGTATTGTTTCTCCTGCCTTTTGAGACTCGCTTTCTCCTGCCTTGTTAATTCCATCCTTTCAGATCCCTGAAAATGTTTTTCATTTTGTCCTTCACCTTGGGGATTGTGCAGGCAGCAGTCTGTGCAGCTCAGCAGGCACGGAGTGTTAAGGGCGATACAGACAAAGGCAGAGCTGCTTCTGCCCACCCAGGTGCTGTACTGGAAGTCCTATCTACATACCCAAAATGGCTGGGGGAGATCAAGAAGGAAAGCCTGAGCACAGGCTTTGGGAAGCAATGGGAATTTTGCCATCAGTAAAAATGATGCCAAGTGTTCACTCCCTGCTTTGCAAACTCATTTGGGCATTTCTGACTTTTTATGTTTTTCGGAAGGAAAACGGGAATGAAAATCATCATAGAAAAATAAATATTGGGTTCCTGAGTTTCCTGTGGTGCCTGAAGAAAACTGCACAGCTTCATTGAGATTAACAGACTGGCATTTAAGGAGGCACCTTTTATTGATTTAAACATGTCTGCACAAGTAGTGACCTGACAACAGTTCTGTGCTCACCAACAGCCGTATTTGATACCAGTTCAGCACAGGGACAGAGGACCTGTGTTAGCTCGGGCAGGTGTGGGGCAGCTGGACCAAGTTTGTAATAGTTTGCAGTAGTTTGTAACCCTCAGAGGGAACCTTACAGCATTACCACAGAAGTAAAGCATAAACCAGGGAGAGGAGAAGCAATTTGTATAATATATGTCATAAATTATAGATATTAAATACACATTTCATACCTTTGATTGCTCAAGAATGTATTGGTTTGATGGTGTTTCTTTGTTCAAGCAACCAAACACCAATTCCTAACAGGAGCCTGAACAATTCAGGGTCAAAATTCAGTCACCCACACCTCTTGTCCTTGCCTACACAGACAAAAACTTGTCAATATCACATAAGATACACATTTAAGCCAGTGATAACTGAAGTATTGCCCTCTCATAGCCATGCACCAGAAGACAGCTTGGCTGCTGGTGAATAAGACCTTACGTCAACAGCTTAGAATTCTGCTGTTCCCTAACTTTGTGCTGAAATTTAAGAAAAGTAATAGTAGTACTGGGTCAATCATGCATCAAAACTCTGCAAGCAGTTACATGCTATATATATATTAAATGTCTGCTTCTCTGGAGCCATGATCTCAGCTTGGATCATTAAATAGGAATTGGTTTAATATCAACCAACAAATCACAATCAACTTTGATGTTTCCAAGATGGCAAATATGCAGGACACTAGATTTACCAGACCTTATTTTTATGTTCTAAAAGATCAAGAGTGAGCACAAATCCTTTTTTTCCCCCTTTTATAATTAATTCCAAATGTCAATTTGTTCTGCTAATATGATTCTAATTGCCAAATTTCTAAAACAAGATTGCTTGATTGTTTCTAAATATCAACCAAACAGAATAATGAAAAAAGAAATGCCTTGATATGATTAAATGTGATCCGTTCAACCAGTGGGAGAGCACCACAGCTTCACAACCACTCCCTCCACTTTATGTCTGTCAGCTGAGATGCTGCCAGGGAGCGTTCTGACTCATTTTGTCTAAGAGGAGAAATCTACAACATGAAAAGTTTGTGTTTTTCATTTCCATGGTAGAAAGTTATTACTGTTGTGGTGGCTGGTTTGGGATTATGGTATACACACTTATCCTGTAAATCATCATTTGTTTCATTTTATTTCAGAACGAAGCAAAGGTGTATGAATTGTAAATAACATGATGCTAGTAATTCCAGCCAGCATATGCAGCACCTGGTGCCATTCTAAGGAACACACTAGCTTTTCGTCCTGATCGCTGTGTCTTGTTCTACTAATTGTTGAGTTACTGTTAAGCAGTTTTATTTACTAGCCACACACTGAGGTGATGCTGAGTAATCCGAGCAATTTTGTTGGGTTTGTGGCTTTGAGTGACACATATGCTTTTTTTCTTCATGTGACAGCTGGATGAGTTAGTCTATTAATAGAAGAAGCTGTCACAGCTAAAAAGATATAGACTTCATTTTAATATATATATATAGGTAGATATATATAGACTTCATTTAACTTTCTAAAGTGCAAGCTCTCGAGGTGCAATTCATCTTTTCAGCTTTTTAGGTGTTAGTGTGGCAGAAGGGGCTTAACTTCTTAGTCTTGACTCAGTTTTCTACAGAAACCTTTTATTCTCAGCAGATTATATGAACAATTGTCAGAAGCCCCTAAGAAATTGCTCCAGTATTGGCCCCGAGGTTTGTTACTTCAGTGGAAACGTATGGATTTCAAGCTGACCCAGATGCCAGATAAAGATCTTCTCCAGGTTGAAAGTGAAACTTGCTAAACTCGCACCATCATGAGCCAAGGTCAGTATAATTGTGTAACTCAACTATGTGAGCAGCTGAAGATTCCACCTGAGTAGCCTATTCATAGCATCATATTAATTCAGTACCGTTTATTCCAGAGTCTCCCTCAAATTTTATGAACGTAGCCAAGGAGGCACCAATCCTGTGTGCAGTATTTAATGAGTTGTTTTTCCCTAAGCCAGGTGAACAGCAAACTTCTGATGTTGGGCTGATCTCCATGGCTGCAGCTCCCTACGTTGGGTGTTAGGAGAGTCTGGGTTGGACAGGAAACAAATGAGAAAGACAAGAACAGCAGAATAATGCATCCATGTAACTCTGTTATATAGTATTGCCACTGCTAGTAACAGGCCACAGGTTCTGTTCTGTGCTGAGTCTGCAAGGCCTCAGGGCTGAGGTGTGTCAGGCTTGCTTTGCGTGAACTTTTATTGACCTGCCTGCAGCTTTCTTTTAATTCCATTTAGCTGTAACAGCAATTTTTCTTCTGACCAGGTGGCTATGGCTAAATTCTTTTACTTTGTTTATCATTGTGATGGTAACAGTGCAGTTCCACACTCTGACATAATGCAGTACAGAGACATACAATGGCTGAGGCCTTGAGAGAGTTAGAACAGAAGAGTACTCTCATGGGGTGAAAAGAGATGGGGCACAGGCTTCACACAGGAGACCCCACAGCGATGATCTCACCTCTGGACAGTTCCAGGACAAAACTGGTTTTAAAGATAACAAAGACAACAAAGAAATGGTATCTAGCATACTTAAACGGTGAAGTACACAGCAAATTGAGATGTGATGTGGAGCTGCAGAACAATGGAGAAAGAGGAAAGGTGTAAAACAGGTTAGCAAACATACTAAAATGAATCCAAGTGAATCTTAGAGTGAGGAAGAGGAAAATATCAACGTGAACTTCATAGTCCTCCTGGTGAAGGACTCCAGATGCTGATGGCCTGCTGCAGCAGCCACACCAGCATCAATAGAATGACAACAGTGACCACTGTGCCCCAAAGAGCAGGGGAAGGGGGCTGCAGCATGAGGGAAAGAGGGCAAAACAGAGGAAAAATATGTTTAACTGGTTTATTATTAGCACTGTATTTTTTTGTGCCTAGACACAGAAATCTGCTGCTTTCTGTAATAATTACATCTAGTCTGATAGTGGCTCTTGGAACAAACTTGCAAGGATTTCAACTAATAATAGATTCTTGGCTTCATATATAAGGTGTGTTTTCTCTCTGCCTATAAACAAATCTTGGGGCAGAACAGTAAAAAAAACCCATTTAGAATCACTTAAAAAAAAAGGCAAGGATGAGGATCAAACACACCAGGAAAAGTTCACTCTCCTGCTGCCAGGGAGAAGATTCTGACAAAGCAGGGACAGATTTTTCTACCCTCTGATGAAAAATGTCATCTATTTTTTTGTTGGTTTTGATACTGATACCCTTTGTGCTGTGGAAAAGCAGCTTGCGGGGTTTTTCTGGGCAAGAACAGTGACATTTGATCTGAAATCTGTCTGGAACTGAGACTGGGGATAGGCATGAAGCTGTTGGTAAATATCATTCTTCAATATTTAAATGGTGCTGAAGCCCCAGTTTGGAGACTTTAGCAGAGTGCAGACACATCATACTTACTAAAGAAACAAGACACCACCTAAGTCACTCCTCCAAGCAAGCATTTTATAGCAAAAGCATGTTTTCTTTGGTTTGAATCTAGACATCTCTACTCAAGTCAAATTCTACTCTGTTACTGCCTCCAGGTTTAACCAGAATTTTAAATGACTGCTCTGAGCGTCAGTATGACCAGACTGCAAAAATAGATACACAGAGTTTCATTCGGATGCTCATCATATTTTATCCAGCAACCAGCAGACATTAAAATCTCATTTTACCAGAGCAGATTTTTCTTTGGATTGGTTCCCAAATAATTTCATTCCCCAGTTATTGCATTGTTACAGTGACAACGTACCCACACCATAATTATTCTTAAGGGGGTCAGCGTGCATGTGGGAAACAAAGAGCTCATCAGTGGGTACCATTCTTAGTATCCATTTGTCCCATGGTTCCCTGAATCACTGGTATAAAGCATTTCCAGGGAGCTGATACTCATGTTTTAAACCATTATGTTTCCTACCATTTATAAGCACGTCTGAGCCAGAAATCATTCAGTGGCTGTTGCTGCTGCATCCTTCAGGGACAAAATGTTCTAAAGAGCTAATGTTGCTCTTTCATTAAGAAACCT
Source organism: Colius striatus (assembly GCF_028858725.1). Taxonomy (NCBI): domain Eukaryota; kingdom Metazoa; phylum Chordata; class Aves; order Coliiformes; family Coliidae; genus Colius; species Colius striatus. The sequence goes on from NC_084766.1 coordinate 30,936,103, forward strand.
ATTCAGAACCACAGAGAGAGATTTTGACAGGGCAATTGGTAGTTGCTGTAGGGTAGGAAGTTGACAGGAGTCCTATTTTAAGCTAAATGAATGTATACTGTTTATTTAAAGCAGCAGAATCAGCTACAGATTTTGGTATGCATACATAAGGTTATACCTGTGTATCTCATGTCCTCTGCCTCTCTAGATTGCACAAAAGAATTCTGCTTTGATACATGAAAAAAATATGTTGTTTCTGGCCACCTCTGAGATGAAGAGTAAGAAAAGAAAGAAAAGGAAAAGGGAAAGGGAAAGGGAAAGGGAAAAGGGAGATTACTGCAGACACAAGAGCAGTCATTTCACCCTCAGTATCTCATGCTTATCTAGCATAAACACACTTTACTTTTTCATACAGAATCATAGAATCACAGAATTGTTTACGCTGGAAAAGCCCTTTAAGATCGAGTCCAGCTGCTCACCTGACACTGCCAAGCCCACAGCTAACCCATGGCCCTCAGCACCTCAGCTACATGGCTTTGCAATATCTCCAGGGATGGGGATGTGACAGTTGCCAACCTCCGGTCTGCTGGGACCTCCCTGGTGAACCAGAACTTCTGAGAGATGATGGACAGTGGCTCGGCCTGCACTTCTGCCAGCTCCCTCAGCACCTTTGAGTGGATCCCATCTGGCCCCTTAGGCAATACATTACTGAAAGTACCTCTTCAGGAGCGGGTAGTTGTGTCTCATTAATGAATGTTTAATGGAAGACGATCTAAAACCACAGCATTGTTATCAGTCACTCTCATCTTTATAAGTGACACTGCACAGGTAATTGCAGACTTTCAAAATTAGATCTCCTGGTAGTGCTACTGAACATGCTTGTGTCTTAGCAAAATGTTCTTGCAAGGTCTTTGGAGATCAAAGCCAGTCTGAGCTTGAGTGGAAACCAATTATCTGCTGCTCTGTGGATTTTTAAAAACTAACAGGATTTTTATTTCTTTTATCCTTTGATCCCCAAAATGAGCAATACAAAGATAAGGAAAGGCAGAATAAAAGAACAGATGCACCAAGCAAAGAGTGAAAAAGGAAAGCAAGAGTGTGCCTATGGGTTAGTTGGATAATTTTTTTTTCAAGTGCAAAGCAGGTGGTTGGATTAGAAAACCCCAACAAGCTACAAGCATGAGCAAAGCATCTTTCAGTTCAGTTACCTTTGCAACTCAGAAAGTCGCCTAAACACAGAGTTGCAAGAAGGATTACCCAGGGACGTCCACAGGAGGAATATTTCTTTTCTCCACATGCAACCAGAATTACAGAACTACTTGTGTAGTTGATGCTACTTAAACTACCATTTCTCCAACAGTACGTCGCAGCACCTTTGATCTTGTTGCCTGATTTCTTTAGCCTTGCTCCTACTCATTTCCTGGTAGGACTTCATATTCCAGGAGGAATCCAGTGCTGAGAAGTGTGCTTTACTGCTCTAACTTGCCATTTCCAGTGCTGTCAGCAGAATGTGGGCCAAGGCAAGCAGCTGCAGATCCACTCACTTCTGTTGCATTTCACCCACTTCTGTGGCCCCATTACTTTGATTTTAGTTTCTCAGTCTGGGGTCAGTCCTTGTACTGAGACAATTAACACTAAGCATCTGAAATCTGATAGGGATTGAAAGCAAAGGGTGAGTGGTTGCCACCCGGTGAGAGGAGGAGAAAGGAGGGGGAGGATGAATGTGCTGGACCTTTTCCTTTTTCATCCGGAGCACATTAGTGGATCAATGACTGAAATGGATGAGGGTGCTGCTGAAGTGTCATGGCAGTGTAATGATGTAGCTGCTATTAATGGCCACAGCTCCAGCCCGGAAATTATAGTGGGAGAAACGGGAAAAAAAAGAAATTCTGAGGGCTCCAAATTGGTGATTTGAGGGTTGCAATTTAGTGCTTGCTTTCATATTTCATAAAATGGCTGCTGTGAACATTTTCAGAAGTTTGCCTGTTGGTTAGGGAAGGAATAAAGTGAATAAAGTAGGTCTGATCACCATTCGCCAAGGCTCTATCAGCAATGGTGGCTCTCCTTAAAATCAGGAGCTATTTCATGCTTTTTAGCAGATCTGTTTGCAAAGGAGAAATGTACCTCCAGCCCTCTGGCTATCTGGATTTAGAGCAGATGTACAAAATATTATAATTTATATGGCGTGTGAACTCAGCAATTTCAAGATCAAATTCCCATTGCACTAAAATCACTGGTGAAACCATGGTTATCTCCAGGCAGCCTGGATCTAGGCACACTGAATAAACCACAACCGGCCAAAGCAAAGGAAAAATCCCCCAGCAAAAGCACCTTGTCCTGCAGAATTGTTGAAAAGGACAAATCTGCTGTTTTCTGCTGTTTTCAGCTAAATCTGTGACCTCAGGGAGGCTGGACCCTTCCACCAGCAGTCTGACCCATTTCAGGATCCAACAGGGCTTTTTTTTCTATATTGACTTTCTTTGGGCTCTCCTCCTGTAGTAATTAGACAGGTCAGAGGAGAGAGCACGACGGGTGGGAGTTCAGCTCCCTCCTCACTGAAAATGATGCAAATGAATGTCATCTGCTTTTGAGCCACTAAGAAGTGAATGTACCGAAGTCTATAAGAAAGCTGTCTGTAAGAGCACTGCTTCCACTCACACCTTTCATCACTAACCTACTTTCTGCTGCCTGCTCTGAGGCTTTTACCTCTGTCCCTGCTGCGGGTGGCTGCTGTAGCAACCACTGAGGTTGCAGCTGCCTTTTCTGCAAGCAGGCAAGGGGAAAGCATCCTGAATTAATTGAGTGAAACAACCGAGAAAAGCAGTTCCCACCTAAAATCTCCAGTGGTCAGGCCTGCTAAGGTGAGGGGAACTCTGCCCTTTGCATGCTTGTGTGACATTGCCGGGGCACCTGCCAGTCTCCACTCTTATCCCTTTCTGCCTGCTCAATTAATCCTCCACAGCTCTGAGTGGAAACTTCAATGCATGCCAAGAAGGTTTTTCTCTAATTTCAGGCACCTAACTTTATTTTTTTTCCTGTGCTTCCTAAATAGTGGGAGCTGTCTGATACAGCAACTTGGGGTGAGCAAGGAGAAGAGACCATCAGGTAAACAACAACAGATGATGGGGCATAAATATTTCAGAAAAGTGTGTCAGTGTAAAAGGCTTAGCTGCAGCTATTCCTCCTGAGGGGTCAGGTTGCCAAAGCCTCTTCCTCACTCCCGCAACACCAGCCTCTCTGGCTGTCAGGCGTGGACAAATCCAAGTGCCTAATAAATTTCAGGGCTGGGGGAAGCAGGGGGGCAGGTATTTACCGTGCACTAGTAAAACAGTTCTTATAATTCTGCCTTGTCTCTGGCTAATTAAAGCTTACACAGCCAGTTCATCATCAGTCAAAGGCTGCAAGCCTTGCTCATTGCCAGGCAGTTCTGCAGCTGTTAAATGCAGCCCGATGCCTATAGAGTGTGTCATTGTAACGGAACGGGTCTGCGGGAGCTGTGTTCTGCACGGCCATGCGGCCCCTCGCCAGCGGGGGTTCATGATGGTAATTGGCACATCAGCACTATGACCCTGTGCTAACAGACTGTTTCACAGAAGATGCTTCACTGCAATTGGTGTTTATCTCAAAATGCACATTATGGAAAAAAAAAAACCTGGAACACTCTACCCTAATGATCCAAAACACAGTGTCAGTGGACCCAGGGGACTGCCGTGGCGCTGGATCAAGAGGTTGCTCTCTCCACACCGCCTCCAGCTTATCTGTCCCCTGAGCAGAGGCAGCAGAAGGGGATGATGCATGTGCTTCTCACCTCCTCTGATTCCCAGGCTAGCTACTCCCTGAATACAGCTGGTATATCCTTCAGAAACGTAGCACAACCGTGTTGCGCTGCAGGACGGACAGCCTGAGCTTTCAGCTTTGCTGAGAAGATGGGAACATCTTTGCTCTGCTTAATTTTAATGGAAGCTGCAATCTGAGTCCTCTTCAGCAGCCTGTTAGTGCAATATATCATGTTTGCAAAGACTGAAACTTGGGAAATGACTGCAGACTGTAGGCTGTCCTGTGCAGCTATGCACTCCCTGAAAGTCACATTGGGCGCAAATATTAAGCCCACAGAAGTATCTTCAAACCACTCATTGCGGTGTGACTTAGGGTACATGTCAGCTTGGGAACTCTTTCTACAGATGGATTTGGCAGTGCAACCGCCCTGTAAATAAGAAGAGTGCTCAGAGTCCAACTTAACTTCATTTAACATTTATGTTTTCTAAATGTGCAATGATCAGGTTGTCTGGAGAAAAGGAAACAGAGCAAAATCTCAAGTTCTGGGTTCATCTGAGGTCTCATAGGTTCCCTTTGTGCCCTTGAGAGCTCAGCCAGCCTCAGCGTATAGCAGCCCTGCAGCCATGAGGCAGAAAAACCCTCATTGTATTCCAGGAAGGAAAAATGCTTGTCAGAGTCTCGAGGTTCAGAGACTTTGCTGGTGGAGTCTGGGGCATTTTAGAAAAGCTTGGGAGTAAATTTAGTGTGAGACTTTAGAGAATAGGAAACATCTAGCTGCTCAGTAGTGGTTGTGACCAAAATTGGAGTCCATACATAATCAACTAAACAAGGCACTGCCCTTTCCCTAAACAGCTTGGTTTCACTGATTGACTAGCGTCTCCAAGCTGAGTCTGATACTGGTTATACAGTTTCTCTAACCACTGCATGGATGAAACTGCTGAGTAGATTGCCCTGCTCATTGGTAATTTTTCTTTCTGGTTCTGATTATGCAGAATGATACTAAGAGGACATTAGAAAGGCAATCAAACATTGCAAAAGGTACAAGGAAAGCCTATTCTAAACATATTTCTTTCCTTATTTCTTTTTTTTCCCTGTCTGTCTGTCTCTGTAAACTCAGCTGACTGTAGTTGGATTCAAAATACATAACCAACATGATTTGAAACTTCTTTGTAGGAGTTAGTTTCTTTACTTGATGTATCTTGAGGAAAAATAGCCAGGTTATGGATTTTCCTTGTGAGGCCCACTGCTTGGGGAAAAATTATGAATCTTTAGTATTATGTGTAATTTACTAATTTTAATTAATGGTACAGACAATACAGGACAATTATTGTGCCTTCTTTTGGCCTTTTCCACAGAGCACTGGAAATGGAAAAATAAAGCTTAGCGTTGAACCAAAAGGTTCAACAAAACGTTCCTTCTGACATTGTGTAACTCCTGAGGTTGGTTTCATTTCACACAGAAAATAAAATTAAAGCTAACATGTAAGATTTGAAACAGTAAGGGAAAAAGCACAGAGCCAAAACAGTGGTTCCAACTTCTTGTCTTCTAAAGGTCAGCTGTGGAGATGTGACATAGTGTTTAATTACCAGTGCAAAAGGAGCTGAAACACAAAAGAAAGTATTGAAATATGAAAGAAAGAAAACAGAGACTTGAAGAATCCCAGGTCGCTTCATTGTTGTTCTCAGAACATCCAATTGCTCTGTAAATATTGCTTAATTAAATGTACAGCAATATTTAACTCCAATTGGATTAGAAGTGAATCATTACCTGCAATGTTAATTCCAGATACCACCACAGAAGCAAACTAGGAGCTGCTCTGAATTTACGTCCCGTGTGAGAATTTATGGTGTAGGTCCAAAAGCATCAAGCCAAAGGACAGTATTAATTTATTATAAGGTCACACAGACCTCTACCTCCTTGATTCACGTTTGCTGCTCCTGGTTTTACAGAAGATCTGTGCAAAGGACAACTGTTTAGCCTGAATATCATAAAGAAGCGTGAAGCAAATATAGTCACTCCTTCAAATTTTAGCTTCCTGGAGGAGTCTGGTACTACACCAAACAGATATTTATCTTGGATGCTGCAGGAAGGGAAAGGCATTTTGGTGCATGGAGCATTGGCTGAATGGGAAGTCTGACATGACTACAAAAAAATGGACTTCTGATCTGCAGTAAATGAAGGTCTGTCAGTCAGATGAAATGTCAGTGGGCTTGTTTATCACCATAATTATGTAGCCTTACGAAGATAAGGGATTACATATACATGTCTTACTCTGTGCCAGGATTTGTTCTGCAGAAACCCAGTAAATTTAATTATCAGAGGAGGAAAAAAATTCCTGTTTCATGATCTCTCCACCCCTGCAATGATTACTCTGGGGAAATTCCCACCGAAGCCAAGCAGATGGTTCCTACCTTGTCGTACGCCCAGCTTATTTTCTTTTAAGCTATGAAGTGGTTTACAATGCCATTTTTCTCTGGAGCTGCCTTGCATTTGGCAGACTTCTGACTGTGTGTGGATCCCTTCTTATTGTACATGTGAATGAGTTGCTTGTTTGGTTGTTTTTTTTACCCCAAAAAACAAATCCCACTTTGGATCATCTAAATAAGGATGTGAATCAGACAAGTATCTAGTCCAAGCATGCTTTCAAACCAGATGACTCCCATTGACTTTGTTACAATGGAGTCAATAATCAGATTTAATGTCACTGAGCCACATCGTCTCTGCTGCATTTCCAGAAACATCCATATTGACCTCTTGAAGTCTTGTCCACGGACCAATGGTGTGCATTTCTGCTTCTGAGCAATATACCTTACCCTCTTTTTTTTCCACAGATACAAAAGTTTGCAGCCAGCTTCAACAGATGTTAGTTTGGTGAGAGAGCTGCCTGCTTCCTTTCTGCTTGCTCGTAACCTACAGTGGTCCTGAGGGCAAGATGGAATATGTCCATGATACTCTCCCAGGAAAATTCAGACTCAGCATCAGAAACCATCTCAAGCCTTACACACTGTTCAAGGGAGTGACCCAGGACAGTGGTGTACTATTGGATTGTTCTCAGCAAAAAGGTAAATTTCTGCTATTTCTCCTTTCTTCTCAAAACAATTCCAGGCTAGGAGGGCTCTGAGAAGAAATATCACACAGGTTGTGTAAATCTGATGAACACTGATGACGTTTCATAAGAAACTTTTAAGTCAAATCTTTGTAAAACAAGAAGTCCCCAGATTAAAGGCTCAATCTAAATTGGCAGGTGCCTGGTCAGAGAATGGTATATACTTTGTCTGATTTGAGACTATGTAGCTCCAAGGAGTTTTTTAAAGAGAGATAAATCATTAATCCCCACAATCACTTCAGAGCAGCCAGGAAAGAAGATAAAGTTTTTGTGTCGTTGTGCCACTTATACCTGCAGGCATCTTCGAACAGACTTCAGTTTGAATTTAGCTGTCTGCTTCGGAGTCAGACACACAGAGGGAAGCTGTGTTTGAAAGTAAAGAAAACAGCTGAAATTTCTCATGAGATATAATTTTAAATGGACATTGTTGGGAGAAAAGAAAAATGTTATTTGCAAGTGTTATGGCCTATTTTCTCTCTGATACCCATTAAGAGTATACACAATACCTGGATGACTTAACCTGTGACCATTATTTATTGCAACCTACGTTTTCCCCAGAGTGAATGCCTGAATTTGAATCTTCCATTTATCGCTAAGTGCACTTCTGGGAAGGGTAAATAGAGCAGCAAAGGCCTGGATCCGCAGGCAAGAAGCACACAGCAATCAAAACCAGAAAGTAGAAAAGTGGCTTTATGTCTCCTCTCTGCTCCCTGAGCCTGGACTGGCTGTATAATGCTGGCCCCAGAGGAAATGAGAAGACCCTGCAGCTTGCTCACTCCTCCGATAGTACGCTTCAATCTCTCACTTTTTACTGTGGAATAAAGAACCCTTTTGTAGGCTTTGGGGAGAAAAACATTCACCCAGGAATGGCTCCAGCACAGTGATTTGTACGATGCAGTGATTTGCCACACAGAATTTCTGATGCAGAATTACACCGATGATCAAAGCAAGTTTAATCAGCTCAGCGGTTTGTAAGTGCTTGCAGCCCACTTTGCCTGCCTGTAACTGTCCAGGATGTCTCCTTCACTTTGGACAGCGATGATGCAGGGGAAACCAATAATAGCTCTGTGGCTGGCCTTCCCCCAGGCATGTTTTCACCCTCATCCTTTGATGGGAGGACAGATGGAAATATGAATTAAGAGTGGGAGATGTTGCCAACTCTACCCATTGAGGGAAGGGCTTCTGAGGGAAGGTCATCCTTTCTATCTGTTCCCTGCCCCATGAAACCTCTGAAACGAGCTCTGAAGACTTTCAGAAACATACAAGGGCATGTGCCTATGAACTGAAGCTCAGCCTACCAGCCTCACACAAGGCTGTTTCTTCAGCTGCCAACCCCAAGAATAAAGCACAGCTGATTTTGGAGGCATGATGGTGATGCTTGACACACAAGCATCTTCCTGTGAGCATCTGGTCTGGCTCTGCTGTAATTTGATGCTGGTAAGACAATGTGAAGCTTTATGGGGAAAAGCAAGTGCTGAATCTCACAAACGCCACAGTTTTCAGTGTTAAAACAGGATTTTGAAGCTAAATTTGACTCAATGTTTCTGAAGAGGAATGCAGATCCTGTTTTATTTTCTCTGACTACTAAGCTGTACTTAAAAGAATGAGGAAAAAGTCTCACAGACTTGTTTAATACAAGCTGCTATTCTAGGTTTCATTCTTCCCCTCACCCTCACAGGGGAAAGCTAAGGCTTTGCTTTATGGGATTTATCTGAAAGAGGAACCCTTAAACTCTATGACAGCATGAGTGTGGGTGGGTGGGTGGCTGGGGGAGCCGCAGGGCTGGTACCTGCTCAGGGGTGTGTGCTGTGCAGGCAGCCCTGGAGACGGAAGAGCAGAGAGGCTGCTGTTCCATAAATCTGCCTCTGCCATGTCTGAGACAAATACGGTTTAAGCTCTATTTTTGAGGATTTAAGTGGGGAAAAGCCTTGCCCTTGTTTTCTGCAGAAGAGGTAAGTTTCCAGCAGCTGGATCTGCCAGCCTTGGAGCAGTTCCAATGACTGTTCCACTATTGCTGAAAAATAACATTATTTTGACTATCAAACGACAGATTTCTTTTAGGGTCCCTCTCTCTCATTGCCAGTATTGGATGGGCAGCTTCTCATATTAACTTTCTGAGTTGCTGTCACTTGCAGCAGTTCATCCATCCCAACTCTTTCCCCTTAAGCTCTTTTGGACTGAAACAACTATAAGCTCCTTGCAATTCATTCATTGGGGCTCTCAGTTTGGCAGAGTATCAGACTGATGCCAGGACGGCCACAGCCATGGGATTTTTTTAAGGACGTTTAGTTCCTGCCATCTGTCTGTTGGCTCAACTCTAAGAAATTTAGATTGTGTTGCCTTCCCAAAGTTAGTTTGTTCCCCCTTGGACTGCTGTCAGGATATGCAATCTGTCTCTGTGAGTGTTCCAGTGAGACAGTACTCGAGATGCGATCAAATGCCTCCAACTCTTACACGTGTTACTTGATTTCTCATTAACAGGTGATGATAATGATGCATTGCTACACATGTCACCTGAAAGGCAACGACTGCAGAGGTTCCAAACTTTTAACGGGGACTTACTGTATTTTACAAACAGTGTAACAACACTTTTTCCTCATTTTGGCCTTTCAGACCAGGTTGTTTGGTCAAGCTGAGGTGTGGGAATGAGTGACTAGTTTTTGTGCTGCCTCTCATCTGGACTGAGGCTTTCCACAGTTACACTCCACTGTGTTACTTTTCATATTTATTTTTCCCAGAGACATTTTGGAAGGAGATGGTATTTGACTGACACTCTGGTCCTCCTCCCTGCGAGCCTTATTTTGCTCCATGTTGTTAGACAGCTAGACTATAACAACACTCGGAGATGAACCTCTGAGCCGGTGTCCTGGGTACGTGATCCTGTTTGATGCTGAGCATCAAATAGGTACATACTCCACCAAAGGTTTCAACTCATAAGTGGTTTACCAACAGGAAAACTTTACTAAAAGATCAGATCAGAGGATGAAAGTCCCCTTAAGTGAGTTATTCTTATGCAATGTCTGCTTTTGTGAAACTTGAGATCTATCTGAACTGAGCTGTATTTTGTCGTCCTGTTTTCAGATAAGACTTTTAAGAAAGAGACATTCCCAGTGATGAATCTGAAGGTATGAGAGATTCTGTCTGTTTTGGTAAATAGATGATGAGCCTACTAACATTAAGATATGATTTTAAACTCTGCTTGAAGGACCACCTAGGTTTAGATTAGACCTTTTACCCTACAAGGTTTGTTTAGTTGAAAAGACCTTGAAAATGTGACATTGATAGTGTGTTTCTTGATAGAACTCATACGAAAGACATTCAGTTTATAGAATGAAACCATAAAAATCTGAAACTGTGGGAGTGCAGCTGGTTAATATCTGTGTTCTTCTCTAATTGACAGTTTTAAAAAACCCACTGTCTTAGCTAGAAAATACAATCACTGCTTTAACAAAACAGATCTTCCGAGTCTTATTTGATTGCAGGGCTCACATTTTGTACATACAGCTGAAGTCCAACTAAATTGTCTTTGTTTTCAGCTGACTGCAGTATTTCTGCAGAGAATGATGATAAATCTGCAACAGATAAAAACTGCACGTTTTCAGTTTCAATAAAAAATGCTTTTTTTTAAAGTGAGAATAACAACAAAGAGGCACAAATTAGACAATGTAGGATTTAGATAAATTTAAGGTTACGACCGTTCTCTTGCCCTCAGCCAGTATAATGAATAATTTAGAGTCAAATTTAGGGGCACTCCAGGACTAGGATTGCATTATCTAATTTCTGTTGTTACTCTGAAGTGTAAGCAGCAAGCTTATGAAATATGAATGGAGTAATCAGACAAATTCTATGATCCTGTGCGTGAGCTTCTCATTAATGTTTCACAAAGTAGCATCAAGAAAGACTAAATAGACTGCACTGGATTTAAACAAAATAAATATACTCCAGAAACAACGTAACTTCATGACCTTCCTATAAACAGAAGGACCTGAACCAGAAGGATAGTCAAGCAGAGTATCCTTACTGAAGCAGTAACTCGAGTAGATCATCTTTTGAACATCTCTGGTCAACTTCTTGATTATCATTTGCCAAAATATCATTGCCGTTTTACATCCATTTAGTGCCTCTTCAGTGCTGCATTTATAGGCTGGTAGTCTGAGCCACCACAGCCTGCCATGATTTTGTTACAGCACAGGATGATTGCTGTCAACTGGCTTCTTAGTAGGATGCAGAATATACCTTCAGGCCAAGTTAGCAATTAGGGCATGATTTTGAGCATCCTTTACCTCTCACTGACTTCAACAGAGAACACCCCTGGGATCAAGCTCTTCAGCTATGTAAGTGAATACTGCTTCAAAGTGAACTTCTGAGCTAAGTGAAAGAAAATACTCTGGCCTTTTTTCAGCTTTCCAGGAAGGACTTTTCAACATCCAAGAGAGGAAAATAGTCTTTATTTCAGTTATTTTTCACATTTGAGATTGGATGCACTGATGTTCCTTTCAGAAGTGGAATGTCCATCAAGATACCATGAACAGCAATTCCTTCCTTCTGTTTAAACAGAGGTTCAAATTCAACAAAATCAGTTTAAAGTGGAAAAATCCAGACTGACTTTCTAGGTGATATTGTATTTATAGTTCTAGCAAATAGTCTTTTTTGTATCAAAACTATTTCTGAATAAACTTCTCATTATCATTTCCCCACAGTGATTACTACAAAAAGCAAGCTTTCTCTTTGTCCATCTGGCAGACAGTATCTTTACAAGTCCTTCAAGACAAAACAGACAATGAAGAAATGATACAAATACATGAGAACCTGGAGAAACACTCAAAAGTTTTGTCAGAAAACTGAGAAATATTTAACTCTATTTTACTTTCTTATGTTGAGGGAAAGTATGAGACTTATGGCAGGCAAAATTCTAGTCTCCTCTTAGTGTTGCTCACTATCCGTGATCACAATGCGAGATGGGATAACTCAGATGGAGTGGAGCATCGATCTAGGTATGTGTGCTGGTCAAAATGCTTCTTACTTTCTTCACACAGACATGGGAAACATGGAACATCACCTTAACGATTGCAACCCAGAATGAAAAGGCAGAACACTCACTGTCTTTTTGATCTCCTTATTTTTAACAAGGAATCTGTAAAATCAAATCCTTTCTTTTCTCTGGGATTTTAAGTCCAGCTTTATGTAAATCAAAAGCAGACATTATCAATTTAATCTTAGAGTTTGCAATTAGCATCTTTACAGACTCCAAATCCTAAACAATTAAAAATTGAATAATTTATGGCAAATGGAACAATTTCTATCAACAGTCTTATAACGTGCATTCGAAATATACTTCACTGCCTGGAGCTGCTCGATTATTGATTCTGGAGTTCTCATTAGTGATGCAGTTGGCAGCCCCTACCTATGGGCAATGGTTGCTTTTGTTTGTCTCCACTTCTGCATTAATTGGCACTTATTCATGCTTAATTGTGCTTATCTAGGGTGAGACTCTGCCAATAAAAAAGGATGGAGAAGGTGTGCTATGGTTGTTCTTATGCCAGCAGGTTATCTTCCAGGTAAAATGTGCCAGAATAGCCACTGACTGCTCTGGGCAGGGAACACAGCTAACACCTCCTCACCTTCAGTTTCATCCATTGGGATAACATATAGCAAATCCACAGCTTTGACCTTCTTATCATAGGTGTTTGCTCGGGCTGGTGATATTTGCAAGTCTCTCACAGCAAAGAAGGTGTTAAGCTAGGCAAATGTTAAAGAGCAGCGACAAGGGGTGAATGATCAGGTAGAAGATGAATACAGCTAGTGTGTCTTTCTTTGAAAGAGTTAGAGGCCAGAGGACTGAATCTTTCCAGGAAAGGAAAGAAAGAAGGTGGCTTGGAGAAAAATTTCAGGATAGAGTTAGGTTGAGAAACGTGAGTTTCTGCCTGGGTGTGGGATGACTGTTGTGGCATGTCTCCAGTTAGAGGAGAGATTTGTTGACTGAGGTCATGTCTGGCAGGAGGTCACCTTCTTATGTTCCCACTGTTCTTGGCAGGAAGAACCTGAGATGCTTAGCTGTTGCCCTTTGTAGGGTTTGTGTATAGTCCTTCTGCAGTGTGAGGAGATATATTTCTTTCTTATGAGCACAGGGTAGATCAGAGCTTTTAAGAAATTGTTACATTTTGGACTGTAAACTCCAAGACCCTTGTGTGGAGTGAACCTTCGTCTCTTTGCTTCTTCTAACTGCCTAGCACAGAAGTGCTTTTCAGCTGGCTGTTTATTGTGAGTCACCCAGAGAGGGACATTCTTGGGAAGAGTATGAAGATTTGTCAGGCAGTGAGGAAAGAACAATAAGCAAATACTGAAGTGTGCTATCCTACTTCTGCTGGGAGTAATTATTTCTTTGAATAATAAAACTTGTTATGCTTGTCCAGCAGATTCTCTAAAAGTATCCATGCCATAAAAGATGGAGGATCCAGGGATAAAGAGAATGGCTATCAAGCATCAGACACCTTCACTTGCAATATATGAAGTGTCAGAAAAGCTTGATGAGGATCTGAAACATCTGCTACCATCTATCTCCAGCTCTACATGACGATGCTACGTGATCTTACTGGCACAGAAAGCAGCTCTCCAGCTGTGCCCAGGAGGTGAAGCTTTGCACCTTGAGATCAAAATGTAAATCAGGTGTTAAGAATGTTGGGAAGGAAGGGAAAGCACAAGTCTTGTCATGCCATGCTATAAAATCATAACATGGCCATATTTTAGCTGCTGAGTAAAATACTCGTCACCCCATATCCAGAAGGATGTTGTAAAATCTGAAAACAGATGGGGAAGATAGTTACAATCATAATGAAGATTATAGCCAACAACTAGCTTCTCTCTGAGGATTGACTAAATAGAAAGCTTAGAAAGACTTAATAGTGATTCTTCAAATTGAGAAGAGACTGACAAGAGCAGAGTGAGATATGATTTAGGGCCTTTCAAACCATGAGAGAGATGGAAATAAATGAGTGAGTTTTTAACTTTTCATTGTATTAGAATCAGAAGGTACCTAGTGCTAGTCAAGGTAGCTCAAAATAAAGGACAAAATAAATAAGACTTCTTCATATATCCTCCAACTGACTTGAGGAAGTCATTGCCAGAGAGTGAAAGCTGAATGTACATACGGCTTCAAAGCAATTGTGCAGATTAGACAACGGATGGAAGATTCATTGAGAATGGTTAAATATAATAGTCCACACAGAAACTCTGGCTAAAAATACCTGCAATTGCTGACAATGAGAAGCTGGGTACATAAGGGAAGAAGGAAACTCCTTGCAGTCTTCATTCTTACACTTTCCCTGAGCATTTGCCACAGGCTTCTAGCAGGCTTCAGAGGAGACAGCTCTGCCACTGCTGAAGCCAAAGCACCTCGAACCTGGAAGTGCCGGTATCTTTTGGAAGAGAAGCCCTGAACTCTCCATAGATGGGAGTTTCATAGGCTGTAGCTTTCTCGTGTCAAGACAAATCACACAATATTTAACTATGATGTGACTTTAATGTTAGATGTTGAAGGTGGCTTGTTTTCTGGAGGTAAAACCTTGACTCGAGTGGGTGAGGGAAAGAGGTAATTTGAGGTGTTGGAACTCAGGTATTCTCTTTGCTGGGTATCCATCTCACAAACCATTAATCAGAGTCTACACGTGGGCCCACAAGCTGTGAATGGGCCGCCAAAGGGATGATTATGAACACATTTATCCCAATGCTGAAATTGTGCTAAGCCAGTTGAGAAAACAAGTATAAATGTGAACTACTAGCGAAGCTACAGATCAATTTTTTTTCCTGTCTCCAAGTATCTGCAAACCAAGATTAAATGTTTTTCAAGAAAGCACACTTCAGTTCAACTCATACTGCTGGATTTATTTTCTAGCCATAGCATTTAGCAGCTTCTCATATTTAATAGTGTCTAGGTCCTTTGAACCTTATGTTCTGGATTTACAGAGGGGCAGGCTGGACTTCAATTGTCCATATAAACAATCCCTAATATGATGCCTTCTTTCACATACACGTCTGGTGAGCTCTTCATTGTTCCTAGTTAGGAATGCAGCTTCTTGGAAAATTACTTCTTTGATAGCAACTCTAACAAGAAGCTGTGCAAATTTAAACAAGAGCTGAGAATCCCACTGAGACTTTTATTAGCTACAAAATCAAAGATCTGCAAAATGTGTTTTGTTTTTCTTCCTGTCAGCATCACTGAATCTTCTGATTCTAGACCATGCTTAGTCCTCTGTCCTTACAGACACACCTGGGTATGTATCAGAGATTAAAAGTAACTTCCCAGTCCATAACAGATCTGTCCTCATTTAACAATGCAATGTATTTAGAAAGGGTCCATGAGGAGCAATGGGAATCATGTTTGTATCATATTTCTCCATAGCTGTGCAGCATTTGTGACCTAGCAGTGATCAAGAACAAGTGCTGTTCTCCTGTTTATATAGCTGCCAGAACTGTGTTTCACGTGAAGAAGGACAGCTAAAAGCATTCGGATCCTACAATATTCTGTCCAGTTCAACTCAAATTGACACTATAAATCCGCATTGAATCAGCTAAACCTCTTCTTCTCTAAACCATTCTCAAGTTAAAATAATCTCTTTAATACCAGAGAAGCCAGGATAAAGGTGGAAATAAAATATTCCTAAAAATAAACATAAAACTTGACATAAACCCCAAACTGATGTAAACCTGAACTTGTTCTGAAAAAAATGCAACAATCCATTCATGAAGTAGTTTAGGAACATTTTCTCACCAGGTGAATGCCTACTAAAAATTGCCAAACCTCAGGTTCGTGTGTGTTATGGGTAGTTATATCTTTCCCTTGCATGCAGTAGCTGACATTCTTTTTTTATTTCAGAATTGCTGTGGTTCAACAAGATACTGAAGAACCTACTCTGTTCTATTATTTTGTTCCAGAAGAACCACTCAAACATGATGAATTATGTGCTTTGTGCCCATCTGAATGGGACCCAATAAACTAACAAGTTGAAGAGTTATTTATCTGTGCCTTATTATCCAAACAGATGGAACAGTTAGAGGGAAAAAAAAAAATCCTATGTATTTCAGGCTTTGATAGTTTATGTTACAGACAAAATTGCACTAGCTGACAAGGGAGCAGTTTACACATTTAGGACCTAAACTTTCAAACAGCTGCAACTCTTTGTTTTTACAGGAAGAACGTGAGCTGTGATTGACCTCTTTGCAATTATTTGCTTTGATCTGGACACAGACAATAAAGCTGGAATCATAAAGTGAACACAAATACAGAAACGGGCTGTTGCTACTGAATCTACTTTAAAAGCTTTAATGCATCACCGTTTCCTTCCACATCGCGTCTGTGAGCATTACCTCAGGAGAAGCCAGTCTGAAAGCATACAAAGAAGGGAGCATCATTTTGGAGAAGGCAGAAGGAAATTCTGCATCTCTGTTCTGCACAAACAAGTAACGGATTTCTCCTGCTATAGCACTCACCTGCTGTTTGCATGTACAGCAGCTACTACTGATTCTCTCTTCTCTATAAAGCATATTTGCATCAGATCCTTGAGGTGTTACTTTGTGCAATGCTAGTGACCTGAGTGTAGGATTTGGCTGGGCTCTACTAGACTTGTTGTTTTCCATGCATAAAGCAACAGAGTCCTTTCAGCCATTTACTGAGCCCCTTTAGTAAGGTTACAAATAAAGTCAGTAACTCTAATCACGCTTTTGGTGGTTGCGGATCCCGGCTTGGCCAGGAATTGTTGGAGATAAACATCTCATTTCAAATAGGCTACTGAGCAGATGGTAATGACTTTTAATCACAAGCAACACGAGGCAAATCTGAAATCAAGCCCTTGAGATGAACAGTGCAGCACATCATTCCCACCATTTTGAATGCTGAATAACCTTGCCCCATGGAGAGGGCCATGTGTGATTTATGTACACATACACTTCCAGCTAACTAAGATACTGACAGTCATTAATAGTTTTTCACAATTCCCATTTTGGGCCCTTATCCAATGCCCACTGAAGTCAAAGCAAACCTCTTCTTTCTAAGCCTTCAAAGACTCCATCTGCTGCAATAACAAAGTGTTGCATTTTAATTGCTAATGCAGAAGTTTGGGAGACCTGCAAGAACTTCCTGCTCAATACTAAAAATGAGAGTAGAGGTAGTTTCTTTAGATACCTGAAACCCTCTCCTGTAAAAAAAGAAAGCCACAAAAAATAAAACAAGCTTTTTTCAATTTGTGGAAACAGTACTGGAGGTCAGACACTGACCTTCTGCTCATACTTTATAGCTATGTCAGGTTAATTACATCATTTTAGCCAATTCTGTGTTTAGGTCAGTCCTGAGGAGTCAGTACAGGCCCCATCTGCTGCTGCATTACTGGAAAGCTGAGGTGCTCAATGCATTGAGGATGTCTTTATGCCAAGAGCCGAGCTCTCATTTCTGCATAATCTCCCTCTGATCCTTTGCCATGTTTTCAGAACAGTCTGCTGACCCAGTGCTACTGCTGGCCATGATTGTGTGACAGGTTTACATTTCAGTCCTTGGGCTGCAATCTCCTTGCTTGGAAGCTGACTAACACCATTTCTTAACAAATAGTCACGTTTAAATAGTTTTGCTTGAACTCACTCACAGAACAATCTGGTTTTAAGCTCTTTTTTAGTTGGGAATTGGTGAGGCTAGTTTTCAAACGGTTAGCCTGACTAAATCATGTCTGCAATGAAAACTGCACTGTGGTTTACAACATGCCTTCCACAACCCTGCTTAAATTTTAACTCCATGAGAATCAGGAGCAGTTTTCCCGCTGACCTTTTACCCAAGTGGGTTTATTTTGTCATTTTACCTTCAGGAGAAGGACTGTTGACACCTTGCTTCTACATCCTGCAAAGATAGCCACCAGGGAACCCACCCTCACAGCTTATGGTAGCAGCAAGTATTTCCACAGCCAAATGACAGCTATGTAGGTGAGATCTAATCACATAAAGTGCCTGATTAATAACTCTCACAAGAGGTGTGCAGGGGAGGCTGGTCAGCACGGCTGGTGTCAGGAAGCCATTACCCATCCCATGGTCACAGGCAAGGCAGCCTGTGTCTGGAAGCTCTGGGCCATGTGCAGCTGCTGTGGAAGGTGTGAGCAGAGTCAGCTGCTGACTCTGGGATGGGCTGAAACACTACACAAGGACCTTCATTCTGCCCTGTACAGAGGCAGACATTGACTTCAGCAAGAGGGTTTGCGTCTCACAAGCTCTAGGAAGAACTGGGAACATGGAAAGCCCTTAGCTAACCACGTATTTACTTCCCCGTAACAGCAGCTCTTCACAGTTTCACCTGCAGGCTCGTACAAATGAAATGCATGCATGAAACATCCAAGCTCTGAGTGCCTTGCTCAAGCACAGCTTTCATAAACACCTTGGGAGTGTTGTCAGAGGAATGAGTCAAGAGGAAAACCGACACGCGGTACTTCTGTAGGGAGGCAAGAGATGTGAGAGAAGCCTGTCTGCCCAGCACGGTCACGTATGACAAGCAGGAAGATCAACACACTCAGCAACCGCTCAGCAGAACAGAATTCTTTCGAGTTGCGGCACGAAAGTGGTACGACCACGGTTGTGCCGGGTGAGGGGCGCGCACAAGTCAGCCAGCTCCCCCGGCAACGCCTGCACCGAGGCCCTGGGTCCCGCCGCGGCCGTGCCGCTTCCCGCTTCCCGCTTCCCGCTTCCCGCCTCCCCTCCGCCCCTCACGGCCGCCCCTCACGGCCGCCCCTCACGGCCGCCCCTCACGGCCGCCCCTCACGGCCGCCCCTCACGGGCGCGCCCGCCCCGCGCCTCGCCGCCGGACTACATTTCCCAGCGGCCGCCGGGCGGGGCGCCTGGCCCGGCCGGCGGGGCCTGTCGGGAGCATGGCTGCCAGGGAAGCGGGTGGCAGTATGCTCGGCAGGTCCGCCGAGAAGCTCTTCTCTTTGAGCGGGCTGTTCGCCGTGTATAAGCCCAAGGGGCCCACCTCGGCCGGCGTGCTCAACCTCCTGAAGGAGAGGCTGCTGGCAGGTAAGTGGCCGCGCTGCGGGCCGGGGCAGGCGAGCAGGGCCGAGGCGCAGACTGCCCGAGTTGGGCCTGGAAGCCCGAGGTGGGGGTTTGGTGGTAAAGCGGGGAGCTGGTGCCGGGTAGGTGCGCGGAGGCTCTGCCTGGGGCCCCAGGGCAAGGGCAGGTCTGCCTGACCCGAGCATGCACTTGGCCATCGAGCGTTTGGCCAGGGATGTGCTACTAGCCATGGCTGTCATGCGGTTGAGTGTGTGTTTGTGGAACCACAAACCCTGTCAAGCCTCTGTACTCAAACCTCTGCACCCTCTTTCTCAGCGTTCAGAAAACTAAAGGAGAACTGAGTTTTGATTTGTTTGGTTGGTTGGTTGTGGTAATTCACAGCCATGATGTGGCCCAGGCTGGGGAATGGAGCCATTCCTGGATACACTCAGGCTTGCTATGTGAAGCTGCTGGGTCTCTGCCACACTCAGTGTATTGGTCATACTGCAGGGTGAGCTCTAAGGCCACAGTCACCCCTTGCTCGTTTTAGGCAGGTGTCTGTTGTCACCAAAGGTACAGCATGATGTGAGAACTTTGTTTTGAATGGGGATGAGGTTTGCCCCAGCAGACAGCTCCCATCCTGCAGTGCACAGTGCAGAACTGTTGAGCATGCTCCCAGGGACAGTGTGCACCCATCCGCTAGAATGGGTGTCAGTAGCGCCTCTGCAGCACAGTCCTGGCAGGACGTTCTGCTTTAGTCTCACTGCCTGTTGCTATTAAAACAAAAGCAAACCTTCAAATGAGTGGAAAACACAGTATTTTGAAGAGTTTGAAAGTCCCGGACACAGTCTGTAGAAACTGCTTTTCTTGAAGACAGGGAAGCCTGGGTGTCAGATACTAGGGGAAAAAATGCTCATTTTAAAGGTATGAGGGACTATGGGCTAGATTTCCATATAAATGGATATGGGGACTTGATCCTCTAATCTTGGCTTTTGGGCACTTGCTGATGAAGTGGGAACGTACTTTCACACTGATGAGTACTTATTCAGGCTGATTTGCTCCGTAGTGAACATTAGTGCAAGCACAGCTTTCAATTCAGCTTTGTATGGAAGAGATTTAGCCAGGTCCTGTCTGATTCTCTGATACGAAAGATGTAATGGAGAGGTAATAGAAATAGGAAAGGGAGCTTAGAATGGCATATTTAATACTATTAAATAAGGGGAATTGGGCCCTTCAGAATTCCTGGGATCATCAATTGCATAGAAACTATGGTGGGTTGAGATGCTCTGTCAACTTGAAAGCAGCAGTGAGCAAGTTTACCTCAGCGCAGTTTCCACAGTGCTGTGTACATGTCGATAAACACGGCCTGTTACATGGAAGTAAATACAATAAGAACTGCTCAGATAATGTGGCATAAAATTAGAGTATAATAGATGGTGTTGGGATCTCTGCAGCTGGATCTCATGTGCTTTGTTAATGAAACTTCACAAGTTAACTATCCACCAGGTTTTCTAGTGGTGTTTTCTGAATGTCAGTTTGTAATGGCATGTAAGACTTGATTAGAACCTACATGAAAATAGCCTGCAAATTGTTGAAGGTTGGGAGTAGATCTAAATGGATCATTGGTCTCAGTACAGTAATTTCTGCATTATGAATTTATAGTTAAAATAATTGATTTTTATCTCCTTTGGCAGTCTGGGAATATGTGCTATTTTCCCTGTGTTCTAAGGTTATCCTATAATGCTGCTTTTCAATTTCTGTTTGCAGAAGCTGGTGTGCAAACAAATGGGAACAAAAGAAATAAGGTTTTGAAAATTGGACACGGTGGAACTTTGGACAGTGCAGCAGCAGGAGTTCTGGGTAATGAAAAATATAAATACAGTCATCAAAAGATGATTTCGAGAAACATTTTCATACCTACATGAAATCAGAGGTGAAGGAACAATTTGAGATATAAATGCCAGGCTATGTGATTTTTTTTTTAGGGGAAGGACAGATTACTTTGAAAGAAGAGTCTGGCTTAAATTTCCTCTGCATATACTTTTACATGCATGTGATGTGTTGCTTAACGGAAGGTGATATTCCACCTCCAAACTCCTGAAATTACTTGTGGGTTATTACATGAAAATACAGACTCTTGTGTAATGAATTCTGAATTAGTCCAGAAATTGATGGCTTTTTTAACTTAAACTGGGGATTTATAGTCATCATAATTTTCTAAAGTATTTGTTCTTAAAGTAGTGCTTTTCTGGGATTTGGAGGGAGCCTTTTGGGTTGTAATACTTGCCAAATGAAAGATGCATAAGAGCAATTCACCTGCTATTTTTTTGAGGCTCAGTACAGAAACAGTTTTCCTGACCTGTCTTGCTTCATAAAGAAGCATCATCAAAGAGATTCTGTCTTTTAATTTTGATAACAATCTATTTATTCAACTCCTTTGTTAAGGAACAGTATGTGCTTGCTGCTGGTGTAGAAAACTCAGCTGTGGATGTGACCATTGGGCTGGGTTATTCCCATATCATACATTGTTACTAACAATTTTGTTGATAAGTGGCATGCAAACTACTCCTTGCTGAAATCATAGCCTTGTAGTTCTATTTGACTAGAAGAAACAACAGCAGTATTTTCTTGGTATTGAAAATCAACAGGTACAACTATGAGTGTACACTGAAAGTAAATGCACTGAGTTTTGATGTAATGATTTCTCTCAGGAAGAGCTGTGCTTCAAAGAGGTGTTTGCCAAGGCTGTTGCTGGTAATAGCCTTTATCACCTGTGAACATTGCAAAATGCAACATTCTTGGGCTTAGAAGGAAGCTCATTTTGTTCCAATTTCCTGTACTGTGTGGCTGCTTACTGGATAATGCTGTGTGTAATGCTAAAGCAGACGTTTTCCTTTTACATAGATGTTCCCTTTGAGCATGCTGCTACTCGTTGTGGGAAGTCAGCAGCATTGATCCATAGGAAAAGAAAGAGAAATTGCTCATGCTTCTTAATTGCTTCTCCTTACTATTCTCTGATATCCAGTGGTCTCCAAAGCCTGCTCCTGTGGCATGACAAAAAGTGCTTGGGCTTGATGTGCTTGGTAAAGACAGAGAAGTGCATCACCTTAATATGCTACGGGTCGATTGAAAAAAGACACAGACTCTTTCATTCCACTGCCATGTAAAACAGAGAAAAATCAATGGTAGCTAGATTGGAAAGGACAGAACTGGAGAAGGGTGGGTAAGGGAGTGTGCCCAGATTTCTTGTAGGTTTGTGTAAGATAATGAGGAGAGAGGGGAAGACACAACAGAAACAACTTAATCTGAAAATATGTGCTGCTTTTTAAGGTAGGGTGATGGGACAGGAAGCTTTCTTCCTCCTGGCTGGTAGCATAATGGAAGTATTTATTTTATGACACCTCTAACCTTTCTTGATACTGCCATTTCTCAGATTTTATGTACTGCATATCTGTAACTTTGTTCATGAGAATTAGTTGATAGAGAGCTTTGCTTAGTGTGCCAAGTGTACTGCAAATAATTGAGTGGTGCTTTTTGTCACAAAATATACCTTTCTTACTGGCAGTAAAAATGTAGATGAGGAGGGACCTTGGAGACAGAGGTCCCTGGTCTATGGCATGTGAGTGAAAGGTACCTTAGAGATCACGTGGTATGTGATGGCCCTGCACTGGTAGCAGCCTGGAGCAACAACTGTCTAAGAGGGAAAATCTTGTCTCTGCCCCATCTATGCCTTCTAACACATTGGGAAGATGGTAGGAGCTGGGACTCCATTTTTACTTTTGAAGGTTAGATCTCATATTTTAGATTCAAAAGACAAGGAACTGTAGGTCAAGTCTCAGTGAATGTCTTCTTTTAATATTGGTCTAGGGTTTTGGTTCCAGTTCAGTGTTTCCAGTTTACAGTGGGAATTGTAAATATTTGGCTTGTTCTTAAGTGGCAGTTAAGAATTTTGCTTCCATAGTAGAAGGAACGATGAAAAAGTATTGAAATGAAAAACTGACTTAAACCTTGTTATGCTCTGTGTCATCTGGCAGATTTAGTTAATGTTGCCTTCCAATAACACACATGCTACACAAATTGATGAATAACAGAGAAGATTGTGTCTTGTTCACTAAAGTATTCAGTGTTTCTTTAAAATTATTCTACTGAATCTCTTGACACTCTTCAGCAAATTTGAGCTCAGCAGTTAGACTGAAGTGTCAGTGATGTCATCACACTGTAAGAAAAGCTCTTGACTATAAGGTTTTGTCTGTGTACTTACCTCCTTTTCTCAGCTTTGTTGCAGCTCTTTCCTATCTGACAAATAGGACAGGAACAAGCTGAAGTGAAGGTACACAAAAGCATGAGAATAAGGACATGTGTGACCAAAAACTTGCAGTAAAAAGAGTAGAAGTAATGGAGAATAAGAAATAATCTAATGAGTCTCAGACTTCAAAGGCTGAGAAGCATTAGAGCACAACTGTATGTTTATAAAAACCTACAAACCAATCATTGTCAGTTTGATGCTTTTGGTACTGGCTTCTAGTTAACACAAAGCTGTATTTTCTGCAAGCTCCTTTAACCCCTGTAGTTTTATTAGAAACAAGGACATAAGCTGTTATGTATTCCATGAGTTGTACACAAAACTAATTTCCTGCTAAGATTTTCATTGTTTCTTTGGATTGCCATCTGTGGGGATGGTCAATAGGGAAGCATATTCAAGGAAAGCACCTTGTTGTAAAAACTTTAATGTTAAATATATACTAGAGCTCTTTTTCTATCTCTTACAAAAAGCTGACTGATTGCAGTTTTGGAGAATATCGGTTTAAGACTGAAAAGACAATAGTCTGTACCTGCACAGTAATAGGAAGCTTTGATTAGGAAAAGATTTTTGACAGAGGCAATTGGACCCTTTGGTTATTTTATTTTCTTGCTGTAAGCTTGCTAAACAATTTCATTATGCTATCTTGACTGTATTACTTTTAGCCACTATCAGCCTTTAAAAGGGCTGTTGCAGTGAAGGCTAGATTCATTATTAGTGAGCCATAGCCTTCATCAAACAAGAGACAGTGTTAATAGAACTATCCATTTTTTTTGGTGATTAAAAAGATAACTAAATCTAGAAGTTGAATTAAAACGTTTTAACAATAGGTGAAGCATATTTATCTTCTGCTTTTAGACTTTTTTCCTTTCACTAGTCCCATGTTGTTTGAACATCAGAAATACTTTCACCTAACTATTGACTCTCTTTACAGGCTAACAGAGCATGAAAGGCTGTATTTCTGCTTACCATAATATTTAGTAGTGAATGGTGTTAAAGAAAGAAACTGCAGGGCTGGTTTTGAAGTGGCATTTCTCCTTCTGTCTTTGCAGTGGTTGGTATTGGAAAAGGAACAAAAATGCTGAAAACTATGTTGGCAGGTTCCAAGGTAAGGAATACTAAATGACTTGTATTAGTGGGGATTTTTTTTCTTTGTTTTCTTTTTTCTTCCAATGAAGAGCTGCATCAGCATACAACTATCTCAGCCATCCCGTGTATTGAATCAAAATGTGTACTTCAATTCCTTTTTGCATTTAGTCAGAAATGTGATATTATGACTTTTACATCCAGAGTGGTTATTTTAAAAACTGTTTGTCTTAGCTTTGCTACAAAATGTTAATAAAGACAGAATTCCTATTTTACAGGAAGATTTCTATACTGTTTAGTACTTTCAACAAAAAAAAGGTGGAGAAAAACTGTAATGAGGATGACAGTGGTAATACTGTTTTTGAAATGCAATTGTGTCTGGTGGTTCGGTTTTTGGTGGTTTTCCTTACTATAATTGTTATTTAGCTTCTGGTAACAGATGTTCTCTGTTTCTGTTCTCCCTTCTTAAATAACATGAGGCCTTAAGAGGCACCTCTTGGAATAAAGAGTGTTTTGGGTTTGCTGCGGTAGCTGTTAATCCAGTTCGCACATGGAGGAAGCCAAAGGTAACAAAAGCCCTGTGACTTCGTGAGATAATCCAGCCTGGAGCTTTGAAATCCTATTCACTGCTACTTTTCATTAATTGTGCTATGTCTTTTGGTGAGTGTGCTCCCAGATGTAGGTATTATATAAACAAAAGCAGATATCTTTTAAATCTATCAGTCTTGATTCCTCCTTGGCAAGTGAAGTCTGTTAGTTCTAGCCATTATTTTTAAACGAGAAGTTGAGGTAAGAATGACAGATGCAGAAATCAATTAAGCCTTCCAAATTCTCTCTTAGACTCAGGAAAAGTCAATAGTGGCCTCAGCAAATTGATAGCCTTTCTAATGCATTTTATTCTGCTGTTTTTACCATTCTCTCCTGGTCTGAACTTTACAGGTGCTGAACTGATAACTTGAGGTAGAATTCAATTGAAAAATCTTCAGTTCAACTCAAAAGCAAATAGTTTCACAGAAGAGAATACAACCAGGATAAAAGGATGTAGCTGTAGAGTCTGATCCAAAACTTACCATAGTCAATGTCAGCCTCTGCACTGACTGTCTCGGGTTTGCATTTGGTTTCTCGGACCAGCTTTTGGAGACATGTCTGTTTTGGAATATGCAGTAAGTAGCTGGAGCTGAATCTACAGTTGGAGTGTAAACAGTTACCACCTGACATCTTCCAAAGAACTTTTAAGTTGAAAATGGACATTTAGGTACTTCAGCTAAATTAAGTCATCATAGCTAAACGTGAAAATAATTGATTTGAAAAGATGTAAAGCAATTGAAGTATCTCTGACACTGATGTTCACAGTGGAAACAATTGTGATGGATGAAGCAGTTTCAGCCTTCTTGGCACAAGAGAGTACACACAAGTTCCTTGGCAACTCTACTGTGAAGTCCTGTAGCCAGTAGGACTGTTACCTAGCCAAGTGTTGTACTTGGACAGCTCAAATAGGCTAATAGCTGCTGCTCAGGGCCAAGGGAGGGGAACACAGAGAAATGGGCAGTAGGGGCAGTCTGGTAAATGCTACCCCAGCTAGATCCATCAGCTCTCAGCTAGTCTTAGATTGGTGCAGTCTGACGGCATGGGATTCAATGGGGTGAGCAAAGTTATATCTCCTTACAGCAGATCAGCTCTTCCACCGCAGCTGCTTGCATGTGTGTTCTGATGTGGTGGGGAGTCTGAAGCAGCCAACAGCTGTGCCGCAGCGGTCGCAAGCCATCATTTGGAGCTTGCCTTGTCTCTACTTTCCTACTTTGTATTTATACTCCAATAAATTAGACATCAATAATTTGAGAGGCTTAAAGAAGTTGAAGGGCCTTCTACAGATATCTGTTTGGTTTTCTGACCACACAACAGTGGCTCGTAATGTAGTGAGAGATCTGATACAGATTAAGTCCATGGCTATCTAATACCTTTCTGCATCCCATGCTGTGTGCTCTAGGAGTTTAGATTCTTCTTTCATATTTTGGATGACAAAGTGTTAGTTTAAGTGTGATGTTTTTCTCTTTTTTTCCTTGTGTTACAATAAAGATTCAGATGAACTGTCTGAGCCTCTCGGATTAAGGTTTACTGTTTGGTTATAGGAATATATCTTGTAAAGAAATAGTTCCAGTCTATCATTGCTGGCAGCAGAACTATGCTGAGTGGCCAAAACGTATGTTACTGCAGTAAACTCCATATGGTCACTCTGCCAGAGATTGGACTACTTCTGATTTTTTTTTCCCAAACATTATGTGAAACTTTCCTGACTCTGTGTGGCAGCTCTGAACATTATCACTTGATTTGCAACTCATACACATTACACAAGGAGCATTACTCTTTCAGTGTAAATCTAGCTCACCGTTGGTTTGACCTCTCTATGAATTAACTCAGAACAGTTAGAAATGAACAGCCAAGAGCAATACCTACTGGATGTTCCACATTTCTCATTGAATTATTAATATTTATCCATAAATAAAAATATTTACAAGCTGGCTTAGATTTTGTTTGTTTGCTTTATTTTATTTCAAATGTTCCAATTGAGGGAGAGAAGCTGAATCCTCTTGGGTCTGGAATTTAAACACCAAGCATTTAATACACATTCCATAGGAGAATCACTTTTCCTTCTTGCAGTCTGGGACTTGGAATCACTTGGCCTTTCTGCAGTGCATTATTTTGAGAGAAAGTGTTTTATTGTGTTTGCAAAATGAAGATAGAAGAATGAGAAAGTATTACTTGCTTCACCAGTAAAATGCATATGATGGTGGACCAATTTATGTTGGTTTTGAACGACTCAGTCTTATGGATGACCAGTCTGTCTGAAATGCAATGTAAAAGTGATTACTTTTTTTGGAGGGGAGGGGAAATAGGTTAGAAAATGTTAGCTAGCAGCACAGTTTCCTAAGAGGTAATCCAGTTTTAAAACGTCTCACCTCCAGGAACGTTCTGTTGCATAGAAGCAATGAGGGAAGTGATCATGAACTCGCCATAGAGGGGAAAAAAAGGAAGAGCAATAAGCCTCAGAATTCTTCATTATTCTCCTACTTTCCATTGGGAGGAGATGTCTTCCAACACATACAGCCTTTATTTTTAGGTGGGATAAAACAGAATAACTGACATTTTCAGACTTCAGTTCTGTGCTCAATTTGCATGGTTTTCAGTGAGATCACATCTGGGCTCATCCTAAGAGAATTTGGTCATACTAGTGTGAAGAAAGCCAGAACTTGACCGTCCATCAAACTGTGCTTGAAATCAATGCCTCTCGATGAGCAGTAAGTGTGGGTGAATTCTCTCTGGGGATGCAAGTTCTTGCCAGGTTGCACAAATGATCTGAAACCTTGAGTGCTCAGTGACATGAGAGGAGTTGCCCAAATACTCTGTGTTGGTCATGCAAGCTCGGAAAGGGACTAGTTAAAATAGAAAACAGAGTCACAAAAGTTGTGGCTTCTCCTGAATGAAATGCTAAGCAGAAAAATAAACAAATCATTGATGAGAGTAAAACCCAAATGTGATATGATCACAGGGGCTAGAGAGAGAAAAAGAGATTAGGGGCAGAATTAAGATTCATCAGTGATGGGATATGTGTCAACTTTGATTTATTATAATTGTTCAAATTTGAGTTCTTATGGATCCTGGATGGAAACTGAGTGCTAGTTCAGTGATCAGGTCTCAAAACTTGCCAGTCGCACTTGTATCCTGTGAGAGATGGCTTGCCTGAGCAGCAGTTGGTTCAAATCATGTAGGAGGATTTCTGAGACACGTGTGAGTTACTTGCAGTACATTTCTGAGGTTAGAGTTTGTATACTCCAAAATTGTTTCTCTAGAAGACTGGCACCAGGTGCTGCGGAACAAGGTGTTCTTAAAGGTGGTTGTTTCATTGCATCCTGTGATTATCTTACTGTCCTAAAGCTTAGACTTTAATTTGTGTGCCTCAACTTCTCAAACATAAAGGTTGTATGCTTTCTTCATGAATTCATGGGGTTTTTTTAAATTAAATCCTTAGCTTCCAGCTTTTGGTGATGAGTTCATGAATTAACACATTAAAAAGCACATCTAGTAGTTCTATGAGGAGCAGAACTAATGAAGCCTTTTCCTGTGACTTTGTTTATTTACAGCTCGTTAGACACCAAAGCCCCATGTGGACTCTTTGGTATCCAGCAATACAGTGGGGCTCCCTCTGGAGCCTTTTTCTTAGTGGAAACTGCGATAGATTTATTTTCTCTATCTGTCTGTTTTCAGCAGGCTTATGAGAACTCGGCATCTCTGAGACCTCTGTTCTTCTGCCAACATTTGTGTGTTTGCCCATTAACATGCACACCATGATGGTGTAAGTGCTATTTTGTTGGAAATTCCAGTTCTCTTTTTAGAGCCTTGCTGTATGGTTTGTTAGAGGGGTTTTTGGTGGGTTTTGTTTTGATTTTTTTCCCTTTTTTTCTCATCTTTCAAAAGCAATTTGTGCTCCAGTTTGTCCATTTGAGTAATGAGTTCAAGGAAATGGAATTGACTTTCCTTTTGAAAGATACTCTTGGTGGTGTACGCTCTTAATCTTTTAAATTTCTCTACAGTGTCTCCAGCTGAGTTCTTTGCCTCATCATTTTGGACCTGGTAAAACCAAAGCTACTTATTTGTACAATCCATAGTTCTGTGTTCTGATTTCTTTGTCATATTCAGATATTTTTCACATTTCTCTTGGAAGGCCAAGATTTGGGTGAGTGAAAATACTTTGTGTTAGACTAATTGATATAGTAAGGAAAACTAGGTGTTTGCATATGCAAGCCCTTTCTCAGATCTAAAATAGAAGCCATGGACTTCAAAGTGTCTTTCAGATTTATTTAGAGTTTAGTGAACTAGGTACCTTTTTAGGACATTTCTGAAAGAAAGAGTAGTTAATGCTTGTGAGTGTGATGTAACAACAATTCAGTTTGGGCAAGCAGTTACAACTAAGACCCCAAGACTGCTCCACAGAGGTAGGCTACATTTTATTACCTGCCTAAAAAAAATAGAGTAAGAAAATAGTTTATCTCCTGTGTGGGGTAGCAAAGTTGTGTTCACAACAGATCAGCCAAGCTTCCAGTCCTAAGGCAAGCGGGACTGTCACTGCTTGTCTGGTCACTCTTCAGATGCTGTCCTGCTTGTCTATGGTTTTAGTTGGGCTTTTGCTTCCAAATCACAGTATTATCATATCTGACTGCCTGTATCTGTCTTGGAAGAATCCCAGTAGAAGTGGTTTGTTTGCTCTTTAGCTCTTTCCCTAGGAAATTTTTCATCTGCAACACCTTCTCATTTTTCACTTGGCGATTCATGCTATTTTACATTCTCATTCTTTGTTTATGATATCCCATCCACAATAGACAAGGGTCTGACTGGATTTCTTTTCGTATTCAGATGGGAGAGGTAACAAAAAGAGTGCAGTATGTGACCTGCTCCTTTAAGCAAAGTGGATTGTAGCTGCACAAAGTGTCATTACTTTGTCTCTGTTCAAGCCCCCCCCAAATTATTTTTTTTTTACAAGGGAGGTAGGAGAGGAAAGAAGGAGATAATAAGGTTATCTCCTAGGGGAAAGAAGAGCCTGGTAGATGATTCGCTGTGGCATGTGGAGGAGTTAGTGTGAGGTAACTTAGAGTGTGCCATAAATCCAATATCTCTGTTGAGTCGATGTTTTTTGTTTTTCTGAACCCAGTGGAGTTATGAATTTTAGTTCCCAGGTTTGTTTTGAAAGGTGTTTTATAGGTTTCCCTTGAGGAACAGGACTGGCAGATCGGAGGTGGACTGATTGTTTTATGAGAGGTGTTAACCCACGGGCAGATGGATGTGTTTCAGCCCTTGTAGACTGGTGAGCTGAATTCTTCCTGACATGCAGTGGTTGCTTAATTTCACCCTTTTAGTTACCATTTTGTGCATTAGCTGAAGTATATTATGTTCCTGAAAAATAGATACAGAACAGAGAAGCCTTGACATTTCTGTTACATGGTGTTTGTTAGGTTATTGTGCAAACATTCAAGGAATACTTCCTTGAATGTTTGCAGAATACAGTGCAAAGATGTCACGTCTATTAATAAAACTTGTCCTACTTATGTCTACAGTCTGTAACAGCTTTATCCAAGTACAGCTATACTATTTTTCTGGGTTCTTTTCAGCCACTACTGACACTTGAGAAAGTCTTTGCAGAGCCAGAACTTTCTACTGTAATTCCATTGCCTCTTTCCAAAGTCAAGGTGACTGGTTCAGAAACCCATCATTTTTTAAATTCAAACTTAGCATTGGTTTCTGTTTTGTGCCTATTTTTTTATGTTACTGACAATAAATTTCTTGTTCCCTGAATGCCTCAAGATACTAACTGGAGATCAATGTCAGTTTATGAAAGCATAGTTGTCTTCCTTATTTTGTCACAAGGAAAATGCTTATATAAAAGGAAGGCTGGGAAAATGCATGAATGCTCCTGGTTTTGATGTATTTTGAGGATGTGTAGAAGGTGTTATCAAAACTGGAAGTGGTATGTGTACAAACCAAGATGCACTGAAAGAATGTTAAGCCTGTACTGTGGAGGATGTAGGAATGAGGAAGGGCTAAAATGTTAGCTGGACAGAATGCTCTTAAATGTGCCCCTTATGTGTTGATATCTTTAATTACCTGTTACTGCAAAGCATATAAAACATTTTTTTAACCTGCTTCTTTAGTTACAAATCATAGTACAAGAGGCTGATTTGAGTATCTACCCTTTCCTGTCCTGTCCAGTATCCTCAAAATGAAGTTGTAAAAGAAGCAAATGTAAAACAGTATATTCCTGCAGTGGTATCATGACTAAGCTGGCTTAGCATTCTGTGTGTTGCATGAGTCTCTTTTATGCTCACCCCAGAGGCCTAATCTATTAATAGCTCAGCTTCATGCTCTATTAATATTCACCCTTTTTTTTAAACTGTTGAAAATCTTGAGTAGACTACACCTATTGTGCTGCAGAAGCTTTCTTCTAAAAATGCAGAGTATTTGAAGAGCATGCTCTAGTGTGATTTTTCTGCTCTTCCATTCATGAGGTCAGTGTTGCCTTGGTTCTTCTTGACCTTTCTATAATGGTGTGTGTATAGCTGTGCTACACATGCAGTTCTTGCTTGCCTTCATTAAAAAAAGTAAATCAAGACTGCAACAGGGTAAGGCTTTTTTCTCTTTCTTAATAAAAATTGCAGGGGAAAAAAAGAGATGCTAACTGATTTAAACTAGCCATTCTCCATTGTTTTCTGCAGTCTTCCTTTCTGGTAATTTGGAGGTGTTCTTATCATTGCCTTTAGACATTACTGCTTCTCGGACTTATCAATGTCTTTAAATTCACCTAAAGGCTTTCATGCATTCAATTTTATCTGAATTTGTATGTACCCATGAAGTCTTACCCCCCTGGAAGGACTGTCTTATATTTCTGAGCAGAGGATTATGAATTTTCTTAAAACTGATTATCAAATAGAAGCTGAAGGTCATCTTTGATGATTTTGTATAATCTGCGGTGTCGGTGTTAGAATACAGAATAAGGAAATAGGTAAAGAACAGGTATTAAAGCTGAAGATGAAATTTAAGAGCCAATGTCTGAGACATTTTGGTGAGTTGGGCAGGTTTCCAGAGAGAGCGTCAGAAAGGTTTACATGAGAAGACTGTGGGGTTTATTTTCACATTAACCTGCATCCCCTCTTGGACGCTGTAAGCCTGTATTGTTTACAAATGACGTGTGACCATGGTGCTGTCTTGGGTGACCTGATGCTATTGGGATTGTTCCCTTTCTGTCCCCTTTCCTGCTGTCCCTCTAACACAAAATTTAAACTTGCTAAACTTTTTAGCTACCACCTTAAAACTTCTTTGAACTCCAAGTAAAGTATCTTTTGTGGGTTCCCCTCTTACAGGTGGTTCTGGTCCTTCACATTGAAAATCTAGTCACCCTGTATGTTTGAACTTTTAAAATAAGCTGACATCAGAGGTCAGAAAATCCTGTTAGTCCAAGAGTAAAGATCAGATAGTTCTTCAGCAATGACAGTACAATTACAGCACCTAGCAGTAAATAAAATTTAGTGCAGGCGTAGCACAAAGTCAGCTTTTTCTTCTGGGAGGAAAAAAAGAATGGAAAAGAAGTTGTAAGGTTTGGGTGTATGAAGAGGACATTTTTGTGTCAATAATTTTGAATTTACCCTATTGTGAAATATGAAAGTCCTCCCTCATCCTGCAGTCTTTACGTTGCCTCTGTGCAACCTGCTTTTAAGAGATTAGGGCTCTGTGCTTTTAATATATTGGAATCTGCTTAGTGAGAGTGCTTTGTTTTGGAAAATAATTGAAACTATGGCAACCCTCTATTTTTTTTTTTCTTTTGCCAGCTTATTTGTCTGCCTCATGTGCTCTTCTGGTTTGGTGGATGATTAGCATACTGGAAACCACTGGTAGCCCCTAATGTCGTACAAACAGCAAATAAAAGTTACATAAACATTAAATCCACAGCACTTCAGTTGTGCATTAGAAATCATTACAGACAAACTGAATGTCAGTGTAAGCCAGAGAGTTTGAGGCCTCTTCAGTATCTCAGTAGCTGAGGTTTACAAACCTGTCAGTGCTGGCACGGTGTGCAGGCTGAGGGGGTTTGGCACAGGAG
The DNA here is from genome assembly GCF_028858725.1 of Colius striatus. NCBI lineage: Eukaryota > Metazoa > Chordata > Aves > Coliiformes > Coliidae > Colius > Colius striatus. Next base: position 30,969,007 of record NC_084766.1, read on the forward strand.
GACAAATTCTGATAAGCGCTTGCCCGCTTTGTGCTCACTGATTTCCTTCATGTTCTCTTGAGCACTTGCTTGTTGGTTTTGTTTGTTTGTTTTGTTTTATATTCCTTCAAACTTGTCAGCCACACAGAGTCAGTTTACAGAAATTTACTTTCTCAGCTTTCAGTCTCTTGCACAGGGGACTGGAGCCGTTTTTATTTACTTTTCTTTTTACACTTCTGTTCAGTTGCTGCTGTGATTGGAAAATGGGTCATCCTTGGATGAACTCTTATGAACTGCCTCTTCTAGAGAGCTTGCTTGCCTGGGAAATTCTTGCACTGGGAGCCATCTTAAAAATCTTCCTGACAGCTACTAGTGACCTTATTTCATAATTACTTGTGTTTCTGTCTAGCTCTTCCAAAGTGTTGCTGCTCCATGTTTGAAAAAGCTTTTAAAACATGTTATAATTTAAGATTTCAAGTCTCTGGCTTCTTTCCAAATAAACCTTTGATATATTAACAGTTAAAACTGAGAAACTGTTCCATGGTCTGTCTGGCATTTGCACTGATAAGTGGGGCAGACATGCCTGGCAGATAGCCCAGGGGCTTCAGCCTCCAGGAGCACTCCCCCCACCACCCCCGGGTGGGTTGTGCAGCTAATAGCTATGCAGGCTCTACATCCCCTCTAATGGAGCAGATTCTCTGTCCTCCTCTTCCACCTTTCACAGTTAAATATGTATACTGATAAGCTTGCCTTTTCTTTCTCTTTTTATGGATACACTTTTCTCTTTCTGTTTCAGTGTAAGAATTTATCTAAAATTGGATATGAAATAAAAAAAGCCAAATTATAGCTGTTCTCTTACTCAAACATTATTGCAAACATCAGAGGGTTTATCATTTGTGAAAATTTTGACTCTGCCCTGTAGTTGTGACTCAAACAAAATTGCTCTTCCTGAGATCTGTCAGATTTATTAGGGGGGTTGTAACTTTTTTTCATAGGGGTTCGTGTAATCCTGTTCTATCTCCAGTCTGGGCTTTTATGGCATGTTTCTTTCTAGCCATGGGTATAGTAGCAAATGTATGGCTGCCAAACACTATCTTTCTGGTTGTGTTGAGGTTGCATCCACCATATCCCCCAGTCTGTGTGACAGTTTTTGCATTATCATTGTCTGAGTGCAGTAGTTTGTCACTGTAAATTATCTTCTTAAGGCTGTTCCCTCACTAGTGGGAATAAAAGAGTTGCTTATACTTGAGGGCTTCTGATCACTTTGCTGCCTTTTGTTTCGGTTGCCATAACATCAAGAAAATGGTTTTCTAGACGATTGAGAGCTGTAGCTATTCTGTAATGCAGGATGGGTTTGGGAAGGTCTGTATGCCCTCAGGGTTGTGGTGCTCTTGTACAATTGCACGGCTCTGCTCTGGGATCGCTGAGACACCATGCTAACTTGGAATTAGTGCGTGATGCTGCAGTGCTTGCAAGTTGTGCCTGGGAATGCTTGATCTTAGCTGTTAAAGCACTACACTGGCATGTTGGGGAATCTCATAGGGAAGCTGAGATGCTGCTTTTCATCTGTAAACGGTTTGGATGGTAGTCTCTCGAGATGACAAGGGGCAAGGACTAGGGGCCATTGATTGACAGCGTTCTCTGACGAGCTGCCAATATAGGGACGTTTCCTGTCACAGTCTGCACTTGCTATGCTTTTCTACTGCCTACAACACCTACTATATTGCTTTTATGTTACAGGTTGAGTGGGTTGAAGGCAGCGTGTTTGTGAGCAGTTGCTGTCTGTTCATGCAGTGATTTGTAATTTGAGAGTGCAGGAAGAATGCCCCTAGATGTATTTTATAAAACTGGAAGAAATAAATGATTGCCAACACAAGTGAGAAAAGGTCACCAAAGACTTATTAAATGACTCAGAATCCATTGGATAATTCTGAGGGCAGTGTGAGTTGGAGTCTAAAGAGAGTTAATGCTAAATTCTGCCATAAAATAAGAGGAACAATAGATTAAATCTGGACTCTCATGTTATCTTCTACAAGCTCCAGGTCCTGCACACTAACAAAGGGGAAATAAACCCTATTAAGTGGCTAGTAAGAATTATGATATACAGTTGTACATACCCAAGGGCACTCCAGAGACTGATCATAAACCAACTGTAATTCTTAATTTCCTGACCTGCTACAGCGTTCTTTGTGGATTATTGCGTTGCTGGTTTGAGTCTTCTGTGACTCTTTAAAGGCTTCTGTAAGGATTTGTGACAGATTTTTAACGATGCTGCTTTTATAAATTGGATGACTTTTTTCTCCTTTTTTCCAGAAATTAAAGGGGAAGAGAAGTTCATATAGTTTGTGTTTGTATATAAACAGGTGATACTGTCTCTCTGTTGCTGAGGGGGTGGCAGGGGCTGGGGTGGATGTGGGTGTGTATGTGTGAGACAGACAGCCTGAGGGAAGATAGCCAAACCAGAATGAAGACAGGAAGGTAATTCAAACTGAAGTCCTATTAGTACTTTGACTGGGAAACATAAGGATATGGTGTGAGACTTCAGACTTTCAGATTTAGAGTTTTACTGAACTGCTAAGATCATTCATCATGCTAGAATTATGAAGAGCTGCTCACATGTTTTTATTAACCTCTAGAATAGTTGCTGAATAATGTATCTTTGTAGATATGCTATTAAATGCAAAGAACTAGATCATTAAACATCTCAGAAAGCAGGCAATTTTATGGTCCTAAAAGCAGATAATACATCCTTTTTCCATTCTTCTGTTCCATTTCTTTTCTATGCATTCCAAAAGTGTGTAAACTTCAGGAATTTGTTTTTAAAATGCCTAATTTTGCAAAGCATTTGGGCATCTGCAGTATTTAGGGGGGGGGGGGGAAGTGGCCATTATGTGGTAAGCAAAGAATACAGTCATTTTTGTATTAAAGTTTGCACTCCACTGCCTTTTGTCTGACTATTCCTGCTGCTTTCATTTAGTGGCAGTTGCTTGAACAAATACATTGAAGTGGCAGGTTGTCACATGGAACAAAATCAAGGCATGTCTTAGTAGTCCTGTTCTGTAGGTGTGATTTATATGCCTACACTGTTATTACTTGAGCTTGTTTGTACTTTGCAACTACATGAAAAAGGATGCATTGCATCAGAGAGTAAAATGTTAGTGCTTATGCCTGTTTGGATGTGTTCCAGTGGAATTTTGGTCTTTTTACCACTTGGTTCAAAAATGTATTATCTCAGTTGGGAATGAGTTCATTGAAGCTTCACTGGGAATTAGGCATGTGGAACACCTTGATTTTTCTCTTCCAGGCTGTATAAATACTTTACTTTGAAAGCCCCTGGATTTAACATGGAGGGAAATGGAATGGAATGGGATAGGCATTGGGTCAAACCACAGATTTTAATCCTGAGGATATCTCCAAACTTGCCTCAGACTCATGTTACAGACTGAGTCTTCACGTGTTGGCAGGGAAAAGACATGGTGCTCCTGGTTCATGGGAAGCCTGTCAGCTTCTGCAGATTCTGCTGTATGCCCACAGCCTGGCAGTATTTAAGGTGAAAATGTGGAAAAGAAGGACGTCAGGTGAAATGCAATAAGGAGAAGAGCCACTGGCCTTGGAACAGATTAATTCCTTTTTGCAAGCTACAAACACGCTGAAGAATTCTTTAGAGAAGAACCCTGAAAACCCCTGAAACAGAAATATTCGGAGAACTTGCGATGAGCAGAGATGTCACACGGTGGCCTTGGACCTGTTGTGGTGGTCACAAGGTCCTTTAGCAGATTCCACGTGTTCAAAGCTCCAGCTTTCTAGGCTCTTAAAATGAAATCACTGCATTTCATGGCAGAACTGTTGTAATCCTTTTCTTTGAGAAGTGGGTGTTTTGCTTTGACCAGTAAAGGTCCTTGTGCCTTTTTCTTTTTTTTTTTTAAATTGTGAAAGAACAGAAAAATTGGTGTGTGAAAGGCATCTGTGTGCTTTGCTTCAAGAGTGACATATGACACCCCACAGAGACTTTGATTTCACCACCCTATTATTTTCTTCATGGTATTGGTGTATTTACGGTAAAAATTAGATTCCATATTGCTTCTTCCTGGGGTTTTTAAAATGAAATCATAGGCACATGTCATGCAGGATTTGCTTTTTGTTTAGTTCCATGTCTTTTCATCTTAACTTTTGCTTACCCATAGTTCCTGGGCTGACTATTCAGCTAATGTTCTTCCTGTCCTGATTTGGAGTACTTGGTAGTTACAGTCTTTATTTAAAGGAAAAAAGCAAAATAAAAAAGAAGCAACCTTGAAGACCTCACTCACTAATGCCTCTTTTTCCTTTCCAGAAGTACACTGCCATTGGACTGCTGGGCAAAGCTACTGATACATTAGATGCTACAGGAAAAGTAACTGAAGAAAAACCTTATGGTAAGCATAAATTTATCTATATACTTGATGTAATTTGAAGGCATAAATGGTCTCTAGCACAGAGAAGCGGAAGAGATGTTTGGGACTCTGTGAATTAAGTTTAAATGTGAAATCAACCTAAGATTGTTTCAGCTTCAGTGCTCATATAATTCAGACCAGCTTCATGCAATTATGTCCAGTGCAAGTGTTCATTTCTGTTGGAAAAAATCCAAACCAGTCATTAGATTAGGAGAGCGAAAATAGAATTGGGCGGAACTATGTCATTTGAAGTCTTTGACAGGCTGACAAATGACATGCTGTGTCCAGTAAAATTTTCCTCTTTCAGTGTAGAGTTCCATGAGCACTCTTTTAGTAACACCCTTCAAGGCCAACGGAGGAATAAAGTACTTGGATCTCCCTCCTAGGGTGCCCCTTTAACTACAGGCTCCTCAACTTAAAATGAGGATGGTATAAACTACTTTGTACACACGTTCACCTACAAAATCTTGCTCGTGCTTGCAGTCTGTGTCCTAGCAACTATAATAGATGAACTTCTTTGACCCACAGAGAACAGTGCAAGAGTACAAGGCTTTGTAGCTACCTGACTGGCTTTGTTGGAGTGGACGTTCCACAATACCCAAGGTGTCTTAGAAACAATGTAGAACTGACCAGAGACACACCAAATCTGTCTGTTTGCCATTACTTCTTTCACAACCTGCAGAAAAAAAGAAAAAACAACAACCAGTAGGTATCTGGTTGTTTGCAGCTCTACAGTCCCGCTGTTTGTGGTCCCTGGTAATGGGTACATGAATCATAGAATGGTAGGAGTTGGAAAGACGTTTAGAGATCATCTAGTCCAACCCCCCTCCAGAAGCAGGGTCACCTAGATCAGGTCACATAGGAGCACGTCCAGGCGGGTCTTGAAGACCTCCAAGGAAGGAGACTCCACAACCCCTCTGGGCAGCCTGTGCCAGGGCTCCATCACCCTCACAGTGAAATAGTTTTTTCTTATGCTAAAATACAACTTTTTGTGTTCCAGCTTCATCCCATCACCCCTTGTTCTGTTACTATCTGCTATAGAAAAGAGGGATGTCCCAACCTCCTGACACCCACCCTTTAGATATTTACAAATGTTAATAAGATCTCCCTTCAGTCTCCTCTTCTCTAGACTAAGTAAATGAAGTAAATAAACTCTTTTTCTAATAGCATAAAGAAGTAGGTAGCCTGGATTCCACCTCATCCCCAGTCTCCTTTCTTCTGCAGTTTTTCCTTGTGTGAGGTGGGAAAGTGGGAATTTCTTGTCCACGTTAATCTGATGTATTGTTCTAAATAGTAATAGTTATTATGTAATGTTATCCAGAGATGTTGGCTCATTTGCTTCTGTGTCAGAATCAATTTCTAAATCTCTCAGTTTCTCAAGGACTGAACATCCACATGATGTTGCCACCACTTAGTGATTGTTGGGGAGAACACTTCCTTGGGTTTTATGTATACCTCTCAGAAGTTGAAGGTTTTGGTCCTGCTGCACCAAGTAGTACTTACTATAGATACTAACATGTAAACTGAGAAGTATTTTAGGTAGATGCGGCTCCTGTGGTAATTTTTTTTTTAAACCTGTTTCTTGAATCACTAATTTTGCATTTTTCTTTTGCATTGTTTACTGCAGACAGAATTCAGAGTGGTGTTTTCATGCATGTTCCTTTCACTTGGAACTCTAGTTGTAGCAGTTCCCACCCCTGCACCACCTCCTCTGTTTTGCTGGTTTGACTTTCTGATAGACTGTGTGCTTGGGGAACTGATTTGAGTTAAAAATACCCCCTTTTTATTTTTTTGAGTTGCTTATCTATTTAGACTGAGAGCAGTTAGTTGCATGATCAAGTTCATCACACAGTCTCATGAAGAGCAATATTGGCAGTGCAGTTTTTGGTGCTGGACAGTTTCCTTTTGCTGAATCTGATGACTGGAAGAAGTACTTGTGAAATTGGTTTTAGTTGCTTTCAATGTTGGTATGAAGCAGTTAGATTTGATTTCTTCAGAAAGAAGAAAAAGAGAAGATGCATAATCCTTCTCTTTCTCCATGCTGCCTACATATTTTGTGTTTCCTTTCCATTATCTTCTCCAAGGCAGCTTGGTTTTCTGCAGGACTCTCTGGGTACCCCTCCATCCCCAATCCCTAACCCTAATACTCCAAGAACAGACAAACCAGATATCTGAGCTGAATTTCAGCTTTCCTTTGATACCTACAAGGATCCTGGGAGAAGCAGATCATCTACTAAGGAATGTAAATCCTGCAGTGCAGGCAGCATCCAGGATTGGGCCTTAGTGCAGAGAAAGGACATCAGATTGTCCTGCAAAATATATAAAACTCTTATGCATGACTCCAGTGGACCACAAGAGGAAAGTGTCTGCAGAAAGTTGCCTGTTAATGTTAACTATAAGAAAGTGTTACATTTTTGTCCTCAAAGTGTCCCTAGACAGCAGTTTAAAAAACAAACTGTTGTGTATTACAGTTAGTCACAATAAAACAGTGAACTGAAGAGAGCTCCTTGGGTTTAACCCTTCCTGAACTTCTCATAGCTTTTTGTTTGGTTCTTATCAGACAATAAGTTTGCACTTCCACATGAATTCAGGTTATGTTTTCCTACTATTCCCAAGCTATCAGATGCTGACTTTAGAAGCCAGTACTGTTTTTAGTGTTCCTCTGATGTTCTTTTGAGCACGTTAATGTTTGTAGGCCCTGTTTTTTTTAATGTTTGTTACTATGCACAGGAATGTGCATTCTGAAACCCACTTCCTCCTAGATGCCTACAGAATGTATCCAGACATGGGGAACAAAATTCATGAGGATTTTCTACAGCTCTCTGCTGATTATGCTGAAACCTGTGTTTAATTGAGCTACCCGAATAACGTGAAAAAGAAAATAGTCCTTTCAGAATTCTTCTTGCCTATTTGCAAATAGTTTTTACTGGGCCAGATTGAATTGATGTGCTATAGTTCTGTTGGATTGTTGGGGGTAGTTCTTGTGTTCTGTTTTGGTGTAGTTTGTTAACAAGCATAGGGCAGTATCACCTTTCAGCGGAGGCTTCTTGAGGTTGTGGCACAACTGGCACCTTTTTGATTTGGTAACTGTCATTAATCTCTTTTATGATTAGAGCAGGAAAATTTGATCAATGTTCACCAGGGTTCAGAAGCACACCTGTTCCTAAAAAAAATTCATGTTGAAGGCTAATAGATTAATTTTCAATGTTTTGAGAAGCATTGGAGAACTGAAGTTTTGGGTGCTTTGGCGTTGTGATACAATTGTAAGGAATAGTCCACTGGAAGACACCAAGGCTGTACAAAGATCTCATACCCCAGCTCTCAGGCTAAGGGCTTATGAAGAAATTTAGAAAACACTGTTGAGTTCAATTTATTCTAAATAGTGCGCATACAGAGCAGGTACAGTAATTTTATTCTAAGCTGAGTCTGTTGTTATTCATGTGGACTGGATGCAGTTATCTCATGGGCCAAACCTCAACTGTCCTCACTGAAGTCACTGTGAAGCAGGGTGGCAGCCACCATACCCCTCCCTGAAAGGGCAAAAAGCTGCAGTTTCAAGCCAACTTCTAGCAAAAACTTGTGCTCTGTGATGTAACAGAGGAGGAAATGTATTTGCCATGGGGATATTGGGAGGAGTAGGCAAACTCTGGGCAATTAGGATGTGTGACAGATGTGTTCTGCAGAAATGTCTCTCAACCCTTTAGGAGACCGGAGAAGGGAAGACAAATAGGAAAAGAAAGTTTGGGGACTGTTGATGCTAATTAGCCTTTATGTGTGCATTCATATTTTGTTTTTGTTTGACGATTGAGTCCAAATGCTCCCCTAAATTTGCTGACCAGTCAAGCTGTTAACCTACTACACTCAAGTCACACTCAGGTGAGGGAGACCTAAAAGGAGATGATTCTCCTGGGCAACAGGCCTGCATTTTCCCCACCTATGCTGTGGGTTTAATAAGGCTGTGGGAGATGAAAGGTGCTGAAGGAACTGGTTTCCAGTGTGAGCTGTGTGCCCTGCAGAGCCATGAGCCCAATCTGATGCCTGGGACAAATACACAGTTTACACATAGTGAAACTATCTGTTTAGGACCAGATTAATAGAGCATTCCTTTATGACAGCTGGATGAAAGCTCCACCAGCTTTTGTGTTGCCCTAGGAAAGGGCAAGAATCCAGTGTAGTCCATTAACACAATGGCAGTACATAGTGAAAAAGAAGAAAAGGATATTTTTTAGACTTTCAGAACATAATCCTAGCCAGCTTGTGCCACCATGTATCACAGAAGACAAATATGATTAATTAATATAATTAATCTTAGTAATCTCATCTGTAGATATTTGTTTTGATAACATACCACACAACTTTGTTAATGGCTTAATAATCTTTCCTCACATGGGGAAGCTGTTATTATTTCTGGAGATGGCATGAGTGATGAGACTATAGCCTGAGTGATTTCCTCAGAGGCTAGATGTAACCTCTCAATCAGGGGAATATGAGATCAGAGAAGGTACTGAACTCAGGTGTCTCATTAAATGCCTTAGCCATAAATTCAGTTCATGGGGTGAAAACTGAAAGAGAACCTCAAGTGACACTTACGCTTAGATCTTAAATACTAAATTCTAGCCTGAAGCAACCTGGGATTCACAAGAAGGCTGACAGGATCACAAGCATAGATCTGGGTCACACTAACTTTCTCCTGTGTAGTTTTGTTGTGATTTGTTGCTAAACTGGAGCAATGGAAATAGAACATTGAAATAACCAGATGAGAAGCTCTTCAGAAAGAGATTCAGAGTTACTACACGATTAATTTTGTTGCCCCCCAGTCTCATGTACATTGGTCTCTCAGCATCCCTGACTGACTTTTGGTACTCACAAACTGCCTATTGAAGAATCTTTTTGAGACAGCTGCTGGGGCTTAGGGACAGCATCTGTTCTTGAGGCTTCAAAGTGTGCTTTGCAAAAGTGGGTTACCACATTGCCACCTTCCAAAGCTGCTGTGGAATGAAACTTCTTTTTTACTTACAGCATGAAGTACGTGTGTTTTGTAAAGACTGCAAGTAAAGGTCTGTTCCAAAACATGATGAAGGCTCAATACATAAATTTCCTTGGATACTGTCAGGGTGACACCAATTGAATATTACTTATGAGAAACAGGACTAGTCAAACCCTAGATGGTAGAAATGCACTGAAGTGCACTGTGATTACAGATGTTGTTTGTAGTCTCTAAACAACTTAGGAATGAACGCCAGCTCTATTGAGTAGTATTTTAAAGGACCAGTGCAATCAGCTACTTAGGTTATAGCCTTCTAATGAAAGTGGGACAGATTTGTATGTGTGCTCTTAAAAGAGTAGATTACTTAAAGCAGCTATCTTTCTTTTGCAGGATTTCTTCAGTAAAATTGCCTTACTTAATAGATAACAATACCCTGGTGTGCATTTGCAGGTTAGTTGTTTGATACAGAAATTTGATGTGTTGTTCCAGATACAGTCTTTTCTTCACTAAAAAAAAAAACCCCAACCACGATGCCTTTGTTGTCTAATAATCTGTTCTATTTTCCCGTGAAGTTAGGTACTCTTAAACCTTTTTAGTCCTTAACAGAAATTAGAATAGGGCAAAATGTGTAGTTTTTGCCTAGTTCCCAAGAAAAATGAAATTGCAGCCCCAAGGGTGAGACAGTTCAAAACAAAATTGTGTACATGGGGATTTCTGCCCTTCTGAAATCCTCATCACCTTCGACCCTTGTTCCACCCTTTTTGGGATAGGTCACACTCTTACCTACAGTCTGTTTTTTATCTCTTTTCTTTGGTGTTTGTCACCCAATCTAAATTCAGAGGAGAGGGAACTCTTCTTTGTATCTGTTTGCAGAATGTGATTGATGCCATTACTGCCATCTGCATAATCAATGCTAATGTACTTACTGTTTTCTTTCTACAGACCAGATAACAAAAGGAGATCTTGAAAATGTGCTGCAGAAGTTCACAGGAGACATAATGCAGGTTCCTCCACTGTAAGTTCCACAATGTTCAACCACTCTTAGAAGTTGTGTTCTGTTGTTGGGACTTGCCATCAGAAGTCAGTTCTCTCAAAAATAAAAAGACAGCATTTTGGCCAGAGGACAGAGACTAGGCAAACTGAGGGGTTCAACATTTGCAGCTGCAGGTCATGCCCACTGGGACATCAAGCACAAATAGTCATCCAGAGTCTGTTTTGTTCAAGGTAAATGTAGAGTAGCAAAGCAGTCTTAAATAGCTTTGCAGGGCTTGGTGGCTTCTATCCTGTATTCTGATTAGAAAGCAAAGCTCTGAGTCTTTAATTTTAGTTGCAGAGTAAGAGGAAGCTTACTGACATCTGTGTGGAAGTGCCTTAAATGACTTTGAATTAGTTTTCTGAAAACTTAGAATATGAATGAGTAATTAGCAGCTGAGCTTTTGTGGCTTAGCAAATTCCTTCTGGTCAGGTGAGCCAGAGTAGCTGGCAGCATGCAAGCACTTAGTTTGTGACAGATGGCTTTTATGATGATATAAGCTAACATGCTTTCCTTCCATTTGCAATGGGTCGGTTACCGTGGTTCCAGTGTGAGCACTGGAAGGTCAGTAATTCGGTAGGTGTTCTGCTTCATGGGACCTGTTTCAAATTGCCCTCTGCTAATTTCACCAAGACCTTTTTTTGATTTTTCTATGGCCAACTTTCTGTCAAGACCAAAGTCAGAGCTTTGGGTGATGTTTCATGTAATCAGTGAAGTTAATTTCTTATGTTCTGTAGCAGTCCCGTAAGCACCTTAGGCCAGGGCTACAGACCTTGGCGGCTGCTGTTCAGGAAGGACCCTGGAGTGAGATGAGTAAAGGTGCAAGGCAGAGTTACAGGAATTGCTCGAGCAGCTCCCAGTGCTCAGCTCAATGTAACACTGAAACAGAGTATGCCCTGCAGACAGTATGGTAGAGGCAGCTGCAAGTGTTGTACCCCGTATAGAAATCCTTTGTTTTCATAAACTCCAAATGCAGTGATGAACACGGTTTAATCTGTACAGCGAGAGAGAACTACAGGGACTGCCTCTTGTCTTCCAGTTTATACAGCTACTACTGAACGAGATGATTCTGTGTCCAAAAATATTTCAGAAGCACTTCCTAGTTGTTGGGCATTTTTTTAGTGAGCACTAGAAAGAGGATTAGAAGGGTAAAATGTATGCTACTGTAGTACAATATTAACAGGATCTGGAGGATGGGAAGCTTGTTCTGTTACAACCGTATGACACACATTTTCATGCTCTATCTGATCAGCTATTCTGCTTTGAAGAAGGATGGAGAAAGGCTGTCAACTCTGATGAAGAGAGGAGAAGCAGTTGAAGCAAAGCCTGCTCGGCCAGTAAGAGTGTACAGCCTCTCTCTCCAACACTTCCAGCCACCACTCTTCACGCTGGGTAAAGGCCAGAGATTATTACGTAGAGTGATGCTCCCAGTTTATTAGTGCTTATTTACATTCAGAATGGTTGCAAGATAGTGAAATAGGTTTCATTTCCCTCAGATGCTTATTTTGGTGTGAGTCCATGTGCAGAGACTTTCACTTTGCAGTAAAAGCACCGTATTTTGGTTTTAAGTTAAGATGATTATATCTAATCTTTCTGTGAGGGAAAATGCTGAGAGGCTGGTCAGGGGATTATTTGCATCTGTCCATGATTTCTAACCTCCAGCTCACTTCTCCTTTCTTAGGTCTGCATGATTCACTTTGCCTATTTTTTTACCTAGATGCCCAGACCTGCTGGCATCTCTCCCAGCGTGTAACCAGGATCAATGTCATTTACTGTCAAGTTTCTTAGTTGAGGAGGCAGGATTTTATCCTTCCGTCACACATGAAGAAACTTGGGTAGTACATTAAGAAGCACCTTAATAAATAAGTGAAAAACACTGTTGTAAGTGTTTGATGCTAGTGTGAGGTCAAGATAAGGTTTTTCACTATGGGTCAGCTGGCTGCCTTGCTGACCTATAGTCTTCTGATGAACCAGATGTTACATGATGAGTGGCAGAACTCAGTGCTGTCTTACTCAGCCCTTACTTTATGGTTGGGTGATTAGCAGCTGATCCCTGGCAGAGGGGGAAGGGAAGGGCTGCAAGACCTTAAAGGTGAATTTTAAAATGTTATTGGAGCTGCCTGCAGTATCTTAAAAGCATTGATAGTCAGTTTAGACTGCACTTGAAAGAACTTGTTTTTGTCATTAGAGATTTGGAACAACTTTCTGAAACCTTTAAAATGAGTAGGACTGAAACATTTGTTAACATACCACAGCAAGTACTTAATTTCTAGTGAGTTAGTTCAGTTGCCATTGTATTTGCTTTCCCTCCTGTCTAGCTTAGCAATCTCACCCGCACATATGTTACAGGATGAATAATTGATGTTGCATCCTATAAATATTTTATCGCTGGGTTGTTTGCTTAGTGCATTTCTACATTCATGTGGGGGCATGGTTTCTATGTCAAATAGACTTCACATTGCACTGGTAATTTATCATGTTACTGTTAACATTCCAGATGTTGAATGTGGTGGTGGCTTTTACGTCAGGAGCCTGGTCAGTGACATTGGCAAAGGTAGGCATGAAAAAGCCCACGACAGCTGAAGGAATGAATGTGTCTGTTTATGGAAAAAAATTGTCAGTTTGTGTATCTCCAGTAACTAGACCTATGTGTTATTTTGCAGAGTTGTAATGCTGTGACTTGGTTTTATATACTAAGGTATTCTTCTTGGAAGAGAAGGAAGGCTAAATAACTGCCAGAGTACCTTGGGGGCTAGGGGATAAAAATGAAGCAAGTAATAGCACTGAGAAAGATAGAACAAGGCAAAGTGGAGATGATTTTTTTTTTTGCTCCTCTGTATGTTAAAGCTAACTCAGATTAAGGATGGGAAGAAGAAAGATACTGTCTTTTTAAACATTATTCATCACATCTTGAAAACAGATTGCACAGAACATTACCATGCACATAATAAACCCTGTCTGCTGGAAAGACTTCTACATTTGTGATGATTTTTCTAGTGTTTTCTTTCTCCTTTACCTGAACTGTGAATGGTTTTGCTTTCCCACAGAGTTATTTGTCTTGTGCTCTACATCCATCAAACTGCATGATGGAGAACAGATAATACATTTCTTTTTTTTTTAAATGGTACACTTGCAGATCAAGAAAGCAAGTGATGTGGGGTAACACTATGAATTTCAATGTTGTTATTTGTGTTTAGGCAAGTCAAAAATTCTCTTTCTGTTTGTTACTGCCTGCTGAGGATACTGGCTCATGTTTAGTCCTTTAGTGACAAACCAAGATTAAGTCTGTCCTCAGCTGGTTTCTCTTCAAATTTTAAACATGCAGAAAAAAACCTTCCTGCATCAGAAAGGATGGAAAAGAATATTGTAGTATACCTGTGCACTTACAAGTCAGCTCTGGTTACTACTCTGTTTTGTAGCCCCTCATGATGTAATTGTGTCCTGCTGGTATTTATTTAATGTGTCAGAGCATTTGTTTGGGGTTTTTTTTCCTTAGTTTATATTATAGTGATAGGCAGCAGGGGATAAAAATATCATAAATCCTTCTTGAAAGCAAGAAGTGCAAAGACCTCAAAGTGTGGGAAAACAGTACATGGTTTTCAAAGTCACTTGTGAATACAGAATGTTCTGCTTACATCTTACATTATTATTTCCTCTCTTTTCATTGTGAATTAAATCTGGAAAACCTTTTGACAACTCTCTGTCAGATTTTGAACTCTGCTACGCTGCAGATCTATTGAAATCAAAGGAATTCCTTGGCTCGAATTTGAGAAGATAAAAATGAGTGATAAACCTTCATGAGCTTCCTCAAACAAAGCAGAGTAATGTAGAATGCTACATGTAAAATTATCTTTTAGGTGAGTTGCAAATAGTTAAATTTGGCCATGCAGAGTTACTAAATCCTCCCTTTCTCCTTTACTGTAGAACTCTCTACATGTGCCACCATGCAGGAGCTGACCCGGACGAAGCAGGGGCCGTTTACGCTAGAGGAGCATGCCCTTTATGAAGACAAATGGACAATTGATGAAATTGCACGATCCTTAGAGCATTGCACATCTCTTCTCCCAGGAGAGCTATCTCATAAAAGATTGAAGACAGAGCATCCTGGTGAAACTGCTGTGAGCTGTGAAGATAAGTGATAAGTTGGGTCAAGGAAAAAGACTGAATGATTGAGACATTTTAAGATTGGATTGGGATTGTCTTGCCTCCTGTGTAAATTTACAAGTCTGTGCTGGGAGAGTGACAAACTGCAGTGTGAAAAAAAATGGTTCTTTTGTTTTCTGATGTTAGAACTTGTACTGAAAGTATCCAGTGCTTGCTGTTTCCTGATCAGTTTATTTCCCTTCTTGCACACTGTAAGTGGGTCTGTCACTGATGGCAAATCTTCATAAACTTTCAAAGAACTTGCGGGGTGTGTGTAATATATCTCTTGTTACTAACTCCTCAATAAAAAAACCAACTCTTAAGGTTTACTAAACATGCTCCAAAAAACCCATCTTTTCTTTTTACTGTATAACTGCTAATGGAATGCTAAAATGTTACTGTGACAAGACTGTCATAGCTTCAAGAATGTGAGGGGGCAGTTCTTGAAATCCATTTCAGGAAGTGTCCTTTTTACTGTAGTTTTTCCTATGCAGATTGGTCATACAGTCAAATGTTATTCAGAATACATTCATGCTAGATCTCTGAAAGGTGCAGTCATCGTTACAGGTGTACACATCTTATCCTGGTACAATGTCATAGCTGTTGACTATCCATAATATAAAGTATAGTTAACTGTTAGAACCTCCATAGGACTTATGGCATTTACTTTTGCCATCTGTGTATTGCTTGAGCTGTCTCCAGTGATTTGGGTAGAAGGCTGAGGTGCTTCTGTGCTGTGACTGCTTTGGTCCTGATTAGTTGCGTGGGCAACAGAGAGATTCACCATCGGATCCTATCTGAAACCATTTTCATTCACTGTGGCAGTGAAGGCCTTTTCCATAGTTCATGCAGTCAACAGAATTTGATTGCACTGATTTTTTTTCACCCCTGCTTCCCTTGGGATTTTCAAAATGACTAAAAGACATTGGTTTGAGAATGCTAAAAGACCTTGTTTCCAGGTGTGTAATGAACTGTGCTAAAAGGACTTCCCTGTGTGTCTCCATACAAGTTGGTAGCAGCTCTGTTTTCCTCTTGTCAGAATGAGAAACATGAGGAGTAGTTGAAGCATGTGAATGGTATCTGAGAGAAAGCCTTGCTTTTGAAAATGCCACTGGAATATCACCAGAGAGGAAGGAAGGGTCTGGCTGTTGTTACAGTTCTATGCTGCTGCTGGCCAAGTGGCCTGGTGGGGCTTTGTACAGCTGCTGCACCTTTGAGTTTTATTTCTGGAGTACAGGGACTTGGCTGTTACTCTAAAGTGACTAAATTCTGTAAACCCAAGATTTTGTGCTTACGTTAGGGTGTGTCTTTTAGAGAAAGACATGAAAATTTCATTTAATGACTCTATGATAATGGATTTAATACTTTCTCTGGTAAGTTATCTTGATACCTAATCACCTCCATTACTTGAAAGAAGTGCTTTATTTCCAGCTTGGCTTGAATCTCCATGTGCTGCATTTTATGTTTTGGTCTGCACCTCACAAATCCAATTGTATCTGTTTACTTGTATTATGTGAAATCATTGATCAAGATCTAACTTCACTTTCAATCTAAGAAATGGAGTAAATATCCTGAAGTTTCTTGTTGCAGGATACATTACCAGATTCTACAGGGATTTTTTTTGTTTTCTATATAAGAAACTGAAGTCTATGCAAGATTAATGAAGCTTTTGTTTAAAGGGAGAATAAAGTTTATGTTTTATAGTTCAGTAAACAGTTTTCTTCTTTTGTATATTCTTATAAAGAACTTAAGGGAAATGTTGAAAATATTGCAAGCAAGTTGAAATGTTAGAGCACTGTAGCAGCTGCATATTTAATGTATGATGTGGATGAAGTAACCACTGTGAGAAATTGTTATTTCAGAGGTGGGAGAAAAGAGTTGGGTTCACTTAAGAGAACAGTAGATTTTTAGCTGTTGCTTTTCAGGGTGCATTTTTTGGTACTTTGGATAGAAACAGAGAAGAAAGAGATTATCTATTTCCTGAAAGAAATCAAATAAAGCAGAAAATGTCATTTTCCAGTGTACTTATCTTGAGTGATCAAAGACATTGATTGAAACACAGCTTCTCTTACTGTGTAAGTCTGTATTTTTGCAAGGACCTAGTTTCCATTATCCCAGTGGCCTTCTAGATTAAGTTCTCATTTGTCTTTCTGCTTTTTCATTTTTAAAAAAAGGCCCAGTAGATATAATTTCATCTGCAGGGATTTGTTTCTTTAAAAATTAGTGCAACTAAGAAATCTTTCTATTAATAGGGTACATTTGTATACAGTGTTGTGAGTGTCTAGCACATTTTTTTCTCTCATCTGTTTGCTTAATGCTCACCCTGGCTTTCTTGCTATTCCATGTAAGACCCTCTGATACTTCTCATTTCATGAGGAAAATTGTATTTTCATCACTTTTTAGGTTAGCTTGCAACTGGGCTGTTGTAATTATTGCTAACAGATCTGTGATCCTGAGAAGTCAGGTTCTGTTCCGTAGCCTAGTCGCTAGAGAAAAATAAAATGGCAATCAAAAGAAAGCATTCTGTTGACATCAGCAAATTTTGAGTTAGGCTGCAAGTCCTAATGCCATATGGAAAGTGTTAGGGGGAGAAGGAATGCAGCTGTGCACATTCAGGAATCTCCACAAGGTGTGTAGCTAGTGTTTCTAAAGACTGGAGGTCTCTTTCAATTTACAAATGCAACTTCCCTCAGTGCTTTTATTCCTCTAGCAAGTAGAGAGGCTTTCACCAGCTGTAGCTAGACTTTTTGTTTCCTAGGGTGACTCATCTTCCCCAGTGCTAGCTTCTCTTGCCTTCAGAGATAAGGCAGAACTTCTTAGTTTCAAATTAATGGTGAACTTCTGCCCACATAGGTTGTGTTGAACCACAGAAGCTACGTCACTTACAGGTTGGGTATGAAGTATGTTTGGTTGTGATTGTAAATGGCTGGAAAGCACACAAGGCTATGGCAGACAGCAGATAGGTGTTCTTAGAAGACACAATGTAAGGAGCACATGAACAAGTTATGCAGTAAGTTTGTTTTATGACCGCTGGTGAGTATCAGCCCCATCCCAGCCCTGATCAATTGAGCCATCTTTTCAAACATTCAGACTCTGGCTACCTCCCATTGTCTTTCCTAGGAGCTTGGCGTCACTTGCATGCTCTTTCCTGGGTACTTTGTGCTTTAGGGGGTCTCTGTCCCTTGAGATGTTAGTCCCAGTGAGCTGTAAAAGTACTGAAAAATCTAGAAATACCTTTTTTTAGAACTGTTTTAATAAGTGCTTAACCCAGTATCTTGAAACTAGCCAGATCTGGAAGTAAGTGTAGTGTTCCCATGGAAACCTAGGGAAATAAGCATTTTAACTTGTTTATTCTTATTAATGCTCGTGTCCCTGAGATACCAGCCTTCAGAATTGTGCCACATCCACAGAAAAATGGAGGCTTTTCCAGAACAAGATATCCTGGATCTTCATTACTGACAGTCACGATGTCTCAGCATTAAGGGCTATTTAGAGTGAGAGGAAAAGTGGGTATGCAGTATTTCTGAGACTAGTAAAAGAGTTAGTACAGAGTAGAGTGCTTGGATGAGACAGAGGGTAGTTAATAGGAATTTTATGGTACTCTGGCCAGAAAATATGCATGTCTCTGTGATTTACCACTTAAAATAAATCTGTGACACAGACTGAAGGATTGGTCTCATTTTAATGAGCACTGTTCACGGGGAAGGGCTGGGTACAAAAGCATGTCTTGCTTTTTGAGCTGAATATTGTCTGTCTTGACTTTGGCCTTCTGATCTTTAGTCCATAGTAATATGCTACTGTCCCTGACTGCCTCCAGTGCTGATGCTGCTACAGTGAGATTGACAAGGGCTTCATGATTTGTCTCCTCTTTCTTCCATATTTAAATGGTGGGTTTTTTTCTGTGCACTTGATAATGTATTTCTGCTGCCAACGTGTTGAGCACTTTCTAAATGTTTTTTAAGCAAAATCAATAGAATCTTCTCTTTGATATTAATCAAGTGTGAGCCATTAGCGAAATAGTCTAGGAGGGCCTTCATCAATGCCTCAGCATTTAGCGTCTTACCCTTCAGTTGTGTTTTTGATTTATGTGTTTATTAGCAGAAAATGAAGGCAAACTTTTAATAACTCACCAAATTTTGGGATACCCCAGGGTTTTGTTTCTGAGTATAATTGATGGTGAAGTTGCTATTCTGGGTGTGAGATTTTAATGTCTGGGGTCATTCTGTTTGCTTGGTAGAGTCAAGGAATCAGTTGGCAACAGTATTAATTTTATTGAAAGGCCTTAGAGAGATGAAATGTTGAGTGCAGGTGTGTAGGTGACAGTGTGACTACAACATGCAGCCAGAGGGAATTACAGAGGCAGTGAGCCAGCTTGGGTATGGTGACTGTCCCTGTTAAAAAGCAGACATTGTTTTTAACAGCCAGGGCTTTAATTTGCTGCCTTGAGAGACCTGGTTAAGGAAATGACCAATACTTTAGAGCATGTCAAACGAGCAGGTTTGTCATCTGGGTCAGGGACATCATCTGGATGCTGATATCTCCATTCTGGGTGATGAGATGGTGTATCTTTTCTTACTGTTGCCGAGATCAGCTGCTGAGATTGAATAAGTGTTGACCAGGCCAAACAAGAAGTTGGCAATTAAGAGAGGATAGTTTCAGTGCTCAGGACAAAAAAACTGGACTATATTGCAAGAGGAAAAACATAATTTTTTCCAGTTGAGTGTTTGGGGAAGCATTGGAGACACTGCCATGGCTCAGAGAAAGTGTTAGCATGGCTGCCTGGGAGAACACTGATGTTTTTGGTATGAGTGTTATGAACTTTAATCCTCTTCCCTCCTCACCTCTAGCTCAGAAAAATGGAGTTAAAGCAGCAGCCTCTCCCTGCCTTTTCCATGTCACATTGCTGTGTGTTGTGGATGCTGAAACAATCCTTATGCTTAGCCTCTGGGCAGCGAAGGGGCTGGTGTAGCTGGCCCCAAAAGTCATCAGTAACTGAAAATGAGTAGATCAAGAAATGAGGCAATGGAATTTCTAATGTAAGCACAAAATACTCTTCCACTTACCAGATGTATTCATCTTGGGTTACAGCTCTGAGCCTGGCCTTTCCACTTTGCATCCCATTAACTTATCTATTGTTTGAGATTGTTCATCCAAAAACTCTATCATCCTCTGTCTGGAACTGCTTTCCAGGTGCATGCGGGCCTTGGGATGGAGCGAAAATGCTGGGGTGACAGGAAAGCTGGTTAACAAGGCAGAATGACAGGAAAGCTGGTAACAAGGCAGAACTGAAAAGGATAAGGTGTGTCTGCTCTGTTTCTTACCCTGCCCTTCTAGTGCTGCTTCCCTGGGATATTGGATTATTTTAGCTATTTCAGAAGCAAGCACTTTGAAGTCAGATCTGCAGCTGAGTGCATGCATGAAAAACAAAGCACATAATTTCACAGATGTCACACTACTTTTTTAGTGGCTTCAGAACGTGAATGTTACAGCTTTTTAAAAGGAGGGGGTAGAAAAGGAATGACAAGAGGTAAATGCATGTTTCAGTGGTTAAGTTTTTTGAGACAGATGAACTCATTTTAGGTAATCATGTAAGAAATTACATGGAGTATTTTAATGGAGAAAAGGCAAAGAGAAAGGACACAATTGTTGCTACCTTTTCTGGTTTTGGGGCACATAAAACAATTAGCTTAAATACACCATTTCTAAGCTTAAGAAGCTTTTATGTGGGAATACATGAGGGGTTGTTACGATATGCTGATGTGAAAAAAGGCATTTATTTTCATTTCAGCAATTGAAAAGATAGTCTTCTAGGATGCCCTTCAAAAGGCAGTGCTTTGTTTTGCTTATATTGCATTGTCAACTCCATAGCATAACTTACTCTTTTGTGAGTGGTGTGCTCATATTAAACCATTTCCCGCAGCTGGCTTTCCTAAAGGTCAACAAAACTGTTCTACAGATACCTAGTAGGCATTCTCAGTATAAATGGAACATTGTGTGCAAACACTAAATGTATTTAGAAAACAAGATTAATTGTGTGTAATCTTTGCTATGCAGATTGCTCTTTCAGTAAAACCTTACCCAGGCTGCATTAAACCTGGCTGCTGCTCTGCTGTGTTGCTTTCTACACAGTTTCTTCTTTACACTCTGATTTGACAAAGGGCACTGGCAGTCTGTTGATTTCTTGTCCAGGTGATTAATTTCACCCAGCTGCTGCTTGTACACAGAGAGATTACAGGCTTTACCTTCTGTATTAACTAGTTGTGATTTCCTAGTACTGTGCCCTGCACATCTGTCAGAGGCTGCCTCAGCAGTGCTGGCAGAAAGCAGCATCTGTCCCATTCATTGCCTGGCTTGTGAGTGCCCATGGTGCAAATTCTTAAAGCACATGACTCTTTTTCCTGACCTCACTGAGAGAACTCCTGCCCTTCCTTACTAAATTATGTAAACTATTACTCACTGAATTAAGGCCTGACATATTTTGTTTTCACCCATCATGGTTTTTGCCTTTTTTGTTCCTTTTAGCAATGCAAACTGATGGATTGAAAAATTGTAATTTTTGGTTTTTCAGGAGGAAAAAAAAAACCCAGTAAAATAAATATTAATGGTGTGGCACAACACATAGAGTTGTTCCGTGTCTAATGAATATGTATCAGTTCTATTTTCTACTTTACAACAAACACAAAAATTGGCTGAATAGAATTAGTGTGGGGCTTTAAAAAACATGTTTATCTAGGAAATGCATTTCTCTGGAGAGTGCTAGTAAAGGCTGTGCAGAGTGGATAAACAGCTTCTAGGGTTAGGAACATGTAACTTTTATTGAACTGTACACCATTTCCCTGCACGAGTTTTATCTGTTCTCTTCTGCTGTGCTGGGGAAGTTTGTTACTGGAGAGAGTGTGGTCCTACAATCCGAGTTGTTGTCCAGCCCTTCCTTTCTGTCAATGGAAATGCAAAGTGCTCGTCCCCGCTCTGCTCCTCTGTGATAATGAATCCAAGCTGGCCCTTCAGAATTGTATAGAAATGACCCAGAAATAGGCCATCACGCCACACAGAAGGCTGTATATAATTAGGATTTGAGGAGATGAAATTTATCTGGAGGCAGAACATGTCTTACAGCCGCAAACACAGGCAAAGGGAAAGTCCAGCGGGCACAGCCTTTCCCATGCTTGTGCAATCTGATCCTGAACACACCAAACCAGAGGCCTTCTCCATGGAAGTGCTTTTAGAGGAGTTTCCAGCCACTGGATCACAAGAGTAAAGCTCCCATCATTTTTCGCTGTGTGACAAAATAATGGAGTAAGCTTTCACCTCTCCTTTGCTAAAGGAGCTCGCTGATTCTGGTTTACTCTCACATGGAGAGGCTGTTTTTCAAGCCTTTTATTCAGCTCTTGAGATTTCTGCAGTTTTTGGTGACTGATACACACCCCAGATGTGGCTGGGAGAGCTCCTCTGGCTCCCTTTTGCTTTTCTTAGCTCATTTAGTTTGGAAAATGAATAAGGAGGAAGGCGTGGCAGCATCTCTTCTTGTTACAGACACAGACGTTCTGCTTTGTGCCTGTTCTTGTGTAGGATAAATGTGGCAATGGGTGAGTTCATTCCACAACTGAATCTCTCCTGGAGTGCCTTTCTAATCTTCCTGGGTAAGAGCAGACAACCTTTCTCCCATCACCTTTGGAACACGCACATGCTTGTTGTTTTTAGAGCTGGAAAGCCTTTCCCAAGCCCTTCTGCTCCTTGGTACCCAAGAATCATTTATCTCTCGCTGCAACAATCCAATGGTTTCGTAACGGGCCCAAGGCTATGAAGTGAAGTTACAGTCTAGGGATGTTGCTGACTGTGGTCCAAAGGAGAGAAAAAGAGAATTGGCTACGAGCAAGTAATTGTTGAGCGGCAGAAACAACTGGGATTGCTTGGTAAATCAAGAAAAATGGCTGGTGTCTGAAAACACTGGTGTGGGACAAGGGTGGGAAAAAAAGTGTGCTTTGGCTTTCTGTTTCTTAACAGTGTTACAATGTGCTCAGAAGGGTGGTTTTATTGGTGTCAAATCCAGTTGTGTGTTTTGGGAAGCTCAATTGATACAGCATTTGTTTTCTATTAAACTTTTATGTGTTTATAAATACTAAAATAAAATGCAATAAGTAGTCAGCAGGATTGAAATTCAGACTTAGAGGTGCAGCCTTTCCAGGGCTCCTTCCAAGGACCTCAGCTCCAAGAGGAGTGAGGAACCTGCAGGTCCCCCGTGGCCCCTTTCTGTGGGATCCTCAGGAAGGGATGGACCTTTGAGAGGAGGAGATGGTTGTGAAGAAAAAGAAATCTTCGGGTTCCATCTTAGTATGTTGAATCCTTCAGTGAGGAAAATGTTTTTCTGTGTTAACTTTGAGGTAAGGTCAACCTAGTGACTCTTTAATTATATATAAGCCAAGCTGTGTGCTTCATCTTCCTTTCTGGAGAATTATTTGACCCAGAGAGACCCGTGGGGAACTGTTTTCAAGGGAAGAAAACACTTCGTGTTTCCCAAAACTGATAAGATACCACATGTGTGCCCACAATGGAAGAAATTTTAGGCTACAATAACCTCTACTTGAATTCATGGGTACAAAGGAATAAAACTTCCAGATATGCCAACTTGTTTCATTTCTCACAATGTTTGCTTGTTAAGGGGGATTGCTTCATTGCAATAATCAACAATTTAACCCCATTGCTGTGTGCATCACAGTGTGACTGCAGAGAGACTCTCAATTCTTGCCTCTATTTGTACTGACTCCAGCATGAGCATCTGTCCTGGCGACCTGAATGGTAAGTACAAAGAGCTTCAACCAAGCACAGCTGCTTGTACTACTGTCATGAGTTTGAAAAGCCTGCAAAAAAGATTATCAAAGAATGATTTTTAAAACACTTGTATTTAGAAACCTGTGCTTTGGAAAATAAACCTGTCAGTAATCTCCCAGGGTTAGCCAGGGAACTTTTCAAACTGTGGGTTAACATCTCTTTAGAGGAGGATTCTTAGACAAGCTGTTGAGTATTCTGGTTGTTCTGTGCAATGAACCAGTGCTCTGTGGGCCTGGCTGCCACCTAAGAGGCTGTTCCTAACGGGAGTCCTGTGAAGGCACTAATGCTTAATTTGAGTTTATGTTTCTATCATGCTGACTTGGTCGGTGTATTGGTGGGTCTGTCAAAGTTACAGCCTGATGTATCAAAGCCTGGAAGCTGCCACACAGCTGCCTGAAAGGAGGTGATCAGAATTAACTCTGTGGGAAAGATCTTATCAAAGAGCATGAGGTGAGCTAGGCATAAGGGTATACAGAAAAAGAAGTATGAGGAGAAGGGAAAATCTGTTTTATGATAGATTTTTAAAGCAAAAATGTAGCTGGCTTTGGTTGATCACCCTTGCACCAGTATGTGCAGGCTGATGCAGGCTGAAGCTGGAATGAAAAACTGCATTACACACAAGTTCTCCACATCAAGCTGCATTGAAGAACTCTCAGTGTTGTAGGTATGCATCATGTAAAGGGACTTCTGAGTATTCCTTAAAAGATACTTGATCATCTTTCTCATCTGAAAGTTCTTGATCTGCTCAGGTATGTACCACAGACCGTGAGCCCTGCAAATGGAGATGTTCTTATTATACTTTCATTCTGGAAGCAAACAGTAGTGAAGACTGTTGACTCATTGTCACAAGGGTGTCAAGCTGGGCTTTGAGGTAATTATTGAGACATTTAGTTCACTTAGAATAGGAACTGGCATGTGAGTGTGAGACAGCATTAACGTGAAACATTAGTGTTCCTTCCCAGACAATGCTCATATCACAGCTGAAAGTCAGCTTTACCTCACCGTGTGTTTCCCAGTTTAAATAGAAAGGCCAGGCATACCATGAGGAGAGGAAATAAACTTCCATATTTATCAATATGACCTCCTAACAGCAACTAAACTCAACAAATCACTTAGATGAGCCAAGATTAGCAGCAGATTGCCTGAGTGATAGCTCTTGTCACTACACCTAAGTTCTCTTTGCAGTGTAATGTAGGACTCATAGAATGGTAGGGTTGGAAGGGACCTTTAGAGATCATCTAGTCCAACCCCCCTGAAGAAGCAGGTTCACCACAACCCCTCTGGGCAGCCTGTGCCAGGGCTCCCTCACCTCAACAGTGAAATAGTTTTTTCTTATGTTTAAGTGGAACTTTTTGTGTTCCAACTTCATCCCATCACCCCTTGTCCTGTTACTAGCTACTATAGAAAAAAGGGATGTCCCAACCTCCTGACACTCACCCTTTAGATATTTGTAAATGTTAATAAGATCTCCCCTCAGTCTCCTCTTCTCCAGACTAAACAGCTCCAGGTCCCCCAGCCTTTCCTTGTGTGAAAGATGTTCCAGTCCCCTGATCATCTTGGTGGCCCTGTGCTGGACTCTCTCCAGCAGTTCTCATGTACAAATGGTTATCATAGACTCCTTATGGTTGGAAAAGACCTTTAAGATGATCAAGTCCAACCACTAACTTCACACTGCCAAGCCTGTCACTAAACTAAGCTGATGTCTTAGGGCAGGAACGGCACTTTTTTGTATAAAACTATTTAAAAAACTATTTTTGGAGTAGTTCAGTATTATGAGCCTTAAAGCCTCCAGCTTGCATGTGATCAAGTTAAATGTGATCAGAACACCACCCTTTTAAGAGCATGCACATTGCTCCCCTCACCCATTAACTCATTGTAAAACATCAGCTTGACTATTCTTGTAGTCTGATCAGTTATAACCAATTCTACTCAAAATTTTCTGTGCAATGCCCAAATGCTTCCACGGGCTTCACTGACATTATTCCAGATTGATATTGGTGTGATGTAGAGCAGAAATCTGCCCTGGAGAACGTGGAATCCCAAAGGCATTCACTAAAGCCATTTAAAAGAATAGTAATGTATAAAAAAAGATATTGAAGTTGAATATCATTTGTCTTGAATCCCATTTGCTTGTATCTAAGAGGAATGCAAGAACGTGATCCCATTAGTTGTCAGTTCAAAAGTAGTTCCAAAAGAAAGCCCAGTGCCTCCAGGACTCACTCTCTAGCAGCACTCTGATCTCTGCAGGTTACCCTTGGTAGTTATTTTAAATCAGCCTATGCTCTGGCTTTGCTGGCTGGAAGTACCTGTTATCTGCAATCCTCTTTAACTTACTACTTTAAAACGTAATTGAGGATATTATTTCAAAGCACAGTGCTTTCTGAAGCACCGTTTCTGAGAAAGGTTTTGCACTTTAACAGGTTGTCTTGTGATGCAGTGAACACTGACTGTCCTGCTCTCACTTAAGGTAAAGCTAAAATGGAAAGGCTGTGGCATTCTTTAAAATGTTCCAGATAAATATCCTTTAATGTTTCTGTGGCCCAACATGCAGATGAAATTTTAGTCTGTCTTTTTATTATTTTCTTTAAAGAAGGGACTGGTTAAGGAGCAAATTATTCCAGAAGTGATGCTTTTTTCTCTGCACTACTAAAGGAATTCAGACACGAGGGCTGTTCTGTTTTCATGTCACATATTTGCATTACACCCCATACTTTGGGATATAATAATAATTGGAAAATGTTAATTAAAGATTCCACCTCAGTCAAGTGATAAGACACCAACAGATTTTCTCTGTGGGGGAAAAAAAATGAGTTAGGAGGTAGCAGGCAATTCTGTGTCTTTGCCCTTCTTTTACCCACCTCTTTAGTCTGAAGTGATTTACTGCAAAAATAGCTTCTCAAAGTGGACAACAGAGCCCTTGTTTCATTCTGGGGTTTAGCTACACCATAATGTAAATGGATTTTTGCTTGTGGATTTGCTGTGGTGTAGCTGCTGATGGATCTTTGAGAAGAAGCAACTCTGGCCAAGGTCTTTTCCAACCCAAATGATTCTATGATTCAACTCTGCAGCTGCAGAAACTGGGGAAGAGTCTTCAGGTGGCTGCAAACTCAGCGCCTGCAGTCCTCACCCTGGTTTGTGCTCTGGCATGGTGCTCAATTGTTATCATCCCTAATAAGCACTGAGGAATGGCCCACTTAACGCTGCTTGCTGCTCTGTTTATCAGTAGTCTTAAGGAAAAGCTTATAATCAGCTTGTGATTAGCAGGTAGTGAATTCTGCTGAGCTGTGAGGAAGAAGACTGAGGGACTATGTTGTTTAAAAGTAAGGTCTCTGTACCTTCGCAGAACAGCTTTGCAGTGGCACCGCTGCAGCGTGGGCTGTGTTAGCAGAGGCCAAAGGCAGGAGAAGCTAAAAGCTGCAAGTTCCTGGGGTGGGAAGGTGCTGAGTGGTTCCCTGCTCTGAAGAGGCAACAGGGAATAGCTCTGTGACCTAGCCCTTGCTGCCCCATCAGACTGACTGCTTGTCCACATCCCTGCAGTCACCTGCATCGTACACAACGTGGCAGAACACACTTTAGGACCCACAGGAGCTGTGATGCCCTGGAGCATCAGACTCAGTTACAGGAAGATGTAGAACTCTGGAAATGTGCAGGTGATGAAGGGTAAACTTCAGAGCTGTTCCATCAGCAGCTATAGCTTTCACCCAGCAGCATATGGAGCAGAAACTTCATGACTGGAAACGTTCTTTGGTCCTTAACATCATCGTGGATAGGTTCTGCTGACGCCTGGCCTGGACTCTCTGAGGAACTTCTGCTTTCTCCCTATGACAGACAGAGATTTAAGGCCTGTAACAAGTTTATACATTATCCTGGGGAAAAAGCCAAAGTTCTTCCTAGCTTCACTGCCAGATTGCAGGATTGTACCTTCTGCTAAGATTAAATTTAGACTTCAGATCTAGACACCTGCAAGCAGAGACCAAAGGCCAGTCTAGCACAGATCTCCTTTAGTTAGGCCCTAAACTGCAGCTCCCTCAGCCTGCTGTTGGACATCTGGGGCTGGAGGCTGGTGCAAGGTTACATGTGGTTTTAGGCCAGTGCAGGAGGAAAGAGGGAAGTGCAATGGTGTGTGAACTGCAAAGCGTAAACCAGATTTTTGGTATGCTTGTGTGTGTGGTTCTGACTTTGCAGCCATGGGAGTTCTATCACATGAAGTTCAGGTGATGAGACTAGATTTTCTGGAAGAGAGAAATTGCTTGGCTTTCTTTTTTAGTATTGGAATGCAGCTATACTGAGAGGATTTGTGTCTCTTCTTAGCTACTCAGAAAGTGGAGATGCTGATCTGTCAGTTGTACCTGACTGTACCATTAAAGGAAAATCTCCTCTTTTCTGTCAGTGACTGCTATATACTGGCCTAGTTTCCTCCCAACAGGAGCATGGCATGGCACCAGCAGTGTAATTCAAATCTAAATTTATGAATGTCTGTTAAAGTGCAAGTTGCACTCTCATGCACTGCTTGTTCTCCAACATGTTAAAGCAGTTAGGAAATAAAGGGGCGGATGGAAAAAGCCACAGTAATGTAATAATAATAGTGGAAAGCACATTTTCCCTTCTAGTCATGTGAGGAAAAAAAGTGTTAAAAGATTCTGAAGGAGTGCTGAAAGCTTGCTGCTGTAGTACACGGCTCAGAAATTTTAGGAGAGGAGCGTTTGTCTGTGAAGATATTGCCTGCTTCTCAGTCAGAAGAGCTGGTGAGCTCAGCTACAGCAGCAAAACATAATCAGCTCTGTGCTCCTTCTGTATTTGGAATTAGAGTTGAAGCCATCAATAACCTGGGATGCAAAGGCAATGAAGGGCTTCAAGTGGTCAATGCCAAAAACCTTTTGACAAATGCTTTTGACAATCCTGAACTTAACTATCACAGTCCTTTTACTGATGCATGCATTAATGATAGCTCACCTGTTTTGGTCAGAACTGTCTTTGACCTTGTCTAGGGTGGATTCTGCCTCTGTGCACACCCTGTAGTGTCAGGGTTATTTCCCGACCTCAGCACTTTCTGTTTATGGTAGTTTATAGCTCTCTGGTTCTCTGCTTTACCCTGCTCTACCGTTTCTATACTGATTCAAAGCCAGAACTTCCAATACCCCCTTGTTTTCTAACTCTCACTTCTTTAGCAACACTCTTTCATACCTAATCTTTTTTTTTTCATTGTTTTTTTTCATCTTTGCTCAGCACTGTGGTTTGTCTCAGTTTTCTTGTTGTTGCTGTAGTAACAGCCCAAACAGCTGGGTCTCTGCCTCTTTGTTTTGCCTATTTTTCCTTCCACCTTAATGAGCACCACACTCCATAGGTTTTCCTGTACAATGTAGGGTAATTGACAGGGATTCTCCATCCTTCTTATAAACTGTACTGCCTTTAGCTGTATTATTAATATTATTTACTACTTTTTCTTTCTCTTCATTGTTGGCTCCAAAAAGAAAAGCAGCTTCAGTTGCAATAAGCATTGCAAATTAGAGAGAGATTCTACATCAAAGAAGCTGCTATTTGACTGATGAAGGATGGGAGGAAAGATGTGGCCCAGGACATTTCCTGACACCTGATCTGGTGCCTTCTAACACTGTATAATGATGCATAGCATTCCAGTCCTTGAGGAGTTGAAAGTAATAATATGTGTTGAGGTGGAAAATACATTCTTAGAGGCGTCTCCAAATATACTGTGACGTTCTTGGGAAAATGGGAGAATGAAGACAAGGTAATATTCACTATTCAAAGTGATTTTCTTTTCCCCCTGGTTCTTTATTAATGTCTCTTGGTATCCATCCTTCACGTTGTCTCACTATTTACCTATGATCATATAGCAGTAAGAGCCCATTGTGGACCTGGATGCCAAAGTACTAGACGCTGGATAAACTGAGACCAGAAAGGCAGTCCCTGCCCCAGAGAGTTCAGGGTCGTGCTGCCATGGGCAATAGTCAGGGGCATAAGAACAGGATGAGCCTTTGCAGGGAGTTGGGAAAGCTCAGTGGTAAGGTCACAGAACTGCACTGCAGGGCTTAGGTGGGTATGGGAGAACTGTTTCTTACAGTTATTGCCTATGGAATAATTTGCAAGGTATAGTTGTGGCCTGTTTACGAGAACAAACAAAAGGAGGGCAATCAGCTCAGGGTCGTGAATGTCTACCAGGAAAGTGGGGTGAGCACTGAGAAGAGGAGAGGAACTCGTGGGAAGGGGTTGTGAGTGGGAAACATCTAACTGCTTCAGTTAGAAGAGATTGTGAGGTATCTGCAATGCACTTTGGGCTGTGACTTTGCTTGACTAATGGAGACAGATTCACCTCTCTAGTGTTGACCTGAGTCATCAGCAGGAACATCAGAAGAATTTGTGGGTTTTGCAGACAACAGATTACCCAGAGATAAAGCACCAAGGGGTACAGGGGACCAATAACACATCTCATGGTGACCCTCTTTTCGCTGTATCTCCCTTCCAGACCTGGAGCATCCTCTAAAAAATGTATTGAAAGATCAATTAAACAATTACTATTTCCCCTTTTCTCCGTGTTTTCTTCATTGCTTTGAATTCATTTGTTTTCAGTTCGTCCTTGCCAGGGAACATCTTCCAGGGGTTCCTTCTAAATGTTGTCTTCCAAGTGCTGTCCCTTCTAGCTTTTCATTTTCGTCATGTCTCTTCCCTGCTCTCTCTCCAGACCTACCTCTTTCCAGTCTTGCTTTTCCTTATTTGAATCACTTTCCAAGAGTTTTATCCGTGCTTGCAGATGAGGGAAGGTGGGAGCAGCTCTGTTCAAGCGAAAGAAATGTCTGTGAGCATGGACCTTAACTGTCTGAAAAGCAGGCAAAGTAGAACTGTCATTTGTAAGATTCCTTAGCTCAGCTGATACACGGCAGTTTGCCAAGTGAGGGTGTTACAGAGAGATGTAGTCTTCAATTTTGAGTTAGAGATGTCAGCAGCGGTTACCAGGGAAACTTCTAAAATTGCACTGGCAATGTCTCTGCTCAAATACTACATCAGGTCTTTGGCAAATTGCACCAAGTGAACAGGCATAGATTGGGAAAGCAGCACTGTGTAAGACTTGGGATGCCTTACAGACAAGTAAATGAAAAGTCCTTAAAGCTTCAGCACAGTACGGGGTCTCCAGCTCTGCGATCCTAAGCCATGAAAATAGCATGAATGAAGTCAAAAGCATCGGTGCTGTTAAAATTTCATACAGACAGTAGCTTTAACAGGATTATATTTGTAAACCTCCATTTTGGGTTTTGTTTTTCAATACTAAGAAAATAGGAGTTGTTTCTAACAGGCAACTCACAAAAAGTGTAACTTGTTACTAGAAACTAATGGGAGAAGAGAGCCTGCACTCTGCCACCCCTGAGCCCCTCAAACAAGGTAAGAGTATAGACAAGTCTTCATGCATATTTAAATGCATACTGATCAGAAAGAACTTTTGGGATTAAAGGAAATGTCAGAAACCTGTAAAAGGTGGAGTTCCAATGGACTTGAACAAGTTCCTTACCTAAATACTGTAATACCTTCCCTAGTTGAATAGAGCTCAGCCCCATGCTGCTGCAGATTGGGATATTTAGATCACTACACATTTTCTCTGCCCTTGTTCTCTTTTCTGGCTATTCATTGCTGTCAAAGGATGGTCAAAGGTCATTTATTGGGCTTGATAGATCTGACCTGACACAGACTGCCTTATATAGGGACCAACGTCTGTCCTTCCTGGAGCTGTCAGCCCACTGCTCCTCAGAAGAGCTGACCTGTTATCCCCTGCTTGTGTACCTGCTGCCTTATGGCAATTTGTCTATGGCTGGACTTGAGGTGCAAATAGTATTTCCCACATAGTACATGTCTCGGGCATATTTTCGTGCTGTCTGCACTCATACAAGTCTCTGCTTTAAACAAGAGCTATACTAAGGAGAGAGGTGTGTATTTTACATTATTAACTGAAATTGATGTTTGTGCATATAAGATAACTTTGCTTTTAAACTATATTGTGTCTGGCCAGGCATGTCACATATATTTATTATCTAATAACAGGTGTTGTTGGAGCAGCCTCTTGAGTGAACAACATTTGTGGAAAGTATGGTTCCATTTTAATATATGTTAGAAGTATCTTTTCTTGTGTGGTGCTGGCTGCAGCTTATTGATGGGCTACCTTTGCCACTTTTGTGTAAGTGCTACAAGAACATAACCTAAACACAAGAGGAGTGTACACAGCATTATGGTACAAATACATCTAGTCACAGATGATTGGCCAGGTTCAGAAGCTGTGAGCACACAGCGGTGAGAAGCCGATCACTGTGCTGAATCCAAACCGTAATTAATCACCGTATGATTAATCAAAGGCTCGTCGTGCTCTGGATGTTATGTGTGAAACAAGAAGTGCCTAAAGGAGCAAATTCCACAGGGGCTGTGAAGAAGTTATTCTAGCTGCTGCAGCGTGAAAAGCAGTGGTGCTGCTGGTGAGAAGAGGATGGCTGCTCCAGCCGACAGTGCAGCTGGAGGGATAGATGGTATTTTGCTCAGTGTGGATGCCCTGACGTTGGAGAGGGATTTTTCTTTTAACACTTAGTGATCTTTGAAGATAATATCCATTCAAAATTGTCCATGAAAGATCAAGTTTGGTTTTAAGATAACCTGCACAAAATGTTGTTGCTTTAGATTTTCAGTATGCCGGGTTCTGCTGCCTCTCAGAGCGTGCTCATGCGAGTCGAGTCCTGTGGAGCTGGCAGGGGGAAGGCTCTGAAGGTGGATGGTGAAGTATGGTAAAAGCAGCTTGTGGCTGTAAAAGCAACTTCAGGAGCATGCAGCGACCTCCTGATACCATTTCTTTGTGCTTATTATTTCACCAGGAATAAGGTTTTTTATTCTTGATGTGAGAAGCTGGTGCCCTGAAAACCTCAACATTTTGAGTCATGTACATGTTGAAGGGCTGTTACAGTCATTTATTCTTTTTTTTTCCCCATAGCAGAAAGCTACTAATGATACAGCAGCTCCTTTCCTGAGGAGGAGAGCTGACACACAGATCAGCAATTCTGATAAGCTGTGGAAACATTTAATGAGAGGTACAGCAGATAGTCATTCAGTCGTACCAACCGCAGGCTGTCACGCTGACAGCTGGTGGGGAAGGGGCAGGTCATCGAGCTCGTTTTGGCCAGCCAGTTAGTGGTTTGCAGGGGTTTGCTGAATGGGAGTAGGTAGAGCTGCTCAGCAGCCTGTGACCTGACTCCACACTACCTTGACCCAACGTTGCTCCTGTTGTTTTGCTTAGGTGTGGGGCAAAGGCAACCAAAGGGAAACGGTCCTTTTCCTCTGAAAAGCAAAATTGCACTACAGAGAGAGAAGTGAGGAATGTTTTTCCCAAGCTCCTCCGAAAACCCATCAGGAGATGTAGGGGTGTTCAGCATCACATGCATTGTTTTTTTCCCTCAGTCATAAGCTATCTATTAGGCAGAGTTATTGCAGTACTCTGGCTTAGACCATAAACACACTAAGCTACTTTATGAAAACTTGGAGCTCTTAATTTAAATCCTACTTTTGTTCCTTAATCTTCACAAAGATATGGAGAAAGGTTGAGAAAATGTGGGTGAGTATATTACAAGATATTCCCGTTTCTTTAGGGTAATGTTTAATGATCAGTCAGTGACTGAGTTTACATACATTAAATATTTATTTTTCCTCTGTAGAGCTGAGTGGGGAAATGTGCTCACATTCCTGCCAGATCACTAATTGGGTAACTGCGGATGCTTAGGGTATTTCTGAAGCAGCAGTTTTATCTGTGGTACTTGTCTCATTAAGGATTTTACTGTTTGTATTCCACAAGTCATGAATCCTCCAGCTGGGGCTGAGGCTTTGATAAATTCTCATTTCATATGCTTGAAATGTAACTTTATTACCTCCGAGTAATAAAAATTGTCACTTTGCATTTTTTGTACATTTTTTACAGCACAAATTTTTGTTCATTTTCAGTGTCTGCAAAACCAAGATTTTGTTGAAATCAGTGGGTTTCTGCTACTTGATCTGGCTGCAGAAACAAGACTATAAACCTGTGGCATGTGTGTGGTTTCTTACTGCTCCTATATTTCTCCGATTCCCATGCTCAGATCTCTGGTGGAAGTATTTTCTTCAGCCTCTTGTTGCTGTACTAGAACTAGGAATGTTCTTCTGGCAGGCTCAAAGTAGCCTGAACTTTTCTTCAGGAGAGGAAAAGCCAGGTGCTGACTGGCAGCCATAGGACTGAATCCTTTCTGTTAGTGGTCTGACCCCAGCACCAATCTCCGTTTCCCATCTCATCCATCCCTGGGATATTTCTCGGGAGCGGCTCGTCTGTGCTGGGTTGAATTCTGCCAGTCAGTCTCCTCTACCATTAAGGGCAACAGGATCAGCTTCAAAGGTGGTTCTTAGCTTTTTTCAGGGAAGGTAGACTGAGGCTATAGTAGCTGATCCTACTAGAGTTGTATTTAAGGCTTTCCCCGGGTCCTATCTGGGCTATTTCCCCATCCCCTAGGACAGGGATTCCCTTGCAAGCTGCTTCCCCATGCCTGCCCTATCCCCAGTCGTCATGCTGGCAGCTTGATTTGTTTTGCTGTCCTCTGCTTTCCACACTCTCTTATTTATTTTTTATGGGGATGTCCCTCCTCAGGAACTCTTCATTGTCACAGGTGAGCTGCAATATCAGTTTAGTCCAGGAGAAAGGAGCTGAACTTGTGTGAGGCATGCAGAGAAGGATCCTCCTATTCACAAGGATCTGGGCTCAGCCAGTGAATCACACACCTCAGGAGAGCTGTTTTATCTATTGTTTATTTTATATTCTGCCCCAGCTTCACTTCAGGAGCCTAAGGAATACCTTAACTCTTTCTTTGCTTTAGCTTTCAGGTGGAAACTAATATTCAAATAGCATACAGGTGCTAAATCTCCCACTTGTTTGCAAAAAGCCTGGAGATGCTGAAATACCAAACTCTTCAAACAAGAGTATTTATTTCTACTGTCCATTCTTCCTATAATGTCACCCTGAAGTATTTGCCACTCTGAATGTTATTGAATAGCCTAAATACCACTTCACCATTGAAGCTAATGTAGAGTCTTGAAAAGAATTTTCCCCGATGGAGTTGTAAATATTGGTAAATGAACATATGACATGCTAAGCCTTCTTGTTGATGTTGTTGTTGAGGTTTGCTTAATGTTAATTGCTTGCTTAGTTCTTTTTCTTGGCACATTAATAATATTTATATATGGAGGACTAAATATTTGAAGTCACAAAGGGTCAAAGCTGCCATTCTGAAAGCTCAGTTTAGGGTAAAATTAGTGACATCCTTAGTGAGTAGTTTCTAAGGTCACATTGTGGCAGGTTCACTCACCTCTCTGTAGCCCATGAGCACTCTTCTTCAATGACTCCTGGTTTTGTATGGAAGAAAAAGAATTTAAGACAGATTCTTTGGCACTTTCATCTTCAAAAATATGTAATATTTATGCTGTCAAAGTGCAAGCTTCCTTAAGGTAGTGACAACTGAAATCATTCCAAATATTCCTGCAAGATGTAAGCTGTCAGACTGACGGGCTGCTTTCGAGTGTTGCTTTCTCCTGAACCTGCCCATCCCCCTGCTTCTTTTTTGATTTATCTGCCATGAAGCTTTTAACTCATAAGAATCCCTCTCCTGCCTGTAAGGTTTCATATCATTTTTTTAAAATGAAACAGAGGTTATTTGTAGGATGTCTATTTCTCTGCAGCTAAAGACTTATTATTTACCTGAGGCAAATGAAGCACTCCACATTTATAGTGTTAGCCTTCAAAGCAAGATTTTCCCTTTTTAACTACATCCTCTTAGCCATGCAGTAGCCTATGTCCACCCACTTTTGTGTTTATTTATTAAATGTTACAGAATAGGAGGCTCAAATATGTAACTGAACCAAATAATTTGCCGTTGCTTCGATTAGTTCATGAGGTAATTTTTAGTGTGGTAAGGTACACGTAGGGTAAATCCAGCCTCAGTGTGTTCTGTTTCAACATAGTCTACAGAATCAATAGTTTCTATAAATAGTTTTAAAGCTAAAGTACACATTCATGGGTGTACTGTCATTAGTTCAGTGGTTTTCAATGCTAAATTATGAGACAGGTTTCAGTTACTATGGTTTTTTTTTTGAGTGACTGATCCCATTGAAGGTGCTTACAGAAAAGCTGATAATCAAATGAGTTTGTGCTGATTTATGTATCTAAATATAATGGTAACTGTGTGTCCATAGAACTGACACATGTACCATCACTTTGTACACACAGATGAATAGATACAGATATATATGTGAAGTGAACCACTAATATATTTACATAACGTCACATACTAAAGAAGGATAAAGAAACTTCTGGAAGCCCCTCAACAAAACTTAAGGGCAGAGATCAAAATTGTCTTCTGCTCTGCCACAGTATCCTGATGCCAACAAGGCTGGATTTACAGTATCACAATACAATAACACTGCTGCAAATCAGTGCAGCGTGCAATGTGATCATTTTCACTGCTTGAATGAACAAGAGAAACACTTGTTTCAATAGACTTTTAACTTGTGAATAATTGTTAATTTAACAGAAATCCCTTATTTGATAAAGCACATGGGTATCATGCCCAATTGCAGCATACATTACAGAAAATCTTGGACACAGGAGCCAGGCTGTTCTCAGTGATGTCCAATGAGAGGACAAGGGGCAATGGGTACAAGCTGGAACATAAGAGGTTCCAAAGAAACACAAGGAAAAACCTGTTCCCTGTGAGGGTGAGGGAGCACTGGGAGGGGCTGCCCAGATGGGTTGTTGAGTCTCCTTCTCTGGAGACATTCAAAACCCACCTGGACAAGTTCCTATGTGACCTACTGTAGGTGGTCCTGCTCTGGCAGGGGAGTTGGACTGGATGAGCTTTCAAGGTCCTTTCCATTCCTTAAGATTGATTCTGTGACAGTGGAGTTAAACCAAAATGCAAGTTCCAGTGTGTTTACAAAATCTAGGTGATAAGTGGCATTCTTGCTCCTGTGCCAGCATTGCTGTGGTAGCTCTGATTTAAAGGTACCAAAAAAAACCCAAGCCAGCGGAGAGAGGTAGCATCTTTTCTTTGAAGATTTCAGACCAGATCTGAGGTCTGACAGCTTCCCAGTTTTCTTCCCTTTGTCAGCTTGTTTATCCCTGGTGTCTGAAATTTCATATTGACAAAAAAGCAAAACATGAAGAGCTCCACTATCCTTTATAGTTAAGAAATGTGTGTCCAGAGAACAGTGCTCATAGGAAACACTGACAGTTTTATGAGTTGTTGCTATATAGAAGGCTGGAAACCTGAGAGGAGAATGTCAGTAAAGCAGTTGTACTTATTAACTACTTGAAAACTAAGCTGTAATCTTCTACTCTGCAAAGAGAAAATGAAAATGTATTATAAAATCTCTGAATTCTGCCACTTCTAGGAAACTTAACATTCTGCCTGGTTCCACCATCATAACCTGTGTCCTAAAGCAGGTACATTTCCCAGATGGAATAGTTTTCATTTCTTTTGCAGGAAATATTCACCATTTAGGACAAATGTTGGTTGTGGGAAAGGCTGCTGATTTATTCTGCATGGCTTTTGGAAAAGGTAATACTTAGTAACTTAAATCCACTTTTTCCTCCTTTTTCTAACTTTTAATCCTTCGTCAGGAAGCTGATGCTCTTTCACCATCACCTAATGGCTTTGGCTGTTTCTCTAGAGGTCAGAAAGAAATATAATTCCTTTTGCTCATTTTTTTAGCACTTGTTTTTATGTCTCCCATGGATTGATAATAAGCTAAATATGAGCCAGCAATGTGCCCTCGTGGCCAAGAAGGCCAATGGCATCCTGAGATGCATCAAGAAGAGTGTGGCCAGCAGGTCAAGGGAGGTTCTCCTCCCCCTCTGCTCTGCCCTGGTGAGGCCTCATCTGGAGTCCTGTGTCCAGTTCTGGGCTCCTCAGCTCAAGAGGGACAGGGAAATGCTGGAGAGAGTCCAGCACAGAGCTACCAAGATGATCAGGGGACTGGAACATCTTTCATACGAGGAAAGGCTGCGGGAACTGGGGTTGTTTAGTCTGGAGGAGACTGAGGGGAGATCTTATTAACATTTATAAATATCTAAAGGGTGGGTGTCAGGAGGCTGGGACATCCCTTTTTTCTATAGTATCTAGCAACAGGACAAGGGGTAATGGGATGAAGCTGGAACACAAAAAGTTCCACTTAAACATAAGAAAAAAACTATTTCACTGTTGAGGTGAGGGAGCCCTGGCACAGGCTGCCCAGAGGGGTTGTGGAGGCTCCTTCCTTGGAGGGCTTCAAGACCTGCCTAGACGTGTTCCTATGC
This sequence comes from Colius striatus, assembly GCF_028858725.1. Classification (NCBI taxonomy): domain Eukaryota; kingdom Metazoa; phylum Chordata; class Aves; order Coliiformes; family Coliidae; genus Colius; species Colius striatus. Next base: position 31,006,758 of record NC_084766.1, read on the forward strand.
GACCTGATCTAGGTGACCCTGCTTCTGCAGGGAGGTTGGACTAGATGATCTCTAAAGATCCCTTCCAACCCCTACCATTCTATGATTCTGTCTCAAATGATGGCATATGCTTGTCATTCTGGTTTTGGCTTGTGCTCTTCCTGAAAGCAGTGTTCTCTTCTGCCTGTTGCTCTGTAATCCTCTTAAGTCATCATTTCACTTGCACTGTAAATAGAAACCCATTTGTGTAATTAATGATTTTGTTATTACAGGAAGTTTTTTTATCGTTAATTTAATTCCTCTTATGTATGGATGTCACACATACCATCTTTAGCCTAGAACTAGCCCACATAATATACTTAGGGATCTACTTCTTCCCGAAGATAAATTTGAGGCTTTCAGGTGAGGAGCTACAGTTTTGACCTTATACTTGAAGAAAGTATTCTTCTGAAAATGAAAATCAAACCACTGAGCAAGTGTTTGTCCAAGCCAATGTGTCTGAGGAAGTGTGAATTTCCATGTCCCATTACTCCTATTTTGGAGTTAATCCCCAAATCTGGAGTGTAGACTAGCAGTCTGTTAACTCACTTGCAGGAACAAGTTGTAGGAAAGTGTAAGATGCAAAGCTTACAAAGAAAGGAAAACGGTGCAGAGGGGATCAGCAACTGTCTCATGGAAGAAAAAGAAAAGACATGGAAGAGACTACAGAAAAGCAGAAGGTAATTATAACAGTGATCCCAAAAAGGAGCTGATTGTTTAAAAGATTGAATTATGCTGAATGTGAGAACACAAGAGGAGAAAACTCCCATCCTCAGTATTTGCTCCTGATAAAAAGAGTATCTCTGAAAAGTAGTTTGTATTCAATATATACTCTTTGTGTCAATCTTTTCTTGACAAGAGAGCACTTACTGCTGCTAGCAAATAAGCCTGCAGCATCTTCAGTTCACACTGTGGTGCATGGACTTTGACCAAACATGGAATCTGCATCTTTGGTAGAATAACCCAGAGAGGCTATTTAATAAGAACAAACACACACAGACTGCCCCAAGCTTGCTTCTTCCTTAACCATAGCTAAAGCAATCTAGACTTACCTCCATCTCTGTGGTAAACAATCAAAGTAATTCCAGCTTTACCCTAAAGTGTTTATTGATAGGCTTTCATTTCCAGTAAGGTGGGAAAACTCTCCTCATTTCCTTTTAAACAGGAAAGTGCTTTCAGGAAGCACAGTTTTTAATTCTCTGCCTGCTGTAAGGAGCAGGTATCTGTGGTTTTCTCTTGAGTCAGTCACATAGCTGATTGAAACACATGCATTTTGCAGTACCTTGATATTTAATTCCTTTAGAGCTCCCATATCTGAATTTGATATTCTGTATTAAAAAGGAATTACCCCGAAATCTTCATTATAATGGAAATCCAGAAACGGAAAGATGTCAAACACTGAGGTAGCCATACTCATTTATGACCCTGCCTTGCCCTTGACAAAAGCCAGCTTAAGTTGGTTAGAACTGCCTGTGATTGCTCATCTTCTCTAGTCATTACTTCCTGCAAACACATAGCAGGAGAAAAGTCTTGTGCCAAAGAAGATTAATGAAAATCTACATTACACTTCATTCAAAGCATCTGCCTGCTTTGGAAGTCATGCACTGGCACACATACTAATTAGAGCAGAACAAAATATGCCTTTTTTTGGGGGGGGGGGGGGGAGGTTGGATGTAGGAGAGAGTAGGGGTGAGGAAATTGAAAACCAAGAAGCTATTTTCTCCTTAATTTTTTTAAATAGTCATACCAGCTGTGCACATGAAATATCTCATGTGTGATGTGCATTTTGTAACTGAGACTGCCACAGGGGTGATATTAATAGTTTTGCCTTATCAGAAAAAGCACAATATAACAATCATCCTTGAAAAGGGAGAGAAACTACTTTTATATAAATGAAAAAGTCAGAATTATCACTAAAAATATATCTACACCCTGAAAGGACCCATTGATGTTCTTACACATAGTGCTATATACTAGCTGCTGACTAAGGGGGAAAGCAGATGGTGTATTACAACTGATTCTTACAGTGGGAATCAAACACAGGTAATAACATGGCTATTAACAGAGAAGGCTGTTGAGGAATTTCCTGAAACTGCTGAATGAAATGTGCAGTAATACATACTCATTCTGAGCTGATTTTTCTCCCTCATGGCTGTGAGGGAATGGAAGGCGAGGAGGGAAACCGAATTGATGAGCAAGTGAAGCTGCATGTTTTTCTCAGAGGCAGTGTAAATCCAGTACATCAGCCCTGTGCATGTTCCTGGGCACAGCCTTGCCCTTGGCAGTGGGAAATCCCTTTGCTACAGGGACAAGGACCCAAGAGGTTCAGGTGAGTAGTTTCAGGGGAGGACAGTTGCTTTGAATTTAAAAGATCACCCATTTGTCCTGTCATGTGTGAATGGCTGAGAGTCATCACGGAAATGGTTGCACATGATGGAGAAGAAAGAGCTGATTCTTGACAGTCACTTTAAGATTGAGGAGAAGACTTCTGATTAAAAGAAACCAAACCAACTAAATATATGCATTTTGCTTTTAAAAAAAGTTGCATAATTGCACTCCCAGGTATCCACTTCCAGGAGATGGATGTGCTTGAAAGAAGGAAAACTTTGCAGAGCTCTTCATCTAGCTTGCTGCATGGCAGAATAGCATCTCTCAGCCTGTTGATTTTTTTTGCATCAAAAGCATATGAAATTCAAAGAAATGTGTTCTTTATACATTATTCATTGTAGCTTTCCAGTTCAGACTTTGTAAATAGTACTTTTAGGGGGTTTGAAATTACAAGAAAACAGGAGCTGGCCAGTTTTCATCAGGCCACCTTACAGTTTTCAGCAGAACACAAAATAGTTCCCCACTGCTACAGAAAAATGATAGTGAATGAGGAACACATTCACTCATTTTCCCTAAGCTTGTGCCTATAAGAAAAGACCTTTCTGTCAGTAAAGTGTAGTTTGAGTGAAAAATCAGAGCACATTAGCTGTGTGGCTTCAATTTTGTATGTAAATTGCCTTCCCACACCCTCTCAGTATTAGTGCTTTGGTGACAAGCAAAGAATGTAATTCTGTTTTGATCTCCTTATCTGATGATGTCTCTGTGCTCAGTGCTTCCTAACTCCTCATCACTGTGGTGAGATCGATTGCATCTTAAGTGCTTCAAGTCATAAGATATTTAGCATATATTCATTAAAATTCCTTATTTTCCTCCATCGATACTTTTAAGGTAACTCCCTGAGGTTTTGGATTCCCCTTGGGGTTAAAGCTAATTTTCAAGGACTTGTTTCAATAAATTGTTAGAAGTATTTGCTTAATAGAATAATTTCATTTGGCAGGGGGAGATTATTGTATTTCTCCAATTCTATTGAACTTGTGGGCCTCGAGGAGGCATCCAGATTGTGTTGCACTTCAGCAAATTTGCCTGCAACATTTTAGGTTGAAAAGCTGGAATTGATTCCACCTCAAAAATTCATGACATAGATATCTATCTTTGGCTTATGAAACCTCGACACAGAAAATAAAACCCTGGGAGCTTGGATTGTCCATCTTAGTGAAGTCAAGTCAGAGAACTGCTAATATTGATAGCCAAGAAATTGTGGGGGAGAGGAGTAAATGCCAGAGATTGACAGGAAGTATTTGAGGTGGAACAGACTGTGACGCTGGCTCGAGTGCAGATGAATAGCCACTTGCCCCAAGTACATTTTGGTTAGAATCAGACATTTTTTTAATGATTAACTTTGGCTTTGAAAATAGTTTTAGAATGGCAAGAGCAAGAGCAAACTACCCAACAGATGTTAGACTGGCTAATGATGAATATACACTGGGACTACAAATGGGCATTTCTCTTGCAATTGCAGGCAGCTTAGGCTCAGGGACCCAAAATCCCTGTTCAGTTCTAAGGTTCTAGAAGCTTTCAGCCTTTGGATCTCATGCAAATGTCAAAAGCAACACTTTGTGCTGGTGAGGCAGATCCTGAATTTTGGTAATGCAGTATTTAGAGCTCAGGTTCTGTCCCTAACTCTCTGCAGCCTGACAGAATAAAAAGGGAGACTCATTCTTCTCAGAAGTGCCAGCAGAGGTTTAAAATGATGCTAAAATAATTAATAACTTTCTATGCTATATTTTCAGTTTCTCAGCTGCCATTTCCCTCCAATACAAACAAGCTATCCCAGGTAACCCTGCTGGTAACCAACAGTATGTTGATGTGGGATGAAAAGAGATTTAAGTCTAAGAAGAGACACCTGAATGATACACGTTCAAGTGTAAGTTCAGTGTTTCTTTTAATGGTGCTGAAGAGTTTGAAGGATGAAAGTGCATTGAAGAGGTGGCTTGGCAGTAGCATCTTTGACCACTATATTGACAGCCTGGCCTTGCAGGCAGCCATGGCTTTAGCATTGAAAAAGAGGTTTTATTGTGTTTAGAAACAAATGCTTATAAAGCTTTTTAGGATGGGGTGTGGAATCAGCCTCTCTCCTTTTCCCCCTGAATGTTGCCATGTCATGAGGCATGATGAAGCTTATGAAAACCAGTGCATGGCTCAAGACAACAGAGCAGGATTTTCTTTCTCAGTTAGTTACAAGGTGTATCAATGTAAGGAGGGCTTACTTTATCAGAGTGCACTGTTTATAGAAAGAATGAGTCAAGAAGTTCTGAGAATGGATCTGATGAAGAGTTTTAGAACTGGAAACCAGCATCCTATCACAGCAGATGCACCTTCAGAGAGAGTGTGTCAGGGCTTTAAACACTGATATTATCTTCTATATTAAAGTCACTGCAGTGGGGAAAGAAATACAAGTTCTCTGTAGTTTCAGTGCTTAAATACCACAAAAATGTCTGATAATAAGCAAGAAGAAAAACCATTCAGTGGAACTAAGCCTGGCATGGGCTGCAGATAATGCTAATAATGTGTATTAGGTTGTGCTCTAATCTCTGCCCTCTTTGTATTCTGATTGTTACAAACAAAGTCCTATCGTTTCATTGTGTCTTTCCTGGAATGTCTTATTAAACTGGTCTCATCCCCCTTTATTCTCTCTGATGTATTAAGATGTGTTGACATGCTGTTATACAGAGGTATAAAAAACTGAGTTCCTGTTTGAAAAGTGGTTTGCTTTTTGTTTGTTTTGTTGGTCTTTTCACTTTTCTCTTTCCCTTCCTTGTGGTGCTAGGGGTGAGAGCAGGCAGATGGCAAGCTGTACATGCTCCAGGAGGTGTTTCTCAATTCATGTTTTCTCTTGCATATCCAAGAGCCTTAGTGCAACTGATGTTTAGACCCTACAGGTTACGTAGGATGTACAGTGTCTGAGCGATGCTCTCGGTTTCAGAACAGGCTGAGGTTGCTGCAACAACTCAGGAGCAAGCATGTTTGCTAAAACTTGCTGCAATGTGTCACACTAAGACAGCCTAGAATTAAACAAATCTGCAGAACTTAGGCCTGTAAACCTGCAGGAGGCTGCTTAGGATAACAAGTAAATCCAGATTTAAATGTTTAAACTTTTAAGTATCTGAACATTAATGTGTAAATTTGAAACCCTGGCAATCTGTCAGTCTCTGTGTAAGGTAATGTAATGCAGTTATACTGTAGTATTTCCTTTGCACTTGCAGTGCAGTGTTTTACTTCTGTCAGAATCAATCACTGAGCCTTTTTAATGCGTTTATTGAATTGTCTCAGTTGCTGGTGCAAATTCATATACAATAGGTCTCCTCGCTGGAAAGACAATCTGTGAGGAAAGCAAGTGCTCTCAGAAAGCTTAGCAAATGCTTAAAGAAAAGTGTAGGACTTACTAAAAGGTATGGTTTCAACTGTGAAACAGGAGGAACACATCAAGCATCCTTACTTAAGGAATGCTGAGCGCATGTAAAGGTGTTACCGTAGATGCGGCTTTGTGTTTCACATGTAGACAGTTGTCTTTAGAGACAATTAGCTATGATAGAGCTCATCACTGGAAACATAATGTTTGGATGGATCATTATACCTTCTTGTAGCCTATTACACCTTCTTGTAGTCCTTGCTATGGACTTCAATAAAAATGAGCTGATTGTGATTTGGCCAAGAGAAGAAGAGGGGTCAAAAGTACAAGTCTACCTCAGAAATAGACAGTGCCCTCAGCTTCAAGTTTGGCCTCAAATTCTCACCCTCCTTGTTGTGTAAGAGGACAGTGTAGGCTTAAACAATTGTGTATTGGCTGGTTGGTTTTGGTTGGCTTTTGTTTGGTTGGTTGGCTTTTTTAAGTACTAGGCTTGATGTTATTATACAGCTTGAAACAGAGAGAGAAGTTTTCACCTTACAGTGCAGTGAGGTAAATGCAAGGACTGGAAGAGCAAAGTCCCTTCTGATCTATAAAATGGTGCTTTATCTGGAAGAAGATGTGAAATTACTTCCTATTTATCCACACCTCTGCTGAGACTAAAATTAACCTGAAGAAATGCCTAATGGCACCTACTAAGCCATTATATTAATTAAACATCTTTATAACATTTACTTTCCAGGAAAGCACCCTTTCTTTTATTTGTCGTTGTTTCTTTTATTTATCACTGCAGAAATGATCACTGGTGACTTTCAACATTTTTTTTGGGGGGGAAACAGCTCCCACACTGTTCTTGGCTATATCTACATGTATATATATCTTTTCATGAAAGTGGTGCTGGCAAAACATCTCCTGCCATCACAGACATTGACAGCTGAGGCAGCCTGGAAATGCCAGTTAATTTGGCCATTACAAACGTTATGCTAAATTTTGTTTCCTTTTTAGGGGAGTTGCAGGAGAAAAAGCTGCCTGATGGGGGCTTGTAATCATTCAAGTAAGGAGAAAAAAAACCCCTAACTAAATACAGTGGTAAAATATGCTGAAGATGAGCAGTGGTGATTAATATCGATTCTGTGCTTATCTTTTAGTTTCTTTCAGTGTGACATTGTCTCAAGATCTCAGAGATACCAAGGAATACAGCATTCCCAGGAGCTTGTGGGGCAGAAAGTGCTGGTTTGCTGCACCAGAGAAGCAGGGAATAATAACCAGGTCTCTTGCTTCATAGTCCTGTATTTACATTAACACTCCTCCTCTTGTATGTCGTAGAGAAATTGGTGCTGCTCTAAATGCATAGGAAAACGTGAGATTCGTGACAGGAAGGTGAAGCTCAGTGAAGGATCACACCGACAGGGATGGGTTGGATAAGACTCTGCACAGGTATGGCAACATTTTCAGGGATCTGGTTCCCTATTTTTAGCATCATATTTTAAATGGAACTGACAAACCAGGTTGTGTAAAGGTTTCAATTTACTTCCTTTCTTTTTTATATACACATTTCAAAACTGCTGGTTTTCTTTCTGCTCAAAGATGACATATGTGCTCATTTTTAGATTTGCTTTGAGCTGTTTCAGTGACACTCATGGCTGTAGATGTGTCTTTGACAGAAGCCTGAGGGGTGCACTCACCCTTTGCTTACATGGCCACATCTTTCTAGCAACTTTTATCCTTTTTTTCCTGCTTTGCTTCCTACAAGCATTAAAGAACTCATTTTCCTTTTTTTTTAAATTCACATCTAGCCCATTATTTTTATATTCAGTTCTTAAATCTGTCCCAATTTACTTTAGAAGTCTAATTAGCCTGAGGATTGGGCCCTCTACTCCCATTCCTTCCACCCATTAAATGACAGTGTACTCCTATGAGAGAGTGAAACAGCCTTGTGCTCTTGAGCTGGGTTCAGAGATGTCCAAGCCAGCTTAAGATACACAGAGCTGGGAAACAAGAAGACACAGTGCTGTCTATCCACCTGGGCACACTTGTTTCACAAAAGGAAGTTTCTGAGCCAGCACGTGATTAGTAGAGGAAAACTTCACTCAGAACAGCTATCTTCAGATGTTTGCCAGTGCAAGAACTAGCAATCCCTTTCAGGAACAATGCCATTCATTCCTAGAGGTAACACAGCCATCTATATACATCCCTGGAATTCAGTCCCCAGGGTATGGCTGAAGTCTGCATAAAGGAGATAAGTCTGATACAGGAAAGATACCAAAGGAAAGTTGCTGCCTATCAGAAGTTAATGAAAGCCAAGGCCAGGATACCACACCAGTTTGTCTGCTGAATTGTGGACCAGATTTTCATCAAAAGGCTTTGGATCATTTTGAATTGGAATGCAAGAATGTTTACTTGGGTTGAAATAAGGTAAAGCTTTGTATTCAATAGCTCCTCAGCTACAGCTACTCAGTCAGTTTGACCCACCCTAAACTCCTTTCACTAGCCTGAATCTCCAAATCTGGAACATTGCAAACTTGGTGGAAAATACATTTCTCTGTGTACATTAAAAAAATAAATTATGAACATTTTAGAAGTGATGAACGGTTGAATTCACACTAATTGTCTGTTACGTTGTAACTCGCATTTACAGATTCCCACTGTGATACAAAAGCTGAAAGTATTTCTCCTTCAGCTGGTTAATGTATTCAGAGTCTTTTAACTATGGCTGGAAGTGATGAAAACATGTCATTTTTCTGACATGTATTCTCAACCAAGAACTCTTTACTTGTCTTTTGCAAGTACAATAGACTGTCTATAATAATATCTCAGCTCTAGCTCTGGTATTTCCGAAGCAGATGCTCATGTTAGTCATCAACTCTTGCTCATATTCATATTCTGTAGATATACCAATATCTCATGGAAGGCAGTGAGATTTTCCATGGCATAGGTACATACTGACAGGAATTGGGGCTGCATTATTCAGTCCTTTGTGCTGTGGTCTATGCCCAAGGCAGAACGTAACTACCCACAGAGAATATGGCAAAAGGAAATTGTAGAATTAATCTAAAGCATATTTTGCAGGGGTAGCATTTATGGTGCATTTGGGAATGGCCACCATGTGAGCTCCAGTTTCTCTGGGCTGTCAAGTTTGTCCTGGGAATTAATATATTTTTGTCTTTGTTTCAGGGGTTTTTGGTTGGTTTCGGTTGGTTTTTTTTTCTGGACAGAAAATAGATTTTACCCTTTAGGTTTGTTTACATTTAAGTGGAAACAAACAACAAAGGGAGCACTTCTCAGAAGTTGTTGTTGTGTGTATGATTCCAAACCCTTACATTGCAATTATATAGCTGTTCATAAGGTCAGTTGGAGCACTCAGTTTAGAAATCATGACATATTTAGGGCACTATAGTGGCATTCTGGATACGCAAAACATACAGATAAATAGCTTTAGAGAAATGGATGTTGCTGTGAATTGCCTCAGAAAGGAAGGATATTATTGGAACAGACACAACTCTTTTGGGGGTCTTTTTCCAGACCGTGGATCTTCAGGACAGTTGTGGCTACAGGTAGTCAAAGCTTAGCCAGTGTATTTTTAATGACCTGCCTCAGTTGCTAGAAATAGTGCTGCATATGACATATGTGGAAGGGAATTAGTTTGGTGGCTGTACAGAAAATTGTTATTTCAGGTATTGTCATTTTATCTTTCTCCTGTGAGCGTGAATTTACATACCTACAGAAAGAGCAGTGAAGAATTACAGTGTCTAGAAATGTTCACCTTCTAGCTGACACTGCAATGAAATGATTAAATTCTTTTTAAAGGAGAGTTTTTTTAGAAAGTAAGCTGACAAAATGCAGAGGGTTTGCTACAGGGCTACAAAAATGATTCGAGGTTTGGAAAGCCTGCCATGTATTTAGAGGCTTAATTAACTCACTCTTCTGTAAAAGAAAATCAAGATGTGATATGATCAGCCTACTACAAATAGTTATTTTTACAAGATCCAGCTAAGCTACTTGGTGCCTAAAAATAAGGAACAACATTTCTAATTAGATAGACAGATATGCAGAATGGATACGTGAAATCTTTAAATCAAGACCATTGACTTCCTAGAAGGAGGGAGTTAACTCAACCAGAGCTTGATCTGGGCTAAAGGACATGCACCACCAAGGATATTCAAAAGATCAGTCTAAAGGAGAAGGAATGATGATAACAGTTCTTTCTGCCCTTGTAATCTGTGACTGTATATAAGGGAGATAGATAGGTTGTAGAGAACAGATCTTATTTGGAACAGACACTATTTTACAGCCTACTAAAGACTTCAAGGCCAAAGTGAATTCCATAATAATGGCAATTAAAGCATAGCTGGCTATCTTTCCAGGTTAGGCTTTAGAGTTAATCATGCAAAGGTCATTATTAATGCCACTCAAGCACAGCAGAACATGTAAAACCACCTCTAAACCACCTCTGACAAAAACGGGTTGCAAATCTTACCTTTCTCCCCAGTCAATTAGGAAGTGTTTTATATATATATTTATATATATATAATTGGGTTTTTGTGTGGTGTTCAGATTGGTTTTCAAGATTGACTGCTTCAGAATACAGCTCCCATTCCTATGTATCTGAAATACTTTACTGGAATTGTAGGTGTCCAAATAGAACTTACTTGAAATCGTATCAATGAAAAAAAATTGAAATCACTCAGCTAATTTATCTTTTACTTCAGAAAGGAAATAAATACTGAAGTGAGATAAATAAATACTGGCTGAGTAGGCAGGCAGGCAGACAGAGAAATCATTGCATTTTGGAAGTATGCTGCGTAGAATGGGTACATACAATATGTAGTAGAGCATAAAATATGGTCGCTTTAAAAAGGAAAGCAATTGTGCTTGGGTTTGAAATACCGATCCTTAGGCATATTCACAGGGTTGCTATCCACTGTTCCGTGTGGTTTGCAAAATTCTTGATGAAAAGAAATGTTTTCTTCATTCAAGCTGTTTCTAATCAGCTACATAGCAAAAGTTCTACTTATTAAACCCTTCTTCTCTTGGTTTGTGCTCCCATTGCATAATTTGATATCCCTCGACAGCCCTTTTCCTTCACCTTTTCTTCATAATTAGGAACCAGACACGGTTTGAGTCTTTGTTCCTAGAGGGGGATCTACATTGTCAGAGGTTGGGTCTTTTGTAGAGGATGAGCTCTCTGCTCTACCATGTTCCACAAGGAACATGCTGCCAATTATTTCAAGGGAAGAGCCACCTTCCAGTAAACATCTCTCTTTTAATGGTGACAGACTCAGCTAGGAGAGTGAAATAATCAATCACAGGGAGCCGAACAAATTATTGAAGGAGAAATCACTCCTGGCAGATATTAAGAAATTTGGTGACAAAGCAAAAATCTCCAAACCCTGGAAGGTTTTCTCCATCTCTTGAATAATACTATTTTGCATTTTTAGAGCATTTTGTGTCCTCAAGAGGCAGGAGGGATGTTTCTTAATTCTCCTAATGGAAGCAGGTGAGCATTATCTCGGCTTTACAGATGGGCAAAGGAGTACAGAGAGGCTGAATGATTTGTCTCACACCACGGTGTGAATCAATGTCAGAACCAGGAATAGGATCAAGAAGTTGTTGGGAGTACAGGCTCCTGCTGAAACCGCTCAGCCACACTGTACCCATCGTAAGAAATGCAAATGAATTTTTAATGTTCCCGTTTCTAAAGTGAGATTTTGGATTTTACAAGAATTAAATATTTATTTCATTATGTATGACTTCAGAAGCCTGTCATTTATACCAGATAGATTTATTGGCTTTAATTCCCCATGATAATTATATAGCCCTTGTTGATCTAATGGGCTTGTCATTTTTAGTAATGGATCCATCTGCCCAAAGAACCAGCATTATTTGCCTCTCATGCACTTGGGAACAGAGGGGAACAGTATTCACAGAGAAATTACAATATTAAAATGAAGGGGTTTTCCTTCTCCTAAGCACAGATTACATACACTAAATTAATTTACAACTACTTCAGCTTTCTAAGCAAATGTAATCCTCTGATATTTATCAGGCTGGCGGTATTGCAATCCTCTATTTACTTAAAATATTGAATATGTAAACTCCTGATGTGTAGCAATGACACCAGCAGATTGCAAAGAGTTTACAAACAATAGTCAGTCTGCCTTGAGAAAAAGCACCCAGTGCCTCTGACTGGGTGGTCACTTAGACCTGTGTGTTTGACAGTGGTTGAGAGAGAGAATACTGAGGGTGACTACGGCATGAGAGGTTTTCCCTTAGTCCGCCCAATCTCCTTTTGCTTCAGAACCTCGTGGGTTACTTTACTGATGATAACATGATACTAAAGCCTCTGCAGCCAGAGCATCACCATAAATGTAAGCTTAAAATTCCAGCCTGCTCAGCCTCAAACCTAATTTCTTTCCATGACTCAATTTTATTTCTTAACGAGAAATATTCCTTCCCAGAGCCACGTGGCTCTTACTTTCCCTGTGCAGAAATGAGTCTCAGTCTCTTTGCCCAACAAGTCAAAGGCTACTCTTGTTTCACAGGCTAGCCTTGGGTCCTTAACATTCTTTTTTCTTGGTGAAAGCCAGGTTAAGTCGCATCTCCTTTTGTATAAATAGTATGTAGGAAACTGGGAAAGCTGTGACATTGCACATAGAAACCCTTAAAATACACCCTGACATTTCCCACAAATGAACATTGCGTTTTCAGCTTAAAATGAATAAAAAAGAATTAAGCATGATCATATTTTTCATCCCTGCTCATGATCAATTGGGAGAATCCTACAGGTGCATTCAGCCAGGGAGTCAAAAGAAGAGCCCTGCTGAGTGGTTTTAAATAAATGTGTCCTTTAAAGGTTAAGTACCAATGACAGGGTGTAGCATTTTTGTTCAATTACACTAATGTTTTAAAGATAGCATTACTGTCCTATAACTCAAGCTCAATAACATCTTTGGAAAAAAACAAGGATTGAGGGAAAGGATTGAGTGAACAGAGGAATCTTGACCCTATATAGGTACAGGGAAGAAGATAACGTGGGAAGATTGAATGCTTCTCCTTCTTTTGGTTCCAAAATAGACTTCATCAATCTGGGTCCACCCTCATTCCCCTCTCCTGCTCACCAAATTTCTGCTGGCAATGCAAGGATCAGAACTAATTATCAAAGCAACAGATTCTCATCTGTTTCCCTCCTTTGACCTCCCCATCAGTGCTCTGTTCCTCTCCAGGCAGCCTACACACACACACACAAGAGCCGATTTGGGCAGCAAGCTACTAAAAGGGGAAGAATTTAAAAGGGGGAGAAGTAATGCACATGGCAAAGAATTGCCTGTCAAAGATTCCCAGGGTGCAGACAGATTAGTGATGCTATTTACTGTTGCAGTAGGTGCAATTAACTCTTTGCCACAGAGCTTAACGTGGGCAAGATCTCTGTTACAGGTGTGAGCAATGAGAATGGTAGCTCCCCTTTTTCTTCGCTTACTAAATGGCAGGTAGAAGGGACATACAAAAAGCAGAAAGAGTGCAGAAATCAAGCTATTTATGATAGTCTATATTTCCTTCATGGTATCTATTTCTCTTGTGACAGGTTAGGTAATTTTTTTTCCTTTGTCTTGTACTGTATATTAAAAGCCATCCTATTGCAGCTGGTTTGACATTCAGATCTTTCTTGTTTATAATACAATTTGACTGACAATAGGACAGGGGGTTGTGATTTGAACTCCTCATTGTAACCAGCCTGACAGTCATCTCTTTCTCATTTATAGGGCAGCCTGATTGACAATAAGTCAGGAGATTGGCAGCTGGTTAGTTTGTTTTTCCCTGAATGTGTATTTCTAGCCAAGACGAGACATCTATTCCTAAATAGTCTGGGAGATATTCTGTGCAGGATTCTAAAAGGGTGACATATCTCAACATTATTATTAAAATAATACTGTTCTTTGGCTTTCTACCAATTCTATTTTAAGATGGTGGTTTTCTTTCTTTCTCTGCCAATTATGTTTCTATTTTTCATCAACCTTATTAAAGCATTGTAGAATTACCGTTTACATAGGGATTGTTATGTAGGTTCTTGACAATTTTTCTTCTTAAGAAGCATCAGAAAAGCTATTATCTGCTTTGCAAAAACAATGTCCATGTACTATAGCTGGGATGTTTGGGGAATTTTTTTCAGTGATTGCTGCTTGTGCATTTTTTACTGCAGTCAGTCGCTTGCTAGGTTCTTTATTTTTATAGAGAAGGAATTCTGGCACTTCCTATGTTGTTGATAAGTATCATCTCTAAATAAATACATTTCCTTTGACACTTGGCACACTACTGCCTTCTACAAGTGGATCTCAAAGCCAAAACCAGCATAGTTTGTGGTGATGTAATAGCAATGGGGTAGTTCGCAGTGACCTGCTCCAAAGCTTGGCCAGGAATCAATGCCAAAAATGTCTGTGAAACATTCCCTCTACAATAGAATAACAACCTGTCAGGATGCCTAATGCATCTGTACCTTCCCTGCAATAGCCAAAGGCAGAGGAAAGTGCAAGTATGGAAAAAAGATATCCTAAAAAGAGTTTTTTCCTTAGGAAAACAAACAAAAGAAGCAGCTATTTGCATGTTAGTGTTGCTCTGCAGTTTCAGTCTGGTATTTAGCCACTCTCAATTGGGTATACCTCATGAGTGCAGCCGCTGTGGAGGCGGGTTGAAGGGCAAGGGAGAAGGGTTCATGGACAGGAAATCAATAACGGTGCAATTCCCAAGATGAGGCAGCAGATTCTGCAGCCACTCACAAGCCCATTATTCACATCAGTTCTGGCGTCCGTGGTTTGCAGGGTACTGTCTGCGTTACAAAGGGCATATTCTTCATACCCCTACACACCCTCACAAGTTGTATTTAATTAAAGAACTAATACAGATACAGAGAAATAGTGGTAGATAGTTTTTAGAGCATCCATGATTCTTTTAACTGGAGGGATACGATCTCTTCCTCGTTTAAATGTGCCACCTTCACACACAAACATTGTGTACACAAGTATTGGAAAGGTTTTCTCTAGTCCTTCAGTAAATATTCCACTCAGAAATAGTTTCAAAGTTCTTCATAAAGGATCCAGCCAGCTACATTATTTAAATATGCTTCAGGGACTGAAGATTGAACACGCAAAAATGTAAATTGCACTTGAGCTGCTGAGGAACAAAAAGTAGAACAGGTATGTTTGTGTCTGTGCTTGTTACCAAAGGATGAAAGGGTGAAGGAAAACTTTAAATTGATACTGAAAAGACATTAGATTGCAGAATTCTGATGCAAAAATATTCAGTAGAATTCAGTAGAACAAGAAGCCTCAAATGAGAGCTGAAGGCACTAAGCCAGAGGATTGAAATGTAAAGTTTGTTCACAGTGGAGAGAAAAATATTTATTCCTTGTTTTCTATTCCAAATAAATTTCTTTCTGATGCTGTAATCTCATGCTGCTGTTTATCTCAACCTGTGGCTTTGCTTATTCCCTCTTTTAAAAATCATTGCAGCTAGTGGTGCGTTTAATTAGCTTCTTTCCTAGAGGATGCCAAATAGGGAGCATCCTTCCCTCAAACACTTGAACTGGTGAATTCCCCCAGTCCAACACCACCGTTTTGCACAAGGAAGATTAGCACAATGTAAAAATCAAAAGGAGCAGAGTGAAGTTTCAAAGATGCTCAAGCCCAATGTAACACAGTGCTGAGCTCTGTACTCACACAGAGAGCTGTTGGCTCTTTGGGCATGCTAAATGAAACATGTTTTGCATCTGAAACAGAGCTGGAAGAACCTTAATGCTGTATCATTTCTTGGGATTTTGTTTTCCTGAACAAATGGCAAAGAATATAGCAGCCTGTATTGCTATAGTATGGATTTCATCTCACAGAAAGTGTTTTCTCACTCCTACTCAGTATTCAGATAGTGATATTCTCTATCATCTTTCTCAGTTAACTTCTGATGGGCTATTTGGGGCACAAGAGTAGCCAGTTATGGGGTAGAAGCAGACACAGGCGTTCTTGCCACCTTTCCAGATTCATTTTAACTGTTCCTACTCTGTGTCTAGGAGCTGGAGCAGCTATTTCTATGAGCTGGAAAACAAGCATCTCTGAACTGTCTTTTTTCCTTCCTGGGGATGCCCTAACTCTGTGCTTTCACTGGTAGTTAAATTTCAACAGTTTTGTTGATTATGGAACTTGTCAAGTGAAAAACCAGAAAAACAGACCGTTTTGTCTCCTGATGAACTGTAATGGAAGGCTGTAGTGCAGGAAGGAAAGATACAGGACCAAAATTGGAAGCTCTTAATTTTTCAAATATCATCTCTCTGCAAGCTGACTACATGAAAAAGGAAAAGAAAAATAACAGCTGTGGACCCAGAACAGAAGGAAAACATGGAAACTCAGCTTCCCAGCTTTGCTCCTGGGGAACACTATTTGAGGTAAATATGCAGACACAATAGCAAAATATACCTTTTTTTGTTGTCATCTCTCTAAGAAACTGACAACCAAACAGCTTCTGATTTATTAACATTTATCCACTAAACAGTATCACAGGTAACTTTTATTCTATTTTTTTATCCCATACTTCCAATTACCATGTTCCATGTTCACACTTTTAAATAACAGGAGAATTCTTATGTCTATATGAAAACATTTTTCCTTATACTGGTGTTGCCACAAATACAGACTCTTGCCTGCTTATTTTTTTGTGTCTAGTATAACACAGTCCTGATAGTAAAACACTTGGAAGACACATATGGATGTGGTGTTTGTTAATGTCACTCACTTTTTTGTATTCATGTTTCACTTTTAAGGAGGAAAAGAACACAGCTAGGCAGAAGAGACAGTTTTTACTCTTCCTGGCACTACATGTTTACATTACATGATTGGAAGAATTGACTTTCAGCTTTGATAGGTTATAAAAAGGAGGCATTGTCATTGTCCAGCAGCTCTCCTGCAAAAGAGAGGTAACTGAGTGGATGAATAAAATATTTGCATTAAAAAAACATTTTAAGTTAAATCTCAAAGTAGCTGATGAAATATTTCTATAGTAGTCCTGTCAGTTCATGCTCCAAATAGTAACCTCTTTTGATTGGTTTTTTTAATGTGGGGTTTTTTTAAGAAGTAGAAAAAAAAACACCTCAAAACTCATGCCTGCAGGGAGTGTGAGTGCACCATGCTTAGAATCACAGAATAGTTTGGGTTGGAATGGACCATTAAAGGTCATTTAGTCCAACCCCTCTGCAAAGAGCAGGGACATCATCCACTAGACCAGGTTGCCTAGAATCTGACCTTGAATGTTTCCAAGGATGGGACAGCTGCCATCTCTCTAGGCAACCTGTTCAGTGCCCCAGCACCCTCATTGTAAAGAATTTCTTCATTATATCTAGTCTGATTCTACGTTCTTTTAGTTTAAAACCATTGCCCCGTGTCCTATTGTTACAAGCCCTGCTTAAAAGTTTGTTCCCAGACATTCTTCTTCAAGTTATCTGAGAGAGAGACATTTCCAGACCTGCCAATCACACGGATTCTGTTGAGGTGCTTTACTTTGCCTGTCCCTAGTCTCATAGTACCCAAACACCTCACAGTCCAGCCTGCTTGTTCTTGAGTGAGTCAGTGAGGCAGAGGTGTGCTGTGTTCCCCTTCTGCAGGTAGAAAGCTTGGGCTGCCTGTGCACTGCGCTCAGAGAGGGCTCTTGAGTCCAGACACATTGTCTGCGCCTGCTGCCTACTTGAAGGAGCACAGTTGCCTCTGACCAGTCCATGCTGGGGAGGGCACTGAAAGCTCTAAGTTGTGGCAACACATCAGACTGCAGCTGTTTCTCGGAGCTCAGTTCAGATATGGTGTGGAAGCAGCCAGGGACATAGGCTGGTTTGTCCAAAGCGGTCCAGATCTGTGGCTGTCAGAGGCTGAGGCTCCCTGGGCTAGGCCAGTGCACTGCCCACCCGTGCAGAAAGGAACGAGAGGAACATCACGAGGCTCTGGGAGTTTGTTAGCACTCTTAATGAGGCACTAGTTTTATTTAATATAAAGTGCAATGTGTGTCATATAAGATCTGTTTTTCAGATTTGAATCTAACAGCAATTTACCACTCTAACATGAGCCAAAACATCTCTGTTTGGATTTTAATTCTTCAGCTAAGGGATGACAGCATCGAAGATTAAACCTTATTTTACTTCTCTTTAAGATCTCAGCAAAGTGTAGATTTGAAACACAGAAAGAGGTTGACCTTCATATTAACCTGAATCTCTTTTCCTGTTTCGTCTTGAACATATTTTATTCTCTTTATGCACAGTGGGGCTCTTTTTTCATGTGCTCTGCTGTTGAACAAAATGCCAAAAAGATGGAGTGTGCACTTTTACATCAAAGAAATGATGAGACCATAAAAACTCATTTCCCTTGTGACTTCTTAAGTTGTTGCTGAGGAATTGAATGAGACTGTTTGAAACAATGTGTCCCTTTAAATTCTGTTTTCTTATTTGTTTTAAAACATAAAGCCATGGTTTCATGTAGATCCTGATTCAAGGGCCGCTGAAGTCAATAGGAGATTCTTAGCTACTGCAGTGAGAGGTAGGTCAGATTTTTCAAGTATTTCACTTTGTAAAACCCAAGACAGAGTGTTTTAAAAAGAACTGGCTATCTAGAGGGAAAAATGAAAAAAAACCCCACCAAAAAACCAGGCCTATTTGGTTTATTCAGCTAGTGACAATTTTTACCTTCCCATTGGCAACAATGAAGCAAACTCTTATTGCTGAGCAAAATGGATCCAGCAAGGACAAGTAAGGTCGAGCAGTAGTTAAATTCAGAAATCCACACAAGAGAAAATATTGATTTCCTTCAGTTTTTCTCTTACATAAAGGTATGTGCAGTAGAAACAAACACAGGAACATAATCCCCAGTTTAGACCCTGTTGGCGGGAAAGCTTCCCCCGTTCTATATAACGGTTTTAGATAATTGCTCTCACTGCTGGGCTGAGTGATTTGTTACTAGTACAGTCCAGTAAGTTGCTAGAAATGGTCTTGATTGGAATGAAAAGGCATTGTAAAGCAATTAAGTTCTGGCTATTAACAAAGCTCCCACAGGGAGCATTAATTTTAAAAAGTAGACAAAGACTGCATTTAGTAGCTGTATAACTGTGGCTGTATTGAAATATGGAAAAATATCCAGCAAGTCCACACTGTTGCAGATGTTCCTTATCAGTTTCCAGAAAAAGGCTGGGAAGTTCTAATTTATAAAAGCATTTAAGCATGTGATGAACTTTCTTTCGTTTTAACTGATATAAATTAAATTGCTAAATCCTTTGCTTAGTAAGGAGCAATTTAAGTGTCTGCTTATAGCCCAGGTTCAGATTTCATTGAAGTCCCTGCTCCTCCAAATAGGAGCCTTAATCCTCTGAATTGTTATGGTATTTTTGAGGTCTATAATCCAGAAAATTCTACCTTTTTTTCCCAGATCTAAAGCAGTCTTCTTCTTAAAGGTACCCATGGCGTACCCACGGTCCTTTCCAAAGCTGCAGCCTTCAGCTCTCTTTAATTTACAGTTTGTTTCTCACTCCAAAGTCATTTAGTAATTTAAGCAGGTATCTTTACAACTGTTTAAAATAATGATTTCTTACTCTCCTGGTTCAAGAAATGTCTAGTGCTGGAGAAAACACTAAACCTTCTCCTTACAGGTCTCTACCTCTGATCATGTTCAGACGCTGACACTTGCCCACTTCCCCTCTTCTGTACGTTGCAGACTCCTTTCACCCTTACATCCACTTCCTGGTGGTTAGTCTCTATTTTATGCCTACAAAGAGACACTTTCTGTTATGATTCCAGGTTGGGATAGCAGAACAATTGGGAAAAAATTGTTACCAGTAGAATACGTTTAACTTTTTCCAAAACGCTGGAGCGAGCCAACAGTCCCCATCGAAGCCTTTGCAAAAGCACAAGCCAGTGAGTGTGTCCCAGATTACATTGTTTATAATCTCACTTTGGTTATTTCCCAGCAGTTTAGAAAATGTGTGACTGTTTTTGTATCTGAAATGAGTTTGTCCAGTGCCCAAGTGAGAATACAGGCTATTTATAAAACAAGGCACCCTAGCATGACTGGCATTTTTTAGTATGGGGATTAACTGAATGCTTCTAATCATTTTTACTGAAGATAGTTCAACCATCTTTTGAATTACATGGTGGTGGTTGGTTTGGGGTTTTGGGGTTTTTTTTCATGTTTTCTTTTCCTTGTAGAATAGTTCTGAGCCGATTGATTGAACAGGGTTTTGTTCCACGCCACTGGTTTCAAAACTGTCGATGCAGCAGGTGCAGGAATACAGGTTCAGAATCATAAAGGGATAAATGGGCAAATTTGCTCAACGCTCTGATTGCAGAGTTCCTTGTGCTAAGCATTTATTCCCTGGTAGTTAGAAAGCAGAAGCCCAACTATACAGGTACTTTGTTAAAAAGAATTTCTTGTAAACTGCACTGAAAGTGGGTATTTTATACTATTACTTAAAACTCAGAGCATTGTCATTTTGCGTTCAAATCCAAAGCAGCAGGCACCTGCTTTCCATGCCTGTACCTAACATGCTGTCATCAGACACTGCCGTCCTGATTGCAGAGGATGGAAGGTCACTGGCTTCAGCATTTTTGGAAACAGAGAGGAAAAGCAATTTGAAAGGGAAAAAGAAGCCTCCAGACAACCATTTTTTTTTTCTATTTTTGAACCAGTAGGTTGCATTTTTAGTATCCCACCTGGGTATTTTTTTTTCCTTTGCCATCAGAAACAAGTACATAACAAGTTCATACCCTTTCATCTAAGAGAAATTGACAGACCTCACATGTTGAAAACTCACTATACAAACTGATGAACTCTTCAGACTTCCAGCAGTAATTTCATTACATTACTGGTGTTCGTCTGAGATGTTGTTTTCATTTTCAAAAATGGTGTTTTCCACCTTTGGCATTTTTCTACTGTATAATAAAAAATTCCCTACCATTGGGGTTGCTACCCATTTTTCATCATAATTATTTTTTGGGTGAAATATCTCAATAAATGACTAAAAAGTGACTTTGAAGAAGAGGGAAAAGAGGAACTTTCAGTAGTGATGCTGGAAAAAATTCTTCATCTATTTGCAAAATGCACCAGGGCCTTTTGCTTAAAAATGAAGTGAAAAATCAGATTCTAGCTTGAAAGCCTTAAGAGACAAAATTCCTTCAGTGAGACAGAGGATGAGAAAATTGCATCAGGTAGAACTGTGAACTTCTACCTGGTCTCAAAAATGTGAGACTTCTATTTCTAGAAGTTAAGTACCTGGACTCTCTGTTATCTTTTGCTTTCTTTCCTGCAAACTGATGTCCAGCATAAATTAAAGGGGATGTTTTCCTTTGAATGAATTCAGTGGCCAACTAGCTATTAACTGGTAAAATCTGTGTGGAAACAGGAGCATGTAAAAGAGGTTAACTCCATGTGTAGTTATGAGGCTGGTGAGTTGAGCATAAAAAACACGTTGTGCTGTGTTTTCAGAAGGCAGAACCTGAGTTTTCAATACTTGTGCTTCCAGAATGTCATTGGCTATTGAAAATATACAATGAAAGTACTTCCTTTCCCCCTGTGATGCAGTTGGAGGGAATCTCAATGTCTGTGCTTGTACTTCGTGGTGCACCCTAATGTATCTCTGTCTTGAAGAGAACAGTTACACTTGAGAAGAACTGAGACTCTGGTAATGTAACAGAGATAGAAAAGGCAAGAATGTCGCTGACCTCAACCTAGACTTGCAATAAGCTTT
The DNA here is from genome assembly GCF_028858725.1 of Colius striatus. Lineage (NCBI taxonomy): Eukaryota > Metazoa > Chordata > Aves > Coliiformes > Coliidae > Colius > Colius striatus. The sequence goes on from NC_084766.1 coordinate 31,028,263, forward strand.
GTGGTGTAATCATCTTGCCACCTGTTTTCATTCCAAATGAGCATTGAATATGTAGTTGCATAGTTTGTACTTCAGAACATATCTATAACATCTACAATAAAGCAAGGATGCAACTGAGACAAGGAGTGATGCTGAGCATAGTAAGGAAATAGTTACTTCTGTTGAGATCTTTAGTGACATTTATTGATTTCATACTTAGCCATACAGTTGAAAGCAAGACCAATCCTCACTTTGCAGGACTGTAGATCTCGATGTTTACTAAAACAAGGAGCCTATAGAGTCCCTATTTCCTGAATATCTTCATAAGAGGAATATTTCTAAGAAAATTTAAAGATGACATTCTAAAAAAATGCAGCATCAGAAAGAACTGAAAAGCATTTGCATAGAAATGATCAGAGTCATTCATGATGCCCTAATTTGTGCCTATGTTTTAGAAAGCTGATGAAGATTCCAGGGCTGATTACTATATTCATTTCATGAAAATAATGAAAAGGTATTGTTTCAGTGCATTGCTCTCTTAAACCAGTCATAAGGAAAGATTTATCTCAGTTATCCAAGGGCAAAAATTACACTGCTCAATTTCTTCATCTTTAGCACATGTGGTAACACAGAAAAATCACTTCGCAAAGTGCTTTATGTCAAGGGAATTCCAGGCCACAGCCATGGAGTGCACATTGAAACAATAAAAAGCGTAATTTGGGGCTATTCACAAAAGAAATAATTAGTGTCTTTATGAATGGTAAACTCTAAAGTCTGTTGCTCAGCTACGTGCTAGTAAATTATCCAGATATATAAAAAGGGAGCATGTTTAATGCTGAGGAATAAGTTGTCATGACATGTAGGAGACGTTCTAACTGGAAAAGCATCTCTATCATGTTTGCATTTCCCATTGATGAAAGAAAAAAAAATAATGAAAAAAGGAAAAGGAGAAAGGAAAGTTAAATAATAGATTTCATTTTGCCTCAGAGTCAATTCCCTTTCAGTACAATGGAATAACTGTGAAAGTGCTTTTGGAACAAAATGTAAGAGATGGTAGGGACCAGTCGGAGGTCTAGAAAATATCATTTCTGAGGGAAGGCTGTGTGAACTGGGGCTCTTTTAGATTGAAAAAGAGAAAGCTAGGGCTAGGTGACCTCCCTTCAAGCTTTATATTTATATGGTAATAAAAGGAACTGAAGGAGGACCACTGCATCCAAAGACATAATCCTACCTCTCAGGAAATGAAAATTACTTCTGTATAAAAGTTGAACTTTCACCTATCCTTCAGGCTTATATAACGAAATAAAGGCACATTGGTGTCCTTTTACTCCCAGAACAGGCAGGAAAGCCTCTTGCATGGGATGGCTACACTTTGTTTATATGCAGGAGAGCGGAGTGTTGATTAAATTCATGCTCTTTGCTTAATGTTGTATTATTTTACCAATATTTATTGTTTAAATATTTAGCTAATAGATCAGATGATGCTGGGAATGTGCGGTATTAAATCAGTAAATAATAACTGGGTTTTTAACTGTGGGTGGTAAATGTGTTTCCAAATATCTTCACAAGGAGCACCTGGCCAGCTCAGCAGGTCTTGACAACATAACCTTCTAGCAAGACTCCTAATCATAGAATCGTTTCAGCTGGAAGAAACCTTTAAGATCATTGAGTCCAGCCTTTGTCCCAGCCCTACCAACCACTACACCATTATGCCATATGGCTGTATACTTTTCATGGGGATAATAAGTGGTATTTTAGTTTATGAAAATCATCTTTATAAAATAGAAATAACTCTTGGAAACCATCAGCTAAAAGGTAGAAGAAAGTGAAGCCATTTAAAACTGGTATAAACTAAGTGTGACATTCTCTGTTCATGGTTTCCCAAATAGTCTGTGATAAAATTCACCAGTCCTTTTTTTGATTGGCTCACTGGAGTGCAGGAAGATGCCTTTTCTTGTTGGGTAGTGGGGGATACCACATGCATGATGCTGTCGGAACAGGTAGGCAGAGGAAGGAGAAGATGGATTCGTTACATAGGCTGTTCCAGGTTTAAAAATTCAAGATAGATAAATGGAATGCTTTGACCTGCCCATATAGAAGATCAGTGGTACATTCAAGCCTGGGACCCAAGTCTCTTGATGGCTTGTTTGGTGTTTGCTCTCTGTCACAGTTTCTCAAAACCAGTCCCCTTTCTCTTCCTTGCCTGTGCTTATATACGTAGGTTGCTACTCTGCCTCTGCACTTTCAACTTGACCAATGGAGCGTTAGCAGTAACAGAAGATTTTAAATAGATGCCTTTTCAGATTGTATTTGCACTTAGCTTTTTTTAAAACTGTATTTTTAATGCAGCAGGAGCACTGAACATGTGAAATTGTTAATATTTTCAGTTGGTTAGGTGATGAAGCATTCCAAAGGTTACTGGTTCTATTTCTGAGACATTAGAGTGGGGCACTTGGTCTTTCAGCAATTGCTGCACAAACTGGTACAAATCTGGCACATTTGTTCTTGTGTACATATATATACGTATTTAAATTTTATTCTGGAGATTCTGCTTGGAAAAGAGTTGTTTTAAATATACATTATTATTTGATTGCTAGTTGGATGTCAGCCAACTAAATTTTTGAATTTGAAAGAAAATGCAGCATCAGCTTCTCTGGAACTATAATGGAATGAAACCCTCCAAGCACTCATTAAAAGGGCTTCTGACGTCTAGCAAAATTAGATGAGGTGTAAATCACTGAACTACCATATGTGGGTTTGAAATGGAATATTTAATTCTATAGAATCCAAACCTAAGGCTAAAGGGAAATTTAACTACAGCAGCATAATATTTTGATGATGGAAAAAGTAATACCATCTTAAAGGTTTCATGTTTCATCTAAAAAGATGTTTATTGAGGGAACCTCCAAAGGTTTCTACATTGTTATCTGCCATATAGGCCAATGCTTGAGGAATGGTAATAAAGCACAGTAATAACTTTCCTCCACTGAAAAGTTTCTAAGAGCTGAAGAAACATTACTGGAAACTTCTGATTTTAGAAGCCTGATCATAATAATTATTTCTTCCCTTATTGTCTTCCTGATAATTTTGAGCTCTTTGATACACTTCATACCAGGGGAAGCTTGTCGTTGCTCCTCCATCACTGCAGGATGGATTTGACTCCATTGTGGAAGTAGAAGAGATCAGGAGCTTGAAACAGTCTTGCCTTTGATTTTCAGTGGGTTCGAAGTGCATCAGAAAAAAAACAGGGGTTTCAATAATGGTAACAGTAGTACTATTAGTAAACATTTCTATTTCTGTTGTTCCCCTGTTGGATTAAGGGCTTCATTAGTCTGATGTCATGCAGGTTTCAAAGAAAAAAAGACATGGTCTGAAGTCTTTGCAAACAAACATAAGGAAAGGGATGCAAGTGCATCACCTCAACTAAGGTCTCACTTTGTTATACATCAACTAAGTTTGATTTTGATCGCTCCTGGCTCCAACTGAGCTATAACTGCGTAAGATGGTACAGTTTACTTTATGGTTTTATAGTAATTTGTCAGGTTGTGATTCAGCCTTTAACTGCACTCCTGAGAATAAAGGCGAGATGGTGTTTTATCATTATTATTATTATCTAGATGTCTTTATGAAAGCAGGCAAGGATTCATTTCACATGCCACAAAAATGTAACCGCCCCAGCACAAAAAACTGTTTTAAACAGAAAAACATGTTTGTTTTTGTATTGATCTTGCACGTAAGAATGGAATACTTCTGTAGAGAAATGTACTTCCTTTTGATGGCATGGTTGAATAGACTGATTCCTCAAAGAAAACTATTTGTTTGTCTCTTCAGACAAGGTGGGACTCGTGAATCACATTGTAAGAGGAATCCCTTTGAAGACAAGGGAGAGATCATGTAAGAAAACTGGCATTTGAGGAAATCTTATGCAGAGTTTTGAATTTATTAAGAATAAAGACATTCTTCAGAAAATGAATGAGCTTTGAAAGACTTGGGATGTGCAGTGCTGTGCCGAGAATAAGGAAGAGATTTGGTCCCTACACATTGTTCTCTGGAGTAGGAAAGTGGAGCAGTGGGAGTGTGTTGGGATCAAAGGATGGCTGGTAATTTATTTTGTGTCCTTTTCTACAGCTACTTTGATATCCAGCATAAGCTGAAATGAATAATGCTCATTTCTTGAGGAAAATATGGTGCATTTGAAAACCAGTGTTCAAATGAGCAATAATCCAGTCTGGCTTCCTTTGTGTTATCCAAAGCAGCAGCGTCTTCAGCTTGAGATAAGGGTAGGAAGACTGCTTAATTTCAAAGGTTTTCACTTTTATCTTAGACTGGGAAATCTGAATACTTTAATGGGTTTAGGTTTTTAATTTAATTCCAGGTTGCTCATCATTTCACCTTTCAGCTGGGCTACAGAGATAATTCAATCATATTTCCCTTGACAAGTCATCTGAATTATGCTTATGTTTCTCTGCAGATGTGAAAATCAGCTACCATAATAGAGAGTGTGACTGACACTTTTGCCTTCTCTCCCTCTTCCTCCCTTAATTTAGAGACTGTTCTGGTCTTGCTCTACAATGCAGGTGTCCTCTGACACAAGCACATCAAAGACAGTCCCTGGATGAAAAAGTAATGCGGTACTTCTGCATAGACACAATGTCAAAAGGTTTGGAAGTAAGGCCAGAGAGCAGTCATCTGGCAAGAAAGGGATCAAATATGCACGGATAGTGTATTTTGGAGGTTTGGAGAGTGTGGGATCTACTTTTGCCCACAATTCAAACAATGTACCAATCTGTTTATATAACTATGTTCCCCAAAGACTCCTTTTATTGTGTTTTTCCAGACCTATTTCCTTGCTATCCAGCATATAAGCAAATCTTAACTTTAGACCCTAATACATGAAGGCAGAAGAGCATTCTCTGACCTGCGTCTTGGTCCCAAATGGATGACCAATAAAGACACAAATATGAAATAATAGTTTCTTAGAGATTTTCTGTTGTATTTTACAAATGGATTTCCTGTGAGGAAGGGCTTCTCTTGGAGGGATCCCAGCCTGGCTCAAGCATTTCTCAGAGTCAGGTCAAGGCCTGCTAAAATGAATGTCATGACATTTCCATGCTCAGGTGAGCTTTGTCTTTTTAATGTTCATCTTCCTTTTGATGCAACTAAACATGAAGACCTTTTTCTTTTTTCTCCAACATTCATTTCATCACCTCTGTTTTTATGCTGCCCCTGAAGGTCAAGACAGTGAGAGCTGCTTGGAAGTTAATCAGTGCTGAAGCTCACGGTGCTTTGCTGCTTTTGGAAATCCTCAGCTGTGAACTGTTACCATCACCCCCCAAGATGTTTCTGCCTTCTTTGCTATAGGCAGCTAATTGTACTACCAGAGTTTTTCTCCAGTTAAAAGGCAAACAGGCATCAAAAGCACATAAAATACTTTTCCCTTGAGGCCCAGACTGTAATTCCTGAGTTTATTCTCTCTAATTGCAGAACATAGAAACCTATGAAAGCTCAGGGTCTAAACTCATTCTTTAGATGGAACACTGTCGTTTTGTTGCTATAGTTTTCTGACAATTTCTGAAGATATATAGACATTCATTTTTGCCCAAAATACCTACAGGAAACTTCCATACTGTCTACTGTTTATAAAACTGGCATTCATTTTATATTTGGCAGGTGTTCATACACAACCCTGGAAGTCAAACAGCCTTTTCTGTGAGGCATTTTTGGTGCCTTACTGAAGACAGTCCCTTTCAGCTGAGGAGTAACCTCAAGATCTTTCTTTTTCATCTAGGCAGCTTATTCCAGAATAAAGTGTGTATGTAGAGGAGGGTATGTGAACAAAAAAAACCCCAATCCTGAAAAATCAAAACATTTTACAAGTGTGCTACTGTGTGCCTGTGTGTGCACAAGCATGTTCTGACAGGACCACGTCAGACTAACATAGCCTGACGGGTGACATAGCTAACAATACAGTGTCCTTTTATAAGGCATAAACTCTGGCCTTATTTAGGCCTCATCTGGAGTCCTGTGTCCAGTTCTGGGCTCCTCAGCTCAAGAGGGACAGGGAAGTGCTGGAGAGAGTCCAGCGCAGGGCCACCAAGATGATCAGGGGTATAGAACATCTTTCATAGGAGGAAAGGCTGTGGGAACTGGGGCTGTTTAGTCTGGAGAAGAGGAGACTGAGGGGAGACCTTGTTAACATTTATAAATATCTAAAGGGTGGGTGTCAGGAGGTTGGGACATCCCTTTTTTCTACAGTAGCTAGCAACAAGACAAGGGGTGATGGGATGAAGCTGGAACACAAAAAGTTCCACTTAAACGTAAGAAAAAACTCTTTCACTGTTTCAGTGAGGGAGCCCTGGCACAGGCTGCCCAGAGGGGTTGTGGAGGCTCCTTCCTTGGAGGTCTTCAAGACCCGCCTGGCCATGTTCCTATGTGACCTGATCTAGGTGACCCTGCTTCTGCAGGGGGGTTGGACTAGATGATCCCTAAAGGTCCCTTCTAACTCCTACCATTCTATGATTCTATGATTCTTTACATGAGATTTCCGTACTATGCTCCTTTGCTAGAACCATGAATGCTAACAACTGAAAAGCTAATTAACAAAAATGAATCCAGGTTGTTTTCTGTGTGGTTTTGGTTTTGTGTTTTGTTGTTGATTTTTTTTTTTTTTAATAAGAAAAGTAATTCAGATAATGAGAAACAAGAGAGCAATATGTTGAACAGAATGTATTTTAAAATCCAATTCAAAAATAGATTGGCCTGTTAAACAAAACCTCATGAACCCTCATGAACTCATTGAACTCCTTGTTCAAATATCATAAGCATGGTATTTTGGTCTCAATTGTCAAGAGAGATCTATAAAATCTGTTTTACTATGCTACACTTTGCTTTAAAAGGGTGCACTCCAAAATTCCCAAGTAAAAATGAGGAGTATTTAGCATAGTCTCCTTCAGTTTAGAATCACTTCCAGCTACTCTCAGATTAATTAAAAAAGAAATCTCTATTTTTTCTAGATTCAAGATGGAAGAGACAAATTTGGAAATTATGGAAAAAGAGTATTCAGGTTGATATAAACAACAAAGCAAGTGAACAGGCAAGGTCAGAATGAAAAATTAAGTGAACACTTTGTAACTTGTCTGACACTATGGCAGCTCTTCAGTCAGTAAATTATCTAGATGAACTTTATTACAAATTATTTTTGTCAGTGAACTTAGATCCTTTAATTATTTAAACAGATGGAAAGTGGCTCCAACCAAAACATGATTTTTGTCTTGTTTTTTGGTAAAAGCCAAAGCAACCTGCCCATAGTCTTGATAAATGAGGGAATGGGAGAAAATACACAAGCGCTACATATAGTCAACTTAATTATAGTTCTGTGTGAAGAAGTGTGAATATCCTTCTTCTCCATTTTCTTCACTGAGATATTATTAAACCTTCTTATTCTCAGACTTTCTTATAACCTGAAGCTATTTGTCTACATAAGATAACAAAATTATATGTAGCTAGTGGAATAACCCATCCAGGGTGTTACCTTTGATTAGGAGTTCTCAGTCTTGATACTGATGCACAGCTGGTAACTTTGCAACAATGAAGTCACAGATCAGCTCCATGAGACATAGTACAAAAATCAGGTTTCATAACCTTGTTCTGAACATTGTTTTAATATTTAGTGTAGCTATGTGCAACAACTGCCATACATAGAATTCATTTCAGTGGCCAGATTCATGCCTTGTTCGTTAATGGCAGTGGACAGTTAAAGGCAGCATGGCTGGGAGAGGCACCTGAGAAAATGAAAATTCACCATCTGTCTTTGCTTCAAGCTTAAGAAGTATCTTTCAGAGGAGTTGAAGAAGTGCAGCATCAGTATGAGAGAGAGAATTTGGAGATGAAAACAAGTCGAAACCACTTAAGCCACTGTAATGTGGTGTGATCTTTGTGGAAAACAGCAGTTTTCTGATACAAAGCAGTACAGGAGTTATTACTGTTTCAAGCACTGATTTGTCCCATTTGAACTAAATATGAATATTATCGTGCCAATTCTGACTCATTCTATGTTTCAGCAATTTTTTATTCTGTTCTGGCTTGTTTGTGCTATTTCTTTTACTTATCATCATATGTGTGTCCTTCTGTCTGTATTTTATATAATTTTTTTAGATTTTTAGATTGTTAAAGAGTTCTTGATGCAATCATATTAATCTTTTATGTGCTTCTAATCTTTCCCCCATGTTAAGATAATTTGCTGTTGTGCCTTTATCTCTGGCATTCCTTTTTTTCCTTATCACTTCTCAGACACTTGCATTTCCCTGAGCTATTTGAAGTCCATTACCCTTATTTTGTTATTTGCAATTTAAAAGAAGAATGGAAGACTTATCATTTTTATGATCTTTTTCACTTGAATTAACTTCCACTTTAAGATTCTCAAACACTTCCTCCCAAAGAATTTGAATTAAATCTAAAATAGCTACTTTCTGTGTAATTTCCTCCACTTCATAAAAAAAAAAAGCAGTCCCTAGCACATTTGAAGAAGTGAATAGACAATCTACGTCCTGACTTACTGCTTTTTCAAACCGAGCCTCAGACAGTTTTACTCCCATCTAAACACTATGTCCTGCCATCTAGCTCTTTCCAGTTTCTGCCCCTTGGATACATCCAAGAGTTGCTCTGTTGAAAAAGCCTCCTGATCAGAAAACCTTTGGTTTAAACCTGTCACTATGTGTACTTTACTCTTTTTTTTTTTGTTCTCCCATATTTCAACTGGTATTCAACAAATCTTCCTGTTACTTTTTCCTAGGCTTCAGGAGAAGTAAACATGCCCTTCACAAGCCATACCACCTGACTTAGCCTAAGTCTGTTCTAGATCTGCTATGCCCTTCCACAACTACATTCCAGAACTGCTGTTTACCCAACCACACTTCTGCAATGCCAGTTAGCTCACACTGGGGTATTAGGACCATAAAGTCTAGCACTTTATATCTCAGACTGCAGTATTTGTGGATCTATGCTTCAGATGTCTGATGTCTCACTTTGGATTCCCCTTTTCTTCTTGCATTTTTTCCTTTCTCTCCTCTCTCTCCTCCCCATCTTGGCTTTGACCATACATATTATGAATCTATAATCTGAAAAAGAAGAGGAGATGATGCCTACAGATATTTTTCCTTGGCACCTTTTAAAACTAGTTCAAAGCCTTGCTTAGGAAGAGCAACCTGCCAGGCTGGGAAGAAAGTTTTCTTCAGCTGTTCTTATAGACAGCTGGACAGACATCATGTCTGGCTGTGAGCATGGATATAGTCAGCACCTCTACTCCTCCAGCCTCACTCATGTCATACCTGCAGTAACACCAGTGCCCTAGTACATTAACAGGAAATGTGAAGAGGTTTTCCTCTTTTGTGGCAATGTTCATATCATAGAATCAGAGAATGGTAGGGGTTGGAAGGGACCTTTAGAGACCCATATTAAATCTTATCACTTCAGGGAAGTAAAGTGATTCTTAATAATGATTACTTCTACCTTTATTTCAATTTGAAGATATGAAAAATAATGTCATAAACCAATAAGAAAACTGCTTGTGTGCTTGAAAAAATGCTGTGTTTATGCATGAGAATTATTTCTTCAAATTACTGAAAATAATTTCATTGAATTAATACAATATGCCAGTTGGATTCCTGGTGTATAATGTCTGTTTTGACATTAACAATGAGGGAAAATTTAATCTATTCAGTTCTTATTTGACATTTGTATAGTAGATAAGACAGGGATCGATGCATGTGCAGCCTCTTTTTTGCCAATTTTGTGCAAATGAAAGGGCAAAAAAGAGCATTAAAGAGATCATATTTAAATAGAATCACTAAGATTGGGCAATATCAATCCAAGGGAGCTGAAGCATGTTATAAATATAAAGATAGAAATTGTGTTAATCAAAATACTGATTATATTGTTGATTTAACACTGACTCAACATTTTACTACTTTTTTTTTTATGCAAAGAGACAAAATTTGTCAGTTTGAAAATACAGACTGGGAAGTCATGCTTTAGCAGCCTTTGAAGAAATTGGTGGAGGACTTACAAAGCTCTCAAGTAAAGTACCAGTAAGTCACTAACATGAAATTCAGTCTTCCCCAGTCTTGCAAAGGAAAAAATAGTGGATAAGAGAAAACTGGAGCATACAACATATTATCATTTATTATATATTATTTATTATATATATTATTATATAATATTATTTGGATTCCCAGAAGTGTTCTTCTCCAAAAAGATGTGGAAACCTCTGCTGAAATCTGAAGGAGGAGTGTAAATCCCAATCAGGTCAACGGAATTTCATTTCTGTCAAATACATTTTTCAGCATTTTGCTGAAACTTATGAATAAAAAGAACAAATACAGAAATAAAACCAGCAGTGGTATGAATTCTAAAGATCATTTCCTTATTTAGAAAAGAATGAGAGAAAATAGCTCAAAGTAAATGCTTTCTCAGCCAGAAAAAAGTCTAATAGCCATGTCCCTTTGGGATCATTAAGGGTATTGGATAAATTCAGTATACCTACTAATGATGTGTAAGAAAGGTTGAATTGTGAGATGGAGCTTTGCTGACAAGGAAAAAATGCCTTAGCTCAGTCAAGATTAAGCAGGATTGTGAAAAACTCCAGAAGGAATAGCAGGGAAAATGAAATGAAGCAGAATGGATGCAGAAAAATACACTTGGCAGAAGGGACATTTGCAGTGGGGAATGTCAGTGTTTCCCAGGCAATTTGTAATATATTGAAGGATGCATCAAGGTTTCAGCTTGGCATATAATTACACATCTATTCAGTAGAAAGACAACTAAAAACTGGTTTTCTTTAAGAAAAAATTAAAGGATCATACCAAGAGACAAGATTAATGTCAGCAGATTCATTCAGCCATAGATAGAGAGATATAGCTTGGCTATTTATTCCTGTGTGACCTGATCTAGGTGGGACCTGCTTCAGCATTGGGCTTGGACTAGATGATGTCTAAAGGTCCCTTCCAACCCCTACCATTCTGTGATTCTATGATTTAATTTTTAGCCTGTATACAGAAAGTATATGAAAAACCATAACATGATTTTATTTCCTGGTTCAGTAATCTTTTATTTGAAAGCAGATAGCTGTTTCAAATAACAACAATGCCGCTGTCAGTGCTGATAGAACTTGTTTTTGTCTTGTCTCTCTCTTGCTGAAGTCTCTTACATCTTTAAAGGGACCTGAAGATAATTTGTAGTTTACCCTATTGTTCTTCATCCAAAGTCCAGATTTTGCTTTAAAAAGCGTGTAAATATGTAATTAGTTTTTTTCCTCAGGCAAAGATTCTTCGAAGGAACAAACATTTCAGTAAAATATGTCTCCATCATAGAACAGATTCTATACCTCAACTCAGACATGTGCATAAAAACCATAGAACTGACCTTACATTATTTTTTTCTCGAAACATTGGGGCTTGATAAATTAACATTAACTCTCCTCTCCTTTGTTTTGTAGTTCTTTCTGAGTTTGGTAAGCTCCCTGCAGCATTTACAGTCTATTGCATGGCAGTTTGCTCACCAGTACTTACCAAAGGTGATGGTAACAAACGTGACTTACTGCTGCAGCAAAATACACGCATGGGTGTTAAGGAAGGTAAGATTTACTATCCAAGTTTCATTTTAGAAAGATGCTGGAGAGTTTTCTTTATTTCTTTCTGATTTTTTAAAAAAAGAGTAGGCAAGGGAAGGCTTTTATTCTTAATCAAATAAAATTGATGCTTTAAGCTTAACTGGTTAACTTACTGGATAAGACAAATATGAACAGAAAATTCTAACGTTCTAACAGTCTTCTGTGAGCGTTAGAATCTGCTGAGTAGGGATAAATTTTGTTTACCTAGAGGAAGAGACTAATGGCTTTCATAATATCAGAGTTATATGGAATAGCACAGATGACTCAGTGTCATTCAAGGAAAAATTAGCATGTGATTTAGGAAAAAGAGCCTTATGCTGTCTTCCACCAAAGTGTGGGGTGCATATTTGGGAAGAAAAGGGAAAGCCTACACTCATGTTCTACTGGTAAGGTTCAGCCAGAAACCTGTAGACTGCACACCATAACCTGCCTTTATGCTGCTCTGATGTGTTGAGCTACAACACCTCTTGAAACTGTATCAAATCACTCTGCAGCTATAACCTCCACTTCAGCAATCTACAAGTTAGTTTTACCAATATGTCATAAGGCCAACTCAGATCTATATATTCCTGCCTGGAAGCAGTGAAGAGCTTGGTCCCTTTTACTTAATGAGTCTGATAATGTCTGTCCAAGGAGAAGGGAAAGGGCACAGAAAACATTTTAATATCCTTGCAAAGAGGTCAACCACAAAAGGTAATCTTTTTTTTCTCCCTCTTCTGTTCAGCCACTTATATTGTTCTTCTCAACAATGGAGCCGAGTCAAGTTGGAGGCCTGCGGCCAGTGTGGTTCCACAGGGGCTGGGTCTGATTCAACATCTTGATCAACTACCTGGATGAGGGGACAGTGTACCCTCAGCAAGTTCGCTGATGACACCAAACTGGGAGGACTGGCTGGTTCCCCAGAAGGCTGTGCCTTCTGTGATTCAGTGGGATCTTGACCGGCTTGAGAGCTGGGCACAGGAACCTCATGAGGTTCAACAAGGGCAAGTGTAGAGTCCTGCACCTGGGGAGGAACAACCCCATGCTCCAGTACAGGCTGGGGGTCGAACTGCTGAAGAGCAGCTCTGCAGAGAGAGACCTGGGAGTCCTGGTTGATGATAAAGTTAACATGAGCCAGCAATGTGCCCTCATGGCCAAGAAGCCAATGGCATCCTGGGGGCATCAAGAAGAGTGTGGCCAGCAGGTTGAGGGAGGTTCTGCTCCTCCTCTACTCTGCCCTGGTGAGGCCTCATCTGGAGTCCTGTGTCCAGTTCTGGGCTCCTCAGCTCAAGAGGGACAGAGAACTTCTGGAGAGAGTCCAGTGCAGGGCCAGCAAGATGATCAGGGGACTGGAGCATGTTCCTCATAAGGAAAGGCTGCGGGAACTGGGGCTGTTTAGTCTGGAGGAGACTGGAGGAGGGAGAGGGATCTCATTAATATTTACAAGTATTTAAAAGGTGGATGTCAAGAGGATGAGGCAACACTTTGTAGTGTCCAGTGACAGAACTAGGGGTAATGGACAAAATCTGGAACACAAAAGTTCTACTTAAACTTAAGGAAAAACTTCTTTACTGTAGAGGTGAGGGAGCCCTGGCACAGGCTGCCCAGGGAGGGCATGGAGGCTCCTTCTCTGGAGGTTTTCAAAACTCATCTGGATGCGTTCCTGAGTGACTTGATCTAGGTGGACCTGCATCTGCAGGGGGGTTGGACTAGATGATCTCTAAATGTCTCTTCCAACCGCTACCATTAATTGACATCAGTCTGTAGGAGAGGGCCAGCAGAGCAGAGAGGGCGCAGGGGTATGTGGGCCATGGAGGAGAGGATTGATTCTGCTGTATTGTTGTCCTCAAGGTCTTGCAGAAATTTTGAACAATGGTGTTTGAAGGCCGTTTCCCTTCATCCTCTCTACTCTCCCTCACAGCAGTGACCGTATAGATCTCTAAATACACTTTAAGCTGTTTTGCTCAATGAACACAAAGCTATCAGTATTTTTTTCCTTGTATACTAGTGCTTAGGTTTGGATAGCAACAGCTAAGAAGCCTTTATACTGGTTCTGTTTTGCTTTCCTGCTACAATGGATATATTCTTGGAAGGTTTTGTTCATATAAGCTTCTACATCACTACTCTAGACTGTGATCTTATTATCTATTTTTATTCAGTAACTTAAAACTTTTGGTAAGTTATTCAAATCCTTTTAAGTTATAAATTCTACTCAAGACATTTTAGTACATTAGTACTTGAAACATGTAAACGATTTCTGTGTCAAGAACCAGAAGGATGAAAGATGTAAAATGTTACACTTCCAAGAAAAGTGAAACTTATAGATATGCATGTAACGATGAAAGGCTTGACAGATCTGACTTCTCTCAGCCAGATCTGTTAACTTCATCTGACACAAAAAACCTCCATTAAATCAGCACAGAAGAGAACCAATATCCGCACTTGCACATCATTTACTTCCCAGGGTTATGAAACATCTACTGCATTGATGTGACACACAGCATCCAAGAGCTTTGCATTCCTTCATTTTTACACCCTGTTACTTTTTAGCCATCCAGTGTTTCTTCCTTGCTGTTCTAAATCTAGAAACCTTTATAGTTGTGTTTAGCTTCTTAGTTAAGACTGCTTAGGCAGTAAAACTACTGTCATAGCATTCTTTCTACCTCTCACAACCACTTTAGTGCCTTTCTGATGGCCTGTTTGTGTTTGTCTCCAAAGCCACAGAGTTACCTAAGCAGCTGTTTAAGATTACCCCATGTAAATTTGTACTTCTTTCATTCATTTTTTTGGTTGTTTTATTTTATCTCTTTTAATTACTGAAGAAGCTGACATTTGATGGACAAATGCACATTGATCACTGATCTCTTGCCTGGTAAAGGATTGTTGAAATCTTAGCTTTGCTGTGAATGTTAATTTCAAAAAGTTGGCTGACTTCCGTAGCTCTGAAGCAAAATCTTCCCTCAGTCTGTGAACAAGATGATGCTGGCTTTAGAACTTTTTTGGTTAGTATAAAGGAATTGAGAAAGTGGAGGAGGAATATCTTTCCCTGCCATGGTGGGCAAAACTATTGCTGAAAGTGTTTCTGGATTCAAGAGCAGTCTTGAACTGACGTTGTGCCTTGGACTATAATCTCCTATTAACTGTGTTTCTGGTGTCATAATGTTATTTAACAGAGGACAGTTGTTCAGCAGCCTCAATCACATGTAATATTGTACAATTAGCAGACTGTTCCACAAAGGCTTCAGCCTCAGCTTTTGATTCATAAAATATAAAGCAGCAACACAATTTTCATTTCCTCTCTTTGCATGAACTCACCAATTCATTACAAAACATGTACAAAGAGACGTCTAATAACTAAGAAATGTGTCTGATCCAGAACAATGAAATGATCTATCTCAGCTCTGTTAGGAGGACAATGTACAGAGACCTGGACTGAGAGTGGCTTGTGGGCCTCCTGACATTCCCTGGAATGAAACTTGACAAAACACTTTTCACCTCTGCTTTTCCCACACGCCTTCAGGTGCTCCCTCTGGCAAGACTGTAAAATCCTTAAGGCACAGACTTCGATGTCCTGATCTGGGTTGGACCCCTTTTTTCATACAGATAGATACTGCTATTGTTCTCCTTACTGTAGTACTGATGTACTTTGATTTTTCTGAAATTCAAGTGAGGGTTTAATGGGAAAACAGGCTAAACCAAACCCCAAACAATTCCCCTACACTCCAAGAACTGCACAATCTGAAGACAGATTGTTTTGGATCGCATTTCAGACTCTAATACACATCGCGTTGGATCTATCTGTTTTGAGATGGTACCAGGAAACAAAATTAAACACTTTATCTTCTTGGAATAGAGTCAACATGTCCTAAACACCATTTTTCAGTAGGAGAAAGTTTAGGAGAAAGTTTCAGAGGGTTCAATTGCTGTTATTTTCTCCATTGCTTGACATCAAGGTTCATTGTTTGTTTCTTGTAAAAGAATTGTGAAATGAAAACAAGTTACAGACTAATTGAATAAGAGAGGCACACTTTGCAGGAAAAAAGGGATATTTTAGACAAGTTTATTACCAGGATTACTTTGGTACTGCTCTGTTTACAAAGCTGGGAACTTTTTGTCACCATTCATCAGGCTGTAAGCAGAAGGCAATATCTTGATTTGAAGCACAAAACGGGAAGATGGGGTAAATCTCGGGAAGATAAGGATTTCAAAACAAGCTGTAGCATCTCTTTCAGTATTAACCGTGACGAGTTCAAAGAGAACCGCCTCTGAACTTTGCAGGACCTGAGGCAAATAGCGGAGCGGCACGGCCCGGTTCCTGTGGAGAGAGGATGAAAGCAGAGGGCCGGGAAACATCACAGCCCTGGGCTGCCGGCTGCTCTCCCCGCCGGCCGCCCGCGACGGAAAGCGCCGGCCCGGGGCTCCCGCCGGCCGCGCCACCCCCGCTCGCCAGCAGCCTCCCGCACGCCGGGGCCGGCCTGCCCCTGCTCCCTCCCGCGGGGCCTCCGGGCCGTGTGCGGCGGGTGGCTGCCTGCCCACAGCCATCACTCCCCTCCTGCTTTGGTTTTCAGCGTGGGCGGGCGAGGCGCGCGTTGAAGCGCAGGTTGCCGCGGCTGGGCGCAGGGGTGGGGGCTGCCGGCGTGCGGCTGCCCCGGGCGCACCGTCCCCGCTCCGCACCCGGGGGAGGCTGGCTCTGCCTCCCTCCCGCTGCCCTGAGGGACGGATCCAAACGGACCGAGGGGCGGGGGGCGTAAGAGCGAGCAGGCGGCTCTGAGACGAGATGACAATTAGCCTTTAAAAATGGCTGCTGGGGAGCTGTCAGCTGGGACACGGAGGGGCCGTTAACCCTCCTCTCCCACCCTCCCCTTCCCTGCAGGGCTCATAACGGAGAGGGGGGAAGAGTTCCTGAGCTCGTTCCTCGCCTCCGAGCTCCCCCTGCCCGCCGGTGCGGAGTGCCGTGGCGGCCCCGCGGCCCGGCCGCCCTCACTTCCCATCCGACTGCCTGGCGAGAGGCCGCGGCGGCTCCCGCCTCCCGCGCCGCTCCTCCTCGCTGCCGCCTGCGTGTGTGCCGCGGGAGCGGGGACTACAAAGGAGAAGGGGGAGTCGGGGGGCTACATGATCGAGGGCGGTGTGTGTGCACGCCGGTGGGGAGCATATCTGGCGAGGAGAAAACACAAGGTCAAGAGGCAGCTCTCCTCCTTCATGGAAGAAGACGGGAGCGATGAGCCCTGAGGAGGACGACGAAGAGAAGGGGCGGATGGCCGAGGGCTGCAGCTGCCGGGCTTCCCCTCGGGAGTGACGGGGCGCGGAGGGCTGCAGGAGCCGCAGGAGGCAGCGCTGGGGTCGGGAGGGAGGAAGGAGAGGAAGGCGAGGAGGAAGCGGGGGGTTTGAATCTCCGTGGCTGGATTATTTCTCCTCAGGGGAAGCTGCCCCCGTCCGTGCCCGGGCTGCGCGGGCGGCACTGCCATCGCCGGCCGCGCCTCGGCCCATGGCCTCGGCGGCGAGGATGGACCTGGGGAGCGCGGCGAGGAGAGCGGGAGCTACCCCTGCGCCCCTGGGCGTCTGGAGACCCTTTCCCTCCTCCTGCGGCTGCTGCTTCTCCTCGCTCCTGGATGTGAACAGCTGGCTGCTCTTCTACGGCTTCTTGTACCTGGCCCTCTATGCCCAGGTGTCCCAGTCCAAGTCTTGCGACAAAATCTCCTGCTTCTCGGGTCATTGTGTCAACTCCACCTGTGTCTGCGACCAGGGCTGGGTGGGAGACCAGTGCCAACATTGCCAGGGCAGGTTCAAGTAAGTCTCTGCTTCTCCTTTTCTCCTCCCTACACCCTTTTCCCGTCGTTTCACTTGCCTGTTTTTGGTTGTTTTATTTTTTTCTTCCCCACTTGTGTTTGCTGTGATTTTGTTCATGTGTGATGGAAGTATGTGGCAGGCATTAAAGATAAAATAAGCTCCTTCACCTCCTGGTCCCCCCTTCTAAGAGCACGGGACACAGTCCTCTGAAGGAAAATTCTACCTGCTGACTAGCTACTGAAAATAGGCTGCTCTACTTGATAGGAACTGAGAGATAAGGGGAAATCAACCCGAAGCTGTGTCGGTTCTGTCGCTCAGGGAAGTGTTATGGAAGTGACATACGTACTTCATGGGGCTGCCCAGGGAACAAAAACTACTATCAGATTTGGTTGACTTTTTGCTTCTGGAGAGTGAAAGTGTTTTGCTCATTTCAGACTTCCTCCCTTCAAGTGTTTCAGCTAAGTGGACATTAGTCAGTTACACTCAGGATAACATAACAGTGAAATATACATGACTCCTGACAAGGTTTGCAGGAGAGGACAGAGTGGTAAAGAACAGTGACAAATTTTTGCAAAGGAGTGAGTGGTCAGTGAAGCTAAAACTGCCTTCTCATTTTTAAAAGTGGATGATGGAGTCATTGATCAGGGAGAAGGAAGCGCACCCTGACACTTGCTTTTCTATATGTAGTGGAAAAGAAGACTTAATTTATAGGGCTGTCACTTTCAGCTCCGCCCCCTTTGGTATCAGTGTAAAGACTGGCTGTGAAAAATACCGTTTTGCTGTTATTTTGCTATATAACCTTGGACAGGACATGTCATTTCATTCCCCTGTAAAACACCCCTTAAAAGCCGAGACTCTGTTTATTAAATATATTGACATAAATAGCTGCAAAGCGTTCTGGTATCCAGCTAATAACAATACATTGGTGAGGCTGTGTCTTAGAGAATTCAAATTCTGTCTGTGGAAAAACACTTTTTATAAATTAAAAGTATCCATATTGGCCACTTTAAATTCTGTTTAAGTTCAGTTTTCTCTTTACAGTACTGAAATTAAGCTATGTAATGTGGAACTATTTAAAAATGAAATCCAAGGTTGCTCATTTCTAAAGAAAAAGTAAACCTAGTAACTTGTTAGCCTGGGAAGTTAAGGAGTAGCTGAAATCAGACATTGGCTAAAGTAATGTACATGCTGCAGAGTGAAGAAACAGCTCACTGGTAATAAGTGGTAGATTGTTCCATCAGTATGATTATAACCAAGTTATGAAGGTGATATAAGGCAAATATACGTCTTTTCTGCATATGAACTTGGTAATAACATTTTAAAGTAAGTTGGCTATTTATGGCTTGTGTGAATTGAGGATTTGGGGCTTGTCCTGCTCTGTGCTGTGGAACAATGGGCTAATTGCATACGGATTGGGTGTGAGGAGAGGAGGCCCAGGTGAATCTGCTTTGTGTGTGAGGATCTGCAGGAGACAGGCTTGCAGAGCTGGTATTTCCTTGCTTTAAAGAGATTACTTGTATCCTTTGTCTTGATGTTACTTGCAGCAGATCCTAACAGTGCAAGGGCTGATACAAATTTTCATTTCTTCAATTTCAAAGCTTGTTGTGAATGAGTGTATTCTCGGAATGGTTATTGGAGGCTTTATCTCCTCCTTACAGGCAATGACTTGATTACCTATTAAAACATAAGTATTTCTTTACACTGGTTGTGTTTGTCGGGTGAAGAGCCACAGTGGCTATGTTTTCACTTCTGGTTGAAAGTTAATAATCCATCCCCACCTAGAGGAAGTTCTGCCTGAATGTTGAAAGGGCAGCTCTTCTGAGCTGAGCTTACATAGTGATTAATCAATGTAGTTACGAGTTTTCTTCAAATTAGCATAGATTTCTCATTCACTCCTCTGTATTCTTTCATGCTTAGCTTTAGCAATGACAGTGATGCTTATATTGTGACTTATTTTATCACTGAAATAAGCTGTTTCTATTATGTTGGAGACCTGGTTTTTACAGGGGACCCTTTCATAGTAGTGTCTTTGAGAACTCATTTTTAGTCTTTATTCTTAAAAGCAAAATATACTCTGCAGTGAAAATAAACATTCTAAGATTTAAAGCTTTTCGAGTCCTGTGAGCTGGGGATGATGTGAAATATGTTAATGTGTCTTACACTGCAAGCAGCCACTCGGAGGGGTTGTATTTTGAATATGGGTGAGGAGCCAAGTCTTGTATATTTCCAACTAAATAGTTGGAAGAAGAATGTTGGTCTGTCTTTTTGGCCAAGTGATCGAAGACCTTTCTGACTTCTGTGGCAATCTGTGAAGCCTGAATATCTGCTTTATACACAAGTAGTCGTGGCTGGACTTCTGTAGCAGTGATTCATTTGACAAGTTATCCTGGATGTGTATCACTTGCAGCAGATGCTTCTGTCAGTCAGAGTTATTACAAAGAAGGCTGTGGAATGACATAAAGATCCCAAAGTATGTTTGGCTATTATAACTGCATTAACAATGAATTTATGACTTATGATATGACTTATGCAAATGTCAATAGAATCTATTCTAAGCTCTTAGATTGTTTCAAAGTTCCAGCAGTTGGATTTGCAGGGTGCAGCTCTATCATGGAAGATTCAAAGTGAGCTTTTAATGACCTGATTTGGACAGGAGTAAAGCCTGTTTTCTGTCACTAGATTATTTGAGGAAACAGTTTTAAGGGCAGGCTAAAAACGTGTGAAAATAAATGGATCTTTATTTTATGTAAGTGAAATTATGGTTAGTTTTGCTCGACAGGGACTGACTTGCATTAGCCAGCATCAGAAACATTACCATAAGACAAATACTCTACCTAGGGGATAAGTTGGAACCATTATTTTTTCTGCTGGGAGATGTGTAGTGTTTTTGGCTTTGTTTTATTTCTTTTCCAGACTGAGGAATAACAACAGAGCAGAAAAACATCAAAAATAATTGATCAATCTTAGTAAGCAGATGTCAAAATTAATTGACAATACTATGGTAAGCTTGCCTTTTTTCCTGTAGGAGAACTATTGAGTAAGTGGACGACTTTGCAAATGTCGTTCTGGGCTGGATGGAAGAAAGGGGGATGAGGAAAAAATAGGCGAAAAGATTCTCTTGCACAGTTTTATTACTTTCATTTATCATCTTCTATATTTGTTCCTTGTATTTGGGAAGCATGTGGTAGCTTGTTATATGAACTGAAATGTTGTTATTTGTACTGCATTGCATTCCTATCCATGTCAGTTGCTTTTCAGAATGATCTAGACCTCATTTCTGCTTGGTAGTATCTTACCTTACTCTCTGTTCAGAGAGTACTATCTGTAGTTCTGACTATATAATTCTCTCTTAAACCTTTTTTTTCCTTTTCCCTTCTGCTCTGTCAGAATGGAAGCCTTTTCACTTTGGTAGAAAAAAAAAAGGAAATTTAGTTGTAAAAGGAGAGGGGAAAGTAATCGTGTCTGCCTGCCTATGGGAGACAGGTGAAAGATAAGAAAGACAAAGGGTAAGCAGGTTCTGGTTTTATTGCAGGGAGCTTCAAACAGCACAGTTCCTATGATGTCAACAAAACCACAAGCATAAAAGCCGTGTCCAGTTTTATTCTGATAGATTGATTTATTAAGGAAATGAAGCTTTTAATGTGACATCTGCCAGTCCTTCACCTCTCTTACACCTTTGAATTTGTTGGTTAGTTAGAGTTTTGGGCAGAAGGGAGAGGGAAAGACTGGCCAAATCAGTAGTGTTATGAGACTCCAGGGAATTCAGAGACAAATGTTATGAACGGCTCCACTGCAGGAAAAGCTGCAGTCACAGCTTTGATGTATTTAGATGTCTAAGTCAATCAATCCTGAGATGCAGCACTACAGGAAAACAGGTTTCATTAGTTTTTCTATGCACAGAGTGACTTCTTTGGAAGAAAAAGAAGTTTCCTTCTGGTTAGAGCAAAAAGTTACCCCTTTCTCAGGCTCTTGTTTGTACACTGGTGTGTGGAAGAGCATTAGAGAATAAACCGTGCATGAAACTGCTCTTAAGTTTTGAGTACCAGAATGAATGGAAATACTGTCCTCAAAAATACCGTCTTTATTAAAGTAGATTGTGTTTTCAGGTGGTTACCCTTGTTTATTTGGTAACTGGTGAGTCCCCATTGGTTTATGTAATGAAGTAGATTGTACAGGATAGATGAGCACCTCTGAATACCTACGCTTCAGTTAATCTCCTTTGCCTAGTCCTGGATATCTGGTTCTTACAGAAGAGAGTAAGAGCAAATTGATTTGTTTGATTATTAAACCTTGTCTCCAGATGTTCTTATTGCAGTTCTAAATTACCTCCTGCTTGTTCTCCATAATTTTTAGAGCTCTTATAAAAGATTCTGCATTCTTCAAGGACAAAACAACTTCAAAGTATGTGAACCTTCACAATTGAAATGTTAAAAGGGTATAATTTTTTAATTGCAGGCAAAATCTTTTGTTTCTGCCTAAAACTCTATATTCTGCTGTCTGCAGAATGACTCACGCAAGGGAAATGCCCTTAAATGGAAGATTATTGTTAATTTACAATGTTGTATAAGAAATGGTCTTCAGAAAAAAGTTAGTTTTAGCTACAGCCAATTCAAGTTCATGTTGCTGTGAAAAGGGGTGATGCTATCCTTCATGCTCCTCTTTGATTACATGGTTCTGCCCTCTTATGTAAGCGTTAATATTCCTGCTGAGAGCTCACAAGTATCCACAGGAACATAGTTCCCCAACTCCCAGCCAACTCTTTTTTTTTTAAGCCAACTCAGTTTCCTCACTTCACTTGTATGTCTTAGTGACCCAAAGGAAGTACCAGGAATGAGCAGGTGTAGATAGGAAAGAAAAGTGACCCTTTTAGAAATGATACAGACTCAGTGTTCCTTAACTTTGATGTGAAAGAACATCACCACTAAACTGGTGCAAATTCTGTTACAGTCAGGCTGTCAGTTGCAAAGCTGCCTTTATCATCAGCGTCAAATGTATCTGATTGAAGACACATGCATAATTATTGACATCAATGGAACTGTGTGTGAGACTTTACACCTGAAAATTGCTTTTTTCATAAGTCAATGTGTGAATGTAAATATAATGAAACTAGTGGAAACATCAGTGATTATGATTTTTTCCTTATAAAATGTGATCTTTAAATTGATTTTAGTGGTGATGTTCTGAAATGTATTCCAGTGTGAGTTATTCTCTCTGTATTAAAATATTAAAACACAACAACAGTTTATATGATAAAAGAGATTTTGAGTTTTTAAGGAATATGTGTTTTTAATGAAAGCTTTTTGTGGAAGCATAAACCATGCAACCATACTAAACTCCTCCTACAAGGTAAATATCTGCACTGAAAAGTGTTTTTTTGAAAGGAAAGCAATCTTTTTGGAAAGTTACACTCTAATAAAAATAGTTTTATTGCTGTTGTTTAATGCTTTCCACATAGAACCATTTGGGTTGGAAAAAGCCCTTAAGGCCAGAGTCCATCTGTTAACCTAACACTACCAAGTTGAATGGTTTTTTTAATGGGTTTTCATAGACAAGACTAGAAAAAAAGCTCTCTGATTACTTATTCTTGCAGCTTGCCTTATGCAGACTGTAGAGTAACTCTGAATTAATTTGTGTTTGTTCTAAAGCACATGCTCAACTCTGTCTGAAAACCCTTTAATGGACTGAAAGCTTATTACAGACTTTTATAATTCTTCCATTGGTTAGTTGTCTTGAGTGTTGTCCATAGTTAGCAAAACCAAATGCATTATTCCCCTAATTCAGAATTTCTCCTTTACCTCATATTTCGTCTCTTTGATTTGCCCCGTTTTCTCATGTTTTGAGACAGGCTCTCACTGCAGATACCTTCAGCATGTCAGATCCATGTTTCCGTTGTAGGTGAAACCATGGTCACCTTTTCCTCACTGAGAATGGGAGTGTTCCTTGAGTCCTCTCAACATAAACTGAGTTTTTCCACCTTGATTACTATCTCTTTTTTTTTAGCTTTCCCTATTGTATCACTATATGTCTGAGCTAGACACTTGTCTTTTGGTAATGGTTGTACTGGTGAAATGTAGCAGCAGGGTTACTCTGCTGGTGTCTTGCTGTATGCAGCTGCAGAGAGTACTTGTAAGCTTAGCACTGTGCTGTCAGCTCAGCCTGTTATTTTCTGCCTTACAAGAGGCATCCTCAGTACCAAGTGATTGATACATGGCCCTGCTTTTCTCAAACTACTCTGTGAACTGGATGCAGCCTCCACTATTTGAAGTGATATTTAATATGTACATACATGTTTGGGATGGAGTTATGCTCTTTTAAATACCCCTCTTTCCCCCCAAAGCAGTAGGTAGTTAGCAATGTAGAGAGTCCTTTCCTCTGTATAAGTCTGAGCCCATCCATAGGATTGAATCCAAAGGCAAGTTAGGCAAAGGACTGGCGGATTCTGGAGTCTAGTTTGTTACTTGAGCAGATAAGTGTAGGAACAAGTGGCCATCAGACAGTACCAAAGGGTGGTTGTCATTGCTATGGATGTATAAAAAGTTGTATTGAACGTATGCTTCAGTCTGTCCATAAATGATACCTAAATTGCTGATTATAGCATTTAATATTTATGTTTTAAATACATAGTCTTATGCTGTATCTCTTATCTTCTTTAACCCAAAAGAAGGTGTGATGATGATATTTTAAAGGCATTGCCATAGTTCATGTCATCTTTTTTGAAATGTATATGAGTAGCTTTTGAGAGATCAGTCTATCATGCTGCTTTAGAAATTGATTTAATGGTATTAAAATGTAGGCAAAAAAGGTAAGAGGTAATATGAGATGCTACAGGAATATCCTTGAGATGTTCTTAGATATACTAACTGAAGTTCTGATTAAAGACCCCTTATTTTAAAACACTACTACATAGACAAAAAGAAAAAAGCATCAGAAAACCCTTGCAGTATTGAAAAGTAAGTATGTGTCTTTGTCCACAGTATTTACCATTGCAAGTGTAGTTTGCTCTTGGAAACATGCTACAGAGTTGTTGAAAGGAGTTATAAATGATGATACCTGAAAACATGGGTGCTCCAGTGAGCTGCAGCTGTTAACAGTTAAAAAGGAACAATAATAAACTATAAGGAAAGGAAGGATATGTGTTCATCTGAGCTGGGGGAGCAGTGGGAATTTTCAAGTTAGTATTATAGGTTGTCCTATGTATTTTTAAAAGCCTGATGAGTGGACTTAAGAGTTGCATTGATTTCAGAGCTCCATGTGGAGTAAGACCCTATTGAGAAATGATGGAACTGAGCTCAACACTGTCAATTAGTCTTCCTTGGCAAGGTGCAAGGTTCCATATTGAAATCTCTTGAGACAGAAAAACCTAAAGCTTTTAGAGTTCTATAAAGTAACTTAGCCACCATCTCTCTTGAATATTCTAGGGTGAACATCTTAAACTCTTTGTTAATGCAACACTATTTTCAGGTTTTTCAAAAGATTAATTCACTGTAAAAGCTCTCCCAAAATTTAGAGCTTAAGTCACTCGTCTCAAAGAAATGAATTCCAGGATCTATTTGAATCAGTGTTTTATGTTCTTAGCGAAGGCTGGAAATGTGTTACTACCATGTATGATGGCAGAATATCTAGTTGGTTCACGCTAATGATGTTTGCAAACAAGCTAGCTGTTA
Organism: Colius striatus; assembly: GCF_028858725.1. Classification (NCBI taxonomy): domain Eukaryota; kingdom Metazoa; phylum Chordata; class Aves; order Coliiformes; family Coliidae; genus Colius; species Colius striatus. Next base: position 31,053,337 of record NC_084766.1, read on the forward strand.
GAATAATTCCAAAGTTTAAGCAGCATGTGGCTGAGAACTATGATTTGGGTAGAGATGCAGGCACAAAAAAATGTCACTTAGCATCTATGTTTTATTATGGATTTCTTCCATAATTTATGTGCTTCAGTGTCTCATCTGTTAAAAGGAAATAACACTTCCTGTAAGGTTAACGGCTTGAGGTGACTCATGACTGAAATGATGAGAGACCAGCTAATACGCCAGGTACAGTTTTAGAGAATGTATTTCTTCCTAGAACGTGATAAATACGATGGCATGAAGTACTGTTGTTCAGACTGTGCCATGTATCTCAAACGAATGAGGAAAATCACTCCTCATTAGGTCAGATGGATCTGAAACTTTTCAAGTAGTCTGTATTATGGAAGAATACTTGAAGAACAAATTGTTCTCTTATTCAAGAGAGTCCTTGGAAAAAAAATTATTCATTGGCAGTTACTGATGAGATGTTACTTCAGAAGGGAAGGTCCTGCCCCTCCAAGAGCTAGCTCCCAACCTGGAATTAAATCTTATAAACATAATATTGTGACAGGTATTTTGAAGACACGGTGCTGCTCTACATTTATAAATACAATGTTCTGTATTCACTATTACATTCCTATAGCAGTATCAAAGAATCACGCATTCCTGATGTGTAGGATGATTGATTTATGTTATTAGAGAATTTTGAGTCTGGATTCAAAGTCTTTAAAGGTAGATTTTTGTTACAGACATAGAATAAAAGACTTTTATGCATAGATGTGTATTTGTTCTCTGTGTTTTTGAGTTTTCAGCTGTATGACACTTTGTATCTAGATATCATAACAGCTGGTAGCTAGTCATCACAGTGGACTTGAGAAATAAACACTTTTTGAACTAGGAAACCTCAAGTTGTGTAATTGTTCAAGTTAACAACTAAGTGACTAAATTTAAATGGAAGATTGGGAGTTTACACAATTTTCTGCAATACTGTCTCGGTCTTTATTTCAGACTGAATTGTTTTCCAATTTAATGTTCTTTTTTCTTCAAATACACAATATAGATTGAAATGCTTTGTTTTCTCAGAGAGCTGTTACTGTAGAATAGGAGAGGATATGAAGATTGTTTTTCAGATATGGATACATAGCTGGGGAATTTTGTGGTGGTGTTTTAGACTTGCTGTTCCAAACACATACTGTACATCATTCAACAAGTACACACGGGATCTCTTGTTAATGAAGGTATAAATGCCAGTATAGGTTAAAGGTTGCTGAATACTTAAGACAATTGATCTTGAAAGGTGTCTTCCATGTAGCTGGTCTATCTTGTCTTTAAATGTGGTGGGGGAAGATGAGGAACAAGCAAACCATATATTGAATTAACAAAAGCTAATAGTTAACAGGAAGGTTGCTGGATTGGTTCATTTCCAATTTGTATACATCCTTGAAGGGCAGTTACTGCTTTTGGTGTTTGTATGCATTCAGAGATCTGTTCTCTAACATAAAAATCAGGTGATAGGCAGCTGAACATAAGCACAATATTTCTTTAAGTTTAGAGTTAGGTTTTCTAATTTAGATTGACTGCATTTATAAGTAACAATTGGACCATGAAGCAGAGAAAGTGTATGTTAGATTCTCTTGGAATGATGGAGGCTTGCAGTGTTGCACTAAAATGGAATTTGTGAACATTTTCCTCTGAATTTTTCTTTGTATTGTCTTGGTAGTGTGTGATCATGCTCACTAAAGGTCTTTAAAAGCCTTGCCTACCATTATTAAATAACTCTGTGGTTAAAGTTTTTCTTGCCTACTAAGGACATTCCTTTTAGAGTCTCATGCAGTTCTTTGATACATCACCTGTTGCTCCTCATAGTCCTTGTTTTTTTCATCCTGATAAATTTGACTTTTTATTTCGATATGCTAATGAAAACCAAAGCAGATGAAGGACGTGCTTAATCTTATTCCTTATTTGTAAATACAGCATTTAAGGTTTAGTCTCTTTCTCTGTGAACAAGGAAAGTGCTATGTGTCATATTCTAGTTTATGTTATGACTTTCTGTTCTACAAATGTCCTTATTGTCTTTATGTAATTCACTGAATGTGGAGGGAAATTACTGTGCTTCAAGGCTGGGAGAATGACAAAACTAGCATGTGCTAATTTTGGTGCATATGAGCATAGCTACACAAGCTCTTTAGTAGAAGAAATTCTTTGTTCTCAGTTATGCCATTGCAGGCTTAGAATTTAGTTTATTGTATCACTTATTCTGGTGCTCCTTGAAGGCATTCTTTTTAAAGAAAACATCACTATTTGACACTTGGAAATTCTTAAATATCCTATGTCTAAAAAAAATCACAATTTTCTTAAGAAGCAACAACCTTTGGATTTTCCTCCCTATTGAGAGTTTTCTCGCTATATTTGAGTCTTCCTCTCTTTCAGTTTCTCTGTGTATTTATTTTTCTTTGGCTTTTTGTTGTTCTGTTTTCACCCATCCAGATGAATTTAGGAGGCTTTCTGACATGATGTCAACCTATAAGATACCAAGTTAAACAACTTTGTTTTCAATATATTAGTATTTATGAAGTATATCTATTTTGATAATATAGTTTACATTTCAGGAAACCTTTATTTTGTGAGTGTTTCTGTTTTTAAGGACAGCTGATAGTTCTTGTTGAATTCTCTGTTCTTTGCTTGTTACATTCCTCTTGGTAGGATATACTTGCCTTATAGTTGAGAAGACTTTCTAGCCTAAAAGGTCTTGTCATCTCTTCCACGGAAAAGTGAAAAATGGAAAATAGTTTTTTCATTTTCCTTAGTCCAGAATCACTTGTGCAGTCCTTTAGGATTTTGTGTGCACATATGCTTTATGGCTCCCAAGTTATTCGCAGCAAAGAGAAAATTGCATAGCTGTGTGGATGTGTGATGTCTGTATATCAGAAATACTATATATTTACTTATCTAATTTATCATGTCGAACTTCTGAGAGGGGAAATCGACTTCTCCAAACAGTAGTTTTCAGAAGCTGTGTGCATAATGATTTCAGTTCAGAGGTTCCACATACTTGCAGAAGTATTTGCTTCAGGCGCATTGGAAAGAAACTCTCTAACGAGCTCACTGTGTAAAGTAAGGAGTGTTGTAGAAACAGGTGGGATTTGAGCATGTCCACAATACAGGAGTTTGGGATTGCAATTGGTTCAGGATAGGAAGTATTTCTAGTTTTTGGAGGCAGGTTAACTTTTATGAAAGTGTACACCATCAGAAAGCATTCATGGACTTAGCAATAGTTGTAAGGTAAAAGTTAAATAGAAATATTTAGTTTTAATTACTATTTATAATAATTATGAAGAAATTTAATGGTGTTAAATTAATATTTATCTTATAACAAGGAGTAATAAGACTGTTCATAATTTTGCACTTGCAATTAGACTGCAGGCCTGACTCTCAATTGCTGTCGAGTTAAGATGTAATTAACCTCTTGAGGGTTTGTTCTTTATTGTGAAGGTAAACTTCAGGAAACTCTTACAATGAAATGGAGAGTCTGAGTCTTAAAATTATGTGTATGTGACAATGGTGCATCATTCATGTATAGGGGATGAGATGTTATCTTGCAGTTTGCTTTTCAGTATATAATATGTATATATGTACGTACATATCATTCTGCAAAATGAAGAAAAAGGAAATTTCCCAATAAAAGCATGTCAGGATAATGATAGAGAGGAATGATACTGTCACATAGACCAGGTTGCAATGACTAACACTCAGTTGTGCCTCTGCATTAATTGCCTGGTTTCATTGTTTATAGAAGAATGCCTTTTAATGTAATTTACACATAGAGCATTATTTGTTTATCTAATATTCCTGTGGATAAATGTCAGCAAAACTGAGAAAGTTGCTTATTTAAGTAATTTTTCACCTAGCTTTTCCTGTTTGTTTGTCTGGATACACAACAGGCAAATAAAAATACTATGAGCTATTAATACTCTAATTATATTATAATCGAATTTTTCAAAGTGGAGCCTGAGAGAGTGGGATGTTCTGGATGAATTAAAGCTCAATATTTGATGCTAAAGTCTGGTTTTGTTTCTTCCTAAGACATCAAAACTTATGGAAAAGCAATTAAAAAGCAGACAAATGCCCAGCAATCAATATATGTAACGTCATCATGGAATTTTGAGAGGGGGGAAGAAATGTAAAACACTCAATCAAAAGCTCCCTTGCAAAATGTAATAAAATTGATTTTTTTGAAAGCTCAGAAATGAGTACTTAGGGATTGTCTCCACTTAAAAACTGCCATGTGACAATGAGTTTTAGAATTTCATTTAAATGAAAAATGCTTTAGAAGTTTTCTTATTGCCTTAAATAATATCCTTACTCGTCCTCTATCTTTTACTTCTGTATAAATCTGCAGAGAAGTTATGAACTTGTGTCATGTTGCTGTGTTGTGATGAAACTGCTTATTATGTCACTTCTATGTGATCTCATCTAGGTGGAACCTGCTTCTGCAGGGGGTTGGACTAGATGATCTCTAAAGGTCCCTTCCAACCTCTACCATTCTATGACTATGAATTGCATAATATAATGGAGGAGGGGTTTTTTTTATGAAGGGAGTTCATTGATACTGAAACATGCTCACTCTGGAGACGAGTTTACAAATACAAACCATCACTTCACTAATGATGATCTTTTACCTCATGTGCACAAGTTATTTCATTAAAATGATGTATTGAAGTAATGACTGAAATATTACTGTAAGTTTGAGATAAAATTCATGACTTCAGTTATTAATAAGAGAAAAGAAGAATTTGTAAAATGTAGTTTTAATGTGTAACTCTCCAGTTATCATCAAAACTCTGTTACTTTCCTTTTTTCAATTTATTTTCTTCTCTAGAAGAAAGTTACAGTCATCTGAAAGTGCTGAAGGTTTTTACCCCAAACGAGGTGAAGGGAACAGCGCATGGGGGAACTTTAATTTACCAAAAAATTAAAATGTGATCAATGTTGAGAATGAAAATTAAATATTAGAGTTGTCAAATTTGAATGAACATAAATGTTGAAGTTTCTTTATTATTTCCATTGTGATTCAGACTTCCTAGCAAATTATTGGGCCTTGCTTTAGAAATTGCAAATAGCAATTATTGTTGTGTTTCTTGTGGGATAATTGAAAATTATTTGGTCCATGTGGTATGTTAATTTATAGTTGTCATTTGTAGGGTATTGTAATTTTCTGCTATTTAGATGTAAGCTTTAAAAATTGCTAGATGCTGTTCGTACTGTTGCCTCAACTTGTGAATTTTTATTCTATCATGAAGCTTCTCGATGATGTTGAGTTTCTGAACTATTGTAGGCTTCCCCCCTGTCCCTCCCACTCCCTTTTTAGTGCTTTTATTTTCCTAATGATTTTCCTGGCAAGTTGGGATTCATTAAGAAGACATGCAAGCAGAAGGCTCTTCTGTAAAGCAGCAGGGATTTGTATGAGTTTGAGTGAAGCCTTGCATATAAGACATATGTCTGTATAAGGCATATATCTGTGTGTATGCATCTACTTATGTATTCATGTGTATAAATACAAATACACTCTAAAGCAGAATTTTCTAGAGTCTCTGTGGAAGTCCATGCTTTTGGTTCTTTAACTTGAGGCAGCTATGTGAGTACTGAAAACTTATCTGTGGTTAGCTGAATGCTGCTGAATGAAAGTGGGATGAAGAAAGAGGAAGTGTTTAATCCTCTCCTTATATACTTATATTTTAAACTAAAATCACTGCCACTGCAATTCTGTGAAGTGTATTCCCAGACTGGCTATTGAGATCTCTGGGTTAGGTACATTCATAGGACAGGGTAAAAATGATATCCAACTTCATCCAACCCCTTATATCATTTTATGAATGCCTGGAAGCATAGCTGTTGAAAAGTTCATAAGTTATAATGTGGAAAATAATAAGAGGGCTGTTAGGAACAGTTGTCTGCAGGACTGGACAACAAGGTAAACCATTTTGAGTTGCAATTTAGACTTGCTTATGCTTACTTCAGTATATAAGATGCTTACTTTTTCCTTTCTCTCCAGATTTCTGTCTGGTGTTACCAGCTACAGTGATTGAAATTGTTGGCTGTTGACATGTCTGCAAAGAGTTGTTTCTTTTTATATCTTTTATTTTCCTCTGTTTCCCCAGTGTTCCAGGATTATTGCACTAGTCCATGTACACTATTTTAGGGCTATTGTTCCCAGGCATGTCAAAGCTCTGTGAAAACATAATCTAATGCTTCTGGTTTTTTAATTGTTGCAGCAAAATAAAGCCTTGACTGCCTACATGTGGCAAACAGTTCCCCATTATTATATTGAGGGACATTTTATATGGAGAGGATCTTAGTGTTTTTAAAAACAAACAAACCACAAAAAACCTGCCCAAACCCCTGTGAACAACCCCAACAAAACAATTTGAAATGTAAGCAGGTATTTTTAAAAGCATGCCTGAAAGGCTTTGTACATATGATTTAGATAAAAGAATCTTTAGTAAACTTTATCTTTTGCCATAGTCTCAAACTCTGTGGAGCAAAGTGGCAGTATTTTGTAAATAAATATGCCAAAAACATCTTCCAAGGTTCTCGAACTGCACATTTCTGACTATCCGAATTGTTACTCTAAAGTTGTTCTTGCAGTCCATGATCTGTGTTTATTTTTGTGTACATATAGTCACTTAACCAAAAGAGCTGTTCTCACTCCATTTGCTGTCCCTTTTGTCATATTTCAATGTACAGAGTGTATCATATTTTTACGTTGGACTTCATTATGTCATGATAAAAAGTGTCTTCTTACTAGGCTCTTATTTCTTCTAGTCACAGCATTGTGTGTTTGTCTTCCAGTTTAATCTTTCCTATTCTGTTTCCTGGATATGGCTTTGCCTGTCTCCTGTGCTGTGATACTATTTCTGCCTCACTGCTCCTGAAAGTCCCACGTCTGGGTTACAGTCTGATCTCTGGAAATCCCACATTGCAGGATCATTTCTCTGGGTTTTTTTTCCTGTCTTTATTCCATTGCTGGCATATAGTCATTCTGCTGCTGTTTTAATTTCTTCTAGTCCCTTCATCTCTTAAGTGCATAATTTTGCAGACTGAATTACAATATTTAATCTCTTTTTTTTCTTTTTGTGTTTTCATCAGTGTCACATAGCTCTTTGCATGGGGTATCTTGAACAGTATGAAGTTGTTCAACTTCATGTCATCAGTAAACTGCACTAGCATGCTTGGCCATCATTAAGTGACCTTTTAAGGTCAATTTTTTACTGTCTCTGCTATTCAGTGTTAATCCTCATATACACTGAGTTTTTTTTTCTTATGGGCAACATGGTAGTCCCATTTCTATCAAACTTGTTACTTGCATTATGATTCTCTTATTACCTTGGTCTCCAGGTTTAATGCAGCTTATTATTGAATCTTCACATAATGATAATTTTCTTTATAGCTGCTTTATCAAAGATAAGATGTGTGATGTTAATAAATTTATGATGCGTTTTATTCCACTTTCCCCTCACATCCATATTTTTAGATTAAAATGAATATAGAATGAGAAGCTAGACTAATAGATTCTATTAATTCTGAGCAATTCCTTCTCTTTTTGCATTAAATTTAGATACAGTATTTGCTGGAATATGACAAATAGTATAATTTAATATATTTAATAAAATGCCTACTGCTTAACTTTGCAAGTTAATGTCCTGGGTCTTTTGTTTCCCAGTGCTCTTTCATAGAGATTCTTATCTCTGTTCTAGTAGGGCAATAAGTTCTTTGAATTGTGACTAGGTCTGTAGACATATTTCCATGAGCTGTCTTGCTTTTGTGAGATAATACATCACCATCCTGAGTGAAAACTGTCAACCATTTGTTTTGTATTATCTTTAATATCTGTTGCTTCATGCTTGCAGTTGTTTTTGCCAATTGTTTGACGATTTTGCAATCACATATATATACACACTTTTACAAACACAGGATCTAAGAAATATTCCTTAGCTGAGAATGGTACTTTTTTTGAAAAAAAAGGAGAAGAATTGTTTTTTCCAAGATTACTAGTGCTACACGTTAAAGCTCAGATGTTTTGGTTTTATGTTTGGTTGCTTTGTCATGTATGAATTCCTTAATAATAATAAACAAGTGAAATTAGAACAGAAGGTAATGCTGATAAAGTTACAGATGATAATCCCAGCATCTCAGGTTGTCTAGAAAAACATAATTAGTTAGTCAAGGCTTATTTAGAGTTCTGCATTAGATATGATGACTTTGGTCTTACTTGGAACTTGGACGGTATTTTAATTATGACTCAAATTTCCACCTCATAAAGCAATTTTCATGTTGGCTATAAGGTAAACAGCACAAGGTTCATCTCCATTGCTCCAGAAATTGTAATTATTTAGGCTGGAAAATTAATTGTGCAGAATACTACTACAAATACACACATTCCATGTTGCTTCCCTGTTTGCTTTTCATCAGTTATCTTAATTATCAATTGTGTAAAGAAAGCTATGAGATACTTTGCAAGATGCTTTGAAGTGAACAAACACTATCTGTCACTTGTAGAGCAAGTTCTAACTGGTAATAACAAAGAAGTAATGTCTACTTATAACAGGTTTATGATCTTGTGGCATGTATTCTGCAAAGTAGTTTGTAAAGATGAGTTATTTTGGTGCTTGCCTAGTTATTAAAGGTAGCAATTTAATCAGACTAATCTTTATCTCAGATTACAGCTGGAGTGATAATGAGTATGTACAGCTGCTTTGGCTTTTCTATCAGGTCCATATGGATACTGAAATTGGTTCTGGACCATTGTGCATATACATAATACTTCCATCTTCTCTATTATTTTTTTCCTGCACTAGAAAAGTGGCCACTGATGCAAAATTTAAATGGAAATATCTAAGATTTAAGGATCATACATAGTGGTTTTAAAAGTCCTAATTAATTACACTTGGTACTTAAAAAGTAATTATGCAGTTTGCCCAATATGAAAGCTTTGGTACTTTTATACATCCCAGTAATGACCCCATCCCTAAGTACTTCTGCACCTGTTACATCTGATTGAGTCTCTCTTGTTGATGTGCTATTAAAATAAGTATTTGTATGAAACTGTGTGGTGGAGGAGAGATTTAATAATAAATTGTAGAATTTTTACCAAATTCCTCCCTGAGCAACCATGTTTACATAGGAGAAGGTATTAAAGTGTGTCTTTTCACAAATACCTGGGTTTCATGAACATCACTCTTCTGAAAGTGTATGAATGAAAATATAAATACTTGCATAATGTGTCCACACCTCAGTTATAGATGGTAAACTGTACAGGTTTTCAAGACAGATTCCTTTGTATTTAGTCACAAGTCATTAGAAATACCCTCAACAAACCAAATCTTCTCTGTAATCCAAAGGACATGGAAGTTCTTATATCAGTGTACATCTGAAATATAACCCAACCTATCACATTTGTGTGTTTCCATTGGTTTACATTTCAATCTGTGTTTCTTGTCAGAAGCAAAGAGATACAGCTTATAATTACAGAAGGAATCCACATTTGTAAGAAGAAAATAAATTAGCTTTGAGAGTTTTAAAAATGCACTGTTGATGTATTTTACATGGTCATTAACTGTGACACTAAGATCAACAGATGAAAGGAATTTGAAAGGAAATAGAAATAGCTAACTAGAAGAAGCTGGCAGACACAGCACAGAAACTGAGTATAAACATTGTAAATCTTTTGGGGTTTTTTGTGGCCATTTCGGGATTTTTTTAAACTCAATTATGAGACTAAGTTGTGTGTCATTTAGAGTGATGCATAGCAGGCAACTTTCTGGATGGTGATGGTATCAGTGTGCTTGATTCACTAGCAGTGTCTTGATGAATCCCAAGATGTTTATCTTTTTAAAGGGGGAAACCCCCAAGCAGTAGAGACTAAAATATTACGCTACTTATCTATTTGTGCAAGCTGATTACTTCTACTGGATGCATGAGCCAGGAAATAGCTATTTCTGATAACTGAAATAAGTACAGCAGCTGAGTGTCCATTGGGAACTTAAAATTTTAAGCCTTGACATGTTTTTTAATAGAGGGCTATCTGAAGACATTTGAATTTATTCTCATCAAGTCTCTGATCGGTTTAATGAAACATTAGCAGCCATGTCCATCTTTGTCCTGTGATGAGAAGTCAAAGCTGACTGTACCTTTTTGCTTTAATTAAGCAGAGTAACTTCTATTTCTGGATTGTTAGAGAGCCCATTTGCCTGATTATTTGACATGTCTCTTTTTTTTCTCTTTTGCTATATGTTTCACGTGCAGAAATCCCTGTTTGCAATACAATGATGTATAGAGAATGCATACTCTCTTTGTTAAATATCACCATATTGAGCTGGATTCAACAGTTGTTGCAAAGGTTGTGGCCTGTAAGTGATCTGTGACACAATCCACGTGTAAAACCACCCCTAAACTGGTGATACTTGAAGTTTCCTGTGGCCTTATTTTATAGTTAATTTTATAGTTATTTTAACCTTATCATTTTTAGGAAGACTCTGGTTTTGAAGTGAGAAAAGCAAAGACTATGCAGACATATTGTTAGAGGTGTCAACATGTACTAGGAGACGTATTTAGCACTTCTTTCCATGTCGACCCCTGCAGATGTTGGAGGTGGGAACTTCTGGGCCTTTTTGTCCATGCAACAGGGATGCAACTGGAACTTCTCAATACTGACCTAAATTATGCCATTTGTCCTGTATTAATCTGACTATTTAATTTGTTGTTGACATTGTTGCTTTTTTAAAGTCTCCTTCACAGTGTTGTTTTATCTTTTTTTTAATATTGTGCCTTCACTGTTGATTGTGTCGTTTCCTTAAAATCTGTTTTCCCTTGATTTTTATGAAAGAGATCTCTCTTGACTTGAGACTCTTACCTATTGTTACTGCTCCTTCAGTATTTTGTTGAATTTTTTTCTTTACCAAGGCTTACAAAAATGTCACAGCATTTTCTGTTTTCTTTTTGTAGCTGATTCTAAAATGATTTCCAATTTTTTTCTCATAACTTAGGTTTCATGTTGCCGTTGGATGATGGTCTGTATTTCACATGATCAGTGTATAAAATAAAAAAGTACTTTTGGGACATGTCCTGGCATTCAGGATTACTTTTTTCCTTTATACTATATACTCCTGAATAGTCAAGTAAATGCATGTTGGACAGCAGAGTTATTGCAATGTTTCAGAGTGCTCACATCAGTGTTAAGCATTCAAAGTTCTTTCCAAAACTCTGAAATATGAATCTGTCAGACTTGGAATTAATGTGTTACTTATATTTTAAGGTCAGTGTGTGTGGAAGAAGACTCTATTTAGCCTTATTCCTAAGAGACATGACTCTGGTTTGTGGTCTTGTCTGTCATCAGAGGCTGCTTAGAATCACTGAATTCTTTTTATGCAGGTATTTATGCAAGGTAACCCGTGACCTAACAGTATATAGCCACCTTGTTTTCTGATGGAATCGCAGGTGGCTACTCAGACAACTCAGAGCTTCCTTATGACTTATTCATATATCCCAGTGTTCACTTGTGTCAGCATATTAAATGCATTGCTAAAGAGGATTCTTTCCTATTTTGAAGCAGGCAGATGTTACTGACCTCATTTGGGCTGTTACGTTTATCTAGTATATACAGCCAATGTATCAATCTTTTATGCAGACTAAGCTGCAGCATGGTACTGAGAAAATCCACACATCTACAGGTGAATAGCACAGATCTGAATGGCTGTGGATAGCATGCCAAATTAAAAAAAAAAGAGAGAAAAGGAGAATATTGGAAACTACTCATCTATAGGAATGCATAATTACTCTGAAAGCTTACTAAATACATGTTTTCTCCCCTCTCCAGTTATATATTGTCTGCTTAGTTTTGAAGATCAGAGTTTTGAAGATCAGTGCTTTCTGGCTTAGATATTTTTATTTGCAATTTGGCCACTCACTTATGAGACAAGTCATTTGACCTAATTTGTCAAGTTTTCTCAGTTGCTACCTAAAGTACTCATCTTTCCTCCTGTGGCACATGCAGTTTCATATGTTTTTATACCACTCTTTTCTAATAAGTGGTAAAAAACACTAATGAGAAGATTGTTCCAGCTCGAGAGCATTAGCAGCCTTCCAAGAAGTTTATAAGCTGGGCTTTGCCCTGTCTTGCCTATAAGACCCAATCTTGTTTACCTGCAAAGCCATGCCAGAGGTGGCATGCTCAGGACATTGCTAGTGATGAAGTGTGGGATGGGTGGTTGTCTGTGTGCATGGTAAATATGTGGAGAGTATATATTGAAGGCTTAGTGTTCTGTTGATTGTCTGGACAGAAAAAGATCAATTTTGCAAGCACCTGCCAGACTTAGTCCTTTTCCACACAGTTATCTTGACCTAAATGTGATTCTAAAGTAATGTTTTCATATGTGAAGTGAATACATTCTGGTGTGAAACATTTTTATTTTATCATTAGTATATGATTGAAACAACAGTGTAGTATTTACATCTTTGTAAAACAGGTAACTCTAGCAGATTTATTCCAAGGTAACTGAGACAGGGACCATGTACATTTTTAAGTTTAGTAAAATTTGTAGATCTCCTCAAGGTTTTGAGCTAGTAGAAGGTATGTATTGAAATTCAAGAAATGTGAGTAAATATTTCCATAAAGCTCACTTAGCAACTGAAAGCTTTTTAAGGCTGCCCTGTCAGTTTAAATTTACTAAAAGTATCATATGTAAAATGCTATACATGTACTGTATAATCCTATCCTTAATAAATGGATTTTCAGCCTAAGAACTTCTATGAATCAGAACACTTGAGTCCTTAGGCTGATTCAAGAAAAGGCATTTTAAAATGTAAAGGGATTAAAAACTTGTATTCCCAGTGACTTTGTAAGCAAAGATTTAGCTTATTTTCTGACTAAATGCAAAAGCTGACATTAGGCTGGCATTTCCCAAAATCCAGGCTGAAGAAGCTATCTCAATCTTGTATATACAGATAATTTTTTGATTTGGTGTTTGAAAAGTAGCTATTTTATTAATATAGTTCCTTGAGGGGAAGAAAATGAGACAGAATGAAACTGAACTAGAGTATCTCCCTTGGTCAGGAGGTGAATGTACTCTACTGCCACTCTGGATCTGACTCCACACTCCTCCAGGTGCTACTGGGTGGGAAGAGTGCAGCTTGTGCCATGCTGGCTACTTGCAGCTGACTGACTTAATTCATTCATATCACAGCTAATGTCTTGCTTCCTGGATCCTGAACAGAGAAGTCAAGAGAAAAGGGAGGGACTCTGCTTCATTTTTAGTTAAATGAGTTGCAGACTGGAGCAAAATAACCTGTGTAGAAGTCTGTGCCTTTTTCTGCTTCTGGCTTGTAGTGCCTTATACAGCCACATCTGGTACCTGTTTGTGGGGAGTACATGTTGTAAAACATAAATGAAGACATGGGTTTTATGAACCATAGACAAAAGTGAGAAAATTCACAGGTCAAAATAAAACTCCTTCCACAAGCATATCATTTATTTACTGAATGTACTATATTGGCCTTAATTTTATATAGTCATTCAAACTAAGCTACCACATGTTTTGATGAACACTTTTTTCCCTTTATGTTCTTCCCCTAAATAAATCGTTTAGCAATGTTTTCAAATTCCAAGTCTTAAAATTTTTGTCTTTTAAAGCAATGAATGCAGTATTATTTTGAGACGCTGTAAAATATGTCTAGTCTTGGAGCAATTTTCTTTCTCTAGAATTCTCTGTGACTGTATTTTTCATGAAGAGTATGCATCCATAGAAGTGTGGTTTAGTTTTTTGCAGTTTTGAATAAGAGCTTAGTTTGGGGATGACTCAGCAAGCCCTCTGGCTCTCTTTAGACTGATGATAACCCTTCAGCTTCCTTACTGAAAAACAAGGCATGTGAGAATTAGTTTGAGTTTTGCTTTAACTCAAATATGTTCCAATTAAGTGACCTACTAACAGTTCGGTGCACAACGCTGTCCTCGGAAACTCGAGTCAGGAGTGAGTGAAGCTCAGATTAATGGTTTCAGAGCACCTTCTGGTGACCAATCAAAGGCCAAAAAAATGCTTATTTTGGGTGTGTAGTGAAAGTTTAGAAATGTATCCAGAAATAAATCCTGAAATCAGATTTGATGTGTTTTGTACAGGAGAATATAGTAGGATGTAGTTTTCTTTTCAGCCTTTCTGCTCTAGAATCTCCTCCCCTTCCTCACCCCTCAGCTCTTCATCTATCTCTTCTGTTGCTTGTAAGCATTGCTGGACAGATGCTTATGCTAAATAAGATCTAATAGAAGAGAAACATTAACCAGAAACTGTCTGAACTTGAGGTTCAGCTGGGGTCTTAGGTGACGTAGCATTTTTTCCTGAAACAATGTTGAGTGTTCTTTGTCCATTTGCACCTGTTTCAATTTATAACATTTTGTTTCTGGCAAAATTCTGGTTATATTATGTATATGTATGTATATTATCTAGTACGGAAGTATTGGAAAGGTTTAAAGGCAATGGAAAGTTTGAGGAAAGTTAAGTTTCATTTCCTATGGCTTGCTGCTGGTAATATGCTATTAAATTTGTGTGAAATCATCCTTGGAAATATTTACTTCAGTAGAAAAGTAATTTGTCTTTTAAGAAACACCTTTGCATCAATATTACCTGTTCTACAGGAATTTTCATTCCTGAGTTATCTGAGAGAGTAGCACAAATGCTAAATTGTAGTCCACAAACTGAGAACTGGATAAATAATTTTAAGGCTTGCTTTTGTTGTTGCCAGGGGTTTCTTTTTATCTGGAATCTAAACCAGTCTTGAAATTGCAGATGAATACTTCTTTCAGAACATGTTAATAACACAAAACTTTTCAAGGAATATTTGATGATATTTTTTTGTTTTGTTAATTAAAAATGAAGAACTTCTATTTCAGTGTGTGTGGCTTCCTAGGATTTAGAAGGAGAATTGGTCTTGTTAGATTGTCATATCACAGGATCTCAAGGTTTGGAAGGGAGCTCGAAAGATCATCCAGTCCAACCCTCCTGGACCTCCTAGAGTAGGTCACGCACATGTACACATTTGTTTTTGCCCATAGCGGAACTTGCATCCAAAGAATTTAAAAATAAATTAACTTTCTTCATAATTCAGAAACAAAACAAAACAAATGTTAGAATTGAATTATTCATTACAGAAGGTACTGCTTAAGACAGTGCATGCCTGTTGTTTGGAACAGAGGACTGGAAATGTCCTCAAGAAACCATCTAGTAGAGCAGGTAAGGTCATGTAGGCAAGGAAAATCGGTCTTGCTTAAACAGGATTGATTTCAGTTGTCAACTTTGCTGCCATAATACCGTTCCTTCAGTGAAAGCCTTTCTTTTCAGATGTCTGTCTCCTCTGTATAGAAACCAATGCTCTTTTTTTTTTTTTTTTTTTTCCTGGATTTGCTCTCAATTTTGGTTTTAAGCCAATCAAATAAAACAATTGAAAGATACTTTTGATGTATCTTTCAAAGGTCTTTTTGTAGAAATTCCATCAATGCTAGGGTGCTTACTCTGTGCTTTACTGTTACATGACTCGTTGAACGAGATGACCAGGGAAACTTAGATTTTGGGTTTGACACATTGCAAGAAAAAAACCTAAATGGCAGTTGAAGCAGCTAAATACTGACAGGCATACCTGATGGCCTGTTTGTGAGTTGGTATATTAAATAGCAAAAGTATCTCTTTCGAATGATTCTATTTTAGTTCAAGGTTGCTGAGAGTTGGGGAAGCTTCTCCCACAGTGTGACCTGTGGAGAGTGTGCTGCCAGTGCTTGTTTGGCATACAATTCATGAAGTCTGAGAAGGGGCTGTGTCAACCCATCCTTCTCATTCTCCCTAACCGTTTAGCTGCATTGAAGCAATTCTCTGCTCTAGTGCATTTTGCTACCTGAATCATCACTTCATCTCTAAGCTTTAGGGTCACTGCTTTTTTCTGACCCTATCTCAGAGTGATTGCTTGTGTTCTCGTTTCTTCCTCTCCTTGTTTCCAACAGTAATTTACTGACTTTAGACTTCAGTGGATGCCTTTGTTGATTGCTGATGGCTTTTGGGCTTAATGCTGTTTCAGAAGCTACTCTCTGTGGACAGGTGTCTTAGTGGAGAGTGGGTCCTTGTTTCTAGTCTCTTCTGCTTTGTGTTTTAACTCAGAGAGAAAAGATGAGCAGCAGCTCTGAGAGCTTTTCATAGCAGAACTTAGATTGTCAGCCTCCAAGAGGGAAGTGGGTGCAGCCTGCTGTCCTAGGAGCAATCCTAAGAATTTCAGCTCATGAAAGATGGTTCTACTCTCTACTCAATTCACTCAATGGTAAGACAGGCTTAAAATTAAAATAATTTAAAAAGTCAGGCAGAAAATATGAGTGAAATGATAGCTGCCACAAATGATATGTTCTAAAGTGCTACCTTTGTATTATGACTGGTAAAAATTTTCTATGTCCTCAACAGGAATGCCTTATAAAATAACCCAGAGACATGAATGCCATTATTCCAGTTCTTTACAGCAAAAAGAGGCATGTGCTTTGTATTTAAGGCAAATGTGTAATGTCCTGATAATCACTATAGCTACACAAGTCAGAAAGTAAGTGATTATCTATGTAATTATCTGATAGATAGCACTTGAAACCTAGTCAGCAACCAGCCCTTTGATTTTGTTAATCAATTAAGTTTTTAAAAGAACTATTATCTCTTCCTATCTCAACATCTGTACTATCTGAGGTTGTGGTCAGGGACCGTGAACCTCTTGTAAAGCAGTTATGTGTACTGATGGGTGCTGGAAGAAAGAAAGGAGTTGCTGTTTATGTAGATATGTAAGAATAAAATGAGGATATTGAATTAAAGTGTTGAAAACCAAACAAATAATAAATTATACAAAATGAAACAAACTTGTGTTAGTGTAGTCTTAGGGTGATCTTTGATGTTTTTGTCTTCCTTTGGAGAGTGTGTGTGTGTCGGTTTCCTCTGTTTGGGTAATGTCAGAATTGCTATAGCTAATGAGTGCTGGTGCTCAGCCTTATGGTAGGAGGTAGTTTCCTGCCAGGAGAACTGTGTTCATAGCAGCATACAATTTAGTGGTTAGATATTAATGTAAATGACTGAAAGGTAGAAATAGCTGCTTTTTGTTGCACACAGGTGTATATTAGAAACTTGTCCTAATTAGACAGTGAGAAGTTTAGGAGCAGGTGACACGCTGGATTTAGGGCATTTAGCTTTTACCTCAGGAAGCTTAAGTTAAAACCCTGAAGTAGGTCACAAATGAAAATGAGATTTATAGTGATGTACAAGGAAAAGTTGGCACAATATGTTAGCTTTTTGCCAAGTATCTCAGTCTGCGTTGTCTATATGCATTGTGCCCCACATTGTAAGGTACTGTAGCATATTGTTTAAATACAGAAGTCTTATAAAGTATGTATACATATGTTGAAACTGTATACAAATACATAAGGATTCATGTTATTCTTTGTTTGCGTTAATCTTGTGATTAAATCAAACCATGTAGACAATCTTACTTTAATGTAGAACATAGTTGGAATGAAATGTATTTTAGGAGTACAGATGAAACGCAAGACATTACCAAAATAATCTAAATATGTTAGACAATATGCTTAACCATGTTACTTTTGGAAATGGAGGGATACCTTGTAGAAAATGAAGCCTAGACAAAAAGAACTCTAGCAATTAAAGAAACCTAAAGTATAACTTTTTTCTTAAACACTAGGGATGACATAAGGATAACATTACTTCAAGCCATTCTTAAAGTAACAATCTGTTCAAGTACAGGACTTTTCTAAATGAAATAATAGTATTAATATGGTAGGAAAACAGTAAGTGAAAGGACCTCTTGAGTCTGAGAATGTCTTTGTGTTTTTTTTCCTTGTATTATTTATTTATTCATTATCTTGGCACCATTTGGTCATAAAAATAGCTCTTGGATGAAACAAACATTATAAAATATTAGAGCAATGAGGTGAACCTTGCTTCCTGGCAGATTCTTTTGTAATTCCTTTTTTGCTTTTAATAGTAGCCATCTGGATGTATACATGAGAAAGCTTTGGGACACCTGTTAATATTCTTCTGAATCAAGACTGATTATTCAGAATTTTGAATGTCTTTTTTTCTGAGAAAATAAGTAACCATGATCTGAAACTGTGAGTGCAAGAAGTTCAGTCAATGAATTGGGTAGATGGTCTGCCTCTTACTCAACATAGGAATGATTTTTATACATCTCTTTAACAGTTTGGTTTTTATATCTAACGTAGCATTTGCAGCTGTAATTTAACTGCCAACTTGATTTTCTATCAACTCTTTATTTAAAGCATAGTGGCAGGTCTATTTATAGGCAGAATTTTTGATGACATTTATGAACTAGCGTAGACATTTCTAATAGAGTAGATGTGTCTCATGTTTTCATCCAACCCTGATATTAAAACAGGAAATACAAAATGTGTGTATTATTCCAGAAGAGAGATGAAACTACATTTCCTGAAGTTTTTTCCAGGTCAGTGGAGAATATTGTGCTATTTGCAGTATCTTTTAAAAGTCACTGATTTTTGAGATGAAGCAAGAGGATCACTGCCACCTGGAAAATATTGGCAAGATTGGAACTGTCGATTGGTGTCAATTCTGTAAATTGACTCAACTTCATTCAGTTTTGTAGAAACTTTCCATAGGTATTTCATGTAAATCCATCTGTAAAACTAGATAGTATAAAAACTTTAGTGGTTGAAAACTTCTAAATGATTTGGGCTGATACAGTATTTAGTAGTCTGGGTTTCTTAAAATGTAGCATAACAGCCCTCCTCCCTCTTCCCCAAATGCAAAGGTTTACATTTAGAAGATAGTTTCTGACTTCAGATTAAATCTTGGGGAAAAAAGGTCAACCAGTTTGCAGTAAAATATTTTTACCTGGGCACCCATGTTAAACAGTTAAGCTGTAATCTCTAAGAATCTGTTTGTGATCAACTCAGATACACAATCAAGTGCTTTTGAAATTGTATTAAAACCCCCCAAAATTGTCATCTATATCTAATTGACAACTGTCTTCTGTATTTATTAGAGGTGGAATAATAGCACAATGAGAGCTATCGGTAAGGAACAGTTTTTCTGAACATAATCCAAGTAATTTATTTAAAATCTTTGTGTGTAGTTTTCTTCTCGTTCTATGATGTGAATATCACTATTAAAAAATGCTAAGAATCCACTGAAGGGTAACAATGCATTTATTTTTCTTTTCTGTTTCTCCTCAGCCAGCTTTCTAAACTGTTTCTCATGCTGGCTGCACTCTGTTGTTCTCCCTCATACTGTTCAGTGTCTTGGCAAACCAGAACTTGTTAAGCTTTGCTATCTGTCTTCATTTTTATTTTTTAGATTTGAACCCTCTCAAAAAATTGCATCTCTTTTGGGAGAAGTTCTGTTATTCCAAAATCTGGGTTCATTTACATAGTTGCAAAAATGAACAAATACTCCATACTAGTAGAGCAAATGGTGTGTTTCTTTGCTTAGATTTAGGGCAGTCAGTGTTTGTGTTGGTTTTTAAAATAGTTTTAGCTTACACTTACATATTTTAAAGAACATATGTATGTACTCTGAAAGAAGCCATCCTCACTTTTTCAAGACCCATGCTATGAAGCTCTGCTTTCAGTAGTATTATTTGCTCCATTTATGTATCAAACTGTTAAATGGAAATAGTCCAAATGTTTGTGCAGTGAGAGAGATTACTGTGTCTGTTCTTTACGTTGTCTGTCGACCTCTGTTCATCCAAAATTTGGTTACTCATTTTGTCAGAAAAACTTAAAATAGAGCCTTTTGACATATGCTGTTGCTGGAAGCTATTGGGAAGATTTCTGTACATGCAGAAAAGCAGAAAGCTCTTTTCTGTATACTTGCTCATATTTTTCCTCAGACTTAATATTAAAACTGTGAGAAAAAGGAAAACCCTGCGTGTTTGCACCTCTGACTTAAAATGCTGATGTCTGGCAACTGCCTGGTTTTAACGAGCACAAAAACTGGTTCTTTGTTGTAATTGGTTGAATGATTTACATTATGGTATACAAAATCATTGCAATGTCAGGAAGGGACCTTCTGCATATGTGCACTTGAGTTTTCATTTTTGTTAGTACTGACTTCAGTGCTTTGTGAAGTGAATGAATAATGAATGTTGACATAGTGGAGTAGTAGAAAAATGGCTGTTATCGAAAATATAGGATTTCTTTTGAAGAACTTTATAGTAAACATACACAAATGGAATTTCATCTCGTGGAGGTCATTGACTTTTAAGTAGGATTCCTTACTATTCAATGTGACCAGCAGTTACTATGTTTTAAGCGAATGCTTCTATCACAGACACAAAAATAGATTTTCCTACTGAGAAATTGGTTATAAACAAAACTTTCTGTGCAGCAAGTTCCAGATCATGCAAGCTGCATTGATCCCATTTATTGCCACCTGAAAAAAGTTGTACTGACAGATTGGATTTGAATTTTCTACACTTCAGTAGGCTTAATGAACCCCAGTCAGATGAACTAGAGTAGTATAGTTTAGTTTCTTCTCTGGAAGAAGTTAGCAGTCACGGGGAATTGCAAGCTGAAAACACATCAGCATGTGTAAAGGCAGTTATTTTGCTTACTTGTATTTGGGAGAACTGGCTGCATTAAGACCATAACCCTTCTGTGGTTGCAGTGCGGGTCAGACTACAACTGAGTAGCAGGTACCATTTTAAGATGCAAATGAATTGCGGAAATGTTAGATAAGTCTATAAGTGTCAAATGAGGACTGCTGTATTAAATTGCTTAATTCAGAGAAGAAAAGCCTAAAGGCAGATGTTTGTGAGCAGAAAGAGGAGGAAATTACCAGTTCTTTAGGTCTGCTCTCAGTAGGACAGGAAGTAATACTTTTAAGTTGAAGTAAGGAAAAAAATGAAGTTAAACATTTAATGTAACTTTCTAATTAATAGTAAGGATAAGTCAGCATTAAAATAGATTGCCTAAAAAGTTTCTAGACTTCTGCCATTGGAGTTATTGCAAACAGGTTAGACAACTAACTGAGAAGAAAGATTTTTAATATGCTTGATCCTACGTTGAGGTAGGCATTAAGGAGTGTGGGAACTAAATAGCAATTTAATGTTTTTCAGAAAAACAAGTGCCACCTAACACTGTAAGAATGTAGAAGAAAATCCTTAGGCAGTTTCATACAGTATTTCTACAGTAATTTTAATTTCCAATATAATAAATGTTGGTATTACTTTAAATGATACTATGTTACTTTTATTTTTCTGCATATGATTTGTCTACCAAATCTTTGTAAGACGGATACCTGCATTTGCTTGTTTGTTGTCCCTTTATGGATTCCCTGTCAAGTCTTATTGTCACACATTCAGATATTCTGTCGTAAATGACCTCTCATGGTCTATGCTCTGTCACTTTATGTAATATGATGAAGCCTAAGGAAGGGAACTGTTGTTGTTGTTGTGAAGGCAATAATCACTCAAAGACGTAGAGGGTCTAAGTAATGCACGTGCAGAGACGTACAGGGGCAACACAGTACAACCACCAGAGCTGACTCGAAGCCACCCTTCCTTTGCTAGCTACCTCCTTATATGCTGCTTCTGCCCATGAGATCACCCAGGGCCCAATTGATTAACTTGCAGCACCTGTTTCTGAAGTAGCATGCCAGCTGCATTAACTTATCCCTACCATCTTTATTCAAGCTGGCTGGTCCAAGCTACGTCTGTGCCTACAATTCCCCCCTTTTTCTTTTTTGAACCAGCCAGCCTTTAGCAACACATTTCAGAATTAAAGGTACATGAAGAAAACATAAATATTTTTACCCATGGCCATGAGTTTACAACAAAAGGTCAATAACAGCTACATCGCTGAACAATACAATACAGAAATCCATAAAGTCAAAATAAACAATCTGATATGTGTTGGTAGGAGGGACGCACACTGGCAGGAAGGGATGAGGTCTTGGTAGCTCCACTGATATTTCTTTTTCCTGATGTAGTTCCGGACTTTTCTTCAGATCCTTTAGCATGCTGATCTGTGAGCATTATCAATAAGATGGAAGTATCTCTTCATCTGTTGGTCATCTTAAGTTCTTTAATTCTTTTATAGCTGAAGGAATTTACAGCAGCCTAAGTGGTGCCACAGTTGCGAGGGTTTACATTTTAATAGAGTGATGGATTGAGGGTGGATCACTTGGTTCTTTCCTCAAGATTGTTTTTTCCATTGGTCTTACAGTTAAGTCCTTTCTGTTGATGTGGCTTGATCCATTTTGCCGGAATCCATCGGGGACCTTGATCTGTAATGACACAAGCATAGCCTCTTCCCCACGTTAACAGATCTGCAGGTCCTTGCCACTCTCCAGTAGTGGGATTCTTATACCAAACTTTAGGTTTGTCAGTAAAATCCAAATCCCGACTCATTTGGGCAAAGTGTGTTAATGCCGGTGGTTCATTCCGGTTTGCCACAATTCTGAGATGATTCATTGTATAAAGGGCTTTCATTAGTCTGTCTTGAGGACTCACCCCCTCTTCCCCCGTTTTTTGTTTTTCTAGAAGGCCTTTTAAGGTTTGATGTGTCCGTTCAATAATGGCTTGACCGGTGGAATTTCCTGGGATACCAGTAGTATGTTTAACACCCCATAAGTTTAGAAACTTACGTGTTTTACTGGCTATGTATCCCGAGCCATTATCAGTTTTTATCTCTCTTGGAACACCAAGGACAGCAAAGCAACTCCTCCAATGTCTTATGACGTCTCGAGAACTGTCACTGGTTAAGGCTGTGGCCCAGACCATGGCTGAATAAGTATCAATAGTAACATGTATACGTTTAAATCGCCCAAAAGGAGCATAGACAGTGATATCTGATTGCCATATACCTAATGGTGCCAGACCCCTGGGATTGACTCCTACACCTAGGCCGATCTGATTCTGGCATGCAGGGCACGTGGAAACAATACCCTGAGCGTCCGATATGGTCAGGTCAAACTGCTTCGCCAGCATTTTCGCACTTTGATGAAAAAAATCGTGCGATCTTCGGGCTTGAGAAAATTTGTCAATTATTGGCCCCGTAGGTATCAATAAAGGAGCTGCCACTATCCTGTCAACAATTTCATTGCCAACTGATAGGCCATCTTTTAAGCCCGAATGGCTTCGAAT
Organism: Colius striatus; assembly: GCF_028858725.1. Classification (NCBI taxonomy): domain Eukaryota; kingdom Metazoa; phylum Chordata; class Aves; order Coliiformes; family Coliidae; genus Colius; species Colius striatus. The sequence continues at coordinate 31,076,506 of NC_084766.1, forward strand.
ATGTCCAATATAATAAGCAGTTTGCCGTTCATTTATCTGATGCCAGAGTCTCAGAAATAAGTTATACAGATTCTGATTAGAGATTTCTTTCAACAGCGCTCTCTCTAATCGAGTGACAGCATCGACCACATAGAGGGAATCGGAGATGATGTTTAATGGGACGTCTGACCATTTCTCAAAAGTTTTAACTACAGCCATCAGTTCCAGCAGTTGAACTGAACTGCCTGGGGAGTGGACAGTTAGATTTTGCCATTTTCCATTTTCCCACCAAACCACTCCTGCTTTGGCTTGGATCTTACTGGCGTCGGTAAAAACAGTCAGGCCTTTAACGGGTACTGCTGATCTCAACGGCCGGTCTTCCATTTGAAATTTAACAGAGAACAATTTATGGGCCGGATAATGATTATTTATAGTTCCTGGATATGACAATAAGGCCCACTGTAATTCATCAGATTGTTGCAGTGCCCAGTTCAAGAACTCATCTGTGAGAGGAACGAAAATGATGTCTGCCTCAATCCCTGCTATTTCCAGCAGACGTTTCCTGGCCTTAACTATTATTTTTGCAATTGCCTCAAGCCTTGTGGTAATTGTTTTTTGTAAATTATATGGCAAAAATATCCACTCCAAGATCCTCAATGGGTCTTTCGCTACTGAATCCCATTGCATCAAGATTGCCATTACATGCTGGTTTTGACTTATCACAGCAATGTTAATTGACAAGTCAGGATCATATCGGTGACTGTAGTTATTGACTATCTTGCTTCCTATTTTTTCTATTGCTTGGATTTGCTGCCGAGACAGTCTTCGCGCACTATCAGCCTCTACTGAGCCCTTTAACAAAGGCATTAGTGGCGCAAGATCCTCATTTGTAATACCACATATGGTTCGTACCCATTGGATATCACCTATCAGCTTTTGAACGTCTGTTAAGTTAGCAATATCTGTTTTAATTGCCACCTTCTGAGGATAAATGCGCGCATCAGTGATAATATTACCTAAATATTTCCAAGAGGCGTGCATTTGTACCTTCTCTGGCGCGATCACCAACCCGGAGTTGCTTAACTGTCGGTTCACTTCTTGTAGAATGCGATGCTGGTCCAGGTCTTTTCCTGCAATCAAGATATCATCCATATAATGGTAAAATAAGACACGAGGGTATTTTTTGCGCAGAGGTGCCAGCGCCCAGGCAACATAAGTTTGACAAATAGTTGGTGAGTTCTTCATTCCCTGAGGTAAAACAGTCCATTGATATCGTTTTGCTGGCTCTTGTTTGTTAATCGATGGTACTGTAAAGGCAAACTTCTCACTGTCATCCTCATGTAAGGGAATTGTGAAAAAACAGTCCTTTAAGTCAATCACCAACAGGGGCCACTCTTTTGGAAGCATTGCAGGAGAGGGTAATCCTGGCTGTAAAGCACCCATGTCCTGCATCACTGCATTAACAGCTCTTAAATCATGTAACAGCCTCCACCTCCCTGATTTTTTAGGGATAGTAAAAATTGGTGTATTCCATGGACTGGTGGATGGTTTAATATGACCCTTCTGTAGTTGTTCATTTACTAATTCATGAATGTGGGCGAGCTTTTCTTTGCTTAGCGGCCATTGATCAATCCAAACTGGTTTATCTGTTAGCCAGGTTAACTTCAGGATTGGTCGCCCATCAATGGCCGCCATTAAAAATTTTCATTTGACAAACGAAAGCCCATTTGGCTTAAGGCGTCTCTACCCAAAAGCCAAACTGAAGTATTCATTACATAGGGCCTAATTTGCACACATCTATTCTCTTCGCCCTGTATACATACCGAAATCAGGTCTGTGCTAATTTTTGTCATCTGTATTCCTCCTACTCCAACGACAGGGGTGTCTAAATTCTCTAAAGGCCAGCTTTTTGGCCAATAGGATAATGGCACAATAGTAACATCTGCTCCCGTATCCAGTAATGTGTTGTACCCAACCATGTGTTCACCATTTGGATGTTGGAATACAACTGTCTGAGTGGGCTTTCCCTGTGAAAGCGGCACCGCCAGTCTTACCTCAGGTACTCCAGTGGATCCAAAACCACCGTCTCGACGCTTACGACTTCCTGCGAAAGGAACTTTAGCTCTGAAAGGAACTAATTGCGCTATTTTAGTTCCTTTAGGTATATGAACTGGTGGCTGCCAAACTTTAACCATTATTCCAATATTTCCTTCATAGTCTGCATCAATTACACCGGGGAGCACAAAAATACCCTGTCGAGAGGCCGATGACCGTCCTAAAAGCAAAGCGCTTAATCCATAGCCAAGGGGTCCATTAACGTTAGAGGAGATAATTGTTACCTCTGTGTTGTGGATGGTTACATCTACTGCTGTTTCCACATCCACTCCTGCGCTTCCTGCAGTGGCTGATCTGAGGCCATCCAGGCAGCTCTTGGTGTTGAAGGGCGTTTTTGTGTCATCGCGCTCGCCCTTTTTGCGCTCGTCAACCCGTTTCCCTTATGCATTGTTTGTCTGGCCACTCGAGAGCGGCACTCAGTGGCTCTATGGCCAAACTTGCCACATCTGTAACAATTACCGTGAAATCTGCCATTGGACCCAGATGGCCTGGCGGAGCTGTTTGTCCATACCAATGGTCTGGACCGACATTGATTTTTCACGTGTCCTATTTTTCCACAGTTAAAGCACTTTGGCCTCCGATCTCCTTTGTGGGCTTGAACTAAAGGTTTCAATGCTGTTGCCATTGCCTCAGCTAAATGTGCTGACGATCCTACCCTAGAGCAGGCTTCTATCATGTCGACCAAAGTTGCTGTCCGCGGGAGAGCCTGCAGGATCTTTTTGCAATCATGGTTAGCGTTAGCAACTGCTAAGTGTAACCCTATTTCCGCCTTTACTTCAGCCGACATGTTTGGTATATGATCCAGAGCTGCTCTTAGGCGGTCTAAGAAGGTCATGAAAGGCTCATTAGGTTTTTGAATAATAGTTGTATATGAGGGAACTGGCACCCCCATATCAGGAACGATCTTAAATGCCTGACGTGCCAGTGTCTGTGTTTGCTGCAAGATAGCTTCATGCAGCCGGGCTTGTACCTGAGGATCAGCGAATGCTCCTTTACCCAGCATCATGTCTGCTGTGACAACTCGCCGCGGATCTCCCTGTTGTAAGTCCATGTTTTCCACCACCGTCAGATCAACTCTTTTTTCCCATTCAGACTCCCATAATAATACCTGAGTGGGCTTCAGGAAAGTTTCTGCAAGCTTCCGGCAGTCAAATGGAGTCATTAACCCACTGGCAAAAATATGATCTAGTAATGTCTGAACGTATGGGTTGGACAAGCCATATTGCATTACTGCTTTCTGGCCTTCTCTTACCAATTTCCAATCTAAAGGTGCCCATTGTCGTTTTCTTTGTGCTGTTATTACTGGAAAGGCTTGCGGAATAAATTCGCCTTCGATTACCGCATCACGTATGAGGCCTCTCCATTTCTTAGCCGGATCATAATCATCTGGACGAGGATCTCTGAGTACCTGTGGGGATGAAACTTTAATCTTTGTTTTGGTTAATTCATTAATTCGTTCCAACAGCTGATTAGCTGTTGCTTTTGGTTTTTCTATCAGTTCCTCCAGCTGGGCCAAAGTGTGTTTCATATCTTCTCCATGTTGTATTAACTCTTCCTTTAATAATTGTCTTTGTTGATCTTCACTAGAAGTTGGGGGTGATGATGGCAGAGGAATACACTCAGGGATTGATGAGCTCAGGGGCAACGGCATATCATTTGTAAAACGTACCTTCCGTTCTCTGTTAGGTACTCCTTCAGGTATAGCAGAAGGGTGGGATGGGGCAGGATGGTGAAGGGTGGGTGGGAGGGGAGGAGAAGCAATGTGTGTATTCGGCTCCTGGAACGGTGCTCTAGGGGGTTCAGGGGGAGGTGGGCTCACATCCATGCTCTCCTCTTCCAGAGGTGGAGCCGAGGGTATTACGACATTATCCCCTCCAAAGAATCTCTGAGTATTTTCTTCTAGAGGTGGAGCCGATGGCACTATAAAGTCACCACCTCCAAAGAATCTTTTAGCATCCACCGGGAACGCAGATGGTGCAGCAACTTCTGCTTTCATGGCAGCAGCGGCAGCACGCTCAGCTTCTAGCTGGTGTATAATGGATGATACCAATTTACACAAGCCGATAGCATTATTCAACATGTCTCCTAGCTGTTCCCAGTGTCCTTTTTCATACACTTCTTGGGGGGAAGCAAAGAGACCCACTTCCTGTCCCCATCTTACAAGCCTTAGCAAAGGCTCTCTTTCATAATTGAATCCTTTTTCCGCAAGGATATGCTGGAGGGTGTCAATAGGACTTTCCTCTTTGCTTAGCATTTTTCCCATTATATCAGTTTGCTCAGATTACTTGCCTTTTCCAGCAGAAATCCAAGTGCTTTTCTGCCGAGGGTTCTTGATCCAACCGATTCAGCGAATCACGTCGGGGTCACCAAATGTTGTTGTTGTTGTGAAGGCAATAATCACTCAAAGACGTAGAGGGTCTAAGTAATGCACGTGCAGAGACGTACAGGGGCAACACAGTACAACCACCAGAGCTGACTCGAAGCCACCCTTCCTTTGCTAGCTACCTCCTTATATGCTGCTTCTGCCCATGAGATCACCCAGGGCCCAATTGATTAACTTGCAGCACCTGTTTCTGAAGTAGCATGCCAGCTGCATTAACTTATCCCTACCATCTTTATTCAAGCTGGCTGGTCCAAGCTACGTCTGTGCCTACAGGGAACAGACTTTTTGAAACTTTTATGTTAGTGAAAATACATTTTTTAAGTAAGACACCATGTAAGTTTATACTTTGAAAGGAACATCTGCATCTTTGCAGTGTTCTTCTGCTAGTTTGGGGGACTACTACAAAAATTCAGTATAGAATACTAGCCCTTTTCAGGAACAGTAAATGAGGAAACACATGTTGGAGTTAAACCTCTATATTAATGTTTTACACCAACCAAAGATTATTCCCACTAACTTTATTTAAAAACAAAATTTCCTGCAAATAAAAAAAGAAATTAGACAAGAAAAACCCCCAAATTTGTGCCACACATTAGTGTTAAGATTCTTGAAATGCAGAATATATCCTTATGAAGGATAAGTTGTTGTAGTCTTCACTTTACTTTTCTGGGATTTTTTGATTGTTTTGGAGCCTGGTTTTGTTTAAAATAACTTAGAGTAAGGAACTGAATACTTGAATTAGGTGACGGGGACATTTTACAAAAGAAACTGTTATTTTGTCAATGGATAAAGTGGGGCCTATTTAAGAGCATGGCTTTGATTAGTTGGCATGTGAAGAGTCATTGTGAATCTCCTTACAGTTTCTAAATATACTTTCTTCTATTAATGCAGAAGAGTAACTAACAAGTACAGGAGTGTGATTGGCATATGCAGATATTTTCTTAATGTATTAAATATTCATCCCTCTTGATTAGTCATTGAAGAAAAATTAGAACTACAGTATGTTCAGTTTCTTCTGTTTTAATAGGTGTTGTGAAAAAAACACCAGCAAACCCACAGGCAGGGTTCTACAATAAATGTAAAAATCAAATGCAGATTCTTAAGATTTTTATCAGGTGCCAATCAATGCTCTATGCCTGGAAAATAAAAATCTGGCTTGGAAGGGTTTTCAGAACATGTTTTCATATCTTCCTTTGACAAAAATGTTATAAAAGTTTCTTAGTCTATTACTTAAAATTTTCATTTGAGAAATGACCTCTTGATCTCATCTGTTTTTATTTCTGATATTGTAGGCTCACTAATTCTGATAACATAGGCTCATTAATTCTGGTTTGTTCTCTTAAGTTCTCCAAGATTTTTTTCCTTCTCAATGTGTTCAAGTTGACCTCATTTGGGATGTGTGAAGATCCTCTTTCTTGCTGTAAAGGTTAGGCACAGGATCTCAAGCTAGAGAGATTTCCCCTACTTGTGTTTGTGAAGGATTTTATCTTATAACTCTAAAGCCCAGTTATTGATTTTTATTTTTAAAGAAAAAAGAAATTATAACAGGTGAAAAGAGCAAAATTTTGTAACAGTGGAGAGAAAAGTCCTTGACTGACACACATATACTGATACTCAGAGGAGTCCATGCAGCAAAATATGCTTTGTAGCTTACATTCAGATGTATCTGAAGTAGGAATTGTGAAGTAATGCAGCATTTAATACAATTTTTGAATACAAATGTGACCCTAAGTAATGTAGAGAGAAATTAATTTCTTCATAACCCCTTCTTTTAATGGTGAATATTTGTAATATTATGAACGTGCCTTAAGCTTTGTTTCTCCTAATGTACCTGTTTTATAAGTCAGACTTCAGTCTGTCCATCTACCAGCTGTTTTGTGGATCTTCATGTTCTGCTGGCGACAGAAAATACCCAATGACTTCTCTGGTTTTACATGAATGCCCCTTTCTGAAAGATATGATGATATTATTATGATTATTATTCTAGAAGAAGATACAGGAGACGACATGACTACATTTTTCACAGAGCTATAAATATTACAACTAGGAAGGGCTGTTTTAATAACCCCCTCTGACGTCTTATGGATTGCAGGATTTCATCTGACTGCTCCTTCATAATTCAATAATTTCTGTCTGAACTAGAATGTACTTCTCCCTTTTCTTAAAGTGCATCAGTCTTAAAGTCTCTGCAGTGGTAAATGTTGCCTCTGTAAATTCTAACTCAGTTATATTTGCCATTGTTTTATAACAGTAGTAATATTCCAGGGGAATATAGATATCCATTTGTTGCATGTTTCAGTTGCCCTGTGTTGACTTCAGCCTGTAGCACTTGTGTTCTTGGTATATGTTGTCTGCCAGCTGAAACAACCTTAAGTGCCACGTATCTTTCACATAAGGTATTGACGACTGATTAGCTTGATGAGTGACTAATCCGTCACTGAGGCTTCTGAGTGTCTTTAACTGTGCAGCATCCTGACTTCTTCATGTAATTTGGTAGATCTGTTTTACAGTATGCAGGGAAGGGCTATGTTCTCTTGGCATGCACCTCTAATTCTTTATAGGTTTTGATTATTACCCTGCCAACTAACAAAATGTTGTTGTGTTTATGAAAGCTGGCATGCAATTTAAAATGGCAATATAACAACATCAGTTGCTCCCCTGTGCATTCTGTTTAGAAAGCTGGAGTCTAGGCATGATAAACTTGTGGTGCTTAAGCAGGCCACACAAATTGTTCTGGCTGTCCTCTCATCCCTGAAGCTTTTTCAGCAATGGTCAGGGAGTGTGGTGCAGTGTGTTGTGTAGGCATTGATCCAGCTATTCCAATTCTGTGCCTAAAGATTATACAGTCCTGTCAGCTCATCTGGATTTTGGTTGTTTGACAGGCTCACTGTTAGTCACAGAGACAACTATGCCCATGAGTACCTGTCTCTATAAGATGGAGAACATCAGCCTTGATTTGGTAAGAGGTTACATGGAAGTAGTGCTACTTATCTGTGTGTTATTTGTGGGATTTGGGATTTAATAATGTTTGGAAAGAGAAATGATACAGAAAAGTTCTTGATATGACTCGGGAAACTTAAAGTAATAATACCTGTCTGTCTTGCAATGTCTTTAAGTAGAACAGCCCCTTTATCTCACTTTTTTCCCCACAACCATTATTACAAAGCAGTGTTGTGCTCTTATTTATTCTTTACTTTTTTTTTTTCAGGAGAGTGCAATAGCTGCTTCAAAAGCTATCTGCTCTTCTGAAAGAAACTATTTATCCAAAAATTATCAGCCTAGGTGACAAGGGAAATTATTTGCACTTTACTAGTGCTGAAGGGCTTATCTAATAAAAACAACTCTTGTAAGTTGCCTCCATTGCATTATACAGCTACTAAGGCGACAGTGGTCACGACTGCAAATAAATACTTCAGACATTTCACACTTCTTGCAGCAAAATATGTTCTGTGGCTTGCTATGTAAGACTTTACATCTGTATATAAACCATGTGACAGCACTAAAATGATTTGGATTGGAATTTTGTGCATCACTGCCATTTTTCCCCTCAAAGTAAATGCCTTTAATCCAGTACACACTCAAACATGGAATCTCATCCTGTAATCAGCTTCACTAAGGTTTTGTTAGGGGCCAACCTGCTTCTGCAAGGGAGTTGAACTAGATGATCTCTAAAGGTCTCCTCCAACCCTACCACTATACGATTCCATGATTTGCTTGGTTTCAAAATCAGTGCTATGTGACGTAGATCTCTTAAGTTAAAACTTGGTATTATATTCAGCATTGTCCAAACAATGTAATTAATATGTAAAGAAGCCAGAAATAACCCTGAAATGCCTCTTTCTTGTGTATGTAAATGTGAAAGTTTAAAGTTTAGTTGGAGTTGATATTGCTCAACAAACAAAGAAATTGTAAACTTAGCCTGTCTGTGTCTTTTGCTTTCTTCAAGCAAAAATTTTCTGTGGCCAGGAACAGATTCACAGGAGAACACTTGGCAGGAGCATGGTTAGCGCTTCTCCATCACTGCAGCTACTCCAGTGTGTGGCAAGGGAGGAATGGGAGATACCAGCCATGCCTCTCATTGTTCATCTGTATAGCACTTAACCAGGAACCATTGCTCTGGGGGAGTGGTGTACTGCAGCATTCAGACCAGCTTGATGTATTGGGCTTTATTGAGGAAATTTTCTCTCAGCTGTCAGCTGATTGAAGTATATGGTGGTGGTTTGGTTTTATTATTTTCTTTTCCTCCCAATCTGTTGCTCATATTACTGGCTTTTTATCTGCTTTACTTCTTTTTATTCAGCAACATAAAATACATTATTGGCATTGCTTTTATGCCTTGAAAATGTTTTGAAGTACAATTATTTGGACCATTCCCCACGTTACAGAGCTTTGTTTCATTGCATCAAAAAGAAAATGTGGGTCAAGTCCTTAATTCAAACCACTGTGATTGGAGCAGACTGGCTTAAAATGTACCTAACCAACTAACAGTGGTGTTTACAGGACAGGTATGAAAGAACTCATTAAAAAACCTGAATTTGCATGGACATTGTCTCATAAATTCTGATTTCTTCCACTCTCTTTTTTTTAATTTCCTTTCCACATGTTTATAGTTCTAGGTTTGGTATTACGGGTCTCTGTTAATAAGCATGCAACGAATGTTTGATATGAGTTCAAATGTAAATAATTTGCAACAAATGTGGTAGTGAATGTTTTTAACATTAGTGTATACATCATCAAAGGTAGTAGGATAGCAGATGCTGAATCCCTGTTCAGCTAGTGAAAAAACTTAGCTGTGACTTGGTCAACTTACTCAACATTCCCTCTGGGTTTAGATCTAGTCTATGGATTTGAAAAAAAACCCCTGACAAATACCAGAAAAAACCCAACAGCTTCTTTTTTTCTTACTCAGTGATACTTATTCTAAATGATTGTCTTTGCACGCTGTAGTGAAAGAAATGAACGTTTCTGAGTAGGTATTTGCATTTGTTATCGTTGTTGTGGCATTTTAAAGAGTAGGATGGTCAGTTTTCCCAGTGAAGACCACCAGAGACGTGTGTTAAGGCTTCAACTATAGAACATAATCAGAAAGGATGTGGAAAATGCCGTAGATGAGTGAAGTAACAGTGTACTGAATATATTAAGCTCTTTCAGAAAGCTTTTATGTTAATAGATTATTGGATTTCATCTGCTCTTTTATCGCTCTGTATAGGTTAAAGTGAAGTAATATAGATGAATGGAGGCAAAGGGTTCTATTTCTATATTAAATTAATTCCTGTATGTAATTGTCCTGGATTTTGCTGTGATATAGGTAATTTTCACAGAAGCTGGGAGGGGGCACAGCCAGGACAGCTGACCTGAACTAGCCAAAGGGATATTTGATACCATATGACATCATAGTCAGTGCACAAACTGGGAGTGCTGGCTCTGGAGAGATTGTGTCTTGGGAAGGGGCTGAGCATCAGATTCTGGGTAGTAAGTAATCACATGTGCCTCACTCATGTTTTATATCTCAAATCATCTATTATCACTCACAGAAGAAGTTATAAAAGCTAGTTATGTTTAAAATGTCAGTGTAGTAGTTGTCGAAAGGGCAAATAAAATGCTAAGATGGGAATTGATAACAAAGTGGAAATCATTATTTTGCTACTATACAGATTAATGATTCACTTGAATCTTGATATGTTAAATATATCTCTGTTGCATCTCAGAAGGGGTATAGGAGGATAGAAAAGATATATTAAAGACATTGAGCAAGGATTTCTCAAACTGAAAAGAGACAGGGGAGAGAAGAGTAGTAAACAATACAGAAAGAACATACATTTTGAGTGGGATAAAGCATGTGAATAGGGTCCTGATGTTCATCATTTCATCCAATACCAGACCCAAGGATGTCAGATGAAATTGCCAAGAGGTAGGCACAGGACAAAAGCAGTTGAGATGTGTCTGTGTGTGTGTGTGTAAATCATTCCTGCATGATGTTCTAGATGCTGCAGGTTTATGTGAGTATGTAAATAGGCAAACTCCTCAGAGAAACGTTAACCCCAAACCAGTACAAAGGCACAGCTCCTGAGCTGCAAGTTGTCGAAGGTGCTGTCATGCTGTGGGGAGTATCTGTAATGATACTTTCCTGGGTATCCACTGTAGGCTGTTGTCAGGGCCAGAGAATTCGGCTGTGTTGGCATTTTGGTCTGACCTTTTATAGCTGTTCATATGCATTTTATTTAGCATAGTCCAGTGTTCTGCTTTCTCATGTCTCATCACTGACCAGGAATAAGAGAGGGACTGGGAAATAAGCTTATTTAAATTGATCATTTATACTTTAATTTCTCTTGCACTAGAACAGTTTTACCACTGCTGCTGTGGTCTAATTTCAGAAGTGTGATGTAAGGCAATGGCAAAAAAATCCAAGCAAGCCAAACCAAAATACAATTACATTGTCTTAGATCCATTTTGTGTAAAGAATAATTCAAGTTAAATGTGGTATTTTCTTCCTACTGAACTGGAAAAATTAGAAGTCTTGTGATTGCCTAGGAGAAAAAAGTAAATCAATGATGGAGTAATCAGAAATGTAGTTTTTATGATCAAAAATAGTGTGACAAGGAATATGAGGACAGACTTGACTGTTTCCCCCACCTCCAATTTTATTTCCGTCTGGAAAGAACCTATTAACATGTTGATGCTTTGTGTTCTGTTGTGATGTCTGTAGTTTCTTACAGTACTGTTTTTTCTCTTGTAGGTTAACAGAACCTTCTGGATACTTAACAGATGGACCAATAAATTATAAATATAAAACTAAATGTACATGGTTAATTGAAGGATAGTAAGTATCTATTTCCATAGCTTAAATTTTCTGGCAGTTTGGTACTGGGTATTACAGAGATCTAAAGAACTAAAGTAGAAACTGCATACAAACAGTTTTGTGTTAAAGATCAAAAAAAATGTTGAAGTAGGATTTTCAGGATTGCGCAGAGTTGGTCAAATTCCATTCCCATTCAAATTGTTGGCAGGAATGATGCTGACATTGGAATCTGGCCAGTGCTGCAAGCTCTGAAAGCCCTATGACAAATTTGTTGCCTGTTTGAGTACCTTTATGTAAGTTTCAAATGTGATTCCTCGTTATCTTATTTATCTTATTGAACTCATATCAGTAGTAAATCAGGAATGGCTTCAAGTACAGAATGCTTTCAGTCCTCTGAGAACTTGTACAGTTACTTGTTGCTCAAAAACTAGTGCTTCTCTAAGGTATTTTCTTTTACATTCTATTTCTTCCTCATACTTAATTTTAAAGTCATATTGTGCCCACAGTCTGTACAGTTGATCTGTCTGATTTCTGTTGCTAATCTTTCAGTTTATGCAGCACAGCAATGCACAAACATGCACCAAAGAAATGAGACCTAGGCACTAGTATGACTGTTAAAGGCAAGAGGGACTTTTTTCCCCCAGGCTATGGGTGAGGATTTTCTTAAGAATTTAGTTAGATGTGAGTTTTTCTAACATTCTAGAAGAAAATTTCCCTCTTCTCTATTTCCACTTTCTCATAACCTCAGTTAACTTAGATGTCTGCTCTGTCGCTGTAGTACTGTAATGATCTATCTGATCTCGTTTTGGTCCACTTATATGTAGACAATAATTTAAACACAACAGCAATGAAGTTATGGGTAGTTTGCAAAATCATTGAAGTAGAAGCTTAAATGTATGTGAGTAGACTATAATTGAATATCTTTCTGACATAGCTAGGTTATCCTTTTACCCAAGCTAGCTCAGGAATATTTGCACTGTGCTACTGTAAAGCAGAAACATGCCTCAGGGCTGTATGCAAACTCTGCTTTGAAGTTGGTCCTCACTCTGTTCCTCCTCTTTGTAGGAGGTGGTAGAGTGGGTAGCTGGAGGAAACAATACCCTATGCAGCATGTGGAAGAGTAAGGCAACTCAGTAACAGTGCAAAAATGTCAACACACAAGGAAGTCACATGTGTATAAAATACTCTCTCATCATAAATGAATAAAAAGATTTCTCTATATCACCTCTCATAAAAAAATGAAAGAGCTTGTTTTCCAAACTGCACTTGAGCCTGTCAGTAGGAGGGGGGAAAAAAAAGAAATAAAAGAAAATAACCAGTGTGTTTCAAGGAATATATTTAGGAATTTGCTAATTTTGTTGTATAAGAAAAATCTTCTTCCAGAAATCTTAGAATCCCCATCTGAATCTCTACCAGACACTAGTGAAGTCTGACTCCCAGGTGGCAGATGTGGGATGTGTGTGGGAATTATCTTTCAGTAATATTGCTTGCTGTTTTAAATTGGTGTTTTAAGATCTAGATTTTCAGTAACTAGTGTAATACTGGATTGAACATGTGTAGGAGATTTTTGTCTTGACTTTTTAAACCTCATAGTCCTGACGTTGTAAAATAAAATAGATGTATTAAAATGGTAAATTTTAATTGCTCCAAATTCATGAGTCTGAATACTGATAAAACTCAGTGAACTTAAAATCTCTTGTTAACTTCAGGGATTATTAGACTTGAACTGAAGATGTTATTTTGAAAGGTTATTTTCAGATAAAGTGAAATACTTACTTTGAATATTATTAACTCAACTTATTGAAATGTTCAATTAGTATTCAGAATGTTTTAATAGAGTTATGCTTGCATGGTCAATGTTACTGTAAAGTCTTTATCTTATGAGCTCAGTACTTCTGTAAGTAATATTTTACATCAATTCTTTTTTTTTTTTTCAGCCCAAATGCAATACTAAGATTAAGATTTAATCACTTTGCCACAGAATGTAGTTGGGACCATATGTATGTATATGATGGAGATTCAATATATGCACCTTTAATAGCTGTGTTTAGGTGAGTGTATTTATTAGCCTTTTAGTCTAAGAAGTCATGCATGACAATTTTTAGTTTGTGAGGAAGAAAAAAAGAATTAGAGACTTTAATTTGTTAAATACCTTTCCTTTCTTTTGTTAGAATCTCATGATATCAAAGTTAACATTAGAGTAAATTGCAAAACACTGCTTTTTTTGGTATAGGTGATCATAACACAAATCCATTACGTGCCTTGTACTTGCTCCTGACATTACATGAGGTATTAATGCTCAGATAGGCAGTCAGGAATGTATTTTCCAGTAGATTTGCAAGAGTGACTCCTGAGTTTTAATGTGCATGAAATGTGGAACTGACCAATAGTGTCAGTGCCTGATCCTGCTTAAGGGAGAGTTGCAATCTGTGATTCGGGCAATGTTGTACTATATGCAAGTTATGGAAAATAGCTGCTAAATGTCTTCTGCACCTCTGTATGAAGAATGAAGGGACTTGTTCAAGGCATTTGATACAACAGTTATCTTAAACAATAATTTTGTGACATGTTTCCTTAGATTGCTAAACTGGACATCATTGTGACTAAGTCATAGAGGGTAAAATACTTCAGAGTCCTTGAGGAGAGCTCAAATTTGCAATCAACTGAAAGGATAAAATTTCTTTCTGTTTTGTTATATTGTCATTAGTTTGAGATCTTTTTTTTCCTCCCCAAAGTTGAATTTATTAAATATGTCTAGCTGTTATTCAGGAGCCTGACCTGTTGCATGAATTGAACAAAAGAGGAGGTTCCTTTTGCTGTGTTCTTCAAGTGTCATCCAGTTTATTGTTTCTTTTCTCCTTAGAAATCCTATAACTTTTAATTTACATTGCTGATGTGATGCTCTTTTATACAGGTGATTGTTTTTCTCAGTATTTTAATATATTGCTTATTTTTCCTGTTTCAATCTTTATTTAAGACTGACATCTTAACATCTTTATGAAGAATTAAAGTATTTTATTATCTGTTCAAAACTGGCTTTTTATGGAATTTACTTGGTTATCACACTTTCTAGGTTTGAAATTCTTAATAAGATAAAGTTTTTAATGATGGAAATTTTATATGGAAGTAATATCTGTGCTGAAATATCTGTGTGAGTGTTAAGCATCTGCTGAAGGATTTTTTTTTCACAGTGAAAATAGGTTTAAAAATCACACTGACAGTGCAGGCACATGTGAAATTTTGCACCACTGTGTGAGGGAAGAGGTTTATTGTTTTGTTTTCCTGAAAAACTCTACTTAAACTTCATGCCTCTGCAAGGTAAAGACACATTTTATGAGTGGGGTTTTTTTTAAAAGTAGTTTATAAATGAGTTTTATGAGTTATCTTGTCTATATAATTTACAAACAGAATAGTGAACTCCTCTTTTTCTTTCACTTATTTTTTTTTCCTCTCTCCCAAAGACTGATTAAAACCATTATTCTCATTTTCTTTTCCAGTGGTCTAATAGTCCCTGAAGTACGTGGAAATGAAACTGTTCCTGAAGTAGTTACTACATCTGGCTATGCATTGCTACACTTTTTTAGTGATGCTGCCTATAACCTAACTGGATTTAACATTTTTTACTCGTAAGTATTTTTTAAAAAGTACTTTGTTAATGAACATATTATTCCTTTCAGGAGAATGAGAAACCCAGGGAGAGGGTTTATGTGTTAATTTTTGTTAATAATATAAGAGGAATACTTTGTGGTGTGTTTCTAAAATGAGGGAGCTGGGATTGTAATGAGTTGTCATTAAGGTAGTAGTGTGAAAAAACCAAGAAAACAGGATAGATTCTCTTGTTCTGAGTTGAAACTGCGTGGCCATTCCAAGAGTGTGTTTTTTCTGTGACATATAGAACTAGAATACATCCATTCCAGTCTTTATCTAACACGTAGTTGCTATAGAAAATAGAAGGAAGATTATCTCTGCTCTTGTGTCAATTCTCTTCTCCTGAACGAGGATCATCTGTTGCTTGATTTTTCTTGTTGAGTGTACTTCTCTGGCTTTTGAAACCTTCACTGAAGTCCTACTTTTATTTTTGTGCCAGCTACAAGGGTGTTACTCCATTTCTTCTCTACTTCTCAGGTAGTTTCCTCTTCTATTGCCCTTCTCAGTCTACCTTCATACATCTTACCTGCACTGTCTATCTTTGAGTTTCTCTGATGGCAAAGTCTAATCTGATATAACTATGCTTACTTTCCTCTGGTCTGCTTTTCTGTGTCAACAGCTCTAAAAGTACATTCAAAAGACCTGAGCCTTTTCCTTCTTATATGAACTGACTGTTTATTGCAACTTCAGTCACATCAGGGACATGGTTGTGACACACAATGGGATATCTCTGTATACTGAATGGTTTAGTTCAAAAAGGTATTGCTTGGACTTGTTGAACCATTTCTTCATGTAACAGTATTCCCATGATTGAAAATGTTCTTGTTCCTTTCTTTCAGTTCCTTCAGGTTCTGAAATACTTTTTTGGGATATTGTGGTCAGCACTGTACTTTAAATGTGGAAGTACTTGTAATACTTTTGTCATATTCTTTATTAATTTATAATTGCTATTTGTGCTTCTGACCATACCTTTACTCTTGGCAGAGGTCTTTGTGAAATCCTCTATGGAAAGTTTTTTTCTGTAATTTCAACAGTTTGCCTACCTTTTATGAAGTATTAAATAGCTCTTCAGAGTTTGGGAAACCTCACTATGTGTGTTGCACTGGAAGTGGCAGTCTAGAAGACTGGGTATCTTAAATTGTTGTCAGTTGACATCAGTAAAAAGGAATCACTTGGCAGATTTCTCTAATGTAATTAGATGTATTTTTCAGTTATCCCTGAAGCTTTTATCATACTTTTTTTATTTGTCTTGGGAGTAAATGGCAATGTGACATGGGATTCTTAAGAAATGAGTGTATGTACTCTGCATTCTTTCATGGCTTGGTAATGTGGTGCATGCTACATATCATTACCTAATTTTTTGGAAGATTTAAAATAAATGAAAAAAACCTGCTGGTTTTAAATTCCACTACATATATAACCCACAGAATTTTATGTACTCTCTTTTTCTGTTTCTTCTATTGCAATGGATATTTAAAAAAACGCATAAACTAAGGAGCCAAGAGTATTTTATGATAAGAGAAGTACCTACAATTGCTTTTTATGGCTGCATTAACTTCTTTTTTTCTGTCAGCGTTCCATTGCAGTCTGCTTCTGTTACTCTTTTTCTTCCTTGATTTAGTAACCCCAAAGTAGTTTTTGCTTTGATCTTTGGCTTTATATTGATGAACCACTTGTATATTTTTATTTTGGGGAAGATACAAGCACATCATCTGTGACTATTGTTACAACTGGCATTTTAGTGACTCCAGAACTGAGTACATTTTGTGTCCCTCGGAGTCAGGCAACCTGCTTCCTGCTCTGCTTGTTCTGTTTATCTCATTCGATTTGAATCCTTAATGAACTTGTTGGAGTGGGAATATCTCCACTTTTAAACTGGTATCTCTGTTGCTGGAAAAACTAACTATTCAGCTTTCTGCAGAACACTCTGTCTATGAAGTTGGAGAGAGATTCCTCACAGCTGTTGTATACAGCAGGTAATACCATCAATGGTTTAAATGCCACGTGTGTTACTAGGCAAAGGTTTGCAGTTCAGACAGAATTTTCTTTTCTGATATTGTAGCAGAATCAGTCCTCTGAGCTGTGAGTCTTCAGAAAATGAAAAGACATCTCCTGACTGTCTTACCAGAACTACATTTGGCCAAAGGACAAATTCCTCACTAAGTTTTTCAGTTCTTTCTTCCTTCAGTAAAAGCAAGGAAGGCTATGAACAGTATCCAGCTCTCACATAAACAGGGAGCAGTCTGCATTAACATCAGGCATCTGTAGTAACAGCTTATTCTGAGTTTCAACCCAACTCTTTGTTGTGAGTCATGAACATAATGTTTCAGATCCTTTTTGGACTTCATCAGGCACATACTGCCTGCGATTCTGTTCATGGAAAATCTTGGACTCACATACTTCCATGTCCTCCATCCCTCCTTGTCTCTGAGGAATTGCCTGCATTTCTGGAACCAGTTTGCATTCCAGTTGCCTGTGATCTCAGTGTTTGGTAGGGTGTATCACAGAAATGCTAACTCCCATAAGTCACAGACTTCTTTCAGCATAATCTTTCTTCTTTCTGCATCTCTGACTGTGGAGTTAAGGAGGTAAGGTTAAGGTGGCTCTATAGTAAGAATTCAAACCTGTAACTAGTTTCAACATATTAGCCATCTTGTGTTTTTCCTTAGTTTTTCTGATGTTGTTCCCCTTAGATGTTAGACTTACTGTTTTATGGCATGGACGAAAGCCACTTAGGAAAACCCTGTGGTGGAGAGTTTGAGTTGCTGCTCACAGTCACTTCTAGTGTGGATGTTCCTAGAGATAATAAGCATTTGAAGGGACTGACTAGAGTGCTGATGCTGGAAGATAATAATAAAAAAAAAATGGTGATCTGTCCAGGTAGGGTTTGTCCTCCTGCCTAATGCTGGCAGTTTGTGTTCAAATACAAGGTGTTTGTGATCCCAGCTTAATCACAGACTTTGTATGTAAGCCAGGATGAACATCTTTTCAGCTCACTTGCCTGTAAAAACATCATTAAACTTGTGTTTTATCGGTATATAGAAATTTTTCATGACAAAGTTCTTTATCTAACAAATACTGTTGGAATATGTCAGATAACACCATAGAATCATAGAATGATAGGGATTGGAAGGGACCTTTAGAGATCTAGTCCAGCCCCCCTGCAGAAGCAGGGTCACCTAGATCAGGTCGCATAGGAACACGTCCAGGTGGGTCTTGAAGACCTCCAAGGAAGGAGCCTCCACAACCCCTCTGGGCAGCCTGTGCCAGGGCTCCCTCACCTCACAGTGAAATAGTTTTTCCTTATGTTTAAGTGGAACTTTTTGTGTTCCAGCTTCATCCCATTACCCCTTGTCCTATTGCTAGATACCATTGAAAAGAGGCATGTCCCAGCCTCCCGATACCCACTATTTACATCATCAACAGTTTGTAATTTCTTTTATTTTACGTATTTTTTTTTTCAGCATTAATTCTTGTCCTAATAACTGCTCAGAACATGGGAAGTGTACAACCAGTGTGTCCATACCAAGCCGGGTATACTGTGAATGTGACAAGTATTGGAAAGGAGAAGCTTGTGATATTCCATATTGTAAAGCCAACTGTGGCAGTCCAGATCATGGGTACTGTGATTTGACAGGCGAGAAGCTGTGTGTTTGCAACGATAGCTGGCAAGGTAAGGTTTTGTTCTTTGGGATCAAGTTAGTGTTTTGAAATGAACTGCTTTTACTGCATCCTGTCTAGTGTGCATGTTAGCATCTCTCAATAATAAACATTGATTAAAATATTATCATTTCATGTGGACTCAGATGTGTGTAATTCCATGCTATAAAAGGCTCACAGCATTGATATTTTCTGTCTAAAGACACTGTGGAAGTATCTGACCTAAACTTTCTTGTGATGAGCATTCTTTTTGGATCATTGATTTGCAAAAATAATGGCAGTCATTACTCAAGAGCACTTCTGGCGACTTAAGTTCCTGCATAGCCTCATTTCCTATTTATTCAATTTCTAGATAGATTTGGTTTTCTTCCCACTTTTGTTAATGTTACAGTATGACATCATATTTTTAGTGCTTCCTGAAGCGAGGATTCACTGTGTTTTCATTGTGTATCATTTTCATAGCCTCTCAGTGGAGGGTAAGCTGTTTTGTTACAGTGCAGGTACAGGAATGTCTATGTGGACACATACTGTGGAGTAATGGATGTACTATAAGCATGTGCTGTATTTTTACTCCCACTACTGTAAATAATTGCTTCTTAATAAAGATAAATAATTTAAGTTCTTTAAATATTTAATTTACTTACTATAATTATGCTAGATGTTTGTGGACTCTTTTCTCTTTATCCTTTATAGCTCCTGTTAGAGGTCTTAATTGGATTAGCATGCTATGCATTGAAATTGACATTCTTCTTTTAAAAGAAATGCTAAAATACCTCCAGACTACTTATCTGATGTGCCCTCTTCCCATTACTTCCTGTCTCTACTTGTGTTTTATTGCTGTTTCTTTTTGCACGTCAAAGGAAATGACTTTTTTTACTTCTATTAACTGTCACACCTATTAGACCAAAGACACCATAAGATTTAATACTTTATTCTTAATAATTAATGAAGTTGTTCATTACAAGGCAGTCAGTGCACCCGCAGAAAGGAAGTGGGTTAGCATTATGGAAACAGTGCAGACTTGGTAGTGAGTCCTTTAGAGCCTTCCATGATGGTAGTGTACAAAAAAAGAACCTGAAAGCTTAATCCCTCTAAGGAAATTGTGAATAGAACTTGCTGCAAGACTATCACTGTGTTGTTTGTGCATTGATTCCTTGCAGTTTCAGATCACTGTGTAGAAAAATGGGGAAAATCAGAAATCTTTGGAAAGACCTTTAGGGCTGTACCTTAATTTACAGTGGTGTAATCTTCATTAGAAGCTTTGAGCATGAAATGTAATGAGAAGTCTAACTTTCACTGTTAGTACCTACTTTCCATCTAGCATGTCTATGCATACTGGCTTCTTATACTTTGGTATATGAGTAAGCAGCATTATATTTCTTGTTCCTCAGATTTCTAATGAACCTACATAGTTTTCTTTTTTTTTTCTAAATTATATGACAGATGAGCTGACTTAGATATATAATTACTTCTCCTTATTTAATACAAAACAATATAAAACCTTCCCTTAAGCTCTCTGGGAGACTACTGGCATTTCTCTATTTATTTATTTATTTGCATCTATATACAGTTTATAAACTGAGATTATATTATTTGTGGGTTATTTGCAACGCTGGAATCAAAAT
Organism: Colius striatus; assembly: GCF_028858725.1. Lineage (NCBI taxonomy): Eukaryota > Metazoa > Chordata > Aves > Coliiformes > Coliidae > Colius > Colius striatus. The sequence continues at coordinate 31,096,715 of NC_084766.1, forward strand.
TGTTTCTACTTATCTTACTACTATTGCTGTCTGCCAAGATTTTCTTACTTTTTTAATTCAAATCAAATGGCTAAAGTTGGGGTTTTGATTTCTTTGTTTTGGAAGGGAATTTATGTTTCATTTTTTGGGATTTTTGGAGTATATTTAGCTTCAGTATTATTAAAAAACCACACCAAAATGGACTGAATTGAGATGTGCAGTAAATGAAATCCATCGTTCAGAACATAAAAAAGGTATTTCCTATTTCACAATACATGAGGTTTCTTTCTTTTCCGATGGTGACATCTTGTGGAAACTGAGGAAGGAGCAGCTCTGAAGAAAATGTCGCACTATGACTTCAATTTTCGTAAACGAGCAGAGCAGGTTTCAAAACTGTTGATTTCTGTAATGAGTTGAAAAATTCAGAATGATTGGAAGGATTGTAAATGGTTCCAATTTTTTTGAAAAGGCTTAAATGGAGTGTATTTGAACGTGCTGAAAATATTGCTAACTATTATGAATGTGTTTGTATGCTCTGTGAAAGTAATACTAAAGATCTTGTTGATAGAGATGTTTGATTTCTTCAGGAAGCTTGATTTAATACCTTGTAAATACTAGCCTGACACTTATTAAATAGGTTAAAAACTGTTTTACAGAAGGAATTCAAAATATATCTACCTGCAAAATATGCAGTACCCAAGTGCTTACTTGGAAAAGTTTCCAATATCCAGCTTTTATCAAACAACATTTTATGAAAAGATCTTGATTATTGCATATAACATTTCCTGATCAATTTTTCAGATAACATAAGATTTACTATGTGGTAAGTAAGAGAAGATAATTTAATTAAAAAAAGCTATAAATCATGTATTTCAATAATTTAGAGAGTTGTGTTAATGTGATTTAGTGTAAAAAGATCTTGGAATAACTACTGCAGGCTGTGTCAGCGAAAGAAAGGCTGCGTTAGCAGTGAGGGTTAGAAGACTTGCAAGTTGCTGTAGGCAACAGTTTTCTTATAAGGAATTTTGAATTGAGAGGAAATGACCCTTTCTCTATGCTAGACATTTGGTTTTAGTGCCTGGTTTGTGGATCAGCACTTCGGGAAGATTTGAAAATACCAGCAAGAACTCAGGTCCCACATCAAAATTGATATACTCACTAGGAAACAATCTTGTGGTGGTCAGATAAAGAAGTTAGTGTTGACTAATGCTTAGTGCTCTCATCAATGACAGCTACTACATGGACATATTATGCTTCCTCTTCCCTTTGTCCAGTGTGATGTGGTGCCTGTACCTTTCATGCTGGGGACAGACAAGAACAAGGGTTGAAGACTTGAATTTAAGAGAAACTTTATTGGTACTTGAATCATTCAACATCAGTACTTCAAGTGAAAAGGGAGTCTACTAGGGAGAAAACACAGGATGCATTTCTATTAGTCTTTAAGAGGACCAGTAATGTACCTTCGAAGCAAATCTGATTCTCCAAGTGTACTGTGTTTTGGTCTGCGTTGTGAGAAGGTTTGAAAGCACAGGAACTGCATTCCTTTTGATGATTCCTACATGAAGCTACACGAGAAGATGAACATGTAATACACACTAGCTGTTATCAGGCATATTCAGAGAGGGATCAGATCTAGTCCAAAGTGAAAACACTAATAAAAATTCTAGAATGTATGTAGTTAGCTGTTCCTCCCTACAGATCTGCTCCTAGCAGAAGGCCAGGTTCTGAAATCCAACTAATTAACTTTGAAATACATCTACTAGCAATTCAGGCAGCTTGAATTTTATAACATCTCGTCAGGGAAAACTGAGCCTTTATGTGTGGAGAAAAGTAAACAATGAAAGTGTAAAAGTGCTCTGACTACTGCAGTGTAAAATGCAGTATTTTGCCTCGCCTTATTACTAGAGCATTTACTCTTAACAGCATCTTGAATATGGCCAGGGCTATTGTGTCAATGTGTGTCTACACTTAGAGTATCCTGAAAGAACTAACTAGAGGTGGGTTCTTTCCCATTGCTGTAGTGGAAGGCTTTGAGGTCATATTCTTGTTTCATCTGTCTTAAACGTAAATGCAACATTGGAAAGAGCTTGTGCCAAATGCTGGGAGGTCTGAAATGTAACATTTTGGCCTGTTGTGCCCAGATGGTTTTGAACAAAAAGCATACAAGTATGCATTTTCAGAGAAGAGGACCTCTGATGTAACATTTGCTTTGATCAAACCTTATTTTGAAAGCAAAAAATGAAATTAAAAGCAGGTGTCTTGTAACTGTTCAGCCCTGTCATAATGCCCTCTTTGTCTAAATTTTGCTTTTCATGTGTTCTGGCCGAGTATCAATTCAGTCCGAGGAAGTTGCAGTTTTGGAGTCTGGGAGATGTCCTGTTAAATGTGTGTGCATTAATGCTATATATGCATGTAAACCCACAACCCCCAATTTTAAGCTAAAGTCCAATTTCTGCACTCCATAATTTGTAAATTTTATTATGTGTGTCCTAGAAGCAAGAGTTGTCAAAGGAAATTTTCCATATGCAGAATTCATAGGAAGGAACTGGCTTAACGTGCTTGTTTCATATATACTGGAAACACATTCTTCTGTTTCATGTTCAGATTTGATTTATTACTTTGTCAGGCATCCTTAGAGGACTTTGTGCAATTTTTAAAGAAAATACAGCTATGATAATTGGAAATTCATTGTGAGAAAATTAAGTATCCTTAACGCAAAAGAAGGAAGATCATAGTTAAATGAAGAACCAAGTTCAGTTTAAAATACCTTTGTGTTATCATCCAGCGATTAGCGAAAGTGACTTCAGTGGAATTTATTGGACTCATTTCAATAAATGCTTAGCTCCATTGGAGTGGTTGATAATGCTCCTTATGTGCAATTAGGCTTAGATTTAGGAAGGCAATCCCCTACTATTTATGAGTTTTAATGAAAAATGCCTTTTTTCTTTTCCATTTAAAATAAATCTAGTACCTTCTGAATATTTATTTAAAATGCATGCACACAAATGTAGCAAGGTAGAATGTGCAAGCTCCTGATAAAACTAATGAACAAATGCAATACTAGGTCCTGAACACAAGAAAGGGGGGGGGGATAGTTCTGGTTCCTCTGAACTAAATTTGTATCTTCCCTTAATATCTAGTTGAGAATAGGAAGGAAGTGCTTCAGGCAGTTCAAAACTTAATGGCTTGATTTCAGCAGTGCATGAAGTTCTAGACTACAACTTGAGGAAAGAATTAATTAAACATGTGATAATTGGATAGTGAAATGGTTGAAATGTAGATTTATCAATGTAGTTCACTCTAAAATGGTTGGTAAGAAAAGTGACAATATATTTTATCAGAACCTCAGCATTTGCTGATAGGAAATCATTGAAACTGCAGTCGGGGACTATATAAAGGGAATACAGCTCCTTAATTGTGAAATGTGTGTGGGTGTGCTGAGCAAGTAAGTTAGGATAGAAAGATACCAGCACTGATCTCATTACATAATTTTTATAATCTCCCCCTAAACTTGGTAATGAAATCTGGTAATGCAAAGATGGGAGTTACTTCAATATGAAGGAGGACCAGGATCTCCTGCAAAAAAGGGGTTAAAGTAATATGTGGGATGTAATTACTTCAGTATAAATTGTAAATTCAACTACAAGTGTTAAGAATTTTACAGTCTTGAAGTGTGGAAGGGGAAATGGTGCTGTTTATAAACATTTGTAGGGTGCTTAAACTCAGTGATATCAACACTGGTAAAAGAAAAATTGGCCATCAGTACATCTAATTTGAACATTGGAAGGAGGCTTTTGACTGTTAGAGCTGTGATGTTTTCTGAAAGTTGTTAGCAGAGATACTAGAGCTTGATTTCCTGCTGACATTAGCTGGAGTCTCAAATTCTCTAATCCAAGGGGTACTGTCAGCTACTGCTGATCTGAAAAGTCCCTGTTTCTTTTAAAGTCCAAAAAACCAGAACTTTTTTTGTTCAGTATTAAGATGACAAAACTCAGGCAGCGTCTCCTGAAGAGCCCTTTTGGCTGACCTGCACAGACCGACCCTGCAGATTCCCCAAGGCCAAATTGCCCTTGGATGATCCTCTCTTCCCGGCTCAGGAAAGAAACGGGACTGAATAATAGCAACCAGATGGCATTTCAAGAACTGTATCAGCTTGTGTACACTAGGATTTCTGTCTGTTTCATTCATGGAGGAGACTGAGTCCTGGCACAGATTGCTATCATGCTGCTTGAGCTGGAGACCTATCCAGAATCTATCTGCCTACCATTAAGTCCCTTTTGGAGCAAGACTATTTGCAGGAAAGGGGAAATAATTACATCCCATATGGATGTTGTGGAGGTGTGCTATGGCAGTGTAGGGAGACATGAATACACCTCATATCAGAAAACTGGTGAGCCATTTCAGAAAAGCTTTCTCTTTTGGTTGACACAGCAACTTTGTGTTTTTATGAAGTTAGTATCTCATCACTTTCCAGTAAGGAAGATGGTTTACTGCTTGGTAAAACTTCCAATAGAATTTTCATTGAAAGTATACTCAGATATATTGTCTTTTATCAAAAATGCTTCTCATAATCTCAAATTCATTATCACATTGAGATTTTATTGGGCACTTGAAAACAGTGATATTTGGGTTGTATTTGCGGTGGTTGACAAATTGCGTTAAAGCAAGAATTCTCATCTGAGTGTGTCAGATATCAAACAAATAGAGAATAAATAACAACAAATACTTTATCTAAATGCTTTGATAAGATTGTATGAAAACCAGGATGCTGATGTTTCTCTTCAACACATCAGTAGGTTTTTTTTTTTGGATGTTGTTTTTCCTGTGATCCCAAAGGAGAAGATTAGGGTTGAAAACAGTAGATGATGTTTTCTCATTAGGTGGAAATTGATCTGATGACTGGAATTACAGGAACAACTTGTTACCTTGGCAGTTCATGAAAGGCCTCAATAAATAGAAACTAGATTCTTTCTCTTGTGTTGTGTGGATAAATCACTTTTTCAAACCTATATAATTTTTTCCAGTCTTTGTGGATAATCTAATTAACTTCCACTTCAAATTTGTAAGGCTGATTAGTGTTTTTAAAAAAAGATGCTTTTATTTTCTTCCCCTGGAGCAACACATTAGGAAAATAAGGAAGATATGTTAAATAAATGGAGAAAAACCATATTTGCATAAAAATAATAAAATGTATTTTGTCTTTGTTCTGTAACTGTAATGCTCTCTGTTACACAAGTCATGTATTTAGTGAATATGATGTTTCTGAAGAGAAAATGTATTTATGCAGAAATAATGCTGATATTTCATGGTATATCTATTTAAGTAGGCAAATCTGTCAATGATATTTGCAAGTCCTACTTTTAGCTTGCCTTTAAGGCAATAGCCACACAAAAGCATTTACTCTTTAAATGATGTTTCAGTAGAAGTTGGTGTTATTCTATTGCTTTGTTTTTCTTTTCAATTATATATTCCAGTTTTATACTGATGGATACATACTGTGCTAGCTCCTTGAATATTTTCTGCTTTCACTGAAGAGGCAGTCCTGGCCATGCAGTATAACTTGTGTTGGCACAGCCATACATATGCGGGCAAGGCGAAACATAAAGAGTACGCATCCAGATTAAAAGCCAGCCTGACTGAAAAGAAAAGCAATGTTTAACTTGGATGCATTCCCTTGTTGTGTTTGTGGTGTAGTTGTGTGAAAATTGGTGCCAGTAGTGATGATAGCTGAAGAGTACACAGTGAGAAGAGACCAGAGGTGTGTTATCTGGTGACAATGTCAAGTAATGTCACTTTAAAACATGCGTGCAGCATACACAGGGTATTGATGTGTTCTTTGAGGAGAACCTGCTACTTTCATGCATCTGAACTGTGATGTGTCTCCTTAGAATGTGTCCTTCCTCCATGCTAGAGCAAGATCTGTGTACATGGTGTTTCTTTGCTCTATCTCACCTTTCCTGTCATTCCTGTCGTTTCCTATTATTTCATGCTGAGGCTGTAAAGAAGTTATCTGTGACAGTCTGCCAGTCCCTGATGTGGTTAACAGCACTGTTAAGGTTTTTCCATTGTTAATTTTGCATATTTTTTTTTTTGTTCTCATTTTAACACAGCCAATCTCATCTAAATATATTCTGATTTGCTGTACGAATTCTTGTGGTTCCCTCTCTCCAGAAATGAAAACTTCAACTGGCACTCGAGTAGTGTTTTATTCATGACTTGCCACAGGGGGACACTGTTGCCCACTACATTTCTCTGCAAGGGCGATGACCGTAAGAAAAGTTACAAATGTGGGTTTTCTGACAGGAGGCACTGTTTTCATAACTCTAAACTCTCCCTTCATCAAAGAATACTTAATCAATTGTTTATTTTTAAACACTTTTAGATTCAAATTGAGTATTTCCTCCAGGGTTTTACCCAATCAGAATCTTGCTGAGGTTACAATTCTCTTACTATATGTATTATTAATGCTTAAGAAATAATATACTGAATTGTTCATGCTCTCATTATACTTCATTCAAACACTATTAATCTTTTCTGGGTAGAAGAAATCATGAGCAAGAGCAATTGAGTGTCTCCATCATTTACCAAATGGAAGATAATTTGGCTAGAAGTGGTTGTCATTCCTCTATGGAGCACTAAGAAAAGTTACCAACTGGTTAGGTATAGATTAGGTGTCTGATTGTTGTGTATAAGAAGTAGTTGTAACAAGCTGCTCAAAAAATTGTAATATGCATTGGAAAAATGTAATCTGTGCTTTATCCCTGAGCCCTGAATGTGTGAAAATGATGAACTTGGTGTAAATTACTTATTGAATTTATTTATTAAACTTCATCTCTCTTTTTTAATTGCTTGTGCAGTCTCTCCAGCTTGAGTAAATCTTCGCATCCAGACCATTCCTTGTCAGGACAGCATCCTTGCCAGTGGGATCTGATACTTTTTTTACATGAGGAACTACCTCCTGTTGTTTGTTTGACTGTGGCTTCTTCAGGCTACATTTGCTAAGTCTTGGATCTTGTATTCAGAGACACTGTGGACTCTTCATATCCACCCTCTCTGTGTCACTTATTTTATAGATATTTATCATTCACTACTACTTTTTTGTAAGTGCAAACGCCTTAGCCAACTCAATAGTACAGTTACAGAAGCCATTCAATTCCTTTGAAGAAACCTATTACTCTCCTCTAAGGAGTTTCCAGATCTAATTTATCTTCTTTTGAGTAGAGCACACAGTTTCCTAAGTGTAAGCAAATCATTGATTTATACAGTCAGGTAACAGTGTTCCCTATTCCGAACATGATTTGTTTTTTTGACCATTGTTGAGTGTTGATGTGATATTTTCATGACTTACACTAAGGTGAGATTTTGCTACTGACTAGTAATAGTTAAGAGACTGTCTTTTTTGTCAATCTAAAACATAGCTTACTTAGTTTTAAATTTAACTATATTAAATTTCATTGCTCAGTCACATAATCAGACAAGACTTTATTCTTTGGTTCTTCAGAGGCTGAACTTACTCTTTTTGACCTCCAATATTTGCCTTTGTCAGCAAACTTTCTTCTGCTTGTCCTCTTTGAGTAATATGTACATTGAATACCTGGAGTACTAAGATCCACAGATGACCTCCTGCCGTTTAAGAAGTGGTCAATTACTCCCATCTACTATTGCTTACTATATCTTGAAGTCAATTATTTAGCCATGCAAAGGCTTCTTGCTATAAAAAGTTTCAAGTTTCCATAAAAATCTTTGGTGAGGAACTTTGTTTAAAGCCTTCATACAATTGTCGAATTGTGAAAGTTGGAAGGGACCTTTAGGGATCATCCAGTCCAATGCCCCTGCAGAAGCAGCTCCACCTAGATCAGGTCACACAGGAACGTGTCAAGGCAGCTCTTGAAGATCTCAAAGGAAGGAGCCTCCACACCCTTCCTGGGCAGCCTGTGCCAGGGCTCCCTCACCCTCACAGTAAAAAAGGAAGCCTTGTGAAGCTCCACGTCAAGTCATCAAGTGGATTTGAATTCTTCAATGAACTTTAATAGATTTGGAAGACAGGGCTTCCCTTGATGAGAGCTATACTGATTTTAAGAGTACATGGCAATTATCTCTATTGTCTAATTCTCTCCATTCTTGTAGTTTCTCCTGAAATAAGAGAAACAGAATAGTAAACCAGTAGTTTTCCAGATTTTCCCTGGAACCTCTTATGTCACATATGACACTTGGGATGCAGACTAGTGTTTAGTGTTGGGCTTTTTTTTTCTTTTTCAGTCCTTAATTTTTTTTTAAACATGTTATCACTGAGTTTGCAAAGAAGGTTATGCCAAGTCTGACTTCGTAAAATCATAGAATGGTAGAGGTTGGAAGGGACCTTTAGAGATCATCTAATCCAACCCCCCTGCAGAATCAGGTTCACCTAGATCAGGTCGCATAGGAACATGTCAACAGCTTTTGTATTTAGTAGCTTGAGGGTAGAATTTCTCCTAGTTAGGCAGACTGAGAAGGGGATGACATTGCTTATAGTATCAGCATCAAATTAGAGATATAATGTAGGTGTCATACAACATCTGTATGCCATCACTGATGACAAAACTTTCAATTCCATGACTGATAATGCTTACAGTAGAACACATTGATGTCCTAGAAATTCAGTGTTTTTTTCATGTAGAAATGAGGTCAGTCAATAATGATGTACAGTCACTGAAAAGAGGCAAATAGTTTGTGTGCTCTCTTTTGAAATTAATTTTTTTAAACAAAGTTTTGAGTGTGTTCAGGTTTTAAATAACTAGATTTTAAAGCCTTTCCAATATCTAGATCATAAGCTAAAGATGAAATTCGACTTTGTTTATAACAGTACAAATAAAATATAAATAAACATTTCTGCTGTTCATAGATTTAGTGGTTCTGTGTCTTAAAAATAAAACATTTTTCACACTTTATGTATCAAAATTATTGGATAAATTCCATTAAAAATTATTCATAGTTATGGGTTTTAGTGACTTTGTGGAATGTTTTACAAAATGTTATAATATGTAAATATTAAAATTGTTCTTTATAGGAAGCACTTTAACAGTGTATTTTACTCTTGAAAGACAATGCAGAAATGCATTGGCAAAGTGCATTTTTTTTCCCCCCTGAGTATTAATATAATAAAATCTATATTCCAACTCAACTTACTGTAATGCCATTTGCTTCGATATCAGCTTCCTTTGGTTAGTTCAAATACAGCATAGTTTTTCTCCAGTGGTAACATGCAGTGTCTATTGTGCTACATGTTTTAGACCTATACAGCATCTAAAAATATGATGCATTATGCCTTTCTTTCAATTTATGACTCGTACAGTATGTTTTCTGAGAAGAATGTAGAAATGGATCATTATTATTTGAGCTAATCTAACACTTTCAATTTCACTGACATCCCTCGTTACTTTTTTCATTGAGCATCTGTTAAACATAAAAGTGTATACTGTATTTTATCAGAATGAGCAGTCCTGACATCTATAATTAAGCCTCCCTTGTTTCTGCTTTATTGGCTTTAACGTTCCTGTCTAACAGATTGTACAAATTGCACATTTGTTTACAAAACAGGTCCAGATTGTTCTTTGAACGTCCCCTCCACGGAGTCTTACTGGATTCTACCAAATGTAAAGCCATTCAGCCCTTCTGTGGGCCGGGCTTCCCACAAGGCAATCCTACATGGGAAATTTATGTGGGTGATTGGTGGATACACATTTAATTACAGTTCATTCCAAATGGTGTTGAAGTAAGTGATTTCTCCTTTGTCATAACCTTTTTGATGTGGCTTAGGGAAGACAGATCTTAATAGGGAGTTAGCCTCTATCCTGTAATTTATATGTTTATAGGTTTTAGATTTTTCATTAGTTGCCTTGTTTTCTGCTGGTAATTTTCTTATGATTGAAAAAGGTGAAAACATGGATAACATCAAACAGTAAGTGATCCTGATACATAATTTCTTTGATTTTGTGAAAACTGTTGCTATATGTTGCTGCAAAAGATAAAAACGTGTCTGGAGAAATGCATATGCTGGTATTTTCAGACAGCACATCTAGAATGCTATCTGAATTACTGAAGTTAATTTGTAATTACAGGAGACCAGTGTTTAATGCATGCACTTAGCCTGTTGGTGCCAAGCCAGTAGGGCTAGGCAGATCATTTGTATTTTGCTACTTTATATTTATGACACTTTGTATGTATGTGTGTTTGACCACCTGTTGAAAACAACGTTAAAGCAGCTGATTTAGGTGGTAACTTGTATACGTGTAGAGGCCCTAAATGTGTCAAATATAAGTGTTAGGATATATTTATTAACATGTTTACTTCTCATATTTTTGTCTACCTTCTGTTTTCTTCCATGTTTGTGGTCATCCAAAACAAGTCCTGTCATTTTTGGTGGTTTTGTTTTCTACGTCTGTGGTTTAGTTTTTACCTCTGTTCCCTCTTGTTCTCTGTTAATGCATTAATGTATTGTTAATGAAAATGTAATGGAAATGAAAATTAGCCACATAGCTGCGAGGGTGCTCAACAATTCTTCAAAGTAGTGCAAAAGACTGTGACAGTAGCAGTTTAGGGTTGAGGGTGCTCAACAATTCTTCAAAGTGGTGCAAAAGACTGTGACAGTAGCAGTTTAGGGTTGTTTTTTCTTTCCTTTTTTTAAATGTGTCTGATAACAGTGAGCTTAGCAACCTGGTTTCATAACTTACTTATAAGGCTGGTGATTTTTATTGCATTCTCATTTTCTGAGATTTTTGATGGGTTCTTGAAAGAGCTGTTCCTATTTTATTTGATGTACATTTAGTACACCACCACAAGTTAGTATGCTATTGTAATGGTTAAAATTAATCATGTTACTGCTGTTATACAAATAACCATGTCAGATAAACAGTGACCAATCAAGCCTGCCAGACAGAAGTTGGTTTGAACATGCAACACCCTTTATTCCTCTGCAGGTAGAAAATGTTTACTTTTCTATTTCTTTTTTTAGCTACAACTTGGAAAGCAGTATATGGAATGTAGTCCCTGTATCCAAAGGGCCACTCCAGAGATATGGACACACTCTTGCTTTATATCAGGTTTGGACTCTTTATTGTCTTATATAACAAATTTCTATCTGTGTGCTGCTAGTGATCTTAAAATGATTTACCATGAACAGAGATTTTTGAGGATAATTTAATTTTTTGTGTCTCAACATTTTGTATTGGTGTCTTCTTCAATGCTTAGATGTATTGCACAATATTTGGAACAAAAGATTGTGCAATAGATCTAATTCACTTATTAGCTGACCATAAACTCCCAGAGCTAAACCTGCTGATAAAAGGGCACTGATGTAACTGGAATTGTGGTAAGAGAAGGTGATCTGGGAGCCAAGGGTGTCTCCAGTGTGGGCAGCTCCCTCACTGACCAGGCACCATCCCCAGGGGCTGAGCCCAGCAGCCAGAGCCAGGTGCTGGTAGCAGGGTCCTTTGGCAACCTAGGTCCAGAGACTGTTCAGGGAGCCAAATTAGGAACGCAAGGAGACAGGGCCAGAGAGAGAACTGGAGAGAGATCTACAATGAATGCCTCCATCCAGGAGACAAATGTGGGTCCATCTAACAGGCGGACAGGGATGGAGGCTCCATGGCTGAGCTCTGGGTGAAGCTGGCCAGGGCCATTTATACCTGTTGCCATGAAGGCTGTGACAGGAAGAATTATTATTTTTTTTTAATCTATCTTAGTTCAGAAGCAGAACAGTACAAACTATTGTACTATACCATTGTTTTACTGTAAGTTCAAATAAATACAAACTGCTGGCAGTTTTGCATACTGGTATCATGTAGTCTGCATACTGCTTTACTGAAAGCTCTGTCACAGGCTTGTTTCATTGAAAAAAGATTTCTGTGTACTGATAGAATACAGAGACAGAAAAGATCTTTTCTTCTTAATTGCTTTTAGTTCATTTGTAAATTTGTGTCTGGTGTTATTTGTGTTTCCGAAACATAAAAGATCAGCAGTGAACACAGGGCATGACTTAGCCTTGTGCAGATGGTGGCTGTGACAGAGAAATACAAAATCTGTATCAGAAACTTTAACTTGTTTGTGTTAGACACCTGGGGTTGGGAAGAACAAAAAAGATTGTGTCAAGTCAGACTAGAATATTCTTCTAGCCGGATAATATCTTGAATAATGGATAGCAGTGAAAGCCTAGGGAAGAATATAGGAAAAAATGACAAGAACATATAGAAGTTTCCTCAGAATGTTGTCTTAGTCTGCAGCTGGGGTTGTTGAAGATAACATAATATTTTTTGTGGAAAGATTATGAATCCATGTTTTTTATTTTTCCTCAATGTTTGGCCCATACATTTACTTTAGGATTAATACCATCCTGTGCCTAAGAATTCTTTGTGAAGAAATACCACCTTTTAGGAAACCGATACCTGCTACTTTAATTTTGATAATCCTTACTTATACTATTCTCCATTTATTTTTTCTGTACCACTCATGATCTTCTTTAAGTCCATGGTATAGTCTCTCTAGAATTTGGTTTTTGTGCAAAAAATCCCTTGCATTTAATCATCTTCTAAAAAGAAGCTATTTCATACCTTAGATCACTGTTGTTTCATTGCTTGTACCTTTTCTAGTTCTATTATATCCCCTCTGAGATAAGGAACATTACAGTCTTTTTTCTCTTACTTTTAATGGTATTGTAGCTTTGTGAAAATCTGCTGTTGGTTTTGAACTGGTCTTTTCACAGAACTGTGTTATAACCTCAAGATCTCCTTCTGGTCAATTGAAAACCCACCACTATATGTACAGACTCCATTTTTTTTTAATGTTTATGCATCACATCATGCTTATGTCTGGGAATGTTTATTTACCCTTTTATTCATCGTTGTATGGGGTATTCAGTCTTGTAAGATGTTTCTTCAATTCTTTGCTTTTGGCTGTTGTCCTAGCTACTTTGAGAAACATAGTATTGTCAAAAAACATTGTCATTTCTCCATTCATCCCCATGACAGATTGTTATGACAGATTGTTTTTCAGTATATTGAATAAACAAATCCCCATTGAAGATCTCTGTGGGACACCACTAAAGGCATCTTCTCATTTAAAAAGTAACCTTTTTTCCCCAAAAAAACTTTAATTATTTAGCCTTCTGTTATCCACCTTGCTTGGCATAGAGCATCTTAGTTTCTTTATGACATCAACATTGTCAAGCATCTTTTGGAAGTTCCAGATAACTGTGTTAACCAGACCTTTGATGCTTTCAGGAAAATACAAGTATTTGTCTTTTAAAAATTTCCCTTTTAAAAAGTTTTTGGGCTTTTCCTCAGTGTGTCTGTCTTACTGTGCAGACAATGGTCAGCTCTTTTGTTCCTAAATGACTTAAAAACTAATGCTGGTGGCTTGTTACTGATTGTTTTGCCAGTTTGGGTTTTTGGTTTTTTTCACTATAATATTTTATTATTAATCTCTGCTGTGGAAATACCTGTAAAAATCTACCATGAAGAACTCACATGGGAAAATTACTGTGAATTTATTTTATTACTGTGGATTTTTATTCTCAAAATACACCTTCAGACTGTGGCATCACAAATTATCTAGTTGGCTATTTTTCTATTGCATTTGAAAAGTGATGTATTAGTGCTTTAAATATGATTTTGCAGGCAGCTCATTAAACTTTTTAATGACTTTCCTATATTTCTCTGCATTTTAACCTGCTGGAGTTTTTTTAACCTTTAGTTTTGAAGTATACTTTTTCTTCTAACAGTCTCGTTCATCCTCTTGTTAAACTTTATTTCTTTTGTTATTTGTAATAGGATTTAATTTTTTTTTTTAGTAAGAAGCATTCATGTGGTCTGAGCAGAAATCCTTAAAATGTCTTGATATTGTCAGTATAGAGTTTATCCTTTTAATTGTACCTTTTCTATATATATATATATATATATATATATATATATATATATATTTTTTAAAATAAACATTCTTCCTCTTGTGTTTCCAATACTTCAAGGGGCCTACAAGGAAGTCAGAGGGGCTTTCACAAGGCCATGTAGTGATGGGACGAGGGACAATGGCTTCAAACTGAAAGAAGGTAGATTTAGATTAGGTATTAGGAACAATTTCTTTACTTTGAGGACAGCGAGGTACTAGAAAAGGTTGTCCGAAGAGGCTGTGGATGTCCCTTCCCTGGAAGTGTTCAAGGCCAGTGGAGTTGGGAGCAATCTGGTCTAGTGTAAGGTGTCTTTGCTCACAGAAGAGGGATTGGAACTATATGGTCCAACCCAAACCATTCTGTGAGTCTGTGAAACTGTGTAGTGCTCCCTTTGAAGTGAAGCAGAATTGAAAGTGTGAGTAGATTTTTTTGCTTTGTTTTGCCTTTTTCCTAGCATCCGTTGCTCTTCCAGAGATGTTATATCTGTACATGGAATGTTAATGTTGTAGAAGTATTTTTTCAGTAGTAATATGAACTAGACTCAGTACATGTGGCAGCACCAACTCAAAAATTACTTTTCTTCTCATCAGTTTCTGAGTCATTACTAATGTATTATCTGTTCTTTGAAAGGTCAGATCTTTCTGACCGGTGTCTTTGGTTATTACAGTTCTTGTAGAGTGTGGATCTTTTAGTTGGGAAACGTCCAAGTAATGTATCATTTAGCAGTTCAGAATAAAGGCTCGAAATATCATTTAACCTTTTCATTTGACAGTAGTAATATTTTTCTCGAGATGTTCCAGAGTAAAGTGTAACCATTTTTGAGACACTTTTACCAGAAAATATGAAATGTAATAGACCTGTGATAATTCAGAGATCATTTGGATCTGAGTGAGGAAATGTGGTTGTTGTTAATATTAACGAAAGCTATGGGCAAGTGAGTAGTGAAGAAAACTGTTGCTATTGTCAGATATTTGTTAATTAGTAATTAGAATTCACTAATAGCGAACACAGTCCCACTCAGGTCAATTAACTAATTTACTTTGTTACTTGTACTAGTGATTATGTCAAACATCAAAAACTATGTGGGCGAAAGGAGCCGATCATGTGAGCTGGAGAATCTTCAAGAGAAAAAGTTCATCCTTTTACAATAAATGTTTAAGTTAACTTATTAGGATATACTTGTGATATTTTTTGTTTCAGATGTTCGGTGTCTTGAAAACCAGAAAAAGAAATTAATGTGACATGTAGTAGAACATAATACCTAGAGATGGCAGCTTTGAGCTGTGTTTGGAGATGTGTACTAGTCACTGGATAACATTTCCTTTACAGCTGAGAGAAAAAAATATCCACAGAGAAAAAATTAGATTAAGTTTTTGACTTGAGCTCCTGAGATTTCAAAGCCTAGCACTAGAATGGAGTGAGAGCACAGAGCTGGTACTGTCTGATCATGGCACAAGGTAAATTGAAGCTATGTAATTGACTCTGTGGAGAATGAAATAAGTTACCGTGCCCATTTCCCTCAGAAAGCTGCTTTAGTTAAAGTTGAAGTGCTGTACTTCTTTATTCTGCAGAAAAAAGGATCAGAAGACTCCTACTGATGTATAGTTATGACAAGTGACTAAGACTTTTTATGTGTTTATAGGAGAGAGAGAGTATAAAAGTGTTCTTGCTTTTAGACCAACTAAACTGTTAGATAGTATTACCTTCAGTGCCTCTTCAGACTGGTTATTGGCAAGATGCTACCTGTCTCTGTTAGCAGTTGGTTCTCCTGTGTCTCAAAGGTTGTATATAGTTTCTGGCGTCTTGATACTGAAAAATGTCAACATACTTGAAAATAATTCATATAAGAAATGGGATTATAAAGAGAGTGGAGGAAATGGCTTGTGTTTTTAAAGTAAGTACACATAGCTTTACTAAACAGTGACTAGATAGGGAGCTACACAGTAAACTGAGAAATACTAAATTCCTGGAATAAAGTAGAAAGGGAGTTGTATACACGATATTTATCCCATCACTACTGGGAGTTTGCTTGGTAGTGAGCTTTTGATTACACAACAGAATTTGTTCTGGTAATTAAACTTGCTAGTGGTTCCAAGACAGTGGACAGATGATTGGGCACTGAGATTCCTTTCCTTTAAGACTGCAAGAGGAAGGAAGCAAACAGGCAGGCTAATACAGTGGTAATTGTCAAGATGTTTTCCAGTATACAGACTCTTTTATAAGTAGTCAAATTGAATTTCACTCATTTGAGTTTTATGAAAGTTACTCCCAATTTTAGAACTTTATTAAAAAAATATTTTTTTTTGGGTTACTTTTCCAATTTATTTTATATTGATGTTGAATTCTGTATATTTATCTTCTGGTATTTTTGATTTTAGTCAAACTCTAGTGTTAACAAAAAAGAGTAAATATTGTTTTCTGTTTTAGTAGGAATGGGAAAATCCTTCACCAATTAATTACTGTTATTCTTTTAATGCCTGTTTTTGTTGGCTGTTCTAGTATTGGAACAACACTAGGAATGTAAAAGCATTTTCAAACTCTTCTATGATTAGCAGATTGCATCACTAAGTTGCATAGTCTTATTATTTTATGACTTTCCATTACATCTCATACACAACTTGCTCTCTAACTGTGATCTGCAGACCTCAGAAGTGTATGCGAAGTAGGTAAGATGATTTGTCATACACTTTTTGGAAGGAGGCTAGATAAAAGCCTAATCAGAGTTGCTCTTCAGTTAAGTGGACCTTACTCATGAAGAGATTGGTTTCTTTATGTAAAAGTGCTCTATTTTTAATTTGTTGTTTCGACACTATATTTCAGTTGGTTTGGAATTGGAAGTCTAAGCATGCTTGGCTTTTCTGTCTAGCAGATCTCAAAGCTAATGAATGCTTAATACTTATTTATGCAGTCTATTACTCATTCCTTCCTTTAGTCCAAATACTATATGTACAAAAGGTCATGTTGACATCTCTGCTAACATTCCAGCTACCTTCAGCAGTTTTAAAGCTCTCTTCACATAGTTTTATGTACATGCTTTTCTTCAGCCTATTTTTTCTGTTAAAAGTTCACACAATTTTGTTGGTTTTTTCTTCCCCCATCCCCCCCTAAACCACAGTACTTTTTACCACAAACCACAGTATTTTTACTTGGCCTATAATTTCAATGCCACTGTAGTTCAAGAGAAAGAGTTATTGGCTTTTAAGATATACAAGAACTGACTTAATTGAATCCTTTAATGAGTTAATACCTTTAACTATAGCTAGTGACAATGTCAAAAAATGTGGAACTAATGATGAAATAAAGTGAACAGAGTTGTGTTTAGGCTAACCTGACGTAGAAGTTGTTGCAGCATGTACTGTCTGGAGCTTGCATTTGGTCCTATTGGGAAACTTAGGTTAAAATATACTTCTCGTGTTCACTTAGCAGATTCTTCCTCAGGTTCTTGTTCAGTGAGGATATAGTTCCACAACAAGCTGAGAATAATAAAGCAGACTGCAAGAGGAAGAGTTAAGCAAAGACTGCTTTCCAGTCTGTTAGTCCTGACCTAATGGGAAGATTATGGGACTGAGTAGAGAGGCTACTAATTATTATTTTCTTTTTCTTTTAATGTAACATGTAAAAGAATGTTCTTGATCTTGGCATCTTATTAAAGGAGGTGATGGTCTGGGGAAGAAAGGGGGATACTGAAGTGTCCTAAACCAGTGGGTACATATGGAATGCAGAAAATAGGCTTGTGATGGATAAGTTATCACCAGGTGATTTTATGAATCTTACTTATATTTTATCATGGGAAAAAAAATCCAAAAGTTTATTAATGATATGTAGATTTGACTTAACTTTTAGAAATTTCAGGTAAGTATAGAGAACAAATATTATGATGAATTTTTGAGTCCTATCAGTTTGCATAAAGTTAATTTATATACTAATGCATGACTACAGTCCAGTTGAGGAAAACGGATTGATCGTCTTATTTAATGTAAATGGACAATGACTGTCCTTCATGTAGCTTCTAAGTAGTATTTATTTGGCCCAGCTTTCAGGAACAGATTGGATTTATATAAGAATCAAGGCAGAAAACTAATTTCTGAGAGACAAACTTTTCTGTATAACCATGATACAATTAAGAAATACAAAAAGAAAATGATGTGCCTATGTTAGCATGATTAACTTCCAATTCATTAAAAATGGATTATAAATTGCTCCCTTATTGCATTTCCTTAACATTTTTTTTTTTCTTTGTGGCAAAAAAAGATAAGATTTGGAATGCAGGCAGGATTTGCATAACAGTGTAGTGTTCCCAGGTAGAGTCAGTGTGACTGATAAGTATTGTTCTTTTAAGGAAAAAGAAAAATTGCAAAGACTAAAGAACAAAAATGAGAAGTTTTTAAAAAATCTTGAATTATTGCCTTTATATGAAATATAAAAATTAACCCTGAGATATGTCCAAGGTCAGAGGAATGAACAGTGGCCATCTGTTTGTTCAGGATTCAGTGTGAACTATGTAAAAGAGTTACTCTGCTCTGTTCTGTGTTGATGGGGACTTATCAAACAAGTGGGTGCTCATACTTGCTCTTTTGGTGATCCTGTTGAGTAACTTCTTTGCTCTGTTTCAGTTTTTTTTCTTGCTGTAAAATGCACCTCTGTAAAGGGATTTGATATCACAATCACAGAATGGTAGGGATTGGAAGTGACCTTGAGATCATCTGTCTAAAACCCCCCAAAAAGCAAGTTCACCTAGATCAGGTTGCATAGGAACGTGTCCAGGTGGGTCTTGAAGACCTCCAAGGATATCTTCATAAAACTACTATGCAAAAGCTTGGTGATACTGTTGGGGCATGATTTTTCAGGAATTACCAAGTACATAGCCTTGGAAGTCAGGAAGTGAGATAGCTGAAGAAAAGCATACTGTATCACTGATCATTTTTTAACTCTTTGTGTCTATTAAAAATAAGCACTAACTTACCTAATTTTTGGAAATTCTGTGACTTGCTTTATCAGATTTTACAAAACTTCAAATACACAAAGTACCATGTTAATTCATGATTACTCACTTAAAGGGGGATGAACAGTTGCCAAACTCATGTGATCTGGAAGTGGGAATGTCATGAATGAGTGAACTGCCTACCTGCTCAGTTTACTGCAGGAAATGTCTCATTTTTGCTGGAATTCCCTACTGAGCAGGAACTCTGGACTACAAGTTCAAGATATAGTCTAGTTTTGTGTGTTTTGACTTACATATGGTAATGTTTATATGAAATTTTCAACAAAAAAGCACATCCCTTTACAGTCTTCTCTGACTTCTTAAAGAGAGTACTTCACATAAATAAAATTACCTAAAATGATGAAGGTTAATTTAGTGAGTAAATTGTCACCTTCAGTGTGTGCCACTGTGCTAAAAAGTGTTGCTTTTGGCACAAGATATCAAAACCTTAAAAATTAAGTGTGTGGGAGGCCTGGAATCTTCTTGGTGCTTGTCTAATTGTCATTTTATCTGTTCCTTATCTGTCTCTTGGTCTTGACCCTCCTCCAGGCTGACTAGTACAATTTTTGACATCTTCCATCTGGGCTAGATTCTTGACACCTTTTCCTCAGTAATTTCACAGTTACTCTGTTTAACACTTTTTGGTTGTTGTTTCTCATCTCACTGCTATTGTGTTATGCTGTCTTATTATAAACAACTGTCTAGTGTGCTTTATTCATTCAGAGGTCATCACTTATAAGACTCTTGAAATTGTTTATTGTGTCTGTAAAAACCTCAGCTTTAGCATATACAGTTTGTAAGCAAGTTTATAAGGAGATTCTTTTCTTTCACAATCTTTAGGCTACCTAGGTCCATTTGCATTTGTATCCTTCCTACAATCTCTTCCTGATGAGGCTTTCCAGATAAATGTCCACCTTTATGTGCCTAGGATGTTGGGTTTTTGTCCTGTCTAACTATACATCTAACTTTTTTTCAATTTTGTGTTTCTTGTGCTGGCTTTGGTCTGTAAGCCTTTCTTGCTCCATGTTCAGCTGATCATTGCTAACTTGTAAAGTGTTTTTCGGCTCTACTAGGAGCTTCTTAATCTCAGAAATAGACCTGAGTGAAGCTTAGTTAAATCTGTTTCTGTGGTTGATAAAGCAGTTGTCATGACCTTCTTGTCTTTTTCTCAGTGAATAGTCTTGTGTACAGGATCTGCTGTGTCATTTATAAAGATTGCTCCTCACAGAAGTGTCCTTTTATCTGAACTTTCTTACTGTCAACTGTCTGAATAATCATTTCAAAGTTCATGCAGCTCTTCAGGTCACTTTTTTTTGTGTGTAATGTCTTTCCTCAATGTCAGAAGTCTTTCTTTTTTTTCCAAATACTGTTGTACAGCACCTGCAGCTCTGTAATTGGCTTCCTCTTTCTGCTGTTGTCTGTTATTTGCATTTAGAAATAAATAGTCCATGATGTTAGTGATGCTGATTTGCCTTTTGAGATCTGTGTGGCAGTGTAATGAATGAGCCGTGTAGAATCCTTTTAAGAGTAATATTTGTTCAAGATACTCCCTTGGATCAGTGGACAGCCTCCCTCCAGCTTCTATGGGTCTTCACAAAGCTCTTTAAAGTGTTGTTTTATCTCATAGGAAAAGAATGATTTCAGACAGAGATATATATATGTATGTGTGTGTGTGTATATATAATCCTACTAGAAATTCCTACTGAAAGATGTGAACATCTTTTGTTTAAGCACCATCAGTCCAACCTAATTGGTATCACTGAATAGGAATGATTTAAATTCCAAATTAAGAAATATTTACATGCTTCAAAAGGAAAAAATAGTTGAAAATCTTGCAGAAATTTCAAGTGTACTCTTGAAGACAGACCAGAAAATTTCGTTAGTTATTTATTGCCTAATCTCTCAGAGTAATGAGGAAATTTTTCATGTGGTTTGCCATCAACTGTAGGTATATATAGCATTATATCCCTCTCAAACCTTTGTTTTGTTGGACCAAATAGACTGTCATTCTTCTAAAGATCTATATTTTGCATGCCTACCAATTGAGTTCATCTTTCTTGATGTGTATGATGATAATAGCGTGCAGCTTACATTTCCATTTAGATCCCATCAGCTTTTTGTACAATAAGTCTGAAATTTCCATATGGTTGATCCAAACTTCTTATATTAGGTAGTTTCTTTAGCCTTTTTTTCTGAGACTCGTTATTCTATGTTAAGCAAAACTTTGACAAATATTGTAAGTCTGCAGCTTCCTTTTTTTTTTTTTCTCCAACCAACTAAGACTTGAATTAGGATAAACCCTACAATATTACATTGTGGGATGTGGGAGACAACTGATGACTGTACAAACACTAAGCAGATGGGATGCAGAGTGTATGTGGTTCTGGTATGTCCTAGCAATTATTCTTGAAGCCAGAGGCAATTTTTTCCACCCTGGATAGACTGTGCTTGAGCCAGTCTGTAAAGCCAACATTCTGTGACTTTGTGTGAACTTGATTTGGAACTCTAGGTGAAGTCTGAGATTTAGTAAGATTTGTTTTCAGTCAATATTTAAGTAAATTGTTCATTGCATATCAAAACAGATGGCATTGCTGTTTGAGGTATATGATTGATGAAGACTGGAAAATCTGTTTTGCATCCCTTTAAAAAAACTCCAAATACTCTTGCCTATGTGATTTGATTTTTAGCAAATGTACCCAAGAGGATACTGTACACGTATTGTCCATTCTCTTTGGGCTCAGATTACTGTGAATTTTCTCAGGACTTAAGTTACTTTGCTATTAAGAAGGAATATGCTATCTTGTGCACGTGCTGAATGAAATCCCCATAGACAGATTGTGTGGAAAATCACATTTTAGTTGTGTGAACTGTTCCTTAAGAAAACAGTATAATATCCTTTCTGTTTAGTTTTTGGTTTTGTTTTGTTTGGGTTTTATTTGAAGGAGAATGCTGCAGTATGAATTAGAAGAGCCATGTAATTAAAGTTTTTCTGCTTGAAGTAATCCGGTTAAAATTCATTTTGGTGTCATTTTCATG
Source organism: Colius striatus (assembly GCF_028858725.1). Classification (NCBI taxonomy): domain Eukaryota; kingdom Metazoa; phylum Chordata; class Aves; order Coliiformes; family Coliidae; genus Colius; species Colius striatus. Next base: position 31,118,629 of record NC_084766.1, read on the forward strand.
GCTGGGTTTATTTTTCAGAGAAATAGTCTCCTTATCATCACTGTTGGTTTAGTTTAAATATCATAGTCTGGGATTAGTGTCTGATATTGAGTTGCTTAATGTAAGATTAAATGTGAAGATTTAAATCAGATTGTTCAGTTATGAAACACTACACAGCACAGAAATAGGCAGTTCAGATGTTATCTTTCTGTAATCCATTCTTTGCTTTTTCTTTCTTCCAATTTTTACAGGAAGACATCTACATGTATGGAGGTAAAATTGAAACCAACAATGGCAATGTTACTGACGAGCTGTGGATTTTCAACATACCCAGTCAAACGTGGAGTACCAGAACTCCTGCAGTACTTGTACATGGCCAACAATATGCTGTGGAAGGTCACTCAGCACACGTAGTAGAGCTGGACAGCAGAGATGTGGTTATGATTATAATTTTTGGATATTCTGCCATCTATGGTTACACAAGCATTGTGCAAGAATACTACATCAGTAAGTCACTTTCAAATAATTTGTATCATGTCCTGATAAAAAAGAAAAATCTTGTGTCGTGGTTTTTTAAGTGAAGAATGCTCTTATTTTTGTGAAAAAAAAGTATTTTGCAAAAGAAATAAAACCTGATATTTTTTTCCTTTAATTATGTAGGTCAAATTTCTTGTATCATTTTGTACATGTTTGGAGTACAATGGCTTTGGCTATGTGTTATTTAGTACATTACCCTGGTACTCCAAAGGGGGCCAAGGAAGGCTGAAATCAGAAATTCCACACAATGGTTATTGTTGTGATGATACATTTTTTAACCAAAGCTTTACTGTTTTTACCACAAAGTAGATGAGCAAAAAAAGAAAAGACAAACACAAATTATGAATGGTGCTTACTACCGTTATTTAGTTATTTTGAAGGTTCTTTAATGTTGCTGTAGTACTTTGATTTTGGAAATGTAACAACTTAGTTCATTCCTCTATATAAGGTTCTCTCTAAGTATATACATGTTGCTACTAGAGAAAATAAGAGAAAATGAACACTAATTTTTGTAAATAACCTGCTGTGTCTATCTGAGATTCTCCTTGCAAACCACAAGCTTTTCCCAGGGGTGACTTTAAATGTTACAATTAAATAAAAAGAGGGAACTTTTTTTAATCTTACACATGGCACCTCTAAGATAATAATTCAATAGAATAAACATGAAAATCTACACCTTCTGATACATTTTAAAGCATATTTATATTCCTACTAATGAAAATTGTAATCTTCTCTTGTTTTGATTCCTTGTTTTCTATAGAATTTGAGTCCCCCATTATTTAGGCAATCACAAAATTTCAAAGTAATGGTTATATATAAAGGAACGATTTTTTTTTTTTCTGTATATTTATCCTTTTTTTGCAAGTATGCCTATATATATGTATAAAAACACTGCTGAAGCAGATTTATGGGAATTATTAGGGGAATCATTATGGAAATACTCTCAGAACACAGAGATTTCTTATGTTTCCTGGTACTATTTCTGATAGTAGTGTTTCCAATTTTATAAAATGTTGAAAAAGGATAAAAAGAAAATGAAAATAAGAGGAAGAGTGCCACGAAGTGCTTTATCCATACTGCAATTCCAATCTTAGAATGATATTTCACAATTAATTATAAGATTTGTTAAGGATTAAAGGCCAGTTTTTTGAATATCTTAATATCTGGAAGTTTTTTTTTAACCTGACAGAGAGAACTGTTCTAGTTTTCTAGAAAAACTAGTGCACATTCTACTAATGCCTACTGGAATTTTGAATTATTTACTTCTTCCCATGCTGCTTATGTAGTCTGAAGTAGAAATACCAATATTATTCTCACCTATTACGGTGGTTAGTTTAATTATGTAAATGTGCTCACGATTCACTTTGTCAAATTTTCTGTCTGGTGGATTTTATTGCTGGCTTTTTGGTTGAAATGTACTTGTTCCTAGTTTAAGTTTCTTTTAATGTTAAGGCTATGCTTGTGGAGGATTAAATTAACAGACTATAACTAAGCATATATAAAACAAACAAAGAAAAGAAACCTCAAGCATTTCATACTATGGTAATAAGCTTTGAGTAGGAGAAAGAACTTATTTCTCTGGCAATTATTATAGATCTGAATTATTCTCAAGTTTTTATGTTTCCTTTCAGAGTTGATAATTTTGTAATATACTAGTGAGAAATTTTGTTTGTTAAAGTCAATCTGCTTGAGTTGCATCAAATGTAAAGTAATTTTGTAACAATATGGAGTATTACCATGGTGTAACCCATTAATTTCAGTGAGTCTACTCATGTGACGAAGGGTTATTGGTGCATGCAGTGCTTTGCAGAACATGGTCTACGTGCTGTAATTGAACCATTTCTGCTGTGGGTAATTGTCATGTTTCATTTTACCTTATTGCATCTCTCCCACCCTCTCATCTTCATCTAAGGTAAATGAATTTTGTGGCAAATTTTCATGAATTTTCTGTCAACTTTAGCATTTATCTATAATTCTGCAGCTGTAGGATCGTTTTTAACCATAAAGTTCCAGATGGTGGCTTGAATGAAGAATGAACTAGCTTTTTGGGGATTTCAGCAGCTCAGAATCCAAATTTGAAAGAGATAGGAAGTGACAGGAGTATTGCTGTGAACCTGCCTGAATAAGGAAGAAAATTTGTTATAAAAAAAAGCTTCTCATGTTATGGAAAGAAAGAGTCCAATTTTCTCCCTCTCTGCTTGCTTTTAAAACATATATTGCTTTGACATTTCAAATTGTACTGCTTTATTCTTTCTAAATGTTATCAGCTGTGTCTTTTAGTCTTAATGAAAGCTATTTTTCAAGCATTTACCAGATGCCTACTGAAAGAAAGAGGCATCAAAAAAAGCAACTTACCCTTTGGTTCATGTGAATTGAAACCTCTAGTGATCCTGTCCTGTTAGTGAACCTTACTGAACATGATACGTGGAATTGTGGAATTCTGGTACGAAAACCTTCTTCAGTTACTGTCACCCTGATTTCCATGGTGTCTGAATCAAGAAATATCTAGAGAAGTTTTAATTATTTGTGCACTTCCGAGCTTGTCACGTAGGTATGCATTTCTTGTGAATGAAGTGTGTGCATGGTCTGAAAATGTCTCTGACATTGTCTGATTAGTGAAGAGAGTAATTTCAATCAAAGCCAAATAAATTCTTGAACAATCAAACATGGTTTGCAGGCATATTTTCACCATGCAAAAGCACAGGAATACATTTCTGCTCCAAAGGTGTGGTGATTGTTGCAGGAACAAAAGAGCTTCCTGTTGTCCTTTCTAGCTATACTTAGACTTACGACTTTTGAGGAAAGCAATAAATCCTGTATGAGAATTATGTGAATAATTTTACTAACTTGAACTATAAAGCTTTTCTGGGTTATTCCCCAGGGAAATTTATTCCTCTTTAGGTTAGCAATACCTCATAAACCTTCTAGGAATCTCAATGTGAGTCTCAAGGTGAATATAATAATGGTGTTTTGTTTTAGCTGAGGTTTATAAATGATCGTTATGTATTAAGAAACTTCTGAATAAGTCTTCTGTGATTTTATTTTATGTTTTAGAAGGCAGAGATTTCTTTGAGTTAGTAGCTTATCCCTGTTTTTTAGGCTTTTTAAAAAATGAATTTAGAAGTAGGTTATAGAGTACTTGTGATGAAAAATGTTTCTTTGAAGGAGCGCTGAAAAGCTGTATGATGTAACATGTGTTTTCCCTCTTTTGGTAAGTTCACATAAGCTTCATGGTTGCTGAAAAAAAATTTGAAGTTTGTCACTGCAATAAAATGAAGATGGCACACTAAGGTGCCTCTTGGACACTTCCTTCTTTTTACCCAATCTGTTTGAAGGCTGTGTTGTGGGAAGGACAGATCAGGCCAATGTGTCTGCCTTTCCTTGGTCTTTTTTATTGGATTTATTACCGCAAATTAAGTTTTGTTTTTTCAAACATCTTTTAAGAAACAGATTTGCCTCAAAATGGTATTTTAATTATCCTATTTTGAATGATAAAATGATTTTGTTCAAATTTGAAATTTTTCTACATTTGACCATATTAATCAGTTTCTTACAAAGAAATGAACTGAAAAAGGAAACAATAAGGTTTTGTCTCTTATTTTACGTGCTTTGCATTCTTTGATGATGGGATGGTGTTACATCTTTGGAGGTGACTAACTTCCTCTGAGCAAAAGGCTGGAATTTATCACCTTGGCCATCAAAATCAGTGACTTTTAAAAGTAAACACTGTATTTTAGAATTCCTTTTAAAAATAAATGAGGATTAATCCTAAACAGTGAAGTGCCATTGGAAAATTGGGTTATAACTTTAGTGACTAGGCATTTTCTAATTCATAGCCTACCTTTATCAATGGTCTGTTTATATTCACTTGTTTCCTGGGCAATACATATTTAATGTAAGCAGCTCATTTCCCTCCTTGGAATTCTCTTTGATATGTACTGACAGATAGCAATCTTCCCTTTTGCAAGACTAATTAGGACGACCTCCTGTATTCCACTGTCATTGCAATAATTCATCTCTGTACGTTTTCCACAAGGAATTAGTCTCTCTTGAACATGGATGATTTGGGATAATCTAGGTGAGATTTCACCAGTGCCTGGTTAAATATCCTTAATCCTACTGAATTTGGAACACCTCACTTGGTATGCAGTAAAATACCATTTGTACTGCCTCCAGGAGATAGCCATTGCTCATAGGCTTTCTCTGGTGAAGCAGTGCTCCTACTCATTGTTCTTAGTCATTAACAACTGATGAGCTTTCAGTTAACAGAAGTTCATATTGCTAATCCCAATGCACAATGTCTTTACATTATTGTTGATTTTGTTCTGGTAGCCGAGATCATCCAGTTCATTCTGCATGTTTTTTTCTACAGCTTCTATGAGTTGATAGTCTATAAATATATACAGCTATTACACCTTAAATTTGTGACAGTGTCATAAATGCACTCAGTCTGACCCTTAAGGAGTCTCCCGAGTACTCACAGCACCTCTCAACATTTTTCATTGTTACTTCTTGTTCAGTGCTCAAATCCCATTCTGTTATAACTACTGGTTTTCCATTGTGACACTATAGTAAGGACATTACTGAAGCCCAGGTACTTTGAACACTTAGTCTTCCTTCTGTAGATGATTATTTTGTAGGCAAATGGTATATGGCTTATTATGTTTATGTTACCCAGTGAAGTGGTTTTTGATTTTTTTTAAGTTTTATTTATCCTTTTAAAAAAACCAAACAAATGTATTTGTTCTAAACCTTTGCATATGATTGTGATGATTAAAGTCTGTAATTGTCCAGATTTTGTACATACTCCCTCTGATCTTTAATGTTAGCACTATGATTGTTGTTCTTTGCTGTTATCTGACCAGTTCTATTTAAAATGCTTGCTACTATGTCTGCAGTTTCATTTGTTACATCTGTCAGTTTTGGAATGGAGTCATACACTTATTCTACAGATTTTGTTTCAGATGTAGTATCTTTTTCTGTTTACATGTTTTTGTAGATGACTCTGTAAGTGTATGATTCTATCAAAGGTGACCAGAATATTGCAGTGTGAAACTGTGTCCAGGTTTAGTACCTGACAGATTGAATTGCTTGAATTATCATAGAATTGCCTAAGTATTTCAAGAGAAACCTTAAGAGGAAGAACATTCTCGGAGATTACCCAGATGTTGATGAAAAATGTCCAATTACAAATGAAAAGTAGAAGCCTGTATTACTTGAGGGATTTTTTTCTCCCCCCTTTTAGTATATTTTTTTTCCTTTGACCTTGTTTTCACACTGTCTATTAGGCTTACAAATTGAAATTTAGAAAAAAAAAAATCCTATTTCCTTCTTTCTGGTTTGTATATTCATGGAACTCTTTCTTCATTTGGCTTCTGAAGCTGTTGAGGCTGCAGATTCACAGGACTGATTTGGTCATCTGATTTCCCAATAGAAAGAGTGGGATCTCTTTGAGCATGAGAAGGGATATATAAGTAGCTCAAATGAAATTTGAATTTCTGTTTAAAAATAATAGATCAAGATCCATATTAATTGGCTGTTTAAAAAAAAGGGCAGATCATGTGCATAAATACTGACAAAATGTGTTTTTGTCTGAATGATGCTGAAGTAGTGTGAAAGATCAAAACTGCATATACACATTTCAGTGTTGAAAATTCAGGCAGCTCAACTAAGTTTCAGAATGGGAAATAGAAGGAGAAAACTGTAATGTTGCTTTTTGATGTTGATTTCAGAAAGATGTTGCTTGTCCTCTATTTGTTAGCAAGGTAATACGTGTGTAAAATACATATTATTACTGATGTTTATGTTCAGAGTTGCAGTTCTTAATAGCTTGATAATACCCAACATAGAGATTGAAATAAAATACTGATTACGTTGTACTCCATATAAATAATGTAAATATGCTGTTTCAGATATAAATAGTGCATTACACAAATACCAACATTCATACAGCAAACCAACACAAATCTTCCAGTTGAATCTACACTTTAAAACTTGCTATAAGCACCTGTTATTGAAAAAATAGTAACTTGCTTATAGAAATGATATCTGGAAGCCACTTAGTGAAAGTAGAATAACCACAGTAATAATGGGAAGTCACGAGTCTTTTCACTGCACAGAAGAATCTGGAGGAAAAAGGGGTAACCTTAAATTACCTACATAATATCAGATAAAAATTTAAATGGAATTTAAACTAGCTTTCAGGTGAAGCAAGGTGCTTGGTGTTGGATAAATAACTACATAATGGCAGTCGGTTTAGGTTAAGAATCGGGAGACAGCTGCATTTTGGAAATCCTTGTCCACACTGTGTATTCTTCAGACATAATCTTCAAAAGGCTTTGAATTATTTATTTAATTTCATATATATAGAACTGGCTGCCTAATTGTCATAGGCTCTTTTGAGTAGTCTGGTTTCTCCAGCAAATACTTACCTCTTGGCTTGCTCTTTTTGTGACTTGTGTCGTGGGCTTGGGAGGTGGAGGGGAAAAATAAAAAAGGAAATTTCAGGGCTATGTGCAACAAGAAGTCACTTAACCTCACTGTCTTTTTTTATATTGATAGGGTAAAATATTTTCCAATTGTGTTTTATTCTTCAGTCATAACAGCTATTGTGAATGGTTTTATTTGGTGTCTCTTTGCAGTTATTAATGATGTGATGTAAAATGTGGGTTTAAGTGCCAGTTTAATGAGTTGTTATCAGATTATCCTTCTGTGAGTTTTCAGCAACTGAGTAGGTATATTTGCAGTTAAATAAGTAAAAAACAGCAGTTGAAAACTGATTTTTTTGCTCAATAATTTTTCAGTTTACTGGCAAAGTGTCTATCTGTATCTGTGTGTACTTTGAGGTACCTTACGTTACATGCTTCTCACAACTCACAGCAGTTTGGTTTCTGCCAGGCTTCTCCAGACAGTTTCCCCATGATTGAGTACAGGTGTTCCTATGCAGCTCAAGTAGCTAGAACACTGAATTCTCATCAGCCGTCTCTGGCAGGACAAAGTTAATGTTGAGACACAATTGACTGTAGCTCTTAATTTCATATTTTCCAGATGTTTTTGTTTGTTTTTCTTTTCTGTGTGTGCTGAACTTGCACATGGGAGAGTATGAGATGATAAAACAAGTCCCTAGTTATTGCCCTCTTTAGAATAATAGTGAAAATGTTTTTCTATACCTTTTTTTTTTTTTAATAACTCTTGGTATTGTGGGTTACCAATAGTTAAGCCTTAAGCTGATACCTTTTGTCCATCTGTTTCAGGGTCTAATTCTTGGCTTGTACCAGAAACAAAAGGAGCAATTGTGCAAGGTGGATATGGCCATACTAGTGTCTATGATGAGCTGACAAAATCTGTTTATGTCCATGGTGGATATAAAGCGTTACCTGGCAATAAATATGGATTGGTGGATGATCTTTACAGATATGAAGTTAATACTCGGACATGGTAAGTGGGGTTTATAATTTAGAAAACTAAGTTATTTGTTACCAGGAAGGGAAATGTAGTCATAGCTTAAGGTGGAGTAAGGTTCTGTTCCAGTCATGTAGGCACCTCCATATCCTTTTCATGCTGCAGAATAGTACATTCTCAGCACCAAAATGGAAGAATTGTGGTGAGGGATTAGAATTTAGCTGGTGGTTTAATGGAGCCACATGTTGAATGAGTGGCAAGGAGGAAACTTAGCACATGTTCTATAAATTAAGAAAAGATTCTCCTATCCAGACACAACCACTATGCAGAAATAGAATGCATGTGCTGTTTCCACATGGTATGAATATCCTGCTGATTCACATTCAAGTACCTTTTATATAAATAAACAGAGAAATCTAAGAACTGTGGAAAGTTATTTTTCACAAAACTATCAGAAATAAGAGAATATTCCTGGTATTGTGTAGGGATTCTTAGTTGTTGATGGTGTTTCTTTTTTTGTCAGTTCCCTGTCCCTCAAGTTTATTGTAATTTATGAATGCTAGTTATATACAGAAAGTGACCTTAAATGTGTTTTTTTTTTTTGTTACCTTAGAGATGACTTGATCAAGAACTGTTTTTAGAACATTTTATTCTTGCAATGTAATATTTCTGTTGAGCACTCATGGCTTAACATTAAGCACACAAGATTTTCTCTTAGAGGTTGGAAACATGTGGGTTTGGTTTCACTGAGGCTTTTGATTTTGAATGCCCCTAATTCATGGCACTTGGAAACATTATTACAAGAATTTTTGTTTCTTTTAATGCATTTTTAAATTGCTGGAATTTTAATGCTGTCTTCATATGCTCTGGTTTTGGGGAAAAAAGTGATATATCCTTTGATCTGTTCAACAACAATATAATAATAGGATTTTTTTATTAACTATTCATATAAAAAACCTAATAACAAATGCTTCTATACTAATGTGTCATTCTCTGCAGCTTGTAGAGCTTAACTCTTCTATTTGTTTGCGCATTACACTGGGTGCCGATTGTACTATAGGACTGAAAACTGGCTGAGAGGATGGTGTAATGCCATTTACATAGTTATAAAATCTTTGTTTCCCATATCTGTGACATCTTATAATCAGTATTCAAAGCACTCAATGAGGCAGCTGAGCCTGAATGCACCACTGGCTAGGTGCGGTTAGAGGAGGAGTTGGAAGCACAATAACTTTGTCATGCCCATGCACAATAGCTTTATCGTGCCCATCTACATAGCTTTTTTTCATACTCACATGGGCTTGTCCTCACTCTCTCTGTTTTTCCCTTGAACTCACTCTCTGTTTCTCTCTATCATCTGGCTGAGGTCCACATGCTTCACTAAGTCTTGGTATCCGAAGCTGATGATTTGTTTTGTTCAGTGGCTTGTGGGTTTTCATTTTTTGATTTTCTTTTCGTATCAATTGGGCATAAGCTTTCTGTTTCTTGGAGTGTGAGCGGGTGATATTTGAATTCCTAGTGTAAACATTATTTCTAATACATGATGGAGAGAATTGCAGTGTTTCTAACACCTGCATTGCTTTGCATGACTGTTGCAATTGGCAGTTGGGGGACAATGTGACGCTGGGCTTAGATAATGGCCTGAAACAGTGGAAGCACCTGCTGGCTCCTGGGTATTTCTATTACCATTATAATATCTGCTGCTGCATGCAACACTTGGCATCAGTATAGTTAACGTGGACTAATGTCTGCAGATACACGTATATGTGCATAAATAATGGATTCAGTGCAAAGTGTGCTGAGACTCTCACATAATTTGCATGGGATTGATATGTATTAGAGAGTTCTGAAGATTGCGCTCATCAATGATGCTAATGAATAGTGAAAATCATGGCCAAATTAGCAAACTTGATCTGTATTACACTTCCATTTCTGCTGAGTCTAGGGGAAAAGTTACTTTACCAGGAGGGAGGATGCTCAGCACATAGTATGCAAAAAATAGGGAAAAAGCTCCCATCCCTGTACAACGCTGGGAGCAGGTCTGGGGAAATGTGGTTGGGTGTCAAGTAGAAAAGTGAGTAGCTCAAAGAGAAACCATGGAAATTGCTTTTATATCCACTGTGAAGAGGAGAGAGACCTTAGTTTCCCCCAGAACACTGTATGGCTCCTTAGGCCTTAGTAATCAACACAACCATCTGTAGTCAGCTGCAAGGCAGGATAATGAAGACCGAGCCTAGTGTATAGCAATTAATGTGGATTAGGAGGTAGGAACTGTATAAAACTGGTAAAACAGAAGACAGAAAAAAATTATGTAGTCCAAATGGATGAGGATAACATGTTCTAAGTATGTTATAATTCTTTCAACCCATAGCAGCAATATTTCTCCATTACTAGTTGAAAATAATTGTTTAAGTTACCGTAAAGTTTAGACACCACAAATATTTTGTATCAAGCTGTTTCCCGGTCAGAAAAACACAGTTATATGGTGCTGTATTTTTGAGGTACATTAATCAGAAATACACAATCAAAATGCAAATCACAACAAAAGAAAGAGTTAAAACCATAAGCACATTGGTGAGTGTGCTGGTGGCTTGAATAAATGAACACGTTTTTAAACTATTAAAGAAACCTCATTTACTTTCATTTAGTCTCTCCTATTTCCTTTGATGTTACTTTCCAGAGGTGGCAGGGAATCAGTTGAAATGACAGCATGGGAACTTAGGTTAATATCCAATATGTCCTTTATGAGATGACTGTATATTAAACGGATTTTTGGGTCTGAAAGTTGGATCTGTATCTTGCTTCCTCTGCTCCATGCATCATCAAGATATTGCAATACCTCTGGGAATGGTGCACCCCGTCTGGGTGATCCTGACGTACAGTGGCAGGATTATGTAGCAATTAACAACATACAATTCAATTTATTGTCCCTTCTCACCTAAAATCAAATCCCCCTGAGGCACACATTGGACTTGCCCATCCTTCTGCATCACTCACCAAGTGCACCCAGGTCTTTGAGCAAAAGCAATCGCATGAATTGTCTTTGCCCGAGGCAGGAATAACCCAGACGATTTTCCCTATCGTATTTTTCATGTATGCTACAGGAAATTCTAAATGTAATCTTTAACAATCCATTGTATCATTTGATATTCCTGGAGGCGAGTGCATAGTATGAGATGTGATAAAGTTGCATCTATGTCTCCACCAGTCAGTAAAAAAAGAAAGCTTTTTTTTTTAGAGAACAGATATTCCAAATTATAGTCTAATTTTAAGCCCTCTTTGTTGAGTGGCTCAAAAGAACAGTTTTAAATGGAGTCTCAAACAAAAAGAAGCTGAAACCAGGACAAATACTTTCTTCACAGTTTTTTTTTAAGCGTACAATCTCTTCTAACTTAAAAATACTTTGAGTTTATTGATTGATTTACGTCATTATGTGAAAACAATGAGACATACTTTAAATCCTCTCCCAAACCCTAGGTTGATGTAAAAATATTGAACAAATGTTATCGCTGGGATTCAAGAGAGACAGTATTCAATCAGTAGAAAAAATTATCAAGTCAATATGTTCATTACAGGAAATGAATGATGAAACAGTTTAATTGTAGGTGTGAGCAGTGTGCAGTAGCACAACTGAGAGTCTATGTTAGAAGACAGATTACTGAGACAAGTAAAAAGTTATTAGGGGAATGCAAGTAATATTCTGTACTGGTGATCTAATGAGCTCTTCACAAACTTGTCTACAGCTGGTCTACTTAAGTAATTCAAGCTGGCAAACCCCACAAATAGTTACTCTCTCCCTTGGTGAGGTCTATTTACTATGATTGAACAAGGTTTGTATTCTGTTCTTTCTAGTACCCCACACCTGCCACTTAAAAATGGTATTGTTGGTAGCTCTTGGCTACTATTGGACCTGTGTTATTGCTCTGGCACAAAGCAGACTGTGCAGACATGGGCTAAAGTGAATGAAGAGAAATCAAAGACTCAGTGTGCATAGACTATTTAATTTTTTTGGTACTGAAATTCTATATGTTTGAGTTTGTCAGTCTGAATATATTTATGAAGCAGTGCAAGTGTTTTTCATCCTGCCTAGAATGACTTCTACCATTTCTATTTGAGATCTGAGTGTTCAATTAATTAAAAAAAGAGAGTTTCTCCTGTTCCAGTACAGATTCTTTAAAGCCTTCTAAAGGATTCTTTATTGCATTTCTTGAGAACAAAAGAGACTCATGGCCAAGGATAGCTAAGAACAGGAATTAATAATATTGAATAGATTTTCATTCGGTTTTGAGTAAAATCTACTGTATCATTAATCGCTTCCGAAGAACATAAACATGATACAATTTATTTCAGGTAAACTGTTTTTTTCAAATAAAAAATGACATTTTAAATGAATGCTAAATGTTTGTTGTGACGTGAGGAAATGCGTAATTTTAGTAAAAATCTGAATACATTTTATTGTATTTACTCAGCGATAGCTTTAGTATGTTCCTTGTCTTTTATATTGTTTTCATCTATAAATTTTCTTGGTGTGTCTGTACAGTTTTTCACGTATTACTGTATATCAATTTGTTCCTATATTTTGTAGGACTATTTTGAAGGAAAGTGGTTTTGCAAGGTATCTTCATTCAGCTGTCTTAATCAACGGAGCTATGCTCATTTTTGGTGGAAACACACATAATGATACCTCCCTGAGTAACGGTGCAAAGTGTTTTTCTGCCGACTTTCTTGCATATGATATAGGTATGTATCATACTGTATCTTTCTCATTTGAGTTTTAAATAGCATAGTGTTGTTTCCTTAAGTCCAGCTAATGTGCTGCTTTAAAGTCTTGATCCCAAACACCTGTAATTATTTAGAAATGATAATGTAGAATGTAGATTTTTCTTCAATAATAGTGTGAAGCATTTTAGTGTTACGAAAGTGTGTTGAACATACTCTAGTGATTATTACCTCCAAGTGTAGATTCATTTTTCATACTGAATATCAACATAGTGCTAATAAAACATGATGCTAACATTTAAAAAAAAAAAAAACCAAAGAAACCCACTCCAAAACTCACTGAAAAAACCCCAAACCAAAACCAAGTCTTCCCCACAAGTAACACTTGAGAAGTTCCTAGAAAGCTATGGAACTGGTGGCAGTTTGGAAAATATATTGCTCAGTGCTTATATCAAGTCACCATAATGAATGTGAATTGAAAGACTGGGAATGCAGAAGCCAGGGTAGGCAGCTGTCTGAAAGGCAAGGCAGGGCTAGTTGAATGGTGATGCTCAGGAAACTAAGAAAGGTTCAGCTGCCATAAGCTGAAGGGCAATTTGGAAGCATAGGAAATCCATACCACATGAGCAACAGCTTCTTGAGAGACTGATTGCTATAGTTAGTTGGTTGGGGCTGATAGCTGAGAATACATGGCTTTTGCTGCATATCGTCCTCTGACGAGTTACCCTCCTCACTCCTCTAACTCTTCCTTTGCATTTCAGATCAGAGTGTTAATAAAAAGCTTCTTGCCTTTGGGACTGAATTACATTACTTGATTAACTGCCTTTGTACATATCTGTTTCACATGGAGTGATAACCCACCCCAGTCCAGCAGGAGCAGTCTTGCTGAGACGGAGGAAAATTCTGGGGGATACTCCCTTATACAGACTAATGGTATAACAACAGTAGATGAATCAGAGTAATAATGGACTATTGAATACTTTTGCATCATTATCTTAAGGATAAATTATATTTCCATGGAGTACAGTGCTGTGAAAATGGCTAAGCTATTTGTGCTAAGTTTCATGGGACAGAAGATAGTCCTATGAATGATGCTAAAAGGCAAGTTTACTTCTGAAGCACCAAAACCTGCTAGTATGCAGTACAAATGTTAAAATACAGAATTCATTCCCAGTTACCTGAGTTCAAAAGTAGAAGTGAATAAGAGGAGAACCACACAAAACTTTATTGACAGTGGATTGGGAGGAGGCTGGACTCTCAAGGAGAAAAAGATGATTGGAAATGACATTTAACATGAGATAATGTTTAATGGAAGAAAGTGCAAATCATACACTGACGAAATAAGAATTTTCTCTTACAAACTGAAGAAAATGCCAGTGTCTTGTGTATCTGAGTCAGGAATGGCATGTGGCTGTAGAAGTTGCCCATAGAGTCCTGACGAAGAGAACACATGTTTAAGAAAGGCAACTCAAACTGTGCTCCACTTCGCCAACTGAACTGTGAAAAGCCTTTAGGAAAAAATAATAGCATGTGGTATATTTAATTTTGCAAGAGAGTGTCTGAGAGAAAAAAATATTGTTGTTTATAAATATATGATAAGAATTCACTTTGGAGAAAAAATGTTTAAGGTAAAAGACAGTCTCGAAACAAATCTAGATGAGTGTAAGCTTTCAGTCTGTAGAATGGTTCCAACCATAGATCTGTGCTGTTAAGGAGAAGTCTCCCTATAGGATTATGTCTCCCTGTAAATCTAAGGGAATTTAGTGAGTCCATAATCTGCTCCCTGGCTTATTTATTGCCATTGCTGTTCTTACCATAAATAGTTTTTCCCTCCCCTAATGTTCATGTCCATATTTTATGTATAAGCTGCAAATATAAACACACAGGTCATATTTGGACCAAAATGCACAGCCATTTGCCCTGGGAGCTAAAACTTGGGAAATGTGTCAGAATGCTCAGGGTGATGGACTTGTGCATGATCCTGTTGAGAATCTGAGTCTGTCAGTAGTGCTTGGATCTATTTTTGGAAAGCATTTATCAGCTGATTACTGAAGTAAAAGAGGAGGAGATGTGATCTTTTTGTATAGATCTAGTTGATTGTTCTTTATTTTCCATACAGATATATAGTATAGCAATGCAATGTGTTTGCTTTCATATGAAAATAATCAGTAAATTAAGTACATGGAACACACACATATTATTTCCTGCCAGTTTCACCGTGTGTGTGAATTGTGCCTTTTCAAAACAGTTGAGTTTTTGTGACTATATCCCTGTATTACATATTCTGTAGCTCCTTGCAGACATCTGGTGGTGTGAGCTGTTGATATTGTTCCCACTTCAGTTTACATCTGATTTTAATTTTTAATGAAACAGAGCTCCCTTCTCATTTTAGAGGGTAATATTCCTTACTGGTCTACATTTATTTGTAGAATATGCACTTGAGAATCACTAGTATGAGTCCCAGGATCTGAGTAAGTGTAACTTTCTGACTTTCATGCACCCGGTATTTTTTAATCATAATTCATGAAAACATTGTATGCTGTTGTTGTGTGGTTTTGTTATTTTTTTTTAAGGATTTTGTTTTTTCTAGTTGGTTACAATATTTAATATGGTGTTTGGATTTTTTTGCACATCATGTTCTCTGTGTGCTATAAAACTGATGAAGTGCAAATCAAACATGTAGGAATCATAGAATGGTAGGGGTTGGAAGGGACATTTAGAGATCACCCAGTCCAACCTCCCTGCAGAAGCAGGTCCACCTAGGTCAGGTCACACAGGAACATGTCCAGGTGGGTTTGGAAGACCTCTAGAGAAGGAGACTCCACACCCTTCCTGAGCAGCCTGGGCCAGGGCTCCCTCACCCTCACATAACATAAGTTCTTTCCTTATGTTTAATTGGAACTTTTTGTGTTCCTTTACCCCTTGTCCTGTCGCAAATACAAAGAAAAAAGTGAAGCCCCAACCTCCTGACATCCACCATTTAGATATTTGAAAATATTAATGAGATCCCTCCTCAGTCTCTTCTCTACACTAAACAGCCCCAGTTCCTGCATCCTTTCCTCCTAAGGAAGATGTTCCAGTCCGCTGATCATCTTGATGGCCCTGCGCTGGCCTCTCTCCAGCAGCCAGTCTTCCCAGTTTGGTGTCATCAGCGAACTTGCTGAGGGTATGCTCTGTCCCCTCATCCAGGTTGTTGATGAAGATGTTGAACAAGAGTGGCCCCAGAACCTATCCCTGTGGAACTCCACTGGCCACAGGCCTCCAGCTCAATTCTGTGCCATTGATCAGCACCCTCTGGGCTCTGTCATTCAGCCAGCTCTCGATCCACCTCACTGTCCACTCATCCAAGCCACACTGCCTGAACTTTCTGATGAGGATGTAATGGGAGACAGAGTCAAAAGCCTTGCTGAAGTCAAGGTAGATGACATCTGCTGCTCTCCTTTCATCTAGCCAGCCATAGAAGGCTATAGCCACTCATAGAAGGCTATCAGGTTGGTCAAACAGGATTTCCCCTTGGTGAATCCATGTTGAGTCCCTCTGATAACATTCTTTTCTTTCGTATGTTTATGAAAAACATTCAGGATGAGTTGTTCCATCACCTTTCCAGGGATAGAGGTGAGGCTGACCGGCCTGTATTTACCGGGTCGTCCTTCCTGCCCTTTTTGAAGACTGACGTGACACTGGCCTTTCTCCAGTCCTCAGGCAACTTGCCTGTCCTCCATGATTGTTCAAAATGATGGAGAGTGGCTTAGCAACCACATCAGCCAGCTCCCTCAGCACTCTTGGGTGCATCGCAATTTTTTAATTACTCATTAAAAAAAATTAATCTGTGAAGATTGATCTGATTCAGACTTAATCTTCTGTATTATTCATTTCACCACATTAAAACCACAATTTCACAGCACACTTCAGATAAAGACATATTTTTTCAGAAAGCATTCTTATATTATCTCTCAGTAAATTCTTATTTCACCAAAAATTAAATAATTATGGAATGAGTATATTTCAGAATGTTATTTATTGTGTATTACATGTTTTTAAACAATGCTTGGATGAAAAAATATATGATGTTATCAGTATCACATTTCCTAGATACCTTGCGGGTGATGAGGTGGTATACTCTGTCTTGTAAAAAATGGGTGCTGTCTGGAAACCAGCTGAATCCTGGAGATAGAGCCTATACTATTTATGTTCAAGTTGGGCCATAGAGTATGTTTGATTATATCTCTTATTATATGTGATATAGTCTTATGGATAGATTGCTTCAGCTTTTTATTGCGCATGAAAACGCTTACTGTTCTTCATATTAATGTGAAATAACTATTGGGGAGGATTCATCTCAGTTAAGTTTGGCTGTCTAAAAGGTTGGTTCTAATATAATCTGGGTAATCCACACTCCTTCTGTAGTCAGTAGAGGGAGAGATGTGTCTCCAGAGAGCAATTAATTTTTCCAAGCTTAGGACAGAGGCTCTTTTTTCTTCTTTTCTGGAATCAATGATTGCTCTCTAGGAACTGCACTTAGTCTACATGCGTAAGCTTTAGATAGTTAAATATAAGTGTCATGAGGCAAGAGCTCAATTCAATCATTTAAATGCTAACTGCACCTGAATATATTTCTTAAAGATGAAGACCCAGGCATCTAGAGATGCTATAAAAACTATTATGATGCCCTAATTTTCATAACTTAATATTAGTGTATTTACTTAAATAGCAGTAAATATATTTATGATGAGAGGTCTACTGCATAAAATGAGCTTTAGAAACCTGGCCTTTGCTATACTTTTGTACTTCTCTGATATTTTACCACCAGACTGGCTGCCAAGGTGCTCTGGCAGCTCCTTAAAGATCCACAAATGACTGTCATTATAGAGGTGAGGTATTTTCTGACCATGCTGTTTTTGCTTACTTTAACCTAAAAGCAGAACCTTGACTATGGTCTAACATAAGATTACATAAGATTATTTTCTTGTTCTTCCATCTTTGCTATGTAATTGAGAAACTATATGTTAGGACCTGTACCTTGAGTTCTCCCAATTCTTTAGCACTACTTTGTATAAAAATTGCATACCATTGGGAGGCTGAGACATGGTAGAAAGAAAGATTATCACCGCTGACTTGAAATTTTACAAAGCACTTACTTCCTGCAGAGATTAGTTTTCTTCAGGAGCAAAACCACACTAGTTGGTTACTCTTGGCCTCAAGATCACCACTGTGGTTTCTACCTGCAGAGTGGTAGAGTGGTTCAACCAGACTAGTGTGCTGGGCAGGTTGCTTTTTTTGTTGTCTGAGTAAGTGATTAATTATATGGATTGTATGAGGAATAGAATACCATTGAGAGAGAAAACATGGTGATCTCTCTACCGTACAAAATTCTGGTTAAACTCCTGCTTCAAAAAAAAGTGTTACTGTTTTGTGGAAGTTGGTCTAATAAATACACATATCAATACAGCTGTGTATTAGAAACGTATGTATATGTATGCATATACACAACTATGTGCATGTTCATGCTTAAGTACTTGTTTTCAGCTTAACTGCAGATGAAAAACATCAAAGCCGTACAGCTTGATGTGTCCAGCATGTTGAGGGAGATGCCCTCTATTCTGCCCTGGTGAAGCCTCATTTGGAGTCCTATGTCCAGTTCTGGGCTCCTCAGCTCAAGAGGGACAGGAAACTGCTGGAGAGAGTCCAGTGCAGGGCCACCAAGATGATCAGGGGACTGGAGCATCTTCCTTATTAGGAAAGGCTGTGGGACCTGGGACTGTTCTGCCTGGAGAAGAGACTGAGGAGGGATCTCATTAATACTTACAAGTATTTAAAAAGTGTATGTGGGGAGAATGAGGTGACACTTTTTTCTGTAGTGTCCAGTGACAGTACAAGGGGTAATGGACACAAGCTGGAACACAAAAACGTTCCACATAAGGAAAACATTTTACTGTTCAGGTGATGGAGCCCTGGCACAGGCTGCCCAGGAAGGGTGTGGAGGCTCCTTCTCTGGAGGTTTTCAAAACCTGCCTGGACGTGTTCCTGAGTGACCTGATTTATGTGGACCTGCTTGTGCAACATAAGTTTTGAAAATTCTTCATTACCTTAATTCAGGCATTAATTTAATGGAGCAGTTTCTTCTCCTCCCATTCTTCCCTAATGTTTAATTAATACATTGTTCAAAATCAGGTGTGAGTAATAAGTGCAAACTTTATACTGCCCTCCACTCCTAAACAGATTTTTTTAGTGTGTTTTCAACTGCATGTCTGAAGAGCAAAAAATCACTCAAAAAGTCTTGCAGGACTAACGAGACAAGCTAGGAAGCTGTTTTTCCCCTGCTTTTCCTTCAATCACATTTTAATAGACCTTAGTTAAATATTTTAAAGCAAATCTGTGTTTGAGTATTTTATTCATGTGGCAATGTTGATTAGAACCGTGGTTGTTACTTTTCTATAAAATTACACTGGGAGACATTCTAGTAATGTATGAATGCATTAATGTGTATATACTAGCATAGTATGCTACAGCATATTCTTGCCCTACCGTATTTGTTGTTATAGTACCTATGTATTGATGTAGCTGGTTGTATTTTTAGTGATCTCAGCAAGGGATCCTTAATATGGTTCCTGGTGCACTCTCAGTTAACTCCTTCTCTCTGTGTCTACGTCCCTTGCAGACAAGCCTAGATTCCCAGATGAAGCTCTGGGAAATTTTCCTCACTGTTGCAACACTGAAAACTTTTCTATAGGCTATCGTGATCATCCTCTCTGATACCACAAATGCAGTATTGCCATTATGATGCAGATGAGAAGTATTCATGTGACTGGGGCAAGTATAGAGTGTTGAGGTCTGTCCCCTTGGAGCATGGAACCTGGAATGCACTAGCCCAGACAATGTTCAACTGGGGTTTTTCTCTGCCGGTATCAACTGGATCAGCTCAAACACGGGGCATTTCTGTGGTGTGTTTCATCATGTAATTTGTGTGTCTGGCAAAATCACTCTGAGCCACTTCTGTATCACCCAATAATCATTTAATCTACACTAGGAAGGATTATTAATCTTTTTCTTATAGTAATATAACGTGGTACAACTTGTTCTTGAAGTAGAAGCCTTAGTAATAGGAAGGAAAGCCCTTGCATTTTTCCTTGTACTTTCAGTGACTAGACATTGCCCTAAATCAATTTGAAATGAGTAGTATCAGTTTCTTCTTCTTAATAACTGTTTCTATTCAAAAGTTTAGCCTTCCATGTGCTATGTATTATACTTGGATACATACAGAGACAATGGTAAATACATCCAATATCATATCTTCCACTTAATATCTGCATAATGTCTGAAGAGTGCATGATATTTTACAGGGGAAAGAGTTTTATTCTGTACTCCATAGAGCTTAACATCCTTATTAGACTTAGTACAACAGATAAAATGCACAGAAGGCTGTAATACCGATAAACAATGTTACAAGTCATAAGGTGTTTGCTGTTTGTCTCTTTCTTTTTGGAACTGTACAGTAAATCTGGAAATTTGGGTACTTTGAAGTGTTCCAAAGACATTTGAAGATATGGGCAGTGATGAATTCCGTTTGATTGTTTACCAAAAATCCACCAAAAATAAGTTGGTTAACTCTCTGTAGTTTGTATTAGCCAATTTGTACAGATCAGGAATTAAAAGCTGAGCAAAAGTATCATTCTTCCACAATACTCCATTCAGTATCCAGCAGTCATTGAGAAGGCTAGGAGGAGATAAGAGGGAAGGCTATTTGTAACGTGCTTCCCTCCCCCTTTTTTTTTTGTAGTCTATTGAAAAGACCTGCCAGTTTGACAAATACCATCAGCAAGAAAGGAATTATAATATCTCTAGCCCTCAAGGGTTTCTTATCTTAAAACCAGCTTTTATTATGGCTTTCCTTCAGCATTAAATCCCAGTTTTCCTTAAATAAATTTCTAAGGACAGGAAACACAAAATATTTGTATATAATATGAAACCAGTCATAGTTAGATGATCTTTAAGGTCTCATCCAAACAAAACCATTCTATGATATGTTTGTAAAAACAGAAAAAGTATTTTGCAACACTTTGCAGGATGAGACAAAAATTTAGTGTGGGCTTTTTAAAATCATTTCCTTTACGATCCAAGGCACATGAGCTCAAAGACACAGTTTTTGTTAATGTGCAATGACTTACAGCAGCAAGAACTTCATTTTAAAGGATAACAGCATGCTTTTGGTGGTTGGTCGTAGTGTTAAAATGTTTGTTTTTTATAGCTATTAAAATGGAAATATTTTCTTGAACTGGAAATCAAATTAGTGATTGTTGATCACTTATTTCCAATAAATATTAACCCTCTGAGCCTGAATTTCTTGCATAATTTGAAACACTATAGAGTCATCAGATGCCAGGGTTATACTGGGGTATGGAGTAAACATAACTTTTATATGTAGTACTACTCTTAATCTGAAACTTGTGGTCATAAATAATTAGTTGCTGCCATATTACTGTAATCTTTTCTGTTGAAACAGTTTCAGGAGCAACATCTCTATGGCCATGTATGTACTTTCATCATTCTGTTTAAGTAGAGAAAATTTAAAAGATATTAATAATACCTTAGTTTTATGATATGGCAACAATTATAGTGACAGAAAGTAGAAGTTGAGGAGGAGGCAAGATTTTTGGGAGTCATGGCACAATTAAACTACTGTATTTTCTTTTACTAAGTTTATTCTGAGTCCACCATCTGATGTTGAAATTCTGATTTTTTTTTTGAACCATCTGTGTTCCTCTGGAAATAATGTGCTTTTGGTTTCTGGTTCCAATTTATAAAAGGATGTGATTGATTTATCTATCACAGCCACAGTCTCACTCTGACTCTCTTTATGGGCTCAGGCTGTGAGTCTGTGGAAACCTCAATCAGTCTAGCAGTGTTCTACTGCACTTTTGCCCAAAGCCATGCCATCCTGCCCTTTCTCGTGTGCCAAGTCCACCCTTGTGTGACCTTGCACCGAGCTGTTTGTGTGGTATGCTAACAGGATGCTAACTGGACAAAGTTCTGCTTTGAATAATTTTCTGCATTAGAAATGCCAGCATAGCAATGCCAGCAGAGGCAAACTGTCTGTGAGTAGGGATGAGAACAGGACCAGTGTAGCGAGCAGTTACTGATTTAAGCTGTGTGACACCAGCCTGGAAGACACTTTGTCCCTCTTGGATTTCCTAATATCCTTTTTTGTTGTTTTAAACTGTGTAGGAAGGGAGGAGTGGTGTTAGGACTTCTTTAAAAAAAAAACCCCAAACAAAAATTTAAAGTTTAAGCAGACTTCCTTGAAATAATGTGGAAGGATGGTGATTTTCCTTTATTTTTTAATCATAACTACAACTTGTGCAAACTATTCCACATCTGAGTAGGTATATCTTATTTAGATGCATCTGTCACTGAAATCTGGCAGGTAAATGAATTCAGCAATATTAGCTAAAAATCAGCCTCCATAATAATTGCATTAAGAACTGGAAACAGGTTTCAGATGTTCTCCCCACAGTCTCTCTTCATGTCAGCGACCTCTTCTGTTGATCTCTGTAGGACACTTCTGCTTCTTTGTGGTACTGACTCTTTAGCTTCTACAGGCATGTACCCACTCCCCTTCTTCATATTATAGAGAGAATGCTGAGCAAGTAGCTCTTTTTCTGTCTATCCAAACTGATCGCTTTGCCATGGTTTTAAAGAGAAGTCATCATGTTATTCTGTTTTCAAACAATGTTAAGGCAAAAAGCAAGTTAGTTTTCATTGAGACTATATTAAAGGACAATATAATCAAGGACCTAAATGTTTGTGTACATATATATATATGTGTGTGTGTGTCTGTATACATATATATATAAAACAAAGCAGCACTTTTATTTGGATCAGACTGGAGATGTCTCTGTCTCTTACCTCCTTTTCAACTTTGACATTAATCTGTATCTTTGTGTATAGCAGATTTTTTTATTTAGAGAAAACAGTAATCTTCTGTCTTAAACAAAAGTTTTCCTAAAATTTTCTGTACCTGGCTCCAAAGCCTGTTATGCTAATAAATGCTAGATATGCTTTGGCTGCTCTATAGCAAATTTTTAAAGGGTTTTCCTTGACATTTCAGTCTCCAGGTGCTCCCTACTTCTATTGCTCTGGGAATTGAAAGTTTAAAGCTAGTAAAGTTCAAATAGGAAATAATGAAGAAAGAACTAATTGTTCTAAAGAACTGAAATACCAGTCAAGACAGAAAAATGAAACCATACCAAATCCATGTTTGTAAATGCTCCTACAGCAGTACTAAAAGAAATATGCCTGAATAGCTAATTTGATGTGAAGATACTGATACAACAATAATCTCAAATACTCAGTTAAAGGAAAGTAATTAGTAGCTTAGTTAAATCAAGATACCAAAAGTAAGATGATAATGAGATGGATTGCATAGCAGGAGGAGTGCTAGTTTATCTTCAAGCATTTATGAAAAAGAAGTTTGCTGTCATAGATTTTCCATGAAATACACATGAATTGAAATCCTTTGGCTAATTTGAGATCATATAATGTTAGGAGAGGATTACTGGTCATTTAATGACAATGATAACAGTGGCTGTCCTTGTGGATGTTGACACAGGCTGTGAAGGCAGAGAACTGCATAATAAAGGGATGCTTCTCCGAGTGTCCTCTGGCCTGATATAAATGCCATGATAGATAAGTGTCGCTAACAGGTTCTTGGAGCATCTTCTCAACAACTACATCTGAAAGGAGTACCTGTTGATTTATTCTTGAGCAAGGCAAATACAGCTTCTCTGAACTAGTGACTGCGGTGTTCTGAAATCCTGCAGTTTTGAGAAGTGTGGAAGAATCTTTGTGCACCTTAATCCCTTCTCCAGAAAATCCATCAGTGATGCATTTAAAAGGAGAATCTGTGTAAAAACCCAAAGCCTACTTGAAAAGAAATGAAAAGGAGGATCAAGAATTACAAAATGGCATTAGTAGGGTGTGTTTAAAGACTGATGTGTGCGTATCACTGATCTGTGCTGTATGTTGATAAATGCATATCGCTGCAAATAAAGACTCTGGAAGGACCATATGAAGTCTGAATAAATAATATATTTAAACAGCAGAACAAAGCAGATTATTAGGAGTAGGGAAAAAACAGCTTAGCTTTCTCCTAGTGACAGCGGAAGAAAATATTGTCAAGTCCTGCTGATTTTGCAGAACAATTTAAAAAAAACTCCTAGACACTAATATTAAGATGAGTTTTCAATACTACAGTCCAATTTTGTTTCAGAGTTTGTGAAACTGATAGGCAGTGAAAGCATGTTAAGAGCACTTGAAGGTCATGAGGTTGTAGATGGGCCTGTTCTTACTGTTACGGTGGAGACAGCAGGAGTTACCTGCAGAGATCCCTCTGGTAGAGGAGGGTAAACAGACAATGAAGCTCGTTGATACAAAAAAAAAAGTCTCATCAAATCCATTTTACATATATCTTGCTCAAAAATTGTCATATTATGTCACATTTTAAAATTTGCCTTTGTTTTGTCTTTCAGCTTGTGATGAATGGAAGATTTTACCAAAACCTAATCTGCATCGAGATGTCAACAGATTTGGTCACAGTGCTGTTGTCAGTAATGGGTAAATGATGCGTCTTTTAAATTTTCCCAGCCACTTTTCTGCATGAAAAAGCTGTGGGAGAAACTATGTGAAATAAGGTTCAATGGCATACAACTGGTGTAATGTATTAACGTGAGAAGTAGTGCTCATCAGGGGCTTTACTTGTCTTAGGTAATCAGTACAGCTAATCATCCATCTGACATGCTGAATCTGTTCGATGACATTTTATGTGAACCTTCTGATGTACTGAGGTGTTTCCTCAGCGCTGTGAACAATTTCAGTTTGAAATTCAGTACCAGCTGTAGTCCTCTTGGGAGGATTATAGGGATAAATCCTTTTCTCTTTTCAGCATGCTGGAATTTCTTGTTCTTCCACAATCATAAAATCAAAAACATGTAACTAAAATTTACTTGGAAAAAGTAGGGTTTTGAAGATACTGGTACAGTGATCATCATTAACCACTTGCAGGGAGAAAAGCCTGGCAACATCTAGATTATATTATTGCTTAGCCTCTAGAAAATGTAGCATACTTTCATGTCATTTGTTGAATAGAGAAACTCAGTATAGCTTAATCATCTGGGAACAGCAGATGGAGTGCTGGAGTTTCCTGGATTTGATGGCTGAAAACTCTGCTTCCATCTATCTGCAAAAATCAAATTATAGGACAAATACTCCTTTTTTGGTGGAAAAGTTTTAGAAAAGTGAAGTTGAGTTTAAAGAAATTAGTACTGGTTGCTTCTGTGAGTTTTTACTATTGTTGGTTGCCAAACGGCCTGTATTTGACAGCTGCAGTACTACAGATGACTGCCATATTGTATGGGACTGATAATTTCTCTTCAACAGTATTCATCACCCTAACAAACTCAGTATTTAAGGACATACAGGTGACTTACAGATCCTCTGCATATGGATATTGTATAGGTCAGAAATAATGGAGGTGATAACTAATGCTACACACAAGTTTACCAAATAGTAACAAAAAATATCAGTAAGTTGTAATTCTGTACACAGAACACTTGAAATTAATCGATGGATAGATTGCTTCATTAAGATAACACTACTTGGAATTAATCAATTGAGCAACTAGTAGTTTTTCCATTCTGATTTGTGTTGTTTTAAGATACCTGAGCAATGTCTGATACTCCAAGAACTGTCAGTTTCAATGAATTAGATTCAAGGTGAAAATAGCTGTGGTTGTTTTTTGTTGTTTGGTTTTTTTTCCCCTGAACTTAATGATATTTTTAGTAAGGTTTTATGTACAAAAAAGTTACATTTCAAGACACTTCCCAAAGTTTTCTGCTCTTGGTAACTGTATGGTTAGTTCTAAGAGTATATAGTACAACAGATAAAAACGTTCTTTATTATTGTCATCTTTTACCTGAACCTGTTCTTAGTTTTAAATGAGAAGAGTAGGATTTTGGGTCTAGTCTTCTGGTTCTGATGTCAGCAGCTACTACACCAGATGTGTTACCAATAAGAAATATCCATCTGCCAATTATTGCTGGCTGTCTTTGCAATCTTCTTGAAGAAAAATGTTCTAATTTCCTGCAGGCCATTATTTCACATTCTGTTCTTGTTATCTAACTCAAAAAATGAGTAGTTTCCTTCATAGCTCTTCTTTCTGCTTCTAGACATTTGGCATGTGTCACTTACTAATACATATAGCCCAGTGTACTTTGAGCAATTTCTTTGTTAGTCTAAACTTCCATGGTGAAATAAATTGAAAAACTAATCAATAATGGAACCAGTGACAGAGTCTTTGTTACAGAGAGATGAAGAATGTTTTTTATAATGTGTTATTTTTTATTATATATTATGACAGATAAGAAATCAAGAATATGTATCTGTAGCTACTGTAACAGTTACATTTACCTGCTTTTTCCTCATAGGTCCATGTATATATTTGGGGGTTTTTCAAGCGTTCTTTTGAATGACATCCTTGTGTACAAGCCTCCAAACTGTGAAGCATTCAGAGATGAAGAGCTGTGTAAAAATGCTCGTCCAGGGATAAGGTGTCTGTGGAACAAGAAACATTGTGAATCTTGGGAATCTGGACATGCAAATAACATCCTCAGGGCAAAATGTCCTAAGAAAACAGGTAAGTGAATTCCAGTCTTACAGTGTCAGATTTACAATGCGGTGCCGGAGATGGAGGCAGAAAAACCCCTCAAATGCCTCCTCCCCCGCTGCCCCCAGCAACCAAGTGGAACCAGTGATTGGACTGTTAAGGCTGTTCCTCTCTGGGACTACCCAACACAAGAAATTGATGGATTAATTTTCAAAGTAGTTTAGTTTGGGATTTAAAAATGATTTTAAATACAAAGAAGCAGGTCCAAAAGAGCACGTATTTAAGGTGCTAAGGGATGCAAAACACAAGAAGGCTCAAAGAGAAGAATTTACTTCATTGGAAAGCTGAAGCATAAAATTACTTCAGAATGGATTTGTCTCTGTGTTTGAAGCATTCATAAAAGGATGAGCTTTGATATATTGAAACTGAATTTTCTTGTTTCTCCACCTTCTGTTTCAGTGTGTGTGTATATATCTATCTATGTATGTCCATAGATATCTGTGTATCTATACACATTCACACACACACACACATCTATATAAACCTTCATATTTTTCTGATTCCAAGAAAGCATAACAGCAGTTAGAGCACAGATGGGCACTGCAAGTGTTATCTGGCGTTACAGACAAATGACGCTCTCCTGTCTGTATATACCAGTAAGAGAGAGGGAAAGCATTGAAGCTTCAAGTAGATTCCCTATCAAAAAGGAGCATTTCTATGGAGGAATATAGTACAGTCACAGCTGGAAACAAACTTGAGGCAAACAAGCCCTTTGCTGCAGCGTGTCAAAATGGGTTTAAGCTTGTCATGTGAATTTCTGTACGGCATTGTGATAGCTGTATTTTTTGAAACAGCAATTTGATGTTATGAATAACTTGCACCATATTCTGAAGTAATTTGGCTTGTCAGAAATAAATTGTTTGTGAAAGTATTGTTCTTCAGCTTCACATGAGCAGAATATGCTTCCCTGCTACTTACATCTGCTATTTCTTGTGTGCGTTTTTCCTTTCAGCGCAGTATAGAATTCCATACCAAACTTTGGCTGTGTGCTACATGTACAAGCTACCACACAATTAAACTGACAATCTACTTCTAATGTTTCTTAAAAAAATGATTAACTCTGCTGTTAATGAATGCTTCAAGACAGTTAATTTTTGTTAGCTTTTATTTGTTTCTGAACTGGATACAAGGTTGCAAACTTAGAAAAAAAGGTGCATTATAACACAAAAAACTTATCCAGCTTTCTGAAGAGCTGCTGTTGTACAGTTTTGTAACAATTAGAGATCTAGAGTCTGGAAAGTTTCGTCTCTTTGTAAAAAGAAAAGTCTTGAGACACTAAATTTAAAAGTAATACAGATGGAAGTGGATCTTCTAAATTGTTGATTGTATCAACAGGTCTTAAAAAAAAGAAACCAAAACAAAGCACAGATAGGCTGAAGGAAAATAAAAAAGTGTAGTTTCTAAAGTAGAAGTACTGCAGTGGGAGTAAACTGAGCTTGCAAGAGATGAGGTGTGTAGAATTCCAATTCCAAAGAAACTGTGTGGACAGCACTGCTTCACTGCTCTCAAATCCTTCCAGTTTCAGGTGATAGTATTCCGCCAAAAGCCATTTTTTCATATATTCTTTTATGCCACTTGGCTCAATTGTTATCTGCTTGAGAATATAATCTCAAAACTACTGATAGTCAATATTAAAGAACAAACAGAAACTTCAGTGAATTTTCAAAAGATCAGTTCTTGGATAGCAAGGCTTCTCTGCCAAGAGAGTCCCATAATCTTGCCCAGTCCCAAGACTAAAAAAGCCAGACTGCATAAGAGTTAAACATGGTAATCAGTATAGGAGGTGCTAAGAGTTCGCCTCTTTTGGATCATGGTGACTTTTCAAATGTTTGCCTCCTTGAAATGGAAGTAGTAATTTATCTCCCAGACTGTTTTCAATAACAGGAATTTTAGTCTAAGTCCTGAAGTCGTGTGTTAAGGATTTAACATGAATTCTTCCTCAACTATTTTTGAAGAGAAAGGGCACAACTATAACTTACCAATAATTCTTAGGCACATAAATTAATTTATAGAGACTTAAAATTTCCGTATGTTGATAATATCTGTCTTGGATGTTTTTTAATTCACTGCTCTTACCATTCCATTCTTATGCCAATCTAATGTTTTTATCAGAAACCCACAGCTGAAGAAATTATTTCTTCTCTGTTAAAAAAGAACAGTTTAAATAACTTTCTGATACTCCTAGTTTATGCACTGTAGGAAGAGAGTTTCTCTGCTGCAAATCAGTGAATATTCTTTAAGTTGATTTGAGACTTATGAACCTTCAAATATAGATGTTACTAAAGGAATTTGCAAAGGAGTAAATCTTATTAACTGGATAGAATTAATTTCCTACAGTAACTTAAACCTTTATGAATGGCTAGAGTTCAAATGGAGGATGTAACAGAAGGTACTCTAAGCCAGTGTTTAAAATGTGGTATTATTCTCCCTCTGTGTGATGTTTCTCTTTGACTTTCATTTGAATTACAGCTGCTGCAGATGACAGATGTTACCGATACGCAGACTGTGCGAGCTGCACTGCCAATACAAACGGGTGCCAGTGGTGTGATGACAAGAAGTGCATTTCAGCAAATAGTAACTGTAGCATGGTGAGTCTTTGCAAATCTATGATCATCTTGTTAATACTGTTTCTTTTCTAGCTAGACCAGAGGCCTGTTGCAGCAAATCAAAGGGGGTATAGTAAATGGACAGCAGCTTGTTTTGAATGCAAACGCAATGTTTGCTTGTCTTTAGCAGTTAAAGTGTTGCAGAGGACAGAGTTGGACTGCAGTAAAGATATCTATTCCAGATTAAAAAAATAAGGCATTATTTAGGGTTGTATTAGCCCACTGTATATCTCTCAGGATACATACTATTATCTCCTAATTAATGGATTTTATGCAAATGTGGTGTACAGTATGCAGGCAGAAGCTGTGGAATCCTGTGAAAGATGGCCGTTTGGGGATTTTTTCCCCCCTTTTCAAACAGGACTAGGTTATTCTCCTTAGTCTTAGTATTCCGATCACTGATTGCCATAGAAATGTTTTTCTTTGTCATGGAGTTACTGGTCATCGCATTAAAGCAATATGAACCTCTGTCACCATGAGATTAACTGGCTTGTATGATTCTATGGTTCTATGATGATTCTGATCTTTGTAAATACAAGAAAAAAGAACGTGTAGAGTCAAACAAGTTTACATTCTTGTATTTTTAATATCACTTAGTGCCATGTTTTATGCTTAGTATTCTTGTCCACCAGGAGCTACATCTCTTACTTGTTCATTTGATTTTTGACAAACCTATTTTAGCTTTATAAATTTAGCCACCTTATATTTTTCAGCTAGTTCCAGATACCTGGCTGTACTTGAGTTCAAAATCCTTTTTTTATATACTTCCATTAGTAATAGTAGCTTGCTCTCTAGTTTGAACCTGATGCAAATCAATTTTGTTCTTCAGACAGAGAAATTAAGGTGTGAGTTGGATTGACTCTGACACAAACCTTGCCCATTCAGAGTGAGCCCAGCCAACTCTAATCATTGGCTTTCATAGCTAGTCACTGCTAATAAGATCAACGCAGATACAAATTTATCAGCAGCTATGTTACAAGTGTTACATTACAGGCACTAATGGTTATTTTCCTTTGAGATCTTCAAGGACTATTATTTTCCTAACATATTGTACTTTATTGGCTGCCAGTTTTCTAACTGTGGTTCTCAACTCTGAGGTAAGAAAGAGTTACTAAGGAGCAGACTGTCTTCATTTCTAATAAATGCAGAGCACTGAGTATTTTAGCACAGGCTTGTCAGTTCAGTATCTTTGACAACCTTTCATGACCAAGGTTTTCAGCTTAATTAGCAACTGATACACTAGTCTGTACAATTTTCTATCTTGTATTGAGAGTTTGAAGTGGATAGCAAAGACTGTTAATGGAGTTACTAAAGAATGGTGTAGTGAGAATTCATTGAAATGATTTCTGGAAAGAATTATCATCACAAGTTGAAGATAGCTTTAGCATGGAGGTTGGACTAGATGATCTCTAAAGGTCCCTTCCATCCCCTACCATTCTTTGATTCTCTGGCTATTACAGAATTAGTATATTGGCTGGGAGATGATGGAGTCAGAATTTTGCAGCTATTAACATAAACCCACCAAAATAGCATCAACAGAATGGCACCATGTGGAGAAACAGAATGGATCAGGCTGATTATCCTTTTTCATAGACTGTTCCTTCTGGACTAGGCCCACAAAATGAAAATGTTGTGACACTACTGTGATGGTAATATGGGATAACAAGCTGTAGACTCAGAAACATCACAAGGTGAAAGCCCTGTTTTTGCAGTTGTACAAAGGCCTTGATTTATGACTTGGATTATAGAACACCCAGATGAGACAAGACAGTAATGTTTTAGAATCTGTTGCTTTTTGCTTTGTGGAAACTGGCCAGCATACTGAAGATATGTTGGCAATCAGTTTGGCATTGGCTTCGTGTCATGGATATTTACAAAACAGTGACTGTTGTGCTGATTGGAAGGGCTGTAAAATATGGAATTTTTCCTGAAATAACTCTGTTTGGACAGATGGAATTCATAAGTAGTACTAATGCACTGATGATACACACATACCTGGCTATGCTTTCCCTCTGAGGTAGGTCAGTGTATTAACAGGACATTATATTCCACTACTCAGACTCATGAATTATCAAGATACATATAATATTCATGTCTGATGTGATTGCAATGACAGATCATTCTTGAGGTCTAGCTTATTTCAGTGTTAGCAAGCTTTTTTGTTTTTCCCCTGTAAAAACTCAGATAAGTAGGATACTTCCATATACCATGATTTTAGTTTACCCCATCATTTCTGATGCAAATGTTGAGGGGTGAATGCTTATCCTGTCTTCCTCAACTGGGAAACAGTTTACTTAAAATACGTGGAGTGGTTCAAAAGGGTACTGAAATTTAACTAGTGAGTAGATTGAACAGCTTCTAACAGCAGTGCCTTCTCTTTTTTTTTTTTTTTTTTTTGCCATTAAATACAACTATTAGAGCTTTTGGCTGTTACAAGAAGGATTTTGAAAGTTGTCGTGAGAAATTATATCACTGAAATTCCCCAGACTGCTTACAGTAGTTTTACATAATACATTGAAATTATTCCATGATAAAATGTGATCCTTATCTATAAAATGAAAAAAATAAGTTAGTGAATTTTATCTTTGGATGCTAAAAATGGTAAAATCACTTCCTCTACTTTTTTTTTCAAAAAGTGCAAATACAGATACTGGTTTGCCAAAGGGGCAAAAGCAACTACAATGCTGTCTTTTATACTGTCTATGCCAAGTTCAGACTTTGTGAAATATGACATACTAACATATGTATAACTTCCTCTTTCAAGCTTTTTCACGGAGTCTCTTGCATCTAGTCCAGGGCTGTTTTCAGCTTTGAAACACAGAATATTGTGTAAGGCTTAGTCACAGAGAAGGAAACTATTTCAGTGACATACCTATTCTTTTTCACCCGTTCATTGATTTTCTGCATCAAAGAAGAAAGTTAAAATAGGATATTTCGATTGACTTGTAAAACCTGATATTATTCCACATACGTTTGTCTAAACTCTACATATAACACTCTTCTAAAACTGGGAGAACAGCTTTCTGTCATGCTCATATCTTCATCTTTTTCTTAACTTCTCTGTCTTGCATCTTTCTTCCTTTGTTTTTTTCGGAAAAAGTTCAGTGTTTTGCTTGTGGCATGTATCTGATTTTCTTGGAGCAGATTGTACTGACATTTGCTACCAGTTCAGTGCCCTCAAGTCTGTTACACTGGTTTTTCAGTTTGACACTTACTTGTACTCTATAATATCCTAAGTATCTTCCTGGTCCTAACTGATACTGATGCATTTTACCTGTCTCTTGATAGGGGAAAACCACCAGATCTGGATTTGCTGAGTATAATTATGAAACTGTATTCACTTTGTGTAACTGCACATAAAAAGCTTTCTCTTGCATCCTGAGAGCGCGATACTCCCTTGCTGATTGTGATATTTTCAAAATTGACCATTATTATATTTTGTAATAGAAATATTCTAAGGAAAGCGGTTAATTTTACAATTTTACCTTCGGGAATTTCATTTAAAATATCTACATCTTTACAAGGTGTAATTTTTCTTGAGATAGTGTGGAAGAGTAAGCAAATAATTGGTCTGCTTCTCAAGGAGGAGCCGTCTGTGAAAACAAAATCTTTTTGTACCTTATTACAAGAAGACCAGACAGCCTGAATTTTAGAGAAAAAAAATTACTTTAGCAATTATTTGTTTTCCATTTCAGAAATGGAGCAAAATTTAGCTTGATAAAGTGACAGAGAGCCTTAATACACTAAGAGAGTAATCATTTTTAAGGATAGTAATATATCAAGTCCACATGATAGCCATAAATCTGTTTTATTTTTGCAAACATGTATAATCACGTTAAAAAAATGTGATTGCATTGAAGACCTGAAATTACTGGAATGCCTTCTGCTTGCCAGCCCTCTTTAAGCAATGTGCTTGTGGTAGAGGAGGGTGAGCTGTGTTTAGACAAGTACCACGACACTTCTGTTTGTCATTGACTCAAGTGCTGATGACTTATAGACCGACAAATATAAAAATATTTGTGTGCATGTAGGTTATTACTGGACAGAATGTTGGCTTCTTGTTGGTGTTTATAATTTGAAAGGATCTTAAAAGCTTTCTATCTCTGCCTTTTCCCTCTCCAACCTACTTGTCTCCTCCCTCACCCTGTTCATTGGGAAACAATGGGAAATGCTTGCACTAGTTGTGAAAACAAATTGGTTTTGATTCTTGATATCCTTAAAATAACTTTTCTCATTTCCTGACTCCACAACAAACTCCACTTCAGATCCAAACAGCAATCCTGAAAGAAAAGCTTCAGGAATTAACAAGAAATGGCTTCTTTCACTCTTTTTTTTAAAATCTTACTGCTCTACAGTAAAAAATTGAAGTAGTCATTGAAGATAGGGTAGCTGTAGTTAATATGCTCCACTAGTGGTCTACAATGTTGGCCTGTAATCCTTCAGTTTATAGAAACATTTATCACCAACCTTTAACATTTGCAAATAAAGTAATTTATTCCTATATTAAAGTAACTGAAGGCTTGAAATGCAGCAGTAATGTAGTACTAAACTTTACTTGAAAAATGTTGTTTGAGAGAAAATGTTTCCTTCTCAAAACCATGTGAACACTTTAAAAAAAAATGATAAATCCCCTCTTCCCTTATAAATTTCCAACTTTTCTGAATCTTCACATTAGGCTTGTTAAAATACCCACTCTTTTGCTGTAACAACAGACATATGAGAGGGCAGAATAAATGGACAACACTAATCAGTTGAGATCGAGGACACCAGGCAATAGCACATGAATGCAATACTTCTTGGCCAGGGTATGGTCTCTGGTGTGTCTTTTCAAGTGGAATGCATGTGATTTTTAGTGTTTGGAGAGACTGTGAGAAAGAGGCACAGCTGAAGTATTCCTGCATCCAGTCTGCATTGCATGTTTGAAAGCCTCATTGCTTTCCAGTGCTACAAAGGGGACATGTTCCTTCTGTAACTGTGACCAACCAAACCCTTACCTCCAGTAGCAGTCTCTGCATTTCTTGTGTATCAGTCTCTGTGGATGCAAAACAATAAAGCCCTAGTAGATTTAAGTGACCTAAATACAGCCCTAAATAATTGAGATGTGATTTAGAAGTGTTTTATGTCACAGTGTAGCAAGATAAACCAAACATTGTAGAACTCATGGAGAGTAGAATAAAGAGCATCTTACTGATGGACAGAGGATCCTAAAGGATGCTTCAGAGAGAACTGTAACCCTACATGGTTAAATATATTTACACAGTGCTTTAAAGACAAGAATCATTGCATTTTTTTTGTAATGCACCACTTCTGGAATATTAATTTCCTCTTTCATGATGGGAGTCCTTGAATGGTACACTAATGCCAATAGTTAATAAGCCTAGGTTTGAAGAAATTAAAAACAAGTCAAGCAGAAATATATGAAGTAGTAGAATTAAGTATGAATAAAATCAAATTTATCTTGGAGGAAAGAAAGACAATTTAAGACTGAGAAGTAAAATCTGGGAGTAGTCTCAGTGAAATAGTGGCAAGTCTATTAGATTAACAATTTACAGTTAGAGTAGGAAAACCAGACAAGGTAATACTGTTAACATGAAAGATCCAAGAGGAAGGGAGAGGTACATGATTTAATAACAATTTCTGAAATTCTAAGATAAACTACTGTAATATTTTAATTCTACAGTGAATATTCAGAATATCACTGCAGTGCACATCTGTCTATATACCATCATATCAAGATCAGTACTGAAAAAAACCTAAGTAAATCAGACACAATCGGGAAGCTTTATACATAACATGATTTACTCATGCTTGGGAGTGTAAACATTTTAAATATCCTACAGCACTATAGAACTTCAGTAACAGATGTTCTGTCATGTTTCTGAATTTCATTGGGTTTGGTAGCTTAAGTTATAACCTTAATATTGTGTTAATATGAATTACCTATTGGATTCACATCTACATTGAACTAATGAGATTTTCAGGCAAGCAATGTTTAAATTGGATTTAAGGGAAATAAGTGTTGGGAATAAGGGAATACAACAGAGAATATTATTACAGAATAGTCAGTAGTACTTTGAATTTTATTTTAAACATTAAATAACCAGCACACAACAAGCTTCATGATTAGAAAGTAATAGAACAAATATCTTGGGTTAGTTGGAAGAGTTTAATCTGTATCTGATATCATTAAATTATATCTTATAAAAGATGTAATTTTCAAAAACAATCTGAATGCTGATTGGTTTTGACTGTCATCATGAAGTGTTAAAAGTGATTATTAGTTGAGGTATTGTAAATGAGCAGAAGATGGTCACTTGTGCTTTAAAGTTCGCTTTAAAGCATGTCTCGGGCAGTTTTGTGAATATGCTTCATGACTGAGTGAAACTAAATTTGGGTTTAGTGTTTTATTATTTCTGTACATTATTGGACTAGATAGACATTGTGTTACTTTAGACATTGCCTTCTGAGTCTGTTTCATACTGTGATGTAGATGCCTTTTTCTAGGACTGCCTCTTTGTCTCTTTTTGCTTTACAGTAGCCTTTCTTATAGACTAGAAAAATAGTGAATACCTTTCATAATAAGCTCACCATTGGGCATCTGATCCAATAAAGACAACAAACAAATCCCTAAAGAGCAGTGTTCAGCAGGAATGAAGCTGGTGAGACTGAAAACTCATCTTAACAATTACATTATTTCAGGACTTGAGAAAAAAGAAAAGGTTGACCGTCTCCTCTCCTGAGGGCAGTAGGTTGATGCCCTTCATCATTCCCATACCAACAGCTGTGTAACTTCTACAGAGGCAATATGACAAGATGTGTTGTATTGTTCTTGAGGAGATTATTAGTAAGGAAAGCAACCTGTAAACCATGCATATGCAAAGAGCAATCCATTTTTGCTGCTATGCGTGAATTCATCTTTCATTGTTAGACAATTGTTAGTGTTGGAGAAGGTGAACTCGAGAGGTTCCTTCCAACCTCAACAATCTCTAAGTACAAGGCTGTCTTGAATTAAAACTTCTTTTTACCTTTAAATTAAGTTACTAGAGACAGCTTATGGATAACCTGATGAATTGGCTGAGAATTTGGTGCAGTTATTGAATAATATCAGTATTATGTCTTTGTTAAAAGCATTATCCAAAGGGAGAAAAAAGATCTCTGTATAAAATACCTAACATGGAAAGGAAGACCTCAGTTTTCAGGAGTAAAAACCCCACCTCACCAAACCCAAACAAAAACATAGTAAAAATTCCTTCAGTGCTTACTCCTTTTCTTGTATGCTAAGGCACCAAAGGAATAATATTAATCCTGATTCTATGTGAGTGTTTGACAAAATCGTTTCCTGTCTATTCTATGAGTTGTATACTAGCTGTGTTGCATAGACATTTGCAGTTAAATCTGTAGAAAGGCATGATCAAAATTTTTGATCAATCCTTCTTGTGTTTTGTGACTGCTGGTCTACAGCTCCTATTTTTGCTTTACCTAATCTAGTTAAAATGAAGTAGACCATATTCTTACACTTTCAGTTATTAATGTGTAATTATTTTACAGCTTTATCTTGTGCTATTTTTTACAGTCTGTTTGATTATTTTGCTTGCTTTAATCTGTGTAGGATGAAATAATTTAATGAGAGCATATCCCATACTGTCTAAGAAATAGAGATTTGGTTTAGTTATTTAAGCTTTTCCTCCCTCTCTACAGGGAAATAACATCTTCAAAGTTCCGTTGGACCTACCCAAAGTTAATTGTATAGGACAAGTGGGGTGATTTGTGCTCTAGCAATGCATTCTGTACGCTCCACAACTGATAAGGGAATCCACATAAAGAGCTTTTAGATGGGTGTGATTTTTCTGGGAGGACTCCACCTGCTGCATATTCCAGTTTTGATATCTGATTTGTTGATAGTTTAACATAATTTTGAGATGCTGTTTTGTCTGGTTTATTTTTATAGTCGGTTAAAAACTACACCAAGTGTCATGTGAGGAACGAACAGATCTGCAATAAACTGACCAGCTGCAAAAGCTGCTCGCTACACCTGAACTGCCAGTGGGACCAGCGGCAGCAGGAGTGCCAGGCACTACCTGGTAAGGGCTGTGGAGCAGTGATAACTGGTTCTTACAGTTTATTTCAAAACCAAGTAGATCTCCATATTTGCCAAAGAACATTTGTTCAATGAGTAGAACTAGATTTCTTTTATTTGTGCAGGCTCTCTTTGCCTGACTATGCTTGAACAGGTGAACACAGATGTAATTACATCACTGATTGATATATCAATGCTACCTTTAATCGTGTTAGGAGATGTGATAACATTAGTGAAGGTATAACGGCACGTACCTCTGCACAAACCGGTGACGTGTTCTAGCCTTTGGGAGTGCAGAGCTGAATTGCCATGCTGAGTCCTTTACTGTTACATATTCATTGTTACTTTTGCTAGCTGAGGTTTTATCTTATAAATTATACTTCAATTATACTTCAATTTGCCTGTGCAGATAGGGCCTAAGATCTAGTTTCTTGATTGTCTAATGTTGGCAATAATATGAAAGCTGTGAATATTAAAATGCTGATATAAAATATTCTCAGAAGGTGACTCTGAACATTCTGAAATAATATTTATTCTGTAATTCATATTCATAGCCACATATATGCAGTTAGATATCAGAACCTTATCCATTTCATCTTTATGTCCAGATGAAATTAACGAACATGGGTTTTTTTTCGCAGAGATCATTCATTAAATAACTTCAATTAATTTATTTTGTGTTGTTTAAAACTGCATTTCTGTAATCTTTGTGAAGATTGACTATAGCAGTTGCTCTGAGTTACCCATCTTTTAATAGTTATCTGAATCTGAGTTATGCTGAAATATGTTGAAGAGGAAGTATTTTCTAAGAGGTTATCTGAATTTCCTATCATTCTGATTGCATTTGTACTTTAGACAAATCAAAATGCAAAGATAGGTTAAAGATATGCTCTCTTAATTCCTGGACAGTTGTTTTCAGATCTTGACGTTTACACAATGCAAAATGATTGGTTAAAGTGCTGCTAATTATGTACATAATCTAGTGTTTAATATTTAGTTGTGCTCAGATCTGAATAGAAGGAAGAAATACTGTCATAACGGTATTGTTACACAGAAATTTAGCATATACCTTATAAATATTTTATAGATTGTTAAAAGCTTCTTTTCATAAAAATAGACTCTTCAATATGATGTTACTTGATGGTTTAGAATTTACGTGACATAAAAAGAGAAATTGAGCGTGGGATGTATTTTGAATTATGATCACAGGAAGATAAAATTCAGATTCCCCTAAGTTTTTTAAAGGTTTTTCCAATCATCCTTAATTGTATGCTTTTTACTAGCTCATCTGTGTGGAGAAGGATGGAGTCATATTGGAGATGCCTGCCTCCGCATAAATTCTAGTCGGGAAAGCTATGACAATGCCAAACTCTATTGCTACAACTTAAGTGGGAATCTTGCCTCATTAACAACCTCAAAAGAAGTGGAATTTGTTCTGGATGAAATACAGAAGTATACACTTCAGGTAACTTGAACAACTGTAATTGATGTTTAGGTGAATTAAATTTGCTTTGAGAAATCTATTGAAGGGCTTTGTCTAAAAAGAGGAAAGTTTATGCCTTCAGAGAAATGTAGCATGGTGCCAAGGACTGATCCAAGTTATGTGTAGAATATGAAGGAAATCTCATGTTTTGAACTAACGACACAACAGTTCCCAGTGTTTCTCTTCACCAGATTTAACTGTTACAGGTTACTATGTACCTTTGAGACGTGACTCCAGAGAATGGCTGGAACACTGATGAGGGAAATTGTAGCCCTTTTCTGTGACAGCAGGAATAAAAACAAGACAAAATAATTGTCAGTGTAACAGAGGAAGAAAAAAGTCCTAACTTTCTTATCAGTATCCATACAACTGCTTTCAGGGTTGATTTTGAGTGGCGAATAGCTAGGCTGCACTCAGTGGAGGACAGGGAGGTACTAAAGCTGTACATTTCTGTTCTCCAGAAAACTGTAGGTCGCTATGTAACTGATATGTGGGATCAAAGGGTCACAGAGAAGCTGTAGTGGTATGTAAAGCATGTAGCAATTCCCTGCACAGCAGCAGTGGAATGAGCCAGAAGCTAATTAGCTTTCTCTGATAATGGTGAGGGGAGGGAGAAGGCTGAAAACTGTTACATGCCTCTGGCAAATACAGGAAGCTGCCATCAGAATACTCCTTAGGAAAGCAATCCATATTGATTTAACTGTGGGACAAAAAAAGAGAAGTTGAATATTAATTACTTGTCCATGCGTGGTCAGGTTCACTCTTTTAGCAGTTTAATATTCAAATGCTTCTTGCTGTGTTTAAACTGTTGGAAACCCTATCCACATCATTGATACATGTACATGAATCAATGTAGTCCGTAGGCTGTTTAGTCTGGAGAAGAGGAGATGGAGGGGAGATGTTATTAACATTTATAAATATCTAAAGGGTGGGTGTCAGGAGGTTGGGACATCCCTTTTTTCTATAGTAGCTACAACAGGACAAGGGGTAATGGGATGAAGCTGGAACACAAAAAGTTCCACTTAAACATAAGCAAAAACTATTTCACTTTTGAGGTGAGGGA
Source organism: Colius striatus (assembly GCF_028858725.1). NCBI lineage: Eukaryota > Metazoa > Chordata > Aves > Coliiformes > Coliidae > Colius > Colius striatus. The sequence goes on from NC_084766.1 coordinate 31,158,211, forward strand.
GCCCTGGCACAGGCTGCCCAGAGGGGTTGTGGAGGCTCCTTCCTTGGAGGTCTTCAAGACCTGCCTGGACGTGTTCCTATGCGACCTGATCTAGGTGACCCTGCTTCTGCAGGGGGGTTGGACTAGATGATCTCTAAAGGTCCCTTCCAACCCTACCATTCTATGATTCTATGAAATATATGGATGCTCAAAGTGTCAAATCCCCCAATGTACAATCAGATGGGAGCACCATAAGATTCCATTACAAGCGAACTATTTCAGCAAACTGTATATTTTGGTTTGTAGACATGCAGCATTTTTTTGTATAAACCCCCTAATGTTTAAGTAGCTTAGAATTTTACAGTTACAGACAAATGAAAGATATTTATGAAGAATAATTAAAGCTTATATCAAGCTGGTATGTGATTTGCAAAGTTGTCATGTTGCAGATGAATTGAGGGGCCTGTAAAGGGAACAGCAGTTAAGGTTTGCCTTTGTGGCGTGCCAAATCTGAATGTAAGAGTTTAGGGACATAGTATGAATCATAATATTCTGTATTGTCCTTTTTAATGTTCCATTTTAAGAAAGAGATCCAAGCATAGGTTATGTACTTCAGTTTTGAGGTGTTTCCCCTAATAAAAGTAGGCTCTGGACAAAGCAAGATTTTTATACTAGAAAGGTATGTGTCTTCTGTTATTTGCTAATAAAGGAGAGTCTTCTGTGTCAGAAGATACCCCCTGATATTGTACTTGCTGCAGCCTTGGAACACACTTTGATGTGAGACAATGTTGAAGATATAATTGAAACCAAAATAACAAAATCCTAAATAGCAATGAATTCTTTGGTTAGTTTACTGACCCTTTTTTTCCCCCCCCCCCCCCTTTCCCTTTCTTCCCCCAGTCCCTATTGAAATACCACACAGGGGGCCTTCAAATCTAATGGTGTATGATGTAGGATTGATATGTCTGATAGTACCTGACTGACTTGAAATGTAAATAGAAACAGCTTCTTTTTTAGTATTTGGAAACTAAATTTTTCTTACATTTCAGAGATTAGAACTTCTACAAGGTGACATCCTGCTGAGCATATCTGTATTTAAATGAAATGTTTCTTGAGCCAATGTGGTGATGTGAATCTGAGATACCTCACATACAGTTTATGCAATTTTAGACTAACTTATGCACTTTAAAAGTGTATCTTGAGTTAAATGACCACTTAGTTATCAACGTCCCAATGAAATGCTTCTGTGACTTATCCTGATGTTTTCAGTGGCATTTAGGAAAAAAAAGGTTTTTTTTCATTCATATCTATCTGTCCAGTAACATTTATTCTGTGTGAGACAGTCTAAATGTCTTATCAGGTGTGACAGGCTCTCCGAAACCTCTTGATTTTCTTTTGTCTGCCTTTTCCACTCAGGCTGCAATCAGAATGATTTAAGGACTGAGATTTCATTTTAGATGGCTTGTTTTTGTAACAGGTGGTGGTGTGGAGCTCACAAATGCAGTCAGAGCAACTGTAAGATGAACACTGTACATTTAATCAGTATTGTCTGTGGTGGAGTTTGACTTGTGTATTTAATATATCAAAGGCTTTAAAATCTTTCACGTGTGAAACAAAAGCTTTCAGGATTAGTGAATGTGTCAGAGTAACATTTGGAAATAAGAATATGGATCTGTTTTTATCTCAGCTTTATTTGATATTCTTATATTGAGAAAAGAAAAACAACTTTGGTAACTGTTGTGTATTTTTACAAGCTGTTAAAGAGGTGTCAGTAAATACTAAAGTCTGGAAGAACTTAATAATTCTTTGTCATTCATAGAAATGGTGTAAGACTTCCTAGATTGTTTTATAAGACACAAAGTCCTTACTCTACCATTTTCTCCAACTTGTCCAGACCTCACTGTGTATTTCCAGTTTAGTATTGGAATGAATCGATTGTTTCCTTCTAAAATATAAGGAGAAGATTCATTTGATACTAAAGAAAGGAACAAAACTAAGACCTTTATAGTGTGTGCAAATTTGAATTTGCAGATGTATTCTAAAACTATCACCAATAATTAAAACTGTAATTTGTATTTTTCATTGAAAAGAAATCAAATTCCTTAAGAGAATGCCAAAGCAAATACAATGGACAGACTACAGATTCTTGAACTAAGGCAAACATGGCACGATATTTTTTCTTATATACTGTTTTATTGACCTATTAAACAAAATATTATGAAAGGGATGATTTAAGTTTTTTTCTGCAAAGTAGGTTAAACAACAATAGGAAGTTAATTAAACGTTCTTGCTAATATTCAAATGTTGTAAATTCATTTAGAAGTGCAATTATATCTCTTGGGAGTTTGCTCACAACTGTGGGATTTAACTAAAAATAATAATTTTCTTGTTAGCATGCAATAAATTCTGAGAAGATTTAGTTTTGGTGGAGTAAGCAGAAACAAAGATGAGAACAGTTTTAAACTATGCCTTTCATTATGTAAACTGCTTGCAACTTTTCCTTTAACTCACTGTTCTCCGGGATAAGCATCCTTTATTAATTACACTTGAGTGTAGGTTGCAGTTAATTAGCGAGCTTTGCATGGCAATGTTTTTCGTTGTTAGCTCAAAGTATTCTCAGAGGGCTGTATGTTTTTGCGGTTTTATCATATGATTGGTTACAGTGAAGTTGACATCTACTTTTTTCCCCCTGAATTAATCTTTTTACTACAGTTTGTAACAGTCCTGCTTTTGGAAGCCTAATTATTTCAGCACTTTGTCTCCATATTAGGTTTGTTACGCTGACTGACCAGTAGTTCATCTCTAGTTTAACTGTCTTCTTACTTGCACGAAGTGGGGAGCTCACCTCACTTCGGGTGCCTGAGAAGACAACCTGACTTATCAAAAAATTTGTCTCAAAAAAATGTGACTGTTTTGGGAGAGATTAGTAGTTCAAATGTCTCTTGAAAACCATGTTTGATAACAAGATATTGTCATTGCACACATTATAAAATGAGTCAGGAGGGTATTGTACACTTCCAGGACAATGTAAGGTCCAAAATGAAAGGAATTTAAATAAATATGGCAATAAAATTCTGAAAGAGATGCATAGTTCCTCAGCAATTTGCATAATTAAGAAACAGAATTTTGAGCCCCAGTAGTAATTGGCTATTCAGTAAAGATAGACTTTACTCACTTCACTCATCTGCAAATTATTCAACCCTCATTAAATTGGTGCTGAGGCAGCAATAGTGCCTGAAAAATGCCATGACTGTAAATGATCACATTCACTATAGATCTCAAAGCAACTTAGTCTGACTTAAATTTTCTGAGTAAACATTGGATTTAACATGAAGTATCAGCTCTCTAGTTCAGGTTACATAGTCTTCATTTCAATATAGATCCGTAATTCCTATTGACTAGAAAGTTAAAATTAGGTGTTTTAGAATAAAAGAACATATTTTTGAAGCTATTGGTGGTCAGTGTTTCGTAATTCCTGTAACTCGCCTTATGTTCATTTAAATAGGACTATAGATGCAAGTATTGTTATGGATTGTATGATTGCACTTTTCTATCAGATGAAAGTAAAGCCCTGTCCAGCACTTTGTCTTAGAATTCAATAATTCCTAAATATTTTCCAACTTAATATTAAGGCTGATTTCTCACTTAAAGAGGATTTTGGCAACTTGTTATCAGTGTTACAAAAGTTTCTATAAGGTTCTGTAAGAACAGATAAACCGTGACCAGCTATACTTCAAGCAAAAGTACATGTATTCCAAGATGAGCTGTGACAGAGGAGAAACATATTCCAGAGAACGATTCTTAGCTTTATCTGGCTACACTGTTTAAAACTATTATCCCATAAAAAAGCGCTTTTTTTCTTTACATTTTTTTGGGAAGAAATGAATTTGATCTTCACAGCACACTGGTGCCTTCAGGTATCACCAGTGGAACTTCCAAATTCTCTATTCACTATTTGTTTTTACCTGCTGGCCTTCATGCAGTGCAGCAGCAGTAGTTGTATTTGCTGATAAGCCTTGGTGACATCAGCACGCAATCTCTGTCACCAGCAGTGACAACCTTTCATGACCACATCATCGAATTAATGTGACCTAATTGAGCATGTGCTTTAAAAGTGTCCTTGGAGTATTTAGGTGGCCTGCTTCTCAGCTGCTTACCATGTTTTAATCAGACAAAAGAAGAATAAAAGTTTTGTGTGATTTCCTTTTGGCATCCTACCAACATGCCAAGAGCAGCATAAGCGAGCCTGCAGGACAGTAGCTTTTGATGGTGTGTGTTTGATGGCACTGTTCAGGTCTGTGTTTTGATGTGTTACACTAGCAAAGAGACAAAGATGGTGCATATGGATTTTGAGATATCTGCCACAATGCTATAAGTTGTCCAGATATTACAACCATTAAGAGTGATGGTGACTATGATATATGTTGTTTTTCTAGAGGTCTTTCATTTCAGGATGCTACTTTTATCTCCTAAGACTATTCTGGCTTTCGTGATCCTCCCTGAGACTCTGTCATTGTTAATGGGGTTCTGAGATACTCTTCTAATCAAATAGAAAATATTATTTCTAAATGTCACTGCTGCATGATCAGTTTTCATTATTGGCCTGACAAGCTTTTCACCATAGCTGAAATAGGTTCTGTTTTCTATATACTGATGCTGAGGCCAAATTATTTGGCAGTGCAATTGAAACAGTGAGTAATATGTTGAAGGGTTCTCTTGGCTGGAATTCCTCATCCCCAAAGTAGGCATTTAGGGTTGGTTTAGGTCTGTTTTTGTCAGTAATTTATCCTGCCTAAGCCCTTGACATTCTTTGTACGTGCCTGGTGTGCGCACTAAATACTCCACAGAAAGATGTCTAGAGACTTGCATAAATATCTAAGGTTTTCTGATGCATGTGGTCTGTGCACATACAGCAATCTAGGCAAATAATTAACAAATAAGACAGCAGATGTATTATCTACTACTTCTCAGATGCCCAAATTCCACTTTTATTACTTTCATCATGTTTGTTCAAGTGTTCAGATCCTGTGAGCTCTCACAAACACCTGGAAATTTGGTCACCTGGGGTAGCAATGAAGTTATGAAGTAAGTACAGAAGACATAAGATTGGGTGGTGGCATTTTTGCTAGATATTTGTGTTGCTATTTAACAGTCTCTCACACTGCATCAATGCTTAAAGAATGGAACATTTCTTAGTTGTTTTCTGATTTATTTGAGTTTGATCTTGCATCTGTAAGAAATGCTGTAGCAATTTCTGTTTGATCGTGCTCCCAACTGATATGGCAGAAGAAGGGAGCATAGGGAGTATATTGTAGGGAGATCAGAAGTACTGACCTGCTATCTACCTACTGAGTGTTTTTAAAAAAGTCATTACCAGTGGTATTTCTGAAGAAAAATGAATAATCCTTCAGGTTTTGTTTTGATCTAATGAGTCAAGGGGAAAAAAGAATGCTCTGATCAGATGTAGATTTGAGCTCTGCAAGAATTTTTTTTCAGCCATGGATTAAAGCTGAGTGGCCAAGGAAAGATGTGAGATCAAAGATGAAAGATCTCAGAGAGATGGTGACAGTGACTCTTGGTTCACTATTGAAATATCACATAGATCTGGAATCAGGTTCCCTTCAGATATATTCTAGTATTTTGCCTACCTCGGCTAGCAAATTAAATCAATTGAGAAGCTAATTCATAATCAGATCAACATCTCTGGTTTGGAGCTGACAGCATCTGCCTTTTGCCTGATGCAGATAGCTGTATTTGGCTCTTAGGTGTTCACCTACCACCACATACCTGTCACAGCCTGTAGTCTGTCTCTGTTCCTGATACTGAAACTGGAGTTAATGAAAATGACCTGCACAGTGATTACGTGGGGAAATGTGTTTGTTTTCAGCATCTTGAGATTTTTACAGTGGTGGGTGCAAGAAATATACGTAGATTTATTCTGGGATAAAGACCTTTACATTATTACCAAGAGAAAGAGCAGGTTTTAAGGAATAAAGACAAAATGATAAAAAAGAGTAGAATTTGTGATGTAATTTTTCTGATACATCTTAGATAGTTTCTTGATAATTAATACTTTTTCTGTTTTCTAGACTAGTTTGTTTTTTTGTAGCTTATAGATCAATAGTAAAATTGTATACAATATGTATTTAATGGCTTTGGAGTTCTGAGTGTGCTACTTCTATCTCCTTTTTCTGGTGGAATATTTATCATTTTTTTTCCCTGAACTTGGATTTTTGATTGTTGAAGTATTGTTGATTTATGCATGCTTTATTATACTCATTGGACTAGCAATTAGTACAGTATGAGTATAGTAGCTGCTGGAAAAATAAACCTATTTTATTGTGACCATTTGGCCTGATTTCTGTGTTTACTATTATTTGATACAAGCTAAGTTGACTTGGAACAGAACAACCACGGGTTTTGTAGAACAGAAGCATATAGTGAGTGGGGCTTCTGTTCTTCAGAGGGAGGATGGTCAGCAAGGTTAAAACAATTAAGATAAAAACTGTGTGGACAATGTGAGATAAGGTGTGAACAGAAGATGTTGAAGTTATTGCTGCTGAGCTTTTCTTTGAAATGTTTTAACAACAACAACAAAAAGGCATTTTAACTAATTATCTCACATTTGTTTCATTCTAATTCATAGAAAATTTCACCTTGGGTAGGTTTACGCAAGATCAACATCTCCTACTGGGGATGGGATGACATGTCTCCTTTTACAAATACTACACTGCAATGGCTTCCAGGAGAGCCAAATGATTCTGGCTTCTGTGCATATCTAGAAAGAGCAGAGGTGGCAGGTCTGAAAGCGAATCCATGCACTGCAATGGCAGATGGTCTTGTGTGTGAAAAACCTGTCGGTAAGCAATCCCTTCTTTTTGGTTACTGTTACTGTCATGATTAGCAAGCTGTCTAGATTTCTGTTTGGCTAAGAGTGATTTTTTAACAACTTCAGTTAAATAATTAAAATCCCAGTTTTTTATTATTTTGTGGAAAATGTGGAGCTTTAATCTAGAAAACAAATAAAGTTCCTAAAGCAGCAAATATTTATGAATTAATTTATATGACATAGTTTGCATTACACCAGAAGTCTTAAAAGTTGCCCCTAAATTGGTAATGGTCCATGATAGCAGAGATTGTGGTGTGGAAGTGTCCATGGAGATGTTCAACAAGGCTGATGTTTTCTTGTTGACTCTCACTGAACATCAGTGAACATGTTAATGGTCTTAAAAGACTGACAAAACCAACATTCTTCTTTCTATCTCCTATGTTTGTTTGTGTATAAAGATTGCTGTGCAAATAGTCACTTGACAGTTCAAATTAGCATTTTCATGCTCTGATTGTTCTGTGTTCCTCTGTGTAGCAGTGAGGTTGAGCACATGAAGTTCTTTAAATTCCCCTTCAGATACCCTTTGTACAAAACTGGAAAATAGCTGCGTTGTTGGTGTGATGGGAACACTGCTTATAAATTTGATGGTTTTGCTGGGAAACTGACAGTATTTTACAATTAGGTCAATATTATATACATCTGTTACTAGTGTCTTGGTTTAGTTTTTTCCTTTTGATCATGAGGTGCTTCAAAGACTATAGAATTCAAAGTGCTTCAGACTTATGAGAACACTTTTATTGTTCATATATATGAGTAAAAATAAAGTTTGTATTTTTTTATTAACTGCAAACTGGACTTGTTTAAGTTATTGTTTAAGTTATTTGGTATTAGCAGATGAAGAATGCTCTAAGAATTATGTCCTAGTTATGAGTACAAGTCTCTGATATACAAAGCCACGGCAATACATAGGATGGCTTTGTCGTGATGTTTCACAAGGCACTTCTGTATGGAGAATATAGTGTTATCTGTATTTTTGTGTTCCTTCCTAAGAGTTGCTATACTCTTGTTGTATGCTTTTTACAGTTTTATTTCAAATCAGAGCAGAAATCAGAAGTTGGGATATACATTTTTTTTGTGTGTATGTGACAACTTCTTTGATGATTTACACCTCTAACCTAGTTAAAATGTTGTCTCTAGTTGATAACAAGTAAAAGGCAAAACCCAGCCAACAAAAAATCCTCTAAAACCCCCCAAAACCCAGCCAAATCAGTTTTGCATTGAACAATGCTTCTTTCAATACTTTCCCTTTGGACTCAAGTGACTTTATGTGCAGCATAAGGCAGCATTTTTGGAGATGAGTCTTAAGTAGAATATATGTTGCTTTTATACTGTTAAACTAATGAGAACAATAGACCAGAATTCTACCATACTTGCTATTGAATTTTGTGACTTATTTTTTGTCATGTATGTGCAAGAAACTAAGCTGGCATTACCAGGCAATGAATATTAAATTTATTATTTCATTATACAGATAAAATTGCCGTGAAAATTTTTAAATAGAGTCTTTTAGAGCTCTAGTATGACTCATACTGACTATTGCTTTAATATTTTTAATAAAATATTACTGTATTTATATGCTGCACCATAAGGTTGGACTAAATTATTTATAGCTAATTAAGGAATCATGCACTTTAACAAGGATTTTTCTAATGGAACATACGATTAAAGAAAAAAAAGAGACTGCAGTTGTGGTCAAAATGATAAATGTTTGCTGTTCTTTTTCCAGTTAGTCCCAACCAGAATGCCAGGCCCTGCAAAAAGCCGTGCTCCCTGCGAACAACGTGTTCTAACTGCACAAGTAACGGTATGGAATGTATGTGGTGCAGCAGTACAAAGCGCTGCGTTGACTCAAACGCCTATATAATCTCCTTCCCATATGGACAATGTCTAGAATGGCAAACTGCCACATGCTCCCGTGAGTATCAGAATGCACGTTTGTCCTATTAAATATTCCATTCTATTTTTTTCCACTCATAAGAACACCTGTATGAAAAGGATTCGGCACGTTCGCTAAAGACAAAAATAGGTTCACCACAGAAAATCACTTTACGTAGCTACTAACGTGGGCAAGTCAGTTCTGTGTATGTGGTTGCTAGACACAAAGTATTGGTCATTCTTTTATGATGGAACATAGTGTTTATTATTTTCAGATAAAGAAAAATTACCATGGTTATTTGTGCAGCCAGCATTAGTGGGTCAAATAATGGCCATGAATTGGAACAAAATACTGTTAAAAACCAGAGCAATAATATGCAGACCGTAGACTTGTAACCACATCTGGTTGTTAAAGAAAAAGATCAGCTGAATTCAGAGTTTTTAAGATTCTGATTATTTTTGTCAGTTTTGTACTTCAGAGAAGTACATTTTCCTAGCATACAAAGTTAAAAACAAGGCAGGTGGGTTCTTTGTGGAGCAGAGAAGATACTCCCCAGACGTTCCCTTCTAGGAGCACATTTTATCAGAAATTGATACAGTGTCTCTACAGGAGAGTAAGAAACCTATTCAATGTACCTTTCAGTATACTGTTCATCTAAAGCTACTTATTCTTGCCTCTGTAGTGACTGGACCTTGTTAAGTTCAGCACCGTGCAGTGTATATAAGTGCTGTAACTCATGTAGATGTTGAAGCAAGCTGCCTGGTGACTTAGATTCTTGTCTGAGTTGTGGTTTCTTTAGAAGAAATCCTCAGTTGCCATCCTACAGAAGACTGGTTCTTAGTATTTTTACTGTTCTTCGAGGTTGGCTTAAGGTATTTCTCGCCTGTAAAGGACTTGAGTCCCATAGGGACCTGACTTCTGGAGTGTGATGTTGAACTGTCATTATTGCTGTTCTCTATGAGAGTGTTTTCCCTAGTTACTGAAGACTTCCTTTCTCTCTCCATGACGTTCTTTTGATACCAGCCCCTCTGGAACATTTTATTTCTTGGTGTATTGTGGCAGGATTGATGATGTTGTTTGACAAAAAGCCACTTGCTTCAGGGTCATAATTGGATCATGATTCCATTTAATAGATAGGTGCAAATACAAGAGGTAGTTACTTGCTAAGCCTTGGGAAAATAAGGTCCTCCCATACCTGTAATAGGAAGCATTGATATATTCTAATCTTACAGGAATGTCTCTACCTTCAGGCCACTACATATATCTGGGTTATGGGTTAGTAAAATGCTTCTTCAGGTAAAACTGGCCAAGGATAGTGGAACCTGGAGAATCTGTGTTCCTAACTTAATAGAGATTTGTTCTTCGTCCTTAGTAACCATAAAATAAAATGAGCCAGTGCAGCATTGACCTGGTAAAATTTTATGCTTAGTAAATTTCAAATATTAATCCAGGTTCTAGTGTCCAACAAGGACTAGAAGTAGGGTTTATGTTCTCCAAACCCAGCCATCTGTCCGTGTTTAGTCTAAAACCAAAGAAGTAATAGGAACACTTAATCTCTTGTCCCCTGTATTTGGAATAATAATACAGTAATTATGTAAAGGTTTATCTCTCATAACAGTAGACTACACTTTCTTTTCACTCCTAAAAGAAATCAGTTTTGTAACTTATATTGATAGTGAGTTGTGGCAGAAGAGAAGTAGATTGAAAATTTGGATATAAAATAGAATGTCATGTGAATGATGTTTAGCTTTTTAAAATACCGTATATTATTTCAGCCTGAACTTGTGGTTCTGTTTTGTGCGTGTGTGGTATTTGCACATCATACAGATTCAATTTGTTTGGGGAACACAAAGAATTGTTTTTAATTTGTCATTTTTGTCAAGTCTGTAGAAGTTCATACTAAATAAGGCAAATGGGATTTGCTATATACCAGTTCATCACTATGTAAAGGCAGTTTTGTATTAAAATGTATTTTCTATTCAACAAATTAAAGAAAAAGAAGAATCCATGTCCATAAGCAGGATTCTTTTAGAGCTTAAACCAATAGCTATTTTGCATTTAAACAAGAAAATGAATGCCCAAATGAAACATGGTTCAGACATTATTTCACTCTAAATAACTGAGAAAGTTATTAGGTAGATAACATCATTATTGCTGCTGAGGTAATGAAGTATTAAGTGGATTCCATTATCATGGGAGAGCGTTTCTACTTACCTGGAGAATGGAATGCAACTGTACCTTTAAGAAAAAAGAAATCTCTTTTAAGAATTTAATTTTTATTCTGAGAGGCTGATTTCTGAGGTTTTGGATGTTTTGCTCTGAATGAAAAAAACACCCAAAACTTCACACAAGCATGTATGATTTATAAAATAAAATACAACAACTGAGAACTTCACATTTATTTTCACAACTTGGAATTAAAATGAAGAACACTGTTTTATGGGTGACATTTTGTCATTTTAATACCTGCTTGCCAGAAAGTTGCATTCCACTGTTCCCCACGTCTTCCATCCATTATGACTTTTGATTGAATAGCTGACAGTTGAACAATCTTGGACCACCTCTAGAATTTCAATGAAAAACATTTTCTGCTTGAATATCCTCTTCCATAAACAATAACCTCTCAGTTAGTTCTCTTTAGTTTTTCAGCTGAAGGCCACTACAGAGATTGTCTGACTATTTTCACTTGGTTCTCTTTTATCTTTCATGAAGATAGTTCAACTGATACTCCAAAGCTCTTTTCTCCTGGCTTTGTTACTAAGAGCATAAGAATTGTATGGATTATTTACAGTGCACCTCTGAAAGTGCAAGCTGGCCAGTTGTCTGCTGATCTAATGTATTCAAAACCCCTAAATTTGTATCATACAGCTTTAGATTTTATGAGGTTAGGTTTAAAACTAATTTGTGTCACATGAATACTAGTTGGATATAGTGTCCTAACTGCAGCTGAGCCAAATTTAGAGGTTACAGTCATGTAGAAGCTGTTTCTGTGTCCTCCAAAAAACACTCACAAACTACTAAAATACTTTATTTTTAAGAAGAAACTTTTTAAAGTATCAGACTATATCAGACTTCCTGGTAGTTTCTTTAAGTTCATGCATGCTTTTATAATTGCTGTCTACAAAGTTAATGTGAGAAGAGACAGGAACTCATAGTGATCAATGTTCAAATGATTCTGATGTTAATTTGATTCAATGTTACAGCAGTAATTTAAGAAAATTAAGATATGGCAGAAAAAACTCAAATAAACTTGGGAACTCAAATGGTTTTCCTGAAGACACTGCATTGTTAATTTCCTATTAATAAGAAATGGCAGCAACTTTAGAATATGAATTTTATTTGACAGTAATGTTAGAATAGGAATTTTATTTGGCTGTAACTTCAGAATAAAAAATTTATTTGTTTCTAAACAGATTTAAAGTATGAGAAAGACCATTTCATGAGCAATTAAATTATTAAAAGAGAGTACATTCTAAAAGATCATGAGGGAAATTTGGTTTCAGTATGCAAATTAAATCAAACCCGATTAACAGATGATACTTCAGATACAGTTCAATAAAACAAGATTGAGTTATGACTTCTAGCTTCAGAATCCTGATTGTTTTTGGATAAATGTGTAGTATGCTACCTTTTTTCAAAAGTTCTGTACAGAAAGTTTGAGTCATATTTGTAGATGAACACCCAGGTGTGATCCTGCGATACTTTGTACCCAAATAAGGTTTTTTGTTTCAATTTGAATTATTACAATTTTTTGATTATTATTATACATCTCATTTGTATTCTTGAGGTCATCTTGAATTCTAGAGTTTTCCAGCTGGAAGGAATGTTGATGTCAGTAAGTTTAGTGATGTAGGCATCCCATAATATATATTAATAATAAGCACAGAAAATATATTTTATACTTAATGAAGATGTGTAATGTTATTGTTCTCCTTCATTATGGGTTTTTTTTTGTTTGAAATCTTTGTTGTATTGTGGTGTACCAAACACCCGCTGTAGATTTGGTGATCTTTTAGGAAATACAACTTCTAAAGAAAATTAAGATATTCTTACTAATGTTACTGATTTTCTTTTTTTCTTTTTGAATAGAAATTCAATTTTTTTTCTTTATCAGCTGCTGTAAAATTCTAGCAGCTTATTTAAAAAAATCCACCCAAACAAAAAACCTCACCCTTACATTAATATTTTATTCCATGTAATAAAGCTCAAAACTGCTCTGGACTGAGGACCTGTGGCCAGTGTTTGGAACAGCCAGGGTGTGGATGGTGTAATGATCCCAGTAACACTGGAAAAGGGCAATGTTTGGAAGGATCATCAAGAGGCCCAATGAAGCCTGTTGGCACACACTCTAATGAAATGGTGCTCGATGCTAATCTTTGTCCAAAAGAGAAGAATTATGAGTGGTCTTTTATCCAGTGTCCAGGTAAGGTCTACATTCTTTCTTATGTAGGAAATAGTAGATGTTTCTTAGTTTAAGCATGCCAAATTAACATAATTATGTTGAGTAATACAAATAACATCTGAATTAAATTTGTTTTTCCAAAATACTTCCTGAATAGTCTGTTAGTCTCTGTCTACTGAACACAAATGGGCTTCCTGTCATGCACGTTCACATGTGAAATTTAGTGCAGATAGTTTAACCAAAATTACTGTTTATTTGTGAATAATTTTTCACCCATACTCTCCTTCTAATTTTGCAAATCCAACTATATATGAATTTACTTCAGCTCTTGCTTTCTTCTGGCTTCTGCATCCATCAAAGAAGAGTGCACTTGGGGAGGAATTATCTATAGGCAGCTACTGACGGCCAGGAGCAGGAATTTTCTGCATCTCCTTCTCATGTAAAAAGTCCAGCTGGTTGTGAGAATGAGACGTTCCCAAGTGTCTGAGCTATGCCTCCAGCCTACTTTTTAAATATTTTGAGTAAACAGAATGTATGCCTTTGTAATCTTAAAGACAATCTCCGAAGTCTAAATTTAAGCCATACAATTCATTATTGGTTTTTAATTTTTAAGTTCATTGGAAAAGTGAGCAAGACATCAGGTGCTTTGAGAGCATGCAAGCTGAACTGGTACAGCATCCTATGTGAAAATACTCAAATCCTGAAAACAATCTGTGAAAGCATCAGTGTAGTAGGGCAGGCAAATGAAAAACACATTTGGGAGTTTGGTGAACCTCTAGTGGTAATTTACAATAAATACTACAGTTTGAAAGACACCTTGAAAACTCCTTTTAGAATAAATGGTGTAATGTGGTAAAGCTATTTTTCCAGCAGCTATTGTTCCTACTGCTGATAGATTTGGAAGCTGGAGCTTCTCTAGTATCAAAATTCATAGATACATGAAGCCATGTTTGCTCTCCTGGGTACTATTTTCATCATTGTATTCTCTGTGTGTGTAATGCATATATATGTGTGTTTTTATATATTTAATGTGTAAGTGTGTGTATCACTGTTATTTAGAAAGCATAATCTCTGAAGAAAGTTTTGGAAACTTAAAATACATAGGTAGAGAGGTAGATATATTTTTTTAAAGTTTTAGAATAATGAGGCTAAATGTAAAAGCAAGTGAACACTGCCAAATGTTCTATGTTAAAACCAAAAAACTCCATCTAATACTATTTCCCGAACAGTGGTATTAATCTTCATAGATAAAATTTCATGATCTGGACAAGAATTCACAGAAGTTCCACTTTGTATTAATAACCAGCTAGTTTTATGAGTTTGAGGTAAATCCTACAGGAGTAATAAATTTAAAATTTTAGTTAATGTGAAATTTCATTTTGGTTCACATAGGCTGGAGGGATTGCTCCTAAGCTTTTGGTTTCACATTCTTAAAATATTATCAGTAATGGATTATACTAACACAGTTTTATTAGTCTTAGCACAGGAATCATGATGTACTTCAAATGAGAGAGAATTGATACTAAGTCTGCAAAAGCCTACTGTACATTTTGTAGTTTGGATGAAAATAAAAATAAATAGGTTGTAACATGTAGTTTGAAGATTATTCTGCCACATTGATGAATAGTTGGCTAAGCCATTCATGTTCATTCATGTATGCGCTGTTTGCCTTGTAGTTCATTTCCATTCTCTTTATAGTGCCTCTGGGCAATTGTAGTGGTGATAAGTATTTAAATTATTTCTAATTTTCTGTTCAAATCTTTAAAACTACTATTCAGCAGGTAGCATATAAATTGTTTCTTTTTGTGACTGGTCATTTTGAAGTCAGTATTCCTCAAAATCGCTGTAATAGTATTTGTTTTATATGGATACACTTATTTTTTCCTACAGATCTGTATTTTAATGGAACTATTATTATAAATAAAACGGCAGAAGTCATACATAAAATAAAGAAGAGAAGAAAAATAGTGTTGGCGTTTCCTCTCTAAGAACAGCAGTTTAGGTAGAATGCAAGCCAAACTTTGTCTTTAAAGCCTAAATTTCTTCTCTGAAAAACAATATAAATTGATTCTGAGTAGTTTATTTAAAACTAGATGAAATATGCTTACAGTAGATTCAGATGGTAATGCAGAACTCCATTTTATGTTTTCCTATTTTCTTAAATCTGTAGATACCAACTTTTGTCAGCATCAGCAACTATTTCAACACAGATAACAGAAGCAGATTAAACCTAAAATTGCTTCATATTTGTATGTGTGAGAATTACTCTGTTTCTGCCAGTTGCTGTACATTAAAATCACTTAAAGAAAAAATGACTTCTAAAAATTTAACTACTAGTTTTTATTTAAATGATCACTACAATGTTTCATTGCTGTTTAAATTATTTAATACTGATGTCTCCAGTTTGATTGCACTCATCTATATCTCAGGAAGTTGTTGGATTGTGCATTTTTCACTCTTCTCAGTGCAACACATATTTTTA
Source organism: Colius striatus (assembly GCF_028858725.1). Lineage (NCBI taxonomy): Eukaryota > Metazoa > Chordata > Aves > Coliiformes > Coliidae > Colius > Colius striatus. The sequence continues at coordinate 31,173,839 of NC_084766.1, forward strand.
GGGAAATTGACAAATATATGATATGTTTTTTAAATGGTGTGCCATGTCAGTTGGAGATTATGTTGTTTCATATTGTGTATATATATTTTAAATTTTTCATTTAAGTTATCTTCCATTTTCTTTGCCTTAATGAAATGTAGGAATTAAGAGCTATTATATACAACCAGATAATATTATGACTTGCAGCAAATTAAAATTCACACACACACAAATGATTAATGAAGGTCCCTTTTATGATCCTTTAAATAACACAAAAATTAAGAAAGCTAAAAGTAACATTAGGAAGAATAGAACATTTATAAATGAAACTTTTCTCCTACATTATTATACAGCCTTAATTAGGCAATCTAACTGGTTTTACTTCTGGTTTGTTTAGCTGCATTTTTTTAAGTAACATTTGCTTCAAGTAATTCAATGTGTATGACATCTAAACAACCCCCAAAATCTGCTATTGGTATTTTCCTGTAGCTTCTGCTGAGAAAAGCAACAAAATGCAAAATGGCAAACTGCCATTCTTCCTGGAGGAACACACCATAAAGTTGTCTAAAAATTAAGTATTCTTAGAAAGAATAAAACTTGTAATTGTAGAAAGAGATTTAGTCGTGGCAGTGAGAAAATGTCTTTTCCAGTAGTACAGAAATGTTTGATACCTATTTACAAGATTCTATAGGCATAGCTACAGAAGAAGGGATTGTAAACTTGGAAGGTTTAATGGTTTATGAGCCAAGCCTGGCAATAGCTGTAAATGTCTTACGTTATTTATTCTAAAACAGCTCTAAACTTTTAAATCATGCAGTGAGAATCTATTTTTCTCCTTTTTCTTTTTCTAGACAACATACCAGTGAAATTTAGATTAAAAATCCAGAATTTTTTAAACAGTGAAATAGCTCTAGACATCCTCTGCTGAGTCTTACACACCCTTCACCACTAAAGGTTTGACAGGTTTGACATAGTAGCTTGCCAAATGTCAGACTGTAATTGATAGATTGCTAATCTACTGAGCACTGTGAGCTCTGAGGTCCCACTTTATGGAGATGTCATCCTTCAAAACCTCTTGGTTGCTCAGCCAAGTCCTGGCAGCAAGATCAATGATTCTGGCAAGAGTTCACATTGAGATTTTGCTGCAATAGTGTTCAGTCCTTTTTGAGTTTCTCTAAAACATGAAGCACTGGAGTGGGAGTGTGGTGAAAGATCAGTGGTTTCTGGAGTTGTTACTCGACAAAAAAAACCCCAATTTTGTGCTTTCACGGTCAGGTGTAAAAAAAAACTGTGTCAATGGAAGTCCAGTGTTTTTTGCTTTCACCGAAGTTGACTGTAGTGATGAGGAACTGAAGTTGTTTGTGGTTCTGATGTCCTTAAAACCCCTTAGTGTGCCAAACTTATGTGAGGATCAACACTCTTGAAAATAAGATGCTCTTTGGTTAATTTTTTGTTAGTTCTTTCTCTGCAGTAGATATGTTTAAGTGTGAGTTTTTCGTTTTCTCTACTACAGCAGCCTCTCAAATGCTTCAGAGTGGATTGCATGTAGGTATGGGGGGTTTCATTTGGTGTTAGTTGGTGACTTACTGCCTCTCAACAAATTTCTTGAGCGGGATATTAAAGCTGTGAGGACTGGATTCGGTCATTCACAATGTCAAAAAATACCTTTCACATATCTGAAAGTCACTTGTCACTACACAGTCAACTTCTGCAATCTTTTGCATGAATTCATGTCTTGTCACAACGCTATTTTAAAGAGGTTCTGTCTCAAAGTACGAGTATGTATTCTGGTCGTTAATCAGGATGTAACTCCTCAGAAATTCCATTCTACTGCAATTTTGCAGTCACGAAGGATTTTTTTGTTCTGAAGAACAATTTAGTGATTGTATTTTTTTTAAATATTACCTTGTAGCTTGCCAGTGTAATGGCCACAGCACCTGCATCAACAGTAATGTCTGCGATCAATGTAAAAACTTAACAACAGGAAAGCAATGTGAAACATGCATGCCAGGATATTATGGGGATCCCACAAATGGAGGGCAGTGTACAGGTAAGTTGTTCTGCTGGGAGGGAAGAAAATTGAAATGACATTTGATATAATGGGGATTTAATTTTTAAAATGTAATGTTAAATGCACTTTTCTTTAAAGGTTAATTTTTGTTTTGATACTATAGGCAAGTTAATCAGCTATATTAATGATGCAAAATCTGATATTTTTAAGAGAAACTTTGCTTTGGGAAGCATCATTTTGCATGTGTTGTTTAGTCTGGATGCTCTGAGAACAAGATGGTAATTTAAAGCTGTTCTCCAAGTTGGGGAAAGGAGGAGAAAGAAACTGTCTTGTGAGATGAGTGCATTAAGTCCTAGTATGTCAGAGACGCATAATTTCGTTCCATATAAACAGTCCTTTTAAAGGAAGTACAAAGGTAGTTAGGAATGAAATTCATTATCCATAATGTCTGATAACACTGATTTGTATAAATGTGTGATACTAGTGAAAAAACTCATTTAAGAGAGTAACAAGTCTTATTCACGTATAGTTCAAATGGAAAAGCCTGATACACTGAGGATTCAACATACTCTGTTCAATCTATTTAGTTTTGTAATAGCTGCATTGGAGGATTGTGCTTGAAGTGAAAGAGAGAGTGAAGTCCAATACTCAGGTTTTGTACATCACCTTAGGGCTGCTTTATCACTTGCATGGGTGATTTTAAAGTTGACAGTAGCTCCTTCCCTTATAATTAAAGAGGAGAAGAGGGTATATATTCAGTAAGAAAAGTCATTAAGGTAGTTGAGATTGAATATAGGAGGGTGCTAGAAAGTTTTGTCCCATGACTTTTTCATTCTTTTTATTGATATTTCCTTATCTGGACCTTTGCTTCTCAAGGAATATTTATTAATTTAAAAGGTTCACTTGCTCCTCAGCATTTTAAAGTGCAGTAGTGAATGTATAAAGCTGCACATCTGGCAAAGTCAAGCACAATATGTAAAAAGTGTTTTCAAGGGGATAGAAAGATTAGTCTGCCCCTATTGACAATTGCACATTTTGCTGGTGCTTTATGACGCTTTAAATAATTCCTAATAGTTCTCTTATTTCCTGAAGTTGACAAAATGTTCTTTTGCTGTCTATATCACCTTTATGGCAAAATGATGTATTAATATAGCTTTTATTCTTCAAGGATACATTAGCTATCAACCAAATAAGCATTCCATCACCTTTGGTGAATTATATGAAGTGCAATAATGGCTAAAATCAATTTATATGACCAGTACAATTATAAATTTTATGACTTATTTTTTTCAACCCTAGTCTGTAAGAGTACATATTTTTATTGGTAGACGTGATATTAACAGGAGATATTTAGACTAAAAAATGCTTTAAAAATAAAGATTATAATTATTTTGAAGCTTTATCTGCAATGGTGTATTGTCTTTTGTAGTACAGAACCCATAAATCCACTCAAGCCTTTAAGACATGTTGATGAATGTAGTCATTGTGAACTGTTAGATTTTCTTTGGTGTCACAATTTTCATTCCTGTGATAGAATTGCCCAAATTGTGGGCTGGGGAATTCTACAGGAAAAAAACCACCAGTGATCCATAGATAAATCTAGTCAAGTTTAGTTGTATTGAAGAGGATTTTGGATCAGGCACTATGGAAATATAAAGAAAGAAGGAGATGGTTTGTTTATTTTTTTTTGGTGGTTTTTTCCTCTTTCGTTCCGGTAATGATTTTGGTGACACAAAAAATTGATAATAGCTGTGAATTGAAGCACAATTAAGACATAAGGAAAAAGATATGTGCAAAAGAGAGGGCAATCAGATCAGAAGCTGAACTTCTGATATACTGAAATAATTAGAAGATGAGACAGGAAATGGTATGGAAAGGCCAATCAATGAAAAAAAAATCATGAAGTACTGAAAAAAAAAGTCATCCTCGTGGTCCTTCCTTGTGTTACTTTGCTGCTGCCATTTGAGTTTCTGATTGGACCCTACCAACATTTTATTTTCACTGAAACTCATTCTTCTATATGAAGGCTGAGGCTCCCTGAGCATGTGGTGCATCTTTTTCCTCTGAGTTCATGAGTTCTTTGAGGGTCTTGATACAAAACTTTACCAAGGAATGACAAGATGATGACTCTAACTCTTAAAGTACATCCATAACACTATAATATTCTTCATCTAACAAGTTGCTATAGTTACAAGGATGGAACTTGGTTATGAATTGGATTTCAGTTGAAGCTGGGAAAAGAGGTTGTACTGGATCTCTGAGGTTGACAGGCAAAGTGGTGTACATGGGGAGAAAAACAAAGAATTATTCACTTAACATACTTTATTTTTTCCTTGTGTCTTGACAAAAGCTTAACTATTGCTGATACAGTTTAGAAGGATTTGCAAGAAAAACTTCATTTTGTTTTATAGGCTGGATTAGTCTTTGCTATTCCTTAGATCCCTAATCGTCTCGAAAGGAAGGAGAAGGAGACGCATAGCAAGTCTTTAAGTGCTTGGAAAACCTTTTTTTCCTTTACTGTGACATTCTCTCCTAAATCCTTGACTACTCTTGAGTTCTATTCTGACCTTTGTACAGTCCTAACCTTTGTCCAGGCATAGAAAAATCTGTACAAATATAACTATTTTCCTTATTCCATTGTGGGAATAATAATGCCTTTAGAACTGTCACCAGATAACTGATACATTCATAGTAGTATTGTGTAGTGTTATGCTATCAAATTGCTATGGGATAAGTAATAGTTGTTATAGAAAAAAGCTATAATTAATGTTTCAAAGGTTTTGAATAGTTGTGATTAAAGAATAGATTAAAAAAATGACTTTTCTGTATTTTCACTCACTATAATTGCTGCCATTTCAATAGCTTTGAAACAAATCTAAGGACTCACTTAGCATCCTGATATGATGCAGACTTAGTAGATGTGACAAACCTAAAAGGAAGGACAAAGAAAAGATGGAGGCATAATAACAGGCTTCAGATACATGAAGTGAAACTGAAAAGAGAGAATGATGATAAAGTGTCTTCCTCCACGCCCCCATTTTGTTTGAGGAAGAAGTAATGGGATTAGGTTGCAATATGAAAGATTAAGGTGAAATGCAAGGAAAATTGTCTGCTGGTTAAACTACAAAATAGATTGTCTAAAGACATTATGAAATCTGCACTATCACCTACACTATATTTTCAAGTTTTTAAACTTCTCTGGCTTTGTAAAGGGCAGCAGACTAGCTGATTCCACATATTCTCTAGTCCTAGTTTTCAAAAGATTGTTGAAGTCTGAGATACAAAATGCAAGGAGTTATTGAGTAAAGAATGTATGAAAATTATCTATGTATAACAGAATGACTATGAATATTTGCCATATTATGAGTGTTTAATGAAGATGTTCCCAAGTCTTATGTATTTTAGAACCTGTCGCATTTTTGTTATTTTTGTGCTATAGAAACCTTTGCAGGTTTACTTTGTGACCCTTGCTCCAGTTTGTTATTGTGTCATTACCATAAGCTCATTGCTCTATTGCCATTTTTTTCATGAAGTAATAATGTCCCAGACAGTGTTCATTTTCCCCATAATTGTTCTGCTGTTGCTTTTGCAGTAAAGCTGTGGCTACCAGCACAGCAGGAACACTGTGTTTTAACTTGCACCGCTCATTCTCAAAGCAACCTTAAAAGACATGGTGTTTTAAGACACTGAGCATTCTGCAAAAGCCTCCTACCAGAAAGGCTGTAAGGGTTTTAAACAAGTCTGTAGCATTTCTATTGCCTTTATAGATCTGTCCCATTGTCTGTAGTCACATTTTCATCCATTTTGAATACCAAGAGCAACAGCTTCCTCCCCTCATTTGCTTTGTAACCGTTCTGTTTGAAAATATGAAATTAATTGTTTACTGGAAACATTTAACTATTTATGAGATCTTCAAATTATTAGCAAAAGCAAACATGTCTCTAGTGAGTGTCAAGTCAGTAGCATTCGCTGCAGCTGTGTGAGACATCTGGGTGTCTTTTTTTTCCTCCAGTACACAGTATGAAGGAAAGGATAAATCTGAGCTTTTCTGCTAGTCATCTGTGACATATCTGTATTAGCCAAATATTAGCCATATATGACCAAAAAAATAAGGATCAATAACAGACTAAGTTGTTACACTAACTTTAAGGTACCTTGACTTAGGTGAAATTGATCCTAGCAATAAAGTATTTGTCTAGTTACATTTGTGATTTTTTTTCTTTTGGTTAAAAGAAGAAGAAAAGAACATAGTGACTTGTTGGTACCGAAGAGGTATCTTTAGAAGCAGAGGAAAATCCCATGGTGTTCAAATCTTGCTGCTCACATAATGTGGTCATTCTGCTGAGTAACTGACATTGGAGGTGTGAGGATTTTGAGAGAAGAGGCTGAGGATGGCAGAAGTAATTACTTACAGTGTCTGTCAAAGAAAGACATGAGAAAGACGTTAAACTCATCTTGGCAGCTAATTGAAAATGGTCTCCTTGGTTTTTTAGGTTCTATCTACCTTTGAAAGATGCCTATTGGGTAGATGGGGTTTTTTTTGGCATTTTCTCTAACATTTTTACTGATCTAACAGTAGGAACCTTCATAACACATTTTTGTCCTAACAGTCCACTGAGAAACTGATACTGTTCTCCTTTCCTTCCCTGCTTTCCAAAAGAAATACTCTTAAGAGCTACCATGATGATCGTCAAAAGCAGACTCAGAGCTAATATGTTAGATATCTGGAAAAAAAAAACACCAACAAAATCGATTTCATTTACAAGGAGCATATGTGCATTGGAGTGGTTCTGTTTGTTTGGGTTTTTTTTGTTTTGCTGGCAGTACATCTAAGAAACCCACAGTTGCTTTGAAGTAGTCTGTAGTTTGATTTATTAGAACATAAATATCAACTTCAACAAGATTATCTGTGGAAAACTGGCAGAGGTGTACTAAAGAAAGACAACTGGAAACAGATCTAGCTTTTGTTTTCAAATAATTTCAAGGTGAGTGTTCTTTCCCAGTTTTCTTTCCAAAGCAACAACTTCTTCTCGAGCTCAGGCTGAATCAGACTCCATACAATTGACACTGAATCTTAGGAAAGTCTCTTCTTTTACTCTCCTCCAGTTTGTTTTGTTTGTGCTTTTTGAAATAAATAGGCATCTTCTGAAACATCTACTTTCCATGCCTCCTTTAGGCTTTCTGCTTCTTGTTATCTTCTCTCCACTCTGCCAGCTGCTCCTAATAGTTTTGGCAAAACTTGTAATTTTCCTTTGCATTCACTGCCCAGAGGGTGGTGATCAATGGCACAGAATCGAGTTGGAGGCCTGTGGCCACTGGAGTTCCACAGGGATTCGTTCTGGGGCCAGTCTTGTTCAACATCTTCATCAACAGCCTGGATGAGGGACAGAGTGTACCCTCAGCAAGTTTGCTGATGACACCAAACTGGGAGCACTGGCTGATTCCCCAGAAGGCTGTGCTGCCATTCAGTGGGATCTCAACTGGCTTGAGAGTTGGGCAGAGAGGAACCACATGAGGTTCAACAAGGACAAGTGCAGAGTCCTGCATTTGGGAAGGAACAACCCCCTGCACCAGTACAGGCTGGGGGTCGAACTGCTGAAGAGCAGCTCTGCAGAGAGAGACCTGGGAGTCCTGATTCATAATAAACTAACCATGAGCCAGCAATGTGCCCCTGTGGCCCAGCACAAGAAGAGTGTGGCCAGCAGGTCAAGGGAGGTTCTTCTCCCCCTCTACTCTGCCCTGGTGAGGCCTCATCTGGAGTCCTGTGTCCAGTTCTGGGCTCCTCAGCTGAAGAGGGACAGAGAACTTCTGGAGAGAGTCCAGCACAGGGCCACCAACATGATCAGGGGACTGGAACATCTTTCATATGAGGAAAGGCTGCGGGAACTGGGGCTGTTTAGTCTGGAGAAGAGAAGACTGAGGGGAGATCTTATTAACATTTACAAATATCTAAATGGTGGATGTCAGGAGGTTGGGACACCACTTTTTTCTATAGTAGCTAGCAACAGGACAAGGGGTGATGGGATGAAGCTGGAACACAAAAAGTTCCACTTAAACATAGGCAAAAACTCTTTCACTGTTGAGGTGAAGGAGCCCTGACACAGGCTGCCCAGAGGGGTTGTGGAGGCTCCTTCCTTGGAGGTCTTCAAGACCCTCCTGGACATGTTCCTATACGACCTGATCTAGGTGACCCTGCTTCTGCAGGGGGATTGGACTAGATGATCTCTAAAGGTCCCTTCCAACCCTACCATTCTATGATTCTATGAAGGAACCAGTTTCATTGCCCGTCTAGAGAGCACAAAGTAACCCATAGTGCCCAGGACAGTATAAACAGGCAGCCTTTCTGCTTGCTCTCCAGCCATATTCTTAGATGACACATATACACGCATTTTTATATATATGTGAGTGTGTCTCTGTGTGTGTATACATACAGAGTGCACAGCATTTGTTTATTAAATTCTAATACAGCAAATTATGTAATTTCACACATTACAGAAAGCAACCTGTCTTTCATAAAGAAAAACGTTGATAGCATGACAAGGAAAGCAATTTAACGTTCAGTTTCTTTTTTGAACTGAAATATGCTGTTGTCTGCTTAGTTGATAGAGAGGCACCTGGTAATTTCCCTTTAGACTTATTTTTCTAGATTTCAAAAAGGTATACAATCAATGAGGGAGCAGAAAGCAGCAGTCTTAATTTTTCACTTCAACACTATCACTGTGTAGCTTTTAAATTACCTGCAGTTTGGGATTGCATAGGACAAGCGTGGAGAAGCAACAACCTGAATATTGTGAATATAAATATTTTATGACTGTATTTATGGCAGTAAACTTAAAAGTGGAAAAAATCATTTCCCTAAGAATAATTTTCTTTAGTAAATATCGTAGCACAATGACATTAGATTTCAGTTTTAGTCTCAAAACACTGGGAGACTATCATAGTATTAGGAACCATATGACACTAATTTAGACAGACAAAACTAGGCAGATGCTGTTAGCCTGAAAAATCATTTTTGGGAAGAGAGAGAAAAATCTTACATTTAAAACTTCATCAAGGGATTTTTTTTTTCAGTAACCTGAAATCATTTGTTCTGCTGTGATGCTGAACTTCTGCAACAAACCTGCCCTTTGTAAATATTTTCAGCTCCAATGGGGATTGAAGATTCTGTCTGTTGGGGAAGTCCCAACGCTGACTGATGTCCAAGATGCATGTTGGTTACTTTCAGGGCTGTCACAACATGGCTATGCAGTTGAGGGATTTGTCCTCTTTAACAACACACTTGAGTATTCCAGTAATTTCTAGTTGTTGGAGATGGTCCATGCAAGCAGAATGAGCAGTAGGAAAGCAACGATTTGTTTCAGATGAAATTTATAGTCTGCTTTTCAAAAGACCATTTTAGTGTTCTTATTTTACAGGAATACAGCACGTGTAGATTTATGTAGTAGCTTTAGGCTCATCACACTTTGGTTCCATAAGCCAGTCCTAAGGGAGGGTAATGCCTATCTCTGAAAACCTTGCAAGAACTCTTCAAATATATGTTTAAGTTACCAGTAAGCTCCTGTCTTTTCAAGTGTTTAACCAATGATTTACAAGGGGTCTCTCCATTGCCTTCATATTCATTGGCTGGTTGAAGATCTTTGGTGTGTAAAGTTGGAATAATGTCTCACAATACCTTGATCCAAGTACTAATTTTTTTTAGAGTTAATTACAAGTTGACCTCAGCTAGTATAATTAGTCATGCTTTTTTTTTTTTTTCTAGCTGTAATTTTTCTTTGGCTCCATTTACAATAATGTTTTATGATTCTATATTTTCTTAGAAATGCATGCAAAAACTACGTGCATACATATAAATAGCCCGGGAGGCTTTGTGCAGTAATTACATCTCTGCTTCAGTAAGATTCTCCTTATGTTGTTTCATCGACTTCTGTTTAATTCTTTTTCCTTTGCAAAGTGGAATTAACACCAGAAGACAGGGAGGAAAAATGCTGCTACCTATGAATGGCTCTGCAACCCCATCAGTTTTGCTCTGGCTCGTTGGATTAACCAGTGCTTGGATTCCTCATGTGTTTCTCGTTACACTAACGTTACCCATGGTTTCTCTGGGCTGTAGCTTGAAGCACTGTAGCACTAAGGCCTTTCAAAACCGAAATCTAATGCAAGTGCACTCATTTACATGATATGCTTTTAAGGAAGTAATTTACACTGTTATTTGGAGGCCTGGCACATGGTGCATTTCTGTGTAGAGTTCACATTGCCTTTCATGGCAGATTTTTTTCTTGTTTATTAGATTCTGGATTTGTTTAACAGCTGAATATGTGGCAAAGCTTTTTCCTTAAAACATACTCAGTAGATTGAAAAGTTGTAAATGCAAGATGGACTGTCAACTAATAACTGTTAAAGGACTACAGTACTGACTTCATATTTCGAGGTCCAAAAGATAGTTGACAACTAGTGTGCAGCTCTGTCAAACATAATGTGGCCAAATGAAAGAGAACAAGATGAGCCAGAAAACACACCCAAACTCTCAAAGAAAAAAAACCTTACAAAGCCCCAGCAATTGTTCATTACAGTTCTTAGCATAAATGTTTATGCTAATTTGTATACCTCTGTAAGCTTTTTATTTAGGTCTATTTTAAGGCTTTGTAATTTTATTCCTGGTTTTCACATATGCTTTTAGCCAAATGCTTGCTTTTGAATCAATAATTAAGCTTTTTCCAGAAGCTAATAATTTTTACCTGCATGCAAGGTAGGTGCTGTTCTTGATGAACTAACCATCAAAGCACCTGTTGCTTAAAGCAATTCTGTACTCTGAAATGGAGCATTCTGTGCACATTATCTGACTTCTGTGCATAGTATGCTTAAACTATATCTGTATATAAGGCCATCACTAGGTTAACTAAGAGCACATGCACTACAGTTAATTTTGTTTAAAATCAAGATGCTGGAATGAGCATCTTCCTTTTGCATAAGAATTTCATGATTACTGTATCCAGGGTCACTTGCATCCTGACAATCAGTTGATTCAAAGCTGTACTTAGTAAGCACAGATTAAACCTTCAGTAGTCTGAGCAGATGAAATAATGTGAGCTTTGAGGAATTCAGGTGTCAAACTCTCAAACGTCCAAATTTGGAAGTCTGATGCCTGAAATCTCGTTTGGTATCCTGTCCTTGAAGCTATCCCAGCCTCTGATATCTATTACTGGTATCAGTTCTAACATCTGTTAATAGCAATTCAGACTCCTATTTTGATGAAATTGTATAAGAATTGTACAAACTGTGCTAACCAGCAAAACAAAAGCTACCTGAGCTCCATTATATGCTTGTAGGAAAATGTTAAAAATAAAGCTAGTTTATTCATATTTTAATTTGCATTATTTTTTTTCTGCTGCTGTTACCATGAGATGGTGATGCGTTGAGAAGCATGTTTTTATTAGCCTGTAGTTAGTTTTAATAGCCCAAAATCTGCTGTTCTTAGATATTAATCTTTGGTGAGCAATGACTTGATGTTTTGTTCATATCATGTATTATTTAGAAAGAAAAGACAGATGTTCACAGTCCAGAGTAATATAACATAATAGATTTCTAAATAAAATGATTATATGAAGAAGATGGAAATTTAAAACAGAACATCTAAATTTTGGCTCTAAAGCAATCATCAATCTTTCCTCCTATTGAGTCTGGCAGCCCTATAAAATTGCTTATTGAAGTCAGATAAATTAAAACCAATCTGGAGTACAACGTTTGGTTTTGTAATAAATGATGTACAGATTATCTCCAAGAGACCTGCAGTTTTGGACATCTCTTTAAAATGATTCCTCTCTTGTGTGTGAGTTTTCAAAAAGGGGAATGTGATGTGTTCAGTCACACGAGTTCAGATAGTGTGAGTAGAAGTCTCACAGTCTTTGATCAAGTTTAAGCTGTGTTGTAATCATTGATGTCTCATGTGCTTTTCAGCTGGGGGTGATATTGACACCAGTTTTTGCAGTAGATAATGTAAGCACATGTCCCTGGAACACAGCACAGACCTTTGAGGGAAAATATAATACAGAAGTAGTAAAAGGTATTCATTGTCAAGCCAACACTAACAAGCCAAGAATACTTACTTACTAGCAGTTGGAAAACAGGATCTGGTAGCTTTCTTACAGTCGATGTTAATAGAACTTTCTGGTGTTGTTACTGCAATTAGCACAAGTGGGATACTGAGAGCTAGAGAGTTCTAGTGGGGATCAACTCCACTGCTCAGAAGGCAATTTCCACCCCGCTTTGCAGTGATATTTTCCTCTTTAAACTGTTTGTTCCTATACATTTCATCGTGATCTGCCTGTGCCACAGTGCCTGCAGTTTGGATGCTTTTGTGCAATGTTGTCCATAGAGGTCAGCAGCTGCACTGTTGTGAAATGAATGAGAAGGGCAAAATGCAAGCTCTACAACTATGTAGAATTTGGTTTATTTGTTCTTAATAGAAATATTAGCGTGATGTTCAGTGCTTAACTTCATACCTCTAGTCTGATAAGTAGATGAATTCTACTACTGTTGTAGACAGCTGTAAATATAGTCTTTTATTTTCTATGGGGGAATTCTGGTTTGAAAAGGTTTCTGGTCCAAAATCTTGTATTTGAGGACTTTGACTCCTGTGCAATGTAGTACTAAGAATGAGGACAAAGAGCTTTTAATTGTTGTTTGCAGGAAAAACTAACAGAAATGTAGAAAGCATAAAAGAACACATCGGTCTCAACTACCAGTATAAAGAGCAGCAAAGCATTTTCTTCTGCAGCTTCCTAAAGTAGAATTAGGAATGAACATGAATTGATGGGAGTTTTGACCTCCTTAGAAAATGACATGGCAGTATGGAGTACAGAGCTTTTATACAGCTTTTTTCTTGTCTTGATGTCTAGCATGTAGGGGAGTGCATTTCTGGAATTCACTGCTGCATTAAAGATTGTGGCTTTGGGCATTCCATCATTGAATAAATGTTGAACATTTTAGAGGAAATTTTATATTGAATTAAATACTATGTTCTGGAAGACTTCTTGACACGGTGACCAAGTCTCTGTAGTTAAAAATGAAAAGCATCCTTTAGTCCAAGCACTTTGTGGTTACATGAATAACAGATATTCAATGCATTGGAGGCTTTCGATACAGACCCCAGGAGTCTGTGAATAAAGGCATTCTGTATAAAAATGAGCAGATGTTGAAGATGAGTGAAAAAAAGAGCATGGTATGCTTCATAGTGTCTTCAGGTACTAGAATATGGAACAACGTAAAAAAACCAACAAATAAAATCCACTTCCACTGTTTGTCTTGTACCTTCTAATAAAGTGGGTCACAAGTTCATAGGCAAACTCTGTGACAGGAAGCTGTAATTGAGGGTAATCAGGAAAACGAAAAGCTCACTTGTGTTAAATTCCAACAGAAAATATATTATTCTGCTTATCCTATACAAATAAAATAACTAAAGGTTTTGACAAAGCAGAGGGCCATCAAGAAACTCTGTTTTGCAGTCATAGTGGTTTGTTGTTGTTTTCTTTTTTCTTTACTGTTAAATATATATAATGACATTAATTCCTTCTTTTTTATACAATACCCTGTTATAGAATAAAACCAATAGTAACTAAAATGTTGGAATTTGGTTTTAGTAATAAGTAGAAGGCTTGTTAGAACATGTGAAATATAAGGGACAGTAAGGTATTAAAGAGAATTTTCATATTGTTTTTTGCAGAGAGATTGTTAGAATAGTTGAGGTACTCCTTTCTTTTTTTCTGAGATGACATTTTCCCCCAAAGGTGATTTGAAACTTTATTTTCCTTCCTTTAAGTGAATGCTATTTATTGAATGCTGAGTAAATAAAATGCCTGTACTTATGCTTAGTTATGAATTTAAATGAAATTAACTCAAATCAAAAGGTATTCCAAATAAGTCACAGAATCTCAGCCTCTCATCAGAAGGGAGATGCTCCACTCCGTCATCTTGGTGGCCCTGCACTGAACTTTCTCCAGCAGCTCCCTGTCCTTCTTGAACTGAGGGGCCCAGAACTGGACACAATATTCCAGATGCGGTCTCATGAGGGTAGAGGGGGAGGAAATCCTCTCTTGACCTGCTGCCCACAGCCCTTTTAATACTCCCCAGGATGCCATTGGCCTTCTTGGCCATGAGGGCACATTGCTGGCTCATGGTCATCCTGCTGCCCGCCAGGACCCCCAGGTCCTGTTCCCCTGTATTACCGTCTAACAGTTCATTCCCCAACCTGTACTGTGCTGCTAAAGCAGAAGTCAAGTATGTTGCCATAACAAGAAGTTAGTTGAGAAACTTGAAAAGAGATATCTTTAACAAATTACTGTTCCACACATTTTTTTTGACTGCCAAGCAAAAGATGCAAAGCAAACTTTTCACTATGCTACTAACTTTTGTGTACACATACCATTTTATTTTTGCTTTGTTGTAGATTAGACCTGTATTATAAAGCATGATTTCTAGCTTAATGAAATGTAAACTAAGAGGAAAAACCTCAACTATAACTAGGAATCTTTTGATACAGCTGTATTGGTGTCCCATAACCTACTTAAACTAATCGTTGGTGAGTAACCTGGAGTTATACTTCAAGGAGGGTGTCATCATCAAGCTGTGTATAGATGTCTATAACTTTATGTGAGAAAAAAGGAAGAAAAGCTATTGACTGTAGCATTCTTCATGATTAACTTCCAGACATGTGTAATTTGTGTGGCTGTGGGAATTCATAAGGTTTTGACAGGATGTCTGTTAGACATATTTCATTATTTTGATTATATTCCTTGATTGCATACAAAAGGCTTTTATAAAACTCCTGTCAAGCACAACTGTTTTAAGCTAATGCTTGATTCTCTTACTTTGATTTTATTCACTAAATTGGGATATGCATGTTCATTGCAGAGTGGTCTGATTGTGGGAACAGCAAAGCACGGGACAGTACTGGTTCAAACATCAGCTTAGGATCACTATTGAAAATGTCAGTGCTTGTGCAGAGCTTCTGACTGGCAGTGTGGAGGGTTGATCCCTCTAAGCATCTCTCAGCCATTTGCTCGCTTCCCACCCCCACAGTGGGATAGAGGGAGAATGGGAAGAGCAAAGGCAAGAAAAGAGTGTAACAAGGGAAGAAAAAGGGGCGGGGGGAACACAAACCAAGCAAAAGCACTCATTAGCCACCTTCCCACAAGTGGACTGATGCCCAACTAGACTCTGAGTAATGACTGTCTCTCAGATCACTACTCCCTGCTTCCCCTCCACATTTTTATTACTGAGCATGACATCATATGGCATGGAATATCCTTTTGTGCAATTCAAGTCAGCTTTCCAAGGCAGTATACCCTCCCATCCAAATTACCAAGTATTTGTTTTAATTATCACCATAATCAGAGGACAGTAAGTTAAGTTCAATGTAGTCTTGCAGTTCCTGACCATCAAAGCTCTTCTTATCCTTCTTAAAAGTGATTAAAGTAGTTTAAGTGTCTTTTTGAAGATTTTTTTCTTGTGTAAGTTTTCTTTCCATCCTTCACAACTGCAATATAATTGTGTAGCTTATGTCTAGTAGTTAATTATATCAACTGTGGTTTTGTTCTAAGTCTGATTGCTACAGTATGTTGCTTTGCATAAATCTAACTTCACCATCCAGCAAAGCTGATTCTATTTATGCAATGGAGTGAGAACAAGGTAGCTTATTTTTCAAAAAGGCAGCAAAACTATTTCTGAAATGTTGCAAATGTACAATCAATACTGCATATTTAATAAACTTAATCTAAACTATTTTTTGTCTTAGACAACGAAAATATCTGAGATAGGGAAAAGAATAGCACCAACTTGTGCTATCTTACTCTAAGTAGCAGGTACTTTGTGCTTATTCAGCATCTGAGCCTGATAACTGAGAATTCAGACAGCCTTTAACTGATCACCACTTATTACTTTTATAGATATTGAAGAGATACAGTAACTTGATTTATATTATATTCCTTTATCTCTGTGCTTACTTTATCTTTTTGCAAGGATTAATGACAATTCTATTACTTTCACTGATGTTGGTGATCAGGTCCTCCTGTATGTTATTGTGTAACATAGTTTTTGGCAATGACGAATGAGTTGCTGCATGTTCTTATTTTGTGTTTTTCAGGTTTACATGCCATAGATTTATTTTATGGAATAAAGAACATGTAGAAAATGTATTTGTGATGTGCTGAGCTGCGTATCAGTATGTTCACCTTCCCAATGAAATTTGTAAAGCCATTGGTTTCCAAAAGATGTTCCCAGAGGAAATAGGCAGAGCATGACTTAGATTTCAGCTGTCCAGCAATATAGTGAGTTTGCCTGCCTCTTAGAAGCAAACATATTTTACTTTGTGTTGAAAGAGATGTCAAGAGCTCACATAGCTGCTGTACCGAGGCTGAGAAGATGCTGGTCTCTGATTAAGAGTTGATAGTTGTACACTGAAGATGCCATTTTTTTAAATCACTGTTACTTGATCCTCAAATAAGCATTTGACTACAGCCAGAAATAATTAAAAAAAAAAAGATAGACATTTCAGTTTTTTGTACTTTCTTAATCTGCTCTTCTAGATGTTTCTGGGTGGTATGAAACTCAAATTCTCTCACTTGTTGCTGCAACCACTCAGAACTTCCCATTTATTTTCATAGTTTAAGTGCAGAGACATCTGCAGTTAGTCAGAAGTTCTAGCATCTCTCTGCAATCCTTCTCTAGGAAAATTCCACAAATATATCTCCTGACAGCTGGTCAGTGTGACATATAACACACAGCATGGCATTGTTGACTGTAATTTTACAGTCTGAAAGAATTGTATATATTTATGTGAAGACTGCACATAGATCAGATGACTGTGACTGAACCTCCCAGTCCACAAGAGATCGTGGAGTCCTTACATGTGATTATGCCACCAGGACAGAAGAGTCAAGTAGTCATTTTGCATCATGGTCATCCCTCTGCTTACAGCCCAAGGGGCTGTTGACAAAATAGCTTTTGTGAGGCATCATGCAACTCATTTTTCAAAGGGTAGAAAGAAGATTCTCAGAATAAAACTCTGTAATGGTATTTCTGTTTGATTGCAGTTGATTCCACTTTCATTTTTTGAGTGGTAAATGCCATACATAACAATGGCAGACCACATTAGTTACTTAAGGACAAAAAAAGCTTCACTCATGTTGAATGCATTAAAAAATCAGCCGTACTTTGTACCTCCTAATGGCTAACACGGGGGAATGATTTGCTGACTTCTTTACGTTTTGTAGCTTTTACTCTGAATGACCAAACACACACAAATAGTTGCAATCACTAGTTGTTGATTTCAGTTGTTTTTCACCTTAGATTGATTTTTTATTTTTTCCACTATGAATTGCTACTGACTGGTTTTAAATTATTTTGCTTTTCATACTGCTTTACAAAATGATGTGTTTTTTTACTGTAATAATTCAGGAAGTTATGTGTTCACTTTAAAGAGAGGGGGAAAAAAAACAGCAGCCTTTTGATGAAAGGAATTTTTTGGCCAAAATTTTCCAAGTGACCAGTAGAAAAGCTACTGTTTTTTTCAAGAAAAGTTTAAAAGATGTAGTTTGTTGCGTTGGTTTTTATTTGATTTATCTTTTTAAGTACTAAGACTTTGGTGTCTGAAGAAGTCTTCTTAAATACATTTCAGATTGGAAGTGCAAAGATGAAGGCATCTAAAATCATTGTTTTTTTCCTTCAAAAAACCCACAAAACAGAACCAACAAACCTCACTATTTTAGTTTTTACTAAGACTAGTAAAAGCTTTAGTCTGCCAGATCTGAAATTATTTTTTAAGTAATTCTAGTTTTATCTTATGTTTCCACATAAGAAGCCTCTTAAAAAACAAGAAAAGTAAGAGCAGCTTATGGAATAATATTTTAAATCCTGCAAACATGTGAAAGAAACATCTTAAATACTTGCATGCTTAAAGAACTCTACAATACATGAGATATTTGACTTGAACTCACTAAACCTGCAGCTTAACCTACTGTAAAATTTGTCAGCTGTTTATTTCTTAATAATATTCTATATTATATTTAAAAATGAAAAGAAGAATTGGGAAGAATGAAAAGGAAATGGAGAAGCAGGATATGTTAAACTTCTCTCCAAACAAAGTGCTTTTAATTGTGTTTTCACCTGGAATGTTTGAGTTTTACATGCTCAAAGTAAGTGTAGAAGTTTGAGGTTTTCACACAGATTGCTGTGGAGAAAATAACATTGATGCTGCTGTAGTTTATGAGTTCTCGTGGAAATGTGTTGGTTTGGTATGGTTTCTCCATAGAAAATACTGTCATTTCAGCATACAATTCCTGAATGAACCCAAGCCATAAAAATTCTGTGCTATAGGTCAGCATTGGCATGGAAGGTTCAGGCACAGCAAGATTCTTGTTTAAGATTCTGTTTAGTTCATAACAAGAAAAAATATCCCATCTTTCAGTGTTCATCTTCTGTGCTGCATTCTCATTATCTACTTGTATAAAACAAAATTATGGTTTTCCATACGTCTTTATAATGTGAGTTGCTGATGATTAAAGCCAGATTTAGTATGATTGCTTGAGAGATACTGATGACAAAGAAACAAAAAATTAATTTACTTTTCAGGATGAATGCTGTAAACAGAAGAAATAATGAAGTGCAAACACTGCAGAGCTCTTTTACCAGTGTAAAAATGGCTTAAGAATAAATACCAGCCTTTAAATGGAGCAGGTTGCAATAGGATTGTGTTGGTGTAACCATTCTGTGTTTTGTTTCCTGCAACAGAAAATTGGCCTGTTTATGATTTCCCATGTTTGATTTAGGTTTTTATAGTAAATATCCTACTTCTGTAATGTGTGTATTGGTTCAAAAAGCAAAGGAAACTTCGCTTGTCTTTTCCAGATGGCTTGATTGTGCTTTTCAGGAAAAAAATAATTGCCTTACTAATAGTAAAATAATCTCAGTGCTTTAAGTCATGCTCATGTGAGATTGTCTGTGTTATACTGTGACTATAAATTCCAGGAAAACGTTAAAATCACTTTCAGGCTTGGCTGAATTGCTCCTTTGGAATTGGGAAGTGCCTAAGGCCAAGAACATTTCTCTAACCACCAGGTTAGCCTCTAAATTGGGAGGGAAGAGCAGAGGGCAGGCTGTACTACAGTCTGAGACGGCTGGTGAAAACCAATGACAATGTGAGGAGTGTCTAATTTTACCAAAATAATGATTTGGCATACTTGCATTTTTCATAACAAATCTATACCCAGCATTAATGTGGTAAAATGATTACCTAATTTTTATGAATGTTGAGATTAGCTGACTTTAAACAGTACAGACGGGATATAGATACAATTTGGGTGAGTGGAGAATCCCTACATATTTTGCATATGCAGATTTCATATCTTACTTATATAAATCCTAAAGATCTGTCTATTCCATCTGCATTTTCAGTCTCACAGACCTGAGTACTATCAATACACATAGATCTGATCTAGGTGAACCTGCTTCTGGGGGGGGGATTGGACTAGATCTCTAAAGGTCCCTTCCAACCCCTACCATTCTGTGATTCTATATGACTTTTGTCCTTTCTGTGCTGCTGTTGTGCTGTAAAAAAATCGATTGTTTTGAGACCAAAGAAAGATAAATCCCAAGATAAGTGGTTTAGACATGAGAATCTAGTGGAAGGCTACCAAGATGATGAGGGAACTGGAACGTCTGCCTTATAAGGAAAGGCTGTGAGTTCTGGGACTGTTCAGCCTGGAGAAGTCTGAAGGGGGAATCAACACTTATAATTACTTAAAGGGCAGGTGTTGAGAGAATGAGGGCAGACTTTTTTCTGTAGTACCCAGTGACAGGACAAGGGGTAACAGGCACAAAATGGAACACAGGAAGTTCCACTTAAACATGAAGAGAAACTTCTTTGCTGTGGGTGTGAGGGAGCCCTGGCACAGGCTGCCCAGGGAGGTTATGGAGTCTCACCTGATTGAGGGGAGCCTGCTTTAGCAGGGGGTTGGACTGGATAATCTCTAGAAGAGTCTTCCAACCTCCATCATTCTGGGATTCTGTGATAAACCAAGAAGGATTAAAATAAAATTAGTTATATATGTGCTGATTAGTCTAGTAAGACTGATTTATTATGAAGGTTAACCATGTCACCATAAAAGGACAGTTCTATTTGACCTGCATGTATCACAGTCCTTTCTTAAAACTATCTTTTTTGATGTTTCTGTGCACTTACTGCTTATCAGAAGTTCTTTAGCTTAATTTTAATCCTACTCAATTAGTGATACTGTGTAACTGTTGTTGATTCCATCTGTTTGCTTTTACATTGCCTGTCTTAAAAGTTGAATGGATGTATATCTTATAAAGATAACTGTTGAATAGTCAAAGAGTATCAGGGGCTTCCAGCTAAATATACACTTCTAAAAAAATAAGTGACTAGACAGTTTTGTAATATTACTGCCATAGAAATTTGTCTGAGAAGGGCAGTTCTCATGTAAGTAGACTAATACATTACGTATGTTTACAGTGAAATTGAGCATTAAAATGTTATATCTAATACATGTTTAAACTTGCTATTCCTTACTTAGCCTTGCAGAAGAGAAGTATGTTGCATCAAATAAATGAGATACAGCCTATGGTTTTTGATGCAACTTATGCCATGTGTGCTGGCAAAATAAACGTAGGAGTACACCTCAGTATTTGATAGCATTGTCATAATTTTCCCTTTATAAAAAAAGTCAGCAAATGTCTTAAAGGAATTATCCACGTGCAGCTACTGGTTTAGTAATCTTTGAAGTAAGCAAATATATTAAGTTAAAGTATGATTGGTGGGAAACTCCATTTTGATAGGAAAATTGCTCTTCCAGCTCTATGTTGGGAGATTGGGGGGTAAGCAATAAGTGTTTATAAATTCAATTGTCTGAAATGCATACTTCATGGAAATAGTGATGGGTATTCTTTTGTTGTCAGCATCAGCAAGAACATTTATATGCTGAGCTGGCATCTCAGAATCAATCATGCTGTAGATATATTATTTAATAAATTCTATAGGGTTGTGGTTTTGCAGCATGGATTTACACTACTGGATTATATTGTTTTCATATAATTTTTCTGTTCCACTTAGAATCTGCATGTTGTACAAAGCAGTAGAGAGAACTGCTATTTCCCTACAGAACAGAGTGGAAATTGCTAGGGTGGGGCTTTTTGTTGTTTTTAAAGCTCTAATGTCATCATTTCAGTTAATATGTAAAAATTAGATGAAATAAATTTTATTTTATTTATAAACCACCAATTATGTATTTCTTTTAAATAACTAATGACTGCAAAAAATGTTTGCATGGTAATGGAGGATTTAAAATAACTATTTAAACAAAAATATGTGTGCATAATTGAAACTCAAGTTGGCAGTGAGTGCATACAATTGTATGGGAAGACAAAGTTGGGCTAAACTCACTGTTTCTTTACAAAAGTGTGTCACCAACTACATGTGCACCTATATCAGTGTGAGAGGTCGCTCTCAGAATAAAAAAAAGCAGGGAATGTTTTTGGGTCTTGGTGGGATTTCATGGTTTTTGATTTGTGGCCATTGCCGTCTCTTCTGTCAGTGGAAACTACTAAGAGTCATGTTCCCTCCCATCAGGTGTTTATACATATCAATAATATCTCCTTGAGACTTCTCTAGGACAAATCCCAGCTCTCTCAGCCTCTCCTAATATGAGAGAAGATCTAGTTGCTTAATCACCCTATGAATTACCGTACAAAGAAAACCATGGCAGGAGAGGAATGTTTAGGAGATATATTGCGAAGGTTCACTTATAATCTGCACTAATATTCTTGATGTCAATGAGACACTAACTTTAAATCTTGCTTGTCAATCCTGGGGAATAATTTCCAACATCTACAGAAGACTAAATTTCTAAGGTGTACCTAGAACATAAAAGTGATCAGAACCCATTTTTAAAACTCAACCTGGAGGCAGTTTATACAACTTTGAATACTGAACTCATGTTTGTCAGTCATGATGGAAGTAAATGAGTGGATTTAAAATAGTGCATCTAAAGTTTCAGGTCTTTCTTAGAAGAAGAATTTTTGTAGTTGATGTGATTTTTTAAAAAGTATATAAAGGATACACAATTGGAATGTTGATTTAAATAACGTACACGTTTGAGCAGGAAATTGCAACAGGGAACAAACTCTCCATCAGAGTTGTACAGTATGCTTCAAATTTTAATCCATCTCTATGTCTGTATTCTGTGACTGAGTTTTTCACAGACCAAATTGTGACAATTCTAATTCCCATCTTTTTTCTGTGAGCCTTTGAAACAAGTTTTTCTGTGTTTCGTGTACTGCTGCTTCAGGAAGATGTAAGGCTAATGGTAATTCTTGCCTAACAGAAGGTTCTCAAATCCACTAGAAGTGGGGATTTATTTAGAGTCTTAAACTTGTCCTTATAATGAAAACCAGTACGGACTGGGTTAATTATGAAATAGAGAATGGCAGATGTATTTCCTTCCCATGAGGGAAATGCAGCTATGACATACTATAGGTGTGATTATCTCATTGAAAATATATTGCCCAATATTAATGTTACTGTTTCAAGTCAGTAGTGTTTTGGGATGCAAAATCTGTATATTTCATTTTAACCAGTTGATTTGAAACTATTAATTTCTGAATTTTGAATACTGAATATGAGTACTTATAGTCAGAGGAAACAGAGAATGTGACCAGGATTCAACAAGACTGTTAGAATGTTATTGTACATTAAACTTGCAATAACGTTAAAGCGGGATTTCAATCTATTCTCTACGTTGATGACTGTCAGGTAAGATTTGAGAGAGGATTAGTGTCATCATAGCCTCCTGAAAGTGATTTGAGTATAATGCTGCTATGAGGGCTGGAATATGTTGTACATCAGTCGAATCTGAATCTGATGTACTGTGTAGATAATCATGTCTCTTTAACAGTCTGGTGTGTCTGTTCATATGGCTGTACTCAGCAAAGGTATAATGGCATTGATGAAGCTGGTTTTCTGTGTTGGTGATGTGGGTTTTTTTGAGTATAAGGACAAAAGTTGACTAGATTTTGTGGGGAAAAAAAGTGCATTGGAAATGAATAATAAAAATACAGGTTTAGAGAACCTTTCCCTACTGGGCTTATTTTTCCTATTATTATCATCTATTCAATTCTGTCTTTCTGTTGGGGATACAATATCCCTGTCCTAAAGCATGAATATTGTTTCTGCTTATATTTAATTTCTCTTAACCCAGTGAATCTGTGTAATTTGTCCTGTAATTTTAAGCCCAATGTCAGTGTCCCAAGTAAAATAATTAAGAATTGTACATTATTTAAAGCATAGTTGTCAACCTAAAATCACATGAGAAATGTCACGATGAAGAAGATTCACACTGTGTCTAACTGGATGTGAGGCAGAATAGAGGCTATCAAAAATCCACACTGAAGGACATGGGAACTAAATGGGAAAAATGAAATGAGCTAAAAGATGATGAAATTTGGTAAAATACTTGAGTGTGACAGAAGCTGAAACTGTCAGAGGCTCAGTGGGGTGGCTTAGATAACTTAGTACATAGCCATAGAAAATACAATGTTGTAGGAGAACACTAAGGCACAAAAATGGGATATCAGAATATTTCCTTGACAGTATGTCATATATGTTAATTAAGCTGAGGCATACCGACCTAGAAATTTAAAAGCAAGGATATGATCCTCCCACCATCTAACATTAAGTAGTCTGAGCCCTGGATTTTTGGTCAGAAATCTCTGCTTACCACCATGCAGTTCTATTCAAATTCATAAACCTTTTATTCAATACATGGGGGTAAAATAATGAGATGCATTTAAAATGTGAAATATTAAGTATAGCTTTCATTTTAACTCTTAACTCTTACTTCCTTTTTCTTCAGCTTTAGGGGGTTCTTACAAAGAAAAATCATGTTAAACATTTATTCATATCAACATTAAAGATGTCTGTCTTTTTTGGAATTAAAAAAAAGTGACTTAATACAGTCTTTACCTGCTGCTGAAACTTAAGCCTTGTTCCTTGAAAACAAAAGGGGGTGGAGAGAGGTGGAACATCAAAGAAAAATAATGGAAAGTTTTACCAGCTGAGAGTGATTGATACAAAACATGCTTTTAAAACCAATTCCAAATTGTGGCATGTTTCTTCTAGCATTAGTCTTTGAAAGATGCTACTGTAACTCCAGTTTTAGCTGCTGACTTACAGTCCATCCAAATAGAAACCATTCACTGAAAGTGGTTAAGCAGAAAAAGCCAAGTAGAAAATATTAAAGGAAGTATGAAAGGGGAGTACTGAAATATTGGGGTATCAGAACAATGTAAATCTTCTATAGCTTTGAAATCAGGTGCAGTTTTATTAATTAGTGCTGTTTCTTAATTAGTAAACATACTTAATATTCATAGCTCACAATTTCTTTTGTATTGTTTGGAAGTAGGCCAGTGGAAAAAACCTGCAGTGAGGCACAAAGATAATGGCATCTAATTTTTTTTCCATTGAATGTACTGCAAATCATCCTGCTCTGATGTTGTGCATTTTTGATAACATATATTCCCATTTGCTTCAGTAGCAGTAGGATTGGCTTATATGTATTTTGTTTTTCGTGGTACTCCCCACACAGAGAGCCCCAGATTAGTAGGAAACCATTTTTCATCACAGACTTGTAAGCTTGAAGTTGAATAAATGATGCACTGCTGTTAAATAAAATTTGTGCAGATGAGCTTTTTAAAATAATATGAAAATGATTAGCTCCTGTTTTCCTTTTTCACAGTATTATCCAGGGAATAGTTAAATTACTAGGAACTTGATCAATAAGGCTAATTTAATCTTTTAATAGAAGAAAATTAGCTCCTGGGCTGGTCAGAGCTATCATTTACAGTGACAAGGAATCCAGAACACAAACTTCTGAGTCTTCTGAACTCTTCCTTTCTTCTCCTTTTCCAACCATACTGATCTTAGTGGCATGAAAATACAGGTGACATAGAGCAGTCATGTTGGAATTTTCAGCGAGAGAGACCAAACTATGTGAATGCACACTTTATTTTTGTGCACTATGAATATAAACTGGCAAAAAGTTTAGATATGAATCTATGGACAAATAAATTCTGAAAGATATTTATGTTATTGAACAATTCCTCAATATAAATGCAGGAAACTCCAAAAACAGATTGCAGTCACTAAACATGATGTCCTTTAAATGGAAGGAGGAACCTGGCTGATTGGAGCGGAGTTCATGTGTGGATCGCTGTGTGAGTGAGCCCGTGGTACAATGAAGTGCACTGTATAGGTGCTGATTTGATTTAGATGTTCTTGGGGATAAAAAATGCTGAGAAGTTTGATTTATCAGAAATCCCATGGACTGGGTGTACAAGTGATGTCTGGGTTGCCAAAAGAAGTGTTTTGCCCTTTCACGAACAGTCATATAGCTACACCTGCTACTTTCACTATAGAATCCATTTTACCCTTTAAAAAAATGCAGTAAGTTGATAAAGATGCATAAGGTACAAAGGCTTTTGTAACGCAGTGTTGAAATAATTTTACTAAATAAAAACTACTCAAGTAAAGAAAGTTCAACTTTCACATTCATGATCTACTTCCTATTAAAGGAGCAATAACTATGACAGTAATCAATTAAGGTTCATTGACAATACCTTGTGTGTTTGTATTATATATATTGACAGCTTTTGGAGCCTTTTAGCTCCTCTCTGACTTTTATGCTGTGTTGTAATGGTGTATCACTGTTAAGAGCAATTAACCATAAGCAGAATAAGCTATTAGGAATATATTACTTTGTTTTTCACTGAAAGTGTGGGGAAAAAAATTACACAACTAAAAGTAACTTTTGAGGAGAGGCTTTCCCAGCTTGAAATGCCTAAATAGTTATTCCATAAATGTAGAGGGGAAAGCATGAATGGATTTAGGAAAATATAACATTCTATAGTAGCAGTACTTCAATGAATGTTTATTGTAGTAAACTTACAAAATTTAGCACTCTGATCTCACTGCAGATGTTTTTCAGAAATGTTATAAGCAGTTTTATGAAAAGGAGAAAAAATGTCACAGCTCACATACCAGAAATTCCTAGGCAGCACGTAGTATTTCTTGCAGACAGTTTGAGTCTCTAGTACCTCTTTAGTAAGAATCACTCCTTCAGTTTCAGCCGGCTATTTAACAAGTTCTGAAGTCTGAACCAACCATGGAAGTCCTGGCATAGGTTCTGTCAATTATACCTTATGTTTAACTGTGATTCTAGTCTGGCTGTAATATTCCCTTTTCCCTTCTTTGTCTTACACTGAGGCAGAGAGGTTAGAGTGTGTATGATACAGGGCACTGCCACAGAAGTATTCATTGTGTGTTCTTATCAGTAGAACAGGAATATTGAAACTCAGTCTTTCTGATAGAATTTCAATATTAGGTTTATAAAATGGAAAATAAACTTGTATTATATACAGGTCACCACTTGGTATCATATCTGTTCCCATACAGGAGCCCACATATTAAAACTTTTATCATGTTTGTAATTAAAACACTGGTGAAAGCATAATTGATCATCCAAGTCGGGTCAGAGTCAGTCTGAATTAAAGAAAGAATTTAAATACAGTATGAATATTAGCAGGTGATCACTCCCACATGATATGGGAACTTGCAAAGGGCTGCCTAAAGAAGATAGCATTTTGTATAAACTTGGAAAGGAAAAGCAAAATGATCAGAAGTTGGGAACATGAAGGTTTGCTTTGAGGTGAGAATTGATCAGACAGCAAGAGTGGCAATGAGTGGATCGTGGTGGAGAGGTTTACTGTAGCCACTGAGTTTAAAGAGAAGTGGAATGATGATGATGCTTCTGTGATTTTCCTCCAGTTGAAATTTCAGGAACTTTTAAAGGTGCCTGTTTTCGTTGCTTCTAGAATATTCTTGTGGACCGACTTGTTAAAGTGGTTTCAAGTTTCTGTTAGCTTTTGTCGAAAGCAAGAGCTTCATTTATATTAGACATTTTACCAAACATCTGCAATAATACTCTCTTTAATTACACATTTACAATTAATTGAGTTTTGCTATTGGTTGGGATTTCACCTGATACATTAAAAAAAAGTATCATTAATAATTTTCTGTATTGTTCATTTAAATGGTAAATTATAATGACTGTTCTCAAACTGCTACTGTTTAAGATGTGCAGATGATGTAAGCTCCAGTTCTGAACTCTACAGAAAATAACTGAAGTGATGTGCTAATGACGTGTTCTTTGAAGCAGCTTGTAATTGAATTAGAAATATGTCTATGTATATAAATACCGCTTGTAGAAAGTAAGTTTAGGATAAAGTATCAAAATCTGTGAAAATCTCTTTAGTTATAAAGCAAAATATGGACTAAGATCTCTCACTTTTCCTTTTTGATTTTATAGCTTGCACGTGCAGTGGACACGCAAATATCTGTCACATGCAAACAGGAAAATGTTTCTGCACAACCAAGGGAATCAAAGGAGACCAGTGTCAACTGTGAGTACAGTTAAATGTAACTCAAAGTTACTGCTTTTCATGCCTACCTTATAATCACTTTTCTCATATTCATGTTTGGCTTTTGGTATTGAATTTTGTGATTGAATGACCAGAAAGTGTTTTGGGTTTTTTTCCGATGAATCTATTCCCTACGTTAAGAAATTTTGATATTACATAGTCTTTTGTTAAGGAATTATATCACAAATAATAAGAATATTGTGCAGACAGTACAGATTTTAAAAATAACCTGTAAAAAGAACTGGGGAAATTACCTGTCTTTGTCTTCCTTTCCTTAGTTTTGCTTTTTGGTAAGTAAAAAAATGTGTGTAACTGGTAATTACATTCAGTATATTTGCCCATCCCTTGATCAGAATCTAAAACAAAATTAAAAGAATCTAAAGAACATCTAAAGAATCTAAAAAAACAGAATCCTACTCCTGTGTGTATTGTAATACTTGAACTACAGGAAAGAGTTTCTTTGCTCATAATTCCAGTCCTCTACTAGGTACCATTCAGCCCAAGATGGTCTTGTAGGCCTTTTCCCCAGTCTGTTTTTTGCATGCCTATATTGCTATTGCTTGTCTTTTTTAGTTTGTCTGTTTCATCATCTTCTCCTCTGCTCTGATTTGGAACTTTTGTCTCATGTGGTTGGTTGTGCTGCTCAGCTGTATAAGACCGACAGCTGTGTAACAGTCCACTGTCCTGAGTTTATGTTTATCATAAGAGATTCTTTTATCCCATTTACTAAACTAGAAGAGAAAAGATTCTCCTGGTGTTGGATTTTCTAGTCCTAGTAAAGGGTTACAACTACTCCACAAAATAGAGGGACCAGAACTATGAATTTTGACTTTTCAAGAGTAAATGTAAAATTGCAATTTCAGACTGAAAATCCCAGTTTTTGTCACATGTAATACATTCCACTTCCTAGATTCTGACATAGACCAAAGGCTTATTCAGAGCAAGCTGTGGTGTTAAAGCATTTGATATTCAAAATGGTTTCTTTTGGATGAAAGAAACCCTGCAGAGCAGCCATTTTCAAATTGTCTTTGGCTGTGATCACATTTTACACGGTGAGCTTGACATCTTTAGGGTTCATAGGCACAAATATTAGCATAAAAATTGAATTTTTACTCCTAAGTCCTTTCCTAACTCTGGTCTTTAAAAAAAAATATTTTAAAAGAGCAGCTGTACAGACTGTAGTTTGTGAGAGCATGTGTAGAAAGAGACCCGTTCTAGATATTGTGAATGTATTAGGACATTAGGCAGAAGTATCAGGACTAGAAACTCATCATCATGATCACTGGTTATCCTGAGAAAAGCTGATAACCACAGATTAGAGTTTTAGCACATCTCATCAGATAATACACATAGGATTTGTCAGTTTCATCTGATGCTTGGTTTGGGAGAGTGTATGGAAATTTCAGTCAAATGTTTTCAGTGACCTCTCTTAGAACTTCAGGAGATGAAGAACATAGATCACTGAATCCAATCCCATAATGGTTCGTAAACTTCATATGAGAAAAGTGAACTTGGTCTGTATTATGTTTTAAAATACATAGAACTATTTCCTCCATAAAAATTATCCTTACACTTTTTATTGTCAAAATATATATACAATGATTTCCTAGAAGATAAGGAATAATTTAAACCAGCTACATGCTTTATTTTTATTTATTTGTATAAATCACCTAGAATGTGAGTCAAAGAGTGGATATTGTCTGGATGAGCTTATTTTTTACCACATTGGACTGTTGTGCAATCTCAGGACCTCAATCTCAAACCTGTGACCTTGTGATTTCTGAAATAAGGATTTCTGTGAAAATTCTAAACTCTGGCTGTTTGGTGTGAAAGATTTATATTCCTCTCAAGAATCCTATTGATTACAAAGTCATAGCTGCAAGGTTGTGTGTTATCTCTCTCTCTCTCCCTCACTCTGTCTCTTCCTCCTTCCCTCTGATGCTTTTATATCTGCTTGTCATGTGCAGTACACACTATGCCTTGGGGGCAGAGTGTTTAGGAAATCAAGGAAACTTCCCCCCCCACCCTTTTTCCTCCATGCTTAAGAACAGCTGGATATTTGTATTTTCATGGAGGACCTTCTGTGGTTTTTTCCTTATTTTTTATTTATGTATCTTTTCTTTCAGTGTACATGTTTCAGTGGCAATAACTTCTGAATTGTGCTGTTGTATTTTAAATAAAAATCAGTGTTTTAAAACAGCTTTGAGCATACTTTTACATTCTATTATACAATGTTTCTTTAATGACATAATTTATTGTTTATGAAAATTCTATATTTTTGTTTCTTTTAGGTTGGTAGTTTCAGTTAGTAAAAACCTGTATTACTCTCTTAACCAGGAGGAACTGATAAGAGTGATTTGATTGATCAAAGTAACTAGACTGTAAAACAATAAAAATAGATGCAAATAAAAATACTTAGATGGTTTCTCCTTTAATTTTAATAATGAAATATGCCATTGACAGTAACAGTAAAGTCATACTGACTTAAAACATCTTTTTAGTTGAAAAATATTACTTAAAGGTAATTTAGTTTTATTCTTTTGTAGTTCTTGATTTGTTAGCTGCTCCTTTTATTCCTTCATAGAATATTGTTTACAGAGATTTTACAATTTCCATAGGTTTCGGTGTATCCACATGCAGGATAATATACACAGATACAGGCCTGTTGAAACGTAAGGGTTATCCTAAGGACACGTCTCAAAGTTTAAATTGTGATATTAAATGAGAGATGCAAGGAAGAAAAGTATGAAAATCACAGAATTACTGGAGTAGTTCAATCATTTCAGTATGTCTGAGCTCTTCCAAGAGACAGCTTTCACCTGGAGATGTGTTTGTAGCATTTGGCATCCCTTGTAAATCTGGACATATTATATTATGAGCATCTGGAAAGGTTACAAATTCACAAATACTTGGTGGAAATAGGGTTTCATAGTGAATTTTTCAAATTGTCAGTTTTTACTGGATGTACTGTAACATTTATTGCACTTTACTTCCCAGTCACAGCTACTGTTGTAGTTTTGGGGGAAGGAAATCAATCTCTTGATAAGTACTTTCTGCTGTGGTTGATTTTAGACTGTTGGACCTGTCCTGTTGGTATTGAAACTGCATCTTTGCGTGACTGGCAGGTTAGATATTATTTCAGTATATCTGAGTTCACAGATATAAATCAGAATAATTATTTTACCTTACTGGGAAACTTTAAAACATGTCTGCTCTGGTACTTCAAAGAAGAACTACCAGAAACCCATGTAAGATATAGCAAAAAAAATGGGCTTCAAGGCTTTTGTAATGAAGAACTGCTAGGTGAAAATAAAATATTGGGAGAAAAAAAACCCCTTTTCATATATATATATATATATATATATATATAATATTTCATACTGTATTTTATGTAGTTCTAAGAGATAAATTTAAGAGTATTAAATGTAGAGAAAAGGAGTGTTCTGGGATGAAAAAGTAACATTTTGCTATTTTAATTCTAAGAAATATTCAGACTATTCATTTATTAGTCACTTTGTGGTTTCTTCTGAAGAGATGAAGGAAATTGTGTCTTATTTGTAAAAATATAACCTGTTTATTTGGTAAAATCTTCACTGTATGCAAACTTTGAAAAGCTATTTAATAACATATGAATCTGTGCATAAATAATAAATACTTCTTTATAGTCTGATTTACATAAAAATACGATCTAAAAATATCCTGCTATCCTCTTCTGTATAGTTCCTCTTCACAGAATGGTGTAATTGCTCTCACCAGATGGAAAGACAGGTAAAAACATACGGGGTTATGAATCAAAATCACCGTTCTATTGATATCACTGCAGCTTTATTTATTGATAGTAAAGTAAATCTGTGCCCTGTTGTTTCCTCTCAGAGCTCTGCTTTCCAGCAGAAATTGACAGCAATCATACAATACATCCACTTTATTAGAAGTTCCTTTACCAAAAGTATACACACACACACACACACACAGAGAGAGAAAAGGCAACCCAGGAGGATTCTAGGCACTGGAAGTTAAGTAAATAGCTTCTTTTGAACAACTTAGGTTTTGTGAGAAAGGGTAGAATCAGTTTATTTAACTTTAATGTCTATGATGATAGACATTTACTTTTCTAAAGTGAAATTAAAAGTACAATGTGTAGTGTTTTTAAATACTGGAGGAAGCTGTCCCTTATTTTTTGCCCCAAGATTTTTTCATTTTTCTACCATTATTTCACCTTTAGTTTTGCATGGTGCTTGTGTTTGTCATGAGGTGTTTTCTCCTTGTTCAGGTTGAGTCCAGTCCTTGTGTTTTCCATTTAACAGAAAACTCTGATGTACTTATGCATCCTACTGCACTAGCTATGATTTTTCAAGGAGAAGTCCATCAAAATCACGTAGACCTAGGTGGATTTAGTGACTGCCTTGGTTTATTCTGCTGCCTGAAAATTTTAGCTTGCTTCTGCAAGGTTCAAGCCCTCAGCTAGCTCTCCAAGAGCTACATCATTAGGAGAACAATAAAATAAAACTCCCACTTGAACATGAAATAGATGTTTTAAATATACTAATTTTCTGCTCTACATGTAGTAATTATTGCCACGTCTATGAAGGACTTGTGATCCTTCTTTTTTTCTTTAATTCAGGTTTCCAGAATCAATCATTTTTGCTTAAATTGCAGCTTTCATTTAAACAATACGTTTAATATCAAAGCTTCAGGACATGACCCAAATGCACTCTAATGGCTTAAACACTCAAAAGGCAAATATCAGGAACCTGAAACATTTGAGAAGAAAAGTAAAGTTTGTTATTTGGAACAGGCTTTGTGCAGTATATTTTAAATTAACTTTGGCAGCATTTTGTGTCACTGTTAGCCTTTTTGTTGGTTTTTAATATATTTTTTGTGCTGTGGTAGGCTCACTTTCTCTTCTTTGGTATATTCAGTATATGATATGTAAAGTCCATGGGATGTAAAAGTCTCTGGGATCTTCCAGAGCTCTTTGTAAAAATGGAGAACAAGTGGAGTTTGCATGTCTTGTATTGTTCCTGGAAGGCAGTGTTCTCAGTGAAAAAATTAGAAGGAGCTAGTGGCTTAATGAGCAACTGCAAGCACTTGGCCAAGAACTCAGTATGCTGCTCTTTTATTGTGGGTCAGTTGTGAATGTGTGAAATCTTGAGAAGACCACAATATTGACAACGCGATGTAAAACTGGTTACGTTAGCAAGATGGTTCTTGTCAAGAGCTGCATTAAAAATGGTACATGGAATTTTCTTAGCTGTTTCGTTCTGATGAACCTCTAATTCTGTGGGAAATGGGGAACAGTTTGGGGATTTCTCTCTCATGAGGATATAGTCATTTTGCTTTAGGCTTCGAAGTTAGGCTCTTCTATAACTAACCATATGCACATATGTGTCTCTTGGTTTAGCAGGCTCAACAAAGCATGATCTACCCACCACAGGACTTCGGTTCTCTAAGGTTTTTTTTAAGTATTCATTATTTCTTCTCAAGGATACCTCAAAAAATACAGGCTGCAAAGCAGACTTTCTTTTACAACTTTCCAGATGCTCCTGGCTGTAAAACAGGAATGTAAGCAGTGTGCTTGTCTCTAGGGCCCAGCTGATTTCTGTTACTATGTATGCTGGATATAGAACAGTAATGTATTTTTTTGTTTCCTATTTGCAAAACATATGGTGCTGGCTTTTCTTTCAAAATAAGTAAATGAAAATACCTTCGTTTTAAAAGCTGCTCCTCCTGTGCCATGGCCATGCCACTTAGTGACTGGCATTTGAATAATCTGTTTTGCATAGAGTGCTGTATACCATCAGTGAAGCAGTGGAACAGGGCAGGCTGCCTAAGTTTCACAGATGAAATGTCACTAAGACCTGGTTTGGATTCTAGTGCTCAGATGCATTTGTTATAAAATAAATCTCTTTTGTAAAAAGTGCTAGTAATTTTTGGTGCTGAGTGTTGTTATAGTCTCAATTATCAATTGTATAGGTAAGGTAATGCTTTTATGTCTTATTTTTATTATAGTAGAGTAGCACAGCTGACAAGAATAGACCAGTTTGAAAGTTGTTTAGACCTGCAAAAGACACAAAAAAGTTTAAAGCTAAATATAAGCTGAACGCAATTATTCTGCCTTCAGTTAGATATGTATTGAATCTGAATTGGGACGAAATTAGGAGTGGGAGTGGTGATAATAAGCTAAATATGAGCCAGCAATGTGCCCTCATGGCCAAGAAGGCCAATGACATCCTGGGATGCATCAAGAAGAGTGTAGTCAGCAGGTCAAGGGAGGTTCTTCTCCCTCTCTACTCTGTCCTGGTGAGGCCTCATCTGGAGTCCTGTGTCCAGTTCTGGGCTCCTCAGCTCAAGAGGGACAGGGAACTGCTGGAGAGAGTCCAGCACAGGACCACCAAGATGATCAAGGGACTGGAACATGTTTCGTATGAGGAAAGGCTGCAGGAACTGGGGCTGTTTAGTCTGGA
This sequence comes from Colius striatus, assembly GCF_028858725.1. Lineage (NCBI taxonomy): Eukaryota > Metazoa > Chordata > Aves > Coliiformes > Coliidae > Colius > Colius striatus. The sequence goes on from NC_084766.1 coordinate 31,207,832, forward strand.
GAAGAGGAGACTGAAGGGAGATCTTATTAACAGTTATAAATATCTAAAGGGTGGGTTTCAGGAGGTTGGGACATCCCTTTTTTCTATAGTAGCTAGCAACAGGACAAGGGGTGATGGGATGAAGCTTGAACACAAAAAGTTCCACTTAAACATAAGAAAAAACTGTTTCAGTGTTTCAGTGAGGGAGCCCTGGCACAGGCTGCCCAGAGGGGTTGTGGAGGCTCCTTCCTTGGAGGGCTTCAAGACCCACCTGGACATGTTCCTATACGACCTGATCTAGGTGACCCTGCTTCTGCAGGGGAGTTGGACTAGATGATCTCTAAAGGTCCCTTCCAACCCTACCATTCTGTGATTCTGTGATTCTAATGGTCACTCTTATACAGGAAAAAGAAACAGGGATAGCCATGTGGAAGAGTTGCGTGGAAGAGTAGAGGAAGGAGGCAGTTATGACTGCCCTAAAACTACTTTGTTATTGAGTCTGATATTTTGTTATCCAGCAATGTTGTGACCTTAGCTTCTGTGCATGTTTTTGGAAAGCACTTGAGAGGTTTTGAGTCTGTTCCTGTACAGCTAAGAAGGAAGTGAAGGGCCTTGTGACTTGGGCTGGCTTATATCTCGCTTAGGGAAAACTTTAAAGCGGAATTATGTATATCTCAGACAGGGTCACAGTAGGTTGCAAAGACTTACAATTTGAAGGTTTTTTTTTTCCTAGTTCAAGCTGTTGAAAATGCTGTCTGGGCAGTTCTGTGTTGCATTCTTTAGGGTGTGCAATGAAAGCATCTGAGAATGCATCTCTATGGCCAAGTCTAGAACTGCAGTTAATAGCTAGCAAGGGTGAGACACGAGAAATAAGTTAAGCTAAAATCCATATAAACAACTCTTCTTATAAAGGAACCAGCCCAGTCAGAAAGGTGTATGCAATTACACTGTCTGCTGGCACTGCTCCTTTGAGAAGGTGTGAAAGGAGACTGGAGTATTTCTTGTAAGATGGTCAGCACAAATCGTCATTGAGATTCCAGAAAAAAACTTGTAGGAGTTGGCTGAGTACAGACCAGCTTCTTTTCAGAGGGTAAATCTACCAGACAGTAGTCTATCTCAACCTGCATTAACCAGATACCCCCATAGTCTATTATTTCCATCCAGATTAGCTGCCAGGGTCCCCACAAATTGTAAATACATCCAGTTTTCAATATCACAGCCACTCATTCTGTTAATTATTAGTGTAACTATTCAGTTCTTTTCATTCTGCTGTGGTTGTATTATGAACTGAGTGTTCATGGGAGCCACAATTAATCTCTTAGATCATAAAATGTCATGTATAGGATAAGTTCTGTGAGTTGCTCTAGCAGAGTACCTTTTACTACTTCTTATTAGTGGAACTTTGGTGCCTCAGTGTAGCCAGACACTCTGTGCTTTTTACATATTCAAGCCTGCTGTCGACTTCCATCTCTGGAATATTCTGATCCAGCCAGTTCTATCCAGAGAAACTGTATACACACCTAAGTCCAGTAAGTCATAGAATGGTAGGGATTGGAAGGGACCTCTAGAGATCATCTAGTCCAACCACCAAATGGTTTTGATCTGTAATTCCCAGTCACAGGAAACACATCCAGGCAAGTGTACAGGTAGCTAAGGAGGTCTCCAACTGTATTATCTCTGGGCACCTGTTTGCTGTATGGGCAGTTGTGATAGTTGTTCTGGATTCGGGAATTCTACTCGGACGACTGGTTGTGTAATAAAAATTGGTGGTGAGATAAGAAGCATTACAGCACATATGTGTCTCTATATTTGGGCTCTGATCCATTCAGTTTTGATATTTTTCTTGTTCCACTACATCCCTCTTAAGGAGACAGTGAAGTGGGAGTCTTCTCCCTAGGTACTTGTCCCTCTACTAAGTCTGTCACATTTTTCTTTAAAAACTTTACACCATAATATTAACTTCTCAACTTTTTTTTAAGAGTTAAAAGATGGCCATCAGCTATCAGGTGTTTCATTAAAAAAGCAGATTCTTTTTATAAGTTTTCTATATAGATTAAGATGAATCAATCAAAATTTTCAAAATTGTGACTGATTCACTTAGAACAATATTGGTTTATGACCATGATTACAGCAATGACAAGAAGCCAGTCAGGAGACAAGGCAAAACATCCCAGTTCTTGCTCAGCAAGTTCTTGTACCAGCAAGTACAGATAAGGCAGTATGTCTGTCAAATTCGAGGAGACCTGCACTCAAATATGTGTCTGGTAAAAAATCATAAGCATGTGCTACTCACCTGATGGAGAGTGGAAAGCTTTGTGAGTATTTCCAAGAAACCTTCGCCCTCATTTGACTTCTGAGGAATCCCACTTCTCCATTACAAGATGAGATGTGCAGCTCCATCACAGGATGTCCTGCTGACATTGATCTTGTTGACTTGTTGCCACTGGCAAGTGCTGTGGATTAACCTGCTTCTTCTTGCCCCAGAACAATGCATCTGCTCATTACTTACAAATGGACACTAACATGAGATGTTAACCAGATATTAGGTCTGATATGGATGACATGATTTCTTAATGACTACATTCACTGAGGCCCAAAACATCGGTTCTCAGTAAATGTTGAATAGCATTTATGCTTTTAAAGTGACTAAGAATAGGGTGTGTTTTTTAATTTAAAGATAAATCCTTTTAAATGAAAATGAGTAAGCAATTATTTGACCTGTTCAATACTGAATATGTCTGTACATTTTTTAACACCTGTCATTTTCTGACTGAGATATTTGATTAAATGTAGTCTGAACTTTCTCAAACTGGATTTAATTTCAATTACAAAATATAGATTGAATCTACTAGGAAGTGTATATAGGAATTATTTCAGTAAAATTATCTCTTGAACTACCAGGCCATTGTACAAATAAAGTAAAAACGTTAGGATATTGCCAGTGAAAAGAACTATTTCCCTTGCTATTTCAATATGTTGAAATACAAAATAAATGTCTAGTGGGAGATGAGTTAGAATTTAACCATCAAAACACATTTTTCTTTACTAGGTGTAGCTTATGTAACACACAGCTGTGATATGCTTCAAGTTTTCCTTTTCAATCTAGACAGAGAATCTGTTCAAGGGGCATTTATAATGAAAATAGCATTTTTAAATAGAATCTGGATTAAATTTACTATTTCAAAGAACATCAGGTTGAATGATTTGAGTGATACTGATTTTATTAATTGACAAGGAACTGAAAATACTTTCTCCTATAGAAAAGTTCTCCGATGAAAACAGTTTTGACTATTTGATACGAGAGCAAGCATTTGGTAGCTTTAAAGTGGTTATGTTGCTGATGATCCAGCAAATTAAACATGTGATTTTGACCAGGACTGAGAAGAGGCTCAGGGACAACCTCAGAGTGTCTGCTGTCAGGGCTTTTGCTGTCCAAGTCAATACACTGCAGGGGCTATATTTCTATACCTAAGTCAGTCATGACTTGCATGAATTACTTTGTATTGAATGTTAGGAATATTTAAAGTGGAAAAAATATGTTGATGATAAATTCAGGTCTACTGTTTTGTCTGAGGAAGTGAGAAGGGATCTTTATCAAAGTGATTATTTCAAGGGAAAGCAGATTTCGAGTTAGACCTCTCATCTCATAGGGAAAACATCCAAGTTTTCCTTATTTTCACTGTACAATTTCAAATACATGTAGTAATCCAAATATTCGATTCTTTAAAATGAAATTAATCATGACTTTAATGAAATAGATTCTGTGAATCTTAATTTCTTCTTAGTAGATCCACAATGCTTGTGGCTTGTTGAAGCTATTGAAAATTGCTTCAATATTCTCAGATCCTAACTCTCACATAAAATATTATCCATTATGCAGTGTAGATCTGGGCTTATAATTTACACCTGATAGGCCATTAGTATGGTAATTAGTAACTGGTACAAGAGCTGTTAGAGTTGAAATAAACATCTGGTTTAATCAATTTGTCATTAAGCTAGTAGAAGTATATAGATAGCGGTGGGAAAAGAAAATAGCTATGTGTTGATAGCTTAGAGAGCTACAAGCTTCACGTTGGTAAGTTTGAAATTAAAACTGTGTGCCTCTTTATGCTGCTCACTGTTTGCACAAAACACCATGCCTTGTTTTTATTTCAAAATACATTTTCAAAATCTTACAAATAAGCCAAAGAAGTTTAGCTATGTTGTTATGAAAACCCTGTTGATAGATACATTTGTCAGCTTTGGCTTGTGATATTTATTCATTTTATTCACTAAGAAAGGGGAAGAAAAACCTGTTTTTATACAGCAATAAGGAAATGCTGGGTCAGATGGGTACTGGTGACACTATTTGTTAGAAATCTCCTGGTGATAGAAAGATTGCTTTTCTTCTCCTCTTATGGTCTCTAATAGAAGTAATATGCATCTTCCCACTGCTGTTTTCATTTTCTGTCTTATCTTTCAGTGAATTGTATACCTTTACATATAGATGAGAATTTATCTGCAGTAGTTACATTTCTGATTTTAAAGTTAAAGCATTTTGTTTCACTTTGTTGCCAGTTATTAGTTTTAAATTGCTTCAGTAGTTGCTGAGAGTGTTAAAGAAGTTTTCACATAAAGGATTAAAATTACGCATAAATAGATCTAAGAACTATATATTTGTATTAAGACATGGGAGTGAGGAATGCATTACTTCTCACTTCTTTTTTCATGAAGCTGCTGATAATTGCATAGACTGAGCACATCAAGTACACAGGGCTAAGTCATGTTTAAAGAATCCTCAGTTTGGAGACCTTTCCAGTTACAGCAAACTTGCATTATTCTGCATTATATACGTGCAGATACCTAGCAGTCATGTTGGTATTCTTATTTATTGTCTCTTCTTTCCATCTCAACTCAATAATTACTGCAGTAGAGCTCACATTCTCATGCTTCCCCTTGTCCCAAGTACAGGCAGTGCTTGGAAAGCTTTCTGTAACACTAGTTTCTTCGTTAATGATGAGCTAGCTAAAATGATATATTCTTTTTATTGTGTTATGAGGATAAGGGTACTGCATGCAACATTTTAAGAACTGCTTAGAAAAGATACTTGAATTGTAGTTTGACAACTAACATAAAGAAAAACAGGAGGCTTTGAAAACTATATCCTTTCAGAAAAGGGGTTAAAGTCCTATCCTATAGTTGGTGGGTGAAACCTGATGTGATTACCTATACGGTTATTCTTCTTTGGTGCTGATTTGCCTGTTTAAGAGGAATATTTGTTGTTTATAGGTCTGGAGATAGACTACTTGAGATAATGAATTCTGCAGGCTGATCATATGAAAGCACACATACTTACATAAACATCCTTTTGTCTTTGGCTTTTCCTTAGCCTGGATTATCACATGAATGACAGAAAATAAGATGGCAGTAAGTTAAAATAAACAGTGTTACTGAAAAGTATCTGTAATATTTTACCTTTTATAATGTAAACTAACAAAATTTGACACCAAAAGCAAGTTCTCCATCATATGTAAGGTATTTTCAGGGAATGATAACTGATAGTGCAACAACAAATAGCATAGGACCAGTCCTATCTGTTCTCACCAGCTGAAAGATAATATTGTCTTAATAATAGAAATGCTCCCTTATTATTTTCCTCTTTTGTACTGAAGAATCACCTTCAGAAAGTGTAAAATATAAATGAAATTGCATAACCTTTGCATGTTTTGAGCTCTGTTTTATATATTTTTTTGTGAATGTATTGAAAGGTAAGTGGTATTCTTTATCTAGTTTACTAGATAATGGGGCTGGGGAGCTTGATTACAAAGGCATGAATCAATCCAAGAGCCCTGATGATATCCTAAACTTCAACAGTGAAGCCTGAGTGGTTTATTCGATTATCACTTCACAAGGATTGATTTACAGCTTTAGTTCTTCGTCTCCATCTGTTATTTTTATGCTATGAGAAAAAGAATTTTTCAACAACTTAAAATAAGTGCTAAGTATTATAAAGCAAAGTAAATACCTTGCTGGAAAAAGCTGTTTTAAATAGCGACAGGAGTCTGAATTAGAATCAAAGAAAACTTACAGTCTGACCTGCCACGACGCTGTTTTCACTCATTGTTACTCAGAGCAATGACAATTTTAGGGATACTGAATTACATCAGGAATACACAGGGAGAGCAGCAAGAGTGCCACAGTAACAAAAGAAACACATCCAAAGTGTCAGGCTGTCCTGGAAGAGAAGTTGTTTAGCTGTTCACAGGGAAATGATAAGAATTAAAAGGTAAAGGAACAGTCAGATATGCTAAAAGAGATTTAATAAATCAGATTTCATAAAGAAGGTTTAACCTAAAAAACCCTATATTTGGCCTGGAAATGAGTTCTTACAAGATCTAGAAGGAGATGAGGGCAGCAATTACTTCTCAACAGATGTTTCAAAATGACTTTCTAATCCTGTTCTTGTTTAGGTCATTTTATCCTTTCTAACGTATAGTCTTGATTTAATCACAGATTTGGGCCCCAATTCAGATAAATATTTAAATACATGGCAACACCTTGTTTCTTAAGTTAAAGGATATTTCCCTGATTTGGTGTGAATTGGCGAACATATGGTTTACTTTTACATTCTCCCACGTATGGGAGGCTAATTGTAAATTGTCATGTACAGAGTAGCAGCAAGAGTTCCACAAAACTAGTTCACAAAGTTTTGCTATCCACTCTTTCATACTTTTCATTCATTTTCCTTCTCTTTATTATTATTTGTTGTTTTCTCGACTTGGTAAGGTTTTCTGAGGTAAGGTAACGTTGAAGGTGACAGATGATGACTGTAAGCAATGAAAAAATATATAAATCAGTCCTTCCTGTTGAACAGAAAGATTGCCTCCTCTATGAATAAAAGAAGAAGTAACAGCACATCAAAACAGATGAACAACTTTACTGCTGTTCATTGCTATCCACATAGAAGTAAAATACCTCTGTGATTCACGAGTGAGAATTCTGTAAATCCATTCTTTGGGGAAGACATACATTTTTTTATCTATTTTTTTTTAAGAGACTTCATTTAGTATTGAATTGAACTTAAGGGTTGTTTTCACCTTTTTCTGCTGTATTTAAACCAGCTTGGCATGTACAAAATCAAATCTGTTCTCCAGGCATGGCTTTAGGGTAGAAAAAGGATAAAACTTCATTATGCCTTTTTCCTTAATGCTCTTGTCTTTTTGTCATTTGTCATTTCACAAAACCTTTCATTTACCTTTAGTTTGTTACTTTTGTTCTTTGTTTGTTTAGTTGCTTTATTGAAAAATAGTTAACTACATGGTTTAATAAATGTTTGACATTTACCCTTCAGAAGCTTTGATTATTTGTGCTCAGTTTTGTAGAATTATATCTGCCTGTCTTTCATCATCTACTCAGTGTTCTTCAGTACAAGTTACAATAACATTGCAGGTTGTTCTGAGATAGGTTTTATCCCACAGAATGTTGAGTCTTTTAACTCATATTGGAACCTGTGCATACTCTATACCTGTCCACAGCTTTTACCTTTGCCAGTTTCTACAACCTGCATATCTCTTGTCTTTATTATGTTTGTATGATATGGAGTTTTCTGCAACACAGATGTCATTTAAGTATTGACCTTAAAATAAAATTACAGTGAATGTAATTCACTGTTTCAGCAAACAGCACTTCCTTCATTGGGGAAAACAGAATGAAAGAAATGATGACTAATGGAGCATTGTTATAAGTGTGATAAAGCTCAAATTACATAATTCCAGTTAACTGCAGGCTTTGAATAGTACAATCCAACTATTATTCTGATACATCTTCCTCCTCCATTGAGCTGTACACCAAATATATCCAGCTTTATGAATTCCTAAATAGCGTATTGCATCCAATTTTCTTCCTGCTTATAATATAGTAGGTCATCATATGTTTTATTAACACACTGTAATGAAAATTACCAAGTAACATTTTCTGTGTTTTCTTCTGCAAATTCCTGTCGTAGCTAGAAGTCATTGAATATTTCTGAATAATCCTACAGCAAACTGGTTCTTTATTGCAGAATCCAAGCCTCATTACCAAAACGTCCTTCTGTTATGACAGCAGGTCATATGGTATGCTTGCTTTTTTTGTCTTCTCTAACAGTGCATAGGTCTTTTTTATCAATTAGTGTTGTCACAGACTAAGATCTTCTTCCTGTTTTTTTTGAAATCTTGGGCATTTGTTTTTTTTTTTTTTTCTCCCCACCCAAAAATGGAAACCGTGTCTCTCATGGGGGAAAAAACCCAGACACACCCACATTTTTTGATTGGTAAAACAGACTTTCACTATAGTACATCTATATTTCTTACAAGCTGTTGATGTGAGTTTGCCATTTTGTTTTTTCATGTGTGCTTGATCTTCTTGATAACAAACAATAAACATATCCAAGATGGCTTATAAAAGTTTCTGCCATTTCAAAAGTGATGTGGTGCTTAAGACCTTTATCCAAAGCCACTTTTGAAGTTGTTTCAGTTATATTTTCTTTAAAAACAAAAATTCAAAAGGGAATAAAAAAAACAAGTGAGATCAAGCTTAAAATTTACGTACAAAATGGGATTTTAATTTTTTTTAAGCTTATCTTATAGTAGTTACTGAAGAATTTTTGAAATTAAAGCTTTAGATTTGATCTGGGTCTGAAATGTTGGCTATAATGCAGCAGGATGCTCTGCAAACATAACAGGATCCTAGTGTGAATTCTTTGAATCTTTTCCACACTGATCTTCCCAAAAGAGAATTTCCTTCAGAGTACATTTCTCCACTTTCCTCTCAGTTTATTTCTCTCTCTTATTTATAGAAAATGTGACAAATAATTTGTTCTTCTGACATGACAGACCATTTCAGTCACCAGAATTGTGTTTCGAGTGACATTAAAATATTTTACCTTTTGAATCTGTGGGTAATGTTGCAAATTATGGCATTACTTTTGCTTAAATTAGAAACTTGATCTGAAAACAAAGAAAAAAAGACCTTAGGAATGTGAGAACAGTTGAGGATGGGATTGTACTTTAAATAATTTAAAAATCACTGTGATAATGCAGAATACATATATTACTGACAAATATTGTAACTGAATTTTTACTCTGAAGTACTAATTTTGAGATTATCTCTCAGTTAGAAAAGAATCTGAATATTGCACAGTACTAAAGCCATTGGCTAAATTATTGGATTGAGGGAGTTTATTATTCTTTGACTTAAGCAAAATAACTTGGGACAGATTTCCACGCTGGCATGCAGAACAAATTTAATTCAAACTGAGATGAAAGGCGGTTAATGTAATTGTAGCCTATTATCCTGTGCAGGCTTGAGTTAAGATGCAAACCAACAGACAGAAAATGATGGATAGAAAATAGAAATGCTCAAGGCTGGTGAAATAGAGACTTGTGAAGGGATTATGCCATAACTGTTCCCACGCAATCTCTGCATCAGTAATATCCCACCTCTATGGTATGTTTGGATTACTAAACAGGATTTTCGTATGCCTCGTGGGTTCTCTTTATTTCTCTCTGACGTCAAAAAAGGTCCTCCTTTAGTAAACTTCAGTATTCTATAATCCTGGGTGGTTTTTTTCCCCTTAATCTACCACTTTCATCAGTCCCAGGGATACAGTGAAACATACTGTTACAGCAACTTCCTTATTTTTTAAGATTTTTATTCTTTAAAAACGCTGTCACACAGAGACAAATGGTTCATCACATAACTAGTTGAAGTCTTTGTTCCTGAGCAGGTCTTTGAGTCTCATTCTTAGCAAGGAACTAGTATTTTTACTGGTATATTTGTTTTGAATTAAGTAAATAGTAGTCTTATTTTTTCCTCAGGTTTTTCAAATGAAAGTATTTTGTTTAGCATGGCCCTTTGGCAGCAGCATATTTCAGGTTATCAGTGTTTGGTTTGGTATTACATTGTGACAGCTTACCTATTTTTTTTATTGTTCCATTTCATTTTGCAGTAGGCAGCATTTAGTTTCTTGGAATACATGTCAAATTTTTTCACTGAAAACTTTTAAAAATCAGAAAGATGTATCTCAGATACATCTGAGAATACCTGTTGAAAGGTGGTAGGTTTTGGAATGCTTTGAAACATGTTGATTACAAAAATATTTGAACACATTTGTTACCATTGGCAGTCCAGGAAGCAAAGAGAGCATCTTCTTCCCTATAAAATAAGTCATCATACTTATGTGTAATACACACATTATTATGTGTTATCTGAATTCTAGCAATTCTAGTTCAAGGATCTAGTGTGAAGCTTACAAAATATAGATCGATGAATCATCAGAAGTCCAAATAAAGCAACTGTCTTAAAGCCTCTTTATGAAGGGATGGAGTCTTTGAGGTTATGTGGGCTGGGATGATAAAACAGCATTTTGAGGAATGTAGGCTTTAACTTTCCCAGTCACTCCCAGCTGGGACACAAAGATTTTCTCATCCATTACAAGTTTTATCATCAGAACTCTTAGACTAAGTCATTTTTTTTTTGCCTCATGTTATCATTGTTTAGGGTGAGATCTTGTGCATTTGAAAAATTCTTGATTCTGTGAATTGCCCTTTGGGAAGTCATTGGAATTACTTACAGAGTTAAAGTCTCTGTTCTGTGCCGTACCCACACAGGAACAAATGTTGTTTTTCATGATAATACTCTGCAGCCTGCCTATCAAAACTAACATAAACATTGTTCAAATGCATCAAGGCTGACAGACCAGGACTCCTATTACTAAATACTTCCCAGTACCCTGCCATGAGGCTGTATTGTCATTTTAGGCTACTTATCTTTCCTGTTTCACAGCTATTAATTCTAAGTTTTCTTCTTAAAGGGCAGATAAAGTTTCAAGGAGACTCAGCCAAGACTGGAAGTGTTGGCAGATAGAATATTGTTGTTGCAACATAGTAACATTTATTTCCATTTATTTGACACTTCATAAAGAAATATCAGTGTCATCTCTGCTCCAGGAAATTCACGAAATTCTGTGCTATAATGGACTAATGGAGATTGGGGCCATTGGTAGGAAAGGGACCAGAGAAAAGCAAGCGTGTGTATTTATCTTCATACTTCCTCCAAACACCTTTTATGTGTTCTGTTCCTTTATCTATTATTATCTTATTATCTGTTGATATTTCTGTTTCTCTTGGATTGCTATCTTTTTTTAATAAAGTAAAATAAAAGTTGGTGCAGGTTAGATGGAGTTGATATCCAACATATTAAAAAGGACTTAAAAAGAGGCCAGACATGATTTTGATGGGACATAGATAGGCAGTAAGGCATGAATTTGATAGAGTTTGCCATGCAGGGATGAGGTAAAGAAAGGTCTTTTAGGCATGAAAAGAATTTATCAGAACAATATATTGGATAGATTTGTAGATATTGAAATGGTTTGATGGACTAAATGTGGTTTTAAAGACCAACAGGACAAGATGGAAGGTAGGAGTCTGGAAATTGACGTGCCTTCATGTTTGGTTTCTGAGAATCACTCTTGTGATCTCCTTCTGGTACTTTCTGAAGGCTCACCATACATACATTGTTCTTCAATAAAGAGATGTGATTCTCTGATGGTTTCTTTCAGTGCCACAGGAAACAAGTATGATAAGTATATCTTCTGGACATACTTTCTGAATATCTAGTCAGGAACTCCTCAGTAATCTAGGAATATGGAAAGTTATTTGAAGAGACAGTGTAATAGAGTTTTGACTTCCTAAAAGTAAGAATGATAGCTCATCAGTTGTACTATATATTGTACTTAAGCCACTGTAGTATTTATGTTTCATGTTCATATTCTAACGTGTCATTAACGCTATGGAAGTTGTTGCAGGTAGAAGAATAATTTAGATAACATCACTATTTGCTGAAATTTCCTAATACTGTATATCTGCAGCCTAGAGAAAACTGACATTGACTTATGAACAACTCTGTCTTCAGTTTTTTGTTTAATATTCTTGAACACAATATATAACCAGTGTTTGGGCATCACTAAGCTGCAGTCGCCACTCCCAAATGGGTGATGTATTTTTCTTCTGGTTATCATTTTTTTTTCTTGACTTAGAAAGTTTTTGAAAGATTCTGTGTGTATCTACATGTGTGTTTTTTTTTTAAATCTGATCTAATTACTGTAGACATCTACAATATATTCACTCTGGCTGTCAGTGTCTGCCAGAGTATTTAAGGCTGCTGAAGTGCCACCTCTCCGGCTATTATTGAGAGCTGGTTTCTAAGTGACAAAAGAATATGAACATCCTTGGAAACATCACCAGCAGCAAACAGTATGAGATATGATCTTTCTTTTTGGTACACCTCTTTCACTTTGAAGTTACAGGCCGGAGGATTCGTACTTCTGAACATGAATTGTTAAATGCTGTTATCAGTGCTATTTGAACAATGAGATGTTGAAACACGAAGGAATGTAGTCATTTGAACGAAATGCATATTGTTTTCATGATTATATGAATATTCTTTCCATGAAATCTTGGTGAAAGTAAAATAACATTAAAAATGATTGCAAAAGAAATTGTTTACAAACTGCTTATGCTTAGGGATGCAGCTTAATGAGTACTCTGCTGTTGATATTAAGTTAACATTTAACACTTTTCATCAACATTTATCTTGTGAACCTTTTTGCTGATTTCTGCAAAGTAAAAATTTAGGAGAAGCTGTTAAGCAATAATAAGTATTCATAAGCTGTGGATGATTATTTTACCACTGCTTCTATCTAATTCTTCTAGCTAAAAGGAAAGAGTTGAGAAAAGTATGGTCATATTTCTGGGAGATGTGGTTCAGTTCAGCGTTTACATAGTATCTTCCTTTGTGCTGCCTGGGATATTTCTAACATTTGCTTTCCAAAGGCTGGAGAAATGTTTGAAATAGGTCAAAATGCGAGAGAAGAAATGTGCATGTTTATCCTCCTTCACTTTGACAGGGCGATTTCTGATAGGAGGGAAGTCTGCTTTTCTAAGTTCACACTTTTAAATATCTAAAAGTTTGTGTACATCACTGCCAGCAGATATGATTATTCACAGAGGGAGCGACAGAAGGTAAAAAGTAAGGCCATAGACATTACATTTTCTGGTTCAGAATAAGCAACATCCCATCATTGGCATGTGAAATGGATTTGGTTCTGATTTGTGAAGATTAACAAAGAATGTAATCTGGAGTTCACTGGAAAATCTTATCTCTTAACCAATTTTTCTTAATTAGAGAATCATGATAAGTTTGGCACCTGTTTGAAAGTTTATCTGAAGTATCATTGCTTCCTTCTACCCTTATAAGAGTGGTTATTCTTGATCTTGAGGGAAGACGGATTTTAGTGACATGAGGGAAATCTGGAAATGGAAAATGTACTTCTGAAGCTGGAATGTTTTAGTTTTTCTTACGCTGAGATCAGCCTAGATTTAAAAAAAAAAAAATGGTTTTGCCTGCCTAGGCCTTTTTCATGAATTATATGAAGAGGAGACAAATTAATCTGCAGAAAAAAATGTTGTCTCATGACATCATTATATGCACTTACAAGAAGAAACAAATAAATCATTTCCCCACATTATTAAAAAGTCCTAACTGGAAACATAAATCCTAGTATCTTTTACCCTTTTAGGTTATCATTATTTTAAGAGGTAGACTGATAATTCTTTGTATCTAAAGCAGAAACTTTGCTCATTACTGGAAATATCTTGGCACTGAGAGAACTGAAAGTGTCCAAGTTTTACATTAGAACTAAAGATATGTTTTATTATAGCTCAAAAAAATTGAGAGAGCTTTTCACATACTTCAATATTAATGGCGAACATTGGGACAACATAGTGCAATGTCAATGCAGTCAAGAAGCGAACTCTTAACTACTAGAGGGATATACATGCGTTTAAGGATCATAAGTTTGTGTATTTCACTGCAGCAGAATTAAGATTATAGTAGCAGGATGACAATACAGTAAGAGTTAACAATTACACGTGTCTGAAAATGACAAAGGACTTATTAGTTTTGCTGGAAATTTCTGTTATTTGTTTTGTTAAATATATCATCAGAGCTTGGTTATCATGTGTGAATCTTAGGACTTCTGCAAAAGAGTGGTGCTGCTTCTGAATCTCTTAAATGTGCTTGAAGTTTCAGTACCAGAGACAGACTGGCAGTAGCATAACTCTGCTGACTGTGAGGTCACTCATTCTCGTTGCTGTTGGCAATGTCTCTTTAGTTGTTGTTGATGGTTAGAAGACGTGGCTGTTCTTTAGCGAGTCTGTGTAAAAGGTATTGAAACCAAGTAGGCCTAAGTCAAGATCCAGGGACTTTTGTGCTCTTCCATCCAGGTGCAAGTGTGAATTGGGATTCCAAGTGTCAGTCATTCCCTGTTCTGGACCAGTTAAGAATGCAAGAACAGCTGAGGCTGGTGCTTTCATCCACAAGTCACACCAAAATTTTCAGTTTCTGTGACAAAGCGTTGTGAATTATAGCCAATTACAGTTATTGACTGTAGTGAAGAAGATACCTCAACTAATTGTCTCATTGCTGGAAAGACCCTGTTAGGATGGGAAGCCTTGCATGACTTTCAAGAAAGGGCAACCAACAAGCAGGATAAATACCTAGGTGTGAATCTGTCCTGAGTTCAGCATTATTACCTTTTTATTACTAAAGATTTATTAGCTGTCTCAAAACTACCTGCAAAAGCTGCAGTCACAGCACCATGAGCATATTTCTAATGCTGAGGATGTAGTAATATATAGTAACATGTAGTAATACTTAATAGTCCACTTATGCCACAGGCCAAAGCATGTGACTAGAGAAGTCTTAAGTTTAGCTTTACGGACACTCAACTTTGATTCCAAAGTGTCCTTTGTAAGCAAATTGTGTTGTGTTAAATAGTATTCCACTATTCAGAAACCTCATAGCATCATACTACTGTGGTACCAGTAAAGTAGAGTAAAAACAGGAGCCTACTGTGCAAGATCAGGAGGTGGGTAAGGAGATCAGAAGCATGCATCAGTGATGGAGGACAGCAGGGGCAAGAGCACCAGCTAGATAGGGTACAGAATCAGAAGTAAAGGCTAAACCAGAGTTGAGATGTAGTTGAAGTGTAGTCCTAGAAGATATAGTCATCTAAAAGCTGGGGCAAGCCACCAGCCAGGGCCCGGGCTAAGTCCATTATTCTTTACTTATCAGAAACCTCATGTGCATGCCATACTGAGACCCTAGAAAAATCCCAGCCCTGTTTACAACCAACTTTAGATCAGAAAGATGACAGCTCTTCCCCATACTCTGTGGAAGTGGTCTGTGTTGATTTGTAAGGGCAAAATATGAGGTAAGGGTCATAAATATATACTCAGTGTAGCTGCCAAGCCTGTACCTAAGCCAAAGCAAGATACAACTGCATCAGCAGGGAATCAGTTGAATACAATAATCTTGTCTTTTAGAGTGGTCTGACAGATATTTTTGTCTTTGCTGAGAGTTTGGCTTTAAAACCAAATAGCTAGAGCAAAGACCAGCCATAGTTAAATTACTGTTCCCTTGTTCCTCCTTTTATTCCCTTCACTTTTGATTGAAATCAAAGGTTTATAATTAGTGGTAGCAGCAGAACTGCAAAAGATCTTGCCTTTATGGTCAAAGGTTAGATGAACTGTTAAGGGAAAACTTCCACTTGATCAAATCAGTAGTCTAAGAAGCAATAGATTAAGGTTGGTGTTAGACTGATAATTTTCTTTAGGTGAGCAGCTTGACTGTTTCCCTTTCTTTAAGGGAAACACCAGTAAGCACAATAAAATTAGACATATATGTATGTATTGCTCCACTGCCAGTTCCTTAGCTTTTTTGGAAGATGCAGATATAGTGCACAAGATCATACACATTGCTTAGCTGCATCAGCATTTGTAAACAACAATCATTTGTAAACTCTGTTTTACAAAAAACTTCTTTAAGTTATTAAAAAAACCCCAAATCTGTGGATTTTAATGTGAACATTGGAGACATTTATGGTGTTTCAAGAGAAAGCCAGAAAGTCTCATTTACCTGGTCATATACATGAGAAAAGATATTTATTTTTAATGCCTTTGTCCATTACTTTTATTTTAAACTCCCAAGAAATACAGAGAGTAAAAAAGACATTGAAAGAAAATGGTTTGGTTTTGAAGGGATAATTGAGGGAGAGGTTGGGGAATAACTGCTAATAGCAGGCCATCAGGAGGTCAGTGAGCTTGATGAATTGAATACTTTTGTACTGGAACAAACCATAGAACTTGTACGTAACCTGGCAGGAGCCTTCCTCCATTTGTCCTTGTAAATGGGAGTTGTGTCTTTGGAGTCATGCCAGGGTGGAACTGCTCATTCATTATTACCACTTAAAGCAAATGATCATAGCCCTATGGCACATAAAATAACAAGTGTAGCTCCCATTTCACAGATATGAGGCATATATTATGCTTCACATACAGTCAAATGTGTGCTGGCTTTTGGAAAAGGTGCAAAAATTGCTGCAATAGGTAAATCTCATAAGGAAATTATTCAACAAATAGGAAATTTTGTAATTGGAACCGTAATTAGTGACTAATACAGAGCAGTACATATGCTTAATAAAATAGGATAGGATTAAAAGACAAAACTAAATGTATTCAGAACCTGGCATACATACTCATGTGAATAATTTTAGATGTATTCTTAATCCAATTAGTTTCATCTTTTCACTCCATTGAAAACTAAGTGTTTAAACAGGATCTTTCATTTGAATTAAAGCATGCTTCCCTAACTAGTGAGAATTTCACCTCCTGCTGTTCCTAATCGACCTTATGAAATCGTTCTGCACTGGGGTGCAGGGGAGGAAGCGTAAGAGATGCCGTTCAGGGTTCTTGATCTCATTAAGATCTGGCAACAAATGGTGTGATAAACTAGCTGTTTTAATAAGACAGAAAAAAAAGAGGAATACAGATAGCAGGTAAATCTTGTCTCCTTTCAGTTGCTGGGAACCCTATGTGCATGCAGCACTGAATGGGACCCAGTGTGGATTCTCCCTTGGTGTGCTGCATACATCCTCTCCATGGAAAGATTCCTCCTCCTGTACTGTGGTGCTGTTTATTGTGTGTAAAAGCAAAGCCATGTATCTCCTCCTGACAAGCTAGAAGATTCTCTTTGATGACCCTTACCAACTCACAGCACAGACTGGCACGCTCCTTCCCTTACAGCAGCTTCTCTTGCTTACAGACAGGCTCCTGGAGCCTGACAAACAAGGACTAGTAGAGCAGGCATGCCTTGCCAAATGTCTCTAGCTCTTTGAGTATGATGTCCTCCCATGAGGCTCCTAAAATAGAAAGTATAATATATATGATAATATATCAAAATACTTTGCTGTGATGTAATTCACTGTTCTTTTTTAATTATGCATATTCTATCATTCCATTGTGCGTTATACAGAAACAACTCAGATGGATGGCTGTAAAATTGCATTGCCATTTTCTCTTCAAGGTTCTTGAAGGTCACTTCTGTAATTGTCAGGGAATTAGTAATTATTTGGATTTGAATGAATTCTTATGAATACTTGTATGTTGCAAAACATTCCATACCTAGTAATTTTCATATTAAGCATTCTTTTGTGTGTTCTTTTAATTAGTAAAACCTGTGGTGCATTAGATGGATTTTACAGATAATTTTTATTTTATGTATTCTTGTGGGGTTTTTTCTGTGATAGAAATGAAAATACTAGAAAGGTATATGTGTTGCTGGAAATCCCTGGGTTCTCATAATTATTGATCCACAGGTGGTTTCATCTGATTAGAAGGGTAGTTGAATGGAGAAGGGAAACTGTATGGAAACAGCTTCTCTTTTTCATAAAGTTTTTTTTATTTAAAAGAAAAAAGTTGTCCTGTTTTATGTCAGAAGCAAACTAAGCTTCTTTCCAACCCTGGGTGAAACCATCACAGTTGAGTGTTGCGGCCAGCAAGAGATTACAGTGGAATTTGTTTAGTTGCTCGTGATGAAAAGTTGTAGAGCTTATTGTTACTGGTGGTCAGACACCACTCTTCCTTGGAGATAATTGTTCTATATAAATCAGCACCGTAGTCAGTGAGTAGCAAGGTAAGTTTTTTGCCTTTGGAGAAAGCTTCTAGTCTTATCTGAAAAAAGACTCTGCATATGCAGTTATATACCTTTTTGTATTCTGGTATAAAGCCCCAGTGTGTTCTGAGTTCTGCCTGTATTTAATATTCTGCTTTTCTTTTGAAACAATTCAGAAGAAAAAAATCCTTTTACAACAATTTATTATGTCACTATAATTTTTACATGATCTACTGTCTCGTCAATGTGACAATCTTACACGCAATAATAGAAAAGGAAATTCTCTTCATTCAAGAATGATCCTTTTCCCTAAGCTATTTCTTTGAAAATTTCCAACCTGAAGGCACTTTCAGATACCTTACTCTCTTTTCACAATCTTAGCGTGTTTAAAGAGTGAGCTGTTCTTTGAAGAATTTAGTTAGTGTTTTGTGATTTTTAGAAGGAAGCATCTCAAGCAGATCAATGTTATAAATACATGCAAGAGACACTTCAGCATCAGTGTCTCTTCTGAATTCTGTGGAAAAGACTACAGGGCCAGAGTGTCTGTTTGGACAAGACCACAAATTGTGTTCTGCAGTTAGAGTTGGGTTTGTTTCTTTCTTGGAGTTTAAAAGAAAGTTTTTATATGTTAAAAAAAAAAAGCTGAATTTCTGTATAGTTGACCCTGTAAAGATTTCTCACACTGACATGAAACCAGGAGTGAGCAAGGGCAGAGTGCAGAACATCTTTTTCTTCCACTTTTCCATTTTAGTGCTACTGTTATTTTCTTTATGATATAGTAACAAAGGGTCAAGGAGATTCTCTGACTACTGCTTAATCATAATGAGCAGGTAAGAATGACTGGTTGGAAATTGTTAAAGAGACCAACAGAAATACCAACATTATTCAGTGATCTGCATCTTGTAAAATGATATGACATCTCATTTAAAGAGTTTTTTAATATTACTCACAAAAAACCCACAAAAACATCTTCGTGAAATATAAGTGTTTTGGAACAATGCAATGAACAGGTAGTCTAAACTATTAAATGATCCAGATTTCCTCTGGGAAAATATTTATATGGAAGTTAATAGGCAATGAGAAGCTTTCTCTTTGTTTTGTGAGTCATTCTGTGTATTTAATAGAAAATGATAGTCTTGCTGAAGACTTTGGTGGAATAGCCAAAAGCAGGATAATAATTTTTTGTTAAGGTACATGGCATTTTTAGAGAAACGTTATATAAATCAATGTTATCACTGTGAAATTCTGTAGGATATTTCACATCCCTGAAAATAACTGTGTATCTTATCAGTAAGAAAGATATTTCTCCAGCTCTTATCACCTACTCATCTTGTGAGCAGCATCAGTATGCAGAATTCTGTCTGAATTTCTCCTAGTGTCCTGAGTGGTCAATGAAGAGAAGAGATTGCCTCTGAAGTTCAGAGAAGCTAAGTAGCTGAGATGTTTATAGTGCTACATATATAGCTACAAATTCTGACCAGTTGCCCTGGTCCAATTGCAGCTATGTAACTTAGGACTGGCCTCTCTAGAGAACACAGCATGGCTTTGGATCACCTCGAAGTCCTCTGTGGTGTATGAGAATGTAATAATTGTTCTATGCTTAGAAGTTTGAGTTTTTCTGTTATTGTCAGATCTATTTCTTGTTTCCTTTGAAAGTGTTGGAAATATCAGACTTTGCATTGCAGCCCACCAGAGTCAGTTTTGTGTGGTTAGAAATGGAGACAGTGTGTCCCATTACTGAAGAGGTGGCATGAAGAGGTGTTGGAAGGTGACTGAGGGTGCAAAGCCTGGTCTAATAGTGTTCCAGGACTATACATTATAGATGTATATTACAGGAACTTGTATTTAGGAACATTTTCTGCAATGAATGAGAGATCAAAACCAGCCAAGAGAATAAGCTATCACTGGAGCATTAGGGATGCATCTAGAGAATTCTAGAGGAGACTAGAGAAGGCATATTTGAGTGCTTATAAGTACATAAAGGGCAGTTGTTGAGAGGATGGGACCAGTCTTTTCTCCCCAGTGTCCAGTGACAGGACAAAGGATAATGAGCACAAGCTGGAAGTTCCACTTGAACACGAGATAAAAGTTTACTGTTCATATGAGGGAGCCCTGGCACAGGCTACTCAAGAAGAGTGTGGGGGTTCCTTCTCTGGAGGTTTCCAAACCCACCTGGATATGTTCCTGTTTCCCCTGATTGAGGGGAATTTGCTTAGCGGGGGCTTGGACTGGATGATCTCTAGAGGTCCTTTCCAACCCTCACCATTCTGGGATTCTGTAATTAGGAATCAAGTTCTCAGCCTGACTGTCTGGTGCTCTTTTGTTCATTAATGGAGGCATATCACCTTTGGCAAGTCCTACAATGGGCACTGACTTTAGGCACGTGACTGAAGTGCCTTGTTCAAGAGCCTCATCACTCTGTCTTTCTTCTATATGGAAAACTGAGAGAGAGATACATCTTGAAAATAGCAGGCCCTAATTAAGAACTCTATAAAACACTTTATATTTTCATGTATTTCTATACTAATAATGAAACTTGTGCTATTTGGATTAAATATTATAGCTGCATTGTTATTAAAACAATACCACTTTTAATGGGAATGTTTGGTTTTGTCTTTTTTTTTCCCCCCTGCAGCTGTGACTCAGAAAATAGGTATCTTGGAAATCCACTTAGGGGAACATGTTACTGTGAGTACTTCTGTTTTTAATGTTCAGTACTTAAATGCTCTTTACATATTATGTTATAATTTAATTTCCTTGGAAAAGTTACGTATTTGTCTATAGATTTTCTGAAGTTGGGGTGCATTGATGTTTTGATTGAAAGCTAGAATGCCTCACTGGGATTCTCTGTTAATTTGTCCAGGAGTAAAAGTTGAGTAAAAAAAAGGTTGATTCCTTATGCCTAGGTTAGAGGGAATGACCAAGCCATTGGATTATTCTCTGTAACTCAGCATTTGGGAGCGAAAGGAGTGAGTAAATGTGTCATTGCTTAAAAGAGAATTTGTGATGGGAAATGCAAATAGGCTAAACAATACTATTTCTGAGGATATTCTGAATGGTTTAGCCAGTCTGCCTCCCAGGAACATGATACACAGCTGCTTTCCTGAGTGTCATAAAGGAATACTGTTTGTTGTCTCCATGTTCTTATTGTTGTAGAAAAGGTGCCTCTGGCATTTAAAGCATTACATTTTTGGTAGTCATAGTTAAAGACCCGAAGGGATGAGAATTCTTATTACCCAGGTGCAGAAATCCCTTAGTGAGCTCCACTGCTTTTGCTATGTCAATACTGATGTTAAATAGTAATTTTCATCATCATAAAAGGTATGGCATGTTGTAGAACACTGTTTTACATTTTGTGAC
Source organism: Colius striatus (assembly GCF_028858725.1). Lineage (NCBI taxonomy): Eukaryota > Metazoa > Chordata > Aves > Coliiformes > Coliidae > Colius > Colius striatus. Next base: position 31,229,201 of record NC_084766.1, read on the forward strand.
TTGTGTGCATACTTGCTTAATGTCAGACAATTGGATTCATTTGTCTGTTGTTTTTTGATGTAATCTCTGCCTCAGATCTACATACATATCTCTGAACGTATTTGTAGCATTTATTTTGATCATTGATCTTGTTTTTTAGCATTTCATTTTAAAATGTATGCAAAAACTTTGTTTTAGAATCTCTTTAAGGCATCTTTTACCTAATAAATGAATGTTTCTTTTCTTCAGTAATGTTTCTTTTCTACCTTAAATGATTTGCATCTGAAAAGTATGTTCTACAGAACAAAATAGGCACATACTATGTTATAGATGCCAACATATCCCTAGACCTAAAAGATTTATTCCTCTTCCAAGATAGTAAGAGGTTTGGAGTGGGATTTTTGTAAGTTTGTTGTGGGCTTTTTTTTTTATTTCTCATAAGTTAAGTTAAAAAATGAAACTTTAAACTGAAAGATAATTTTTAAGTATTGCATTTTGAAGACACTGTTGATATTGTCAGTTTACATAAAATAGATCAAGTTTAAAATCCTCCTTAATACTGTGTTCTAAACTGTGGTCAAATATATTCAATTTAATTTCTTTGTAGCATGAGAAATTTTTCTAAATTCCAAAAAGAAATTTTAGTTCTCAGAAAAATGGATTTCAGTATCTATAAATTTTGTACATTTAAAGGTGGTTAATGAGTGCATGAGAAGTTCACACTATGAAGAGAAGTGCTATGTAGGCTGTTTTGGATATGTGCATCAATGTTTGTTTTGTCCTTTTAAAAGTAAGCATTATTAGAATTAGGAGGTGGAAAATAAATGACAGTAATGAGATTTGTAGACCTCAGACGTCTCAAAGAAAATCTTTTTTTTTGGCTCTGATCGTGCAGGTTGGGTCTATAAATCGTGTTGGAGACAAATTGTGCTATATTCAAGATACCCTTTTGCCTTTAACTCACTACTATTATTTGTTTTCTGTCAGATCTTAAAATATTTAAAAAGTCTCGTGGTTCTAGAATGCTAAATCTTCTTTTAATACTATCAATCATTTAAAGCATCATATATAAGTAATTTTCAGAGTTATTTTATCTGGAAGTACTGAGACTGTGTTAATTTAAAGTAATGGAATTCTGTATTTCTCAACATGTAGTGGCTGATGCATAATATTAGGAAATAATTTAATAATTTGTGGATAATTGGCCTAAAATTTCAATGTCAATTGCTTATCAGAACCATCTATTAGTACCAGGTCATATATTAAAAGATATGTCATAAAGATACTCTAATTTCTTATTTATATAAGTATTTTAAAATATGACTTTACCATAGACTATAATTTATATACAGAAATGTTTTGCTTTTGTACAAGACCTGATCTAGGTGAACGTACTTCTGCAAGGGAGCTGGACCTGATGATCTCTAAAGGTCCCTTCCAGCCCCTACCATTCTATGATTCTATGACAGACCTTTAGATGATATTTTTCTGTGCTTATTTCACTACTCTGTTCATGTAAGAAACTTTCTCTTTAGACATATTGCTGCTTTACTTGGAGTAAAGAATCTTTGAGTTGTTTTTTTTTACAAGATTAGTTATTTCTCAAGAGGGAGGAAAACCAAATTGTATATACTTATGAGTAGCATTTGGTTATGAGAAATAAAAATGCTAGGCACATTTGTTTCTATCATTTAGAATCAAAATCAGTAACTGGTGTGAAAACAAGAATACAACTAGAAATGTACTGTATGATTGAGATCTTCAGGAGAGCTTTTAGTCACATGCTTGAGTTTATCTGGCTTGAAAATGACCAGTTTTAAGTATTTGAAATTTACCTTTTTTTTCACTTGTGTAGATACTTTTATAGGAATGCTTTTCTAAGCCAAAGCCTTAGAAGTCAACTCTGAGTGTATGTCTGACTTCTGTATGATGCTGGATGACCCTGATGCTTGTTGACTCGGAGGAACTTTCTGCAGCTTGTGATATTGTGGATACCCACTGCCCTATAAAAGTTCAGCTGTTTCCATCTCTTGCTGTCTCCCTAGCTTACCCAGTTCTTGCTTAGTCCTTTTCCCCTTGGCTGTAGTGGCCATCCTCAAATCCATGGAAGGGGGGAACAGACTGCTGTTTATATAGGTACTGGTATTAACATCAGTTAAACACAGTAAGTGAACTCTAAACTTAATGATCGTAGCCAGTGGAATCACAGATTGTTGTAGTTTATTCCTTTTTTGTTTTGTTTAGTAGTGATACAGGAGCTTAAGCAGAATATTAATGCTTTATATGGATTGTGTCATGATTAAAGAAGTCATCTGAGCACCAATGATAACACAAGAAAATTATAGATAGGTCTAGCATGATCGAAGATTTATATAGGAAGGAACATGCTGGAACACTTCAAGGATTTAATCAAAATATAAGATACTATGCCAAAAGCATAGATGTAGAGAGCAGCAAAGGCATTAAATGTTAGAGATAACAGGAGTAGTTAGTTAGATTTCGTTCTAAAATGGCATTTCAAAACATGATGGCACTGGACATGAGTAGTTTTTATACTTTAAGTTATCAAAACATAGTAAAATTAGAGTAGGCAATGCAATAGTGTGTTATGTAGATCATCATAAACTTGCCCATTGGTTCTGTGAAAATAACTTTAATTTCATTCTTCATGATTTTACGGTATGATTGAAAAAGCACAACAGAGGGAAAAAACTTCTGTGAGAGTAAGAGAATGAGAACAGACATAAAAAATAGAGTAAGTACTCAATGTATAAGAATACATGAGCAGCTGGTGATCTATCTATTCTAGAACCTTGTTGTCAGTAGTGGCTGAATATAAATGGCAAAGGAAAAATGTAGCAAATGGAAGAACACACAGTGGTATTTCCTTCTTCACATTCAACAGTTTGCAACACAGGAACTTTATCAGAGGAAGAATTTCTTGAGCCAAAAGTGTTTGATGTGCCATTGTCTAGCAATATCAGAAGAAATGTTATCAAAGATATCTATAATAAAAGGAAGAACATGAACACAAAAAGAAAGTTTCATTAATTTAATAGTCATAGTTTTGTTTGTCTGTGTAAATATTCTAGGCTGAGTACCAGTCTGCTTCTGGATTGTATCTCTGTATTTCTGGTAGGGAGACTCGATGACCCTAGGCCTTTCTTTTAGAAATGAATGATCAGATACTGATTCAATCCATATAAACGAGTTCTGAGTGGAGGCCAGAGGTGGTTGTACAGCTGACTTATGCATGTACACAAACCATAAATACAAAATTCTGCCATGATGCTTTTGTATTTGTTGTTGTTATTGTTCTTTGGCATCCCACTCAACGTGATGTATAACAGTGACACATAGATAGCAAAGCATGCATCCAAATGGCTGCATTACTTCTTCACATTTCAGCATTAGAAATACATTGCTGTTGGTATCAGTGCAAAGAAACAAGCAGCAAAACCAGATGGTTTTAGACTGATTGGAAGGAATCATTGAGACAAATGCCACTTCTGTGATTCTAACCTGGGTTATATACAGGCACAAAGCACATAAATCATAAACGTAGAAATAGTTAAACCCATGTTCTAGAGAAAATGGGAGTTTAAATTTACAATTCATAACTTGTTACTATACAGAAGATGAATTATAGACTTGCTAACAATCCCTTGTTTTGAAAGGATGTGATTTTCTTCTTCATTACATATTTTAGATATCCATAATTCTAAAGCCAAAAACTTTTCAAAATGTCTGCTCCCTGTACCTTACTTTGGGTGTCACAGTTTCAATGCTGCCTTTCAAACAAGTAGTACAACTGATGGATTCTAATACTACTACAAGCAGAAGCAAAAAAGCTTACAACAAATCAGAACAGGGAGTGTAAATCATATCGTTTGACTACAGAGTTAGAATTCTCAGATGAGTTGAGCACTTGAGTTCCACCAAGAGAATTCCCAGCTAAGAGCAGTCTAGTAGCCAGCTAACGAAGTGTAGTTGAAACAAATATATGTGGATTTACACATCTTAGTTTCTTATCCCTTTACTCTTTAAAAGAATGTTTAGAAGCTTTTTTTTTTTAATGTTGATTTTGGATGCTGCCATCTACAAGGAAGAGAGGAGAATGAGCAGCTTCTCCATTTGGTTATGCAGATTGGTTGCCTTTTGACCATAGGCAGGAGTAGTGCGTTATAGTTTAGAGTATGAAACTTTGCATTTAAGATTTTCTCTGCAATGAACGATGAGAATGTAGACACAATGGGCTTCAATTGCAGTAAGACAGCAACTTTGATTAACCTGGTGCTCATCTTTGGACTGAACACAGACCCATGGCTATCTGTGAACTCAAAAAACAAGGGGAAACTTATGCTTTGCATATAGAAGTGTGTTATGTATCCAGAGTAACGCTGTGTATTGTGCTGCACAGCACAGTAGACCTACTTCTAAATTTGTAAAAGATTAGAGCATGGCCTTTGAGAAGGATTTAGGGAATCTAGGACTGAATAGAGGTCAGGAGGGATGGGCCATTTATAAAGAGTATTAAAACCAGGAGGAGCTGAGTGATTCATAGCTTTTTTTTTTTGGTGGAATTAAAACCTATTTGTTGATCATTTATTCCACATCTTCACAGGAATTTATGCATGTCATGGAGATATTTGCTGGATTTAGAGCCCTTAAAAAAGAGGAAGCACAAATATCTGTACAGAAAAGAGGCTGCAAGAATGTACAAATTTTATCTTAACCATTTTCCTAGGTTGATTTGCCTTCCTTCTGCAGCTCTGTCTAATCTTTCTGTCACCTCAGTGTTTTATGAAATTTGCTTCACACTGACTTGTCAGCCACCGTTTCAAATGTTCTTCTGGAGTGAAGCATGGAAAAAAAAAGATGATAGGTCCATTTGCAGAAGCCTTAAGGGTATGCTTCAAAGCACTGGCACTGCTGACCTTTTCTGGTCAATCTTGTTGACATGGAGGAGTAAATGGAAAGGCAGACAAAAAACATTGCTGATTTCTCAGATGTTTATCACAAAAAAAAATCCAAGTAATGATTAGTAGGAAAATAATATTCATAGATTTGAGTTTCTAAACAGTCATTGGAAAAGTTTTATTACCTTTTTTTCCTCCTGTTTAAAGTACAGGGGAAAAATATGTGATTGTATGAGAGCTACTAAATATTTTGCAACAGTTTTTTTGGAAGTGACCAGAATAATTGGTTTATGGCTTTACCATGCCATTCTAAACTCTGAGCCATAAAATCATTATAGCTCCTAACACTATTGCATGTTTCCTTGGTGTAAAACCAGAAAGGATGGCAATAAGGAATTATTCTCTCCGTATGTCAGCAGCTCGCAGAAATGAAGACTTGTACTTTCATGTCCAAAATTGGTGAGGAAACATGAAATGTGTCCATTCAGTGAAAACTCTCTAGGTGACATCTGGTGTCTGTGCAGGGAGCTGGAGAAGAAGGAGGAAAGTTTGTTTCTGGCTGTAATACCTCTTCAGGATCCTAGTCCAGTCCTGGAGCTGCATTATCCCCATTACTGCAGATGTACCAGGTCTTCCAAAGGGCAGATTAAAGCAAAGATGCTGGACCTTACCTGAACTCCTTACTTTTTTTTCTTGTTAATTTTAATTTAAAAGTATATCTGATGCTTGAAACAAAAACACTTGGTTCTTGTATCTCATTTATTTAAAATTCATCTCACTTGATAAAAATTAAGAAGAGATTCTTAATTTCTTTTCAGTATCCAGACTTTGGACTAAAGGATCTATTATTCCTTTACAAGTCTTACTTTATGTTTTTCCTTTCTGATTTTTTTTGTCTTGAATAGCAGTAACTAGAAAGATGGTTTGATAAAGGACAGATTATTGAAAGTAAACAATCTGTGGCAATACAGTAACTCTAATGGCTTTTTAAAAACAAGCTCAATACTGTCTTAGAGCAAACGTGTCAGATAATACAACCTTATTTATGATATCAAAACCCAATTTAAACTTAAAATGACCTATTGATATGGTCTCCCACTTGATGTATCTTTACTCTTTAAACATATCTCTTTTTTCTGGGCTTCTTCATGCTTAAAGTTCCGATATAAGCCCATTTTCTGTAACAGCTGTTGTATTACAAGTGTTACGATTTCATTAAAATGAGAATTACAACTGTAAAAAGAAATCTCTCTGTACAATACAATGCAAAACTTTCTCTTGGGGTCTATCTAGCTGTCTTGCAATAATCTGGCAAAATGACAGGGCAGAAACATAGGTCATCACCACAGGAGAATGGACATATGCAGACATAAGGAACCTTTCTGAAAAGGGATTGTTCTAGGGGCAGATGGATGCTAGATTTGGAATGCAAGTTGTCTGTGGTTGCTCTCAGTTTGGGAGCGGCACACTGGGATCTGCTATAAATCACTTCTTGGGCTACTTCAGCCCTGCTGCTTGCATTTTTTTTGAGAATCTGGTTTTGCTTCCTTTTTCTCATCATTCCCCAGCTTTTCTCTTCCATGAAAAGGGCCACTACTGAAGGACTGTTGCCCTTGGATCCTAGACAGGTGGTCTCAGGGATATTTAGCTCAGAGATCCTTCCAAGGTGTCCTTTGGAAGTGCTGCAGGTACCACACTACGATGCTCCCCACTAAATATGAGTGTGTGTAGAGCTGCACTAGGCCAAAACCACATTGTTGCTTCCCCTCCATTTCCCACACTATACTTACATGATGCATTGTTTTCTTTGCTTTTGTTTTTCATAAATTACTTTTCCTTTTACAATCACCCTGAGCTTTTCAGATCTCACAGCAGAAGAACACAGTTACAAGGTGGTTACATGCCAGTCAAGAAATGCAAGTATGGTCTAATAACTGTTGAAATATGAAATGCAGCCTGTCAGCAGGAAGATAGAATGTGAAGATAGATCTGGGTGTGTGTATGCAAATGTGTGTGTATAAGCATTCAGGGACTCAGAGCATGACATCTTTTGTTAAAAGAATTGTAAAAAAAAAGTAATCAAATGAGTACTGGAGGTAGCCATAAAGCACTAGGTGGCAGACTTGGTATACTTAGAGAAAAACTGAACTCAAGAACATTCCAAGGAGAGTATTTTAGAAGATAAGTAGGAAGTAGCACTTTTAATAAAACTGTTAGCAGAGATTTTCCAGATATTTAAAAATTATGCTGAAACTTAAAGGGCATAAACACAGAATTTTAGCACTTTGGTGTTTGCTTGAGTTGAGTCATGAGATGTATACCTGCAGTTAGATACTTCATTATGGATTCTTACAATTCATGTTTCCTTTTGGGACAGCATTAATTTAAACTAAATACATATTGTAATTGTAAAACTGTCATGCTTCACTAAACACTGATTGACTTTGATACAGGCTGAAACAATTTTTATTATTTGTAAATACAGTAACAGTAATGACTCAAATGCTTTTGAATATTGGGGCTCATAGAAATAAATTCTATTTAAAAAGAAATCTTCTTAGTGTTTAAAGAGTCTAGTGGAACAGATTATAGTTTAGATCAGACAATTCTTAGGATGGTTTGAGAAAAGATTAGCCTCGAGAAACCTACCAACTCAAAACAGATAAAGAGCAACAGACAAACGGAGTCTTTGCCCAGAGCTAAAATAACCACACAAACCAACTGTCGCCTTCCAGAGAATTAAAACAATAACCACACCAAGAATCCTAAGCTCCTAATAAAGTATTATGATCTCACCCTAGGCTCTGCATACTCATTTGCCAAATGCTAGGATGGCTTGCAGCTTTTTTGGGAAGGCTAAAGAAACAATTTTACTGCCAATCATTTCAGACTTTATTGTGAATTGGAGAGTCTTTCCACATATGTATGTCAGTCTTATCTCTCTTTATCTTTTTCTTTCTCTCTCCCTTTTTTAATTTCCCTTTCCCTTTCCCTTTCCCTTTCCCTTTCCCTTTCCCTTTCCCTTTCCCTTTCCCTTTCCCTCCTTCCCTTCCTCCTGAGTATTTTCTTTGTTTAAACACAGGCACTTTATTTTTGAAATTAGGATTATTCCATTTTTCTGATACCTTTTGCTGATATATCAGTTAATTTGTTGACTGGGATCCCCTTACAGACACTATTTAGTAACTTTTGCCAAAGTAGACAAAGTCATTTTAGTGACTCTTTTTTAAGATATACAGTGTATACTGGACAAACTGGCTTTCTAACTGCAAAGGAGAATAAAATAATAGATGCACATATATTATAATGCATGCAAAAAAAATTCTGAATTCCACAGGTCCCATAATTATTTTGTATGTTATTATTTATCTTGCAAACTTACTATATAGTATTAAAGTAAAATACCCATTAGTATAAAATGTTAAACTGTATATTTATAGAACTGTAAATTTTGAAATGTTTGACAAGAGAAGAGTGAGAGACACTTGATGTCTTGGAGAACTCATTCAGAAGAAATACTTTGCTTTGTAGGGTACTCTAGCCCATGTGTAAAGCAGTTTTATAAAGAAGAAGGAAAAAGGATGCAGATATCTACATGTGTGCAATATTTAATTTGTCTGTATATTGTCCTGGGGTTCATAGGAGTGAATACTTTTTGAGCCCTTGTGCTGTATACACAGTGTGCTGTTTCCCTAACGTTTCCACAAAGACAGGAACTGTCATTCCACAAGCACCTGGGAGGCCTTAGAGCTCCCCAAGACTAGAGTTGCAAGAAGCAAAGGGAATAGGAAAGGATCTATCAGTGTCCCTTTCCTTGACCTTCTGAGAATGAAGGAAGAATGTGGTGATTTTACAGTTGTTTTGCTTTCCATGCTGGCTTCCTAAGGAAAAGAGAGAATTCTTGATCAGTAGGACTTCAAGGAAACATCTGTAGTGAAATCTTGAATGAACTGAAATTGGAAAAAACCCAACCCTGACTTCCATAAGTAAGTGGTTTGTGGTAGAGTTCGTGCTGGTTCCTTTGACTGGGAGTTCTTGGACAAACTAGTGCATTGTTGCGTGTCAGCTGGGGTATCTTTATCCTCTGCAAATATGAAGCACTAGAGGACAGTTTAGCTTCCTTTGTTCTTGCTGGCTGAACATCTAATGCAGCTATCTAGTTATAATAAGGTATGTTATTCAGGTTGTCAGTCCTGAACTGCCTAATCTCAGCACACATATTTGTAAAAGTTTTCAGCTTTAGAATTAGCATTGTGAAGCCCTTGCAGGGAATTTGAATGAGGAGCTCTGTGGGATCTTTTAAATAAATTGAGGGTCATTTCTACCTCAAGATGACAAAACCTTGGATTATATAAACTTTAAGAAATCTTATATTAGTCTAAATATAGACATTGTCAAGTTTCTGACTAATTCAGCTCAATTCAGATATTGTAAAGTACCTTTGATATTACTTTGTCACTTTTTCTTAGGTTGAATTGTAAATATTGTTTTAAAATGTGTTCCAGAAATAGAACCCATTGACTGCAAAGTGTCATTTGCTAGTGACTTGATATAAGGGGTAATGGTGACATGAAATGGAAGGGCAATCAGTATGAGGTCAAAAAGCAGCAGTATATGTTAGTAAAATAGATTCAATAGCAAACAAGACATTAAGGGATAGTTGAAAAATGTATCTGTCAAGGACTATGAAGATACACTGGTATATAAGTAATATATATGTCTTTGATTTGTCTTTTTATGTTACGGAAAAATAAATATGCTTTACTGTGTTACCCCCTTAAGGAAATGTCACAGCCATCAGAATGATTTTGCAAAAATGTAGAACAAAGAAAAATACGGATGGAAAAATCTTCAAATTGCCAAAATCTGTATATACCACTTCTGTATAGGCTCATGAAAAGACAGATTTGGAAGTCTTTTTTTCATGGCATTAGGAGTGACTAATGAAAGAGAAGGTGAAGAGAGGTCATTACTAGAATGAACAGTAGAGTAAATGGTGGACAGAGAAAAATGAAATTAATCTCAGGAAGACAGTGTACAACTATGTCATGCAAATATATCATTTCATATTGATTACCAAAGATTACCTACCATAATATATGGTCAATGAAGGCTGAGTATAGATGATATGAACAATAAGTGTTTTTTAAATACACAGAATAGACTATCATCATTCACTACGGTTTGCTGCTCCTTTTTACAGGAGCTGTGTCAAAAACCTTCTGCTGATATATCTATCAAAAAGTAGTGGTGTCTATTAGTTGTTCTGTATTGGGATAATCATGTGAAAAAAAACCTCAAGCCAAAAACCAAGAACAAAACAGTAAAAGAGGAAGTTTATTCTGCTTGTGCGATTCAGTTAGCAGTACTTTCTCTCCATGGCCAAAAAAGTAATGAATTGGTGAAAGCACAGCTGTATCTAGTTCTTGATTTATAGAAAAAGTAGTGCTAAGGAAATAGAATATTTCTTTTAAAGTCTGGCAGCTGTTTGAGGTGGAAATTGAGTTTTCCAGGTCACTTTCAGGAAGGAGTCAGTGAGCCCTGCAATGCAATAGCCAATGTTCCCTCTCTCAGGCAAAGAAAAAAATCTCCTCTGAAAAGAGTGGGGGACTGCACTGGAGTTGAGAAAAAACAGCCTTTTGGGCTCCATTTTTCCTTTCTCTGTTATTTCCATTTGCTTTGCTAACCAAACAGTTTATTTTCTGTGTTTAACTGCCAGCGCTACAAACTAAATTGGTAGGAAGGTGGGGAAAAAGAATCTGAGTTTATTTTGTCTCAACTTTGTAACTCTGTACTTTCCTCTGTACTAAAGGGCTGAGGTATTTCCTCCTACCTGTTTTAAAGGTCATGCAGACTGGATGAGGCATTATTACAGATGTGTAATCTTATACGCAAATGTTTGAAATCTTAATATTCCATCGATGGTTTTTTGTGAATCAACACACAACTTTAGCAGGGTCAAGAAGCATTGAGAGTTTTATTACTTAAATTGACATTATATTTTAGATATATGTGGTGGTATTTTAAATGACAAGGTGCTCATGCTACACCTTTGTTTCAAAGTTGTAGTGAAGAAGTGTTTCTTCTGTCCATGGTGCAAGTATGGTCATTTAACACCTTATATTGTTTACAGTACAAGTACCTGTTGTCATTCATGACTTCAAACTAGAGGAGACTGCACAGTGAGGCATATAACATACATCATTTCCATCCAGTATGAAGTGCAATTCTGCTGACAGTGTTCTGGATTTATTTGCTATAAGAGATTTTAGTTCTCAGAACTAACACGTTAAAATTGTTGGAGAAACAGCAAAGAATATCAGCAAAGTTGAAACATCTCAACTTCAATTTACATTGTGTATTTTGTACAAATCATGTGGAATCAAGCAACATGGTTAAGGTCTGACATTTGGACTGTAGATTTAAGGTTTCTTAAGCAAAGTTCAACTAAATAATAAGAAAAAGGAAGGAAGAGAATTTTGAAAGTGTTGAGATACAGATAAGTAGGTACTCCTGTAATGTGTTGTATTTATAGCTAATATACAAAATGCATGTTCAGTCTCCTTGCAAGGAAAGCTTGATCAGCCAGAGGTTGCTACTTTAGTTGATGACATCTATATAGAAGTTACTGTGTAAATAACTTGTGAATATTCTGAACTTAGATGAAAACTTGAACCTATATATGTATAAAAGCATAAAATGTTAAAAAAATAGTATACTTTTGCCATATCCCTGTTATGGGCATTTATCCATTTAGAATATATTTCTAAAAGGAAGCAAAGTACCGTGTTTATAGGGATTATACAGTAAACAACATTATAAGAGCAAGATTTAAAATAACCTTAAATTTGACTACTTTCATTAACTATATGACAAGAAACATCCCTCTTTGGCAATAACACATGAATTTAAACAGTAATTTAATGTTGTTGTTTCTTAGATGTGCCGTTTCAGTTGTCAGAACAAGCAGATCAGAGAGCTCTTCAGTGTCTAGACTATATAACTGAAAAAATAGTCAGGTTAGTGAGTATTGATGTTAGTATATTGCAAAATTATGTTGCATATTAGAGTTGTAATATTGAACATTGTAAAGCTGGTGATGCATCTAGATCATTATGAAGAGAATTTCATGGAGTGATAAATTTTAATTTCTACCATAATATTTTAATGAGGTTTTTTTTCCTTTAGTTATGTTTGTACTTTTCTCCCACTTTTGTAACACTTCAAGAGTGTTATAAGAATTAAGATAGTACAAAGACTGTCCATTCTGACAAAATAAAAGTTCATTTACTGAGCAGTCAAGTAATAACACTTATGTTTTTGACTAATTGTGACTGTGCCATGAGCTTTGAAATGATCCACTCTTGGAGCCATCTAGACTTTTTTCTGAAATGAATGTTTAAATAACTGCCACTTGATGATCTCACTTTCTGTGTTGCTGCTTATCTAGCTAATATTTTTTCATAATTCTCTAATGCATGGGTTTCCAAACTCTGTTTAGAGACCATGGTCCTAGGCAGAATTTGAAAAGGTTCTGCAGTCATACACAGAAACCCCATCAGTTGTTGCAGTGTTTTCAGTTAAGAGTTTGCTGAAGTACCTATGAAAAATATAAGCTCTGTCTGTGTAGTACATGGTTCAAAAACTTTAGGAGCATCGTATTCAGACTGTATGCTTAAAAAAACCCCCAGATAATTCTGTATGTTCATCAGTCTTTAGTTCTCAGCAACAAGTTGTCCCTTGCTTACCATAACATTGACATACCTCCAGATTTATTTCTGTGCAGTTACAGTAAGATGCATCTCACCTTTTTATGTGTCCAGCCTTAATTAATCTTCTAGGTCTTTCTATAGGCAGTAGAAGGAATCAAGGCTTATTCATCTGACCTCTGTGTCTGTCTGCTTTAGAGATCAGTCATCTTCATAAAGTTTTAGTCAGTATAGAGTAAGCCTAGACTATTAGTACCATTTAGCTGAAGAAAATTTTAATACAGGTCTGATTATTTTTTTATATACCCCTCCCTTAGGATTAAAAATGACCAAAAGAGGAGCTGAAAATTTCATAAGAGAAAATATTTCCATTTAAAGTAAAATTTTGTTACTAAGCTTGCTGATCATGACACCAATCCCTATTTCTTTTTGTGGGCTTTTGAGCCTAGTACTTACTTTCTAAAGTACAGTAAAAGAAACAATGCCTTGTTATTGCTGAATGGCTTTTTAAAAAACTTTGAATGTCTGAAATTCATTCTCATGTGCTCTTTCTTTACATGGAGAAAGAGGCATATAAATAGTAAGTGCTGGAGTATTTTGAAGCTCTTTTCATTCTCATTACATTTAGCAAAAATGCAAATTTTGCTAGTTGATAGTAAAGACTTCATAGTAAATGACTTTTTGTTTTGTCACAATGAACAAGTAATGCTGGACACCAACATATTTCAATATAACAATGAAAATGAGGCAGTGGATGACTGCTAGATACAGGCAACAGAGGAATGAATCAGACAGCTGCTCTGAAAGTTCAAAATAATTATCCTGACTGAAATAGGTCTGGTGGTAACCCTCTGACTGCGGTGTAGTACAAGCAGAATTTATTTTGGTCACAAATGAATATGATTTATAGCATTTGATAGTGGAACTTGGTTACAAAAGCAACATTTTTGCTGATAGAGAGGAACATGAAAATAACTGTTCTCAATAAACTCTTACTGGAATTAGAGAACAATCGTTAGAAAGAGCAGGAGGGAGATGAACAAGCCTGTGCAATGAAAAGGTGAGTGTATGAATTCTAGAACTGGTATGAATAGAGGGTTCCCTAAATAGAAAAATGTGGGAAGACTGACTATGATGGATCTGATGTTGCAGTCATGTGGGAGGTTTCTCCTCTTAATTTTGAAAGTGATTTCAAGTAGAAATAGAGCAAAACTATTTTACGTGCCTTCTATTCACAAATTAGTTATTGTCATTCAGTAATAGAGAATTATGCTGAAAACATACCAACTCAGGCACATAATTATCTATTTGCCTTTTGGTGTCATGAAGATATTAAAATAATCAACTGGTGGAAGTGAACGGTGGAATTATAATTTAACTGTAGTCTTAAAAGTTTTTGTTAATACATGCATGGTTGTACATAAGACCAGCTATTATTCCATAAATGAAGAAGCTTTTCATCTTTTTCTTACCCATCTTTTGCTGTTAAACATTTTTTGTTTGTTTATTTTATGGCTACTCCTTATAGTGTGCCATTGTTTCCTTCAGATTTAATGGTTATACTTCCATCACCATTTCAAGTTTGGCCTAAGGATTCCCTTTCACTAAGTAAATTCTGATGTCTTTTCATGTCCATGTCCTACTTTTCAGCATGATTTAGTTATAATTTTTCAAATTTTAAAAAAAAGGTGAAAAAAACCCCAGTTCAGTTGTTGTTCTGATAAAGATCATATTGATCTTCACCTAGCAGTTATAAAATGTGGTAATGAACTTGCAGTTGGGAATGAGACTGTATTGTGAAAGGGTCTGGTTTGCATGCTTTATTCTGCTTGCACTACTTTTGGCCTATGCTAGACATAATTCTTTATATGTATGAAAGTCTTTTCCATGTTGTTCAATTTTAGAAATGTGTATTAAGAAACTGTGTGACAGGAGCCATGGGGGTGTGGCTGGTGCAAGCCCATGAATCTGCCTAGTTCTATACATTCTTGCTCCTTTTCTCGGAACTCAGGTTCATTCTTCCCTCTGCTGAGAGATACAATTAGCTAGGATGCTCTACTGGAGTGATTCAGGCAAAGGGAGAAGCCAGCTCAAAAATAAACTGGTTCTCTAAAAATTCTTAATTTACTTAATTTCTTAAAATTTCTTAATAAAACACCTTTATTGAAATATGCTGTTTAGACACTGGATGCTAGGAAAATGGAAAAATTAAGGTTAGTGGCACAGTCATTTTACTTTGTTATGAAAATGGAAAGAATTACAATGAGTGATGGAAGGAGCTGCAAAATAAGAATGATCATATGTAGTGTTATATAATTAAAAAATGTTATGAAACCTCAAACTCTAGATATTTCAGATTGGCAACTCATGACTGATGGATGTTTTTGTCTTTCATTTCTTGTCCTATAAGACTGGACTAGCAATGCCTGCTTATTTCACAGTAATTTTGTAATAAATTCATTAACTTTTTTTAAGAATTTAGAAAATGTAAGTGGTGAATACTATAAAAATTAATTATGTGTACAACAGAAATTAGTTCTGTCTTTAGGAAAGGGTTTGTGTGGGACATGTAATAAATGAGGCACGGCCCCATCACTGACTGCTGAACATAGAACCAAGTGTTGCATAACCACCTATTAGGTGAGCACTCATGCAAAGATAATTCATAGGCACTCTTGATTGTAGTGGTTAATTTTCAATCTTGGTATTCTTTAACATACTTATTTGTATATAAATTTATAATTAATTTATACTAAATATGTAATTAAACAAAATTATAAATAATTACCAATGTAATTTTATATTCTTAGAGCGTTGTAGCGTCACTCAGAAATACTGAAGCAGAATTTCAGATCAAGACTTGTACCCGACCTTTGTTCTTTTGGGAACATTCTGACATTTTAGAAAACACAAAGTTTTTCAATACAAGTGCTCAAGTATAGGAATAGGTCTGTTCCTTGTTGGATAGAAGTATAAAACTCCCATATTATGCCATATTTGGCATGTTGAAAGTCATGGGCCTTCAATAAAGAAGGAGAACAGTTTCTTGAGAAATTAACAGCAATGCTAGGATTAAACGATTGCTTTGAAATTTATTTTCCTCGTTTAATTAAATGGCTTTCTTCGCCTAATTATTGTTGTGTTCTCACATGCACTCATTACTGACATTTGGAATTGATTTTAATGACTCCTTTTGACTGTGAAAGCAGTCAAGGGTTTTGAAAAAATCAAAATAGAGATGTGAAAAGACTCAATAACTATAAGTCCTTGTTATATTTGACCGTTGATGATGTCAGGACGGTATTGTAGTCTTATCTTCCAGTGTTCTTTTGCTACTTTATTCAATGATTTTTAATACAAAATGAAGCAACATGCCTGGAAACAGAAATTAGACTGTAGGATTCCTTTCTCCCTGCTGAGTGCCTGTCTCATTTGACTTCCTCTGGTGAGCAAATTGAATTTTTTCCCATGCTGCTTCTCCCTTGCCTACACTAAGGTGATTGTGCACGCACCCTGATAGTCAAAAAGCTGGAGGAGTTGGCTTTAATACTGTCAAAAAGAAGGAAGCCTACTACATGTTTTTCTGGTGAGAGTTCTGAAGGGAAGGCTATGCCACAGTGACAGGGCAGCTAACGCTTGTGGTGAACTCTGTAGTAGCTGTGCTTAGGAGGCACTGGGTTGTCTCTTGGAGAAACTTTGGCTCAAAAATACCTGGCTTGTGGATTCCAAATGCAATGTGTTGTGGGGAGTTACGATCTGAGCTGTAGGCTTGGATTTTGTGTAGGAGACTTTTATGTGCTCAAGAATTTTTCCTACAAAACTTTAGACATAGAAGTTCATTGAGTATATAGAGGCACCCAGTGTATGGCTATTTAAATTGTGTCTAACTGTCACTTCAGTCACTGGTATTTATATCACTTTTGAGATGAAGGTCTGGGCTGCATATCTGAGTCAGCAACACACTAAACATTTTGTAGTCATTTGCACCAGCAGAAAGTGATTATTGCTGTTGCAATGTGGTAGTGGTTCTATCTCCTTCCCTTGCCTGTTGATGTGAGGAAACTCTGAACAATGAGTTTTTGTGAAGTTATTTATTTCAAACATATTAAGTGGGGAAATGTACATATGGAGGATGTTGATGGCATAAAATAAATGACATGCTGGATACTAAGGTTTTACTGAAACAATCCAAAACCGATGAAACTGTGCTCTGCATACCTCAAAAAGATCAGGAAAGTAATTGTTAAAAACATGGTATATTTCAGGTAAATTACTTTTCAGTTAACTTTTATAAGAGAATGCAACAGTCATTTTGTAATATTTCTGCAGTGAAGAGTCTATGCAGTGCTTAAGTAAGCTGCCTAGTCTCTTTGAAAGTCAGAGCTAATTGAAACTTTGTGGATTTAAAATGTTGAGAATTAAGTTTAGATTGAGAAAATATGTTTTGAAACGGGGAGGAGTTCATATTCAAGCATCAGTGACACTTGAGGTGAATTAAGCATTTTCTTCTGTAATTCACCGAAATAATTCTATAGGTTTATGTCTTCAATTTTTAGCTGTTAATAGCCATTGGTTGTATTTTTGTTGCTACCTCTCATGGAAGTGATGTGATTTGAATTTGTTTATTTTGTTTTCAGAGTTCACCAGATTTTGAAAGCAGTTTTAAAACCTTGTTTCTATAGGTCAGCCAGTTAAAAAATAAAGTTTTTATCAAGTGTTGCTCAAATGGCAGCTTGATGATTATGGTTAGTATTTGTTATCTTTGTGCTTTCATTGTCATCCTGTGCTACAAAATAAATGCAGTGACATTTTTTTAGTTTCTGTTTGTATGTGATCCAAATTTCCTTCCTAATTGAAGCAATCTGTTCTCCATGTGTCTTTATAAACAGAAGCACTTACGAAAAGTCTCATGTGTTTATGTAAAGGGTAAAAAATACTTATGGTGGCTTCTTAAAGGTTTAAAGTAGAAATCAAAATAAATGGAGTAAAATCTCAGGCTTCTTTAAATTCCTCATTGTAAATAGACATAATAATATAAATCAATGAGATATATTAAATGTACTTTAAACAACTATTTATACATTTAACTATTATGCATATATTTAACTATTCAGAACAGGTCATGCTCAAATTTTATATTGATTTCCAGGCTAAGGTGTCTGGGCTGAATGGGGCTACGAATTGGGAAATACGGTGTGATGTGCTGTGTGACTGCTTAGTTTGCTCATGTGTGCTTAGAAGGTATTGGCATGGAATGTTTTAGGGTTGTGTTCAGGATGGTACTTGGCAGTGGGAAGGAAAGCTGTCTTGCCTGCTGCAGTCTGTAAAGGTGAATCCTTCTGGAGGAGGTAGAGGTGATCTGTTCCCTGAGAAATGCTGAATGCGTGTGGGGGAAGTCTTTTCTATGGTATAAGGTGAAATAGATGCAGAGAGGGAGGGAGGAAGGAGAGTGAGACAGACAGCAGCAGGATGTGGTAGATGGAGGAGAGACTTCCTTACATTCTCTTCTAATTTATACTCTTTGAATTTCCTCTTAAATTAATTCTACTAATTTATATTCTAATAAAATCTAGTTTTAGAGCCTTCCAGGAATTTTGAGATGTTCAATCTAAGAACAGAACCAGGCAAGTCTTTCTCAAAGCTTTGGCCAACCAGAATTATCCTCACTCTGAAAATAAGCCTTCCTCCAATCTCTGGAACTTCTTCAGCGTACTTATGTAATCCTCAGAAATGAGTAGCAAGGCCAAATCAGAATGAATGCTCAGTGTCAGCTCTTTCATTTAGACCCAACTTCGTTTGCACTATTGAATCACGTAACTGCATTAGTCACTGCTGTCTGCTTCTTTCAAGTTGTTTGCACTTTAGGTATCTTCCCTGAGTTAGAGTCATCCATGTGGAGATAACGTATTTCTGCTTTGCAGAATCCACTCTGTGGCCAAGATAGAAACTTCTCCCTCTACTGCAGGTCCCCGTGGAAACATTCATAATTTGTGTCCATTAGTGATAAGAAATGTGCTCCTTCTGAATAGCTTTGTGAAGATTCTCTTCCCATTTTGTAGGGCTGGCTTGACATAACTTGAAGGTCCTTTGGCAGCTTTGAACAATCTCAGGATGAGTTCCATGTGTTGGCTCTTAGAGCTCTTCTTGAATAGTACAATCTGCGTTGTTCAAGGCTCTTTGAGTACTACAGAGGAGATAATGGCTACTATGTGGGATATATAGCTCTCTTTGATACTGTTAATGGAGTGATTACTGATTAATAACTCTATAAAATACTCTGGGATATTTTGAGTATAAATGATGCCATACATAATTATTACTCTTATTCATGATGTACAACTTCAAATCTATTGTAGGTAAAAATGCAGGAAGAAAAAGAAAAGTGGCAATATTTATTTCTGCTTTCTTACAGATGATAAAGTTATGAGGATTTTTATAGTTTAACATCTTTTGTATATGTAAGGACTTTTCTTGTATTCCTTGTAAAACAAGTTCCCATTTTTTTCACTTTTGGCATGTAAAATATAAATTAAAAAGCAAACAAACAAAACCACCAAAACCTAAGAAACAGCAACACAGAATGCAGAAAAAATAAGTAGTCATTTCTTTAAGAGAAAATGACTGATATTTTTTAAACTTGTGTGCAGAGAAGTTGTTTGTTTGTACATGACTGGGAGAGAACAGTCCTGTCTCTTCCCAGTTCTGCCTTACGATGCTGGATTTAGATACTCGGTGTGTCTGAGAGGACACAATGTGGACTTAGAGGAAGACCATGGCATTTTTAAGTGGCTGTTTTCTCTATATGGTTAGCAAATCAAGGATATCTTGTCCAGAAATCTGACTACACTGATTCTTGCATTTTGTAGCCTCCACAGTAGCCATAATTTAGTAGGAGTGGATGCTTTGGTGCTAGGCTAACATACCTTTACTATAATTGTATTTGCAAAGTTTCATGCATTTATGTTTTGTAAGGCTCTAAGTCAACTAGATCAGGAGATTTAGCATATCTATATGTCATTCCTAACCTTTTTGCCTTGCTACACATGATTATTAAAGGATTTGTTAATCCATTTTATAGGGATCAATCTCTATTTACTGTTTTTTACTGTCTTCCTACGTTTAAGTATGTTCTGGTGCAACGGTAATCTTACTGTTAAATATGCAGATATGGCACACTGTTGCTAATAGAGTCAATGAGACTTCATTAATTGGGCTTGCGTAGCTGTAGAAATGTAGAGTAGTATTAATAAATAAGTGGAGTCTTTAAATGTACTATTTATTTGTCTTTTGCTTTCATAACCTTGCAAACACCTGACCAAAACTCATTATCTAAGACATCTGTGTCAACTTATTTGAGCAATGGAACTGTGGTAACTAATAACAGAGGAACTGGACTTTCCAGCTTTGAAGGTCATGGCAATTCCTTTCACGTAACTGCTTTGTTTTTTAATTTTCCTTCCAAACTCAGTGTAAAAAAAGACAAATATCATTTTAACTGTTAAGATTATACAGTGGGCTGTATTCATGCTTCATCAAACAGTGAGGTTTTTTTTCTTCTGTGTCAGGCTTCCCATGGGAAAGAATAGAGTGTATTTTTTCAGATGATGTGTTGCTGCAGAGAAGGTGATTGTCAGCAGTAAACAAACTATTGAGTCTAGAAAAAGGCTGACACAGCTACTTCCTGCTTTGACTTAATCTTTCACTCCCTTTGTATTTACTGGATTTTTTTTATGATGACATATTTTTTATTTGTAACATGCAGCTTGTGTGATGTTGGTGACTAGTAGAATGTCATCAAGAGAAGGATCAAAATAGAGCTTCAAATATTTGCTAGGATGTAGAATCAAAGATGACTTGCATCTAACCATATTTTACCATGCACAAAATAATAATCTGAATTGTATTCTCTGACAAGGCACCTCCTTATTTCCTGTGACAGGGTGGAAAACAGAATCTTTTGATTGCTGTAGAATTATAATGGTCAAAGAGTTCCAAGAATTGTTTTAGTAGATCTGAAAGCATCTACCCTTGTAAGAGAGCATTCGAGATCCATCCAGTGCACACACTTCTTTATGCACCTTCCAGGAGGGGTTAAGCAAGGACTGGATCATCTGAGAAGGACCCTTTTCTCCCCTCTGCACCTATGCCAACTTTAACATTACAGAAGTGCTAACAGTGTGTGGTGACAGAAATGGCAGGAATAGGAACTGCCTGGCAGACTCCATTCTTTTCATAGGTTGCAAGAAGAATGTGTAGAACAAATGTCATTTGGAAATGAAATACAGTACTTTGAGTCAATACTAAACTGCCACTTATTTCTCTTGTGTGGAATTTTTTACTGTTTGCCACTTAAAAGAATCTCTTTGAATTCTGACAGTTTGAAAAGGTGGTCATGTAATTTTATTCAAAATTCCACTGTTACTGTTTTATTATCAACAATCTTATTTGCTATATTATCAAGCTTTCATGCTTGGCAATTTTATCGTAGATGGAGCTTTTTCCCCAACTTTTTTAAATCTCGAAATTCTAAAGTGTTAAAGTACTGTACCTATGTAAACCATTTATTCAACACAGTGAAGCACATGACTCTATAACTACAATATTTAAATGCATTTTGAACAGAATATTTGAATAATCCTTTTAGAGTAAATTTAGGGAACTGATAACAGTGCTTAGTACTGTATTTTGGAACAATTACTTTAGAAAGAATGACTTCGAGTTATGTGTGTGAGTTGCTCTGAATCCAGGATGGAATCTGATTCTACATTTAGTTGATTTTCTTAATTTCTTTTATTTGTTACTGCTTCACTTGATTAATTTTTTTAACTTCAAGACATTATAGTGCAAATACTTAAAAGTGAAATGCATGTAAATAATTCTGACTTGTAGATTGCCCATGTTTTTTAACATAAAAGTAGATGGTAAATACTTAGCTGCTTGCATAACGTATTTTTACATATTATTATTATACACTTGAATCTATTATTTTTAATTTCTGTTTTGCCCACAGACAGCCTTCTGATTGATTATCAGTTCACCTTCAGCTTATTACAAGAGGACGATCGCCATCACACTGCCATAAACTTTATAGCAAACCCAGAACAGGTAAGAAATTGTTACTAACTTCAGACAAGTTTTGCAGAATCGTGGCGAAGATTTCCATTGTATTTGACCATGATTAAAGGTTTCGAAATGCATGTAAAGGTACTCAAAAACTTCTTGAGAACTGCAAATTATTCTGTACATTCACTGAGAAAACTCTTTAAATGGTAGATGTACTTCAGGTCAACTAATACTCCAAAAAATTATCAACTGATTTATTTTATCGTTGTTCCTGTGAAGTAGTAGTATATTCCTTAGATAAATTCAAGTAGTGTGTCCTTCCATTAAGAAGTTTTTATCAGCAGATGACAAATAATTTTTGGATTGTAGTTAAAATGTGTTTACCATGTGCTTTTTCTTTAGTTTTATAATGGAAATTATGTCATTATGGTTATGACAGTCTGAAAAGGTAGCTGGTGTAGTTGTATGCTTACTTGTACTCTATTCTTACTCAAGGAAAAGAGAAGATTGCCTTTGGCTCAGATTTATTACAACTTCTATTTATGTTGAAAATGAAGAATGGAAAATGATTAAAAGGCTTTATTCAGTTATGTGCAATAGAGTTACATTCCATATCTTCTGGTGTATTTTGTTAAGTTCAATATATTTTCTTTTTTTTTTCTAAATCCAGTCAAATAAAAATTTGGATATATCCATTAATGCATCGAACAACTTCAACCTCAATATTACATGGTCTATTGGTTCTACAGGTGAGTGTGAATTTTGGTATGATGACTTTTTTCCATACAACCACATGATCCTTTAAACTATTTTAACCTGATTGTCTCTTTGTTGCTAATTTTGATAATAAAACTTTACCAAATGTGTTCTTTTGCCATTATCATTATGCCATTATTAATTATATTATTTAAAGCTCAGATGGCAATTTGCAATCTGAACAAAGCTTCATTAACATGTTAACTTTCTCTCCTATTCAATTAAAATTGCTTTGGTAGGAAAGGCTTGTAGTCTATTTAAATTTTTAAAATGACAGTGTTATGAAATGCTGTGATTTTAATTAAGATAAATTGCTTCCTTAACTACTGCAGAGACTGAGATTTTATTTCTTTGTTTCAGTGTTCAAGCTAAAAAATTAATTATTAACCTTAACATTGATATCAAACAATAAAGTTCTTCTGTGTATGCTGATAAAAGGAGCCGCTTATCTATTTTTCTCCAACTTTGAACCCCATTACTCTTCTTTGTTTTAAGAATAAGGAAGAAAAGCTTTATTTAGACAGGTTGTCTGAATTGGTTCTATTGACTTTCTGAAAAAAACATCCAAGGAGATTCATGCTGCTTAAAATGAAATTGCACTATAATTTTTTTAAAAAAGAAATCTTTTCAAAGAAGAGTCAGAGTTTGTCTTACATAAACTCATAAATTTCTTCATCAGTGTGGTTCTGAGGTATTTTAACATATCATAGATAGTAAATTCTATTTATTAATTTATTTTACTGTAGCAAAGTCACCCCTATATTTGCCAAAAATGATACAAGTTAATTAATAGGTATCTTATTAAAGACAACAATTAAAGCTCTACATCCATAATGCAAAATGCAGACAAATTCACTTTCAAGCTTTATTAACCTACGAGCTTTTAATGAAATAGAACGTAAATTACTAGAGGAAAACATACTCTATGTCCAGCTGTCCATATCAACTTTTTGTCTAAAATTCATGTGACTTCTGATAATTTTATGAGTAATTCAAAATCTTTTGCAACCAGAGTGTTTCTGTGAATTCTCTGTGTGTATGTGAAATAGACCTAATGTTCCATGAACACTATCATAAAGAGTTACTAAAGTTGTAGATTGTAAACACGAAAAGTAATTCATGAATTTAAATTTCTTGTGCAAATTTACTTTGGGATGTTTAATGATGATTAGTATTTGTGATAAATATACCTATCTACATATGAGTTGTTTTTTTTTCAGCTGGGACAATATCTGGAGAAGAGATTCCTGTTGTTTCTAAGGCTAATATTAAGGAATACAGAGACAGCTTTTCCTGTGAAAAATTCAACTTTCGCAGCAATCCAAATATCACTTTCTATGTCTATGTCAGCAATTTCTCCTGGCCAATCAAAATACAGGTTAGTCTGACTGTTTTGTACTTACAGATTGTTGACATCTTAGCTTTATGTTGAATTTCATACTTTCACTCACATAGAAAGTGTATATATAGTATTATTTACATCATGTGTTTTCTGTGTATAAGAACTATGTAATGATACTTTTGCTTTCTCTAGTGAATCACATTTCAGACTGTCAGTATTAAAATCTGAAGCTCAAATGGTTGAATGCTAATTTTTAATATATCTTACACATTTAGATGTGTATATATAAAAGAAGGCATACAAATATGTCTGTGTTTACCTAGATATTTGTCTGTCATCTTTCAGTAATCATCTTTCTTAGTCTCTGATTTACATAAAGTTTGAATGTCTCTATCATATTGCAAGGTTAGAAACTTCAGTTAACACTTCAGTTAACACTAAGTATATTTGGTTACAATTAATATTCTTTGATTTCACTGGAATCAATTTCATTGAGTATTTTCTGGAGTAGTGACATACAATGCAGTGGTGGACTCAAAAAGAAAATCAATGCAGTGTGGATTGGTTAGGTTTTTTTTGCCCCCAGAAGTTTCAGCAATATTTGTAGTTACCATTGCTGTATCTGCATTTGTAAATGTTACATCTCCTGCACCAGTCAAGGAGCTCTATATGTGGATGATCAGCTTTTGACTACGTTTTTGGCTGTTTTGTCTCTGGATTCTGTGATCCAGATACAGAACCAAGTCTTAAAAATTAAATTGCTAAAATGATAACAGACTTTCATAATTCCTAGTGATTTGCTCAGGGAACTGGACATGGGTAAAAATGCTTGCCACTTAACTATAAAAAAATTCTACATGTTTCCATTTTGGTGGAAATGCAGAGCTGTTTTCATAATTACATATTTATATGTATTTATATTGATATGTATATAAATATGTATAGATATGAAATGAAGTCGTCTGCTGAGGAATGTCCTGGATTAACGCAGTCCTCTTCTAAGTAAACTGGCAGAGAAACATTATTCCTGTGTTCTGTTAAGTAAACCTGGACTTTTCTTGATCATACATGAATATTAACTGTAAATATGAGTTACGTAATATCAAAGGATGAAATTGTGCAACTTATTCACGTTTATATATGTACTATTTTACATAAAAACCCCTGATGGTTAACTGCTTTCTGTTACTCTTCATATTAGGAGTATTTTTTATGCTGACCAATCTCACTTTCTAAGGCTAGACCTTCTTCAGTTGCCAAATAGCCTTCCTAAGCCAACTGATGAAGCAATTTAAGCTGTAACTGCATTACATACTCGTTTCACCTTTAAGATTAGAAAGTGCCTGTATCATCATTGTAAGACAAACATGGTTAATGTGATGCATTCCTAAATTGGACAACTCTTTGCCAGTGGCTGGCAAACTGTGGCTTCTTCTTGTGCTTTTTCCACTGCAACATAACACCTTAATGGCAATATGTTTTAATGCATGATAAAGGGAATTCCTGATCATGGGTTACATCTTTATTTATTTTTTTTTTCAAATCAGACTTTTCCTTATCTGGTTCAGTTGCACAGATTTATTTACTTGTTTTTGAGGAACGTTGAAATTCTTCAGTCTAGACTCTTGTATCTCCAAAATGATGGTGATTGAGTGTTGCATTTCTTTCCTGTCCTTCTAATTTATCATTAAAAAAACCTTTTTCCGTCTAGAAATTAAGTGACTCCAAATTTATGCAGAGGAAAAAGAATGCTAAGGTTCAATTATAGAAACTGGTTCAGGATGTTAATAATACCCTTTGTATTTGCCTTCTTAAATCAGCAAGATTAGCTCTCAACTTCATTATCCTGCTTTGTTCTTTTGCAAGGAAATAAGATGTTCACATTACCTGTATATATATGTTTGGTGCTCTAGCAGTAGATAAGATCTTCAAATGATAGATGGAGTAGGGAGCTTTTCAGACAAAATGAGTTTAACATTCTGTGTTAACGATTTTGCATATAATAGAAATATAGAGAATATGTGTGCCTTCCTATGACTTAGCTTATGGAGAGGAAAGTCATGGTACATCTCTATTCTAAGTCTGAAGTTTCCAAGTGCTAAATGGTCTCATAGCTCTAATATTTGCTATCTACACTTTTTAGCATATCAGTTTCACAATATGTAAAAGTGGTTGCTATCAGTCTATTACTGATTTAGAGAGCATCCATTTAAAGGATGATAGTGCTTACAAAAATTATGTTACTGTTATACTGATGAAAGGACTTAACAGGAGAGTCAAGATACTGGTGATGAATTCGAAGGTAACTCTTCTAGATCATCTCTGAATTAATTTTCAAATGATGTAGCAAGTAGTCTCCTGAGTTAGCTACCTTTACTTTTCTGTGATGATTAGTTACCTCAGTACTCTAGTGCAGGGCCTTGGATGTCACAGAAGGTGTCCTATGCATAAATGATCTTACACACCTAGCTATTTGCACTATAGTCCTTTCCATTAATACAGTCACACTGCATTGGTCAGATCGCGTTAGTTAAAAGTGTAATGCCATTTTGTATCAACTCAGTACTGAAGGTTTAATTTAATCCTGTTAGAGCTAAGAAAATTAGTGACTTGAAAGGTACTCCGTTCATCAGAGTAAGAAAGGCAGCAACATCTAATTAGACACATACCTTTTACACAGTACTTTTGTAGAGGACTAAATCTCACTTTGGCACATCTAGAATTTTTCAGATACAATCTGAATACCAGTCTCCTGTATTTACGTGATTCACTGTGACTTGTCAATAATAGATTATATAAAGAGTGAGTTCTGAAGGAAGCAGAAATAATGACCTTACCTCCTTTGTACTTGTTACTTCAGGTTGTGTTGTTGATATGCATTTGACCACTCCTTGTAAACCTCCTGTTATTCTAGCACTGAGGCTAAGATTACTTGTGTCTTGCATTGGAAAGGTTTGGGTGTTGATGTTAGAGTAACTGGAGTTATTTTCAGTAGGAGAAGGCACAACAGTCCTATTATACAAGACATTTAGTTTATTTTTCTGTAAAAGTCACCTATATTATCTCTATTTTTGCATTCAGTTGTCTTCAAAATTTTCTTGACTACAAGGAAAAACTGTACATCCCAGCAGGTGATTGTTTGGATCGATGTCTCATATTTGCTTCCTCAAGTACTTTATTATTATGCATGTTACCTATTCAGCAAGCTTGGAGATCTTTTCCTATTTCTTAATAAATCCCTGGAGATTCTAACTCAAAATATACCCTTTGGAAATACGGTTTTCTGAAGAAAAAAGAGTATGTGATGGTTGTATCCATACAACAATTTTTTCAAGATGTGCTGGTCTGTGGTAATTCTTGACCGGTAACTACCCAGCGACCCATTTTATTTCTGTCACTGATGAGCCTAATGACCTCAGAGTACAAGTTCTCTAGCACTGGATAGCAGTGAATTACTTGCCAATCATAGGAACTATGTAGTAAATTTTCATCATCAGATGAAATCCTTCTTGCTATATAAAATTGTAGTCTGGGCTCCCATTAGTTAGCACCCTTCTTCTGTCCATAATGGCTGTGGGCACAGCTGAGTGCCCAGTCAGGAAGAGAGCTCTGCAACCCTCAAGGGAAAAGGCTGAATTTAAATTTCCTGATGCTAAAAGCATTTTATTTAGCTATAAGATCTCTTCTTCCTTGACATCAAAGGAGAAGTAGAAATGTGACATAGTTGCATAAGGGGTCGTTAGAAAGATGGTGATATAGGACATCTTCAGCTTAGAGCTGTTTCCACAAATAGACCTGTTACTGGTTGTAACATGGACAGCTACCAGTTTTTCTCAGAAGTAGGTAGTAGTTATATGCTGGCACGCAATTGCTGGATATTTTCCTGGTGAATTACTGCAAGAGTTTATACCGCAATTTTTCTCCATTTCCAGTAATGCAGAGTTGACAGGAAAGTAAGGGTGAATACAGACCCTGAAGCTTAGCTTCTTCCAGACTTTCATAGGTAACAGTACTTTATGCATCTTTTCAGAGGAAGTCTGTATAAAGTGTCTTTGTTATTAGAGGGTTCAAGTGTTCAAGTAAGAGAACATGATTTATCATCCACACTTATCATCCCTACATTTGACCTGAGTGTCTTTGACAGTCCCAACTCTTTATGTGTACTGTATCTTCTATATCTGTTAAATAGGAATCTATGAGAAAATGCAGTTGTCTTTAAATAGGCTAGATTTCTGGACAGAATATGTGACAAAGCTCCATAACTCGTTTCTGTTCATTTTTATTTTATTTTGAGAGTAGATGTAATTCAGCCTGCACTGGTAATGCAATTTGAAGGCTGTAACATTTATTGAAAAGCAGTAACTCAGACTGTAGCCAGCACCTCAAATAATGGTCAGTGGTCCCTGAAGGAGTGAGCAGTCATAAAGCTTGGGCTTCTGACAGCTATGCAAATATTAATAACAACAGTAACAACATGATCTTCAGTCTCAGGAAACTGATTTTATGGCAAGGGATTTTTGTCATTGAAGCTGGTAACAGATATCTCCTTTGTTTTCAACAATTGCTCCCTTATTGCGTAAAGTAGCCATTGCACATGAAACAAGCAAATACCCTTAAAACGCTGTCTTGGCTATCTGGTTGATGTGCTCTGTCCCTAAGGACTGCAATAACATCCTGCTTCCGGATCTGATGCTTTCACGCACCTATATTTTTTCATAACTGTCAAACTTGCAAGTCTGATCTCAACTTGTGCCTGAGCAGCAAATTTTTCTACCAGTTTTAAAGCAGCATCTGGAAATAATAACAGTTCTACACTGGCAGGGGGGTGATCTTTTGAGGTCCCTTCCAGCCCTTGAGATTTTATGATTCTGTGATACTAGTTATTTCCTTTCCTCCCTGAAGTGTAAATGAAAGATTCACAAGTGTCTGAGTTTTAATTGGGAGGATCCATTTAAATTATAAGGTTCAACCTCAGCAGCAGAGCTCTGCCTGGCAAAATTAGGTTTGTACTGAATGTAAAAAAAACCCCAAACTTGTTATTCATTTTTCATCATATAATAATCTAACATGTTTCCACAGCATAGAACAATTATTGTTACAGCAAAGTTAGATGTGATGTTAGTATAGATGTAGAATGCCCAAATGTATTGGAAAGAAGGAATTTAATTATTCTTGAACAAGCTTATTGCAAGTGTTAACAGCATATTCTTGGGTTTGTTTTTTTCTGCGCTGTTGTTTCTGAGGAAAACAATCTTTGGCACCCTGAATGAGTTTGTATGTCAGAGAGAATAATGAGTTATGGTGAAGATTTACATTTTATTTGTATGTAGCACAACTAACCAAAACTACTTCATGTATAAATTTTCAAGGGATTTTATTCTTTTAAAGGGGAAACTAGCATTCTTTCAGTTTATTGGCTCCTGTTTCAGAATTGATTTTCTTTCCCATGTTAGTAGCCTGCCTGTATGAACTGAAGTAGTATAATGTAAATCAAGAAGCACATCTATGCTTGTAATAAAATTTACTGTGTAGCATAATTTATTTCAGCTTTTTCTTTTAGTTTTTTGTTCATTTTGGATTTTTAACATTCCTGAATGACTTATATGTTATAAAAGCTCCAAGAAGTAAATCTTGTCGGTCACAGCTCTTAGAATTTACAACAATAACACAGACCTCATTACTAAATTAACGAATAAAAATCAGAGCTTTTTTGTTGCAAGACCTTTCAGAATTTTGCAAAGGTTATTATTCTGGAATATTTTCTCAGAAAATATGTATCTGTCCATATGTAGCTGTACTTGTACAGAGCCTCCTTCCATCAGTGATTGCCCACCTAAATATGATTTATGGTGAAAGATTCAATTTCTAAAAGCCTTAATGGTTTTCTTAGAGGCTGCTGAGTAACTGCATATACCTGTGTGTGAAGACACTGTAATTCTTGAAACACGAAACAGGTATTGATGATGAAGTGGATGGATTAGCTTCCAAAGCAACTTTGATGTTTTCTTACAGTAAATATAAAATCCCTCTTAAAAGCTATATTCCAAGAACAGAGACCTGGAAAATCCATTGAACTAACACTCAATTAAAATTCTGCAAGGAGCATGACATTTTTTTGGATCAGACAAAACCAAGAATAGAAAGCATCAAGCAGTGCAGGATAAGATAGTTTATAGATGACTAATATATAGTCTAAAATGTAATATATTTCTATATATAGAGATATACAAAAAATGTAAAATATACATGTTCTATAGCTACAATGATATTGATAATAGTGTAAAGTCAAGATTGTTAATAATAATAATTACCATGTCATTATGAAAATCATTCTCAACAGAGCTGGTTGAAAAACCTGAGCTTAATGTACCCAGATTAGGCACCAGTTAATATCCATCCTATAATCGGAAGTGAAATGTGAAATTGCAAGGCCAAAGCCTGACAGGACTGCGAGACTGGACTGGAGGCAAGTTTGTATCTGAATGTAGGGAGAAAGTGATTCAAGTAACTAGAGATTTAGTAGAATACAGGGCTTTGACAGAGATCTTTAAGGAAAATGTAATACTATAGTAGTTAGTATTTGGTTAGATTTTATGCATTGACTGCAGGCATTAAGTTAGATAGGGGAATTAGTTGATGATTGTAAAGCAGAGGAATATAGATCTAAAGAAACAGATTTTGTTAACAGATCACATAACTGCTCATGATACATTTGTGCCCAAGTGGCTCATCAGATTTCCTTTCTGGACATGGCAGCGTAGAAACATTTAGTTTGACAGAGAAAAGCCTGGCGTTTGAAATTTATATCTTACACAGGATTGTTTTTTATGTCTGATTAAAAGTTATTAAAAGATGTTTTCATTGTTTCTCAATTCAATGCAAATAGAGTTTTTGCTCTTTAGCTTTTTCTGAAAATACTATTCCACTAGGTTCAGGATTTATTATAAAATGGCAATCAGTGGGACAGCAGCATGGAGGTAAAAATGAATTTCTTTCAGTACTAGATTCTAAAACTAAACTCCATTCTAATTTTCAAGACATTAAATACCATCATTAAAAATTCTGTGTCATAGGTGCATTATTACAAGGTGTTTTCTGATCATTAGATTATATCTTTTTTTCTTCTACAAATAATGATAGAACTGTTAATGTTTGTTTTATACTGAAAGAACTTCTGCATCACTCCAGGAAATGTAAATGTTCATTTCCTTACTCTCCCAGGTACATTTCTTCTTCCAGTCACCTTAGAAAAGATGTAATATGAGCCACCAGAATGTCTGTAAATATTTAACATAGTTGATATATTTCCCGGAAAGCAGAAGCACTGTTAATTCAGCTGATGATTTAAAGGAACCAAAACACCTAATTAAGTGATAATTAGTCCTCAATGATGCATAGTTTTAATTGGTGTCTAATTTGAATGCCTGAGATAAGAACTCCTCTAACTGATGTGCAAATTGTATAGGGTTTTGTATTCCAGACAGACCAAGACATCATCTACTGGAAGCATGTAATGCAGTATAGATGTATAGATGTGATGTTTGCTAATAAAAATTATCTCTTCCTAATGCTTAACAACTAGAAATTGAGGTTTTTTTTCTGTAATTTCCATTTCCTTTATCTACTTAATTGAGTAAATTGTAGTTAGAACATTTAGAATGAAATAGAAAATATTGCTCAAAGATAACTTTTATTTGTTTGAGACTTTTGATTAGCTATAGGAAAATAAATCAATCATTCAGTTTGGGAATTTGGGAGTGAACACTTGACAGGGTATGGAAACCTGTATTTTTAATAATAAGAAAAACCCTTAAGATTCTCCCTGAAGAAAACTTCCCTGCCTTGTTGAACCACAGAAGCCTATAAAGGTCATGCATAGCGGTTCCCACACTGTCAGAATAATTTGAAAGTAAATGTTTGGCTCATAGGGAATCAGACTGGAAATAGGAACACAGCAGTAAGGAATAGATATTTTCATCATATTTATCACGTCCGTTCTAGAAAACTCTGTTACTCTGTCTAACCAGTGTTTTGGATATAAATATGAACAATGTGAAGGATTTCTGTTTCTTACATTGTGCCAAATTGGACCAAATACGTGTTTTTCAACATTTCTTTATTAAAAAAAAAAAAAGAAAGTCAGTAGCCCAAAATCAACTTAACTCTAGCATAATATGTTTGTGAAGTAGGCTTCTCAGGAGCCCCACATATGCTGAGTAGTGATGGCAATCTTGTCAGCCTCACCAACATGATCATTGCCCTAACACTGATGGGAATTTCAGGTTTGAGTTACAGGTTTTTTTGCTAATCAGTCTGTTCTGAACTATTAGTCAGAGCTACAAGGTATCTGGACTAACTGGATCCCTCATTTAAAAACACAAATAAAAGCTCATTTACATCCAAGGATTGTCCTTTACTATAGCAGCATGTGGTCACTTGTCCTGTGACTTGAAGGCTCCAAATCTGACCTCCAAACACTGAACCAACAAATTGTGTCACGGTGAACTGTCTCTGAGCCAGCAACCCTGGAAACAATAGTTTCCAGCTGTAGAGAAACTTGACAGCAATGACTGGAAATACAGCTCTGGGATTTTGTTTAGGACTTCAGAGCTTAATTTCTCAGGCAATGGTAAACTAGCTAGAAACTGTAGGGTTACTTACAGTTGAATTTGCAGAATGTTTTAGCTCACAGTTTTCCAAAAGCACTGAAGCTTCAAAAGTTGAGGCTGTTTATCTGCAGAAACGTTCTCAGGAGTGAGCTAAGGTGCTGTCAGCATCCTTAGCATAAGGATTCCTGCCTTAGTTGAGACAGTCATGCTTAAGAATGTTTTATTGAATTAGTATTTTTGATGGCACTCACAAGTAGGAATTATTGCAGTAACAGATGCAAGGAGTTAAAAATTATATATGCTACTAGAAGATAGTCCTTGAAAAGGCAAAATAATTGCCTTATGTTGGTCTTCTTGGTTTCTTCTAGGATATTTATGAGAGAATTCATATAGACCTGTAGTTTTTGTAAAGCTAGATATTAATCTTTTAACTATATGATCAATGTAATAATTTCTATGATGATATAACAAAATGTTAGTCAATGAGACTTCAGGATTTTGAAATCTAGAGTCATTCTATGGTTCTTCATAGATTAAGTAATACTTCTATGGTTTATACTGAGATAAGCAATGTGAAGATGTGAGGAAGTCAAAGCCAGAAACGTCATTCCTGAGAAACACAGAAAGAATAGCACATAGTTGGATAGAATTGTAAATTCTTTGATTAGTAACTAGACCAGCTCAGACCTGCAAACATGACTGTTAATTGGACAGATACTGGGGGGCTACTGTGTCCTTTGTTAGATTATAGTGTAAATGCTCACATCTTTAGGCTGTGCAGAAGAATGTTAGGGCTGTGATTCTGTTTTGCTTTCATTACGAAATGTTGATTGCTAGTTTTTATTTTGAAGTGTTTCAAGGATCTTTGAACTATGGCTGTAGTGTCATTTAAAAATATCTCTTGAATTATCAGGAGGTATGTATATGTATTTTTTAGGGAGAAAAAAAAACGAACCCTCAAAAATGCTCGGTGTGTATTAGACAAACAACTTCTGTGCCTTCAAGGAAGGCAGTGTAAGTAACTACCGGGCCCAGATAGCCAGATAAGCATATTGAGCAAGAGGATGGAGAGCTTGCAGGTCATCTGCCTTTTTTTTTTTTTTTAATCTGGTTTTAAGTACATTAGTTACTTGTCATTACTTTTTCATGTAAGCACTTGGTTTCATTGCTACCTTGGTGTTACATCTCATAGATGATAAATCCAGAAGAGTGCTGTGATCATATAATCTGAAATGACACATAAACTGAAGCACAGGCTTTCGGGAATTAAATGTTGTTTGAACTAGATGATGTTTTAAAAAAGAGAAAAAGATTCAGTCTTGGCTTAAGTATTTCTAGAAATGGGGTAGGTACTACACTCCTACTAAAGAGTTGTGACTGTTAATTATTGCCACTGTTTAAAAACATGTGGTTCATGAGAAGTGTGACTTTCACGGGCTAGTCTTGAAATATAGTTTTGTGCTAGAAAGAAGAGCTCCCTCCTATAGAAGACGTGCTCTTTTAAACACCATTTACTCCATCACCTTTCCTTCAGTTTTTCTTCTGCCTTACTGTCATTCTTGTCGTTTTTCTCTGAACCCTGCAGTATTTTAGTATCCCTTGGGAACTATGGATGCCAGAACTGGATATGCTTTCCCAAGCATGATTACATCTGTTTCAGATACAGAGTTAATGATGTGCTCAAGGGGGCAGAAAAAGGGTATTTTTGAGCAGCTTCCCCATGGGCTAATCTGTGTTGCTGAAGAGCAACCTTAGCACTACCTTTTCTGTTCCTTCGGACTCTGATCCACTCTTTTTGCTACATTCAGTATTTCACTCTCTACATCCAGGATTACCATAGCCCTTTCATCACTGCCTTGGGAATTTAATGATTATCTACCCTAACCCCAAATGTTTTTCAGTGTCACTGAGTCCAGAATATCATACTTGAGAATGGTCTTCATTCTTTGATTCCACATTTATATTATCGAAGGCAATTTTTATTACTTTTACTTTCCCCTTATCCTCCTGTACAAATGACTTGGTAAAAGTGATGTATTATTTTCACTTTCTTCCCT
Organism: Colius striatus; assembly: GCF_028858725.1. Classification (NCBI taxonomy): domain Eukaryota; kingdom Metazoa; phylum Chordata; class Aves; order Coliiformes; family Coliidae; genus Colius; species Colius striatus. The sequence continues at coordinate 31,263,635 of NC_084766.1, forward strand.
TGACATGCCAAATAAAACTATGTTAAGAGTGATATGGTTATCCTGCTAGTTGTTGACAATAGCTTTAAATAACAGTAGGAAATTAAGGTCCAAGAATCTCACCATGTCTTGCATTAGAAACACACTTGTACAAATGTGAATCTCTATTTGCAGTTACATTTCCCTTTATTTAATATGTGCCATGTTGAATTTCATTTTTTTTTAGTTTCTCAGAGTGATGCTTTTTCTAGAACAATTGATACACTCTCTTGAGGTTTATAAACAGGAAAATATCCATAAGGAGTAGAAACTCAATTGCTTGTATTGCCAAATATGTTGTTGGGAATAGGTTAGGGAATAGTCTATGAAGGTGTGAATTGGAGAGCAGAGATCTATGAAAATGTGTGAGAACTACTGGTTATAGAATGCTTGTTTTAAACACATAGAATCACAGAATTGTTTGTATTGGGAGGGACCATAAAGACCACCTAGTTCCACCTTCCCTGCCATAGAATCATAGAATGGTAGGGGTTGGAAGGGACCTTTAAAGATCATCTAGTCCAACCCCCCTGCAAAATGGAGGTTCACCAGGTCGCATAGGAACACGGGACAGGTTTAAAGGTTTAAAACCATGACCCCTTGTGCTATCACTACATGACCTTGTGAAAAAATCCTTCTCCAGCTTTTTTGTTGGCCCCTTTAGGGACTGATGGAAGGCTGCTATAAGTCGTCGTAGGTTTGTGTGGAGCTGCTTTTTGATTGTTCAGAGGGACAGAGTTGTAGTGCTGCTTCTGTAAACAGTTGTCAGAACATCCCCCACCTCTGAGTTGAACCCACTTCCAGCCCAGCTGGGCCAGTCTGGCACCTCTGCCATCACTGTTTAAGAAAGGAAACCTGCATCGGAAGTGGAGTTGGAAGGGTGGGACAAGATGGAGGTGACCATGCAGACCCCACAGTCAGCAAAGGAGGAAGAAAGGAGCAGCGCTGGAATGGAGACCCCTCTGCAGCCTGCAGTGAGAGCAGCTGCCACCCTGCAGCCCATGGAGGGCAATGGCAGGACTGAGAGCCACCAGCAGCAATGGGTGAGTGCGACCAGATGGGCAGAGACTGTGTGAGGAGGTGGCCATGGCACAGGCAGTACCCAGAGACACACAGAGAGGCAGAGGAGAGCTGCAGCCCTCAGGATGAGCGCACATGGGAGCAGCCTCTGCAGGGATCCAGCTCTGGAGCAGGGAAAGCTGGAGAGGAGTCCAATCCACCTTCTCTGAGGAGAAACAAGTGGCAGGAGCTGTCAGAACAAGACTGACCGCACCTCTCATTCCCTGCCTCACTGAGGTAAAGATACCGGGATCATGGCTCTGATCTTGGGAGGAGAGAGTGAGTAGGGTGAAGGTCTTAAAGGGCTTGCCACGCTCTTCATTATCATGCCACTCTGTGTTGGTTTCTGTTTGCTATGTTTTTAGTTGTTGGTAGAGTAAATGAAGTTGGGTTTTCTTCCCCAAATTGAGTAGTCCTATCTGTTTTACCCAGGACCATAAGTGGAAAATGAGTCCTCTCTGTCCTTAGGGATTTCCAAAGGCACTCAGTTTCTCTTCCTTGTCTTGTCAGGAAGGAGTGGGTGCTCATGGTTCTTTGTTGCTGGCTGGACCTAAGGAACGACATGGTTCCCCAGGCTTAACAACCCAACTTTCTCAGAGAGAGCTTATCTTGAAGTTGGTAAAATGGATTTTTAGATGAATATGGTTAACAAATTTTGATATCCTATTCCTACAATATTATTTACCTTACTTGAAATTTATTCTTTTGTTCAGTTGCTCCTTGATGAAGATACTTTACACAAAAGTGAGTGAAGGTGAATTTTCTGCCTTTCCGTCCTTTTTTTTATTGTTGTTTCACAATGCCCTCATTTTACTTTATTGTCTTTTCCTTTTATTATTATTCTGTACTGTGACAAGAAAAATACACAACACTGACATTGTTACAGATTGCAGTCTTGTTAAAATTGCTGAATTAACTAGCAGTCCAGGTAGTGAAAAACCATTCAAGCTGTCAGACAATCACACATGAGTGAAATAAAAGCTGTTTATATGTATATAGAATCATCATTACTCCTTTGTCTCATAATACCATCTTTGTGCAGGCTTTGAATTGTTTTCATTTAAGGTAATTTTATTTTTATTCCCATCAGTAAAAATTCTCTACAAAATTCTACAAAATTCTCTGCTGTATACATATTAAAGTTTTAAAAAAATTACACTGGTAACAAAGATTTTTATATAAATTATCTGTAGTGGAAGTGCTTCCTATTGTGTTTCTTTATCAAATTAATATACGTATAGCACAAAATTCACTTTCTGTGGATACAGAAGTTATGAGTCTGGGAAATGGGTATTGGAAGAAGTGCTGAAGGTCTAACCCCCCTCTCAGACCAAGGCAAACTTCAAAGTTAGATCTGATTGCTCAGATCTTTGTCCAGTCAATTTTTTTCCTTGTATCTCATGTTGCAGTTTATATCCATCGTGTCTAATCCTCTTTGTGTTCACCTCTGAGAAGACTATTGACTCTCTTTTCTCTGTAGCCCATGAATTAGGTAGTTGGAGACAATGATAAGATCCCTTATTTGCCTTCTCCCTAAGACATTCTAAGTTAATGACTTCTGACTGTGTGGTAAAATGTGAGCTCAATGAATTTTCAGAAGACATTAAGATCAATCCCAGGAATTCAGTGCAATTCAGAGTGGTCCCTCCAAACCCAGAGGATACAGAGCATAACACGTGAAGTGCCTCTTCACTTTAGTCTTTCCTTTCAATCTGTGTCTTTCCAATCTATGTCTTATAGCATTATCATGATCCTCACTTAAACTTGGTTGCATTTTTTGTAGCTTTGTTTCTTTTGTTTTTTTATTTTTTTTTTGTCTATTAGTATTTAAACAGCCATTCTTATATTTAAAATTTGTCAGTGCTTGTGTGACCACAGTAGAGATTAGAAAGAAAAGGGATGAATTGCATCTCTTCAGCAGCAGCAAGGATAAAAAGCAGGGAATAGTAAAAAGTAGCATTTAAACTGAAATATAAAGGTGGAAGCTCTACAAATTTTTGTTGTTCCTGTTACACTTCACAGAGTTGCTGGTGGGATGTCAGTGGAGAAAGTATCCATAACAAGTGTATTCATATGGTTTAAAAGGAACCTCTTGGCTCTGTTTTCTCATTGGGAATGTATTCTTGCAACACTCATTAACATGAGCTGGATGTAACTATATCACTGTATCCCTGCCAAAGTGAAAGCATTCAGTAGCATTCTTTGAAGTGTGTATGTCAGCTCTTCAGTGAGGATATATAAAAAGAAAGATGTCTTCTGCCTTCAGTAACAGATATATTAGCACTTGTGTTTAAGTCCCATGCACATCAGTAAGAAAGGATTTTTCCTTAGTGATTCCATTATAAAATGTGAAAAGCTATTTAATTCACATCACACCTGTATTAACTACTGGAAACTTATAATGCTTTTTTATTTTTTCCTTTGTAAAACGATGACACTGTTTTTTGGTATATTTTTTTCTAAACTAGTTAACACTTCATTTATATTCTATGGGCATTAACCACAGAAGTTCATTTGTTTTGAAAATCCTTTTAAAGCTGTATTCATCTGTGGTGAGGCTAGTCATAGTAAAAAAATCAATTGCAGCTGTATTATTTGCGAAATAATCAATTCGCTTTTCCATTCTAACTAGAATTGGCATCCTGAGGAGCTGAAAAATTGCACTAATCTGATATACTTGGATCTTCTGTTTGTTTCATTGTAAAGACTGATACTCATCTCTTTATGCCCACTTCCTTTGAATTTTGAGTTCATGTAAAGAAGGGGTATTTGAAAACGTCTTGAACATGGATATAATCACCAGTTCTTTTGACAATTCTTTGTCTTATTTGGTTTTCTGTTGGACTCTTCTCATGAACTGGGCATATTTAAATGATATATTCATCTTCTGTGTTAATTTTTTTGACCTGAACAGTGTCTCAAATTATGTGTTTAAAGTAAATTTGGAAGGAAAGCATACATTAACTTTTCAGTCCTTGGTTTTCATGCATACTAAGTATTACTCTATGCAAGATTTGATTCCAGTATTAAGCTTTTAGTGAAAATAAATTGTACTTATATTTACTAACTGCTGATGTATGTAGTAATTTGCAAAAAGTGAAGGGCTACAAGTTTTATGTGCTAGGCTCCAACTCTGGAAAACACACATAGACCATTGAAGTGGTCCCCTGTTTACCCTCTTTCATATATTTATATGTGGCAATCCTATTTCCTATGAGCTCTGTTCTTTGCCTTTGATAAGATTCATTTTCTGCTCCCCTCCTGACCACCCTAATGGTCCTTCAACTTCAATTTCAATCCATTTTTGAATAGAGTGACAGTGCAATGTACAATTATTAGTCTCTCAAGATATTGTTTTGCAATTAGCAGATTAAATTGCACGCTTCTAGTGTTATGATTTTGGTTACTCCATTTAAGATGTCTCACATTCCATTTATGGTGTTTTTTGTTTGATTGGTATAGTTTGAGAAAGTAACTTATTCTATAAAGCATTTTGCTTTAATGTAGTTTATTCTATACCTGTTGTAATCGCCAGATGTAAAAGAGAGTTTTTTGTATTTAAAACAAACAAAAGCATAATGATGTAACATGAAATAATGAACTGATCTCATTTGAGTAGCAAGTTCAAATGGTATCCTAGTATGATAAAATTGAATCTTTTAAAGAAATCAGTTTAATTCCATATGTATAACTGAGATGCATAGAAACCTTGTCGTATGAGTACCAATGTGAATTTATACTCCTGAATTTACAAATACACAATCAGATCATTAAATGGAATTTCGTCCGTGGGATGCTTTCACATAGACTATCATTCACAGTGATAAATGGCATGATACTATGATATTAAACCTTCAGTTTCTGTTTGGATCCACTTACATGCTCTCTCCATTAACTCATGAGTACTGAGTTAATGGGGCTGCACTCACTGTAGGTGAGTAGGATTGGTTGCGAATGTTTTTTATGAAATACCTTACTACTTAAATTCTTGCTCATACATTTCAATCAGATTTTCATGATATTTAAACTTTACCTTTGTTTTAACATTGCCTTTGTTAAACTTAAGTCAGTATGGTAAAATCAATAAATTATAAGGATTTTTAAAAATGTTTATATTTTTAATTGATAAATACACAAGATCTAGTAGTGACAATTTACTAACAGTATGATAGGTGTGATAACATGCTTTTTATCAGAACAAACTTAATGGTAAATACTACATCATTGCAGTAACATTTTTTGAGTTTATAGGGGGAAAGAAATGCATTTTTATTAAATATATTTTATGAAATATAATATTAATACAGTTTTAAAATACTTTAGAGCTTAAAACGTAACCAAAGCAAAGTATTCTTTAAATGGGCATACTAGTTAATTCTAGACTAGTCTAAAAGTCTCTTGCTAAGCTGACACTTCTTGCATTAATGTTGTTCAAACAGTAACTCAAAATACAAAGAGAAGAAAATAGAAGTGAATACAAAGACATGACACGGGGTCAATTACCTTGAAGAACAATGTTTTAAGTGTAAGTTGTAAAGCCGTCCTTTTGCTCTACTCAGCTTTTTCTTGTTTCAACTTGAGAGTTCAGAGGGTAGTAAAAATTACCAAGATGTCTAGAAAAAATGACTTCAGGAAATATTGAAATTATTTCATTTGTTAATCTCATGAAGGGAAGATTTATAGGGTGATATTGCAATCAAGCATCTAAAGATGTCTAACTGATGATGGAGGAAGGAGATGGAGAAGGAGTTAGAAGAAATAAGCTTAAATATCAGTAAGAGATATTTAATTTCTGTATACTAAAAGGAAAGATGACACGGGTGCAGGACTCTTGATTTGTTCTTGTTGAACCTCCTGAGGTTCCTCTCTGCCTAATTCTCAAGCTGGTCAAGATCCCACTGAATAGCAGCACAGGAACCATAGAGGGAAAACAGTAGTGGCGATGAAGAGTTGAAAGTTGAAAAAGAACCAATAATTCACAATTAAAAAAATTAATAGAATTAAGTAGCAATCACTACAGTTAATGGACTTCAGAAAAGGAAGATTAAGTTCGTCCATTTTCAACTTTTTAAATTTTGTGTCAATATTTTAAAAACAAATGGTCTTTTACCAATTGACTCTTCTTTCACTACCAGTTTGTTGACACTTAGAGCTCTTTGCCCCACTAGAAATGATAATATAATTGGTCTAGTACATACTCTTTAATCGAATTGACTGTTTTGCCCTGCTGCTCAGGGAATTGATAAATTGCTACAACCTTCAGTTCTGAAAGTTGGCATTTTTTTTGTCTTTTGTTTTAGAGTTTGAAAGAAAGCATAGTTTAAGACATCATTGAATTTGTTTTGGCTGATGATATCATTGCAGTCTTAGTTCTGTGAAATACTTTGGGAAGCAATCAGTAGTTACTTTGATTTCTGTTTCTTATTTAATCATGTAGGTAAAATAATGTTTCATATCTAGTATGACACCAAATATAACTGTTTTGAACTTTCAATAGCAAAGTTATTTCTTCGACCTGAAAATATTATTGACTTCTTAGGGTGACCATTAATATTGTGTTTTTTTTAAAGGCAGCTGATCCGCAGACACAATTTAAATGACATTTCAATATTAAGAAATTTAACTGAAGTTTCCAAAGTTATTATTTATTAAGAAAGTATGACAAGGAACTTTTCATCCAAATCAATATTTTTATTGATAATTGTTAGTGTCCTGCCCTCTTCTTCACAAATACATTTACTGCTTCTCATATTCTGTAAGTCACAGATCATAGCTAAGTAGCATTTTTAAGTCATCTAGATGTTTGGATGCTCTTTTTTCTGAGAGTTTTGGCATATGGGTAGTATTGATGGCTTTAGAAATGACAACCATTATGTATCTTTGATTTTATTTCATATCCCATTATAAAAAGGTTCTTTCCAGTTATTATGAAAGAATGGAGGAAAATAAATGGGTTACTTTGCCTGAAGACATATATTGGAGAAATAAGGGTGAATCCACACACTAATTGAGCATAAGAAAGAGTAGGTCATTCTTAAGTAAAAACCTGTTATTCTTGAAGCAGATCAAAGAGGGTGGAGTGGGCACAGTAGAGAAGAGAAAAAACTCATGTAGTATCTACTTGAGAGGATTTGTTGCACACACTTCATTTTTTCAGTTTCATGTCCTTTCCTTAAGTCATTCAGTTCTATGTTGTGGAGAGGTTAACCATCTATATGCTCATAAAATAGGATCACCACCATTTGCTTCATAGAACAACCACACTAATTTTGTAGAGCTCTGTGGATTTGTGTGTCCTCTGCAGTCCACGACTACTTATATTGGCGGATTTAATGTTAGACTACAAAATTTACGTACAAGCCCATCTTTGTCAATTTAAAAAAATCTACTTTAATCCCAATACGTCAATAAACTGTCAGTTGTTAGTCAAAAACATGTCTAAGTCAACATGAAACATGACTTAGTAAGTGATGGAAAGAAGTATTTTCTCAAAGAAGGGAAATCTATATTATACTGCTCAGAATTAATAACTAACATTCATTTTCTCAACTTCTTCGGATATTTTTTTGTTTCCATGGTGGGGGTTTTTTCCCCCCATTACCATGTTTGTGTAAGTACATTGTACTCTGTCTTTATGTGAAATAACCATGCAGTCATTAAACATTAAAATGGGTACTTGATCTGGGGAAGAGCCTAAACTTACCCTGTTTTACCCAAGACAGACTACAGTGCTCTAGTATAGGAGAAAAGCACATTGTTATGCCACAATTGATAAGTTTGTGGGCATGTTTGACACACTTTTTCATTTAAGTCCTGACTCTATTTGTTAATAGAATTCATTTAGAAAATGGACTACAAATGTATTTTTATACCTTCCATTAAAAACTCTGTAAAACATTCATGTGACCTTTAGCAGATGTGGTGTGCTGTGTGTTTGTTGGAAGAATGTCCATTTCATTTTTTTCACAGTGGTACTGCCCTTGTGCTTTTAGAATGCCCCAGACATTTTGGAGAGTTACTTGCCAAATATCGCACTGCTGCAAGAGATAATATTTGATTAACCCCTGACCAAAGATAACTGTGTCCATCAGGATATACAGAAACTAAGTTAAACTATTTCTTTCCAATAAAAGTTCCAGAAGACTGAGAAGATGCTCAGCAAATGCTTATTAATCAGATAAGCCCAACTTTTTTCTTCACCCTTCTGTCAGTGAAATAAAATAAATTGTAACCCAAAAGTTAATAAAAATTACTGCTAGGATTTTAAGGCATAACTCCATTAACTTAATGTAGTTGGCATTACTCATGCAAGATGTGAATTTGCCATTTATTTTTATAAGCTTTATTAGTTCTCAAGAGTTTTTCTGCTTTTTCTTCAAGTAAGAGTGAAGCTCAGTTTTTGGTTATCATGGCAAAATAAGTATTCCATATGATTTTACTTCAGTTCTGTGTATTTTTTTAGCTAAGGGCACACTTCAGTCTAAATTGAGTATAAAATGTTCTGGAGAGTGGCAGATTATAGTAAATAATAATACACAGCTCTCTAGCTGTGCTTGAAGAGCTGCTGACTAATGGATTATTTTCTGTGAGCCAAAACATTGCTTAGATACTCACCACATTTGTATAGACTCTTTTACATATATATATATATATATGTACTGAATTACCCTATTCCAGGAGACATACTAGAAGTATTTCCTACATCTTTCTCATGAAGGTGACCATTGGCCTTCATTTTATTCATCATGTGAGTAAAGGAGAAGATTTAATCAATGTTATTCAGTCAAACAATATGTTATGTATTTTTAACTATGTCCACAGTTTTATAGAGTTAAATTGTAAATCTTCTATTTTTTTGTCCTATTACTATGTTGAATTATATGCCTGAGACAATGCTTAATGTTTGATGCTGTTGAGGGAGTCGTTGAGATTTTGGTATACATAGAATCACGGAATGGTAGGAGTTGGAGGGGACCTTTAGAGATCATCTAGTCAATACTCCTGCAGAAGCAGGTTCACCTAGATCAGGTCGTATAGGAACGTGTCCGGGCAGATCTTGAAGACCTTCCTTGTACCCTAAGTAGTAATAAGTAAGATATAAGAATTTCCCTCCTTTAAAATATGGCTTGGACATTTCCAGGTGTAAAAGTCACAAAAAGTCTGTAGTAGCTCTCTCTGTTTCCAGAACCTGGGAGTCTGCAAATGCAAGAGGACATTGTGCCTCAAAAAGCATATATTAGAAGTATTATGAAAATGGATATGAAGTATGATCATTTGATTGTGTGCAATTGTTTATTAAAATATCTTAGAAATAAATTTAATTTAAAATATGTTAAACCATTTAATGGTGGAATTAATTTTTTGAGGGTAGTAAAACTGTAGCTTTGAAGAAAGTGCTTGCTAAGCTAAGGAGCATGCTGTTTCTACCAAACATTACTTACACACAAAGCATTTTTCTTTCTGTGTCCTTGTCTACTTTGGTTTTCATCTGTGTTAACAGTTTCGCTGCCTGGCAGTGTACACTGTTGCTCTGCTACATCCTCCTTTCTTCTAGGATAGCTCATATGAAACACATATAAAATACCTTGTGAAGAGCCTTTAACTGGACTAAAATTCTTTGAGACCAAGAACAATGATAAAATTGTTTTTCTGCATAATCAAGGGTAGTACATAAAAACTAATTTGGGATTTTCAGTCTAATTAGAGCTGTACTTAATTTTTTGTTTCAGATATTCTAAATGTAAAGATGTTTGCACTTTTGTGTTCCATCTTGAGAAGTAGTCAGAGTGATCTATTGACAACTCATAGTCAAGAAACAGTTTAAACAATTCAAATTCTATATTCTAATTCCAGATTTCTGTAATAATACAGTCCCATATTTCTTCACACATTTTCCTCAATGAAGCATTCCATGACTCAGAAGTGGAAAGAGCAAAGGAATTTTTCTGTCTTCATCAGTCATTTAGTCTTCCAAAGAGAAGATCTCTTTAATCTTCTGGGTAGAAGTTGGTAGAAGTTTAGTATAAAAAATACCCTTTTGTATTTTGGTTTTTGTTTTGCTTTGAATTGCCCCTTGTCTCTAAGAACACACTATTGGTAATTGCTCTGGTTTAGGCATCATTATCCCACTTCTAGTCACATATATCCTTTAAAAGATCTGATAGTTATCACATGCTAAACTTTTTGAAGAAATCAAGTAGTACTTGTGTGCATGTGGGTAGTTTTTTTTCCTGTTTCTTGATGCCTGTGTTCTGAACCTATTTTATCACAAAACATCTGTCTTTATTGTTTTTCTGCCATCAAATAAGCCTTTTTCTCTTCTTGTTCTATCAATACTCACCTTCTTTTTATCCATTTCCTTTAAAAAGTTACCCTGTCACACAAGCAATGGGGATTAAATGTGGGGATTTATTGATATTATTCTATTAATAATTGTGACATAGTGCCAGCCCTGAATCAAAACCTCGTTGTGGGGGGCTATGTAAACAGACAACTAAAGGAATTAACTTCCTCATTCTCAGATATCTTTGATGTCATGAATCCAAAATGCCTTTCAATAGCTACTGTCCTCGGTAGTGACTGTCACAGCAGCAGTGTCAGTCTTCACAGTGGTAGCAAGTACATCATTAACAGTAGCTGTGAATGTAATCTTCTGTTTTGGCTTCTGTAAAAATGTCATTGGATCCCTGAGTCTTCCATTTCTCCCCCTTAACTTTTGAAGAGCTACTTTTAATAATCCTCTTCAAATTTGTATAGAACTTTTATTAAGAAATGTGTCATGCAAACCTCCTGAAAGCTTTAAAAAACATTATTGTATGTATTAAGCTTATTTTTTGTTAAAAAATAGTTTTAAAATTAGTCAGTCTTCTTTCATTAATTAAGGGTAATTTTTTTCATATTTCTTTCATATCTTCTTTTCAAACCCCTATTATTAACCCAGTATTTGTGACACAGTGAAAACAAATTTTTCCTGTGGTTGGGGACTGTGATGAATAGCCTGAATATTGCATGTTGATTGCTCACAAATTGCTTTGTATATGAACTCCTTATTTTTGCTTTGTGATCTACTAAACAAGATGTATTATCTTTTATAAAGGCATGAGTGTGGTTAATAGAAAAAATGATATAAGGAATTACTGCTTCTTTTATTCTCTCAGGAAAAAATATAGGAAGTGTTTGTTCAGTTAGGAAAAGCTGAACTGCATGCAATTTGAAGCTTATAAGACATTCTGAAGGCATTTTCAGATTTTTTATTCATGACTTTGCATGAAATATGCCTGGTTCATATGACATTAAAACTTAATTTCAGGTTTAAAGCTATATTTCCATAACAATTCACTGCAAAGCAGCATCAGTTTTCTGCAGTAGGAATTTACTAATCTTTCTTTCAACAGAAACAGATTTCATTTAGTTACAAAACAGATTTTAACTATAAGTTTGAAAGTAATGTTTCACAAGTTCTGCATCAATATTCATAAAAACTTGTTCAAGTATATTAACTCAATTTTATTAGTACCTTTCCCTCGCTTATTCTGTTGTACTAGAAAAAAAGCATGACAGGGAATTGCTGATAGACATAAGAAGATACTAAATAGGAAAAAGATAAACTGAATGGCAGATACCAATATTTAAAGATGGATGTGGCCTAGTGGGTACATTTTCCTGATGCCGTGTACTTTTAATTTATATAGGTATATATCTAAAAATGATAAGGAATATATTTATATGTGTATTCCTTGACATAATTTTTCTATACATTTCCATATTAATTCCCATATATGAATGAAAATTATTTCAGTGTCAGAATTGTACATTGTTACAGTCCTCTTTGTCCTGAAGTGAAATTAAAATCTGTCCATTTAGGCTGTTCATTATGGCACACTTGCTATTTATAGAATAGTGTTTTGGGTTTTAATGTATTCGTCTGAATGGTGGGGCAGAGTGTATCCTCAGCAAGTTTGCCTTTAACACAAAATTGTGTGGACTTGATATGCCATCCAGTAGGACCTGGAGAGGCAGGAGAAATGGGCTGAAAGGAACCCCATGAAGTTCAGCAGAGTGCAGAGTCCTGTACCTGAGGAGGAGCAACCCCATGCACCAGTACTAGCTAGGGGGCTGCCCAGCTTGAAAGCAGCTTTTCAGAAAATGTCCTTGCGGGTTCCATTAGACACCAAGTTGACCAGGAGCCAGCAGTGTGCTCTTGTGACAAAGAAGGGGAATGATATCCTGGGCTGAATTAGGCAGTGTTGTCAGTGGGTCTACTTAACACTGGTGTGGCCTGGGGAAGAGAAGAAAGGTTAGGAGGATCTCACTAATGTATATAAAATACGTGAGGATAGAAAGACAGAGCGCTATTCTTTTCCGTGGTGACCAGTGACAGGACTAGAGACAATGGGCACAAACTGCCACACAGGAGGCTGGACAGTTCCCGAGACCTCTTCCAAACACAACCACTCTTTGAAACCTTGATATACATAAAAAGATTAGAACAATTTAAAACTTGAACACAGTAAAAATACGTTAACAGGAGATGTACAGATTTTGTCCTGCAGATATCTGACTGTATTATCCAATAACAATAAAGTGGTAAGAGAGAAAAAAGAATCACTGCAACACAGCCTCCTTAAAGGTCTCTTAGACCTCTGCTGCTTTTCTAATAAAATTCCTCACTCTTTTTTAAGATGTATTTCACCAAGTAAAGCAGCTATTTTCAAAGTGCTACAAATACATTGCAGACAAACGTGTCATTGCTTGAGGGCAAAATATTTTGTCAAACAGTGAACAAAATAATGAAAGGAATTATATCCCTAAGCATCAAATGTTTAATACACCTAGTATAGAAACTGAAAAAATATGTACAATATGTGATACGTTTTGTGATCATTTTGTATCCCAGAGGCAGAGCTTCTTATCATGTATCTTGAGTGTTGTCATGGCAATTTTTAGTTTTTAGCAAATATTGAAAAACAAAATTTGGACTAAATTGACAGATTAAACATTTTAATTGTTCTTTATAGCTTTAGCATAAATGCAGCTTTGTAAAATAAGCAAATGACAGCTACGGATCAGTTTATTCTGAGTTTTAAAATATGTGAAAATGTGTTAAATACAATTTGTCATACCTTAGTTTTTATGGATGTTCACCTGTCATGAAGTAAAGACCAGGAAGAGCAATATTGTGGGGAAATGAAAGCTGATGATTTGACATATGTCTGCATTCTTCTTTAAGGTGTCCTTTCATTATACTTCCACTTGGTAGTATTAGAAGATCTCAAAAGTGAAAGATCACAGAACTCTGTAAGGTCACTGTGAATAACTCCCTTAAGATCTTGAAGTTCAAGCATATTCTTATTGTCCAGAGGGAGGGCTGTTATTCAAGGGGAATAAGAGGCTCTATAATTTTTTTCTGGATAACCAGAATGCCCGCTGGCAAGCAGGAAGCGTGGGAGAGCCTACTTAATTGCAGATCTGGAGTTCCCAAGCAGGTGATTTCAGTGGCAAACCTCTGAGAAGATCTCCCTTAAAAAATCTTTATTACCTGTTTCTGAATATCCTCAACTAGGTTGTTCCTGTCCATTTCTTTCAAACTATTTTTGAGCAAATAACTGCTTAGCAACAAAAGTCAGTCAGAAATAAAAACATCTATCTGAATAAGCTAGAAGTTGCCTCATGTGCATATGCCAATAAATAGCTGTCATCAGTACAAATTAGCAAAGTGATCATATCCTATGATATGAAACCTGTATATATGCTGTTATTATTCAGTAGGATGACGGTTGCTGTGGCTGGCATCCAAGAGGCACGTTGTGTTGTGTTGGTGTTTTCAAGTGGATTAAGTATGAAAACTCTGGGTGCAAGTTGGGCTGTGCATTCTCATACTTGTAGATTTACAAAAGATTGTGTAGGTGAGAGGTCAGTGCGTAGCTATTCTGAAGTCCACACTGAAGTATAATGTACCATTATACCTTGGTACAAAATGTTACTGTTGTGGGATAAAAAGACATCACATTTTTTTCAGAGGCTGTTGAATAGAACTGCTTAGGGCTGAAACAGTAGTTTGTTTGTTTGTGTTCAATTTTTTTTTGTGTGGAGTAAATAAAGGAGTAGAGAGTGAGGATCTGTACTTACATTGACACTCTGCATATTCAAAGTTTGATGAGATTCAGCAAAGGATTGATATCCAAACAGTCCTGTTGATCTCTTAATGTGATAAACTCTTTGAAGTCTTTGGTATCCATTGTCTTTCCTTCTCAAGATAATCCAGAGTTGCCAGATCCATGCTTTTCTTATTTTATTTAAATTCTAATCAGCTGAGAAGAACATTAGTTTTTTAGGTTTTTGTGACAAAGCCTCAAGACCATAAAGGAAGTAAACATAATTGAGATAGCCCAGTACTTACAGAGTACTAAAGGATATTACCATAACGGAAACAAGGGGACTTTTGCTATTGATTTCATTCAGCCAAGATGTTCAGGTATAGATGAATAGGTTTACTCTCTTCATCTCATTCTTTTCTGACTGCAGTGGATTATTATTAAGTGTTTGAATTAACATTTTTTTCTGACAAAGATCTGTCCAAGTAAGATGAGTCTGAACATTTGCTGATTGTTCTAAAAGATTAATTTATGCTGGGAGTAATTTTTATTTATACATCACTTTATGGAAAATAAAATTTTTGAAAAAAACTTTTGCAAGTTAATCTTCTCAGAAAATAGGCTACAAAAATTGGGTTGTGACTTAGAACCACTGGTCTATTTTATTTAAAAGATCTTTTCTATTTCCTTATGAAGTGAAAAATTCTTATATTATTTTAAAATTTTCTCATAAAAAAGTAAAATACATTGAAAATTTTATTTGAGTTAAGTTTGAAAGTGTGTTTTTATGGCCACGTGATAAAAAAAATAAAAATGTCAAACATAAGTATACTGCACTTTTGAAAAGCAGTGGTTGTAGCTGTCTATTGCACAAGGATAAGCCCATGCTAGTATCACCTTTTGTATAAAAAATGCAGTGCATTTATAGCTCAGGATCTTTGCAAAGGAAGATATTTAAATGTATGCTGGAAAATGATACTGTAGAGTTAATTGCCGTGATGCCAGATATCATTTTATTAACATCATTTTTTATGGTTCCTAATACTGTTTGGTTCTGTCTTCGAAAGAACAAAAAACCCAAACCAAAACTACTGCAGCTTAAACAGTAGTAACTTAACAAACTTAAGTACTTTATATTCTTATACAATAGTCTACTAATCAACATTTATATATCACAGCTAAAATTGAATTAAATTAAATCGAAACTAAATTACAAGGTCCCGAGTAAATTGGATTTGGTAATTGACTGTTGAGTCAATCTGCAACTGATGTCATAATTTAGATTTGCTTCTTATGTGAGAATGATGCCCAGAATTATTCTTCCCTTTGCAGTTTCAATTTGTGTGCATGAAAAGGAATGTACTTTTGCTAATAATCAAGCTTGAAGTACAAAACCAGTAACTGACCAGATGTTAATAATGAATGTGTTAAGATGCCATTACAGGTCTTTCAGCTCATCTTTTCTTGAACTTGAGAGACCAAGTTGGGACTCAGTGATTATCAAGAGTTCTCGATGTTAAGAGGTGTGTTACAGTTTGTGTATGTAAAATAGACAAGATGAAAGATACAGAAATGTTGCACATGTCTTATTTAGTTGTATTTATAATTACTGGTTTTATATGCATTAAACTCTGTCTTGTGAACTTTAATGAATTTTTAGCTTTTGACCACTGACCTGTTTATGGTTCATCACTCTAAATTCTGACAGCTGGCTTACTTGCAGAACGTGTGAGAAATTGTTTTTACAACAGATATTTGAGGATGAAATCCTTAATTTTTTTTTCCTCTATTTTAATTGGCCTTCCAAATATGTATTAAGTTTTTTGGAATTGTAGGAAGGGATGATTTGATGTGATTTCCTCCTCTCAGATATAAATCAGGAAATTGTTTTATGAAATAATAGTGTGCCTTGCATAAGTGCATGACATTTATGAAACCTCTTACGTATTTAGGGAAATTTCATAATATGCCATATTACTGTGAGTTGTTCTTCCCAGCTGGAGCAACGGCCTTGGGCATGAAGCCACACAGTTGGGCAAAATAATGGCATCGTTTTATGGCTTGATAATGGCACCATTAGCACAAGATATTACCATATCACCTTTTTATGGGTACTTATATTTTAAACCAAGCTCTGTTATGTGACATGTAAGTGCAGCATTGGAACAGATTTAAAAAAATAAAAGTGTAATTTCTCTTTCAACAAGTTAAATATTGTAACATTTATGTAGCTATTATCTTTATTCATTATAAAACAGTGAACTTCTCCTTTAGACGTTCAATTGAAAAATATATATAAACCCAGCAATTTTGCATCTGAAATAGGTGCTGAGTTATAATGTGGTTCTTGACTCATTGGGTAAGACTTTTACTCCCAAACAGATGGATGAAAGGACTGCTTTTGGCCAGTTTGATGCAGTTTCTGATTATTCCAGTCTGATAGAGCTTTTGGTGCTTCAGAGATGATACAAACCACAGGTTCAAAAAGTCAATTTCTGAGTATTCTGGACCTCTTGAACATTTTAACTGTAGCCTCAGTTTCTAATTGTTGATCTGCTTACAGACTGAAGCCTTATTGTTGAACTCTGGTAGCACATTGCTTCTGATAGCACATTTCCAGTTGCAATTAAAATGTTCTGGAAGATCTACTTCCTCAGACAATCAGCTTTTTTATGACAGGCCAATCCACAGCAGTAAAGGTTTCCACTTAAAACCTCTCCTTTGAGTTGTTTCTTTTCTCTTTCTTTTAAGACTAAGGTTGGAAATGTATCAGTTAAGAATTAAGAAGCTGCCTTTTTTTTTTTTTTAAAAAAAAAGCTCTTTTTGAAGACTGTTAAAGCTTTAATGCCTATGGCTTATTGTATATTGACATCGTTGGAAATCTATTTCTAGATGCTTTTCGCCTTCTGAACATTTCAGTGTTTTAGCTATGTGAGATTTTTTTTGCCATAAAAATGAAATTCTAGGTCTGGTCAGAAAATAAGTATGTTTCTGGTATGCTGATATGCCATATACAGATTTCTCTTCAATTTTAATATGACTAATTAATAAATATTCTTTCTTTTAAAGCAATTTATATGCATGTGTGTATGTATGAAGACTCTCAACACAAAGCAGACCAAGTGTATTTTGTTCTGCTTTTTTTCTGTAGTCATTCTTTATTTTAGTCAATACATTCTCTATCCTGTTTTTTAAATCCAATCTTTGAACTGGCACAAGGCATTTTGAAATACTGACGTGGATGAACCTAAGACTCCTGTTTTTGGTAAAAAGACATTTTAGCTAAGTCTGATGAAGTACAAATGCAGACATGTGAAGGGATTTTTATTTCTATGTGCTTTATTAAGCTTCTAAATTTGATTAAATGTAAGAACAATAAATCATCAGGGATTAGTTGTGCAAATCAGATGGCTTAAACTTTTGTAGTTGTGACTTGTGAAAAACATGCAGGTGATTGCCATTGCATTTTATCTTCAACTTTTTTTGGATTCTAATGGAGTAGCTTTATGAAAGTTTATGCTGGCCACAGCCTTTTTAATAGATTTTCTGGTAAATCCAGTTGTAGAGGTATTGATATCTTGGACATTTCAAGCAAAGCGTGTGTATATGTGCATAGCATATATCAATCTATATTATTTTTTTTCATTGCTATTCTGTATTCAATTTTGCAGCTATTGAGTTTTTAAATTAAGTACAAAGAAATTTAATGCTGTAGTTAAGATTTTATGCATACCAAGAATCAGGATAGGGAAAGATAACGCTTACTACAGCAATTTCAACTTTTGTCTCTTTATGTTATTGGTATCTCAGAATCACACATTGTTTGATGTTGGAAGTGACCTCTGGAGGTCATTTTGTCCAACTCGCCTGCTCAGGCACAACCAGCTAGTACAGGTTGCCCACGACCATGTCCAGATGGATTTTAAATATCTCCATGGTGATATAACAGACGTCCTCTTTGCTCCTTCCCTTTTTAATTGCTGGATCTTTTTTTTTATACCTATGCATGATTTTATTTTGAATAACAGCAAATGCAGCTTGGATTTGAGTTGCAACATGGGTCTTGAGTGTTCTGTAGATCTTGACATCATAGAATGCCTTTTAGTGTGGGAGACTAGGTCTGATCACCTTTCTCTGTTCTCCGTGCCCCTGTCTTCTTGTATCACATAAATCTGAATATTTTAACTTTTCTCCAGGAAAATCTGACCAGCTGTCACTTTCACCCAATTCATGTAAAGGAAATGTTTAACATTCAATTACTGCACACAGGTATTATAAATGTTCTAAACTACAACAGCTAAATTACAACAATAACCAGTTTAATAAATTCCTAATCAAGGAACAACGAAAGGGGCCAAAAGAGTGCCATCAGGTTTGTGGGCTTAATTAATTGTCATAAAATGTGAACAACTTTCCAGGTTATCTATTAGGTTAAAAGAAAAAAAAATTCCTTAGCACTTCGCAATGCAGTTAGTTACACCAAGGTTGAAAAAGCACAGAAGTGCTCTTTACGAACTATAAGCATTATATTGGTGCTTCTGCAATAGCATGTTTGTAGTAAGTACATATTAGTGTTAGTAAATACATGGTAGTGTTAAACATTCATTGTCATTAGCAGAATCAGGGCATTTTTTTGGCCGAACTTTAGATATAACAAACTTCAAATGATTACTCTTTCTAGTAAAAGATATGGTGCCTTTTTTTAAGTAGTATAGATGGACATTCACAAGATATCCCTTGTTTTATAAAACTGATTTGAAGTTCATAAACCATAGATGCCTTTGGTAAAATATTTGAGAAAGGTTAAGTTTGATTTGGATTAGATAGTATTTGTTGTTTTAAATTAACATGTTTCATGTGGATGTCTCTGCACTTATCAGCTTTGGAAAAATGGAGAGAAAATTAAATATCTCACAAATCTTTTTTCTGTCTTATCACCTATTAATGACATAGGGGCCTAATAACCCCTGTACCAACCTGTGAGAAGGGAAATAATCCAACTACAGAATTACAGAATAGTGGTGGTTGGAAAGGACCATCCGGAGATTGAATGACCCCTCAAACCAGGGTCAGCTAAAACATGTTGTCCAGGGCTTTATCCAGACAGGTTTTAAGTATCTCCAAGGGCAGAGAATCAATACACAACCTATCTGAGAAGCCTGTTCCAGCCTTCAGTCATCCTTGCAGTAAAAATTTTCTTATATTTAATTGAAATTTCTTGTGTTTCCATTTAATCTGAAATAATTTCAGGTGTAAAAAGCAACTGATATATAAAACACTTTAACTTACCATTTAAAAAAAATATTGTTGAGGACATATGTATACTGAAAGAATGTTGTATTTTAGAACATCTCATTTGTGAAAATCCCCTGTAACCTTTGAATATGGTCACATGGTTTATTTGTGTTAAACTATTTCCCAACAGACTAAGTCAGGATTTCAGTAAACAGCATAAATCAGCATTAAGCCCTCTGCAGATGCATAAGATAATTACAAAACAAACTCACAGCTAGAATGCAATTAAGCATATTTTTCAGAAATAATAAATATACAAAATATTTTGTATAAGTCTATTTTTGTCTTAATGAAAACCATGAGTAAGCTCTCATTTGGATAAAAGGATGTAGGGTACAATGAAATGGTCTTGGGAGTTTTGCCACCATTGGTGGAAAATGCATTTGTATGTATGGTGTAGTCAACACATTTAGTTGAAGATAACTTTCTGCAGTATTCTTGTCCCAGAAAGGATGCCGAAAATCTTCCATTGAATACTCTGAGGATATCTGTTATGTATGGCTGTTGGCAAGAAAGTTACCTTTAAAATCTGTATGAGCAAAAGTTCACCCTGCAGGGAGTAAACAGTATGATTTTGATTTCTTAACTTTTCCACACCTTCCTGCACTTGAAGCTGGAGTGTCTGGATTATCTTTTAAGATATTCATCTCTTTGGGAACAGTGTCAATATTTATTCCTCTATGTCTTGCTCTATTACCATTCTTACAAAAGCCTGCTAAAGGTTATGGAGTGCAGTAATTATATGTCATCAAATATGACGATTTTGTAGCAAGAATTTAGGGGAAAAATGCTCTTTTTTTAATATTTAAAACTTTTCATTCAAAC
The DNA here is from genome assembly GCF_028858725.1 of Colius striatus. NCBI lineage: Eukaryota > Metazoa > Chordata > Aves > Coliiformes > Coliidae > Colius > Colius striatus. Next base: position 31,283,926 of record NC_084766.1, read on the forward strand.
ATTTTAGGATTAAACCAAGCTCTCAGTTGTGGTTTTTGTTTTTTAAGCAAAAACTTTTTTCCATTTTCACATTTTTGCAAATGTGAAATTTTTCACTATAAAGGCTGTTCAAAAGTGCTTTATGAGTTTTTTGGAACGGCTCAGCCAATCACAGCTTTGTTGAAACTAGTAGCTCTGGGAGCAAGGAGCAACCTCAAATTTCTTAGGTTTCTGCAGAAAACCCAATACTTTGTCCTGACATTCTCTCTAAAGTTAATTTGAATAACTGATAGTTTAATAAGTATTTTCTTCTGTTTGACTCTGTAAAGTTTGATAGTGTGTTCACTTGTGTAGACATCTTTCCTTCAGTTTGTATATTTAAGACCATCTCTCTTATACTCTTTCGAATATTGTAGGCACTGAAATTTAAGACCCTTAATCTTCTTTGCAGTGTTTAAAATTGGTCTTTGAGTCCAAAACTGTTCATGCAGGACAGGAACAGCTACATTCTGTATCTTTGATTCCTAGGAAACAAAGTTTTGTTCAAGGATTTCCTAAAAATTACCATATTGTGCTTTAGAAAGATACCCCTAGTTAAAAGTAGAAATTCTTTTGCTAAGCCATAGAGGAAGGCTGAAAGATACACAGTCTTTACTTGACTTACTCTTCCAAATAGGTTTCTTACTCATTCCTTAACTCCCCTGCCATATAGATTTGGTAGAGCAAATGAGGTGGTTTAGAATTCCAAAGTATACATTTGTGTAACAGAAACTGTATTCATTATCTTTCGGAATGTTTTTTTCATGCAGGATCTTTGCCCTGACTCATATACTTGTTTTGTCAGAAGATGTTATTATTTTGGGATCAAACTCTGCTCTACAGACACTCTCTCTGCTCCTACTTAAATGACAAGCATCTATATAGCTAACAAGGATCCCCAAAAGCAGATCATAATATTTTTGCTTGAAGTTGGTATGAAATGTTCAACCTAAGAGAAGAAAAAGTACTGCCTTATTTCTCAACAGAGTTCAAGCCAGCATTATAATTATGTAGGGCTCTTGAAAAGTATTTTCCTTTACTCTCTGAAAGCATAAAGTGCTCTAGCAGAAAAAATGTATTTATTTTCTTTGGATTTGGATTTTTTCAAAGCTGTTCAACACTCGAATGGTTACTGTTCATTTGCACATGCCTAATTAAACAATTAGAGCTTCTGTAAAATATACTTGGAAAGTTTTCAAAAAGTGAGAATAAAAAGTACTCTCAGTGCTGAAAACTTTGGGGTTCTTTTTTGTAGGTTTTTTTTTTGTTCTTCTAAAAAACTAAGGCCTTTATGAATGAAAGTGAATGTGAATCAAGTACTTTACTGTTTGTCCATGAGATGGGAACAGCCCGTTCGGAACTTTACAGGTAGCCTTCAAAATCACAGTTCTAGGTGATATATCTCATACATTACACTGTCCTTTCTATATTTCAGGAATAGAGCTTTGGTTACAAACATGGTTGTTTCGTGGAAATGATGATTGCACTTACCTAACAGTGTAGTTTGTTGTGGCATTATTAAAGTGCTAGAATGCCTAATGCAGTTTCTTGGAAATCAGTTTCATTTGAGGAGGTCCTGCTGTCCACTTTGGTTAACATTGATCTGAATATACGTAGACCCAGTCACTCATCCACCTTTGCCTACCCAATGACTTCAAGTTATTAAAAGAATATGATGTCAGAGGTTCCAGCATAATAGCATGACACATTTCTCTGCATCTTTTAGAAATACTTTCCTGGATCAGACAGTGTATCACTGACATGTTATAGATAATAGATGAATGACATATCACCCTGACTCTACAAAATGTATTACAAGGTTAAGTAAAATCTAGAGCTGTCAGTTGTCCCTGCTTTTTTTTTTTTTTCCCCCAATTTGTTACAGCTTGCAATATAATAGGAGTTTCAAATGAGAGATAAAAGTTAAATGAAAGAGTAAAATTAACATAACAAGATTGGTCACAATGTGTTCCGTTAATCCTCATCATTTAATTTTCATTTTATCTTGTAAAAGTCTCAGTTGTCACTTTATGGATTTTGATCACCTCTTCAAGGAAGAACATTTAACTCATTATCTTCTTTACATATTGCATATTTTCTTTCTTATTATGCTGAGGTTTTTAAGGTCAGCTAACTGCTTCTGCTTTGTTTGAAGTTATTAATATTTTCACATTAATCTGATGTGGTTCTTTCAACAATGGATCTGGTAAAATACTCCTGCCCCTTATATAGATAAGTGGACATCATCCCTTAAATGCAAAACCCCACATTTTTCCTTCAGTGGAAAATACATACAAATACATACAGTAAGATTAATCAATTTCATTTTTTTTCATCATAGCTTTAAAGATTTCATATTGTAAATTATGTCGGTTATTATGTGTTCTCTTATCTTCAGTGTCATGCACACATATGTAATTGATTCCCATACCCTTCCTTAATTTCTCTTTAAGATGTAGTTTTCAGTGAAAAAATGAAATAATAAGAAAGTTGATGGACATTTTCTCTGTACAATTTAATGAGGTTTCTGCATCTTCATTTATCATCATTTTGCAATAATGATGATAAAATTTCACATGGGTAGCTGGAGTCCTGAAAAAGCCATTCTGCATGAGCTATCTGCCTGGCTTTTCACTAGTTATAGTCTTTCATGAGAGACAGCATTAGGGTTATATTTCTGTTTCTTCTCTGTAGTGTTCTGCTCTGCAATTCTGGTCTTTCTGAAGTGGAAAGGAAGTTGGTAGATATTTGCCATTGCTATCAATGTAGCCAGCATTCACCTCTGGAGGAAAAAGTGGGAATATTTTCTTAATTATAGCTTTATTCTAAGATTTTTAGGATGAACAAAATTCAAGTATCTGTTCCTGAACAGCTGCTGGAACACGTATTCCTTTGAATTGCATCAAATGTGCTCACAATGGCTTCTGCTCACATTGTAGTAGTGCTATTTACATCAAGGAATCACAGTCCCTCTCCTCCATGGTCTTATCAATGAGTGAGGATGGGAACAGGAAGATACATCAATGAATTTTGCTGCTGAATGGAAATGCTGCTTTTTGGTTGTTTTACACATTATCGAGGGGAATCACCAAGCACCACGCAAAAGATCAGAAAATGTAATTTCTACAAAGTGGTATTATATGCATAAATCTTCTGAAAGACAGATACCTTTGGGATATCGTAGGCCATAGACTTCTGTGTAATCCATTACCCATGCTGATGTAAACCTTTGATTTGTGGGTTTAAACCTGAGGCTGAGTAACCTCATAAATATGCTAATCCACAGTAATCAAGAAAAGTGCTATTGCAAATACAGAATTTTTATTCCATAGTTCCAACAGCTTTATAGCATGCTCTACATTCATAACAATAAACTTTGGGAAATTACTCTCTTCATGTTTAAGAAAATGCTTTGCCCTTTTCTTGGCATCTCACCAGTGAGTTTTACATGCATTATTTTGAATGGCATGATCTTTATGCAAAATTCAGTGCATGTTTTGCCTTTTCTAACCAAGTCTTTGATTTCTAAAATGAACAAAACATTGCATAAAATTTAAAAATTCAGCTTTTGTAGCCCTATAAAAGTTTTATTATCATTTTTATTAGACTGGAGACCAACCAGTGGGTTAACTAGTAGATTGTATGGCAAAATCAGCTCTACTGTATGTGTAAGAAGACAAAGACTTAGGATATTTTGAAGAAAACCCTATCCTTTTTTAGCAAGACGTTTTCTGTCTCTGTTTATATATATTCCTACACATGCTTGTAGGTACAAACTTCAAATGCCATAGCCACCACATGAAGTTCTAAGTCATTCAAATAGTTCAGTCTAGATTTTTAATTTTTTTGTTGTTGTTGGGAAAAGTGAAAAATATTTTCTGTGCAGGAAAGCAAATAGGATGTTTTTCATGTTTATAGACTTCAGAATATGAGAATTCTGCATTTCTTTGAGGCTGTCGTTTCTGTGTATTAATCAATCCTCACTGAATGCTGTGTGTAAACCCAATTGTGTTCAAAACTCAGTCTTTCCAAGATATGAACTTAGTCAGTTAATAGTTTAGTTCCCAGGTATTGCAATGCTAATATTTACTTGACTTGTTTTGAACAATCCCATTTAAAATCCATGTCTGAAGAAAATGTATTACTTTAAAAACATTAGTCAGATCTGAAGTCACTCATTTCTTAGTTCATTTCAAATATCAGTAAAAAATGATTCTTTTCTAGTTTTCTGTAATCAGTAATTAAGATTTTGCATTAGATGCCTGAAGGACCAAAATGTAAACAGTGGTAATTTGAGCAATATAGTATTTTCCAGAGTGTTAGGTTTCTGCTTGCCAGATTAACTATATAATGTAGATGTATCTCCTTGCATATGTATCTGATTTTTTTTTTCTTAATAAATATCAAATCAAGGTCCATTTCTCTGTGAGCTGACACTCACACAAAAAGTTGATTCACTCTTCAAAAACTAAAACTCTATTTTTGTTTTGAATGTGATGTTTTGTAGAAACAAGACTACTATTTGCCTCTTTAAAAACAGAAAATAGTTCAATACATAATTACTTTGAATTCCTTCAGACATTTAAATTGAATCTCAGATACTTTTAAAATACATTTGATGTGGTACAAACCATAGTTCAGATTTCTATACAAAGTAACATTGCTTCTGAACTCTACTGTACTTTACTCCACAGTAAAACTGAAATCCAGTCATTAAAGATTAAAAGCTAGAATCAGCTACTCTGTGACCACATTTAAGGGAGCTCCCTGCCTCTGAAAAGCTCTTCTTATTTTCTAATTCCATCTGATTACTTTTGAATTTGTTTTGTTTAATGGTCCCCAACAGTAAACAAGTTATGTATTGATAAATGATAAAAGGTCAATTATGCTAAGTGCGCTGAATAGCTTTGTAAACTAAATTCATTTGAGCAGTATATGTATTAGTAGAGCCAAGTAAAAGTTTATTAACTCCCTAAAGGCTTAAATAACTGTAAATAACTATATGACACTTGTATATCCTTCCACAACATCCAGTGCCGCTTGCTTGTATCAGAAGAGCAAGATGTACAGACTTAGCAGAGTTTAGATCTGTGCAGGTTTATCCTCAATCTGTTAATTTTCTCCTGTATGCTGCAAGGAGCAAGGTGGAGGGGTTAATGTCGTATTTCTAGCAGAGGTGCATTGTAATAGACATGGGAATGACGACCTAAGTGTGCCATTTAATGAGACGTGTTCCATGGAATTATATTTCCTCTTTAATTTGCATGCACAGTCCTCAGATTGCTGCTGCTCAGTCTAGGAGGATTTCTATTAAAGAAATCTAGATGATTTGCTTCTATGCTGACCTTTGTGGACTGTGCAAAAGGAGCACAACAGCCTATTGTAGAAGTTTGGGTCCATGTGTGCTGTATGGCAGGGTAGTGGTAGGTATATATATAATGTTTCAGTCAGGAGTCAGTACATGCATGATTTAGGTTGGCGTGTAGGTGAAGTGACTCAGTGCAAGTCAGGCATTACAGGTATTTACTTTAGCTGCCCTAATAAACTTTTGCCCAACTTAAGAAGGTACAGCTTGGTGGCTTTTGTGGCTGTGCCTTCAGTGCTCTGCCTGAGACTCACTGGAGAGAGATTTTGCAGTGCTGGCTGATGCTTCCTAGAACTTTGTATTTCTTTAATTGTAGAGATTTTTTTTTAAAGAAAATTTTCATATGGGAAGACCTTTGAGCCACCCTCTGCACCTTACAATACATGCTGTGACTTTTTCATCTCGGTGAGTGTTCTCAGATTCATCAGACAGCTTTCTAAATTTAAATACATCCTGACACAAAAGCACTGACTCTGAGATTCTGACTTCATTCTCCAGGAAGTTTTCCTTCTAACAGTCTGTGTGGGTTCTGTAGAATATATATTTTGTGTAGCCATCATATCAATAATTACAGAAATGTGACTTAAATGTTAGCTTTTTAGTGGAAGTAGCATTTAGTGGTATTTTCCTGTATTTTAGAACCCTGGAATACAAATTGTTTCAACTTATAGTTTCACAGAGTAATAGTGTACCAGCACCAGGAGATTTAAACTTGCACCACTAATTCCATTTTGACATTGATGAAAACATCGTATACGTCTTTTGCATTTGAAGAGGTATCTTTTAGACTCTTTTGAGAAGAAAATAGCACTTTAGTTTTGCTATTTTAGATGAGAGTCCTCTTACTATTTTTCTAATGCAATATATTTTATTGAACCACTTTCCCTCAGAAATGTACAGCACTTTGAGGAGTGAAGTACTGGTTTGTGTAGAAGTATAAACCACGTATAAAGTTGGAGATGTCCCATGTTCATGTTTTGAATAAAATATAAGTTACAGTTTTAACTTATTATGGTATCCTAGAGCCATGATAGGCTGTCAGTTGCTTGAGTAGGATTCCCTATTATGAACAAGGATTCCTGATGTTTTGCAAGTGCATTGATCATGTTACACTGGATGAGAATGAAGGTAGTACTGTGCAGCACCCAGGTAGTTTCTCACACTCTGTAGATACAATATCACCAGTCTGTGCTTGAGCTTATTTAGTTTTGACAGGAAAAAATTTAAATTGTGCTGTTATAATGGAGATTGTGAATCAGAGAGTTAACATATGCTTATTAGAACATGAGTTTTAACAGTAGCACTTTAGGTCAGAGGACCATGGTATATTTTTAAGAGGGGTGAAGCCTCTGACAACTGAGCCTGCAGTTGTCATTGTTTTATCCTTAACGTGGTACCAGCTTCTACAGAAAAACAAACAAACAAACCAACCAAAAAGATAGAGAGACGCATCAAGGATCTGAAAAAGATAAAAAATCTATTTTACTTTGAAAAATGTCAATGATAAATGTGCTGTGTTTATTAGGAGACCAAAATGACTTGATGTTGAGAGGGAGAGAGTTTGCTATGTCAAACAGTAGAGTTTTGATTTGGGACTTCAGGAAATTTGAGAACTGGGCCAACAGAAACCATGTGAAGTCTGACAAGAAGTGCAAAGCCCTAACTAGGATGGAATTACCTAATGTTGACTAGAATATTAGCCAACAGTATGCTCTTATTTCAGTTCAAGCAATACCCAAGTGTAAGGTCTCATTAAGAGAAAATTACCCTCTTTTACTCAGCTCTGTGAGGCTGCATGTGGAATGAAAGGATATTGAGAAGCTGAGGGGGGCCAAGTGACACAAAGGTTTTTAGGGGCCTAAAGCACACAAGCTTGGGATTGATTAGTCTGGCAAAGAACCTCCAGTACACAATTACTTGCGGTGGAGTTACAACAATGATGAAGCTGTTATTCTCTGCAGTACCAAGTGGTAGAACAAGGGGAAGTGGTCATAGGATGCAGCTTGGGAGATTCAGACTGAACACAGAAAAAACACATCATGTTAGAAATGCTGCATTGAAACAAATTTCCCAGAGTGACTGTGGAATATCCATCCTTGGATAGGTTTTCAAAACTTACCTGGAAAAAGACACTGTTGACCTGATTTGCTGTTGATGGTAGCCTGGCTTTGAGTGGGAAATTGAATAACATGAGTTTTGAGATGTTTTCTCCAGTCTACGTTTCAGTGACTCTGTGATGCTAACATATAAGAATTCACTCCATAAAAGGTGAAGCTTTCCTAAGGGAGACTCTTTAATTTATTAAGGTGTAATAAGATGTCATAAGATGTCATAACAAAAAAAGCTGAAAAGAGAGAGAAATCCAATTCTAGCAAGTCATAGAAATGACTTTTCCTTAATGTAGTTTGATGAACAAAGCCATATCATCATGCAATGCTTTTCTTTGTTGTAGAATTTGTTCATTCCACTCTACCTGACAAATTTCCAGACTCCATTCCCTTCACTTCTCGTATTTGATTTTCCTGCTTGTTCATTTAATCTAGCCAGGCTTTTAAAAATCAGAGCTTTGGAAAATGTCTAGAAATCTGCTGTTTCACATCCAGTTTGTAGGAGAACTCACTTCTGCAAAGGTTTATGTCTAAAATAACTTTTATGGTACTATAGGTCTTTGCATCAATTTCTTTTTCTTTTTTTTTTAGTTTAATTTTGAAACACGTTGTTTGTCCCTTGTCCATGCCTTTTAGTTTTCTTTCATTATCTTACAGACTTTAAAACTCAATATCTCAATTTCTTAATAATGTCTGTATTAATCCCTATGAAGATATTTTGCATACTGAATTAAACTGTATGTTAAATAACAGTTACCTTCCCCCAGGTTTTCTTCTTCACTTTTTGGAAGCTGCTGACTGAGGGTTTCCCTGTGTGATGTGCATTTGTTTGTATGTCTATACATATACAAAACTGAGTAAAGCAGTAAAATGTCAGAGTATGCATATTGAATTTAATAGGCAAAATACAAGGTAGAAAAAAAGATATCTATAAACCCATGTTATTCATCTCACTTGAATATAAACCTAGATTGTCTTTTAGCTTCTTGTGACTCTGAGTAGTGGAAATTATATCCTGTAATTATTACATTATTTGAGAAAGAAAGAGGTGGGTATTTGGATAATCTAGCAAATGCCACCATGAGATACAGAACTTCAGCATAGAGTAATAATCTCTAGAAGCTGTTTATCAAATCTTGATGTGAAGGCTGTGATTCTGAGTTTGATTTAAGTTATCTTTGATTTGCTGTTTATATTATCAGTATGGAAGTTTTGCTACCACGAGTTTTCATTATATAGGAGGACAGTTTGTTGATACTAGACTAAATTCTTTACTGCCATCAACACAGTACAAAGCAGTAATCTGCCAACAGACACTTAGCTCCATATTGCTTTTTCTGATCATTTCATCCTGGTAAGAAGAAATATTTCTTTTTCCTATTTTAACATTACATTACTTTTCAGAAATACCCAATCAGTACGTGAAAACTATGGGAGAAATTTATCTCACCTAACATCATTTATATTCTGAGTTTGACATTAGCTCTATAGTCTATACTAATCATAGGCTCCCTGTGCTGTTAGCAGAGAGAAATGGCAGCTCCATAGGGTAATTCATTCCACGTTATAAGAATCCCACATCTATTTTAGAGTCACCTATGAAGTGCCTTCCTAGCTCTGCTGATTATTGTAAACCATCTGACTAATTTTGACTAAATTCACATATTTGAGTAGAATTGCCATGTTCCACATGGCAAAATTCAGAACATTTTTCTTTAAAATTTCTCTTGCAAGTTTTAGGAAAGAAAATATAAAGAATAAATGTATGGCATTTTTTAGTCTCTGTGTGAAAGTGTTTAATATATCTCTAATTTAGAGAGAAGTAATTTGTATTTATTGTTGGTAAATTTGTCCTTTTCTTATGATAGCTTTCTTGGTATTTTCGTTTTCCAAAGGAAAATAGAATACATTTTATGCTTTGGCTGTTCAATATTTATATTGGGAAAAATGACAGTTTCTTACTATCTGCTTTTCACTGGTGCAGGCCACTCTTCATATTCAAATTCCAATGTAAAAGAACAGTCATTACCATTTTTTATCCTCTCTATAAAACTCCCATATAACTGTAGGTATATTTGAGCAAAAAAACCCAGAGTAACTAATCTTTTATGATGTGATTACTGATTATTTAGTAGTCATGTATTTACTGAGTCTAAAGATATCCATAGGGTTTTTAAATCCAATTACTTATAGTATATAACAATGTCTTTAAATAGCTTGTACTTGAATCTCTGCAGTTGTGTTCCTGCACGATATATATTTAAACTTGACTTCATACAACAAATAGTAAATGTGAATATTCATTATATATCTAAATTGGCCAACATCCCAGTATTTGATCTTTCCCATTTTCATGATAAAAATGTTATAGACGGACATGTGCCCACCAACACAAATATTTTGCTCAGTTGTCTTTTATTTTTGTTGTCTACAGTTGCCTTAGTCAAAAGGTGTTCCTCAGGAAAGTGGAACACAAAATATGTTAGTCATTATGTTCGGTCAATATCCATTTCTTCTGCTTCAGAACATACATAGTACCAATGTGGCAGTGTATAATAGTTTTATCCAAGAAGAAATTAAGTTAGAGTTTTGATGATACTGAAGGAAGTAATAATTCTGCAGGGTTTAAGTATTCATGATCAACACAGTCCAGGCAGTTTACTTTGGGTTGTGTCTGACCTTATTGTATTATGTTTCCAGGTTTAATAATTAGACCATCTAACAAAATTTATCCATGTATTTATTTTAGTTTCTCTTATTTGTTCATTCTTAATTTATTAACAGTGGAGGAGGAAATGTTTGTTCACTGTGTGAGAGCCTGAGCAGATAGGAATTTACACTAGTGGATAATGTCATGAAATGGAGCATAGATTAAAATTGCTTTTTGTCGACATTATTTGAATATATGAACCATTTCATGGATTAGATTCATGTTTACTGCAACGTGGAATTTTGATTTAATGCTCTTCCATTCTACCTGATTTTCCCTTTCTTTTTCCTTTTGCTAGATTGGCTTCATTAGAATTGCAGACTGCTTCTCAACACCTATATTTTTCAAACTAAACCACAAAATTCTGAGGCCAAACTTATTTGCATGTGAAAGGTATCCTTAAGTTAGACATTCAGGGTTATCTCATTTTTGTGGTGGAACAGATCTTGACCTATTGTTCTCTAGGACTGTATTATTACTGCATATAATAGCCAAGGTGAACATAAAATTATGTATCTAGAGCCGTGGAAAAAAAAAATCTGTTCCTACAGACGTTAACTTTTAAATGTTGGAAGAATCCATGTGTTCAAAAGTTGTTGCTAGTTCAACAACAACCTATCATTAGTCAATGTAAAGTGTATTTCCTATATCATACATGTAATCAAAGCATCCAAAATTAAGAACTGTAATCTTGATTGTAGTGCATCCTTGTATGCAATGTTCTCTGGCATGTTCTGCTGGATATCTGACTTTTTAATTCTCCCTTGCTTTCTTGGAGTTTTATGTTTGTTTTTTAGAAAAAGTGTACTTTTCAAAGACTTGAACATGGCAGAGAAATGAGAATTATCAGTAAAGTTGGCTACCACAATGATCAACTAATCACCACAGTTAATATATATCACCATCAACTTTTTCACCTTATAGCTTTCTATCTCTTAACACCCTTTCATTTTGCTTTGGAATCTTTTCATTCTGTCCGAGTTTTTATGACTGTGGGGTTCAGAATGTATTTGTATTTATTCTTTATATTGGTATTACTGATTGAATGAGACACAAAGAGTGCATGGGAAGATTGTATGTGAAATTATTTATTTTAAAGATTTTCATTCATCCAGATAAAAATCCAAGCAGAAATATTGATAGAAAAAGGACCTCAGATAACACAATAGTCAAAATTGCAAGATGAGTTTTGTAGATAGAAGTTTGTATGTTTTACTAACATACACCTGGAAAAGTTGGACAAACTTTCAGGCACACAAGTCCTCCTTCATGGCTGATACAGAATCATCAGGCTTCAAAGCTAAATCCAAGTTGAAAGCAATTCCTCAGATTTTGATTACAGAGCATTTTTCATAAAATAGTCACTTCAATTCTCACTTCTAGATCCTACTCATCACAACTGCTTCACAAGATGAATCCAAGTCTAGCAGAAGCATCAGTTTTACTTCACATTATAGTTTCCTTCCACATCCTTGTCTCTTCATGTTTCTCAGGTTATAAACTATCTCTCTTTTTTTTTTTTTTCTTACAACTTGTCTACCTATCAACTCCTCTTCCTCTCTCACCTGTCCTCTCCACTCTACACAAGAAAACCACACAGTCTCTACCAATTCTGTGATTCTGTAAAATGTACAACCTTCATATCTTCCACTTTGGTTTGAAGTCTTCTGAGCATCATAAAGTGCTTGCATGCTCAAGAATTTGACTCATTTTTATCCTGTGGAAATTAATATTGATTCATATATACATACAACTCTTCCTTGTTATCATCAGTCTTGATAGGTGGTTTCACTACCATTAGAACATTCCAAACTACCTTACGAAAATTCATCTTTTGTCACATTGCTCAAGGTAGAGATCCTTTAATCATAGGAGAGATTTCATTAATGGGAGGTGTCTCATAATTATTATTTGTTTTAAACACTCAAAGCTGAAGGAAGTGTTAAACAACAGCTAGGACTTTCTGTGAACCATATGTTGAAATTAAACTCTGCCTTACTGGAGTACAAAGCTAGGAATTTATAAAAATTGTTGCAAAAGTTCATTGTAGTTTGATAATCTAGTAGTTGTCTGCTAGCAGCAAATGACAAAAATTTAGGCTAAGTACAAATAAAATTATATTGGTTGCATTCAAGAGATCTTCCAATACTGTAACAACTTTCTAAGGAATATAAAATTGAATGGTGTTATGAAGTCAGACAAAAGATTTTACTGCATATCTTTAAGCCTTTAGATTGGTTCTTTTTTGTTTGGGTTAAAGTTTTATCATGAAAACAATAACTTCTGATTCACCTTAAATTTTCTAGTTATTTTGATTTTCTTTGCTGCCAATAGCTGAGTATTTAAGAAAAGTAAACATCTGGTTCATACATTTCAGCAAAAGCTGTCATTATTTATGTTGCATACCAACAATTTCTCTGTAACAATATTGGTTTATAAAGTTACTGAAAGCTTTTAACCCTAGCCAAACAGGGAAAAGAACTTCCTCTGTTGTATGTGAAAATTGTTCTAGTGGTTTCTGTAAAGTTGAGAAAACTGATTAACATTTATGATAGATATCTGTCTATAAAGTTGCCTTTGAAGAGAAGCATTGATCATGGACATTTACTGAAATAAATCTACATCTGTAGCTATAGGATTTCAGTCCTAACTTCTCTTTTAGAATTCTAAGACTGTTGAATGAAAAAAAATTGCATCTGCAGCTGAATTTGTGTTTCAAGTAATGTTTTATAGTGCTATAAGTAATCCTACTTCCATTTTTCGGTGTTAAGCTCTGTAAAGCAGAGGGGTTATTGTTCCTCTTTGTTCAAGGGAAATAGTTTTATGCTGGAAATTCTGTGTTCACTCATACAAGATATACTTTGTGTTAGAAAATTATTTTCCACATGGCTCTTGATAGCAAATGATGGAGATGATATTTATCTTGATAGTCGTTTATAAGAGAAGGCTTATTAGATATTTTGTTGCATCTGAGGGCTACTTAGGTATGATACAAATTAACAAAACAGATATTCATCTCCAATATCTTTAAGTCCAAAGCAGAAACCTGAGGTTGCAAGAATTTTCCTTGACCTTTGTCTATGTAGGCACAAGAAAAAAACCACAGAGACATTCATATCTAGGTGAAAATACCATGGAAATAGATCTTTTAATTGTATTATGTTTCTCTGTGTCAAACTTAGATTCATGACATTTGATTTGCTCCTCTGTGATCTACTTATATTAAAATATGTATTCTTTTTGTTAATATTCTGTGTTGAAAATAGTCTAAGATGCATGGTACTGTTTCTTCAGAAAATACTCTAGTTCATCTTTTAAACATGAACTCTAATGTAATCATTTGAAGATAATGTTTTATTAAAATCTGAAATTACTTCTGAGGTAGAACTTTATATTTTACTGTGCTTTTGTTCTGAAGTGTGAGTACTGTCAAGAATATGCCATACAACCAAACAAGTTCTACAGACAGAGGTTCTTCCGTAGGTTTGCAAATATGAACATTGGCAAAAGAGCATCACAATTGTCTGAAGTTAATGATTTGATTAATAGAAGGTGGAAAATGTAAAATCATTTTTGTTCTGTCTGTTTTTGTGCAAAAAGGATCTATCTCATCTTCAGCTTGCGGATATGTAAATTATTTAATCATTAATAAGCATGTGAAATCATTCAATTGTTTCAAACCTGCTTACTTCATGGCACTACATTTTCGTAGAAAAATTTGCAATAGAACTTTCCTGGTATGACTGTGATCAGATTGTGGTTTTTGATTGCAGTACAATCCTTTGACTGCGGCTGTTTCTAGACTAAGAAACACTGTTAATGAGTGTCAAAACCTTACATTAAAATATTTACTCATATAAATGCTCTTTCAACAAATGTTTTTTTAACAAAAGGTGAACTGGCATGGGTTTTTTTCTCTTCATACTTCATTGCCTGAAGTATGAAATGTGTACAAAATATTATTTAAAAAAAAGCAGTTAATTTGAGTACTAATTATTGTTTGAAGGAAATCTGGCCTGCATTTAAAGTAAAGGTTAAATATAGAAAACTCTTTGGTTTTGATATAAAGTATTCTTGAACAATTGTTTATTCTTGGGATGCAGTTTAGTTTGTGCCAAAGAAATCTTGAGATCTTTTCTCAGATTTTATCTTTTCTATGTGAAATAAAAGTTATGTTTGCATTAACAGATACTTTGACACTTTTGTCCTCTCTGTCATTTCTCTTCAATTTTTTGGTTTTTTACTCCCTAATCTCTCCTCATTTAGGAACACTATTCATCGTGACAGTAACCTAAGTTAACGTTTTTGAGAATTTAAAATTTCTGCTTATGTTGGACAAATGTGAAAACCTTTGTAGATTAAATTTGAGTAGTGAGTCAGATTTCTTTCTCTCTCCTGCTTCACTCCCACATGAACTTCATCTCCTTGTCTTTTCACAGACTCCCAGGGCAGAATATAGGTTTTGCTCTGATCAAAGCACAGCAGTCTACTTAAGCTATGTACATGTCTATTTCCTCTAGAGAGGAGATAGATGGTAACAGTTAAGGAGTTGGGTACACTAAGTTATATCCTAATTCATTTACCAAGTATCTTTCCTGATAGTTTAGGCTTAGAAATTTAACATGTCTACTTTCCGTACCAAATTCTAGAGCTCCTAGAATTGTTTGCATTTCATCAATTGTGTTTTGTTAGTGAAGAGGAAGGTGAAATTACATTTTAGATGTGTGCTTGTATGATGGTGCTCCCTATGCCTATTCCTGGAATGATGCAGTTTGCATGCTGTTCCTTGCTTAGACGTTAAGTGTTCTGACCTATGGTTAGTTGTATATAACTGGCACAAGGCACAATTACACCATTATAATACTAAAGTTGACATTATAGCTTTGCCATAAAATACTGCCCCCCCCCCCCAAAAAAGAAACCAAATCAAGCAATTCTTGATTCTCATAAGTTATCATTTCAAATTTCAGAAGTCTGCTGTGAAAGTGAATCAGTTATTTGGTGTAATTACTAGTCAAGATCAGATCTTAAATGCACAAAGATTTCTAAAACCAGCAATTATTTGAACAGACTGAGAATATAGTTACATAAACACTTTGTGCAGTTTAATGTAGAAGATTCTGTATATCTTTAGTTTGATAATGACACACAATGAAACACTGAACAAGACAGAGACTTAAAGATATTTGTAAATATAGCTTAAATATTAAGTACAATTCTTAACATTAGCAAGAAGTAATTATAATGATAATTATAGGCTCTACTGCATGCAACTGTGAATGTGTGTGTGTAAATGCTGTCTTAGAAATAATTATTAAATCTTTGTGAAAAATTACAGTCAAGAGTTGAACTAATGCATGTTCTGGTGAGGCTGTAAAACTTTAGCCTAAAAGAATATTTGTTGCTTTAAAGATAAAGCAGTTTGCTTTGAAACAGTTTGAGTTTTTTATGCACCAGATGTATCAATTTTCTTAAAAGTAACATATGCATTGATTTTAATGTTACGTAATTAAATATTTTACCTTTATTTTAAGTACAAGATGGTTTTTGTCATTTCTAAAACCTTGTTTCGATGTTGTAATCAACATGGAAAATATTGATAGCTAAAAACAGGTGACTATAAAGATTCATAAAGTTTGTATTGCTAAGATTTCTTAATATTTTGCCTGTTGTTTTTATTGTTTATATAAAGCAAGTTTTATGTAGATATTTCTACTAACTTTACTTTGATAGACTATATTCCATTGTTTGTATTTTGATATTGACAAAGAGTTAGTTACTCAGCTCACTTTGTGATAAATGCAGGTTTGTGCACACTAGGTTGAAATTACACTTGAAACTAATCATCCATGGAGGCATAAAGCCCCAGCCTAAAAAGAGCCATTGACTCTGAAAATGTTGTAATTTACTTCTATTTTATTTGCAGATTGCCTTCTCACAGCATAATACTATCATGGATCTCGTGCAGTTCTTTGTCACCTTCTTCAGGTAAATTGCTTTTTCTATCTTCTGACTGAAATTGTGCTGGTTCTTTTCCATCAAACCAATATCTTAACCGGCTTCCTAATCTTAAGAAATGCAAGCAAGGAAGCCTTTAAACTCTATAGAGGATTCAGGCCATTGTCCTGTAACTACAGGCAGGTGCTGACATCTTTCTTATATTTCATGTTCAGTAGTATAGTCCTCATGTTTACTTTATAAAGATTAGCTAGATATGTACTGTATATTACAGTGATTAAGTGAAGCCAGCTATACTGACTTAGACTAGTAATTTATGTGTGTGAATTGTTTTGTAAACTCTTTGAAAGAATTATTAAAAATGAAGATTCTATTCAATAGGTTGGGATTTTTTTTTAATGATGCACCTCATATCACTAGTGATGTTTTCATGTATTAGAGATTAATTCTGAAAGACAAGAGGTGATGTGTGAGATTTGGTTATGGCAGCAATGCAGGACTTGGCTTCAACCTCAGTGAACAACTAATCTAAGATCTGAGCAAAACTCGACTCAGAGCCTTCTTAAAAGTTCAGCTGTCATAAAATGTCACAAACTTGAATACAAAGGGTTTAATTACGGTGCTTGAAAATCTTACTGTGAAGATATTCCACAATAACCATGAAGTGTCCACAAAATGTGAACAGTGACAAGTGTGTTCATCAGACTCCATATTTCTAGAACTGCCATGCATTTATTTCACAAGTTCATAGTACAACTTTTCTGTTTGCTGTAATGTGCTCTGATGAACTATACCTGAAGAATCAGATTCTTAGAACAACTTCTATTAGTAGTTGTCATCAAAAAGGAGACAGTCCCCCAATTCTCCTGTACTCAATGTATTTGCTAAAGGGCAATGGTTTAGCAGCTGATGGCTGTAGACATAGGAAGGATTTCTAGGAGCTGTAGCTCTAGTATAATGTTTCTATGAAAAAAAAATAAAAACAAGAAAGCAGCACACAAGAGATTCAGAGTTTACAAAGCAGAACTTGAGAACAAAGAGGAGAGGAAAAGAAGAACGAAAGGAAGAATCTTGAGTTGGTTCTGAATAAAACAGCTGCATGACAATAAGCTTTTTGGTTCACCTGTGTTCCCAAGTTGATTGGCTCTGCTGGGAAGATTAGCTCGGCTCTATTTCCAAGGCGTAAACCAGTACCTTCTGTGTGTCTGTTGTCAGTGCTGTGCACAGAGGCATGAAGTTTTCATAGGTGTTAGAAGTCCATTTATTTTCTTATGACAGAACAAAAACAGTCATGCATAATGTCACAGCAACACTCCCAAACAAAGACTCCTACAAGTGTAGCATCTTCACTGACATCAGAGCTTGCAAATGGTCAGTCTATGTAAATGATCCAAAGAAGAAGCAGTCAAGTGGTTTATCTCTGAAATAGTAGTTGCAATGTGTTGTAAATAAATACAGGAAAAATACTTCATATCTTCTTTACAAAAAACAAGAGTGAAAAATTTAGTATGAAATATTCCCAAACTAGACACCATAAAACCTTTCAGTAATTATTGACTTGAATGTTACTTCTACAGGATAACTGGTCTAAACAAACTGCAGAGTGTTTCTGATAAGAAAATGTAGCTATAGCTAATTTATGATTGGTTTTTTTTCACAGTAGTGGAGAGAATTAGTCATGCCCAAGGACAGAATCAATACGTCTTCTCCAAAGTGCTTAGTAGCATTCAAGCCTTTATCTGAAAATTGGGTTTCAACAGTTTATAGCCTAACAAAACTGTTGTAATAAACATTTGTTTGTTTGCATTTTTGTTTTGTGGTGGGTTTTTTGTTTGTTTATTGGATGGGTATGCAGCATATTAAAGGAGTGACAAATTCTGTTGGTAACAATAATAACCAAGGTCATATTTGCTAGGATTACTGACAGAGAAAATAATCGTGTTTAAAGACAAAGTTGAATCTACTAAGAATAAAACTTGCTTCAACCTGCTTTGATAAGCATGCATTTGCATTTCTACCATCAAGTATTACATTTTTCATGTTTCTGAGCAGAGGGTATAACCCTGTTTGTCCTGGCTGTCTAGCCAAACCAGCAAATTGCTTTATTTGACAACAGCATTTTTAATGCTATTTAAAAGTATAGTTTCAAACTGTTCTTTTATAAGATGTTTCAGAGTAAAAGATGAAATGCACATTTTACTGCTTGAATCAGAAACATCAAAATAAAAAGTGTTAGAATTTTCCCAATGTATGGGATGAACTATTTCGAAAGTGTTCTTTAAATAATATATTTAAAACTGTACATAATAAATCTATGATTGGATTTGTAATTAATGCTTAATCTACCAAGTTACTGTGGCATGTTCTAGAACAGAGAAGTTATAAAAATACAGGTTATTTTGAAGAACTAAGCAGAATATTACAGAAACTGTAGAGCTTCAAACCATGTTACTCATAGTGAAAAACCCCCAGCCCCCATACCCCACACACTTAATTTGATTTCATTCTTTTTATTCTGGAAGGTTTCATTATTTCCACTGGTTTAGCGACTTTTTCTCTAAGAGTAGAAATGCAATCAGATATGTGAGAGTAGTAACAGATTCTAAACAGTCTTACAGAAGCTGTGGCATTTACTATGCTTTAGTCAATGGTTTTTACGTCATGCCTTGAAGACTTCTAGCCATCACACAAATTCCAAAATGTGAGACTTTTTTTTCCCCACCCTGCTTTGAAGTAGTACAGCTCTCATTAGAAAATTTCACAGGCATCAAATGAATAATCTTTCTTCTTATACTGAAGAAATAAAGTCCCCACAGTTAAAGAAGGTATATGCCTGTAGTACCCTGACCAGTAGAACACTCAATAATCTAAAACCTGGCAAAAAAAAAAAAAAAACAAACTAGTAAGTGATAAAGGAATTTTTAGTGTTTTCAAATAATGTTTCAGCTGAGTAGATAGGACATTTTAGTCAATGAGATATTATTCACTTTTTCTTTAGATTATATTCTATGATATATAAAATTCGCCAATGTTAAATGTTTGTTAGTTTTTATTATACGTGAGTTGAGTAAATCCAGAATTGAGAACCAAGAAACTCTTGATTTCTAAACCTGCTTTAAAATAAAATTATCTTTAAGAGCTTATAACTCTTATTCATTAATTTCCTTTAAAAATTATTTCTATCAAGATTCTGAAGCAGGAATTCTGGTAAAAAATGTGGTTTTGTCTCATAATAAAAAAAAACAGGCAAATGTGAAATCGATACAGGTGACAAAGGTTAGCTCTAAGTATTTTTTTTTGTAGATAATGATATGCAACCACTGCTAACCTAAATGTTTTTAAAAGAGAGCTTCAAGTACATAATACCAACCAATAACTAATCAGGCACTTTATGAGAGTGCTTGTTCGTACTTCTATTGCCTTCAGTTCAGCTCTTGGGGTGGAACTGCTAACTGGTGGATTTTAGATCTGGCTGGATTGGTGCCCTTTCATCACTTTTACATCATCACCCTTAGTGTTATGAATTACAGATTTTACAATTTGTAATAAGTAGAATTGTAAGAAATATGGATGCTTCAAAAGTTTGAATAGGATGGGAGGTGTGTGCTTTCTGATGAATCATTCTGTTAGCGTTAAAAGTGAACAAAAACAATACTTGAAATATATCCAGTGTTTACCGTGGTTGGAAGAGATGGGCGTTTAGGTTAGGACATGGACTAGTAGCATAAGCTGCACTAGGAATTGCAGCAGATACTGAAGAACTGAATTTATTCCCCTACATGTATGACTCTGTGCCAAAGTCTTAGAAAAATCAGTTGCATTTTATGCAGAATGAGTGGGTGGCTGCATTTCCATGGGTTGTATCAGAGCTTCTGAGAGCTTAAGTACCTCAGTCTACCATTCTTGGTGTGAATTTGCCATGAATGAAACTATTCTGTTTACTGGAATCTTGTGGCATGTCTGCCTGGCTTTGTGTTTTGTTTTTCTTAAGATAAATGATGATAAATTAATGTTAGATTTTGGCATACTTAGCTTTATGAGATCGCATATTGATCTCTTCAAGAAAGACAAAACACAGCATATCAGGATTAGATCACATCCACCATGACAGGGTTCTCAGAAAGTGCAGAAGTCTTATAAATCTAAATTAGAATATTTTCTGGTAAAATGAAAATTAAGTTATCTTAGCAAAATGGATTTTACATTTGGGGCTAGAATAAAATTGATTTTTACTTAGTGATGCATGAAACAGTTTTCACTTCACTTAAAAGCACATAGTTGTCAGACTTCCACTAGGACAAGCATTTCTGTGCTTTAGTATACAGTCGGAGTTGTTTGGGGTTTTTTTCATAGAAAAAAAGGATTTAAAGGTTGTATTATATTGTTTAAAAGGTTGGTTTTTAATTGTTTAATATTGTTTTTTACCTAAACCATCTGGGTGCTTTATCATCATTGTAGAGTTACTTGGTTTATTCTAATTTCCTGAAAGGAAAATTTTCATTATTTTGCTCTTGATTTTCTTCTTTCTTTGTGCTTTGAGTCGTTTGGGAGTGAATGTGAGTGCACTAGTGCTTGCTGTATTTTGATTTAAATATACACTGTTCAAAATTTGTATGTACAAAATAGTTGCTCAGCTTGATATCTGAGGATGTCGTGTGTACCTGCTTAATATCCAACAGATATGGGATTTTTCTTCCTTCAAGTATGAGGGCACTTAGAAGTTTGAACTTCTCACTCCCTGTATGTATCAGTTATTCTTTGTGCCTGATGAAGTGCTTAATCCAAAATTCTGCCTAGTTCATTATGACTGGAAGTAAATTCTGCAGTTAAGTGCAGAAGGGAGTTGTAGGGTGAAGGTTTGTGACAGTAACAGGATTTGAAAGATTCCTTTCTGTTATTTTTTTCCAGATCTTTTTTAGACGGAAGAAAAAAAAAGAAAATGTTAAATTGCACCCTTCATTGTGTATGGTGCTCTAGCCTTGCACTCCAAAAAACATTTTGTCTCTACTTTTACTTTTATAAAATCTCATTGGAATCAAAGCTGCCACTTACGTAGTACTGTTCACCACAAAGGTCTCTGAAGGTGGCACCTGAAATATACTTCTCAAGACTCCTGCAAAAAGTATGTCTTCTTTTGAAGACTCGGTACTTTTCAGGCTCCCTTACTCTGAGACAGTTCTGTAATGTTCTTCTTTTAGGGCTGTCGTTTTTTTACAGCCGCATTGAATTTTGTTTCTGAGGAAGCATCATAGATAATTCATGTTGTGTTTGTGTTTTGATTCCCTAGCTTTTATAATGTATTTTCTTAAATCCGATTAGTCAATTGTTTTCTTAGACTAAAACAACATTAGTGCTCACAGCTATTTGTCTTCTAAAGTGCTTAATCCTGGTCATTTTTTTAGTGAAACTTCAGTCCACCATACTTTAAACAAAAGAACTAGAATAAGTTTTCATCAATGATAAATGGACTTGAAATTTTGTTTTTGTCATTTCAATTCAAAAGAGAAGCAATTCTGTCTTCTTATGACAAGGTATATATACCGATTGCAAAGTTAACTCCATAAGTTTGTTTCCAGATTTAAGTATATTGTGAAGTGGGGTAAAAGATGATGAAGAAAAATAATAATAACAAAAAAAGAGAGAAAATACAAAATATTAGCCTTTTCCTTTAGGCAATAATGTCATTGTCCATTATAGCAAGTGACAAGCAACTTTCTCAAGCAATCTACCAATCTTTCTCTGCAGATGCAGTCAGTATGGCATACTGTGGAGTGAATGACATCAAAGAAATGAGCAATCTGTTCATGGCAATAGAGAAATATTCAGGGTCCTGGTGTTCAGTGGTAATAAATCACAGGCAGAGAAAAAAGAAAGTGCTAGTCTATGTGTTATGCTGTGGATTTCATAGATACTAAAATATTGGATCTAATTACTACTTTTTAGAAGGGACACCCGAATTCAAAGGAATTAAGCTAATGAACTCTCTTACTGGACTATCAATAAAAAATATTCCAGTAAAATTTCCTAGTACAAAATGAAGCATTTTCTGAGGAAGATTTTTGGTAGTTTAAATTTATTTATTGGGATTCAAGGTGAGTGGAATACATTTTATCAGTAAGCAGCATATCATGGAAACTCTGCTGTGGGCTCTAAATGCTTCAGTAAAAAAATACACATTAAAAAGTAGTTACTTCATCTATTTAAATTTTTAAATAGAATCATAGAATGGTAGGGATTAGAAGGGACCTTTAGAGATCATCTAGTCCAATCCCCCTGCAGAAGCAGGTTCACCTAGATCAAGTCACATAGGAACATGTCCAGGTGGGTCTTGAAATCCTCCAAGGAAGGAGCCTCCACAACCCCTCTGGGCAGCCTGTGCCAGGGCTCCCTCACCTGAACAGTGAAATAGTTTTTTCTTATGTTTAAGTGAAACTTTTTGTGTTCCAGCTTCATGCCATTACCCCTTGTCCTGTTGCTAGATATCATCAAAAAAAATGATGCCTCAACCTCCTGACACCCACCCTTTAGATATTTATAAATGTTAATAAGATCTCCCCTCAGTCTCCTCTTCTCCAGACTAAACAGCCCCAGTTCCCACAACCTTTCCTCCTATGAAAGATGTTCCAGTCCCCTGATCATCTGGTGGCCCTGTGCTGGACTGTTTCTAGAAGTTCTCTGTCCCTCTTGAGCTGAGGAGCCCAGAACTGGACACAGGACTCCAGATGAGGCCTCACTAAGGCAGAGTAGAGAGGGAGAAGAACCTTCCTTGACCTGGCCACACTCTTCTTGATGCATCCCAGGATGCCATTGGCCTTCTTGGCCATGAGGGCACATTGCTGGCTCATGTTTAGTTTATTATCAATCAGGACTGAATTCAACCAATATGAATATCAAACTGAATTTAATTGGTTTATGTTTTCATTTTTTTTGGTCATATTTTCCTATGTGTCTCAAATCTTTTCAGTCAAATTCTAAATATACACTCAGAGGTAAGACACGGGGGTTGTATTCTTCATACAGGACACTTACATAATAGTAATGATGCTTCTTTTACCTCTAAATCAAATAAATCCTTATTCTGTCTTCAGCAAAATTTTATGTTAGTAGGACGTTTAATATAAAGATTTATGATATTTTTACGCCACTACTTCAAATGTATTTCCCTCTTTGGAAAAGGTATTGGAAACGTTACATAAGGAAGGGAAAAGTTTTTTAGCGACTTATAAAATTTCTTAAATTTCTACATTTGGGTCTAATGCACTAAACAATGCTGACATGACTTGGTGGCTCTTTAAATGTATATTTCTGTGATTTATTATCAAAGAATAATATATGCACTAGAGGAACCATGCAGTGAAAAAAAGAATGAGGGGAAAGCATAAAGAAAATTAGAAATATTTAAAGAATGTGAATCTTATGGTTTGGAAAACTATTGTAACATGGCATTGGATGGCAGTCCATCTTCCCCAGATTCATTAATTGACCATGTTAGAATATGTGTGTCTTTTTTCACCCTTAACTTTAAATCTTAAATTAGAATAAATCAGCAAAATCATATAAAAAAAGCACAAGTGAAAGCACAAGTATTTAAAAATAGGAACAATATATTAAATTTCTAACTGTTTTTTAAAATTACTGCAGAAAATATTAATTCTGGCATTATTTGTCTGCAAATTTAAGGGACACAGTTGTTTTTTTATTCTTTTTTAGATTTGAGGTTTTTATATACAACTTCACTTGTTGAAAGAAATATAGAGTATTCCACCCATGAAGGGCAAAACCATAAAATTAAATGAAATATGAAAGTCTTTTCCATGAGTAAAAGAAACATAATCACACTTTATGGGTGTGATGTTCTATTTATTCTATGGAGATTAATTTCAGTTTATGTTAGATTAAGCCCTTTTGATAGTAAATCTTCTTTATTTGCTTCTTCAAAGAGGTGAAAGGAAGAACTGCCGAGAGTTAAAGTTCATGTCTAGAGCTTTATTGAGTAATATATTTCAGAGTTCTTTTTAAATGGTTCACTTTATTTTGATATTGTATTGGCAGAATGAAATGTGAATGTTGGTCTTCTGGGTAGCATCCTGATGTACACCATATCCATTTTCCCTTTTTAGTTGTATATAAAGGCTATTTGCATAATTGATCATTCATTCATGCTTTCCTAGAGTAGCTTCTGGTATGGCTTGTGGTATATTTAATATGAAAAGACAACTTTATATACATGTACATGAATTATATATGTAGACAAATATATTTTTGCATTTTTACATTACATAGTTGCTTTTAATGATTGTTTTATTTAATAAAGTTATTTAACCCCTCTGTGCTCTAAGATTTGAACACACGTAAAAACATCAAAAATCAATGCTTTTTTTAATAATAATTTTCCTGCAACTAACAAATTTCCCATTCAAACACATTATTTTTCCCTTACCTTCAAGAATTATTTTGATGTTTCATTGCACAGCAAAGACCAATAAACCCAGACTTTGTAGAGAGGGTTGTCACAGATGATTTTAAGCTATTACAGGAGTTTATGCCACTGGAGAGGAAGTATTAAGTTGGTTTTCTACATTGAATACATATGATAAATCTTTTTACACAGATTTGGTAACTATTCTTACTAATAAATTAATAATGTATTATATTAATATTTCATCAATGCTTCATACTTTAAAATATAATTTCTATAAAATGCTGTTGATAAAATTGATAATTCAATCTAACACTTTTCAGTTATGGATTCAGAGCTTAAATGGAAAAGCTTTAATAATACCATTATTTAAGTTGTAGTTTATTATGTCACTTAATTTTACTCTTCTCCCTCAAGAATATTATTTTGGTAACATTTTGAATAGTAATTTTGGATATACTCCTTCAGAGACTTACAGCATACTTTTGGCTGTATACTGTTTTTTAAAGGCTTATTTCCCTTTTGGGTATTTCTCTTAACTTCTGTAGAACAGTCCAAGTGTTCTGTGCCACAACATCATCCAGTGGTCTTGTGGAAAGCAGTTAGAAAGCTCTGTGGTGCAGGGCTACTACTATAATTTGCCTGTGACCATTATTTTGTCTCTTCTGTGATGCTACATATTTGAACTGTCATTAAGTGGCAAAACAGAAAAGCTGCTACCATCAAAAACATTTACTGCAGCCACTGGGCTACCTAAAGGCAACAAGTGTATTTTAATAGTATACATCTTCCTTAACTTCCAAAACAAGTTGCACTCCACATGTAAAAGTGCTGGAGCACCTCAGCCTGTGCATCTAATCCTTTTTTCATAATTTGTTGAATACACTGGCATGCACTGTGCTACTAAGTGTTAGTGTTTGGGTGAATAAGTCCATGAATACCATGAATGCTGTGCTGCCCCACTCAGTATAGGTGTTCTGGGTAGAAGTACTTGAATGGAGCTCATAGTATTCAGCTTATAGATTTTTCTTTGATTTTTGTTCTTGTTAATATTGCTATTTATCTTAGCAGTAAAACAATCCCATTCAATAGCTCCATTCATCTCCTGTAATACCTACATCATTTTCTTTTTTTATATTTAAAATATATATGCACATATATTTCACACAGATATATTTTCATTTTTTTAAGTGCTGTCTCAGTGTACAGACATAAGCATGCCAGGTGGCTGTGGTGCAAACTTCTTGGATACTTTAGAAAACAGTGTCATTGGGATAATGCAGACTGACTTTGTGGAAGTAATAGTGAGCTTGGATCACACATATCCTTACTTTTTAGCTGTTGTTTGGTTGGGCAGCTAGAGATGGCTTGATGATTAGTTAATGAGAATGCCTCAAAAAAGAAAAAAGACATGAACTATGCAACAGAATCCAACTGCAGCAGATTGATTGTATCCTCTCACAATCACAGTCGGGTTAGAGTTGTTCAGCAAGCACCCGAAAACTAGTCCTATATTTGATGGAGCTGGAATAAATTGCTTGATTTGAGATTTCAAAAGACTGAGCATATAATCATACAGGAAGTGATTTCTTAAAGCTGTCTTACAGGTCCTATGTTAAAAGAAAAGGTGCTTGAGTCAGATACTGCTTGAGGATATGAAATTCCACACCCAGCTGAGCACTACTGTTTCAAAAATGTTATGGCAAGTTCTGAGATTTAAGCACTCTCTGTCATTTTTTTAACAAATGACTTTAAAATAAAGTTACACTATCCCTGTGTTTTCTAGATTTGTTGGGGTTTTTTTCATAAGACCAGGGAATAAGATCCTTTCAGAGGAATTCCTTTACAGTCTTCCTGATGTAGTCAATAATAGTCCTTGAACACAGAAATAACTTCATCTTAATATACACCTACTCTGTGAGAGATGAAGTACTCTGATCTGCCAAACTTCTCTTTGCTTCATGAAAACAACTAGTCTCTGATTCTAAAACAGAGAGGAACAAGAATTTATTATGTGAGAGTAGCTCATTGTTTCTGAGAAGACTTCATGTGTATAAAGCTCAGGAACATCCATGATACAATGTCTCATCTATCAGGGAAAAATATTGTGTTGACATATATTTTCTGAACTGAATTTTTACTCAGCAGCCCAAATATTCTCTCCATGAGTCCATCTCAGCCTTCCTTCTTTTTTTTAATTTTATTGTAAGTGAAATAACTATCAGTTACATGTTTCCAAGCAGAAATATTGTTTGGTTTTGATTCTGAGACATATGTTACAAAAGTAAGAATTGTAGGATTTTCTTACACCAGGAATAGGAAATTCTTTAGATATGATCTTCTGTTCTCCTCAGTTAAAAGAACTGCTCTGATGCTAGGTGGATATCTTCACAAAGGTTTGGCTGGCATTGAAGAACACTATTTTGAAATGCAGGAATCTGAAGTCCTTGAAAGCTATTCCTTTAGGGTATTTTTTTGTTTGGTTTCTTTTAAAATACAATTTAACAGTTGAACTTATTCTAAATTCTTATGCCTATTGTGTACTCTGTCAGCCTTTTCTCACCTTAGAATAACTATGTATTAATGTTTTCTGTACTTGCTTCATGGCAATTACTTTGCTGTATGAACTGCAGAAAGGGGTATACAGTTTTTCTGTTGCTATCTTTAAGAAGTTTTGCACACATGAAAGAAAATGCTGTCAGCTGACTTTCCATTTATGAATATATTTTTTCATCATGTACTAAGGTATTTACATAATGCTATTGTAGTGTTTGTAACTCTTCATTTAAAACCTTGGTCAGAAATTTTATGAACTCCATCTCTGCAGATGCGGTTTCTTTTAAGCAGCCATGGCACAGTAAACCAAATCTAATGTAGATACCTTTTACCTTGTATTCTTACCAAACATAAAATTCTGCCTGGGAGGACCAGAAAAGTAGAAGGTCAAATATATATATCTGTTTAACAGTTATTCTGGTTTTTTATATGGTTGCTAGTTGTGGACATGTGAGAAATGAATTTTAGGGGCAATTCTGTGGTTTGCATTAGACACTGGATGCAAGATTTATGAGAATGTATGGATTTTCAGGACTGCATCCAAAATAGCATTTTAATCACTGTCATCTGGATAAGAAGAATTATTCATGTAATTAGTTTCAAATAAACCTGAAAGGTGTTGCTTAACTTGCATGAATTCCATATGAGACACAAATAAGTAAATACAAATTTGCATTTAAATGATTTTAGGTAACACTTGGAGTTTTAAATACCATTGTAGATAATTTACCTCAAATTCAGGCACTTCTTTGCAGTTTGGAAAGTAAGAACACTTAAACACTTTGAATGGCTTTTGGATTAGAAGGTTCACAGTTGATTTTAATTCTGCTCGGTTCTTTTATTTAGTGGAGAAATTGTGGAGTTGTGGATGGGGGGAAGTTGGAGCTCATGAGTTATTGCTTTGTTGAAACAACACAGACAGGAAAAATCTGACTGAGAACAGGACATAGAATTAGGCTGATGGAAAAAATCCCTGTCATATTTAAGTATGTACAATAATAAAATGGATGTAGCTGAAGAGGGCAAGGTTGCAGCTATTAGGTGATTGGTTCCAGAAAATGGAAAGTCAGTTGCAGTGAGTGCATAGAGCTGCTGGTGATGGTAGTATTTTTCACTACCGACAAGATTAAGAGGAAGTTTCTCAGTTACCTAGATGATAATACTGACTTTCACTGTGTCTTTCACTGACTGTCAGCTAGAGCTCTCCTAGACCAGGAAGCAAGCACTACTGACTGACGTCTTGGTTCTGCAGAGTCAACTGTGATTTAATTCCCTGCACCCACACACTGCATTAACCACAGACTGGAAGCTGCCTATCCTACTCCATTGCTAGCCAATACTAATTTCCTCTAAGTCTTTGCACATTTTATTTTGGAACCATAACATTTGATTCCCAGAATCATTCAGAATTGCTAATCATTGGAATATTCCTCCTTACAAGAGTGTTTCTAAGGCTGTGTGATTCAGAGCAATTTAATTAATCATTTAAAATGTTTTTAAAAAAATCACACTGCTCTCAAACACATCAGACTCCTAATATTATGTTTACAGTGCTTTGTACTTCAGATAGTCCTGTTGAAATCTTTGGAGCTGCTTGTCATGTGTATATTAGTTAACATAAGTAAAACTGGCTGAACCTAGCACATCATAATCATAAACACAATGTTCTTGTCAAGTACAATAAGAGAAATCAATTGCTGTGACAATAATTGCTATTCAAAATCATGGTTTTAGAAAAATAATTGTTCATTTATTTTTGTTTTAGAATTGTACTTGCTTTATAACATATCAATTAAAATGTGCTCTATTTGCCGATAAAAAGATAGTAAATAACATGTCAGAAAAACAGATCTCAGAAAAACAATATACGTGATGTCTCAGGAGAATTTTATAATATTTATTTTAAAACATTAACTTGGATCTGAGACTTGTTTTCTTTGCATATATCTACATTAAAAAGATTTTTGTCATCCTTTTTTTTTTTTTTAACTGAATAATATTGTGTTTTGTTCATGTTTAAAAACGCCATAGTTAGTATGAAGGGCAAACATAAATACCATGTGGGGTCGCTGTTAATTTTGCTGTTCAGTGAAGTCTGCATTTTTGTGCTCTTGGCAAAGTAAGTAAGATCAAAAGGCAAGAGGTTTGTAGATCTAGAGGAGTGTTTAACTACTGTCTCAGCACAGCAAGGTTCAAGTACTTAAGCAGTAGTTGCCTTGATGGTCCAACTCCTATTTCCAAAAAGCTTTTAAAATATATGTAAATATACACATATTGCACTTAAACTTTATGCAAGTAATCTTTGGTGCTTATATCAATACTAATAGGGAGTGTAGACAAATAGGAGATCATCTGTTGTGTAAAATGCTGCTGAAGCCCATCATCCATGCAGTATGCATCTTATATTTTTTTTTGCTTTGGGCTGACTCTAGTTCTGTGGACTTAGAACCCATTTGTGTCTGCAGTGTATGTTGCACATCATATCAACACTTTTAAGTACTTAAAGGACAGCCGTAAAGAGGATAGGACTAGTCCTTTTTCTTTAGTGCTCAATGACATTACAGGGGGTAATGGACAAAAGCTGGAACACAGGAAGGTCCACTGGAACATGAGGAGAGACTTCTTTTCTGTGATAGTGAGGAAGCACTGGCACAGACTGCCCAGAGAGGGTGTGGAGGCTCCTCTGGCAGTTTTCAAAACCTTCTTGGATGCATTCCTGTACCACCTGCTTGAAGTGAACCTGCTTTAGCAGAGGATTGATCTCTAGAGGCCTCTTCAAACCCCTACCATTCTGGGATTCTGTGTGATTCCTGTTTAGCTTCTGCATCATGAGCTCCAAGATTGCTCCACAGTGTGAGCCAACAGTAGCAATGGTCAGGGGATTCCTTCAAAAGCCTACTCAAATCCACCCTAAACCAGCAATTCAGGCACAACCCTAGGAATCTAAGGATATCTACCAGATGTATTTGAGCATGGTGACACTGTAACAGTATAAATGTGATGCTGCAGTCAATAGGCCATAGGTTTTCTTGCAAGCTGTTAGTACAAACTGTGCTGGTGAAGATATGCTGCTCCCAAGATGGACTTAACTAGGGATAGCCTGGGGACTCTGCATCACTCTCAGCTCTGTGCAGCTGCTGTACTTTGACCACTGCTATAATATGAGTAAATGTGATGAGTACTTGAAGTAGAATCCCACGCTACTTAAAATTTTATATGAGTTGAAAGTATACTAGATTTAAGGTAAGGTTTGAAAAAGTGTTTGCTTTCATCAAATATGGAAATTTATACAAAACTATTATGCAAATTAGTGGCTTAAGTAAAATCGTAGAAACAACAATTATTCACGCATGAATGTTTACATACATTTTCAGACATTCTAATTTCTCTTTGCATGTTAAGTAATAAGTGAATGAGGAAAGAAATAGCAAAGGATGGAACATTTTGGTTTGTTCTGTTTACCTTCCATTTACAATATTGGCCCTTAAAATCCTCATATTTAATTCATGAAATAGTTCCTTTTACATCACTGCAAAAATAAGTAAATTATTTCATTTTAATGCAAGTACTCTTTTGATATAGTACATAACTCATAGGCATTAATATGTAATGAAAAAACCAATTCTATAGTGTGTTTGTAATACTTTTGCATAGAATTTAAGGCACAAATGTGTCATTAATTCATCTAGTCCAACCATACTGACCATTAGTTTTCACAGATATTTTGCCTGTATTAATTTGAGTTTCTTTAGCGATTATCTAAACGTTTTAAGTTGCACATACCAAGTGGCAACACATCCACTAATTCCCTTGATGGTTTTCATTCTACTTGCAAAACACACGCAGAGAAAAACATTTTCCAGTTATGGAAACTGCCCTCTCCCTCCTCAGCCACATCTCTGCACTGCACTAAATATGTGTAAATATGACCTCTTAAGTTTAAAATCTAGTCCCTACGTTGCAGAAATAGTTGTGCAAGCAGTAATTATTCCTTGCAGTTTTCCTTTTCTGTGTTTCTGTTAGATCAAGATGTCTTTTTTTCATACTGCCCAGAGCCCTTCTGGGAAGTTGATCTGTCTAGCCTAGACCTTACTGCTAGACTGTGTTGTTCTCTTGCAGCCCTTCCTTGGCCACTTTTCCTCTGCTGTGTTGGACATAAACTACTTAGGTTCAAGGTTTCTTCCTTTTCAGTTCATCTGTTCTCTAATCATTTATTGTCTTCTACTAAGACGATCACTTTCAATCAGCCAGGAATACACACCACTGGTGATGAATTACTCATTTTAAAGCATGCTTTTTTAGTGTTTCCTCCTATCTTGTTCCACATGGTTTGAAGGAGCAACTGTGCAAAGCTATCTCATTATCTTCTGGCAGATCATTTCTTCGTTCTGGAAGGAGACTACAAAATCCTGATACTGCTTGGCTGCTGTGGTTTCAAGTGTGCCTTACCATGATAATTGTCTTATTGTGAAGATTTACATTCATAAGTGCAAAAAATCCTTCACTGTGTATGCTGGGTCAATGCTTCATAAACCATCTGCATTACAAAGGCATCTATCTGTTTATTTGGATGTTACGCAGAGTCTCAACTAGAGAGTCAGAAACAGTAGACCAAATCTACGAGCATGTGCACAAGTCTTTGTAAGCACAGTTAATTTCTGTACTCCCTGTTTACCGTCTATCTGGTTTTGGTGTCTTACATTATCCAGTCATCACAGCATAGCTAAATCTTTTTTCAGGATGTGTAACACTATTTTATGATAAAGAAAATAAAAAAATAATAACGTCTAAATTTAATGCAAATGGGCTGCTTGCAGCCATTATTTCTTCCTATGCATTTCTGTACTAAATGAGCGAGAGCCTTGGTGTCTTCTCCCCATGGAAACTCGTACACACTGTAGGCAAGTCATCACATGATTTTTTTTGAAAAGTGAGATAATTGAGCTTGTTAGATCACTATCAGTGAAAGATTTTCTCCAACCTCTGAATATTTTTGCAAATCTTCTATTATTTTTGTATTTCCAACCTCCTTAAAAAGAAATGCAAATAACATCATTTCAAGAACAAGTGTGATGGTATCTGTTTTGGCAGTACCTTGTAGAGAGATAAATTAATCTCCCAAGTGCTGCTCACTACTGTACACCTGAGTAGTTAAGGTTCTTTTAACCCTTTTTTGTGTCAGCATCCTAGCAGCAGTTCATATACTAATCTCTAAATTATTCTGGGAATTGCTTCATTCCAACGGGAATCTAAAAGCTTTACTCTGTAAATGAGGCTTGGATTCCTTGTCTTTGTAAATACAATTTAGCAAGTGATTGTATTTACAATTAAATAAATAAATAAGAATTGTTGAAACAGGTACAATTAATTTGTGATTGTGTTTTCTTATGTCTCTGTCACAAATAGTATGCTGGGGAATTGGAGAGCATCCATCTATACGTGTCCTGCTGTTATATTTTCCCTGTGATGTTAATGTCCTTATCATGTCTCACTTCAATTTCCTATTGTTTCAAAACTGAAAAGAGCATATTTGTACTACCATTCAATTTCCCTAGCCAAGCTGACTGTACTACTTTATACCTTTTATGTCTCACTTAGTGTTTTTGAGATGAGATGATGCGTATTTCAAGATACAGACATACTATATATTTATGCACTGGCTTTCTATTTTGTTCTTTATTCCATTTCTAATCTCTCCTAACATCCAATTTGCTATTTTGACTGCCACTAAACCTTCAGTTGATATGTTCAAAGAACTATCTGCAATGACTTCAGGACCATTTTCTTGGCTGGTAATTGCTAATTTAGAACCTATCATTGTGTATTTGTAGCAAAAGAGTGTGTGGGGTTTTTTTTCTTCCTTGTACACAGTGCCTTTAGTTCTTTGGCAATGAATTTCATTCCCTTATTTTATTGCCAAGTCACTCAATATTGAGAGATCCTTTGCAGTCAGCTTTAATTTTTATTGCCTTGAGTAAACTAAGATGATTATCTCACCACAGCCTGGAACCAGATTAGTTTGATAAAATCTATTCTCCAATTTCTCTCTTCATTATCTTGAATTTTGACTTTTTTTCTCCCAGATTATTTATATTTAAAAAAACCCCAAAACTAAGTAAAATAGTTCATGTTTACTTGCCAATAAAAGACTATACAGTGTTAAGTAAACATTTCACATTATCAACACTGTAATTTCCAATGGTTTATATTATTTGATGGTTATGCCTTTGAAACACCCGTTTTGATTTTACATGTAAACTAAATGGTGTTTTGACTGATGACAGGGAAGTTCAGTGTGTGACCCAGATCCCTTGACTTACAGAGCACAGAAGCAATTTGTCTGAAGTTTTTTAGACAGAACTCTCAAGTTTTTTTCTTCTAGTAGCTTAAGAGAATTGTTAAAACAATTATAAATGTGAAGGATGTAATGTTTTAAGGGAAGCAATTCAGTCCCTGATCATAATGAAGCAGTTGCAGAGTGACAGCCTCTCTTTCTTATGTCCAATACTCTTGAATGTGTTAATCTTTTTCAAATTCCAGGAGCTTTGAGATCATAATTTTAAGTAAAGTTGCTGATGTTTAATTTAGTGTTTTTGGAAAGACTATAAAAGAGAAGAGTAAATGAGATGTCTTACCCTTACTTCATGCACAGCATGCTAATTTATAGCAGTATGTCAGCATTCTAATATTGCAGCTAAGCATCTGTTGCAGTTGCTAGAGAGTACACTGTATGATAGGGAAAATATTTATGGGAAATAGTATTTGTTATCAGCTATTGGTTTAGAAAGCTTTGAAGATATTACTGCAAAATTGGAATGATTTTGGTGGTCAGTGGGTTGGGGTTTTTTTCTGCTTTTCCCTCGACACCGAATGTAAATTCACAATGGTCTTATTTTCAAAAGAGACTGGAGAAAGGGAGGCAGCCAAAGACAAATTTATAAAAGTTAAATCATTACATCAACTGGAGTGTTGTATTAGACAAAATGGTGAATAGTCCCCGATTATCAGTTTCCATTGTAACATTCTTTGTGCTACTTGGGTACTTTGTCATGAAAGACTCTGAAGAGAAACTCTTCTAATAACAAATAATGTGTTAATGAAATGTTGTGTCAATCAGAATGTTCTTACTGAGTTAGTTCCCTTCAGCAAAAACCTATGTAGAAAGATGATTTACACGGAGATTCATTAAAGTGTAATGTTGAGATTCTCTTCTGAATTCCCTAAGGTTCTTGAACCAGCACTTGCGAGAGGCATCCTTTTATTACAGATCGTTGACTCTTCCAACAATTTCCTATTGGCAGAATGATTCTTAGATGTGCTGAACTGTTCTGATCCATTGATCAGAACCAGCCAAAATTCCAGGTACCTTTGTTTATTAAAGTGTCTGTTCCAAGAACCAATAAAATCTCAAAGCAATATTTAAAATGGCCCTTCGAGGAGAGAGGGAGAATATATCTTTCTTTCTATAAAAATCTCTTAAGTCCCAAAGAGCATTTAAAAAGTGCTAAGAAGTGCTGGTGGTTGACTCTTAAGAGAGAAGGCAAACTTTGCATTTAGAAACAGATCATTTAACCATTGTTTTCCTTTCAGATTTAGAACAATCAATCTTTTTGGAGCTAAACAGGTAGAATTAAGTCTCTTGAGTAAAAAACCAAGCTGTAAATTTTAATTGAACTTTCTGTATCTAAAATACTTCATATATTTAGTACTTTTCTCTTTCAAACTTGGCCTTACTCTGGTCAGCTTTCTCCAGGGTGTTCAAAGGAGAAATTGATAAAAAATAAATTTGAAAGTTCGTAGTGAAGAGTTTTAAGTGAATAAGATGCTGATAGAAAGCTGTATCGATTTGTATTACTTTAACTGTCAAAGAAAGCTTGTGTTATAGAGACTGACTTTTGAACTTACTCAAAGCAATAGTATTTTCTGTTGTCAAAATTGAGTGATATAACCGATTCTGTAGCTTGCAGACCAAGGAATGATTAGGTGCTTTCATTCCATTACCTTAATTGTGACATTAAACTGCAGCCACCATAAACAGATTTATAACAGTCTCCATATTATGGATAAATGTTGAATGCTATATGTATTGTTGCTTTTAGAGATGTATCTTCCAGGTCATAATTTCAGTTCTGTGTACAGTGTGATACAGGGAAACATTGATGTTACTGAATGGGTAATGCATGTATTTTGAATTTATGCACAGTATTCTTCTGAACTATACTACTTCAGGAAATTCCTCGTATTTGACACATTAGTTAAAGAATAGAGTTTAAAGCTTTGTGGTAAAAAAAAATTACAAATGACTAGTGAAATTCAGTAGTTACAGGATTGTATTAATTGCCGACACTGTGCACAAGACACATGCTAACAATGTAAAATTCTTCACACAGCTAGAAAATCCAGGAAAAAAGGGTCTAAAAAAATTTCAAAAGATCTTCTGAGTGCTTACATTGGGTGTCAACTTCAGAAAACTTTTGTCAGCATCTAGAAATTCACTAAAAGAAGTTGAGAGTTCAATGATCTATGTACCAAAATCCTCTGTGGACTAAATGTTACAGATACAAAAATACTAGAGCAAGAGAGAAGGCACATGCTCTGATCATGAACTGCAGAACTTTAATAATTTTGATTTTTCCCAA
Organism: Colius striatus; assembly: GCF_028858725.1. Taxonomy (NCBI): domain Eukaryota; kingdom Metazoa; phylum Chordata; class Aves; order Coliiformes; family Coliidae; genus Colius; species Colius striatus. The sequence continues at coordinate 31,319,699 of NC_084766.1, forward strand.
CCCCCCCTTTTTCTACTGTGTCTGTGGGACTGTAACATGGGAATGCTCTTTAGGATGGTTTCTCAACTCACTGTAGAAATTCTGCATTTGATAAAAAAGACCTATTATAATGTACAAACCTGGTTCCTCAAACTATTTATGCTCCCTGTGTAGTTATTATTCTTGCATCATAGAAAATTATCTGGAATTCACAAACTGGTAGAATATTAAGTGGGTGTAATTTTTTTTGCTATACTTCACCCTTTCCATCTGCTAAATGTGGAACATGCAGAACGTGTTTGTTGAGACTGTTGTGGGTATGTGGATGGCTGTAATGGAGCTTCTCCCACTAATAGTGGAGACACTAATAGCATTTTATGGAGAAAACTAAAGTGTCAAAGGTGTACATTGTCTTTTGACTTTGAACTTAGATCATTGACTGTTGTTTGTCATCCTGCTAGAGTTTAGATTTTCTCCATTTTTGTGGGGTTTTTTCACGCTTAAATGTATTTTTGTTACCCTTGATACTCTAAAAACAAGCTTTTTCAGACCATCATGTTACAATTGTTTTGTTGTTTTGTTTTTTTTTATAATTGCAGTTGTTTCTTATCCTTACTGCTGGTAGCCGCTGTCGTATGGAAAATCAAACAAACCTGTTGGGCTTCTCGACGGAGAGAGGTATCAATAATTTTAAGATTATTGTAGTAGTTTTATCTTTCAGAATAAATTGAGAACTTTGATGGACAATCACACTTCCACTTTCTCCTATATACACAATCTAAGTATCCCTCTAAACATTTTTTTCTACCGTAGACTTATGCTGAAGTAGAAAACTGTTTCTTCCTCTAGTCAAAAATTATAGACATTACAGCACTATATTGTAGAAAGCTAAATTTTCTTTATGGTAGAATATTTAGAATTCAACAGAGTAGAGCTTAATAGTTCAGTTGGAAGGAATCTACAAGGATTATCTAACCTGCCCACTTCAGGGTTAAACAAAAGTTAATGGATGTTATTAAAGGCACTGTCCAAATACCTCAAACACTGACAGGCTTGGAGCATCAACTTCTTCTCTGGGAAGCCTCTTCCCCCTCCACTTCTCCTCCTCAGGAAGCTGTAGAGAGCAATGAGGTCATCCTTCAGCCTCCTTTGCTCCAAACTAGACAAGCCCAAAGTTGACGTCTGGATGCATTCAAGGACTTTCTCATTCTTTTAAAATTGTGGGGCACAGAGCTGAACACAATACTCAAAGTGAGGCTGCAGCAATGCTAAATATAGAGGGATAACACCATCTTTTGACTGTCTGGTTATGTAGTTTAACACACCCTGATATTTGATAGTCTCAAAATAGTAGTACAGGAACATTGGGTGAACATAGAGGATTATAGTATAGTATCTCAAACTTTCTAGAAAGCTATTTGATTCTGTGACTTAGGCTGTGTTGTTATCAAGAGTCATTGGAATACAGAGTAGGAGATAACTCTATCTGCAAAGAGCTTATATTTTCTACTATTTTTATTCACTCTTTTTGGTGTGTAAATTTTTTATTCTAAGCTAAATTCTCTATTCATATTGGTAATTCTGTCATCAAAACTGTGGCACAATTAAAGCTCTTCTACAGATACAGAAAATCATCTTATTCTTTTATTGTATAAATTGTTATAGTTGTGTTGGAAGATTTGTCCCAAATATTTGTTCTTAGCTGTTTAACAAATGATTACACTTAGATGAGATGAAATTTAGGTATTCTGCAAGATATGTATAGCATTAATTACATGATATATGCTGATAGTTATATTTCATTTTCTATCATAAATAGCTTACATAATTTTTAGGTAGTGATTTCTTTTTTTTACTCTCAAAGCTTCTAATCTTGGTAATTTTTGGAAAGAGTACTTACTGAAATGTACTGTACTCTACATTTTTTAAAAACAAGGCAAGTCCTTAATTAATTTTTCTTAGTATACTGACACTATGAATGTTTAAATGTTTTCCCTTTTACTGTAGATCTACAGTGAATTTATATATGCTTTAGAAGTTCCAGGTAACTAGCACTTACAATTTTCCTTTGCTGAAATTGTAGCATAGTAATGCCCAGGTTTAGATTTGAACTAAATAAAAGAAAAATTGTTTTAATCATTATTTCATAGTATTTTTTTTAAATTCAGGTGAATATTGTTAAGCATATTCTCCCTCTAAGGGCAAGTGCTCATATATTTGTTATTACTTGCCAAGTACAGATGAAAGTTGCTTTCAAAATTCTCTTGTGCTGGAATGTAGCAATTTGTTGATTTAATTTATCATGTTAATAAGGTTGTTTTACTGACATATTTAAGAACCTATATAAGTTTATAGATGTAGGGAGTCTAGTCTTATTTTCCATGGTTACTCTCCTAGATGTTTGAAAGGATGTTTTCAACATAGTTGGTAGACATCATCCCATAGAGGACATATTCTTGTATAAAAGTTTATGAAGTTTTCCAAGGTTTATTTTCCAAATTTCATCAAAAGCATTTCTAAAACTGTATGGCAACACATATAATCTGAGTGATAAATACAACATAAACATAAACCAGCTTCTTTGGAAGATAAAAATAGGCAAAAATACTTGGCAACTGGATTAAGACTCCCAGAAGTCCCATGCTTTAGTTTTTGTCTTTGTCTTTTTCTTTAATATAGGTAGAGAAATTTAGTTCTTGACTCATTCAGAAAAATTCCTTGTTTAATTTCAAAATTATATAAGTATCTATTTCTTCCTACTTTCACAGAGGTGTGAAACAGTACCTAGTGTGGCAGCACCATGAATTGTAAATGTTTAAGCAAATCTCCTCTATGTTAATATTTTATATTTGCACATCAGCAGCAGTTCACATCAATTTTTTTTTTTATTAATGTTCCATGTAATACTCCTCTTTAATCTAGATCAGAGAATTTGTTTTTATAGGTAGCATGTTTTGTAAGGTTCTGGAAAAAATGTTACAAATAAATCATACTAATAACATACAAGTAGAAAGCAATCTATTGTTGAAAGGAATCCTGGAGTACCGACTTTTAATACCCACCCATTTAGCAGAAGAGTCTTTCATCTCTTTCATCATTCTTGAAAGACAGGAATTTTTGACTCTTCAGATGTTAGCTTCAATATGGACCCAAAAGTGAAATATAACAAGAACACAAACAAATATGAAAAAGCATGCTGTTAATAGCTATGCATCTATTTGTTGTTCATCCCAATCTGTTTTCCTCTAGAGAAAGAGAAACTTTAGTATCTAGTCCCTGTGATCTTATAGTAATGAATTTTATCAGGCTGTTAAGGTTACATGTAATTTTTTAAAGTTTTTGTAGACTTCTGTGCATAGCTGAAAATTCAAAACTCTGTCCTTTTTTGCCTTCTGACTTTAATGATTGGCTAAATTGAATTATTGTTCCAAATTGAATCTAACATGACCTCAATCCAATTCAAAGCAAGAGTGAGTTGTTGCGTTGTGTAGTGAGAATGTTGCAATTTTCACACAAATTCAGAAATTTTCTCTTTGATTTCCTTCCTAATTTATTGCTTATTGAACAAATATTGGCTTTCAACTGCTCAGACTACTGCCCAAATCTTACTAAGCAGTTCATTTGAGTGTAGGCTGTATTGCTCCTAAGCTAAGTCCCTGAGTAAAATTTTTTTTACTCATTAGAAAATTTTTATTATCTTTTTCCTACTTATTTTGCTGCCTCTAAAAAGATACTTACTATCTAAGGCTTTTTGAACAACTGTATTTATACTTTAACTCCTGGCTGAGCTTGTCTTCTTTCCCGCCTTCTGAAAGTGCACGAAACAGCAGATAGACTCTCTCACCTTGTACCATCAAAGTTATTCACCTTCTGCATTGAAAGAAAATGGGAAGTATTATTCTTTTATTTCCTAGTTCTAAAAAGATCAATGAAACTTTGAGCAGGAGAACATGAACAACCTCCTGCTTGGCATCCCTTGACACCTTCCCCCACCCATCACTCTCATGTATCTCTAACATTGAAAAAAGGGTTTTTAAGAAAGACTGAAGTAAGACAGTGAAATATTGTTCATCTCAGAGAGCTGGATCCTTGAAAGGTATAATACAGAATTTGATGAGATGATTTCCAAAGTGGCATTGTTGTGGCGCTGTTTTTCTTGTAAAACAATGCAGAGGGAATTTGGAATATTCATGTGGGCACCAAACTCAAATTGCTGCTTACAGAGCAGGATAACATTTGCAGGTATTCACAGAATTTCACAATGAAGGCATCATATATTTGTTTGTCAAATAAGTTAAAGGAATTACTAAGTATTGCAAAGTTTAGGGGCAGCAAGACATTTTTAGAACAGTCTTACTCTACATAAAAAGATCAGATATATACCCTAAATATTAATCTCTCATCCTTCTTTTTCTTCCACACAATCACAAATTTTTCTACCAGTACTTTTCTTCCTGAAATTTCACTTGTTAGCTCACTTGATGAAAAACTGAGAGCTGTCATTTTCTCCCAAAAGATTTGCTAGGCCTCTTGCATTTTATACCCAGAATTCACCCAAGAGCCCATGCAAGTTTCAGTCTGACTGTTTTCTTTGAGTGATATATCACCCAGATTTACTAAATAAGAAAACTGAAAAGAATATTTTTTTGTTGTCTATGTATGTCTCCGATCTAAAGTATTCATTCCATCTTCTGTTGAGAATAGGTACACGAGAATATGTTCATAGATCATTTTACTGAAAAGCTTGATAGGTTGCCTGCCAGTTTTGTACTAGCTCAAAGATTTTCTCTCATGAACTTTGTCTGAACAAGCAACAGAGAAAATCTGCATTGAAATGATTTCTTGTTAATAGAGTGTAGAACTTTTTATTGACAAGATTACACTTAGGTCATGAACAAACTCATATAGATGGAATTTTAAACCACAGAGCTTCTAATTGAGATATTTTTGCAAAATAAAGCTTTTGCTGCTCAAGTATTCTGTGTACTGTTCATTCAGCCAGATGTTGTAAATGGTTGTTACCTTTAATCCAAAGGCACTCAATCACTAATGTGCATACAGATGTACTCTCCCCCCTTCCCCTTCCCTGACACACAAAAAAATATGTCATGTGTTATTATATAGAATCACGTAATTGTAGAATTTCTTGGGTTGGAAAGGACATTTAAAGGTCATCTAATCCAATCCCCCTGCAATGAGTAAGGACATCTTCCACTAGCCCAGGTTGTTCCGAGCCCCATCCAACCTGAACGTGAATGCATCTACCACCTATCTAGGCAACCTGTTGTGGTGCCTCACCACCCTCTTCGTAAAAAATCTTTCTTATATCTACTCTGAATTATACATTTGTATAATTAGTTAAAATGCAATTTTCCATCTTTTATTATGAAAATCTCCTTTTTACATATTGTTATAATTACATACTAGAAGGAGCTTACACATCTTAAAAAGATGACTTGAGATCTTATTTCCTCATATAATACAGTGTAAGTCTTTTGAGCAATAAGGAAGTAATTCATGAATGCACATTTATGTAAAAATGCTTGAAATCAGGGTATTATATGTATAAAGTGCTTGCCTGACTTTAGAGGTTAATATCTCTCTTTCATTGGAATTTTCGTATTTATATATAGCATTTCATTATACAGTCAGCTGTGCACCATTTGCCTGTCTGAAAGAATAGCATATATAAACATAAAAGCATGGAATTATAGCAACTGCTGGCTTTATACAGTGTGTGGGTGCCCACACAACTTATTGCTTCATTTTATTAAATAAGCTTATGTTTGTTTAAAAAACTCCCACCTTTCTAGCCTTAATTTTAATATCAAGGTAGTTTTATTCTCTTGAATATTCAAAGATTCTTAAAAACATACAAATGAAATTGAAATAGACTAATTCTTAATAACTAACAATTCATGTAATAGCTTTAGGCTTATTTCTATGGTAACCTTAATAAGAAAGTTCAGTTATGTCGATAGTTCTAATGCATGCAGACAACATGTGAATTTCAGCTAGAGCTTTTTTACTTTATTTCAATGACGCTTGCATTTGTAAAGCTTTAGTTTTAGAAAAGGGAATAATGGCTTTTGGTGTGTGTAATACTGTTTATGGAATGCAGTGTGTTTAGCAATATTAATATGCATAAATTGCAGTGTATTCTTGAACAACAACAGAAGGTGCAAAAGGAACACTTGGGTTCATCTGTATATTTTAATGTGGGCAAGGAACCAGTACCCCAATGCATAATATTACTCGTATGTGTAGGTGTCAACAGGGTTATATGCTTTATGTTTAATTTTCTTTTTTTGGTAGTTTCTTGTCTGCTGCATATCAAATAACTTACACATCTATATGTACTCATAGAATGTGTGAGTAATCCGGCTGAAGTCAAAGGAGCTATTCATAGGATCAGAATCTCAACTTGTTGTATTGCTCAGGCTCCCCTGAAACTGATAGAGCTATGACTGCTTATTCCAACTGTGGATGTAGTTTTATTGAGGTTAACTGGGACATTTATTTTAGGCTGAGGCTTTCTGCATTCCCTCCAACCTAAAATTTAGATTCCTCTCTGAATGAACCTTTCAAGTCATATATCTAATTAGTTGACAGTAGGTCTTTTTTTCCAGAGTCCCAGTGCAATCATTGTAAGAGACACCTCCAAATGACATCTCATCCTTCCAAATTTTCAGTGTTCACTTTGATGCTTCTGAGTTGCTGTCTTCTTTTTAGTGGCATAAATAATCCAATGAGTCAAATCTCCTATGTTGAGAGTTAATCTTTGCTTTGATTCTGTGAAATCAGTATTATTTCAGGTTGTATTTGTAATACTCTCAGTTAAAATAAGCATTGATTCCATTATTAGCACTGTTCACATCATGTGTATTCTCTGTACAAAAAAGTATTAACGACATCGGTGACACTCAGTATTACTTTGGAAAGATATCTGTTTTTGAAAGTGAGTTAAACAAAGTTGATCTAACGCAGGTGTGTCTAAACATCATGCAGTGTTAAGAGGATTCCATGGACACTTATCATAGGATTTAAGGATATGAGACTGAAGAACCCATCTTAGTTTTTGTTTCTTATGTATCCTTTGACAGAGACATTTATGGTACAAAATAATCCTAACTGTCTTGTGTCAGCTTTGTTTATGAGTTTCCATCTTCAGTAGGAATCTTCAGGTAGCTGTAGACAGTGTTCATATCTCCTCTCAGCCTTCTCTTCTCTTATCTAGACTGAACATCCCCAGCTCCCTCAGCTGCTTCTCATAAGAAGTGTTTTTTAGATCCTTCACCAACTTAATTTCCTGTCTCTGGCTATGCTTCAGCACCTCCATGTCCTTCTTATGATGAGGGGCCCACAACTGGTGTGGCCTCACTAGTGCTGAGTACAGGTGGACAATCACATCCTTGGCCCTGCAGGTCACACTATTTCTGATACAAGCCTGGATGCCATTGGCTTTCTGGATGACCTGGGTACACCACTGGCTCATATTTAGGTGACTATTGATTAACACCCCCAGGTCCTTTTCCAACAGGCAGCTTTTCAGCCACTCTGCCCCAAGCCTGGAGCGTTGCTTGGGGTTGTTGTGACCCAAGTGCAGGACCTGGCACTTGACCTTGTTGTACCTCATGCAGTTTACCCCGATTCATCACTCCAGGTTGTCCAGGTCCCTCTAAAGGGCCTTCCAGCCCTCAAGCAAGACTATGTGGAAATCAAAGGTCATCCTGTCTGGGTGGCCTATAACGGATTCCTACCATGGCATCCCCCTTGTTGTCCTTCCCCTGATTCTTACCCATAAACACTCAACCTTATCCTCACCATCACTGACTGCTAAACAGTACTCCCTAACATAGAGGGCCACTCCTCTGCCTCTTTTGCTTTTCCTATCCCTTCTGAAGAGTCCGTAGCCATCCAGTGCTGCACTCCAGTTGTATGGCTCATCCCACCACGTTTCTGTAATAGCAATGATGTCACACTTCCAGCTCTTCCTGTTTGTTGCCCACACTGTGTGCATTGCTGTAGATGCACTTCAGGTGGTTTACTGATCCTGCCATCATTTAAGAAAGCTTGCTAACAGATTGATCTGTCTCTTCATTCCACAAGAATTCAGAAGGCAGAGAAGATAACAGATGACAATAGATTTTGCAAGGAAAAGTGTTATCTACCTCATTATTGAAACAAAATAAATAAATGGGGGGAAACATAAACTAAGTAGGGGTTTTAATTATATCTACATATTACCAGGAGAAGAAGGTTGTTTGCTTTTCTTAACATAATAACCAAAGTTCCTTCTTATGTTTGCATAGTGTATTTAGCCTGAAGAATCCCAAAGGGAAGTAATCAAAACAAATTAATTTCATTATATGTGATTCCTGGGTATATGCATAGAAGGAAGCTCAGATATAGTTATTAGTGATGGTAACAGAGCTTTAAAATTAATAGTTGTGATATTCTGTTGTGTAGAATTTATTATCAAGGTTGAAATTTCTAAATATTAGTATATAATAATGCTGATAACATTAGTGTTAGCAGGAATTAATATAGTCCATTAGATCTGGTGAAGTGTACTAGGTTAAGCCTTCAAGCTAAACAGAAGGGTTATTTAGGAGAAAGAGGGAGCTGGACAAAATTAAAAAGACTGCCTGAGGCAACTGGCCACTTGACAGAGCCTTAGGAGCCTTTGAACTGTATGGTCTGAGGGGCTTCCATGAGACTAGTTGTAAATCTAAGAGCATTAGGAGAATTTTTAGCAAACTACCTGTCAGCAAAAAGCAGCAATCAGAAAGCCAGTCCTTAGTGGGGTGCTGGGAAGGAGCCAGATAACTTCTTTTGAATTTCTGAGAAGTCACTTGGAGTTGTTTCCACAGTGTTAAAGGAATGAGGATGGTGATGATGTTCTTTGTAAATAAAGAGGATTGCACTGAAATTAATGATTCATTTTTTGTCTCTTAACATAAACAAAAGAGCAGGTGTTGAATATTGGCCCAAAATGTTAAGACTCTTCTTTACATTGGAATTTCCTCTGTGTTTACAATGTAGTGACAATTTTTGTCACTTACTAAACTACAAACAAACCTCTCATTCCTCAAAATTTTATAAGGAAGAAGTGACTGGATTTAGGTGCAAAGAAAAATGCTTAGAAACTTGGAAGATGTCCTCTGTGAAGAGAGAGTGAAAAGGTTTCAAGGTTTACAGTAAGAGCTCCTTGAGGAAAAAGCAAATACCCCTCTTTAGTTCCTCCTTAGCTTTTTTTAGTTTTGAGCAATTTTAGTGACACTGACCACACAACTTTGGACTCACTAAGTCACTTGCAACAGGATAGGCACAAAGGAAGCTAAGTCAGAATTGCCCTTCCTCCAAAAAGCAGGAAAGCAATTAAAGGTTCAAGCTTAGAAGACATACATAGTTCCTGTCTCTTATTCTTCTCTCATGTCTTCTAAAAATTATATTAAATTGCCATAACAATAATTGTTTCCTTGTGGTCTGTAGAACATGTTACTGGTCTGTAGACAGCTGATGTCAATATTGATGTTCTTTCACAAATATATCTGCTTCCACAAATGTCCAACTTCTTGCAAATATATTGAATATATTTTTTTTAGACCTGATTTTTAGGTACATCTCTCTACATGTACAACTGAGTAACAGTATAGAGAGATTAACATCATACCTCAATCTATCAGAAAATACTTGTGTTTCATTTTGCCCAACATGGATAATACCTTTTAGAAGCCGTGGATATGCCTTCTGAAATAACCACATTGACCTTTTTCCTCTTTTAAAATTACTGTTGATAATACACACAATTACTCTTTCTTAAAAAAAAAAAAAAAAGGAAGGCACTGAAATTTCTTATATATGGAAAACTCCCTGCTAAGGTCGGAGCTTTAATAGTTTTCAAGTGTGGAGTGAATGCAGTGATCAGTGCAACTGGAAAGCAGTTAACTTCACCAACTTATTTTTTCATTGCCTGCACTATTAGTTGTTTTACTCTCTCAGCAGAATGTTTTCAGTGCCATGAATGTTGGTATTGTTGCCATGAAAAAAACTCTATGGGGAACTTCTCCACTTTTTGTAGATGTTTGGTCATAGAAACTTTCCTTGGTGTCACCCCTCTGAGCACACAGTGACTGTGCAGTTCATCAGCCTTCTAGGCTTCTACCCCTTCTCTGAGTAGAAAGAAATAGTAGTAGATTCATGATGACAAAGTTTGCACATGTATGCTTATTTCTTGAGGAACCTGCAATTACAAAGTAACAGTGAAACCTCACATTGTAGTTAAAAAATATCCAATCCCCAAAAAAGAGCTTTAGAAGAAAGCAGGGGGTGACAGTCTGCAAAAAGATAGTCTTACTCAAGGATAAAATGATATATCCTTCCTGAAGATATACTTTTACTGCTCCAACAGTTTACAAACAATAGTTGAGAGTTTGTGTGACCTGATATAAACTAAGCTCATTACATTCATTTTCAAAAGATAATTAGTAATTAACATATAACCTTTGGCTTTCCTTTTATCTTCAAGTATTGACAGAAGTCGCATAAAAACATACTATATGTAGAAAAAGCTCTTTGAAATGCAAAATTTAATTAAAATTAATGTACTGTTATTTTAGGACAGTTGTATGGTAGCAAAAGGAAAGGACTACAGGGAATATGCATATTTGAACAGATCATTATTTTTATCCATGCTATTCAATTCATATACAAGTAATTTCTGAAAAATAGAATACCATTTGATATTTTGGTTGGAATTTATTGGATTGAGAGCACCATGGCAGTTAAATTGTAACATCAGTAAATTAGACTGCTTTAACAATCAATTGTAATTAACAAAAATGAAACCACAATGAACCATGTAACATGAGCTTGTTTGGTCTTCTGTGCTCCCCATATATTTCGAAAATCTGTATTCTGTCTAAAGAGCTCTAGTTTTCTATTTTTTCATGTTTATGCAGTCACAGTCAGAAATACTATTGGAGAAAGAAGGTAGGGAATAGCATAGCTATTGGGTTTTGAAGACAGTGATTCGTGTACTGGACTTAGAGATGCCATGTGCTTTGCTGTCTAGGTTATCGGTTTCCCCATCTGTAGAAAGGAAACAGATCTTCTTTATGTGCTGTTGCTATTAATTGGGGGAATCTATTCTCATGACTATTTTCCTTTATTCCCCTATAATCCTGTTCGTCTCTAGGCAACTCATGTCCCTAGTCCATTTAGGCAGGAGGAGTGAAATGAACGCTGGATTGCTGTCTTAATTTTTGTCTGGGTGGGTGGGAACTAGTCAGAGATACAAACATGTGTGAAATAAGTCTATATTTTAATGTGTTACATTTAATACCTATCTCAGTATTTGATAAAATACATTATAAAAGTATTAAATGTTTCATATGTATTTCATTTTCAGATTAATTAAAACCAGTCACCCATTTCTTAGGGTTTTATGCTTTCTGAGTATGTTAATGACGTACAATACTAATTTTGCACTACTTCTTACCCACCATAATAATTTACGCCTCCGGAAAGTTAAGGAGTAATATTTCCGAACCGTGGGAGCATATTACAAAAATACACACCCATACATATGGGACCTTCATGCAAGTATCAGACACACCACATTTTGACTTAGTACCTTTACAGTGTCCATTAGTAATATTCCTGAACTTGTCCTCTTCCCCATTCACATGGAAGGCAAGTCCACATTGTAAATGTTCTTAATGATTAAATCGACCATGCATGAAATGTCCAAGTTTCACCTCTTTTTAAAGCATCCAATATCCTGTAAGCACATAGAAAACAATGAACATAAATCATTTTGGTAGAAAGGGAGTAAAAGAGAGCCAGAGAATTACAGGCAATAAATTCCCAGAAACCTTCTTCAACAAAAACTAAGCTGTTTATAAGTACCTATGAAAAAAAGATGAAAAGCTTAGATGTTTTTTCATGAACTAAATTGCATGAAAAGAATACACTTTCCTTCCAAGGCAGGATGAAAGTCTTTTTGAGTGAAAAAGAAAGGACCTGATGGCTTGTATGGATTGGCATTATAATGGCTTTTAAAAGTCTGCTTACCTGCTTTGATAAGGCAAAGAAGCATTGTCCTTATTACATAGCTGTGGGGCAGGTACAAAACTGATCAGACAAACATACTTAGATGTTCATTATCAGTAAAATGTGGTATCAACTACGTATTGACTGTAGTTAACTGCATTAACTACTGGTTAACTTTGAAGATTTGGCCTAGCTCTACAACTCATCAGTATTTTTATTAATGACTTAAGTTATGCAATTACAGCTATTAAATTTGCAGATACTAGAAGCTGGGTCACAAGGCAGGATTAGACTTCAAAATAATCGTTATAAATTAGAAGGAATATATATCCGTACTGGTGACTGCAAGCTTTTTATCTGGTAAAAATAATCATCTTCATAGAAACAAGCATGAGGAAAAAGCTGACTATGCTAAATTCTAGAGAACTGGTTGATGACCTAGGAACGTTCACCATCTGAATGTAAGTCAACAACAACCTAGTTTACAAAAAAAGGACTATATTACTCTCTTGCATTAGTAGAAATAGTAACTCTAAGGCATGTAATTCCTGTGCTTTAGTGAGTGTGGCCTGAACTGGAACACTTGAATTGAACCCCTGCTGCCATGGACAGGGACGTTTTTCACTAGAGCAGATTGCTCAAAGCCCGATCCAGTCTGGCCCTGAACACTTCCAGGGATGAGGTTCTCCACATTTCCCTCAGACTCTCTACTGCTAGCTATATGAAATTACAGCAGCATATATCTGTAACAGTACCTGTCCTTCCTCATTAAAGACTATTTTAAAATCTACATGAATTTGATATTTATACTTCCCTTGCAAAACTGTGTCCCAAGTGACAATATAGGCAAGTAATTATCGAGAAGTTCAGTTGTTTTTTCCCTTGAAAAACCTTTTATGTAGCAGCTTTCTTCTTTATAAATTTCATATGCAAAATGAAGTCTTTGATGTTGTATACCATGGTTAAAACTTGCAAAATGTCAGATACTAGAAAATTAGCGTAAAAACTAACCCCTTACATTTTATACCATTTAAGATATATTCATGTTGTCCATCCAACTGAACATTTGAGCCACCCTGTTATCTTTTGTTTCCCTTTAACTACTATTTGTAATTTTTGATTTTATTATTTGAGACAGATTAATTGTTCTGGACTCAACAGCAATTCTACTGGTTTCTATGTAAAAGTAGCAAGCAAGGAAAGTTTATTTGAGATGAAAATTGAGAACTCTACACAGATCAAAAGATGAGCAAGGGTTTAGGGTTTTGTTATTTGGCTGAGGTTTATTTTTCTGTAATACATATTTTTGGAATTATTCTCCAGTAGCTGATCCAGTTTCATCAGTATTTTAAAATACACATGCACATTTTTTACAACAGCACATATACAGAATTCTTATCAAAAGTAGAATTCTACATATTTGTGAGTTATTCCTGTATCCTATGACAGATGATTTATCTGTCCTGCTGATGCACAATGTATTATATTTCCACTACTTTTAGAATGGCTTATTGTTTGCTGACATGAAGCTAACATAATTTAAGCATACTTTCTTCCTTTATATAATTAATAATTTACATATAACCTTCAGTTTTCCTTTTATCTTGAATCATTGATACCAATTATGTAAAAACATACAATTTGGACAAAAATGCTTTCAAATGCAAATTATAATTAAAATGAATATAGTGTTAATTTGGGACCTTTGTATTGTTGAAATATAGTGTTTGGGAAATCATCAGACTTTGAATATGCTATTAGTTTTTCCATGTTCTTTGTGCCTAAAAAGTGGTTTGGGTAAAAAATTTGGATTAAGCACAGTGTGACACAAGAGCTAAATTACAGCTTTATTAAATGACTTTAAATTGTTTTACCAATTGAAATGCATGCAAATAGCAATTGAATAAAACACCTACATTTTGCTTTTTATTTTGCTTTTTGTATGTGTATTTACAAGACTGTTATTAATTGGAAATAACACTATGGCTTAGAAGCTATTACCAAACACCTTTTTTTAATAAGGATATTTATCTACAGGATGAAAATCTCACTTTTAGTGGAAAGTAAGTAGCTTCCTTTAGATTTAACTTTTGTGATGGAAGAAGCAAGAAAGTATATATTTCTAACATAAAATATAAGATGATTTACCTAGATTGCTAGCAAAATAGGTTATTATGAAATATAGTCTAGCATCCCAGCAGTAAATAGGTTTTTCTAATAGTAGATACAGTCAAAATTTCACTGTCAACCTGTATAAAATTCTCATTCACAACTAAGACTTACGAAGAAGAGTTTAGATCCCTCTATTTTGCTAGCATCTCATTCAGATCAGTCTGATATCATAATTTGAACAGTTTCTCCTATTTTTGAAGGATCTTTCTGTAATCCAAATATTTTACAGATGCCATTTCTACTACTAGCTTTAGCATTGGCTTCACTTTTTCATTGCATCCCAATTTTTAAACTCTGTAAGTGCCTGTTTACTGTTTGATCCTGCAGCATTCCTATATCCAGTACAGATATTCATAGTTTATGGGACTTCTCACTCTAAAAGCAAAGGGAGTATCGTTTAAATTTGTTTCTCCCCCTGGTTCTTTGCAGCATGAGCTGCAGGATATATCTGTCTGAAAATACTAGCTTTGTTTTTCTCCCCGTAATGGAGGGTGGCCTCAGGCGACTGGTTGTCATGCAACACTTTCTTGCTATTTTGCTCAGTGTCCCCCAGGCAAGAAGGTAGTTTAAGTGTTTATAAAATGTTTATCTGATCAGAGATTCATCTCCTTGTAGGCCTAGGCTCTCAGTGGGACTTGGCCTTCTATTGGCAGTTTGGGAGGCAATTCATTTCAAGAGCAGTATTTACTCATGGGTACTCACCAGGTGAAGAACGTACTTGAAACTGAAGTCATATCAAAGATTTGTTAGCGATATTTGAAGGAAATCAGTTTCATTTTTTACATTTCATATAGAAAACATTGACTTGTTTCACACATTTGTCTCTGTATGAAAAGTCTTTACTATTTCACTCGGGGCGATATTTTCCCCCGAGCCGATGTTAAGAGCTAGCTTTATCTACTCATCAATGCCCTCGTATTATTGTCATAAAAAAATCAGATACAATAAAGATTTTCAAACTATAGGTAAACAGTCTTCTGAATAAAGGAATAGTTATTACCCATTGGTTCTATCTTGTGAGATGAGGTAGCCTATAACATAAACAGAAGTCTGTATATGGTAATACCATGGCACAAATGGGTACTGAGCAAATAAGGAATATGCAGGTGTAACTCCACTTACATGTAATGGTTTTTCTAGATGTTCAAGGAGGAAGACTAAAGTTTTGAATAGGTAAAATTGCTAGAAGCGAAATGTTATAGAAGCTGTTATCAGATTTACTAAGGCAAAAATTTTGACCTTCAGAATTATTTTAGTTGTGGTAATCTAGATAGTGTTATACCCCATTGTGTGATTTTATATAAGCTTTTGAACCTATGAAAAGAGTTGAGATATGCAAGTGCTACAATTTGGTGCCAGTGTGCAAGGTGACTTCATATTGTAGCTGTTCTGTACATATGTCTGGTGATTGCTTTGAAGAATCCTGCATAGTTTGTAATTCTCATCATTCCTAAATGCTAGTTTTATTTTGAGCAAGGGAAGAAATGTGTTCTAAAAATAAGGTTTTTAGTTTTGTAGGGTAATAAAAGCTATATTTTTATCATCATTTATTTACAATTGTCTTTGATTTTCATTCCTCAAAGTACCATAAAATCAGCTTTTGATCTTCATATATTCTTAAAACAAGCCAGTAATTAAGTGAACAAAGGGAAAAGGTAAGAAAGTAAAATTGTTTATGATAGATAGCGGATCAAATGATAAGTAGGGTTGTTTTTATCTGATGAAATTAGTATAATGTTTTGTCTCAAAAAAATTACACTATGACACCTCCATCCCCAAGTTTGTCAAGTAGTACTCATGTGCTTTTGGTAATAATGGGCAAAGTTCTGAAGTTATGGAGAGTTTCATTCTCGTTTTAGCCATTGAGCATATTTAATATGCCTCATTAATATACTTGTAGAGTTTCTTCTTCAAGTTAAATGTTTGTTGAATCCTAAGTGAAGGTGCCTTTCATGTTGAATGGCTGATGCTTGTGATAACAACATAGTAACTTGTGCAAATTCAAGTACAATCATGTCTTGCAGCAGGTCATTGTTATATGTGTGTGAGGCCAGCATACTTAGTACAAGTCTCTGAAGAGATTGTGCAGCTATATACATTGGGACACATTGGTTAGATAAGGAAAAACAATAAATCTTCCTGATGTCTTAGGGAGTTTATAATCATACTTCTATTCAAAATAGAAACTCATCGTTGAGAGAGTGATGTTCTCTTTGGATCTAATCTTTTAATGAACAGAAAATAACACTAAAATGCAGTTTATAAAAAAATCCACATTTATTTTCTTTCCATGATATTGGTATCAAATATTCTGCCAGAAAAAATAAAAGCTGTGTCACTTCATTAATGTTCATGCTTAAATACACACCATTAATTGTATTGCCTTTGTTTGAATAAAGGGATGTGCTTTACTGCACAACCACTGGAAAGCATGGATAAGTTTTGCACATACAAGTTCTCCTGAAACAGAAGTGCCAACCTGGAAGCTAAGAACAGACTGAGGATGGTTATTCTGAATTTTGAATGGATAATGTTAGACATTTAAGGGAAAAGATAAAAGGTACCCGAGGACATTTATTACTGTGATTGTGTACATTATTGTGGCACTATCTGTTCACATTTTATTGTTTCTTGGGATATGCCTGTGATGACTGGTTAGACGTGGCTGGGGCTTATCTGAAGTCCTGAAAAAAAAGAGAAATGGAACAATCAAACTAAGAACAGTTGACTGCCTACTTACTGCTGGGCATACACAAAAACCCTATGGGAAAGGAAGCAGGGTGACCCCAGTGTGGACAGTGTCCTCCCCCATCTGGTACCATCCTGTAGGTTCTGAGGCTGGCAGGGCACAGCTGGTTGGTAGAAATGAGATCCATTGATGGCCTCAGAAATAAACCAAGGCGTGATTCAGGGTGTCCAGACAGGTGAAAAATGATGCATAGCCAGACACAAGACTGGAGATAAGGCTAAAAAATGGGTCAAAATTCATCCAGTTGGTAGAGACATGATGATTGAGACCTCTTAGTGCCCCTAGAATCCCGAAAAACTGAAAGCTGTTAATATGATTTTAGAGAAGAGGAATAATGTAAGTTTTCAACTGTATATTTTTATGGGTTTTTACAGAAAAATAATGTTAACTTTCCCTAGAAATATTGCTTTATTATCATGCTACAACAACACTTCTTCCATGTTTGGCTGTAATTCAGTTATACCTAGTGTTTTGTTATATAAATATACAAATCTGCACTCCATCTGCCACTTATTCAGAGAGCTTCCAGGAGAAAAAAGTATATAAGGCAAAGCTTTTTCATGAGAAGCCTCTTAAGTAAGTGACAAACTTCTTCAATTATATACATTTTCTTATAATGTTACTCTTTGCCAGAAAATATGGGAAGAGGTAGAAATAAGCATATTAATTCATCTTGTCTTTCTTCCCTTGTCCTCCTGCTTTTGATTGCATAGCTGTTATCTTTGATTTTCCCCCTGTTTTTATTCCCTCTCACATCACATACATCAGTTTCTTCTTTCTGTTATTCATCATTAGTTGTCTTTTCTGTTTTGCTAGTACTTGAACATGCTCTTTTGAAACACATTTCAGTTGTGTTGTGTTTATGTTAAAATTGGCACTTTTAAAAGGTTAGGCCTCTGCCTTTTGGCTGTTATACTTGAACTCAATTGTCAAAATGATTTCTGTAGATTGATGACTCTTTAGAAAAAGCACTGCTTTTGCCTGAGTGCATTGCTGGTACATAATAATCATTAAAGATTAAACTACCTCTTAAGAAGACAGAAGGGACAGTGCAACATGGTGTACTGAAGTAGAGAGGATGCAGCAGTGTAATACTATTTCCTTGTGCTGGGAGAGCACTTGCCTTACTGCTCTGGGGCAATACAGGAAAGGAAATTGCAAGCTGAGGATTCTTAACCTGTCTAAATTTTGACATGAATATTTAGGGGTCTCCTCATCCACTGGGATCAAACAAAGAGTTGAGGTGGACCACAAAGATTGGTATTTCCAAGTTTCATTTATGTTGTTTATTTTTTAATTTATTGCTATTTATTCAATAGCATTTGGGCAAGCTTTGATTTAGTATTGACTGAAAGGGAGGACATAAAAGAGAATACAAGCAAGATCCAGCAGGAAGAGACTTATATCAGATGAGGGTGATACATGTGAATATGGCTTAAAAGTGTGTATTATCAAAAAAGGTATCAGATACTACTAGAGCACAAACATCACAAAATATCTGTCAGTGATTGGTAGAGGATTACACCTTTAATTCTCCAGAAATGGTTCATTTGCTGGAAGCTTTCTGAAATAAAAGGAATAAGTATTCAGGCCCCCAGATGGTTATTTACATTTGACATTTTTTTAATTTAAAAATATCTACAAGCACCATTTTATTAATGTTTTTAATTTAAAAAGTTGTCTTCTCATTAGTGGTACATATACAGCAGAATGTGAAGCAATGCAGAAATTGGAAAAGCAAACTGTAATACATAGCTTAAATAAGAAAAAACAAGTTGCAATCTATTACCATGAATTTCAGACACAGCTAGCAAGTTAAGATTGTTTCTTTTGAGTCAGTGTGTTTTCTGGAGGAGTGCAGGTGAAGGATAAAATGCAGAAAGCTCTCATCCCCATAATTTTGTTTGATGTTGGGGATTAATTTATAGACTTCCACAGTTATTTTCTTCTGCAGCTTAAGATACTTGAATGTATAAATGTTTCTGCCATCACTGTGACTGTTATACACATAGAAAGGGTGCATTGACAAAAGTAGAGGGCCAAATGGGGCTTGCAGGAGGCTTGCATTACCCTCTGGAGCAGCCTGCATTTCCACTGAGGCCTGAAACTTTATATTCCTAGAGTTTTAACATGGGAGTTCCCCTGTATTATAGGATGTACCATAAAATGAGAGTAATATGTGAGTTGAGTTTCTCATCATAATTACTTACCATTTTATGTCTATCTGAATATGTATGTATGGGTATGCCACATGTCAAAAAAGCCACCACAAATAAGCCCTTCTCCCCCCTCAAAATAAGGACACCACAAAAGAACTGAAGGACAGCAGAAACACCAATAAATACTCATACAACTTTTTGTATATGCTTCTGTGGTCGAAGCTACAGAAAGAGTTTGATTCTTGCGGATATTACTTGGCAATATTAGATGACATGGTAACTAGAGAACTGTAGTATTCACTGTTATACACTCATACCCTTAAAACATTATGTGTTTTCTTATCCTTTTTAAAATGAATTTTTCAAGTACAACCCTGAAACACAGCTTTATGTCAGGGGAGATCTCTGTGTTCTGTGGCAAATTCTGCTACTGTAGAATGATTTTATTCATCACTCTTAACAAAATCTGAGATGGCTTCCTAGTTAAATTCTTTCATTTTACAACTGTAACCATACACACCCTGTATATTTTATGTAATTGGCATGATTCCCAGTCTTTATATGTTTAATTTTATTGAGGGTTGCACAAAGTAAAGAGGCAGCAATGATCATTGCTCCTGCTTTAAGTTGTTGGGATTTTTCTTTTTGATATCTTGAAGAACTTTTATCTAGTGGTGCAGAGGTTCAGAATGTTTGTACAGTGCACCTTGGAGATCCTTTTTTTTTACTTTCATAGTACCTTTTCTGTTACTAGTGCAGCAGGGATTTTCATACCTGGAGCAATATTTTGGTGCAGTTCTTTATTGCTTTTTGGCATGCACTTGTTAGGATTTTAAACTTTTCAAATTAAGTTATGCATATCTGTTGTATATTATAAAACTTTCATATATTTTGAGGTTCTTAACATTTTAAGTTTAATACTATTAGGCATTTTTCATTTAGTACAGAGAAACAGTTTCAATCAATGACAGATAACATTGAGTTGTGCCCCTTTAAAATGAATAGCTTTTGATATACAATCTTTTGATTCTTTCATGTCCCTTTATTCATTTTTTCTTCTCAATTGTCCACAACTGCACCAAGTTTGTTTGAGATTTTTGTAACACAGAAAATTATGTGTGATAATTTTGGTCCAAAATGAGTTAAAATCAATGTATGAGATCCTAGTGACTTCAGTGAGAGTTAGATTCTGCCCCATTATCTCAACTGATGTTCTCATCACCTCCCACATCTATACCAGACATTCTTTAGATAGCAAAGCTATACAAACAGGACACTGACATCATTGAAAATGATTGCATTATTCATTATTAGGCAGGACAAGAACTGTTGCAGTACTCTTTACCTTAATTGTAGCTGAATGAAATGTCATTATATAAGTTTCATAAAGTGCACCTTAATAGGAGACGTGAATGTAGCAATTCTGCTCAACAGATAGCACAGATATACAAATAGCTCATAGATTTTGGATTTGATGGGGTTTGGGGGCTTTTTTTTCAGGTGATTAGAAAGGTAAAAAGTGTTTTGTGCCCTTGCTACAAAGTTAACAAAGCATTATATTGTCACCTGGCAATCTGTTAGGATAAAATGACTATTATTTTCAATGATGTTACCTTGATTATTTTTCCTCCAAACTCATGATTCACATTTCATGTATTATATGAAGGGACATTTTTTTTCCTATATATTTTAGTTGAAAACTGGTTGATACATTTTGTGTGCTCGTAGCTAAATACTCACTTTCACCGTTTACTCAAGGAAAGCAACAGTCCTATTTTATACACCGAGTTCTCATAGAGGCAGCTACCATTTTTTGCTCAGTGTTAGGTAAAGCAAACCTACACAGTTATATCTTCCAGGAATCGGATTATGTTCGCCTGCAACCGAGATGCTTTGCCAATACTTTCATGCTTGCACAGGTGCACTGTCACTTTTCCTGTCTCTCTCCCAGCTGGCATATGCTAATGTGACTGTGCTGCTGCTGTTCTGTTAGTGGCCATAGCATATACTCTGATAGCCTTAATTGCACCGTCATGATTTTCCAATGTGTTTTGGTGTAATTAGAAATGTCATAAACGTAAATAATTGGTTTTTATCTATATATAGCAGATTTAATGTGTTTTGAGACAAAACAACTTGTCATACTTCTTGTTTTTAAGAGACAGATACACAGAATAGGTTTAGATACACAGTATGTCAGCTTATCCTTGAATATAATTCTATTGTCTCAGGTTGAGAAAAGCAGAGGATTAATACATCACTGTAAATCTGTGTATTTTATGCTGGGAATCTTACTTTTGCTGTTTTCTATAGTTATGATGATCAAAACCATGATTTAAATATATAAAAAGTATAAGATTATGATTTAAGATTCTACTGAGGCTTATCAAGATTCTGTGAGCAAAGCCAATGTTTCTTCTTACTACCCACAAAGAGGAAATACTGCAAATGGTCTATGCAAGAATTACATTCATTTTGTTTGCAGATCTGAGCTCCTTTGTTTTTTGAGGATTACACAAAGTGAACATATTGCTACCAGGTTGCATTCTTTGATAAATCCAGACAGGCAGAAGAATGCTGGTGGCAGAAGCTCTAGGATAACGGTTAAAACAAAATCTGGAAATTCTAGCACTTTTGAACGGCAAATGTCATTGACATTAGAACACAAATTTTTAAATGAATGTTTCATGTGTTAAATATCAAATGTATTTGACAATAAATGAAAGGTTTCCATTCTGTGATTTCCATAGATATTCTGGAGGATGTGTGTAGCAGAGATACAGGCAGTAAGAGCAATTCAGCGTTAGAACAATAAATTGTCTTTTTGCACAAAAAGTTTGGTATGTACTGAGAGACTTTTAAATGCCAATATTTTGGCTTCTAGGGGCACAGGCAACAGTAGGGGTCAAGGTCTGTCAGTTCAGACCTTTGCTGTTCAGCAGACGTGAGCTGGTATCATTCCACAGGTTGGCGGTGCCAGCCTCAAACCTCAGGGGGTTTCCTGTTGCTCTGAATGACCAGAACTGGGATATCACGATTGAACTGAGAGATGAACTATGAGAACTTCTATGAATACTCTGTAATTTATGACTTCAGAGGACCCTTTCCTAACTTTTTGCTGAAGGAAATAGAGATGATGTGACTTTTTTTCTCTATCCTCTATATCCTTCCAAAATTTGTAATCCCTTGGTCAATGCAAAACTGGACAAAAAGAAGAAACCACAAAGACAGTTCAACAAATGTCAGGAAAATAAGTGGATGGGTAGAGAACAGAAACACATCTTATTTCTCTTATTGAGGAAGGCCAGCACACCTACACGTGTTGTTTGTAACCAATAAACCACTCCATCATCTCAAAGCACAACAGGACTGATAAAAAGAACCCTGGGGAATCTAATGCAATATTGATGAAGAGTCAAGGGACAAAACCCAAAATCAGAAGGAATCAAAGCTTCATTACTTCTGCTTTAATGTCATTTACATGCTATATCTTTTATTCTGTCCAAGTAGCAGGACCTTAATCATCCAATATATGTTGTGAGTTTGGTAGAACAAATATTCCTGAAAGTAGGAAACCAGACCTTGTTTAGAGATTTTTAAAGTCTGTCACACAACATGCATGGCAATGACTTCAGTGGTTACAGATTTTTCAGTTGCTGTAATAGAGAGGACTTGGCATAGGATAGAATCTTTTGTGGTTTAGCTGAGATACTTTCCAGTATAAATAAAGAATCTTAATCTGTTTTTAATGGAAATGCATACTTCTTATCATAAGAGACATTATAATTTGGTTTACTTCAGGACTTCAGATACTGTGAATTGGTCTTAGCTTGCATTTCCTTCAGTGGTCTCTAGTCCTTTGCTGAAAGGCATTGTTAGCATCAAAGCCATCACAGATAGTTTAACTTGCTGCTGTGATTTCCTTGCATACATCAAGATTCTAGGACATCCTCCTGCTTATTCATCTGGGACATCCCTTATTTCTCAGAAAGATCAGAAAGAATCTGGAATTAAATCAAACTGCTGAGTAAACCGACATAATATTTTTTTGAAACATTTAAGTTGCTATGTAAGTTGATCAGGCCCTGTTATCAAAATATTGTACAGTGCTTGTCATTAATTTCACCTGTTCATTTTAAACGGTCATCTGATTTAACAACTTTGCCTTTTCAATGAAACAGTTTTGACTATATGGTTCATTGAATTTTTCTTCCATGAAACATTATTATGATGATTCCATAGATTCATTTTGTTTCCTAACTAAAATACAATATAACCTACACAAGAAAAATTTTGTAAGAGATATCTAAAATGAAATATAAGCCTCATAAATAATATATCTTTTTGTAATATGAAATATGTAAATATAAAATTGTGCCACATTCAACTCAATTTTACCTTCAGGAATAAATATGTGTGAGGAACTATTCACTTTTAACTTAGCTAAATTTCTGTGTCACTGGCAAAATACCATGGGAAAACCCACAGTATTAAAATTTTATTAGCTAATATTATTTCCTAAAAAGAGAATAGTAACAACCTTGAGCCCAAAGTAGAGCTGAACATCAAAGCATGAGCACATTCTTGCATTTGTTATCTGACGTCTGAGGCTTAGTGTTGCTGACATCTGGAATATTTCTCAATGTGTTTGTATAATGTGTTTCTCTTTCTCTCTCTCTCTGTTATTGATCATACATCCATTTGCCATGCAGTCAGATTTTCCTAAATGTTTGGAGCTTCAGTTTTATTCTCTCTTTCTCTCTCACTGCAGCAATTTTACATTTGTTAAAATTTTCCTCAACAAACAGTGGAAAAAAAGTCAAAAGTTCAAGAGCAGACTGAAGACAATTACCAAATGAAACTGTTGCACATGGAAAATGTAGCTGTGGTAATTCATTTGGATTTAAGAGAGATTGCGTTTGTGTTGCCTCTTTCTGACCAGACCTTTAAGATCTGGGTTGAGTGTTATTGGTACACATTGAGAAAGATGCTATGTATCTGCCTACACAAGTGGGGCAGAGGATAAAAACCATAGTTTAGTACCATGAGGGTAGACAAAGGAAATGCAGATATTCAATGAATATCTGAATGAATACATTCAATGAAATATCTTTCTGTTCTGTTTGGAAAATTGACCTATTTCGCTGATTGACTGAGGAATCCTTTAGTCTGTTTCTGTGGATGTGGATTGTCCTGGGTTTCCGTTTCATCCAGTGTGATGGGACACCCATCTGACTCTCTGGCCTTTAATAAAGAGATTGTGTATCAGTTTAGAAAATTTTATCCCTTTGAAAACTTAATGAGAATTTACGTTGCATTAACCTGTATTAAATAGCAACATTAAGCTATATATGCTAATTATCTTCATCTTAGTATCCACAGTGAGTGTGCAAGAGTGCTTATAACTACTGGAGTAATGCAGATTTCTATTTATAATTTGTTTTGTTCCTGTTAGGAAATATTCTCTATTCTAATGGCAAACATAATTTGCTTTAAATCTTGCAAGCATGCAAAGTAATAGAGTTTAATAAAAACTTGCAAGGTTTTAGTTTGTTTCACTGCAGTTATTTTTAAGTTTCTCTGATAGCTTTAGGTAGGTTTTGCTTACTCAGCTACTTACTTTTTTTCCCATCCCATTGCTGAAATCTCATGGGCCAGATAATCTACAAAAGCCCAGCAGCACAGCTACTGTGATAATAAACACTTAGATTCCCCAGTCAGATTTTATTTTAAGTTACTGTGACACACTCTGCTCTTGAATAAATGTTTTTATTTAAAATGTGTAATTTTTACTGAAGTCTTTTATAACTGAATCATTGAATAATCATAAGACAAGGCCCTGAACTAGCAATAGAAAGGTCAAGAGAACGTGGTCAATAATTATGTGATCATGTTGCGACTTCAGGCAGCAGGCTTTCTACATTGCCACAGTTTATCAGGCTTTTTTATGTGATGGACAGAATTGTAACTGACACAGTGTGTGTGTTAGATCTCTGTCAGGAAGCTTTAACGGAGAGATTTGTTCCAATAATGTGAAACATGGCACATAGAGAGTCAAAACAAATGAATTCAGTTTGACCATTGTTGGGTTGGAAGTGTGGACTGCAGCAACCTTAAGAACAGATCTGAATTGCAAAGAGTCTGATTGTTAAATGATTACAATCATTTACTGCCATAGGCTATAAAAATTAAAAAGGTCTAAGTGCTTCTTTCAGACAGAGATGCAGAGACTAATTTTACATGAATGCGTATCCTAACAAGATTAGCCGGCTTATTCAGGCGTATGAATTGCACTTCTGTTCTTCGTGTTAAACAAGCTTGTATCATCATAGCCACTCAGAGCTTATCATGGTCTCAATCAGGCCTGCACTTTAACTTAGTGTTTTCCCTCTATCTGACTATTCTAACGCTAAACCTCTGAGGTTTTGCCTGTTTTCATGCCAACCTTTGCTACTTGTCCTCAGTTTGAATTCTTCATTTTCTGTGGTCATGTTTCTTTATTTATAATGTATTCCTCTCCTAACAACTCTGTGCATAATGCAGAATGATGTCACAGTTTAGTAACACTGTGCTAACAAAAGAATGAAAGTGATCCATTTTTAACACTCTTTTCTTTGTTGCGTTATATGTTCTATTCCTACAACTTCAGTGGTGGTATTAGAATAGCCACTGCTTCTACTGCAATTATACCATCAACAAAGAATTCTTTTCCTGTAATGGAATTAAAGATTGATTTTATGTGTTGACTAATCTATTGATGGTGAAACATTAAAAATTACTAGATTACTGCAAATATAAAAAAAATCAATTCTTCTGAAATTTCTTCAGCTTCTAGGATCAAACACAATGTGCTGCTTTATGTTTTATGAAGTGGTTTGTCTGAAAAAAACATGAAAAGCATTACTACCTTTAACACTTTAGAAAGATTAAAAGATCCATATGCATCAATATATTTGAAGGAGCCAAACAGAATTTGGGTTTGAACAACCCAAACCTGATCTAGGTTGAACTGCTTCTGCAGGAGGATTGGACTAAAGAACCCTTCCAACCCCTACCATTCTGTGAAATTTGGTTTTCTTATTTCCTTAATTTTAACTTTTTCAGTTTATACCTCACTTTTAAATTCAGGGATAGTATATGTCAGGCATCAACCCAACGGAGCTGGAAAGTTCATATTACTCATATATCTTGAAAACACCCATTCATTTAAAAAATATAATTTTTTATGGACCTAGGTCAGTAAGTGTATGAGCAACTAGTATTTTGAACATGTGTTTATTGTCACTTTGTGTTCTTAGTTGCTTGCATATACTTACTTTTAGTAGAGACAATAGCAGTCATCAGTGTAACCTTTGGTACCTAGAACCTAAGCAAGGCTTCGCTGAGATAGTTGCTTTACACAGGACATGCCTTTTTGTTTTGGTTTCTCCCAGCCAGCAATGAAGCACCACAGCAGTCCCTTGATCAGTGCCCTCTGTCAACCCCCACCCTCCTTAGGATGGCAGAGGCCCCAGCAAGATGGTAGGAAAAAAGATAACCGAGGATTGAGACAAGGGCAGGGAGGGCTCACTGCCAATTATGGGCAAAAAACCCTCCACTACTTGTCTTAGAGAGGGAGGTAAGGAAAGTATATTCTGCTACCTAGAAGGAACAGAACAGAACAAAAAGCAAAATCAGGGCAGGGTGATGAGAAAAATACAATCAGCAGTTTTAAGACAGACCTCCCAGGCCACTTGTGTAAACCGGTGTGTAGGGCTGTATCTGTGTCCATTTTTCTACTGTTATAAAATTGTCTCGGTGCGAAGTCATGATGATTTATCATTTCCTTTCTACTTTTTTTTTCTAGAAAAATGACAAATAATTCTCCTAAGTTATTTAAAATTTCATGGACTTTAGATACAAAAGGAAGAATAATAAAGTTTACTGACCCTAATTTTTATTAAAAAGTTCATATACAAGAAGATTTCTATGTTGCTTGTTCATGTTACAGCAACAACTTGATAATGGTTATTAATAATGTTTATACTGCATAATATAATAATAATAATTTTGCATTAATTTCATTTGATCACATTTAATTGTCTTCCTTTGAATACAATTTGAAATCCCGAATGCCTTGGAAACCACCCGCTCTTTTGCCCGGTTTTTATTATTATTGTTGAGGCAGTTCCTCCTTTGTCAGACTCTGAAAGTGTAAATATTAGATCTTTTACTTTACAGGAAACATAAAAGAAAAAGCATACTGGCTAGATAATACAAGAGAAAATATAGAGGTAGATAAGTAAGGTAAAATATTATACATGAGTTTTGGAAACAACGTTAAAAATAGTATTAAAAAGAGGAGCACAGTAGCATCTAATGGTCAATGTTAGGTCCACCTCAAAAAAATGGCTTGTTTTGTCTCTCATTTTTCGAAGTCTAGAAAGAACAGTTTAGTGAAGAGTGTGGCATACATCCGTGTGTTTTATGAGCGTGATTTAATATGACATTGGATGTGTTTTTCAGGACCTAGATAGAAAACAGTTTATGTTCATCTACTTTCTTGAACTAGTTAGTCCTCAACTAGTAACGGCAGCAGTGTAACCACTCCCTAGCAGTTTGAACTTCAACAGTCAAGAAACAAGACTGGTTTATTAGCTGTGTGGTGAAGTCTTCTGTGATACCAGTCATATTCATGAACCTGCTCATGAACCATGAAAAGAAGCAAATTGCAATTTCTTGAGTTAGTGGCTGCCTGGTAGTCCATCTGAGAATAACCTTAGAAACTGGTGAATGCAACATCTCATCTCCTCACAGCTACTCTGACAGGTTTAAAAAGAGACCAAATGACTCTACATATTGACTACATATAACATGAATATACATATGTAACCAAAACAACATCCTAGAGCATGATGCAGTATTGCCCTCACTGTCTCAAATGAGCTTTATGTATTAAGAAAAAAGTTGCTCCATTCCTCACTGATACAAGTCTTCCAAAGAGTCTTCAGAGCTACCAGACTGAAAATCCAGGTAGGCCTGATTTTGAGATGAGGTACTATCTCTGTAATGGATAGCAGATGAGATCAAGTTTACACCTTTGTAGCTTGTTTTTATGATTTATTCTTTTATCCATGATCAGCAAAGCTCAGCTTTTATTGACTTTGCCATTGAGTTTTTTATATACAAGTATCAGCATATCCAAGCCATAAAACCTGTCTCCTGTGAAGAGACAGCTGGTAAACAGACTTGTGAGTAGTTCCACATCTCTGTTAGCCATAGCAGCACTTGAGTCTCCGTGTCACAAAGCCACATGCCAGGCCTACTGATGTAAGTTTGGAACTCAGGTGTTCAAGTTTCAGATTAGGCCAGAAACCTGGCTCATTGCAGTGCTCTTGCCTTTAGCAAGTGAAGTCGTCTTGAATGGGTTTTCAAATGTGGTATCAGAGTCAAAGCAAGCACAGAAATCTTACTGTCTTGATTAGAATGAAAGTGCTGTTCATCCTTGGACTATGGTAGGGAGATTGGAACTCAGAAAGGAAAAGGAGACAGAGCAAGCAAAATGCTATGCAAAACTGAAAAATAAGTGCAAAGGCGGATTTAAAAACCTGTACTTCAAGTTTCTTTATGTTATTGTGATTGAGATCCTAGGTACTGTTCGTCTTATTGAAAAATGTATGGATACATAAGTGACTGGAGACAGAACCTCTGATAGATTCAAAACAAGGCTGGAATAGCCCTCAGACATATCACTGCTGTTTGATGTAGTTACAATGAATGAAGAGAAACAAGAACAGAGATATTCTAGCAGACCTTAGGATTGTCTTTCTTTCCTTTCTATTGTGTGCCTGCTTGCTTCTTTGCAGCATCTTCATCCACTTGGGATTTTCCAAAAGGGGAAAAAAAGAAAAGAATAAAAAAAATCAGTTCTGCATTATTCAGAGCTGGTAGTAAACAAGTTCTCTTGAAAGCTAGAGATCAGACAACTGCAGTAAGAGACAGATCCTATTAGTTTTGTTGTAGCCCCGTGTTGGCATGAGTCTACTGATTTGAGACTGCATTATTTTCTTTTCATGAGATTGCACTGTACCATAAGTATGTCATGCAGCATAAAATGTATCTCTGAATCTTTTGCCAGACTTTATCAAATGCCTTATTATAGTGTTTGAAAGAAAATAAGCATTTTGTTTCCTTATGTTGCCCATTGTGACACGTTTAGATAGCCATCTGAAAGCCTGATTGTCAACAAATGAAGCTGTTAAAAGGGTACAGAAATATGTAGGCTTTTCATGAAAGAAATACTATGAACGGGATCTGTTAAGGTGAGTGGTATCCAACAATGGAAAAAGAAAATATAGCAGGACAATGGCATTTGCTAATTAACTGTCAATTCCCTTTATGTGCAGTTGTCTGTCTACTTGCTTGGTAACATAAAGGCAGCCACATTCAAAGTTCTGAAAAGCCAGCTGGCTGCTTTTCAAATGTACAGCCTTTGAAACTGATTTGAAACTTCTTTGTGCAGTAAAACAAATGTAAATTGTTGACGTACTGATGACACTGCACATGCTGCATTTCTGTGAAAGAGCAGAATCAATTATTTTTCCTTTCACAAAATGAATCACCAAGATGTAAACCTAAGCAGGATCTTTTCTGGCTTGAGTAGAAACGTTAGATTAGTCAGTGTTTTTCCAGAGGTGACATTTATGATTCACGTTTTCTGTGAACTGACTCATCTTGTTTCTCATACATTAAATTATTTCAACAATTTAGTGATAGATTTCTAATTCATATAATTAATGTAGAGCACAGTTATCTTGAAGTCTGTTGCTTGTGTTAAGATGCTTGAGTGGATGAACTATCTTGGCTTTGGGAGCTTGAACACATATGTTTGTGTTCTCAGGTGGTTCAGACTATGAAGTGCAATGATATGATTAAGTACTGTCCTCTTTGTCCAGCTAAGACTACTTTTTCTTATCTTTACGTGTAAAAAGGAATCTGTCAGCATGAGTTAGTCAGGAGTTCATTAAACTGTTGGACTTTTTTATTTATTATTCTTCCTGTTCTGAGGTTATATCTAAGGATATAACCTACCATTTTTCTAGTTCTGACACTCCAACTTAAGTTAGAAAACAGGAGTGAAATCTTTCTTTGTGCAGAATGTTGTTATAGAATTATCTGAGTCTTTTTCTTGCTCAAATCCTGTGCAAGGTGATTTCGGTATGCCAAGTTAGGTGAGTTAATCCAAGTCTTTCAACTGTAGAGCTGCTGCTTTGTGATGTTCATCAGAGATACCTATGAAGATATTTACCTAAATACCATCTAGCTATTTCAGCTCACTCAGTTTCCATATTGACCTACAGTGTCTTGAAAAACTTGGTCATTAACTTCAAAGGTAACTTAGGTATGTCTCTGTTATTTGGGTGAGCTGCACCCTCCATTGTTTTTCAAATTATTCTCTAATGGTTGCATAGGTGATTTACTTATCTTCATTTCTAAAGGAAGTCTTATGAACTCCCATGTGATCAGCTAGTATGAGGGTTTTTTTCTTGGGATATTTTTATTTGTTTGATTTGGGATTTTTGTATATATTGTCTGTCTCTTTAGGCTTATGGGAAAGGATGAACACTGAGAAAAGCAAAACAACTTCCTTTCAAAAAATTAATAGGCTAGTGAACATGAATTAATTGGAATATTTGACACAGGCATTGTATGTATAAGAAGGGCTTATTTTAAATTGTCTCCAAAGTTACATATTTCAGAGTTTCAGAAAACTAAAGCATTTATTCCAAATTTACTTTAAACACCTTTATCATAGACACCTACGTTTGAGTTAATTAGCTGCATGGCAGAATTCCTGCTGCCTACTGTATCTCTTCAGAGCCTTGGAAAAACCTGAGGGTATCTGCTACTAAATCAGGAGTGAGAGTGTATGAGGCAACAATTGGCAGATTTGGTACTAGGCTCTGCTTCAGTGGCAGTAAACTTGACTCTCTGAGGACACCTCCAGTTCTCCAGCCCATTATTGAGCCTTTCTGCTCTTATTAAAGGACAGGGGAGCAAGAAGTTAATTTGACATTGACCTCCTCATCCTTATAGTGACAATATGTAGTTCTTACCCTGCTCAGTTTTCACATTGAGATAATGCAGAAGATGATGTTTTACTTAAACCTGTAAAGCTTTTGAATGTGCAGCAATACCATATATGAAATGTGAGGCATTACTTTTAAGGCATCTCCAGCTGACATATATAATAACCACCATATTGCCTAATGTAAATGGTAATAGAACAAATTCCCTCAAAGGTATACAGATCTCATCTCTCTCTGAATCATTGAACTCTCAGTCATATCACTCCTGAGCTTGCTTCAGCACTGGTACTTTGTGGCATGTGAAGGACAGGAATAATCTTTCTCAGTAACTCTAGCCCACACATGGGCTTTATTAGAATTTAAGCACGAAAATAAAGATATGGATATGCTTTGCTGAACTGGGATGACTTCTGGTCTTTGTGCAGTGAAGAATGATCACAGAGGAGGTGAAACTCTGTTTTAGCTCTCTCTTTGTTTTTCAGCTGATGGAATAGAGTTAAGTGAGCCTCACAGTCCTGTACAGTTTCCTAGCTGTCACTTAGGTGTGTAAATGAGAAATAATCCATTAAGACTAAGCTTTTCCCTGACTACTAGCAATCAAGAGGACATGATGAAGAAAGCACCCTCTGAGAGATCTTGTAAACCAGCACTGCTGTATACTTTCTTTTCTCTCTCATAGTTTAATTAAATACATTCCTGTCATCCGCATCCTAGGAAAAGATGTATAGAGCTGAGTAGGCTCGAAATATTATTTATGTTAACTACCATTCTGAAAACCAATGCAGATTCTGACCTCACTGTACTAGGCCTCTTTGTTTCTTATAATGTATAAACTCATAGTTCATATTTTTCCTTCCAAGTATGTTTAAGGTCAACTTGGAAAACAAAAAAGAAAGGTTGGAAGACAGAAAGCAGAAGTTTGTTTAGCATAAGCCTCCTGCTATTTATTTACATACCATATGCTTCCTCATGCACATTCACACCGGATGATTTTATTTGGATAGACAACTGAAACATCAAAAAAGTAACAACAGTTTTTGCACAGTGTGAGGCTTCTATTACAGCAGCTTGCCATCCGCTGCTAAGTTCACTTCTCAGCTGAGCGGTTTTGAATGCAATACAAAAGGAGAAAGCTGGCACTTAGTTTCATTGTCACAATATTGAAAACCACCACAATTCATAACCATGCTCATTTTCCTTCTTTTAAAGCGGTGCTGCAGCTTCCAATATCACATTTTAGCTTAGTGGCCTGAAAAATGCACTTGTGCAAATACTCTGTCTACTGACTGTCAGTAGTAATTTCTGAACCCAGTCACCAACTGCCACTGGATTGCTTAGATACAATCTCCAAAAGTCAGTTCTCTACCAAGTCTTGTGAAAACTGACAAATGTTTAAAGGAAGAAAGCCCAGATTTATGAGAGCATTTAGCTGTTCTGTGTGCTAACCAGCCCTCCATATGTTACCAACCCATCAGCATAACCCCAATACCGACCACACAACACAACCACGCGCTGGCTGCAGTATATGCCTTTTGCCCAGCTAAAGAAGTAGGGAACGTGGAAGGGAGAAGTAGTTATCCAGAAAAGTATTAGGAGTATAGAGTGGAGGTGAGGATTATGTGAGGGGCCTTAGAGGATAAGAGTGTAGAGATTGTAGAAGGCCTGTGGATTTGAGGAAGCCTTAAGAGTGGTAAAAATTAAGGGATCATACATAAATTGTGAAAAAATCTTTTAGCTTATCTTTCCTCTCTCCTGCTTCCACTTCTGTTTCTCCGAGATGTTCTCTTTCTCTTTTTGTATCTGTGCCTAAGAATGGTGACACTTTGTGATACAGGAATAAAGACATCTGAAGCTGAAAGCTTTGTGTTGTACCCAAAAGTATTCCAATTTACATTGGATCTTTAGAAATGGATAGTGTCAAAATTTCCAGATGTGCTTTCTCTTTCTTTCAAAATACTTGAAAGCAATGTTCAGTTGAGCATAACAGCATGTTTTTTAACAAAGAAATAAAGTATTTGGAGAAGGACAACCAAGGGGGATGGAATGCAGTAAAAGGGAAAGAAGGGAAGCTTTAAACAGTAGCATCATTAAACAATTAATGAATTTTACTGAGGTGTAAATGGTTACTTGATTAATTGTGTTTTATTGAAGTGAGGCTCAGGTCTCCAAAAGATGTCAAAGCAAAGCTTTAGATACCCATTAATCCTACACAAGGAAATACTGCTAAGCAAATGTTTGCCACTCCAACATTGAATGCTGCTTGTCAGCTGAAAATTAACAATATGCACAAAATAGTTGCTAAATCAGCATCTCTGGGACTTCCTAAACTGAACAAGCTGATTTTTTTTTTTTTTTGAATATTTTTAATATGTTTTTCCTTGCATCAGATAGGTAGACTGACTAGTTCAAAAGGGAAGTATCTGCAGTGTGTTCCAAGTGCCTTAAGTACAATTTCATAAATGAAGAATATTTGTAGCATTGACAGAAGTAACACTGTGCAACCAAAACTTCCTGGTTTTTTAAGGTAAATGAGATCTCTTCAATATGAAATGCTCTAAGTAGACAGAGTAATCAATACCAGTCAGTGGCAATGCTGAGAGGAGAACCCCTGTCCTCCCACTGGAAGACTCCTATCTTCCAAGCCACAGGGATCACAGTTATAGCTGCTGTTATTGTTTTCAGAGATGTTGTTCTGTGTGGCAAAAAATGTTTAGTAGCTGAGGCTCCTACATATCCTTTGTGTGGACTTCAGGAGATCAGCTAGATTTAGGCTGTTTTTCCATTTCCAAAGGACCACTCATAAATAGCTCAGGACACTTGTATACCCATTTGGATTGTAGTATTTCTGGTGCACATTTGAAGCAGTCTCTTGTTTGATTTCCTCCAAAAAGAGATTAGTGCACCAAAACTTCTCTGTGAATGTAGCCAAAGACAGAAGGGGATGGGAGGGAAGGGAAGATTAGCTTCAAAACCACGCTATTGTATTTGACCAAAATGCTAAGGCTACTTTCCTTGTAACTTTCTTCTTGCCAACTCCTTTCTGCTCAACTTCAGGAGGTTCTGCAACATATTTATTCACAATTGGACCTGCAGTAAAAGATTTCTATGGCTCTTTTGAGTTAGAAATTATTTGGGACATAAACTGTATTTCTTTTTTTACCACTCATGTAACATTTAATTAAATAGTAGCAGTAAAGATCAATACATACTGAGTTCTTTGTAGCGAAAATGTTATGTTTCTTTTTCATTCTATAGTGTCATTTCTTATATTAAAAATCATTTTACTGTGAAAAAATTGTTATAGATAGGTGCCAACAGATTCCTTTTTAATCTTTGCTTTTAGCTAAGAGGACAAAGAAAAGTCTTCATTTAAAACCTGTTTTATAGAAGGTTTGAGTATGTGCCTAATAAAATTCTTTCTGAACTGCTATCCTATATGCTTAGTTTCAGATTGCAAAGAATTTTGTCCTGAAGTTATAAACCCTCTGAAATAAGGACATAAAAGAGTGTTTAACAGACCATTAACTATGGGAGTAGCATCAAGCATAGCTTTAATGTCATACAGATCTCACCTTTTAGAAAGTTTCAGTACCCAGTGATGTGAATTTTAAGTGTGTTAGTAAAATATTTCTAACACATATGTGGTCAGACTTAAACAAAGGAAAAATGTTTATTTTTTTCCCCCCTACTCTGAGAGAAATAAAACCTAAATAAATATACCTTGAAAATTAGCATCACATCCTTAGTGGATGTAATAGCTGAAAACTGAAATAAGGAAATTATCAGACAACTACTGTTAAGTATCTCTAGGTCTAAACAGTTTAATTTATAATGTTGGATTTTTGAGAAACTTCAGAAGAAAATAAAGCTATCTTCCTCTTGTCTCTGCCATAGAAAAATGCTAAATTCATTTAGGACCTAGAATCTTCTCCCTCTCTCTGAAGACCTCTTGTCTGGAAGAAGCACTCAGAATTAAAAACCATGAACATGCTAACTGCAGCTTTCAAATGAACCTCAGATCACCTGTTATCTCTGTCAAACTGCATTTTCCACTGCACTAAGTGAAGGAAAAAAGTGGTCACTGTAAAAATACCTTTAATCTGGCAGTTTCAAGTGTCATTAAGCTCTGTTCCATCTGCTTAAAGAGAATACAGCCACCTAATTGCTAAGAACATTCTTACAGTCTAAGCAGCCAAGCATACAGATTTATCATATGGAGTCTGGAAAAAAAAATGAACTCTGTTGATGCTCTGCTGCTGTTTGTTGAATTATTATGAATTCACTCAACAAGTTTGTAACTTCCTCATTTAGTGTTTAATCCACATGCAGCAGATAAATAAACAATTGAAAATCAGAGGGTTTAACTGGTGTATAGATCATCATATAACACTCAATAATGAACATTTCTTTAGAAACTTTTAAACCATAAGACTCAGAGCACTTTACATCAGTAGGAGGGTATCATATCATTCTATAGATGAAGACAGAGATGTGACAGTAATAAGTGTTAGATGAGCCAGCAAGTTGAAGTAAAGGTCT
Organism: Colius striatus; assembly: GCF_028858725.1. NCBI lineage: Eukaryota > Metazoa > Chordata > Aves > Coliiformes > Coliidae > Colius > Colius striatus. Next base: position 31,355,422 of record NC_084766.1, read on the forward strand.
GAGTGCTATCTACTGAACCTTTGTTGTTCCCTTATATGCTCTCTGAACTACATTTTTTTTACCTCCTCTTAGCCTTCTCCACTCTTTTCCTGTTCTACTTTTCACTCCTCTTTCATTTTGAGCTACCTCTGTTTGTTCAAGTTGATGGATCCTGCACACTTTTGAAAAACCCGTGGTGGGAATGTTAAGTTTAACAATACCATTTTAGAGAACACGAAAGGTCTTGGAAAAGATTCAGTATTTACTTTGTCAGGTACCTCTATTGTACATTTGATTTATTATCTCTCTGCTACTTTATTATTACTTCTCTTCCTCCTTAATTTGCCAAGGAGCAAGGAAGGCTTAGTGGAAAAAGGAAGGAAAAAAACCAGATAAAATTAAATAGGTGTTAGGGGAACTTGAGATGAAGCATATATAATAACTACTCCTAAAGACTTCCTTTTGCCAAAAACATGGAATGATCTATCCCATTTTTTTTTCTTCTCCTGCATCTAGATTAGTATTTTAAACAAATGTTAGTAAAAGCACCACATACCCCAAGTTGTACGAAATATGCTGTCGATCAACATATTTTGGTGCACTGGCTGGATTTGTTAATAAATTAATAAAATTGAGTTGATTTTATTCAAAGGGGAGACGTTTTGCTATTCTTGACAAGGTCAGTAAGTCAGATTTGAGTTTGAAGTGTTTAGCTTCAATTTCTGTGAGTAAAGAGAGAGCCAAAAAGTTGAATTAGAACATTCCTGAAATCTCCTTTTATATACATAACAGTTAAAGGAACAAGTGAAGCAGTTGTAGTCTTTTTTTTTTCTTTTTTATCCCAGTTTTTTCTCAGAACTTCTGAGTATCAAATGTAGTGTTTTGGCAAAATGTTGAGTACAACATTGTGATAAATTACAGGAAAACAATTTAGATAAGATGAAAAAAACCGCTGAGAATTTTAAACAACTAAGCTTTACTATATCTTATGAACAATGTGTTTATAAGTGTATCTACATACATGCAAAAACGTATTTATTAAAGACATATATTTTAAAAGCATAAATAGAAGCTTTTTGAGTGTTCATTTGTCACTTTGTAATTATTAAAACTTTGATTTTTTTTTTTATCCTGAATGTTAGGTAATCCCTGGGAGTATTTCATGTCATGTTGCAAAGCTGCCTTAAAACTTTTGTTTCCTGAATAAAATTGTGGTCTAAAATCCATCTTATTTATGAAGGAAACACTCTATATTTTGTTATGCAAGAAAATAAGCAGTCTTTAAGAGAATATTGAGTTCAACACATATATAGCACATAGCTGGTTGGCTGCAAGTAAAGTTATGATGTCTAAGATTTTCATGTTGTTTTGGACAGTGTTTCTTTTGGTACCATGGCTGAACTGTCCTTCGGCTAAACTACAGGAGAGTAGGCAGCTGTACACCTTGAAACATATGTATTTGAGTAGAGTGCTTGAATTTGCAACACTATATGTATTGAAGACACAGTCATCAAAATAATTAAAGAGGAATTGCACGCTAAAGTTAGCACTGGTGGGAAGATGCAGCCCTCCTTTGTGTACTTGTCATCTGTACATGAGGAAGCACTTGAATGTAATTTTCTAATTTTTAAATTAATATTTAATTAAATTACTTTAGAAATACTTATAGTTAATGAGAAAACTCAGTTTGCAGAAAGTGTACTCTTGGAATAGTTTTGTGATGTTCCAAACTTGATTCCTTATATGCAATTATGATGCAAATATTATTGCTTTGTCAAATGAACTTTGCCATGAGTTGCTTTATAATTGAGCAAGGTTATTGAATGCTGTATATTTTTGGGTTTTGGTTGTTTTTAGCAGCGTTTTCTGTGATAGTGTTATACATAAGGCATAAAGACTAATTGCTGACAGTAAATGCCTCCGTAATTCTAACAGATACTTTTAAAATGTTTTAAAATGTCAGGAAATGAGACATTTAAAAATATTTAAAATGTATTAGTATAGTTTCCTGAAATATGTTTGATATGGATGGCAGCTCGTCTTTTCCAGTAAATGTGAGAACTGTGATTGTGTCCAGCTTTTCTTTTCCAGCTGTCACTAGCAGAGTGTCATAATATTTAGAGATACGCTCTATACCTGTCAGAGTTTGTTACAGTTCAGTGATGCATGATGAAGTGTGAGGGACATAGTCTTCCTACAATACTAACAGTATAAATGCAGTGATGATACTTCACAATGACTCCTTGTTCAAGGTCAGTACAAAGAAATTCATCTGTAGTGTTCAACAACTCCTTATTAATTGTTGGGTTCTAGAATGCAAGCCCAATTTCTTTAGATACCTGTAATTTGATGGAAATATTCCTAGGCGTTTATGAGAAATACAACAAACTTTAATAACAAGTGCAGTTTTCCCCTACAATTTTCATTCAAAGTGAACTGATTTATTCATCTGAAATTATTTCTTTGTTCAAATCCTTTTGAAATTAAATATGATAGCATTAAGCTTTTGCTATTTTACCTGAGGATTAGTCCTGCTGGTATTTGAAGATATAACTGAAGGGGTACCTCTGACTAATACTTATTCTGGTAATTTTTGTAACACTTTGAAAAAAATTAAAACTTTCTAGCTAAGGGATTATTATAAGCATGTAAGAATAATATACACCCAACTCCTTAGCCTTATTCTTTTTTTATTTGCTAAAATATGCAATTGTAGGGCTTTAACACCTCAGGAGCTCTTGGCTTATTTTGTGAATGCCATTTAAACACATGGTAGTGTGAGTTAATCCATCAGAATATTTGCATGTGCTATTTTTCCAATTGCTAATTATCTAATAATAGTTCTTGCTAATTTACTGGTGATCTCTTGCTGCATTATTGTCCTGAAACTTTTTTTTCTCCTACCCTTTTCCCTTTGAATCATAAGGCCATAAAAGAAGTATGACTAATTGCATTATTAATGGCATATTGAGGTGCTTAGATGCTTGGAAAGACTTCGTTATTTTTTATCTAAATAAATACATACAAATATTTCAGTTTTCTTTTAAAGACCTACAGTGCTTGAAATTTAAGCAACATTTTATTAAAAAAAACATGCTGTTCAAATCATAAAATAGAAAAAAAAATCATTTACACAAACAAGATTCAGGTAGAAAGTGCTTTTGAAAATCTGAGAGAAAGTTGTTATGAAAACCACTTTTAAAACACCATAAAGGTGAAGAACATTGTGTGTTTTCTGAAGCGTATGCTTATTTGACAAGATCTGATTAAATCATCTCAGGGGATTGTGACTGCTAAGTAGAGGCATTTACCAAGCTCCTGCGTAGTATCTCCTCAAACCTGCAAATGAATCAGTACAGCACAGACATCGTGGCGTCACTGGGGTTTGGATGGATGAGATCCTCTGAGTAGACTGTCTACTACTGTTCATACCTCTCACTTTCAAGTGTTAAAGTCCATAGTATTTCTTAGGGCAGTGAGGGGTTGTGACTCTCCTGATGTCTTTATTGATCATATGTCTTTTGTCTCTTATTGCAAGATTTGAGAGAAAGGCATCATATTTTCTTGCTCTGTTTTGTGGTGGATTTGTTTGGCTTGTTCTTTTTTTTTAAATTATGTTTGGTATAAACTAGGAGGAGAAGTGGGGCCAGACTGTAACGTGATGTATAGTCCAGTACATGTGCTAGTTTAAAAAGAGTCTACCTGAGGCTTATAAAGTCAGAGGATTGCCTGGTCAGTTTGTTTTCTGGACACTCACGTGGGACAAGAACAAGAAAACGTACCCTTACTTGCTACAGGTTCTGGCTCCTCTTATATCACTTCATCCTCCAGGGCAATGATGTATAGGACATCAGGACTTTGGGTCCCAATAAAGGCTCCTTTCCCAGATATCAGGGGGAAAAAAATAGGACATATTTCTTGCTTTTGTCGCAAAAGGAATCATGGATGCCTCCTGAGACCTGAAAAAGTAGTAAGATTGACTGATTTTAGTGTATTTTTGCTTTTCATTGTAATGTAAGTTCACTTATACATATTTGATATTGACATCAGAAGTTTCTGTATGTCTTAAGTGTGCTGCAGAGATTGAAAAGATTAGTTTAAGGTATAAATTTTGCTGAAGAACTGAACTGAAGCACTGAAAACTTTACCCTTAACCTCAACTTCTGTCTTACTTACTGAAAAGCAACTGAATGTCCATCATGTATTTTTCTATTTGACATTAAAACATAAAAGAGCATTACAGGTAGGAACCAAAGGTGTATAATATTAAGCCTGAAACCTAAAGCCATAAAGTATAGCTTACTAATAATTTAGAGAATGTATCAATAGCATATATGGTCTTATTAGAATCCGATAATCTATTTACCATGTTTGCTCTGATCCTTAAATATTTATCTGAAATATCTCTGTCTAGATCATCGTAAAGGGATTAACAGAGGAGAGATAAAAATTTGTTTGAGGTTTGAAAAAAATGCTTAGACAGACAGAGACTGAAGATCTCAATGTAGTTAGCTGAATGAAAGTTAAGAGGTGATATGATTAGAGTTTATCTTTTTGAGGGAGAAATTTACCAGCTTTAAGGTGAGTTTTTTTTAATGTAGCAGGACATGGGATAGCAAGATCCTATAAAGATAAATAGAACTTCTTGAAGGTTTCAGGGATTCTCTATCACTAAATAAATGTTGTACAGTTGATGCATAAACTACTGGGGGCAATTCTTTAAAGTCTGTTACGGATCAAGTCAGACAGGATTGTCATAATAGCTCCTTGGTGGGCCATTGGTTTGGTCCTTATGTAGACATTAAAATGTCACCTTCGCCAAAAGTATGCATCATTCTTCTTTTATGCACATACTGATCTATTCTTGCATTTTCATAGTTTATGAGATCTACTGTATCCCATCATGGGGCTGGAAAATGTCTGATAGGTCTGTATTACAGTTGTCATAGCTTACTTGAAAGTAATTGCAAATGCCACATAACTGTGGTTAGTTTGGATGTCTTTATACCATGTCTACCAGTCATCACAAGCAAGATTTTTTTCTGTTATTCTGCCTGACTGTAGCACGTTACAACCCATTCTGCTTTAAACATCAAAAACTTCTGCAGTTATATAGCTAAGGGAAACGGAGCAATATATTAATAGCAGATTGTCATTAGTTTGATTTGGTCTCCTTTTGTGAGTAACCTATGTATTGGCTGCCAGGTATGTGTGGAACAATGCTATTTTCACCCGTAGCATAAAACCCTGGCATTCAATGACAATGACTTGAGACCTATATACCATAAAGTGTACTTTAATTTTTTTTCTCTCTGCAGGGTTTAGGAGCAACATAGACCTCTTGAGCACTTGGAGATTTGCACTGAAATTATTGGCACCAAATTGTTTTTTTTAAGCATAGAGTGCAAATCTTTTAAAGCATTTATTAGAATCTGTGTCATATGCTGCAATTAACTTGCCATTACTTGCAGCTGCCCTTTCCAGTGAAAAGATTAGAAGATGGGAGTTTATAATCGGGAAACTTCAACACAGCTGTCAAAAAAGTCTTGGGATCAGTACAAGTAGTCTCAAGGGACAACTTGAAAGGCAGATTTGAACTGTGAACTTCTGTGTCAGAATTTTGATTGCCAAAGACCCTTCTAGGTCACACAACAAGGATAATGAGTGCTATAGACTTAAATGCTCTTGGACAAAAGTTTATTATAACCACACAGAGAAATAGCCTAAATATGTCACAGTAGATTCATGGTTATTACTGAAACAATGCATTAATGTTGGCAGTCACTTGAAGTATGTTATGTATATAATAGTTTCATTTAGTATCACTTAAAGGTCTCTACTACGAAGAGGCATGACCGGTCACTGATGTATGCTGTATAACAAAACACGAGAGTTTTCCTTTGACAAATTTCAGATCAGTCATCTGCTGTACAAAATGTGAGGAATATAGGATAAGTTATAAAGAACTTAATTCACTACTTTGCTGGATTGTTCTTATTCTAGAAATTCAGGGAATTCTCCAAATAAGGAAGATCAGAAGTTTATGTATTTCATTTTAATTTAAACAAGCAACCCTTACTAATAATGAAAATAGAAGCAGCATTAAACTTCTTGGTTTTTTGGTTTTTCTTATTGTGTCCAAAAATCCTTCATTTGAAATAATGGTCTCAGATGTATATATAGATTCTTAGTTAAGAAAAGAAAGGTAACATGCCAAAATAAATATACAATAAGAAACTGCCTGTGTCTGCCAGGAAGGAAAGCAAAAGTTGTCTTTTTTAGTCTCTATTTGCTGTTACTTTTGGACAGAATCAATGTTTATTTTACTGTCAAGCCATTATGACACAGTTTCAAGCTGACTTGCATGTCATGCCATGGTGGTTGGAAAGATAGTGAATGTCACCAGTTTTCAGTAGGAATATGAAAAACAAGATTAGTGCGTTCAGAAAGTGCAGTAAATAACTTTGTCATTGTAGCTGATGCTAGGAAGACTGTGAGTTTGTATCTTACCATGAACTCTGATAGCATCTGAAGTGACAGCAATGATTTCAAGTTCTCTAGTGCTGAAGTTTTTAAATCACTGCAGAAGTGAAATAAAGAAAGACTATGAAAATTCTTGGGGGAAAAAACAACCCACAAAACCCTACAGCTTTTGGGTTGCATTTAAAAGAGAAAATACATTTACTGTGATCGTGAAATCTATCAAGTTTGAGATTTTATTTCTAAAATGTATTCAAAAGTGTAGCCCTATTGAGGAGATTGTATTGACTGTGTAATTTGAGATGCTACAAAGCAATGAAAGAAGCGTTTAATAAGGTGGAACTGATTGTGTTGGACATTCGTATACCTCTGTGAGTATTGTTTAATTGTCCATGAGATTGAGTTGTTAGATAAGCAGACTAATATAAACTGAGTAACAGGAGAAAGAGAACTAACAAGAGATCACAAAAATATTTTTTTAATAATATATAGTTCTTAATTATAGTGTTCTACACTTGATGTTGTATGCTTGAAGGCTTATATTTCATGTCCTTGTTGAAGGAAGCAAAATAAGTGTTATTTACCAATACAGAATTTCTCTCAGGTGTATACACTATGTGCTTGACTTTTAAGATGTGCAAGAATTCATGGATTAATTGAAATGCTGGCTGACACTGTAGATATATACAGCTGCAACGTGGAACGGAGAGTAGTTTAGGATGAATTTATGATCTTATTTCAAAAACACATAGAATGATTGCCTGAATGTCAATTAGATGTCCAAATCAGGAATGCACACAGTATTGACTTTTCATTCTAGTGTGATGATCTGGCTGTGAGATGTAAATGTATCTGTTCTTTCTTATCCAGCTGTGCCAGTGGAAAAGGTTATAATCCGGTTTCTAACCCCAGCTGCTCATTACTGCCGTCTTCTGAAGGTCATTGTGCTCTCAGCTGTGCTGAATGAATTGCCAGGGCTCACTTAGCCAGCCTATTTCAATCAAAATTATATGGGCTAGCAAAGATTCGCGGTTTAAATCGTTTAAGCTTACCTAGGGCTAATTATCTTTAGCAAAGAGAGTGACAATTGACTGGGTTGGCTGTCCCCATGTCTGGAAAGGATATGTGTTACAGCCTTTCATTTCTTATTAATTAGTTACACCATCTAGCTTAGTAACTTTTCAAGATGATCCTGGACAGCAGCTGGTTGTTGTAGTGAGGGGAGACTTTAACTATGTTTGCACTGATCAGTTTCCCATATACCAATGAGAAGTTTGGCAATGGGGCAGTTACAGGAGGATGCCATAAAGTATTTGTTCAGTGGTATACACGTGGTCTATGAGGATGTTGGGATGTGGTGGTGGCTGTGATTGTTCGTCTGAAAAGATTTTACAGAAATTGAAAAAAAAAAAATTAATGATCCTTGTTTTGTCTTCATTTGTTTACATGTAAATGAATGAGCGTGGGAGATAAAAATCAAAGTATTTCATTCACCTTGCGTCCAACGTAGCTTATTTGCTTTCTGCAGTCATCACAGAATTTGAGTTCATGAGCAGGTTAAACATGAAAAGATTAGATCATTTTACACATTAAGAGTTCATGATAGTTCTAGTCGTCTGATAATCTTCCCTCTTTAGGACCATTGGATATAGTGGCTTGTACTGTAATTGAAACCTTGAGATATCTTTGAATTGAATTACAGTGCAAAGTTTTATCATAAAATTCATTGCATTAAACATTAATATGTAAATTATTTACATTTAAAATACATTTTTAAAAAATGAACTGCAAAGACCAGTTTTTACTGTTTGTTTTTGTATGTTTTCATAGGAATTTATAGCAGGCAAAAACAAATAAGCAAAAAGCCAGGACTAATTCTACCTCGTAACAGGATTCAAGCAGTGTCACTGGGATTCAGTAAAGACAAATGAAATGACAGCACTTCAGATGTTAGAATGAATGCATTACCTTATCAAAGTCAAGCATATGTATTTTGCATAAATCAGATAAAAATGTGACTTCAAAAACATTCATATGAACATCTCTGACAGAAAAGTATTGTTGAGTATTAAATAGCTGCATTAATAATGAAATGTAGTATTCAGGAAAGCCTTTTAAAGGACAGAGGTTTTTTTATCCCTGCTTTCTAACTTTAGATGCTATCACATGTTCTCTGTGTTACCCTACCTGTTTATTGATGTTTATTGTGGCTCTGACTGAGGGAGGACAAGATATTCTGCATATATCAGTTAAAGTCATTTGTAAGATACATTGAATTTACTCTGCAAAGGAATGCTTTCCTTGTATTTTTCTTGGCAACCATTACTAGAGGCACTTTAAAATACTGCTAGGGCTGTAGAAGGTCCTTGCTATTTATCTTATCTGAGAGAAATGTCTGCTACCCTGGTCTTGATTTTCTTCAAGTACTGTGCATTCCAAAAGTGCAAATTTCACTCTGCCTAGTGACATGTAATATTAATACAAGTCAAAGAAAATAAAAATCTCTTAGTAATAGGATTTTACAGCAATATGGTAACAAAGTCAACTGGGATATGTATTAAGATTTCTAGAAGATTATGTATTATCCTCAGTACACAGATTTGAGTGGGTTTTTTTGGAAAGAATGTTGAGTGAAAGAGGAAAGAAATTGCTATTTGTAGTAGATAAATGAAGTTGTCACTATTTTGATTTGTGGAATTATATCTAGTTAAAGAGGAATTGTCATGACCTGAAAGACTTATGACACTCTACTACTGTTATTCTGTGAAGCACAGGTGCTAAAAAGCAAGAGTTTAATATAGACGCATATGTTGGAGGACCTCAGAAGTTTCTAAGTATGTTATTCCAAAGTTAAGGAGTCCTGACTGTAGGTTGCTCAAGTTCCTGCATAATTCATGTCCTTTATATTTGTATTAAAGTAGTCAATTATTATCTTTTCACAGATTAGGATTTTTTTCTTCATGGAAAATGTGAAACTCACAGTATTATGATAGTGCTTACAAAATTTAAAATTTATCTGCAAAGAATTAGAGTACAAAGTCCTCTTTGACTGTAAAAAAAAATAGATTATTCCTAATCTTGGGTGAATATGTATATTTTTAAATCTTAGGAAAAAAGGATACATTTCATATGAACTTTATGTACTCTTGAAAAAAAATCATTTTGGCTGAAGTGTTAAATGTTGAAAATTTTTACTTTAAAACTTAAGATCTGGTAAAATTAGGAAGAATATAAAACTAATTGAAATAAGAATCGAGTGATCATATATGAGAGATACAAAGTTCAAGAGAAGTAGGTAGAAGCTTAATGAAATCTCAAACCATACGGGGTCATGCTTAATATATTTCTTTTATTATATTGTATTTATATATTTTAGACATTTATATCTTACATCCTTATTCATTTATACATGAGGTTTTACTTTTTAATATATTTTTATGAACTCTGCATCCATTTGTGGAAATAAATTACTAAAAATACCAGAATCACTCATTTTTTTGATTAATTTTGCAGGTTTAATTTTACAGTTACCCGTGCAAACAGTGATTATCACCATCATTTTAATGAGCTACACATATTAGCCTCCTTGGTAATTTTTTAGTAAAATTAATGAAATAATTTGTATTTCTAGTTTGTGAAACAATTGTTGATTTCGTACAAAGTTTTACAAAGGGGTTAATATGAAGACTGAAGAGAACACTTGAAATTTTAGAGTGCTTTATTGACTTGCAGGTATCTGTCAGTAAGGAATTCATTGAAAGGTTCCACATCATCCATGTAGTTTTGTTAATATGAGAGAACCCATTAGCTCTTGCAGCCAGAAGGAATAATCTTGCCAAATGACACATTTACAAATCCTTTCTTTACTTTCTGGTAATTTGCCCACCCACTGATCATTTTTCTTGCTGGACAGTATTTTTTTTCTTTTTTTCCACCTCCATATGGAATACTTTCCTGTTGCTAAAAATACTTCTTAAAGGCTTGTAAAGCATTGTTAAGTAGTTTGAACATGAACGTGCCATTAGGACTCAGAAGTAAAACAGGGCTAAACTCCAGATATTCCAAGATCTCAGGAAATTGTAACTTCCTCAAGAATATATTCCATTCAAGTTAAAGGACTGACAGATGACACTCCACGGTGAGATCATAGCATCTGTCAATGCCAGCCCTGAAAGTGGTTTCTTTCTCTGTCCTTCTTGCTGCTGTTGAAGTTTATGGTTGTCTTCACTCTGGTCTCATTGGAAAAAGACAGTTGGTGACCATCTATAATATGTATGTATGTGTAGCTCTCCTGTTGTTACCAATACTCACCATATTACATATTGATTTATGAGTCTGTACGAATTGCCTGCCTGTGGCAAGAGAATGCATTTCTCTGGTGTCCAGAAGGTATGTTCATCTGACTCTGCCCTCTGTGATCAGAACAGTTCTGCTGGGCTTGTATGTCTGTATGAGGGACAACATGGAGTCCAGTTGACATAATTTAGGCCGTGCCATTGGTCTATTGAAAGCGATGTAGCTGATGTGGTTCTTCATTATGGTAAATTATTTGGCCAGAAGATGCAGAAGGGAATGAAGAAGAAAGTGGTGAGATACGGAGAATAACCTTGCCCTTTTCTCAAAATCAGAGAGAGTGCTCCAGGCATCACAAAACCTGTACTGTGCTTTTTGTAATAGGAATACTTTACATTGCTTCTGGTAGAACTTTTGTCAGTGCTCACTATTTGTTGTAAATGTAAAAAGACATAATAAAGTTATACAACATTTAGATATTGTATCCCAGCCAGAGTGGCTTATATTCATTTGAAACATCATCTGTCTCAGTAATTAGAGTACTTACAGTTAACAGGGACCTGGCCCAAGCTATTTGTTTTTGGACTATATTCTGTTTAAACATCTGCCCTTGAGTTAATTTTTAAAAAACTTCTCAGTATATTCTAGCTGTAGTCTGCATATTTAATTCCTCTTGAATATTCTTTTACCATTGGTGGATACATGACCCTTCCAAAGTAAAAAAATCTTGATATTTTGGTTGTGGTTAGAACATAGAACTGTATTATTTTCCATTATAAGCATTTTTTCTTATTTCTTTTGTTCCACAAAATTATTTACTTTAAAGTAAATATATATATGACCTTTGGGATATGAGTGAAAGGATCCCCTTTGTTACCTCACCGTCTTCCCAAGGTGAAAAAAAAAAAACATAGAAAGTCTGTAAATTGTGTGGCATCATAAGCAAGTAATATTATGCTAGGGTAGTAGATAAGTATATGACTTTTGTTATTTTAGAATACAGTTAAGAAGTTTAGAATTCAGTTATAGTATTTTAAAAGTATATTTGAGGAATAGGTTGATATATTTGCATAATGTTATGCTGTGAGTTGCTTTACTGATACCTCCATTTGACTTCTTACTGAAGAGTTGCAGAAGTCTTGTCTTAGAATATTAAAATATTTAACATTGAAAGATTTGTAATTTGAGAGATTTTTCAGAGTATTAATCTCTCAAAATCACTGTAACATTAAAATATCTACAGATTTTTTAATTCTAGGAGGACAAAAATCAACATTTTAATACTAATTAGTAAATAGAGGGAAAATTCCTCCTACCATTTTGTTTCATTTTAGACCTCCTTTCTTTCTACAAGGGTAAAAAGGAAAGGAGATAAATGTTTAATGCATAAAACTTTAGTGTATTTTGAGGAACACTGACAGAAGCAGTAGAGGAAGAAATTGGGTAAAAAAATTATATAAACCACTTCTTCTTCCTATATAATTTGTAATGACAATATAGTGCCTATGTCTGCATCTTTGTGTATATATTTATCATAGAAAAGAGTCTCTTCTCTTTTCCCAGGTAAATTGTAAGATCACAGAGAGATTAAGAAAAGTAAAGATTTTGTATGCTTTATTTTTCATTCAAATATCTCAAAAGTACTACACAAAAAGGAGAACTATCATCCTGGATTAACAACTGGGGAAAATAAAGTCTGGTTTGTTAAATAACCCTACTATAGTTCACAGGTTAAATCTGGGCAGAGATAGGAGACTACTGCTTCTCTTCTTTCCAATCTGCTGTCAGTCCTGACAAATGCCAGCTTTAGTGTATTCCTGTCACTAGGTCGTTGCTAATGACATTTGAAATGTAGATGTTAGAAGAAAGTGTGAAAAATGCTTAATAACTGTTTTGTCAGGAAAAAGTGATACATAAAACCACTTTATGCTTTTTATTGAAACAATTCAGCTATTAAAGCATATTTAACAAATCCAATTTTTTGATGCGTGGTGTGCCATAATTACCAGCAACTTTTCTTCTCTTTGACAAATGGTCTTTTCTGTTCTCTGAATGACTTCACCTAGACAGATTTTTCCATTTCATGCAACACAAAAAGCAGTTCATTAGTTCCTATAACAGTACTTGCATTCAATCAGCCATATTAAGCAGGTGACCTATTAACAGGATGGTTCAGAGGCCTAGAGATACAAGTGTTTGGGTTTAGATGGGCTTCCACTGTCCTAGAGTTAAACACAGTCATTTATAACTCCTAGAAATCTTCTTGGAAAAATGACTTTAATTGACGACCAGTAAGCAAATAGCATGTAGAAAATCTATATAATTGAGTATCCTTAAAACTAATGCAGTTACTGTCTCCTTACTAAGGAGTCCTTAGCCATATCATATTTTAGATCCAGTCATCAAGCTTTGGTTTACTAGTTCATTTCCTTCTAACAGAACCAAGTGAGTGTTAAGAAATACTTGTGTTAGCATTTCCACTGACCGTCATCTTTTGCATAAGAAAAATGAATTAAAGTCTGTTTTAATTTTATTGATAACATGTTAGGCCACTCTCTTTGCCTTCCTTATGTAGAGGTGACTGCAGAGAAAGAAATTTTGGAGTAGAGGGACATATCTCGTGGATACTTAAAGATGTTCACAATGTGATCAAACTGAAGATGAAATTGGTTTTCTATTTATGCTTGATGTTTATTTTACAAGGAATAAAGTAAGTTTCTGGGGGTTTTTTGTATACTTTTGATTTACATTACTTATTCACAACAATTATATTGACAATATGTTGTAAATTGTCTGCGTACGTGTAGTGTTTCCTGCTGTGGGGCTGCTTTAGAAGCCCGTTGTTTGCTATTGGGTTTATTTAATTTCAATAGGTGCAAAATTGTCTGTCTTCCGTACCGAGGATTTATCTTGTCACTCATTGAAAAGCTAGATGTACAATCTTTCCAGAGTGAGGAGTGTGCTGCTTCTCCTAGGAATGGTGTAGACTCACAAGGGATCAGTGATTGAAAGTTTTCCTCTAGAACCTTATTTGTGCTGATGTGCATCCTGTTCATTGTGAAGTTAGGTCATAATTCTACTCACAGTAATTACCATATCTCATAATAATTTTGTTTGATTTTGCTTGCAGAGAATTGTGGCTTTGTGTGTGTTTTGCTTATCTTTTCAGACATAACCAAATGATGTATTTATAAAAACTATTTTTTTCAGAATTGGGTGACTTTGGACTGTGTTTTAAACATAAAACTCCAGTATGATCACAGGGTTAATTGGCCTTTTTAATAAGATTAATTTTTAAGTTTCTGTTTTCATAATCGTCTGTTTTATAGATATTAAGATAAATATGCAACAGAGATTGTCAGTGATTTCTATTGTGTGACAGGAAAAAAGCAGTTTAACAGTGTCATTTTTGCTGTATTTCACAATCACAATAGAGTAGGAAGGAAGAGACAGAGAAGTATAAACTGAACATGTAAAATGGTGGCTCTGGAGACTAGAAGATATAAAAAGAAATCTTAAGAGTCCCTTTTCAGTGAAATCTTAAGGTTCTCATTGAGTGTTGTCTTGGTATGTGTGGCCAAAGGTGTTATTCCGACAACACCCCTTCTTCCACGAGTTGGACAATATAAATTACTGTTACTGAAAATTGTTTTTAACAATTTTTCATCAAAAGTTCCTGGAGGGAATATTTTGTCTGTTTTATTTTCCTGCATTTTCTTAACTTTAATTGGACAGCATAGCTCTCCAAGTTTTAAGCTGTATCTCCTGCAGAGCTATTATAGCTGCTAATGATGGATACTCAAACTGTTGATTTTGTTTAGGCCAGAGAGATTTGAAAACCAACCTTTCACTGTACAGTTCCTTGTTTCACAAGAAAAAAACAACAACAAAACTCGAACAAGTTTTGCTAAGCTATCACTTCTAAGAAAATTATATATGCTCATTTTCTGCCCTTGGCAAATCTCTCTGAAAGAGTCAGAACCTTCAAGAGGACACTACATTGTTCTTTACAAATTTCTATCAAGAAAGGGATCTCTCTACCTCTTTCACTTGAAGGGACACAAAAGTACCAAAATACCTTCTAAAAAGATTTGCTGGAAAACAGAAAAGGCTCTTTTCATCTTCTCATAAATATATTTAATACAAATGCTACTATATGTTTCATAAAACCAAGTAAGATTTACAATGGAAGTAATAACATCACCAACTAATCGAAAGAATGCCTTGTGTACCTGCAGTAGTACCACCTAACACTGTATTTTTGAGGGGTTTTCTTTTTCCTTCCTGGAAGTGGTATGTAGCATCTAAAGCCATGCAAAGTATCTGATGAATGTCCAGTCTCAATCAAATGCTCTACTTTCCCCTCAGATAGGGAGTAGTGAGATTATTGAGGTACTTTTTGCATTCCTGTTATCTGAGATTGTCCTCTGAAATAAGAAGGCTATTTGGCTATTTGAATGTGGGCTTCTTTTGGAAATTCTTTGAGAGTCTCCAGCTTCCATGATCTTTTATTACTTTATGTAACAACATTCAGTGGGTCAGACTTCTTGATGCAGAGCAGACTTTGTAAGGTCAATCCTTTATTTAGTGTTTTTGCATTCTGAAAGTCCTCCATCCACAAAGATGTCTTCAGTGATTGGTGTGGAATATGCACAAGAGAAGGAATGGTTATTTGTGTCTGAAACAATTTGGGATATTTTTGGCATGTTATAAGTATTAGGGATGCAATGCAGCTACATCTGTTCCATTCAAGGCATACACATATCTGGTGTACTTGTTTGCAGCACTCTTGGGGACTGCTGGGGAGATATAAGCCTGAATTGTTATTTCTGTCCCAGGTAATGGCATTGGAGGATATGACTACCTCAACTCCTTCACACTTCTTAAGAAGTTAAGTGCTGCAGAAGGCTATTCAGGAGACACAAGGAGTACAGACAATGAGAAAATTTAGGGCTATTTTGGCCCATCCCATGTGTTGGTTTGTTGCTCTTTTTTTTTGTTTTGTTTTGGTTTTTTTTAAAAGCTTAATCTTTTTGTTGGAAAATAAGGGTCTTTTCTTTCATAAGCCTGAACATCATTTACTTACTCTTCTACTGTCCCACATAAAAACAACAGTGCTTAAACGTAAATCCGGGAACTAGGAACAATGGAGCACCAGTCTCCCTCCTACTCACTATCCTTTGCTTGATCTTGAATCTCAGACTCATTCAGATCATTGCACAGACTGTCAGACCATCTGCCTTTTGCTCATGTGCAGAATCAATGTCTGAAGCATCCTAACTAGAGACATACTTCTCCAACTAGCACAGGAAGGTGATCAGAGAACTCTGTGGAGATCTCTGTGTTAACTAGGTACACTCTGTTTACAGAGAAATAGCTTCACTTCCCTCATCTGTATTCCCTGTTTCATTACAGGTTTGTTCCCAGCTCA
The DNA here is from genome assembly GCF_028858725.1 of Colius striatus. Taxonomy (NCBI): domain Eukaryota; kingdom Metazoa; phylum Chordata; class Aves; order Coliiformes; family Coliidae; genus Colius; species Colius striatus. The sequence goes on from NC_084766.1 coordinate 31,371,605, forward strand.
CTAGTCTGCAACTGGTTTATAGCTTATGCTTACATGGAGTCCAGACCTCCTCTTTTTATCTTTGAGTTATTACAGTCTGCCCTATGGCCTTTTCTTTTGTTTGCTAGTAATTTCTGCCCTCTCCCTTAGGTAATTGTAAATGCTGCCTGCCTATGACCTTCACATTTTTAGTTCTTTTTATGCTGTTTTCTCAAGTAGTTGAGCTTTCTTCCTTCCCTTCCCTGTGGATGGATATTGTCTGGGTTTCACTTTCTGTCAACAAAGTTACTCAGAAACTCTTGTTAATTCGTGTCTCTGATGCCTGACAGTTTGGCCAGTAACATAGGGACAGCTATTTCTCTCTATAGGGTTTTTTTGCATTCCCATTATGTGGGCCTAAGTTCTGCAATAATTTAATTGTTTTTTACACAGAATAGCAGCAGCTTCTTATAGCAATTTACCTCCTAAACTATCATTGCAGCAATGAACTGACATGCTAATTTATCCCATCATAATTTTTGATCTAAAAACCAACATCTTCTCATACCAGCAGCGTATCTGTGATCCTAATAAGGTTTGTGGGGTTAAGCTACTGACTTTAAGAATGATAAAAGAGCAAATGTGAAATTTATTACTTTCAGTAACATCATTAGAATCACACTTTCACTGTTTGCACCATTTGTTTGGAACAACATACTATGTGTGGCACGGGCAATAAAGGAAACAATAATACTGGCAAAAAAATCATCCAGCTTCCCTTGGCCTTGGGTGGCACTGGGGACTTCTGTAGTTCTTTTGTTAGTAATGGATCTTCATAAGTGGATCTGGTCTTCAGATTCCCTAAGGAAGATTTTATCCCCTGTGCTTGCTTATCCAGATGATGTCTGAGAGTTTCAGGAGCTTTGTCATTGTCTGGCTGGTAACCAAAGGACGTGTGCTTTTGGCTGTGGTCCAAGATAATTCATTCGGTTGCTTGATGTCCTGTAGCCTGGGGATAAGGAGAAGGTGACTCCACCAGATGATGAAGACTGTAGTCTTATTGGGTGGGTGGCAATTCTATACAATAATAAAATAAAATAATTAATGTATTTTAATTATAGTCCTCTTTAAAATCCTTTGCCTTAGCATATTTTTCCAATAATGCTCAACTGAAAGAACAAACAGAAAATATATAGGTAGAACTTTGTTAATAATTCATATATACATTTTTAAATGCGATTTGAAAAAGATATAGAAACACAGGAATGACTGAGCTCTGTTTTATTGTGGTTTGGGATTTTTATCCCTTTTGAGCAGCTTGGTTATATTATATTTTCAAGGAATCCTTTTCCTATTGTATTGCTTTAAGGATAATGAAGGCATTTGAGACCACCATTACCTGTCTGCAGGTTACATAGCAATATATGGATTTCTTCTAATTGAAACTAACTTTCAGTAAAAGTAGCATAGATTTTGAAAGATATCAGAAGATATCTTACCAGGGCTTATGATAACATTGTATAATTCCGTACAGAAGAGATTTTAAGAAAACTTACTGTTTGGCATTTGATTTCATTTCATAGATCAGAAAGCAAGTAATTCTAGACTTCAATTCTTTTGCTTCCAAAATTGAGAAAACAAATGTAAATGATTTAAAAGCAATTAGTTGTATGCATATTGTCCTGGCAAACCATTCTATTCCTTTCTAGTATGTAAATTTTGAGGCATGCTTGATTCATCTGGCTCATTGATGTGAAACAGGGGAGAACCGAGGCTGCCATTCTAAACTGATGTAGGTTGTTTTCCATTCTAATTTTATTGTTATAGAAAAATAAGACAATTTCAAAATCAGTCTGAGTCAATAACAATGTAATAGCATCCTAAAATGATATTATTATTTATTCATGCTTAGTTAAATATAACTGTAACATGAAATAAATGATTATCTGTTTTGGATATAATTTCATAATAAGGCCTTTGAAGGTCGTTTGAACTACTGCACTAATTAATGTTTTATTTCCAGCCTTCCTTAATTATTCTTGCCAGATGGTCCTTTATTTATGTTATTGCTTGGAGTTTCCAGCTGAGGTTGTTTGATTGTTGAAGAAAAATATGTGATGGCACCATAAGATAACTGTAATTGAATTGTTAGGTATGTTAGAACATTCAAGCCTTCTGTCCCTGCTTTAGCCACATCTGGGAAATAAGTTCGTTAACAAAGTGCTTTGGCACCTCATCGAATACTTGATGTGATATATGAAAATGTTTAGAGCAAACTCAATTAACATAAAAGCCTTTAAACAAGAGAACTCTGGTAGCTTCTCATTCATTTATGAATTACAAAATCTTCTGGGTAAAATGCACATATGGGTAAATTACCAGGTGGTTGGTTTCATTTTGGCTTTTTTTTTTGGTGTTGTTTGGTAGCATCTGACTTTCTCACATATAGACAATATTGCTTTTCTGTTTATTGTAGGGTACCATTACATTCGACAAAATAATGTGATGAAAGCATAGTAATACTCATATTATTTGGATATTAAGTTGACTAGCTTGGGTAAATAATATCTCAGGAGCTCTAGTTTCTAAATGGGTTCAGCACTGGGAGATACCAGATTTGGGAACAGGAATGTAAAGACAGCATTTAGAGAAAATTTTTTTCTTTTAATCAATTATCAACATTGTATTGTGCAAGTTAATAAAAAGTTCCTCGGTGTCAGGTTCTGTATAGCAACACACAGACATTCATAAGTAGGAAAATGGTATATAATAATGTGTACTCTTATTACAGTTGTATAAATATCTGTTGCATTTCTTCTCTCTCTTTTCAAACCATTCTTTTCACCATTTTTACATAATCACTGTAAGAAGCAGTTTTGGGAAATGGAGATGAGTTTTCAGCCCTAACACCAACATGGAAGAAGATGTTGAGTATGTTTTACAGATATGTAAGTAGTGAGCAGCTAGGAAGAAAGAGCAGAAACGTTTGTGTAGGAAATTGGATCATGAATGAACAAGAAAGATATTGACACAAAGGTCCAAAATCAGAACAAAAAAATGGCTCATCTAAAAAATGAAAAGTGACACTTGTATCTTTGTCTCACTAATAGCCATGGAATGCGAGAGATTTAGGTACAATATACTATAAAAAAGTTAAATCAGCTTCAAAGTAGAAGTTATAAGACAAATCTTATTAGAACAATAGATAATAAGGGCTTGTTCAATAGAATAGTCTTAAAGAAGATAACTGTTCTCTGTTTTTCTTGTGGTTTGATTTTTTTAGCACAATAGAAAATGCTCTGGAGGAAAATGGTTGTGGAAATTGGCTCTCGGTGCTGAAAAGATGGATGTTGCTATGTAAAGTTTCACATATCTATTACAGTGTTTAGAAACATTAGTAAAATTTTGTGTTGTCTTTTTCTATTGGAGCGTGTTTTAGCATATTTCCGTGGCAAATCCTCGTGTATTTGCCACATGTAGTTTTCCTTAGCAGCAGATAGTCAGGGCACTCAGAAATACTCTCTCCCTCAGCCTGTATCAGAGATGTGTGTTCTTGGCTTGGGAGCACTCTGAATGTAAAACTCTCTTCAGATGTTATGGAAGATGGGAAGCAGCTGCTGTCTTTCAGAGCACAAATGTAGGACTTTCAATGCACACTCTGTCTGCCATGGAGCAGGATGGAGCCCATACAATGGAGCCCATCACACAATACAGATGTATCAAATTAAGGCTCTACCCGATTGGGTTTTGCTACTTCCTATGTAATTCAAGTTCTTTGTGATTTGTTAACTCGTTCGGCTGTAAAAATGTTATAAATATGCATTATCTGAATTGTTGCCTGAAAAATGGACCCTGGAGCTGGTGGTAACATCTCTGCAGCGATGGTGGAATGAGTGAGCAATTCTGTCAGCTGCAGGAGATCTCCCTATTCATATTTAAATCTAGTCCTTGTGCCAAAACAGAAATGCAGACATTTTGTGCTCATCTTCTACAGTGTTAGGCATGCACATCTCTGACCACAGACAAAAGAGAACCCTGAATTTCTTTAATGACTAGTTAAACTGACCAAAACCTGCTTCTGGCAGCTGGTTGCCCAAATAAGCAAAATAGGTAAAAGAGGAGAGAATACCAGGGTGGTTTCACCTTAGTAGTTTTTAAACACTTCTCACTTTTACTTTTCTTCTCTTTATCAATTCATCATATTTCAGATTCCCACTTCCTTCTGTCACTTTATAAATGAAATTTCCCCAACAGTATTACCTGGTATTTTTAAATGAAAAAAAAATATTAAGATTAGTGTTTCCAAATAAGAAATCACAGGCAAGTTCCATGGCTGCCTAATCACTGTGTTTATTCTGCTGCTTTGTAGACAGCATCTTTTCCAAAGTCTCACAAGATGTTCTGTATTTTACTCTTTCCACTCAGTGCAGCAGGAAGGAGGGTGGCCAGCTGGGAAGATACAACTTGTAACTGAAGTGAGCTGACCTCTGACTTCAATATCTATATGAATAGGAGGTTGGTCCCAGAGTCTCTTACCACAGCAGGATATCCCAGTGTGAAATGCCAGCATGAAATTTCTAATTGTCATGCTTTTTAACTTCAGGATAAGCTACTAACTTTACATTTTCATGAAGTCACCATAATATTACAGAGGTATGTGCAAAAAGAGGTGTTATCTTGCCATTGTGACATTAAATTGTGTCAGAGTAATTTAGCAGTCTTTTGTAACACTTATTTCAGTACTTCTGCCTTTTATAGGGATGTATAAAATTCCTATGGAGGAAAAAAAAAATCCCCAAGCAAGAGATTAAGTGAGATTTTTTTAACCTTATTGTGTAAACGTCTACATTCTTTGATATTAGATATGGTTTTTCATGGTGTAGAAGATCGATATTAGTGTTTCTTCATGCCCACAATGCAAGACGTATTACCCAAGGTACATGACATACTACCTAACCAAAGCACCCGCTGAGATTTGTAGGTGGTGTTAGGTTACAACTGTTTTTTTCCTGGAGGCTAAAATTGCCTAAATCTTGGCTCTCACTGTGATGTTTTTTCCCTCATTATGTATTTAGGAGGGTCAAATCATTCATCATTCTCAATTACTGGGGTATAATTCACTGCATGCAATGTGAGCTACAGACCAGATGCCTGGAAAATTCCTGCACTGACCAATAATCTTAGGTCCCAGTACACATTCTGTTTTTAATACAACAGTAACATGTTTGTTTCCTATTGAATTATCAGCAGAAGATGCATGCCCAATCAAAGCGTCCTTAGACAGGTGGTTATCAGAATGGGACACAATCAGGGAGACTCAGAGCAATACAAACATTCTGAGCTCTGTTCCTTTTAACAGCCTATAAAATGCCAATAACATTTAAAAGGAGTAACTTGATTTTATTAAAGGGCAGGATCTGTCGTGGGAACTTGTGGCTGCAAGGCGTTTAAATGAATGTCTCCTGGTGCACTGGAAGTTTTCTAGTAGGACTACGGCTATTAGAAAATAAGTGCTTTCATTTTATAAGTGTTTCAGCTCACTTATATCTCCCCTACTATTGTTTCATATCATCATTTATTATTCATGGCTTCACACAGTAAATTTATCAGAGCTAAAGTAGAGACATCACGTGAAAGTAAAACCACAATTCAAAACAATCTCTGTGTAAGCCGCCACTCTAGTTTTGAGTTGTTTAACTTACTCTAGCATACTCACCTTCATACATTTCATACCAATTCCTGAATCATGCCAATGAGTGTGAGGTATTAATGGAATTTAAAGACTGAGGATTTCCTGAGTTAGTAAAGTCTCGGTATCTGGTATTCTCCAGTGGTCAACACTCACAGTGGTTAGTTCTTTTGCATGTGATCTGTCAGCATTAACTTGGTTTGTGTCTGATGGAGCTTTTAAACTGATTAGTTTTTGGAAAGCTGAGAAGTCAAAGAAACAAAAGGTGGAAGTACACTGGAAGGTGGTCAATTGGATAATACTGTGATGATACAGAAGCCCATGCTACCCATCCACCTCAGTACACCTGTGGCTTTGTTTAGTCCAGTTTTCTAGAGACATAGTGTCAGGGCTGAATTTCAAGGACTGATGGGAAGGCTGACAATGGTCTATGATTTTGGGTAGCCTAAGAGAGAGGGTGGGGGAAGGTAAAAAAGTTGATTAATTTCAGAAGGTGGCATTAATGATTCTGGAGCCATAACAATAGCATATGAGAAGTGCTAGACAGGAGAGAATAAATCGCAAGGGATTTTGAAATTGAAGACAAGTAAAAGGTATTTGATATGGTAGGGGAACCAAAGAGCCAGTTAGAGGATTTTGAGGAAGGGATGATATGATCCAAGTGATGACAAAATAATGATCTCTCTAGAAATGCTGTGAATAGATGTAAGTGGACCAGGATTGTGTTTGTCAAGGCTGGTGAGAGGGCTGCAGTGGCCGAGGTAAAAGCTTATGACCAGATGAATGAGAAACAGTATTGTGAGAGTTATAAAATATGTCCACAGGGTTCTGTGGTTGCATTTTAATCTGTGTTATTGGTATTTGCAAAGCCAGAACTAATCCTTCTTTTTTCTGTGAAATACTGAAATTGTCAATTTCGTTGTTTCTATTCCTTGACAGTCCTAGGAATGGAGAAGTTTATTTGAGTCAGCTCTAGTGATTTTTTTATTCTATAGGATTCTCATTTTTATAACATATCAGGGGAAATTAAATGCCAAGTTTAACATGGCATGTACTTTTAGGAAAAGCAAAAAAACTTGGAAACAAAAATCAGAATCTTAGGCTTTGATACCATTCACAATCCAGAGGAGAAGGAGCCTTCTTCCTAATTATGTGCCTTGTTTAATTGTTAAGGCATCTGTATATATGCAAGATAGGAAAACACAATTAGAATTATTCCGTTGTCTTATTGGAGCAAAGAGATGGAAATTGAACTTTAAACCTCTTAAAAGAGTGCCCCAGTTGTGAAGTCAGAACATTCTGGAGCATCACACCCTCTGAGCCTGTCTTATTAATGTTTCTCACTGGAGTGAAATATTAATTGACCCAAATATCAGGAAATGATGACTAGTGCCCTCATCAGCTGGGGGAGAAGCTGTGTTCTTTTTTTTTTTTAACCACAGAATTTAATAATAGATATTGGAGTGACTTAAAGGGGAGAGACTTAGGGAAATCTCAGGCTAGCCCAATTAAAAAGCAAAAACTTTTCAAAAAGTAACTGCAAAGGTAGACCATTATATTAGCAGGTTTTTTGTGTTGGGTTTTTTTATTACTTTATAGTTGGTGGTGACTGAGAGACTCATCTAGAAGTTCATGTAGAACAGGAGCTGAATTCAGGTGTTTTGACCTGCCCTGTAGAGAACTTGCCTTTTTCTCTAGGACCCAAAGGAAACTCAACCTTGGATGTCCAAAGTGATGTGGTATGAGTGCCTACATTGTTTCCCTTGCTTACACTGAATCAGCTATTAATGACTCACCAATTCCTAATGGCCCGTTTTGTTCCTGACTACTTCTAGCATATAATCAATATAAATTGTCTCAGCCTCTTCCTTCTGTGCAGAAGCCACACGGGAGAAATGAGCCCAGCATTTCCTATGGAAAAATCTCATGTTAACTCAGGTGTCTCTTCTCAGACTATAATGTAGCATTGACATCTTCCATGACAACGGGTATTCCCCTAACTAGAATGCTCACTGGGCACCTAAAAGTGGTGTTTCAGTATGTGTGGTAATTTAATTACAATTAAAGGAAATATTTAGAATGTTGTTTTATAGACTATTTAGAATACTTTTTTAAAAGAAAGTTACATGGTATATTCGTAAGCGTGAACGAGCCTGATGTAGTTAGCTGCCATATGTGAGGAAAATTCAATTAAGCAGAAATTGAAGAACTTGAATTACTTTGAACATGACAGTATGTCATGTGACATTTTGGCTCAATATCTAGTTTCCACTTGTCAGATAAAGATGATTATTTGCAGACAGCCCTTGTTCCCTCTGGCCTGTCATGTGAGTGTTGAGCTTTGATTTTATTTAATTTAAGTAAACTATGTATGGAACAGCACAGCCTTTCCCTTGTCCTCTTACTATAGACACTCCAGATGTTTTCCTGTCACAGCTACACTAAAACTTAATGTATTTCCAAATGTCTGTAGGAATTATGATGACGTAATTGCTATCAGGCCTAAAGGGTGATGACTTGGGAAAAATGGAGTTATAATCAGTTAGTGAAGCATGATATTAAAAACATCCCAAACCTTTCATTTTCAGTGGCTTAGTCCACACCTTTCCCAATGATCATTCTACCTTTTCTCCCCCATTAGTGGTAGATCTTGTGGCTTACAAAAAGTGAAAATTCTTTTATGGTTGCTGCTTGTTTCCAAATAGAAATTGAAACCCCAAGATTGCAGTGGGCTACACTGGGAGATTCACATGAGTAAGGGTTAACCAAATTGAGTAAAGATTTCAGGTTTTCTTTGGGAAAGGCATGTAATTGTATTAAATTGCAGCATTAGCTGAATCTGGTTCACCTGTGGCTTTTTAAAAAAAAACCAAATAATGAAAACCAAAATGGTTTATGTTAATATCTATAATAATGAAACATTGTGTCCAGTTCAGGGAGCACAGGGAGCTGCTGGAGAGAGTTCAGTGCAGGGCCACAAAGATGATGAAGGGAGTGGAGCATCTCCCTTCTGATGAAAGGCTGAGGGAGCTGGGGCTCTTTAGCTTGGAGAAGACTGAGGGGTGACCTCATTAATGTTTACAAATACATAAAGGGCAGGTGTCAGGAGCCAGGCTGTTCTCAGTGATGTCCAATGATAGCACAAGGGGCAGTGGGTAAAAGTGGGAATAGAAGAGGTTCCAAAGAAACACAAGGAAAAGCTTCTTCAAGTGAGAGAGCACTGGAAGGGGCTGCCCAGATGGGTTGTGGAATCTCCTTCCCTGGAGGCATTCAAAACCCACCTGGACAAGTTCCTGTGTGACGTACTCCAGGTGGTCCTGCTCTGGCAGGGGGGTTGCACTGGATGAGCTTTCAAGGTTTCTTCCAGCCCTTAAAATTCTGTTTGTCTGTGTGTGTGAAATGATCTTTGAAGCTTGCCCTGTTCTAAATTTTAGGCAAGCTGTTAACTTTAGGTATGACTGACAAAATAAAGAAAAATTAAAGCAAATGAAAAAATCAGTTTCCAAACTGTTCCTGGTCTTCAGTATCACTTTTTCTGAATAATCTTAAATACTGATGGAAGTGCTGTGACTTGATTAAAATCATATCGTATTGTATATAAAATACTTCTGCACTATTACTTCAAAGGTTTGGCAGCATGAATTAAGTACTGACACTTCTAAAAATAATTTCCTTTAAAAAGAAATAGCATAAGTTTTCCATTTAAACAGGAATGAAAGTTACATTTGGAATGAATAAAAAAACCAGTTTTGCTCCTCAATTTGAAAATTAATTATGTGGATTTTTAATGCTACTTATATTTAAGACTCATGAAGAAATTTATAATAACTGTTCATTAATCACTTTATATAAGTATACATAAAATTCCTTCAAGTGTTGCAATTAAGCATTGAAAGATACATAGTTTTCACTCTATTTTTAACATGTCACATATATATTTATTTGTGAATAAGGAAATTGATAATTGGAACATGTGATCCTTGCCTGAACTTTTTATATTGTACTTGAAAAGTTGTAGCCATAGGCGTTCGAGACCCCAAACGTTCTCTTCGTGTCATTAATATGAGGGCTTCTGCAAAAACTTTCTCTCATCACTGACATTGAAGTGTATGACATTTGATTGTGAACTAGGCTTGTCATCCATTTTCTTAAGATTTGATTCAATTTCACCTAGTAATTTGTATAGGTATATAATATATGTATAGATTATTATGCAGGCTATTGAGTTTGATTTCATATTTATTCATGCTACTTTTGTCTCTTTTATTACCGATTCAGTGGGTTTAGGGAGCAGTAGGAAAGTAGAAGGAGAAGTGAACAGAGTACCTGTGCTCTTTATCAGGAACCAATTTCACATTTTGTATGACTTTCTGATTTAAAAAACCTCCAAGGATTATAGAGTATTGTAAAATAATAATGGGCAAGCATAGTCTAGTGTTCTGATGTTTACTTGATTCTTTGATTCAGATATGAATATGTGATTATTTATATTTGGTTGAGTTTAAGAGCTGCTTTTAGGAACTTACATATCAGCTTTTTTTTTTGCTATTCTTGTCTAAATTGCTTTCCCTATAAAGCCCGTGTACTTTTCCTTCAAAAATATTTCCATTACTATATTATCTAAACACTTGATAATATTAAATGATTGTAACTCAAAAAACCTCCTGCAAAGTACCACTGTGCATAGTTTATAGATGGAAAACTGAGATCTGGAAAAATTTAAGTCCTCAAAAGTATTTAAATATTGACATAATTCCTACTGAACCCATGATCTTATTAAACTGTTAATCTCTTGTAACAAGTTAAGAGATGATGTGGATATAGACAAAAAAGTTATGGAGTATATTGGCTTCAGCAAACTATATTGACTTAAGCAGAGGCTGGACGAGGTAGTAGCTATGTTGCAAAACAAGTTATATTCTTGGAAAACAAGAAATAAAAATCTAGGCCTTGGTGTAGTGAATATCAAACTCATCATGATTTAATTCATTGGAGAGGGGGCAAGTTCTATGTTGAGAAATAAGAGCTATAAAAAAATGCATGAAGTACCTTTTCCACTCTGCTTGATTTGGGCAATGTTTCATTAGAGTCCTATGCTAACTTCTGAGCCCTGCAGTTCAAGGTGCAATCTGGTTTTAGATAATCCAAAGTACAGTATTGTGTGAAGTGTCTTTCATTATGTTTTTTTATAATCTGTGACTGTGTATCAGATGTCTTGAGGACAACAGGGTCATGAATCCAGATCTTACTGTTCTGAAGCAGTGACCCATTCAAGTAGACATATCTGTAATATTTATTCTTCCTTTTATCTAGCTGAGGTCCAGCCTGAGTTACATTGTTTTCTTTAAATAGATATCCTTAGTTTCTTTTTGTGATTTTAATGTTAATTTTGGAAGGATATTTTTTTCCACTCTGAAGACTGATTTTTCACAAAGGTCCAGTGGAACCTGTCATACATAACCATGGAATCATAGAATGGTATGAGTTGGAAGGGTGGAGCAGACGAGGAGGAGAACCTCCTTTGACCTGCTGGACAGTCTTCTCCATGCATCCCAGAATGCCATTGGCCTTCTTGGCCAAGAGGGCACATTGCTGGCTCATGTTTTGTTTATTACCATCCAGGACTCCCAGGTCTCTCTCTGCAGAGCTGCTCTCCAGCAGGTCAATCCCCAACCTGTACTGGTGCATGGGGTTGTTCCTCTCCAGGTGCAAGACTCTGCACTTGCCCTTGTTCAACCTCATGAAACACAGTGTCACCAGAAAAGGGAGCACACAGTGTAGACTTCACTATCATCAGAGTGCTGATGACATGGGACTCTATATTTGATTTTCATGGAACTTTATCAGCGAATGGACTCCTTTGTCTCTGCCTTCACAGAGTGTCTGTGAAATTGGATTTGGATGACAATGAGCTGGCTAATGCCAGCTAGGTAAAGCACATCCTGGTCATTTGGGACTTTAAGATTGATTTTTATCTCTGGGGACCTTCACCAAAGGTCCAGTTTGTTCACTATAGTGGACAAGAATGTTTTTTTGACATGCATTTTGACATATATGTTAGTTATGTAAAACTTTTTACACTGGAATTTGTACTTTGCCACACTAATCCTAATAATTTAAGTTTAATATTTTAAGTACCTGCTAGTTTGACTACTGCAATGACCTAATTTGTTGTTTTTCCTGAAGCCACAGAGAGCACTCAGATACTGCTGCAAAGGCTGCTACTGTGTGGCTGTTACGCAGGTCAAGGATGTTGTCTGACATTGATTCTTTGGGCAATCTCTTGGCTTTTCAATTATTTTTCCTGGAGAAATGCAGGGGCCACAGTGGATCCTTAATAGTCTTACATGATTTAGGTCTTGTTACCTACACAGATCTTTATAGACTGCTGTACTGGCCGGACTTTAAACGTCTTTGTTGTGGAAAGTGAGCCTTCTCAGTGGAAGAACAATGATCTTCTAAGAAATAAATAATAGTCTATCTGTCCTCTCATGAAGTTGTTTTCCTTTACTTCTTTCTTAAATATTTTTTGTATATCCCTCAGGAAAAAAGTTTATAGCAGACCTGGTTGTTGTGGGGTTTTTGTCAAGGCTTTTTTGGTTCTTGTTTTCTTTTGTTGTATTTTCTGAAATGTCTTTGCTGTCTGATGTTATATTACAGCAGTATTTTGTTTTATCAAGATTTTAAGATATATTTTTTTTAGACTTTGCCCTGGCAGAAGAATAGCTGGGGGGCCAGATTTACATCTGTAGTTCTAGACAATACCTCATAGAAAGTAAAGAGGATCTGAGACTGTACAGGCAATCAGTGCTGTAATTTTGAATGATTTGCTAAAGTTACGTGGAATAAACACTTTCCAACTGGAAATCACAACCTTTTTTTCTCTAGACTATCTTCTGTTTGAATGAGCAGAATATCTCTAAATACACACCTCAGTTACAGTAGCACCAGGCCCATATCTCTTTGCATAGTTCTGGCCAGATTGCCTATCACATTTTACAAAATCAGCAGTGAGTTACTGGGTCACATTATGTTACTATTTTTTCTTCCATACAATGTCTTGTGTTCTTCCTTTCCATAATCCACCTGGGCTGCAGGTGGCTGGTTACCACTATTAAAAAGAAATATTTTAAAGACTGTATTTATTTTACTTTTAAAGCACAGATTCCGTTTTAAGATGGGATGAAGATGATACCAAACATGAAACGTCATTTCAGTCTTAAAATGCGTATAACTTAAACTTGCATGGAATTAAAGACTTCAGTACCAGTTCTTTATTGCATCAAGAACATGCTCTGCAGCATGGAAACCAATTCCTGTGAGGGTAATCACTTTCATTCCCAGTTCCTGCAAACTCATGTTTACATTAATGTATCATGTATATATGTGGCAAATAGAAAAGCAACAAGCTGAGCTATTTATTTTAACCACTGCCACTTAATTCCTAGATGATTTGGATACTATACAGATATTGGAAGAAATATTGGCAGTAGCTGCATATTCAGGACTGGTGGTGTTTTACTATAGACTCAAAGGGTCTTCAACTCATGGAATGTGTCAGAAAAAGGGAAGATATGTTTTGCTGTAATCCACACTATTTTCAAAGTAATAGATTCTACAAAGAAAGTTATACAACTAATAGACTCTACAAAGAAAGTATACAAAATAGAGATTTAACTGTGGACAAGTACTCATTTGCTTTAACTAGGGTGTAAAGTACAGCTTTAAGATGGACAAATATAATGGTCAGATGATATGCAAGTATATTATCATCCTGGAAATTAATTTAATGTAGTCAAATATTAACTGTTGAATGAAAACTGACACAGCACACATTTATCAGGTCAAGCAGCATAGCATAACAGAAATCTTTGAAGTTAATGAAATCTTCTTCATGAATATTTTTTGTATTCAAATCTTTCATTTTCAGTAACCTGATCTTGCTGATTAGCCACTGGTTTCAATGATGTCATTAATGTTTTCTTAAGCTAGATTTATCCAAGTAAATATTTACAAAATATTTACTTTATAAAGCTATTAAACTTTGTTTTCAAAGATGTATGATTTTTAATGCTTCTTTTAGTGCTTTATTTTGTAAACTATCTTGTAAACATGTAACAATACTATTTGGTAAAAGGATTGTTAGCACCTAATATCACTGCAACACTTCACATAATGTGCTTCTACTTGCTGATATAGCATACTGTGAGCTAATATACTCAAGATATGTTTTAACTTATATTCAGGTTTATTGCAATTGTTTTTTCTGTTTTATTCTTAGACTCTTTAATGTTTATTGCAATTATCTCAGGGCCTAGCACAGTAGTACCTTGGCTTCTGCCTACATCAAGCAACATAACATCACAGATTATGCACCAAACTCTAATGGTATGTTCCTAATTTTCTGAGGTTAGACACCTAGATTCCTCATGCAGCTAATCTGAGAGATTAATATGTGTGCTTCCATGGTAAGCAGATGAGTAGGGAGTAAGGTTTAGCTGTGATTAGAGATAGCCAAAAGGAAGTGTTAGACAAAGTTTAATCCTGCTACTGCCCCACCTGTTTACCATTCAGTTTAAAATCATGAGAAAATGAGCTGCAGTAAAAGCCTTTTTAAATTTCTTAATGTGATATAAATAATTTGTTTAATAAATAGAATTACTTTAATCTGAAGTAATATGTCCCTTGGCATAGCAATCATTAATTGCTATTGTGGTTTCATGCAAATATCTGAAACAGTTCAGAATTAATCCTTAAAATATCTGATCTGATCTATAAGGTTGCTTTTGTCATTAAAATTACTTCCAGTTAAATTATGCATTGGAGAAATTCTTCTACAAATTTTCTAGCTTAATGAACTAGTTGAGAAAATATCTGGGTGGTGTTTTTTTTTGGTTTTTGGAGGCTAGAATGTATATTTTTATCTATGCACTCTGTAATTAGGAAAAGAAATGATGCAGATGGGCTAAGTTTCTGGAATTTTACCAAACATACTACCTTCTGCTACAAAAGGCAGTGTGCTCGAAAGGACTTTTCTGTCATTTTTCACAGCTTGATTTTTTGCAAAGTCCTACTTTTTTTTTGGCTCATCAGTGAGGTATGTTTTGGTTTTTTTAAGCCAGTGAAGCTAACAGCCTTACATATTTATCCATGAAAATGAAATTTAGCACACACACGTTTGCCCTATACAGAACACAGCATGAAAAGATGATTTTAAAGTGAAAAAATGTAGACAGCTGTTTTTCTCCTCCATTTTGTATACCAATACACATGCTAAGTGGTAGTTAGTCTTTCTGGTTTAAATTGCTATTCTATATATGCATAAGACTAGGAACTCATCAGTGGCACTTACATTCAAGCAGAGAGCAGAAAATTTTGAATAGAATAAGAATTACCTATAGATATGTCCATTTATATGTACATTGATTGTGTTTTCATAATCTATCCTACCATAAGAAAAACAGAAGGGATTTCTTTTGAACAACTTCCTCTGTTACATTGTTGTTCTACATTAAATACACTTTTTTAGCTCCACTTTACTTTGTGACTTTATTTCATGATGCTTTCATGACTCAGTTCTGGTAACACTGTTAACTTACTGCCCATTTACCAACCATGACTGACTTACATTTGATTCTACCATATTCACCTCTTTTCGTTGATTTATGCCCATATTGCAAGCTCTGTGATACAGGACTTGTGATTTTTTTTTCCTCCTGTGTCTGTAAAAGACTTGGTGATGAAATCAAGTTGGGACTAGATGCTGTAACACAATGCATGCTTAGAAATCTTTCCGTTTGTGGACATTTTACATTCAGGATTGCAGTCCAAATAGTATGTTATTGTCATTTTCACTCATAAAGCTATTACTTAAAGTTTGTATGGCTAATCAGACAGTCATAATTTTCTAACAATTGTCCAGAAGCATCATGGATAAAAACATCTTCAGTGTGTGCATTGGATCACAAAACCCAGGTGTTTCGATTACATTGTAGTGATTTTGTGTGGTTGTATTTGAATTTCTTGGTACAACTTCATTTCTGCACTTTCTTCATGTATTCTGAAGTATTGTGTATGGATGTGGATAGGGTGTGGGTATGTTTATGCATTTGAGAAGACAATCAGTTATGTTTCTTGAAAGAAAAATATCAAATTCAAAATTTTATAACCATGATGTGAGACATGGGTGGGATCCGGGACCTGAAGGTTTGATACTACAAAATGCAGGATGTCCATGATGTGCATTGAAGTGAATAAGGAGTTTAGAGTTTCATTTCCTAGCTCTTTGCTTGTATACCCTTTAACTTGTGAAGAGAGGCAAAAATGTTGTTTGGAATGATTCTTGGACAAAAAAGCTACAAGTAATGACTATATGTCAGTTAAGTGAAATGGAATAAATAATATGAGACTGTTCTTAAAGAGAGGCCTGTTGGATTTTTGTTTAACTGAAGATTTTGTTCTTGACCATGAAATGTTAATGGCTTGCTGTATTTTAATTGAAAAGAAGGTGGGACAAAATACTTAGAAGTAAGTAATCCTTATACCATCCTTGCAAAAGTGTTTGACAGCTGTGTAACCAAATGCATGTTTGGGTAGTGAATGCAACTGACAATTATTTTGTAGGAGGGGTGAGAGAATGGGTTATTTCAGTCTTTCTTTTTAGTACTGTTCACATACAACAGTGTCATTAGCAGGCATAACATTTTTGTAATTCCATGAACTTGATTTCTTGAGAGGGTATGACTTGGCCCTAGAACATAGTACTCATTTGTTTTGCTTGTCTTAACTCTACCAAATGATCTTACCATCTATCTGATGATTAGCTAAGACAGTAAAATAGTTCAGATTTTTGTATGATAAATGTGTGTGTTTCAAGGAAAAGCAACTGGCTCACAATCTCCTTCTACCTCATTCAAGTGAGAAACACTACTGCATGTGATTCTTAGTAACTGAGGATAATACAGTACTGCCTTGTTCAGACTAAGAATGCTTAGCTCATGTAAATGCGTAAATCAAACCATAAGCTGATTGTTTAGTAAGACATAAGAATACAGAAACAATTATATTCTTTGAAATGCATCACAGTCATTTTCCTACATGATGTTTTTCACCTTTACTCATGATTATCAAATACATATCAAAAGTCTGCTTTCAACAGACTTCTGTTTGCTTCTGAAAGAAATGTAATAGTCTGCTCTCCCACTGGTGCATGGAAATGCATACTGTATCTTCTGAATTCAATAATGTATTTCCTTCAAACTCATTTATTATATTCAAATATTGGAAAACTGTCAGAGACATACAGTTGGAAGATATTCCAGATGGCAAATAAAACCAAAGAACATAACAAAAAAATAAGTTATGTGTTGAAATTATTTGTTGAAGGCTTTTGATTTCGTTTTGTACGTCCAGTATTTCTCAGAGTAAGAATCAATTCAAAAGTCCACGAGAAGTTTCACCAGAGGTTATAGCTTATCTCTGTTGATATATACTGGAATTGTTATTCCCATCTCATCAATGTCTCTTGTTGAGCAGATTCACAAGAATTACTGGTTTTTAGTACATGGTTTTAGAACTAGAAACTTTAAAGAGTGACTAGTGTTAGTTTTAATTAGAAGAGCTGAGTAGGTTACAAAAACTACTTCTGGAGCTACATTTCACCTGTTGGCATGTTACATTGAAAATCTGTGAGATTGTTTAAGCAATAACTTTTAAAAATTACTACATAGCTTAGTCGGAAAAGATACCTTTTCCTTTGTTTAGGTAGGCATTGGCCTCACATTGCTGTCAGTCTTCAAATAAGATAATGTAAAATTTTTAAAATCTGAAATGTATCAGGAGTAAAAATGTGATTTTAAAAGTCTTCATTTTACATTTCCTTAAAACACATTCATTTTATTAAAATATTATAAAACTGTTAAGATTTTTATCAACACCGAACCATTTGGAGTCTGTATGTGGTAATGAAAAGTAGTGACATCTTTTTACAGGGATGTTTTATTTTGTTTTTTAGATAGTATATATCAGAATTTCATACAGTAATGCAACGTCTAAATCTGAATTCTGCCACTGCAATGAAATAGTAAAATAATTGTACCTATCTTAAATAAGGTCTGCCATTTGTCATGTTCTAGGTATCATAAAGTAAGTACAGTGCAAAGTTGTGTTTCACGCTTCTTAGCACTTTATTTCATGCATTTTTCATGAAATCACCAAGACTTTAATGTTTTCCTCGAAACTGGTTGCTATAGTACTATTTATATAGTCCTATAGTGTTATTTTCACTTGCTAAATAACTTCCCCTCAGGCAAGTAGGATCAAAGTGCTTTGTGCCTTTAGTTATTGTCAGTAAGGAGGACAGTTGCTATTAGAGTCCTTGCTAAGCAATGATTTATGATGTTTTGCTTGAAGTCACGCAGGATATCTTTGTCTCTTGAGACGTGGGGAACTCCCTCATCGCTTAAGACAATAAGTGTCATTCTTTATAATTATTAGCATCTGCGTGCAGATTCACTTGGTATCGGTATCTGGAGTTAAGTATCAAGATGAAAGCTCTTTGTGATTTTCTAATTTCTCATAGTTGTTTGTTCTAATAAACTTTTGGTAGATAAAATCCTAGAATCGTAGAACAGTAGGGGTTGGAAGGACCTTTAGAGATCATCTAGTCCAACTCCCCTGCAGAAGCAGATTCACCTAGATGAGGTCGCATAGGAACATGTCCAGGCAGGGACATGAATGAACAAGATTCAGAAGTTAATGATTCTAAAGGAACATCTGTTAGGAGGACCTTCATTACCATACATTTCTAGTGAAATTAGAACATAAGGCAAGACAGAAGTTGATGAAGAGCCTGTTTGACTCAAACAAATGAATAATGTGGCCCAGGACACAGGATGAGCCTTTCAGTCAGATACTAATAAGCCTTGCCTGCCTTTTGGCAGCTAACCCCAGATGTTAATCTGTTGTCAACTGTATTGTTTCGTCCTTTTTTTGTGCCAGTATAATTTATTCGTTCTGGTAGGATCCACCTTCCAATTTCTTTTTCAAAGGCACCAAAACCAATATATTTTATCCAGTAGGCTTAAAAAATACTCATCCCTGCATTTAGGATGTAGAATGACTACCAGTTTGAAATTAAGTTTCTTAAATCAACTTTATTCCATTCTGTAGAATCCAAGCAAAGAAACAATGCTGTCTTTTGTATTAAGAAAAGGAAATCTCAAGGTTGTTTGCATAATGTATCTTTTTATTTCTTCCTCTTTCCTTTTATGATCAACTGTGGTAGTTAAAAATGCATTTAATGTAAGTGGTTCTAGACACACAAAAACAAGCTTTCACACAACAGGCATCCTGAGATGAAAAAGCAATTGCAACAATACTTTTCACACACTGAAACCTAAAGCGCATTTATTAATCACTTAGTCCCAGATTTAGTATTTTGAAGCTAACATTTCTATTCTGACATGGCAAACAACATATAATGAAATAAAATTATGTCTCTAGACAGATGTTGTATTTATAATGAAGAGCAAGAGTCACTCTTCAAGTTCTCATTGATGCTAGTTCTCCATTATAGAACTGATTGACTTAAATATCTCTTTATTACCCCAGAGACACTAAGCTGCTGAAAATTGGCCAAGTACTTTGTTTCCACAGACTAGACATGTTATGAGAAGTTTGATAGAAGTAATGCGAAGATTTTTAAAACTTGAGCACTCTGAAGTGAGGTTGTGGTGTATTTTTAAATCAGCCTGATCCTGGAGGAGGTGGGGAGTAATGATATCTATAAAACTACAGCTGAAAAAAAAAAAGAGAAAAGTATTTTTCTTCCATAGCTTAGGCTAAGGAGATGCTTAAAACAGTATCTTGGAAAGGTTGTTTTGTTCTGAATAAAATATTGACTTTGCATGTGGTTTTTTAATGTGGAAAATTGAATGGAGGTAAGGGAAAATGTTTCAAAGGGATTGTTAGGAAAGATGCTTCTATGAGTAGATACATACGTAGTTATCCATAGTCGCTCCTGTGGTTTAGAAGAAGGTAGAATACTGAACCTTTTCTCTGTAGACTAAAAGCCTTCTGTCTCTTATGGTATTCCTCAGAGCCACATCCCACAGCTCTCGTGTCTCTCCTGATGTACACCACCTTTGAATTCCAGCCTTGAACAACTTCCTCATATTGAGTTCCTCAATCTAAATCTTATTTTAATGCTAACCAAGCCTATGTGAGCTGTTTCTTTTGTTGTCGCTTGGTATAGTAAAATTGTTCCCATTTGTTTTGAAGGTGGCTTGGCATACCATGGCTCAGTGCTTATAATTTCTTAATGCCCAGCCTGATCCATTTTGCTTCATTTTCAGAATTGGATATGTTCCTTGATATTAGAGGCATCAAACTTGCTTTCCAGGGCTGTGTGGAGCAATTAAAATGAGAGTTTTCAGACCAATTATTTCTTGATATTTCTCTGCTCTGCTGGATAATAGACTCAGATGATATCACTCAGTGGTGGCATTATCACAGTGCACTGCATGTTCATTTTCACTTACATATAATTATTAAATCTTAAAGTAATTTTAAAGATGAATTTTAAAACTATTGTATGCACATACTGAAAGAATGGTGGCTTTGTTATTAAAATCATTTTTTTTGTACTAGGTCCAATTCGATCTTCCATAGTTTTGAAATTTCTATTACTTTTGTAATTCTTGAAAATGCATTTTCCTCTTTCACTCAGAAGAAATTACTTAATGGGAATAATGACCATGTAAGCAATTTACTTCCTCTTACAAGTCGCCTTGAAAATATATTTTATTCAGCTTAAAGAAATATTTCTATTTGCTGTAAGGGACTGGAATCAGACCAGCAATGTTTTCATTTAATAGTGGAGTTACTTTTAAAAATCAGATTCAGTTGAAAAACTTTTTCATCAGATTGTGAAATGTTTACAAACTCACTAGTCACGAGGTTTCTGTAGCAGTTGGGATTCCTTTCTGGTGGTTATTCTTTTAGGAACCTGATTGTTGACTTATAAGAGTGTTCAAGTTTAGTATTACATTTAAAATTCAATAGTGATCGTTACTCATTTAGCTCTTTTGTTACAATAAGTTCAATTGGGTAATGGTTGCCGTCAAATGCTAATTTTTAACATAAAATAACATCTATATTGTGTTATCAAGAATGATATTAATGGAGTGTGTCAGGATATGGAAGTTGTGACAATGTCTTTTGCTGATTATGTGCTTAGTAACTTAGGAAATGACTGATATATGGATAGATTATTGTGTTTTGAATTTAGAGATGCCCTTTATAGGCAAGAGATAAAAGATCTTGGAAGGGCAAAGAGACATGGCTCAGTATTTCTACTCTTAAGTAATGTTCTAATTTAAGCTTAAAAGATTTCCAATTCTTTATCTCTATAGTAAGCCTATATGGGCATAAATTGCACAGGGAAATAAATATTTTATGAATTTACAGTAATCAAATACCTTTATTTGCATTTCCTTAGTTTCATAGAGGACATAAAAACATACATCCTTAGCTCTGTGCAGGTTTTTCTTAGAGTGCCCCAATGTTCACTACAGATAGAAAAGTATACTAAGCACCACCAGATTACTTTTTTACCAAACCAGAACCTTCAGCAGGACTTTGGATCCGGAAGATAACAGTTGAGCAGTAATTGTAATAACTACTTCTGTTTTATTTTGGAGTAAAATCAGATTTGCAGTTATAGGAAAAACATTCTTTTCAATGATATTAGTAATTTACAATCTGGTGTGTGTGTTTTGTTTATTGGGCTGTATTTTTTTTCCTGCTGCCACCTTTTTCTGTTAGTGGATCAAAATTCTCTGGTAGATAAGCATGATTCCATTGAAGTTAGTAGTAGTTGAGGCATTTGTACCTAAAGAGAATTTTATCCTCTTTACTGTCAGTTTATAGCAATGTTCAGTGTATCTGCTAATGGTGTTTTCTGAATGCAGACTGAGAATTGTAATAGGAGTTGCATTATATAGCTAAATGCGTTCTGTTTTTGAATGCCTGAATGCTTCATTCAGATTATCTTCTACTCTTCATCAAAAATTAACAAATTATAATATAAACTCTCTGGACCATAAACCCCCTCTTTCCTTTGTTTGCACAGCAGAGAAGTCCTGGCTCATGGCTTTTAGGCAGTAAACTGTATATAAAAATAATAATACAATTAAATTTAACTTTAAAGTGATAGATTATATGCAGCCAACGTCCGTGACGAGTTGCTTTGCCTCTATTAACAGGCATGTTGGGTGGAATGGTAGTTACTTTCATTTTATTAAAAGAATTGCATTTTTCTTTCTTGAAATTTGCCTTCACACATTACTTCCCATCCTGCTACTGCTGTTGAGGCAAAGCTAATGAAAAAGAACAAATGACAATATGCAGTGCAGATCAACAGAAATTTTAATCATTTGGCCTTGCCAAAATAAAACATACTGACCTATTATGTGAGTCTTAGTCTACTGCTTTTTCTGATATCTGCAATCGTATTGGTGCTCTAGTTTTTTTCAAAATAAGGAGGCCCTGATGCTGATTTTTATGCTGGTTTTACACATATTCACATGAGATATTTTCTATTTACAAAGATGTGAGGAATGCCCCTGTAGGTTGTTATTTGTCCTTTATTGGTCCGATTTCTTTAGAATTACTACATTTCACACAAATTACTCCAGAGTCTGCAATTCTTTGATTGTCTTATAAAATGGTTGGTACAAGGAAACACCATCCATGTTACTGCCATTTAAGTTCTTTACACAGCACCAGGATATGAATGCAATTCCAGTATTTCTCCTTTCTCTCAATTTATCCCTGCTTAACAAGCTGGCCATCCACACCTTTATGGCAGAGTTCATGCATGTTCCCAAGGTGAAGACAGATGCAAATTAATTTTCTTTTTTCTTTAACTAGTCTCCTGCTCTTGCATATATGTAGCACAATCCTCCAATAAGTACGTGGGCACTGTGTTTAATTCTGTGGCTAAAAGCACTAGTGGAAATTAGAAGATTCTTGTTGCTTGCTTGCATATAAAACCAAATTCATTTTTCTATCCCTGCAAACAGTGAATTCTGACATAACAGCATTTATTTGTTGTGTTACTCTAGCAGCCTTGGTCTAACTGAAAGCATGTAGGATGCTGTTAGAAGGTGATATCATCCACTGAGACCACTCTCTTTTAAGGAGCTTGCTGATGGTAAGATGCAGAAAGGAAAAACTAAGATTCTGAACCACTGGCTTAGAGATAATCAGCAGGCAGATCAAAAACTTGAAGAATAAATTGGAGAACAGCAACAGTATGCTGAGCTCTTATCAAAAGCCACAGTCTCTGAATAAATGTTTCACAGGATAATGTCAGAGACAAGTATCGTGTCACGTTGAAGAACATGTCCCAGTTGGTTTCTTTTTACCTTAAGTGTTACGTTTTAAATGCTTGTAGTATTTTAAAACATTACAGTATAAAAATTGTTGAGTAGATTTTTACTCATCCCTTGATATTACTTTTGCCTTTTATTGAACATGTCCAGGGAAAATAGGACTAGCTTGTCTTACCTATTTGCATAGGAAATGTTCCATGCTTATGCTACTTGTAGGCTCATACTTGTGGCAATAAATTAATACCTAAAATCTCTGTTCTTCAGCTAAATCTCTTTTTTGGCTTCTTTTTTAGATTAACACTTTATGTTATTAAACTTTATTAAACACTTATGTTTAATAAGAGGCATCAACCTGTACATATATTTATTTTAATCTTAATTTATCTCAACATTGTATTAAAATCCACATAATTTTTGCCCCACAGCTAAGAAGAAACCAGATTAAATTTTCAGAAATATTATTTTCTTTGCAGAGTTCCAACTGTGTGTATGTATCTGCATGCATTGAGCAATATTCACTGCTGTGTTATGACCTGTGTATGGATTCTGGGAAAAGCTTGTCATTCCAGAAATTGTCTGTATATTTGCAGTGTATTTATTTCCTATTTGAGCATTATTTATCTTTTTTTTTCTTATTATTTTTTTTTTCTTATAACAGTCACAGAAGAAGAGTGGTAAATTTTAGCTTTTATCTTTTTGCTAGTTAAGCCATTCTTATGTTGGTGACTGAATCTACTTTTGTTTTGTTGATTTTTCTGAGTATGCTAGCAGCGTGGTCCAACAAGCACCTCCCAAGTAGGGTCAAAGACATAATATTTTTGTTGTGTATTCCTTAATTGACAGAATATTTGGTGAACCAACCCAAATAGCATGTCACCACTGAGTGTACAACTTGTTCTCCTTGTACTGCTGCTGCGACTGCATCATGGCCATAGGAGGCCATCAGGGAGGAGGAGGTATGAGGAAGTGTAGAAAGTAGTGTTCTTCACTCCCATCCTTGTCTGTCAAAAGCTCAGAACGACTGAGGAAGCACAGCAAGGAAAGCCTGCTTGAGCAGGTTCTGCTGTTCCTGCAGTGAAGAGCAAAACCATCCCAAATCAGCCCTATGTGTTGGAGGAGATAAAGGGAAGGACATCATGGCAGAAAACTGAGTTATGGTACTATGTGCATGAAGGATAGGTCAAGTGGGACAGCACGGGTTCCTGAGGGGAGAAGAAGGATGGCTTCTGCCCCTCTGAGCTCCCCATGGCTGGGACAGAGGAAGGGCTTCAAAGCCAGAACGTCGCTCCAGCAGAGTGGAGACTGCTCCCCCCTAAAATCTGTTCTGTAAGGGTGATTAGCTGAAAGCCATGTTGCTACTTAGGGATTCTGTTACATACAATATTAAATACATTTGAAAGCAGCTACAAGGATGCTGGGCAGCTGAGAAATAATCTCATAAACATTTTCCATTCAGATTTTATTTGCTATTGCTTTATTTTTGGACAAACTTTTGTGTGGTTATAATCTCTTTCTTAGGTAGCATTCCCTAGTGATCTTATTCACAGTAGTGCATCACAAGACAATACATAGTCTTGTACAGATCAGTATATGCTGGTTTTGTTGAAAATAATGATGAATGAATAATTCTTCTTTTTCTATAGATCACTAGATTTTAAATATTTTTAAGTGGTTTAAATATATGTGTTTCTTTTTGATAGTTAGTGATTGTATATTTTAAATGTAGCATGAAACACTTATTCAGACATTTTTCAGTTTGATATTAAAATTGAAATTAAAATAAGCCTCACAAACTGTGCAGCAGAACTGAGTTAAATCCCCCAAATTGACATGATCAGAAAGAAGGGTGAAATGTCAGACCTGGCATAACCCACTTCATTATGCCTCATTTTCACAGTGCTCACGCAACAGTGGATGATCTTAAACATCATAGTTGAATAATTATGACTCATGATGTTTTGCCTTAGGGCATAGTTTAGCTTTTCCTGATGTGGCAAATAATGTTCGATGTCATTTTGCATTAAGAAACACAGTAGCCAAGATCTGTATTATGTACTGCACACAGTACACAATTGTCTGCAGAATCAAGTTAAAACAACCCTCCAAAACCACCTCGATGGAAAGCAAGCAGATATTTAAGGAGGCTTTCTTATATCCTGAGTCTGGTTGATGTCTTAAAACTTTTGCATCAAAGCCTTGTGTATTTTTAGTAGAAATTATGATACACCCACAACTAGTGGCCAGTTGTTTGAGATGTTTGTGTCAACTTGTTATGCAGGTTAGTTTGTTAACATGACTAAGAATTGGACCATTTATTAGAAATTGTATGAAAATGTTAGAAAACCATTTTATATTGAGCCACATATATATGAGAAATGCAGCTGACTACTGAATGCATGTCACTCAGTAAGGTTTTGCATAGAGGTTTACTCTTTGAAAAGTAAATGTGATCTATATCCAGGTGAAGTGGTGTTAAATATGCTGTTCACATGTAGTCAACTGTAGGTCCAGCCTTTTATTTTTGCTTCATTACAAAAATAAATGACATGCTCAGGGAGTGCTAGATCTCATCACTTCACAGCTTGTGTCTTCTGCATTGCTGGTGCGTTTGCCAGTGGCAGCTGAGGTGACATTTAATGAGCTTGCTTCTGGAGAAGATGTGCCCCAGAAGAGGAAAATATGAGAACTGTTTTGTACAGCTGAGTCACAGTCTGCAGTTTGCATGAAAAAGGGCCACAATATTTTCTAGAAATACAAGATTAGCAAAAATATCCCAGGGTACATTCAGTAGGCTGTGTGTTACCTCTCATCTTGGCCATGTCTTACTCCATACATTTCAGTTGTGTTTATTTTGTGCGTAATAGTTCGTGTCATTCTGTGATGTACATTAGGATCAGAAACATTTCCAAATGACTTGAAAATATGTATAGAATGAATGAAATGGTGGAAATTATGGCAGTGCTAATGTTTCTCATTATTTGTTATTAAGTCAAAGTAGCATATTTTTTACTTTAAAAAATATGACTGTGTTTAAATGTCAGCTTTGTATGAGAAGAAAGAGACTTCATGCAAAATGTCTAATAAGCAGATTAAAAAAACCAAATGATTATGTTTCAGGTCAGGGGAAGACTAATCTCTGAAATGTTAAAAACATTGTTCTACCTTCTGAAAGCTGTAATTCCATGTAGCATTGAAATACTGTTCTCTCAGTTACATGCATCCAGCTCCAAAACTGGGTTACATCCAGGTACAATCTATTCCTGTGGTTCAGATGCTACAAGTCTGTACTGTGTAGAGAAAATATGATTGATTCCCTTGATCCAAAAAGAGTGAATTTTGATCTACCACACACTAGCTGGCTGGCAAGCTTGACATTACTATCCACCATCATCCACCACATGAGAACATGTTCCCCTATCTTTCGTTCCCATTGTGTGTTGCTGAGTTACTTGACACTTCTTTTTGCAGAAGAGGAAGGTATCTTCTTAAAGGTATCTTGACTTGTCTAGAAGACTGTAGCCTGTGTGATTCTTCAGTTTACTTTCCAGCTGTGTTACAAAGTACTGTTCCCTGAGCAGTGAAAGCTTAATATGCATTAGAATTAAACAGCATACATGAAATTTGGGACATCTATATGTATGCAAATTGTTTGCATTCATTCTGTGTAAGGTTCACTTTGACTTACAAAGGAAAAGTCTTGGTAAATATGTTATACTTAACTCACTAAAATACCTTTTTCACTATGAGGAAAAATAACACCACTATCCTGCCATTCTTTCCTACCTATAGTTGCAGTAAATGTTGTTATAGTTATTACATGTGCTGATGTAATAACTCAAATAACTCTTTATATAAAATTCCTACATATTACAAGCATTATTTTACATTATTTTACATTAAGATGAATCTGAAGGATTTTTCAATTTTCTAATTATACCAAATAAAAACTATTTAGATGTACAACATGGGTAGTAGATGAAACTATAAAGGCAACATTTTTATTCCATGAGGTTTAGCTGTGTTTTATTTACTTCCAAATGCTAGAGAGGGTTCCTTTATGAACATCCCTATAACTGGTTAAATATTTTGTTGTGTTAATACTCAAGACAAGGCGAATGCAACTGTGAAAGGATAACTACAGGTGTCCGTGCTGTTTATGCATGATTGAATGCAAAAATATTTGCCAGAAAAACAAATCAGAATTTACTATAACCGATAACTAAAATATAAGTATCTTTCATTGATAAGATGTGTAATGCCATTGTACTTTTTTAACACATTGGTGACATGGGAAGTATGTCTGAAAAAGAGAAATGTGACATTTCGCAGCTGTGTTGAGCATTTTCCTTGATTCTGCTTTTCATCATTAAATTTATTTCTGGTGTACGTGATTCTGGTTTAGCATATCTTGGACCTTGTCAGTCTGAGTGAGATCAGCTATCAGTGTAGTTCACACTGCATGTTTCACATCTCATTTCCTGAAAATTAGGCAGAACATGATTGGGGAAGGACCTAATCTCTGCTGTGTATGTAACATGGTTAGAATGGAGTGACTTAAAGAAACTCAATAATTGAGATCCTTGGCTGCAATAAGCCGTGACTCTTTGAATATAAATGAAGAAAAGAGGGCTAAGTGGTTGAATTGTTTAATGTACATGAATCTGTGAATTCCAAGAACTTTTTTTTCTTTTGGTGTTTTTTTTTTGAGGGGTTGGACTAGATGATCTCTAAAGGTCCCTTCCAACCCCTACCATCCTATGATTCTATGAATTCAGAAATGAACACCATTCATTTCTGAGTTAAGCACTCAATTGCATGACCTATACTTTTGCAATCAAAGAAGCCAGAGCTTTTAAAAGAAAACTGTGTTTTTAAATCCATCCTGGAGCATACATAAGATGTCAGAAATATTGGGTGCTCAACAGGACTCTGGAACCTATTTTATTTTCAGCACAGGAAGAGAGAGGCGTGGCTGAGATACACTTTAAGGTATATATTTTAGAAATTTTTGCATTTCTCTGAAAAAAATCCCATGAGAACTCTGATACCAGCTTACATAATACAGAAAAACCTATATACTGTCACATTGTTTTAATTGGTATAGTCACAATGGATCTAAAATGTTGGTTCAGTCAAATGGAAGATTGCATTTGTGATATGTGACTGGTTCCACTCTCAAATAAAATCATTTAATCTACCACAGTTTTAATTTATTTATTTGATTGGAGTACCTTGTATTACACTTGCATTTAAAAAGCTGTGTTTAAAAATCATTGACATCTTTTGTCTTTAAAGTTGCTGGAAATTAGATCAAAATTTCCCTCCATCAGAGACTGAGAAACGCAGAAATGACTTTTGCCTGTAGGACAGGAATGAACGTGCATTAGTTTAAAGGCCAGTGAAATATAACTGCAAGCAAATCTTCACTGTTGAAATCGTAAGATTAATTCATCAGAATTGAAATGAAAAAGAATCAAAATGCTCATAAATTATAAAGCAAGGCAAATATTAAAATCCTGTTTCAAACTGATTCCTTTTTCTTCTCTAATCAGGCTGTAATATTACAATCAATGGTTTGTAGGTGCAAAGGTATCCCTGTGTGAAACTCTATTTGCTAATGTTATGTTAGCTCACCATTTCTGTCACTGCATGGGCAAAGCAGTAAATTTTGTTAAACAGCCATTTTTTACTTATACAGGATAGATTTTTATGTTTGAATCACGGATGTCGGCAATTGTGACTTAACCTGAAATATGTATAGTGTCAGAAACAAAAATATTAACACTTTTCCTCCTTTAGTTGAGGATACGTAACGTTAAAGAACTAGCCTGTGGAACTATATAAATTTTGCATGTTTAACGATGTATAAGTTTGTTGGGTTATTTTGGTGAGGCCTCATCTGGAGTCCTGTGTCCAGTTCTGGGCTCCTCAGCTCAAGAGGGACAGAGAACTTCTGGAGAGAGTCCAGCACAGGGCCACCAAGATGGTCAGGGGACTGGAACATCTTTCATATGAGGAAAGGCTGCGGGAACTGGGGCTGTTTAGTCTGGAGAAGAGGAGACTGAGGGGAGATCTTATTAACATTTATAAATATCTAAGGGGTGAGTGTCAGGAGGTTGGGACATCCCTTTTTTCTATTGTAGCTAGCAACAGGACAAGGGGTGATGGGATGAAGCTGGAACACAAAAAGTTCCACTTAAACATAAGAAAAACTCTTTCACTGTTTCAGTGAGGGAGCCCTGGCCCAGGCTGCCCAGAGGGGTTGTGGAGGCTCCTTCCTTGGAGGTCTTCAAGACCCACCTGGACATGTTCCTATGCAACCTGATCTAAGTGAAGCTGCTTCTGCAGGGGGATTGGGCTAGATGATCTCTAAAGGTCCCTTCCAACCCCTACCATTCTATGATTCTATGATTCAATTACGAAATGTAGCCAATTTATTTGTTAGAACCTCTTACCCAGCTGTAAGTAGCTCCTGTGTATTGTTCCTCGAAAAGTGCCATATGGGACATAAGGGACATAATATACTCACAGTGACCTGTATCTGTACATTCTTAATTTAGTAATGCTGAGTTTACTAATCTTCTGAGTGTGACTTGTGGGTCTCCCTTTGCCCATCATCAAAGCATCTCTCTGCTGCTAGATTTTCGTGTTACATAATACAAGGGTTAAGGTTACATATAGGAAAAATCACAACTGATGCTAGTCTTTCAGACCCACATCTCAACAATGCCAAGCTGTCTGTGTCAGTTTCTGGTCTCTAATTCCAAACTGTACTTTCCAAATTAGTACTCCACGTTGCACTCATGCAGCTGAGGTGTAAAGAACAGTTGTACCGAGCAACCAAAGCAAGACTTCCCAGGGGATGAGAAGCTGCAAATCCCCCTTTATTACATGATTCAATCTAACCAGGTGAGGAAAAACATCTTTCTCATCTCCTGATAGCATTAGCTGGGGCCATTGCAATCTACTAGCACGAACTCAAGTCCAGTGCTAAATCTGAATAGTTCATCAGAAACACTGTCAACAGCATTGAACACTGATGGAGAAAGAGTTCTGCATCAGTGCAGGGAAGGTGCAATGGAGGCATTATCCAAGAAGTTCTTCCTGTGGTATCTTTAGTGACTCTACCTCTATTTATGTGTGGCAGGGAAGGATCAGAAAATCCTTTCAGATTATCACACCCCACCATTGTTCTTTCACTTACATATTTGTGGTCATTTAGCTCACTTTTACTGACAGGAGTCTGATCTTTCCTTCACAGAGAGGAGTTGCCTCCTCTGCAGTGCGCTGGACTTACTTGCTGTTGCTTGATGTATTAAAGCTGTGCTACATCTGATGTGGGGATTGATTCTTACCCAGATAGAAAGATAGGTTTATTGGTGCCTAGTTAAAGGGGAGAGAGAATGGGTCCGTAATTATATGTATTTTTAGAACACATCTGTTTAAATAACAATATTTCGTGTTATCAAGAAAAAACTTTTTCCATGTTAATAAATCAAGCCATCACCACAACCCCAAGTCAGAAGATAAAAAACTTATGTTGAAAGGCTTGAGCATTACATACTAGAATACTTCCCTCAACTCCAGATAAGTGGGGAAAATTAATTAGCCAACTCATAGTTGTCATGCTCTTTTTAAGAAACCCCCGAGGACAAGTCCTTGCTTTGCATACACTGTGATAAATATAGGTCTGTTGAGGAAAATCACTGAGATGTGTCACACCTTTGACTCATAGATCATATCTTTGTTTTCTTTTGTCTCCCAATTAAGGATGTTGTTGTTTCTTTCTTGGTAAATAAATTTCAATTAATGAAATTCCAGCTGTCTCATACATTATGGTGATGTAAATTTGAAAGCATTTAGCAGATGCCCATATAAAAATCCATTAACACATAGCAGGTTCCCTGACATTTTAAACCAATATCTCTCCAGCTGGAACAAATAACAGAAAACAAGTCCACATTCTTGAAAAATTTATGTCACTCTCTAATACAGGTAAAAGATTCCTATGGAGAAAGAGGCATATTGTAGGAGAATATAAAAATGTCTGCTGTTTTCATTTTTGTAAGAGGAAAGTCATGAATACATTTTGTTGTGTTCCTTCAATCTTTTTACAAACTGTGTAAGACTCCATATAAAAAGGAGCCAGTTAATATTCCAGGTAAAAGACAAAACTGTCTCTAAGTTTTTGCTTAGTATTTGTCACTGGTAAAAAAAATAGCAGTCAGAAATTCTGATAATTTGTCTCTTAAGTATTTTAATCTGATAGAGTGATTAAAACACCTTTAAGACTGCCATGAAAAACTATTAGTAGTTCACTACTTAAAATCCTACTAGCAAAGTCAAGCCTGGAGAGGAAGTGAAGGAATGGGAAAGATAACCTTGACTTGCTTAAAGCTTGCGATATTTCATTTGGAAATGGGCCATATTAGACAAAAGCAGGTAAAGAGATACACACATAATGCCAACATGCACAGAAACTGTGGTTGGAGGGGACTGAAACAGACTTCTGGAATCCTGTTTATTCTGATGAAGTAACCATTGTTAGATATGCTTTCTAAATGCTCATTTTAATTTGTTTTCAAAAATGGGTTTTTTTAGGAGAAGAGGGAAACTGGTTGCTACGTGAACAACAGCCTTTTTATTCTTTTGTTTGCTTGCTTAGTTTTTATTGTGATAAAAACAATAAAGCTGGCCTTTCATCCCTGTTGTGCAAATTCACCACTGTGCAGAGGGCTAACACAAGGCCCATTTTCCATTTGAGTCGGACAAAGCCTCTAAACTGCAATTTAAATGATGCTCATGATCACAGCCATAGCAAAGGGATGAATTATTAATATAAAGTATTTTGTAAAGTAATATCTGTGTAAGGTTCTTCCATGTTTTTTGTGTTTCACTGTGATTTAAGTTATTGCACTGTCAGTGTCTTCAAATAACCATGGCAAATTCAAATTTAAAGTCTGTCAGTTGGAAGGCAAATTCTTACAATTTACTGATAGTGATTTTCCTTTAAAATAGCTAATCCATGTCCTAACCACACACAGGTACTATAGCATTCCTGTATGATGAGTAGTGCACTCATCTATTTTAAGGATTTAACTGCAAAGGTAAATCACTGTGTAAGGTAGATGTACACATAGCAGTGTCTGAAGAAATACAGTGACTGCAGGGCTGCTAAAAAAATGTTTAGCAGATTTCTTCCTTAAATGAGGATAAGGGTCATCAGATCAAAGCAAATAAAAGAACCTAAATGTGGCTGGAGATTTTGACCCAGCTGGAATGGCTGTCCAGAAAAGCCTACTGTTTTTGCAAAGCAAGAGTACTGTGCTTCCCTTTGACTGTGTCATTGCCACAATCTTGTTCTTGGCTGTCCTTTCTGTTGTAAATTAGAATAGATGAAAGCTGTCGAGCCAAGCCAGTGATGGAGGCTAATTTGATGTGATATAATTGATGAACTCTAAATTGTCCCACTTCTCTCTCTTGAAACAGTCAGACTGGAGCTCAAAATGCCAGAGTACTTTGATTTACGCTCTCTGTCACTTTTATATTGAAAGTCTTAGTGTGGCAGCAATGAGGAATTAACTTTTGCACAGTATTTTTTTCTAATCTGTAGAGTATGTACACACAGAGTCTGGTGCAACCCCTTGTAGGAACCCTACTGGGAAAGCTGGATTTCCTCATTTGCAACTGGATTGTGCACAAAATTATTATCAAGATCAAGAAAACAATAAGCTAACTTCTACTGCTGCAGATATTGCCAAGATACTCTCTTGGAATGAGAATTTTCCTTTTATTTCTCAACTGTAGTTTAAACTGTAGGATTAGGGTGTTTAATGATTGAAATCCCTCTATTTCTGAAATTCTGGTGCAGTTGAACTATTTTAGGAGATTAGAAAAATTCTAGTCACTTAAGGAGCTGTAGTTTACTAGGTAGCAGTTCAACTCTTAAGATAATAATTGTCCATTAAAATATTACAAGCTTCAGACTTAATTATCTCATCAGTTTCTTGTAATTCATACTTTCCTGTTCAAGGTACTTGAACTCACTAGTGCCTTGGTTTCTTTGAAAGCTAAGGAATGGTCAGTTGTCTTGCTTTCTTAGATCTCTAGTAGAAGTGGAAAGCTTTGTGATCAATTTACCGTTCAAGTATTCTTGAGCAACCACTGTTAAAAGGTGTAACATCTAACATCTGCTAGATCAGTTTTTTCACACTCAGAATCAATGTGAACTGCTTTAAGTCACACTATTCCAATCAGGTATCAGAACTGCATCTATTCCAAAGCCTTTCTCTCTCCTGCACAGAGCCACATGCTGTTCCAACTAACAGTGTGTGCCAAATTCTTGGCTATCTGAATGTACTAGGTGTGGTGAGAAAATCTGTCAAGTTTGGAATATTTCTTTGGACAAGCACCTAGATTTCAGATTGGTGTTCTAGTGTCATGTTGATTAGCTGAACCTCTTCTCACTGAAAATGCCAGGTGGACAGGATTTGTTATAAGGATTGTTTGTACGTTCTGAGTGACCAGACTTTTTTTTTCACATTGCCTGATCCTAGCTGTAACTTAAAGATATGGTTTATTAATGATTCATAGTTGGGTTATAGAAGTGAAAAGTACTAGGTTTTACAGCTTCTCCTGGATGGAAAAATTGAACTAAAGAGTGTATCACTGACAGGATGAGCCTCATTTTGTAATTAAAAGGGAGGCAGGTAACCAAGTAACACAGGCTCAACTTTTGTAAGGATTATCCAGGAGAGCTTTACTCACCCAGCAGTAGCACGAGGTACTCTGGTATGCTTGTTCAGCTTACAATAGAAATGCTATTCCACTCATTACACAGATATATGTAGATCAGGACATTTCCATCCTGAGACAGGCAGGGCTACTGGTAAATGTACCTCTTTTTGGTCTCTTTTGCAAGGCAGTGAAAATGATGGATATTTTGCTTAATGCACTAAGAATTAAATCTTGAAAGCATTTAAAGGCATCAGTTAGTCATGGTACATCACCAGTTTACCTTCCTTAATGGTAATGTCATTTGTGCTTTAAGTAGCTTCTAAAGTACCACTTTAGAATAGTTGTATAATTGGCAATGATGCTGCACTTGAAACATTTCATTTACATTGTCACTAGTGTACTAGTAATCTCAAATAATAGATGTTTTTAAAGAATTAGGGATAGTAATAAAAGAAACTTCACCTTTGTTGGAGTATAGCATAGTTTTCCTGCTCAGTTTTTTTTATTTCTCTTCTCTCACAATTTCTTTTTTTTATGTTACAAATTCATTTAAAAAATGTGGAAAACAATTAGTGAAGAAAAATAAATTTAAGCCTTAGATTCAATGTAATCTGAAAAAAAAACCCCAACCTTAAGATTTTGATAATCTGAAATCACTGTGAGGTTTACAGTGCAGGTATGTTTCAGAAACAGCTTTTTCTAAACTGGCATAGCTTTAGTTCAGTCATTATCATTTGGACCGTATATTTGCCCATCAGTTCACATATAGGAAACAAATGCAGTGCCTACCCTTCTTATTGTCTTGTAAGTTAGAAAAATGCATTGACATTTTTTGAAAATTTAAATATACTTGTCTGGCACTTGAAAATCTCTTTAAAGCAATAGTGATAGTATGTACACCTCACCTTTCTGACACTGTATGTGCTAGGAAATGAGTCTGCTTTAAGAAGTGCTTTAATTAAGGCCTCTCTAAAAGTCTGTCAGTGCCTACAGTGAAAAAGGGATACAATGTCAAGCAGTAATAGAGAAAGATGAGATAGGGAATATTTGCTAAAAATTTTCAATAACAGGATTAAATTTATTCTAGAATATTTCAGAGATCTGGATGAGCGTGCACGTGGTTCCAGAGCCTGTAAGGGTTATCTCTGAGACTTCAGCTAGGGCAAGATTGAGAAAGGCATGATGGTAATACCTATCGTATAAAAGAAGGGGTAGAAAGAAGGGCTAGACAATTAAACACCAGCCAATTTATCATTAACTGTTAGGGAATTGTTGGAATAAAAAAAATAATAATAATCTGTAAGAATTTAGAGGAAAGTGAAGATGTGAGTGACATTCAGTGTTGCTTTTTTCAAGTTCAAGTCATGTTGAGCCACACTGATTTCTTGATATAACAGACTAGCTGACCTTTCAGACAAAAAGGAAGTAAATGTAAAACTATATTCTTGGAGTAATGGTTAAAAGTTGTTCATTGTGAAAAGGGAAACAAGTGGCCTTCTTCTGGGATCTGATTCTGGTGTTTATTTAAGAGGTGGACCATAGTTATTCCATATTTAACTGCCATTGAAGTAAGAGACACTGCAAACCTACTACAGGACAGAACTATAACCTTATGAAAAGATGGGAGAATCTGAACTAATTAGCTGGAAAGCTACAATTCCACAGTTCTGTAATTGACAAATACACGATTCTGCATTGAAGAAAAAGTAACCATCTACCAAAAAAAAGAGTAAGGGGTAATGGGCAGTGAGCTTGCTAACAGTATTCAAAAATGAGATGAGGTGATCATGAATTAGAAGTGAATATAAGTCACCATACCTCTGTTGTAGCAAAGATACTGGCAAAATATTGTCAACAAAAAAGTCTAAGAAGTGACCCTTCTATTTTGCTATGTAAGGTCTGGGGCCACACTTTGTGACAAGAGTGTCTAGCACTTGGAGAGTACAGAGGGGAGCACTGAAAATGGGAGCAGGAGTGGTGAGATTATACATACCAATGTTTTTTTTACAGTTTATAAGGTTAAAGGGAAACTTCACATTTATAAAGAACTGTGAAGGAGAAGAGAGTTTTGGTAGGGGCTTTATTTTTCTCACTTGTAGACAGGGAATACTCTCCACTGTAGACAGGACAAGAAGCAATTGGCTTAAATGTCAACATGGAGATTTAATTTAGATTTTAGAAAAGACCTTTCCAGCATGGGGTTCGTCAGGAACTCAGGACTTCTGGGATGACTGTGGAGCCTCTATCACTGGGGTCTTTTTAAGAATGTATAAATCTGCTAGGATTATAAACACACCGCCTTTGTATAGGACCAATGGACAGAAGTGGACAAAGTGATCTTGTGAGGTACCACATATTCCCAGTTTCTTTTATTAGGCAATATTTACTATCTTTAAAGCAATCTGAATTGCTGTTTGAACAGCATAAAACTATTTCAGAGCAGGGAATTATCAGTTTGACATTCATTGTCTAGGGTAAGTAAGTAAAGCAGTTTGTAACAGTTGTGATAATAATGAGTAATATTCATGATGCCTCATTTCAAAAGCAGTAGCTTAATAGTGTGGATAGAATGCACTGACATTTTGCTAATAGAAGGTAGTTTCATATTGTGTCTATTCCACTTAAAAAGATGGCACTTTTATTTAAAGTACTACAGTATCAATGTTAGTAATTCTTTAGGAGACATTGTGAAAAACATTATTTATGTAACACTACTGTAAATGAAAGTGTTCCAAGGAGAAGTTTGCATATTATGATACTGGAATCTCTTTTTTATATTCTGAAATAATTAAATTAAACATATATTTTAATATATTCATTTACAAATAACTATCCTAGGGCAAATACAGTAGAATGTCTTGTGTGGAAATATTTTAACGCATATAATTAGTGGATCTGTCTCTCTTTTTTTCTGCACACAGATTTGCAGAATAAGTATCTTTAGAAATTTTTTGTGGCTCTACTAGCTAAAACAGATAAATAATGAAGGAAAGGATTTCTTAAATCCACTTGATCAGGAAGAAGAGGGGTTACCTGAATTCTGGGGTTACCAAGGCCTACAGAATGACTTAAGTATCTCTAGAGGAACCTTGGAACTTATTATGGCTGCAGAACTGTGTAAACGTGCAACATAGATTGATAGTGATCTAAGTGAAAGAGATAATAGAATTAGATCTTAACACTTAAATTTGAAGGCAATTAATTGATTTTTGAGATTAGTGATTCTTAGCACCCAACAAATCTTCCTGTGCTAAATTAATCTCTAGAGAAAAATTCTGAAGGATTGATCCCAACTTTATCGTAATGTGTGGCCCCATAAATTACTGGCAAATAAGCATAAACCAGGATGCCATTTCCATGGTAATAAGCAGCTTTCATACTCTTCAGTATTTTAGAGATAGGAGTTCTATTCCAGAACCAGAAAGGTCCAAGACCTGAAGTCACAGTAGATTCACATTTTGTTCTTTGCTTACTAATGTGCAATACATTAAACGTCTGTTCCTTGGATCTACCAACAAAATGACCTTTTCAGGGCTCATCCTTTCTTCTCATTTTTGATTTGTTCAAGGGAAATTACAGACGACTGGTATTTGGTTTCCAAAAGGGATACATAAAAACTTGACCTTTTGGAACTGTTATTTTTTTGGATGTGTACACTGTATTTTAAGTATGTCTTAGCTGTTGTTTGCTGGACTATGTCTAGTTTAAATAACCCTTCATTTTATTCAGTATAAAGCTAGAACAAGAAGTATAACTCTTCTCATTTTTTCCCATGACAGACCTTTGCACACATCTGAGAACAATTTTTCCTCAGGCAATTTTAGAAGAAAGTGGTAGGGAATAGGCCCAGATATCTTAGGAAGTTTCCATACAATCTGTTTTGCCATGCAGATAACATGTTATACTGTGTCTATCATTTTAATATCTCTTTGCCTACTTGAATGCAGTCCTGTGTCATGGCACTTTCCACTTCACAAAGTGGAAAATGAGTCACAGGGAGTGCAAGAGACCAGGATTATTTAGGAAGTTCATGATGACGAGAATGAATGAATCCAGATTGTCAGACTACTGTTGTAGTCGTGCTGCTTGGTTTCCTAAGCCAGCTTTCGTCCATCTCTTCAAGTCACTATATCTCCTACAGTCATGGAATGGTGAGCTTATTTCACCTGAACCCCAAGAAATAGCTTAATGGCTATGATATGCCTTTCCAGTAAAATCAACTGATTTGGAAATAATCCAAGTCAAACAGGTTATTTAACATGTAATGAGAAATTGCTCTCCTTTCCAGCTATGTAAATAGCTATTTTAATTTGAAGAGATTTGTAACACCAAGAGTTACAATGAGAAAAGTTATAGAGAAGGCAATTTCTGTCTTGTGCAAATCAAAGGAAATAAGCAGGGCTTCCTTGAAATATCACTATGTGTAATTCGGTTTGAGAATGAGAATATAAGATTTTTGAACTGAACTAAATTACATTTCCAGCTAAAATGCTTGTGGTCCACTCAGACCTGTGTAGTCATTTAAACACATTTAAGCTACTTCTGTCAATTAGTTACGCCAGTAAGAAATCTGAAGGGTATGTGATGAGTTACTGAATTGCAAAGCTTATACAGACTGGCTGTCCATTTACATACATTTTTAATTTTTTAACCCTTGGAGTTTATCAAATGCAGTGTGATCAGAAATTAGTCCATGCCACCTTCCATGAGGTTTTGCCAATTTTCCTCATTGAGAACACTTTCCCTGGAAAACTCAGATTTAACTCCTGGCATTGTTAAAACATTTGTTGTAGCTTTTGGTGTTATTTTCAGCAGCGGTTGACAGCACGGAAACAGGAGAGAAGGAGACCAGGCTCTAAGTACAGAGAAGTCAGATTAGACACCTGGAAAGTTTTTGTCACTCAGAGGGTAGTGCAGCACTGAACCAGACAGCAGTTGGCAAGGAGATTGCAGAATTACCATTCTTCCTGGTTTTGAGTATTCACCTTGACAGTCATGGGCGTCCTGGTGCAATGTTGGTAGTATACTGATCTAGGAAAAAACAACACCAACAAAGAAAAGAAATCTGAAATGTGATGAAAGAAAACCTAGAAAACCTAGGCTGTTGTTGCTGTTGAAATAATAGGCAGCCTTTCACCTGCCAACTTTGTTACTTCTGAAATAGTGTGCTGAGGCTGGCTGGCTCTATACAGATGAAAGGAAAACTTTTTTTGGCCTGGCAGTGAGAATTCTTCCTCACATTTTTACAAGCATTTGCCACCTCTTAACCTTAGTCTAGCTGTCAAGCTGCCCCATGAACTTGGACATACACACTTGTCTGTGCATATTTTACAGCACACTCCAACATGAACCTTGCTTGCCAGTGGCCTGAACTAGCCCATAAATGTACTAAATAGCAACAGAAAGATCTTTGAAAGATCTTTTTTTCTGTTCGTCCTATTTTAGCACTAAAGTCTTCACATCCTTTTCAGCTATCCTAAGCTATCAGTTCCTCAAGAATGTCTGTTACTGTGTAACAAAAAGTACACCTGTACAAATTCCTAACATCTCATGCACTATATTAGGTTTTTTCAATTAGGGCAATTCTAGGACAGTTATGCTAGAAGGTGAAGAGAAGAACATGGAAAAAGCAGTGCTAGTGAGAAGAACAGTGTCCGATTCCACTTGAGAGACCATGTCTTTTAAGAAATAAGTCTTCAAATAGGAGAAAGAAGAAAAATGGTAATACTTCCTAAAATACAAAAGATTTGAAACATGTCAGATGGGAATTGTTGAAATATATTCTACTAATGTTAAATCACTGCTACATGTATTTTGAGTTGTTTTATTGTACATGAATACAGGATGGCCATGAAAATATTTTGAAAGTAAGTCTAAATATTATCAACTACAAGGAAGAAAAATCAAAACATCTGCACTTAACTTTTCTTCAAATTGATTTTTTCTTATAGAAGATTATACAAGATGCTATGGAACATTTTAATCATTCCAAACTGCATTGATCAGAGAAGTATCCCCCATGACTATTTCTTTGGTCAATGATAAAATTAAATTGTATTCCCAGGCAAATACTTTCCTGTGATATACTTCTAAATGGAGAAGCAGATTCTATTTAAAAAACGTTTATTCAACTAGCACTGCAAAACTCAAAAGTAAGACAATCTTTGAGTGGAGATATCTACACGTCCATGTAGAATTAGGTGAAATGTATAATTCCATGACAAGCAACTAATTATGCCAAAGTGGTTGGGTTTTTTAAGAAATGTTCTCAAATTATATGGCTTTTGAGTGAGAAATTGAACTAATTTATAGTATCCTAACGTCTTACCATTCTTCACTAATGACAAATATAATTCTATACAAGAAAACCTCTTTAATAGGATATAAATTAATACCTTAAAATTCCTGCAAAATAATAGAGATGCCTAAAATATTATTCTTGTCAATACTCCTGTACTTAATGAGATTTAAAATGATGGTAGACCTTGAAAGCGATTATCTGATCAGTCAGATAAATGCTCATTAAATTTCTCAGTCCTATGCTGGGAAAGGAAATGTTTGGAATTTCCCATAGTTTTCAGTGAATATTTAGGCATGCCTAATTCTGAACATTATAAATTAAATGTGTGATAAAATACTGTAATATTACAAGTTAATAATGTTCATTTATTCTTTGTCTCCAAGTAAATATCTCTACTTAGTGAAGAAGTATGTATTATTTATCGGTATGATTTTTAATTGCAGTAAATTTTTTTGGATATGAGTATATAACTAAGACCAGCGTGATTCCTCTTTCCACTATCCCCTGTTCATTCTGCCTCTGTAATGAAATCTGTGTGCTTTTTAAATCTCTTTTACTCCCGAGAAAAATGTAGGGAAGTGCTTTTTCACTTTTCTTATAACAATCCATGTCGAGAGAGTTTCCTTCTTTCTTAGTCTGTGGCTCCATTACAGGAATTTCCCCATACTTGTATCGGACACATGAAATCAAAGTGTGACTGGAGCACAAGACATCACCTGCCATGCGATAATCTAACTCACTAGATTTTCTGCCACTGGAACTTTGCCTTTGTCCCAGTCTTGATACACAGTTGCAGATGGTGGGAGTGAGTGACCTTTTGCAGCCACAGAAGTGATTTTAAACATTATAATATCTTCCTGTATTTTTCATTGCATCTTATTTTTCCTGTTCTGCACCTTACAGGGAGCTTTAAACGGCTGAACAGAGAGAAGCAGTATTTTGAATAGAGCAGTTTTCTTTGATGTGCAAGTGCTCAGCTGCCAAACTCAGCAACGCTTCACGGGCAGCCAAACATTTTAAAGTTTTTACTCTTGTTTACAAAGCTAATCAAGAATCTTCATAGTATTCTTCTCAAATGACTAAGTATCAAAATTACAGTGACTACCTTGTGAACAAAATGATTCAGAGGAGCAGAGGTGAAGAAAACTTCTGGCCTTAAAAAGCAGAGAGCATTTCAAATATACATTCCCTTATGGTCTGTGTTAAGTAAATCTTTTAAATAATTGTTTGTGTATTTGGAGAGTAAGTTATTCTGCTCATTTAAGTGCTTTCTCCAAGCAATTCTATTTGTTTAAAAGAATGTTTGGTTTCCCATTAAAAAGTAAGCATTTGCCAATAGCTCTGTAGACTTACAACACTATAATGAGTTCCATATGGCAGGACAGCTCTAATAGCGTTGTTTTCTTTAATTTTTGTTATTTTAGGAAGAAAATGAGTTAGATATAGTAATTTTAGCATGTCATGACTCGGTATTTATGCTTTAAATTTTTGTGGTCTCTGTCAAGTTGCTAGTAAGACTGGAGGGTCTAATTTCTCTGGTTGCAAAATCTAGTGATATATCAGTACACATCAGTGCTGATGTAAATCGATGTACAGAGACTGCCAGTTCCATTTTTAAATGAAGGGTTAAAATGTAATTTTTAACCATCTAGTTATTCATACTAGGCTTTTATTTATTCTGAATGTAAAACAGGCAATTTCACCCACAGACATACCCGTTATCCTCTTGGTATGATATAGTGGGAGCCCATTTGCACAGATGCTTACTGACAAATACACTGCACGTTGATAAGATGCATACATTAGGAATATACTGGATATGCACTGGGAGGCTACTCTACTGTTTGGAATTTAACCTTATGAGTGCTTCTTTAGA
Organism: Colius striatus; assembly: GCF_028858725.1. Taxonomy (NCBI): domain Eukaryota; kingdom Metazoa; phylum Chordata; class Aves; order Coliiformes; family Coliidae; genus Colius; species Colius striatus. Next base: position 31,413,562 of record NC_084766.1, read on the forward strand.
TCTCTGTACTTAAAATACAAGTAAAGAAGAAGTGCATGAGCGATGTTACAAAATGAGCTTGTTGCTTTGTAACTGACCTTTGAGAGTGTAAACAATTGAGAATGTTTATTAGTAAGCTGACAACAAATGTTGCTTGCGTACCTGTGACTATTTCCAAGGTTTTTATGACCAATGTCACTTGTATCCAAATACCAGTTTCTAACATTTTAAGCTTTCCAGAGATATGATGGGGAGAAAAACACTACGAAAATGAGACTTAGATCTATTCTAATAAACATTTTTACAAGTGTTTTGTCTCTTCAAGGTGCTGTGACATCCTGTTCAGTTGAAGGAGCAGACAGCTTTAATTGCACGACTCATTCACTTTAAATATTTAATAATGCTTTTATTAGTTGCACTGAACCGGTGAAGTAAGATCTGTAATATCTAGTGCTGGTCATCATTTTTATTCATCATGGTTTAATAAGCATTATAATTACAGATTGAGGAAGGAATAAGAGTTAGCTTTGCGGTTTTACTTGAGACTTCTGTGCACACTCGTATGATTGTAAGGGATTATACAAGCTCTGTGAGCATAGCTGTTCATATTCAAATACACTGATGCAGGCTTCCCAATCCTGATACATTATTCTTCATATAGAAGCAACTGCAGAAAGATAGTGCATCAAATTATGAGTCCTGACACTATTAACTCCATCTGGCTTAGTAGTGAAGTATGAAAATTTGAAGGCCGAGTGGACTTGCTCTTGGCAGGTGTTCTAATGCATGCATTATCAGTGGAATTAGACTTAAACTATTTTTACCAACCATTTCCCATATTTGCTTGCGACTTGCACAAATAGCAAAGTTATTTAGAGTGAACAGTCGGTTAGGAAAGCTTTCATTTGGAGGTTTTGTCAAGAGTTCAAGCTGGAAGACCATTTGCAGACAACATAAGCCCTCTGGGCTCAGTTCTCGAGTAAATATAGATAACGATAATTTAGTATAACTTTATCCCTTTAATATTGTAATATGATTATTTTGCATGCTATTTGCATTCTTATGTTTTAATGGGAGGTATAGTAGGGCAGACTGATATCTGGTGCATTTTTTAATGTTTTGTTAAAACATCATTTTTTCCTCATCAGCAACTTATGCGGGAGCGACAGCAGATGGCCAGCCGCCCCTTTGCTTCTGTCGATGTAGCACTGGAAGTAGGAGCTGAGCAAACAGACTTTCTACGAGGGCCATTAGAGGTAGGAACAGTGGTGCTGACAAGGGACCATTGTGATTTGCATATTTATATTGCTAGTCTCATCTGCATCTGCTTCTGAAACCAAGCAGCGTCTGATTACCTGGAGCTGACAAGTCTCAGCTACATATGTTATGCCGTTTTCAAGGCGCATAGCTTTAATAGCATGACATGAGCTGTAACAAAAGCCACTGGAGAATCTATTAGCCTGGGCTGGAGTGACAGCCAGCTCACCTGGCAGTCTTTCCTGATGGATGTGAGCTGAAGGAATGCAAGACACAGGCATTGAGGAGGGAGCAAACCTCACGCTCAGTCCTTCGAGTACACAGTGCCCCTAGTTAACATCTATCTTAATTAACAGAGATTACAGCAAACAAACAAACAAATAAAACAGCTGTGAGTCGAATTTCAGTGTTGCGTTTCATACGTACAGGTTTACAAGAGCAGAGATTCTATCTACACTGCATATTTGTGTTTGTAGATAATGGCTACGTTACTGCCTTCTTTTATTGTAATTGCAGTACGTTGGAAAAAAATAATATGCAAGGCAATGTGATATTGGAGTAGTGTAATAATGCATGAAATGGATTCTGGAAGTTTCACCTGAAAATAGAGGCAGAATTGCAATATGTGGATGATAATGAATATCTAATCTAAGCTGAGCTTTTTGGTAGATTGTAATCCTCTATTCCTTTACCTTTATTTACAGTATTGTGTTTACAGTTATTACTTTATCTTATTTATGGTGGGACCTGGGAGTGAGGTGTGATATCTCTGAAATTTTTCAAGACTGTACTTTTCTTTTCATTGCTGCCAATTCCTCTTGAATTCAAAGCTTCTCTTACTTTTCTCAATAGCCTCTTTCAGTGGAAGATTAAATACACTCTATCAAAACTCAGGTTCATGGAGAAGTGAGCAATGTGAAAAACAGATTCATAGCAGAAAGAAAAAGAATCAGCTCTTGAGTACTTACCAAATTGTGGCATTCTGTCCTGCTACTGTATAGGAAGCAATCACAATTGTTCTTGCTGACATAATTTAAATACTTGGAATAGTGAATAAAAACGCCATATCTCTTTGAAGAAGCTTTGTTATTTTCTGACCAAATGTGAGAACCCCCACGTTCTTCACCTATATCACAATTTTTCTGTCTCCTTTTATCTTGGAAGAAACCTCTTCAGCTCCCAAGACTGGGGATATATTACATTAGTTAAAAGTTAACATTTTTGGAATGTGATTTCATTGTTTCCAAACTGGTATCTGTGAACATTTTCTATGTTGTCCTTTTAGAGGGAGGCAATGAGTGGGAGCTGAGCAATCCAAACTGTAATTCTAAACATACTGATTAGTTAATTAAACTTTAGAAGTAAACATCACAAGTTAATTGCTGCATTTTCTTCTCATATATATTTATTTAGCACTAAAAGAGGTAGATGCTGAAATATTTCAATTATATTTTACAGTTTTTATTAGGTTTTTCTTCCTAGCCTTGCATTTTCTGGTAATTGTTTAGTATTCACTATCCATAGTGGTTTTTCCTAATTAATAGTTACACACAGAATGAAGTCCATTCAAACTTTCCTTGGAAGTACAATATACAGATCTATATCAAAACAAAGCATTGTGCTGAGGATTAAATGAATGTAATTCAAAGTATTGATTGTCCTTTGATGTATATTTGGTAAGAAAGAGCTACATTAGGCCTTTATTCCAATCTATCCTCAATTTGTGAAAGGACACTGAAAATTATAGTTGGCATTCTTTTCTTCATTCTCAGCTCTCATTTGGGCTGAAGGGAATTTGGATCACACGTGTATTTCCAGGATGCAATGCTTAAATAATAGGATAGCATGAAGTAGCTATAACTTCATTTTGATGTGTTAAGGTCGTATGGTTAAGCTATTTTAATAATTCTGTGATATGTGATGACCATTGGAAACTTTTGGTCATTTTTGGTAAAAAATGAGCAATATGCAGTAACTTTATTCCACTGTCATTGGGGACATCTGTCACTGATATGATAAGGGTTCCAATTTTAATGATGATGTATTGCAACCCCTCACCTCATGCTTCTATTGGCACTGCAATAACAACTCCAACACTTCCAATGACATTGTAATTATCCATAGGTCCTTTGAGCATAGTGGAATGTCACTGAACTATTCCCAACATTACTGCAAGTCTCCCATTCAACTGCACAGTCAGACTGCTGTTTATTAATGTCATTTGGTTTATATGATGGTGATTTGTACAGCTGGTGTTCTGTATTAATATTGATGGTCTGATACACATCAATATTTATATAACTATCTACATGATAATTCCAATATGCCATTGTGTTACCTTATGGTTTATTATTAGCACTTATTTGCAAGTATCCAGAGCAACCATTTCATTTTAGTTTTAGTTTGCAGTAGTTTTTGCCAGTGTTGGAAAGCATTTGTAAAAAAATAAGAGTATGGATACTGAAAAGGATTTCCTAGTGTAGATACTTTCAGTACAACTGATAATACTTGGATCTATTTTCAGTTAGCAGCAATTTGCAACAGATTTAAATAAAAACATGAAAAAAAAAATGGAATAGTTGGAATTCTGTTATTTTGTGCTGTCTTTCTGCTTTTTTTTTAACCAACCAGTCTGTCTATCTTAATGTTTTGCCACCAAAGTGACAGTATCTTGATATTAACCCCTTCAAAAAACTTTAATCTGCATCATATTCCTTCTGTGCCCTGCTGAGTGGGTTTTCAGGCAATAGCCTTTGGTCTTCCCAATTTAAAGCATATTATTTGTCAATCTTTACCTCTTCAGGTTGTCTTTCTGTGTATCCTATTTACAATGTGGCACGAATGATTCTCACCTTGTCATCCATTCTGTCATATTGGCCTTATGTCAACTATTAAATAACTTATTGTCAGCTTAAACTTAACGCAGAAGAAATCAAACTTAGTTTTTTCCCTTACCTTTATTCCTCCTTAGCATCACATCAACCACTATCTTGCTAATGATGTTGGTAGTACGGTATTATCCTAATTTTAGATCTATGAAGCAGTACCTACTCCTGCTGTGCCGTGGTATTCGTGATACTAATCTTGTGTGTAATTATCCTATTTAAGACGTGCCTTCACTAATCTGGATCTTCAACTGCTTCCATTACACTTTCCATTTCCCTACTTATAAGTGGTGAAATCTGAATGAGCTCTTACAATGGAAGTTGGGACTGAAGGAACGACGACACCCTTCACTCTTCTTCCTCCCTCTTGGTAAGAGAAAGAGCAGCCTAATGTTACCCTGGTGGAGGAGAGAAAGGGAAGGCTGCAAGGGAGAGAACCTCAGGATGCCAAGAGAAGAATCCTCAAAGAGGGCTATAATGAAGGAGCTAGTGTGTCAGGGGCAAGTAAAAGAAGAGAAGGAATTCCTAAGATCTCCTTGTTAGCGGTTTCACATAGCGCAGGCTGTTAAAAAGCAAACTGAGAAAACACCAGAAACATCCTGTGCATAGATTTAAAATATTGTGATATTTTGTGATACCACTGTAATTTTTTCAATAGAAGAATCATAAAAAATTTAAGTAGTATCATAGATCAATAGATACAATGCCCTTGGTGTTAAAACACCCTCAGAGTGCCCTCAGTGTTAAAACGTTTTTTATTCCTTTCATTTCTTTTTTCCTAGACATCTAAGCCATTTCCAGACCTGCTTGCTTCTTGCTGTTCAGTATATACCAAAAGCTAAACCACTTAGACTAGCTTCATATTCTAAGCATCCTTTAGGCAACATCTTTTTTTTTTCCCTAAAATAGAAAATGCTTTTGAAGAGTCTCTTCCACTGTGCTGCCGATAGTCATTTTAGTTAATCTGTATGTGAAGTCAAAAGTCAGAAAAATGGTTTTTTTCTGTCCTGCTTTGCCTAACTTCTGGATATTTGTCAGTTCATTCAGAACCCATGATGTTTTTAGAAACAGGGACAGATTCTTTCTTTAGGCCTATAAGGTGGGCACCACTGTAATCTACAGTGTGTGGTCATTCTAAGTCTCTGAACGTCAGCACCTACTGTGCTGTGTCTACTGGAGTAGCAACACATGTGTTATTACCTGCATAAGAACCAAGTGAAGATTTCCTCTTATGAGATCATCCATTTGATGTCTTTACAGTATTACTTGGATATATTTTTTTAAAAAATTATATTCTTTAATAATTATCTCTACAGAAAAACATACAGTAAATCTTTCAGTCAGTTTTCCATCAAGTTACTGCAGTTTCTGTAGAATTGGCATAGACTCATAAAATGGTAGGGGTTGGAAGGGACCTTTAGAGATCATCCAGTCCAACCCCTCTGCAGAAGCAGGATCACCTAGATCAGGTCACATAGGAACATGTCCAGGCAGGTCTTGAAGACCTCCAAGGAAGGAGCCTCCACAACCTCTCTGGGCAGCCTGTGCCAGGGCTCCCTCACCTCAACAGCGAAATTGTTTTTTCTTATATTTAAATGGAACGTTTTTGTGTTCCAGCTTCATCCCATCACCCCTTGTCCTGTTGCTAGCTACTGTAGAAAAAAGGGATGTCCCAACCTCCTGACACCCATCCTTTAGATATTTGTAAATTCTCTACATCTGATCTCAAGAATTTTGAATTCCAAATAAAATTGAGCTTTATTTCATTAGCAAGCAGTAAGTAATATTTATGGTACATTAAATAAGTTTTGAATTTCAGACACTTCTATTATATCTGAAGCAAAAATCTGCCATAATTTCTCATTCGTTTTAATAAAAGGATTGAAGGTACTCACTGACACCAGTAGCTATCATAATACCAAGAATGGCTTCTGGAAATCAGAGTGACTTATTAAAACACATTAAAATCCTGTACCAGAGAATTGTGGGGTTTAGGTAATTGAAGTTTATAGTCATAAACTGTGTTACTGGTTCCTCCTGCCAGTAAGATATCAGGTCCTATTAACTTGCTTTACAATTCCATCCAGTTAAGTTGAGTTTATTTTCTTGTTTAATTTGAATAATTCAGTGAATAATTTTTGAAGCTGCAACCTAAGCATCCTTCATTATTTTGTACAAAATAAAACTAGTTGTGTGCTTCATCAGCATTACACCTGCATTATTTTGATGACATAACATCTCATATCAAGGAACAGACTCTTCCCATCTCTTTGTTACAGGTCATCAGATTGCCCCTTGATGTTCCCAGTTCCTAATTTAGTTTCAGTGTCATAGGATAACTTCACTTCAGAAAACAACAATTTATACAAGAAAATGATGAAGTTGTCTCCAGAATGGTCATCTTGTTTCCAGTGACCATAAAGGCAACACATATTTAGCAACAGGAGCTATGCTGGCACTTACAAGTCATTCTATCTAATATACAAAGTTGTAATTGTTGCTCATTCAAGCTTGTTGTGGAGCTAAACTCTGGGAATGTCAAGGAAGATATTAGTATATCCATTGTTTGTTATAAATTCTATTTTAAATATGATAAAATCTGGTTTTTATTTATTGGCATGATGAGATAACTAGGCATTATCCCACACTACCTTGTGAGTAAACTAGATGTCCTACTGGATAGGGAAAGATAGTTTCACTGGCTAGTCCATGTTTCTATCTTTGTCATGCTTAGTGCTGAGGAAGGTGCAATGCTAAGTGTGGGGGACAGCCTGTGAGGCAGTTCAACCATGATCACATAGAACAATTTGCAGATTGTTCTCAATGATTCCAGGGATTGCAAAAGCTGTAGCTGAACTCAAGGGAGCAGAAACATAGAGACACCTAGCTGCTTTGTTCTCTTTAATGTCATTCAGCAACAGCATTATTTTCTTTAACTTTCCCCTTAGAAGACTTTGGATGTCTGTTTGAGGAGTTGGTCTTTTTAGAACTCTCATTCCCCAGTTTAATTGACACTTTCCTAATGTTTTTCTTTCCTAGAAAATTTCTGATTTTTTTTTAAACCTCATGCTAATTCCAAGTTTGAATTACCCATATTGTCCATATGTTGTGTCTATAAGCCAAGCTCTGCCTAGTGTTGGAAAGGGCTTTGCTAAGTACAATGTCTGGTCTGTGGCACTGCAGCTCAAGGAGGACAAGAGGAGAGAGAATCTAGATGAGAACAATGTGAGCAATCAGAGACATAGAAAATACAACTACAAGAAAAAGTCAAAGAAATTGGAGTAGACTATTGAAAGGAATCAAAATAATAACTTTCAAATATGCAAAAGGTTAGTAGCAATCAGGAGGGCAAGGATCTTTTCTTTGCATGCACGGTAGGCAGCAAAGGTGTAATGGACTTAAATTGTAGTAGAGGAAGTTTAGGCTGTACATCAGGGAAAACTTCTAATAATCACAGAATCACTGGAAGCAATTGCCTGGGGAGGTGATGGAATTTCTTTTCTTGGAAGCTTTTTAGAACATGCTGGACAAACGTTTACCAGGTACCATGAACCCATACCTGCATTAGCTTCTATCTTTTTAGGTCTGTATTGTTATTCTGATTGCTGCCTAGCTCCTCCTTCAACATAGTCTCTGAAAATTTTCCATTTCTGTGTGAACACTTTAATTACCTTCCTTGCATTATTAATTTTCTGTTGATATTTCTGACCCTTCTCTTCACTTTTCCTGTTACCTTCATTGATTTACATCTTCAGTTTTCATGCAAGATCAAAAACTGTTGTCTCCCCATGACTCTAGGTCTAATGTGATCTCAGATCTACTCTGGAATAGCTTCAATATTCTCCTTGAAGTCTGTATTCATGATGTAATTATGTTTTGGCTTAACCAGTGAGTTAACTTTTCTATAGCCTTTCAAAATCCATGCATCCTACACTACTATATCTCAGAGAGATGTAGTCAAATGATACACCTGACACTGAATAAAAGAATCTATATTGGATTACATTTTCTGTTTTTCTCAAAGATTGTGCTAAATCTGCAGTCCACTATCTCAAGAACTCTGCTGACTTGTGCTACATTTTGACCTTAATGAGTCAATTAATTCTTCTCTGCCCACTACCTGTGTCCTATTCACCTGGAGAACTTTCTCTTAAAGTACTGAGTCAATTTCCTTTCATTCCTATCTTAAAACCTTTTCTTTCCTTTCTTTTTTTTCTTTGTTTTCCTTTTTTTTTTTCCCCTTCTTTGCAAGGAATTGATTCATTTTGGGTATCATTTAGTGATACCATGCATGGGGCATGTTGTATTATGTATTTGGTAGTTCTTCCATTAGAGAAAAACATTTAACTGAAAGCTGTAATGAACTCATATAATGAACTGTTTTTCAGGAAATGAGAGTTTTAGATTTCCCACTGTAATTCCTTATACAGTGGTCATATACAACAGTATTGCCCTGCCCAATTAGATACCTTTACATTTGCATAAGGTTTTAGTAGCTTTGCTTTAAATTCATGTCTAGCAATATGTGAATGTTCTGAGTCTAATCTAGTTGCCTAATCTAGTTGCTCCTGGTTTTTTATGTGTTTTGTATGTTTTTATGTGTTTCTTTATGCTATTTAGTGGAAAATGTATAAATGTGCAATTCCTTGCAGAGAATGAAGTTAACAATATTTAAGATTTCTAAGTTTTCTTTCCTTACATGTTCTAAGTTTTCTCCTTTGGCATCTGAGAAACATAAAAATAGTCTGAAAAATGCAGCTTTGGATAAGCCACATTTTTTTTTTTCCATATACACCAAGATTTTTTGTGCTTTTTGCTATAATATATCTTAACATTTCAAAACTTGTTGATGTTTTGACAGAGTTCTTAAAGTAAGTTTTAAAAGTTTCAGATGGGCTCTGAAATGTATCCAGTCTCTGAATTTACAGAAAACACATTTTTGTCCTGTATTCTTTGCTAGCTTATTTTTGTTGAGTTGATTTACCTTCATGGACATTGTAAGAATGTCTTAAATATAATGTAGAGGAGATTGGTCTACATGTAGATTTAAGTCCTAATATTTCATACTAACGAGAAAGTAAAGCCTCTGCTTATTGTCTTATGAGCTGTAGTGTGATTTCACAATTAGCTTTGAAAACCTGATTTTCTTCAGGTTTTTTTTGATAAAAATGTATCTTTCCACTTCACAAAATTTATTTGGCACATGTACTGCATAATCAGATGAGTCTAGAAGTTGTTTGGATAGAAATATATGATCTGTGTTGAATAAGATTGCCAACAAATTTCATGCTCAGTTGGAACAATTAGCAGGAATTTTGGCTGACTAGCTAAATGTAGGTGTTTCAGTGGTATTGGCATGATATGAATAGAGATTGTTAAATTATTGTATTAGGCATAGTTGCAAATTGAAAGTATCAAAATAAATATTCTGATTGTTTTCAAGCAGAAGTGTTTAGATGTGTCTGTAAATGTTATGAATGATGACACTGTGCATGTTCTGTGATCATTAAAATTAATAAATAGAATTTTTCCAACATCTTATTTGATAAAGTAAACAGGTGCTAAATTCAATGAATGGAAAACAAAATGTGTATGTGACTCTAGGACTGTCTTTGAACAACGCTTGCTTGTGGTAACCTAGCCTTTGGATAGCAAAGCAAATCCATGACAATGTGATTTTTCCAGAATTCTTTAAACTAAACGTGCCAAAGCATGGAAAGAAATATGCTATCTGAATATCTAAAAAGCACATAGAAGAAATTCTTCTTGGTTTGATTGACTGGGCGTTTCTGTGCACCTGATTTCCACATGCCATTCTCTGACACACTGCTCTTTCTAGTTATATATATTTTCTTAGTATCTCTTTTGGTTTTAGATGAAAAGTTATTTCTCATCTTTAAAGTAGGACATTTCTCTCTTTAAAAGGAAAGGAGAAGAAAAAGAAATAGATACAGAAACTGTAGTCTTTTATCATCTATTTTCCATATTTCCAGATAGAGCTGCCTACTGTATAGTTTTGTTTGATATTTGGCAACTTATAGTCCTTAACTTTGCTTCAGAGGCTTTACCTGGAGGCCATTTCCTAGCTCTGTACTTGGGTTTCAGTTCTTGCCAACAATAATACGTATTGAAACTCCAGCAGACGAGAGACGAAAGTACAGTGCCCTTTGCTTTCTTCATGGAACTTGACATCCTGGATGTATTGTTGGGTAATCTAATAGGTTATGCCAGTTTTCACTGCAGTTTTATCATTTTATAACTTGTATCAAACTAACTTCAAGTCTGAGATGAATATTAATTCATTGTGTAAAAGATAATACACGTGCCCTGGACAGTAGATGCTTAAACTTCACCTAAGCTTCAGAGGGCCATCCCATTTGTTTACTTTCCAAGGCTGTTCAACCCAGCAGGCACTTCCCTACTTGGTCTATAAACTCAACTTTCAAAGAGCTATTAGCTAACCTTTGCCTGAGCCCACAGTAAAGACTGTGATATGTCTGGTCAGGACTACAACTAAAGGAAGAAGAGGAGTCCTATTTTCCCATCTATATATTGTGAGACGCGATTTCCATTTTTTACATTGCTTGTTTAGAAAAGTATGGTAGTAATTATAGGCACACTTCTTTGGTGTGAAGAACCCAACATTTCAAAGAGGCTATGTGGAAACTGGGTGTGTAAGTTGTAGGGCATGGATTCACTTCACTGACTTTAGCAAATTAGAGGTAGAAACATTGCATAAGTTGTTAGTTGCAGTAATAATCTATTTTTTTTTTTTTAATGCAGAAAATACCATAGTATTAGAATTCTAAAAATGAGTGGGCTCAATCAGATCTAAGGCCTAACAGTACAATTCTTTAATGGTCCTTGAAGGAGCCTCCTCAGTGTACAACTTCTTTGGGAAATCAACGGATTGTTAATAGTATACTGCAGTAAAGTAGAAACTGCAGTAAAGTAGAAGTTACAAAGGCAGTTAGACTGCAGTGAAATTGGGAAGGTCAATGAGTCTGTATCAAGGCCATCTCTACAAGAGGAAGTCCTTTAAAAAGTAAGCGCTGTTTGTGATATGTAATCGCTTCCAATTATAAATTTAGTACACTTTACAAATCTCTTAGAGATTCCTATAACAAGACTGTAAAACACGATTGTTCATTAGTGTGAAGCAGTAAAGTTTTTAACAGATGTGCATGAAATGAAATTTTCCTTTTTTCATCTTTGGTATACATTCATGTTATTGGAATTTTATTTAAAGTAGAATTTTGTCTTTCCAAGTCCTATTCCTTATGCTACATCCTTGGCAAGATGACCTTTTTCTTATCTTTATTATCCAGCTTTCAGTAAAGACTGGGAACTTTGAAGAGACCCTTGCCATCAGCTTCTTGTCTCAAGTGTTTAGGCCTTTAGAAAAGATGCATAAATATTGAACCAGATGGAGTTAATAAATAAAGTTATTCTGTTCTACAAGCAACTTAATGGTTATTAAATGGAAAGCCACTGGGCTTTTGGAAAAGTAGACAAGCAATTTATTTTGTATAGAGAATTTTTTGAAATGGTAGGAATTAGAAGGAATGAAATGTACCCTTCAGAACACGCTTAAATATCTGTTTATGTGCAGAAAAGAAAAGCATTATCCAGTGACTCACAAACATAATTTGTTTTTTGCAACACAAAATACTCAAGTCTAGGACACTTCAAGATCACCACTAAACATTCCAAGAGGTGCTCATGTGGCTTTGGCAATAAGATCCAGAGACATCATTTTCGTCCAGGCGTATTGTTCCTGTAAATTGTATATTTCATTTTTTTTTGCTTGAAGAATATTTTAGAATCATATCACAATAAAATATATCACCTTTTAGTTATAAATAGTTAGCTAAACATCATAAGTGGAATATGCATTAAAAAAATCTCCAAAACCTACTGTTGTGTATTTCTAGGTACTTTCGGGGCTTAATCATGAATGTTATTTGAATTACATTCTCCCATCACTCACGTGCTGAGCTCAAGAAAAGTAGAGTTGCATCAGGTCCAAATCCAGCAAAGCATGTATCTGCTAGAGCACCATTAAAACTAGACTAGTAAAATAATATAATTTGTTGTATTTATTGAGGAACAGCGAATTTGTGTGTGTGGTTAAATGCAGAGCAATCACAGAAATGCATTTTTTAAAAACTGAAAATAAACTTTTATTTTTCCCATTTCTCAGTTTAAGTAAGTGCTAAAAGTAGTACTACAATCTGAATATTTAATTTTATGTCTTGTTCTCCAAAACACTTACAGCATCTGTTTCTGTTCTAGCTTTCACAGATAGTATCAGTTGAAGTAAGTGCAAAGTGCAGTGTGATTGTGATATAGCAACAGTTTATAACCAGTTTGTCATTACTTTGCAAAATAAGTAGCTAAAGAAGATTTTAAATAGGTGTCTTTAACCCAGATGTCTGTCTTATTTCTGATTTTATTTTACTTTTAATTATATGAAACTGTAACAAGGTAAAACGGAAACTGGAAGGGGCACGTGAACAATATAGGACCCTGAAGGAAAGTGATAATACATAAAGCCATTGATATTCTCAATAGAATATTGTTGAGAATATTCTTCTCAACAGAATATTGAGGAAAGGCTGCGGGAACTGGGGCTGTTTAGTCTGGAGAAGAGGAGATTGAGGGGAGATCTTATTAACAGTTATAAATATCTAAAGGGTGGGTGTCAGGAGGTTGGGACATCCCTTTTTTCTATAGTAGCTAGCAACAGGACAAGGGGTGATGGGATGAAGCTGGAACACAAAAAGTTCCACTTAAACGTAAGAAAAAGCTATTTCACTGTTGAGGTGATGAAGCCCTGGCACAGGCTGCCCAGAGGGGTTGTGGAGGCTCCTTCCCTGGAGGTCTTCAAGACCTGCCTGGACGTGTTCCTATGCGACCTGATCTGGGTGAACCTGCTTCTGCAGGGGGTTGGACTAGATGATCTCTAAAGGTCCCTTCCAACCCTACCATTCTATGATTCTATGATTGTATAAAACCAGTGCATTTACTGTAGGAGTGTGTGATGTCATATTTTGTTTTGTTTAATGTGTACAATTTGTTTTCATTTATGTGAGAGAGGACAAAGAGAAACTTATTTAGCATTTGGGGTAAATGATAGGGAAGTTTGTGAAAGTCTGCAGGCCACTATTTCAGTAACGTTATTGACCAAATCCCAAGGAATACATGTCTCCTGAAATACTTGAAATTGGTTTTGTTCCATAGAGTTCCACTGTGCAAGATGAGAAAAAGGAAAAACGAAGTTTGATGGCAGACTTTTAGGCAGTGTTTTAGATGGACTGTCTTAGCCACTAAGTATCTTGAGGATAAGGTCTGAAACCTTCAATTTATAGTCTTTAGAAAGCCAGCCCAGAAAGCAAGGGGTAAATCTGATGTTTTTACAGTAATCTCTGCAATAGCCTTTGCTATTGAGGTATACTCTATTACTCTGTTTCAAAGGGCTTACAATGTCAAAGTATATCATAGAACTGTAATTGCTCCAAGAGATGAGGGTAGTACAATCAACCCATTATCTTCCAGAATGTTGGGCAACAATTTTAAATCAACTGGGAAAGGCAGAAAGCTTAATTCAGAAATGCTGCTTAATGAGAGCTGTGATTGAATGAGAGATTAAAACTCTTCAATACAACAGGTTATATGGATCATTGTGTCACATGTCTTCTCTGTAAATGTAGGGTCTTCTGAATACTTTCTCTTGCTCACCTCTGCCTTGCCTATTTTTAACGCTAACCAACTTGTCTTCATCAGTATGCAGATCTTCTCCAAACACTGTTCTGTTTCAGCATTATGAACACTAAGATGGTGGCGTTACAAGCAGTTCTGACGAGGAGATGCAACTGTTTATTAGCTGCCTACTTAAGAACTAGCGACCTCATCCTCTCATCAGCTGTTTTGGAGAGTTTACTGTAATAGTCTCAAGGAACTGATCCTTGTTAGGAGAGTTCACGTTAAACTGAAATTCAGTATTTTTCCTTACTGAATCTGACATAGGCAGTAAATCTAATCTATAGATTTTCGTCATACACAGTAGAATCATAGAGTAATGTAGGTTGGAAGGAACCTCTCTCTGTCGTCTGTTAGTCAAAGAGACTGGGGACAAGCCAAGCTCTTGAGCAGAGTCCAGCTACCTATGACCAGGTTGCTTAGGTCACTATCCAATGGCGCTTTGAATATTTCTAAGGATTGTGATTCTGCAGACTCACTGGCTCTTGTTCAAACGTTTGACCACCTTCATTGTGAACAGCCTTTTTCTAATATCTTATCATAGTCTTCTTGCAATTTCTTGTTTCTGTTCAATGTCTTATTTTAGTGATATAAAGCATGGCATAGTCAGTCAGCAATTAGATCCCAATTTAACCTTCTCCTTTTAAGACTGGACAAATCCTGTACTGTCAGGTTTTCCTTCTAACTCCTAGGCCACCTATATCTTGTTTTGTTTGAAAAGATACTATGGAAGACTGAGAGTCATGCCAAAGCCCAGATTAACACCATCCTTTGCTGCCTTCCACTGAGCCAGTCATACCATCACCAAAAGTAACACGGTTGGTAAGGCAAACTCTAGTCTTTCATAAATCCATTCCAGCTACTCCTAATCAAATTCTTTTCCTTCATGTGCCTGGTCAGGGCTTTTAGAGGGATTTCCTTCATAGTCTTCCCAGGGATGGTGGGAAGCAGGTTAGGCTGACCAGTCTGAATTTCTCCAGATTCTTCCTGCCCTTCTTAAGGGCATAACACTTCTTAGAAGTGTAACATATGCTTTTTTTTGCAGAGATCAGAAACTTCCCCTGAACACCATGACCAAAGATGATAGCATTTCCTCGGTGACATTGGCCAGTTTCCAGTATGCCATCTATGCCTGGTGACTTTTCCACAACCGATTTGCTTAAGTGGTCCTCCACTCGTTATTTCTCTGCTGTGAGTACTATGAGTACTCCTACTAACTCAACCAGATGAAAACCATAGCAAACCCCAAAAGCTGTGTTTCTCAGGAATTCAGGCTATTTCATGTGTGTGCAATAACAGTTGGATATAAACTTCTTGCATAAACTAGAGAAGCTTTGATGTTAATGTAAACAAAGAAATGCTGTAAAGGCACTTTCCTCAGTAGCAGCATATATGAGTGGCCAACGTCTGCTTTTCTGCTGATACTTCTTTGCAGGATACATTTTTTTTGAGTTGTTCTTCTTATACCACCCTGTAAATTCCAGATTTTTTTTTCCATTTGCATTTTAGTAGCTGCAATGTGTACCTTTGTATACCTGGCACAGTGTTTTTAAATGTACGTGTTTAAATATTGGCAAGATGTGTGCAGTTACAAAACACAGTTGTGAGGTTTTGGCACGTGTGATGAGATGAGTTTTGTTTTTCAAAGCGTTTTTTAGAGGTCTTGTGGTTAACTAAGCACAGTTCACAGAATAACAAACCAGAAGGGGTTAATGAAGATCCTATTGGAAGGCTTTTACCTATCTTCTGCTTTGACCAATTAGTCAATTAGAAACAGCAGCTGTAAAAGCCTGGCTCCAAATAAATTACAAATTTGCAGGCTCGCCTGTGAAGGCTGAAGAGTTGTGCTGAGAAATGCTACAGGAAGAGCTTTTGTCTGAGGAGAAATGGTTGATCACAGAAAGCAGCCTAGAAAGGGTGAGCTGTGGAAAAAAAAGTCTGTCTTCTTTTTTTATTTAATGCAAGGCACCTTGGCTGGAGTTCAGTAAAGTTAAGGTGAACTGTGCTAAAGCTGGTTTCTTTGCAAAATTGTCAATGCTGGTTTAGTTTTTCAAAGAGGAAACAAAAGAAAAAATAGATTTCAAGTATCTACTTCTAAGAGTAAATGAGAGATATCTTTCCCTCTAGGTCTGATTTTGTTTGCTTGGTTTTTCTTTTTTCTTCTTAGCAACATGTCAGTCATATGGTTCTTAATTGTGTGTACCAGCTGTGCCTTAAGAGAGCCTACTATTAAAAATCATGTTTGTATTTTTTTGGTGATGTTTCCTGTGAAGCCTACCAGGTAGTCCAAGCAGATGTTTCTCCCTAGTACTTCTTTTTTTGTTGTTCTGTCTTCAGGAAATAAGCTGGACATTCTTCATATCATAAAAAAGTTTCACTTAAATAGACAGCGCCTCTTTTTTTGGAATAGGTGTGTTATCTGAATAATTGAAAATCCCTGATACATCATAAAGGCATCATCGTATTTCAGTGATATTTTTTTTTACACGTTTCAGTCCTTAAGCATCTAGACTGCACATTTTAGATCAACAGATATGTTAACAAACACAACTGATACAGACAAACATCTGAATAGCATGAAATGTATTTTATTGCTGCCTCTGGATGTCAGACAGAGATGATGGAATTGTATATTCTCAGGTACTGCAGGGTGGATCAGCCCACATATGTTTTTCCTAGGCACATTAGATCACTATGAACAAAAGTCAGTGTGTTAAGAGGATGGTCTAATCGGTTTCACAACAGAGGTGATCGTGAAGTCTGAGGGCCTATATCCTTCCAATCTGTCTTCTGCTTAGCCTTAACAATCACTTTTCATTTGTTCTCATGTATCTAGTATGTCTTCTTTTTCAGCTCTTGCAACAGATAAATAATATTTAATGACAATCATTGCTATGCATTGACTCGTAGCTGTGAATAACGTAATGCATGTCCTAATCTTTCAAACAATTTCATGTGCAGTGCTGTCCTTCCAGAAATAGTACATCTAACTTAAAAGGAAGTAGGCAATTGCAGCTAAGTATAGCCATGAAATTTAGCTGGATCAATTTTATAGTCAGTTCCACTATGATAGAATTTACAGACAGAATTACTTATCTGATTATTATATCTGTCTTTTGGAAGCAAAGTCCTGAGTGCATGGTATAAAACAGCTTTGGAAAATGCAGAAGTGGTTCTCTTGGAAAGCATATTTTTATCATTGCATACAAATACTTAACAAAGCAAAAGTAATTAATTATTTAACCTGCAAACTGAGAAACTGCCCTCTGTATATGATCTGATGTTACTAAAGCAGACCACAGATCTACTTCTGTATTTTAATCTACAATTAATTTGAACATTAATTTATTGTTAGCATTGCTACCCTGTTTTTTCAGTTGGGAATTTCAGTGAAGGCAGTGGATTAGTTATGAGGTACAGAGTGATTCCTCTAAAATTTGTGTTCAGAAATTCACTGATTTCATGCAATCATAAGCAACTTAAAATCAATGTGACATAAGAAATAATACTCAACTGTCTCATGTCTGACAAATGACAGTAATTAGCCACATTTTAAGCAAAAGATAATCTCTCACTGATAAGAAAGTTCATATTTCATACAGTGCCCATTACCAGAGATGTAGAGCTCAATGAACTCTCACGTTACAGTCTTTAATAAGCTCTTCTGTCACAGAATATGATCTTAACATGCTACTTGTAAAATAGATTTTTAGGAAGAGAAAACTTCTGAAAATTGATGTCTTTAGTGAGCGAGTGGTAAGCATTAGTGTTTACTTTGATAAGGGTTAAGGGAATACTTATGGGAATTTGAGAAAGTCTTTGCATCCTTGTTGTGTTGTTTTCCCCACTGTTAGTAGGGGAATTCCAGTTTGCTTTAACTCTGGTAATTTCCACAGGGAGACAAACAATACTAGGTTTGTCTATTTAAGAGGCTACGCATAAAATAGTTGTTCTCAAGTAACTAACAATTCTTTTCTGCTTATAAAGTCTAGTAAGCATCACTGACCCTGTGGTGTGGGGGCCTTGGAAGCAACCTGTGCAATGGCAGTGAGGCTTTCCACATTGAGTGGAAGGTACCTGTGGCAGATTCAGGTAGTAATACAAATGTATATTACATGATCTGAGCAGAAATCTAAATGAAAAGGAGTAATATCAAAGGAATAGAAAGTATTCTTTGTAGTGGAACAAATCTCGTTGTTGTGTTTGCACCATCAGAGAAAATCAGCACTGTTATACTTCACGTTTCCTTCCTTATAACGTGAAGCTGAGTTACCACAGTAGTAATGTTGCAGCCTAAAGTGTTTTTGAAATGCTGGCAAAGCTCCAGTTTATCTCATTTATGGAGCTGCAGTTAACAGAGTGAGGTTATTCCAGTATTATCTAAGAATCATTGTTATAATCTAAATTATATTTCTGGAGTATGCAGTCAGACTTCTCCAGGTGTGAGTGTCCTTTCATCAATTTATAGTTTAGCATTATTTGAGTAGTAAATTCCATGCAATGGAAATTCGAATCTTTGAGGGAAAGCAAATATAGAATTCAGTAGTCTTGTAGCTATTTGCAACACCCTATTAGTACATGATTTGTATTTTTATCTGTAAATATAAAAATGCATATTATATATTAGTAATCTATCCTACTTTCCCACAGGAAAACTGACAAAGAAAAATTGGAAGTGAGCTCAGTTTTTTTTTGCTCCCTATCCAATGACCTGCTCATAAATGACAGTATTTATATTGGCCTTTTTTATCTTCAATTTAGATATGACTTTCAGCATAACAGAAGCTATAAAATATAACCCAGTAATTACTACAGCTTTTCCTAAAAATACAAGGCTTAACTCAAACTCATTCAGAAATATGTTGTCAATTTAAAAACACCAAATGAAGTGTCGACATAAATTTATCCCTAAAGATTTTGCTATTGTAATTCCCATTGCTGTAGTAATCCGGTTTTAGATGCCTGACTCAGAATTGAATCCACTGCCATGTGTGGAGCAGGGCAACAGGGAATACTGAAAAGGAACGCCTCTTCAAAAGTACCTAAACCAGGCTGCAGAAGGTTGCTTCTGTCAAGTCGGGATTCACATCTGAAAATGTTTTCCTGGAGTTAGGTGCTCATGCTTCTTTTTTTGAAAGCTGAGGGAATCCTGTGACATTTTATACTTTGCATAGTAGTTCAATGCTTCAAACAGTCATTGAAAATATAAGAGATGGGTGTTACAGGCCATCATCAGCCAACCATCAAAGAAGCGTTTCTGACCTGAGTGTAAGGCTGCGGGCCACTCGTGTCATTTATTGTCATAGCTGTGACTGCTATTGTAGAGAAAAGGGTTCTTCACCTCAACAGACTTGGTGAAAAAATGACCCGTGACCTAGACTGTTGTCCTGGGAGACAGAAGATATTGGGTATGGGTTTTATAATCTCTGTGCCAAGTGATGTCCAAGCTTTTAATCCACTTGTACTGATGTAATGCATAGTTCATGAATTGCCCTTCAAGGTAGAATCAAAAACTCTCGGTCCCTAATGACTTATTAACAATAGGTTAAAAAGTCACACTTTGTTCTAGACTAATTAGCCCTGAATTTTTCAATGTTCTATAGGAAAGTTCAGCAGAGGAATGTTTATTTTAGTATTCCTGCATGTGCTTATGTAAGAAAAGAACATTGAAGCCATTGATTCTGTTTGCACTGCAGTAAATTCTGAATATGTGAAAGTTTCTCTGTGTACCAGCAAGAATTTATTTGGTTTTGAACTTAGGTGTCAGTAAAATAAGGCAGAATTTTGTATTTTCTTTAGGGGATGGGGAACGTGTCTAAATTGTACACATCTTCAGTCCAGTCTTTCATGGATCTACACTCTTTCATGATTAATACTTTTTTTAATGGATCTATTTAAAGTAATGCATCAATTTCAACTGTGATAAATTTAAGAGCCACTTAAGTTTGTTGTGCCTTCATCTATTAAAGTGGTCTCAAAGTCTTGCACTTTTATTGGTAATTGTAGATTTTTATTTACTAGTCTTTTAAAAGTTTTTGGTAAAGTAAATAGAGTTCTTTACATTTCAAAGCATGTTTCCCAGACTGCAGATTGTTCTGGAGCTCTTCTCTGAATGCAGTGCATTTCTTTGGTCTTGCTCATTTGTCCTAGGACTGGAGCCAAAGGATGAAATCCGAGAGTTGATCATAAGCTGATATGGTTTTGTTAATGCTCGTGCTTGGTAAAGCTCTGATCAAAAAAAAAGAACATAATCTCACAAATGCTGGATAAAAGCATCACTGCACTCATCTGTTATTGTTTCCCAGGTCGCTCTTAAGGATGAATAACATCCTTTAGGAAGCTTGCATTCTGCTATGTTGTGGTGCATACATCTTCCTTAAAGTGTCTTGCTGCATAGTGTCTATCAGTGGTAAATACCAATTTCTTACAGATCAATGTTATTTGTAATCTGAAAGCTTTATTAGAAAAGTTTGAGTACCATGTAATGATTAACGGGTTGTATGGAGTCAAGTATCAGTTGTCATAGAATGCCAATAGAAATAATAGTTGATACTTCATCACAAATACTATTTATTATAACCTGACTTTAATGTATACTATTACTTGGATCAGTCATTTCTGGTGTTGAACTGAAAGTAAGAGCTACTGATGTTTTTCAGCCATATGGTAATGCCTTTGTAATACTGTCTTTTTTGTTCTGAAGTAATTGCAGATTCCTGTAGCTCTAATTTTATGAGGGTTTAAGATGTGATACTGACTTCAAATTAATGAAGTATGGCCAAATTTGTTGAAATTAAAGATTTTTCCCAAACAATTTCTTTTCAAAACTGAAACATTAAATCATTTCTTACAAAGTCTGCAACGTGCTGGGGGGCAGAGGGAAGTGCTTTTTAAGTCTACTACAGTATTATCTTAGTGAATATGGATAGGGTTTCCTGTAACCGTCTAATTGTAGTTATAAGAAATATATAAACTCTTAATTGAGAGTACTTTCCTCCCCCTAAAAGGAAAAACTCCAATGGCAGATTCCTCCCTCTGCCTTTCAGATATCAAACATTTGCTGACAATGTTGGGAATAACCGTTTGATTCCTGACAGCAAAAGTATGTGAGGTGTTAGTGTTGATAGTAAAACTAGATGAAGAAGTTCCCATCTCTGATTATCTCTTCATTTATGTTACTATATCTGTGGATCAATACAGTAAAACACTGAAACAGTCTGGTTCAAAAGTAATCCTCCAGGCAAAGGGTTCTTTCTGTTATTAACAAAGACTCTTAGAACATGGTCTAAATAACACTCTATTTGACAGGATTTTTTTAATTGAATTTTTGGCATCTGTAATGTTAATGTGCTAAGCCATACCTGTTCTGCAATGATCTGCTTCCAAAATGGGCTTCTGTCATCTGTCCTTGCTGTGCTGTGTGCTGACTGCAGGTTAGAGTGTTCCAAAATGGTCATGGGAAAGAACAGAGTGACTTCCTAAAGCTGGTCATACTAAGATGTTCCTGGAAGAGTAGGAACAAATGGATCTCTGAAAATCCAGTTAAATATTCTAAATATCAGACTTGTAGAAAACAAAGTTGGGGGTTTTTTTGAGTTGAAATAAAATGTTCTGCTATTGGTCTGACTTTAAGTGAGGAAGTATTTAGCTTTACCTTGAAGTTTTGTGTAAAATCCAATCAACATCTGTGCTAGTGTAGTGCTGGTTATGTTCTGTTGCATTTTTAACTAGATTGGTCAATATCCATGTTAAGCTTGAAGCATTTTCACACTGTCAGCTCAGTCTGTTTGCTCTAGGATAGGCTTAGTCAATGGATTGTTTTTTTGCCAATAGAAATGATCCCTGGGAGCTCCCATAAGGAGAAAAGTCATGAGGCAAAACACAGACAGCCTTTCATGCTGTAAAACAGAAGCTGGAAAGTAAGAATCTGACCTATTTTGAGGTGGCATTTCAAAGGCTTTGCTGTTAAACTTTTTTCTTTATGAAATCAATTCATGTTATTAAAGGAGAGTTGAAAAGGCTTTTGAAACCTTTTAGTTTATTACTGCTTGTTTGCAACTATGGTTGATCTTTCTTGAAGTAACAGATTACAGGAAAGTATTAATACAATAGTTACTTTGAAATATAAAGTGACCTGCATCAACTAATGAACATACTGCATACCAGTGAGAGGTAGTTGCAGTAAGTAAATTAAACTGGCACTAACCTTTATGTTCACTGGTGTTTGACAGATACAAGTTGGTGAACTTTGTCAAGTACCTATTGCAAGCATGCTGGAACATGATTCTTTTCAAAGCCTCGTTTGCAAAATAAAGAAAAAGGTTGATAGTATATTGATTTCCAGAAACTACAGACTGTTGCAGCAATGTTACAGTTCTAAACATAAATTGGCATGGCTCTAGATGCAATGATTTAGGTAGATTAATAAACTCTTAACAATAAGATAAGATGGCAAAACTCTTTGTAATGTAACTGCCTACTCAGACTTGGGCAGTGCAAACTGAAGTTCAGTGAATGTTTGAAGTCTGGAAGGGGAAGGTCTCTTAAGGGTTAAATTGTTTCTAGGTGGCAGCTTCCCAGGAGCCTTAAGAAGCTGATGTTTTACATAACTTTTCAAAGGCTCCAAGTAGACCATTTTTTAAACAAAACTTTTGGTTTATTGCCATGAAATAACCTCAAATATTTCAAAAATAGGATGAGGAAGGTGTATGATGAACTAAACCTCACCCTTGCCCCAAACCAGAACAACTTTTCGTCCTTTCATGCAGAATCACAGAATCTCAAGGGCTGGAAGGGACCTCAAAAGATCATCCAGTCCAACCTCCCTGCCAGAGCAGGATCACCTAGAGTAGGTCACACAACTCTGCTTATGAACCTGAGAGCGTGATTCTTTTCTCTGCATGTTGTTTTCCATCTGAATGTCACACTGTCCAGATGTGCTGACATAAAGTGTATGTCTCCACATATGGTATATGTGATAGCACATCTGACCTAAGAGACCCCCAAAAAGTATTTTGGCTGAGTCACCCACAAAGCAACATTGGACACTGCCTATCTCAATGTTATTAAAAGCACAGTCAAGTCTAGCAGCAGTAGGGAAGCATTTGTGATGAAATATGCTGCCAGTGGGAGGAACTGGAGGTGTCTAGATGTTGAATACAATTGCTAAACATTTTTGAAGTAATCAATGGTAAAATTGAGTTATAAGCAGCTTTAAATTATTTACAGAAGAATTTAAATTTTCACACATATTACAAGCTGCTGCTTTTAACAACATTCAAGTTCTTGAAAATTCAATGCTAAAATGAGTTATTACAAGTAAGTTAGCTGTCTGAAATGAAATTAGGTGATAAACAATCCATTTTTCTGCTGTAAATTGGCATTCATGACAACTAGTTCTAATGTGCACCTGAACCTATTATTTTTGGCACTTCATAAAGTAGCAATTGATAGCAATTTGTATTGGCAGACTCTTACTAAATATTTCTCAACAGGAGCTAGCTAATCAATTAATTAATCATAGCATTACTTAAGTTTGTTTTTATGTTGCTTCATCATTCAGAAAATTAACTGTTAACATTGTTTTCAATTAATAAACATTTCAGTTTTCATTGGCTGAATTAGAAAGCTTAAACTCGTTAAATAAGTGTTAAGGCTTTCTAAATTACTAGCAAACCTGAAAATTATGTGTGCTAAATTGCAAGACACACAACAAATCTTAATTCTATTATACTTACTATTATGAAGTATTTCAAAAGAAAGTACTTAGTCTTGCATTCCCTCTTGAAAACTGCTTGGGTGCACATGCAAGGATGTAGCCACTTCTGAATAGACTTGAGGTAGCAATCATCATTACTATTATGATGAAAAGCATCAAGTCATGTTCTTCTACCTAATATTTGCATCATCCTTCACATTTAAGTTAGGCTTTCTTAAAAGTTAAAATTGCAGAGAGCTAACTGCATTCTACTGCCAGGTCATTGATATTGATAACTTTTAGGGAGATGGAGGTTATTAATCCTTTGCCACAGGCAGCTGAATTTGCATCTCCCACTTCTGTTAGTATTGTGGTAACTAGGCTGTATATAAGGGAGTTCAAATCCCATCTGCATTTCACAATTCCTTTGTAAGGAAAAGACTGGAATATCTGCCTGAAAGAACCTGATAGTGAAAACATAACATTGCTTGGCACTGGAAGCGTCTACTTAAATGAATTCATGGGTGGAATGAAGGCTGTGGAACTGTTATTGTGCATCTTACACTGTATGAGCATAGGTAGACATACTGCTTTGCCTGTCAGACCATAGATGCTTTTGTTCATGGAAAGATGCAGAACTTGCTGCTTCTGAAAGAATTTCAGGATTAAAACCTAATAGTGGCCTTGTCTAGGTGACAATCAGGAGGATTATATCTCTTATTTAGTTCCTTAAGTAACATTTGGACACTGTTCTGGTTTACCTCTGGTTCTTTACTGCACTTTGTACTGAGTGAATGTTTTTGAAAACTTTTTCAAGATTATAAGGTGTGAAAGTTAGCTCCTGTGTTTGGTCACTAGACTAAATACATACAAGATTTTTAAGTTAAATAGGGTCATTTTCATCTTACAAGTCATTGTTTTGGGGGATGTAAGGTACAGTACAGTCATCCAAATGCCAACTTGCTTCTTGCAGACCTGGCAGGAGTAGAAACTGGAGGAAGACCAGGGCTCTGGTGCTGTATCTGAGCAAGAAGTGGTGTGGTAGCTGTGCTGTCTTAGAAAGAACCCCTCAAACACCTTTTTTACTGTTGCTCGTTTACCTCAGAAACAATCAAGGATTCTCTTAAAATCATTTCCACTGTCTACTATTTACTGTCTACTAGTTGGAGCATGAGAGACATTGGATATGTTGATGTTATTAATATAACTTTGAGATAGGAGATTTTTTAGTTTTTCTAGTAAACAGTGTAATGGGAATTGGAATCTGACCTGTGGGGATGGAGAAAGCCTAACACGAAACGCCACTACAAAATTTCTGATGCATACTTTATGTCAGACCTCTTTTAACACAGAAGAGCTAGGATGCAATAAATCAGTTTAGATGCCAGAGAACTTGATTGGGATGCTCAATTTTACTATAATAGCCTAATCTAAAACACTCAGCCCTTTTCAGCTCTTCTGTACTCTTCAAAAATTGTTCCTAACAGGAACAATCTTTGAAAATGGGGCATTTGAGACAAGTTAATGATGCTATAGCTACTCAGGATAACCATTGCCTAAGAGTAGCATTTGCTGCCTAAGCAAAAGACTGGATATACTGAATAGTATTTAAGTTGTTCTCTAGCAGCTTGGACAGACTTGAAAAGACAGATGCATTAGCCATTATAAGAGCTATGCGGTTAGACAAAACTACGGGTTTAAAAAAAACCTCACAACTTCATTGTGAAAAGAAATGCCAAGTGAAAGAGAGGTTAACCTAGTTTTAAGGTTCACTTCTGCTTACACTTTTGCACCCAGTTAAAATCCAGGAATTGGGGGTTTGTGTATTCTGTCTTAATTTCACTTCTAACATGATTTCTTTGATATCTTTATCAATCCTTATCCCACAAAATTGTTTCAAAGATAGTGTTGTTACATTGCTTTGCTTAGCCTCTCTTCCAAATTTTCATGCAATTAAATGCTTGCCTTTAAGTACCAACTGTGATAGTATAGTGCTGTATTGAAAAATGTATCCTGCATAATTTGACTTGCTGTGGAAGTTTGATTTGCCCTATTGATAAATCTAATTTAAGCGTTCAGTGTGACCATTAGCCATTTCTCTGCAATTATGTGAAAAGATAAAACAATATGAGGAAAGGAGACAGTTTCAGACTTTGATTTATTATCTCAAGGGAAGTTTGTGTGTGAAATGCAGCTGCTGAAAACAAGGTTTCTTTACTGAGCTGGAAAGAAAAATGTAAGTATTTTTTTACCTAGTCCATTTCTGTTCTTTGTCAACATGAATTGCTTAGATAGTTAACTGAATCTTGTGTTTGGCAGGCAAGGGGAACATATCTGAGTATGAGGAGATAGGGGTAAACTGATGGTGTAGTTTTTTTCATAGAACCACAGAAGGGTCTGGGTTGGAAGGGACTTTAAAGATTTCCAACCCCCTTGCAACAGGCCAAAGCACCTTCCACTATAACAGGTTACTCACAGCCCTATCTGACCTGGCCTTGAACACTTCCAGGGATAAGTATCCACAGCCTTTCTGTGCAACGCGTGACAGTGCCTAACCACCCTCACAGGGCAGAACTTCTTCCTTATACCTAATCTAAATGCACTCTTTCAATTCAAAGCCATCACCCCTTGTCCTATCACTACATTCCCCTGTAAAAAGTTTTTCTGAAGCTTTCATGTAGGCCCCTTTAGATATTGGAAGACTGCTATAAGGTCTCCCAAGAACCTTCTCTTTTCCAGGCTGAACAGTCTAAACTCTCTCAGCCTTTATTCATCCAAGAGGTACTCCAGCCCTCTGATCATCTTTGTGACCCTCCTTTGGACTTGCTCCAACACTTTTTCTTGTGTGGCTTGGTTTTTTTTTTGTGTTTGTTTTTAAAGAACCACCTCCCACCAAAACTCCAAACTGTCTATCTTGAGTTTGAAGAAGAAAATGTTGCCAATTTATACTACTATATTACCTGCCCAGTGAGATCATCTAACCCAGTTCCAGCCCACCAACGAGAAAGTGCATCCCAGAGATGTTCTTTAACATACCTTATCCACCTTTACCTATTGCAAATTCTCAGTCCTGCTTCGAGAAAGGAAGCAGCAGTACCAGAATCTCTTTGCCAAGTCTCTGTCATCCTGTTGAAAGGCATGCTTGACTCCATTAGTAACAAACTGTGTGCTTTTTACTTCGGAAGCTTTTGGTCTTCCATGTTCCATACGTGTTTCTAATCAATTAAAAAAAAAATAGAATCAGGAAAAGTGGTGTATGTTGCATTCAGAGATGACATCATGCCAGTTATTGTGTCTTTTATTTGAGTAAACTTGGTAGGGTAAAATTTATCATGTGCTGGCAAATTAGTCTGTGCAAAGAAAGTGTTGGGAGGGGCAACATGGGCAGGGAAATATCTATCTGAAAGTGACTTCTACAAAAAAAACCCCTCAAACCAATAGCAAAACAAAAAAGGTCCCCTGAAACTTCCACAAAACCTGAAAAAAACCCCACCCCACCACGCCCCCAAACTCCCCAATCCAGCCAACCAACTATTCACTGCAAACAAAGCTGGAAATTCCTGTTTTTTTCCTTAATGGTGGGTCAAATAGGAGCATGCAAATAATGCACAGTTCTATTTGCAATGAGGCACAGCACCACAAATGGCCTCCTAGAAGACTTGGCACTGGGAGCAATCAGAGTTAGTGACTGGGAGAATGCACGAAAAATACTGCTCTGGATGTTCTTTTATCTTAATAAGAGTGTACACAGTGATAAGGAAATTAGGTCTTCTGCTCTGAATTGTACCACTGCTGGCAAGTTGTTACTAACCCCCCACTAAGCAAAGTGTTGCTGCCTGTTGTTACATACCCATTCATGAACAGACCCGTCTGTCCACAATGAGAGTGTAGGTGGTTAGTTTAGTCTGCAACACCTCCTTGTTTCCTATCATCTTATTTTATTTCATTTTCTTTGTTTTAAGTCAGATCTGAATGTGACCCCAGATTTTCACCTGATTTAAAGGAAGAATTATTTCCTCCCACACCAAGAGTGCTACATAAGCACTAACATTTTCAAACAATAACATTGCCAGTGTATCGGACTACTTTCTTCTTCCTTATATTGTGTTGTCTGACCTTTGGTTGACATGCCAGTATAATTAATGATGCATAATTACATCCCACTGCTGACAAAAAGCTGCAGTGTTGTTTTCTTTTGTTAGTCAGAGCTAATTATCTGTAAGTCACCCTTTTGAATTCTCTACATTCAATCATCACCTATGTATGTGGTGGGGGGAAAAATGGAAAAAAAGAGCTACTTCATCAAAAGATTGATCTCTCCCACCCCACAGTTATGTGCATTCATACAACAGTGTCCTTCTGTAATCTTTTTTCCTCAAATAAGTGTTGATTGACAAACACTCCCTGGAGTAGTATATCAAGTCTTCCTAGATAAGCTTTCCTCTATGAAGCTGAAATTCAGACTTTACCACTTTAACAGTAGTTTTTTCCTATAATGAAGTTTCTCAATGAGGGAAAAGCACACAAGTACTGCTATAGAGCTTGGACAGAATGTTCTGTGATGTTACTGGGACCTGAAGGTTGCAAGGAATCTCTGAAGATGGAAAAAGAGCAATCCCTAACTCCTCTCTGGACAAGAGACCCAGTGACTATCTGTCCCTGGATGCCAGTACTGACTCTAATTTTAATGGGAACATAAATGTCTTTTTGATGGCAAGACCTGGATTTACACTAACACACATCAAACCTTTCTAATCGAGAGACACTTAGGATTTTCATTTCTAGAAAGCTTGATGTAAGATGATTAAAATGTATTCCTTTTAGTGCATAGTTTACATGTAAACTCTTTTACAGATCGCCTTGACTTTCTGAGTTGTTTTCATTTTCATCCATTTTTTTAAGAAATCCATGAAAATTGTGTTGAAGTGGGTAGATAATTATAACTCTAATGTTGATATCATTCCTAGCTGTACACCTGTATAAGATTTGGCAGCTTTCTTCCTTTAAAAACAGCATTTCTGTTTAGTCATTTAAGTGTTCTCTGTTTGGAGATAAGGAGCTGGGAAAATAAAAGCTGCAGATAAAGCAAAGCCTGGACTTTAGGAAAGCTGAGCATTTCTAGAGGTGAATGGTGTGTTATAAGAGGTCTTTTAAAATGAAGTCTATATTCTGTACTTTATGCAGATTAAAATATTGACCCCTTAATGCACAGATGCAGAAACGTCAGATCTTAATGAAAGTGCTGGAAGTCTGACTGACACTTGCAAAATTATTGCAGATATGCTAGACTTCTACAGCCACTGACAATCGGTCTGTGACCTGCTTAGATGCTAAGCAGAGTAATGAACACAACTGAACATCCATCCTTGAGATGTAAATTCAGGAATGGGATGTGATGTACTGAGCTAATGTTGTATTTTCATTCTTCTCAAATGAAGCTGAGTAATAGAATATGACTACAAGTAATATCTATACGCCTTATCAGATTAACACATAAAATCTTTTTATGGCTGGCACACTTAATTGGACTGTTCTAAAAATCTTTATATCAATCAACAGGCAAGTCTGGCTGTCAGCTTTGTAATGAGTGGTGAACAGCCTGAGTCTGAGTACCTGGTTCGCTGTAGAACATTTGTAGACTGCTTAACTACTGAGCAAAAAAAAAGCTTAATAGAAGTCCATGTAACCAACAGAGCACTGGAGTGTTTAAATTACTTAGTGCTCATCACTTGGGAGCAGTGATAGTGGGAATCCTAGTAACCTAGTTGCAAAAATTAGCTTGCATGCTTTTCCTCATTTCCTCTTCCTATACCATTCTAAGACTTGGATGGATATAACATAGCATGTGCACTGTGAGTCATGGTACAGGGAGCAGAGTAGTGTCTGGCAGCTCAGTAATACAAACTGTACAAACAATGTCACTTCCCTTTGTGGTGCTGTGACATCTTGTGAAAAAGTAATCAAAGTCTTTTCCTACTGCAGTTCTTAAACAAATATGACAATAGGCAAATGTCCCATTGCAGAAAATTCTCGAGTCAGAGCAGGGCCCTAGAGCAGGTCAATTATTTCAATTATCAGGAGTTCATGATGAAAAACAGCAGCAGCTTTCAGGAAATATGCATGAGTCTGGCAATTGCTTGATCAGTTATGACAGTCACTGCCAAATATCATGTCACATCAGGTTTTGTAAAGGGAAAGCTTGGAACAGGTGGATTATTTTGGTTACCTGTGCTCCATCACAGGAGTGCAGCACAGTTCTCAGGAGGTCTAACAGACCACCAATTGCTTGATTAAGTATGACATCACTGGCAAATATCACAAGGCAGTAAGTAATCACAGTATAGGCAGAAAGGGAGTACATAGAACAGATGGATTGTTTCAATTATTTGGGCCCCTTGATGAATAAGAACTTCAACTGCCATCAGCAAATCCTGTGGCAGGCAAGTAATAACTGCATTGCTATGACATCACTTTAAAATCTGGTATGGCTTAAGTATTTCAACAGCTGTAAAGCTTAGATTTGTCTTAGCATTGACTTGACCCCACAGCTAGCTTTAGTGCTCAGAACTTAACACTGAGAAAATTGTTTGTGAGTGCTTCCACACATTTCATGGTATTTCACCACTGCAGAGAAAACATTGAACCAGCACCAAGCTTGCTGTTGGTACATGCAAATTCTTTTTGTACTGCATTTTCCAGGAGGAGTCAGCAGGGGAAAACCAAGGGCTGCTTACTGTCAGGTGCCAGGATAGAAAGCAGTATCTTAAATCTGTTTCTGAAAAGTTTGGGAAGGCCTGAGCATCAGAAAGTGATCCTTGTTTGCCTAATATGCTGGGCCCAAGGTCTGATAGGCCTGATTGTTTTTTAGTAAAAATTGACCTAAGAGCACATTCCCTCATTTTGCATTCAGTCTTCCTCCAGGCTGCAACTGACACAGTCTATCTTAATTTCCCTTTTACATTTGTCTTGGTGTTAAAATAAGTTTATGATGTTTGCCTTTACAAGAAGATGTGTGGTACCTCATCTTGCTCTCCCCTTTCAGCTAAAAGTTGTTTATTGACTCTAGTGCACAGAAATCCAGCTTACATGTTAAAAGCTAAAGAACAGAGGATGCTAAAGAATTAATAAACTTTAAAGTCTACAGTTGTTTTTTTTACAAACCAAATCCCATCTGAGTTTTATGAGATTGAAAGTCTGAGGTTTCCTTTGGTCAGGCCTTGAAGGCATAATAGAGAGTCAATAGAAAGCTTCTGTTTGAGCTAATATGTCTTGTTAACATCTTTTAAAAAGTTGGTGTTGTAAAGGATTCGATTTCTGAATCCTTCAGTGTCTTTAAATTCACCTCAGCACAGAATTGATAGAGAAATATTTCCTCTAAGTAATTAAACTAATTATGCAAACATAGCCTAGTCTTGGGGGGGTATCACTTGTGTTAGAAGACGGATGTTGAAGTGTTTCTAGGCAAAATGTTAATCCTTTCTACTCTTACATTGAAAAAGTAGATAGGAACATAAAAGAAGAATCCAGAAGGCGCCTTAATGAAAAGAAGTAGAAAACACAGCAATTAAAGTTTTTGTGGTGGCTGAGTGGAGTACAAAAGAAAAACCAAGCCAAAATACAAAACCCCACTATAACCAAATCCAACCCTTCTTCTTTCCCCATCATATTGCTTTGAGGTAGTTAAGGAGGGATATTGATTACATTCCATCGAGGAAAAAGCAATCCTCATTGGTATCTTTTATCTCACCTGCCCATTTCCCATTGCAGGGGAAATAACTCCTAATTTGAGGTGAAGAAAATACCTTTTATGGACACAAATCTGTCAAACCAATGAGGAAATTTGACTTTTTTCTTCAAGCTACTGTTTTCAAATCTGCAGTGAACCAAACACTTGTCACTTCTGATCATTTCTGTCCAAAATTAAAGTTATGGAGGCAACAATGCTACCTGTTTTTACAACTTCAGTGTAACAAGTGTCATTTTATTGACATGTGTGTGATGAAAGCTTGAGATTAGCTTACCTTTCGTTTTCCCCCCCTTCCTCTATTATTCTGACCATGTAGCATGTAGAGCTAACACAGAATAGTTCAAAATCAGGTATGAACTTAAGTTGTTGTTATTCAGCCAGCTTTTCTTCTCAGATCAGGTTTATGTCTGTCCCTAGAGTCAAAATGCTAATAGTTACACAGCTTAAAAATTGTAAGACTTTAAAACATTAGGGTTTAATCATACCCTTTCTCACCCATGATTCACAAAGTTAAGACAGGAGCATGTTTCCTGGTGCTGTCATAACCATCAGAACTTGAAAGTTTCTTTATAGATATGTTTCTTACAGTTGTCTTTTTTCTTTTTTCAGAAGCTTCAGATTTAGTATTAATAAAGTTATTTCAAGTATTGTAAGGAAGTCATGAGAACTGTCAGTGCTGCTTGCAGAAAGTTTTGTGGTATTTAAAATTAGGCTGAAAATCAGCTCTGCTCCAACTTAGTCTTGTTACACTGTTAGAGCAAGGCACTATTAGGTACACAGCTAGACAGGATTGGTCCCTTATTCTAGAAACAGTTTGTGACCCAGTTGTTTGGCAGGATTATGCAAAAAATAATTGAGAAGATGGGAAATGATGAGTTTTTTAGGTGAAAGGAATAATAAAGGTAAATTAGAACTGAGTCTGACCATGGGGCAATAGGAATAGGGACAGGAGACACAAAAGTGAGAGAGAGACTGTGGAGACTGATGTAGAGTTGTGAATGATGCAGAGGGAGAAAGGCAAAGATTAAAGTCACCAAGGGGCCTGGGGACCTGAAGAGAAGGGTAGCAGGGAGAGGCTACCAGAAGAGAAAAAGGAAAGAAGACATGAAAAGTGGAGACAGCTCAGGGAAAATTGGAAAAAAAAAAAAAAAGGCAAAGAAAAGATAGAAATAGAAAAAAAGATGAAAGAAAATTAAGCAAGATAGTTTAGCTGATGCTTTTTGGTTTTAGGCAATCACAACTTGCAATTGCAGGATGTTGGTGGGTTATTTTTTTTTACTTATAGCATTGTCGTGCACTGTTAGTGACTTGTTTCCTCCCAGGAGACACTCTGCTTCTCTCTACTCCAGTAAAGCATTATACATGGGTGAAGGAACCTCCTTGTATTCTGGAGTTTTATATTCAAAACACTGTAGGATTGTAGTATACAGATCTTGTATCACAATTTTCATCAGTTTAGAAATATTGTCCAGGGAAAGCTAATAGTCCTTTTAAACTGCTGTCAGCACAGGGGAAAATACTGTGTTCATATGTGTGTGTTTCCAGAAAGTTTATTTCATCTTAGAAACAATTCTATAGCTTTGGTGCTTGCTTTTTAGTAAATTCTTTAAATAAAGTTTCTATGTGCTGTGGTTGTAATCAAAATATCTCTGAATCACTTACCATTTTGCACCTATGACACAATACTCTCATACAGTGGTCCTAGAGGTAAAACCACTGAAGATTGTATTTGAAGGAATGAAGATAGTTTTTATTGGTGTTCTTTTAGGATCGACCACAAGGACTGAATAATGCTCCCAAAGAAATACATTTGGATGAAGATGACTGAGCATGCAGATCCAAAGGCCTTTTAAGATTTGGTGAACCTTTGGCCTTGGATGAAGAATGTTCTTGGATGAAAGAACTCCAGCTGAAAGACTTGTCTTTGCCTTTTTGCCTTGAGAATTGCAAAGATATGAAAGACATAAAGGAAACAAAGATTTGCAGCTGAATTCTTGCAGGGTGCAGTTACAGTGGCTGATGTTGGCACACAGCCAGCCTGCCTCATCACTGTGGAATGTCACATGCTTGTAGCCTTTAACCAGTCTCCTAAGGCTTCCCAAAAGCCTCTCACACTTGTTTTTGCTGCTTTCTACTTACAAATTATAGTAGTAAATTTTAATGGCATAGTTTCTGTAGTGAAATTAGCACCTCTGTTATTTGTGTATATCATGTGTAGCTAAAGAGGTAAACGCAGAAAATACCTATTATGCTTGGTTCATCAGACTGTAATACTGTGCGTGTACCTGCAGCTGAACTGGTAGTTAAGTAATAATCTTTGTTTTTCTTCATGGTTAATGACTTGCCTAAGTATAAAATGGCATGAGTTCACTAACTGAGTCAATGAACTGACATTCACAGTGTGGTCAGCCGTGGCTACCTGGGCGTTCAAATGGATTTCTTACTCTAACATATTGACCTATGTTAAGTCAATAGGAAGACATCTAGTGACTTGTAAGTTTCCTTACTAAATAGTCAATATACTTGAAACTTCATTAGACATTTAACTATTTGACTTCTTGAAGTGTCCTTATTTTCACTTCACAGTGAAATACAGAAAATACAGCTCTACTACACTGATTCTGTTTAGTATCTTGGATTATCATTTGAACCATAAATGTCATGTAACAGGGTTTGCTTTGGTTGACCTTCAAAGCATGTCTGTATACAGGCACATTACCTTATGTGTTAGTTACCCAAGTAATTCTACTAGCATGTCCAAAAACATCTACAGACAGAGAAATGCTGTACCAAACTTCAAAGCCTTATTTTGCCATTGTCTTTCTTGGTCTCAATCTCCATAGAGAGAGGCTTACTGATTTTATGTATTGTTTTATTTTTATCTTTTCCTCTGTTCTGGGCAGAATTTTGTAATTATTGTTTTTTCATACCAACTCTCATACCATAATACCTTTTGTGCCAACTAGGTTTACTCAGTAGGCCTGCCAGAATTGAGGCATTTACAGCATCTCTTTTCTAAAGTGTGGCCACTGGCATATTAGTCACCAAACAGACTACTCAAAGGACAAATTTGAACAGAAAATATTTAATTGAAAAATGTATCTTCCACCAGGGTTACTTAAGTGAACCTTATCAGATGAGAACTTACTTACCTAATTCTCCTAAATGCCTTCTGCAACTTGTTAAGAAAGTTTTTCTGTAATGTCTGTTTCTTCTTGTTCTCCCACGCTCTTTGGCTTTACGTAGTTCTAGAAGCTGTTTTTAGTCAAGTAAATGACTTTTCTAAATGATAAGATGGACACTGTTTCTTAACAACCTGTACCTTTAGTCCTGAAAAATTTGGAGACAAAAATCTGTCTTCAATCAGTAATTTTGCTTGCTTGTCTTTTCTCCTCACAGCTCCCTCTGTCTGTTCCTACCCTCACTCACCCCTTATCTGGCCTTAGCTGATCATAAAAATTGTGCATGGCTATTGGAAGTGTCAGTTACTGCAGGATCTCTCTGGGCTGATAAATGTAAAGTAATTCATATTGAGATACATATGTATGTGTTTGTGAGTACAAGATGTTAATATACCTGCTACTACCTAATAAATATGCATTGAGACTGTTGGAATGTGTGTATACATAAAGAAAGCTATGGCTAGAACTTCAGATATCTAAATGCTGGACGGTTAAACTCAGTTATTTACTATTAATTGTTAATGTACTGATACTGTTTTGTTACTGCCTTAATAAAATCAACTTTTACCAATGCTTTGCTATTGAGTAATATGTATGACTAAGAGATCCAGGATATTTCTCTATTAGAGTAAAACAGCCAAGAGACATGTCTGGCTTGATCAAATACAGTGATTATGCACAAAACAGATCAGGTCAGTCATGGGTTGACCTGGAATGGCTGTGTGAATTTTTCCTCTTTGTTGACTATTAAATTGACCAGCATTTCTGATTTTACCTGTTTTCTCCATGTCAGTTAATGTTTTTGTGTGGTTGTGCAGCCCTTCCTAAGATTGGGGCTATGTCTGTTTCTGAGAGCATTTGCTGTTATTACAGAGACACTTTGTTTTCCGTGTGTTTGTGTGAGAAACTTTGCCAAATATGTAAACCAGTAAACTTCTCTGGACAGGTATGTGACTTTCAGTTTAGCTTAGTGCTTTGTTCTGCTTGTGCTAGAACCATGCTCTATTAAATATCTGTTGCTACTCCCAAAAGCTGAATAATAGTCAAGATAGTTCAAACCACAAAATATTTGATTTTTCTTGCGTTTTTCAGGAATTCCTTTTACTTAGTGTTTTCACCTCATGTTGAGCATCAGTTACACTGCTGTACTGGCAAGTGCTGATTGTTCCTCAATGGGCAAAACACTGTGTGTGTTCATCTCCTTGGTCAGTAGTGTGGCTTCCTCTGACAGAAATTCACTGTGCTTATTGGCTATTACTCTAATTAAAAGCACTGTAAATCTATGATGTAACTGTAAAGGAACTTTAGGAGATAATTCCTAGTTTTAAAGCTGTGTAAGAGGGTTTCCCCTTGTATTTCCCCTTTGTGCATGGGCATAGAAGTTGTTTACTTCAGACTGATAGGTCTATTGTAATGTAGAAGGGACATAGCAAACAACTGTCATTAGGTCCTCTGAACCTCTGTTCTTGACTCTCGAATTGGAGGTGGAAAAACCCCCTTATTTTGTATTTAAGGTGAAACCTATACTCATCCTTTGTTAAAAACATCGAGCCAGCCTTAAACAAATTCATGCAGGGTCTTTCTTTTCACTTCTGTTTTCCTCTGTCAAAGAGAAGCGTAAGGGGTGACATATCTACTCCACAGAGTAGATACTTGGTATTGGAGATTCATTTATCACGAAGACAAAACATAACAAGATCCTGAGGCTGAAAGAAAATTTGATCAGGAAAGATGATGTCCATTTTAAGAAGCCAAAGTATTTTATTATTGGAATGCATCATTCAGGGAATATGATAGATTTTCCATTAGTGGAAGTCTTTGATCAAAACTGCATATCTTTGTAAAAGATGAACTGCCTCAAGAGCAAGCACCTGAACCTGATGCAAGAATTATTGAATGACAGAGTTGTGTCCTTTCTTTTTTTTTCATATAATGCAGGATGAGTCAGATATAGGCACCCTAATACCACAAATAGTAGTAGTTATTGTAGAAGAGTGAGATCAGACTTTTGATACAGAAGTGGCACTTGGGAGCAAATTATTAAAATGGATCCTGGAACAACTATATCTCAAGCTACTGGCATCAGAGATTGTGTATGATGAATGTTATAGTTAACTTTAACTAAGTAGACTTGTATCTGGACAACCTTAGAAATGCTTATTGAGACCGATGGGTGCTTTTTTGTGTAGGGGGAAGACTTTCATCTTCGTAGGTCAGAGCTAAAAATTCTGTGCATTTTCTGTAGTGGTTAAAACATTTACACAGGAAGATTTCGGTTCTAGGTCCTCCTCAATCTGAAGGGTTTAACTATGTCAGAAGACTACAGTCATGTCAATATATAAATGGTGCCTAAGTATGATCTGTTCCCTTTTTTGATGCTGGGCTGTTGTAGTTGCCAGTGGTCAACAGCACAGCAGCAGCAGAGAACCTTCTGTTAGAGTGTTGGGGCATTAAGCTTTGCTGACATGCAAAGGGTCACAGTTCTTGCTTCTGGGTCTGTTTTGGGGGCTTTGGGTGGTGGGTTTTATTGTTTGTTTTAGTCAGTGATAGACAAATTAAATCATGTAATGTACATGCATGGAGTGTAGTGCAAACTCCTATCTCCTTCACAGCAGAATCAGACTGCACCTTGCCTGCACTACTCCTGGCCCATTTCCACTTGCTGCTGTCTCATGGTCTGGCTGTGGGCTGGAGGATGCTCCCCAGGCAAGTGTGTACCTGGGACGTGCTTCTTGTGAGGTGACAGCTAAGGCCTACAGCACTGGCAGCCCTGCTCCAAAAAAAAAGGCTAAATTGCCTAAATTTCAACTAGGCATAATCACAGGATTTCTACTAGGTAGAACCGCTGTCACACGAAGCCTGTTACAGATTTCAGTCACAGCATCATCTTCACTGCTGCATTACAAACATATTGTAACATCAGACCTTGCATAGGCTGAGTGCTGGACAGAACATCTCCCTTAGGGAGTTCTGGGGATTTTATTGGAAATTAACCAAATTACAGAATTACTTTTGCAGATTTAGGTGTCTTACAAATGTTTATGTACCATCACAGCCTTATTCTTGAGAGTTCTTGTTAGTGCACATAGTTAATAAAATCAAGTACCACAGAGACCACTATTGTCAGAGATGAGGCTGTCTTCATAAATTGTTATGTTTTTACAGGCACTGTCATATCTTCCACACAAAAGGACACACTTGAAGTACACAACTTTCCAGTTGTTTTCCACACTTTCAGAAATGGTCTTAGAGGCTTTTTCTGCTCTGGGTAGTAATTCCTTTTCATTCCTGGAACTATGTGATGACCGTTGATATCTCAGGTCTTACTAATCTTGCCCCTGTTTTTTTCTGTATCTGACTTGTGTACAGACATCTGGAACCTTAAAAGTTCTGCAAGGACCAAACCACTTCTGTGTTTCTTGGAAATGTAAGCTTCAGAGACAATATCCACTACAGTATAAGTAATATCAGTCTTAGGATGTTATAGGCCTTTCCTTTAGCCTGATCCCATAACTTTGACCTTGTGTAATGAATATCTGTGAGTTGGTCTTCCAAGCAGTCGTATTACTTACCCCTCATCCCTTCAGGTTCATTTTTACAGCCTCAGTTGTTAGGTAGGACATAACAGAGAAATTGCCAGTTGATAATTTTGTTTGTAATGATCATTCTTTTCTCCTACTTGGATTCTTTTTTACCTTATTATATATTACCTTGTTGTGAAAGTCTGTTACTGTAAATGCAATCATATTTTATTAACTTTTATTGATAAATGTCCAGTATTCCTCCTTCTGATAGGTGGAGCCATTATGCTGTCATTAACTGCTATTGCTGCATGCTGTGGGTGAAAGAGAGAGAGTAAAAGAATCTGCAGAGAAGAATTTTCCTTTGGGAGTTGAGGAATGATTTTTTCCTTCATCACAGTAACAGTTTTTTGAGAGCTTAAAAAGGAAGTTTACTCCTATATACTTTCTGCAGGGAAAGCATGAACTGTAAAATGATCTTGCCACCCTTACCAAACACAGCAGTTCTGCCAGTCTCATTGTCCCTTTCTTCTGTTGTCCAACACGCCCATAGCATGTCACAGGCAGCTTTGAAGTTGAATTCTTTTAGGGTGTACAAGACCGTGCTGCAGTTCTGAAATAAGGCTGTAACTCTTCTTTGTATGTAGAGTTTTTTAACAAGCCATGCTACCTCCTCATTATTAAAAATGTCACGTTTTGATACTTCCTCCTTTGTATGAACTTTTGTGTTCTGTTGCTCTTCAACAATGCTTCAAAAAAAATCTATGCTTCAGAGCCTAACACCGGAGTTATTCCATACTCCTGCTTCCAAGTAAGAAAGGTAAAATATAATTTTTAAAAGAGCAGAACTATGACTTGAATATTGAGACTTCTTAAATTATTTTCTTTTAAGCACATTCACTCTTATCTGGAAGCTTTTCATGGGACCTTCAAGGACACTCTCAAGTTGATTGGGGAATTCATATGCGCACAGAAATTCTATTCTGCCTTTTCCATAGAGGCTTCTACCAAATTTTCAGGTATTGCTCTGGCAATTTCAGTGTTATCTTCAAATATTATGAAGAGGGATGCCAGATGTTCTTTTATGGCTTAGTTTGTGTCTTATGAACATCCTGCTATAAAGGTATTAATGTGAATAGCTCTGAAAACTAGATGTGAAGTGTTTTTAGTGACCACAAATTAGTGGATCCCCACGCCCTCAGGAAAACTCTTCAAAAGCCAGTGTTCGAGATCCAGACGTTTTCATGATCCTCATTTTTTCCCCACTTTTCTCCTTCACTCTCCTCCCTTCAAAAAAAATTCTTTGCCTCCTCACAAGGTATTTACTTTGTGAAAGTATCCACAAGAAGAGTGACTAGAAGTGGTGTTCGAGTGATAGGCTTTATTTTGTACCAAGTCCTACAATTTCGTTTTCAGATAACACGGGGAAAGAAAAGCCCCAACCAAAAATGTAAGTTGTCAAAAAGCTGACACTCTAAATACCAGAAAATATTAACATCTATTGTCAGGAAAAAATAAAAAGTATGAATCACGCCATCTCCACGACACATTTCAAAACTGCTACACACAGCACAAATTACAGTGTGTTTGAGGGTATCAGGGATAATAGTACTTGAGAGTTCCTCTCTGAGCACCCAGCGTTACTACTAAAAGGGTTCAATTGTCTTGGTTTACACTATAAAGCTGCAGAAAAAAAAATTAAGGCTCTCCAAGGTCATCTTTGCTAAAAATAAAAGCTGATGCTGAATTATTGTTAATAACTTCAAAGGAAAAGAGTTTCCTATTTTATGTATTACATTCTTCCTGCAAAACACATTATAGCTACATGTAAAAGAACGATTTCTTTTCATAGTGCCCAAGTGTATATTTCCATACAGTGACATCCCCTTTTTCACCAGCTATGTCCTACATGATCCTGTATTTTTAATTCCTTCTATTTTCACGTTCCTAATAGGCAAATCAGGAATGCTTCATAGGCTCAGCTCATGTCACTCCTGAACAGAGTTAGGAAATATGTCAATAAAGGCTAAAATATAAACATATTGCATGTCTGAAAATCTTAGCAGGAACTGGCCTTCTTTAGCGAGGCCATCACCTTTTTCTTGCATTGCCCTTAGTGGTCACTTGCGCTTCAAGGACAGGGAGAAACAGCTTCAATGAGAACTGTAGGAGATGGAAGTCTTTCTCTAAGTGGCCACTTGCAGGCAGCATCTTGTTTCATTTCCAAGAAGAGCAATGAGAGATAAGTATTTTGTTCAGAGTGGTTCCTCATGGAAATTCTGAAACAGAACTTTATTATTTGGTTATACTGAAGGTTAAAAAAGAAAAACAAAAATAGGAAAAAAGGTAGTTTTAAAGACTTGTGTAGAGAAATCACTGCTACTTTTTGAGAAATAAGCACAAGATTTAAAGACTTTATATTAGGGGCAGGGGAGTAGGTAGGGATTTGGTTTATCTCATTCAAAACCAAATCGTGGTTTTGATGGGGCTTAGGATTTTTTGAGTTAGGATTTGTGATTGTTTGGGGTGGAATTTTTTGCTTTCCTTTTTTTAGTTAATGAATCCAACTGGAACTAATTTTAACTTTAAAGTAAACATTGACTTTTTATCTAAGCTCTATAAAGAATCAGCCTAGTAAAAGGGAAAGCACTGTGATATTAATCATGTAATTATTTGGTTTATTATTTATGTGCAGGAAAGAAATGTAATTTCTGCTTTTAATGATGAATTTCACTGTAACTGCAGGGGTGCAGCTCCTGCCTCTTTAACAAAAAGTTTGATAGAGTAATCCCTGGGGAGAGTGGTTACAAAATCCCTGTGGTTACTGAATGTTGAAATGGAGCAGATAGTAAGAGGAAGAAGAAGGTATAGAACATCTTAAAGCCTGTTATTAGGATATTAACCTATCTGGAAAGAAAATGAATTAATTCTAAATCAGAAAGGGGAACACAGATACTTACATCAATTGCCTGACATACAGTGCACATCTTTGAGCATGGAAAGTTCCTTGTAGAAGCATTTTCTGAACAGATCTGTTTTCTGTGTCTGTTTAATACTGAAGTAGTAAAAAAATACACACAAAGTGAGGCATTTAAGTTATGTTCTGTTTAGGTTGTCTTCATCATTACAATGTCCCAGTTGCCTCCAGCAGTTCATTAAGGAATGGAAGTCGTATGCAACTTGTAGTTTGTGCTTTTGACCCTACACATATAAACTGAAGTAGCTGGCTCTGTTCAGCTTTGCATTTTCACCAACATGACCATGTCCCTTAATGCCACCCCCGATGGCTGTACAGAATTCTAGGAGTCAAGGGACCTCCAGGTGCCATTAGAGACAGAATTGCAAAGAGCCCAGCTGAGTGTGCAATTACTAAAAAGCCCTTTTTCTTAACTAGTTAACTTGAAAGCCTTTGGTGTGGATATGACTAAAGTACAATGAGAGGCAGTTCATTTTTGTTTGTTTTAGAAACTGAGGTCTGATGAGAGCTTAGTTTTGTCCAATAGTATCTTTTCATAGAATCATAGAATGGTAGGGGTTGGAAGGGACCTTTAGAAAACATCTAGTCCAATCCCCCTGCAGAAGCAGAGTCACCTAGATCAGGTCGCATAGGAACATGTCCAGAGGGGCCTTGAAGACCTCCAAGGAAGGAGCCTCCACAACCCCTCTGGGCAGCCTGTGCCAGGGCTCCCTCACCTCAACAGTGAAAGAGTTTTTTCTTATGTTTAAGTGGAACTTTTTGTGTTCCAGCTTCATCCCATTACCACTTGTCCTGTCCTAGCTACTATAGAAAAAAGGGATGTCCCAACCTCCTGACACCCACCATTGAGATATTTGTAAACGTTAATAAGATCTCCCCTCAGTCTCCTCTTTTCTAGACTAAACAGCCCCAGTTCCTGCAGCCTTTCCTCATAAGGAGCATGCTTCAGCCCCCTGATCATCTTGCTGGCCTTGTGTTGGACTCTCTCTGGAAGTTCTCTCTCTCTCTTGAGCTGAGGAGCCCAGAACTGGACACAAGACTCCAGATGAGGCCTCACCAGGGCAGAGTAGAGAGGGAGAAGAACCTCCCTTGATCTGTCGGCCACACTCTTCTTGATGCATCCCAGGATGCCATTGGCTTCTTGGCTATGAGGACACATTGCTGACTCATGGTTAGCTTATTATCAATCAGGGCTACCAGATCTCTCTCTGCAGAGCTGCTCTTCAGCAGTTCTGCTTTAGTTATTCTTCTTGAGTAGAGAATGATGTTACCATTAAATCCAAAGACATTAAAGGAGCAAATCACACTTTTTTGAGGGAGGAAAGATGCCTGTTGGATATGATGGTGCAATATGGTAGAATAGCTTCCCAAGACAAATAATATAAGTACTGCTGCTGGAGAGATGTGAAAGTCGTACAATGAAAATTATGGTTGAAAAATATGATCCAGAGCAAGTCAGTATTGAAAGAATGTATGAAGTGGCCTGTTAGTATGGCTCT
This sequence comes from Colius striatus, assembly GCF_028858725.1. Taxonomy (NCBI): domain Eukaryota; kingdom Metazoa; phylum Chordata; class Aves; order Coliiformes; family Coliidae; genus Colius; species Colius striatus. The sequence continues at coordinate 31,456,068 of NC_084766.1, forward strand.
AATATCTACCATGACTTGTTATTTTTAAAACTTCTTTTTTTCCCACAGTGTGAAATTACCTTCAGAGCTCTCATCCAGTTCAGTACTGGCCTCCCTAGTCCTCAATATTTTGTCTATTTGGGTCTCTGTGTATTTCTGTCTTGAAGCAGAGTTTTACAGTCATAGGTGCAAATAGGATTAGTTCTTGTAATAACATTTCAAAGAGAGACTTTCATTGGCAGAAAGCAATTTTGTGCAAAATGCTGATGACATAAGCAGCGTGTTGGATGATATAGCCTGAAAATGAAGCTGCTAAGAAATCTTCAAATCAAATGCAGTTGTGTCCAGGAGGAAATCATTTGCATTAGAGATTTTGCTGTAGCTTGCTGCACAGTCTTGGCAGCCCACACTCCCCCTGCTCTGCATTATCTCCTTAACATTATTATTTGGGAGCCAGAGTCACACACTTATATTGGGTAACAGTTACGATTACTTGACACAATGTCAGTAAAATGCAATTTCTTCATATAATTAGAATTTTGACAGGAAAGAGAGGAAGAGACAGAAAATGAGAAATTAGTTATTTCCTGTACCTCTGTCATTGCACATATTAAGCTTTGCTGGTGCATTTCGCATGATCTCATGGCAGCCCCTTCACAGCAGCCTGATCTCTGTCAGATTTAAAGACAGGATGAGTAGAACAAAGGATGATGAGTTAGAGGCGTTGTTGGTTGGAATGGTAAACCTTTTAGACTTTCTAAATCACAGGACATCTGGGATAGAATATTATGATCGTGATCGTGCTGCAAATCTGGGTTTATGAAAATAGAAATTTAAGTAAAACTTCCCTAAATTTTCAGGTATAAATTTAAGCTTATTACCATGAACCCTCTGTAAAATGACGCTGCAGCCTTTTATTATCAAAGGGAAGTCTGTGGGAGTAAATTCTAATGAGTCTTAGGGCGACAATAAATTAAAGTTTGGGGTATTTTTTCTCTTTCTGAAAGAGACCCTATTTTCTCACTCAAAGAGATTCATCCTCAGTGTCTTTAATATGGAGCTCAGGTTTCAGAGATCAATGATCTCTGCATACAAGCAGACATCTGCCACCAGACCTCCATCTGGGACAGAGACTAGTGAGGCTAATGTCTCTGGGATTAACAAAGTCAAGTTATCCTGTGTCATCATGGAAGGAGGCATTTATTAAAAACTGGCATGTCTGCTTGTAATCAAATAATAAAAAGCAAAGTGCATTTATTCATCACTACTCAAGACACTATCCAAATTTTGTCATTTGATTATTAGTTTATTAATTTTTTTTCTCTTGCTGCTCTTTTCTATCTTTGTTGCTGAATAATTCTGTGAAGTCCTGTTATGCTTTATAAGTGTGGGTGTCAGGAGGTTGGGACATCCCTTTTTTCTGTTGTAGCTAGCACCAGGACAAGTGGTGATGGGATGAAGCTGGAACACAAAAAGTTCCACTTAAATATAAGAAAAAATTATTTCTCTGTGAGGGTGAGGGAGCCCTGGCACAGGCTGCCCAGAGGGGTTGTGGGGTCTTCAAGACCCGCCTGGACGTGTTCCTATGAGACCTGATCTAAGTGAACCTGCTTCTGCAGAGTGGTTGGACTATAGATGATCTCTAAAGGTCCCTTCCAACCCCTACCATTCTATGATTTTATGATATTACAGTACCAAGTGTAATCAGAATTCACATTGGACTATACAGAGTGCAAGCATCTGGTTAAAAGAGTCCTTACACTGGAATATTTGGTTTATAGTTGAACAGAAGTGGGCAAGGAAATTGAAACACACAAAGGTGAAGTTACTTGACAAGAGTCACAGAGCAATTAACTGGTAGAGCAGAGATTTTTTTCAACTAAATTGCTTGAGGTTGATCAGTCAGGTGAGATTAATCTCATCAGTGTGGAATATCTCTCTGATTTAGGTAGAGATCTTTTGAAACAAAGTAAGTTTGCACAAAGAAAACATTGACTCATCTTAAGTAAAAAACTGGTGAATTCCCCCTCTGTTCCTCCATTTTTATTTCCCTTTATAAGTTTCACATACTGCTTTCATATAGAAATGATTCCATTTGTGTTTAAAGTTACAATGATTATGGTAGGGCACTTCTGATTCTTGACCTGCACTTCTGGAAGCTTAAAATAATTAGAAATAAACCTGTGATAGTGCTGCTTTCCTATTTTTCCTCTAAGATCAGTGAAATTGGTATAAAAGCTTACCCCGTTCTTTCCTCCAATGTTTCCGGAAAAGCTGGTACCAAATTACAAGTAATATTATGACATACTTTTTATATGCTCCTCCTCCAAGTTTGGCACTGACAAGAACACCCTACTTATCAGGTTTATTGCATTGGAAGCTGAAACTGATTTTTGATAGCTAGTAATTTACGTTTTGTTCTTCAGACTAATGCTGTAATCAATAGGTGTGAATTTGTCCTTTATTTATTTGTATTGTATTATTCAAACTTAAATGCTGGTTTCTATCTGATAATCTAAGCAGTAACTCTACAATGTTCATCAGTTTCCTAACTCATGTCGTTCCCTTTTAGTCTGATAGTCTGATTCACCATCTTCCTCTGACATTTTGAGCCTTTGACAGCATGCTGTTTAGTCAGTGGCATGGCATTTTCTGCAGATGATGATAGAACAATAGAAACTTTTTTTTTGGTGCTAACAGATGTGTATGGCTAGGTACTGATCAGATTAATTAGAATGAAGGGAAATAAGTCTCAGTTTGAAAGGATTGTATCCCATTGGAACTGCTGTTATAGCAGATACAGGAGGTGAAGCGTGAGTTGAAAAGTCCCTGTTAACGTAGCTTGTGCTGACTAAAAGCACAGCATTTCATCTCTCAACTGACAGGAGCACAGACTTTGATCTAAGAAACCAAACTGCTTTTCTGGTTAGTCATAGTTCTTCAGAAAAACATGCAGTTGGACATATGTTGGGAAAAACATCGAGCTCAAGTTTGCAGTGAATCCAGACACAAAGTTTTGTTTGAAATTGCACCTTCATATATGAGTTTCTCCTAATGTATCAATGCTGTCACTTTTAATCCATCAAATCTTAATAAAATATGGATACAACTATTCGGGTAATTAGTAAAGACTTCTACTACTTAAAGGAGTGTAATACTTAAATATCCATATTCCCTGAATTCTCAGATCCTATTCTTCCATAATGGTGCTTCAACAAACTGTGGGGAAAAAAGTGAATTCCAATAGACATTATGGTTTTTTTCAATGACTACCCAAAAATCTTTCTTATCACAGACACTTGTTTAAAGAATAAACCTAAATTGGTGGAAAAGGGTGGAAAAAAAAAATTCAATGCCATTTCTCTGTATTCTTGCAAAGTTTAATGCTAAACTTTACTTGGTTTAGTGTGTTGCTTACAGGAAATGTATAGGGAAAGGAAGAAAATTTTTGATGAAACATCAAGCTTATGGTGACAGTTTCTGCCATTGACTATTCTATAAAACAAGTAACTGTAGAGAGGCATTCAGTGCCTCAATGTTATCAAACAGTGGAACTGTGTGTATTTTCTTATGCTCTTGTACTAGAATAGCACTCACCTATGTGTCACATTGGTACTTCTAAGAATGCTCCATTGAACTTCTCATGTAATTCCACTTTTCACACCAAGAATCATGCATTTTAAATAGCTGGACTCTCCTCTAGGTATGCAGTCTATTGAAGAGTTCTGTGGAATCTCAAAGGTGTAAAATATCTACCTATACACAGTCTGTGTTTGTATGAAGAATATAATATAAAAGAAATAGCAACTAATTAATGGTAGCCATTTTCAGTCAAAATATGTATTTTCCTGTGTCTGCTGCAGCACTGTTACCAAGGGATCTGGAGGTCTCGGCTTGATTTCTGTGACAGAGCTCCATCTTTTTGCCTGTGCATTATACATCTGACAAGTTTTACTCCTTTTCAAAAAATTTAATTCAGTACTTTCAGTTAGAAAGTGAAGCAAATTAGCAGGTATTTGCACCACAGGTAGAACAAAGCATTTGTACAGCTCTATGGAAACTCCATAAAAAAAATCCCAAAACTTCATAGCATCATACTAAAATCAGTATGGGAACCAACAGACATAACTGACAGCTCTATAATTTCACCTTCCAACATAATATTCTTGGTTCCTCATAAAAATGCAAACTGAATCCTTGCTAGCAGGTCTACAATGTTATGTGTAGTTATATTCTCCTCACTTAACAATAAGCAATTCTTTCACGGAGGATTTAAAAATGGATGGAAAGAAGGTCAAATTTCACTTAGTCTTGATAAATGTCACCAAAAAAAGGAAAATTATCATTATGGATTGGATAGATACAAGTTTTGAAGTACAACTTAAAAGGTATTTGTTGTTTCAGGATCAGTGATGTGCAAGTCACTGGAAAATAGTTTGGGAAGTGATTCTTATTCTGGGAAAACTATATTAAACTCACTAATATTTCAAAATAGTAGCATAAGTGGAAATAATTGACTGTAACTTGTCATATGGGACTACCTTATAATCTAACCAGAAATCAAACATAACCACATTAATCTATATGAGATGTTTATAAGCTGTCAGAAATAAAGTCATGGGAGAATAAGACTAGTTCATAAATCAGTAAATGAGATCAGATAAATTGGTGAGATTTTGTAAATGCATGTGGAGTGCTTTTGTTCTCCTCCTTGGCTTGCACTTTAGCTTGGTTTAGGTTTTTTTTCCCTTTGAAGACTGTTCTTCCATTGGTTGAATGTTTAGAAAGAGGAATATATAAAATGTAGGATTTATGAGAGCTTCTGACATTTATGGTATTTTTGATTAACACTTTTATTAGACTTGTCTGAAAAATAATTCATTATTTCAGCTTTTCTTTGTAGTTCTCTAAAAAGCTGCCATGATCATCAAATAGATCAGGGTATGTAATAAAAGCCATACAGCCACTAGTAGAACATACCATTAAGACTGTTCTAAGAGCCAAAATGTGGGAACTGAAGGTATTTTTAATGACTTGAAATTGCTTGAAGTGCTTTCTGAGAGTTGAAGAGTGCTGATTTATTTATCTGGTATACTTATCTAAATTAATTTGGATAGAACTACTTTGGTTTTAATCCTCTTACAGTGAAATTTATGTTAATATTTTTAGATGGTGCATCATTTTGTCTGAAGGATAGAGTTAAATAATATTGGTCTGAGTATTGTCATTAAATAAGAGAAAGTGAATGAGCTGGCCAAAAAAGCATTAAAGAGTGCAATCTTACCTGGATTATAGTAATAATATTTAGAAATGACCTTGCAGGAAATTCAAAATTTTGGTAGTATATTCTCTCTTTCTCATCTTAATTAGTCTTTTAGCATGGCAACAGTCAGTAACTCAAGTACATCTGCAGCATTTAAAAGTAATTTTGTATCATATCTGTATGAAGGAATTTATTGTTCCATCTTCCTTTTCTTTTTTCTTTAATGTGCTTATTGAGAAGAAGTGTATTAACCTGTTGGGATGTATTGTAGATGTTGTAATAAGCAAGTTAAAGGCCTGAACATTTTTGTTGTTGTTGTTTTACTCTCTTTTTTACTGCTGGTAGGAAAAGACTGCTCACCTGGGTTTATCTCCTTGGTAGCCATTTTTAGCTTTATTCTACCTACTGCATTGCTTCTTTTGGGAAATTTGTTAGCCTAATGTCCAAGCTGCTTCTTCATTAACCATCATGGTGATAAATCTCATCTTCATGAATGAGACTAGCTCCTATCAAGGCTTTTTTCTTGCCATACTGCATAGCTGTCTCCAGAGCAATTTCCCTCAGCTCCCATCTACTTCTAATTTCCCATGTGACTGAAAATCCTTTTTCTTTCATTCCTTCTGAGCACTACCTCGTTTCTGCCACACATCTTCATTAGCTAGAACTATGTTGCAGTCACTGTAGTATCTCAATATACTTGATGAACATCTGTCCCTTTACTGACAGGTTTACCTGCATTAGACATGGGCTTTCCCTTGTACGTAGACTTGTTTTCCTAGATCTGGCTCTAGTGAAAGAGCAACCCGCTGATTTATTCACAGAATGAAAAGATATTTGTTTCTGTTGACTCTTGATTACAATTTATCCACTGCCAAACAGCAACACTTTGTTCTCCTGGAAAAAAATAGCCATATTAATGCATCAGATGTTGGTTGTCAGAGTCTCTGGGAATTGGAAAAATGGTGCCTCACAAAAATTTTACCAACATAAAATCCTGATGCTGAATAGAAGTTTTATCCTTTCTCTTTCATGATCTATAAAGTACAGGTAGAAATACACCCCAGAACATTTTAACATTACACACATACACATAATATAGAGATTGTAGTAATAGAAAGATGTAAGAAAGTGAATTTCCCATCATTGTATTCATTCGTGGAGAAGGTGGGATTACTGAAGATGTGAATTTATGTCATCAAAGGAAGAACTAGGCCTTTTTTCTTGTCTGAGTCTGTACATAGATTCCTGAACTATTAAGAAGATGAACAGAAATGAACCTGTAGCTTTTTTGAAGAATCTAAACAAAATTTAAAAGTGGATGACTTCACCAGCTTATGGGGAAACTTGATTTCTTAAATTGTCTCCAAAAATAACCAGCCTTCAGTGAGATGACATTGTGGAAGGTTTTATGATTTCAGAAACCTCACAAAAAGTAATATCTTTCCATTTCTACACTTTTTATTCTAGCATGTCCCAGGCCAATAAAAAACTTGTAATTTCACTCATAACTGAAGTTTATGATGACAGAGTGTGCCTAATTTATTTCCCTACTTAAGTATGTCTGTATTATGCAATCTCTGCCAAAACAGCAGTACCTAGGAGCCTGTTTCTAATTGCAGAAAAGTGAGGCAGTGCCCCAGAGCTCTGGAAGCATGGTGCTTTATACCTTTCTGTGAGCAAGTAGTGAGAAAAGTTATGTTTGAGTACTGGGGTTTCTAACTGTTAAAGTTGGGGTTCTTTTTTTAGATCAGGGAAGATAAAGCCAATATTTCAAAAACAAAAAACAAGCCCAAACCTCTCTCCCTGGACAAATAGTGATCATTTTTTCCTGCAACAGACGTAGTTTTCCAGAGAAAGCTGAGACAAGATGGTTAAGAAATCGTTGGAGAAATACATCCTGCTTTACACAAAATTTGACTCACCAGCCTGTGAGCTGTATGGCAAAATAAAGATTTTCCAGAAAGGTCATGTATTTTATTAACTAATGTATTTCTGAAGTAAAAAACAGGCCAGCTTTCAGGCAAACAAAATAGCTTTCAATCTGAAAGAAGAAATGGCAGTCTTCAAGTTAAATGCAGGCTGCAAACAGTCTAACTTTGATTAGTATCTCTAACAGAAATGGTTCATTTCTGAGAAATTTTCTTCTATGAGTAGAGACACACTAACAAAGAATATGTAGTTTGCTGTTCTCAGCTGGTTAGTAGCAGTGCTGCCTTACAATATTTTCAGTCTTCTGCATCAAGTCAATGGGTGTCAGGAGGTTTGGACATCCCTTTTTTCTGTTGTAGCTAGCAACAGGACAAGGGGTGATGGGATGAAGCTGGAACACATAACGTTCCACTTAAATATAAGAAAAAACTATTTCACTGTTGAGGTGAGGGAGCCCTGGCACAGGCTGCCCAGAGGGGTTGTGGAGGCTCCTTCCTTGGAGGTCTTCAAGACCTGCCTGGGCATGTTCCTATGCGACCTGATCTAGGTGACCCTGCTTCTGCAGGGGGAGTTGGATTAGATGATCTCTGGAGGTCCCTTCCAATCCCTACCATTCTATAATTCTATGTAGTCTCTATGTAGTACCTTTTATCTATGCACTTTTGCTTTGTGTCCACCAAAACTATGTGAACAACCACTCTGTTAAAGGAATTGGGGAAGTTATCCTACTCTTAAACCTGAACCTGCTTTATTTTTTAAGTAGCTCATTTCAGCAGTCCAGCTCTCAGAGTATGACTAGATGAATAGTTATGCTGGGAAACCTATCAAGGCAGTGTCCTGCAAAGCAGAGATGAGAAGGTAACACCAGTTCCCATCCCAAGAGCCAAGCAGTTAGTACACATGGAATTTTAAAGGAGATGCTGTGCTCCAGAACTAACAACTCTATGGGATTTTTGTATTAAATAATTTACAATAATTTTTGCAGTAAAGTATCACCAGCAGACATGGGATGGCACTGCACGTTGCAGACAAGGCTATATCCTTTACCTTTGAACTAGAACTTCAGCACTGTCATTAGAAAGATTTTTAGAAGTATGCTAAGGACCTTAGGGCCCAAAAGTTTTTGTCAGGGGAGAAAGGAATAAAAGCTCAGGTGCAGTAATGCAAAAGTATCTGTAAAGAATGAAAAAATTGAGATTAATTTGGGTTAATGGCCTTACTTCTGTACTGTTTGGTGTATTCACTATATCCATGACTCATTATAAGAGCTTTTCAATAAAAGAAAGCATACTAAAAGGCCTCATAATTACTGTGCACTGTTACCATAGGTGACCATATAAATTACAGGAAGATTTGCTGATACAAAACATTTCTATTTGCATCTGCTTGAGGGAAAGGAAAAAGCAGGACTAAAGCTCCCAATACATGAAAAGCAACAGAAAATGTGAAAAGTAGTCATTCGTTACTTATCCCTTAAGAGTTAAGGAGCAACTCTTAATGCTTGTGGGGGTTTGGGGTATTTTTTTTTCCATTTAAGGTCATAGGGAAATCTTGATGCTGGCTGTCATGTAACTTCTGTGCTTTATTGTTTTGAATGATCTTTTATTCTCTTTTTTTCCCCTTTCTTGCTATAAGCTTTGATCTGGTGTCATTTGTTTGGTCCTGTGTGCGGTGCTGCCTGTAAGGCTGGCAGCAGCACAGACTCTGTTTCTGCAGGACTCAGTCTACCAGAGCACAGCTACTTGGTTATTACAGAAAGTGGCAGATGGAGGTGCTAATAGCCAGAGACAAGGTTGGAGACAGGGTTCTGCTTACTCTGTGGAAAAAAACCACAAAAGCCCCCAAACCCCTCTTGCCGAAGAAGAGGAGCATAACCTGGCAGCTCTTTTTGAACAGGAGAAGTGTTGGTGCTGCCCAGGTAGCTTCAGGGGTAAAGGCAGGGGGTTTACCTTGCACCTGCTTTGCCTTCACTAGCCAATAATTTTGTTCCACTTTGTTCCCATGAGAAGCGATCTCCTTCCTCTAACAGCACCTCTCTTTCCTGCTTCTGATGGTTTAAGCTGTGATGCCTCTGAAGATAGATCACACACATCACTTACTGTTTAATTTTGAATAAACATGGCAAACTCTCTCATGCGACACAAATACTTTGTTTAGAGTATAAGAGCAGCAAAATAAACAAAATATTTACTGCTTAATCAAAGGTGAATATCTGTATAATGAACAACTTCATTTAATTTCTCATAAAATGCAGGCTGTTGAGGCATTTTTCTGTCTTTGCCATCGATTTTCAGTTGGAGACTCTCAGCAATTAAGTTGCCCAAGGGAAAAAGAGACTTAGTTCTTCCATAGGATACAAACTGATTTGTTTTCAAGTATTCTCTGTAGCATACATGTTCACAGTTTAAATTCATCAATATTTCCTGCTTTGTCTCACTATATAGCATCAGTTGTTTCCAACTTTTAAGCTTTCAGTAAGTTATTTATAAATATTTAATTGCATTCAGCATTTAAAAGAACTTTGACATAGTTGTTGAAGCTCTTATTGTCCTTCATTCCAAAAAAATAACTTTAATAATAACCTATTTGCTTTTAAGAAAAGGTTCACTATAAAGGAGCAGAGTTGTTATAACCAGAATTTATGTGCATTTTTCCCAGCATGCTATCTATTCACTTAACATTCAATACCAAATGCAACAGTAAATTATCCTGTAAGAGCTACAGATATCAGAAACATTTAAAAAGTTTCTCACACTGGTGCATTTTAAGCTCTGCTAACTACAGTATATTAGCAATGAACCAGGTAGTGCACCTTCTTGTTTTATTAATTGCAGGGTAATAATCTGCATATAGTAATAAGGGAGAATTATGTAGCTAGTGGCTTCTACACAACAGTGACATAACTTACTTTGATGTTTCTGTATTGTGTTTTGTACATGAGTCCTTCAGAAGAAATGGTCAAAAGCTGTTATTTTGTTTTTACTCAGATTTTATTGAAAACTCCTTAAAGGAAAGATACAGATCTTACTGTGTAAATTTTGTAGAACGAATGATGAAGTTGAAACTTCATTTCATAAAGCACTGGGCTTTGTTTAACTCTGTATTTTTAGTACCCAGAGTTACTGAACCAGGCTTTGCTTAATTAATAACTATAGGATGTGAGGCAGTTCCAGTGCTGCTTTTTCTATTAACTCGCAATTTCCTTTAGGAAATGAATAAACGTGGGGGGAGTGGGGAGGGGGAGGTATGGCTGCTGAGAATAAATGTGGTATCACTGTACTTTCCCAAATTCATTTGAATGAGTTAAAAAACATGGTCTATAAATTGAATAAGTTTAATTACATAACTCACACAACACATTTTGTAGGAAGAACAAAAGCAGAAGAATTTTTAAACTGGATATGGATTGAGATTAGAAGAACCAAGAGGTCCTTTCCAAATGTTCATTAAAATAGCATTTTAATGGTAAAACTCACCTGGTAGTTAATAACTACCCAGACTGCATTTACATAAGGTATTGAGACATATTTCAAATAGAATTCACTTTTTTCAATGTAATTGTTTGAACTGAATTTGCATTTTGTCACTGAAAGCAGCATCTGCAGTGCTTTGGCTGTTAACAATTTCATAAAGGTTGGGCTAGACTTAAAAAAAGTTGCCTTTGGAACTCAGAATCTACCATAGAAGTGTGAACTGCTGAAGCCTATGGGTATTTCCTGGAACTTGCATTAAAACTAGAGAGACTGAACTTTTCCTAATATTCTACATATGGGTGAAGAAGGGCAATACTAATATTTGAAGTTATTTAATGAATAACTTAGTGATAGCTTTGTACCATTAATTCAGCGTGCCTATATTGTAGATCTATGTGTTAAATGCTCTAATTTCAGGAGGTTATCACTTATTTATATGGAGGCCTTGTATTTAAGGAATTTTATTAATTGTTGGAGCTCCTAATTGAAACACCTTCCATTGTTGTCAAATAAGCATACCACTGAAGTAGAAATGTCACGTGTTTGAACACCTCAAACACTGTAAAATATTCTGTTTTCTCAAATTGAATCTTGCAAGGCCTGTATTTATTGCCAGTATTGGTATTTTTAATATAGCTGAAAGGGAAAGAATCATTCTTCTGTTTCTACAAAAGCACCTATGGAATGTGTATAGTGAGTTTTCCCCAAATATTACTGATTTCCTGTGTTTCTGTTGCACTTTCAGTAAATATGATTGTCAAAACCAAAGGAATTATGGTTAGGCAGCTATCAGAAATAAAACTTGAGAACATAATAATCTCATATTTGATGCAATAACTAAGTGAACATAAGTGCATTTCTTATCTGAAACAAAACCCCAACCAAACCATCTAGGAGGTTTTGTTATCTACGTGCAAATATAGGACTCCTAGCTGTGATCCTGTAGTGTCTTGTATATGGCATAAACTGCAGAATGACTCTCCATGTAGCTTTACAGTCATTTAACGTGTGCTCATTGAGGAATTAACCCTGCTTCCATTTGTTATTTATTAGACACCTATGGTCAATGTCTGTGTTTATAGTCAGAGATATATATGATAGTTTTTATCATAGATCCATCACTTAAGTGTGTTGTGGTTTAACCCCAGACCAGCACCTAAGCACCACACATCCATTTGCTCACTTCCCCACCCACAGTGGAGAATCAGAAAAAAGAGTAAAACTCATGGGTTAAGAACTATTTAATAACTAAAATGAGATAAAATATACTACAATAATAATAGTATAGCATAATAATGAAAAGGAATAGAATAAAAAGGTAAAACCCAAGTGAAAAAGAAACAAACCCAAGTGATGCACAATGCACTGTAATTCCCCCTCCCCATTAACTCCCTGTAGTTTATATACTGGGCATGACTCCCTATGGTATGGAATATCCATGTGGCTAGTTCAGGACAGCTGTCCTGGACATGCAGCCTCCCAGCTCCTTGTGCACCTGCTTACCAGCAGAGTCTGGGGAACTGAAAAAATCCTTATGAACAAATCAAACATCATTGTGTTAACATTATTCTCAGACCAAGTCCAAAGCACAATGCTGCACCAGCTACTAGAACAAAAATTAACTGTATCTCAGCCAAAATCAAGGTGGTGGACACTGCTTTAAAACACTTGTCTTTTGTTTCATTTAGACTGTGTATAAGCATCTAGTCCTTTGTGTACCTTAAATTATTTCTTGTTCTTGATTAACATGTTCTAGTGAGTTCATCTGAGTGTGTCTTGTTATTAAGCTTCTTTATTAAAGTCATCTTTTAATTTCCTGAGTTAATTAAAAATTTCTGTTATTATTATGATCTCCCTAGTTGTGTGGTGGCAAGTATAGTACCTTTGACTCGTGTGCTTTCTTGTAATTTATCACACTGTCAATGGAGTTGTTGAGCTACTACTTTGTATTTAAGTGTTAGTAATGGGTGACTGAAACAGATGATGTTATAATAGCTAACATATATTTGTAAATTATATTAAAGAACGATCTGTAATTCATGCTGAACATAGATACTGAAGGAAAAGTGACATTTCATCCTTTCGGTGTTTGTCATGGATGCAGTATAACGAAGGTGTTACTTTAGATTTATTTTTTCTTAGCATTAAAGAGCTAATTCTTTGAGTTTTTTGAAATCTGTTCTCTGATTTTTGATGTTCTGGATTTAATCAAGACTAGTGGAAGAACACTCCTTCCCCCCACCCTCTCAAATACTTTTTTGGCCAAATTTTCTGTAACCTAATCCACATATTCTTGTGGGAAAACTGTCTCCAGAAAATTGGTAAACTTGTGTTTGAGTGCCCCTGGTGTATGGAAAATTGGACATTCATCTAACTTCTGGTGAAGTCAGAGGCATCAGGGAACCATGGTAGATTTCATCGCTGTAGCAATAGTCTCTTATCCTCTAGGAAACAGCATTGATTAACATGCTATAAATTAGTATCTTAGAGGTGACCTGTCACACTTGGAAGGAATGAAATAAATATCAATCAACAGTTAATGTTTGACCATTGTATGGTGGCATGATATGTAGACAGAGATGCAATCCCTTCTTTTTAAACCAACAAAGCAGGACTTTGATCCTTCTTTCTCCGTTCTTCATAGAAATGTTCCTATGATTTTTGGCCCTTCCTCTGTCTTTTCTCTTATTCCATTCTGAAGAAAAAAGTAGTTTTTTAAATAAGAAATTTAGTATTTTTTTATTTTAATAGCCACACCACATACTTGTGATTATCTGCTTGCACACATAAGTTAACTGATTGGAAGAAAACTTGTCTGATTTGTAATCAGGTATCATCATGAGATTGAATGTAGAGCCAGGAAATCTACATATGATGAGATAAATTACTTTCAGCATTTAGAAATTTTAAACCAGATCTAAGAGAATATCATCATGCTTTTTCATACTTTCAAAGGCTTCTTAAAAGCTGCCCAAAAGAATATAATAGGCACAGGTCTCAAACCTGTAAAGCACTTCACCATTGTCTTATTCATAATCTGTGTCCATTTTCTAACAGGTTATCATGCTGGTACAACATCAAGTGCTTGAGTGATGTTAAGTTCAATGTGGCAGATACAGCTCAGTCATTTGTTTCAATTTGGGAAGCTGAAATTAGGATGTAATTAGCTGCATCAGTTCATTCTGTTTTCTTACTTTGACCTGATCACTATGGCAGAACATGAATGTCATGGCTACAGTTTTTAGAATGAGTTATCTGCAAATTATTTGATTTTAGTATTGATTGATGATAATTTAAAATGTACATCCTAAAGTTTTACAAACCATATCTAATGAAGAACTAGAAAGGTCTGCAGACAGTTTGGAGACTTATCAACATCTAAAATTTTGTATTTGGTGTTTAATATGCTGAAAACACATCTTCAATTAAATAAAAATATTTGCTTTATTGCTTAAAGCTTCACAGCAAATACATAAATAGTGAATATGTAGCTATATCCCTCTGCATAAAAAATTCCATTAATAGAAGAACTTATATAGGCTTTTGGAGATATTGTGATACAGCTTCTTAATATTGAGGATATTTGGAATTTTAAGATAAGTTCTAGTGACCAACTATAGAAAAAATATATCATCATCTTTTAGCCATAGTTTCTTCAAAATTCAAGAAACTGAGCATGTGAAAATCTGCCCCTAATCACTACATGCTGCAGAGATGCTAATGGGGAAGATGTCCAAAATCTATGTATAGTGGAAGTTCTAGAACCTTGATACCATGAAAAAAAACCCCATCTAGAAAGATATAAGAAAAACATTCTTTACCAAATTCAAATCAGACAGTAAAAATGGTCTCTGCCAGATGAAATTATAAACTCAAGAAATGTTACACTCCAATTTTCTCTTTTTCAGCATTATGCAGTTGAATTATCAAAGCTAAGGCCCTGGTTTTAGATCCAAACTATTGAAAAACTGGTACAAGAGGAAAAAAAAATCTCATTTCTTCTCTAAATTACTTCTCTTTCTGAAATGTATAATGTGTTTAGAGTGTGTAATTGTGTGATGTCAGTTAGCGTTATGCCTTCAGTATGATTTGCATAAGCTCTGACATTCAGGAATAATGTGGCCTTCCTAAAGTGATATTCATTGGATGTTTTCATCTTTTATATGTATGTGAGCAAGAGTTGAGGAGGACTGCATTACTCATAAGTGAGCAATATATGAGTTATATAGATCATACCAAACAACCATCAATAAAAGCTCTGTAGATTGCATTCCCCTTACATTATGCATATGCCACATGTTTCACATTAGAAAAAAGAGATTAAGCTGTGGCATGGGTTTAGTTTCAGTATTCTTAGATTATAAAGATAATTCCTTCACTTTTACCAGTCTAAATCTGAAGTCCTGAAGGAGGTGCTGTATCTCTTGGTGGAAAACTGTGAATCTATCAATTTAGGTTATCCAAGCCTTTGAGTTCTAGCTCCTAGGATCACGAGATAGCCAGCCACTGGTGTTAAATGAAATATCAGACATGTATATCATGTGCTTTTACATGAATTCCAGATCTCAAGAACAGAAAAGTGCCTTGGCATTTTGAGTCAGGAACAACTATTACAGAATGTATTTAGATATTTTGAAATTAGACTACATCTCTACAGGAGTGTGTTTTTAAGTATGGAACAGGTGAAGACAAGTGTGCAATGGATTGTATCTGACACTACAGATATGGTAATGACCTGTGTGGGATACAGGAGAACGTTAATTTAATCACTTGCATGTACATGGTAACATACCAAGAAAAACAGCAGTAGGAACCATATTTAAGAACCCTGGTAACAAGTTTTTAGATGAATTGATGAGTTTACTTTCAGAGAAATCTGGAAAATTGCGAAGAGAAGATGTCTCATGTTGTACAATCTGTTGCAATCAAGATGAAATAGATGTGCTATAACAAAACTGGATTTTGAGGGAGATCACTGAGTCAGAGAAAAGTAGAACTGCAGAAAAAGGAAGATAAAAGTCCTCATGTTAGATCTCCTTTGTGGTTCTGCTTTACCACTTCCTAGATTATTTTTTTCTCCCAACCTTTGGTGATTAACAAGTTAATTTTCTTTCTTTATTTTCCTTTTAACTCCTAATAATTTTACTCAAACCCCATTAGTCTATTCCATGTCATGTGGATTCTGCCATGTTTTCTGTTCATATGATATGCTATGTAAAAGCTGGCACTTACACCTACATATTTTGTGCAGGTGGTCCAGTATTTGTGGCCATCACAGAAAATCATTCTTGGTGTGGATTAACAGGAATGTAAGTAATACCTGTAATTTTCAATAGTTATAGCAAGGTACCGAACAGAATAGGGAAGGATGAGAAATGGATATGATGGCAGAACTAGAAGTGCCTCAGAGTAGCTGTAATCCCTTCCATGTGATTGAGTGCCACCCTTGATCTGCTTCTGTGTGGTAAAAATGAATAATGCCTACTGCCACACATCAGTAAGTTATCTGCTGGTAAGAACAGAGAAGATGGTTTCCTTTTGTGCTAAAAATTGCTCTTAAGTATGGACAATAATTTAGTGTCTGTCTCTGTCACTGCTGTGAGCAGCCTCTAAGAAAAGATCTAGGGGCTGTGCTACAAGTCTTTGCAAGCATATATGGTCCACAACAGCAGGTTGGGAATGGAATATATATAAACATATAATGCCTGCATATTATAATAAAAATATCCTCATTTCATTGGCATCCTCAAATGGTAATGCTCTCCAGGAGATGGTGAGAGACAAGATTTATTAGGGAGATTAGTTACTCTGCTTGAAGGTATTCAGAAACTCCTGTGGTCACTGCAGAGTGTAGAAAATGTACAGTATGGAGTTAGATAGACATCAACTTTGAGAACAATAGTAAAGGTCAATAACTGTTAAGAACTCAAATGTCAAAGAACTTCCTAGTGAGTGACCATTGGTGTTTTGGAAGACCAGAATCTTTGCAAATGCTCAAAATAATAGGATGGGGGAGAATATATTTTTTTTATCTGAGGAAATAATTTTATTTTTCAAGACTGTGTCTCTGTTACTTTCATCACAGGAATGCCTGATCCTCACTGCTTATAGCTATGCAATACGGAACTCAGTATTGCTAAAGCACTAGATGTTTAATGGAAGCAATAGACACTTGCATTTTTTATACTTCATAATAAGAAGGACTCAATTAGAGAGAAACCAGTGATCCACAGTCTAGATTGTGAGTCACTTGCTTTTTTTCCACTTACCTTCTGTATGTTGAGAGAAGTTGAGTGTTTAGAGCAGGACAGAGTGGTAGCGTAAGGCCCTAACATGCCTTCGCTGGCTCACAGTAAATGACTGAACACTGTTACTGAACAAGGGTTTGTTTACAGATCGTTAATCAGGGATCTAACCAAATCTTTTAGAAGGACAGATGCAAATTGATTAACATCTGTATCATCTACATGAGCAGCCGTTAATAAGAAGCTCTTACAACAAGAAAAAGTGATATATCCAATTAACATCTTGAGCTTGCTCAGCAGTTCGCTGAAAATTAAGAAACTGTAATGACCAAAACCAGACAAATTGGAGAAAAATGACAACTACACAAAGAGGCCTCTGATGTGATCATGAAGAAATGTTTTAAATATATAAAGAAAATATAAAAATAAAACTCAATAATACAGAGGTCAAAAGGGTAAAATGTTAATCCTCCAAATTTGTGACATTATGTATGTGTTCAGATATTTCCCATAACTGAAGGCTACACAAAGATTGTTTTTTTATCTTAAATGAAGAAAAATATTGATCTATGTTTTAAGTTGTATTATCTATCACAAATTCATAGAAGTTTGAATAAGGACAAAGCGAATTGGAATGTGAAGGGCAAAGATTGCTTGAGCAAAGAGTGTTAGCTGATAAACAGACCAAAAAAGATTTTGTTTGGAATTGCAAATTTCAACACTAGGTGATTCTGCAAAAACAAGGACTTTACAACAATCAGAACTGGAAGTCATCCAGAAATGTCACGGCGGAAGAGTCAGGGACAGGCAAACTGGAGAGAGCAGAAACCATTCTGACAATTTATGATCAAAGAGAACTAAAAGACATCTATGAAATCCTTAATGATATTGATGGCTCTAGAACCTCTTAGTGCAACTCATATCAGTAGACATTTGGGGAATTATGAGAAATTGCTTTGTGTGAGACTGAGGAGGTTTTCAAGAGGAATTGACTTTTTAAAAAGGAAAGTCATTAAAAGCATAGCTTTTGTTATGCTTATCTTTTTGCTTCAACATAACATTCCATAGATTTTTGATAGCACAGTTAGAAGGTGACATGTACTCGTGCGTGCAGTCTATGTGCATGTACATGTAAATGTGTATGTTTTCTGTGGTTTTTTACATTGTGTCCTCTCTACATGGAATACAGCGAGAAAAAGCCAAGAAAAAAAACTTAATCAATCAAACAAAAACCTTTAGAAAAGCTTATTTGCTACAAATAAAAGAAAATGAGTTTGCCTTGCTATAGGCAGGTACTGGAGATTGCCCTCAGTCAGTGTAGCTGTAAATGACAACTTCATCAGTTAAGCTGGGAAGTAGGAGGCAGTCAGATTTGTTGCTAGCTGTTGTAATTCCTTGTGGGCCTCTATCCAGAGGACCTGGCATGCTTTGGCCATGTTAGGCCCAGCTATTTATAGCTCCTACTGCGTGGAGAAAGCATGACTTACTTCACAGACATACAAAATCTGTTAAAATATTCCGAGTACAGTGTGTAGGTAACTGACATCTAAAAGACAACTTGTATGTTCTCTGAACCTGTAACCTACAGCAGTTAACTACAGCACTTTCCTTTCTGAATGTTGGTCCATCAGGACACGTGCAATGCCTTAATTGTATCCTTTGTATTCAGTCCCACACAGTCACTTCTAGCTTGTAACTCTGTCTTTATTAAAAATGCCCATAATACTCTTGCTTTGTCTGTGATCTACTTCCAGAATATCTTTTGCTACACATTTCTCATGCTTAAAGTTTTAATAGATTTTTTAAATCTCCATCATGCTGTTGCAGACAGAACAAATCACCACAACTAAAACTTTTTAACTGGCTCCTTAGTTGTGTTATTTTGCTTAATGCTTTCCTCCTTAGGACAATATTGTGTATGAAAATAGATACCAGTGGTACATGCAGTTCCATACTTCTGTATATTCTTATAGAAATCTAATCATACTTGGATTGTATCACTATATTTTAAACCAGATTTGTTTTAGAATAATGAAAGGCAGGGATCCTTAATGTTACCTGAGTGAAGCCAAGTTTTAAATGAAATTGTAAGCCTTGGATACCAGCACAGGTTGTGTAACAGTGCTTTACCTGCTCCTTCCCACTGGCACAGGCTGTGGTGTTTGGAAATCACCTGGCAGTTGTGGCTGTGACCTGCTCCAGCCCTTGGGATGTGCCCAGGGATTATGCACTGGGACTGGAGTCCCACTGACTTCGCTGGAACTAGGATTCAAATTTTTACTTTTCTCCTAGTATGATCAGCAAACAAAGCAACAAGTCTGAAACTTCTGGGTATGATATGACAAGGCATTGAAAGATGCTTTTTGAGTGACGCATGGGCTTCACAAAGTCTACTGAGTGAAGAATGGTTTAATTGCTAAAGAGACTGGGGCTGGCATTTAGTAACCACTGCTGGTTTTGCACTGCTGATCTAACCACAGGAATTAGCAGTGGGTTCCTGTTTTTCACTGTTGCTGAACAGGGAAACACTGATTTGAGTGGCTGCCCACAGGAGGGGGGAAATGAAACAGACGGGAGTTTAGTGCTGAATGAGTACAGTGTGTGTCATTTTATGGCTGACTGGTAGTGTGATACACTATCTTTTAGGTCCTATAGAAGCTCTGTCCTGTAGTTGCTATTGAAAGCAAATAACCAGAAAGAAAATATGTGCGGTTGGGAACTTAACTGTGGGTTGCAGCGTAATGCAGAGCGCTTTAGTTACAGAGCAGGCTAATAAAGAAGTGTTTGTTTGGAATATTTAGAAAGCTAGGTTTCTATAGAAACAATCATCATGAATACTTTCAGGTTCAGAAATAACATCTGCTCGATAACTGATTTCAAATCTCAACCCTTGTTTAAGTAAATAAGATCCTGTTCCTCTGCTTAATGTATAGTCAGTGACATTTGATACGGGACATTTATTTCCATGGGAAGTGCACCCTAAGACTGTGAAAGGTGTTGGGAAGGGACGGATGGGAAAAGGGAAGAGGAATCAGAAAACAATGCAAGATTTGCCTCATTAGCCTAATAGTAGTCACTGCTGAAAGAAATGAGAGTTTACCTTTGGTACAAAAATAAATGTGTTGTATACCATTCTGTTGACTGAAGTACAGGACAAACATTACTCTGGTTTACTCTTGGCAGCGGAATGAACTCTATGAATAAAATTAGGGGAAAAGAAATCATTTGGTTAGATAAGAAAAGTGTGTGAGAAGCCTTGATGGAATGCAGGGATTTGAAACAAACTCCAAGGAAAAGTTCCCAAATCTGTAAATTTTGAAGAAAACTATTTTCAAAAGCTGGTCGATGTGCTGTGAAAATGGGATGTCTTTGGAAGAAAAGATGTTTCAAGCATCATTGCTGCAGCTAAATGTTACAATGTAAAATTTAAAGTGAGAATATTTCCTGAAGGGAAATAACAAGCTTGTCTGTACTTTCATGCAGTAAGGATGGGGACTGCAGAATTCAATGTCAATAAGGATTTTGGTTTTTGTTGGTATCAATTTTGTACCACCTTACTGAGAAAAATAATTAAAATATAAACATAAATTTAACAATGATTAGAAATTCCTGCTGTGCCCTTGGAAATGCATGTGAAACAGAATTATAAACTGAGCTGGACTGTGTTTCCATACCATTCATTTTCAGTTAGCAGTGCTCAAGGGGCTAGGCAGGCTTGGAATATGGTCCTTCCTGAACAAACAACACTTACTTACCATGCAAGTGGAACAAGTAAGTTGGATTTAGCAAATCCGAGTTGAGCAAATTCTTTACACAGTAAATCTTTGCCGATTTGGTGAAAATGATGCAGATTGTGTAATATTTTAAAGGATCAGTCTTTTTCTTATTTTGGTATATTAAAAAGGCCTCTTTTTTAAAACTTAAAAAAGGTTATTCCATCAGTTATGTTAAGGTAACATGAGTAACATGCATAAATAATCCTGTTTGCTTTAATGCAACAGCTTCTCCAAGTACTAGTTCTCATTTGTCTAGTTATTTGCCAAATGAGATCCTGTAAGTCTCATTTCTTACGCATATTCAGTGAAGTTCCTAACATGTTTGTGACCACCATAAGTCTTAACAGTCTTCATAGGGAGCAACTTGGAAAGGAACATTAAGTGGTGATACTTGAGTTTGAGTTTATATGCAGAATGTTTCAAGAATACCATTAAGGAATTAACAATGTAGTGTGAGATTTGAAGGTGGTATGAGTCAGCATAGTTCTGTGGTTATTCGAGTGTTGCACTGATTTAGGCAGAAGATTATTCTCATAGATATCAAATTTGAATTAATTCTTAACAATTCGAGTGAAAATCTGTACCCAATTATGCCTTCAAATTAGTGAATGGTCCAGAGTAGGTGACAGAGGTCCAAAAGAGAGGGACGTGAGAGACGCGTCTTGCAACACCTTTAGAAGGGTCTGGTTTGTGCTTTCTCAAGCCTGCCAGCCTGCCCACTCTTTTTCCACCTGGTTGGCAGCAATGACTGCTAGAACTGCTAGTCAGCTCAACACGTGCTGCTGCTACAGCTGTATAATCCAGCAAAACTAGGTTCTCTTTTGCTGCTGTCACATGCCTTTTCCTTGGGATGGTGAAGTCTTTAACGGTTCTTTTTTCCTGCTGCTGAAGCAACTGTGATCTGATCCACACTATCCACACGCAGTCACTAGGATGAAAACTTCTGTAGGCTTTCAAGTCTTAAATAGCACAATAGTTTGCTTGAGAATATTTTTGGCTGTGGTGTACACATTTCACAGTTGTCCTTGGAGCATGGCAAGGACAATAAAAATAAAAGCTGTGCCATGTTTTCAGATGTTCAGGTTGTGTCTTCTCTATGTTCAGTAGGCTGTGATCTGTGGAAGTTGTCATGATAGAAAGTAATTTGTTATTCTGTGGCCATTAGCATTTTTTTCCTGCATTAAGAATATTGCCAAGTTTGCACTTTAATCCCTTCTGCTGACAGCTAGTTTTCACAATGTGTCTTGATTTAGTTCCCTTTTTTATTATTATGATTCCAGGTATAAATGTTTTAATTCATCATTCACTAGGCACGGTCCATGTGGCCAGGAGGTTACAAAAAGAACTTTAAAAGACATTGCTGAGGAAAAGTTCACAAGTGTGTTTCAGATGACATATGGTGTACTATATTTTCTCTCCAGTTTTGCAAGAAATGCAAAATACAGCATAATAATTTCAGGACGCTTGCTTTTGCTAACCCTCAAGTTTGGCACAGATCTCCTAAATAATAATCAAACCTTGGCTACAGGAATGAGATTTTTGTGGTCAAAAAAGGTACCTGCTAGTCAGAACTTCTGACTTCTATTTGAGATCTGCTGTTGCAATGACAGATTGGCATTTGAAGATCCACCCTGAGCAAAGGGCAGTCCAAGATGATCCACTTCATGGGCATTTCAGAAGTCTGGAGCTGACTCAGGTTGTTTGTTCCCAAGGAAAGTAAGCTCATCCTAGTTCAGTATTCACCTGCCTGCTATCGTAGCTACCCTTGTTGGCCTGAAAGGGAGAATTTGAACTATGACTAGTACTTCATCTTTTATCACCCTGAAAAGTTAGTAGTGGCTCTGGGGAGACCATGTCCTCTTCTGCCAGGCCATCTGGGATGAAGTCAACCCACTATGATATATGGGGTGATCATCTCGTCTTAAGTGATCAGCCCAAGTTCTAACAGTGATGGACTGTCTGTAATTTGCCACCAGTGAAATGTGAGTTTCCATAGATGAGCCTTTAAGGTTGAATTGTGAAGCAATAACAGAATTCTCCACTTCTTGTTTCTAATCCTTGGAGATACAACAAATATATCCATCTGGGAAATAAATGCTCATTAGCATCACTTCATGGCACAACATCCCTTTGATTTACAGAATTTGAAATGGCAGTAAAAAGAATTTACAGGAAAGTATCTGAGGATACATAGTGCTTTGTATATACCACAGACACAGGGTCTTGGGTGCTTTTCCCAAAAGGATCTAGCTAACTGCTGCCAAGATAAATTTATTTTCACAAACTGGACGTTAACATCATCAGACTTTAATCACACCCATACAGTTTAATAGGAGAATGTGCTGGAGGCTATTGGGGATATCTCTGGCAGTAATCCAGACCAACTACTTCACACACCATCAGTTGTAAATTATGTTTAATATTTTCCAGGTTAACCTGAAATTGCTCTTATCAGTGGTCAAGTAAAGTTAAACCAAGTTAGTTTAACAGTATAAAGAGATAGGAAAGTGCATGCACAGACACAGAAAAAGAAATGCAATGTGCCTTACAGCAGCTACCTGGTGTTTTGATTTAACTTCAATGTTTTGTGCTCTGTTCAGCCACTTGTGAAAGTCAGACTGCAGCATGGTTCACACTAGTGTCACAGTTCAGAAAAAACCCACCTTTAGGCAATAGGATGAAAGCTGAATATGAAACCTGACTAGGAGTTCTTTCTGGAAACCTTATTGAAAATAAATGTCTGCAGTCGTTTCTCGTAGCTTTGTCTTAATAAATCAGTTTTAATCAGAATGTCAATTCATAACTCTCCTGCTAATGAAATGCTATATGACACAGTATTAGGTTTTGAAACGAAGCCTCTTGCTAGATTAACTGAGAGTAACTTTGTTGCACATAAATATAGTTCTTATAATAAAAATATGGCTCTTCTGAGCATAAACACTTTCAGATTAATACATAATTTTAACATCAGTACATAACCTTTGATAACTATCAGCATTCTACTCAGAAGAGACTGCAAAAAAGAATGCAGCCTATCACTGCACATTGATATAGTTGAGATAGAGTGGTAAGACAATAAATTGAAAGATAACTATTCAGTTTGCTCACTGGGACCGTAATCGCAGCTTGGTAATCATAATGTGTTCTTTTTATTGTTAATTCCCACTGTTTTTCTCATGGAAAATAATGTACCAATATATTCTGAGATTTCCATTGCTAATTTGAAACAAGGAAATTATGGGAGATTTATATTCTGCAAACCAATGGAGTGAAATTACTATGGAAAGAGTAATTCACTATTAAAAAAATCTCTAAGAAGAAATGTTAGTATAATTTTGGTCAAGTTAACGTTTTATTATCAGTAGGTCTGGTGATCTCAGCTCCATTAGTCACTATAGAATGTTTCCCTGAAAACTGGTGCATTCTGAAAGTTGAGTTGGTAGAGTCCTCCCAGTAAATCAGCACTGGCTGGATGACTCAATCACAGAAGCAAGGTAGTTACCCCAAGGCACTTTCAGAATTGTAAGATGCTTCAAAATATTCTCCAGCATTTACTGCTGTAGGTAATATTGTTATGTATGGGGTTGCTAACATGGGTTAGTGGGATCTTATTAACCAAAGTTAGAATCAATGAGAAATCCACAGAAAGAAGGTGCAGTGTAGAAGCCCAAAGTGTTGAGCACACTCAGGCTCTGGGCCATTCTTGTAGGTTTAAATGAGGTAAAGCCTTTCTCTCACTAATTGCAAGAGAGAAACTTCACAGGATGGATTAAATGAAAGTCTGTAGTGGATGCTTATAATTTCAGTAAAACCCTAGGGTCATATGAAGAACTGGTGTTTCCTATGCCAGCCACATAGCAACTCCAGCCTTGCTTATTTATTCTATTGCAGTATTTCCTAAAGTATATTTCTCCTGGCACACAAATGATGTTTGGTGAAAGCTTCCTCTTTTTTTCCTGTTGCAGTGTCATTAAGGCTCATTACTCACTGAATAAGTCTGTGGAGAAAATTGTCAAAACTTTTGGGTGAGTGGAAAGCTCGTGCTCAAAAGTGTTAGTTAAGATGTACCCAACATTTAGAACAGCAATGCAGTGTAACACTGATAGCCTAAGCAAACAGCAGTACTGATTACAGTCTTTGTTTCTGTCTAAGACATATCCTTAGTTTCAACACTCTGGAAGAAGTCCCAGGTTCTCCTTAGGTCAGCGGTGAGTGCTATGAAAGCAACGAGTCCCTTCTGGGAGGAGCAGACAGTGTTTCTTCATTCCTCTGAAAATCTAGTGTGGAAGTTGGCCACAGGTGGGAGTCTCCCAGTTCTTTCTCTCAGCAGGATAGCTGTGCCAGGGATGTTTGAAGTTTCTGCAGCAAAATGACCAAAAAAGCCCCCACCAAATGACATTAATGCAATTCTGTGTATTTGAGAGGATGAATTTTTTTTTTCCTCCTTTTGCACTGCTGAAAAGTCTGCCTTCACTGCAAATGGTCAGAGCAATAACAGCATTTTGATCTCCATCTTTAACTATAAGTCAGAATAACTCACCTCAAACATAGCTTTCGTAAATGCGGAATAGGAAAACCAGGATTAATCCTTTCCATGAAGAACAGAGCTACATCTGCTTTCAACTGTGTTTTAACAGAAAGTGGCCACAACTGTATGTAAAAATCTAATTTGGTAAGCATATTTTGAAAACAGCTACCTAGATTGAGCTCTACATCAAGGGCATCTTCAGAAATGCCAATGAATCCAGAGCGCGTGTAAGACAGACCAGCATCTGCCTTTGGAGGTAGAGGAGAGCTTCAGATATTGAGAATTTTTTTAAATATTGAAGCTAAGATTTAACATGGTTTTGAGGCTCTTGAGTTTGCATTTGGGTATCTAAATTTGATGAAAATCCAACTCGGGTACTCAAATGTTTTAATGAATCTCATACTTATCACAAAGAAATCAGGAAACTAACCTGAAGCTGAGAGAAAGTGCAAATGTGAATACTTGTAGTATAGCTGTATAAATTTTATGTTTCCTGCTTTTCTACATTCTTTACCTCTTCTGATGACACAGTCTTGTTTCTTTTCTTTTCTCCTCTCTGAAGTCTTGCACATTGAACTCAAGAAAAGTGGCTATTTACATTCTGACTCCAGTGGTAATCATGCCACAACAAGATATTTGATTGTTTATTTGCCAAGCCATCAAAGTTTATGTGGAATTCACCAGATTAATTGTTATTTTATTATTATTAAATATGAGTAAGAGCTAAGTTTAAATTGACATCATTTATTACTGAAACAAAAAGTATAGGTCAAGCCTGTTTTTTTAAGTAGAGATGAAATTGTGTTTCTAATGAATTCTCGTAAGTAGTTCTAAGACCATTTTAGTTAAGAAACATTACAGTGATTAATGCATAGTTGTTTGCATTTTAATACTTGATTTATGTATCAGATCTGTATTCGTGCACACTGTCAAACTTTACTCTGTTCTTGTCAAAATACTTATTACTTCTGACAGGTGTAACATGCTCACATTAATCCTTAATTCCTTGATTCAATTTTCTAATTGCTTTTTTGGCATGAGTTTGGAGCCATTTAGTCTTATGTGATCTATTTGTCTTATGGTATAATAATGCACTTCTAAAAATTGGATGCACCTAACTCAGAATGCTGAACAGAAAAAATATGTAGATATTACTTAGTACTGAAATCGCAAAGTTTTATGGTGCTTCTGTGAGACACCACTTCTTGGAATACAGATAGAGCCAGAACACTTCACACTTTTCATCTTCCTGTATTCACAGTATTAAATATTTTAATTGATCAATATAAATTGATGTTGAAGTTTCATTGTGTTTCTCCCAAAGAGGTTCTGAACCCTTATATCAGATCCGTGAACATCCACTTAGTCAACATTGTGTTCTTGTGCTCTTCTCAGCTCTTCAGGCCACTGCCTTCAGTTCCTGCCCTCCAAGAGTGACAGAATACACTTCCCACTTTCTACTTGGTTAGGTCTCTTAAGCTGCTCATTATGTTTTTCTAAGTACTTAGAAACGAATGTTTAATATAGGTATGAATATGGCAGACACTGACACAAGTTTCTGTCCTTTGGATAGGAAAAAAAAAATCCAGCCAAAATTTCTTTCCTATAGAAACATCACAAGGATGAGTAAAAAATCTTCCCAAAGCTCAGTAATTCCTCACAAGCTCGCTCAAGCAGCTGGACTTTGGCTAGGTCTTTGTAGGAGAGCTGGAGAATGGAGAACCTTTTCTGTGATGAGAATCTAGGGCCCTGGAAAGATGACTTCTGATACTTGTTTACATTAATAAATATGTGACTACGTATTTAAATTGTGGATAAAACCTTATTATTCTTTTTCTTATTTTAATTCTCTGTTTTGTTCACTACACTCTCCACCTATTTCTTCTTTTTTCCATCCACTAACTTACTCTTCTCACTATCATAGTAATATATACTCTTTCACCCTTTTGCTCCTCCTTGGTTTTATTCCCCTTCTTTTTTCACCTTCCCAACTGACATACTTCTTCTTGTCATAGTATGTGTAAGAAAGGGAATAGAAGAGTTGTTCAATAAAGAATTATTTGTTTATTCTGTCTTACACTGATAAATTTTTATTAACTCTGTGATTGTCATTTGTGCTTTTTGGCGAAAGCGTAAGTCACTTTCTGTACAGAGAGGAAAAAAAAAGATCATTCTAGCAAGTAAATCATGGTAGCTAAGTGCTTTGGGCAAACAAACATGTGCCTTATCTCCTCCAAAAAACCCGTGGAAAATGTATGATAAATGGCACGTTTCAGAGAACATGTTATGTCACTGTGAAATAACTTTGATTCATGGTTATGTATTTATCTTTAAACAACCTACAAACCTTAGGGTATCTAAATTATTATCATTTGCTCTATGCTTCCATAGTTCTTGCTACCCAATGTGAATGATGTGAGGTAAGATAAGACATCTGCTTTTTCAGTCATAATGTTCTATAAAGAACAAATAAGAACAAATACAAAATTCTTACTGTGTTGGGTTTTTGGATGAGGTCCTCTGAATAATATTTGTCAGAAATAATTTCCTCCAGTTCTGTTTTGAAATGAGTATAAACTTCAAACAGAAAGGATGAAGCCTGTTAATGAAAGGTTTTCTGTTACACAGCAATAGAAAATATCATCATTTTGATTTATAATAAAGTAATTAGTCACCAAATTAAAATGACATAATGGTATTTTTTTTCTCCTTTCAGTTGTGAGTCCACATAAACTGTATTCTGAATTACATTTTAAAATGAAGATTTCATTTTGTCTGCCTTTCCATGTTATTTGATTTGCTATTGTGACAAACCAAGACAGATGACTTAAATGCTCTATTGCTTGCATTAGTAATACCAATTTAATCATAAATGCTGTACAAGGATTGAGGTGCATGACACCTCATGCAAAGGTATTTATTCGTAAAATTTATTTATTGCATTAGTGAGTGCACAGAAGTCACTGACTAACCACCTCCCCAGTTTATAGCAGCCTGTCCATGGACATGAAGAGCATCTGGTCTGCTCCATTCACAGCTCCTGCTCCAGGAACTTGCCTAGAACTGGAAAGTCTATTTTGCACTGAAGGTGCAGAAGCAGGGCCAATACAGGGTGATTTAGGAAGCATTGAGTCAAAGTGAAATGAATTCAACTGTCATGGAGTTGCATCCCTGTCTCAATGGTTGAGGAGAGAGATATAAGTAGAAATGCTGGAATGAAAGGACATGCATTTATGTCCAAGGGAAGGTGTGAAATGAATTTGGGACAGTTGAGAAGTCTTGGATTTAGACAGTTGAAAGTGCAACAAGTAGGAGTGAATGAAAGCATGTAATAGAGGGAGAAGGCAGCAGAGAGGTCTACACCAGGCTGTGGTCACTGCTGTGTATGTTGTGTGATTCTATGCCTCCATTTGTCTGATGAGATTTAAACAGCCCAGGGTACAGACTAGGTGCTAATCTGAATGATCCTTTTGGGATCTTTTCTATATTAAAGGTTACAATGAAAAGAATTCTCGTTATCCTTGTGTGTGTTTTTTGCATTGCCTTTCAACATACGTGACTCAAAGAAACCTTAATAAGAAAATTTTCTTGTGCCTTTCCTAATAATCTACTGGTACTATTTTTATGTATGTGCAAGCAATGCTGCTAATATTAGAAAGGTTCTTATTCTGTTTTCCTCTTTACTGCATTGCTTTTAGCATAAAGTTGTATCATCCAGCAATGCCTATCTAAAAGTTTTTCTGATAATAGATCCATGGAAGTCAACAGATAAACACCAGGTAACACAAGTTCAGAACCTGTTCTCTTTATCTGTTCGTTTGGCCTACATGGAGCCAATACATTACAAAAAACAATACTTAATGCTACAAATCCAGAGCACTCATTTTACAAAATATTTCTTATTTTGTTTTTTAAAAATATCTTTTTAGCTGAAGCTTTTGAGGTTTTACTTTTCGGTTGTTTGGTAAGGTTTTGTGAATATCAATTGTAATTCATTATGTGACGGCAATTTTAGATTAAATGACAGTTCTCACCCAAGTTATTTTAATGCTATCACCTCAAATGAATCAACAGAAGTGCCTTTCAAATATGACCATGAAATAAAAAATAGATATGTTTATCTGTTATTCAATTTATTGCTGTATTCTCTGTTTCCTTATCTTCACTGAGCAGTAGCGAATGTTGGTAACTTGGAGGTAGAAAAATTGAAAATGATAATTGCTTTATATGATGCAAGTGCCTTTGTTTTCTTTATATCTAGGACTTTTCAGTGCATTTGACTTGGCTAAACTATGATTTTTATAAGTATACTTGAATCAGTTGACATATATATACATTGCATTTTGTATGAGAATGAAAAGTTTTATAGCTTTGAAATTTGAGTCAAAACATCAAACTTGTATTTTTTGCCTTGAAACGTGAGAGACAGTCTAAAAATTTACAAGCAGAAAAAGAAACAAATGCTTGTGCTGATTTAGACCTAGAGTTTTTAGAAACATCTTTAGTTCTCAGTTAAATGTTTGAACTTTCAAAAGTGAAATGCCTATCTCTTGGTGAGCACAAAACATTGAGACATGTAAATATGGAAATGTTGTAAATTGTAGGATTAGAAATATTATTCTATAGCTTTGTAGACTACTTTGATTTTTTCTAGTTCCTAATGTTGTAAGTCATGGTAACTTCAGAACAATATGGCAGCAATCATTTAGTGGAAAGCTAACTGCAAGCTAAAAATCTCTAGCTAGTAAGAGAGAGATTCTTGGTAACAGCACATACCTCCTGTCAGCAAAAAATACTGTTATCATAGCTTTATATAAAACAAAGCAAGATGATAATCGTACAGGTAACGTTTTCATAGAGTTTCTAGGTTTGTTTAATATATTCACACTGCACCTGTTTTCTGCATGTGCGAAAAAAGTCCAGAAGTTCTTACCTCAAAGTAATCATTTGCTTAGCAGGACAGACACAGAGGAGGCAGATTTATTGGTCTGGGAAACTCAAGAGGGATTGGCTGTTTTCATATATCTATATATAATATAGATTTGCTCTGTTTATGGTTTTTGCATAAGGAGGGCTAGGCAATCGATGCTGTTTGAGCACAATACTTTCACATGAATGCTTCTTATTAGAATAGAGGAAACTCTGATGCTCTCAGATACCACTGTGTACACCAAAAGGTTTTGCTTTTTTTTTCTAAGCTTTAAGAAGTTCATATCACTGCATTTAGTGAGCTATAAAATTAAGTATAATTTTGTTGTCTTTATGATCATTTCAGTTTTTCTGTTTGATTAGATTTGCTATGTGGGCTGTTACAGCCCATTTTTAAGTCAATTAACATGGGTATTACAATCTGTTTCAATGCAAAGAACTGCTTGGGAAAAACATCTGCCTACTGTTACAGTGAACCTTAAAATAAATTAGACACACAAGTGAAAATATAATGGAAATTTCAGACATGACACAGATATCTTCCTTTTTCAGAGTGCACCTAAACCAATTGCCATTGAGCCATGTTCAGGAAACAGAGCCGCAGTCCTCACAGTATTTCTGTGTCTGCCCAGAGGATCATCAGGGGTCCCTCCCCCTGGTCAATCAGGTAAGGCTTGTGTTGATCTGTCCTCATGCAATGCAGTGTACTTGGACAAGTGCACCCACATAGATCCAAAATAATGGCACAGCAGATGAATCCGAGAGGTTACTCAGTCGAGTTGATGTTAAGTTTAGGGCCAATGTTTAATGAGGAATTTTTGTTTAGCCTTTGATGTGGTATCCCAAATAAAAAGCCCAGTGATCATTCTAGACTACTGTTATAATGACATATATCATTCTCACTTCCTGAAACAATGTGTGTGCATACCAGCATTCTTCAACCACATCTTGTTGGGCAAAAAATATTCAGATGCAGATACGTCTAGAGTTTCAGCTCAAGCTGTTATAAATGAGGCTATATAGGGAATACCAGTGAGTATCCTCTGTTCAAGTTGATGTTTAATGCACTAACTTCTGGTTAAGTTCCTTTATGCCATGAATCCCAATGCTGTCCAGAATCCAGTTAAATCTTAGCATTTCCTGGAGAGTCTATCAGCTGAGACCTGGGACTGTGTAAGTGAATGCTTCTTTAGGAAGGTGTTCACTTTGGAAATTATCCCAGCACATTTTAAAGCAGATTTGTGTTATCTAGAATCATGTCTTGTGGTATTTCTCTTATCTGATCTATGCCAGATTGTTGTACAAAACCATTACATCCATTCTTATAAAATAATTTGTATACAGGAGATACATAAATACACTTTTTTAACCCTTTAAATAATTGCCTACAATGGTGTGATACAAAATGGTCACGACAACAATGTTGAGAAGACAACGTGATGCTGCACAGATGCCACAGTTGCTATTTCAGAATTTGTTGGAGTTCTTGCCAAAATGAAGACCTGCACAATGAACAGTAAGCAGCATGATATGTGCCCAAAATGTTCCTTTGAGCGAGAAAATATGCTTTAAGGCTAGCTTTTTAAGGCTAGCCAAAAAGATATCCTTTTAACCTTCACAATTCCATTTAAGAGATTAAACACTATTGAGTAATGGTGATGAGGGCAAACTCAGTTGACTTATGTTGGAAATAAGCTCAGCTGACTGTTCTTTTCTCTCCTTTTGGCCTGATGACTATCTGTTATTTATTTGGGGTTTTTAGTTCATTTTTTTAGGGGATAGAGGGGTTATATCTCCTCCCTCCCTGAGTTGTGAGATGAGGACTTAGTTCTTAAAATTCTGTTTATGACTTGTAATATGATTTCTGGAAGTGCTAGGAAAATAAAAGTGTTACTGATGCTTTGTCAAATACATTTCCTGGAAGAAGTAAAAAATGTAAGTGCCCTGAAGAGAGCAATGAAGGAGTCAGGATGTTTAGTGTATTCCCTGTTCAGGTTTTAAGGAAATTAAAAAGACTCGAAGGTGTTCATAGTCTTACAACAAGGAAAAACATTAAGAAAGGAAATTAAAAGTAATTGTTGAAATTGGAGCTTAAAATGATCTTTGGTTTGGGTTTGTTTTCCTTTTATTTTGAAATTTACCTATGATGTGCTTCTTGGCAGTAAAAATGTATTTATCTAGTTACTTCATAATCACCTTCTATTTACTACATAATTTTTTTAAAGTCATTGCTGTTCTTTGCTATATGTAAACTGTGGAGGCTTTTTGAAACAGGAGTTGGGTTCAACAACACAGCAGATTTGTCATTTTGAATGTTTCTTAATCTATGAAAGATTAACATGTGATGTCCTGCTGTTCTGATCTGCCCTCTTATTACTTTGCCTGCCATCAGCTTTGCAGGCTTATATTTCAAATGCTATTTTTCCTCTCGTTACTGTGGTGTTTGTCAGCCTTTCAGTATTTAAAAATATAAAAAATATTTAGCCTCACAACTTTCACTTTGTTCAGGGTCAAAAGCAAATAGAAATGCTTGAGATGTGCAACCATGCTGATTCAACCATTAGATTATATATAGATTATATTGCTTTAATTGCTTTTTCTTGTGTGTAATGAATTTGGGTACTCATGGACTGCTTTCACTGTATATAACCCTGCATAGTCCACACAGAAGCTATTATGCAAGTTTGTTGGCATACCTGTAGCTCTACTAATTCACTTCATTCCTGTCCTGCAGCACTACCTGCTGCTTCTTTCCTGGGCTTCCTGGGAGCAGATGCTGTGAACTGTGCCAAGTTACTTGAAATTATGTGGAATCCTTGTGCAGCAGACATGTTTGCTATGCAGTTGGTTTCCCTTATGATCTAAGCTAAGTTAAAACAAAGATATTTAGGTGGCTGAAAGTAGTGTGTTCAGTAATTATGTCTTGCAGAGTCATTTTAGAATCTTCTATTACTTGTGTATAACCATTTTCAAGCTCATTGGGATCGTTGCAGTATAAAACTGACAGTGTGTCAAACCTATTTGTTTAAATGATACATCAATGATACTAATTCACAGTTCACAATGAGAGACTGTACAATAAAACATTTCTTATTGGCAAATTTCCGAAATAGAAGAATGGAATGCCTGTATTGTTTTGCATTAGAGTTTCTCCAAAATCAAGAAAGAGAATTCTTTCCACAAATAACTAGTCCATGCTGCACCAGAGTTGTTAGTTGTATCCCGATGCTTTTAAGATCAGAACTTGGTCAAAAGTGAGTTTTACTTGTTTCCAAGGGTTATATTTGCAAATATTTTGTTGAAAAGTGTCTCTGAATATTTAAAAACAAAACAAAACAAAACAAAAAATCAACCTAATGCAAAGGTTATTCTTTCTGCAGCATATGTTCTATACTTCACCTTTATCAGCAGCTGGAAGAAAAGTTGAAACTGCAGATGGTGGGCTTTGGCCAAAGGCTGTGCAAGGCAAACACTTCTTTAGGAGAGACCATATGTCCCAGTGGAGATCTGAGTGCTCTCTGTTTCCTGCAGAAAATACTCAGAACTTTATAGACTTTCAACAGCATTGTTTGTTCTAAGTGCTAATAATGACTAGGCTGACATAATTAAACCTGCTTAAAATTAATACGTGGTTTAATATGTGGTTTTATACAGCTTGGTCATGAAGATTCAGATGAAATATTGATAAAAATGAATGTATTGGTAAGAAAAAGAAAAGACCCACTATTCATTGAGAGTCATGTTGTAAAGAAAAGCTTTTTTCAGTGAAGGATCAATTTGTAGAATTAAATGTCTTGAAAATCTGGGAAGTCAATAGATGTTACTGTCAATGGAGGTTAGATATAGCACAGTAGACTTCACATTTTCTTTTAGGTTTAAGCTTTGAAGAACATCCTAACAAGTCAGTTATGCTTCTCTAGAGTAACAACAGTTTTTAAATGAAATTTTGCTTGAATTAAGGCAGAAATTAGAATTTTAAATTAGAATGATCAATGCAAAACATTAAGGAAGTTTAGTAGTGATAAAAACTGAATTTGTCAGTGTTGGAGTGGCAAATATAGAACATATGGTTTCCTCGTTCTTCACTTGTCTCATTGGCTGCATTTTACCTGAGTAATCAGATCAAATTTAAGAAGTTCAAAAAACTAGCAATTCTCTGTACAATTCATGTGTATATCAATACACAAACACCTGTGTATTTACATATCAGAAAAATCACTTGTTCAGCATTTGTGGGCAGATTATAATATACAATGCACATCTATAGCTTACAGATTTCTTGACACTTTCAAAGCTAGAGATCATGTGTTATGCTGTAGTGTCTGACCCCATGCTTTAAATAGCTTAAACTCTTATAGATATCGAAGGAGATCTAATAATGAGAGCAGCTGCAACCAGATCTCTAGAAAGAACTAAATTATACATCTCAAAGGGTACTGAACAAAACAAGCTGGGCCAAATAAAAAAGAACATTAGGATAATATATAAATTACTTATTGCAGAAAAAGGTGCCAGTGAATTACCAGCAGCAGAAAGACCAAGAATAACTCCTTCAAGGTCTTCATACAGCTCTGATGATGTATCAGGGAATACAGAAAGAAGAGCTTGGTGGTGTGATAAATTCTGTTGAAAGAACTGTGATCATGTCATCATTACTGTTAAAACCAACTAAATCTCACACTTTGAGGTGTTGAGATATTGTACAGTAAATTTATAGAACTCTGCATTGTTCTTGGAAAGGCCAGTAAATGCTTTAAAGCAGAATGTACTTTGTGAATTATTTATAGTTTCCTTTACTTGCATAGAGCAAAATTTCCCTGTCATCTGCCAAGATAGAAATGCTAGAGCCACCACATAAAGGTGCTTTCCTATTAAAACAGTGGGCTGAATGGTCTCTGAAGGCATATGTGTGTCTGTGTTAAATCATAGAATCATAGAATGGTAGGGGTTGGAAGGGACCTTTAGAGAGCATCTGGTCCAACTGCCCTGCAGAAGCAGGTCCACCTAGATCAGGTTGCATGGAAACATGTCCAGATGGGTCTTGAAGACCTCCAAGGAAGGAACCTTCACACCCTTCCTGGGCAGCCTGTGCCAGGGCTCCCTCACCTCAACAGTAAAATAGTTTTTTCTTATGTTTAAATGGAACATTTTATGTTCCAGCTTCATCCCATCACCCCTTGTCCTGTTGCTAGCTACAATAGAAAAATGGGATTTCCCAACCTCCTGACACCCACCCTTTATATATTTGTAAATGTTGATAAGATCCCCTTAAATGACAGAGGACTTGTAACATCTAGGTGAGTATATCTAGATGAGATGTATCAAACTTAATAATTAAAAGTACACTTGGAAATTAAAATCAAGAGCTAAATAATCTATAGTAAATAATAGAGCGACTTCAGTGAGAGTAATTTTGCAGTGGAAGTTGTGGAATGTAAATCCTGGAAGACTGCACACAAAATTCTGTTGCTATAAATATAAATGAAGATAGCAAGAAATTAATGTTTGGTAAGGCCTCTCCAACACTTCCATCTGAAAGTTACTCTTTGATATCCTGGAATCAAAGCAGAATTTTGTGTAGTTCTGGCCATACTAACTGTTGCGTTCAATCCTACTTAATCAGCAAGCTACAGTAGGATCACAGAATCAATAAAATTACCATGCCATCTGCCTTCCCTGTACTCACCATCATAATGAATAACGACTCATTAACTGTTCTACAAGACAATTAGCTCTGGATGGGGGGTTTTCAGTAACAAGGCTTTCTCAGTTCTATTTCTGATTTTCTGTGATTAAAATACAGAAAAAGATGCTCCATAGCATGAGACACATTACTATAAAAACCAAAATAAGATATCATTTTTACAAAGTGTTGTATTTCGTGATATCACTCAATTGTCCTGACTCTTGGAAGCAAACCCATAGATTAGGGGTTTTCGTATGTAGAATGGGTTCACATGTGCGCCTGTCTCAGTATGCAGTGAAATAGTTGCAGGCATGCACCAAGTCCCATGAGATTCTCCTTGCTACAAACACATTCCTTGCTCAGTTCCTTCATATTTGCAAAGTAACTCAATATAAAGTCATCAGAGCTACAAAGATCAGTAAACATTTTTAATCACTAGAGATGGTTGAATGTCTTTTCATGTTGAAGTGTATTTACAGAATACTAAAGGACTGAAAATACAGGAGGAATAATGAAAAGGTAATAATGCAATATCAATGGAATTGTGCAGTGTGGTGTATGGAGTATATATTATCAAGGGCCTGAGTGTGCATGTTGAGAGTTCTGGTACTTCTCGTGTACTAAAAGGGAAGAAACATAGGAAACAGAGGGAAACAGCTGAATTTGATTCTGCATTCGCAAGTATATCCCTGTGCCTACTGAAAAGCTCCTTCCTCAACAGTGAGGCTGAAGAGTTAAGTGTGAACTTGAAGCTCATTTGCTAAGGACCACTTTAACCTCATGTCTTCTTAGACATACATATTCTGGCACACTGTTTCACCTCTTTTTAAATCTTTTCTTATACTCAGAAAGAGGGGGAAAAAGGGGCTTGGAACTTGCTCTATTAAGAGCAGAGGGCTAGGCCAGATCATTGATCTTGTTTGTGTGTTCTCTATTCAAATTGGAAAACAGAACTGTTATGTATGGTATAATGTCAGGTAGCTAGTAGAGAGGAGTGCTGGCAAGGTATCTGTTTTGGAATAATGCTTACACTAAGGATGTGTTTCATGCTGTATAAAATGTGGCATCAACTATTTATAGAGTCTTGAATGCAGTATTTTGAAGGTGTGTATAGACTAATACCTACTGACAAAAAAAGAAACCTTTTAACTGACCAAAAGGGAACCAGGGAAAGAGAAGTGCTTAACCTAGAGAAGAGGTGCTGAAGGTACATAAAGACTTTTATTTCTGTTGTTTCTTCATTGTTTCTTCATTTAGAAATTGGACTTTTGATTATTATCTCAGGCTTTAATAAAGAAAGAGCATGAGTCCTGAATGTTGGGAGGTTATTTAGACTCCTAAACATAGAAACAAGAAACCTAAAAGTGATATTGCAAAAGAAAAAAAAAGGAAATCTATGAAAGGATGTGAGTCTAGATAAAACAGAACATAGTTCTGCATTCTGTTTTTTCCCAGATGGTTGAAATAGTATCTGGGCAGCCTACATGCGTTTATAAGTAAACTTACTTCTCTGCATCATGCTGTTCTTTGTTCTATATCAGTCAGTCTCTCAAGACAGGGTGTCATCCCTCCTCCTTTGTAGTTTTGGAGACAGTCTATTGGTTTATTTTCATTATTTGCTGTTTTATTAGCATAAGCTTTTATTGCTGGACAAAACAAGCAGATTTTTTATTTATAATCTAACAGTACTATTTCAGCAGAATAAAGCAATGTGTAAACAAAGAAAGTATTATTAAAAACACTGAGCGAAACCAACTACACTGTACCTCTAGAAGGGACACTTTGCCCCTCATCATAAGTAATAAAATTTCTCATATGATATAATGGCAAAAGATTCTCAGTTCTATTCATCTTCTGTGAAGTGCCAATAGACATAGAGAAAGTTGAAACTGAATGAGAAAATAAAAATGGTGTTTGTGAGAGTTTAATGACTATGACTAAAACTAAACTCCTAAGCAGTAACTTCAACTTACTGACACTGAGAGAATGGTTTGGCAAGTGCCAAGGTCTCAAAAGAAATGTAGTTATTTTTAGTTGACTGGACATGTCTTAGCAAATAACTCCCTAAGACTTGGTGGAAACTGAAATAATCTCTTCTGAAGATAATTTTACTGAAGGAGCTGCTTTCTTTTAAGTAGTGAGGCCTATTTTTAGAGTGACTATTTTCTGCTTAATTCCATTCTTCTGCATTGCATCAAATGATGGAGCAGACTGTGTTTACAGTATTGACACTGTGAAAAGAACACAGTGGTAAGTGGCAGATGGTGCTGACGATTACTTAAAAAATATTTATGGCAATAACAAAAACAAAGTAGATAATAAGATCCAGTAGCCACCACCACCCCTCCTCCAGCCCAAACCCAAAGCAGTTCTTTTTGTAACCTGTAGGGTAAAGTATACCTGAAAAGCACTGTGGTTCTTAGCATAGTAAGCTTTGCAAGTGGTGAAGAATGAGGTTGGTATCGATGTCTGGTCTTTTAAAGAATTTTAGGTGGTTCTATTATTAATTAGTTTTGGTATCATTCTAGCCATAGAACTTTGATTCTTCCCTATGTTGGAGAATTTATTTGAAAAAGACACAAACACTTTAATATGAAGAACATGCAATATATTAGCAATTTGTCTTCCACAAATCTTGGCAAAAACAACTTATTGATTGGACAGTAAAGACTGTACTGTAGAGCTATCAGCTGAAAAATAAACATAAAAAATAAAGAGAGGATAACAGAGGAGGCAGAGATGGTTGGTTTAGATCTTTATCACTGGTTTGCTGATCTAGAGGGATTCAGAAAAATGAGACACATTAATAAAAACTGTTAAGTACTGTGAATATTTCTTTGACAACTAGTTATTCATTGTTCAAACCAAAACTGGCACTGTTCCTCTGGAGTATTAGAAATAGATGAGGTTTTGGTTAGTTTTGTTATTTTGTTTCATGCCTCTTTTGAGCTTTTGCAGCTTTAAGTGCATAAAGAATACTGAAATAATGTCTGACAAAGCTATAAAAGTTCTAAACACTGTGAAATGTAAATACAGTCATGTACATCTCCTCCACTGTTTGTGGAGGTGGGCTGAGCCATTTTCAGGTTGCATCCAGATGGCAATTCAGTTATTTCCTCTCCCCACTCATCAAGAGTAGAGAGGCAATGATGGATGCTCATAATCCTAAGATCCTGTCTGGGGACATACACAGTTGAACCCAAAGCTTCAATTCGAAGCCTGTAACCTGGAAAGAAACATTATCCTTCAACCCTGCTTACCTGATGACCATCAGCTGAAGTGCTCAAGCGTTACCCTGTTTTCCTCATTTTGCCAGGCTAAGGCAAATGAGGTCTGCTTTGAACACATTACTCAGTCTTCTGAACACCTTTGTTGTACTGTCCCAATTTCAGCTTCAATTCATCTTGCATAGCCAGGTTGTGCTCAGAGTACCAGGCAAAGTCCCATCTGGTATTGCCCAATGGCACTGGTATTTCCTTGCTGTAGCCCATTTAACTTTTAGGGGGTTTAAACTGATTTCTTCCCTTCCAGCTCAGACTTTCTGTGGCCAACTTGTTTTTCCCTACCTCAAACAGTGAACTTTTACTGTATAAATTTGTGCTTGTTCTCAAAACACACGGCTTTGAATTTTGCACTGTTGAATCTCAGTACATTTATATTCCTCAAGTTCTTGAGGTCATGCATCTCTTTCTGGTTTAAATTCTATTCCTTCTCTGCATTGATGATACGTACCAATGTTTATCATTATTGAATTTCAGCAGTGTGCTCCTACCTTTATGCCAAGATCTTTAATGAAAGTATTAAAAAAGAGTGTCAAAAGATTCATTCTTGTTGCCATCTTATACCATCAGTAGCCTTCTTCCTCTTCAAAACTATTTTCTCCCCTTCTTGCAATTGACTCCTCTAAGTCTTGTGCTAATATATCATCTTTTCCTGTCTGTGATTTCTCACATTTGTTTCATAAATTGTTGATTTCATAAGTTTAAAAAATTGACACCTTTTTATCCAGAAAATTAGTTAGCTTATTGTAAAAAACCCATCAGGTTGGTCCGGCACAGCCTGTTGTAAAATGTTGAAGCATTTTGACCCATTTTCCATTTACTTGCCTTTAGTTGTTCATTCTTGCCAAGGATCATACAGCAGAGTCTGATTAATAGATCAGTAAAGACCTAGATAAGTTTTTCTCGAATCTAGATGATGTTTAGGATGAAAAAGACAGCACTTACTCTCCTCAATTTGTATGACACTACATTTGACATGACAGATTATTAAATTTCCCCTCTACCAGCCTTTGTTTTCTTTTGTTCTTACAGAACTACTGTTCTGATTACTCAATGCATAAATCTTCCATTGTTTCTATTTCCATATCCTCATTCCGTTATCTATGTTGGTGGTACCTTCTTTGATAACTATTATCTCCCTTCTTGAAAATCATTAAAAAATTCACTCCTGGGACAAAATCTAGAAAATATTTGAGCTTCACCTCATTCTTTCTACGTAATAACCCTTCTTTTTTTTGATTTCTTATTTACATGGTGAAAGTCTTCCAATGCTTGTTTTAATAAACTTTTGCAAGGTCTAACTCAGCTTGATTTTTGGCAATCCATATTTCACTCTTGCATTTCTTTACCTCTAAAACACAGCCTCGTTTGTTGCTTGATGCTTTTTGTCCATTTTCATAAGTTTTCTAAATTTAGTACTTACAGCCTCATTCAAAAAGAAGTTCATTGGCTTCCATAGTTATAGTGTATTTGTTGGAAGTCAGGGAAGAGTCAAGAATTTTTCTTAATGAACATACTGCAGGTCAACAGTGACCTTGCACAATGTACTCTTCTGTTGATATAGAAAGGGACAGATTTCTAACAGCAATTTGTCCCATATATAGGGTCAGAGCAAGATATATGGTATCCAGGACCTTCTGCTCTCTACCTTGTCAAATGGCAGGGACAGCCTTCGGGTCTCATAATGGGCTCTGTGTGGAGGGGTGGAGAACTGATGTCCCTTTATATTTTATCCCCTTTCTACTTGTAGATCTTATTTCCTCACTATAATCACTTCATCCAAGTAAAGTGTTTTTTACAGAGCTTGGTCTTATTTTCTTTTGTTTAGGCTGTGAAATCCTGCACTTGTACTACTGCATGTGATAGTTTTTTCTTTTTTGCCTATTCTGTGATGAGGAAGGCTGGTAGGATTTAGAAAGTCAGAGTGAAATTGATAGAAGGTACAAAGAAAAGTAATTCATGAATAGGAAGAAAATGTTCTGGAAAGTTAGGTCTTCAAATTTGATTGTCTCCCAGGCAGACCCTTAGTCATTCTGCAAGGCTAAGCTTTCCATAGTTGAGAGAAATTGTAGTGTGCTTCTTTTGACATGAACTATACTGCTGTCAACAAAGGAGAGAAAACAAACAAGCAAAACACACACTAAATAAAAAACCCTGAAAACCAAAACAACCCCAAGAAGTGATAAAGGTAACTAACTAACATGTGAAGTTCTCACTTGAGAATTTTGCTGAGAGGTTATGTGATACTTTTGTCATTTTTAATAGAAATCTGATGGGGGGAAGAAAAAATCTTTCAGTAGTATGATTTATTTTACACAAATGGAAGCACTGGTGATCAGACAGTGCTATTAAGCAGTGTTTTGTTCTACTCTTGATACAAAGACCCAATGTTTCTTTCTTAGAAAATAGGCAGTAATAGGGCCTGTGTTGTCTGCATTCAGCCCATCTGAATCTACAGCTTTACCTAACGGCATCTTATTTATCCATGTTCCTTCTGAAAACCAAGCAAAGTGTTTCAATTTTGTGCTGTTACACTTTGAGGATTCAACAGTTTGTTGTACAGTTAGAGTTGCAAAATCAAGTGAACAATTCCCTATGCAAGTGACATGCTGGATGATAAGTGTCCTTCCTGTTTGAAATTGGTGGTCTGGTTTTATGTTCAGTCAACACTTACTGGATGGAGCAGATGGCTCACAGTTAAATTAGAACGATAAACCTCTCAGAAAGAAAAAGCTATATGTGATTTAAATCTTTCAGCATGGGATCTCATCACCTATTTCTCCTTCCTCTAACTTTGAATTCCTTGAAAAGATGCGCTTTTTTTTAATCAACAGAAGTCAGATCTGTTCAAATCTACCACTAGAAAGAGATACGTTGAGACCTGCCCTGATTCTTAGTCATACCATCATGGAGAGTTTCATTCATCACTGGGAAAATGCAACTGACCATAATCTACCTTCACCCATTGATTTCATCATACTCTTGCAGTAAGATGCTTCCACTGTCTGTTTTGGGGATAAAGCTATCCAAAATTATACAGAGACCAATCAGATTTATCATTCTGTGGCATTTGATGGCATCCATCTGTTTATTTACGAAACCATTAAAGACTTATTGAGTTACTAGACTACAGAGAAAATAAATTGAGTTATCATCTATAGTTAAATTCAGTTCTTGCATCTGCTGTCTTTTCACCCTGTATGGTGTTTTCTGAAATTACACTGGCTTGCAGACCCAGGCTTCAGGAATACATTAACTTCACAACCTTTTTATGCCATTTCAAGTAAATTTCTAATGCATAAGCAATTTGTGCTTGTGGAAAATGAGACAAAAGGATGTCAGGGCTTTCTGTTAGCAGTGTGAAAGTGTGACAGAGACTATTCCTGCTTAAAAGTAGCCCTTAAATTTGGAGCTGCTCAATTTCTAGAATCCTTTGATCTTGCCCATTCAATCAATATTGTGCAATTATTGTAGAAGGGTAGATTTAAAGCTTATGAACACAAATTAACATAACTATCATTGTTATCATTAAGTATAAAACAATTTCAAGATGAGGGATGGGAGATGAACTACTCTGTGCTCTATATATTCACTTAATATTGTAAGTACAAAGGAAAAAAACATAAGATTTTCAGTTCAAAACTTTCTGTTCATAAAATTGAATAGCAGATTGAGGAGATACATCTTAATGGGATACTTTCATTCTTTTAATAAAGCTGAGTTTGTAACAGAGTAAAACTGAGTTTGTAATCGTTGCCCACATCCTTTCTGATTGTGAATTAGCTGTCCCTTAACTGTGAAATCACTAGAAATCTCCTTATGAAGGAGCTGTTTTGGATTTGGCAGTGATATTAGCTCAAAACATCCACAGATAGCTGAGAGCTCAGGATTGGTGTTAATTAGCTCATGATTGTTAGAGATGTTGGTTGTTATGACATTGTCCTTTACTGTGACAACTTCTTAACTTCTCATATTCATGTGCCTTG
Organism: Colius striatus; assembly: GCF_028858725.1. Lineage (NCBI taxonomy): Eukaryota > Metazoa > Chordata > Aves > Coliiformes > Coliidae > Colius > Colius striatus. Next base: position 31,499,143 of record NC_084766.1, read on the forward strand.
TGTAGTTCAGCTTCATAATTCTGGAACTGAGAGGTATAGGGAATATACTTCAGCCATATCTTCATGTAAACTCCTGTTCTGACCTGTCCTGCAGGGATATGGTAGATCCAGGTCAGTACTGTCTGTACAAAACCAGGGCTGAGTTCTGAATCTCTCTGCACCATCATCTTAGCATCTAAGTATGGCACTATGCCTACACATACAACCAGCTAAACGGTGCATCCAAATGAGTAAGGTTTTGTGTAACATGAAATGGGGAACAGTGTAGGAACCACCAAATGCTGCTTTTTGGAATGAGTTTGAGCCTAGAAAGGCTGTCAGAACTTGTACACCCTGGTGAATCATACTTGACTGCAGAGCTGCTCAAGAATTTCTGTAGGATGCATCACTGTCTGTAGTACTTGTGCTAAATGGGTGGGCTCCTCTGCTGTCAGGGCTATTCCTGCCTGCAGGTACCCAGGGAAAAAAAATAAAAAAGAAAGTTGAAAGATGATTTTTCTACTCTTCCTTACAGTATACAACAAAGATAAAAGTCTATGGAAACAGCAAGAAGGGATTCATTTAGGAATACAGAATTAGCAAGTCTATAATGTGAAAAAAGGCTGTTTAAAAGATGTGGGTTTTTTTTAAAAGCAATCCAAACAAAACTCCAGGATCTGTTAAATACATTAAATGTAAAGATAAGGAAAATACAAAATGAGATGAAGCTAGATTTCTGTCAATATTATGGGATCTGGCAGGTAAGTCACACACAAAAATGCATATGCTTTTTTTGTGCTGGAGAAGATGAGCTTGAAAACAACTAGGAGCTAGTTAACATGGAAAAATGGCAGTCAAAATAATCCAGCCAAAGGCTGGACATTATAAACTAGTATCTGTATATGAATTACTTTCAAAAGAATCCCTTTTTCTAAACCTAATCTTTCTCAAATTCTTGTATCTGAAAAATATTCAGTGACTTTTCCAAATTGCTGAGCATGAGTCTGAACAGTAGCAGAAAAAGACCACTCTTGTCACTTTAAGTCTTCATTTCAATAACATTGTCTCAAGTGCTCAAAACATGATAGGATGTAAATGAAAGATTACAAAGAAAATCACAATGGTGAACTATATTTAGTGTTGAGAGTGACTCAACGTGATATAGTCATGGAAAGTTTAGAATGACAATGTTTCTGTATCTACCCTTTTCACCCATTCTGGCTTAATCCCTACTATTTATATATATATATATATATATATATATATATGTATGTATTGCTTATATATTGTTTACAATCTTGAGATGTCAATTTCTCACTGTCCTCAGCTTACTTTGAATGCAGTTGACTCTAAGAGGAAGTTAAAATATCTAGTGCCTTGCCATAGGGCATACCAAGGTAGGCATTATACTTGGATTTCAGTGATCAAGGTGTAACTTTGCTTATCCTTGTCCTCTGGCGGTGATGTACCAGCATGATACCCATAACCGCAGTTCAAGACTTCAGACTTGTCTCTAGTATCATTGTTCAGGGCACTTTTCCAGGTACATAACAGCTTCAGGCTTGTTCTGTCTTTTCCTCATCAGCCCTTCCCCTTTCTGCATATTTGCAGCTGTATTGCCTCTCACTCCTTTAGTTCAAATTCACACAGCAGTGCATTCAGCAGAACTTGCTCTGCAGTGAAGTGGTTTCACTGACTCTCTAGAGGAAAGCATGAAAGTTTTACATGGCTGATTTTAGTTAATCATTGCAAAAAGGAAGAAGAGACTTGCTGGGATTTGCACCTATTGGAACATGTACTCAAAGCAGACTTTAGTCCTTGCTGTGTATCCTGATCCCCTTGGGTTTGTGGACAGTTGGTGTTTCTCTATGCTCTCTGCAAAGTGGGAATACTGCTTTATTGAAGATATTGTGGGAATAAGTTAATTAATGTGTGAGGTATTCTCAGATTCATTGTTGTAAGTGTACCATAAAAAACATAAACAATCGTTCACAGCATGGTTTAGTGCATAGCGCCATTCATTAATTTCCAAGCCCCTGCATTGCCTCAGCAGGGAAGTTCGATGTAAGGATAGAGTTAAGAACTCCTATTCGCTATTTGTTGATGAATTTTCAGATCAGTATCTCAATATATAAGATACTCTGTTGATTTGGGGTTTTGTTTGGGTTTTTTGTTGTTTTGTCATGGTTTGTGTTTTTTTTCCAGAGAAGTGTAGATTAATCCATTATTCTTCCTCTAGATAAATTATTCCTGTCAAATATACTCATGCAGGAATCTTTGTCCACAATAGAGAAATACTGATTAGTCATCATGAGGGAAAATAGATAAAGCATCTTAGATAGCACATTGCAGCTGAGAGTACACAATGAAGTTTTTTGTAGCAATGTTTTGGTTACCTGAAAACATATCAATATGCAAAAAGCATAACAAGTGATGCTAGGAACCATCAGAGCATAACACATTACATTCAAGAAGAAACTGCACCTTTTCCTGGGGATGCAGCAGAGAAAGTTGGCCATAAAGTACAAAATCATCTAAGTACAAATGTGAACCTCAAATGGAATTTTCTTTACAATTTCTGGAGATTATAATTATTAAATTCTAAATACCAACTATTGAAGAAATATCCTTTGAATAAGTTCTGTTAGCTTCTGTTGGAGAAGGTGAAAATAATGGATGTTTGGGGTTTTTTTTAGAAAACAGCAAGCCCTGGCTGGCAGCATAGCAAGCCACATCCTGTGCTGCACCAGAGGATTGTTCAGACTGGCACAGGAGAAGAGGTAGATGTAGCTTTTATACAGTCTGTTAGATTGAAAGTAAAATACATCCTTTAATTTACTGGTTTCTCATAATTGAAGAATATTTGCTCATAAAAATATTTAGACTAGACAAAGCTCTAATTTATGTGAAACAATGCGTTAAAATCAGTTACTCATCCAACTAAGAAACATTATCAGGTGCACATCAGCTTTAGTTTGGCATCTAAATTTCTTTTGCTTTGTAAAGGGCTTAGTAATGGAAGATACATAGTGTGACAAATGCAAGTAGGTATAAATTAACACACTTGCTGCAGCTACTGGAGCTTGAGGTCCCACTTCACTGAAATGCACACAATTCCACCTTGGTTTGTACTGGAGGAAATCTGGAATGCTATTACCGAACACTCTGCAAACTCCCATTATTTTTCATAGGAATGATGCCAAGCTCCTTTCAAAGTTGATTACAGAATCACAAAAATATAATGCTGGAAAGGACTTTTAGAGATCATTTAGTCCCATCTCCCCTCTCAAGGCAGTATCAGCTGCATGTAAACAATTCCTGGCAGATGTTTGTCTAACGTGTTTGTAAAGTAGACAAAAATGGGGTCTCTGCTTTTCACCTGGGAAATTTTTGCCATGCATTGCTGTGCTGTTAGAAAGTTTTGCCTAATGGTTAACCTAAATTTCCTCTGCTATGGTTTAAGCCCATTACTTTTTATCATGCTGAAAATGAGCATGGAAAAAAGATTCTTTCCTTCCTTCCTGTTCTCTTCAGCCTTTTATATCTTTATGTTTCCCCTCTATCACCTTTCTCGATATCAAAATAATCCCAGTTTCTCCAAGCTGGTCGAGGTCAAGTATTCTAGACGCGATTGCTTTGTACAAGTCCTCTATATTATGCCTATGCAGAGACAGGTACAGCAGGAGTGCGGAATACTGAAGGGTAGAGGGGGAAATTATTTTAAAAAGATGTCTTCCTGAAATGATATCAAGCATTCAGAAGCATTTCTCCAAGTACACTAGCTTATCTTTCAGTCTTTGCTTCGGTGTGCCTTTTTCACATGCACAACGCTGTTAACTATGGGTTTGATATAGCTGAAATGATTTGCTGAATGGCTAGCACACCTAAAATGAGGAATACGTGATACCTGACATTGTAATTCTGAACTTGGGCAATATGTGGGATCTATAGAATAGCAGGAAAATCAAGACTGTGGTTGATTCAGATTTTCTACTTCTCAAATCTTAATTTTACTAAGAGACTTGACACTGCAACTGGAAAAGTTACTCCCACTTTTTTCCTAAGTTTGGCTATTTTTAGGATTTCCTGTAGAGATCTTGGCTGTGGGCTTTAATTCTTTCTTCCCACAAACATGCCCATCCCTTGCCATCCACAGTGGAGTCAATGATTCATGTCTGGTGCAATCAGCCAGCAGGGTTCAGTCATTTCTTTCTGCAGGATTATGGCACTTTGTAGCAGGGACAATGAAAATTACATTTAATGAAGAGGAATTTGTGGAAGCAGGAGTGATTTAGTTGCCACCAAAAGTGATGCATGTCAGTGTAGGATCCATGATGTACGTTTTGCTTACAAGGATGTGTGATTCATTCACAAGGGAGTTTCTGAATTATTCAGGTAATCCTTCCTTCTGGGATAAATATTGCCTGTTAAAACTCATATTTAGCTTTATAATCTGGTAATCTATTCCATCAATAGCATGCTAGGAAATTTTGTAATAAACTTCCACTAGTTTTTATTAGGCAACTAAAGCTTTATTCAGATTATGTTTCCCAGATATTATGCTTCAATGATGCTGTCTGTGTTTTCTTTCCATTGATGAAAAGCAGTGATACGAAAAGAGAATTTTAGAAAGCACCCTTCTCTTGCATCTTCTTAACATAAATTACTGGGGTTTTTCTTTGGTGGTAGATGCGCTAAAATATTATCAGATGAACAATTAGAAACCATGTCAAGCATTTAAGACTCACTTTCCACATTAGATTTAGAATTTGATTTTGCCAACTACAGCACAAGTAATTTCCCTACACTTACAGGAGGCCACTTTGCACTTCTTCCCTGCTCTAACAGTCCCTGTGAACAATTCAAGACATATTGGATTTTATATCCCAAACCAGACAAATCCCTACAGTGAACTAGAATGTGTAAAGTGAAATAATCAACAAATATGACCACAGTCACCATCTATCCTACTAAGATAGGATAGCCCAACGAGTAAAGAGGGTTTACTTTACCCAACAGCAGATGACATCCTAACATTGTGCCCAAGGAACACCCAGTACTCTTCTTCATATTGGAGCAATCGCACTGTCTGATCTTACCCAACAGCTCTGAGGAGTTCCCTGTTCTCTAATTCCTCATTAGATCCTATCCAAAATGTCAAACATGGAAATGCTACCTAACCCAATCTAGAATGCCTGAGTGATTGCTATGCAAAGCCTATGTCTGCCACTTATCCATCCAACTGGAAACTGATACAAAGACAATGAATTTCTAGAAGGTATGATCAACATAGAATAATTTACCTTAGCAAATGCCTTGCATTGTACCAAGTTCCATTTAAATGTAAGAAAATACTATTTTACTGTGAGGGTGAGGGAGCCCTGGCACAGGCTGCCCAGGGAGAGTGTGGAGGCTCCTTCCTTGGAGGTCTTCAAGACCTGCCTGTACATGTTCCTATGCGACCTGATCTAGGTGGACCTGCTTCTGCAGGGGGATTGGACTAGATCCCTAAAGATCCCTTCCAACCCTCCCATTCTATGAGTCTATGAAATGTACTGAATGCATCTATTTCTATAGATACATATAGGTGCAACTAAACAACCACAGTGCAGCAAAGTGAATTTATAATCTGTGAAAGAAATTCCCAATAAATGTTTTAAAAATTTTAGCTCTCAGTCCTGAATTATGTAATGTGAGTCTATCCAAATGAAAAGCATAAGTCCCTCATCAAATCCGAGCTTCCACTGAATGAAAGATATCTAGCTACCTGAAAAAGTACTAAATTAGTTCCCAAGTTCATCTTCTAAACAGTTTTTTATGGGTATACTGGTATAATTTTTTCCTAGCTTATTTCAGATGTTCTAATAAAAGTTGATGCCCCTTCAACCATACCTCCTATAGTTGACTAAAGGATGGAACATACTTAAAATCGCAGTAAAACTTTTGTTCTTGTTCATGGTAAATAAAAATGTACCAAAATAGCATACAAGAAAGCTTGGAATGCATTCTGTTAATAAACTAACAAAGTAATCATGTTTTAAAACGTGAATTCCAATCCAAAGATCTGTGCTCGCACATTGCAGCTCTGTGGACAGAGTTAAAGTGTGAAAATACAGCCTATACTGAGATAAATTATCACCTTTCTCTTTCAGAAGTAAGATAAGCTGCTATGGCCTGCTTCTCCAGATGAGGAATTGTATCACTATAACGATACCAGTGCTATTAAAACAGGGTGGGGTTTTTTAAATAAAAACTCAGAAAACTCCAAGAAACTTCAAAAACTAAATATTTTTTTCTAAGCACTCAAATTAACCAGCTTATATACTCCTCTTGGTGTTTGTCCCATGTTTTGACTATGTTTGTTTTTGTGCAGTACGTGGCCTGTCTTCTTTAGCTTGGGTTGCATTGCTTGGGTGCTTTTAATAAATGTACTTGTTACATTCTCCTCTTTGAGTTTCCCCACCTAATTGCAATAGCTACTCAATGCTTTTCCTTTTCCATTTTGAAAAGCAAAAGTTGAGAGACTTTGCTTCCCCAAATTATTTTCCTCTTGATATCAAATTGCATGCTTGAATTTTAATGGTGCATTTCTTGCTCTGGGAGCTGAAACTTTGGTTTATTCGGCTGAGCATTGGCAACACTGATACAGTTTTCCTAGCAGGGTTCACCAATGTGCTAGGTCCTTTACTCTGAAGGAAGCTGTTTCCACTTATTCCTTACTGCTCTTAGAGAAATTGCCAGAAAATATTGAAGTTAGTTAGGGTTATTAAGGTTCTTGCAGTGATTTTTCTAGTAGAATGAAATGACAAAAATACCATGTTCTTGTTGCAGGGAACACCAAATAATAATCAGATGGTAGTATTAGTAATCTGTAGCTGAAGAGGGAGACCATGTCTGAGCACTTAACCTGCTTCATGTTTACAAGACTGAACTGAGCATAACTTGAAGTTATGAGCTTTTAACTGTTGCTTGGGGTCATTTTTTGGTGTTATTTATGTCTTTTGGATTGCAATACAAGGAGACCATTGAAGATTCAGTAATGAGTAAAAGCCCCACCTTGAAATCAGTACTTACAAGCACTCTTCAAAATATAGGGAAGAGAATGGAATATTGATTTCTCAAGGAATCATATATTAGAAAATGAAACAGCTTTAAAAAAGTGGGGTTAGGTACCTCATTGGCAATGGTTCATGAAGTGCATTTTGATCTTCTTTGCTTTTGGATGCCACAATTTGTACCACAAATCTACCACTCTCTTAATTGGAATGCTGTTCTGCCAGAGCCTGAAAAGGAAACATTTTTTTTCTGTTCAAAACATTTTCAGCATTTCAAGCCAAACAATTTATGTAGAGGAATAGATCTCTCTAAAAAGAAATAGGAGCAGACTACTCATTATTGCATCTGGATTCTTACTTTAACATGTTCTTTGTTTTGGAAGCAAGGCTATGAATTATGCTCATTTTATGACCTGACCAGTCATGAATTAAGGAGCTGGCTGATTTTGTCTCCATAGTTATATGCCTTTCTTGTACACTCTGAGTGTGTTGTATTACCTTTTTCTTGTCCCCAACTGGTAAGGCTGAAATGAAAATAAATGAACCTAATTGAAATTGCAGGTCTGCTTGTAGTTTGTTTTGTTCTAGATACAGTTGAAACCAATTGTATTTCCCATTAGTGGAAAAGAAAAAAAGCATCTAGTCTTATATACACTGACTCCACAAAGAGAAACAGATATGCTACAGTTTGATTTCCTGGATCTCTCCCTGACTAAATGAGAAGGCATTGCTAGACGAGGCTGTAAACTTAAATACCCATTTGTAAGCTGAAATGCCAACATGGGATCAAATCGTTACAGTAGACAGCTTTTTTAACTGTGATGTTGCACATGGGTGTAGTAATACGGTAAAACATAGTAGCATGGGTCTTGTTCAAATCAAATGTGATCTTCATCTTGAAAAGTATTTAATTGGGAAGAGACTTCTGACACTATCTTTCAAGCTAATGCTTTCTTATGAACAACAATAGAGGCAGGAATGGAAAAAGACGTCAACCTTAACAACACATACCAGTCTTTGATGAGCAACTTTAATGGTTCGTTGTCTGCATGTATAGTGATGTATTGATATCACAGCAGAAAAAAGATTCCAACTTCTCTGAGACTTTTAGGACACATCAAGGTGTGATTATGGAAAGTAACATTCAAGAGATTGAACAAGTTATGACATATTACTTGGAAATGACAAGAAAATGACTGCTTTGCTAAGGAGGTAGATGTTGCTGCAAGTAAACATCCCTACACATGGGAAAAATGTAATTTACTGTGTTTTGTTTGTGGAAGCGCTTATATTTAAGGAAAGACAAGAATCTGAAAGTATTATTTGCTATTAATAAGTTAGTTCTTCTTTCAACACATTCAACTTTCTTTTACACATATCTACTTATACTTTTTTTTGGAGAATGTGATAGAAAGTGTAGCTCTATAAGGTAATGGATTTCTTTTTTGGGGGTGAATTCAGCTAATTAAAAGAATGACCGATGAAGTTTTAAGTGCTCTGAAGCAAATGCTTTAGAAATCATCATTGTATAGTGCTACCCTTCTAGGCATTTTGATTAAAAACCTCACCAACTCAGATAACCTGTACTGCTTTAGAAATGTGGAGACATTTGAGTATATGGTTAAATGTGTGTGCATAGATAAAAAGTTGATAAAATTTAGTGATTCTTAGCTGAATCATAAAACCCTTGGGAATCCTCTCTTTAGAATGCTTAAGTCTGAAGACGTCCTGTTTAAGAAAGTCCACGTTTTTCCAACTTTACCAATTAGTCAATAGCATCTCTCCATGCAAATCCTACCTCAGTGTTATTCAGTGGTTTATCACTGTCGTGCATTGTTAAATATTGAACCTTAATTATGTAAGTGCTGCAGTACTGGATTTTGTTCACTGTACATACTTGGCAAGTTTCACAAGATATTTAAGTTCCACAGTGTGAAGAAAAGACAGTAACACTTTGTTATTATGATGTTTTAAATAGAAGTTATGTAGAAATGAAGAAGTTGGAGATATGTAGTAGTACAGTTTGCAGGTCTTGAGAGAGCTACTCGGAATGAAGTGGACAGAAGTACCTCAGTACTCTGAAATTTGCTATTCTGAACTATCTTTGGGAATTACTCCAAATATTATAAGTAACAGGATTAGCTGAGTGCTTGTATTTATTTGTGCTCAAATGCTGATTCCTTAGATGCTAAGCAGAAATTTATTTTCTAATACTATTACTGATTTGGTCAGGCTGTGTATAAAGCATTACAAACTACATGGAAGGTCTTCTGTACCTATGGCTGGATATCTGAAGCAATTCACAAGTTTAAATGCAACTGCTTTCACATAGGTACCTATTTTATCATGTTTATAAACTTGTTTGTGAAGCACTTGTATAGTTATATATGAAACATATATTTAGACAAACTTAGGGCTATCTGCTAGGTTCCCAGCACATTGGAATGAAAGATTTTTGTAGAAAAATATGGTTGCTTTCAAAGGCAATTTCTAACACTGCTGTTGTTTACAGCAGACTTTTAAATTTGGTCAAGGAAAAAAACCCCATGAACTAAAGAAATGCCATTTCTTTGTTCCCTGAATTCAGTCCAGTTTAGTGGAATCATAAACTGTAGAACATAGCAGTTTTCCTTCTTTTAGCTGCATTTCATAGGAAAGAAAGTTGGCATCAGGCCAAAGTGATAACTGAACTCAAACATTTTTAAAGATTCAGGTTCACATTGATGCCAGAGCAGCTGTAGCAGCACAGGCTGCACTGTAAAGTATTTGAGCCTTCTGAAGCATTGAGGAGGAAGAAGCAGGCACTGTGAAGGCTCTCTGCTCTGCAGACATACCTCTCCAGACCTGCTTTTGCTCCATCTGGAGTGCCATAGAAAAGATAATTTTCACCCACAGGATTATTGTTAATGATTCCCATGTTTAGTCCAGAACATAAACTTGAAGAGTTGCATGATGCAACTGATACGTCCAGTCTCGAGTACTGGGGCTTTGGGGAGAGCATTGCAGTTAAGCTTTTCAAGCCTTTTCCTTTAAAACAAACAAATAAACAAACAGCTGAAGCCAGGAAAAAAATAATAAAAGAAAGCTTCAGAGGTGGTTTTAAAATGAAATCATTGAAACTGGAAAGCTAAGTTCTTGCAAGTAATGGTTTGCCAGATTTGGCTGTGCAGCCATTATTCAGTTCCCCAGGGTGAGTGCATTGTCATACAGCCTTCAATAATGCAATACTGTCAGATATTTCTGCAGAACACCTGCAACATTCATTGCAGGAGCTGGACATAAGACAGGACAAAATTATATTTCTACAAACATCTGCAATATCTGAATGCTCAGTATGGCCAGTTACACATGTATTAATGTATTCCTGTGAGTGTGGATGCTGTTGGATGCACATATAAGGATGAGGGTATGTATGTATGTGTATATGTGCACGTGCACCTGTAATTGAGGAAATGAGGAGCTTTTTGTGTCTGCACAAAAAGAACTACCAGTTTCTCATAAGAAGGATGCTGTAGGGCCAGCTTCAATATTTTAGTGCTGTAGATGTATGATTTTAAGCCCTGGGTAAAAGCCAACTGAATGTGTCATAGGCATGATTTGTCTTTGGATGGTAGTAGGATCTCTCATAAAGCACTCCACTCAATCTATGGAATGATATTAGTAGTGAATGTGGAGAATGCTCTTTTCTAGTAGCTTGAGGTGTACTTATATGAAGCTAGCTGGTGAGTGACATGGTAAATAAAATCCAGGGGAAAATGATATAGAGTTAAAGATGTATTTTAGTGACAGGCAATGCAGCAGCAAAGGCAAACGGAAAAAGAAGCCTGCAGAATGTATGTGAAAATAAGAATAAATGCTTTCTAGGCTTAATGGTGCCTTGAATGTTTTATATATTATTCCAAATTGGACTAGGAAAGATCTGATTAACAGAAAAAAACACCCCATCTAGTTCACTTTTTACCAGATCTTGTATGTTCCCCTCAATAGCCACATTTATGAAATGCATGTTAGGAATAGAATTGTTCCATTTGGAGAACCGAGTATTATGTAGGTCTCTATTGGTAAAACATTACTTTACCATCTAGACATTTTAAACTACAGTTTTTCATATGCTTCTGACACTAATTCTGGCACCAGAATCACATTAGTCCCCATAGTGGATCTCCTTTCTTGACAGTAGATTTCTCCGCAAATAAAAAATCATCCAGTCATTTCTCTCTAATTATGCAAGTCTCTAAATACCTAATTATCATTTAGAACAAATTGCATGCTGCAAAGATAATATTATGGAGAAGAATTAATCTGTTAAGATGCTGCTTTTGAGTTTTGAACAGTTGATGCAGCTGTTAAAACAGAATTTTTGCCACCTGAACATATTACCATTTTGTTTTAAAGCTCAGAAGCTACTGATCATAAGCTAGGGCACTGGACTTTGCTTCTTTAGGCATTCTGCATGTCAGATAAAGAAATGTATCTACTTATGCTTCATAATGTGTGTTTTTCCATGCTTTAAACTCCTTTGTCATTCTTAGAAGGTGAGTTTGTGGCAGCAATAAATATTACATTTTTGCTGGGGGTTATTTTGTTTCTTTATGGCTTGGTGTGTCCATGTGTGGCAACACAGAGTAACACAGTAGGTTCATGGAGCTTTCTTGCCAAATACAATCTGCATAGAAATTACATGTTTCTGTAGTAACTTGATAATTGTCTTTAGGTGGCTTAACTGTAATTAATGTTTAATGTGCACTTTGGATAGAAAAATTATCAGGCACTTACCTCATGATTATTTCAGCATGCACTGCACAGTTGTGTTTTGTGGTCATAGCAGTGCAGGCTGCTAAACATCCTCAGCTCTTATTAAAGTCCATTGGTGCTCAGTATCTCTGGAACATCCTAGATGAGATCCTGAATCCATAAGAAATATATAATGACTGTACATAAAGCATAATTTATAGCTGATGCCTGCATACAAGTAATGCCACTGCTTGTTAATGATACAATCAAATATTCTCAGCTCAAGGACATTCCTGTTCACTAGAGTTATAAAACTTTATTTGTAGTAAAACTTCCTTTTAGAGCCAAACTTTTAGATTTCCTCATTTGTGTTTTTTTCTGTGTCAATTCTCGAGGCTAAAAGATTTTAAAGGAGACATGTATAGAGTGATTTCAGTATTGGAGCTAACCAGAGCTCTACATATATTATATATTTGTATTGATCTGCTGATATGAAACCTAGAAAAAAGTGGACTGGTAATAAGTTGAGAGTTCAGTTCTAATTAGCAGTCATCATGCTGCCACTTTTTCTGTGTAATCAAATCAGCAAAATACTGACAATATGAAAGAGAGGTGCTTGAAGAAATCTAAGCTGGTGAGAATCTCATAGGAATACAGCTAAAATTTATTCTCTATTTTACTTTCATGAAAAAGTTAATTAAACTAATCAGCACACTAAGAACCACAAGAGAAACCCTGTCCCAAATTCTGCTCATCTGTATACAGGCAGCCTTGAAATGGGAATGAGGATATAACCGTGCTACGTCCCTTGCTGGAAGCTGGAGGCGCCTTTGAGGATAGCTGTAAGGATGGAGAACGTCCCTAGTTCTGTCAGTCCCAATAGACTTAGATTCTCCATCTAACTTTTGGAGATGTTATAGAATCATCATTTGCTGCACCCAGAGACACACGTGGTGTTTTTTTTCATTGCTCTTCTGGAATCTGCTCACAGTGGCTCAAATTTAAGGTCCCAGATTTTGCACAGAGCAGCTGAGAAACACTCACATGTGCCATTTCTTCATCTCTTCTGTGAATAAGGTTATGGGTCAAGGCATTGTAGCACACACCAAAAGGTAGCAATGTCTTAAACAAGCAAATCTGTGAGTGAATATCGCCTTACATCCACGATGGCTTCAAGGGAGCTGGTTTCAAACCAACTTTCTTTCTGGTGGAATAGAGAAAGGAAGAGTCTGAGCGTGCTTATCTTAGAAGAATCAAGAAGCAGAGCCCTGATATCTAAAGAAAACAGCTGAATAATTTGACAAGTTTAATTCAAAGGAGAGATTATTTAGCTGAAAGCCACAACGGTGAGCTAGATTGAAAAGCAAGAGGAATGTGAAAGCTGTTTTGCAGTGATGACCAAATGGACCAGTATTGTCGGGTAATTTAGTTTTGGTGGAATTTGATTCCTCTGTGTTGTGATGTTTGCGAGGCAGTGTCTGTATCCGGCCCTCCAGCTGGGTTATTTGTGAGACTGTTTGCTTGTTTGTATTATTCTGGTCCTGGGAAGCTCTAATCATGGGTCAAGCCTGCATTGTTTTAGGCACTAAATGAACTCAGAACAGAATGGCAGTTCCACTGCCATAGACCTTATAAACTGAGCACAAAACAAGAGATAACAGATGGAGGCAGGCAGACGGGGGAGCATAAGGAAGCAATGTGGCAGGGCTGGTCAGCCAAAAAGTCAGTATTCAAAGGAGAACATCAGGCCAGCTATGAGTTTTCTATAAGCAACATATCAAAGAGAGGGTCTGAAATGAGATAATTAAGAGAGCTTTGCAGATGACTGTAGGGAATTCCTTCTAAAAATGAGGCATTTTGATGGGGAAGGCCTTTGGAAATAAAGCCAAACATCTCAAGTTTTAGGGCACAGGAAATGGGAAACCAGTAGAAAGCATACACATAGTGTCAGTATCACCCAGATTTTTAGATAAGTACATGCATTTTGTAGCAGCATTCTCTAGATAGCTGTGAGTCAAAGCTGTGTGCCTTTGATCTGCTTTGTAAATGTGGAGCACCCTCCAAAGAATACTCTTCTTCTTATCCTTATTAAAGGCTTTCTCCCCCATCGTATCAGCAGACACTTCTTGGTCATGGAGAGTTTGATGAGATTCACTTTTGAGCACATGAAATCCTTTGTTTGGCCAAGGAGGTTACAAAATACACTTTTGCACTTCCAGAATTCAAGGGCTACTGGAACAAAAGCTTGGATTGAGAAGTCAAATACATTTATTTTCTCAAGCAAAACAGGAGAATAATCACAAGACCGTATTTGATTGTGGAATCATAGAATTGTAGGGTTTGGAAGGGACCTCTAAAGTTCATTTAGTTCAACCCTCATCTTGATGGCCCTGCACTGGACTCTTTCTAGAAGTTTCCCATCCTTCTTGAGCTGGGGAACCCAAAACTGGACACAGGACTCCAGATGAGGCCTCACCAGGGCAGAGCAGAGAGGGAGTAGAAACTCCCTTGACCTGCTGGCCACACTCTTCTTGATGCCCCCAGGATGCCATTGGCCTTCTTGGCCTTGAGGGCACATTTCTGGCTCCTGTTCAGTTTATTATCAACCAGAACTCCCAGGTCTCTCTCTGCAGAGCTGCTCTCCAGCAGGTCAATCCCCAGCCTGTACTGGTGCAGGGTGTTGTTCCTTCACAGATGCAGGACTCTGCATTTGTCTTTGTTGAACCTCATGAGATTCCTCTCTGCCCACCTCTCCAGCCGGTCGAGATCCCTCTGAATGGCAGCAGTGTCATCAGCAAACATGCTGAGGGTACACTCTGTCCTCTCATCCAGGTCATTGATGAAGATGTTGAATAAGACTGGCCCCAGAACCGCTCCCTTGACAGCAATTTCATCATATGGTTACATTAGCTAATATTTTATTATTTAGAAAATTACAGTTTCTCTTTGAAAATGATCCTTGGAAGATAGTACAGGACACTTTAAAAGGCTGTGTTCCATATATGCAAACCAGTTAATTCAAGATAACTACATACAGGTATATGGCATTAACTGAGCATTTGCCCTGAGTTCTCTCACTTTACTTTTTCTGTATCCCATTGCTATATTAATAAAGTTCTCTGTATTTAAAATTACAATTTCTTGTAAAAATATATGATATGCTTTATGTTTGCTTTCAATTTCCATGCTGAACATAGGGAAGTAAGAATAGAGTATCTCATAACAAAATGAAATCCCTCCATATGGCACCTTTCTCCCATTAGATATATAATATGAACAGAAAAAAAACATCTTTGAAAATAGTTTTATAGCTGAAATGGGATTTTAGTTTACCTTAATTTGTGAATTGCCTGAAGCAAGAATTATCTTTAATGCTGTCTGTATAAGGTTGCTCCTACAGCTGTTCTTAACCAATTCTATATCAAAATAACCAGGAGCTGTCTCACATTCATCTAGAAGTTAGGTTTCTAATCTAAGGTAATCTAAGTTTACTTGATAGTCAACAGAAAGAATGAAGCACTGGGAGAGGACGTCTTGTCCTATTCTATTACATGAGCTCAAAATAAAATTCTCTTTGAAATCTCACTCTTGAGGTGGCCCCACTCCTCTGATGTCTGCAGAGGGAGCTTGGATGATTAGCTTAGTGTAGTCACCTCATCTAGGCAGATGAAGTTGGATGAGATTAAAAACACCCTTTGAAACGGCTGAATTATATTTTATTTCAGCCTGTCAGTTGTAGTACAGTGATGTAGTTAGCAGACATATCTTTTATCAGCAAGTATGACAAGAGTGTAAAGGAGGGCCTATATAGAGCCAAGGTAGAATAGTTGCATTAGTTAACCTGAATGTTACACAGCTAAAAGGATGGCCAGACTTAGTAATGACTGCTCATTTTAATAGGAAACCACTTTGAGAAGCTCTAACAATTGAAGTGATGTAAGAAAGATGTCCTATGAGTGCTATATAAATAATAGTATTGAATGCTAGGATACCTAAATGAAGAAGAGACTTTAGTTAAAAGAGCAGTATGTTTTTGCAGACTGGACTGCTCCTACATCAACCTCTCTACTTCATCCATAGGGTCCTCATTTATCTGTACACTCAGAGCACTGTTCTGTGCACTAGATTGTTTCTGACAGCTTAGGGCAGCAGCATCTATGACACTACAAACACCTCATCTATTGAATGAAAATTGAGAACTTGCAAGAGTGTTTCTTTTAATTCTTAGAGCTATTTACCAAATGCAGACATATTTGACTGAGGGCAGGGACCATGATTCTGTCTTCCCTGATCTTCCCTGCTCCCATCTGTCACCTGTTTTAATACTTTCTCATTTAAAAGTTGTGGTAGACCTGCTGTTTGAAGGACTTTTATGTAGTTCTCACAGCCTGTAAAAGAAGTCTTTCTCATAAATCATACTTCTAAAATTGCTGCTCCAAGTGATTTGACATTTTTTCAAAGGTAAGATAAAAGTTTACGTGCTTGGAGATGATGTCTCTGAGATGTATGCACTTTATATTTTATTCATTTTGATAGCTTATGTTATGATACGTTTGATAGATCCTGAAAGACACTGTCAGTTTTAAAGATGCAGCCAATAAACCTTTGTTAGTCATGAAAATGTGCCCCATAATGATCAGATGCCCCTGTCTATGCAAAGAGATTGTATCTAGCTTGAGTCATTTTTGTTTTCAAACGTTTTTTTTTGTTGCATGGTTTTGACCATGTGTTACATAATATATCCCAGAAAAGGAATATTTGACAAGCATTGGGAAAGATATCTAAAACTGAAATTTAAAGAATAACACTTTTTCAGCTGAAGTGCAAGAATTCTCTGAGATAATAATCCTTAAAGAAAACAGGTGCAAGACAGTAATAATATATTCTCTTCCAAAGCTTGTTCTGAAAATTACACATATATATGGGTTTATTTCTGCATATATACAGTTCCAATACCTAGATACTGCAAGTAACATTAATTAGGACTTCAGTGGTTTGCTAGCTCGGCTGAAAGAGAACCAGAACCCCAGCTGGAGAAATCTGGGATTAACCCATTGCCTATAGTAGAGAGCATGCATTAATATCAGCTGAACATATGACACATGGCTCTTCAGAAGACTTCAACATTATCTTCATAATAAAATATGTTGTAGATCTTTTTCCCACATAATGAAACACATTTCAAGGATAGTGTGGAAATTCAATGAGTCGAAAATATGAATTAATCAGTAATGCTATTCAGATTAATATTCCTCACACACACAAAAAACCCCTCAGTGAGATCAATTCTTCAGCTATAAAACAAAATAAATGAAATTACCAAGTGGCAAAGTTTAAACAGATATGTTAGTCTCTGCCATGGTTCAACCAGTTTGATTGGTGGATTAGAAGGTGAAAGCAAGACCAACACCAAAGTATTGTGCATGTACTGAGATGCAGTACAAGCAAGAATGCAGTGTAGAGATAAGAGACTACTTAAGATCCTGCCAAGCAGTCGCTGTGTTTTGCCTCTGTCTACGCTAACTGATTCAGCAGTCAGAACACAGAAGGATTTTTCTTTGTCTTGCAAAGGGTGATAGTTCTGAAATTTCCTAAGAGCTATACTGTGATTTTGACTGAAGCAGAAACCTCCTTGTTGCTGTGTGTTGAGCTTTTGCAGGCAATGAGAATACAAGCAGTTATTACTGTAGCTGTTTCACAGAATAATACAAGGTAGTTGTTTTCAGGCGTATTTTTAAACTGAGAAGAGATTTGAGTGTTTGAAAGCTCTAAAAATGTTTGTGATTCTGCCAGAGCATGTCTACATGTGCAATGTCTCGCTAACATCTCCTTTCTACATTCATTCCATATCACAAATATCTCCTTCCCCTCCACTTCCTACCAAATGTCACAAGACATTTACTATGTCTGTATCCCCTCGACAATAATGATGAAGCTGAATTTGAGATATCTGGCTGGGAATGTAATTTAATTACCTTTAATAGTAATTTTACTTAATACATTTTCCCTCCTATGGTATTTGATTTTTACCACCTCTTCCCACCCTCAAAGAAAACTTTAAGACCAAAGCAGTGGAACATTGCTGCCTCACGGGTAAGAATTATTGCATTTGGGTTTTTTTCTTTAGACAGTGGACAATGCACCATGGTAAATTTATGGTCTGCCACAGTGTGCAGTCAAGAAGCATCTCAGTCTGGTTTTGAAATGAATCATCTATGAGTCTGTGAGTTTAAGGCAGGCAGTCATGGGAACTTTGTCCTTTGCAAAGACTTCTACTTAGAAAATCCCTTCCAGAAGACCTGACTTGGTGCAGTCCTTCTGCAACGGAAGGGACCTTGCTGGGCTCCACATAACCTTCCTTGGGCAGGTGCCATTTCTGAACAACCTAAGGTTTGATGTCCTTGCTAGTCCCCCATTAGTAAGGATACATGAATTGCCTGTTTGCATTTAGCTATAACCATTAACAAATTCTATGATAGAATCCTGTTAAATGCAGAGAAATCGCCACTTTTCCTCCTGTTTTGTTCCGAAGTCCTTTTGCAGGGATTTATATTTCTAGTTTATTTATGCTCTGAAATAAAGTGTGGGAAAACAGTACAGGTGAAATTATCTTAATGCTAAAATCTGAAGTGTTTATAGTTGGTAAACCTAAGTATACTGTATAATTAAAACAATTATTTCATCAAAAGGTGCTTTTAAAAATTGTTTTGCAATTAGTTCCATTGAAATGGTCCTATTATGTTACATGCATTTAATTTCTGTTTTGGTCTCTCCAAAGCACATTTTTTTGTAGATGGCAAAACAATTTAACATCTGTAATTATAGTTTAAACAATTAGAAGTGTGCATGATCAGATTAAAAGCCTAAAGTAAACCTTACCATACCGGGACCGAAGCACAGGAGAATATACTGTGGTGGATAACTCTGTTTAAGGTTATGAACATATGGGTATGCTTATAATATTTTTCTGTTTCAGTGATGTTGTATCACTGTATGTTCCCAGGGAGCTGAATAAAGAATTTCCTACTCCCAACACATGCCTTTCAAATGCTTCCTGAATGGCAGATTACTGTTTTATATCTATAGTAGCAGTAATGGATCCCTTGTTATGGGTATGTTTGTAACACTGGTTTCACTTCAGTCAGATTTTATGAAGAGCTTCACATCCTTCCTGTGCATCTCTGGCCTAGACACTCCAGGTATTACCCTCAGTTTGTGAAAGACATTTGCAAAGAGAAGTTGTTTTTGTGTGCACAGTTGCATAAAGGCTGAGGGAAAGCTGGTTTGAAGCAAATGTCTGCTACACTTGAGAGTCATTCTGCAGTTGTGTTAAGTGTCCTGAAACTTGTGGGCAGATCATGAAAAAATTGCATGAATCTCCTAGAAGTGTTATTAGATATTTCTATTAAGAGACAGAAACTTCTGTCTTTGACAGAACGGGTCTCTGTAAGGCCCTGATCAAGACACCTGTGGAGAAGTTTAAGCATGCAGTGGATGCATTGACTTGATAGTAAGCAGTTTTGTATATGTTTCCAGGAAGATATTAACATCATGAGGAATATTTCTTAAATCAAGAGGAACAATGTCCAACAGATAGTCAATCTGTGCAGGCCCTGTCCTTTCATTCAGCACTGAACACACAGTTCTCTTCCCCTTTTTTGATCTGGCAAGTTGCAGCGTGGCTGTTATTCTTGCACAGCAACAGTCTCCCTTCAAAGCTCCCGTTTCAAGAGCAGAAAGTGGAGTTCATCTGGTGATGGCTTCACAGGATGCTGAGCCCACTGCTGAGGTTCCTTGTACCTCTATCACACTCCTCTAAGGGAAGACAAGGACCCATCTAACAGGGTCTAGACAGTGGGAGCTGTGCACCAAAGTCTCTGGAGACAGCAGAGACACAAAGAGGCCATGTTGTGCCTCATTAATTAATTATTTGCTGAAAAATTTCAACATGTAATCAAAAGAGATTTGTCATGCATAAAATGTTTTAAAATTTCATTATCACAGTAAGAACCACACTGTAAGACTATATGTTCACTGTCTGGTTCCTGTACAGGGTTTGTACACTGCTGGCTTGGTGTGCAGGGCATTTTTATTATCAGAACTACAGTCCTACTCCTTCTATTTTTTTTTCTTCCTTATTTTTTTCCTTTTAAACACAAATTACTTCTTTTTGAATGGACATAAGCTTTTGTCCATAATTCCCCAAATCTAGGAAGGGTTTTTCTGTAGGCAATACATTTGCAGCTTCCTTTTACCCTATCTTTTGTTCATACTGAAGTTTTAACCCTTGGATTTGTCCCTATTAAGGGACAAGATTCATCATGCCTCATCCCCTATGGCTTGTAGCATATCACTAGGAGTATTGGAAAACATAGCTTTCTTCAAAGTTCCTGTGTCTGAAATGCAAGTAGATGGTGATCTGAAAATATATATTTACATTTCATTTCAGATGGAATTTGTGTTGATTTTTTAACAGACTGACAAGCCCAAAATGTATTGATACATTGATGATTTCAATTTTGTTTTTCTCAGCTAGAAGCTTATTTCATGGGTTTGATTTTATTTGCTAAAAATATTTTATGTACTAGGCAGTGTAGAACTCCATATTTTCAGATGATTTGTTTCATCCTGGAATTACTGAAGTATGCTTTCTGAGTTCTTCAGCTTGTGGTGTTGACAGACTAAATTGTCAGTAAATTATTAGTGAAATATGTTACAGTGGAATAACTGTATATGTGTGTATACATACTTTTAGAGAAAGAGAGAGATGGTTTTTGACAAGGCACTTTGGCCTTTTTTTTTGTAATTGCTCCCCTGCCTGTATGTTCCTTTCACTACTTTTCTGTCATGGTTGGTCTTCTGATGGTCTGCCTCCAAGTCTGTTGACCTTTCGGGTTATCTACCCGATTCTTTATTTTCATTGAATCATTGACTTACCTACTCTGATGATTTCTTTATCAAAATTCCTTTAATTTCACCTCATTTAGTTTTCCCGAGCTCAGACTTTAGACCTGGGTATTAAATTTTTCTTGCTGAAAGGATGAAAGAATCCTTTTAGCGCATGATCTTTCCTTCCTTAGAACTTCCAAAATGTAATCAAATCATTTCCCCTTACCTTACTTACAAATTGCAGAGTCTTTCTGAAGCCACTGCTTTGATTTTGGTATGTCTCATGTTGTTCTTCTGGATGTGTAACTTCATATTTTGCTCTTATTGAAAAGCAAAGAAAAAGAATATTTAAATATAATCTGTTTAAAAAACAGGGGGATTTTTTACCTATGGATGCCATCTTCACCACTGCTGATTGCTCTGTTGCCTCTACCTCTGTCTTTGCCACATTTTACTATAAGTGGCAACACTGAAGAACATGGTACCTGTTAATGGGTCCACTATAAAAACATATTCAATTAAAAATCCCCGTGACAGCTGTTTTTGCAGGTGTTTATGTTTATTGTTCCCTCCTTGAATCTCTCTTATTGTAGTCCCATCTGATCCAAAAGTTTCACATAATCTGTGTGTATTATTTTGGATGTGTTACTAATTTCATAGAATCACAGAATGGTTTGGGTTGGAAGAGGCCTTAAGGATCATCTGGTTCCAACCCTCCTGCCATGGGCAGGGACACCTTCCACTAGACCAGGTTGCTCAAATTTGATCAGTTACGTTTCTTTCTTAAAGCATCTGTCAAAGGGCACACCCTACATACAATTTCATTCCTCTTTGGACATGCCTCTCCACTGATTTTTGAAGTCTAATGTGATAGCTTCCACATTTAGATGTCTCAGCTAGGTGCTTAAAGGCAGATAGGCTGAATTTGACACCTTTGGCTCCATTACAAAGACCCCTTCCACCTTGATCTGATGGATTTTTCTCATTTAAACAGTCTGTTCTCACACATGTAATGTACCTCTCCCAATCTACTCTTCTTACTGTTCTCTCTTTCACACTTCCATCTCTGCAATTTCTCTCATTTCAGAATATTCCCCAGTTGCCCCATGCTCGTTTTAGCTCCACCACTGCCCTACTCTTCTTCACATTATTAGCTTCATCTCTCCCTGCCCTATCCTTCCTGCTGTGCCCATTTCACCTCTGCTCTCTTGACCATTTCTCTTTTAGCCATTTGGGATGCAGCATATTCTTCCTGTGTTTTTAAAGCAGTGTACAGATTGATATATCTGTATATATTTTTACAATTATCACATTACAATTTCAAATAATACTATGCCTAATTCTCCTACTGTGTTGTTCAGTTTAACCAAGATCTCTATTTCTATTTAACTAAAGCTCTAGAGCAGTGTGTTGGTCAGAAAGCTTTGTAGTGTAATTAAGTAAGAAATTATTATTTTCTTCTCATGTGTTCAGTGAACTGGTTTTGCAGATCTTTCAGCTCAATTCATTATGATCAAATGGAGAAGCATTTGTTTCAATAAGATTTTAATCTCTAGAACTATCTTTTGCATCAGTGACTTTTCATTGTTAATTGCTTTCTTGTCCCCCATTAAGGTGATCTTACAACTGCTTCATCCAAACTGAGCTCCTTGTCTACACACATAATGTGAAAAGACTATTTTTCTACTTTTTAGGTAATATAACCATTGCTGTCTTCTTATCCAGCAATATGGTTTTTTGTGTATTTTCCTCCCTGGATTGCTGACAAAAACTGTAATGAATAACCTCTCAAAACAATTGTAGAAATGTCCTAAATTCTCCTCCAGATATATTAGAATGTAAAGAAGTAACTTTATTCTTTCATAGCACCAGTTAAGCACACCAGGACACTTTGTGTGTGTGTGTGTGTGTGATGTTTGTGAGTGAATTA
This sequence comes from Colius striatus, assembly GCF_028858725.1. NCBI lineage: Eukaryota > Metazoa > Chordata > Aves > Coliiformes > Coliidae > Colius > Colius striatus. The sequence continues at coordinate 31,521,730 of NC_084766.1, forward strand.
CCATCAATATTAGTGATTTAAAAAGATACGCACTGACTGGAGCACACCCCTAATGTCTCATAGCAATCCTACTGAGAATGACTTATATTAGAACTCCTTCTGAACCTATCGCTAGAAGGGCATAGGAAACAAAGACTTCAAGCAACAACTCTAAATATGCCTCCAAAATCTACATGTTGAAACAACAAAATCAAGGGATGACTTCAAGTGGTTCCTTCTCTTTTAAAAAATCAATCAGTTGTGAATTTATTATTTTAACACAGCTGACAGAACATACAGAAGGAATTCAGTAATGAAAAGCATTTGGGGTTTTTGACAGGTTTTGGCTGAAATGAAGTCCTTTGAGAGCAGTATTTGGAGGCAGAGGTGAAAGTAGAAATTGGTTTACCTGAAGATCTCTGTATACGGAGCCTACATTTTCAAGGGAGACTGCCTGCCAGTGTCAGGGCTTATCTTTTGACACATCCAGCCTGAAATCTATCAAAATCTGGAAACTTCTTGACTTTTTGTTGTAACTTCTTGTATGCATGATTTTTCTGCACAAAGCTTTGTTTGCACAGGTCCTAAAAGTTTCCTGGAAATTTTATGCCAATCTTAAAATCTATTCAAAACTACAAACCTTTTTTTTTTGCCTACATATCCTTTGCTCAACTCTGAGCATAAACTTTTTAAAGACAACTCCTTCACACATTCTGAAATTGATTCTCCAAGTCATTCAATTTTGCAGCTTGTTCATTTATTAGTTTTCATGATAATTTTAGCCCAGTTCTCTCAGAAAAAAACCCTTGATTAATGCAGTCTCACTGCTCCATAGGTCTATGCAGCATTTATATTGACAGGTTTTAATGTAAAATAGTCATATTTTACTTGTGTTGTAGCTGCAAAGCCAGTGTAGATAAGCAGGAGTGAGGTAGATTGTGTTCTTTCTTGTACATCATTAATAGAGCTATTTACAAAGGTCTGCTCAGGACTAGCTGTGTAAGAGAGTGTCAGAAATATAATTTGAAGCCTCTGAACTACACAGTGTAACTGAGAGCTGATAGTGATGTACAGAACTTTTATTGCCTAGTAGGTTATTGCAGAAAAGAAAAGTCTAGCTAAATTTTCATGCCCATCCTGACTTTGAGTTAACGGGGTCTGTGAATATGTTTCTCTTAACATGAAAATTTAAGCATTGCAAAAAGTTGTTTCGATTTTAAGGTCTTTGGTGCAGTGCTCATACATTAGACCCCACACAGCAGGAGCTGTATCCCTGACTGGGGCTGATAGAGGTTACAGAAAGATGTCTGAGTAATAGCAATTGCACTGAAAAGGGGAATGAAAACCCGTCACACTACTTTGAAGAGCCATTCTATCCATGCATGCTGTAATATGTAACATATATAGAATACATTTCTGTGTAATTTAAATGTTATTCTTAAGTGCATCTAACCTAGCTATTGAAATCTGTGTGATAAAATTGTCTGTGTTCTAGTAATTTTTTCCCCAGCACTCAGAGCATGCATGGAATGATACCATTATAAAATAAACATTTCTTAGGGTCATGCTTATATATCTTTGGAAATCAGATTACTAGTTCTATATTTATTTACACGTTCAGTATTTCCTGTCTAAAAAAATTCAGCCATGTGTACCCAGGGCATTGAAGGCAGAGCCAAGCCCTGAAGCTCTCAAAGCTGAGTCACATTAGATGGCACAGCGATGCACCATATTCATCCTGAACTGTGCAAACCAGAAGATATTGCTTGCATTGAAAATATTGACAACAAAGTATGTTAATTTTCATATGATCACTGGAATGCTGTGTGCTAGCTTTTGAAAACATAAAATGTAAGAAAAATAGGAAAAACCCACCATAACCTCTTGTCAGACACTGTAACTGCTCAAGTGCTCAGCAGGAGTTAAAGATGGGTAAAGTAGAAGGTGTAGCAAGAGAAGGAAGGAGTAGCAGATGAGCTGCATTCAAAACAAATATATTCTTCATGAAAATTCTGTGACATTTATTTTTGATATTAAAAATTCAAATGCAAGTGTTTAATATGTCTCATACCCATCAGCTCTTTCTGTAATCCTGGGGCTGGCGCAGCTTTGCCCTTAGTCATTTGGGGATTGCTTTCCCATCCGCTTTGATCACATTGTGCTTCTGCAATATTCCAGCCAGTTATCCCAAGAACTCTGATAACTGAATCTCGTTTCATCTGCCCTAGAAAATAAAATATCATGAAGGAGACTCTCAAATTAAGCTGTGGAGGGGGGAAAAAACCCCCAAACAATAACCACCCCAAAGTGCTTATTAGCACCTTTAATGTAAACACTGGTATTTATGAGGATGTAACCAAACTTCTCAAAAAATTGAAGCAGGAATATATAGAATGCATAGCCAGTACCAAGCCTTTTCTTTCCTGCACAAAGGAAAGCATTTATCATTCTGGTAACACAAGGGACAGAAAACAATGCCAATTCGCAAAGAAAACCTCTCATGATTTAATATTGTTGTTTTGTCCCCTGTGATCCTAGAATGATAAATATTGTACCTTCTTTTGTCAGTATCAGAAATGCTTTCATATGTGGAATAAAGACTCATTCATTATATTCATATTGGGGTTTTTTTCCAGATTGCTTTTTCCAACCTGTTTCAGTATGCATTGTGCTGATGATGCTGTGCCAGCTTTCTTGTGGTCGTTCCAGAGCTCCATAAATACCTGTGATGCTACCAGTTTTGTTCCTATTTATTACTATTTTTTGTTGTTGTTATTATTATTTATATTCTTGAGTCTGTCAGAGGCCTCACTGTGGGACCTCATTACATTGAGACATGTACAATAATGTACTTAATCTGACCTACAAATGCTGGAACTGTTCATTGCAACTGTCCAGGGAGCCTGGTCCTCTGGGAAGTCCACAGATGAATCCTACTTGCTTTGTTACTTTTTTTCCCCAAAGGAGGAGGCAAGGGACAGCCCCTCAGAGGGGACAGCACTTTCCTCTAAGTACTTCTGTGCTACTTGCTCCTGAGAACATGCTCCTGAGGGGTCAATGCCTATGAGATTTATACCGGGTACTGTAGCCATACCAAGCGAAACATCTGTAGCTCCTTCCTCATCTCACCTAGCCAACAATAATTCATTATGGTTTTGCATAGTATTGTAATCTTTCAGTAACTCAAAATGTATCTTGATTTCAAAATGTTTCTCCAAAAATAGCTGTTATTTGCAAGCACCCTCAGCAGTCTAAATAGACATATTACTGTCAGTGGGTAATACACAAAAGTTAAACGCATTAGAAGAGCTGTCCTGGCTTCAGTGTGGTACCAATCCGTCTCTCATTGAATGATGATGGCATTAGGAAATGTAGCCATAGCACTAAACCTAGGCAAACTGGCTAATCATCATATTAGCATGCATTAGTTAATTTGTGTGTAGCACTTTGGAGATATCAAGCTCAGTGGTTTAATACTGGTTTTTTCCTTCCTGGACACATCTCTTTTCTTCGTATTTAAAACACTAAGGGAAGGCCAGTAAACACTGATTTTGTAAATGAAAGCTCTAAATCATTACTTGAAAGAGCTGATTTTCTTTCCAACTTGAGTCAGACCTTCAATTTTGGTGGCCAGATCTCTTAGCAGGCTTGTATATGGTTAAGCATTTGTTTCACTAAAAACTTCTCATTGTCTTGACCTAATGCAGCTGCCAGTATTGACCAGAAGAGGCAAGTTTCGGGGCAATAGGTTCATTTTACCTGCATAAATAGAAAGGCAAAGAATAGGAAGCCAGATGAAAATGTAAAGTCTTCATTGTGACTTTATCCTGGCCAGAGCACCCACTTGTCTAAATTAATGAGCATATGCAGCTTCAGCAGAGAAGAGCAATGATGTACCTCATCTTAAAGGCTGTTTTTTCCTACAAGAGCCTCCTAGCCTTCTCTCCCCTTGAAATCCATGTCTGTGGGTCTGAAGAAGACTTAAACCACATGGCCTCAACCTCTGTGGACCTTCAGCAGCTTCACACCCACCTCATGCTGGCACAAAGGATAGCTGTATCCTTGAGGCCATCTCAGTGGGAAAAACATAGGAGTGTTTTTGCATCACGAGTAGTCAAAGTCCAGTTAAACACATCAAATGTTGCATTTAAAGTGTGCACTAGTTAGCACACAGCTTTTAAAATCTTGAATGTAAATATTGTTAAAGCACATGTGGGACTCAAATAATGAAATAAGGCTGGCTCTATTTAGATTATCCACAATCTACTTCATCGCTCTTAAAGAAATAATTAGATCATAGTTCAGATGTGTCGAGTTATTTTTATCTCTCTTTGTAAATAGTGGACATGTGTGTTTTTCTTGAAAAAGAATTGCCCACTAAAATGAGAAGTCAGAACAAGGACAAATAATATCAATGAGTATTAAGATGTTTGCAGCTTTTAAAACCTGCCGTGCCACCACCTCTTCACGGTGGTATGATCTAAAGAGATGAAAGAATGAAGAAGGGAATTAGAGTAGGCTTAGTAATTATCATCAGATTTACAAAGAGAATTCCTGATTATTGGAAGTCTAGGTAGAGAAAAGTAGGTACTTTGTAAAGGCTGTTAAATAGTGTGACAACTCAGACTCAATGGAACAAGCAGCAGCAAAAAACAGAATGGAAAACTGAGGGCTATTTGTAAGGAAGGCAATGAAAAATTGTGTAGGAAAAAACCAGGAATCCTATCTATTCTATTGTTATATTGAATACTTGTCCAGACAAGACAGAACAAACAAAAATCAACTCACAAATTCACACAGTTCATACAGAAGTTTAGATAAGTCCCTGTTAGCTCTGATGTCTCTCCTTTTGGGGGATAATGCGGTCTATTTCTGAACCTCACACATCATCAAATCCCATTCCCACAACTGGGTTTTTCTTCTCTTGGCCTTTAAAGATAGAGGTCATAAAACTTGGTGCCCCACCTGTTAGGTGCAGTTTGCTAGGGATTACCCACTATTTCCACTCTTTGCACCCAGGCTTGCAGCAAGCTTTTGATGAGCTAATTCGAAGTGGGAACAATGCTTTTCATTACCACCTTCTTTTCTATTCTTTATGAAAATCAATGTTTGCTTATGGCTGTTCCAGAGTCTCAAGTGCGTGGTGTCTAATGGTATTGCTTTAAAGTTTTATATTTTATCTTTATAACTTAGGATAATTATTTATAGTTGTGAATCATAATGTAGCAGCATTATGGGAAACAGAATGCTGGATTGCATTGCAAAGAGCAGAGCAGATTCAGGGTTTATTATATTATTATATTATAGAAGGCACTTTAGAGGCTACGGAAGAAAGCAACTCAAATTGTAGCAGTTCTCAGAAGCTGGGATAGTACAAAAAAGAATCCATTCACAACACACTTGTATTATCATTACTGTATATATATATAGCCATTAAAGTATAATTGAAATATAGAAAATCAGGAAATGAGAGAACTGAGGCTGAATTTTTCACATGTGATCAAAAAGCATATGGGAAAAAAGTAGAGGGGGGAAAAGGTCAGCAGTTAAGTAGGAAATAGAAGACACAACATCATTTCTGCTTTTAAAAAACAGATGGGAGATTTAGTAAAACTGCAGTGAGGGAATTCTAACGTCCTGCTGAAGGTTCGTTTCTCCTTCATCACATAGTGAAAACTTTTTGAAACTTAGTAAATGAATGCTAGCTCCTAATCACATCCTGGAAATAGAAAGTCAGCATGGCATTTTACACATCAAATCAGATTTTAATGGAAATATTGTGAAGAGCAAGGCACAGAATTTCTCTGAATTTTGCCTCTCTTAAAGAACCATCCTGACAGTGGAAAACTCCAAGAAGAGTGTCTCTGGCCACATCTCCCTAGTTTTATTCCTCCTGTTTCTTACTGTCGTGACTAGTGATGAGGAAGGGCTGCTGTAGTAACTCTTCAGTATCTGAATGTTTGTTTTCATTGAGTGCATCTTTTGGGAGCTGTCATTGCTGGGAAGTGAACTGAGAATTTCTAGACTCTAACTTTCACTTTTTTTCCTATCTTTTATTTTCAAATCCATTTAGTAGCATGAGTCCTGTTCAACAAGAAAGGAGAGATTTCACTGTGATGTACAAAAAGGTGGTGTGCACATCAGGCTGAGATTTTTGCCAAATCCGATCCCAAGAGAGGAATATGTCAAAGCCCCTGTATCTCATGTGGATGTTGTTCCTAAAAGGAGAAACACTGAACCTGGATTTGGCGTGTCAGGGATTTTTTCCCAGTTTTTCCATTTACATCCTGTGCGTGTAAAGGGGCATCTAGAGGAATATTTTAAATGGCAAAAGTTATAGTTTGGTTATGTTTGTACCAGAATAGTTATTTCAAATTTGTTAAGGAGATTGATAAACGAGTGCTACTTGTTGTAGTGTGAGTACATGCAGAGCAAGGTAACAAGCTGTGACTGTCTTCTGACAGTTTTCTCTCCAAACTAGGAAGCACGCCTAGGGCATATAATATATTTTCAGTGATACACAGCCACAGTATTACTATCTCACAGTTTCAGGCATTTGCTCTACCTGCATATGTCACACAAACAGAAATGGTGCTCTGCTACTATAATTTTACTGATATTTATCAATATTGACTGTTCAGGACCAAGTGTGTAAAATGGTATGAATGTGCAGTGTTTGAAATAGAACCCTATTTCCACACATTTTGACAGTAACCAGGTCCCAGTGTGTCATTTTGCCTGTTAAAGTCATAATAAAGTGTTTTCAGTGTAATACAGAAGATTCAGGAAAGAGCTGTGTAGTTTGCATGTGTACACTAGAATCTCATTCTGAATGATTCTCTTTCAGTGCTGACCAGGATTCTGGTAGGGCCATTTGTATATAATCTTTGGGGTTTAAAATGGGGGTTATTTATGGTTTGAGCTTTTCAGCTTTTTACCAAGCTTTTCTGCTATAATTACTAAAATATCAGTATTCTGTATAACCTGGTGATATCTTTGCTGGTGAAGCCATCCTGATACTGGCAGCAGGGCATTTGTGTCTTTCCCCCCCCCCCCCCACCCCTTTATTCTTGGGCATTAGTAGATACTGAGACTACAAATACCCTTAAGCTACAGATCCCAAGGATCCTGAGTAATATTTCAAAACATGTTTCAAAATTCTGGGCATGTTTTCTGTCCTGTTGACTTAATTCTGTGATACACTCCCAAGATCGTTTGTTTTGTCAGACTGACTGCTGGCTATGTAGCTGGGTATGTACTGAATGTCTAATTGTGGAAATCAGCAGAATACTGAAAAACTGGCACTGTGTTTTTGGCTAGAACCAAAGTACAAGCCAAACAGTGGTTAGAGTGATGATATATTGCAGTAGTATGTTGTAAATGGAAAACAAGTCCAGTGCTTCATCAACCTTGGAAAGCAGAACTTAGAAGTGAGAATGCATTATGGGATGCATTAAGCTGCAATCCTATTGAATTTCTGGTGAACTTAAGAATTTGTTTGTATTAATCTATTCATCACTTTCTGGTTTAAATAAATTTTATTTGACAGTGGAAAAAACTCCAGCACCTGCAAAATAAAGGTGTGAGAGTGAGAAGCAGCATCTTTGGGGATTATTGCCCTGATCTTCTTTAAAAGTAAATGATAATGTAAGTAGTGTAGGTTTGTCTCCAGTGGGGCCAGAATTGCCCCCTCTTGGGCCCTTAAACCTATTGTCTTTAACGTTGTGTGTTTTGTCTTGAGGAGAACAGCAGTAAAGCTGCAAATCTGACAATATATGTTATGACCCAGACAGAACATTAGGGAAGTATTCACAAAAATGAATTTCACCTGGTGAGGTTAATCACCCCAGATTTCCTTTACAGGCAGGAAGAGATCTGCTTTAAATCACCCTCTGCAAGTAAGGCCCCTCTGGAGGGAAGTAAACTCTGGTGATACCTCTGCTTTCTCTCCTTCTAACTGTTCTCCTGATTGCTCAGTTGTGTTCAAACTTTCTGTTTCCCAGGTACTCATACACCTAGAAGCACACACACACATGTGCAGATATTCTGATTACTTAATTACATGAAATGATAGTTCAGCACTGTATTAATGGAGAGTTGATCACACTCTGTTTATACGAATGGTAATTGTCTCACAGGTGTGCCTCCTACTCAAGATGTTGAATGAGGCTCTAGCTTTCATTACAGTGGTTAAAGAGTCCAATTGCATCAATGAATTTGGATAAAAAGCTTTAAAAATGTTGTAACTCACGCTCATCATTTTCTAGTTTTCATGTCTTCATTTTTCTCTGATTGGTGTGCATGATCCAAATAAAAGGAGGCTGATGAAGACAAAGAGTAAAATAATGCCGTGCTGATCTGGAAGAGGCTTTTGCAATCCAAATGTGTCTAATTACTACAGAGAGGTTCATAAACTAACCCCAACTGGGTCACAGCTGTGACTCCTAAACAAAACCAATTATAATTTTGTTTGTATTAACCCAGGTATTGCTAAAAGTAAGTGAAAATAGTGCTTCTTCAGTACTCTGAGTAGATTTTTTTCTCTTCTACAGAAATAGGTTTACAAGACCAAATTAGATTCTGGCATGATTAATGCATCTTACCAAATTCTTGCAGAGTAGCAAATTAGTTTATAGTGATTTTCTTGAAAACAAATTAAACGGCTGCACAACATCACAAGAATAAAGATGTTCTTCATAACGTATGGATAAGTAATTCAATGGAAAGGAGATGTAATCAAACTGCAGATACGATAGTTTGTGTGAAAAAAAAATCCAGATATTTCAAATATTACTGCCCCTCACAGAAACTTGGGTAATTACTCACATTTTAACATACGATGTGCAATATGCAGTGAGGGAGCGTCAAGGAATTGATCCACATGAGGTTTGCATGTATTCTAAGCAGATTGTTCCTTTTTAGGTATATTTAATATATACCTTAAAACCAAGCCCCTTATTTTGCTAATAACAATTATTTTGTGAATTACAAGTGATCTAATTGTTTATGTACTTAACTAATAGCTCTCTGAAAATATTATGCATCCTATAAATGTGCTTTTTCCCCTCCCTACAAATGTAAACCTATTTTACTATTGATACAACTGTTTGTGTCTCCACAACACATATTCATGGAAAGCAGGGTAGAGAAGGTCTGATCACATATGTAATTATTGATGAAGTAATTATTCATTGCTTATTTTTTCATGTAAAACAAACAAAAAAACTGCACACAAAACTCTTCCATTTTTTGGTGTAAAATAACTCCTGTTGAGAAAAGTGATGGAACAGTTATGGGCATTCTTAGATTTTTTTCTTATTAGCAATTGTGGTCCAGGGTGCAAATATTCCAACAATGGAATAAAATAATCTTCTAACAGTGGACCACTTGTCTGTAACTGCTGCCAAAGTAGAACTTCTTAGATAAAATCATCAAGATGGTTTAATTCTCTTAGCACTGCTATTCTATGAGAATAATATATTTCCTGATTGAGTGGGATTCCTGCTTTATTAATTGAAATTTAGTGCTGGTAAGTATGGCAGCTTTAGGAGCCATTACTAATGTAGCCATTTCCCAAGCCTATTGTAATACCTATAGTGAATCGATAAGAGGTTTGGAGAATAAAGTTTTAGCTTCAGACTCAGCAGTCAACTATAAATTTTTTTATGTGTTTTTTTTTGTCTTTGGAGTCAGTCATATTCTTAACACCAATATCTTAATATCTGGGACAAGCTTTACCAGGGAGCCCTAAGGAGTAGGGGCAAGAAAAAGATGATATACCTAGTGATGATGTTTAACCATTAGGGCTCAAGGTGTGCTTTATTCTTCAAATTTAAAGATTTTTTGGCAGAGCAAGGTGTCCTGGCAAAGAGTCTGTAGTTCAGCTTAGTCCTTTGTTTTTCAGAAAATGCATGTATTTGGCTTTAATGAAAGTCTGTATTCTGTATACTTGGATTTGGATTGCCCTTCACCAACAGGCAGGTTACAGACTACTTTTATGTATTTTAATTTTGATTCCCACAGTGTTTCATATTTCTTCTTCACCTGTGTTAATGGCAATATAACCCTTGCTGTCCCTCTGCTCTTGCCCAAGTACTCCTTGACTGTCATTGCTTTGCTTCCTCCCTACCAGAATGTATAGTCTTACTGAATTTGTTTGCTGCAACTTCTCCAAAACACCATCTTCCTCTGCATCACCAAAACCTGTCACCCTTTCCCAGGATCTCTGCAGCTTTTGAATTACTGACACGTTAAACAACTACTTCCTTATCCAGGTTTATTTCAGGTCTTTATCTTGACTGTTATTTTAATTACAGAAACATTTTTTTGTAGCTCCACGCACTCCCTTTTCCAATAGCTTCATTGTCAAGACACACTGTGATTTACCATTCCTTGCCTCTCATCTCTTATGCACTTTCAGATAGAGAGGTCTTCTTCCAGCTCAGGTCAACCATTATCTCAGTCTTCCTCTCTTACTTGTTGAGTAAGTGCGTTTCTGTTTTCCTCCGTGCTGCCTTCCCTGGACAAGATGCACAGGTCGGATTGGTGCACAGCTCCAATAATACTGTCCAGATAAATGCAATAATCTCATATCAGCTCCTTTTAAACTAATCAGTGGAGGATCGTCTGAGGAAATTGGGATTGTTTAGGCTGGAGAAAAGAAGGCTCCAGAGAGACCTTATCACTCTCTACAACTGAAAGGAAGTTGTGGTAAATTGGTTGTCAGTCTCTTTTCAGAAGTAACAAGCATTAGGACAAGAGGAAGTGGCCTCAAGTTGTGCCAGGGGAGGATTAGATCGGAGATTAGGAAGAACTTTTTCCGTTAGAAGGTTGTTAGACACCAGAACAGGCTGCCTGGGGAGGTGGTGGGGTCCCCATCCATGGAGATTGCAAAGCCATGTAGCTGAGGTGCTGAGGGACATGGGTTAGTTTGGCAGTGCTGGGTTAATGGTTGGATTTTATGATCTTAAAGGTCTTTCCCAGCTTCAGTGATTTTGTGATTCTATGATTCTTGTGGTCCTGGAGACCTTGAGTTGAGAAAAAACGGATGGGAGAAAAAAGTTTCAGTTAGTCAATATTAGATTGCACCAGTCTCAGTTCCATAGTGTCTCTGGCTTCTCACTAGTTCCCTTCATCAGTACCATATTTGTTTACCTTGATGAACAGACAAGAGCTATTCCAAGGTGTATAGTCACCCCCTGCCCCTCCATAGGCAGAGACCAAACAGCCCATGCTCTCTCTCAGCTACTGACAGGCTGGATAGTTTAAAATCACCAGATGTAGTACAGACCAGGATTACAGACTAAACTAGGTATCTCACATTGAAAAGGAAGGGGAAACTGCCTCACTATATACAAAAATAATCACCACTGGCCCCTTGGAGCACAAATATTTCACACAAATATGTAGGGCCATTTCCTTTTTGAAATGAGAAAAATTGGGAAAGGCTGAACATTTTGTAAAAGATCCTTTATTGTATAGTCTGCATTTCCCACAAACTGACAGCAAGTAATTTATAAGTCTATTCTGGGAATAAGAGTTTCTTAGCCCCTTATAGATAGCTGTTATTACCAAATACCAAGGATATAATACAAAGGGGCATGCCATCTCCTCTCTACTAGTGTGTGGCGATTTAATTCCACACTATCATTATTTAGTTTATTATTCCTATGCTCTGTCTCATATTTTACTTATTTAATTAAGTTATATGCATAAGAAAGGGAAAACATACCTCCTGGACTCTTGGCTGTCTTCCCATCTGGCAAAAATTATCACTGAAAAAAAGATACGATGGGGTTACTTGCCCAAAGTAATTTCCTAGTTAGTTTAGTTTGTTTAATATATCTTTCTCATGGTAAGAGTGGTGTCAACTAAAAATACACATCCATGAACCAAACAGGAAGGGAAGCCCATAAAAAGACTTTGTGATTTTGAGGTGCTGTCAGTTTGTCCTTTTTAAAAAAATCTCATTCAAATAAAAACCCATTCAATATGACAGGTTATGAAGATACTTATTCTTCGTGGCAGTTAGTTATGATTGTTTTTCTCTGTGAGTAAGTGCATGATCTCTGGATACTATCTAAGCACACCTGCCAGATCAGGCCCCTCAGATACACATGAAGGATTTGACTGCTTTCTGACTTTGAAATGAACTTGGTTTTGTTGAGAGGTACAGGAGTTCCACTAGCCATGTACCTTCTGAACTTCAGATGATTCTTAATTTCTCTCCTTAGGTGCTTGAGTGTAGCTTTGTATATGGTTAGGAGAAGGTTTGTGGATTGGGCTTTTAAATGCCAAATTCTGGTTCCATTTTACATGCCCTTTGGATTTATCCTGACCCAATTTGATCCATTGCACAGGAATGTTTAGCACAAGCAATATTCTGGTCTTCTCAGTCATGAAAATGAATCATGAGTCAGTCTACTTGCAGAAAGTTTAGTTGAGTAAACAGGAAAAGTATAGGAAGTACTAGGCAATCTTGAAAATTTTGCCAAACAACTAAACTGAATACAAATGTTCCTAGCACAATGTCTCGTAGAAAGTGAGAGTTTTTTCAATGAGTACTCGGAAACATTTGCCAAGTAATAACCTTCTCAAAAGTTATGTTCCTCTGCCATTATAGACACTATTGCTAACATTATCTTTGAAAAATAAAGGTTGTGGTGGGATCTCATCAAATTTAGAAGGAAATAATACAAAACTGCATTTTTAAGAAGGTAGTTTTGCATATAAATATCATTTATACACATATAATATACATTGTGTGTTAACAAAACAGTTCATATAGTCTTGAAATAATGATAAATGACAAGACTCATTAAAATTCTCTACATGAAAACTGTCAGTTTTCTTGATGAGCATGAAATGGTCTTCACTGGCTTCACTGTGTGCTGTGGTCATCTTCAACTGACACTAGTCTCTGTAATTCTCTTTTATTCTCACTGTAATTCTCAAGTATATCTTCTAGTATATCTTCTAGTAATCTCAGTATATCTTACATTATATCTTACATTGTCTATCATGGAAAGACTTCAAATAACACATCCTTTATGATAACAGGACTCTGTCCACTATTAGGTGAGCATGTACAGTGGCATGTCTTTAAAGAACCAACAAATGGAAGTAACACAAAGACTTTTAGGTGCTGAAGCGTGAAACTATTACCTAATACAGTGTTTACCTGGTCTTTTCTATTTAAGTATTTCTGTATGGCAGCTGTCATTTTGTTGTTGTTATTGCTTGAGGTCACCTTAAGCAATGAGTATAATTTTGGTTAACTGTCAAACAAATCTAATTGATCTACCTGAGTTGTAGTTACTTTATTGTCTAGTTTTCTGAATGTTCTGATTCTGTGTAACAATAAAAAACATGCGAATTTAATCAAATGAAGACATCTATCCAAATGTTATCTCTGAATAATACATATTTAAATTGAAAAAACCCATTTCCAGTTGTCTGCCAAACCGTGAATCTGCGGTCATTCTTTGTTCCCTTACTTTTAACAATAGGGATTGTAAGAACTCAATGCATTTCTCATTAAAATGAACAATAGAGAAGGAAAAAAGGTTTTAAATATGCACACCAGCATGTAAGACTAACTTTTTCAACGTAAGGTTTTTTCCAACTTTAAGAGATAGTGTAACCTTACATTAGTTCAAATGTAGCTCTATACAATCAGAGGAAAAATGTTTAAACATCTCAGCATGGGTATTTCCATTTAAATCTGATTACAGTGAAATAAAACTGTAGCTATTAAAGGTTTAGAAGAACTACAAATACAAGCAGTAAAAGAAGACAGTTAGTAAATGAGGTAGTAAAACATTTCAGCAGGGCAAACAGTTTATAGCACTCAGCCTTTCTGTAGCAGACTGTGCTATTCACTACAGACCCATGCATTGTTCCCTGAACTGCACTTAAACCTGCAATTAACCTTTCACGCCTAATGAAGCTGTTTTGCTGCAAAATTAAAATATATAGTACTGCCTGTTTTTACAGAGACTGGGAGGGGAGCATCTCAAAATTAATGACTTTTTCAGATGCTTTTGTTCAAATGCAGAATTGAAGTGCTGTTTGTATATAAATTGGGAATGTATTTTTCAAGGCAATCTCATTTGATGTGCTGTATTTTATTCCTGTACTTATTAATTGTTTTGCATAATTGTAAAAAAAAAGGATAAAAAATTCACACACCAGTAATTTTATGATTAGACACTTCTTCCTGAGAATAAACTATTACCATTTAACTTCCATTAGGAAACACAACAGTTCTGCTAAAGATAACCAAGTTCATATTGCTTTCTCTGGTATTTTTCTCATTGTGGATGCAATTATCTCTTACAAAAATATACTTTCCACTTATGTATTTGACTGGGCTCACTTCTTAATGATCTTTCCATACATAGCCTTAAAACAAGCTAGAGGTTGTTTTAGCTGCAAAGAACTAGGTCAGGTTATTTCTATAACATTTACTTAAAAAAAACAAACTAAACTTAAATATAGATCTGGTTCTGCAGCTAGGCTTGGGATTCCAGAAATTAGACTATTAGAGGTGACCCATTGATTCTCCGTGTGGGATGCTTACTAATTCTCCTGTTCCTTTCTGCCACTTTACTCAAGAGTCAGAAGAAACCAGAGACCATGTGCTGGTTTGTTAAATACTGGTTTGGATGGTAGGTAGGATATTTAAATGGCAACCATTGAAGAAGGTGGGTATATATGATAACTTCTAAACTGAGGCAACAGGTACAGAGCACTATACGATTTACAGTTCCAACTTTAATGACTATAAATGTATTCACATTTGTTGTTTAGATACAAAGTCTGAAAAGTAATGGAACTGTTTGGGGTTGGTTTTGTTTTTTAAATGAGTATTTAAGCCACAGTATTTTTATCAAATCTTCTGTTGTATTTTGATGTAAATTCTGCTTGCTTGCAGTGTCTGTGCATCAGCTTGACTTGGTAAATGAAATTCCTTTAGACTGGCAGCCTGAAATAATGAATTGTTCCTTTAGTTAATTGTATTGCTTTGATAACAAGGAACTATGTTGGGCGTAGAGAACATAATAAATGAAATTCATCAGATGATTTGTAGGACATTTTGAAAAATGGTCTTCTGTAGTGACACGATTTTAATGGAACTCTAACAGCATGCCACTATATCCCAGTATGCAGCATTAGATTTGAAGGAATTAGTTCTTCCTTTTTTTTTAATTGTTATGCAAAGTGGGATTAGCATCCTACACACAAGTATAGTTCAATATCTCTTTTAAAAATAGAAAATAATAATATCCATTCTGCTTACCATATCCCAAAGCCTAGATCAGAATCACACAGAATCACACGTAAGCAACCATCAAAATATTACTTATGTTTTATCCCTGAATTTACTAATATCAGACACTTTACAGGTGCCTCAAAGACTTAAAAAATTCAATTTATCAAAGTCCAATTTAAGGCATCACTAGCTCATGCCAGGAAATATATGTGCAAGTGTATAAAACAACTTAATTAATCCTGGCTTGTACATATCCTGAAACGTAGCAATGATAATTGTACTTAGCATTTTACAGTACAGCGCTGTGCCTCTTGAAAAAGCTGCATGCACATTAATTAATATTGCCACGTTTTTGTGAACTAAGAAAGGTAGAGTTACAATGTGCAATAGCATAGATTTTTTTCAGGATAATGGAAACCTGAACTGAATGTGATAGTATATCATATACTCAGAGAGAAGCCTGTAGAATCATTTGTAACTCAAAAATACCTTTTTGCAGTTTCTTAGTTGCTACGGGTTGTAATGAGGGAATTCATGAAAAGTATTGCAACATTGGATTGTCTAATAGATAAACTGAGTTTGATACTGGCCTGAGTGAAAACACAGAGACCAGCAGTTAAACATGGTGGAAAGTACTGACAAAAGTTTCCTTGAGGAGTGGTCCTTGTTTTGGTTAGCAGCTGAAATGTATTGAGCAGTATGGAGAAAGCAGCACCATCTTTACCTATGTATGGGTGTAAATATAGATGTGCTTTTGCAGGTGTAAGTGTCATGGTTTTATTGCAGTCGTGGTGCAGTAGAACATGTAAGTGATGTGAATACTCCTAATCCATTTCATTGCAATATCTCCTGGTGAATGTAAAAATTCAGAACTACCATGTATTGTGTTGTCAATCACAGCCTTTCAAAGAAATCAGTAATTTCTAGCAAGTGTGCAGTAACAAGCAAATGGAAGAGTACATTCTTAAACCACTCATTTCCTAAGCATGCCTGTCCATGCCCTCTGTAATACCCTGTGAAGATTATAACAGGTCATGAAATAACAGCTTAACCAGAGTATGGAAAAAAAAAAGAGTTTTGGTGAGTTGACAATATTTAGAGTTTATCCAAGCCAATACCTTCATGGTTGATAGTCTGCTCACAGATCCATGTGTTCTGGAAAGATACTTTCATTTGTTTTTCATGGTAAATTCTAACCTATGAATATTCCCAAATTGAGGAGGCTTATATATTGCAAAGTGAAATATCCAGGGATACAAATCTGTCTTAACTGCAGTCTCCAGTTCTTTTTAATTTGTGATTTGATAGTTTAATCCATTTCTAAATGCAATGAATAAACTTTTAATAAGAGAACATCCATGTCAGAGAACTGCTGGTCCACATAACCAAGAAAAGGGTAAAAATAAGAGATGATGCTAAGATTAAACAACAAATCAATAAGAGGCTTAAAGGGAACTTGTTTCTCCTGATTTCCAGTCTAGTATCTTAACTGTGGGGGGTTTTTTTCCCTCTTTTTCTTCACTGTTACAGGGTAGCATTTTAGAAAGTGAGAACTTGCTATCTATCTCTGAAATAAAACTGATCACTGGGAAAGTACAAAAACTTGGCATGAAAGCAAGCATCACACCGCTCTGGAACTCTTCTCAGGAAAGCTGGACATTAAATTCTTCTTTTCCTTTATTTATCTTACAGGTCTTGCAATTGCAAGCGCACTGATAGACATTTCACAACAGAAGCCTGCAGACTGTAAAGATAAGAGTTCAGGAGTCAGGAATCGAAAACAGCATCTTTCAACACGTCAAGGAACTTGTGTCTGAGATTCAAAAACTACAATTGTATATTCTGTAATGTTTTCTCTTTAAATGGCTTCCATTGAAAGCTATACTACAGCCTCAGTTTTTATGGAGGCAAACCTATGAATGAACATATGAGGTATTGTGCTCTATTACAGTCACACAACCCAAAGCAGAACAGCCTTATGGTAGGTATGAGTATGTTTGATGAGCTTTAATAAAAAGAGTGAATCCTGATATGAATAAAAAATGAAATAAAATACTTAATATTCCTAATCCTGAACATATCAGAGCAGGGAATATCCTTGAACAGAATTAGGATAAATTGCACATTGTTTTGTAACGTAGAGGAAATTGTATAATTGAAAACTAAGCAAATTCCAGGAAACTAAAGGACATTTTTGTATAGCTAAATGTAACCATGAGAATTGTACAGTTCTTTCCTTGTAATCAGCACTAAGATTTCTTTCCAGCAAGCAGGAATTCAAGAGGATCATTTGGATTTAGGTGTTCTTTTGTCATTGTCCAAAATTGCTTTTGAATGCTTTTGAATTTAGCATAGGTATGACCTGAGAACACCATGCATAATATTTCAAAGATAATTCCATAGAAAACCTTCATTTATCCATTTTATGATTATTTTTCTTTACCTCACAAAAGCCTCAGGAACATAATCTGAGCTGCAGAAGAGTGGTGGGTGGGCTTTCATGGTTCTCTATTTAAGAGCCTGTTCTGAATTCTGAATTTTGTATTTTACCAAGAGCTGAAGTGGATCCTCCATGCCAGCTAACCAATTAGCAAAATTAATAGAGCATGGAAAGGTTTCTTCTGCAATAAAGTTTGCTTTCTTTCCCAAGAGTCTCCAAGGTTGCAAATCTAAGGAGAGTTTAACTTGCCATTATTCTACCAGCTCTCATTTCAATATTGAAATTTGCTAGTATCTATATACTGTCTTGACCTCCCAGCAGAAGAAATTAATCCCAGTCAGCCCTTTGACCTTTGTTTTCATAATAAAGTATGGATATTTTCTTGTACTCCCAGCTGCAGAATTTCATCCCATTCTCCCTTTCACACCAATTAAGGCATTACCCTGCATAGCAAAAATTAAGTAAATATTCAGAAATGCAGGTTGCTTCCAACAGTGGTTCTTAAATCCAACACCCGCTATGGAACCTCATGCAATCAGTACTCTGCAACAAAAAGCAGACGAAAGAACTTCTGTAGGGCACTAGTCTTTTGAGGACTCAGTCACCACAACAGATAACCTAGCAAGCAACGTTAATGGCCTTCAGTCTTTTTATTTACTCAGAATTCATGAACATACGAATGAGTAAGAGAATGCTAAGGGGTAGGCAGCAGATGTGTCATATTCTCGTTTACTCATTACACGTTGGCAGCAGTATAACACGAAACCTGTAGTTTTGTACAAGCTTATTGAAAGTATAGTTTCTCAACTCCACCACACTAATACAGGAGAATGATACAGAGGTATAAATACCTCATGTAATGATAGACTTTTGGTAAATACGAAAGATTTAAGAAGATAATTGATGTTTACTACTATATCTGTATTTTTTATGTTCTTTTTATTTCAGGAAGATGATGACATTTTACTGTTCATAGTTGACTACATAGTTCCTTGCATGCCACGGTGGTGCAGTAGCAGTAATAAAGCCCTGTTGTGAGTTGTGTTTATTTTGTAATGCCATTCATACATAGAGATACTCAGCTCAGTTTGGATGAGGACTAAATGTAAAAATACCTATAAAAAGAAACGATTGTACAGTATGTAGTAATATACAGGAATATTAGGTTGCATCTAACCATGACTGCTCTATTGTTTTGATAAATTATGCACTTATGAATTATGGTATGATTATTTCTTATGCTGGCATGATTGTTTCAGTATTTTCATATCTTAAGATAAAATTGTTATCCTAAAATAATGCCATCACAATCTTATGATTTTTATTGCCTATTCTGACCTCAATCTCCTGTGTCTTAAAACTTTTTAAATTTCTTTTTAAAGTTTCCATTGGGAACTTTCAATCAGTGCTTCTTAGCTTAGTGGAAAAAAAAAAAGGTCTTTTGGACACAACCCTTTCTGTCAGTTTTAGAAACGTTCAAATGAATATAAACCAATGGGACTGGTTGATATGATGCATACGCTTATGAAAAGGAAAGAACCACTTGTCTGGAATATATTCCAAACTCTGTATTATCCTCAACCTAAACATTTCACGTGAGAAATATACAGTGTGTGTTTTGTGAATGTACTGGGAACCCTACACACAGAAAGGCCATGTAGTCTTGTAAAACAGTTTTGACTGTATTGACTCATAAAGAACTACACTCCTCCATATCTGGAAGGAAGTTTGACAAATACTTGAAAAGCAGGTATGCGTTTTAAGGGGTTTAAAATATTTGATTGTGACACTGAAGATGGGCAAATAGCTATCACCCATTTTATTGTGTTAATAGTCAAAAATGTTATTTTATTGTATAAGAAAAGCATGTTTGTCATGGGACCATTCAACATTTTAATTCACTCTGAGGATGTTTTTCTCTGAAGTATCTTTCTTCTCCCAGGGCCCCTGGTTGCATGCAAATTCATAGTTGTAAAAATATTTACATTAATAAAACCACTTATGTTGGTCATACTTAAATAACAGAAGTTTCCCAACGCATCTCAAACCAAAGTTTCAGAATCACTGTTACAGCTTTCTATTTGAAAGGTGTAAAAATAGCATAACAATGTCTGATAGCTACTATTTTGTTTTTTGATGAAAAATGCACACTTTTTAATAATGACGACTGGACATCAGATGAGATGTGTTACCAACTGTCATATTTTGATTGATTCACAAAAAAGCCAGTTTTTTTAAAACCTTGTTCACCAGTTTAACTTTTGATCTCTTTCTTAGAGTCAGAAAATGTTGAATGGCCTGCTTTGTCCCTAAAATGATTTATGTTGGATGAAAAAAATGACTAAGTGCGTTTCTGGAAAATACGCCCCAGGATTCCACCTACACCCTCTCAGTCTGTGGATTCTGCTGAGGGAAATTCAGCAGCTACGAATTACCATTCAACATATGAGGTAGACTGTCCATGGTAGCATGATTTCACCAGTACTGTACTTGTGTATTCATATCAAGTCCTAGAAATTTGTACACGTCTAAATAAGATCAAATACTAGCTTCCATTCATTGCATTCCTATGAAATGTAATGAAATGCTGGTTTACCTATTAAAAAAAAGGTTATCTATATGTTGCCAGTATTAAAATTGTATCTAAAGTAGAGGCCAAATTCCAGATATATTAAGGCATGAAGATACCATTATGATTAGGAACATTCAGGTTCATCTGATTTAAAAATTTTCATAGCTGACTGCTGTCTTTATAATTAGATTCTCCTCTCATCTTCCCAAATCAAAAACATTTGGTCGTGTTCAGGTTGGGATGTGTAATTTGTTACGTGCAAAATCCACAGCAATAATTATTTTCTAAATAATCTAATGTGAAGAGGTGGGATCCTGATGGTAAGAGTTTTAGTTTGAGATCACTTTAGCAGATGTTCAGTCCTTACGCATTATAACTTTCATTGTAATCATCTAAATTATAAAATCATTATGTATCTAATTTCATTACCAGTTTTTAAAAAAAAGCATCTGAAAGGTTTCTTGACAATAAAGGAAGTCTCTGTTAAAGGTAATTAACAATCCCTCTCTTTTTTTAAGCAAAGTTGTCTTACCCAGAATGTTTGATGTTATTGGGCAAAATGAAATAAACTAACTTTTTTGTTCAGTCTCCAAGGTACAGCATGACCTGAAAAGCTGTAGTTTACTGATGCTTATTTCAGATCATCTCTAGAGTAAAATACAGAATACCTAAGGCTACTGTAGGTGCTTACAGCAAATAGCAAAACTACTTTTGCCTACAGGTGGCTAGAACATCCCATATTGTCTTCAGCTGTGCTTGCTTGTTAAATACTAATGAAGAGGAACGAAGCTGCTTAAAACAAGCCTTCTAGAACCTGGGTTCATAGAACTCAGGGCTATGTGGAAGGTGAGGATGATAAACAAAGAGAAAAAAACACCCCAAGCCAAACACCACCATTTAAAACATACAGTGAGCATGTATCTGTATATATATGTATATTGTATTCACAGCTGATCTAAATCAGAACACTTTCTCAGTTTCCTCACATACTATATTGAACAGTATGAAAACTTTTAACTGAAGCACTGACTATTTATGTGTGTACTAATGGTACTTTCTACAGAAATAAAACCTTAAATATATTTATCATTCTGAGTGAGGATATAGAAGTCTGTTTCAAATGTTGTATAGTGAATGTTACCAATTGTCAGCTGTTGTCAATTAGGTATAAGTACCTTCTGCAAGTCCAAGATGGAGTGCATGAAGTGAGGCAAGTGTCTTCCATCCTAGTTTTTTTAGTATATTTTCCAGTAAAAGTTTTTCTGTGCCAAGGCCAGAGTTCATACAGAAGGAGGATGAATTTAGCTTTTGAGAGAATTCTTACTCATTTAACAATAACTGTTTACCTTTCTCTGCTATCACCGAAACAATGCTTAGCTATGTTCTTTACCAATTTTAGTGGATTGTTTTTTTCCTAAAAGACCTTTTATTAGAAAATAAGGAAGAAAGTTATAAGATGGAGATCTTCAAATACACTTCCAGACATTCCTTTCCAGGTAAGTATTTATTAAAAGCCAGTGTTATGACATGATTTTTAGTGGTTAACATGAAGGACTTTTTTTTTTCATGTGGAAAACCTAAAGCTCCTTTTTATTTAGTTGTTTATATTCAGTTATGGAATATACTTGAGAGAAAATAATGTGCTTTTGGAACAATAACATTTAGGATAACAAAACAGACGTTCTCATGACAGAACTCTACCCAAATTGTCTTGTGTCCTAAAGCTTCCTCTCAGACATGAAGTCTGTTAATATTCTTGCAAGTCTCCTCTTCCCAAAGCACAAAGAGCCAAATGATCAGGTTTAAAATTCTTTCTAAGTGTATTAATACAGGTCATTTTATTTCTGCTTCTACATAGATGGTTGGAATATGGCAAATATTTTTTTCTGCTTTAACTTTCCTGAGTATTTAAGAATATTAATGCTGTGGGAATATTGAAGATTAATTAATTAATGTTTAGAGAGTACTCAGAGCTCTTTACTGATCTAAAAATAGCAGTCCCTGTACGAGTGCTAATTTTATTTTAGTTAAGTTATTCAATATCAGACTTATTTAGTAGTGTTAGATGTTGCAGCTTTGTATACCACAACTTGAGGCATAATTAAAACATAAATAAATAAACATTTGCTGACAGATATTAAAGAATTCATATGCATTTCACTTCAAAGTGCTGTGGCATTTCACACAGTAGTGGTCAGAAAATTTGCTCTCAGTTCCTCCTGTTGAGGTCATTTTCCCACTTTTGGTAAATCATTTTATTAGTCTGCTCAGCTTACTGATACCTTTGGTTAGTCAGGCTTCTCAGATGTCTGATTTTATGTTATTTGTTCTTTATTTTTCTTCTTCAAGTAGCCATTCTTTGTACAGTACCTTCTGCTTCATTCACGGTTGCCCAAGCCATAGGATCCCAATACTATTTTGATGTTCATTGTAGACTGAAAATGTCAGTGATAGTACCATTTTAACTACGCTGAAGAATATCAAGGATAATCCATTTCCATGCCTTAATCCCTCATTTATATTAAATGGGCCAGAGATTTTACACCCTCTTCATGCTCTATCTTCTTTGCAAGTAGTGACTATGCCTTTTTAAAAATGCTTTATGGGGTTATAAATTCCTCCAGTGTAGCTCAAGGGCCATGATCTAGCATTGTAGTATTTCTTAAAATCTGTAAGTCTTCATATTCATTCTGATTGTAGTGTTACATCTTATCAAATAGCTCATGAAAATATCTAATATTTGGTAGAACTCTGTTCCAGAATCCCCACCAGTGTTATTGAACTGTTCCTGCTTTATTAAAACAAAACAAAAAAAATAGTGAAGCCTTCTGAGAGAGCTTTAGAGACTGTAAGAAAAAGACAGGAGCTGCACTAGCTTTTACATTGCATTTACGAAAAGCACTTTCCATTGCCTTGAAACTTTTTCAGATATTTGAAATCAACAGAATTATTCTGTACAGCCTTTGGCTTCATTTAACTCCTCCTGCTTTTAATAATTTAAGGGCTACCCGGTCCACACATGGTGCCAAGATCTTCCCAAAGGGTTGTAATTGCCTCTTAGATCTCTCCAGGACTGAGCTTCACAAACAGCTCAAGTCCATCCCTCTCTAACTTCCTTCTTTGACAATAAAAGGTTTGCATTGTTCAGCACATTTGTGAGAAAATGATACCTTTTCCTCCAGGCACAGATTCTTCTCAAGCACTAACGTTCTTCCTCTGCCCCACCCTCACCACCATGCCCTTCAAATACTGTCTTTTGCATTGGCTTTCTCTCTTGGCGTTTTCTTTTGGTTCAATCTCTTGATGAAAGCGATCCAGGTTCTGAAGACATGCAGTCCTTGCTGCATGCTGATCCTGATTCCTTTCCAATTTCTTTTCTCTTTCACTTGAAAGTATGCTGTTGGTTTCTTCAGCAGTTCTCCTACTGTATCTCTATCTTACACTATATCAGTGTCATCTGCACACTTCATATAGAAATCTTCCAAAGCTTCAAACCTGTCCTCAGCTGCCACTCAATGAGCCCTTAATCCCTCAGAATTTGTAAGTTTTATTTGTAGCGTGTATGTTTAATTTGGTGCTGTTGGAACAAGGCTGTTTTCTGCACAGGCTTTCAGAGTTTTTATATGCAGCCAGTTGTTCCCATTCCCCTGCTCTGCAGTTTGGCTTCTCTTGTACCATATCTACTCAATATATTCCATGTCCTTTCCTTAGACCTCTGCAGTTTTATCAGCTTTCACAAGACATCTTGTGATGTCCATGGGACTGGAACAACTTTCATATGAGGAAAGGCTGTGGGAACTGGGGCTGTTTAGTCTGGAGAAGAGGAGACTGAGGGGAGATCTTATTAACATTTATCAATATCTAAAGGGTGGGTGTCAGGAGGCTGGGACATCCCTTTTTTCTATAGTAGCTAGCAACAGGACAAGAGGTAATGGGATGAAGCTGGAACACAAAAAGTTCCACTTAAACATAAGAAAAAACTATTTCACTGTTTCAGTGAGGGAGCCCTGGCACAGGCTGCCCAGAGGGGTTGTGGAGGCTCCTTCCTTGGAGGTCTTCAAGACCTGCTGGGACATGTTCCTATGTGACCTGATCTAGGTGACCCTGCTTCTGCAGGGGGTTGGACTAGATGATCTCTAAAGGTCCCTTCCAACATATTCAAGTGTTTTCTGTGAATTTACGCTTCTTTGTGAAGAAAAGGCCTTCAGATCCAAGCAATATTACTTTAATATGACCCAATTTCTTTAGCCTGCCCATGTTTTTATAATCAGCAGAGCTTTTGGAATCTCAAACGTATGAAAGGTATGTCATGTTGAGATTCAGACAATTCTAGCCAGAGCAGGTGTGCTAATCCATTGCCTAATTTCTGTAGTACTTTAGATATAGAGGTTGTTTTGTGCATTATTTGGAAGGTGAGTGAGTAGTGCTTGAGAAATGTTAATAGTTTAAGTGAAGTAATCATATTCCTGTATAGGTGTTCTCATCGTATGCTGATTGCAATTCTATATGGTTTGCCTCTGACTGTGCCTCCCATTACATCAAAAGAAAAACATACAGGTTTATGGTGTCTCTACCACTAAGCCACTGGTATTACTAATGTTAGTTTTTATGTTATTATTTAGTTTATTTAGTTGTAACTAATCCATTTTTGAAAAGGAGCCTTTAAAATTGTATGGCTCAGTAGTAGCTCAAAATCAAAACGTTCAGAACTTGTGATTTACCCTGTCTTTGCTCAACCTTCTGTTACAACAATGTGCCTTTGTTATAAAAATTACCAAACCAAAAGGAGTGCTTTGAAGCTTGGTTGGCTTTTGCCTGCTTTGGAAAGCTTTGCTTTGACAGCAAACAACACAGACTTGCAAAGGTTTCTCTATTTGCGTTCCTTTGACATTGCAATGAGCGAGCATTAGTTTTGTTGTCTGGAAGGACCAACTTGTTTGGTTTATAGACTCTAAAAATGAAAGCCAACAGAAAGGGCATCAATAGCTGCACCCATACAGATTTTATTTACAACAACAACAAAAATAAAGTGGTATGGCTAAACTCCAAATACTTAAAACTTAGACCAGGGATGTGACATTTCTCTTTCTGACTTCTCACTTGATTGTTAGGAGTGTGATGTACAGGTGAAGTTCTGATTCACAGGAGAAAAGACAGAATAAAGTGCTAATCTAACCCAAAATGATACGTTGTGCTCACACATACACTCAATGTGTGCATGTCTCACCTATAGAAGTGTTAGTTTGGCTCCAGTTATGTGTTTTTGCTTGCAAATATATACAATACATTACTGCATAAAAAACCCCAGTTCTCTATAGGTTCAGTGTTCTCTAGAGGCTTGAGGAGTTGTCTGACTTTCTAGCTTTACGTAGACTGTTGCTAAAAGGGGGTTTTGTTTAAGAGATGATACCATCCTTAGGTATCAATGAGAAGAATGAGCCCCAGTGAAATCTTTGAAAACTTCAGGTTTCCATTTAGATAGAAAGTCGTGGCTGTGGACTGAAAAAGAAGCAAGCAAAGAGAATTTAACACAAGAGGCTGGATGTGCTGCTTCTGTTCCCCGGGTGTTGGAATGCTAAGGCCAGAATGTAATATTTAGATCAAGCTCCTTAATCGATCTTAGAATCACTCTCCTGAGGTATGTCGGAAAGAACTCATTGATGACAAAGCAATGGCACAGGTTTATAGGAACTGGGAGCAAGTTCAAATACCTCCTGTGCTGTAGGATCTCTTAAAAATGCTTTACTATAGTGTTTATCCTTTATATTTATTGGAATCATCTTGTTATGTCAACTGCACACATTGTATTACATTGCATCAGGGATTTGCATGCCAAAGATGTAAGGGTATGTGTTTAGAGTGTGACATAGTACGGTGTTGATCTCTCTGGCCAACTTTAGGGGAGTTTGTCTGGGTACCAGAAGGCCATAGCTGCATCAGCACTGTACTGCACCCATGTTCCTAGCTTTCTGCTCTGCAGAGCTAATTAGCTCGGTGAGAGAGCACAGGATATTGGCACTAGTACAAGCCAGCTTGTTCCCAACTAGCTCAGGTAGTTCTGCAGTGTTTAATTTTGCTGTCTAGTTTCGAAGTTAGCAACACTTGCTGGATGAGCCTTAGTGCCAAAGCAATGTAAATAGCAGGCCCACTCCAGGAATACACTCAGTGCTATTGAGTGACATTTTTCTGCAGGATTTCTTCTATGAGCTGGTGAAGCAAAACAAATGTTAAGATATTCGTATTACTAAGTATATTGTGCCCTTAAAAAAGTTAGTTACTCCTCCTCCTATGAAGGTTGGCACTGACTGATCTGTGGAATCTGAGTCATAGCCTTACACAAACCAACAGTCAGAGGAACTGTGTACCAAAGAACAAGCGAACAAGGAATAGCAAATACTCCTTGGATTCCTTTTGAGCCAGGTTTTATGAAAGTTTGTTGCCTCTTTGTCTTTTGTTTCAAGATGCACTGTTACTCTTTGTACCTAGGTGCCTGACATTTTGTTAGATGCTCCTGAGTAAAATGCTCCAGCAGTATTTCAAATTTGTATCAATATCAAACAGCTTTCTTTCTCAGTCAATGTTGGCATATGCAAAGCAAATTGGAAGCTGTGATCAACATAATAAATGGAAATATCTATCTCTAACAGTCAGCCATTACCTTGCTGATTTTTTTTTCTACTTTAGATAAACAATCTACAATGTGTTTACTGAGGCTTGTACTGATATCCCTCAATGGTATAGGCAAGTCTGCTTTTATTCCAGCAGACACTGAGAAAAAGCCCACGGTGCACGGTGCGTGCGAACCCCTTTGAAACCTAAGATTATTTGTTCTCTGACTGTTCTAAGGTAATTAAGGAGCATTGCATGTTTCTCAATTAATGATGCCTCATTCAGCTGGGGATCTTTGATGCTAATTTGTTTTAATCAGGACAGAGACTGCTAAAAAACTAAACAATTCAGTGAAGAGGAACTAGGAATTTTTAATCAAGTGGAAAAGATCTAAATGCTATGAGGGACACATCCATCATAAGTTTTCACTTCTTGTTCGTTTAACTTTGTTATTTCAGGTCTCATAAAATGCTGCGTTAATCAATGCAAGGAAGTTTGTTAAGATGAAGAATGTGTGGTATTTTTCCCCCCCCAGCTCATGTGAACATTTGTGCAAAAATAGGGAGCTGGAACTAGAGCTATGATATTAAAAAGCTTTCACCACTTTCTCTTAGTTGTGCTCTAAAGTTATAGTTCTGTGTTTTGTCGAACATCATATGAGAAGCTGTCAATCATTGTGATGTTGATATGCTGAGGAGTCACTGGAAAAAAAAGAAAAGGAAAAAAAGCTGGGTTTGTGGGGAATAGCTCTCCATTTAAATGTTAATTTCATAATTATTTTGGTATCACACTACATGCATACTTTGGGCAAAGTGACCTTCTGTAATCTCCTGCACATAGAATTAGTATTTCAAATGCTGCAGCCCATGCTGTATGAAATCACATGGTTTCTGAGTAGACCATGTCTATACTTGATAAAATAATGTTTTATTCCTAAGTACATGTATTTATAGCATTGAGGCAAAAGCACTTCACAGTTCTGCCTCCTCCAGCTGCTTCAACACGATAGACTTCATGTCTTCCACCATGCAATTACTACCAATGTGCATCTTCTATAATCACAACAGAAAGGGGATCTTCCCAAGCCTTGGCATCCGTGGGTCCTCAGCCATCTGACAGAGTTAAAGCCATGAAGTCAAAAGAGTAGATTTTCCTCTCTGAACAGCAATTTGGCATCTGTTCAATCAAAGGCAAATTGTAGGCGCTGAGGATTTTCCAGATGAGGACAGGTATTCATTCAATGGCTTTGAGGTTTGAAGTGTTACGAAACATTCTCAGATTGCTAATTCTCATGTGGCCTCCAGCATCTTCCCAGTTACTGCTTTTAGTGCGTCAAGTCTGCTTTGGACTGGTACCTAACTTGTAGTTCTGAATCCATTCCTGGCAAAGTGCTGTGTACTGAGCAATAAACAGCATCAAAAATATGCAGAGAGCCAAGAAATCTAAATGGCTTCCTGCCACCTTGCCCTTCTTTCTTCATGACTCTGAACCGTGATGTTTAGTTTGTAGTTCAAGAGTCCAAATCAACAGAAAAATAAATCCTGGTAATAAATTCCTAATGACCTACCTTAATGATGAACTTTATGCAATTTAATAGCAGCAGACTCTTAATTTTCTTTAGTTGTTTTTTCTTCAAGCAAGTCTAAATACACCACAGCTAGAATTCTATATGTTAAATGATTCCTGTACAAATGGCAGCACAACTGTCTTAGGAGTCTTCTATAGAAGATGGTGCTGTTTTCTCACTCAAAAGCTGTCCATACACTGAGAAACCCAGTTCAGATGCTTGAACTTATGCTAATTGAAAGATCAACATTTCTCTTTCTTGAGTACCCTGCTCTTTTTGTCTTTGAGATGGCTCTGCCATGTGCAAAAAATGAGCTGTAATTATGCCCAGCTCAAGGCAATCTCAGGATCTAAAATATCCTGCCAACCAGTGTGTTCTCAATCTGCCTTGTTAGTTCACAAAATTGTGCATGTGCCTTTGCTAGAGTCTCAAACCTGATAATGTCACATCATTGGGACAGGAAGCATTCTCTGATCTTATCTGAAGTGACACTTGCAATTTCAAGTTCTAGCTTGATGAGATCACATTGTCAGGGCTCCACGTAAGTGTGATCTTTCCTGATTTGCAATTGTATCTCTTTTGAACGGTCTTTACACTGTTCAAGCAAAAACATATGATAATGTATTTTGTCAGATGCAAGGATAATGAAAGGGTGATTTCATGTTTCCACTTTTAGAAAATCCAATTCATGTGACTAAACTCACTCAGTTCTCTTACCAGTTCCACCTCATCTGTCTAATTTTATTTGCACCTGGGAACTCTAGTACCCACAAAATATGAGCATGTCAAAGTAGCTTGTCCCCTTTGTAGAACAGATTAGCCTTATTACCTTTAAGCCTCTATTAATTCCACGAAGCTCAGAGCTATAAAATGGTTTACACATGCTAGAGTTGTTAAAACATATATTATGCCTTAAGTAAAAATATTTAACATAGAGAAAGCTTGTAAAGTTGAAGAACACTTATATATCTACAGTGTGTTATTGGCAATAAGAAGATCTGTAATATTTCAAACCAGCAGACTCTGAAGTCATGTTTCAAATGTTTTTATTCATGATATTAATTTTCTTCAGATGTACAGCGTACAAGGGGTAAAGAGCTGTTGCAAATGCTAGATGTCCTCTTCTCCCATATAAATTACTGAATCCTATAATGGCAAGTAAAAATAGAAGAGGGAAGAAATATCTCATGTAGCTAACTTCCTGAGACTCCAGGAGTTTCTGAACAAAACTATGGTGATAAAGGTACAGTGACTTAAACTTTCAATCCTCATTCAGAATGCATTATGACAGAGCTCTGCGTCAATGTACATGACCAAGACAAAGAGCAAGTTTTGACCTCTCATTTAAAGGTAACATAGTAGCATATTTATTTGTCTGGATTGTGGTGTATGGATCATAATAACGAGCAAGACAAACTAAAGCTACTTGATAAAATAACTGCAAAGCCAAAGAGTGATTTATTTGTGATGAATTGTATTCATTTGTCCAACTAAAGTGCTGAAAATAGAAAGTGATGAGAACCCTAGAGTATTTGACTTCCTTGAATAATAAGGTGAGGCTGGAGTTTTGGTCCTAGAAGGCAGGAGGAGTGGAAGCAAAGGACCTTGTTGTCAAGCGGTTTTGAAATCTATACAAAACCTTTGGCAATTATTTTTTGAGCTGAATGTTATTCCTAAATAGCCGTGTCCAAGCCAGAGGAAAAACAATTTTGAGTTTATTAGATTTATTCACATATTGCAATAATAGTTACATCTCTCCTACTACAAGATTAGATAAATATACAGTTTTGTTGTGTATCATATACTGACATGTGACCCAGATAAATCACTAAAAACTAAAACTAAAGTGTTACATTTGGACTGACTAATCCTAGACAAATACTATTTCTTAATAATGAATCCAAGCCCAAAATGCATTGTATTGTAAAGGAAGTGACAGTTCTGCCAAAACCCTACATAACTTGCAAGATGCAGGCTCATGTGAGATTACTGTATAGTGTGCCGACTAAGAAAAAGAAAGGACAGAATTAGGTTATTGTGATGCTACCATATATATTAGGCCATTCCTAAGATGAGAGATGCATGTGTAGTGCTGCTTCTGTGCATCGCTCCCAGAGTCAACACGCTCTCCAAGCTTTGCTTGTATTTTGGGGACAATGTAGGCAGATGCCTCTCTCTATCCTGTATGTAGGATATTAAAAGTTCTTTTAGTGAATATTATCATGGTGTATTTATCACAAGACTACCCAAGATTAATGCATTTGAGGGAGAGAGCTGTCTTGCTTTATTTCTAAGGGACTGAATTTCTTATGGTTACACAGTGTGGTTTTGTGTTTATTCCCATGCTGATGCTCAAACCTTATGGCTGCGTAGTCTAAAATGTTATTAGAAGGTAACAATAGCTTCCAATCTATTGCCTGGTCAGCTAGATTTTTATTGTTTAAAACGGCTTAACCTTCCCCTGCCATTTTATAGTGTATATAGAGCTTCTTCCAAATCCCTTTATGCTTTGACTGAAAGATGTATTTAGTAGATAGATTTCAAAAGTACTGTGGTAGAAAATCTGCATTCTGTGGAGACACTTTCAGTCATCTGTTCTCAGCCTAATGCTAGTTATTCTTTAGCAATGGTCTGGAAGAAAATACAAAATCTCTGCTGGTAAATATTGCAGATGACATAAAAATTAGTGGAGTGGTAAATAATGACAGGACAGATCATTTCTATATTCTGGATTTGCATCATTCCATACGGTGAGCTCATCTGAACAATATGCATTTTAATATTGTCAAATACAAAGTCATATGGCTGGGAACAAAGAATTCCAATCACACATACAGAATAGCAGAAGAGTACCCTTGAAACACAGTGGTACTGATGAAGATTTAGAGTTTGAGATAGACAGTGTCTGGATATGAGCTCCCTGTCCAATATAATGGCCAAGAGAAAAACATTAGCTTTGAATGGGTAAGCAATGAATATCAAGCAGGAGGGACATGAGTTCATGGTATGACTAAGATAATTACTAGTATTCTCTGTCCAGATCTTGTTTTCACCCATTAAGAAGAAATCTGAAAAACAGTAAAAGTTCAGAGGAACAAAAGAATAATTCTGGGCCAGTGGAAAAAAGAAATCCAATAACGTGTGATTTACAAAAATTAATCTACTTAATTTATCCAAGAATAGAATAATAGGTGAATTGATACCAGTCTTCAATATCTACATAAAATAGCTCTTTTATTATTCTTGTGAAAGAGTAGGAATACATCCCTAAAACTGGTAACACTATCTACTGGTAGGTTCCTGGAGCTAAACAAATATAGACTTAAAATAAATGACACAGTGTTTTAAAACTGAGGGTAATGGGTTACCAGAACAATTTATCTAGGAATAGAATGTATTTCCCCTCTCTGATTACCTTTTTTTAAAAAAAATTGATATTGTTTTAATGGAAGTCAATTTAAAATAGATTATTGCAACAGTCTCTTTGGTTTTATAATGCATTAAAGAGACTTTACAGGTCTCTAAATATGACCCAGAATGCAGATTTCTGTTTGAAAATAGAAGTGTTTACAAAACGAAAGACCTGTAGGAATATGTGCTTCATTCATTTCAAATCTCCAAGAAAAGTGTTTCAAAGAAATAAGAAACCTCTAGTGATGGTTGCAACCCAAATATTCCACATCGGAATTTAAAAGGGAAATGAGAAGAGCAGTGACATGAGTTTCTGTTAACTGTCTAAGCTGTCCCAAAACACCTAGGGGAAAATAACAAACTGGGAAGGTACGGCACTAAGAATTGAAGTGCTATCACAGGTATTGGCATATTGCTTATGATACATTTTGTTTATTGCCCTTTTCAACTTGCCACTGACTTTCTCTTTGTACCGTTGAAATATAGCCAAGATTGTGACCAAACACTAAAGCCATTAGATAAGAGTTTTGATGAGGCATTTTTTGAAATATTGGTATGGCTGCTCTTTATTCCTGTGCTTGTCATGTGAAAGAAATGAAGAAAAATATTAGTGAGGCATTAGCAAATGTTTGACTCCCTAGTAATGTTCTGTACTAAGTCATGCGAAGGAATGGCTCCCATTTCTGGAGACATACAAGGTAAAATATATTAGTATGATAATAACACCTGAAAGGGTCAAAGGATGGAGAAGTGATGAGAACAGATATGTCAGAAGGATGAATAGGTGTCGTCATTAATTTCAAATGAAGAGGCAAAATATGTAGATTCTGGCAAGATTTAGAGGACAAGTAGAGGCTAAGCATGATGCAATAGCTGTAAGACAGGCAAGAGTAGGATACGTTTGGAAAAGGCAAGAGAAAAGAGAAACGTTCTCCCTGAATGTAGCATTTATTCTTTTTTACAGGGTAACACCTCATTCTGCTGCAGGGTGAGCTCAGGGACAGAAAAAGAAAGAGAGCTGCCAAAAGGCAGACTGCTTTTGTCTACCAGGTATAGCTTTTCAAAACCTGCTCACCTCAGTTGATTCAGGGTAGTGTCTGTTTCAGAGCAAATGGTGGCAAATGCAATGACTGAGCTACTTGTGAAAGAAAGTACTTCACTAGAGAAACTCATGGAAAATAAATCTCCTGGACGGAAGAACAGGAGCAGCAATAAGAGGAAGTTTATCATTTCATACCTCTCCTCTTGCTTTAGAGCCGTTATTAACACTGCTAGGTAACAAGAATGCATGTAAACTAGAGGCAAGGATCAGCCAGGGTACCATCACAACAGCCTTGAAATCCCACTCAGGGCGTAAGTTGGCTTTAAAGCATTGTTATGCATGATGCTCACCTGATCATTTTTCCGTCTGAAGAGCTACAGGAATGTAGTAATCCTAGAAACGTAGTGAAGGTGAGAGGATATGGACACATATTTTAATGGCAAGGTCTTGAGCACTGATGTAATAGAAATAATTAGCCAAGTATCTTTGACATTCTGATCAAAGACACTGAAAAGCATTGAGTTCAGCCATTTAGTTTAAGCTCGCACATCTTGATGAACATTCAAAGAAATCTTTCTTGGGTGAACAGAAAAGAGTTATTGATATAATTATACCAATGAGGAAGAAAAACCTCTTAAAATACGAGTTTTATCAACTGATGCTAGGAACCTTTTTCTTTTCAATATCCCATTAAATGCTTTTTCTATTTGCCAGGGCCTCAGTTCAGTAAAACATTTAAACGTCTGAGGCAACTTATTCCATTCAGCGAAACACACGCAGTTTCATACTTACCCATATGTCCCATTGACATTAAGCACATACTTAAAGTTAAGCATACAATTAAAGGCTTAACTGAGCTGGAGACTAAGCTCTTTATGAAAGAAGTTAGTTGCAATGGGAAAATGAGCAGGAGTTCACTTATACTTAATTGTGCTTTACAGCTAGACCTGTGTTTAAAGAGTACAGTGTCTAGAAAGAAATAGGGAATCCTAATTCCTCTTTCAGGAGCCTCTAGACAGAGCCAGCTCTGAAGGAAGACTGATTGGAAAATTGGAATTTTAGGACTAGGAAATCAAGGATCATCAATCCTCATCACCCAATTACTGTAGACAACCATGTTGCCTTACCCTTCTTAGCTCTTCCTTGGATCTAGTGGCCAGGTAGATCTAGAACTGAGGAACCATCGCCAGCTGCCTGCCCAGTTACTTGGGCCAAAAGCAGGTCTTTGGTGACATTTCATATAAGCTGCTATTTCTGGAAAATATGTCACAGTAGTGTGCAATCAGGAAGTTAAATCAATGTAATATACATCCTTTTGCATTGAGAAATCTTTCACCAGCTTCCATGTTGTACTGCTGTCACTTTGCAGTTCTTAGACACAGATGTGTTGCAGACCCATCGCCACAGTTAGACAGTAAAGTTCATCATTTAGAGCATTAAACTGTTGGTGCAGTTCTTGAAAAGTGTTTGGAAGATATGGTAATTTTCCTTTTTGAACTGTCAGGCACTTTCCTCCTAAATTCCCTAAGCCACAGATTGATATCTAGGTGTATGTATGTGTTATCATTAGACCTCATGCCATTCTCATAACCGTTTATTAATGTTTGTCACATATCATAGTCTGGGTTTCATATCACCTACAAGTCCTTTATTGTAATAAACAGCATTACCTACATATGCTTATCTAATTTGATAAACAAAAGATTCCAAGAGAATCTTTATGCTACTGTTGGAGTCAGATAAATAGTCTTTTCAGCACTGCTGTGAGTACAAGTGACATTTTTGAACCAAAACTTAATAGAGAGCGACTGGAATAGCTGACTCTGATTTTCTGTGGCGATAAAAATGAAACTTCAGTCTTCAGACAGTCCTATCATTGATTTTAGTCTTTTATCTCCCATGAAAACATCCCCCTCAAAAATCATTTAGCTGGAGATTTAGCAAAAACAGAAAGCAGATTTTGTCTGTTTTCAAGCTACCCCAGTAATACAGTTATCTGACTTTATTAGGGCATACAGATGCTAGTTGGAGAACAAACCCACTTTTAAGCTTACTTAACCCATTTCTTTGCCTGACAAGAAAAAACATTTTTAGCATGTGTCCTTGGCAAAGTCATATAGAAAGAGCTTGGTGCTGGGAACAAAACAGATGGCAAAAAACAGCAACTGGAATGACGAGTGAAAGGAGGTGTCTGCCAGCTCATAGTTCACAATTCTGGGTTCCCAGCAGCTTCATGTGTGTCATTGTAGCTTTACTCTTGACCATGCAGTACTCTTCTCGTCCTCCTGCCATCCATCCTTCTTACCTATCATGTTAAGTTTGGTGTAACAGGTGTTGCAAGCTTCATAGAAGCATTTGATCATAGTTTCCCTTAGGTAGCCAGGACTCCTCAAGTCCTAGGATAGGACAGTGTGTATGGCCCATGGGTGATCCCATGCCTAATCCATCTGACCACCTACAGCTGGGAAGGAAGAGCTAGGAGAGGAAGACTGCTAGCTCTTATCATAAACGCTGTTGTGGTCTTTCCTCTGCTGACACATATTTACTCCTGTGGCCAGAAGCCCTGTCCTCAGCAAGGGCTGGTGTCAGCACTGTGGTGCCACACTGATCTGGCTGGCTTGTGTCCTCTGCATCGTGACCTCTGGGACCCAGCTACTGTTTTATCAGCCCACTCCACCCCTATTCCTCCCCTTGGTGGACCTCCTCGAAAGTTAGAACACTATTGATAACCCTCTGAATGTGCAAACTCTTGAAGCAAGGCCATGGAGCATGGCTGCCGTTCTCTGGGGAGTCCAGTGGCATGCTCTGCTTGACTGGATGGAGTACAGTGGTATGTAATTGACTCAGGCACATAATTCCCCCACCCATGCTCAAAAAGAACTACTTGTGAAGCTATGGTCTAGGAGCATACCTTGGGTGACTGAAAACAGTGCTGACCATGTAAAGCTTGTGCCTGAGGCTGATTCTGTGGTTCTTCCCATTCTTGGACACTCCACCACTGGTGCAATCAGTCTTTCAGAGGAGTGCTCCCTGACTGCAGGCTGTAAGCTGCCGCTGTGGCTGGTTTAGTGTGCTGGAGTCATCCTATTAGAAATGAGAAGAGTATGTGTCCTGCCTCTGCCATGGAGTACATGAAGATAAATGCTAGTAATGGTGTGTGCTTTGATTGTGCAGGCCTTATTAATCAGCCTTGTCAGATATATGGTGATGGACATCAGACGTGAAGGCCTTAGAGCATGAAAGATGTGGATTTCACACATGGGCACCTTGGCCAGGTCTTTGCTTCCCCTACCATGGGCATACAAGCCAGAGTGCTTTCCAAAAACCTTTGAGTATTGTTAAACAAGAGTGAGGGCAGTCAGAGATCTGAAATGCAGAAGTGGGAGCACCACAACAGGATGACACTGAAAATGCCAGTGCTGCACGGGCTCCTAGGTGTGTTTCTGAATGGCTCTAGCTGCAGGAGTGGCCCTTCAACATGCAGAATTTGCAGGTGCCTGGTTTCAGGAACATGAGGAGATTCAAGAAGCAGAATGAATTTATGGATGCTTGGTATGATAACAAGGGAACAGGATAAAAGCTTCTCTCTAGTTGAAAACGAACAGAGGAGGGAAGGAGGGAGGAAACAGAATTTGCTTATGAATGCATAGTAAAGCCTGAAGCAAGTGTACTGGATGAAGGAGCAGAGAATCTATTTGCATTAGCTTAGCTGTGTGTGGTTATGTTTGTCTAGTAATTGGGCAACTAAAACCTTTGGGAAGTCTTTCCCTAAGAGCAAGTTTAATGAAAGGCAGCAGTTACAGAACAAATGTGTGCAGAAACGTGGAGAGGAGGAGGGTAGAGGTTGGGTTTGTCAGCGTTCTGCAGAGTGAGGTGGGAAACAGCTGCTCTTTGTTTAAATGTCTGATCCCACTGTGGAAATTCTTCATTGCTATTAAAAAAAAAAATGCAGTGGGGACTGAATTTAATTGCTAGTTACTGAAGAGGAGAAAACGGTGAGTGTATTGGAAACAATGGTAATAAGGTGATCGCTCATGATCCTGCTACAGGCTTTTCTTTGGTAGGGTTCTTATCCTTTAAGATGCTGTGTGCTGGGGAAATTCATACTATGGTATTCCATATGGAAACAAACTGGAGGAGGTGAAGTTTTCTGTGGTGACCTTTGCTGTCACCACCACCTGGGTGATGCCTTCCTGTATCACTCAGTATGCCCCGCTGTGCATGTCTCACCATTTTCCCTGAGCTGCACTAAAGCCAGCTGGTAGAGTTGGCATATTTGCCTTTTTGCTAAAGGTAAAATGTTGAGGAAGCCAAGTATTGTTTTCATTTTGATAAAAATTTGATTGGTACATCCTGTGCTAATTGTAACAGAGCTCTTTTGCTGTCTGTCTCTGCACACGCATCTCTTGCAAACCACTGCTTACTGCAACTCTCTTCACAGAGCCTAGCAGCTGGTGCTGAGAACAAAGAGGCTTATTGAGCATTTCTTGATGCTGGGCACTGCTCTGGTGGCTGGAGCAGAGAGAACTGCAGGGTGATTCAGTGTCTGTTGATCCCCTCCACTGCGCTCTACACTCTGTCC
The DNA here is from genome assembly GCF_028858725.1 of Colius striatus. Lineage (NCBI taxonomy): Eukaryota > Metazoa > Chordata > Aves > Coliiformes > Coliidae > Colius > Colius striatus. The sequence goes on from NC_084766.1 coordinate 31,559,206, forward strand.
CGAGCTTGAACCCTTGCTTTCAGAGCTGCAGTTCAGCTACCATGTATAAAGCACTAGGACAGCTGCTGTTAACAGTCTAAAGCTACAACAGCTTAAGGGTAGCTTCCTAAAATCACCCAGGGGGGATCTCCATGTCCTCATGGGGAGATATACTTTAATATTTCCTGTCTATCCTGTACCTGCAGTGTGAGGACAGGGAGCAGCGAGAGCTGGGAGCACAGCTCCCCCTCCCCTCTTTGCACAGCACAGGCTGCTGCTGGCTTGCCTGTGCTGTTCTGTTTTGTTTTCTCCTCGTCTAACCCTTACAAAAAATTACTGAAGAGCTCTAAATCCTAGGGGCAAGCCATCCTGCTCAGTGCTTTGTTGCAGCCCATGTTTGCCTAGCACAGAAAAGCCTGTGTGCAGCCCGAGCTGTGTACAGTACATGACAGATCTCAGAGCTATACGATGCTGAGATCATCCTGGGGATGTGAAAATAACAGGCAGTGAAGATCTCTGACAGTCAACACAGAAGGCCAAAACTGGTAGAGGGAGTGTGTATGTGAAAGAAAGTCATATGTAAAATATAATGTAGTGTGTGTTGTTTTTTTTAAGATAAATATGCAGTTTCCATGGACACCCATTTTTTATCTTATAGCATGTTTCCTTTTATTAAATATGCATAGCCAGGCTTGCTCGGGATGTGAAGCCTGGTGTTTGATTTTCTTTACATTGTCACTGGGGAATTACTAATAGGCAAGCAGATTTCTGAAGACATTTAGGACAGTTTTACCTTCCTGCTATCAAAGATGGCTTAACCCTTAGGAAGCCAGCCACATATAGGGAAAAGCAAAGAACAGAGGCAAGGCAAATGCCTGTATGCAGTGGGAAAGGCTGATCTTCCCCTAGCATGGCCCATTTTTCCACTGGATTGGTCTTGGCTTTCAGCAGGCTTTCCCACCACCATCTAGTCCTTCTCTTGGCTTTTTTCTTTAGCCTTGACAGCAGCAAATAGACTGATGAAGTCTGATTGCTGTGGGAAGTACTGGCCATGTGACTTGAGAACTTGTGGCTGCATGGGCAACGGGTGTGTGAAGCAAGAAAGTCCAGCCTTTAAAAGAGCTGGGGTTTTGTTGTTGTTTTGGACACTTCTTGGCTTAGAAGAAAAACTTTTAAAAAGAGAAAAGGCCCCATTTGATTTTTAACCTGGGAAGTACAGTGATGCCTTACTAAGGCATCCTACTTCAGAAAGCCTAAGCAGTGAGTTATATTGTACTTAATAAAGAGCAGAACCGAAGAGAAAAAGTGTGTAGAGGTTTGAGTTCTCTTTCTGAGTTTTAAATGTTAGTGCAGAATTGGATCTTTTGGCTTGCTGTTGGCAGGGAATTCTAGGTGGCAGACAGCTTTCTGAAGTTTTCCTTCTTTTTTCCAATTACCACCAAAGCTCAGTGTTCTGAATCCCTTCAACTCTTAAATGATGTGACCTTCACTTAGCTTTTCATAACCTCTTATCTGTGGTATAAGCTATCTTGCCCATATGAAAACTTGGCTCTGGCCTCAGAGAGGGGGAAAAGCAATAAATAGCTAAAATGGCTTAATTCACATGATGGTATCTTACATATTTCTGTAAAGTCAGGGATGATGCAAAAAAACCCATGGTAATGTTTTCTTTTTTAACTTCTTTTAAATCCAAATCTCTTCTTTAAATTACTTTCTTCTTTGGTGCTCAGGAACAAGACTAGTGCCAAGTTCAGTAAGTTTATTAAAAGTAAGTTTATTAAAATCCCACATTGTTCTCTATTCAGGTCCCCACCTGGTCATCTGGTTCAGATTCCCACTGCTTCTGATATTATTGCAGCCTTCTGAAATCAAGGAACATATATTCCTCTGTCAAGTTTAATGGTGAGAACACTGTCAGTGTCTCACTGATATGCCATTTAGAAGAGAGAAGGTGAAAAAAATCAGAATTATTCTATCAACTTCACTTTACTCTTCCCATTAAAAGAGTATAGGGTGGGTTCCCCACAAATGCCATCACTTATATCTGCTTATACCTCAAAGTCTGCTGCTGGAAAGCTCTCATGAAGTTTTTATCCATTAGCCCCTTCTTTATCAGGTCCATTTTATATTATCCTGGATTCTGTGCCGAGCAGCAAACTATGAAAGCCAAGAAGCAGAGCAAAGGGCAGGTGGCACAGAGGCTGATGCAGAAGGAGTTGACTCATTTGGCATTTCATCCTGATCAGATTACAACATTTAATTTAGACATTAGAACCTGACATCTTCTGACACTTCTCATGGCAGAGAGGAGGAGAGGTGGACGAGGAGAGAAAATGTTCTACAAAGCTCAGAGATGCAGCAGGGCAGAAAAGATTTGTTGTCATTATGTTGTATTGTTACACTAGCAAATACAAAATGATTGCTTTCTAGTATAGGTGGAGAGTCTCTTGGCTGTGACTAGGAGGCAGGTCACACTGAGGTGAGTGTATGTCCTTTCTGGCAGAGGAGGTCAGGCCTGAAAATGCATCTATGGAGATTGCATAACTGTCTTCATGAGAGGCGTGGACAAAGTGACTGAGTTATAGGAGGGTCTGGTGGCCTCCGTTCCCTCTGTCTTACATGGCAAGTACAGGATGCTGGTGGAAGTCTGTGGTCTGGCCAGGTGTATGACCACACGTCCTGTTATTAATCATTGTTACTTTATAGCCTGAATGTGATTCAGGTAGGTCTTCAATAAAGCAGAAGTGGATTCTGCATGGGGAAACCTCGAATTTCTTATCCCAGTGCTACTGATGAGAGCGTGAAAAGGACTTAGAGAGGTATGTTTTTATCCCTTTATCTGTGCCTAGGTAAATGCACACACCTGCCTCAGGGAGCTCACTCCTGCATCCTCCTTTTACCATCACTGCCCCGCTGTCTTGTGGCAGGCAAGGAATTAGACATGGCAATTAACATTGCTTCCCTAAAGTGCCTTGAGAAGAGATGTCCTAGCTGAAGCCTCTCCAGTGATAATGATTTCCATCAGGGCTAACTGCCCAGCAGGGCTACTGCTAACCTGCCGCCACAGCACTAAGCAATGCTTCGATTAGCACAGCTCACTGCAGCGTGTGCAATTTCCACTTAGTGTGGACACACTCCTGAGCTACTTTTCACACCCATCTTCTTTGGTGCAGAAGGGTATTAGCCAGATGCATTGTCTGAGGCGTGCAGAGATGGTAATGTATGGAGTTTTCATGACAACAAGAGATCTCTATCGATGCCCCTACTCTAAGAAGGTGGTCTGTGATCTACAGCTGCCAGTGCTGCCTGTGATTAGTCAGCCCTAATGCTGAACTCTGCAGATTAATGTGTTACTCTTCTCCCATTATATCCCTTCTCCATGAGGCAGTCTATCTCTTGCATCAGTAATGACCAGCTGCAGAGCCTCAGGGTTTTCTCTAGCTACTTTTAACTGATCTAGCACTTCTTATTTTTTCCATGCTTTGCTCTTTCCTTGATTGGTAAATTCCCCAATGTCTTTAATCAAGCTGTGTTGAGCCTAGCAGCTCTGGCAAGTTTTCTTTTGTTTTAATAAAAGGTGAGTTTGTTCCCCAGGCAGGTTCTGCCAGCTCAATTTCAACTATTGCCCGTTTGCCTTTAAAAAAGGGCCTCCCAACTCACAACCATAAGCAATATAATATCCTAGGTGAACTCCTGCAACTCGACCTTTCCCCTTCAGAAGAAAAAGGGACTTGTCCCTCCCATTTCACTGAGATCAGTGTTTTTCCCCAGTGCATTCTTCATTCACAGCTTCAGGCTAATGGAGGCGAAGGGTTTAGTTGTGTGCCTGATGTTCATCCCAGCCTCAGACCTCAGAGGGCTACTTGGGACTGTCCACAAATTAATATTCTGACAACGCTAACATCTGAACCTGCAAAGCCAAAGTTAGGTGTCCTTGAGATCTCACTGCCTGTATCAGTTCTCAGTCTATCTCTTTTTCAGGTATTTGATCAAAGCTGGGAGAAAAGTTTCAAATAGACTCTGGAGAATTCCACCTAAAAAGAGAGAGGAAATCTGCTTACAATTTTTGTCAAAGTAGGTGAGTGGATTTGGTTAGGAGATGTTTTAATCATTGTTATTTTAAGCTCTTTTTGAGATACTAGCTTTGCAGCAACTCCTAGTATTTACAAGCAGACACACTGGTTATGGAACAGGTGAGGTGAAGCCCAGATAACTCATGAAGACCTGAGAAGCTGAAGCTATGCAGACTATCTCAGTTCCTGAGTATCCCTGCAACTAGTGTTCCTTCTTGTTCCTTCTCTCAAGGTTGTTTTAAGAACCATTCTCAGATTTTATAGGTTTTGGGGTTTTTTCAAGCTTCCATCTGTCAGTAAAGCCAGAAAATTAAGAGGTAAGGCTAATTTATCAGGGATACTTCTAAAATTTAGACACTAGAAGTGTGAAAATTGCTATTAAAAGCATCCCTGTGATGCATCTAGCCCTGCATAAATAGAAGTGCAGTGAAAAGTCAGATGAGTGCAATGTAGGGCTGTTTCAGGCAGGAGAAGTCAAAATTGAAATACTGAACCAAATGGTGTGAGAAATCATCAACATTCATAAAATGTATCAATTTATTTAGTTCTATGGAATATAAACCAAAATCTGTCAATCTTTTGAACATCAGTTACAGAAAGCAGGTGATGGCTAATTAACAAAGGTAGGAGGGATTTAGATACCATTCTCCTCTTATTCAGTAGGCTAGATTAGAACTAGTCACCACAAGACAGAGAGCTGCATTTGGCTGCTTTCCCTGCCTGATGGACATGGAAAGCACTTCCCGAGCTCTCAGGAGAAGCCGCTGGATGCCACACACTGAACCGGTCCCACTTGTGGGAGACACTTCAGCATTCCTAGAAAGAGTGAGGAAGGAAGAGAAAGCGTGTGAACCTTAGTGTAACACCTAGGATTTTCAGCTGGGATGTGGAACTGCCTCGAAGGTCTTGCTCCAGTTAACGTAAGCACAGCCTCCCATGCCAGGAGAGGTGTTTGGACTCTTAGAGCAAGGCTATGCCAGGGTGGGCTGAATCAGACTCTGTGTGCATTTCCCTCAGGCATCACCACAGTTCCAGATACACAATTCAAGCAAGAGACCTCAAATTTCTGGTTCCTCACCTTTTCCTAATGTCTTGTTCCATCTTGGCTGAAACATGCAAATCCTAAGAGGGTTGGGAGATGGCAAACTGTGTTTTTGCTGAGGTCCACTTTTTCTCAGCAGAAAGCAGAGTGGATTTGTGTTAAACTGTTGGGTAAAAGGTAACAAAGCTATCTACCATCTCTTTTGAGAGTCCTGGTTCAATAATTTTTTCTCAGATGAAACCATTAGGAAATTTGACCTGAATTCAGAAATAGTTTCTGGACAACAGAAAATGTGTTCTTTGGTGACTTTATTATTGACTCAGAAAAATATGTTTACCCAGCACTCCAGCAATATAAATAGCTTTTATCTCCATTACAAACAGGCTTATTTCATCTATCAGTGGTGTACTTTAAATCTCATATTTCTGTTACAAACAGGTTTGTTTTATCGGTGAGTTACTTTAAATCTTGTAGTAGAGTTCTGCCAGCTCCAATTTTCTTTATGGCCAGATGCAAACCAAAGAGATGTAAGTGCTATGTACTCCACAGTCACAGTCAGGAAAATAGTGGGCCCAACAAGCTTTCCTTCCCATTTCAGATTGTCTGTAAAATGAGAGGAGGAGGTATTGTGGCAATTCCTTGGGCTTTCTGGCCATAGAGGAAGGAGAACTGGAGGCAATTGGTTAATTTAGGGAGCCTTGCAAATAGTGAGTGAGACAGAGGGAAGCTCATGCCTGAGCCACATGCAGGGCTTCAGCAATTCTAAAGCCCCCTCTGTGTGGACAAGCAATTATACAAACGTCATTAGATACAGGACACACTATATCTGTAGAAATAAACCTCTGAGGCCCAGATCAGGAAATTATTGCACTTGCTTTCCAAACACAACAAAGATTAGTGTGGTGATGAAACTGTGCACTTAGCATTGAAGACATGAATGTATTAAGTCAATTAGAAAAGGAAAACTCTGTGGTGCACAAATAATTGGTACAACTACAGTGGCTCTTCCGTGTGGAATATATCCTTAGTGTATTGCTGCAGCCTTCCTACACAAGACAAGTAACTGATAAGAAACAATAAACACACCTTACAAAGTTAAGCATGAGTGGAACAAAGAGAGTTGGGGGTTAGCAGTGGGGTACATATTAATATTTTGAAAGCCCCAACAATGAATTTCCATACTTTGGGATGTTTGAGGTTCTTTTAAGTACAGGCAGAAACCAGAATCTTCTGAGTGGGTAATAGCTGTGGTGATCATTAGTGCTGGACACCTAGCAAGTGTTAGAATCAAAGGACATAGCTTATGTTCAGAAGTATTTACAACCTAAATAGGGCACAGGGAGCAGAAGTGGTGAGCAAACAAAAAGGCTGTTAAGTCTCTTTGGTAGTGCTCCAGCACTTCAGTGAGACTAAGAGTATTGTGGTATATCCACATCACCCTTCACCATCCCTTCTCCACAATGGAGCTTTGACAGAAGTAGTACCCAGGGTTTCTCCTCAGAAAATTTCAAGGAAACGTCACATAAACCATAACAACATCATGCCCTCAAATCTTTGGATTAGCTGCTCTAATTTAGTCAGGCCATGGTAATTTTGGAGTGCACACAGCCTGTCAGAGAACAAGTTGCTTCAAAGGCTCTTATGGGATTGGCTCACATCAATACCTTTCCTGGCAGCTCAGTTTACCCAACACGCTGTCTTCATCCTTTCATGTCTCTTAAGTGTCTGATTTCCCTCTCATCCGAGGTAAGAGGGCTGCAGATAAGCAGTTCCTTGAGGGTGCTCCATCTGAAGTCTTCCCAGTGGGAATGCCCATCAGGCAGCACCAGAGCTGTCTGTTTCAGTTCCTTCCAGGAGCTGCTGCAGAGTCTGTGCCCCTCTGCAGAACTGCATACTGGCTGGGGAGGAGGATATTGCCTCTCCAGAACTGAGGGGTCCCCTGGTGTATCATTCACAGTGTTCCACGATTGCAGTGGAGAATTTCAATACCTAGATGAGATTTTGGGGAAGTCTCGGTGCTAAAGCACAACAGTACTTAATTACAGCTATATCCAAAGAGTGTAAGTAACACGTCCTGTGCCTCATGTGTTATGTGTCTCATTAACTGGTTGAGTTTAAAACTGTTTAAAACCCCGAAAGATTCACATTAAGTCTTGCTTCAAGCAGCAGAGGAACACAAGAAGTATTTAAACAGTGTTCAGTATGATGTATTATACTCAATACAAATAGGATCCTGTGTCTAAATGCTAGACAACCTTTTCCATGACCGTTTAGTGTTGAAGTGGGGCTAACATAATACAGACAAGAAATTAAGCCAAATGACAACTCAAAGGAACTCTAGCTGTACACATAGTCACAGTGGATGGTCCATCTGGCAAGTCATTAGAAGGCTGGAGCAAAGGAAAAATGGGTACTGAATAACAAGATGGCAGACGTTGAATTGTTCATCCATTATATGACTGGGTTTTCCGTTATCCCTCCCTCCTGCTTTTTTAGGGTCTATGATTTGTCTACTGTCATAGTCTTGAGGGGATTTTGTGGAGTTTCTGGCATGTCTTGGGTTTTTTATAGATTTCATTCATTACTTCTCCCTTCCTTCATTTAACAATAGGAAGGGGAAGGTCCCTTCTCTTCTGGTCCAAAAGGAGGTGCTGGAGCTTGAATGGCTGCAGTGACTTTTCCCATGTAATGTCTTGGCCACCTCCTCTTTGGTGGAGGATGGTGACTGTGGAGGAGCCCCCAGGCTGGTTCCTACCCAGCTGGTTATTTCTCTTCAGGAGCAGAACTTGGGCAGACTATGCAGCTCTGGCAAGCCTTCCAACTCTGGCAAGCCTTCCAACTCTGGCAAGCTCTCCTGGCTCACAGGTAGCAGAGCAGGATTTGGCCCACTTCTTGTCTTCCTCTGGTGCTTCTGCTAAATAAGAAGCACCTTTCTCTGAGTTTCCCTAGTATTGTGGAGCTAAGAAGAGGTTACAAAGCCTTAATTCCCTGCACAGCAGGGAAGTTAGACTCAACATCTAGGTGCCAAGGAACAAAGTTCCTCCTAAGAACTAATGAACAGTGAAGAAGCCAAAAATACTATTAGAAACTATTTGGCAATGCACCATGGTTTTACTTTGTCTTAGGATAGAATAAGCAAGGCATAGGAATCATTTGTTTCTTATTCTATGTCACTGCTTTGCAGAGAGGATGTTCCTGCCAGGGGACATGAGCATTGTTTTTCAAGTTGTATGTCAGTCTTCCAAAGAAGGTATCTGTTGATCATGTTCAAATTTATCTGGGGAGTACATCTACCTCAGCAGGGAGAAAAAAGCTGTGTTTTTTAGATCTGCCAGTCAGAGCAAACATCTGTCCTTACAGTGAGGAAAAATGATAGGATCCATATCCTCTGTGACAGGTTATCCCCAAGGATGGGATGAGTCTCAGTGTCAGTAGGATTTGCAGCAAAAGTCGTGGTGTGTAGCAGTAGCAAGAATTGCTTCCCTAAAACAAAGACTATTTGCCCCTACAACTTCTGACTTACACTCTACCTCACTGCTGGGAGAAATCCCATCCCCAGTACACCTTCAAACCCTTTTTTTGTCTGCATTACTGTTCATATTTAAAGACATGGAGTACAAGTACTTGGAGAGAGGTGTCTCATGAGCTGCATGACCCTAGAGACTACACAAGGGCACAACTTCCATCTCTAAGTCCCAGCCATAGGCTTTGGGCTTCCCAGTCTTATCAAGGTGTTTAGGATAATAGAGTGTCTTTGAAAAGTAAATTAGACCTTTAAGGAAGAGAACAAAGATTATCATGTCAAGTAGCAGAACAGGAGTAAAGGAAGAGTGGCTATAGACTGTGGTGAAGGCACAGGAAAGAGAAAGATAAAATGAACAATAATCAGGTTGTCATGTTTGCAGTTTTATGACCTGTACAAGCTTAATGGAGTTTAATAGAGTGGAAAACCCATACCTTTGAGGCTGCTGTTGGAATGCATATTCCCTTTTGGGGTTAATTGAGGAATGTCCAGAATTCTATAAAGTCTTAATAGTGCCATTTAAATGGATAAAACATATATTCATTTTTATGTTGACAGAACTAAACAATTTAAGGAGTAGCTCATAGCTGTACTCACATATTATCTGCTGTATATTATCCAACTTTAATGTGTTTTCTTTATCCTCTCCATGTGCTGATGCTGTCAAACCATCCCTCTCTCACTGTTCTTGTCCTTTTTGTAGCTATAGGCACTTTTCCTTTCCTTCCCCTTTCTCAGCCCTCAGCACTGCCTTCTGCTTCATCACCACCACCATCACCCCCCCCCCCCATTTTGTCACAGATTATGCAGGATCTTGTGTTTTGGGGGTCTAATTAAAAGGAGCAGACAGACAAGAAGCAGCATCTACTCATAAAGATCTGGAAATCCCTTCTGCTAAAGCTGTTGGAATGACATATTTATCACTGTTGGCTTTGAATGTTTACAGCAGTTTGAGACAGAGCTATTGATGCAAAACCTTTATGAGAACAAGTATGGCTATAATATTTTTCGGAGGGGGGAGGTTTGTGGTGCTTTTCTCAGCTGCTTCTCTCAGTTTTGACTTGTTTTCTCCTTGTTGGGTCTATTCTACTAATGCTTCCCTAGGATATACCTATAAAGCTGCAGTTTTTAAGGCTCACTGGCTATGTAGTTATATTTAGATTTTTTTTAAAAACAAATAACACATCCTTAAGGGCTCTTAAGTACACTAGCAATAATAATAACTGAAACAGTGAGAGATCTTTCCTTTCTTGGGGAAAATACTTCTGCAGGATAGTGCCACAGCCCTGGCTATATTCCATCAGTTTCATCTTCCCTGGCTCACTGTCATGGCTTGCTAGTCTGGAACAAAGCTCTCAGACATGTTGCAAGAAATAAAAAATCTTAGAGAGAAAGAGAGTTAATGACCACAGTCAGAACTATTAACATCAACCAAAGCTGAGTTAAAGGAACATGTGGCAGATCTACGCACTGGGCTCCCTTTGTGACTCTTTGATCCTGTGCAGCTGTAGAACAATTCAGCATAGCAACACCTCCTGTAAAACAGCTCAGTGACTATGCTAATTGCTAAACTGAGGAAAACCAGCATTAAATAACACAAGGGTGACCACACTGTTTCCGCCTTCAATCACTCGACAACAGATCAAACATGGAGCTCTGCTGATGAAATGCAGTGAGAAGGAACAGGAGACCTGGCACTTGTGCTTTACTTAGAGCCTGAGTCTCATCTAATACACTCAGGGTACAAAGTTGACGATAACTTTAAGCCATTTTGAATATTAGGGGAGGCAATCTTCACAGATGGAAGTAAGCTTCTGGCCACAGAGAGTTCTCTGAGTAACATTTTTGGCCATGCCGTAAGAAGTCTTTAAGCAAACAAAGAGACCTGAAAAGTTTTTAGCCCTGAAAAACTTCTTCATAGAGAAATGAACTGATAGTTGCTGAACTGAGCTGCATTGAAAACCTATCATCAATGTGGATACCTATTATTCAAAATACAGAGTATTTTTCATTATGAAATTAAGGTAGGTTTGAATTACAGGAGCATGATATTACCTTAGATGCTTTTTTTCCCTTGCAATAGGTGTTACGCTATTTGCAGATCTGAAGCAGGCAGCCTTTTGTCAACTACTGTCATTGCAGATGTTTTCACTGTAAAGATCCAGGGAATGCAACAAGATGGAGATTAATTTACAGGTCTTACCTAAAATAGCCTGATCCATGTATTTTAAGCATTCTTTCCAGTATAAGACAGTGATAAATTAGAAATCTCTGACCCAATAAGGCTTGTTAGTAAATCTGATATGCAGTTAGCTGACAACTCTGATGCATGGAATTTCAAACCTGCTCTTTGGAAACCCTGCCTTCTGCCCACCTCCCACCCCATTGTTAGGAAGTATATCCATCACATTGTACATGGGATGTGTTAGATTGCTATCTGGATGATAGCAGCAACATTTTCTGCATTAGCAGCTCTCTACAGATAATGTCTTGAGGATTGAGACAGGGAAATTAAGTCTGAATAGGTATCCCATGATATTCATATTTAATCATTGTGCTTAGAGACTGTCTAACCTGTCAAAGCAAAACCTGTTACTGACATATAGGTGTCATAAAAATATATACTCAACTGAAACAATAGCCTTATCCCTTTAAATTCACCTCAAGCCTGTAAGTGGCTCCCAGACAGAAAGAACTGTGACCTTAGAAACAGAAGCTGATGGCTGTAATGAAAGAGTCATGTTACCTAGGAACGGCAAACAGTAACTCTGGACATATCTATATGGCTGGAGAAAGTGGCGTTTGAGTAGCTTGGTCTGGCAAACAGTACACCTTTGGAACATTATTAGTGTCTGAGTTGGAGACAGATTAAAGCTGTACCCAAGTACACATTTGAACATCACCACTTTAGATGCATTTTTCCCCTTCATTAATGCCAATACAGGATGGGAGGAACGGGGGAAACGGCATCAGGAGAGACTAAAAACATGGAATACAAGTGTAGAATCATTTAGATTGGGAAAGACCTTTAAGATCCTCAGGTCCAACCCTTAACCCAGTGCTGCCATGTCCACCACTAAATCGTGTTCCCAAGTGCCACAACTACATGACTTATAAATACCTCCGGGGACAATGACTCCACCACCTCCCCGAGCAGCCTGTGCCAGTGCTTAACAAGCCTTTCAGTGAAGAAATTCTTCCTAATCTCCAGTCTAAACCTTCTCTGGCACCTATCAGTCATTGCTTGGGAGAAGAGACAGATTCCCACCTCGCTACAATCTCCTTTCAGTTAGTTGTAGAGAGTGATCATGTCTCTCCTCAGCCTTCCTTTTTCCAGGATAAACAAGAGCAGTTCCCCCAGCTGCTCCTCATCAGACTAGTGCTCCAGATCCTTTACCTTTGTTGCTTGTCTCTAGCACTTTGGTATCTTTCCTGTAGCGAGGAGCCCAAAACTGGACACAGTATTTGAGGTGTGGCCTTACCAGTGCCAGGTCCTCTGGGAAGATGCTCTGGGTCATGGTGTCAAAGGCTTTACTAAAGTCTGGGTAAACAACATCCACAGTCTTTTCCTCATCCACTATGCAGGTCTGAAAGAAATCAGATTGGTCAGGCAGGATCTGCCTTTCATAACTGTGCTGAGTGGGCCTGATCTTTTGGTTGTCCCATATATGTCATATGATGGCACCAATCTGTTCCATAAGCTTCCCTGGAGACTAGGTCAGGCTGACAGGCCTCTAGTTGCCCAGGTATTCCTTCTGGCCTTTGTTGTAGAAGGATATCACATTTGCTAACTTCCAGTCAACCAGGATCTCCCTGGTTAGTCGGGACTGCTGACGAATGTTTGAAAGTGACTTGCTGAGCACTTCTGTCCAGTCCTTTGGTGCCCTAGGATGGATTCCATCTGGCCCAATAGACTTGTGTGTGTCTAAGTGGTGTAGCACGTTGCTAAACATTTTCTCTTTGATTATGGAGGCTTCATTCTGCTCTCTGACCCTGTCTTCCAGCTCAGGGTACCCAGAGAACAATTGTTTTTTACCATTAAAGACAGAGGCAAAGAAGGCATTAAGTAACTCAGCATTTTCCTCATCCTTTGTCACTATGTTTTCCCTCACATCCCATAAAGGATGGAGATCCTTCTTAGCTCTCCTTTTGTTGTTAATCTATTTATAGAAATATTTTTCATGGTCTTTTATGGTAGTAGCCAGATTAAGATCTAGTTGGGCTTTGGCCTGTTGTATTTTCTCCCTGCATAACCTCAAGACATCCTTGTATGCTCATTTTTCTTTGGATACAGAACTACAATACTTGGCAAAAGGATGGGAAGTGACATTTGGGGGAAGAAGGGAGGAGACAGTGAAAAAGGGCTGAGAGAGGGACAGAAATGGTGATTTGAAAATCTCTATAAGAGACAGGGGAAATATATTGTTGATGTGCTGTGAGTAGAGAGCACTATAAGCAGTTTGGCTGAGGTGAGCTGGCTTGTGCTTTCACAGTGAAATTTGGCTCCTCCATCACATGAAATATTCTCTGGTTGCTGCCCCATCATTTACCAGTATGGCATTCTGCTTAGGACAGGGCAAGCTGTTCTGTACCTTTAGAGACAGTGAGTACACGTAGCTATGTCTTGAATGTTTTCACTGTAGCATATAATAGGAAGCCTCTCCACTGTAAGCTTTAGCAATGCAATTTCATAACTATCTGTTCAGACAGTGTGCAGGAGCTTGAAAAACAACTAGAGACACTTTATTGCCTCCAGGAAATGCCATCTGAGAATATGTTAATCTGACAAATATGCAAAGGGCTGTCCCCTGTTGGTGAACCATGAAGAATACCACCTTCTTTTTGTGTGTGTGTTTGTGAGTTGCACTCCTCCCTACCGAGAGTGGAGCAATCCTTACCCTCTCATCAAACGAGACAGCTGAAAAGTACAGGGACGTCGTGCTGCCTCTTTTGCCTTGCAATGTGAATTTGATATTATCTGTACCACCTTTGACAACACACTTGAAACTAATCAGAGGAGAAATGTCTTATTTGATTATATTTAACCATGAACATTGATCAGTTGCCTGCAATTTTAACTTCAGAGCTGCGTGTCCGAAGTCCTTTCTAAAAAAGGCAAAACACTACCCAGAGGCACGTGGGAGCCCGGATTATCTGAGTCTCTGAAAAGACACACTTGAGGAAAAGGAGTGTACATCTGGGAAATTAAGACTCATTTGCTATCAAATTCTCTGTGAGAGATGGACAGTATCAAAAGAAAGATCCCCAAAACATCAATCCTCTGCCCATTCCATGTTTTCATTGCAGTTGCCTTAGCTTCTTGGTCTTGAGGATTCTTGCATTAGTTTCTGTCAGACTAGAGACTCAGTCAGGTCTCTGAGAAGACCATCACAAGAATTCTAGCAGCACTGGAATCATCTGGCATCCCCGCCTGTAGTCTGAAAAAAACCCATGTAAACTAGTTCTATTGTCAAGCTTCCTTTCAGCCACAGGAACCTTGCTGTGGCCTTAGGTACAGTGACAATTTGGCATCCTTAGAGTAGATCAGTCTGATGATCTATCAGGCAGACTCAGACAGGTGGGCTGAGACCTCTACACCTACATAATATGCAGCTTGAAGGCTTTATTTCAGATGTAGTCCATGTGGTCTCCTAGATTGGACTTCCCCACCAGGCACATTGTTAAAACCTCTCTGAAAGCCCAGTTGTTGATGCCAGACAGTCACATCCTCATTAATAGTTGGCACATGTTTGGTACTCACTTGGACTGGAGCTTAGTGGTCTGCAAAAGCTACCTAGCTGGTGGGCATCAAAATTGCTCCACAAACTAAGTCAGCACAGGACTGTACTGCTCTACTGCACAAAACAGTTGTGTTTGGGAGCTCTTTGAGGATGGCAGTGGAAACTTTCCACTGTTACTGCTCGTATCTTATAAAAGTAGAGGTCACCACTTGCCAGTCCTGGCCCTTCTCCCCCTATTTCTTGGAGCAGATCTCCCAAATTTGGTGTATCCCATGATGCTTGGATAGGCCAGCACTTCTCAGTTATAAAAATAATTTAACTCAGTGTGAAAAAGGAAGAAAGGCAGAGAAGAGATGTATATTGCAGCATGTAGCAGGATAGCAGGCTGAAGGTTAAAATATGTCTGCTCTGGTCTCTAGTCTAGAGCTCGTGATAACTAACCATTCCTCAGCTGCATGGGATCTGGGAACTCAAATAGCAGGCATGCTCAGGCAAGCTCTTCTTTTCCAGAGAGAGAGTTAGAATTGCCATGTTTCCTCTACCTTTCTCAAAGACAAGAAACTTAAGTGTAGTGAGGCAAATGTGCATGTCCTGACAGCTTTTTTTCACTGTCTCAGATTCATCATTCCCTCAGAAAGGGCAATAGCTTTTCCTACCTCTCACTCCCTTGCCTTCCTGCTCTCCAGACACCCCAAGGGCCTCGGATGGCATTTCCCAGAGGGAGCAAAGTGTCTCAAGCTGTTTTTCAATAGCTTTTTTTTGGAACCTGAGGAGGAATTAATATTTCACAAAGTGACTGGGTGGGCGGAAGGGGAAGCTTGAATACAAAATCCACTTGTTGATTGGGATTCTGGTGTGGGAGCATAGGAAGAAAGCTTTGCAGGGAGTGTTTTCAAGCTCTTAAGAGCATGTTTTTCCAAGGGCTGTTCTTAAGCATAAAACTGTTAATAGTAAGAGCACAGTAGGATAATATAAATGACACAAAAGGCACTCTTTCATTGCAAAGCTGAACGATTTGTGGTTTAGTAGATTTTTATGATAAAGGAGACAAAGGAACAGAAGTTTTTTTCCTTCTCAAAAGCTACCATCTTTTGCTAATAAAAAGAACTCAGCCTCCACCCCCTCCTGACATATGTTCTTACCCAATTAAAGTCCTCCTGCAGATCTGTAGGCCTATTGACAAGTTGTTCCATGTCACTAAGCTTGGTTTGCTGCCCTGCTACAGAAATAACAATGCAGTGCCTCTTAAATGGTCTTGGTGTTAGTAACTGGCAGAAGAGACAGAGTTCTGTAGCCTGCCAGCTTGCTACCTGGGATCTTCACTCAATCTTTCTGTTTTCCATACCATCTTGTTTTTTTGTCAGCAGCAAGGCTTCCATACCAACAGGAAGGGATTCCACTTTCTTTTGTATTGTAGGAAATCCGTTCTTGTTGTGATTGGTTTTTGCCTTTTTCTTTTTTTGCAAGTTTTCCCTAGGCAGGTTGGAGGTGAGAGACTCTGAAGTGTGCAGATTTGCTATGAGGAGAGATGTTGCTATCTGTGAGCACATGGAGAGGGGAAAGAAACTGTGAGCCAATGTCCCTTAACATTAAATCAGTCTGCAAAATCTTGATGGAAAAGGGGAAATCCTTTTCTGTGTAGAATACTAGGTGCCCAATTCTACTCCAAATAATGAAACCTTCTCAAAGCAGACCTGTAGATAAGCTGTGCAAGCAGCATTAATGCCAACTATCATTTCAGCTGCAGCCCACCAGCTGGTGCAGGCTATTTGTAAATCCAAGTACGCTGTTGAACACGAGGCAGTGTCCCCCATTAGCAGTTCAGTCACCTTCTCATATGAGTATATGGAATCCAGATAAAACTGACTTCTCTCCCTTTTTCAACAGGCACATTAGGAACAGAGGGTGTCAGTTCAAATCCCTGAACTGAGGTTCTCTGGTCATGTCTCCCTCAAGTGTTAACTTGGTGGCAAGACCTACGGACAAAACCATGTGATTCTGAGGAGAATATATGACTGTGGTGCCTACAAGAGGGCTTTGTAGCCGTTTTGCATCTCGTTCACAGACTGTGAAAGGCTTGAGTGAGTATCTGTCACAATTTCTGAGAGCCACTGAGGTATGTAACTTGCACTGAAATTAAGGGAAAGGCCTTAAGTAACTTTTAGTGAGCTCTGCCATGTTTTATTATTGATACACAAAAGCAAAATGATAACATTCCCAGGGTGTTTATTTTTTCCTCTGTTTCTGTATATTGCCTGCTGAGATGTGCATGTTCCTTGCTGAATGAGCTTTTTGCAATCACAAAGCTCGGCACAAGGAGATTCCATCTCTGGGCACCATAGCGGCTTCAGGCACAGCTCTGTGACACGGACAGAAGGGCCTAAGCAGACTGTAGTCCTTAAGTGAACAGGATCTACCACAACACTCACAGCAGAACACCTACCCGCTCTGCCCAGCCATTGAATCCATTTCTGATCACACACTTGGTACCATAACTTTGTCTGGATGGTCAATAGCTCTGTTCAAATGCGTGCTCGAGCTGAAGAGCTCTACCTCGCTGCATGGCTCTCGGCCAACTCACTCTGCAGCATGAGAGAAAAATGAGACAAATGTTACCTTGGTCTTTGTTTCATTTTTCTGATTAAAAGCAACCCTTTGTCTCCTCTGCTGGATGCATTTATTATCATTAGTCCATTGACTAGTGCAAGTACAGCTGTTTTTAGCCTCTATTTAAAATACAGTGGGTTTAAGTACTGATGTGTAGAGTGCAGCAGGATAAATAAAGATGTACTTGGGCAAACATACATTTAGTCATTTATTTTTCTACCAGCAGTTTTAGAGAGTTGTGGGGCTGCTTTTTTTAAGTCTAATCCATTCAGTCAGCGGTCTCAAGAGTAAAAGCTTCTGCCTCAGCTTGGTGTTGATGCTTGGTCGAGCCTTAAAGCTTCATGGTTTTTTGACACTGCACCGAGGCTGAAGCTTTGATGTCTGAGACTGCTGCCTGCACAGAGTAAATCATATTTTAAAGTTTGTCGGTAGGAAGAGTGTGCCTTTTCTCAGACACAGCCACGTGCATCCACACACGGCATCTTTGCACTGCCTTAGTTTGCTTAGGATTCAATGGTTCTTTCACTTACTGTTCCCTCACAGACGTTGCAATCTGTAATTGAAAGCTCACAGGATTTGTGGCCTAAGGTAATGCAAACTTGTACTTACTGATGCCAACTGAGGGCCGAAGGGGAAATTAAAGTGTTTCTCTCACTCCATTGCCGTAACCACTGTACCTGGTCCACCTTAGCTATCTATCTCCACTTAGAACCTGTCGCTGAGCAAGGTCAGACCCGTGCATCAGGCAGATACTTACTCCAGTGACGGTGCTGGCTTGCTCTGCCCTCAACAGCGTCACAAAATAAGAAGTTTCTCCCATGTAAACCTGTAGCTGCCACAGAGACTGGTGGTGACTTTTGGTGCAGAGACACAAGCAAGCTCAGCCTCCATGGGCCTCCAGGGAGGTCGTTTCATGGATTGGCACAAGGGCTGTGCAGCTTCTTTGGCTGCAGCTTTGCTGTTTGCCTTTTGCCTGGGTCTGGGGAAATGTACGAGCCACCTCTCTGAAGCGTAGAGTGCCATTAGATGTGAAAGTCCAAGTCTGCCTTTCACAGGCTAATGGAGCACATCGGGGCATGGGATTAGTGGGATTAGTGGGATCAGTGTAGCTGTGCAAAGCTTTCTCCAGAGTACAGATGACTGCTGCCAGGAGCAAGCTATGGCTTCTCATGTGAAGGGCAAGACACTGACTAAGCAGCCACTTTTCTGTTATAGCCAGTTCCTCTTTTTCCCAAATGTGCTTTATCTAAGAAGTAGATAGCACAGTTTGCACATACACATCTGGACTTTGCACTAGTTGTAAACTTTTTAACAAGCTATTCAAACCTTGTGATTGCCTTCACGTATCTCCTGGTTTCCATCCATACAAGTGGGAGCACTAAGAGATTGTGCAGGCTAAAACTAGAGTGCCAAGAGATTGTGGAGGCCAAGACTAGCGTGGAATTTCTCTACACAAAGTTGTAAATCCAAGAGAAGCCTCCAATGCAATTCAGTCTACCTGGCACCAAGGGCTAAATATGTTGGTTTTCAGCTCAGTGACTTTTGGCGAGACGCTGGAGAGACGGTATCATCAGGGAAAGAGAACATGGAGGAAGGCTGGAAGTGGGAGTTTCTGGCAAGTGAAAGGTTCAACTCACAGCCACTTCATGCCTGAGAATCTTTAGAAACATGATGTGAGACCTTGAGAAGTTAAGAGAGCAGAACTTTGTTCCCAACACAAGTAAAAAAAGTCTCTTAGTATAATAAGCAATTAAATCCAATCCAACATCACCTGCAATTATGAAGGGTAATGCACAAAATCTGCCATTGCAAGTGTTAAATGTGGTGTGGCATTTCAGGCAAACCCAAGGACTGCAATATTTGTCAGTGAGACTTATGATCCTAAATCTCAGCCGTGCTTTAAAAAAGTCCTCAACCATTGCAGCTAAGACTGCCAATGTCTCCTGAGATCTTTTGCACCTACTGGGGAATGTTTGGAAAGTTTGGAAGGCGAAGAAATAAAGCAGAATATTTTTGTTCTCCTGTTACTTTTAACAAAACTTATCATTCTTTAAAGATCTGAGGTTCTCTTCAGCTCTTTCTGTTTGCAGTTGTTACCTAGAGGAAAAAGCCAAGTATTCAGGCTTTTCCTCTCTTTGTTCAGAGCAGCTGCACAAAGCTCAGATGAGAAGTACATTGAAATACCTTAGTAGCACAGAACACCTCCTCCACCTACTCTATCATCTCAGCATTTTCCCTCCAGCTTCTATTTTTCTTCTATGTATAAATTCTCTGAATGAAGAAAATTCTTCAAGAATTCATGATCCAGGCTGAGGGGCCAGGAGGTAACTAGGGACAAGGGAAGAAAGGGCACGTAAAACATAATTAATTGTCTGTATACTGCTTTCCCTCAACCATCTCTATCTTTCCTATGGAGGTATAAATGCCTCAGTATAAAGGTCAAGATATTAACACACTGGGCATGATTCAGACAATCTTTGTTCAATCCCTACTATTGACTCTTTGTATAACCTGAGGTAGGCTCCTCATTTCTCTCTGTCTTAGATCTCGATCTGTAAAATAAGGATAAGCATATTTCTTCTCCTTTTTTCTAGTCTGTTTGGACTGTCAGCTCTTTAAGCCTTGGTGTTAGATGTGGATGCCAACACATCCACAGCCATAGCCCTCAAAGCATAATCACAGGAATGCACATACTTAAGGCTGTACCTGAGGTTCCAAATCTGAAGTTAGAAACAACAGCACAGTTTATCTGACCAGCAGTAACAGCACAGTTACTGATTTGTTTTGATCATTTGCATTCTTTCTATCAGTCACGATCCATGCTTTTAAAACAGTAAACTAGGTATGAGCCCTTCTGTAATGAGCGGTGTGTTCGTGATCATCTTAAGTCACCTTCAGACCACTGAACTCAGTAAGAGACCTCCCAGGTGACAGGTTTATTTGTAACTGCAGCTTTGGGTTGTAAAGACTTTCTTTAGAGATGTTTTGCTGGCCAGTGTGTATGACAGGCATAGGACTACAGAGATCACAGGCTGATCTGGTGTTCAGTTCCCTGTCGTCCTCAAAGGCCCTATAAGAAAGCGTAGCAGAAAGCAGTATGCTGTTAGAATTCACAGCTGTAATAGCAATAAAAGGTTTAAATGTCCCCATGAACCAGCTTCTTAATATCTTAATATCCCATCAATGGTGCTTCACCAACACCCCTGCTGTAACTGAGAGGAGCAATCAGGGAGCTACAGCTTTTAGCAGCAAAGATGGACAAAGATACTTTTTCCACTGGTCAATTCCCACCTATCTTCTTGCAGTTCATG
This sequence comes from Colius striatus, assembly GCF_028858725.1. Taxonomy (NCBI): domain Eukaryota; kingdom Metazoa; phylum Chordata; class Aves; order Coliiformes; family Coliidae; genus Colius; species Colius striatus. The sequence goes on from NC_084766.1 coordinate 31,579,482, forward strand.
ACCCCTCAGCTGTGTTGATATTGTTTGTTATTAACAGTTATTTTCAGGCTGTTCATTTCAGGAATCCAGGTTACGGCTCAGCTCCACAAACAAGCACAATAGCACGAGTGAGGCACATCAGACACAGGGGTCGGGGGGACGTACAGAAGGAGTATCTGCAGCACAGACACTCCTGAGGCTGGGCTTGCTGCTGAAGCAGGATGCAATGGCCCAGGTCTCACTGCATGCAGCCTGATGTCGTCCTCTTAGCTGCATGTGAATGAGCATATGTGTTTTCCTAAGCAGCTGGGTGCATGACAGATTCCTAAGGCTATTCATGGCATAGCACTCCTTGGGAGAGTATCTGTGCTACTTCAGACATTCATCTCATGGTACCCAGGAGTTGGGAGGCACCACTAGGAAACATCTCAACAAGAGAGGCTGTGGCAAAGAATGGGGAGCCTTGAACAGAGATCCTAAGAAATCATAAACAGGGGAGTAAATAGGAATAATTACATAAGATGACTTCTCACAAATCATTATTTTTCCTTTTATTTTATTTTAGAAGGTGAATTGGGATGGTGTCTCGCTTTCTGACTTGTAACCTATAATTTGAGCAGCGATCTTACTCAAACATTGTTGAACCTCGTTATACCCGAGGTACCGAAAGTGACTCCAATTTGCATGCTTGTGCAGAAGCTCGTGCTAGGTAGGATCACAACGTTTATGATCACCAGATGGTAGTTGTTTTGATAGATGAAGGTCATACCTTTTTAGATCTGTTGCTTCTGTATCCATAAGCAAATTGGTTGAGATTTGAGGCTGCTTTGAATCAGAATGAAGGGCTGAAAGATGGAACCTCAGCTTCCATGCAGGACAAGAGAGCAAGAACTGAAGAGCCTACTAAGAATATACCTATTGATCAAGAGATTGGCCAATGTCAGACAGCACTTTTTTAATCAGGAAAAGGATATACCTGGGGATACATACTATGAAAATTACTGGCAAGGGAAAGAAGTAATTTCACAAGGAGAACATTGCTAAATTTAATCTTCTCAACAGAAATTGTGGAGATAAGCCCGTTAACAATCTTCTGTTTCTGCTTCTCTTTGCATTATTTTTCTCTTTCTTAGTTACAAGGTTTAAGAAAGCATTTCATCTCTTACAAATTATGTAGAGTGTTATGCCTCTTTGTCTGCTTACTTCCATTAGCAAGGGTAGAAAGAATTTTTTGTCAGTTATCATATAATTAATCCTGGGCTTCTAGACTTGATTTGACTATTGTGAATAGAGTCACTTCCAGAGTCTATTTGAAAGTTATTATATCCATGCTTTTCTTGTGCAGAAAAAACAATGATCAGCTTTCTAACGGTGTGCATAACACCCAGCTGCATTTTCACAGGTGGAACATGCAGCCTTAATGACAGAATCAAAGCCCAGGAGACAGTACAGGCTGAAGAGAGCAGAACAAGACTGGATTCTCAGAAGTGACTGATGATAAGAGGTGCCTAGAAGATCTGGCTTTCTGCTAGCTGTGAATTCCTAACCTCTAAAGATTAGAAGCATTTAAGATGTCTCAAACTGGAGCCAAAATCATCTTCAGTGTGGAGTTTGCTCACTGATTCTTCTCCTCTCTTTGGGCTGATGACACTTCATTTGTCCCACAGGTCCTTTATCAATGTATTTCCATACCGTGCCTGTGCTCCTTTCATCTTGCCTCATTTCCTGAGAGAGCTAAACTGCTTGGAATTCTTTTCTTTTTCCAAATTGAGAGTTCAAAGGATGGATTTTTAATTAACTAATCCTGATGAGTTGTTTCATTAAATGAACAGAAGGCAAATTGTTCTCATAACCTGCTGTGTTGCAGAGGAGGGGGACAGTGAATTCCAGAATATGAATAACATGGCAGTGTCCAACGATACTGAGAACTTCCCAGAACCATAATCTGTTTTCTGCAGAGTGATAGTGGATGGCTTGGGCATGCTGCTACACCTCTGCTTAGTTGAAATCAAGATGAGCTCCACCACTAAAGATAGTGCCCTTCCTCGTTCACAGTGGCGGTTGTCCCAGTGTGGTTACAGTGGCTCATTAGAACTAGGACAATTTCTCCACAAAGATCATAGACACAGAGCCAAAACCTTAGTGCATCTCAAGCCTCTGCATTCATTAAGAGAATATTTGTACAAAATAATGCAGTATTTACATAGACTGTGACTATTTTGGGGTACTGTATGTGCTAGTTGTAGAGCGTCCAGTACAATTCCTTCCAAGATACTTGGAGTATGGCCATTACACACTGAGCTGAACCACACAGATAAAGCCAGTGGGACCTCCTGTGATGGCATCAGCCAGGCTCTTGTCAAAAGACATGTGGACTTGTGAAGATTTTGAAACTATCGATAGACAGGGTCAGATTTAGTCTGCTGTATTTAGAGGGTAAGGCTAGCCAAGGAGAGTCTGTGGTGTATAAAGCTTAGAAGAAAGGGTAGCAGCTACTCACTAACAGTCACTGCTTCAGACTCCAGGATGCCTGCAAACTTCTCTCAGAAGTCAAAAAAGGGCTGCCAATAATGGATTTTCATAAGTCAACCTTTTCTCTTGTCCTTTTCAAAATGCTGTCATGTAACATGAGTTATATGCTACCAGATAATTTTCCTAAAGTGGTTACAGTATGCACCAATGATAGTTATGCTCTTAGTCTGGAATAGCATTTTCTGATATGCTTTAACTGCACCTTCTGTAGGATGTAGCTACGCAGGGGTTCTTCCAGAGACACAATTCACTGTAGACAATCCATCTCCTATGTGTAGTCAAGCAAAAGGAAATAAAACAGACTAAGAATGAAGGCATCAGTTGTTTTTAAATGTATCTGAATTCTTTCTCTCAGGAGAAATCTTGCTGTAGCTTGTACAATACTTGTAGTGCTGATTAACACTTGTACACACGCTCTCCCCCATTTCAACAGAAGTTCTAGCTGGTTTCTGTGAATTTTGCCCCTCCTCTGAAGGGCATGGCATGAATTTTAACTTCTTCAGGCCAAACATGACCCAGTCTCTGGGTTTCCCACACTTTTCAGAGGTCATTAAGAACTAGAAATTAGCAGCACAGCACTTCACTCCAGAAGTGCTTTCTGTTGAGAGCCTGGTCAGATTTGAGGCTTATTTTTCATGTGTCCCTGAGATGTGATAGCACTTTGAGTGGGAGACACCCCTTTCTGCTCTCCCCCTAGGGAGCCTCCCAGCATGTAAAAGTGTTCCATGAGCTTTGGAGCCTGGCGTGAAGGTGCTGACCGAATTAAGCCATCCTTGGGATTAGGTAGCGTGGAGAGCAAATACAGTACATCACCTTCTGAGAGGCTGACTCCCAACTTCAATTTAATCCCTATTTAGACTGTTTGAACCCTTACGTCCTCAATCATAAAATGGATTTAACGGCATTTTTCTGACTCTCAAGACAGCTGGGTAAGCACACAAAGGTGTGTGCCTTAGCACTAATGAGCTCTTATTAATGCTGTAAATGAGCACCATCTAGATTACAAAGCTACGGGGCTTTATTTTGCTGAAAATAACTGATTCACTGAGGTCACTCTTGAGGGAGAATCCCAGAAGAAATCTCTACATTTTTTGGAGGAAACAATGAGGCCATAAACCATCATATGTAAAGGTACGTGCATAAGTATGCACAGAACAGTCCAAAATTTTGATCCATTTGCTTTGGTTTATTTATTTTATTTCATGTAAGTTTTTTTTAGTGTTGTATTTTTTCCACAGCAAGAAGACTCAAGTAGTGGCAGCTGCAGTAGGGAGACAGCTGATGCCTTAGATCGCTGTCTTTGAGCCCCAAAAGTAATGGAACGATTCCCCTGCCTTTCAGTGCTCCCTTGCTCATAGACATAGAAGGTCAAATAAGGGAACAAAAAACCCCACATTTCATACACAAGTGATTTAACCTAAATCCATGGGTTATTATGATATGTACCTACAGACAGTGTGAAACATAGCCATAGCTAGCCTTTAACATAATGCTTTTATTGCACAGAAAAAGAGACAAACAAGTGTTTGTACTGCGTACATAAAAGCAGCCTATACCTGCTTGCCCAGAGGTGCAAAGGAGCCTCTGCTCTCACGCCTGCTTTGCCTTTTGCCCTCTCCTCCTGTGTGTATCCCTTCCTGTGCTTACGCCTATTACTAATGGTTGATGTAAAGTGTTACTTTGTGGTAGGAACAGGAAGAAATAACTCTAAGAAAGAGGAAAATAACTTGGTATAAAGTGACTGGAACTTTAAATTGCTGCTTGGGGCTTGGATCCAACGGACCGTATTGCTTATAATTTGAAATTGAACAAAAACCTCTCTTTTTTCCCCTTGTTTTTCTTTCCTAGGTATTTGAAGTATGATTTTTTTGAAGCACCCTCTACTATTTATCACAAAAACAGCTGCAGCACAGAAACATAAGAAAGGTAAAAGGCAAAATGAACAGAGGTTGTCATTCTTCCTGGTTTGTCTCTTCCTATAGGCTGTTTGAAGTTTCCTTGCAGCGATACCAGTCGTGTGTGATTATAGTGAGTATGTTTATGTCTGTATGCTTAGTACCAATTTCCAAGCTGAGGACGGTGATTTGATTGTGTATTATTTATAAAGTTCCCAGTAGGCCTAATGCTTGCTTCATGAGAGATCACTGCAGAATATTTGAACTGAATGTGTCTCATTCCACTTCACAACCTACTTTATCAGCATAGTGTCCACAATAATGCTGAACCATGCCCATTTCACACCAGGGTAGATTTTAACTGTTCCATTACTTTGTCAGAAGGTTGTCTTTCCTTGTCAGTAAATACCTTCCTAATACCTTGTACTGAGGGTGCCACCTGACAAGAGGGTCAGGGTTTCTTGCATGCAATTGAATGTTATTTCATCCCCAGCATTTCATTCTGAAAACTTTGGTCTGCTCTCAGTTTTTCAAGTCAGCAATTGGATCATGTTTATTTAGATCTGTCTGTGCAAATGTATTGATTTGCAGCCTGCTATTGTTTTGTGCCTCGTATTTATGTGGCTCTAATGGACTGAAAGTGTTTCAAAACTAGAGGGGATTAAAATATAGAGCTTTTTTCTCTGAGTATGTGTAGGGAATATTATCAACTTGAAATCTGTTTTCAAATGTGAATTTACAGCATAGATACTGTTATTTTAAACCTAGAGATACTCTGCCATCCAGTAATTGAGTACAAAGCCATGAAAAGAGTAGACAGAAACTAGCATACAGAGGGGAACAATGAAGTTGGCAACACAAACCCTTGTCAAATGTGAGGAATGAGCTTTGAAATAAGCTTTGACTTTGCCTTAGCAATACTTGCTTGGTAGAACAATCCGAGCTCTTTGCCAAACGTCACCGTATGGCTGGTGAATACTTACCATTGAAGGCCTGTCATGTTTATCATCTCCTTTTACATATGGATATAAAGCAGCCCTGTGATCTGCCTGTTTCCCCCAAAATGTGTTTGTCCTTCCCCTTTAAAAGATGTGTGTGCCTAGACTCACCCCATCCTTAGTGCTTTAATTTTCCAGGCCCAGTTTTAGCACTTTGAACCCTTGTTCATCCACTGCCAACCCTGAAAACTGGGTAGAGACAGCATTTTCAGCAGTCTCTGGGTACTGAGGATGGTTTTTGGAGAACCATAGACCTCAGCTCTTGACAGTGCTGAAAATGTCATTGTGCAGTTGACTCAAGTCCCACATGTTGCTGCACTTGCTTGGGCTGCCCACGCTTGCTAAGGAGTCCCAGCACCCTTAATGAATGAGGGGAAGGTGCTAATGATCCAACCACTTGCTCATTCTTGAGATTGCTTAATCTTTGTACACCAGATTTCATTTTAGGAATTACCACGTGTTTTAAGTTAACTGGATATACTCATGTGCATGGCTGGGCTTTCCTAGATATCCCATACAGTACATATATCCAAGGCACCATTCAATGGCTCCTTGCAAATCCCCACAAAGCAATTAATGGCCTTTCCACATATTCAGGAATTGTCAGTTTCAGGTGCAATTAAAGCAAAATTGCTTTTAGTAGATAGTTGACTATGATGACTTTTGCTGGTCATAATTCTCCCTGCACTTTGTTGTTTCATCAGATAAAAGTTATATTTCTCCTGTGGCTTGGAATCTCAAGCTCATTTTTGACCCAAGGTATCCTCAGAGAGTTATAAAACATAGGTGATATAACTTCACATTACCTAGTAATGAACATTGTGAGAATCAGGCCAGGAAGATGAAGACAAGAGATATGAATTAATGTTTTAATAATCTTCCTCAGATCAGTACAAGTCATACAGGCAGGGATCACACTAACTGCTGGTGTGTGTAACACAGCTCCTCCAGTATGGACTGATATAGCTTTATGACCCTCCAAGGAGGTGATACCGAGTGTCTGCAAGGACAGATGGTCACTCAGCTACCAATAAAGCTATGACCTTGTCCCAGCAGTATGATGCAAATGGCTACTTGGGACAGAACTGCTATTTGCTGTGCCACAGCCTTTGCTGAAGACACAGGGAGCTGATTAGTTTATTTTTACTTGTATTTAATCCTAGGCTATGCAAGCCATTCTTTACTGATCCAGGGCACTGAGCATTTCTTTAATGGAAAGCAAAGGACCTGTTCAGTTCCTGATAGGCCGATGAGAGGTATAAATTAAGATACAGCTGTGAATCATGCCACTTGGTTCTGCAGTGGCATGACAGAATACTCATTGGCTAGTATCAGTGACTGCACCCTCCTGGTTCAGGAGTCCTGGTTCAGAACCTTCTCTGGTTCAGGAGTCAATCAGTGAGAGACATTTGGCAGGCCCTCACAGTGCCAGCCTTCCCATGCATACGCAGATGCCCTTGGTCAAGATCTGCTGTGATTGCTCCATGGTTGAAACGGACAGAGGAACAGTGTCTTGTTCTTGAATACAAAGAATCTTCAAAGTCAGTGTAGAGACTCTATCCTGACACCTCAAAGTGACAATCCTGAACACTACAGAGCTACATAGCAGAGATATGCTTTACCCATTAGAGACTACGAAGCTGTCTTCTGGCACCAAGCAAGGTATAGGACTTTCTTGAACTATTCTTTGAACACTGCTTTTCTCTGGGAAAATCACCTTGTCTGGTTTTAAATATTTTATTCAGTAGTGCAGAACACAGTACAAATTCTCTTACTTGCCTTCTCTGTTAATGTGACGCTTTTCTATTCTGAGCTGGCCTAGAGTTTACATCCAGCCAGTTAGCCTTGTTAAATCTTTGTCTATTGGGTGGAAAACCTCCTATTTTCTAATTTCTGTTCCTTGTTGGGTACTTAGAGTCACTCTTCACGACAACAAGTAGTGTTTTTGTGATGAGGTTGCACTGTTAGAGACTTACTATTAGCTGTGCTTCTCACAGAGTCTTAGAGTTGTCATTTTGTCTCTTCTTGGAACTACCTTCCATTTTTCAGCACCAGTTTGATGAGATTTACTGAAAAGGGACAATGCTGGCTCAGATGGCTTATCAACTAGGGTTTTCACAACAGGCAACACAACTCCCATTCTATGCACATTGCTATCAGTGTAGTAACAAGGTCTGAGAAGTTTTTAATTGTACCGTGTTTAAGGACCCGACTGCTGTGAGAGGGATGCAGTGTCACAAAGCCAGTGTGCCTCAGTTGAATCCATTCCTCCCTTTGAGTAGTTTGGAGAATTTGGCTTCAGAACAGAAGGGAGTAAATCTACAGTGATTCTAGGAGATGACAGAGTCTTCTCAGCACATTTCACTGATATCAGTAAAACAGAAAATTGGGAACTGGGGGCAGTCAGTAGAGAAACTTATTGCTGTGACCTGCTTTGCTTTCTTTAATACACCCTCTTACTGTGGTCAGAGTTACCTTCCAGTTTGTCAGCCACTGTTAGCCCAGCTCCTGGTTGACGAGTGTTTAAAAAAGTCAGTTAACCAATAAAAACCTCAGCCAAGCTCCAAATGAGCATCTGGCATTGGTTGTTTAGATGTGTCTGTGAGTAATGGCAAGCTACAGGAAAGCCAAGTCAGTATTCAGACATTACTTTTTGGCAATGGGACTTGCTGTGTTATTTTTCTTCTCTATTAACAGAAAGGGTCTGGCTTTTGTTTTTTAACCTTGCCGTTTCAATGCCAGAACAGTAGAAATATAACACAAGCTAAAACAATAGCTCTTAAAGGATGTGATATTTTCTTTCATCTCCTGTTTAGTAAGCAGCCTTGGTAGTGCCATTTCATATAAAGGACTGCAAAAGTCACAAGGTCGAGAAATACAGTAATTCCAGCAATGACAAAAACCAAAATGACCTGCTTTGTCTTTTTATTGACTATAAATGTGGTGAAAAAGGCCATTCCACATCCTCAGCCATAACTAGTTAATTATTTTCTGTTGTTTTTTTGTCCATGTTTCCAACGAACATTAAGCAAAACGTACATTGTGGAACAAACCATCCATAGAGTATGGGCCATAATTACTGTTTAGCAATTTCACACTAGCAAGAATTTATTAAAACTTCACGACTCATTAATAGTGAGCGATCATAATTGCTTAATAGAAAAGGAAACTAAGCTAATGATAGAAGTGCTGATTAATGCTTTTGACCTTAAGACAGGAAGTCAAGTGAAATTAATGTCACTAGGTGTTGAAAAGTTATTGTCAAGTGTAGATAGTCTGTAATCGTAAGAGAAACCCTCCAACTATACAGGGTTTGTGTTCTCCAGCAGAAATGTGTTCTTTTTCTATCTTGAGTGGCATTTTAAAACAATCTTTTGGCTTAATTTCAAGTAAGCAGAAGATTGTCTCATTTCTTATAAAAATTGGTTTTAAAAAAGAAGTTATTTAAACAGGCATATATCTGCTCACTTCAGGAGGAAATTGCACAGAAATACTCATTGTGCAAGCGAACAAGGGGTATGATACTGAGCTATTTACCTCTTTTATTTCTTTGTAAACAGGATTTCTTTTATGAGCCCAGGTTAAACCTTATTCAAGGGAATAACATAGTACAGCTCACCAGTCAGCTGCCTAATCACATATCAGACACTTGGGCACCACTGGACCTGACAGGACGACTGTTCCTACAGCCAGTTGTGTGCCTGGAAAGCATCTTCCTTAGCTGTGCATCTGGCTGCTTGTGATGCCCACTGGGCCTGTCGCAAGCAGTGGCATTTGAGGCACAGCAGGCTTTGCACTGCACCGAGAGGTCTTGTGACCAACCTCAGCTCAGCATAGTGTAACAGCTTAACCCCCTTGTAGACCCCAATGTGCAAGAGTGGCAATGTCTGAGGTCACACGCACAGCTGCCAGGTTGTAAGTGGAAAAACCCTCTGCCTCAGAAGTAATGTTTTTTAACACATACCTTTCTCTCTTTTTTAAATGAGACGTTACTTTAAACCAGAGCCACCAGGACATGGGAGTTCTCAGTTATGCCACAGCCTTCTGTGCTACATCTAAGGAAGACAAAGGTTCTGGAGCCTCTCACAAGTTGGCTTAATCCTGTCCCACAGAGACTGAACAGAGACAGCTCAGCCTTTCACCCAAGAAGGTAAACTTCTTTCTATATGCTAACTCCAGTTGATAGCACTACAAAACACAGTTTAATAATTCTCCTTAAATTACTCAACAACCCCCATGACGGGCAGAGAGGGGGAGACAGGTTTCTTGTGTGTACGAGCAGAACCTGGCTAATGTATTATTTCATTTCACAACAGTCAAAGTCACAGAGGGAAGGACAACCCCTTTCTAATAAAGTCACTCAATATTTAGCCTACCTAAACTTGTATTAATAATAAACCCCTCAGGCAGTGAGTTATGTGCAGCCATTGATCTGCTAGAAACAGCACTGCAGTATTGACAAATATTCTTTTGGAGGCAAATAAAAACTAAACTGTATTTATAGCCATCAGATTCTGACCTCTGACAAACAGGCAAATATCACTGCTCAGCCAGGCTAATACTACCTTTGAGGCCTCTTCAACCCAGAGGATTGGTGAGCGTAGATTTCTTTTTGCATGTTTGTTTTCATGCTCACCTATCTCTGTGTGTGCACTTGGTGAGACAATTTTGCAACTGCCTCTCTTAAGATTTTTTGCGTTAATGCCTCTTTTGCAAGCGAGAGGGACGTGGCACACTTGCAGACCCAGAGATAAATACCATCTGTTTAGCTGAACTCACTGAGAATGTCAGTGCAATGTTGTCCTTTTTTTTTTAAGAAATATATATATACACAATAGCAATTCAGAGGCTTGACTGCCAGGCCCTTCCAAAGCAATTGGCTACCAGTCTTTATTTTATAATGCTACAAAACACAAATGTGGGTTTTTTTATTAAAGACTCTGTGAATTATGCTTTCTACCTCAAAGCAACCTATTTTCTAGCATCCTCTTTGGAAAATAAAACCAACCCAAAAAAACCTTCTGCACAATTACTTTGGAGCAACATTTCCCAGTCCCTGTTTTGGCTTGTTCCTGGCTGCTGCTCTGCAGTTTTCTGTAATTAATACAGATTTAAAAAAAGAATTGGCGATGAAGGATTAGGGAGTATCATTTGTATTTGGGGCCAGAAAAGACATGCATGTTACCAAAACAATTGAGTTTATTGTTACCAAAAAAATTGTTTCAGGAAATAACACTCCTGTCTCTGAATGTAAAACAGAATTCAGTGTGAAGCAGACAATAACACAGACAGCTTTTGTTGCCAGCGCACAGGAGCTGTGCTAGTGTCAGGGCTGGACGATTGCTTGGGCAGGGTAGTTTAGAGAGCTGTAGGAACATGCTTGGAAAATGGTTAAGATCGTCTTTCAAAATCCATATCCTTCACAGCTGAGACCCTGTAGCAGTTTAAAGGCACACTGACCTGCACCTCTAAGGAAACTTCCCCATTTGGCCTCTCTTACGTGTCCATTATAGGCTTGCTTTGGAGATGTCAAACCACTTTCTCCATCTCCTTATCAGACTGTCATTTAAAATGTCTCTGCATAACTCTATCCATTTAACTGACATGATTCTATAAATGTCATTAAAAGTAGACAATTCAACTTTTCTGGGCATCATTAGACCTTACTAACATTCCAACTGAAAGTCACACAAAGTTGCTCGCTGAACACCAAGCATCCAGACCAGGGGAGATAAGATGCAATTTTTTCATGACACTGGTCCTCTCTATGTCACAACAAGAGATTGATGCTATGAGACATCTTTATTAATGGCATAATATATACATGTGGAAGAAGGGCAATGAGGCACCATGTAGTACCCTTGGTACTAACTCACTCAGTTGGCCTTTGTCCAGCAAAAGTAGCCCTGTTGCCATTACTTCTTGACCCAGAGAGAAACTGTCAACGGGAGCCTATGGATGAATAGTAACAATTCAAAGTAATGGGGGAAAAAACAAAAGAACAAAAACAAACCCAAAAATCAAACCCACAGACAATGCACACTATAGGATCCATCTGGTCCTGCATAGCTGGCTGCTTAGTAGTCTTGAGCACAGCTTGGTTTCATCTGTCCCCAGAGAGGGTTCTGCTCAGTGCGTTTGTCATGGAGCTGAATGGAGGCTTCACTGCTGGCCCTGCCTCCCTTATTCTCCTCTTTCACAGCACTGGTGCTGTAGCAGCACAGAGAGAGGGAAAGCAGGTAGAAGGAAAGCCCAATGCTAACTCAAACATTCTGATTGCTTTTTGTGCATCACATTCCCCAACTCTGTGTCTTTGAAATGGTTCAACACTTGGGAGGTGACACTGCAGGAGCTGAAGTCCCTGCACAACTTGATGCACAGAACATCAATAGCAGCAGAGTGACTCATAAATCCACCTCAATGGGTGGCCCAGGAACCCAGCTGAGCTGTTGGATGCTCCCATACAGATTTTGCTGCCTTCCCCTCCCACATTCAGAAACACAGATGATCTGAGCAGCAAACTGTGCCAGGGCAGCTAAATATCTCCTGCCTGCATCACCCTATGCAACTCTACTCCCTTCTGGAGCTGCCAGAACATGATGGTGAGAATATAGGACGGTGACCTGCTGCTATGTTAGTTGGGAACGTGTGTTTCCAGCCCTATGTGCATTTCTACCACTGCCATCTTTCCTTGTTACATCCTGCCCCTAAACCTCCCTTTCCTTCTCTGAAGCAACAGCAATTGAGTCCGTCTGGCCTTAAAATGGCAGGAGGCTCTGGCCTGCTCTTGGCTGTGCAGCAGTTTTGTCACAGGTGGGTGTGATTACTCTTTGCCCATGATACATCCATTTGTTAAGTCTCAGTTTGAATACGAATAAACGCCAAGATAATTTTCCTGGTTGCTAGCCATTGCCACATGCAAGTGCATCGTAAAAGCTTGTTTGTCCACCTTCCCTATCCCCTTCCAGCACACTGCATTTCCTAAAATATTCCCTCCCAGTAGCCCCTTTTGTCTTTGAAGCCTTTGCAGCTCTTTTGCTCCCATTGTGTGAAAATAGGAGGAAGCCCTTTATTTCTGGCCTGGCAGGACAGAAGGGGTGGGATGGGTGTGGAGGCGTGTGTGTGTGCCAGAGAGTGAACAAGTATGAATAGGGCCAGCTGGCCACTCTTGTGCCCATCTTTCCATCATTTCCATTTGATATTCTCTGCTCATTGTAATTTTGCAGGCCACATTCACTAACACAAAGAGACTAGGGAGCAGGCATATGTATGGATATTTAAAGGGAAAAGCTTTATTTCTCATTTGCTTAGATAACGGTGGACTGTCAAACAACAGTGAGTCACTCCTAATGTGAGACAATCTTCCTGCAGTTTGGGGTCTTGGGTATTTTTAGTATAAATCAAAACAGAACAACCAGGATTTTTTTTTTGTCACAAAAACATGCTTTTTAATAAAAAAAGAGAATAATGTTTATTGAGAGGGATTGTTTCCTGGATATATACAATACCAACGCAGGAGGATTATGCTAACAGAAAACGCCAAACATCATGAATGGACTTCCAAAGGGTCCAAAGAGCGAATGTCCTCAGAGCAATGTTTAAGTCAGTCAACAGGAACAAGTGAGCAGTGTTTTAACTTCTTTTTTTTTTTGGTTTTTTTACAACAAATTCCCAGCCATTACGACTGAAGACTTGACACACAATAACCTGCAGTGAGATGTACAGAAACCTGTAAGACAACACAGAAGTTACGCAAGAAGGTAAGTGGCTGTGGTAGAATTTCCTCTGGGAAATGGAAGCATGTTCTAGACAGACAGTTTTGGAAAAGAAGAAGGGAGGGGGAAGAAAGGAAATAAAAGCAGGGAAATACTAACATGGGAAATCTCCAGTTCACAGTGAATGCCAGTCTTCCTGGGTCCAAATGCTACCTGCTACCTTCACCTACATCCTTTCTGCCTACCCTCCATTAACCCCTTTATCATTGTGGTGTAATAAAAATCACTTTACCCGATCCTTCCCCTGCTATTTCCTCTTTGCTGGAGCTCTTGTCAGCTTTCACTTTAAACAAAAAGTGCAAATTTAGCCATATTCTCAGCTAAAGACACATACAGCTCCCCAGTATGAGCCACACATAGCTCATACACTGTAGGACATACACTGCCACACAAAACATCACACCCACCCTGTTAAGCAAACTCAGTAGCAATTATTTTGGGGGAGGGAAGAAAATCAGGATTAATTGCCACCAGTTAAGTTCTCCATGTGTTGCAATGCTTTGAAGCAGTTTCTTCCACTCTCTGCCTTTTGGATCTACTTTTTTTCTCATGCAGTAACAGTGGAGGGGACTGGACATTGACTTTATGCCTCACTTCTACTGTGACTTTCCCAGTATAAAACACCAGGGGCTCTGATCCACCCCAACAATCCTTCCAAACACTCCTCATGAATTAACTTTCAGTGAAGAGTTAAAGGCTTTGCCCCACTCCAAAGCATAAAGATGTTTGTTATTACTAATAATCCAGTTTGGGGATGTGGAAAGGAGCCCGTATGCTGCCATCAGCTTCATTCTAGTTAGCAGACTCCTGAGAGCATTGCTTCACCTCTCAAAAGAGGGAACAGTTTCCATGTGCTAATTCACAAAAGCCAAAGAAAAAAAGGAGAAACCCACAATGACTTCTACCTTGAGGGACATACCTTTCTATTTCTCAGCATAGTGCTCTCTGCCTTACAGTCTTCTAAAATAAATGCTGGTTCCCTAAACAGTAATTTTTGCATCTTCAGGATTTCTCCTACTTTTGAAAAAAACTCTCTATTTTATCAACTCTATTCTATTCCATAAACATTATCAAGAAAGGACTGTGATGGTTTGGTTTGACTTCTTTGAAAGTTACTTCAGAATTCCAGCAGATTTGCTGGCTTCTGTGCCTGAAGGAGTTGACACCTCCCTGTGGTTCAGTAAATCCACACCTCTAGCTTTTGTACCTCTTAAGCTTCCACCTAAGGATAACTGCAGTGGTCAAAATCAACCTCTTATTCTTTGCAGACCATCTGAAGAGTTGGAGCTTGCAAGACTGATGTGATCTACTTGTCAGCCTGTAGCTCTGAAAAGGTTTGTTAGCGTGGTCAAAGTGAACTCTGCACCAGATAGACAGGCTTGGGTGATGAAGTAGACATAATGGCTTGGTAGAATACAGATGAGCTAGTGCTAACAAACCTTGTATTACCAGGGTATCTGTGGTCAGCCAGAAGAATGCTGCTGTCTGTTAGTGCCCACCATGATACTGCTTTTATGCCACTGGCCAGTAAGGATGGACTGATATTACTGACTGGAGATGGGCTTAGGTTACTGAGACCGATACCAAGATTTGAGTGGCATCAATTTTCAGGACTTCATTGCTGCTAAGGAGATTGATCAAATGAACTCAGAGAAGGGTGGAGTGGAGGGCTGCATTTCAGATGAACAAAACAATAGAAGACATTCAATTTTTGTACTTTCAACAGCAGGACTTTGAATGTTATCTCCTGCTGTCAAAGCAACGTTCAGCTGAAGGAGCTGACAAACATGGGAGTAGTGTGGCATCATCTCTAATTATGTTTTTCCATAACATCCATTTGTAGGAATGGCTTGAAGAAGTCTGAAAACAAACATGGCCTCAATTGCTGGAAGCTGAATTCCTGAAACTCCTGCTCGGTGTCACAAGGACTGAAGGTACTGGGCAGGGGGTATTTGGTGCTTTGGAGGACAGAAGTCTGCAAGAAGTCTATTATTGGGGTATTTTGGTGGGAAGAAAATTGCCCTTAAATCTGTAACTCATTTTCTCCTGGATTCTAGGTAATTCCCCTTTTGACAGATTAAGAAGTAGTGCAAAAGAGTCAGTGTGTTGGAATCATTAAAAGCAAGGAGAAGTGGGCTAAAGGGAACACTTGCTGAAGTGGGATCAGGTTTGGATGCTGCAATCGAGACAGCTCTAGGTGTATGCATGGCAAAGTTCAGCTGTTGGCACCTGGCAAAGGTAAACCAGCAGAAACTGCAGCTGCACTGGGTTAAATGTGCTCAGAGTGGGTAGTTTAGATGGTATCAATTTATATATATATATATTTATTTATAATAACACAATCTATATTGATAAGAAAGGCAATTGAGAAATTGGTTGACCCCGTGCTCTTTTAAAGTTCAGATTATCTTTAAGCCACATTTTGAATTTGTTGGTCTGGCTTTTATGAATCAGAGATGGAGCATCTGATCAGGAGTTGCAGGACTTGGCTTGCTTCTGATTATTGAGATGACCATGTATTTATGTATTTATTAAGCATAGCCACTCTCTGAAAGTAAACATACTCAGGTGAAGAGAACATGGAACAAGTGTGTATGAAAGTCAAGGTAATACTGAGTTAGAAATGGGAATTCACCACTCTCCCTGATTTTACCTTTAAAATGGACCCATCTGAGTTTCCCAATGAAACTTCTTACTCCTAAAAAAAAAACCTCGGCCCTACTCAGTGAGACTTTTACCTGTCTGACTGAAATTCCAACTGGAAAACACACAGAAGTATCTAAATGTTTCTAAAAGCTTGTGAGAGTTTCAAACTTTTTAATCCTTGTTCAGTAGCAAATTAAATTTTAAATTCCATCTGGGGAATAGCAACATCATGTTTTAGCTTGCTAGTCAAACCAGTGCTAAAGAGATAAAGTAGGAACTTGCAATTTCCTCTCCCTGTAAAGGTGCTGGTCATTCAGTAGAGACATATTACTGAACACATATTTTTCTAGGAAGTGAAGGCTGTAATTAAAAAAAACAACAAACCCCACACAACACTGAGGGAAATCTATAAAGTGGATTACTGTAGAGTATGGAGAAAATGACCTTCCGAAGTTAAAGGAGAAGCTGAAATAGCCAATAATTGAAATGCCGTAGGAGGAACTGAGCTGGTAAGAAAAAAGCAAATATTTAAAGATGAGAAATATTTAACAAGTCTCTGGATTAATTTCTCTGCCAAGTTCATCAGAAGCAAATATATTGCTATTTGATGTCTCTGACATCAGGTACAATCTGACTAACTGTATGGGCATAAAACAACCTTGGAGGCCTCTTCAGCCTAGAATAGTTTTAATGCAGAATTCCTGTGGTGAATGGATATTTTTCAGTGAGGTAATAAGACCACCTTGGTGTTGAGGACAAATGATTGCATTTTATGAAAGAAAGTTTTAATTGCTGTACAAATAACTGTTCGTTCTTTCACCTTTTACTGCCTGCTCTGAAGAAGCTGCTGTCCTAGCAGAATCCAGCTCTTTTATTACAAGCTAAGTATGAGATTCTCTTGTCACTTGACACACACAAGATGTATGTTCCTTCAGGGAGCTGTTCTGAGTTTTGCACTCCTCCTTCAGTGGTTTCTCACCATCTCTCCTCCATGGAAATATCATCCTGATTAAACCAACAATCACAAATTAAAATCAGACTTGAGAGTTCAAGGTGATTCCTTCTCTGTTTTCTTCATCTCCAGCCTAATTGCACAGGCTTAGAAAAAAATGCATACTTTCATGTTTTCAGTCTACTGATTCAAACTGAGACACCCCTCAAATTCGGAACAGCCTCATAGTCAAAAGGCTGAGAGTTAGGAGGGCATAATTTCATTGAAATAGAAGGCTGGGAATAGGTCTCCAGGCAGAGTCTGCCTACATAGAGCTTTGAAATGACTGAGTTCCTGTTCCTCCTAATTCTTCCTAATGACACAGTGAGAATGAAGCCGTTCAACGGGAAGTGGCCAGTGCCCCAGTGAAGGCAGATGGACGGTCGGCTGCTGCTCAGCGCTTGGTACCTCCCTCGCCCTTCTCTTGAAGCAGGTAGGATCTCAGGGAGCAGAGTCAGTGAAATGAGGCTGCACTCCTCACTACTGACCACAGCCCTATGCAGACACTCCTGCAGGACTGCTGCCCATTGGTGAGTGACACTGCCTGCACTGGGGCAAGGAAAAGCTTCAGTTGGGATTGTTTTTTACTAATATCTGAGTGGTTCATCTTCAGGGCCTCTTTCACTGGACTACTTTGTGGAATTAATATCTACATTAAGTACTGCAAAGCCTTAGCCATATATTTGAGTTCAGTCTGAGTTTCACCTTTCTGTGTACTACTTTTAAGAAGAAACATAAACACAATAATCAGGTTATATGACATGGCAGAGTATATGCATTTCTAATGCTACTAATGACAATGTCTGCTCCATTATGTTAAATGAAAAAGATTATTTGTATATGTTTATGGTAGCCCATGATTTAATTTGCACACAACTGAATTGGTTAAATTTACAATTGAAACAGTAGAACATCTGTATGTACATCCTGTATTTGGACAGCTCCTATATTACTGTTATGTTGATAAAATCAATGTATTAAAGGAACAGATAAAGCCCAAGCTAAGCTTGTTCATTGAACACACAACACATGGCATTTTAGTGACTGAAAGGGGAGAAAAAAATAAACAACTTCCATACTTGAGTACTGTAGCAGATGACTGCATTGACAAGGTCACTGTGCTAAAACGATGATGTCATCCACACCACATCCAGCTTCTAAAAAATCCTCCAATATTTGCATGGTGATGCCTGTAATAATCCTCATTAAGTGTAAGACTCTTCAGATACTTTTTTCCCCTCTTGCCTGTTTAATAAGATGTTTGCTTTTTTTTTTTTTAATTAAGAATTCAGCATGCTTTTAATTTGCACAAGGAAGAAAAGCTTGAGTGCCCAGGGTTTTTTGTGGTAACATATCTAGCTGCGTAGAAATGCATTTCATCCTCTACCACATACAAAATGATACTTCCAAAGGTAACTCTTGTTGAATCAGATAGCTAGAAATTCCTTTTGTAATCAGAATCTAATTAGGTTGTTGTTTACAGTATAAGTGATCAATGGCTTTTATTCTGGATCACACAGTGTCAAAGCTCTGATAATTGGTATTAAATGTGAGAGAGACACTGTAATCAAACCCAATGCAACAAATCTTCAAAAAGTTTGTACTATACTGGGAGGTTATTAACATTCCTGATACTGCTTAAAATATTTCATGTGCTGAATACAAACGATATTTTAAAGGAAGTTCTGTGGATCAAAGATGGATTTAATAATTGTAATGTTTATGAATTTGTTTTGAAAATATTTTTTAATTGGATAATGTCAGACTTCTGAATTATAAATGCTGCGTTCATTAGCATCTCAATAGGTCAGACTATCAACTCCTTTTGACATAGAACACTTTGATTTGTTTTTTAAATCATGAATTTCATAATCTTTTTTCCTCTTGTCACTAGTTTTCAAGAATTTGATTAGCTTCTACAAGAAGAGCAACAGGAACCACACGGGCTTTGCTGGTAATGATGTGCTATACATTTCTTTTCTGAAAGCAGCTCTGCTGCCTTTGAAAGGAATTTGCAGTTTCTTATCAGTACAGAATTAAAGGGTAATATTGTCTAATTTGTTTTGTTCAGTGGCACAGAGCATCCTAAAATTCTATCACGCACTCGGGGCTTTGAAACCTGTATTATTTGACCATAATCAAGGGTACAGGAGTGAATTTCAGAATCAATGAAAGAGTTTATTATTAGCTAAGAAAAAAAATCTCAAAAGATGAACTTGTCAATATGTTTAATAACCTCTTAGTAATACGTGTATTTTGCACTCTCCCAAGCTTCATTGCAGTTTATGAAACAGTAATTTGTACTTTATAGTTGTACTGCAAATAACTGTTGAGGATGTTTCGGAGCAGGTCAGGGCACAGTTGTGTAAGCCCCAATGTAACTGTCTAAATCAACACATGATGAACTCCTTGCTTGGCAAAGTTACCTTCCACTTTCAATAGAAACAAAAACTGATCACTGTTGATCATCATTTAGACATAATTGCTTGTAGCAGTCAACAAGCCACCACCGTAAGGTACAAAGACAGCCTCTGGGAGAAACGCTGCCTATTTGATGAGATTTAGAGCTTTAAAGAATTCCTTCTAGATACTGCAGAAAATCATCGTGAGCCAGCACAGGCTGTCAGTGCCACTGAACGAAAACCAAAGTGATCAGATCATGTATAATGGCAATACTGCCATCCAAACCATTAAGACTCTTTATGGAACGGGTCTTGCAGACAGTTCATCATGTCACCACTGCCAAGGTGTGCAGCAGCAACCACCAGGGTGAGAAAAGCCCGTCACATGGGTGAGTGTGTGTGATGCTGCCTGGTAACTGTATCAACCATGCTTTTGTGTTGGTTTTAGTAATCTAAGAAATAAAAAAAAGTTTAAATGATATCCTACTACCTCTTTTCTCTCTACTGTGTTGTGATAAGAGAAGTAAGGCATTAAGTTCCTGTAACCTTTATGAGCCGATGCTATCTGCTATGGATAAACAGATAATGCTGGTTTTAGTAGACCAAATAAATTGTATGTAGTTTTTATTAAACAAACAGTATATTAACTGGACTATATTATCACAATGGAAGCATAGAAGACCATAGACTGTACAGCTGAAACCCTGTAGCAAAATGTGTTTCCACCGCTTACCCTCAAACTTAAAGAAATATATCTTTATCAAGCTTTCACAATGGCTGCTTCGTGTTAATTTAAAGGATCTTCACCCTTGTTAAGGCTAGATGATTAATACTTAAAAGATAAATGTACTGTTAGAAAGCTCTATGCCACACTATTTCCATGAGAATTTAACTGAAAGATGTGCATTACACCTGTATGTGAATTATAAATGGCTTCTCAGCAGGGAACGCAGAATCACTTACAGTACATAAACATTTAAAAGAGGAAAATGCTAATAACACTGAAAGAGTTTAACATCAGTAGCAATTTATCAAATGAAGAAGTTTCATCAAGTCCACTCTCTGGGAGAACATTCACCGTTAGACAAAAGCCTGGCATCCTTGATAGGCTGAAGTTCAACCAATTTGAAAACCAAAACCATTCAATGAGATAAATAGGATTTTAAGGAAACTGCCATCCTCCTTCTCAGGTAAAAGCCAGAATCAAAATAATAACTCTTAAAATAATCCAACTGAGTCGCTTTACAGGCAAATTTACACTCTGTCTCTTTAAAACACCTCATGCCCAAAAGCCTTTTTGGGTTTGGAATGTAGCACTGCACCAAGTATTTCACAAAGCCTCTAAATATCACAAGAAGCTTTTTAAGAGAGAAAAAGAAATAAATCCAGCTGACTGAAACTGTTCTAGGAGGGGGTGCCTCAGCTTAGCTCCCAGACCTGGAATTCCAGATAAACAACAGAGGACAGGAAACAGATTTGCTTTGTTTTGTTTTTACACGTCCTTTTGTAACGCAGCTACAAGTCGACTGATGAGCTTAGGAACAAACAGAGTGAGAGTGCAAGTGTCATCAGAGTGAGCGGTGTGCTTGTAGGAAGAGCCAGCGAATTCTCTGCAGATATGTGACTGGTGGAGACTCCTGTGTTGTCATTCCCAATAGCATTCTGCAAGACACAATACTTGCCTTGGTCACCATTACACATTTCCATTGCAAAATATTTAAATCCACATCATGAGATTCATCTTTCGCTTGTGTCCCACCCTCCACTGTTACCCATACGTCACCGTCACAGACAGAAGGATAGAAAAGTTATAAAAACAGATGTGAAAATGCCAGTATTTTAAATTTAGTTTCAAGAATAAAAGAAGCAGTATAGCACAATTAATAAAAAACCCTACAAAATGACCCCTAAAGTATAAAAAAAATGTAGTGATCTGTGTTTATCATGCCAGGTTATTTCAAAAAGCAAATGCAGGGCCTGCAGAGCAACTGCAGCTTCTGAACAGTTTTGTTTGACAAGTTACTTCTGGATAACAATAAATACAATCTAATCCATGGGATCAGTAAAGACAGAGTTTTCTAACTTAGGAACATTTTCTTTCTCACACCTTTTCCCTCTCAATTGCTTCAGTATTTACATTCCTTGTCTTCTTTGCTACCAATAATTAAACATTATGCCTATGCAAGTAGAACTTGGCAGATCATCGGGAACTGCTTAAGGAGCAGGTGTAACAACAAACAGGAATGTTTCTCATTGCAATCATCCTCAGTAAAAAGAAAAACCTAACAGGTATAATCACAGAGTTAGAACAATTTACACTAGAAGAGATCTCTAAAGTCATCTAGTCCAACCTCCTCCATGCAAAGTTGCTGTCCACTCAGATCTGCAGCTTCTACAGAGGGGACAAGCCTCCCCCATGCTGGAGAGGCAATGGGCCAAGGTACAAGCTATAACTACCCAGAATACAGATGCAAAGAATAAGTACAGAGTTTCCACAAGAATCATTGTCTGCAGAGCCAGGGAGGCATTCGTGGATAAATCTTCATGCCATTCCCTCACTTTGATATCACCTGCAAAGACTGGCTAATCAGAAGGCCTTGAGATATAAACTGTTACAAGTAGTAGATGCATTGGGGGAATTACCACTAAATGTTTTCCTATACTCAGTCCTGTTTTGTGGAACCTGTCACAGAGAGAGTGTGGGATAAGACAGACCAGCAGATCATAAGGCCCTACGGTTACTAGGGCCTTCTTGTGTAAGGTCTTTTAACCAGCACAAGATGCCAACAAAAGTGTAAATGTTACTGCATTGCTTCCTCACATCTTACTAGGTTTCATTCTAATATCTACAGGAAATTCTTCATGGAAGCTAAAGATTTAGGAATGGGCTATGCAACTGTCATTATTCGGAAGAACTGGGCAAGTTTGGACTGGTGAAGGAAAACCTGATGCATATGGTCACATCCTTTTGGTGCCTTATGCAGCTGGTTTGCTCCAAGGCCTAGGTGACGTGTTTCCACAGTGTTAAAATGAATTTATGTACCTCACTAATTACTAAGCTTCCAGAGAGCCTCAGTACAAAGGATTTGGTCTGATAGACATGGAAACTGATGTAACATTTAATGTCGGAAAGGAAGCCTTGGAGGTCAGGCTGAGCAGAATCCTCAAACAGCACCGGGAGGTCCATCAATCTTGGGGCTCTCAATCTGTTTCTGATGTATGAGCATCATATTTCCTGATGTGAACATCATTTCATGGCCTAAATTGGTCATTTTTGTTCACAGAATAATGTCCAGTATGTGTATTTGTTGAAAGACACATAATCTTGCATTCCTGAAGACTATTAGCTAATTATACTTGCTAGGTGCAGGGTTAATTACCATGGGATCTCCCCAAACATATACTATACAGCTATTAAAATATAAAGTCAGAAAAGGCCACTTAGAGCTCTGGATTTCTAAGATCATTCTTTGATACCTTATGGTATTCAAACACAACAATACTAAAAAGACTTTCACGTCAGTTAAACCTGTTACAATTTTGACAGACTTTGAATGCTCTCTATCACAGGGAGACACCTGTGCTGTGACATATACAGGGTTTACATGCTTACCTCATTAAGACAGAGCTCTGTGTCTACAGATTCATTGGATTTCCGCTTCTTCTGTGCCTATGAACAAATGCAAAGTTTATTCCCTGTACAATTTACACACACATCAGCACAAAACAGGTAGATAAATTTGCATGGGTTGTTATACTCCCATAATTTTGACAGAGATTTGCACACGATTAGCAAATAAACTCTCCAAATGTAACTGCATGTTTTCTTGTAACATTCACATGTGATTTGAATTTATAGCAAAACTTCAAACAGCTAAGGGTACTTAGTAATTACAGTGACGAGTGCCATCAGCTGCAGAAAACATGTTATGTTCAGTGGCCCCTTAAAAATGGTGCTGGATGTTCATGAGAAGAAATTAAATATGATCATTAACAATTACCATAACAAACAAGCAAAAAAATCTATCAATCAAACACGTCTCAGTTTTAGGAACATCTACAACATGGCTGTATTTTATCCTTAATGTTTCTCGCAATTTCTTCATGTATTACGAAAATACAAATAGGATTTAAATGCACTTCATGGCTGCCCCAGAGTCTCTTCTAGAAAAGTTATAAAAAGAAATGTAATGACTTTTAAAACGTATAACTGTAGTTCAAATAGATCTATTTGTTTACATAGGGTTCACTGATTACTATATACAGATTATTATCAAATGCAGGAATATTTTAGACAATCAATGCCTAAAAAATTAACCTGATATATCTTCAGCCACATCTGCTGATGAGCATCCATCTGTTGCTATTACGGTGTGTTCTCCAAGCTGACTCAACCAAGAAACACTTCTGGTGGCAGAATCATACAAAATGAAAGCAACAGCGTGCCCTCAGTCTAGCATCAGGAGGTGTTTAATATTTCCATTGCTCATGAGAACATGACTGGGCTGGGAGTCTTCTGCTTTTCTGCAATAGCAATCCCCATGGTGCTGAAGATATTTTCAATAAATGCTGCTGTGGTTGATTTAAGTACTTCAGTGATTCTCAATGTAATTCCTTTCTTTGTATACTCCAGAAATATAAATAGCGCTCTTTTATCAAAACTACCACTCTTAAATGTAGAATCAAGTCCTATAACAGAAGACTTTGATTTACACACTTGAACGACCGACTGCACCGAGCACATCTGATACCCCCACCTGGAAGTTTTGTTAGACTTGCAATTTATTTGCTAAAAAATAAAAAGGGGGATCTGAATCTCACTGTGTTGCATTCATTTTACTCTGCAGGATCCCACTGGTTTTGGCAGAGATGGACTGGGCTAAAGCTCATGTAAGTACTAAGCATTCTGATTTTATACCTTCAAAAAATTCAGTTCCGTGTACAGCTATATTTTACTTTATATCTGAGAGCCATCGGTGTTGCCCATGGACACAAAGTAGTCTTCAACCTAATTACTAATTTTAGAATTCAAATGAAGGAACTGAGCTTCTCATTAGGAAGCACTTTCTCTGCTTTTCATGATACTTTCACATTTATAAATATACATATTGGAGACAACTGAAAAACCAAACCAGCTGGGATTTAAAAGAAAGACAAGAATAAGAATGCACACTGTATATATGTTGACAGTTTTCAAACATATGACAAAATAATAGCTCAATTCATTAATAAACACCCTTGGTGAAATCTCCCTCTTACATACCCTTTCTTCTAATTAGTACCATTAAAGTGGTTACAGTAAAAATAAATTTAACTATCTCAACGGAAAAAGAAATGCCTGGAAGTAAATTTGCTGCAAGAAGCAACAACACGGTGAAGCCTTCCTGCCGTGTTAGAAAAGAAGTTGTTAGAAAACTTCTTGGCAGCTGGGTAGATTTCAGCTCCCAAAGGGCTGGCTCCAAGAAGATGGGTGAAGAAGGAGAAACTGGATTTCAGTCCTGATTTTCTAATACCCTAAACACTCATACAACATTGCACTGGAATGTGAGGCTTCAGATGAGGCCTCAGGATCAGTGGCTCAGGTATTGACCATGTAAACTCTAAGGATTGTACAAGTCTCGTATTTCTTAGCTTGTCATTTGGTGCTAAATTTCCTAGTCCACACAAGCATCTGTCTCTTGGAAACATTGTGCTTTGCTGCTTACGCATACTTTGGATTTGTAACAGGGTGCTAACTTCAAGTCTACACTTGGTAGTTGGTCTTAATACCAAAGTTAGAATTTATGTTCCTTCTGTACTGTTTCTCAAATGAGAAAAGAGAAAAATATCATTAGCTTGTCTATATGCAATAAGGTCTTCCTTGGCTTCATTCAGTCTCACAAACAATAGAGTGCAGCAGCTAAATCATAGAATGGTAGGGGTTGGAAGGGACCTTTAGAGATCATCTAGCCCAACCCCCCTGCAGAAGCAGGTCCACCTAGATCAGGTTGCATATGAATGTGTCCAGGTGGGTCTTGAAGACCTCCAACCATATTCACCTTTGAGAACATTATTTTAGGGGTAAAATCAACAGCTAGAAACAAAATCAACAGTAGAAAAAAAAGCTTTTCAAGAATTGTTATCAATATTTCCTAGCTTTCATTTGGAAGGTAATACTTCTCTGCATCCATATACTTACTGTAGTCATTCTAACATCAACAACACTTAATCACGTGCAACCTCTATTATGAGCTCCTCCCTTCTTAGAATTGAAAGTAATTGTAATAATCAGGTATGCTTTTCTCTTATCAAAACAGAAAGGATGATATCTTCCATTTAGAAATACAGCAAAAACGCTACCTCCCGGTGAGGGGAAGGTGATGGGGAAAAAAACTCCTATCACTTCAAGGATGACATGAGACATTATATGCCAAGTTTAAAATTGGAAGAGTACATTTTTACTGTTGAGTTATAAACCTGTAAAAGTGGGTTTAATGGAAAAGCTGGCATAAGCTGCACAACTGCAATACAATAGTGCATCACTGAATCATAAGTAATAGAATAAAAACCCCAGCTAATCCCTACATGTTGAAGAGAGTGCCATAGAAAGCGCATGTCCTTTAATTACAAGCGAAGGGGACAATTCTTCCTGCCCTACTCTTGGGCAGAAATGACTCTAGGTGTAGCAGAACCGCTGTATTTCTGTTAGAGTGAATGAACACTTTATCAGAGGTAAAAAGCCAGGGTTTTAGGGTCACACTAGTAGCCTTGCTGGAAATACATCCAGACTGGCAGTTTCAACTACAAAGAATATCCTCTGCCATCTGATATTTATGTTATAACATCTTCGATAGTCGTGTGTGCCTGTCACCTACAGCTGCAGACAATTTTGACAGAGACTATCTATGTCATAAACAAGTTTGGAAAATTAAAGTTATTCATTATGGAAGATTCACTGCCAGCCCTCATCTCTGGTATCCTAAAACACAGGCAAGAAACATGCTAGAAGCACCTAATTCCAGAGGAGTCACACAGCACACACAAATGGCTAAGGAGCCTGTATTTTGGAGCTTCAAAATTAAGTTCTTTTCTAGTGACAAAAGGATCTATGGGAATTCCATCAAAAAACAAGTAGGGCTGGGCTGATAAAAATGAGAATTAAAAAACAAACAGTGAAAGAAAAGCAGCTTAAAATAACTGGTCAAATGCATGGAAAGAGGCAGGAGATCCTTTGCACAGAGGTACAATGGAACTGGCTAATGACTCGCACACTGAGCCATGATATGCCTCTGACTGTCATCCAAAGTTACATAAGATGGGCTGATACTCACCCTGGCTTCTCAGGGAACTATAATTCAGTAACGTGGGCTACTCTGACAAAGCTGCCCCCATACTGCCAACAACCTTGCACTCACTTAAGCTTTTATATTCTGCCAAAATGAACATCTGCTATTACAGCGAATCTTACCACTGTGGTAGCACAAGCAACAGAGATAATCAAATTCATGCATCTCCTGGTGAGCTTCAGTATCCTGTCTATCAGTCACACAAGCCTTGTTTTGGTCTTCACAGCCTTTAGTTTTTAATATTCCAACTAAAATGGTGGACTTAGTGCCTGTAGAGAAAGCAACTGCACATCCAGAAAACAAAATACTCTCATGATGGGAAGCAAAATTTTAGTTCTTTCTTTCCTAGCAAGAAAGGTGAAACAGACCCAGCATAGGAGCTAGTGGTTTTTTGAAGGGTGAAAGGAATACTGCTTACAGATAATCTCCTCCAGAGGACTCTATCTACCTCCATATTTCCTGCTAATCCCAGTGCCTCCTAGATGTGTTAAATCATGTCCTTACTTAGACAGGCCCATACCTGGTGTTCTCTTGCCCTGCAGCTTATTACCATCATAAGAATCTCCCAAACCTCATTAACTCTGTGCTCCCACCCCACAGTTCCTCTGCCTCAATTATTTGCAGACCCTAGAGCTGGGACAGCTGACTCCAATTGACCCAAGGGATATCCCACACCATATAGCATCATGTCAGCAGATAAAGTTAGGGATGTTCAGAGTGATGGTGTTTGTCTTCCCAAGGCACTCTTGGGATGTCCATGGGAGGAAGTCCTGCTTTCCTGGAGATGGTCAAACACCTGCCTGCCAAGAAGAGGTGGGGAATTCCTTCTTTGTTTTGCTTTGCTTGTGTGGGTGGCTTTTGTTTTCTCTGTTAAACTAGCTCATCCATGAGTTTTCTCACTTTTACCCTTTCGATTCTCTCTCCATTCCACTGAGAGGGAGTGAGTGGCTATGTGGGGCTGAATTGCCAGCTGGGGTCAAACTATGACACAGAGAAATACACAGACTACAAATGCAATCAGTTTAACTCTTCAGCACTCGCTAAGTGGTAGGTGCATCTATCACAATTGTCAATACTAATTTTGTATTAGCACAGCAGTACTATGCCAAGCTGGAGTATAAATTACTTTCAACAGGGAAGATAAGCAAAGGGTGGGTCAAAAACACAGGCCACAAGAAAAGAAGAATCCAATTCAGCATGGAGTAATTTTGAAACCCATACTGTATAACCAGAGTGCAAGGCTATTTAAGCTATGAAAACAACCAGCTTTGCACAATGCTATAACAAAGCAGTCTGGGTTTTCTTCTGCTTTTAGTTTGGTTTTTGTTTTCTCTGCTGAATCAGCCTTCAAGATACAAGCTTGGGGCATGAAATTAACAGTCATCATCCTGCATAAAAGCACTGCAGTTCTGCCATCCCACTTGGTAGAGCAAAGAAAGTATCTTAAAACAAGCATTACCAAGACACTGCTGGCACTAGTCTCCAAAGCTATGCAGATAACACCCAGCACAGTGAGAATCAAATCACTTTTTTTTTTCAGCTGGGAGGCATTAAATAAAGCAAATCAATTATCCCATTGTGCCCAAATATGCACTGGGGAAACAGAGTTTTACAGGCTGCAGCACAGCACCATGAACAGTCCATCAGCCAGTCCCTTCAGATCCCATCACCTCCCAGCACTAAGCTCCTGACTCCTGCAGTTTTGTACCTGTCTTAAAATCTCTCGGTTTGTCCCTGTTCTCCTACAGGGTCTTGTCTGGCTTTCCCCTGCAGCTCTGCCCCAGCCAAGCAGGGCAGCAGACCCCAGACAGACCTGAGCACTGCAGGATGCCCCAGCTGCCTTTGGGCTCAGCTACCTCCTGCTTGCCAGTTCAAGCATTCAGAAATCACAAGTCAGGCCCCATCCAAAACCAGCAGACAAAACCAGGCCTTGCTCAGGCCCCATCCAAAACCAAGTCTTGCTCAGTGGGCAAGACCATACAGTGACAGACCTACCTTCACAAAGCTCTAGCTTTCTTAAGGGAACACACACTGCCTTTTCAAAGTCCCCTTACCACTCAACATCAGTAGATTCTTGCCATTTTTTAGTATGTGAGCATCAGAAACAAGGGATGAAGGGCAACCTTGAAGAAGGGAGGGATTGTTTTTTGGTCAGAAAAAGGAAAAAGGGATGGTGAGTCACCTTAAAATGTTTCCAAGAACTTCTTCAGGAGGAAAGGAGATTGAAAAGAAGTCTTCACCCCATAGCAGGTGTGAGCAATCCTCTGTGAAGAAAGGCTTCAGAAGCCTGAGAAACAGACCTGATGAAGCTCAACACAGGTAGAGGAACATCTCCTCCCTCCTACCTCTTCAGTCTTACAATTATGAGAAAATTTGATTCTGAGGGTGAGATGGAGAGGTTGGGATTAATCCTCTCAAAATGAGCAGAAACGATCATGAAAAGAGAGAAAGCTGACCTGTACTGTATGAACTGTTGCTGGAGCAATCCCAGATCCCTATGTTAGTAAAGACATGTCCTAATTAAGCCCCATCTCTCACTGCATTTATATGGCTGGGGCAATATGTCACAAAAGCTGCAGAACAGCAATCTTAACGGTTTTATAAGAAACAGATCCTATCAGAAACACCAAACTGATCAAACAGCTTACAAGGACCAGACACAGAGAGCTTCAAATATTTATTTCAAGCAATTAGTCTCCCAGTGAACACTGCACAAAATATGACACCCAGCCAAGACAATTGAGCTGACTGATTTACCTTTCATGGCAGTACAGTAACTTGCTAACAATTTTCTTTTCATGTTCAGTCACTCATTTATCTGAATAAAATGGATTTCTATAGTCCTAGATTCTTGTTTCCTATTTTTAGGATATATTATGCAATTCTCCTAATATGGTCGTTCTATGGATTTGCCTCAAGCACACATTTTTGCATTAAGAAGGACAGAGGAAAGAGAATACTAAAGAGCATAGATTAAATAAGTTTTGTTAGGTTAACATCTCATTGGCCTAGGTGTTATTTTTTTCCCCCCTCTCTAGTTATAAAACAGCCATATACTTCAGGTTGAGTTGTTTGGAATTTTGATTCACCACAGCTAACGATCCAGTGCCATGCACAGCAGTTACAGGTGGCATCTGCCTGTTGTGCACTGAGCAGGATCTGAAGAAAAGCAGCACTAACATAAAGCCTTTGCACTCCCAGTTAGAAGACATACTCAGCTTTTAATTTTGAACAAAGGTAAGCCATTGAAGAACTACAGATCCCACAACACTTCCCCAGGCTGGTATATGTGCCCTTGCACGGCCAAATATGCAAACAGAGTTGTTCTGTTTGGCAGCAGGCAAAGTACCTACCTCCTCTATTAGACTGGGCTATGTGGTGCACTGGAGTATGGTGTAAACACTCCTGAGCAGCTGTCAGCCACCGCTACTGGGGGACTAAAAGCAGCTCAGCCAGAACGGTATAGGCCTGCATTGTGCTAACGAGCCTTGAAAAGAGAGAGGCACCACACTAACGTGGCTATGGTGCTTCTCTATCTCACACCTGAAGTGTAGGGTCTGAGGGTGGCTGCAATGTTCTTCCAGGCACCAAGCAGGATGGTGTGAGGCTGGGGCTCTCTACTAAGAGTTGGGAGCCTTCCAGGCTGAAAGTAGAGCTGCAGGGAGAGAGCTCAGGAGGGATGCTGATGGCATTGGTTGGCCTCGTGAGACATCCAGCTCCAAGCTGAGCTGTCAGTAGGTGGAAGAGATTAAGAAAACAAGGTCACACACTGCCTCTGCACTCAGGCAGCAGGACCAGGGGTGGTATCCACTGGTTCTGCAGCTGGAAAGAAGGATCAGGCAAGCTTGCCTGAACACCAGTCTGCACAGGGCCTTGAGCAGTGAGCATTACAGGAAGCTTCCATGCGTGCTATGCCAACCTCAAGCAACTGATATTATTGCTGGTCTCCTGAGCACTGCATTCACTCATAAATTTTAAAAGGGAAGGGAAGAGAATGACCATGAACATCTGCATTTCGTTAAATGACTAAAAATGTACCAGACTTTTCTATTAATTAACAATATGTAAACACCTATGTGTGTTTCAAGCACTGGCACGGTCACATACAGATAGAAAACACAGAAAGCCTTAAAAGGGTTTCAAAAACACTTCAAGTAACAAGCAACCTCACTGCAATTATAGAGAAGCAAAACTAAAGGCTGCAGATATTCAGTATCCTTGCACAGAAAGGTAGAAGCTAGCCAGTGAGCTCAGCACCCATCATACAGCTACACATTCCCCTCCTCACTTTTGTGTACACATTTCAAGCCCAATGCATTAGCCTCCTTACATCTGTGGTTATATAGCTATGCCTGTACCCAAGCCCCATTAAATCATGACGTGACTTGGAGACTGTGGAGGGTTGGTGGGTTTTTTTTCTTTTAAAATAATTCCACCTCAGACAGCTGTGATCTGGATTAATTGGTGAATTTTGCATTTTTGGAACAATCTGGTCTCCAGAAGTGCCTCTGAAATAAAAATTTAAAGCATTTTCTCCCCATCCCTGTCTAATCCTGTAGCTGAATTCTGCAGGTGCACAGACGTATCCTCAGAACTGGCAGGGCTGAAATTTTAGTGAACTTACTGAATTTTTTAGATAATGCAGTCAAATTTATCAAGGTTAAACAGGTTATGGCATACTGTATTTTTGACAGGCAATCATTCCTCAAGAATTCACTCAGAGGCACACATAACACATGAAAAATTTTACCCAAACAGTCAATGTCTTGGCAAAGTTCAAGGTCACCAAACACAGGATTTTAAAATGTGAAATGTATGGCAATTTCAACTTCAAGCACAGCTTCTACCTGTGTCTACACTAATCTATTTTTATTTTCATTAGAATATTTGCCTTTATACTTTTGTGGAAAGGTATTCCTAATCACCTTTTGTATTCCTGATTAATAAATCCTGACAGCATTTTAATTTCTGAAAGTGTTTAATATCAATTAATGACAACTTGGACTGCTGACATTTTCTTTTCTACAATGAGTATAAGTTTCCTTGGATTTAAGTCATGACTGAAACAAAATTAATCTCCAGTTGGTCTTGTCCACAGATCTCCATTAGCTAAGCTAGACTTGCTTGTCCCATCAGCTTCCTAAAGATTATTAAAAGGCCCTCACAGTTTGGATCTTAAAACTCAGTACTTGTGAGAGACTTTGATGTAGCATCCTACCTTCACTCTTTTTGCAGATAAAGTGAGTGAAGCAGAGAAAAATCACCTCTTCTCAGAAGTACTAGGAGTGAAATCATAACACTAATTCTCTTTAATGGGCTAGACTATAGTGAACTATACTATAATGGATGATGCTATAGAGGTCTTCCTCATATCCATTATTTACACATGAACAATGCTCTCACACACAACAGTTCCACTCTAGTTAATGAAGCTATTCAAAGAAGCAGAGAAACTCTCATGTAAGGAAAGTCTGCAGAATCATGACCTTATTAGAAAGGTGCCTTATTCTTTACTGCCCTGATCCCACTGCATCAATGGGAATTCTTTCACTGGCCATACAGCAGCAAGTGAAAATGAAAACTAACTTCCCAGCACCATCTGCATTCATAGCCTCAAATCTGAGCAGATTAAGAAGTACTGAGAATTTGTTTTCATCACTGGAACAATTTCTTAGACACAAAAAGTATTGTGAATGTTAGATGTTTAACGATTGTAACCCTATTAAAACAATTCTGAGCCTATAATAACCAGATTATGCAAATAATTATGAGATTAAGCAAAATTGTATTCACAGGATATGATCCTGTTTTGTTTCAGCACACAAATCATTCACAGAAGGACAGAAGGGCTTACATTTATGTCTCAATAAGCCAGAAAATATAAATAGATGAATGCCAATAATGCAAGCAATGGAGATCAACAGGATCACATTTGGTATATTTTGTAAGGTTTCCATACTAAACAGGAAGAAGCTTTTGAAGATTTATTGTTACTAGTTTGCCTACTTTTTGAAGTATTTTGTTGTGGCAGACTGGATAGTTCAGGGGATTATTAATGGGGTATACAGCTAGTTTAATCTAGCTCAGGTCAATACTGACAACTATTCCGTAGTATTTTTGAAATGAGGAGGCGGTTCTGGAGCACTTCTTCTCTTAAGAGGACAGGTTCAATGCACAAAAGTGGCACTAATTTGCACCTCAGGCAGTGCACTTCATCAAAGAGACTGAAGAATTAATGGGATAGAGGTTTATAACATTGCAAAACACTCGGGATGTTTCCCCATGCCCTTCATTTCCTTTCCTGTGAGATGAGCTGTTCTGTTAAAAAGAGACAGTCCTCCTATATCCTCAGACTTTCCTAATTCCACTGCAAACCCTACAAGAAACATCTTGAAGGTGCCTTATGTTACCAAATTTTAACATCCCTTAGTGAGACTCAAGAGAGAGATTAGAAGGTTTCACCTAGAAAAACATCTTGAGAGTGTTATTTGAATAGAATCTTGATTGATGAAGGTTGGCAGCAAATATTTCCCTGAGTGCATAACAGTTTTATTAATAGTTCTGGACTGAGCTGAGGCAAGTAGAAAACAGATCAAGTGAGGAGTGGTTTTTTTATCTAACTATTCAGAAGCATCTAATACCCACAAACATCAGCTTTGTCTTACCAGCAAGTTTCAGCATCAACATGTTGTCATTGACAATGTGCTTCCAGAGAGGAAACATTCCAAAACATATATCTCTCTGTGTGTCAATTACAGCAACAATATGGCTTCTTGTGCTACTCCTACCTCCAGACCAGTGGGTGGAAACTCAGAACTAAGACAGCATTACTAGAGATGAGTATAATGCAGACTGTGTCTACTGTAAATTAACACATGTATATTGTTTTTGCAGGCTGCATTATGCACACCAGTACTGATGCTGAACCGGTCTATTGAGCTGTCCCAGTGAGAAGTGAAATTAATGAGTTTAAGAGATGCCATGATCAGTGGCCAAGATGGGATTAGCCTCTCTACTATTCGAGAACAACATCCCCAAAAGAGATCTGGCATATCACTATGCTGCTTACACTCAGTGACCCCTTGAACAGCATAGGGCACTGCATTTCTGATCATGCTGTGCATGGATGAACAACAGTGCACTACAACAGACTTTGTACATAACAAAGGGCAGCAGATGATGAATGAGGACTTGCAAAGCATACATGAGCAGATGCGTCTCACTGGCTTGGAGATTATGGGGAGCTGCAGCTTTGCCAGTTGCTCTCTTTAAATGTTCATGAAACATTGAGTCCAGACCCCTGTTACACTGACATGAGCCAGCATGATTTCTATTTTAGGGGCTATCCCTCTGATGCTGGCCCAGCGTGATCGGTTCAGCTCCCAAAGAGCAGAGCTCTCACAGTGGGCACTTACCAAACTGAATACAACATTGTATCTGAGCTATATGCCTGAAGGTGAAAAGCCTCTGCTTAATTAACGATTCCTAAGGATCCTCATTATGCTGTTCTCTGGGTATAGACTGGGTGTGTTTTTTATCCCAACCTTTTCAGTTGTGCCTATAACAATCTGAATCTCCCATCTGCAAACAACCGTGATGGAATCCTTAGTAATAATTAGGAAATCTTAATCAAAAGTAATAGGGGTTAGGCTAAATCTTGATGAGAGCATGATTCTCAAAACAGTTTCAAGGATTTGTCAAACTAATTAAATTCAAAATCAGTAAGAAAAAAGGGACAATTTTTCCTTCTGAATTTGCATTTGACTTCTGAAATTGTATACAGGCAGTTAGTTCCCTTCAGGAACAGATCTCTAAATTTCCCCTCAGAGCCAGATAATTACAGTGCCTATTTGATTGAAGTATGCAGAATAGCACACTGACATAGAATTCATTATAATGGTCTTCAATAATTTAACTTGTATACATGCACTGCTTTTTCTAGAGGAGGGCAAGACTTTGTACAAAACAAACTAAATACCGTTGATCAGAAAAGTTATCAAACCACTTTTTTTTCCACACAAATACTTGTATAACTGCTTAGCTTTCATCTGTGCACACTTAATTTAAATGCCCACTTATCCAACTCTCTGCACAAATTAGGTATGTGTGACTGCAGGTAGCTATTTAGATCCTAACTGGTAGATGTCTTACCTGCCACATACATAACACATCTGAATACTTGCATTTCAAATCTGAGCATGAATTCAGTACATTCAAATGTTTATGTCCGTGTGGTAATGCATATCTAGCCTTGAATTAGAGGCAAGTTGAGGCTTTTTAAAATGTCAATCTGGAAAAATGAAGTCGTACCATGTAATGCACTATTTAGTAAATTACTGCCCTGGATGCCTAATTCTGTTTTAAGAAAGACGTGAGGGAGGATAATCCTGTAATTCTTTATGCCGAGTGAACCTATGAAAAAATATCCTGCATTAGGCACAACAGTCAGTCTGTTTACTTGTGGCTTACAGAAAGAGCTAAGCATGCAGGAGGGCTTAACCTGAAGTGGGATTATTGGGCCTAGTCCATTGATCAGAACTACAGTTTGGTGTGAAATACTTAGGCTCTCCTTAAAAGAACGCACTAAAATAAACAGTTTGAACGCCTACGGATTTCGAAGGCAAGGAACTGAAATGGGTGACAAAGCCTCATGATCTGGAACTCAACAGCAAGCTGAAAAATGCTATAGAGTAGATGGTTTGAGGGCTACTTTGAGATCCATTATTCAGGTAAAACAGCTGACTAGGCGTCATAGGGATAAAAAGTAAGAAAGAGATAAAATGTGTGATTTCTTCCCAGTATTTGATTACTAATGTACAGCAAAGACTGTAAGTAAAATAAGCAGACAGGTTAAAAGCAGAACAAGTTCAGAAGTTTTGTTATATTTAATGGCTTTCTATTAAGCCAATTTGGTTCAAAGACAGTGCTTCATTTTCTGACCCATAAATGTGGTTTGACTACTTACAAACTGTAGGCATGCTATGGAAAAAGGTCCAAATTTTAGCTCCTCAGCAGCGTACTATTTCTGTAGTTATGCTGCCTTGTCACCAATGTATGATTTAGAATGATTACTTATTATTGTGTTCTAATTTCCATTGGGCTTTTCTATATTTCATTTGCTGCTGGTTACATGCAAGAAACTACTTCAAAAAAACCCTCCTTATTATTACTGAAATGCTTTTGATCGTATCTGCCACGGGCTAAATGCGAGCCTGGGTAGTTTAATGTTTACGAACATTACTTTATGGGTTACATAGGAGTATCAAAGAACACTGTATATATATGTAAGGAATAACTGGTAATTACACAGTACACTTAAGGATAATTGCAATGTATACAACTGAGGAGTTATTCCATGCTCACAAGTGTATAAACAATAGCAGAATTTGATTAGGTCGTGTGATTGCCTCTTTCTATGCATAAACATACTTCATGTACTTGGTTTTGCTCTTTCCAGAGAAAGGCAATGTATCCTCTTTACTGAATGATAAGGAAACAGGGTTGCCTCAGATTTATTTCCCAATTCAAAATACAAACTTATTACATCCCAGTATGGCCACAACCCCCATTCCCTTCCCCCTCCCCCACTGTAGCTTCCAAGGCAGTCAAGTCAGCTATGGCACGGCGACTCTTCCTGTCCCACACTGGCCCAACATCCCTCCTGCTCAGTCTTGTTCAGTCTTTTGGGTTCCCCCCGCCCCCCCCGAATCTGCAATCAGCCATTATATCATTAGAGGGGAATATAGAAAAATGTATACTGATACATTTCATAGCAGAATAAGTCTATGAGGCAGTTGAGTGCTCAAAGATTACAGAACAGATCTGCAAGAAGAAAAGGACAAAAAAAAAGGGGGGAAAGGACAGATAAGAAAAGAATCTAATAAAGACTAATGGTAAACTGGAAGCGGGGTTTCAGAGATGGTGTAGACATGCCAGTAAATTGAGACTAATAGTCTAACAACTCACATCACATACACAAGCAGAACTAGTCTTGGTTATCGTTTCCTGAAGGGGAACTTTCCTGCATGATAAAATAGTCAGGTTTTTTAATTTCTCTTATTTCCAATAGGGAGGGTTGCCAGGAGTACAGGAGCTGTTTACAAAGGATCTTTGTTTAGAGCTGCTATCCATGTATGAGTTTAAGGGAATCTATCTAAAAGCAATGTCCTTTTCTTTGCCGGCATTACAGAGATGTTTAGACCTCCAGAGGAAAGGTTACAGCTCTGTGCCAGAGAAAGTAATGTTGCCGTGAGACTGAGTGTAAGAGAATGAACAAAGCTGACACATCCACTTCCACAACTGGCATGTTCTGCAAGACGCATAAAAGGAGAGAATATGGTAAATGCCTTCAAGCCCATTTTCATCCAGTGGGTAACATCAGGTTATCCTATTTTTCTGAGCACCGGAGTACTCAAATTCATACGCCTTTCTCAAATGCTTTAAATCTACTCCTTTCTTCATAATGATTCAGCTAAAACCAGCAACAAAGCAATCTGAACACTTGAAACTACTAAGAAATAGACAATTTAACATGTGCACAAGGCTCCTGGGGCTTGTGGAGAACTCTATTTGCCTGACAACTGCTCAGGACCTACCACAATAGGACAGTGACTTCTGCATACAGCCCATTTCTAATCTTCTTTAAAATTATTTTGGACTGAAAATAAATCAGAAAGAGCTGTGAGCATAAGGCAATGAACTCTAATCATCGCTTTGCTGTAGCAGTAGACAAATTACAATCAACCACTTGTCCCAAACAACGGCATAGCTTTTGTGTGCTCTAGGAAATAGATAGCTAATCTATACAAACAACCTGATGATCATTAAGAAGTGAAAAAATGTCCAGAAGTGTGTACAACAAGCAGGCTGCAAAAGCCAGCAAGTGTGACAGCAAATCATAGAATTATAGTGCCATTTGAATGCAGTCAGCCATGAGCTCTCCTCTATCCACACATAAACACAAGGAGTCATAAAAATTCCAGGGAACAAAGATTTGGGGAAAAGACTCTGGGGTAAGCAGACTCACAACCTACTCCAGGATCTGGGAATACCTTTCTAACCTTTAGGCACTTTTCAGAGAGCAGGACAAGAGATGAAGCAAACTGCATGACCCTGCACCAGGACTGTGCACAACTCATCATGGTCCTCTCCAGGAGTGAAGCTTGTCTCCCATGGAATGAGGAGGCTGGGCAAAATCTTGCTATGCTGCTCCCCTCACCTCTCACTCCCTCTGCACCATCCCCCTAGAAGATGGAGCAATTCTTAAAACTGTATACCTCTGTGATGAAAATGCTTTGCTATCTAAAATTATTTCTCCTCCACACCATCATCTGTCTTAAACCGTCCCACTACAAAACAAAAACATCAATACCTGCGTCAGTAACTGTGTTTAAGAATACATTTCAATTATAAAAGTCTCATGAAATCCTTTTGCTTGCCTAGCAAACAACAATTCTTTGCAGAAGAATTCTTTGGCAGAATTGATAAAGACAGATTTTTTGTTTTGTTAAATTTTGACCAATTCTGGCAACTGCCAAGCTATTTTCATACTTTAGAAAGAAACATCTCTGTACTGACAGCTCTATCAATTACCTTAGACAGCACCACTCTTTTACTTTGGTTTTCCTTACGTATCTCTGTGGATGTACTTTTTGAGGACAACACCATGCATTAACACACTAATAAGTACACTAAGTAAAACATTTATTACTTGTAGAGTCCTGCAATACACTATGTGGTTTTCAGAGTAAATAAAGGCCCTGAGGTGATGATAGCTTCGCTGAAGTTAATCGTAATTCATCAGGTTTTTAAGGTCAGCAGTATCTTTTCATTATGAGCCTGTGGAAGCACCAGTATGATGCGATTCTGGTCTGTAAGTGGGATTCCTGCAAGCTCTTCCAGTTAAGAAAGCACTAATGTTTTCAAGGGTTCTGTTCTTGTTCTCCATTCCATTAGAAAGCTGGTGACACAACTGCTTCTGCCTGCACTGGCTGTGCAACACGGGCAGCCTGCTGGCATAACCAGAGCTATTCTAACTAGAACAAGTGTAAGTGGAAGAAGAGTCATGGCTAAAACTTGATGTTTGCTAACAGCAAACAGTATGCCTTAAACTAAGCACTTTGTCAAGTCCCATAAACACACACTGTATTATGAACTATACTTCTAAAGACAATGTGATTAATCACCTACCATGCAATGACCTGGATTTTTTATTAGTAGTTATGCCTTAAAATTAAAGTATAATACAGTACTCCATTTTATGGCTGGGTTTTGCAGGCTATAGCGAGCTACTTGTTTTAAAAGGGAAATACATGATAGACTAGATATTTGATTGAGAACTAAAGTTGGCTGACATTAGGAATACCTTTAGTATGATGAAGAACCACATAAAGTAATAACATAGGCTACGAGTAGTCTGATTTGGCTTATCTGATGTGATCCAATTTTCTGATTCTGGTTTATTCCAGCACTTCATGTTTTTGTGGGAGTTCCTATAAGAGGACACTGATGTGAAATGCAGAAACAACTGTGGCTTAGGGGAACACTGCAAATGGTACATCTGCTTTTAGTAGCAATAACTTGCAGAACTCTTTCTGAGGAGAACAACTATAATCTGTCCATAGAAATTTCAGTTCTCTGTAAAGGTGTGTGGTACATTTTAAAGTTGTATTTTTGTAAGTCATTAAATTGGTTTTTAGTAACCTCATACTCATTTTCAATTGAACAATTATTAAACTATAAAATAAAATTGCCTGATTCCTAAAACTGTAAGCTGGAGTTTTACAATCTGCTATAAAGTGCTGTATTATTATAATACACTAAAGATGCTCAGGCTATTAAAACTTCTTTTTTTTTTAATGAACTGTAAAATATTTCATCGTTGATGAAATAATTCTAAAGTATTATGTTCTCCAGCAGGACACATGCACAATGTTTTGGAATAATGAAAACCATGCTAATCCAAAAAAGGTTAAATTGAAAGGTAATTCTAACATACAAAAGACACCATTTTGCTGTCTTTATTACATCTGACTTCCAATGTTAAAAAAGTTTCATCAGAGTACTGATGACTAAATATAAAATCCAGTCTTACAGAGAGAGCTCTACATGACAAAAAGATTGAGTGTTAACCAGTGCACATCTATGCAGCACTGATGGTAAGAGGAGAGACCCACTGACCTACACCACGGGAGAGTTTTAGCCTGTAGATCCACAGATCTCTCCACAGGTCAAGACTGATCTTACAAGGATGCCCAATGTTCGACTAAGAAGTTCAACCAAGGCTGCTAAAGGAGAACAATTTTCCACATATGATACTAATCTGCATCCTCAAATGGTTCCTCTACTGTTCAAAAGACAGGAAAAGACTGTACTTAGAAATTATTCAGCTATAGTAATCAGATCTTCATCAGGATTCTGACAAGCTTGAAAATGATCTGTGTGGCCCTGAAACTCTTTGGTGAAGACGGTGGAAAGCCCAGGTGCAGCCTTGCCCCGAGTGTCAGCAGTCTACATCATCACACCATTGGTACATACATATGTACACAGTCACTGCAAAGCAGCCTTTTGGCACTGAGGTCCACAATTTGCACAGTAAAGGGGGTGGACTGCTGACCTGTTTCCTGCTTGTGAACACCAAGATTGCCTTACAGACAGAAAACCCAAACCTGTCCCTCATTCCTGGTGAACTCAGCTTCTCAGGTTCTGTCTGAAGGTGCAAGTCATGCACTAAATGAATACAGTGTCAGGGAGTATCATACTTCCACATTTTTCCAGCATGGTGCTGAAGCAAACAAGAATTAACTTAACTGAAATCAATGTCAATTAAAACAATGGTCAAAGCAGTTACTGTTTTGGTAAAACACAGAATTTTGTGCAGTGCTCCTCACATTAGAAGTATAAGATTAAAGATGAAACTTTGTATTAGCTCTGCCTGTCAGATTTTAATCTGAACATGCAAAGCACACAAGACTTCTTTAGGCACCATACAATTGCTACTGAAGCAAATCAAAGACGTTGCTTTTTCAGAAGAAAAGCTGCCAATAGGTGTTCTCTAACTCACTTGTACCAGCAGGCTGACCCCATTATGTCAGCTAATCTTGGAAATACAGGAGGTAAACATTTTTTTCACACTAAACATTTAGTCTACTTATTTATTTTGTTCTGGCACAGCACTGGGAGTTTTATATTTCTATCTTTTCCCCAAACTATAACTTTCTGCATAGTTGCAATGCTCAGAGGAAGAGGTGCAGGTACAACTTCTCCTGAGAGACAGAGCAGGCAGGGTATTTGAAAGGACAGTGCCTGTTCTTCACAAAACAAAAAGGAAACAGAAGGATCCCGGGCTGTGTGAAGGGATGGGGAAAACTGGGTGCCAGACATACAGGTGAGTCAATACTTGTGCTCAGAGGATTAATACAGTTCCCTTTGTCTCCATTCTAACATACCATCTCAGCTGTTGTACTATCCCCTTCATCAACACCACACCTACATGCTGCTTGTGTTTCCTGCTGATGTTCACCCACCACCCAATTACCCATCCAGGAAGCTCCATACCTGCTGTGTCTTGATCCTCACAACACTACATTTAAGATTTTAAGCCTCTCCAAACACCTACACAATATACCACTAATAATACTCAGCATATGTGAAGCTACTTTAAATAATTATAGACAGTACTTCAAACACCAGATTAGCAGATCCTTACACAGTGCTGAATATCTGCAACAGATAGATATATGAGTGAGAAGCACAGTCAATTTTAGTCTGTGAGTCATGTTTTGGTCCCACTGTCCTCAGAGAGCTGAGTCCTGTCTCCTGTTTTTGTCTCAAGACTTGACATAACAGATATGTTTTTAAATCCTGAGTTTATGTTGAGTTATATGAATTTGTGGAAGAACAGTTTGCAATATGACCCACAGTTGTTCTAAGCACTCACTAATCTTACCTGCAAATAAAAAGAATCACCTTATTTAAGTATCCAGATTTCTGTCTTCTTCTTTGTTCCCTACAAAATGCTTGAGCTTTTCAATTCCTTTCTTTTTGTTTTTGTTTAATTTCGCTGCTAAGAGTACAAAGACATTCACATGCTGGACTCGACTGAAAAGTCCTTGACTTCAGTCTGAAGGGCCATGTATCTCAATTACAAGTGTCCACTACTTACACCACTTCAAAAGCATAAAAACCTTACATTCCCTCTGAATGCTGAACTAAGGTTAACTAGGGCCAGGCATTTATAATAAACATGGGAAAACAAAGCATACAACTAGCTAGGGAGTTGATAGATTTGGATGCATAAATTTAGACTTAAATGTCCTTAACCATCTTGACTTCTACCATTGTTTATCTTGTGCAAAACGTCCTCTAAAATAT
Source organism: Colius striatus (assembly GCF_028858725.1). Lineage (NCBI taxonomy): Eukaryota > Metazoa > Chordata > Aves > Coliiformes > Coliidae > Colius > Colius striatus. The sequence continues at coordinate 31,621,397 of NC_084766.1, forward strand.
TGTAGCAAACCCACTACTGAAGTCCTAGTTTTTAATTTCTTTCTGATGATGATTGAGTAACAATTGGTTTAATCTTGTGTAACCTATCACTTGAAGTTTACTTCATTATCATCTTTCGGTTCAGTGCATCTCTCCTAAATGCAGAAGCGGCATTTTTCTTGAAGAATGCACGGTGTGAGCACACATCCAAACTCATTCCTTTGACTCTTTCAAAGAATCAACATGATGGAGTGTGAGACTGAAAGACCATAACCATTTTTTGACTGGTATGCTGAACACAAGCTATGATTGAGAATGAAGGATAAACAAATATGTCAGTTAAACAGAAAACGTTAGAGGGAAGCTATCAGAAAAGAAGATAAGGATGGCAATTACTTAATAAAATATGCCTGTATGAGGAGCACATTGTTGGCAATCATCTTGCTTTTTGTTCACAAGTTTTTACTGTATTTTTATGTGGTACTGAGGATCCTTTGCCCAATGTCAAGCACCTCAAAAAGGTGCAAATCATTTTATACAAAACCGATGACTGTTTCCTATCTGTTTTTAGCAAACTTTGTTAGAAGCCAGGTTTATAAAAGAGTTTATGGGATGCTTGACAAAGTTAACCACCTTCCCTGCAAAGATGGGATGCTGATTTGACTTAGGGATAGAAAACAAGAGTGTATTACACAAAATCATGCATATGTAAACATAAAAGATGCATATATCAGAAATCAACGTTTCTCTGTATCAATGTGAAATAGGAAAGTACCACCATCATAGGAGAACTGTACATCCTGGTAGCAATGGGATGCCGAAACAACGAACAATTTCTAACCAGCATCACTCAAACAAAGATTATTTAGAAGTCCAAACCCTCAACAGGTATTTGAAATACGTATTCAGTACAGGCAAACGGAGAGTATCTGATATTTTCTTTAAGCATTCACAACTCTTCCAATTGCCAGGTTTGAATCTGTGCAGGAGAACATGGCACAGTGACAAAACCATTAGTGTAATCTTGCTGTTCATATAAGCACTCTGAACAAGTCAGAAAAAAAATGTATCAAAAATTGCCCAGCCAGTGACACTTTTGGCAGATTGGGTTAGTGCCCTGTATTTCACAGCCCTAGGAGGTTAGCATTTGTTCACTTCTAAGGCAATTTATACTAATCAATCACTTCCTACTCTTTCTTCCCTTACTGTATTTATTTCTACGTCAATTTATACTAATCAATCACTTCCTGCTCTTTCTTCCTTCACTGCATTTTTAAACCCACTAACTAGGACATGCAGCCTTGTAATATCTCAGTGATCATTTCCTTATGCTCTCTCTGCCGTTGTCTTTTTATGCTGAGACTAATGGCTTTTAATTCCACTTTTCACAGTATTTAGGCTATATTGCCTTTTTGAAACCTTTCAGCTCAACTGCTAAGCACATAACAAAAGCCCTTCAGATTGCTTTTGGTTGCACTAGTTTACGTTTTGAAAACACTACAAAGCCATACTTTTCATGGGAGGAGAGCCTGGGAATGAATACCCTTCTCCAAGTGTGATATGAATGCCTCCAGTTCTTTTGTGAAATTTGCATTGAGGTTTCAGCCTTACATGCAAAGTGGCCCCACACTGTCCAACAAATACAGGTTTCCTTTTTAAAAAGTGTGGGCTTGTTTTGGCTCTATTTGAAAGTTATTTTTTGAAAAGTGCATTAAAATATAAGAGCTTTGTTCCCTGTGTTTCAGTTCTGACACAGCAAAGTATCTGAGCACCAGACTGTCGTATTTCACAAGAATAGAACTGCTTGATTCACGTAACTTCAGTGACCTTTTCTAGCAGACTTATCTATAGTTTCTACAAAACAGCAGAGATCACTTATTTAAAGGAAGCTGTTTTCTCTCCAGACCTTTACTTCTTGTGTCAAGTATATCTGGGATACACTTGAAGTCATAGCACAGCATTAAAACAGTGCTGATAAACTCATGTGGGATGTGACTTCAAAATGCCAGTCTAAGAGGAGTAAGGACAGGGAAGAATTCCATTCGTTTTCAAAACACTGGAACATTTGCAAATCAAATTGAATCCAATGGGATCTGTGATCACTTGCTACTTCTTCAGTTCATTATTTATCATGTGCACTTTGGCAGCATCTGGAGGCCTTACTCTATAGGGGACTATACAAACACCGAAGGAAAACATTCTCTCTCCCATAAAACAACTTTTTAATATAACATGAAGTGAATTAGAAATATCCCATCAAGGTCTTGCTTTAAATGCAAAATATTCAGAGTTTCAGGTTTAAAAGGTTACAGTTCTCTTTAGGATATTCTATTTGGCCAAGTGATTACTGCATATAGGAATATATGCCTACAACTATCTCTTATTGGTAACTTCAAAAGCTTAACTAATAATGAATGCACAGATATGAAAAACAGAATTAAAACAGAAGGAGCTAAACTCAATACCATCTACCATTAAATCCCTATACTTGGGACTCTGTAATGCCTCTGAAAAATGTTAATTCTCATGCAAATTGTCCATGCAAAATAAATGGAGAAACTAGATAAGCAGGAAGGTGAGATATTGGTGCAGGAAAAACTAAGAAGTGAAATAAACTTCTAAAGGATACCAACTGACCGTTTTAGTGAACATGGAAACTTTGATACAGTTTAATAAGAATACAAAATCGATTTTTTATCAGTGAAAGGTGAATGCTACAAGTGTAGAAGAAGTTGGGATAGCAATTTTCTATCTGTAAAGATAAGAATAAACAGGCCAAGCTGATCTATCCTTGACCTAATTTTGCCTTTAAACCACCAAATTATTTTAGAAACCTAGATTATGATCTGGTCTAAAGAACTTTTCTACTTAGATTTCCTGTTACCTCTTTCCTGCCTTAATTTTGCAGTTGACCCTGGCCAAATTCTTCAAACCTCCTAAGAGCTGCATATACTGCCTTCAGCAAGTGATGAGACTCTTTAAATCCAGAATCAATGGTGCATCCACCATGAATAGCCTTTTTGAAGTATCAAAGAAAATCACTACGGCCACTGGCCAAAATCACATCAACAACCTTGACCTCATTTCAGGAAAGTGCATGACTTAGAATTCCTTCTGTCTTTACTCAACTTCATCATGTAGTTTGTAGCACCACATACTCTCTAATATCCAGACTTATTCGGGCAAAACATCTCTTAAGTTTAGTGCCAATAACCTAAGAAAGAAGACAGCAGGACATGCTAGCTGACATTAACAGTTCCCTCTGAATTTAGATTTCTCAAGGGATTAATATAATCTGACATATCCTGGCAGGGTTTGGAGGATGCTACATTCACATTCAAACACGTGACAACAAACGAAATACTATGCCCTGAGTCAGAGAGGAAACACAGTCGACTTGGAAAAATGCATTTTTCTAAATTAAAATAAGAGCATCTGACATTTTATAGTACACCTGGCTTCTTACTACAATGTGGGAATAAAGAGATATTCCAATGTAAATTGGCATCTATTCCTGCAGCAGGAGACTACTCCGTATATGTACCTATGAAAGTCTTTCATCTATACACTGAAACAAGTACAAGACTCTCTTACCTGCAGGTTTGCACATGCTGGTGAATCGTTGTGGGTGGGTATTTCATTGTTGGTGGCCTCTGAACCCGTGTTTCTAAGTCTGGAAGCTGTTGTAGTTGTAGCTGTAGTGGTCTGTACTGGTAAGATTGGCTGCCACACATTCACATCAGTACCGTTCCCAAAGGCCTGGATCGCGTTTTCTGTAAAAATAAATTACAGGTAATTTTCTAATTCTAAACAAATGAGTAAAAGCAGGACTGACTTTTTAATCATTATTATTATTATTTCATTGAAAAGGTGTATTTAGAGAACCTCAATTTTTATCCCGAAGAATGTGTCTTAATTTTGAACATATCAGAAACACGAACTGAAAGTCTGGGGTCATATAATTATCTGGTGCAGCCTCTTCTTTGTCATGTTCCCAGTAATTCTTGACAGAAGCTATAGCACTTGCTGTAATCATATTTGTTACCATCCAAAAGCCTCAAAAATTTACTTTCAAGATTTAAAACCCAGTTTGAATGTATGTCCTAATTCAGGCAGGTGATATTCACAGAATCATAGAATGGTAGGGGTTGGAAGGGACCTTTAGAGATTATCTAGTCCAACCCCCCTGCTAAAGCAGGTTCACTTAGATCAGGTCACATAGGAAAATGTCCAGGTGGCTCTTGAAAACCTCCAGAGAGGAGCCTCCACACCCTCCCTGGGCAGCCTGTGCCAGGGCTCCCTCATCTCAACAGTAAAGAAGCTTTTTCCTCAAGTTTAAATGGAATTTTTTGTGTTCCAGTTTCTTTCCATCACCCCTTGTCATGTCACTAGATACAACAGAAAAAAAGAGATGTCCCATCCTCCTGCCACACACCATTTAGATATTTGTAAATATTAATGAGATCCCCCCTCAGTCTCCTCCAGACTAAACAGTCCCAGTTCTCACAGCCTTTCCTCATAAGGAAGATGCTCCAGTCCCATCAGCATCTTGGTGGCCCTGCAGTTCCAGCACTTCCCTGTCCCTCTTGAGCTGAGGAGCCCAGAACTGGACACAGGACTCCAGATGAGGCCTCACCAGGGCAGAGCAGAGGGGGAGCAGAACCTCCCTCGACCTGCTGGCCACACTCTTCTTGATGCATCCCAGGATGCCATCGGCCTTCTTGGCCAGGAGGGCACATTGATGGCTCATGTTTGATTTGCTGTCAACCAGCACTCCCAGGTCTCTCTCTGCAGAGCTGCTCTCCAGCACGTCAACCCCCAGCCTGTACTGGTGCATGGGGTTGATCTTCCCCAGGTGCAGGACTCTGCACTTGTCCCTGCTGACCTTCATGAGGCTCCTCTCTGCCCAACTCTCAAGCCGGTCAAGATCCCACTGACTAAAACTATCTCCAACTAGCTACAGTTCAGTTTGATCTCAAACTAAGGACAGAGAACAGGCAAAATATTAATTTATTTCTAAAGCTTGCTGTAGTAAAACTAATATGCCTGTAACTACAAAATGGTTTAACTAAGACAATCTTTTCCTTACAGTTTTCAATCAAAATCTGCATAATCAGGTGCGGAAAGCATGCTTAAACTAAAACTTTGCAATATAAAAGTTAAAAAGCTTATCACACTTTCATGGGATTAAAGAGTGTGTTTATGGCAACAGTAAATTGGTTGGTGGTTTTTATAAACAAATAGAAAAACAGTTTTTAATCAGGTCTTTGGGGATTCATCATGGATTTAGGGATTTCTTATTTCAAATTCTTTGTACAAAAAAAATCAAACAATTTCGCTGGGGACTAATACATGGAAGTTATTAATACTTCTTCTCAGTGGTATTCCTTGCTTTATAAAAGAATTTGCATTTCATTCTTGTCTGAAAAAAGATGTATTTTATTCTGATATTAGTTCTCAGAACTCCAACATGCAAAGAGAAGCATTTGCAAAAGGTACCACAAAGCTGGGATGATGGAAACAAATTGGGAAGAGTAGCATGATATATTTTTTTATTTTACCTGAATAAGGTAACATATAAAGCAATATTTTCTTATGATTTCCTAAATTAAGAGTAACCCTTTGTTTCTATTATTGCAAGAAGGATGTCACAGAAATATCCTTCTAGACTTTTAAGTAAAAGCAGACTTTATAATTAGTTATCTTTAAGTATTTAATGGACTCACACTCCATGATTTTTATGAGTCCATTCCAACTTTAAGTATTCTGTGATTCAGTTATAGAATGGTTTGGGTTTGAAGGCACCTTTAAAGTTAATCTAGTCCAGTCCCCCTGCAATGACTAGGGACATCTTCCACTAGACTAGGGTGCTCAGAGCCTCATCCAACCTGACTTTGAATGTTTCCAGGGAGGGAGAGTTTACCACCTCTCTGGGCAACCTGTTCCAGTGGCTCACCATCTTCTTCATCAAAAAATTCATCCTTATACCTAGTCTAAATCTACCCTCTTTTAGTTTAAAAATGTTACCCCTTGTCCTATCACTACAAGCTCTATTAAAATGTCTGTCCTCATCTTTTTTATGAAGTCCCCTTTAAGTATTAAAACACCACAATAAGGTCTTCCCACCTTGGTCTCTCACAGAAGAGGTGTTCCATCCCTTCTCATACTTTCATAATGTTTCAAACATATAAATTATATTTTAAATACATAATTTACATATATATACTTTTCATATTTCAAATATATGTCAAAAAACCATAATGACTGAAGGTGCCTCAGCACTGAGGTGCTTCAAGTGTCTAACTGCTCTAATAAAGACCCATTCAATATTTTTTATTAACTGCTTTATGCTTTTCCTCCCACTTGCCAATTCTTTTTAGTACAGTCTAAGGCAGGTGGGAACAAATCCACTGAATAGATAGGTAGACACATTGAATCCCATTCAGTTCAGTAGGAATTCTATAGTATATACATGAATGCCATGACATTCACTTTCGCAGGAGTTAAAATGAAGTCTGAGGATGGACTTTGGGAATTCAAGATTGGACAAACCCTAACTAGGGAGGCAGCAATTTGGACCAGTGTAGTATTACCAATAAATTTACATCTTACAATAAAAAGGATACAAATATAAGCAAAGTAATACAGACTTTAGAGTAGAATATATTTGATTTGTGGTCTATCAATTTGGATTTTTAGCTTTCTTGTGACTGGACCAATCTCACAGTTCTGATCTAAAGCTGTATTTTTCTATGGGATAATTCTGAGATAAAGAAACACTTTGACTAATATATGTAAAAAGAAAACAATGCAATCTTTGTCTTTATTAGGACTAATTATTAAAGCAGATTAGATTTCTCATTAGTGTTTTCACATCCAACTTTTGAAATCAAAACTTCCACTTTGGTTTCTCCTTAATATCTGTTGCAAAAGGCTTTTCAACTGTAGAGTGGAATTTCTAGGCAAGCACATACAGAGATGCAAGAAAGACCAGGATTTCAGGTGTGATACGAAACACGGTAAACACAGCTTCATGTCCCAGCTCCACACCAGGCACAATATGAATATGACCCTGGGCCTTCTGCTTTGAGTCCCCTAGCCCTCTGGGCATCGTTTCAGCTATTTCACTCTACATAAAGAACAAATGAGTCTTAGAATAAACATTTAATATAGGTTTTCCACCTGTTCTGTCAACAACCCAAATCACTGGTTTATTTTCCAGTTTGAAGAGGATGTATGTTTTAGCAAACGAGACTGGCAAGAAATTCCTTATTTCACTTTGTTTAGTTTAAAAAATTTTAATCTCATCCAATGAACAAATGCCATTTTCTTCAGGCACTGTAAGGCCCAAAAATGACAGTAATAAGTTTTTTAAAATAATAATTAGAACTTTTCCCATTCTCTGTAAGATAAAAAAAAATCTTAAACTAGAAACATCTTTAATTTCTTCATGAAGAAGACATCTCTTACAGCTAGGATGACTATAATTTGTCTCACAGTAACCTCTAATGTCTTTGATTTGTCTTCATTAATGCTTTTATACCGATGCAAGAAGAAAGGACAAAGGATCGTTCTGTCTCTGTGTTCTAAAAGGAACCTGTAACATTCTAGCAATTAATGCATTCACAAATGAATAAAACCTGATGTATTGCAGTGCATATAAATGGCAGCCCCGTTAAGTTTGAAAGTCTGATGATATATTGTTAACTTTTACCCAATCACAGTCTGAATTGTTTTCTGGGTGGTTTTTTTTTTGGTAAATAATCTTGAGTAATTGATTTATTCTTTCAGAGCTTAATAAAGAGTACATCAAATAGCAACTCTGGTCACTCACTTTTTGTATGCAAAGCTCTCTGTGTCTTTAGAAGCTACCAATGGAATTTTTCAGGCCACTGTACTAAAATACAGATTGAACCCTGCATCAATATTAGCACAACTATACAGGACTGGATAGGACAGTCTAGATCATTGAGTTCATTCGCTAAAGCAACAATGTATTCTTCTTTTCATAAGATAATGAAACGGGACTTTTGAAAGATGTAAGAATTTTTCACCCTCAGAACTCCTGCTGGAAGCTTATTTCTTAAGTTTAGCCTGATGGTTAAAAATTTTCCAATTTCGAGCCTAAACATATATGGCCAAATATCTCCCCTTTTGATCTTGTGCCAGCATTATCCTCTAGGTTAAGTAATCCTTTTGCCTCCCTGGGTTTGCCCCTCTAATGCAATTTCAGAGGACAATCACGTATCCTTTCAACTTCTGTTCTGCTAGGCTGGGGAAGCCAAGCTCCTTTCGTCTCCTCATTTATCTGAAATTAAAACTCTGATGCACACTCCACATCATCCAATTATGCTGCTCCAGGCAGACAGGAAATTTGAAAAGAGAACCTGCCAAAATCGACTCCACTGAGCCATTCCGAAATTTATAATAGTCCCTTAATTTGGAAGTGAGTTTGACTGGGGAAAAAAAAATCAATAATTTAACAAAATCTTTACAATAGGTACCATCCAGACTTCTGTTAAAACCAGGCAGCTGAGATCAAGTAGCCTAAAAACCTGAAGCTTGGCTATAAATTGCAAGCACAATCCAATTTATACTTACCTACAGCAAATCCTTCATATCATAAACTGTATGTCTTTTTTTATATGAAGTTCTTAAATTATACAGAAGCCCCTCAGGTGTTGCAATTTTTTTGGCACAGATGCTGCCTGTTAGGGTCATTTGTGATGTAAACATATTTCTATAAGATACAACCTTGTTATTTGACTTTGTTTTCCAAGAGCTTCTCACGTTTGCAATCTTGGCTACAAACCACAGTATCAGGCATATTTGCTCATTTAATTCTTACACCCACAGCAGAAGCAAGCTTATATAGTGCAAAGAGACAGCCTTGCTGTATCGTAACACACAGTAAGGAAATCCTGGAAACCATGCTTAAAACATATTTAAAGGCATTTAATTTTGTACTCACTAAGGCATGTATTGTCCTGGAAGAAATTAAGGAATTTCTTGCATTCATCTATGTCGTTACCACTGTTGCTGCAGTCACACCACGGGGCAACGCTGAGACTGCTGGAGTCGATATAGTTTGGTGTCATCACTGTACCTGTTAACAAAGAGTGAAGCGCAGCACTGTGAGCAACCTTGGCACTGAAATATTCTTTCATTACTAAGAAGAGAGCAAATAGCACTTGGTAAGCTGTGTATTAAGAGCTGGACTCACAACGCATACCCATGGCAGGGCTCTAACTTTTTTAAGTTCCTGACTTCATTTGGCCTTTGACACCCAGACCTCTGCTGTACTTCACACACTCAGTTGTTTGAATTCAACTGTAAAATTACTCAGGCAGCAAAGACCCATTCACTTCCTCCAAAAACTGTGGCACAGGAGGGATGGATTGGGAGAAGGTGGGAACATCATGAATGGGCTTTGCTGCCAAATCAAACATAAGACCTGTGTCCTTAGAGTTGCACTCTAAAAATCCAAATGTTCTTCACCTTTTCGTTCTAGCTGGAAAAAAAATGGCTGCAAGTAGACACCCAAACCTGAGCTTCCTCCTGGAGTCTGCAGCCTGAAAAAAACATTTCTGAAACACATGAGCAAGGACAATGCTCGACATGCTGAAAGGAGCCTTAATATGTCTTGGAGGAGCATTAATCCCATAGTGCTCGTTAGGGGCCTGCCAACAGAGTGGGTTATGGCAATGAACAAAGCAGAAACATAACAAGCATGCATAAAACGCTACAGTAGATTCTTTGCAGGTAATAAATTACTATTCATCTTGCCCTGTCACCACTTTTTCAGTACAGTGATTGTTTCCTAAATATTGTCAATGATTTGCAACCACAGGTTCATCCAAACTCTATTACAAATTCCTGGGTAAATATTCTCACATTTATATGTCAAGTCAAGGCTACGAAGAATGCATTTTATGTCCTAAGAAATATCCAGCAACTGTTCATCACTTGGATCGGGCAAATGTTATATGATCAGCACTTATTCAAACAAGTAGTTTCACTGAAGGCATTGCCCCAACAGATCAGAGATTAAAAACCCTAAGGATCTCCCTAAGGACTCAGGAAAAAAAAAAGGCTGAACCTTTATTTCATGTGTCTGTTGAAAAAGAGGAAGGTGTTCCAGAATTGTACTGATGAGAGCTGTTTCAGGAAACATGTTCCTTACTTGGTAAGCTACAGTTCTAGGACAGGGTATATATCATGAAGAAAGGTGATCACATCTCCTCAAAACTGACATCAAAGTGGTTATTAAGAAGATGGAACTGATGGAGTGGAAATATTAGAGACTCAAAGTGTACACTAGTAGAGAAAATTTGGTCCATAGGTTCGGGATCCAGGAGTCTGCAATAATGCACAGGAAAGGGCTATGAAACATCAAGCTAAAAAAAGTGAACATTAGAAATAACACAAATCCCAGAATGATGTCTAATAGCTTTTGAGTCACCAGGCAGTGTTAGGAACTGATGAAATCAACACACCAACTGCTTCATACACGACATGGAAGACAAAGGATAACAGACACTAAGGGCTGGACTGAGAAAGGCAGTAACGTGTGTGGAAATGAATGCAGGTCCACTGCCAAACTCACAAAAAGCATCTTTAAGGATGACTTTAGATTAGAATGCAATCCCATACCTTTATCTACTACCAACTTTTAACAGATAGTTGCAGTAATAATTGCTCAAATTCTACATGAGATTTGCACACGAATAAATAGCACAGTTCAAAATGTATTAAGTGGAAGTAGAGAATTTATTGAAATAGCCAAATATCATTTGCACCATTAATGAAAACTTGACAGTAGATAAATAAGAGGAGGAATGATGTTAAATTAAAATAAAACAAATGAAACTATCTGCCCATTATCCCTTTGATGGTTCAGTACTCTATTTCAACCGTGTGACAGGACCTGAAAAGAAGTGAGAGAAAACAAAAATCGAGAGGATTTTGCAAATGGAAAGAAAATAGTAGGCTTAAAAAAAGGCTCAGAAGCAAACGTTTACTGAAGGGTTAGGAAAACAGAAAGGTATTGAGGAAATTAAAAAGGTCACTGAGGTAAGACTTTCTTATCACGATGAGATAATAAGGTAATTAAAATGGGTCAAGAAAGGGGCTAAAAGTGTAACAGATACCAAGGTACAATTAGGGTTGATGAATACAGGAAAGACAGGACAAGGAATGTGTATACACAGCACATAAACTGTACATCCAGCAAAACTAGAGTGACTGAAAGAGCAGCTAGTAGAAAATCAGTTTGTCATTTAAACCTGGGGGCAGATGTGAACCCAAGCGGATTATACGCTTGGTTTCCTGGGGTGGATTTTCTTTTTCTCCCTGCAATGTGTGTGCCTTCTTCTCCCCACCCCTCATCCCTCTGCTAGCTGGCATCTTGGAAATTCTGCTGAAGGACACTAAGAGATCAGAGAAACCATGGTGGCTGACAATAAAATAGGACATGCTTGTGTTTCTGCGTCCTGTGTATCAAAGAGTTCTGCAATGGTCTCAATAGCAGGCAGTAAGGTCTCGATAATTTAGACAAAAGCAGGATTGACCTGAACACAGTCAAGAGGTTGCTCAAATCAGGGTCGGTTAAGAGTGAGGAGATGGATGGTGAGTCCAAGAGGAGGAGCGTGTGACTGAAGTTCCTTCAGCCCGAAGTATCTCCAGCTTATTCACACAACCTCTCACACAATTCCTGAGAATCCCAGGGAAATTACATGGATTTTACTGAGACAAGGGAAAACATGTCGGAAAGTTAATGCTAAAGCAGATCTTGAAGTCAGCAGTTAGAGCAATATCTAACGTTGGTGGGAGTGCAGACAGGTCCAGATGCTCTAATATGCTCTAACTATGCTCTAATAAAAGCACTGAATCTCAAACATGGCTATCTCCAGTCTTACTCTATATTTAACGTTTATACTTTCCTTTATATTTAATATTAATTTACCTCTATTACTACAACAAGGAGTCTAAAGCCATGAATTAATATTTTTAAAAAATGATTGTAATATATAGGTATCTTTAAAATGATATACGTAGCACCCTGACACAGTCCTTAAAGGGCTCTTTAAAGACATCTCCATTTAACTGCTAAAGCCACTCCCACAAAAATTGTGCCTGACTCCATTTCCACTTAAGACATTCTCCTCAGGTGGGATTCCATTCACTGCAGTGAAATTAACTCTGATTTACATCACTGTATGTGACAACAGAATCATTTCCAGTGTACCTTCCACAGAGATCTTCAGTTTCCTGAACAAGCTCTACAGAGGTTCAATTTTTTTCTACATTTAATGAAATGGCTAAATTAAACAATATTTTATTTTAATGAACACCATTTTATCATAATTAAAACACCCAGAGATCCTGAAGCTTTGATGAATGAATGGATCTCTAACAGTTTCTTACCCACAGTCTATCTCTCTCATCTTCCTGTGTTTTACATATATATTGGGCAGACATTTGGAAGATTCTGTCTCTGATTTCTATCTCAGCATCTTAAAAATTCCGTGGTCTTCAAATAATTTACTCCACTTTTATATCAAGTTGACATCAGAAGCAGGAATTTACTGCTTCAGCAAATGAAAGTTTTGTTTTGGTAATCTTGGTTTAACAGAATTCCTACCAATTAAAACCTCCTGTAACACTAGTCAGTTCCTGTCGTTTTTGGATGTGTCTGTGGGCCAGCAGGGAGGAGGAAAAATGTTTATTTTTTCCCTTTGAAAATTAGATCCTTTTGATTTCAGCTCCTTAGGGATTCATTCCACATTTCTGATGTGTGACAGTATTTTACAGCATGGTCATCCACAGTAACACAAAACCACCTGACTATAGAAACTGGGTCATCCTTGGGGTTAAATAAAAAAATGGATCCAACAAAACTGCCAGCAAAATTCACTAGGTCCAGCAAAAACTCCTTGGCAGCTCTTACCCAGAAGTATTTATTAGTAACAGTTACTCTTTGCCAGCAGCTAGACTTCTTAATCTCATTGACTAGATCAGATTTCAAGGCTATTCAACTCTTTGTTTTAGAGTCATATGGCATTCTGTCATAACTGTTCATATGTCATACCCTTTGCATACTGTCTTCATCTCTTAAGGCACAGAAGACAATCTTTGAAACCATCACATCTTATTTTACCAGTTGCCACATGGATTTACCTCACCTGTTAGCTGCTAGAGTAATAAGAATGATAACAATAAGCCAGTGAATATAGCTTTCAGTCATATTTCAGCAAATCCAACCTTTTTTAGAGATATCTTATTTTGGATATTATCTTCAGAGACATTTATTTAACAGCAGGATCTGCTTCAGGGCCTCAGCTGGGACCTTCATGCCCAACAGAAGGGAATACTGCTGCATTGCAGCAGGTGCAGGATGTAAGCTTAAAAATATCTTATCTGGTGGCCTTTAAAATGTGTTTGTTTCTGAGTTTTGATATTCACTTTTTCTTTATTGCCCAGCCATGTTTTTTCTATGAGTTTCCCATCCTGAGATGATCACTGTATTTCAGGCATCAAACCTTGTGTGTGGTATGGGCAATCTGGCTTGCATAAAGGCATCCCTGTGCCTGTTCACAGTCTGGAAGGTGAAAGCAAACAAAATTAAATAGGGTGGGGAGGGAAAAGGATTTCAGGAGAAAAATTTGGTCTCCGTTCACCTTCATTGACAGGCATCTCAGAAAACATTTTGAGTGAATAGAAGGACATCCCAGAAAGAAAAGCAGCTGGAAGTGAAACAAGGCTGAGATGCTCGATTGTCTCCTTCCTCAAACGTCCTGCAAACTGTCCCTGAAGACCAAGAGAAATTTACCCAACTTTGTGATGACAGCTGTAAAATCAACCAAACTAAAGTTTCACTTGTTCTTTTTAACTTTGTACTTCACAATCCTGCCCAAATTCAACCACCTTAATAAGCTTTACTTTGCAAGCTTGAATTTACTTCAAATTCAAGCATCTTTCTCTCTTTGTCTTCTATCCTAAATTCCCTTGCAACATAGAAATTTACCCCAGGAATCTCTGTGAGGTAAAACAAGGCCAATGCACTTAGGTGGAGAGCCTTGCCTAGTGATCTGTTCTACAATTTTTCTTACATGTGGGCCTTTAAAATACACTTTGTGTGTTTTTCTTAGCCGGAGCAAGCCCCCACCCTTCCCTGCCTCCTTACCGATAAGCCCCGAGTAAGCGAGGAGGCAGTCAGCATAGTTCTCCTTCAGACAGCTACTAACAGACCGTGACTCAGGCTGGCAGTTTGTGAAGAAATCTGCAAGGCGAGATCTGCAACATGAAGAAAAATGCACATCTTCAAAAATCAAGCCTGCAGGCATTCTTACCTTTTACACTCTTTTTATTTCTGGACAAGGCTTAATATTCTTTAACTTGAATGTATATTGGACACATTTCAGCTGATGAATTTCAATACGTCAATACGTCAATTTCTAAGACGTATCTCTTTCCAGAATCCATTTTTAAAGTCAGAACAAAAAAGTGCAAGAAAACAGTAAAAGGGGACAGAATAACTGCCCTTTACTAAAAGAAATGCTCTGCATTTTCATGCCAGAGGAAAAAAAACCGACAAAGAGCGATTTTATCATTTGAGCTGTCATTTTGCCTGCATCTGAGCTCTCAATGGAATCTGTCATTCTGTAGATCCAGAACACAGTTTCTGCTGTTTTACTGATTACACAAAACTGGATGTTTGTGCTCTCAGAATCCTCGGACTATACATGGCTTGAGGCAGGACTTGCTTTGGTACTGCCCGCAGTTTCCAGGGAACGGGCTTACCCCTGCTCTGGACTGGCCTGCAGAACCAGCTGGCTGATCTAGGGTAGCAGGCACATCCAGATGGCCTGGTCTCCACAACCCCCCAGAGCCACACTACTGAGAATATATTTATTCTTATCAAATGTGCATTTATCCAAAGTCTACAGTATTGAGCTCAGGGCTGAGAGGATGGGAATGTATGTTTTGCATAAAGTTCTGCTGCTGAATAGCCATTTTATGTTCTCTTACCTCAGTCACTCCATGTCCAAGAAGAGGAGGGCCCTACTTGTTTATAGAAAGTGCTTTACGATTGAGAGTTATTGCAATTAGCAGATAACTACTATGCTGGAAGACAACAACAACAACAACAACAAAAAAACTAGAAGTCAGGAACTCTTCTGGTTATTTGTGCTCTAAAGGCCACAAAATGCTCCCATTCAGGTCTGTAAAATTTGAGAGCTGCTCTCCTCAGCCCCACTAATGCTTTCACTTAGACTGGTAAACTTGGAGCAGTGACTTTTATTTATGAAGTCTCATTTAGACCTTTATCTCCATGAACAAAGTTATTTAACCTCCCTACGTCGATCTTCTCTTCTGTGAAAAAGGGATGAAAACCTTCTTTTGCATATAACAACTCATGGTGCTGATTCAGGATCAGGTGCTTAATCTTTGCAACGCCTTCTCAAAATCAGAATAGTACAATCTCTGCATTTTCACCAATGCTCTGCCATTAGGTAGATTTGCAATATAAATGCACTTTTCTAGTTTTGCAACAAAACCCCAAAAGCTAGCAGAAACACGTGATTTGCAAGTGATTTACTTTATTTATTTACATGCTCCAGAGACTAATTATCTGTTTGCTTTATTGTTTTACCTGTCTCAGAATGGGATTGGATAGACATCATTAATTGGCCTGAAAGCCATGATGGGCAAACTTCAAAAGGTTTACAAGCTCAGTTTAAGAAAGTATCCCATAAATAGACCGCATGCAAACTGTACCTGAATTTATCTGAGCTGTGCTCATGACCTCTTTTTAGTTCCATCCCTTGCCAACTGAACTGACACCAGCAAATCCACGGTTACCTTCAAACGACAGAAGCTGTAAGCTTTTTGCGCCCTCCTTTCCCTTACTTAACCATGTAACCCTGAGGTGGACATCTGTACATAGTTGCCTCTGGTAGTTTTAAAAAGTCAAGCTCTCTGCCAGTCCTTCAAGATGCCTTCTGTGTCTGCTTTCTAATTTTCCATAAAACCTCTACTTTGGAGGTGAATATCTACTGTACCTGCCAGGGGTCAGGCTGAGAAGAAATGGATCCCAAGGTAAGGGAAGAGATAAATAAGCAGCACCGTGGAGAAAATCTGGGCAAGGAAACCCTATGTCACTGCAGTGAATCCACTCTCAGTCAATAATTAAGACAGTGGCTCAGAGCCAGCTTTCTGAGTAACTGGGAAAAAAAGACAGTTGGCAGTTTTTGAGGTTTTTACAAATTCTGCTAATACCTGGATGAAGTCTGTTTTGGGACAGAAGAGAGCTTATTACAGCTATCTAGTATGAAAAAACCTTTGCCATGGTAGAAAGAGCAAGCCTGCTGTTATGTGCAGTATTTTAAATTTCTAAAACAAAACAGCTCCTCAGATTTAAATCTCATTATTTATGTGACCACAAATAAATCTCTTTGGAGATACAATTATATGATCAAGTATCTTGACAATCCTCAAAACATTTCTTGCAATGAATTAATTGTTCTTGAATGTCCAGTTCTCCCTTAGGCTGTTAGGTGCATTGGTTCAGAGATCATTTAATATATTCCACTTCTTTAAATGTTTGTAAGGATTGATAACTATGGTATAACACCAGTCATTTACTATCCAGTCTGCTGAAAGACTTTTTTCTGTTGTAAACCCTGAAGGAGGCTAAATTGCTCTGCTGATGCTTTTAGCATACAGCTTGATGTCTATGTTAATTTCTGAAGAATTTTTGTGGTCATAAAAGGTAATGATCTGACAATGTTGCACATTTAAGTTTTCATTAGCCAAATATAGTTCAAATAGCTCTGGTCCAAGCGTTACCAGGCATCATCCCACACCTCCTCCCTAGTGAATCATCCAAACCTCATACTACCAAAGTTCTCACTCTCTCCTCTGCTGTTAACTACACCTGATATTTATGTGGACTCATTTCCACCGGAGATAAAGCTAAGGACAGCAAATAAAAACAGAGATAGACCTTCAACTGCCATAAAGTGACTCCATTAACTTCAGCGAAGATCTGCTGATTAACAGTCACTGAAGATCCAGCCCCAGCCACTTCCATTAGACTGGCTCATCAGCAATACCAAAGCAGTGGTACTGCTATTAATCTAGAGAGAGAAAAATTAGCCTAAAGAGGAACCACAGAGTCATCTATCCTAAAGTGTTGCACATGATATTAAGAACTGTTTGGGGAAAAGGAATGATCCTTTTAAAGATGCTGAAAAAGAGGGACCAGATGATAGCAGTCCTACAAAAAACATGTATACATGAAGTGTTCCTTCAGCAGCAAGCAACTCCTAGTTGGTAACTTAGGGGTAGATGTGTAACCCATGACTGAACAGTTTGGTAATCTAGAGAACAAACATGTGCCTTCAAGTGTGCCCAGTGTTACAGAACATATATGTATCTATTTGCTAGACAGAGAGAGGCAGGCAGTTTTATATTGTGCATAACATGCAGCAGGTCCACTCTAAGAGGAACTTTTTTTTTCTGAGGAAGAACCACAAATGCTCTTTGTGCATGCAGCATTAATAATTTTCTCCTTTCCCTTGCATAAAAAAATAAAAAGGAAGAGAACCACCCAGAAATCTTCCTCCTAGGAAGAGAAAAAAAAAATGAATCATCTCCTTTTAGGGGAAAAAAAAAACCTCAGAAATGAAATGAGTTCTATCTTAGCCCTGGAAAATCTCCTCAAAGTAAACTGCAAATCTTCTAGAAAGCTTCCTTGAAATATTTTGTATATCACTAACTGAAAAAATAAGAATAATCCTATTGGCAAATTCAAAGAAAACCTGCCCCAACAACAAACTGTCTTTCTGAGAAGAAGAGAATAAAAAGAGAAAACAAAAATCCCAAACCTGCTGTTCTCTAATGCTTTGCATTAGCACCAGTAAAATCATTTGTAACAGTTAAAAATACAAAGAAAACAAAGTTAATTTGCTTTCCTTATGATAGTGGTTCTTCAAATACTCAGCAGGATAAATCAAAACTTTCAATTTTTGCTTACAAATAAGCTTTGTTAATAGCAGTATTGTGTTTAATCTGCATATAATTTTTGAGGCAATTCAATTTTACACTAGCACAGCCTGTTGCATAGGCAACATTAAGTTGTCACTATTTTTTACTCTCAGGGTTTTGTAAAAGTTCTTTTGATGTTCTGAAGTTATCTTTGATATTTATCAGCTCTCCTTCTTTAAAGCTGTTTAACTTAGCCTCAGTACTGGTGCAAAATTGAAAAGCATTTTTAAATGATGAAGTTGCAGAAAGTTTCAGAAGCTACATTTTTCAGTTGGCCTGTTGGAAAGCAACTCTACAACCAGACATATGAGTCCTCCCCAAGAAGTATCCCCATTGCTGGGCTAGCACATGTTGACTGCTTTTTCTCTCTCTGGCTGTAAGCATCTTCAGTTGTTGGTACACGAGGGCTGAGCCTTGAGAGAGACAAATCTCCTCTTAGACTTGTCTTTGCATTGGTGATCTTCAGAACAAGAAACAGATTGGATGTGGATCTCCTGCTGACTCAGTTGTCATATCCAAGTGCGTGGTTACAACCGCTTGCTCTGTTAGTGAATGTAGGGAGCGATGGTTGCTGTTCTCTGCCCTCACCTCAGGGATGCCACCTGAAGTCTGGGATGTGCTCAGTGCCACCTCTCTTTATATTGCTGCTTGTATGCAGGTACCTATTTATGGCTCGGCAGCAGTAACATACAGAGTATGTAAGTGCCAAAGCTGAGTGATTGGGGTGACTACACCAATTAGTTGAAGCTGCTCTGGTGTCTAGACACCATTTGGTAGACACAGCATAGTCACGTAAGGGAAGCACTGCATCAATATTCAAAACAGCAAAGAAGGATAAATCTGGCACTGAAAAAAACCAGACTAAGACAATGGATGTGGGCCATAGTGATAAATGACACCATTATAGACAAAAAAAACAAGACAAAATCTTTATGGGGGTCAAATTCAGCATCCTCCTCTGTAGCTACACACAGCTCCTGTATAACTTGGGTGGTGCTACTTCTGCTGGGATGCAAGAGTGGCAAGAGGGGTTGGGATGTGGCCAAATTAATGGCTTTGTTGTTGGAAGATATTTTCATTTTGTTGCTGTTCCATAAACACACAGTGAGCAGGCAAAAAGAAAATAAGGCAAAGGCTACATAAGAAACAACCAGTGAGGTGGCAAAAGCTGAAGAGCAGGTCCATCACAAGAGAGATGAGCCTCCCAGCATCTAGTTATATAGCTTCAATCTTTTGTCTTGCATTAAAATACACTAGAGATGCGTAACATTAATACATCTCATACCTCCTTACTTATGTACACACACTACTGAGCAACTGTGAGCAACTAAAGATTTTGACAGGATTTTTAAATGGTCATTTTTACATATAGGTATTAAACAGCAATCCCATTGTTTGTTTATTTATTTTCAGCAAGATAGTTTGTTTTTCTTTGGTTGTCATCCACCTTCTCAGATAATGGCAGTGTTGAGGCCCCGAGGGCATGAATGTCACTGCCCATCCCTACTCAAGCCTGTGGACCAGGACCCCAACCCAGAGCACCCAGGCCTCAGTCCCCGCCCCAGTGATGGTGTGGAACCTCAGTTTCCAGCTTTGCCATGCCATGGGCCCCACCAAGCCAGGTACACCATGGGCTGATGTCCCAACCCATCCCCAGGGAGATGCCTGGTGTCCTGGGCTGCTCCTGGCTGCTCCATTGCCTGGCTGGGGTGGTGGGATCAGCATTACCTGAAAGGTCCTGTACTGCCTGTCCCCGAGAGGTTCCTATGGACCCCAGGGAATCCCTGGTCCATGCTGCACCCTGACACACAGCTCTGCATTTGTACCATTTGGGAAGCGTGAAGGAAGAGACAAAAGTAAAGATCTGATGGCAGACCTTTTGGCTCTCAAGACCTGAATACTGAAAGCAGTTTCTTTCACATGAGCTAATCCAAATGTTTTGCACCATTGGCAGAAACCATTACAGGATCTTGGACCCCAAATATCAGCTACTAACCAAAAGAAGCTGTGTTGTATTTGGTTTTGCTTCTGGTTTGTTATTTTAAATGACTGTCAGCCTAAGCCCAAGCAAATATTTGATTCTGGATTCGATTTATCTCTAAAAATTGTGTTGTTCATCTGGAAGTAGAATACAGACAATCCCTAATTACAGAGAAGCAGCCTATTTGGATAGTGGGATAACTAGATACAGAAACAAACACCAGAGACCACACAAGATTTGTGCAGATGCCTCGTAGCATCACAAATGCTTGCTCAGAGCACCAGGCACAGATACTGCAGCCCATCAAAGCTGGTTCCTCCAGCTGAGCACCCACACTCAACCCAAACTGGCTAGCTGACTGTACCATGTCCACTAGCATCTATGTCACCCAGGCTTTTTATTTACCAAGGATATTCTAGACATCTACTACCCCAGAATATGGAGAGTTATTAGAACTTCAGTTATGCTAAATGAAAAATACTTCTATCTATCCATACTTATATTTAAAAAGTAACAGAACACTGTATTATTTCTATTTTTTCTATTAAGAAAACCATTTTTTTTCTATTTTAGTGCTCTAAATTAAACATACCCCACACTCACCTTCTCTTACTGTATTTTATGTAAAGCTTTACATTAGGAGGTTTTGTATCGTTTTCTGTTATTATCTTTTCCCTTTGCTCACATCATCTGCAAGAGCCCTGTTAGATCTTTTTACACGTCTGCTACAGAAAATCAAAAGAACTTAAAAACCGCTAAGTTTATAGTTCTCACAGTTTATCAATGTTAGTAAAATCCTCTAAGTGACTCAAGATGGTGCATGAGAGTAATTTTTATTTAATATATTGGGTCTCCTTTGGGTTTAAGGAAAACTACCAAGCTCAAATGTGATTCTAACCAAGTATGATTTATTTGCAAGTGGGTAATACAAATATTTTTATACTACTGACCTTTTGTGTAATAAAACCAATTTTGAAAAACACAGTGCAAATCCTGAGCACAAGGTAATGCAATAAAGAATTAGAACAGTGATTCTCAGATGCAGTGACACAAAACAGAATTTTCCCTTTCTGTTTGCAAAAAAAAATTACCTCACATCGTTTTTTTAGAAGCCTGTTTGAGAGAACATCTGGAAACCATTCCACAGGAAATCAAACCTATATTAAATATGTTTTGCGGGGCTCTGTTTCCTCACATTGACTTTAAGCATGCATCATGTGTTTCTGTCTTCTCAGCTGCAAAGAAAACACTTCTCTGAGAATCCTCCACAAAATGATAGGCTCAACTGTCAGTCTGTGATTTCTATCAGGGGATGCTGGAAAGATTTCTATTTAGTCTACCTGTCTCTATCCCAAAGCTCTCCAATAACATGAACAAATCCACTACCTGCTTTCTGAGTACCATGAATTTGTATATTTTCATCCTAATTAATTTCCTTTATGCTGTTTAATTTGAAGCTTCTAAATATAAAATGACTGTCACATTTAAAGATGGCCAAGCCTCAGAATGTCTCTTGATGGCACGTTCATCAGGAAAGAACTGGTGCATTATGAATAGAGTTGTTCTCTCTTCATTAGCTGGGCAGGCAGGAGAGTCTTTGTATTACAGACTGGAAACCTAAGAAAACCATTGCCCCTCTCAAAAAGCAAGCCAAAGAAATTAGTGCCACTGCAAGTCCTTGAGTGTGTCACTGGATGCTTAGGTATTTATTAACAACAAATCCTGAGTGTGCACTGAAAGGATGTGGCTCCAAGTACCTGAGAAAGATGTCCATGACAATAATATTCTTTGTAACCACTTGAATAAACTATAATAGAACATTGCTGGCTCAAGAATGAAACTGATTTGGAGTTTGGAGATAGAAAATAATCTTAAAAGTTCAATACAAGTTGTCTGTTTACCAGAAAAGTTTCTGTTTACAGGTGCACTGGGATCATCAGTTTTCCCAAGGTTATATAGGGATGCTTTTTGCAGAGGAAAAATCCCTCCGTGGCATTGTTATATGTGTGGTGGTATTCCTGAAAGGAACAGCTCCGTGTCTCCTTGGCAGAGGTCTGGCTGAAGGAAACAAGTGCTGCCCAGTGTGTCCTTGCACTCAGTTGTGCAGGGTCTGGAGGCAGCCAATACAGCTGAAACTCAACCTCCAGCTACTCTAAAAAGTCTTTTGACTTCAGGAGTAAGACAACAAATATAAAATCAGAACTACAGCACATAAAAGTAGATTAGAGTCTCTTTTATGTGAATGCTTTTTGGTTTTTCCATGCACAAAACAAGCCCCATCAAACAGCAAGTCAAGAAGTTCTGGCACTAGCAAATCAATATAACATTGTTCTTATTCAATGTGTTTTACTCGCTTTTAGAAGCTATATGGATGTATCATACTAGTATAAAAAGCACTGATTTGTAGAGAAAGTATGGAAAATAAACCACTTTGACCAGTTAAGGATGATGTGGATGTCTTAAGAGGTTTTGTTTTGTCACCACTGTCAAAAGAACCTGAACATGGCCACTGAGGGTGAGAGCTGACAGCCTGTGATATCCAGATGTTTACAGAAGTTGCTCTGAAAAATACTGTCCATTCTGAAGTGTATTTTGCAATGCTGCATGATGGTCAGTTACTGAGATCCATCTCCACTATTTCATGATGCCTAATTAGAAAAGGGAGCATCGTGACTTGAGAGGACAACCACTGTAATTTATGCTTGCATCAGAAGAAGGTAAACTGAACACTCAAAAAGTACAGTCAAGTTTTAATTTCACTGAAGTCTTTGTCATATGTGCTTTGTAATAGAAAAGCTTGCTATGATGGTTTGAACAAATACAGTATAAGTCCAAACATGTGAATGTAAGGTCATCTATTAATAATCTCAGGCTAGAGTCACAGCCAGCTCACAC
This sequence comes from Colius striatus, assembly GCF_028858725.1. NCBI lineage: Eukaryota > Metazoa > Chordata > Aves > Coliiformes > Coliidae > Colius > Colius striatus. The sequence continues at coordinate 31,644,303 of NC_084766.1, forward strand.
AGAAAGTCTATATTCAACAGTAAACACACACCAGAAAACTTTTTCTGTGTCACTTGTTTTAAAGCCAGCAGATAAATCAAAGCACAGGAAACAACCACCACCTCTGTCAAGAAGTCTTTGTGGGTACTGGTACATTTACATCTGGCTTCCACTTCACAGTAGTCACTCCATCAGTAACATGGTAGTGCTTAAAACATAATGAAAGCAATGCAATTTCTATCCAGTAAACATGAAAATGCTAACATTTGAAAATATTCATGTGGCTGTCGCTTGCTCTGTTGAGAAACAAAGTTTTATTTTTAGTTCTAGTGTTTACATTTTCTTGCAGCTATTTTAATAGATGCACTGCCACCACAAACATTCTCTCACTGGGGCCTGATGTAGAATGATATAAATAACCTTTACAAAGTCCAGCATAATGGAATGGTAAAATCAGTTGACATTCTTTTAATTAGCACTGCCTGAAGATTTACCTACACAGAGCAGGAATAGACAAATTCATCCCTGGAATAAATCCACTGAAGCCACTGATGTCAGAGGAAGCACACTGGGAATGGACTTGATATAATAGCTCTGGTATTCACATTAAACTTACAGCAGCTTCTTGCCTGTAGCATATACATGGTTTGAGGTAAATGAGAAAATATTTTGATTTATTAAAGAAAACACTATTATGTGATATATACACCCTTTCTTTGCCCCAGAAACAGCATGTTAGCCAAATGTGACTGAGTGTACATTAAAAGGAATCACAAATCTTCTCTGCACCAGGTGTAACAGAACAGTGGGTGGAAACTACTCATGCAAACCAATGAATACTAAACCCCTGTTCTCTACAAAAAACTCTCAATTAACAATTCAACAAATCAGCAGTAGCAGTACTCTTACTGGAACCCCATCCAGCAAAGCAATTAAGCACTTCCTTGCTTATCTGTAAGAACACGGGTAGCTCCAAATTTAGATCTCTATTAAACTTTAAAGCAAAATTTAGCTTTCCTGGATTTCAATATTTTTTGACTAAACAGGGGTGAAATTGCTTCATTAATATATGTGGTTTAATCTTTCCCCCATGATAAATGCACAAAACCAAATGGGTTACATTTGCCCAGCTGTATCACCCTTCCTGGCTCCTTCTTTGTAGTCTTATTTCTTTTACAGGCAGTTTTCCTTTCTCACTTAGAATAACAAAACAAGCCTCCTCGGACAAAACAATACACAGAGATTTAAGACCACATTTGGATGACACCAGTGCCCCCAAATTCTTTGACATGAAGTTTACTGGTGGCTGAGAAGACTTCAATCAAAACAGTTCTGACAATGTTAAGGCAGAACTTACGTTTTACAGATAATGGGCACAGAAGAATTAGGCTGCCTTCTTCCTGGAGACCGGGTCTCAGGAATCAGCAGAAATCCTAGCTGACTGAAGGGATGCTGCTTGGAGAGCTTCAGGTTTGCCTCACAAGGGACCTCAGCGTAAAGATACCTTCTAGTTACTATTTCTTGGAGCTGAATGCCCCTGTGCATTGTCAAAGCACAAAGTGATGCCAGAGTATGGTACAGGAAAATAGCTGAGCCATTTTTCTAATTACTACATCCTTGCATCTTCACTTATTTTGGAGAAATGTCAATCACTCACCAAGCTTTTAATCTCCAGGACCTTCTTAAGCAGAACAGAGTGAGTATAAATGAGGACTGGCCAAGCAGATCCTAGCACTGCAGAATGAGATCCATCTACACTTTAACAGGGATGTTAAAGTAGTGGTGTTTTGCTGGGTGTTCTGATTTTTGGATTCCAAAGGGATTTATGGAGGAACTGCTTGATTCCTTTGGGGTTTTACTCAGAAGGAAAAGATTTTAAATTAATTTGGGGGGGGGTTGGGAGGTGAGGGGAGAGTAATACTCTATTTTACTCTGCTAACAAAAGACATCAATGTAATGAATCATGTAAAAAGACTGGAAGGGAAGAAAACAACAGAATATTGCAGCATTTTATATCTTTGCCTTGACTTGAAAGGAGTTTTTGCTTATTTTGCAGAGAGTGCATTAATATTTTTTTCCAGGCTAGCAATTCCCCACACACATACTCTGCTCACCATCACATCCCCTCTGCAGAGCACACCAGCTCCTGTCCCATCCCCCACCACTGATGCCATTTTGTTAATTTACTAAACTGTGATCATTTCTCACTATTAATTAATACCTGGGGTTTTTTAAACTGAAATAAATATGGTACCTCTAGCAATAGATACAGAAACTTGTATATAAGTATAAAAATCAGTCTTCTTCCAATTCAGGCTATGCTCCTAGATGTGAGGTGAGCTTGTGGGCATGCTGCAGTATATGGGCCAAAAGGTAGCTTTACATTTTCCATTTCCATTTTCCTATCCCACTTGGCATTTTGCAGACACAGGAGCTTTCCTGATGTCATGCACAAGGAGAGCAGGGAAAATGTGCACGTAGCCTGAGCTCAGGCTAACCCTATTACACTGCAGACATCCTACATCTAGTGCAGGGTGAGTCAGGCAGCACACGAGGGTTTTTTGCCCACTCCCTGAGTTATGTGACATAGGCATAGCCTGCACGTCTCTAGAAATCAAGAGTGTCCCTGTTTTAATGTCCTTAACCAAATTACAAAAACTATGTTGTTGTCCTGGTTTTGCATACCCACTGCAAAACAATCATCTCAAGGAGCTGCCAGACAGCTTTGAGTGCCAAACTGCTATAAATACCCCAGAGGGATGCAAATCCGGCTCTTTTATATAGAACTGCATAGTGCTTCTCTGTCCTTCATGAAAATAACCACTAATATCTTTCAACACCTGAAGGTAGAGCCAGTCTGAGACTAAGCAGTCAAATTCAGAGGTTGGACAACTGATTTGTAATCATTGTAAGCTTCTAGGCTCAGAAAGGGAGGTAGCACCTATGTTTTCCCTCTCATTTTCTACATTACAGATAGATGATCATTGTACTGTGGCAGGATAGCGAGGGAGGTAAAGAACAACACACCGAGAAGCAGGTGAGGAGGGACTGTAAGTGGTTTTAAGAGAGAAAAGTCAAATGAAGTGGAGAGGGTGAAAGTCAGATGATGACTGGAAGGTCTGGAAAGAGATGATGAAGGGAGTCTAAGCAAGGGGCAGATGCATGAGAAAAAAGCTAGGGAGAATGTAAGGAAAAATGAAAGTCTAAGGAATAGAAAATTTGAGGAAAAGGGCATATTTCTTCTCTGCCTGTTCCCTCTCCCTTCACACAACCCTTTAGTGCACTCTTCCCCACTTCTTGTTAATGCTGTGACTAAAGGCAGCTCCCTACTAAAACAATGTGCTGGGCTCCCTCCTCTCTATAACAGGCAGAAAAGGTTGACTGCACATTTATAACTCATCATAGACTTGCTTAGTGTTTAACCACCCCCTCTTCTGGCAAATCTCATCCAGGAGGGTGTAGGGTTTGCAGTCAGTAATGGTACATGTTGCAGGAAGTCTTAATGTAGAGAAGCCACTGTTACAGATGTCTTCTGAAATTAGTCAAGAACTACGTTCTGGCTATTTCACCTTAAAAATGAACTTCAGTGACTTGACCAATCTTTCTGAATTTAGTAATTGTGAAGGACAAGAACCTTGCTGTCACTGGATTCATATATTAACAAAAGATGCTTCATTTTATGCAACTCTTTGGATCTTTGCAGCATGTGACAGGATTGATACTGTTCTTTTAATAAATGTGTCTGTGTCATTATCATTCTGGTCTGTGCCTTCTGAACATATCCAGGAGGCAGAGGAAGTATGCAAATTCAAAACACAGGTTATTAAAAAGACCAAACTAATGACTCACACTTTCATTACTAAAAGAAAAGACTATTTGAAACACTGTCAAACGTGATAGTGGCCAAAATGAAGCACACTGCCCTGCATTTACAGCAGAGTATTTTTAAAACATGCTAGTCAACTTTCTGGAGTTTAGTTGGTGGCTGAAGCGATCAGAACAAGAGGTTCCTCAGAGGTTTGAGCTATTCCAGGACAACATCACTGGTGAAAGTTGTGGAGAGTTTTGTATATGTTCATAATAAAAAGGAATCCTTATGTCTTCTTTTTGTTCTTTGGCTTTTTTTTTGCTTTTCTTTTCAGTGAGCATTGACAGGCATGCCTGAGAGACTCCAAGCAGTTTCAAAGCTGGATATGGCCTGGGATACAAGCAGAGGCAGCAGAAAAATGATAATGACAATGAACCATTTGGTATTCTGATGAGGTTGAAAAATTTGGACCATTTACACAAGTCAAAACTTATTTGCATTTCCTGACATTTCTGTTCTTTTTTCCCCCCTTGATCGAGAGTTTATGTTATATAACAGATGGATTAATGAATAAAAAATGAAAAAACAAGCAAAGCATCCTGCCATCTCAGTTAGTGGTACCTGCTGTCTGGCCAGATCACTTCCCTGCTCTTACTTCTGTTTCAAAACCAAATTCAGTGATATATGCATCCAGGACAAAGCTTTTAAAGAGCATCCAAAACTGAATGTTTAAATACTTGTCTGCACAGCCCCAGTTGATATTTTATACAGAATATGGGCAAATTCAACTCTTACGTTTCTAAGTAAGCAGCATTCACAAACCATTTGTGAGTGTACTTTCAGAAACCCTCAGAACATGTTTCCCTTGTCTTAATTAGCATTAGGAAGAAGCTTTAATAGATGTAATAAGCACGCAAACAATAGTTGCTAAATGACTCCGTTTCACAGGAGGCAGAACATATTCTCAAATCATTCTCTCATTTAGATACTCCTGATTTCAAAACGAAACAGAAGTTATCAGAGTTAGAATTATAAGCCTACTGACTATTACTTTTTTCACTGTAAACGTATCTGGAATTACTCTGCAGACTGATATTTATCAGTACTAATGCTTCAAAGCAGGGAGGAGATCTCCTCCCCTTTCCTTCCTCCCCTGCCCAAGTCCCTGTCTTCCTGCAGGACACATGGAGCAAATCACACCAACTCCCTCTAAGAGCGCAACAAGTCACTGAGACAAAACATCTTTCACTGTACTATGGATAAGCTGGAATAGCTCTGCTGCTGGTTTTCCCTTTCCTTGACAATAGAGAGGGAAGGTATTAAACACACTGGTATTTTAAACTTCTCAGGAAGTATTGTGAGACAACTTTCATCCAGACATCGAGCTTGTCTGACCTCCAGCATTGGACTCAAGTGATGTACTCACCAATGCTGCCCCAAATCCCACAGGCATTTGCCCACCCACTCCCTCATACCAGTGCTGCCCCTCACCCTCACAGCCAGGTTACATCGTGCCTTAGAACAGTCCAAACTTTTTCAATTTTTGTAATTTCAAATCAAAGCAAGCCACGGGAAGAACCTTTAAAGAAACAACTTTCATCATAGTGCTGACTGCAACTTAGGGCAATGGGAGCACAGATTTTACCGAGCTTTCCTCTGCAGCATTGCAACGGAAAAAGCACATCACCAGACAAATTAAACAAAGTGCCATTAAAAACTTAGCTGCTGAGATAACATTAGATCAAAGCTGACCAAAGGAAAACACAGTCATGAGAGAAGTAATAGCATTAATTTAACTAAGTAATTTGTGAACACTACAGCTTGAATAATAGGAAGAAGTCTCCCTATAAAATCCTCTCTCCCATTTCATTGGCACAGTAATACATGGGAAAACACAGTAAAGACACTGTCACTCTACTAATTAACAGGACCTGTGTATAGGGAAGACAGCGTGTATAAGCAAAAAGACTAATGGCACAACGGGGAAACGAAAAGCAAGGGATTCTGAGACTACATGTATCCAGCTTTCATAAACTACAACAGCATCAGCTATGAAGGTGCTGAATGCAACTCGCTGGACTGCAATGAGAATTCTGCTTTGTTTTAAATCTGCTCTAATTTGAGTCAGCAGGAAAGTGGCTGCAGACTTCCCCTGAGCCACTGAAGGCAGGGCACTGCTTGCCTCTGAACACTTGGGCACACCTGAGGTGCTATGGCTAAATGTTTAAAATCATCAGTGCAGATCTCATAAACTTCAAAGTAAATATTTTACCAGGTATAGGTAAATACTTATTAAGATTCATATCATGTCTTCAGCATCCTTGACATTTCACAATAGTGTTTATTTCCTTACTTGCAAATTCACAGAAGTGGATAACCCACAAGGACTTTACACATCAGAAATGAGCAAGATTCTCAGGCATAACTTCACAAATGTGATATTAGGACAATGTTCTAATATGAACACACACAGCATTAAGTAGGAATAAAGCACTTCCTAAAGGCAGAGGAGGTCCTGTATGCCACTGTTGTGTGATACCCTGCAGGGAACTGACTGAAGGCAAAAGGATGGGGAAGGCAAATTTGTCCTGTGAAGCAGCACTGTGCGCTGCCTCTCCGGGCTCAACACACAGAGGAAAGAGGCTGGGAATTAGGTCACTGAATCAATGACCCTCCAGTTGTATCAGACCAGCACTCTTGTCAGGGGAGGGGAGATAAAACAAATTCCAAGTCTAAAACAGCTCTTAGAAGAAAAAGTCCATGAGTAGTCCATATGACCATTGTGACCATTTATCAAGTCCAACATGTGGCTTGTATTCCCAAACAGTTATTAGTGCTCACACATAAGATTACAATGAAAATAAATCCCTTTCTAACAAATTATTCCATTTTCACCTGGTCACTAATGAGACATGAACATCATTCTGAGTCATCATTTCACAGAGACACCTAATGAAAATGTTTACAACAATGATCTGTAAAAATTCAACTGGGGGGTTAATGATTCCTCTGTAATGCGAGGGAGTAGCTGTGAGCAGTGTTGGAGAAGGCATACACTATAACCAGAAGAAGGCTTTTGTTATTCTGTTAAGGATGTCAGAGGCATTTCCTTTTTATCCTGACTCATCCTTTTCACTAAGTGGGTTTTCTGACCCTTAGTCTTGGCAAATCCAGCAGTACCAAAAAGTTCTCTCTGGTACCTCATTAATCACTCCCCTGCCAGTGCTATCTTACCTGCAGATGTAATTCTTCTTGCAGGATTCTTGTAAATTCAGGCAGTTTGGTTTCTCCCTGTCCTCATATGAACACACAGGAACAATAGTCTGCCGTCTCCTTTCTGTACAGGCTACGTCTCGACAGGAGCAGAAGAGCATCCCGTAGCTGTGCTTTGGGGGGACTTTGTCAAAAAATAGCCGGAGGGCCTTATGACACTTCCGCTTGTTACAGATTTCATTAGACGTGCTGCTGGTGCAGGGGGTTATGTAAGCAGATCTGAACCTCTTGCAGGTATCATTTAGGTTACAAGCTTTTGCTGCATCCAAGCAATTGTTCCCCTTTGAAAGTACTGGCTCCACTAGAAAAGACAACACAACAGCAGTAAGAAACGCGTCACATTTATATTGTGTTTTGATATTTGTGTTTATTTCACTGTTAATGAGATCCTGATTATATACTTGTTACATACAAAACTTTCAGTGCCAGAAACTGCAACCAGTCCTTATGTTTCTTAGGGCAATGGTTTAACGAGTGAACAAGAGCACAGGCATGCGTGAAGATCAGGATGCTGGCAAATGAATGATGATTATACCGGGCAAGCTGTACTTCATCTGCTTTGCAGCAGACATGCAGGACAAATATGGCTAAGACTCAGCCTCACTAAAGTTATTAAAATTGCTGGTAAATTGGAAGGGATACATTTGGCCCATTGCACAAGAACACAGTGAGAACGGGGGCTCCCAATTCTGCTTTTTTAAAGCTCTGACATTCTTTTTAATCTTTTCCTTGTGAACAGCACAAATGACATTCAGTATCTGCGCCAGGTAACAACATTTAAATGTAATTTGTGTACTCTGCAGAATGTATAAGCCACAGGCTTCTTATTACAGTTTTTGAGAGATGAAAACAGCCCACCCAAACAGAAAGGAAAGCAGGTGCAGCCCAACGACTGTGAGCTCTGTAAGGCCACCCACAAGGCCTGTGAGCCCCATGCTTAGTGAAAGATGCTTTTATAAGATGTATAGATGCCACCTGAACTTTTATGAAGTTTAAAAGTTTTGAAAAAGTTGATGTAGAAATAACACATAACTGTGAAAGGAACATTTGAAAACAAGAAATACGGCTCACACACACACGCTACAGTGAGTTACAGGAAAAATTAAACTCAGGTAAGAGTTAAGACTACAATGACACATTTAATTTTGCAATACATTATCCAGATATTAATACACAATGGATGGTTTGCTTGAAAATGAAGGCCACTGGCATTAGAATGCAAGATTCAGTTAAGAATAATCATAAGGCTGCTTTGGATGTTAGGAATGCCAACATCACAGAGCCAAGAAAATACATTAGCTTCCCATTGCTACAGAATTTGCAAACTGAACAGAACATTTTGCAAGTATCCGAAACTCTGCAGCTACCTCACAGAGGAGTTGGCCAAAGACAAAACATCTCAAACAATCCAAAGCTCTAAATTTATTTCAAGTAAAGCTTTTTTCCTAGATCATCTACCTTTTCCCAAAAACTAAGTCCAAGCCCTTTCTACAACTCAGTGCCACTCCTCTCTATTCTCCTAACTCAGCCTCTAATTCCCAGATCAGGACCTTCACCTTTCCTGGTTTTCCTGTGACTGGACAAGATGATGCAGTTTGGCTGATGTGGTGCACCGTGGTACTACAATTCCCTGAAGCGTGCCAAAGACAGGCCTTGGATGCTGGCACAAGCTTAGCATTACATAGACATATCACCTACTACTATCCCATGTATCTTACCTATCCAGAAATAACACAATGCATAAGCAGCATCAGATCTGTTTCTCACTTCTCACTGCTGTAACTACATGCAGTTGGTTCATACATTTGACCTTTGTACATTTAACATTCACACCCCAGGTCCTTCCCAATCTCAGTTTCCTGCACAATAAACTGCAACTTTTTGATTCTTATCTTCATCAAGTACAAAATTAGAAACATGCAACATTTGACTACAAATTAATAGAGCCAAGTTTTTCTTATAATAGCAGCCTACTGCAGTTCCAGCAACACCAGATGCAGAAGAGATGAGATCTCCAAAATGCAGCCCTCTCATAAAATTGTAACATTTTGATATAAAATGTTGTAGTACATTAATATAATATAATCTTAAATATGAACTCTCAACATTTTTTAATACAGTATATAGAATTATATGTTTAGTACAAATATAATTGCTATGTAATCTGCAGGGCATATAATTATGCAATATATGAATAGTACATGCTAATTACTATGTGATTGCAGAGTAATTACATGGTTATTTGTGCCTGGGAGTCAACTTCTGAATTCCACTCTTTAAAACATGATTCTGCAGAAGAACTCTGAATGGGGCATTGCAATACCAGCAGATATAAGCCTACTCTATGATACATTATAAAGCATGCTTTAAAAAAACCCCAAGATATAACAAAGCCCCTCTTTGCTGATCATCAAATACATGTTTTCCACTAAGGATGCAAAATGGAGTACATTCTGCTACAGAAATACAAACAACACTGTCAATATGAACACCTCAAAAATCAAAAGGGACAGGATAATAAATCTTTTCAGAAAGCAGACCACAAGCCAATTCACTGACACCACAAACAGCAGTGAAAGCTATCTGGAATGAAAGTTGCATTAGGTGTGAATTGTTCCCACATAAATTATGCATATTCATATCTTTCATTTGCATCTACCCAAGGCTCATGTTCCTCTGCAGGTTAACTCTGAATGTGAATCAGGTGTTGGGGGATTTGTTTTTTCTTAAACAGGCCCTGGCTGCAACATGTCACTTGTCTTTTCTATTTTGATACATACGTGTCTAGCTGTTTTCTCTGGCATATTTATCATCACTTTCCACAAATTCTTTTTACCTTTTAAAACCAGGACTAACGTGCAACACATAAGAAAAATGCATCAAATGCATTTGAATTAAATGAGATTGCCTAAACTAAATCTTCTCATTAATACCAACTTCTCACAAGCTTTGAAAACATGTTTTAATACAAAATGTACCTTTCAGAACACTCTTTATGCCTTTTCTTTATAGCAAAAGTACAACATAATCACTCCTAAGACCTGCAGTAATTAGAAACAGTTAACAGTACTGAGAGTGTTTCTGAGGATTACTTACACAGCAATAATACATAAGGTCAGAATTTCACCCAGCTTCTGTTCTGCAAAGCTTAAATTATTAAGACAAGCAAGAGTTTGGCTCTTACTAGGTACTGACTATGTTAAGAGCAAATAGATCTAATCCAGAGCTACTTTTCCTGACAGCATCCTTTGGAAAACATTTCTGTACAGAGATCCTTTCTCAGTTCCCATCTCTCTTGGGACACTTGGATACAGATTAAGAGCGGTCAGAGAAGCAGCCTGGGACAAATAATGATTCCTTCCCACTGCCATTTCCCCACCCAGAGCTTTCTCTCTTCCAAGTCCACTTTGCCTTGGGCCTATACTGGAAACCTCTGCCAAACACACAGCTCTCTGCTCCTGCCAAATCACTGCAGCCTCCGAGGTAAGTTACTTCCAGGCAGGTGATAAGTGATGCCTGCTGCCTGTGTGTGAGGCACTGGTTCCCACCCACAGCAAGGAGCCCAGCAGAGCCAATCTGCAAACACCAGGATGCTGCCTCCAGCAGCTGTGAGCTGCTTTGCTCCTGCTATGGGTGTTGTCCTGATGCGGTGCAGGCAAAGTCACAGCAGAACACAACCAGAGCCAGGAGCTGCTACCTCATCAGCTTCCCACATCCATAGGGTTAGGATGTCTGAAAATGTCCTCCTACCAAGCAGTCTGCTAAAAACTATCTGCAAAACCTCTGGGGCAGCAATAATTGGCTGATAGTAACCAACCTGTGTGGATCACCAGCTCCCAGCTCTTCTACTGCACACGTAACAAGTGCATGCAAGGTGTGATGCCTTTTCTGATAAATTTTACTGATGAAAAAAAAGCAGGCCTGGTATTACAGTATGAGGAGGTGTAATCAATTTCATACTTGTTAGCTCCTCAACCAGCTCCACCTTGGTCCAACAGAGTCGCAGCTGCAACAGTTCTGGAAGCAAGGCGCCATAACAAATGCAGAAAGAAACCAGCTGAGAGCTCCACCCTTTCACTGCGGGATGTTTCTAAAGTTTTAACAGGACTTCCTTCGCCCTCTGTGATCTTCCTTATGCTTCACCCTCTTTCACAGCCTCTTCAACTTAATCTTTCATCTTCCTTGCATTTCCATTTCTATTCTATTTCTGCACCTACTCGGCCTTTGGCTGTCTCCTCAACTCCTGTTAACCCCATAGTGCACAAGAAGGGATTCTCAGTGGATATTGGGAGCTTCTAATTTGTGCTTATACTAGATGGAAAGAGCAAAGGACTACTGTTCAATAAGAATCTTATTAAACAGCAAAATGGACACTTAGTTTTCAATTTTCTTACAGCACATAAAAAGCAATTTACTGAGGTTGCTGTTAAAATTACCATTTCTATTTGCAAGTAATTAGCGTTAGTAGGTTTTCCACACATTTTAGTGAAGGGAATGCTGTAAAGATAACTGTAAATGTTAATGTGATGGAAAGCAAAATTACAAAACAATAGAGGTGACCACATGGGTATGAGCCTACTCCAATGCTGGTGTGGAATTAGGAATCACAGGAAACAAAAAACTGACTGAAGAGGAGAAACGTGGTCCCACTTTAGCACAAGTGCTGCTATGGGGTTCACCAAAGTACTTCTGCTTTGTAAGAAGAGCAGATTAAAAACTAAGGAAGGCATGGGAAATATTGTCATCTGCACCTTAATGGATTCCAATAAACTAACATTTTCCTGGACAAATTATATCTAGTTCCAAATGGTAGGAAAAAAATGAGTCATCCCTGAGAAATCATGCAACTGATACACATACATGTTACTCTGAGGTTCTACTTGTCTTCTAGTCAGCATTTAGAGAACAGTCAGGCCTACTTCAAACTTTGCCCATAATCATAACAAGCTGGTGCTTTACTTTTTTAATTAAACCTAATATATTATCACGGGCTTTCAGAGGGCTTTCAGAGTACTACTAAATACAACAAGATGCATGTTGAAATTACAGTCAATGGCAGCAGCAGGTGCACCAGGTGACAAGGATGACATTGACTCCTGTGTGCAGAAGGGAACATCCAGGGCTAAAGCAACAAAAAGACCTAAACACACTACCTAAAGAGACTTTATGAGACCAAAGCTGGAACATTTTACATTCCTGGTGTGTCATGTAAGTCTTTGACAGACAAACTCCACAGGTCTCTAGAATTCTCTTCTGAACACACCCATTAATCTATCAGAGGAGGTAAAAGACTGTCTCCTGTTCAAGGCCTGTAGAGATCAAGAACATTTATCCTGCTTAGTGTGAACCAACAGACATGATTTGGAACTGTTCATCACTCAGATACTATTGTTATGCACAACTGCTATGCCAACAGTCTTTTTCAAAACACCTTGGTCTTTGTTTTTATGAGACTCCAGTGCTGAATCATCAGTCAGGATCTCAAAGGCTTTGGTTCAATATCTTTCTTGACCTGGAGACTCAGAACCACTGTTCTCATTTCCCAGAAGAGTTCTCAAACCATCTCAATGTAGAGTGTTCTCAAGAAGGTGCATGAGAAATAGTGCTTATTGCAAAACACAAGAGAGAGCATGATGCTTCAGCCCAAGGATGAGAGCTCTCCCTGGCAGGCAGATTGCTGGGTTCTGGCCTGCACCCAGGAAAGAGAGTTATTTCTCTTACAAGAGCAACGACTGGAAACCAGCATTCCCTCCCTGAACATTACTCCCTTAATTTTAAGCCTGCAGAGGCGTGATCCCACTTGTGCTGTCTTCTAATCTCTTCTAAAAAACATAAGCCTCACAAGCCCATAAACCCACAGCTCCTCCCCTTCCTTCCAGACCAACCTACTAACTAACCCATAGGGTACATTCTCAGGCTTTGTGAAAACCTGTAGAGAAGAGCAGAGAGCAAAGGCATCCATCCCAGCTCCTCAAAGACTGCTGTGATCATTAACTTAAGGACTAAAGCACCAGGACATCTTCTGCTAAGTGCCAAATAAAAGAAGAGGGGTTCTCTACTCCCAGGAGCGCACAGTGACTGCTGCACAGACACGTGGACTCACCTGAAGCTCTGAATCTGGCTCCTCAGGCTCAAAGTCTTCTAACAAATCTCAGTTTCTTCATTTTTTTATTGTTCATCTAGACAGTTATCATTTTGGTTGATGGCTTTTTGTTGTCGATGGTATTTTGAGTTTTTTGTTGTTGTTTTGATGGCATTTTTTAGATGGTTTCTTGTTGTTTTGGTTTGAAGGTTGGGTTTGGTTTTTCTTTTCTGGTTCGTTGGTGGGTGTTTGGGGCTTTTTCCCACAATATTCCCTGTGCATTTTATAAGGATCCTGAGCACCCTGCTAAGGATTTTAGATATCACCTGGAAGCAGGGGCTCCTAACTTTTAGGTGGGTAAATCTATCTCTTGGTCAGTTTATGGAAGTTTAATCCTAGTAAGAGGGCCACACACCCTGTATGCTGCATTTTGCATTGCTCAAGTTCAGCACTGGATCTGGGCTCGAGTACTTTGCAGGACTCTTTTCTCCACTTAAGAGTTAACTCCTGCTGCCTTTAGTTGAACATTTCCTGATGCATTTCATAGCTATTGCACATAGAGACTGCAGGAGAAAACTCCAATGTTGGATATGTGTTAAGGAAAAAGGGGAGATGTCTTAAGATGTCCTTTGATACTTTAAGTATTTTCTGGGAAAGAATGAGGAAAGGCTGAGAGAAGACTCAGAGTTCACTGGGCCCTGTGGATTGGGCTGAAGGACATCTGCTCAACTCACAGGTTTTCTAATAAGAAAGTCTTAAAACCCTACGATGAACTGGTTTAAATTTTTGTTCCACAAGAACAAGAAGCAAGTGGAAACCCTGCTCCCCAGTGTTCATAACATTTTGGTCTGCTGCTGAAATTCCTTCCATCTTCACTCACAAATATCCTGATCTACCACGTTTCATTTCTGCCACAAATCCAATGAAAGGTTATGCCAGGGTCTCTAATTTTCCACGTGACACTCAGGACAGCAGTTTTGCATTATGTGCAAGCCAGCATGGTTGAATCCATTTCATTCACTAGAGTTATTCTGCATTTTCAATAATCTAAGTTCAAGAATTGGGTTCTTTAATGCTGCTTCCCCTTCTTCTGTCCAAGGTATCTCACGTATGAGGCAGAAACGTATGAATAACAACACGGGCCGCTATAACAAAGAAACTTCCAGTTGTTGCAAACTGATCCAGTCACTGTTTCTCACATTACTGCACCAATGATTTCAGTTCCACCCTAAAGAGTTTTAGGGACTAAAGGTCATTTTAATGTATCTACACCGCTCTAGCATTAGGGATGGATTATGCATGACTGGGACTATATACAGAATACATTTTTTTTTTTTCTGAGGGAGTGATCTTAGTCATTCCATATACAATTCATGCTCTGTACTGAGTCAGAGGCTGGTTTTGTGATGTGGAAGGTTATTGCCACGGTTTCAGCTTAGTTCATCTAATTCATTTCCCCTTAAAATACTTGAAGTGAAAACGTGTTACTGCAAATACTCTCATGTCATGCAGTTGAGTATTTTATTATTAGCTAAATAGTAAATCAACAGAATTGAGAAACAACCAGCACACACTGAACTGCAGACTAAACCTGTGAAAATATTCAAAGCTACACGGTTGCCATGAGAAGTGATTTACTGCATGCAAGTTCTCAAGACACAGTGAGGGACTGTTTACCAAAGTCATGCCAATTTACAAGGCAACTTTCAGCATTTCTTTTTATTACTGCAGAACTGAATTCACAACTTGTTTCCTCTTTTCCTCAGACTTGATTAATTACCGTGTTAACATAACTACTGTTCTCCTGCTTATAATGGGCTCCCTCTAAAGTGCTGCCCCAGCAAAATAAACCAAGTGAAAGCTTCTAGCTCTTTGCTTTAGTGTTGCAATCCTTTCTAATCTCACTATTTTTCAAATTTATGTTCCATTCCAATAAAGCCTGTGTGAATATTATAGCAAATCAGATAATACAAGGTTATGACCCTTGTAATTGATCCTTCAAGGTTCTTTTTGCCCTTTTCCAGTTGACGTGGTAAAAATTACATTTAGATGTGCTTGTTGACACTTGAGAATTCACTTTGTTGGTCACATACACTGTTTCAGAGAGATCACATTACATCATGATGTATTTCTAGTCCTTTATTTCTTCTATACCTCCAACCCCATTAGGTTGTAAGCAAACCTCCCACAGGGCTGTAAGACTACACGTATCAAGGGGGCAATGCTCCCATATTGTTTGGAGGGAGTATAGCTGGAGAAAGTATTTTGTGAGGGTATGGGGTTAAACATTACTTATTATTTTAAAATGTTTTCAAATAAATAAAACCAGCTTAAAATAAAAAGTTAAACTGTAGAAAAATACCCATTTTAATGAACACACCATGTATGCCAGCACTAGGAACCAGCTATCTGTAGCAATGGTTTCTGTATCACATGACCACTGGACTAAAGTGATTAATTGGACTGTCTCAGTAAATGCAATCATTACACTTTTAATTAACCTTTTCAACCTCTTGCACCTCTTAGTTTTGTAATACATTAGATTTTTCCAGTTTTCCAGTTATTATGCTTGACTAAGCTTAAAACAATACAGAGTTCCGTTAGAAAGATAAGAAAAACAATTCAAACAGCTCTCACTGTTCTTAATAAGAAAATACCACTGATACTGTCATCATAAGAGTGGTTATAAATTAGGTAGAGGACAGACGTTGTGAACTCTGTGGCTATGTTCCCACCTAATTCTTGTTTTGGCAGCACACTGTTATTTAATGGCTCTGGCTACCAGGAAACTAGCTTTTGAAAATTCTTTCTCAGCCTAGTTATAATTACAACATATAAATCATACAATGATCAATTATAATAATCTTAGCTTCATCCATTATTTAAACTTAGTATTTGAATCTACACAGCAGGAGTGCAGGAAATTCCAAAGCCCCTTCTCTGCTTGCTAACAACTGCTTTATTCCTGAAGTCATGCCAGTTACAGAAAAGAAAGGGCCAGATATGCTCTTAGCCATGACATCGAAACCTGAAATAACCACAGACTTTAAGGGGTTTGGCTCTGAATATAGTATTTTTTTCTAACCACAGTTGGTTCCTGAACTAAATTCAACATCAGGTTTTGCTTTCTTTACGTTGGTGCAACAAAATCAGAGAGTTCTTCTACAATTATATACTCTGAGAGTACTGTATATTCTTACTTTAAAATGGCCTAGATTTTTCTCATATACAAGCAGACACAGTTGTATACACATGTATGGACTAGAATTTGTCAGTATTCTTTGGCTTCAGGAGTCATTTGACAAGATAGCTACTTATATATTTATTAATAAGTATAAGAAATAATCCAAACGCTTTTGTCTAACTTAAGACGGGTTCTAAGATATTTGAGCTCAGTGCAATACAAGGAAATCTGATGGAAGGAGGAAAGACACTTCAAAGGGAATGAACTTTCACAAATCCTCAAGGAAAACATCCAACTATTTTTCAGAAAAAAAAATTTAAAATGTAACTGAATTTCAGATTAGTAGCAGGGATTTTCAGAGCATTTTAATAAACAACACATTTTTGAGTATGCAAAATATCAAGTTGATGATTAATACCTTTTTGGACCTTGTCTTATTTCTGTCTCAGTCATAATATATGCTATAGAATGTAAACATAGGGGCTGTTTTGAGGTTTAGTATCTTGAAATATTCCAACATGTTTTTCAGTGTTTCCATTGCATGCCAAGAACTGCTTTGTCAATAAAGCTGTATTTTCCAGTTCTACTTTTCTTCATTTTCATTAAACAAGGAAGCTGTTAAAATGTGGGAAGTGAACACATTAGAAACATTAGGATTTAAAAAATATAAATTGGTACTTTCACACATACATAACCACACATTTTCTCAACATCAAAAGTAATAGGCAAACCAAAGGGAAAGAGTTCAAAGGTCAGAACATGAATACCTTCCTAACTTTACTCTTTCCTCTGAGCAATGGCTTTTTAACTTCTTGATAACTGTCTTTCTCCTATCGCTCCACTCCTTTTAAGCTAGCCCTCCCTGATCTGCTAATTCTGTCTTCATAACATAAATCATGTCTTCCAGGTATCTAAACTCAGGCTATTTTATTCTCAGATTAGGGGAAAAGAATAGAAATTACCAAAAAATCCGTTGATCAAGAGTTACTGTACTAGTTGTACTCAGAAGATTGCTACAGACAGACAAAACCTGTTAATTCAAGAGTTACTGAAGCATAGCTTACTACAGCCTCAAGCAATACCAGTGTAGGTAGAGATGGTTTACACGCATTGACTGTCTACTGCAGGAGTATATGTTAGCTTATCTATGACAGCAGCTTGCTCCTGATGGCTATAACCTGAAAAAAGAGTCAAAGTATATAAAATCTTAGTAGAAAAATTATCCTGCTTATTCTGTGGTATTGCTCTTTCGGAAGGAAAATCATGAGAGGAAAAAGGACTGGAGAAGTGATGGTGAATTGAGTCTGACAACAGCAGCTGATGGGATAAATCAGGAAACATTTGAAAGCAGAGAATGGGGAAAGATACTCTCTCCAGCATAACAAGAGGCAAGCTCTACCTTCTCTAAAGCTCTCCTGCAACATTATCAGGTAGCCACAGATGTCTCCATGGCCATGACAAAAGTACATTAGCACAAGTAAAAGACAAGACTACAGTCACAATGAAAGCAGCAGTAACAGAAAGGGGGCAGATGTTCAATTAGTGACAGCAGCGGTCAAGGTGGGACGAAGGTTGCCACCATGGCAGCAGAGATAGCAATAGAGTCAAAGAATAAGAAAAGTCACAACAGATGTGCAGGCACCCCTATCACCTCCCCTTTGCCTGCTGCTAGTGAAAACCATTCAAGGCAGTTATCTGGCCTATCTACCAAACAATATAAGCCTCGTTCCATTGATCCACCACCAGCTGCTCTGCTTTTCTCTATCAGCTGGTCTCAATACAATCCTGTTGAATACAAATAAATGCACCATAATGCGAAGAGAGCAAGACTAGTAACCTGTTTATTCATGGATTTGCTGTGCATCAGCTTCAGGAACCTTACAAGGGCTGCAGTTACTGTGTTGCTGCTCACTTCATCTTACGACTCATTGCTGAGGCTCCAAAAGCCAATGATCAAGGAGATGTGTGCATTAGACAGGTGTACTTAATGGAAAAGGGAAATAAGGTACTTTGGAAAGTAACTTAAATGATACTGATTTAGAGATTTAGTAATATTAATGACGGTCACTATCCTACTGTGTGCACAGAAGATAAAGCAATACAAAATGATGGTAAAGCAGCTGTGTATGATGTATGTCACCTACCTACATGCAACTGGGGAAGTGTTATTAACTTGAGATCATTATGTTATTTAATAAATTGGACCACACTAATAATTAGACCATTAGAGTAGGCCACTGTCTGCTCTAAATCCTCTTTCATTTCCACTTAAGCCAGGTGGTAGTGGACAGAAAACTTTCTGCCCTAGTCTTCCTCCTGTTCTCTGCTGATCTTTTTCCCTTAGCTAGTCTGATTTAATTTATCTTTTAGAAATATCCAACTTCTCTCTTTTTTTTTTTCCCAAATGTAAAACTATAGTTTTTGTCAGAAAAAGACCAAAAAAATCACAGTATTTTGACTTCATTGTTAATTACATAGCACTCATGACTTTTCCAGGTGCTGCCCCCTGTCTCAGCTGACTGTTATTTAGTGCCCAGTCTGAAGCCAACTGAATTTTGATTTCCATTTCCTTCAATAAGCTCCAGATTGAGGTTCAGTAACCTCTGAATCTGAGTTTTATGCCTAAATTCAGCCTCTTAAATTTAAAACCTATTTACATCAACTTAAGCATCTGATTAAGTGCTAGCACAAACTAGGCATCATCTTACACTCTCCTTGGCTCTATTTTTAACTCTAAACCACACATGGAACGCATTGGCTTTTATTGGGTGTGTTTACAAATACATGAATACACACATACATAGGTGGAAAATGAAATGACCAGGAGAGAAAACCAGTGTTACACTAAAATAAATTATTTCTCCTAATTAATGAGGAGAGATCCTCACTAAGTAAAATGACAACACTATTTACATTTAAATAGTCTATTTTATTCAGAGTCTCTTCACATACACTATTGAATTGCTGCCAGTTCTGGAGTGTAGAATTATAGCTATCCAGCACTGGTAACACTGTCCAAGAGGCACTGGAGGGACATGGATAAGAGATGAACTAAGAGTGTATAAACACTCCTGTAATCAAAACTATAACATTTATCCAAATTAGGTTGTTGGGGTTTTTTTTTCAACATTAATACTCCTGATCAGGTAAAAAGTGTTCCTGTTGCCAGGAACTCAAACCCTGAGACTGACATTGCAACTCATCCTGCTGGGACACTTCTGCAGTATTGACTTAAATGGATGGGACTAAGATACAAATTCACTGCTATTAAAAATCTTAATCACATTCCCTTCATTGCAGGTGCAACCAGTAGAGTGTTGTAGAGGCACCAACTGTAGAGTACACAATAGTTGTACAATGGTAGAGTCACACCTTTGGCATATAAAACAGCCCATTAATCACTTATGGTCACATGGAGGCTACAGCTCCCTGAACCTCTTTGCAGAAACACAGCTTGAATTTATGACAGTTGCTCTGACTTTCTGTGTCACTGATGCCATGGATGCAGGATGGGGACAGAGCCTTTGTACCGATAATTTCTGCTTGCAAACTTCGATGCTTAACTGAACTGAGCAGAAAACTTTAGTGAGTTTCAGCATCTTATTTTTATCTACTCTCATCTTCTTGAAGAATGGATTCTGTAAAAGCGTTAGAAAAATCCTGACAGAAGGCTGAAGTACTTAGAACCAGTGCCCATCACAAACAAGCCACTGAGCAGTTTCTTAGTCCTGCTGGAGATGAGAGAGTAACAGCTCCCTATACATATTTGCTCTTCATTTGTATTTATGTGCTTTTTCATCCCCGTTAAAACCAAAAAAGAAGGGTTTTTACAGCTACAGATTAGCATCAATAGCAATATTCTTACTTCTGAATATAGTTACAAATGCATATATTTAGGTAAAAAATATTAATCACGTTAAAACCTGTGACCTAAACTAAGCCTGTGTCTGGAAGCTAATTATTGTGATGTGAGAGAGACATAAAATAATAGAGACCAGTGCCCCCAAACACACACAACACACAGAAGCATTGAGAACAGAATTCACTACAGAGAATCTATCACACACATGCATTTCTCAGCCAGCAATTACTCTTGCTCCACAAGGCCCTCACACAACTGTGAAACCTTCCCATGTCTAATTAATATACATCCAATGCTATAGTACAGTTTCTTCTGGAATTCAAGAGCATGAGAAAGAAAGATTAAGAACACTATTAAAATCAACATCAAAAACTTCAAATAACATGAATCATGATCAGCTGTTAAAGCTAGAATGATGTGGAAGGGAGAGATATCCACAGTACAGTAGTGCACTGGTAAATAAATGAAGTACAAAAGTCCCACATATTTGACAATTGAGGAACAAAACTATCCATCAATGTCTTGGCATGGATCGATCAAACGGAATGCTACTGCTGAAAACCTAATAGTATGATGGTAATAATGTAGCCATAAAGCCCCTGCTCTATAATTGACTGCTTCCACTTCAAGCTAACTTGTCTAAAAGAGTGACTAATGTTCACCTAAAGATTTCACTTGCGTTGAATGACAATCAGCTACACCTCACGCTATACTCCATAGATTACTTATGCTGGGTAATTGTTGAGGGACATGAGCCAGAGGGGAAATAGTCTACTTAAATAAGGAAATTTATGTGAAGAATGGTATGTTAAACTCAAAGGAAAATAGTTTCTCATCTGATGGTAAAACACAACATGATACGCTACTTCAGTCAACACATTCCTTTCCTAAAGGAGAAGCATCAGTACATAAGGAATAAAAAATACACTGTATGCTTCACAAAATTACAGCCTTTGAATAAAGAACATATTTCTGAGAACTTACACGTAGATTGTTTTGGTCAGTTTTTGCAATAATGCAATTTCACTAAAAGTCAACAGAGTTAATTAGTGTTATAAAACCAAACAGAACTATACACTTCAATGGCATGAGCTGTCTTTATTACTTACTTTTGTGATCTTACAGAGCAGACTATCTTAAAAATAGTATGATAACACATTGTTTGTTTAGCTTTAATTCAGGAGCCTGACATGAATTTAAGTATATTTTATATACTTTCCTGAAAGAAAAAATAGATTTTTTCAGGTGAGAATGAGACATTTTAATTTGCTTTGTAAGTTTCAGTGCAGATAAAAATATATTCGTAATTAAAATGTTTGGAACTCTCTAATGGACCATGAGTGTAAGTCAAATTGCTCTGTCGCCTTTGATATATACTTAAAGGTAATTGGCTAGTCTCAGTGATGTATTTTTAAAGAGCTACCTATTGATTAATAATGTTTCAGTATTAATATAACCACTTTGTGTGGATCAAGAAACATCAATAGCAGAAACCCACATTTATCCGCAAATTAACTGGATATAGATTTGTTGCTTTAAACCAAATGGGGTGCATTCACTCATTATTTTATGAGAGGGATGAGAAAACTATAATCACAAAACCACAGAATCTCAAGGACTGGAAGGGACCTTGAAAGCTCATCCAGTCCAACCCCTCTGCCAGAGCAGGACCACCTAGAGTAGGTCACACAGGAACTGTGTGTCCAAGTGGGTTTGGAATATCTCTAGGGAAGGAGACTCTACAACCCATCTGGGCAGTTCCAGTGCTCCCTCACCAGAACAGTGAAGAAGTTCTTTGTGTTTATTTGGAATCTCTTATGTTCCAGCTTATACCCATTGCCCCTTGTCTTATCACTGAACATCACTGAGAACAGTCTAGTTCCATCCTCCTGATAGCCACCCTTTATGTATTTGTAAACATTAATAAGATCACCCCTCAATGAAAGCAAAACTTGAGTGTATATTTCAGCTGAACACAATTAATAAATTAGAACTTTTTATGCTCTTGAAGAATGCATAAAGCAAGGATGCAAAAGTAAACATGGTAGCTTGGTACTTTGGGTCCTTCTGCTCAAATGCTGGACAAAATGAAATGTATAGTACAAACAAGAGGGGTTTTTTCCTCTCTTTTTTTTTTCCTTAATCCAGTTAAAAATTGATTTAACCAGTAAATAATCTTGTAATCTGATCCATACAGCCAGAGCTCTTACAGTCACACTCATCTCACTGTCACTCAACAGGCTTCATAAGGACACAAGAGGTTTGCTGATTTAGAGATATTAGAAAATAATCCACTGGCCTTTAAGTGGTGAACCACCACACAATTATGTAACTGAACATAAAGAACTGCTTGCAGATGGAAGTTATCTACCTGAAACTAAAATGTGCATTCACACAGTGTGTGTTTATGTGTGAGATAAAAACTCAGCTGATTTTGATAGGAAATGGTGGGGAAAAAAAGAGTGTTGTGCCTTCCTACTGCAATACTAATGAATAAATTCAGGAAAGCACCACTGTCAAGTTATTTTACCAACCTGTATTGTGCTGTGAGATCTTAACAATATCAGAGAAATTCAGGTCTGGAAGGAACTGTAATGGCTATCTAGTTCATCCTCCTGTGGCAAGCCAAACTGAGTCCATCCTTTGCAAAGTATCTGTCTATATCTCCCAGTGGAAGGGACGCTACAGTCTCCAGGGTATTCTGGACAGTGCCTAGTTATTCTTAGATTTCTTTTGCCTAATATCTAACCTAAACATCACATACTACAATTCACACCAATTGACAATTACCCTGTCACAAAGGATATTACACTGCTTTGACATTCTTTCTTAATGAATCCACGTTGACCCTCCTTATCACCTTACATCCCCTGGATGCTTTTAAATCATTCTTTTTTAATACTCTATTCTATCATCCTTCCAAGCACTGAGTTTGAGACCTGGATCATAATTCCCTGGGCCTTTTTCATAGGTTCATTTTATTGATGGGGATGTGTGTGTGTTTGTGTATATATATATATATATGTATATAAAAAATAGGTTTTAAATAAGGTAGATACTATGTTCATTTTTCCTCTGCCCCCTGGGATCCTCTCTTTCTTCCATGAGTTCTCAAAGATAATTGCTAATGGTATATCAAAAGCTACAGCTTGTTTAAGCACTCTAAAATGAATTTCACCAGGATTTTGGAAGGGAAAAAACCCTATAATTTGTTGTGTGTTTTTCTTCCTTTCTATTCAAAACAAAATTAACTTAAAACTAAAAAGGAAATATAAATCTTTCTCTTTTTTTTGGTGCCATGTCATGTGATAACATATGTTAGAGGTCAAACATTTAAAAACTGCCTTCCTAAATTGCTTGTGGAGTTATGTTGATACTTTTCAGATGATCTTAGTAGTTCATAAATCAAAAATGTGACTTTTCATTTCCAATACACACAGATAATCAAGGCATAGACACAGCAAGTAAGGCCTAAGGTATTGGCAGTCTTGAGTTGGTTTTTTGCTACTCTGGAGAAGGAAAACAAACTGTCACCCCAACTGAGAAGTTAAACCAGATTTTAGGTGACTTTGTCTCACCACAATGGCTCAGAGAAGTAGAAGCATTCTGATAAATCAGATTCTAAAATAGAGCAAAGTTGTCCAAAACTTTATTACTCTTGTTTCATTATGGTTCTATGACCCTATGATTATGATCAAACACATAAATGAATATCATTTCTATTCAAATAAACTAAAGCCACCTATGTCAAAACCAGGATCTTTCAATGTGCACTCACATCTCTACAGCTTCAAAGTCCCAAGCTATGAGCAAAGGGTCCTTATTCAAAACAAAACATAAACCCAACATATTAGCACAGCCTATCCCCTACTATTTGCTACATAACTTGTATCTAACCACATGGAGGAATAAAATAAGAACCTCTTGAATCTAAAAAGCATGAAACTATTTACCTGCCTTCCTATTTTCCTCATCGGTAAGCTGGAATCTCTCTTAATCTCTCTTCAGGTCAACATAGAGGCAAACTATTTGAGCTAGGACAACAATGGCTGAGGCTACTGCTGTAAAGAATGTGATATAGCTGAAGAAACAGCAAATTCAGATGGAGCTTCAACAATGGAAAGCAAGACAGAACAAATAAGATGACTTACTGTCCACAGCAAACGTGGTACCTGAGTCATGATCCCCAGTGCTACGTGGCTGTGGATCCAGCAAGTCAAAGACTTCCGCAAGATGTGCTTCACAGTCAAATCAGCAAGGGACTATTTCACAGTATCTGTCCTCAACAAAACTAGGCAATTTGTTCATCCTTACAGATAATAGGATCTCTTCTGTCTGTTCAGAAAAGTAGTGAAAACAACTGGACTAGAGGAGCTAACTGATGCCTCAAAGGCCTATCCTCACAGAGCTGCCAGTTAGTCAGAGCCTGGGCAGCTCTGATCCCATTCTCTTAGTATTTCCTATTTGTCTACAAAACTGCACAAAGACAGGGAAGAGACTGTGCCAGCAGCATCAGTTTCCATTTCTGAAGGGCTCCTAGAGGAAGTGTCAGTTTGCTCAGCATTCAGCTAAGCCCTGAGTCATAGAGAGCTGAAAAGAGATGAGATCAAGAAATATCGTATCAAATCAAATGTAATCTATGGCTTTCATATCCATTAAATGATTCCCCAAGTGGAAAACAATGGAAAGCCCTGCTATGAACAAAGGAGATCTAATTCCTCAACAGTAATCCTTTTCAAGGCAAATTAAAGTGTTGGGATAGAGTACTATTATGTTAGAATGGCTCCCTTCACCTCTGAGTTTGCAGAAGCTTAGAATAAGTTCAGTAACAGGGTATCCACTGCACATTACAGTAGAGCATGCCATCTCAGTTCCACAGCTGGATCCCTCAGGCTTCTGAAGCAGCAGCAGGAAGGGGAAAGAAAAGGAAGAACAGTTTATTTATGTGGATCTACATGTCCTAAAATTGCAGCCACAGCAGAAACAACACAAGGTTTAGCCATTCCACAAATACATGACTTGCATAAAATTTCCCTGCTTTATTTCTTGCCTAAAAATAATTCTAAAGTCATTTTTGCCTTTCTATAAAAAAATTAAATAGCCAACTTTTTTAGTTTGTCTTCATCTAAATAGTACATTAACCCCCATTGATGATTGTACTGCTTCTGCAAGAACTGAATTTGTATAGAAAGCTCGCTGCAAAGTTGTGAAGAAGTAACGTGGCACTCCATCAAAGGAAATTTCATATGTTCCTACTTTCTTTTAACCAACCTCACAGATGCTTTACATCTTGCTGTACTATTTTTATGCAATGTAGAATCCTGAATCACAATGACCTACCCCAGTTCCCAACCAGGAGATGCATAAGAAGCAATTCAGAAAACAAGGAGCAACACTAAGAAAGAAGCCGTTAAACATGCGGAGAAAGCTTTTATGGGACAAAGGGATAGGTCAAGTTGTGCAAAAAGGAATTATAAGGAGCAGTTTAATGGACTTAAATGTATCAGTAATTTTACAGCATTTGCTCTTTTTTTCCATAGTGAAAGGAGGTACCCAGTACCTATAAAAGCTACTGGAAGAATGAGTGACCACTGTTTACTATTACAAAATCCAGGCCCTAGGTCTGTGACAAAAAATTACTATTTACTTCAAATCAACCAGCTAAAATGATTCCTTATATTTAAAATATTTTTCCCTGAGTTTTCATCTGAGGTTCCTCATTGTCATTTCTGAGAAACTGCAGCAAATTAATAAGGATCTCTATTCACGGTTAAAAATCTTTTTTGGTATAACAATGAAGTCATTACTCTTTTTATTTCTGCAAACTCCATGAGAACAGAAATAGAAGCACAATAAAAATCTTTTTCATAACAGTTGATTAGAAAATATGGCCTGCAGAAAGTCTAGCTCTCTTTGCACTTTGCACATTAAGAATCCAAATATGTTACCAAAGCCGGGATTTTAACCCCCCACAGCTTTAGCACAAAGAAACACATTAATAAGATACAATTTAGATTTGCATTTTTTAATAAGCAAGGGGATCAAAGGAAATATGAATGCTGAAAGGATGTTAAATCATGTGCAAATTCAAACATCAAGGTATACTACAGAATGAAGATACTTTTGCACTACAGTAAGTTTAGTAAGGTTTTCCAGAAGTTGTGGTGAACAAAGTGTTCTTTGTGACCTCTTTGCCTGCACCTAGTATGTCTAGGAGAGAAGAAGACACATTCAGGTTGCACCAGATACTTTGAGGATTTGCATATGTTAATGCTTGATGGCAAATCAGCAGGGATAGTAGTGGACCAGCAACAAAAGGATTAATCCTTCTAATAACCTAATCCTGTTCTCATGACAGTCTTTGGCCTGTTTCTACATGAATATGTGAAAATATCTTGAAATACTATGTATTTTCATTCAGACATCTAGATGGATCTCATTAAGGTGGCCACACTGCTGTAATCTACTGGGAGTAACCATTAGTATGAGCATCTAAACCACAGTGGAGTGGTACAAGAGATTACTGATAACCTGCCATTGAAAAGGGCTGTGTATGTGCATCTCCACATCCCATGAAGTGGCTGAGCTACCTCCCAAAAGCAGAATGCAAAGCAGTACTAGCACTTCTGCCATTGCACCTATCTAGGACAGCTGACAGGTACATAAAGAGGTATACGATTGTTGAAAAGGGCACCAAGAAAACAAGAAGGAAATGGCCTTGACAGGCTAATGACAAACATTCTTTTCTGTAAAACTGTTTTACACTTTTTGAAGAATTGAGTTCAGAAGCTAAAGCTGCCTCCAGGCGTGACCAGCATTTACTCATCAGATCACCACAGGCCTTGATGACCTTGGCAGTCTTACAAGGATCATATTTTTACATGGATGAACTGTTCCTGAACAATTTCTACAAACAGGATTTCTATCAATGTCACGCACATTTGTCGTTTCATTCTGCACCCCTTTTCCTTGATAAATGTATTTATAGTGGACATTTAAGAGAGAAAAACAAGCCTTTGCTAACATTTAAGAAAATGAAATCAATCAATGATAAAACTAAAATAGTGTTTTCAGTTATCACACACTTCATTGCTTGCATGCCTTGTCCTTCTGTCTGTTCCAGTGATTTACATTGTAAGTTCATCAGGATAGGGTTTATCTCGTATTCCGGGTTTGCATACAGCCTGGCAGAATGGTACCTCATTTCCAAATGGCTCTTGAACGTTATGTAATAAACATGATTCATACATGGATCATCTCCAGCATTCTTACAAAGAGTGACAGAAGATAATGCTTTCTGAAGGAATTGCTTTCAACATTTCAGTGTCAGTGTGCAGCAACAGTCTACATTCATAGACTAGGAGTTTCCCATTAATTTGGAGGGTAAAATCCTCAATGTAATTGGAGTATATAATGAAATATATTCTCTGCTTGCAATTGGACTAAAAAATTCAGAGTATCTTCATTGCTTCACTGAAAGATGTCAAATTCTGTCTCATTTCAATAGCCTTCTGTCATCTTCAGAAAAGATCAGAACAGGACATCTAATCTACAGATCTTTAAGCATCACACAGAAAAAAATAAGGATGATATTTATTCTTTCTCTGTCAATAGAAGTCTATATATTAAGTTGCAGAAGAAGTCTGTTGTAGCTCTCCATCACTTTTGAACAATCATGGAGGACAGGCAAGGTGCCTGAGGACTGGAGAAAGGCCAGTGTCACTCCAGTCTTCAAAAAGGGCAGGAAGGACGACCCAGGAAACTACAGGCTGGTCAGCCTCACCTCCATCCCTGGAAAGGTGATGGAACAACTCATCTTTAATATTGTTAATAAACATCTGAAGGAAAAGATAGTTCTCAAGAGGAGTCAACATGGATTCACCAAGGGGAAATTCTGTTTGACCAACCTGATAGCCTTCTATGAGTGCATAACCGGCTGGCTAGATGAGGGGAGAGCAACAAATGTCTCGTTTGACTTCAGTAAAGCTTTTGACATTGCATCCCGTAACATCCTCATCAGAAAGCTCAGACAGTGTGGCTTGGATGAGTGGACAGTGAGGTGGATCGAGAGCTGGCTGAATGACAGAGCCCAGAGGGTGCTGATCAATGGCACAGAATCGAGCTGGAGGCCTGTGGCCAGTGGAGTTCCACAGAGATCGGTTCTGGAGCCAGTCTTGTTCAACATCTTCATCAATGTCTTGGATGAGGGGACAGAGTGTACCCTCAGCAAGTTCACTGATGACACCAAACTGGGAGCACCGGCTGATTCCCCAGAAGGCTGTGCTGCCATTCAGCGGGATCTTGACCGGCTTGAGAGTTGGGCAGAGAGGAGCCTCATGAAGGTCAGCAGGGACAAGTGCGGAGTCCTGCACCTGGGGAAGAACAACCCCATACACCAGTACAGGCTGGGGGTTGACGTGCTGGAGAGCAGCTCTGCAGAGAGAGACCTGGGAGTGCTGGTTGACAGCAAGTTAAACATGAGCCAGCAATGTGCCCTCGTGGCCAAGAAGGCCAATGGCGTCCTGGGATGCATCAAGAGTGTGGCCAGCAGGTCAGGGGAGGTTCTCCTCCCCATCTACTCTGCCCTGGTGAGGCCTCATCTGGAGTCCTGTGTCCAGTTCTGGGCTCCCCAGCTCAAGAGGGACAGCGAGCTACTGCAGAGAGTCGTGCAGGGCTACCAAGATGCTGATGAGACTAGAGCATCTTCCTTATGAGGAAAGGCTGTGAGAATTGGGGCTGTTTAGTCTGGAGGAGACTGTGGGGGCATCTCATTAGTATTTACAGATATCTAAATAGTGGATGTTGGGAGTTTGGGGCATCCCTTTTTTTCTACTGTCTCCAGTGACAGGACAGGAATAATGGAAAGAAACTGGAACACAAAAAGTTCCATTGAAACATAAGAAAAAGCTATTTTACTGTGAGGGTGAAGGAGCCCTGGCACAGGCTGCCCAGGGGCATTGTGAAATCTCCTTCTCTGGAGGTTTTCAAAACCCACCTGGACATGTCCCTGTGTGACCTGATCTAGGTTGACCTGCTTCGGCAGAGGGGTTGCACTAGATGATCTCTAAAGGTCCCTTCCAACCCCTGCCATTCTATGATTCTGTCATCCATGGAGGAGACTCTACTCAATTGCAAATACTGAATTTATAAGCAGAATTCAAGATCTAGTTCTTAATTACCGTTCCAGTCTCACCTCCACTGGCACTAACAGCAAATTAATTGATACCATGCCACATACACACCTATCTTGAAACAGTGGAGTTTAATGGAGAGGAAAAAGGTATAAAAATATCCTGCAAAGCAGCTGTTATTGGTTGCTGTCAGACAGAGATAGATGGACATCTGTTCTGATTCACTGCAGAAGTCTTTTTACTCTTAAATTTCCAACACATGCATAAATCATTGGACGCTGATCAGAGTGATTACTCTGTATCTAAAATTGATGTGGTATTTTTTCTTTTTAGTGGAAAATTAACTTGGACAAGAATATCACCTGAAAAACTTTTAAAACTTTGCCCTACTCATTGTTGATTTTTAATAATACACTTATTGTTTTCAGTCACAGAAATACAATAACAAGTGAAAAAACCTGCTTTGAAAGCAATAAATGAGTTAAATTTCTCAATTCAGCAACAATTCAGCTAGTGCTCTCTGAAAATTTTAAAGCCAGGCTGCCTGAATGTAAAATGGCACGAGGATCACATGGGACAGTAATCATCCTTGATACATACTTGGATTACTCACTGGGACAGATCTATCAAGCATTATTGAGTTGGTAAAAAAAAAAAAAGTCTATAAAGATCTACTTTGGGTTATGAATCCGGTCCACAGAAAGAAACAGTTATTCAAATCAGTTTCCAGCACAATAGCTGAAAGCAAGCAACAGACAATAAAATGAATTGGTGCTTGATCTAGTACTGTTCAATATATTTTAAATATTTTCCAGTGTGCACTGTTATATATGTCTTATTCAAAAATTGCTCTGTTTAGCTGCTGAAACAATACAGCATGATATTAATGCCAAATACTAACAGAAGCTGTTTTGGCTCAGCCAAAGGGGAAAACAAAAAACCCACAAAATTCTAATTTTCTGTACAGCACTGTCACTAGATATATAGCATGGATACTGAATTGCAAACTAACTAGAATAAAAGAATCACCCTTTTAATGAGTGTAATATATCATGAGAATGTCAATTTGATTAATGTAATGGGGCTACATTGCAGAAGAAGGAAATTACAGGTCGTTAGGGTAAGTTCAAATTATGTTATAGATTTGAATGATTTTCTTCATTTTGCTAAGAATTTATCAAACATTTTTCTTTGAATACCTTATGCTCTACTTTAAAATCTCATACCATCCTTCTTGCCTCCAACCCGTTTTAACTCAGAAACCGACAAGCCTGAGTCATAACGCTTTGTCTGATTATAAAACATCTGGATCAATTAGTAAAGGAAAAAACTCAAACTCATGAATCTACTATGAAAAGCCCCTTATTTATAGTAATATAATTACACAGACAAGTCCGTTTTTTTAACTGAGATTTTTAGTAAACATACAGTTGGGTAAGTTTTGTGCCCTGGAGATACAAACAAAATATGACAAGCAAGGCAAGACTTTAGAAGATGAAAACAAAGATTTTGGAGGCGGAGGAGGCAGTTTAGGGAAAGTGCAATACAGAAGAACAAGATGAAAAGCAAAATGGAAGGATGCAATAACACGGAGAGAGTCAGTTTGGGCAGAGTATGTATGTACGGGGGAATGAAAGAAAATGAGGTTTAAAGACAGACAATGAGCTTGAATGTGATAAAAGATAAGATGACCTAAACACTTGCACAAAGCTTGCAAAGCCAAAGAAACCACCAGCCTGCCAAAAATTAGTCATTTCATTTGTTACCACTCACAGGGTTTTAAAAAAATTAACTGGATGCAAAGAATGAGATTTTGTTCACTACTGAGGATGGTGGAGAGTATTAACATAAAAAGAGGGGAAGAATGGAACCATGAGGGGTGCAGAAGATGCCCCAGAAGACAGGAATGGATGGAGAAAAAAAGACATCTACTCATTTATACCTATCCAATGTTTTCTTTGGGGGTCAGGGGTGAGGCTACAACTTTGTCTTTGGCAAACACAGGAAGGCTTCTATAAATTCATGGGCAACTTCAGTCATCTCAAGTCACAGTGAATGTGTCAGTTAAAACCAATTCAGATTATGTCGTGTTGGTATACTGAATACTTGAGTGCTATCCTACACTTGGAAGACTGCTGCAGAGAGTGGCTACCCATCTCACAAAGCATCTCCCAAATGCAGTCAGGTTTCAGCACGAGAGCATGGAGTTTCAGAATCTTCCTGTGGGATTATTTTGCCCCATTATCCAGAGTTGTTTCAAAGCAAAATTAAATCATCTCTTGACTCAAACTACTGAAAAAGAAAGAAGTCGATGAAATCCAGCAAGTTGAAGATGAGATTTCATTATGGATTTTTGTATTTGATTCGAACCAGGCAAATCATAGTTCCAATCAACATATCTAAACATAGATTCTTATGACTGAATAATTATGGGTTTTCAATCATTACATATTCCTTCCTGTTACCACAAAATAGTAATGAATTTATCATTTATCCTCCTAATATCTCAGATGGGCAAACTTACAGCTACAATTTATAGCTATGGAATCTATGCACAAAGGAAAAGGGATTTATGAACTGGTCAAATCACATGTGAAATCTGTGCACTCACACGGGATTTAAGAGATACCTTGAGCAATTTCTTAATCATAACACCATTTTCCATACAAAATTTTGATATATCCTAAGGTCTTAGTTGACATTACAAATAAATGGACCTGGGCATTGTTCCAAGCAGCATTAAAAGAATGAGTCTTTTGAGGGTCCCAAAATCCAAACTCTAAGAGGTAACTTTAAGGTAACTTTATACATTGTTAAGAAATCTTTTACACGCATTTTATACAAAAAAATCCCAACCAGTCTTGAATGATGTCCCAACTAAATTTGAAACTTATATTTTCATCCAGTTGGTTATTCTTCAGTCAAAACCACGCTCCCAGTCTGACAGACTTCCCAGTAACATTTACAGAGGAAGCCAAGATTAATTTTGTTCAAATGTGGACAGCTGAAATGAGCTCTTACCCCAGTTAAGTCGTTTCTTCTTAACATGGCCATGACAATTTTTCAGGAAACAAACTTGAAAAGGCTGAGCACTTCACTCACCAGTGGTAAAATAATGATCCATAAACCATAAACCAATACACAATATTATACAGCATGACAAAGACTACTTGGCTACTTTGTCTACTTTGCTGTAAGAGTTATAATTTTAAATGGGTTAAAAATCAATAAGAAATGTACAGTTTAGAAAATATATATATACTGTCTTAACATACACATATATGTTGTCCTCCAGTACTCAGCACTGGTGAGGCTGCACCTCAAATACTGTGTTCAGTTTTGGGCCCCTCACTACTGACATGCTGGAGCATGTACAGAGCTGATCATCAGAGCTGGGGAAGGGTCTGGAGCACAAGTCTGATAGGAGGACCTGGCAGTGTTCAGCCTGGAGAAGAAGAGGCCAGGGGAGACTTTCTCGTTCCCTACAGCTACCTGAAAGAGGGTTGTAGCGAGATGGGAGTCAGTCTATTCTCCCATGATAAGACAAGAAGAAATGGCCTCAAGTTGAATCAGCTGAGGTTTAGATTGGATATTAGGAAAAAATTCTTCACTGAAAGAGCTGTCACACATTGGAACAGGAAGTGGTTAAATCATCATCCCTGGAAGTGCTTAAAAGACGTGTAGATGTGATGCTTATGGACATGGTCTAGCGGTGGATATGGCAGTCCTGGGTTAACACTTGGACTCAATGATCTTAAAAGTCTTATCCAACATGAAAGATTCTGATTCTATAAGGCACCATTTAGAAATTTCAATGCAGTATGGACCACTAGGCATCTAGCCATACATAGATTGATGATATTTTAATGCATACTGTTTTTAATTAGGTATTTTATTTTAACATGCTCTCTTTGAAAGTAGAAAAGCATATGTCAATAACAATTAAAAATGATTAATTCTTGTTACAGGATCTTAATTTATGAAGCAGGTAACATAAATTTGTCTCAATTGAGCCCCAAATATATCAAAGATGTTATTAGAGGGCCAGGTCACTGTCTATATTAATTTGATAAACAAAGTGATGTTCTTCATTATTAAAATGTGGTTCCCTGAAGTATAGATTAGAAAAGATTAAAGGACGCTAAAGAAAACAGAGATTGATGAGATCCAGCATTGTGCTGCATTACATAGACGTAATCTCAATGGCATGTAGTCCAAGACAACTTCTGAAAAAACAGATGAAAGCTATTTGAATAGATGTCCAAAAAGATGAGGTCTGACCACGTATGCACTGTAGTGAGAGAGTTCAAGGAAAGAAGGAGCTGCGGGAAGGGTATCTGTAGGCAGAGGTTTGTGAAGCCAAAATGCAGCATCTGGAGATGAGAATGTCCTGCCAAAAGGTCTGATGGCATCAAGTCTCTTCTGCAATTCTTGACATACAGAGACCTACAGGGCTATAGAACAGCCAGTGCTCAAGTCAACTAGAGACATAGAGAACTGAGTGCCTGATAAGTGAAATATGCTCCAAACAGTACAATGATATTCAAAGTTCATTAGCATCTGGGAAAACGATTTCAGTGCCTTTGGATCCTTCAACAATTCATACAAAGTTAATCAGATTCCTATTTGTCACTAGTATTCTTCTATGGTAATATTATTTTCAGACTCCCTTAGCATGCAATTCAATATTCCAGCTTGGCATGATGTGTTACTTTCTAGCAGAATCTTTCAAACAAACCTACTCTGAAAACTACAGCAAATCACTTTGTAGCTCAGATGTGACAGAAGATATTTCCAGCTATAATGAAAATCATGGTTACGCAGCTGCCACTTATTTTTAAGACTGTTGAGCGAAGCCATCCTTGACTTGGAATGAAAACAAAAAAAAGAAATAAACTTTTTTTTCTGGTCAAAATTGCACTTTTTTACCAAAAGGAATTTAACAGGTCATGTTCTTACTGTGCATAAATGCATTAACATACAGAGGCACCCATATATACCAACACTGGGTATACAGTGCAACATGAAACTCAACGTACTTCTATACAGTAACACTTTGTAACTAGGATTAAGTGCAGTGAGACTTTACATTGTTCAGCTGCTATAGTAAGCTGATAATGCTGTTCTTCTATTACCTCATGAGAATGTAAGTACCAAAACAAAGTAGTCTCTGCTGTAATGTGGAGCACACAGAGAGACTGAGAGACATTGGGAGGGAGAGCGTGAAACATGGCAGAGGGCACTTAGTAATGAATAAAGAAAAAAACACAGCTAATTTCCCAAGGGTTGGGTATATTTAACTGTCACATCTGGAATCCACGTCTAAATATCATTAAGGGAGTTGGTTTTTAAAGAAAGGTTATAAACTGAAGTGTTCTGAAATCACTATGCAACGCTGTTTACATAGCAGAGCGGCTGCAGGTTTTACAGCTGCGTGTTAGATACTGACAGCCACAAGAACCAGTAACCCCACAGGGATGCTCACACGGATGTCCTCCTCGCCAAAAATGGATGCTCACAAAAACAAAGCAGCTTAACATCAGCCAAAGAGTCTGAAAGTCTCAGACATGGTTCTAGAGCTATTAGTACAACAACGGCCTGTCCTGGGCCAAAAAAAGCCACGTCAAGGTACTGCTTGTATAAATTCTCATCGTGCTAACTACACTTCAGCTATGCCAGGGGCTGAAAGGGCAAAAGACAACAGTAAGAACTTCAGTGATGTGGCATTTGAAAGACACTTCACATATACAGAGAAATTCTACAGGTCTAGAAAAATGCAAGTGGCAAGTGCCAATTTACTCAAGAAAATCTTCACTCCCAAAAACATCTTCTAAAGGCATTCCAGGCTAGTGGGTACTCTGAATTAGTAAAGGGCCTCAAGATTCAATCTCAATTCATCTGTGCATACGTGCACTTCACATTGAATTTAAAAGCTCCTAAAACTAACACACAAGTGAACTTCAGACGTTTTGGAAAGGTCAAAAGCTCTTTCATGATGAACAACATTGATGAAGTGTTTTGGACTGCTAGTGTAAACATCTTTAGCATTATGGTAAAGATGAAAAGATAGAGAGAGGCAGACAAGGTACAAACAAGGCCACTGTATTTCTCCTGAAAATGCACATATGAATTCTGCATGTGCTAGTTTGCTTTGAGCTATGTTAGGTCATGCTGTGTGACACACATTTGATTTGATGTAAGAGTTAGAAGGACATACCTATCAAAATATGTTTATAAACTGCCTGCAAAATTAGTCAGCTGCATTTTGCCTACATGTGAAGCAGATATGGGATGTTTATTTGTCGACCCAAAGGCTAAGAGCCATGAAGGAATGCTGCTGGATTCAGTTTTTGTAGGAAAAACAACTTATGTTTATTCTGTTGCCACCATATTTATCACTATTTGGTTTGAATGCAGAACTTGGGAATTAAGCCTATTTCCCTCAGCGTCTTAGAATACTACAGTGCAACATCTTTACTTAATTATTGCTTTTAAATTACAACACGTCAGAGAAAACATAAGACAAATTAAAAACCAAATGAATTGATCTGTTTACATTTGTACACAGCAACACTGGAATGAATGACAGTGATTGCCATTATAAAACAACATTTACACTTGAGTAAATGAGGTGTTACACTCTGTCGGAAGAATGTAACTTCATCTTGGAGAGAATTGTTAACAAAAACAGCATACATAGCTTTTGTTTATAGAAATTCATACTTTCATTTCTATTACTGCATGGATCTGCACAAGCCAATTTATGTCCTCAGAAAGGTGACAAGTGGAAAAAGGAATACAGATTGGAAGGGACTATTCCTATTTAAAGGTAGTCTAACATAGGCTCCCATCTTCCCTTGGTGCAGCATCCTAGTCTGGATTTTCTCCTGTGCACCCATGGACCCACAAGCCCATTTCTTTGTGGTACTCCTAGGTCGAAGTGACACACACAACCACTTTTCAGTTTAAGTTGTCAGGCTGCAAAGGAGAAAACATGCTCCATAGGTAATGTCTGATGGTTATGGGTAATCTGCCCAATTTTCATTCAGTTGATATGTTAGGTTGGATTTTAATTCTGTGTTTATGTGCAGATAAAAGATTATACTTTTAAAAACATGGCTGAATTGTTCATGTGAAACAGAGATCAAAATGTTAATTGAGTCTTCTCTCAGAAAGATTTTGCTTGGGTCTGTGAGAAAACAAAAGGCCAGTTAATGGAAATATATGCAAGAAATTTTGTTTATTCGGTTCAAATCATATAGACAGGTTAATTAAAAATTCACAAAGGATTTGTTTTCTGTGTATCAAGCCTAAGGGTTCTTGGTATTGTGTTTAAGCAGGTGCATAAAAGAGCAATGAAAGGAAAATAGATATGTACCCTGAAAGAGGAATTTAAAAAGAAAATCAATATCCCAGGCAATAGAAAAGATGGAATTTATCATTTGTGCATGCAAATGAGAGGGTACTTGGGACAAGAGCTAGTGCAAATTGCTTATTCTTCTTGTAGTCCAGTCCATTCTGAGACTTAAAATTTCAGCATACAGAGAATGTACTGATAAAGATCATTGAGAGGCCCCCAAGCAAAGCAGCATGTGAGAGGTAGTGCATCCCCCCACATTATGCCTAGAGGCCACCTTTTTAGGGAGCAGTAGGCCAAAGGTCAAATAGCCTCTTCCTTCTCTTCTTCTCTAGTGCAGAGAACAAATAATACACTGCCAAGGAGCAGGGAAGTTTGGGTAAATTCCTTTTGGAACTTATCTGAGAATACATAACAGCCCAAGTTGCAAGTGAACTCACAAGATCATCTTGTCTAACCCTAATTAGGCACACTCAGGACTGGAGTAAGCACCACAGAAGACTTGTACCAGCCAGACACACTACAGATCTGACACTGAAACCACCTCCAACAGAAGCTAGTCATTTCTATTCTAAAAACATGATTTCCATTTCTCTTGAGATTTATAGCTATAAGTGGTTTCCTTGTCTGATGTCCAAATCCAAGTATTTATGCTCCCAAAAGGATGAAAACATAGTGGCTGAAACACTGACTAGACATGCTGGTACTCTGGCTGAGGTCCTGAAGTTTAAGCCAATTCTCATCAAAGTTAAGAAGAACTCCAGAGATTTTCTGAGTAAGAACACTGATGTATTGTTGCCTTGTATTTTCTGTTTTCTCACTGTTCCACAAAAGGCTGTTTAATACTTCTATCTTTTAAACTAACATAGGAAATGTTTCTAGCTGGCACACTTGAAGGAAACAGCTCTGTTCTCCAGAGAAGGGAAAGATCAGTTTTAGCCAACAGAAGACTGTGTTTTCCTTCAGAACAATTTGATGCAAGGGTCATTGCACAGGCAAGTGCAGACCACAAAAGACATGTCTCCAGTGGTAGACATTCTGAGCAAGGGCACAACTTTACTATATAATTGGTTCTGTTGGAATAACAGGGTCTTTCTGCTCCCACGCACCAGAATTCTGTATTGCTGACAGTAACTTCCAAGAGTAGAGTGGCCTCCAGTGCACGGACAGAGGAGGAAAACTTTGAAGAAGAGAGGTGAGGAAAGTAGCAAATGGCACATATAAACATATGCTGAACTAACACAGAAACAGATCCATCAATACAGGCCATTTAGAAAAGGATTCATGTAACATGCAGAAGCACTACAAAGATTACACGCTGATGTTTTACATGTAGCGTCCTGAGTGTCAGCATTTTACTATGTATTGCCCACTTTACCATTTCTCTGGATATAGTCACAATATTAAAAAAAGCAAAGCTAACAGATATTCCAGCAAGTACAGACAAATCTGCTACTACAGGCTGATATGGAAGCTGTTTTGCTTTTACAAAAATAAAAAGCACATTAAGAGCAAAATAGTATAGCAGGTTACCTTGTGTCATCAATAAAAGCGATGCTTTTGCTACAGATATCAACAAACGGAGCTCATTTTGAGTTAGTGGTAGCTAGGGAAATGTGGCCACTCTGAAAATCACTCTGATCTGAGTACTTCAAGAGGAACTGAAATGCATAGCTTCCTGTGTGCAGGCTTGACAAATTTACACTGTCTCCCAGTCCTTATGGTCAATAAAGAGAACCTTCCAAAAATGAAGTGTACATAAAGCAAACTCAGAATTGTCCAAGCTCCACCTCTCCACAGCTGCTTACAGCTTTCTAAAGTGGCAAGAAACATTAAAATTGACACTTCTGTCATAATGTGGATGCTATTAAGAACTATGCAGGGCTTCTGCAAAGCTTTCTAAAGTCACATTATTTTCAAGCTGCTGTAAACTGGGAAATTTGGGAACTGAAGCATTAGCACCAACTTCATTGATGGAAAAATACTACAACGGAATTGGAGCCAGAGAAGTAATACAGTGTCTTAGACTCATCCTTTCTAAATCCAGAAAATAAAGTGGGACTGAACATTAAACAGTAGAGGGGATATGACCTTTATCTATGCCAGAAGGACTGGAGAAAAGGTAGAAATGAGAAGGTAGAGAAATAACCTAAGACACTTCACCTTCCACTTCAGGCATGGTTATGCAAATCTGAGAATTTGCAAAGACAGGAGAAAGCAGAAAAAAAGCAAGAGAGTAAGGGAAAAAAAAAAAAGGTGTAATCTCTCAGAGCTTTAGCAGTTAAAAGTTTATGTCAAATCTGGGCTTAGACTGAGCTCTGAAACAAAAGCTGGTGAAAATCGCAAGTGAGAAGAAGGAAATTTACATTCCCTTTGAGGGGCTGTCAGAAGGTCAAACTTTTGGCCTGTCATTTCTTTCTCAACTTTAAATGCAGTTCTCTGCTAGTAGCCATCTAGAACCAGCTTTCCAGTAATGTTTCAAACATATCTGTGCTGGCTCTTAGCTAGAAACTAAGCACTTAATGCTAAAGTACAAAGTTCCACGTCTCTTCTCGGCCACTATGAAAGAGACACACATAAATTCTATAAGCACCTTATTTAAAGCCCTGAAGTTTCCTTGAGTTTGATGTTAGACCTTGGACTTTCAGTCATGGCCATATTGCCACTCTCATGTTCCTCAGCTGTATTCCGAGTTCAGTCTCTGCACTCGTCCATAAACTCACTGCTAATGGGCAGAGCAGCTTTCCATTTAGCTGATAACAAAGTCCCTCAAGATCCACTGAAGAAATGTTTTTTCTCCCAGACCTAAGAAGCTTGAAGCCTACTTGAATTTATTAGAACTTGCTTAACAATCTGGGTGCTGCAAAAAATGAGGTCATTTTAACACAGGGCCAGGACAGAAAATGAGATAGTGACAGTCATCCGATTCAATTATTTCTGTTAAATGCACAAGCAATCCTTGGAGCAGAACTGGAACTGTATTCCACTTCCCCAGGAGAAGGCTGACCACTAGGTTACAGAATCATTATCCCTCTTACATCCTCTCACCTCCATTTTGTCACAGGGTGTAAGTCCTTCTGAGGATGTAGGGCTGAATTAATTTTGCAAACCTGACACACAGAAGTGTCCAAATACATTTAAGCAGTGAAAACAAGAAGGATGCTTGAACTCAGCAAAACTACTCTCCCCCTCAAGTTTTTGAACTGCATCCATCACAGCACTGTCTCAACACTTGAGGGCACAGGAAAATCCTGATTAAATGGACAGGGCTTGGAACAAATCCAAAAAATCAAACCTCAAGCTTAGTTAAAAAGTACCTACCATTGTGTAGGACTTATTCTCGGTGCTACATGGATCTTAAACTAAAATAAAGATGCAATTGTATGCTGCTTGTTCAAAAGAGAAGTAAAGACCTTATTTTTTTGAGTACAAATTGTATGTGACTTTAATAGTATGAATTCTGTCAAGTGGTCCATAGAATAAATTTGCACACAGTTCAACATAACATGTGCACATTAAATAGGATTTGGCATTAAAAGACCCAACATTGAATGGAAATCGAAAATAAATGCCCACATTCTCCCCAGAAGACTATTCACCCCAAGGCCTTAGGCATTAATTTAAGTGAATGAGGAAGCCACTAGGGCAGCTGTCGGTAGCTTATTTGATTTGTGAATAAACAATGGCTTCATTTTAAATGCTATTTACTCCTACTACATACTAATGTAAAAATCCAAAACACAAAAAAGAACTGACTATTTAAAAACACACATTTTTAAGAAAGCTTCTGTACTGCAGACTCCTTCATTTCAACAGGGTAGGGAAAATAAAATAGTAAGAACTTCTGTTGCATTATTAATTTTAACTGCTACTAATGTTAAGAAGCCCTGAGATTGTATCTTATACTTAATTGATATTGTGCATTTGGCTGTATATTAATGAGAAGTTAGGGTATCATAGGTCATTCCAATAAAATATTGAGGCTTGTCAGCTTGAATTATGTATCTTTACATCTGCAGGAAACAGTGGCAATATAATAATTACAGTAGTTGATACATGTACTTATAACTTGTTAGTACAATCAGGTACATCATGTCCAAAGTGCAGATGTCAATCCAGCCTGGCACTAATAATCCATCAAACAGATTATTAATTATGAACAGTTTCTATGCAAAGAGGAGCATTTAGCTGCACAATGAATTTTCAGATTGGAGCACAGTAATTTCTTCTTGATATCATCAAGACTTAATTACAACACAAAGCCACCATCTTCCTGGCATTACAAGATGAAAATGAAGACCTTTACCCTATACATCCACATAAAAAGTGCTAAAATTTATGTGTAGGTGTGCCTGTGGGTTTGCAGATAATTCCATATACAACCTCGTGCAATCATTTAGGTTTCACATGAAATAGGCTTCATATTATCAGCATTGTATTTATATGTAGGTTTTAACATATGCAGAATTCAGACAAACTCTGCCTAGAAAGATGCAGTCCTATAGCCTTCCTCTAGCAGAATGTCCATGCTCAATACTTTTTGGTTTCCATATAATTTGTCATTTAAAAGATAATGGAACCCAGCTGCCCCAACCCACACTCAATTTCTGTTTCACATATAGACATCTTGCCCTACGATCAGATTCTTGTTTGACATGTAATAGAGCTATGGGAGTCAAAGAGAAGATGAATTTACATAAATGGAAAGGAACTGTTCCAAACATTAAGCAAACTTTATCTGCACAAGAATGCAAAATCTGACTATAAAGCAAACCGAGTGCACAAGTTAAATATGCCTTTGTGCAACTGGCACTTAAAACAGTTGATAA
This sequence comes from Colius striatus, assembly GCF_028858725.1. Lineage (NCBI taxonomy): Eukaryota > Metazoa > Chordata > Aves > Coliiformes > Coliidae > Colius > Colius striatus. The sequence goes on from NC_084766.1 coordinate 31,685,808, forward strand.
CCCAAGATGAAACTGTCCTTGAAGCACAAAAAAGGTTTGTTTTCAACACACACCATACAAGTTCAGCTTTCTAGGCTTTTCTGGTAAACATGAATATTTGGGATAGCAAAAGAAAGGAAAATAAATGTTCCACTGAGCAGTTCCCATGCTGATGCTAAGATGCAAACCTACTGCCCTTAGACCCAAAAAGTGCTCTGAATTCACGGTCTGTTTGCAAAATCAGAATCCAGTCCTACATATTCAAATATGTGGCCTCCCGAGGCCCAAGTCCACGCATATATTACATATGAACAAACATATCTTACTCATTTAAATTCACCCAGGCCATCCTGCACAAAATAGCAGGGTTCAGAGAAAAAGTGTGAAGAAAACCAAACAGTAGGTACTCCTGTCCATGGCCAGTGAACCAGTCAAACAGCTCAGGGCATTTCTTTTACAAGTCAACTGTGTAGCACAAGTGGAGGGAGGGAATCCAGCTCCTCCCAGTTTTTACTGTGCATGGCTATAGGAGATCTTATGGGCACACCAGTTCCAGCTGGACTGCCAAATGTCTGAGATTTAGGGACATATGGCAGCCTACACAGTAGCATCTAAACTTCTAGGACATCCACGAAACCCTGACCAATCTGTTAAATTCTTGAAACCTACATAGACAAGAACTCTGTGTGCAAAAGGAACATGTCCAGGAGAATGCAGATGACTGGTGGCTGACGTGGATTAATGGCCCAAATAATCTACAGTCTCAGAGAGAAGCCATGATCCCCACTAATTTTTCTTTCTGAGTTACAAAGCAGAGCTCACTAGGATGTAAAAGGTTATATTCAACATATTAAGAGCTTATTGGCTCTTAATAAGGAATAAGCACGCTTTGTCTTCCTGAAGTATTGCTCAGGTGGTGCAATTCTACATTTTCCCCTCCATGGGTTCATATTTAGCAGAGGAAGCACAAAGGAGCCGCAGCTGAGCAGGTCAGGGTTGGTGTATAATGAACAATAACTTGGTGCATCTACCATAAAGGATAAAGATAAGAAAAGAAGGTGGAGTGAGTTGCATGACAAATTTCTCTCTCAGCTATGGACCTAGATCTACAAGTTGCACATTACACAAGCTTTCAGCACATTACCTCTGCTGAGCTACAGTCTCTGGGTACATGCTAGGGGAGCAGCATCAGGTAGGTCAAGCTGCATCCCTCTTTACCTTTTGAGCCACAGGATTCTGTGCCAGGCTTCAGAGAAACATGTACCATGGCACAGCTGGGGGAAAGGTTTCTGGCGGCTAGCATGACTTACCAGAATGATGCTTCTAAAGCATCTCTATTTTCATTTCCTAATTTAGTTCAAGTACTTAAGCAAAAGAATTCCGCTTCTGAGCTCTTGAATTCCAAAAATTAAGCACTGAATCTGTATTTCAGTACCTAAACAGAGCTGGCCTCTTTCTCCTACCATCAAAGCTTTACACTTTTCAACCAGTGCTTTTCAAGTTCTTTCCCACTCTTCAAAAACTACTCGTCTTTTTCCTTGCATAAAGAATTCTCAGATTAATAAGACAAGTAAGAAATGCCCTTGTGAAAGAAAAAGACAGGGACAGACATACAGACACCACACTCACTTAGGCCTAACAACGGGTCTTTTCATTAATTATCTTCCTAATGATGGGTTCTCGAACAATACTGCAAAATTTCATTCACAATCAGACGACTCACTGGGGAAAGAGTGCATTTTATCTTGTTCCCTCAAGAACTCCAAAGCCGTCTTCCTCATATTTATATTCTAATCTTTCTATGCTCACTTGTAAAAGCTGATAATTAGGAAAGCCTCTTTGATGGTCAGAAGCTGCACACTATTTCTGTGTGCATGGTAACAGGATGAATCACTGGCTGCACTAATCCTGTAAGAGTGTTAAAGGTCCCATGTGACAGTTACTGTGAATGCTAAACCTGCCCTATATTATGCTATTTCCCACTAATCCAAAGAAAATTAATGTTAATTTATCATGAAAAAAGGTTAATTATGCATTTACTTCTGATTTAGGCACATTAGACCAGACTCACAAATAATACCAGGGGGTTTTGTGTGTGATTTGTGGGGTTTTTTTTGAACAAGAGGTTTTCTCTTTTAGCATACAATCAGGGACTATACTCCAAGATCATATGGGGTTTGAGGGTAGGGTTGCAGAGGCAGGACAATGGTAAAACCCAATGGTAATTTAATTATGCCCCTGATCTGGTTTAAAAAGAAACTTAGCTTTTGTTCTTTATGCAAAACTTGCAGTGTTATCTGCTTCATCTCTTCTTTTAACAGTTTCCAAGTATACATTGATTGCCAGTTCTGGTTCAGAAAACAGATTCAAGTGATTTAATTACCTTTTCATGGCTTATTAAAGTAATAACTTATAGAATAAAAATTGTTCCTTTATGAAATACTTTATTGTAATTAAATCATAGCATTTACTTGACATAGAAAAAAAAAAAAAAACCAAGAAGAAAGCCTTACATTTTGGATGATCTATTAATATTACCAGAATCTAAGCCTTAAGTACAATCCTGGCATTTTACCCAGGGCCATGTAATAGCTGCACTACAAACTAACTTTCAGAGATTGTTCACTGTTCATCCAGTGAAAGCAGAAGATTGTTAATACAGGCTGTTTGTAAGGTTGTTCAAAGCATCTCTGACAAAGGAAGAGCTAAATTACCAGAAAGATCTTTTGCATATATCAATTCTAATACCAATGTAGCTCACTGGTTCTTGTATGACTCGGCCACCTTCTCTGTTCAAAACTACATTGACATGTAAATTCTATGTTGTGGAATATAAGCAGCATAGCTTTTTCAAATTATAGGTTTAGATAGCTATTATATCTTCTATCAGGTACCACAGCTTCTGTAATAAGATGCCAAAAACAGGCATCATTTTTTTGCCAAGTGTTAACCCGATCCCACGTTTCATATAACATGTCTCTTTTCTTCAAAGTGGATTTTTATAGCCACTATTGCCTAAAAGGAAATGCTTTTTTTCACATTGTGCTTAGAAGTCACATATATGCTGGGAGCATGTCCTAAAAAGTGTGTGGTCCATCCATCTTCCCCCCACCACAATGTCTGATGAAGTTCATTTATGACCAAATTCACAACTAATTTTGGCAGGTGCAGCTCTACTAATGTATTTTTCTCTAATTTGCCACTTGCCTTTAATGTAGGAACTAAAAGTATTTAAGGCAATTGCTTTGAGGGCTATTTGTAATACTGTTTAGACAGGCTACCTCATAGTGAAACCCATAGAGCCTTTTCTCTTCAAAAGTGCATAATGCAAGAAAATACAAGAAAATAAGTGGTTTGGGGGTTGTGGGGTTTTAGCTTTGTTGTGGTGGTGTTGGGTTTTTTGGAACATCTACATAATCAACATCCATGTCTTCTGAATATGTCCTTCCTGCAAGACTCCATACCACAATATTTTTTCAAGCAGATTAGTATTTGCATGTTTAGGCTGTTTGAATTGCCCACAGCATGAGGTGAAGAGGAATGGGTTTATGAACAATGGTTTTAATTCACATGAAGCAGCTTCTTTCAGGAAAAAGAACTTTCTGTAAGTCTCCCCCTGGAGTCTGCTTCTTAAAATTATCTTCTGGTCCAGTGCTCTAGGATCTCCTTGTCCCACCACACGGAAGTATCTGCATGTTCCTTCAATTCAGAACAATTTGTGCAGTACTGCACAGTATCTGTCAGAAGACAATACCAGTGGGTCCCCTCTTGCTTCCAACCCAAAACCAAGCAACCAAGGCAACAATGTACATCAGTAACGTTTTTCAGCTACAGAAGATAAATTTAATTGATGCAAAATGGAAGAAGTTAAACAGACTCAAACTATGTCATCTGTTTATGTTCTCTTTGGTAAACCTTAACTTCTTCCACTACATCACTCTTTATAGTTAAACACATACTTTCATAGTATGATGTGGACCAGGTCCAACTAATGTTACTACCATAGCATTCACATTTTTGCTTACTTTTATATTAGATGTGCCATCGTAACCTGTGATGAAAAACCATTTCAAATTCAGCTGCTTTTCAGAAAAATTACAACACCCAATTATTAACAGCCAGGGTCTATCCTATTTCCTTCCTCTTCCAATAGCTTTTTGAAACATTTTCTCTGCTTAATATCCTATAAATTTTTGTTAGAAACATTCTTCAGTGTCTCTGATATGAAAACTCTGCTGAAAATCAATAGTCTGCATACTAATTTGCCTGCAATACATTATATATCATAATCCTGTTTTATAAGAGCCTAAAATGAGCTAAAACAGATTCAATTTTAAGATTCAGAATTCAGACTAATAGCTTTTAATTTAAGAAAATATCTGTCACTGTGAATAGGCAAACAAATGGATTAGATTCTCCTGTTTTATTCCTTGGGCCATAAGTGTTAATCTCTCAGCAAAACCAACATAATATACTGCTGCAGATTATGAAAAGTGACTACTTGCTGACGTGAATTATTCATTTGAAAGGTTATGCACCAGTGATAATATAAATTATATTTGAAAAATATTCTTATAACATTTTAATAAGCTTTAAAAAAAAGAGATTTCCTTCCCAATGTTTAAACTAAAAATAATATTTAGTGTCTCAGAAGGAATTATGGATTTATTGGATGTATTCAAGCACTTCCATAAGGTATCTCAGACTTAAGAGGGAACTGATCATCTAAATGCTCTTTAAGATGTGCTTGCTCCATAAATTAAAGATGATACATGTACATTTCTTTCACAGGCCTCTAATCAAATTATGCTCATGCATGTAAAGAGCTGGTGACTGTTTACAATTTATGATAAAAACCAGAAATTCTTCAGTGTGCTGTTGGAGAAAAGGATCTCAAGGAGGAACTTAACACCTATGACAGGCAAACATATACACTTGTATCTCGCATAGCAAGGCAAGGGAAGCTCAAGTCTCATTAGCAATGGCCACTGCAGCACCTCAACTCAGTCCAGTGCTGCAGTGTAGATGAGCTGCTCCCTCCAACAAAAGAAGCTACCTGGGAAAATCACAGAATCACAGAATCTTAAGGGTTGGAAGGGACCCTTCCAGTCCAACCCCCAAAAGAAAGGCTCTTAAGATTTTGAAAGCAGAGCAAGAGTTTTAAAAACATAGTGCTTTGGGCTATGTTACGCATGGCAAAATGTGCCTAATGGACACTGCCGAAGAAGCCGGATTTTGTTAGTATCCACTTACAGAAGTGACTTGTCAGTCAGCAGCCACTTATAGAAGCACATGTATTAAAAGATATTCTGCAATTGAAATCGATAAGATTTTCATTTGTGTATTTGATTTGTGGCTGAGCTATGGAACACCTGTTATTTCCTCCACTTCCCTACCATGGTTGTCTACTGTAGGACTTGACAGATCAATGTTTCCTTTTTCTTCCTTTTGCTTTCATCGATCTCCAGTGAAAAATCTCAGCCAGCCCTTCTCCCTACTCCTTTCTCAGTGAGTTCACCTGCCCTCAGCTTCTAGCACCATTTTGACACTGATGAATCACCAATCTTCACTTGCATCTTTCATTTCCTCCACATTGCAGGGTATCGGTATCTCACTTCTTTGCCTGTTTCTCAAACACACAATTTTGATGTCAAAGTCAGACTCTTGGAAATTGAACTTCTTATCTTTTCTTCCCATTCTCACCTCCTTGCCATTACTGTTGACAATACCACTATCTTTCTTGATTCTCCAGATTTCAAATTTCATGGCCCATTCAACACTTTCCTCTATCACTTGATCACAGCTCAAACTGTCATCAAATCCTGTCAGTACTTTTCTATGGTTTCTCCAGTATTCACCCTGTCCTTTCCAATCCTTTCACTAAAATCTTTGTCCCAGATTTCGTATTATTTGCATCAGTTACAACAAATTCCCATTTAAGGTCTTATTCTCCATTCTCCAATACATGCAAAAAATATAGCTGCTAAAATAATTACTCTCCTCACCTGCATTGACATTGTCTGCACTGCAGACACAAAGCTACCCATTAGTTTCTCTATTAAGCTAAAGGTCCTGACTCTTACTTCTAAAGTCTTGTATATCTCCACTCCTAGTTTTTTCTACACTTTCCTTTTCTGAGTTTTGCTGCTCTTGCCTTAAGTTTTTTTCTGTTAAACTAGTACAAGATTTCACAAGAGTGACATCTTCAAAGATCTTTTTAAAAATCCAAGCAAACACAAGAAACCCAACATCTCTCTCCCCAACAGAGAAAATCACTTTAATTCGCTGCATCTTTCATTGAAAAGTGATGCTAGCTAACAACTAAAAATCAACCTTTCTCTAGAAAAATCATGAGACAGTAACACGCAAAGTAAAATTTAACTCAATTACGCAAACAGAGGCCATTTTTATTCTGTAATTTAAATCAAGATTAATTAAATCACTACACCTCATCTCAATGTAATTAATACCATAGTACTTTATATTGCTTACATAGCAATATGTACATTTCAAGTGCTTTATAAAAACTTGCACACATGATCTGATCTAGAAGAAAGATCTTATTGTGTGATTTTATTCCCATCAAACAGATGGATAACCTGAGACAGAGATCAGACAGTAAATCAGTGGCATATCTAAAGTCTTGGACTAAGGTCTGCTGATCAGACAGCTCTGCCTTCTCAAAAGTTAGCTCCACAGAAAAAGACTCAGAATCACACCATGACCTATGGCAGAAGCTCAACTATGGGAAGGGGAACACCCAGCAAAGAAGCAGTAAGAATAAAACTGAGTCCAGCAGCTTCTTAAGCTTCACCAGCAGCTCCCCCGGAGACACCTCTGACTGTTATCATTCCTTATTTGAGGCAAAAGATTTTCTGGAAAGGAGTGAAGTGAGTATTATTATAATCTATTTTACAAATTCATCAGTGTTTTCAAACTCCTGATCAGCACAGAGAATACTGGAAGCCAGTGTTTTTAAAGCAGTGCAGCAAGCCAAACATTCTCAAAAATGAAAGAGAATTCCTCCAAAATATCCAGTATTCCAAGATGAAAGGGGAAAAAAAAAGTCAGTATACCAGTCAAAAAGACTTTTTACACCACAAATAAAAGCCAAGGAATAACATTAGGTGCACTGCTCTTCAATTAAGTCTTTCACTATTCCATTATTTCATAGCCCAAATGTTAATATTACAAACAAGGGATTTTTCTAGCACTTGAGATTCTGTTGAACACTAAAACAAGAAGAAAAACAGATCTAAACTAAAAGTGCAATGAAGTGATTATGATGGTTATGAATCAGCCCTTCATTATTGAGCCACTTTAACAGCATGTAATAGATTCTGATTAAGCTCTTTAAGCTGAATTACAATGTACTATTAGAAGACTACTCAATTAATATTTTTCAAGGTCCAGAAGCTAATTTTACCAGCATCCACTATTTTTTACCAAGGTCTGATCAGACCTTACCACACTGGGAACGAATAAGCCAGCTCCAACATCACCAGGCCAGCGAATAAAAACTCCTAGCTGACATCAAAGCTCAGATCTCTGTCACTGCATGGAAACTTCACCCCATGACACAGGTAAGAATTCTAGCCTTCTCCATGGGAAAAGTTACAGAAATCACACACTTGTAACAGAGACAATTCCTGGACTGGAGCTTGCCATTTCAGAAGCACTGCACTACTGCACTGCTATTAGATTCTCTTGCAAACATTGAAGAGCAGAGACAAGAACAACTCAAGCAAGTTTTTAAAGCTGTTTATATGGTGCTCCTGGCAATGGAAAGGGATAATCACAGCATACTGTTGCTCTGTTACTGCACAATAGATTTTGAAACACTGCAATCATTCATGTTCCCATTGGAAATGATGCAAGACACAAACAGTATTGTCTCCTGTTATTCACAAAATATAAGTAGGACAATCCCATTTACTAGAAACGGCAAGAACTGCAAGAAAATGGCACTCCAGCAGCTTCACCTGCAGAAACAATGAGTAGGAAATGACTGTGTCTACCTTAGAGACAGCAAATAGCTGTCTCTGGCTTATGGGTCATGTTAACATCTGGCGAGAAAAAAGGTTTCTTTTATGAGATTTCCAACTGAGAAGATACCTCACTGTCTTACATTATAGCTTCATTTTACCTAACCATTTTAATCCTAGTAAATGTTATGAATTCTTAGTGTAGGTATTTCATTAATGAAAATAATCACATTTTCTCCTGAATGCTTCAGATAGCTGGTTTTGGTATAGAGAATTATGTAGCCAAGACAGTACAGGATTAGCATTCAAAAAAGGGGCTTTTCCAAGTTCTCAGATGTATTTTTGCAGTATTTTGCATGCCACTGAGGCTACAATGCACCCAAATCCAAACATAATTCAAATGCTTGAACACAGAATACAATGCAGACACAGCCCATCTAATCCAAGACGTCTCTCAGATTAATACATAAATTGGTGCAAGGTCTTATGTTTATTCATATGACCCTGATCATAAAATTCCCCTTAACCTTGTAATAGAAGGGGTTTGTCAAGCAGGTTTGTCTACATACATTATCTATAACCATCTCTGAAAAGATACTGAGAAGAGCTGACTTTTCCAGTATACTCATTTCTCATCCATTTTCGAGAATGTTGTAGTCATTTTTTATGACTTCCACCAAGAACATGGTTCAACATCACTGTTGGTTTTAAACTCTGAAAAACTTCATTTAAACTTCTGGTACTTATCAGTAATTGATAAAATATGTTTCAGCATCTCCTTTGTTTCGTAGCATTTTCTTGTCTGTGCTTTTGTTTCCCACAGAGCAATAAGTAGCAGGTGTATTTTCTTACAGCCCATAAATATTTAGGGATTGTGATTAACAGAGAGCACTGTTTAAAAAAAAAATCCTCTCATATTTTCATATATAGCAGGAGGAAAAGGAAATTTCCTCTCCAGAGCCCACGTGTAAGAGTGAATGTCTTGGCACTGTGTGTCAAGGAACCACCTGAGACAAAGGGGCTATGTCCATACTCTTACAGATATCCAGTTGTTCATGTATATATGTATGCATGTAAGTCCATAACATCATGCACCTTTAATACATTTCCTATAAATTTAGGCAGCTGGCCTTTGAATCAAGTTTTGAAATCCCACCAGCCTGGAGACAGTAGGAATTTGGAGCAGGTGAGTAAGTTGACCTGGGAATTTCTCAAGTCCTATACCATTTCATGATTTTAGATTTTCATTAAAAAAGACTTGGAAATAGTTAGTTCACATATTAAAAACAAATCTTTTAGTGTTGGTTTAGTTCCAGCTAAAATTCATGCAGTCCCCAGACATTCACAGCTTAGCAGTGGCTGGAATGTTCCTTAGGTGATCCACAGTTCTGTAGCACTATCTGAAGATAGCTGACTCTCAAGGAGGGCTTTCTAAATTTGTATGAGAAACCTGAAGGGCACACCCATGCACAGGGGGACAGTTCTTCCTCTGGAGCAGTAGTGCAATGTATTCTCTGAATGTGCTACCGTGTGAACACTTGCACTGAGGACAAGCTTCCATGGTACCTTTGAAGTTATCCCAGCACATTTTGAAGCATTGCAATACCAAAATGTGGGGTTCATATGGGTATAAACGAATTGTTTCACAGAGAAATGCTACAGTGAGTAGACTGAATAAATAGCATAAAAAAAAATCTTTCTGAAGTTTTTTGTTTACAAATCTGAATAGATGTAAATATCCTAAATCAGCTCTGCATTGTCCTCTCCCCAGCACAGAGGCATTATGTGTCTCCCAGAGAAATGGCTTTCTCTCCATCTACCCAAGTTATCTAATTTTCACTCAGGTTTTGATTTGTCTAGACTATGGGCAAGCTGGTCTTTGCATCACCATCATTTGTAGACGAAGGAAATGGCTCAGAGTCACGCACACAATGTCATTCAGCCTAAATCTCACTCCCCAATGTTTTTACACAGCTGAGTAAGGATCTCACCACTGAATGATCTTGGCTCACGTGAGCGTTAAAAATGGACCAAAAAGTGTTCATCACTACCTACTTACACATCTCTGAAGGAAAAGAGAAAATCTGTCACCTGCTTCAACTGGAGGCTACCAGTAGGTCACTAAAACCTGTATATCACCATCACAGAGCTGCTGGGAAATTTACAGTAGCTTTGGTTTACATCTGTCCACTTTAGTAATAGTATAGCTGAGATTCACTTCTATGTCTAACAACTTTTAAAAGGAACAAGATAGGCTTCCAAACATGAATTAAAAGTAGTTTCATGCAATGTGCCTGACCCTAAATCTGTATATATATTGAACCTCCTTTGCTGCTCAGTTGAAAGGCAGCAACAGAAACTGTGAAGAAGGCTATGTACAAAGTGCTCTTGCACATAAAACACATGCCTTGGAGAACAGAGGAACTGTGTCCTCATAAAAGGTGATCTGTAACAGGGTAGGTTTGCAAAGACACTCTTTTGATCTGCAAAGAAACACTATCATCTAGCAAGACTGTCCATCTTGTTTCCAGCCTATGCTTTCAGTGGTTTAATGATTTCTGGCTGTTTAGTTACTGACAGACATAACTTTACTGTGCCCTTCGTTGTGCCCATTCCCCTAACAGATTAAGAGCTATGAGCTCAGAGAAGCCTATCTGCTCAAAAAAACCCCACCAGTAAATGGCTTGTCATTAACCTTCTAAGCAATTTTAAGTACAAATATTCCTTTTAAATAAGAAAACATATTTTTCAGTTTTAAAAACCATGTTCTGGATTGTATGAAAACTAAGATATTAATTAAACATTACATAGAGTAGACTGCTTTGTAGATGTGTTACCTCAAGACCAACTCATCATATAAGCTTAATGGATAAAAATGCACGTTTGTAATTGTTAATATAGCAACTCCACATTTTGTGATACTTTAACAATTCTATATAGACATCTTGAAGTGTCCAGCTATGTTTGTACTCCAGGACAGATGAAATGTGATATGTGTGGGGTTTTTTTTCCCAAATAGCAAAATAGCAAGAGGAAGAAAAAGTGTTATTCATATACAGACAGTGACAGTTTCTTATTATTGATGCATCACTAAGCAAGGTTTTGCTAACAGCTAAATGAGCTATTGCACTTACAAAATGAGGGCACGTGGCATATCTTATTAGTTTTACTTAAATGTCTATGATATTATGTAATTCTAGAAGGCTGATATCTCTTTATCTGTTTGAAGAATGTGCCACTTAAAGGAACAGTTGTATTAAATGCCATATTGTTTTCTACCCAATATTCTTTTGTTCTCAGCATGCAAAAAACAGAGTGCTCCTTTTAAGTCCTATATAGAATCATAATTAATTGTGAACTTGCTTCTGCTAGTGCTTGTCATACACAGAACATAAAAGAAATTCAATATTCCCAGCAAAAGAAGGTACAGTATTCCAAGAAACCTCCTTTTTGCAAACTAATGAAACAATTTTTAACAATTTTTATTACAAGCATCTGTGAGATCCCACCAGGCAGCAGAAACAGACCTGTTTCTGCTTATATTGCTCAGTTCCAAGCTCATGTCCCTTAAAGCTGTTAGGCTGAAAGCCAACAGAAGATATATCCACAAAGAGACTTGACCCTTATCCCTGCAACTAAAAATGTCTCCTGGAAGTTTTAAGTTAATAGTGTATGTGAGATAATTATTAGCAAAAATCTGCCTTTCCCCCCAACCATATTTGGTGAATTACACTCTTCAGACAATAGAAATCACATACAGGAACCAAACACACTAATGTAAAAGAAACAGAATGAAAGTGAAGCTTTCTAACTACAAAATGTTTGAAGTCCATTAGAAAAACTAAATAAAGTCTAAATCTAGAAGTCTCTTTTCCTTCCTCTTTTTACTAAACATAGTTTTCTACCTACCAAATCTTAGAAGGTTATCTCTGGAGAATTTGGGTGCCTGTGAATTCTGTTCTTAATTAGTTAGTTCCCACACTTCAGATACATGAGGGAATCTTTCTGTGAACAATTAACAGCATAAGGTCTCAGCTATGGGAATACCATGGTTGTTCATGGTTTGTGGTTTGGGGTTTTTTTTACCTGGCAACAGAGGCCACTCCTTTGTACCTCATCAAATACCCTTGTTCTTGAGACAATTTTACTTTCCACTATTGCAACCAAAAATACTGGACAAAATTCCATCAGTAACCTTAGTAAGACTGAAAATATTTGACTTTACAGCAAGTAAATGATACATAGTTGAGTCTCTGAACAATGTAAACTGAAGGAGAAATAAAACCAAAGAAACCACAGAGGTCAAGACATCTGGAGCAGGAAGCTGCAAATTAGACTTCCTTATCCATATTTAAATACTTAAGCAAATAGTACTTGGCTCTTCTGTAACAACTTTGACCTATACTTAAAATGAATCTAATTATAAGTTGATAGTTGTTCTGTTGGTTAATAGCCAAATTCCAAACAGAATCTAGTCTGGTGTCTCCAAGGCCAGTGCCCTATCTGTGGAAGAGCACTCACTAACCAGGAATCATGTAATGCAGGACTGAAAGTTCCTATTATAGAAAGAGATTCAAAACCAAACAAAAAAAAGAGAAAGAAAAGGAGAAAGAGAGAAAAGGGGGGAAAAAAATCAGTAGAAGGAACTGAAAATATCGTCTGCCTGAGCCTATGTGATATGACAACAATTTCAAGGAGTGGATCAATTTCTAACACAAGGCATTATTTGAGGTAATATCTTTCCTCTGAATACTGTCTCTGAGAAGAACTGCAAGAACACAGACACAAACTCCATGCCACAATGGGAGTAATAATGGTACTTACCAGCAGAGTCCCCTCTGAAGCTGTCATTTGTGTCGTGCTGTGGTTCAGACTGCCTTGCACAGGACAGAGCAAGAGGCTATTTGCCAAGAGTTTGGAAATGACGGATTTTTTGAGGTGTGGAATACCTCCAAACTGCGTTTTCATCACGTAAAAAATAACGTGAAGTACTATCAACAAGTCTATCACCACAGGTTTCATATGCCTGGGATAACATCATGTTATGCAAATACCTGCTTATCTCTACCTATAAGTTATTACAGTGTTTACTGATAATCTTCTTTTGTGATCTGCAGTTTTTTAATTCAAGATTTTATAATTTAAACCTAAAATGTATTTTCCATCTAGTTACACAGGACAACTATACTTCACAGTAGAGACTGACTAAAACATACACCTTCATTTCCAAACTACTATGCTTGCTGTAATATTAGGAGTGCACGATTTAGGGAACAGAACAGAGAATCTGTGAGGCTTTACAACTATCAAACTGGAACATCAGCTTATTTATGATTTGATCCTGAATGAAAACTAGATTCAGGCTTAATGTAAGGGATCATTTATCTTCTAATTTGGTTTCTTTAAAATAAATAAAAGCTCTTAGCCCACAAGCATTAATGGATATACGCAGGATAACAACTAAAAAAGATTTCACAGAAAGCAGTGACATTACCACCTGAATCCCCACACTTGGCTATATCTAAGAGTTTTGAACCAAACAAACCTACTAAAGAGAAAATAGCATGGATATAATGAAGTAGAATGTATTCTTGTCAAGATCAAATTCTCACACTAAGCATTCTGAAAGGTACAAATGGCGGGCACATGAGTTACCCGAGTTTTCCATTTTCTCCTTCCATAATGAAACTGAGATCACCCCAAGAAAAAAAGAGACATGTTGCTACATCCTCATAAGCATAAAACAGATGAAAAAGGTCTCATAAAACAATGGGAAGATGGAAGAAACGTTAAGTTTTGAAGTTTATTCTCTTCCCATGTAGTGAAAGAGCAAGTGCCTTGTGCAGAATAGTTTGGCATAAACGAAATAACTTCTGGATAGCCGCCAGTGCTAAGGTTAAAATGCAACATTACAAGGCTTCCATGATGACAGCCTACTGGGAGACATTTGTTGAAAATTGCTTTGCCTATAATTTAGTCAGCAAAAAGAAAGAAAAAAAAGAGAAAAAAAAGGAAGCCTTGCAGTACTAGTTATGTTAGAGCTATGTTGAGTCTGTATCTATAAATGATTCAAATGGGAGGCTTATAAAGCCCCCATATAGGTGTAATCAACATAAAAGCCTAGCATTTCTCTTTTCTTTTCTCTTGCAAAGCTCTATATATTTTCCCCATATGCTGTTCCAATAAGTGTGTGTAATTATAAAGGAAGTATGATCTAAGATTTAGATTCAAGCTTCAAAAATTAAATTAAAATGATGTTTTTGACAACAGGCAATAAAGTTTTCACCAGTTACGCTGTGAACAAGCAGAAGCCTTAAATCTTGCAACGTCAAATAAAACACCGTGTTTTAACCATACTCTTTTACTCTGCAGGAAACGACAACTTAGGCGGTGCAAGCACTAAATTGTAGTATTTTTACTGCACTATATATCTGCCTTTGCAAGTCCACTAAATATGTGAAAGTCTCCTACAACAGTTTGAAAGGAAGAAGAATAAAGAACTAAACCTCACATTTTCAAAGAGGTCCGTACAGACTGTCATTTGACTCTCATTTAAATTAATGGCATTCAATCAGCTACTTCCCAGAATACTGCTTCAGAAACACAGGGCTAAGTGCTCAGAAGGGTTTCTTCAATGTGGTTAACAAATTAATATTCATATTCTACACTGGCTTTTATCTCTATATGATCTGTTACTGACAAAGATAAATTAGCATTCTGATCTGTGCTTTGGTATCACTAAGTGATTCAGGAAAATATCTTTTGTGGTTTCCCTTTTTAAGAATTAGCTAGTATTGTCAAGTGAAACTGGATTTAAACTGATTCTGCCCTGCAATCAAAGGGCAAGAGTTCATGCACATGCTGCTTCTAAATATGGTGCGATTTACTGCTTTTCTTGTCTTTTTGGACTAATCCTAAGGCAAAAGCTTGTGCTTTTACAACAATTTCAATAATCTATTTGTTTACTTATCCACAACAAGTGGAAAGCTTTCACAGTTGAGTGTCAAAACTGGGGAATCACTCAAACCATGTGTTGGTGGGTTTTTGGTTTGTTTTTTTTTAATTAACTTCCTACCTCTTTATCAAGAAATGACTGTTCTTCTTGGAAACAAATAAATGGAGACAATCTAATGATGGATTCCTAAATCCACAGAGGATACACGGCTCTGTCACAAGCTCCCCTCTTTTAAAGGTTTAGTTAGAAATTTTCTCTACAAGACTTGAGTAAGGTAAAAAAAATGTTATTTGGCATAAGTAAAGGATTGCTTTATGCTAGCTTGATTTATCCCTGTCACAACTAGATAAGGGTTCAGTGTAACTCATATAAAGCCAACAGAAAAGCTCTATACTCTAGTACTTCCAACATCAATTGGTCTCTTACCTTTATGCCAAATTATGCTTGTGTATGTCAGATTTTAAGTGAAGAGAAAGAGAAAAATGAAAGTCTGAAAACAAATGACAGAACTTCGGTGCTGTCAGTTTGGCAGAATTACTGCAAATTGAACACACTTGGTTTTTTGCAAGACTCTTAGTTATTGTTATGCATCCAAGCTTTTTGGATCCATAATTATGGGGAAAAAAATTGCTTCTGAAATTCCATAAATATGGGATGTATTTCAGTTTGATTCATAGTCTTTACCAAGTGTTTCTATCTCTACTTAGCTGATATACCAAAGTTGTAATTCAGCATGCCACAAATAGCTAAAAACTCAGTGATGTTGTATTTACTTTTACACAAAGTGATGTTGGTCCTAAATATGACCTCTCCTATCATACCAATCAGCCAATGACTGTCAGCTTTTTTTAGTTCCCTAAAAGCCATGAAAAAGCCCCAAATGTCAAATCTCTGCCATCATCCACAAACTGACTAGAGATGGATACCGAGATGGAGACAGAAATGCTACATGATACTGACAAATTGAATCAAAGGGTAAAATAAACCCACTCTTACATTTTATGTAGAAAAGAAACCCCTAAAATTAGATTTGTACAAATAAAACATAATTTGACAAGAAGTTAGACAAATCTAGCTATAGTGGATGACATGCAGCCGTGACATTCCAAACAAAAAGTTTATTTAAACAGCAGTAGAGAAATTTTCTTTCTTCAGCTGAGCATCAAACAAATACAACCTCTTGGGCTTTTGAATTAATAATTTCTATCACTCTGTGTGGCTGCTAACTGCTTTGCATGGGTATCATCACCTCCTTCCACTCAGGGATGTGCTTTCCCATAATGTATCTTCTGGCTGGGTAACTTGATATGGATAATACTAGCAATATGAAACCCCAAAGAAAGTATCCTGTATGTACAGCTTTTGAGTTAGTTTTGGTAGGTGTAATTTTTTATTTTACAGGCTGAGAATGAAAAAACATGAAGGAAGGAGAAATGTAAGCAATGGGAAAAAGGACTGCAGTGTCAATGAGGTGCAAAAAGAAAGGAAGACAACAACTGCTATCACTCAACCTCAAGTCCAAAGTGCAGAATTACTAAGTGTGACATCAGAACATTGTTAATGTTGACCAAAAAAAAATATTATCTCCTGAGGCTGCTAGGTCAGAAAGCCCAGTGATGCTCCCCTGAGGAAGAAAAGCTCAATGCAGAGATTGGATAGGCTTCACTCACCATATGTAATGTCACAGGAGGGGTGGAACAGCTGTGTAGCTATGACATATCTATGCCTGCTATGCAGATGTTGTGCTGGGGCACCGGCCAGTAATTTGTATGCTTGCAGGCTCACCAACTGCTACTGCCAATGTTCTCAACATCTTCCATACACCACTGTGAAAACAGCTACCATGTAAGTGATCAGCTCTCCACTGCTTGCACCTACCCCATACATCTAAACACTGCAGCTGTGATGTTTTTCCTACCCCCAACACTTGCACTCCAAGGGAGAGACTGGATTTGGTCCAAAGGATGTTACATCTATCTGCTTTTAGGAGGATTAAATAGATAACAACTTCACTCTGACCTCTAATGTTATACAAACTGTCACAAAAAGATATTAAAAACGGCTACATGTGTGGCAACTGGAAATGAACTCAATATCTACTGGCTACTGCATATACATCTAGTTCTTTCTTGACTTCATGTCAATTGTCACGCTGTTGTACTGCAGAACGCACGTCAGGATGAATGCAGACTTTGCTTATGAAACACATGTGCACGCATGTACAGAGCCAAGCAGCCTGGTAATGTAGGCTGTTATATACCTCTTATTACACTTTAGAAAACATATCTCTGAATATATTCCACATTGGTTTTAAAACAGGAGATGGGGCGACAGGAAACGGTGTCAAAATGCAACTGCACTTTCTCAGTGAACACAAAATGGCATCTCTAACAAATATAACTTATGGTCCACTGGCCTCAGCATTTAAAAACCAATCACACAGAGTTTGAGAAGGATATGGCTCATGAAAGGATCTCTGCGACAGCACGGATGGCAGAATTTCTTAACTGGAGAGACACTGGGCTGTTATTTATGTTCAACAGTAAAACACATGCAAACACAAAATTAAAAATAAGTTCTGTACAAGCACCATATTACTTAGAGCAGAAATAGAATGTAAATCGTTGGTAGAGTAAAACAGGCAACAGACAAAAAGGGGAATCACTTATGTTTTACAATTCAAATAAATACTAATACAATAAACTGTGTTGAGCAAAAAAAACCTTCCTCTTCGACCTCCAGATCCTTCAGGCCTTGTCTCAGTAAGTGCTTCAACCCCTTGTATGGGGCACTAAGCATGTGTAGATTCCCCTATCATACTGACAATAGTACAAGACAAGATAACCCCAAGCATAGTGGCTCACAGGGAGGAAATCAGCGATCTGCTGTGTTGAGAAAAGAAAACCCAAGAAATCACTGTTTTTTTCCATGATGGCTAAGAGCCACAGCTACAGCTATAAGTAGAATTTCAACATAACAACAACAACAAATATTATTCAACATCCTGCTTCTCCAGCAGTGCAAAACATAAACCCAACAAATATATTCTATTCACAACAATGCAGCAGAAGCTACTCTGGGGATGCGTTTGGTCCAGGGAGAGTTTCTTTGCAGAGTACTCAGGACCAAGTAGAGCAGCAAACTCGGGACCAGAGGGTACCCAGGTGGTACCAGGCTGCTAGACAGCGAGTCAGAGCGCAGATGCCAAGCGTCTCTGCATGTGTCCTGTCTAGTGGCAGCCTGAGAGGCATTACCAGCAGCCTGACGAACAGCTTATTCCACACACTGGCCAGAGGGCGAGTGCTGCGCTGCTTACAGCAGCTGGGAAGGAGTGTGTGGAGAGGGGAAATAAAAATGGGGAAACATGGAAGGTCTCACTAGCCAAAAGAGATAAACACACACACGACACAAATAATCACTGCAGCTTCACAGCCTGTTGGAAAGCAGCACTAGCCCTGGTTTCTAGATCTTTCTGTCATTTGTAGTATTCAGTAACAGGCACAATGGAAGAGATTAATTTTAGATGACTTCTTAAGTTTGCAGTATTAGCTGGGGTGTGAAGAACTAAAAAGCCCCCACAAAGGACTACTGTAGGACTTATGCAAATATTTCCATCTGGGTTTAGAATAAAAATCAAAGCCCTGAACCAACAGGCAGACACTGTTTCACGCACTGCTAATGAAGAGAGAATTCAATTCTCCTGTTTGCTGAAATGAATACTGAACTTGTATCTTGATGTTTTACAAGAATACAGTATGTGTGTCAAAACAAGTTTCACAGACAATCACAGGAGCACTGGCAGCTGCCTGTAATGCTGAAGGACTAGATCATGGCTTTAGCCTGAGACCTGAATAAAGGACATTGAGTAGCTATGCTCCTACCTAGTAATATTGGCAATTCATACAGTAGCCAATGTGATGGCTTGGTGCCAGTCTTCCCTTGGCATGGCCCCCTTCCCCACTAAATTGATACACACACACAGACTGGGATACATTTGACAGCAGTACAAGTTAACCTATATCCTAACACATGCTCCGGCACCTGAACCCGCCAGCTATTTTGCTCAGAAAAAGGACAGCGAAGAAGCTGAGCTGAATGGACCCCATCCAGCACTCAGGGACAGTGACAAAGGGACAAGTTCCCATCACTGGGCAGCAAGAGATGAGCACATGCATGTTGCTCATATAGCAGTCTGGAAACAGACAGCAAGGGCAGGATTAGAAAAGGAGGAGGGGAAAATCTGTTGTTTCACACTGGTGATAGAAAAACCGAAAAAATAGTAGGATGATAGATGACTCATAAAAGTGTTAGACTGCTGCCAAAAGCAGTAGATTTGGCAGCAGTGCAAGATATGGTGCCTCAGGAGATTCACGCTTCAGTCCCTTCTGCCAGTGGGGAAGCGAGACGCATGAGCTGCCATCCAGGGCAGCTTCCTTCCTCCCTGCCCTGGGCTCCCTTGTACTGCCCTGAGTTCACTCTCCACAGCATGATGGTGATGCCATCAGCTTGTTTTTTCCTTCTCAGTCCCAATGCTGATATAACACTTCAAGTAACAATTTGACAGTAAATTAATAAATATATTGCCACACTGCTAAATTTGCAATGGTTTACAAATGCATTTCTTTCCCCTTGCCATATTACTAAAGCTCTGTTTTCCTTGCTTCCTCTTTCACTAAAATATTTTGTCTTAAATTTCTCATTTGTAGCATGTGGGCTTGGGATCCCTTCTCCTTCCCCCCCACCAAAAAAAAAAACTGTTCAATATAAATCAGAAGGGCATTTGGGAAATAAAGGAGATCTGAAAAATGAGACGAGCTGAACTTGTGGAGACGTGCCAAAAAAAACTTGAGACAAAATTAAGGCAGTAAATACATATCGATTACTCAGGGGAAACTTTTCACAGTGTTTTATCAAAGGTTACCTGCCACAGTCCTTTCTACTCTAAACCATTATACTGCCACACCATAATAGTATTTCAGCATCGATCCGTCCATTCTTTAAATACAAGACTACAAACTGACTCTCACTCACTATAGGCAGGCAACTGACTCAAACAAACATTCCTTTGCTTCAGATGCACATATGTTCAGTGCAAGAGCCACTAACAACTTTCTCAGTCCTTCCTTCACCTTTAAAGGCAGGTTACTGAAGCAATGATACATTAGGAGACTCCCTGGCAGCTCAGGTTCTGTACCTGTTAGCTCTTTGGCTGGTAACAAAAATGTTAATCCATATCAACATACTTTTTACCATATTTTTGTAACAAGCATAGTTTGGGCTACAAAAGCTGTAAAAAAATCCAACAGAAGTACTATTTGCTGTTGGTACTTGAGAGTACAACTTTTTTCAAGCCGCCTCAAGCAGTAACAGAGTAAGCAAATGGTGTCCTGATACTCAGAAGATAGATTTTAATGTAAAAATAGGCACTCAAGTGGTTTTGGCTCTTTTGTACGGATCTAGGGCTATGAAAGGAGTCAGGGACAAGAGCAGTTTCATGTACCTTTCAGATTCAGGCAAAGCACAAGTCCATCAGACTCCATCCACTTGATGGCTATTGTACAAAAGATGATTAACAAAAACCTGAGTTTGCACATAGGCTTCTGTGATCTTCCATAACCTTCAGACAAGATTGTTTAATTGAAGATTTCTTACTGGTATTAGGAACTCCCCTCTGTAATTTGATTCCCGACTCACAGTAACGTTAAAGCAGAACTCAAGTCACCAACCCAGAGAACTCAGACTTCAGTGGCCAGAGTTACAAAAGCACTCACTGCCTTGTCTCTGAATTAAGAATGAAGTAGATATTGCAGTTGAAAGTGGTGTATGTTCATCACTTTTAGGCAACAGGAACAGTGATATTGCTATTCTGGAGGCTACAGTAATCTCTATTTTATTAAATATTTGTTCCTTCCATTTACAACCAGAGGAAACTCTTGACGTGACCTTCATGCTGCCAGCTGCCTACTCCTGAAAAGCTACAGTGCTGGTGATGCAGCAAAGCAAACACCCTACAGGCCCAAATAGAGAGTTGGGCTAGACTTCCCTCTTTTTAACTTGTACCAAATGCTGTAAGGAAGGAGAGACATCAAGTACCACTGGCATGAAGAGGGCACCCTCATTATTGGCGCTATAGCAACCAGTCTGTACTTACAATCAATGTTCTTACAGTCAATGCTCAACATCAGAAACCCATCAGCAGAGCTTGCAGTTCACATGTGCAATGTGCTCCCACAAGTGTTTCAAGGTCTGCCCAAGTTGTCACTTTTTTAGGGGTTTCATCCCATCTAAGAGTACTTCTGACACTAAATGAGAATTTTACTGTTTCACTGTGAGAATTCAGAACTCTAGACTTTCAAATTATCAACCCATTCCTTCCAGAAACTTATCAGAGAAGGAAATATCAAGGACAAAAGGAATAAAAGTGACAAAAAAATATTTACTAGAGATTTAGGAAATGATTAAAATGTTGGGAATGAGTGCTATGTAACTGCAGCAATTATGCAGATACTGGCAAATAGAGACAGTTTTCAAAATTCTTAAGTTTCTTGAAAGTGTTTCCTCAGAATCTGTTGAAAATTAAACAGTTTAAAACATCCACAAATCATCTAAAAATTTCTTTGTGTCTCCACATTGAAAACGTCAAAACACTGGCTGCTGTGTCTGTCACAGTTTGCAATCTGTGCAGGTGTCTGTGCAAACATGGCAGTATTCAGGGGCCAGACACAAGCTACTTCACCACTCTTTTGCTTTTTTAATATTTCTTCTCTCAGAAGTTCAGAATTAAGCTGTCATTATATACAAAGTTTGGATTTTATATGATACTGTCAAACATCCAGCACACTACTGTGCAACATGTCATTCAGAAAGCAATTGTATTTATAACTTTTCCATTACACTTGCTGAACCCTAAGATCAACTTTATTTGTTGTTTTTTTCCCCAATGTTCTAAGCAAGGATTGAATTAAAACTGTGAGAGCAATAAACCACATATCAAGCCCAACAACTCTGTCTTACGTCTAGATGAAGAGGAAAACTGAAAGCAAGGAATTTCTATGTCTTTATACTACAACTTGTAAAGCACTGCCTTGCACAGAGTAAATGTTTTAAAATGTTTTTAGTATTTTAGTGTTTCTAATGTTAGTAAATTCTCCCAATTAAAAAATTGTCCTCATATAATCATGTGAGGAAATAACAACATAACAACTGTTCCAGTCTTTAAAAAAATGCTACTGAGTTTCCAATTACGAGAAACTTTTGCAAGATTATGCTTAACAGTATATCATGTTACTGACTGGCAAATCCTTCCAAGAGAATGGCAGATTTTAGAAAGTACAGCAAGTTATTTAGTAATAAACCTAAATTTATTATTTGCACCTTCAATGGTGGTCACAAATAAAGCACTTAGCTTTTTATCATCATACGTGGTAAATCTGTCTTTTTAGCACACAGAAAGACTGTTTCACAGTATAAACAGATACTGTGGGAACATGAGAAATACAGTCTCTACTTGGATGGGGTTATTTCTAATTTATAAAATATATTATAGCCAAAGCTGTCTAGATGGCTCAAGCTAATTAGAAAGATTCCCGATAGATATGCATTCCCACAACAGATACTTCATTAAACAAAACCAGCCTCATCTCCTTTTTGGTTTTGTTTGTTTAACCTCAACTAAATATAGCCTCTAATTCAACTTACAGCATGTTGGGTTATATGCATTACACAGAAAGTCTCTGTAGGAGAAAAAAATAATATATAGCCTCTAGAAATAAATAATGGATAGCCTACAAACAGTAAGCATCTTCTGTCCCATACCATATGCCCCAGTAATCATTCATACATCTTGATGCTCAAGAGACAGACAGGCAACTGTGTAAATAGACAAGACTACTGTGGACTGCATTTTGATATCTACATAAATGAAAAGCGCATTCACTATTTAATTAATGTAATTAAAGTACCAGCTTCTTAAATCTTTGGGAAAACATCAACATGCCTATAGCTATCCACTCCCAAAGTTAGGTATTTCAGTTATTAACCTTAAAAGGATGTCAGAAATGGTTGACATGAGACCGCAATAGCAGCATGGAGACACTGTAGTCTACACCACTCATCTAGTGGATCAGTTCTCCCCACCCCACAGCATATAGCCTACTTTAAGGGTCTTGGAAACAAAGCAGATCAGTGAGGAGAACCATGAGTCATCCTTCACTGTGCCTCTTACCGCAATGTCCTTGGAAAGCACAGTGAAAAACATTCAGGCCCAATCTGATTTGATAAAATGTTTTCTACTCATTGTGCACAGGGACAGTAACTCCATAAAGCAGAAGGCAACAGAGAATATGACTCATGAATTGTGAATGAGAATTCTGAACCTCCCTTCTGTAGATGGCAAAACTTTCGATGACTTCTACCCATGAAGAACTGCCCTTCTATTACAATCTGTTATTCATACACAGAGTAATGCCTTATTGCAGCATAATGAGATCTATATATTACATCCAGATACCATTTAGGAAAAATTCAGTCTTGCCTTATTTAACAAAAGCAATATACACGTATTCGCAAATGTTGTTGATTATTCATTCATAAAATCATAGAACAATTCAGGTTGGAAGGGCTCTCAAGTGGTATCTGCAAAGTACTGTGAAAAACAGGATTGGCTGCAGTAGTACAATGAGTTTATCCAAACAGGTTCTGAAACCACCAAGGATGGAGAATGGACATCTCACAGTACATTTATAAGCAGCTTGCAAGCAAATGGATAACCTGTGTGACTGGCTTAACAGGCACTCAGTCAGAGGGCAGCCAGGAGATACACTGGGCAACACGGCTGGGGAGTCAAACTTGGTCCTTCTTTCATAAGGCCTGCTTCCTTCTTACTAGCCAAGTAAATCTCTCATCCCTGGGAGGTTCTGTTTTGCCTGCTTTATGAGCATGATAGGACATCTCAGTCTCCTGTGTAAAACAAGAAGGCATTTGCTGTACGTTGCCACGGACCACCCCTCAAAACCCAAACATTTGTCTTTAAAAGATCATAAATCATCTCTTTTACAAAAATATTCTCCTATTTACAACAACATCTTCAAATGTTAATTGTGACCAAACAAGAGAAGGAGCCTCACACAAGAACAATCCCGAACAGTTTTTTCCTCTCTGTATTTTCCTTTGAGTGGGCACTGAACTAACTCCAAAGTTTCTCCTTTGTTCTCATACAATAACCTCAAGAGAACCAATATATCAGTTAAGATTAATTTGTGCAAAGATCCATTATTATCTCAACAAAGCTATTAGTCTCAAAACAAAGAGGACAGTATGAAAGCACAAGCACAATGTTTTTGCATGTTGAATAAAGCTTTTGAAAATGTTTTTCTCTAAAACAAATGCTGGCAGGCTGAAATGTGATGATCTTAGCAGAAAGTAACCGTAGGTAACTCTATATAAAAGATGAATTCTAAGCTTAGGGACATGGATCTTCTGAAGACAAAATATCCATTCCTGGACTCTTTCCCAAAGTTGCTGTATGGAAGTTGATTCAACAATTTTTTACACTCCAATGAACCACAGACAGTTGTATACAAAATACTCAGGAGACCTTAAAAAGGAAGAGTTAGGTGGGCATTTTTCTGTTTGTTTGTTTCAATTTCTTTGCCTGTTCCAGATATATTTGTCTGCCGAAATTTCTACGGGATATTTATATCACTTGTCTTCTATTTTTAGGGAGTATAATTATTTCCCTTTTCTGTCAGAACTTTCACCCTTGCACCTTCACATTATGTCTCTAGTAATTAACTCGCATTCCCACACAAGCTCTATTCATTCCCAGAAGCATAAGGATCAAGAGTTTCAAAGAGAGCACCAAAACATTTCAAACTGCTTCCTCTAAGAAAATTGAGATTTAACATGAAAAATCTCTCAGAGGTCATTCATGTTTGGGAAAAGAGCTGCAGGTCTCAATGAACTTATACCTCATTTGTCCACTAGATCTGATTGTCTGT
The DNA here is from genome assembly GCF_028858725.1 of Colius striatus. Classification (NCBI taxonomy): domain Eukaryota; kingdom Metazoa; phylum Chordata; class Aves; order Coliiformes; family Coliidae; genus Colius; species Colius striatus. The sequence goes on from NC_084766.1 coordinate 31,710,725, forward strand.
GTTCCAAGCATGTATCTTCACAGTGCAGCTCAGAAGAGAAGACCCAGACGATCTCAATGGGTCTGGTCAAAGAGAAAAGACTTCTCTCCAATTTCAAAAAGATTCCTGTAAATTGTCTAGATGTACATTTGGATCCAAAGTTCTCTATCATAAGCCATAAGACAGAAGAAGTTAGAGTAGCACAGGGGAAGAATCATGCTGGATGAGAACATAACACAAAACCAGTTCAGAACTGTGTCAGATGAAACTGACCAGATGATCTAGGAGACTTCCTTGCTTAAGAAGTATCTCCTTCTTCCATACTGAAACTTCCATACTGCTTTCCTCCTCAGTCGAGCAAAGATCAACCTTCTATCCCATATACAAGGGCAAGCAAATCAGATAAAGGAACAAAACCTTTCTGTTCCTCCAAAATGATGTGAATCCCAGACTAGGCTTTCCTTTTGCTCTTGATCATTTCAAGAATTGCTCCATTTTGAGCTTTCACCAATGTCCCAGTTCCACGTGTGGACGTTTAAACCATGCCTTGTTGCCTGTACCATACAATTACTCTCATTCTCCTCTTATCTAAGAGTTTAATCACATTTGCCAAGTAAGCAAGCATTAAGCTGTATCCCTGGGTGAGTTTCTAATGCTCACAGCACGCAACAAAAGGAGAAACTCATCACTTTATTGATTGTCTCCACAGAAAGGCCAAAACCTGATTTAGCATGAATTTTTTTGTTTAAAGGCTGTATCAGAATGAATGCTTATATTGCTTTTATACATAATCCACGGAAAAAGAAGAACAAATGTATGAAGTTAAACATAATACACGTTAAACCTATTCCAGAAGTCCCCCAAAACTAGGTAATGATTTGGTTGCAATCTGAGAAATCATCTAGAAAGGTAACAAAATGATGGATGATCATCCATCTTGAAAAATAAACCACACTCATTGGGATATTAATTCAGTTAGTCCACTTAACCTGACACTAAATCATATTACAGAATGCAGGGATATAAAAGCTGTCACTTAAGATAAAAATGCCCAAACAAACCAGTTGTCTTACAATAAACAAAAAGGTATTCCTAAAGTAATAGCACAGGACCATCAGACTAATGCTTATTTTACACTTGAATACTTTCTAATATCCAGACAACATCAGAGTGCAAATTGGTGTAGTTCATAAAACTAATTAAGAAGACAGGATAGAATATCTCGACATTATAAACATTTTAGGCAACTAAAATTCTTCATCTTTTCTTAATAAGTATGTTCAACTATTTTTTCCACCCACAAGAACATTCTGAAGAAAGATTATGGAATAGGAAGCATTTATAAACAAAATAAAGTAAAACTATGAACCCCAAAAGACAACCACTTTTTCAGTTCATTTTAGAAAATTAGATTCAGAGGAAATAATATAAGAAGACACTACAGAGGAAAGATCACACTGCTGCAGATCATTACTTTATGGGGTTCCTGCCAGAAATGAGTTGCATTAAATGGAATTCATTGGTAATGATGTAATTTAGGGATGAGAGATAGGGGCTGTGAAGAAGGAGGAGACATCATTTCTTTCATGTAGGGGCATGGGTGCTTATGATACTTAACACTAACTCACAAAAATTGGAAGATTAGCATGTTTTATCTCTGATTCAGACATTCAATTCCTGCCTGTCCTGCCCCTACTACAGAAAAGCAGCAAGCCAAGCACTTTAACCATAAAGACGGGCACTGAAGCAAAGGGCCTTGCACTGCTACACACCAATGTCTGCGCTCTGTTCGGTTTGCAACCCACACTTTGCTCTTGCAGCTGTTTATACATACACAGGTGAGTGTATACAGTAGATACCTCTGTAGACAAAGAAAGGGAGAGGAAAGGACTGAGAAGCTCTGTGCATTGAATATAGCACTGCACAAAGTGAGAAAGAGCTCTGCCTATATACAAAGAGCATTACAAAACTCATCCCAGCTTCACTGCAACTTGCATCTTGGGAGAAGAATCTCTTCTCTCTATCCTAGAGAGCCAAAGCTCCACTACCCTTCAAAGGATTAAATATATTTTATAATACCACTCAGGATCTGCCTTTTGTACAGAAGCAAAACATTAAGTAACTGTATTTCTTTTCATATTTTATATGGGAGAAATCACAGAAATTCTAATACGCTTTTTTCATTATAGAAAATGCCTCTGGATGAAGAAAGGATGAAGTAGAATGTCTCAATGTGAAGCTATTTAAAAGAAAAAAAATATCAATGCTCAATCTCACTCTAGAGTATAATTACTGTTGCAGAGAAGGAGTGACAAAATACTTTGCCTATCATTTGAGGTCCTAAAAAAAAAATTGTTAAAAAGCTTGTTCCTCTATACTGATAACTAAGAATATTCAGCCATTGGAGCTGTATGATTTCTTCACAAGGACACAGTAAGTCAGTAGCAAAGTTAGGACAAGTTTAAAGTTTAAAACACGATTCTTTCTACTGTATAATTTAAAAAATAGGCGTTTTTAAATGCATCTAGGAAAAAACAGACTAATTAGACTTATTTGTATTATTGGGTTGCTAGGCTGGAATTATCTGTGATTTTCAATGTTTCCTAAATATTTTTCTTCTGAGGAAGAGGTTTGTGTTTCTTAGTAAGACTGAGGGTTCAGGACAGAAAAGTACAATTCCTTTCTCTAGGTCTACATGTCTCCTTTTGTTCTGAATCATGGAAACCAATTATGACAGTATGTTCTATTTTTGCTCAACTGAATTGTCATGGGTTTTGATACATATTTTGCCTTTATTTTTTGGACCCCCTTCATTTTTTATGATTGGGAACAAGCCTCTACTTGCCATTTTATTTGCTTCAGTGTCTATTCTGTCTCCAAATAGTATGTGCAATTGAAGATGCTTTCCACAATCTCAGTCTAGTGCTGTCGGGACTCATTTTCTAGACATTTTGTTAGCATCCCTTGCAATTCACAAGTTTCAGAACACCAGAACCAGATCACTTCCCATTTTCAATACGATGAAAATTACGGGGCCATTCTGCTATAGTTTTATCTTTTCCTCTCCAAATCTTTAAAGTATGATTCTCTATTGCAAGAGCTATAAATGTTAGCTGCGCTCTCAAAGAATCATGGAGAAAATATGTGACTGAAAAGAAATCTCACATACACTTGCTTCTGATAAATGGACTGGTTTTTGACATAATGCTTTATACCTTGCATTTTATTAACAGATTGTATATCTAAAAATAAAATCATACAAGTAACATTGAACTAGCAACATGTTTACAGTTTTAATGGCAAGTTTTCATTGTTATGGATCACAGTAAAGTTATACAACAACTCTATTTAGGAGTGATGTTTTTAAATGTGTACAATGAAGTACAGTGTACTTTTCTGACCATAAACTAAAAGCCAAATTCAGAGCAGGGCACGTTATTAATAGAAGTATGTGAATACCACAATTTATATCCATTTAGAACTTCTTAAACTGAATTACTTTTTAATTACAATATATGTAATTCAGGCATAAGGAATTCAAGTACAAATATTTAGGGTGCATTATTACATTCTGAGATATAAAAATATATTAAATTCAATCCCTCTAGCAGAGATTGATGAGTTATCTGAGTCTAGCAAAGGAATATAGATTACTTTTTTTCCCCAAATATCGTGGCAAGGTCACTTGTTTGAGAGTTGAAATGTAAATTACCTGTATTACAGCAGTATCCTCAAAAGTTTTCATTTTGGGCATTAGCTCCCCTTAGCTCCATCTGTGCTATTTTAAGATTGTGAAGTCTGAAATGTTTGTTTTCATAAAAAGCCATGTTGGGACAGAACTGAGAGAATGATCTGTAAAATGAGTTTCTCATCATGTGACCAATATGGCCAGGTCCTCCCATTGCCAATCCTTCTTCACCCTTGCCTTGCTTTAAATTTATTAAGCAGTTAAACCCTTTGCTCCCCTTGGCTTCTACCACTCTAATATCTCAAGGTCATTGCATTTTGGCCTGACCACAAGAGCACTCTTGGCCCATCTGGTTTTGTGTCACCAATAAATTTGAACATTGTTGAAACTGCATCAAAGAGATACTCAACAAAGAAGATGTGAAGCAGTTGCACATCAGACAGAAAGGCAACAGTTTATAGCTTTCATCATGAAAAGAGCTTCTGTAAACGCAGCTAGCCAGAATAGTCAAACTCTACTTGAGAACCAACACAAATATCACTAGTCTAATATGTAACACACCAGAATGGATTTGTCCCCAAAAAAGGCAGGTATTGTTAAGATCTTTCCCAAAACATGCACTAGTTTATCTAAGTTATCCTGCGAAAAAGAAACTATGAATGTCTCATGAAATGAGAAACTACAATGTGATACCCTCTAGGAAAATAAAAAGATATGCAAAAAGACAAATATAAATATGCATTTGTAATATGACCATTTTGTTTAAGCACCCTGTTCTTTGAAACAGATATTCCATTTGTTTCTCTAAAATCAAGGCCAGAGTTAAACACTTCTTCAGCACAATCTGTATGTCCCAAATCAACAATGGATTTGACTTGCTAAACTTCACAGATCTTTATTCTAGAAGAATGCCAGTAATCATTACTATGCTAAATTGGCACCAAAATATTGTGTAAGCAGAATCTCTGGATATGAAAAGCAATAAAAGCTCAGATACTGATTCATTTCTGTGTATTGAATTCCTCTTGGCACACACTGGCCCTAATCAATATCCAGAAAGTTTTACTAGTGTAAATGGTAACTGTGTTGATAATTATTTTACACTTATATCTCACCTTTCTTTCAGAGACATTCTCTTTCTTTTACCAAACACAGGCACATTTAATGGGAAAATCAGTTTATACATCACCCATAGCCAAGCATTTTTAAGGGGATACAGGTGATTTAGTCCTGCTAGGCAGCATCAGGCCTAAAAATGAAGATTGCTGTACAAAATGAAGGTTGAAGATTTTAAAATACAGGGAAAAAAATAAATTGGATGTGACGTCACAGCAAAGATTCCACAAAGAGTAAGGACATACAAATTCATGGGAATTTTAGGAAGTTTGGCAGAACCCATGAGGAATTACATGTTTTTCCTATTGAATAAATGAATTCTGTGTCCAGTGGTAACACAAGATGTAGCTTATTTCAGTAAGTCTGTGGGACAATCCTCCAACAATGTTTAATGAGACCACTTTTGTTTTCTCCCATATACTATCCTAATTTTTCCAGAGCAAGGAAATACCAAACACAACAGCAGGTAAACCTGAAGATTAAGAGATCCCTTCAGTCCCCAGAGTTGCCAAGAATTCAATTGAATTCAATTGTTTTTCTTTGTTTCTTTCTTTCCTACTCTTAGATGTTTACATCCTAGAACATATTCTCTCCCTGAAACTGGAAACTCAAGTATTTGTTAGTAACAGTAATAATGATATTAACTTCATAATATGCCCAGTCAAATCCCTTAGGCATTGTAACAGAACACTCATAAGCCTGCAAACATAAAGAAACACCAAAATGTGTTGGCACTAGAAACAAAACAGAAGGAAAAAGAATGCAAATTATCCATGTGCCCTTCCTTTGTTCCATCTGTTTTCCAGGCTATGTGGAAGCAAGGCTTTTTGTGGTCAAGTGCTTCCAAAAATATTGCAGATACTCATTTCTCTAACTTGAAAACACAGAATTTTTTGTTAAATCCAGTCATTAGTAAATACTAAATGTGGTCATTTTATAGCCCTTTAAAAGCAATTATTTATCCCTGAAAACAGTATGTGTTCCAATGTCACTGCCCCAGAAACTTTCATGTGCTCAATTTGTCCACACTGGTTACATTTCATAGCTTTACATGAGAAGACGTAACTGCATTGTGCTCAACAACACAACTAGCAAGTCAAATGCTTGAGAGAAATGGGACTTCTCCAAAAGAACATATGAAAATGTAAAAAAGCAACAAAAGTATTTCTAAAGTTTTTTTGGTTAAAGACAAAGATTGCTCTGGAAGGGAGTCAACAGACATTGACTGAGAAGGTCTGGTACTTGGAAAGACAAGAATTTGAGAGTACTGGAAATCTGATAAGATTCTATAGCAGTGATTACACAGAGTAATAAAAAACAAACATTCTATTGACAAGTGTTATTTAACTCAATATGGAAGCAAACCTCCTTTGAAACAAGGCAAAATATTTGAAAGCTCAATAATATCGGCAAAAAATATAATAATAATTAAAAGGCAATGGAGGATGGAAATACAATTGCCAGGTACCTCTCAGAAAATAGACCTCTGTCCTTGCTCTTGGCAAGTTTGATCTTAACTAAGTCTGAACATGACGAAAGACAGTGGAGGTGCTAAGAAATGCACAGTGAGAGACAGTAGATGATGCAGGTTCACTGGACAGTCTGTGAACTACAGGGAAAAACACTCACAGCATCTCCTCCTTGCAATTAAACCGTTCAGTTCGGCGTTTCATCCTTCTTCTACCTCTGACACCTTTTCTTCCTGGATAAGTTAAATTTGGAATCGCACATCCACCGTTAGGGAATAATTCCTGCAGTCTATATACACTATATATTATTTAGTGTAGTGTCTATACAAACTATACAGCAGATACACACCAAGCCAGTGCTGTGCATACTATATACCCTTCAACAACGATGAACTCGGGTTCCAGATAGCCGCATTAGTGCTTTGTTCTATGCCAGCTAATTAACTCCATTGAAAAGATGCACTTTTCCCCACAGTCTAGGATTCAAATCTGACTTCTGATTACAATTTTGGTTACAGTTGAATAAATAATAAATAGGATGCTATATGCCACTAAATTTTTTTTCAATACATTTTTTTTAATAGAGAATTATTTTATTTAGACTCTAAATGGTAATTAACTTAGGAATACACTCAGCAGTTGTAAAATTCATGCTGTTCTGCACTTGTAGAGGTACAAAAGGTCCCTTGTTTGCAGTACTATGCTGATTGATTCCTATGGTAGAGCTGTTGATTCTCTGCATGAGTTTTCTCTGATAACACATGGCCTTGTAAAATATTGGTGCACTGAGTATTTATAAAGCATATACTTTCTACAGATAAGCTGAGCAAAGAGAGTTTATTGAACTTAGTAATTTAAATAAAACATTGAAAAATAATCAAAGTTTTATACAAACTATTTTTAAATGATGAAGGCAAGTTTTATAATCACAAAAATGACCAGTTTCAAAGAGAGACCTATTATAAATAGTATTTATATACTGGAAATTTGAGGTACATTAAAAGTGTATTTGTGACAAATATACCCAAATTTGCTTTACAATATAAAAAAATAATAATTGCATGATAAATCTCTGGTATTTTTGCAATAGTGTGGTCAATGGGGATGCACTTCCATACATTTCAAGCAGGCAGGCACCTTAACTGTCTCACCCTGGGACCTTCTAAAGTCTGTGTCCAGTGCTGTGTACTGCTGTATATATGATCTCTCAGTTCTTCTACACATAAGGCTAGAAGGTGGAGTAGTCGTTACTCTCTCTCGTTCTCCTTGTAATTCAAATATTTTCTTAGCAGTGTACTTCAACTGACTAAAGCATCTTGAAGAACTGAAGCGGCCATAGGAGAGCTATCTTATTTTTCTTTGGATGCCTGCCAGCATAAAGCCAGGCAAGAGTGACTGCTAAGCTGCAGTCTTTTTCAGAGTAGTGGCATGAAAAGTGCCAACATTATCAATTAAACAAAGATGGGAATACTGCGCTCTCAGTGCATCAGCTCTGGATCTAGCAGCTGTATACTTTACAAATATGAGCAGCTTGTTCTGTTTGGGAGCCTTCTAACTTGCATAAACTAGATGGCTTTACAAACAGGACAAGATGTTACTGAGGATCTGGCAATGGAGGAAAATACAGCTGCTATCTGATTGCTTAGCTATAAACTGAGTTTTCCACATAAATAATACTCTCCATCTGCAGCATGAAGTTTAGGGGAAAAACATAAGGCCACCAATTCTGTTCTACAAAATGCAGGCATCATCTTTGTAAATGAATTTCATACAAGGTCTCAATACTATTTGTTCCAGATAGAGCAAGGCATATAGCTTTTATACCATAACTGTCTAAAGCTTGCTCGCTCTCCTGAAGTGAATACCAATTTTAAGAGTCAGATGATGATTGCAGCAGTGCTTAAAATACACACAAGATGCATGATGAGCATCACAAACAGGACATTAAACTGCTCCACAAAACCTATTTTGTCACTAAAAGAGTCTTTAGAAACTTTTAACAATATGAGATAGAAGATCAGAAAGTTATTAAAACAGTGACGTGCACATAAAACTATTAGATGAACTTCTATCAATGTAAGAGAGGGTATGGAGCATCCTATGCATTGTAAATAATTAGAGATCTTTAATTTCAAGAGCTGCCCACATGGAAAATCTCCTCAACTTAGAAGGAATTTTCCTGACTCTGTATGATGCAGTTTCCTTATCAGATTGCTCAAAGCAATGAAGTAGTTTTAATATGAGAATAATTATCACGAACAAGTCCTGTTCTGTGGAAGAGATGTCTCTACGATTATCTTTCAGAGGCATCAGACTACTGTATGAAAGCCTACAAAAAATCACTGAGAGCTTTTAACCCATATTTTTTATGACTAAAGAAAAATAACATTTAGGATTAGATCAAAGGCATGAAAAATATTTTTTTAAATGTTATGGGGCTTGGAAATAGAACACAGAGGGTAAACACAGCCTTCTTTCTTCACATAACCTAGAGGGAAAGTAATAGCTGTGTCCCTTTAATGAGTGAATAAAGCAGGCACAACACACACAGAGAGTTGCAGAAGATCCAATTAATCAAAACACCTTGAGGTCACACAGATGAAGTACATTTGCAATCCAGCATATAAAGAGAAACATTGTTGACAAGCAACAGGACAAGGGGTAATAGGATGAAGCTGGAACACAAAAAGTTCCACTTAAACATAAGAAAAAACTATTTCACTGTGAGGGTGATGGAGCAGTGGCGAGGCTGCCCAGAGGAGTTGTGGAGTCTCCTTCCTTGGAGGTCTTCATTATCCACCTGGACATGTTCCTATGCGACCTGATCTAGGTGAAGCTGCTTCTGCAGGGGGATTGGACTAGATGATCTCTGAAGGTCCCTTCCAACCCCTACCATTCTTCTTGGGAAAGCTTCATTTTATATTAACAAATATTTTGCTTAAGGGGGGACTACAAATCTGCTCTTGTGAAGCTGATTTTGATCCAATTCTGATGGAAAGTGACTGGAGACTCAATGGTAGCTGAGAGCCTACACTACTCTTAACGAGACCCTGTAACAGAATGTAGAGGAGTATCCTGTGACTAAAAGCAAGCGAAAACACTCTTCTGCAGTTAACTATAAAACATACTCTACAATAAATATTTGACATGATTTTATGCTATGAATATGGGTCCGCCAGATTGACAAAATTCTTTCCAGATGAAGAGAAAAAATAATACAAATGTATTTTGCCTCAGTGTTTACACCACAGATGAATGGAAAAACAAGAAGTCAGTTTCACAGGAGCTGATCTATTCCCCACATTAAAAAAAAACCAGCTGTAATTAAAAGAAGTAATTGGCATACTACTCTAATTGCTGCAACATGCATTCTTCAAAGAACAACATGACCTGTTGAAATAAACAGGTTTAAACATGAAATATCACTTCTGCTGCCAAGTGTCCTTAAGATCTACTATTGTGGTGCATCAATGGCTGCTGCAATTTGACTTGTCTCCATAGAACCAAATCTTTCCATAACATATCTTTCCCATTAGTGACCAACTGACAAGTAGTGAAAACAGTAACAAACAGAATAATGTTCACGTTCACACGTTAGGATTGATGATGTTGTAAGATAATGTAACACCAGAGTCTATGAAAGTCCACCACATTAGGAAGCAAACTGGTCATGTCTTTCTCCAACACCAAATAGAAGCAATGCACATTCTCCTTCAGGAAAACGTTGCCAACTCAAATGTTTGGTACCCAGTAGAGTAGCTTTTTGATATACATGAGAGGAGAGTGAAAGCAATCAGAGGATTTTCTGTTTCAATGTCTTTTACACCACCTGAAGCTTTCCTGCTTAGAGTTTGACAAACTCGTCAGTTTTAATCACATGCAAAATGTTGCCTTCTTCCCTTCCAGTCTCCTTCATTTCAGATGTTACTTTTTAAAAATTATATTTCAATTCATTATTCAACATTTACTTGTCACCAATGAAGAAAAGAAACTGCCAGAAATGCAGGTACTTAAATTCTAAGTACGGCATAAAAATTAATGCTGTATGACAGTCATCACAGGATACATTCTCTAGACAACAAAAGACAGATTTTTTCCTTATGAAGCAAATGCACCTTGGTTCTTCCTTGTTTGTTTTATTAAATAAAGCAGCAGTGTGACTGTCTATCTGAAGTACTATTCACTTTATTAACTTTAATAAAATAAACAGGCTCTGAAAGCCAGATCTGAGATGAGACTTCTGCATCCTTGTTTCTACCAACTAACACCTTTGAACTCATTTCACTGTGATGCAACAGGTACAGACAGATGAATCGGTACAAGGAAATAAACTGAGATTAATACAAGGAAAAAACCTGGGAAAGAGTTTGCAATCCAACATACTGCTTTGAGAATATTTGGCCTTACACTTCTAGTGTCTTTGAAAACAGGCTGGCCTAATGTTTTATGTTTTAAGGACACCACACTGTATTATAAACAGGAAGCTTTGCCTCTACAAATTGCAGACCGTTGTTTATTAACAGAAACGCACAGACACATCTCTTGTGTAGAGTCCTTTCTGAAGAGGACTATGGCACAAACTGGTGGCCCTTCAGAGACGACCTGTAAGGGTTTTGAAAATTCCTAACAGGAAGAAAAATGTATTCTCACAGAAAGGCCAACCTGGAGTACAGACAGGAAATTAGGATAACTGCATTTTTTCCAATGGAAAAGAGCTATTTTGGGGGAAAGATCTGTAAGTCTACAGAAATGTGTCTCCTAACCTTCCTTTCAGTAAACCTGCTGTTGAATGATTTATGAAAAGAAAGTTTCCAGTCAGACAGGCCCAGAATTAGAGATGTGTTTTTACCTTAGCTTTCCCTTTAATATCTGCATTAGTCAGATTTTAAGTACACCAACAAAGGTGATCTCTAGGCACCAGTACAACATTGATTCATATCACATACTGGAAAAGGAGTGTCTGAATGTAATTTCAAACCTGTGTCAGAAAGGAGCTGTACAAAAGCAGAAAAAGCTAAAGTCGTAAGTTTCCTGACCTCTGAGTACTTGTGTCTGCCAAATATACATTAGCTCAGCTTTTACATTTAATATGAAAAAAGCTAGAGTCCTGCCAGCACCTATTCACTCAAGTCTTAAAACAACTAAGGGTAAAACAGTCAAAAGAATAAAGTTGGCCACATCTTCTACAACCATGCAGCTTCTCATGCTACAGCTGGATGTAGGGACAAGCAACCTGGGTTAACATTTGGGTGTTACAATGTGAAATAGATAAACATTTCATTTTCCCATTAAAATTAACATGACCTTCCATGACAAATATGCTGGCTGCACCTCTTCCAACACCATTACATGCCTCAGTTTTCATGTGAACTCAATCATTTCAAGCAAATCTGGGGTACTCCAAACAGAAATGTGAACAGCAGGAGTCCCGCTGTGGTTAAAACCTCTCAAAGAAACCTTCTCCTCTTCCCAAATACCCACTATACAGTATTTTGGGCAGCTAGCCAAAACCTTGTCTCTAAATAGCTTTAGAGTGATTTAAAGAAATATTTTAATACTTTTGCCATTCTTTAAAGAGTTCAAAAGAATACATTTACTGAACAGTAATAATACACATCTGAGAAGTTAACACCTTTAAAAAACCTTCTGAGCTTTGCTGTTCTACTAATAAATTGTTCTTAATATGCACAGTAATTGTAAAAAATTTTATTAAAATGCATCTCTATTACTGTATCACATCACACAACAAAAAGTCAGTATCCACAATTAGACCACTGCACTCAGCTACAATCTGGGGAAAAAGATGATTTATAAAGTATTCCTCTGAAATACCAAGGTTTTCTGAGTTTAAACATATTTCAGATATTATAAATCCTTTTAAAATTCTGAAAACCACGAGGAAGGTTAAGTAATAAACCTTAATTCTCAGTGACATGCTCCTTGAGACACTGATCTTGTTCAACATGTAGCATTCGCACTCGGGAACATTATGAATTGTCACCCTAATCTATCAGCGACACTCTTTGCCATGGAAGAAGTACAAGCTGCTCTGTCGATAGAGGAGCTATCTGTTACAAGTACTTTACACGTCTCCTGTTCTGATAGTTGCAGTGGGAAGTAGCTCTTCTCACCACAGCCCAGGTCCAGAATCATTTATTGTATTTCTCATTCTGGCTAAAGACAGAAACTAAGCACTTTTAAGTATTATACAAGCTTGAATATTGACTCTTACAAAGCAATCCCAAGTCCTTCAATTAGCACATATTACTGCTCAAGGGGAGCTAACTATTGGCTCCATTTTATTCTTTTTGTGACAAAATAATTCACTCTGTAACTTGTAAATTACATTTCTCTTCACCCTCTAAACCAGATATTGCAAACTGCCTGCATTACAGAAATCTGTGATTTTTTTCTGACTATCCTACAGAGAACAGCTCTAGAGAAAACATGGCCATCTATTAAATCAATTTCTTTTGCCTCTCTTAGTGTTCTAGGTTGAATCATTTACCAATTATCTTTTAGTTTCATTATGTTTGTCTGTGTAGGTTTAAACACATATTTAAATCACTGAATTAATTTCCATTAATGATAAAAAATGATACATACAGTTGCAATGCTATAAATACAATTACAAAAGGCAAAACAAAACAACATCTCTTGTTTTCTTAGCTTGACAAAGTATTGATATCCAAAAGATTTTCATGTTGAAGCATCTCTGAAGCAGGACTGGAAGTTGCAACATTTAAATCCTTGACTTAATGCAACAAGAAGGAGATAACTCACTTTTTAATAATCTGAGGAATTTATAAGCTTGCTTCCAATTAGCATAAATGAAAGCTAGTATCTGACTGTATAATTATTGCACAGCAATGCAGTACCTAAGCCCTAAAGATGACAGCTTCACAAGTGCAACCATTCTCTGTCTTGTTAAGTGAATAATTTAAAGTAGGTAATTAAGCACACTGCAGAGTGGCTGCTTGCAGTGGATATCACTAAAAGTCATCTGTTTTCAAAAGTACCCCTGTAATGTCAGAGATGCCCAGATACCGACACGTTTTAATGAATAAATAAATGAAGCAGGCTCAACCATCACAATTACTCACCGTTTATGGCTGTGGTTATTCCATTAACAAACTCTTTTATATATTGACAACCTCACCTTTTTAGTCATTAGTTCAAACACAGTCCAAGAGGGGAATGATCAAAAGTATTTCTACAGCTGCATGGTGAACTACACAGAACAAGCTGGGAGGAGAAAGGGTATGTTAAGGGACTGATATCTGAGCTACAGAAATCATCATTGTAATTGGCACCTTTGCTGGCAGCTTCTGCAAGGAGGGGAAGGACTGAGTGGTGAACGAAAAATTATTTACCTTCCCATTTCTAGGGCTGCTACATCCCTGCTCTCGTAGGTTGCTTTGCTTGGCTCTGCAAGGATGGACATGTGGTAGGACTGACTACTTAATACCATTTTTCGGATAGCTAAGGCATTTGGTACCATTTTTCTTCAAACAGGCTAATTCTAAATTCATTCTCATTTATGCATTTTCATCTTCCCATAGCTCTTAGAGAAAGGTCAAGGTCATGAAGATAAGTTATTTTTAGCTATACAGCAGAAATGTATTAAAAAGCTAAATGAAGCTCCAAGTCAAATTCAAATCTTTCTCTATTTACTAAATTAAAAAAACTTCTCTGTGCCTTTCTCCCTAAACATTAACACAGTTAGAGTTCATACATCCTCCTTCTACCCAACCCAGAAAAGAGCTCTCTAGATGTTTTTGAACTGTGCAAAGAAAAACACCAAAACCTGTGTTCAACTGTTCTCACACCCCACATTTCTTGACAAATCTCCTTTAATTTTCTATTGCGAAAGTGGGACGTTTGGCAAGGGGAAGAGACATCTCACACATGAGCAGCCTTGGGGAATGTTTGCTGAGAAATGCACATAGTTTGACCTCTCAAAGGATCAAAGCAATTTACTTCATGTGGTCATAAGTGGTACCAACCTCTGCAAGTCTGTGTCTCCATTTCAGTATTTAGGAGATGAAAATAAAGTAAACAGATTATGAGAAAGAACTGACAGAATTTCTCAGTCTCTGTGGCTTTATTATAAAGTTATAATTTTCATGACTTTTTGTAAGAGAATACTATAGGCAGTTCTTACCTATGCAATCCTTTAAAGAAATCTGACAAGCAAATTTATCAATTTCTAATAGAATTTCAAATAGTGCAGACACCTCATTGTCTTCAATCATGTCTTGTTTCATGACTGTGTATGTGGAAAAAAGACTTGTTTGTCTGTTCATAATGGATAACATGATGTATTTTCCTATGGCAATATAAAATGAATAACAATAAAAAAGATAATTTACTTTGCTGTCAGATGCTGATCCTTGTAGGTGTGAAGAAAAGCAAGTAGAGTTTCAGGGACCAGGTTTTGATGTGGTATTGTATTTAAGTATTCTGTCATTGAGATCTAATTGCACTTAATCTGCTCAATAAAATTATCTTCACTGCTATTAGCATCCCAGACTTGTGTTATTATATAATCCTAACCTACTTCTTAAACAGGCATTTTAATCTGCTGCTTAAGCGTTCATGAATGCAAAGCCACTGCTGTGCAGAATACATTCCACTCCATTTGCAAGTGGCAAGCCCAGAGAAGTCTGGGTATGTGGATTTAAATTCTTTGAAACTACAACCAAATGCTACCATCACCTTTCTTAATTTTGTTCATGACTTTATCACAACAAATGTCAGAAAAACTTAACACTTAATCTTAAAATAGTCTATCTGAAAAAGAAGATGACTCCAAAAAGCACAGTGTCATTTGTAAATACAATATTGTATCATCTAAGGACTCAAATATATGTGTTCATATAGAACAGCTTTGGGGTGGGTCCTTTCTTTCTTGTTTCATTTCTAAATCTGAATAATCTTTATGACAACTAACCTAAATGCGTGAATTATTTCACATTTTGAGAATCCTGAGATGCTCAATTATCTAATACAACTGTCAGCCATCAACTGTACTTAATTGTCTGTATGTTTCAAGTCCACTGCATGTTTATTTATATCACTTGCACAACACAGTAGATGCTTTATGAGACTTGAATAAGATGAGGTATGTCACAGTCCAATGCTTAGTGATTGACAGGAACCATATTTGCTTTTTTAAACCCTAATTTTTCAAGGAAATGTAGGTAAATTGGATGTCAGTCTCTTCTATCTTCTCCACATCCCTGCAGCTCACAGAGATTTTCTTTAACCCATAGGACATAGTCAAACAAATTTGACAATGGAATGAATATGAAGTTCTTAGAGTTTTTATAAAAAACCTGCTGGTTTTTAGTCCCAAATAGACCTGCCTAGGCACAAGCATAGCCAGGCATGTCTCTGAGCCATTCCAAGAAGGAGCTGGTGCCCACCTGTCTGTCCATACAGTCCTTCAGCAAGTATATAACACCAAGCCAGCTGCAGCACATGCTGCAGAGACAAGAGTCATGGGACAGAATTAAGGACTAATAAAGAGACAAGGGAGTACATGTGGAGAGGGCACAGCACAGTGAGAAAAGGTAGGAGCTGTCTCTGTAAAGAGAGCAGGGGCATCCAGGAGATGGAGGATGGTAGGAAAGCAGGACTTATTAGTTCCATGACTTGGGAACAATTACTTTTATTAGACCACATCTCAGACTCTTTACAGGGAGGGTGAGAGAACAATTTTGAGAATGTTGGGAAAAGCAGTGTTTAAAGGAATGAAGAAAGCAACAGCGAAGGCATTGCTTCACCAGAAATACCAGACAAGGGGGGACAGGAAGGCATTGGGGGAAAGGAGAAAAGGAGAGCAGAGTGGGGGACAGAGGCAGACCACAAAGCAAAGACACCAGATGTAAGCAAAGTCTGTCATAAAAAGGAAAAGGGTGAGGGGGAAAGGCAGTTAGATTTCTGAGAAGCCACTAGCTGAGGTAGAAGGTAGAACCATTCCATGCTGCAATGACAATGAAAGAAACCACCGGAGTCCTACTGCTGGAGGGGATTTGGTGGACGAGTTACGGTTCAGAGAAAGCGAACTCAACAATCAAAGAAGGAATGGCAACACATGTAAAAGATATGTCAAGGCAGAAATGAGTTGTAGTTATCAGCACAAGGAAGCAACGGTGTAGCACTAGCCTGATTGTCAGGGTCACACATAAGAAACGTCTGCAGGGGGCTGGAGGCTGTGGGACTGGGGAGCATGGAGGATCACCGTACAGACTTCTGTGGAGGAGGAACAGGGAAGCAGTGATTCCTGGTTTTGCTTAACTGAGCTTTAGTACTGAATTTTGGGTGCAGAATTTAAAAGGAAGAAAGTGGAAGCTTTTAACACTTCTGAACCTCATCAGCTGCGTGACAAAACTTTAATGGGAAGACGCATTTTATGGACACCAGACAGTGATAAAAATCATATAACCAGCGAATGAAGAAATTCATCTTTATTTATGGGTTCCTACTCAAATTGTTTGATATCTTCAAGGCTCTTTACAACCCATCATTTCTGCAAATTTCTATGCAGGAAGAGCTCTATGCCATTACACTTGGTGTCACGCATCTCATGTTAAATTTCAGGCTGAGTGCAGATTGTACAGGACAATAGCCTGACACTTATAAAAATTGTCAAAGCATCATAGTAACTGAAGAACTATTCCAAAAGTAACTTGTGTTAATGCCCTACCTATACTGACAGCATTGTTGCTGCATTAGTTTCATTCACAGGAAATGCAAGAATACAAAATTAATACCAAAAAAAACCCCATAACATAACATAAACTACAGGATTAGTTTTCATAAACAAAAAGTCACATTCCTAAAAATCAAAACTGTGAATACATGCCTTTCTAAGGTTAAAACATCCTAAAACATCCTAAAACAAGAAATGGTGGATACTTATCACAAATAAGTTTCTGCCTCACAATCCAGAAATTCTGATTTTTTCTCATGACACACAGGCATTTTACTCTTAGCATTTTTAACAGACTGTCAGCTCCTGACAGATAGCACTGGCTCTTCCAAGACTGTCAAAGTTTTCCCTAAGAATCCAACACAAATGGGTTTATAAAAATAAAGTTTTCAAATATTTTAAAATGGAAAAAGCCAGAGTGCAAATTGTCTGCCATAAACTGCACCTTGCTGTGCCATCAGGAGACAGCAAGCTGCAGGATGCTGCTCTTTTGGGCACTGTTCTCTGCATTTCAGCAGGGGACACAAAGCACTTGAGGAGCCTGCCAAGGAAGACTGCCACACATGCCTACTGAGCACAGGCTTCTCTTCTGCACCAGTTTTTACAGCACATTTATTACCGTAGTATTCCCAATAGTACATTCAGTGCTGCACCAGCGCTATGTCACATGTACCATGTTTTTTCTCACTTCCATCATGTCATGCCTCGAGCAGTCCTCTTAACAGGTTGTGTCCAGCTGCTTAACCCCTGCAACACAGCGGTCTGGAGATACCTGACAAAGATGGGAACCTCCTGACAAGTTCTGTGCCTCTGAAGTCCCCTGGCAACCCACATCTGTTCCTGCTCACTGTGTCCTTGAACTGGTGGTGTCTCTCCCCATAGGTAACCAGATTCAGCTTCCCTCCTCAATGACTAGTCAGCACTCATAACCCCACCAATACCACTAACAGTACCTGTGTGCTTTTGCTCCTACTTCAGAACAACTGGTGTGGCACTTACATAAACCATAAGGCTGGACTGTAATGGGAAACAAGAGTATACAATTTGCTGCTCAAAAGCATATCCGCATCTGCTCGTTTGATATCTGGCCTACCACGCTGTAATTGAGGCTTTCCTCTGAAGATACAGATTAAAGGGATGGCAATTCCACTCTCCAAAGATGCTACTTGAGGCAAAGAAAAGGCATGGTTCACAGCATACATTATAAGCAAAATGCCTGGCCATATTTATTCAACTACCTATCTCCCAACACTTTATTTTCAGGCTTCAGGAGAATACTGCTCTCCTTCAAGTTTCCTTCAAGACCCTAAATATTCTCTCTTACTACTCTCAGCATTCAAGGAAATGCTGAATATTCATGCAGAAACATCCTATGTTGTATCATCAGAGGCTTCCTCCCTCCATGGAATGGATTCCATCTTGCTGCTTTTGTTGAAACAGACTGATGAAGCCTGCCTAGGCTACTGGGACAAACAGAAGCTTTACATTTGCTCAAGGCTGTGCATTTTAAGTACTTGAGGAACAAAGACCTTTTCCTCTGTTTTACAGATCTTCAAAGAAATTAGCAAAAAAGTTCCAATAATCTCACCAAGGAGAGACACATGGATTAAGCTGAAGATATTTGCATGTTCCTATTTGGGGTTTCAAGGCTTGTTTGTGTTCCTGCTAAAGTTAAAGTGTGTTAAGCATTGGCTTTAAAAGCTAGTCAGTCAGTTACTTCAGCAAAGTACTTAATTCCCCTCTCATAATCAGATCTAACTTCAAGAAATGCAGAAAACAG
Source organism: Colius striatus (assembly GCF_028858725.1). Classification (NCBI taxonomy): domain Eukaryota; kingdom Metazoa; phylum Chordata; class Aves; order Coliiformes; family Coliidae; genus Colius; species Colius striatus. Next base: position 31,729,474 of record NC_084766.1, read on the forward strand.
GAAACTCAAAGAGCTTCTGCAAGCCAACAGTCACCAAAGTGATTTTCTTTTGTGTGACGTCCAATCTGATTATGAAAATGCAGAAGTGGAAATCAGCAACTAGTATCTATGCACCCTTGATAACTTGTTATCTCACTGGAAGCCAGCCTAGTTGTCTGCAAAGAAAATCTGCAGACAGAAATGTCAAAGAACACAAACACTGTACATGCTCATATTGGATTTATTTTTGTCAAACTATTTTCATTTTGTTAAATGCGGCTAAAACAGATGCCTGTGTTTTTTAGGGTTCTTTTTCTGATAACAGGAAAAGGGCCACAGATTCTCACTGGGGAAAGAAGTAATCTGGATTTATAACTATAAAACCACTATTATATATTGTTCCAAGGGCTATTATTTTAATGTATTACTTTACATAGGAAAATACAGTTGTGCATGTGACAATCTATTGTAGGCTAAATTAACAACATCTGTTTACTTTTCTGTTATCAAAAGGCTCAGTCTCACATCAGAAAACCAGAACTAAGCCAAAATAATTACAACAGGAAACAGAATACATCATAAACAAATAAAAATATTTAGATGTGTTATGCTCACTTCAGGGGGAAGAGAATCAGATTGCAAGACTCCTATTAAATTAATAAGATCTGGTTTATTGTTTATGAATTCCAGTGGATGTGCAAGGTAACTAACATCAAGTATCTCATTTTTCTTAAGGAAACTGCAGCATTATGGGAGGTAAGAGCTATTAAGAATACTGTAAATAGTCAAGAGTAATCAACATTTTTAATATCTTGTAAATTAAATTGCTTTTGTAGAAACATGGCATCTCAAAAATTCTTATAGAAATGTCAGAAAAAGACATAGTGTTAAATTAGAAAAATATGTAGCACTTGAAATACACAGATTTAGTAACAGAATCAGGATTAGAGGCCTCAGGCAGTAGGAATTGGGGATGTCATACAACATTAGTTCATGGGAGAGGCCACTAATTCACAGGCCACAAACCCCAATAGGGAAAGGCTGTGAATCTGTTGGCCAGGACAGAGACTCTTATCTTTTGATAAACAATTTTTGTAATACTATAATATGGATTCTACAAAGGAAAAGTAATTTACCAGGTAGGGAAAAAAAATGCTAATTTAATGTCTGAGACCTGCTACCCAGAACAGACCTCTTACATTAGTTCAAGAACTGCAAAAAATGAATGTGGTAGATATAGATTAGCTATTAGGAGTAAGTTCTTTACTGTGAGGGTGGTGAGGCACTGGGACAGGTTGCTCAAAGAAGCTGTAGATGCCCCATCTCTGGAAGTGTTCAAGGCCTGTTTGGATACGCTTTGAGCAATCTGGTCTAGTGGAAGATATCCCTGACTGTGGCAGAGAAGGTGAACTAGATGATCTTTAAGGACCCTTCCAATCCAAACCATTCTAGGATTCTGTGATTTGCCAACTAAAATAATTTGGGGTTACAAATGTTTGGGCAAAATTAAATCACTATGACATGGTGTTCTAGTTCTACAGCCCCTCTTCATACAAGTAGCAGAAAGAGGAGGTATGAGGAAACCCAAAGTACCTGAAGCACAGACAAGGAAGCTCAGTTTCTCTGGATCCTGAGAAATCATATTAAAAAAAACCCCAACCTTCTACTTCCACTTCTGCTGATAGCAGTTTTTCCACAGGAAACGCTTGCAGCCTGTTCTCTGACTCTACCTCATCCCGGGGAGGGGTAAAATAACAGGGAGAGAGCAGTCATCAATACTCAGAGCAGGCTTTATGCTGAGGAGAGAGAAGTATCCCTTTATAAAAGTTTGTCAGATCTTGAAGGAAATGTTTTGCATGCAGGACTTCATTCTTTCCCAGTATCGACTTTCTGATCTGTAAACGGCAATAGTACAGGATACCTACGAGACTTTGAAAAACTCAGAGGAAGAAGGGAAAAACTAGTAATTAACCAACTCTCCTTCTGAACAATGTAGCGATCCTAGAAGGAGACTCAGACCCATCTTCATCAATCCTACAGAAAGAGCGTACGTGAGACTTCTTAAAGCTCTTTTCCAACCTAAATGATTTTATGATTCTATGACTGCCTGATTTAAATGCCACTGGCACACAGACCTTTCTGAGAATTCCAGCACTACTGCAACTGACTTTTTAAATAGAAGCCATCTTACTGACTAGAATGGTTTGTATTTATACCTCTAGCTTATTCAGTACCCAAATCAAACACAATAACTTCACTTGCTGTGTTATCCATGTTCTAACATGGAATGGCACACTCCAGAAAGAAGCCCTAGGTGCTGTGCTGTCTGCTGAACTCAATTTTAATTAACAAATTTACCATAATACATCTAAAATATATCCTCTTCTAAATACGTTTCCAGATACCTTCTGAAGCACAAGATTCCCAGAGTTTTTAAAGACTAAACAGCCTCACGAGAACAGCAGAATTAGAAAACACTCCTTTTGACACATACTCACATGAGCCAGTCTCTTTCTCTTGTTTGTTAGTGACACAAAAGGCACTTTGCAAAAACAGTTTACTACATTCAAAATAAACATTGGGGAAATAATTAATTTCTACCTGCCTCGTATTTTAGCCACTAGAAACAAGCTATTAACTAGCAGCACATAACCAACCAATCCTTCACAAATTACCAGCATGTTTTCAGAAATATTTATATGGCCTGTACTTAAAGATTACTTCTGAACATAACAGATGTAAGAGAAAGAAAGAAATGTACATAAAGCTCAATAATGGGATAATAAGCCTGTGATTAACTAGGCAACTTAAAAGTGAATTCATGGGAGGAGAGCATTATGTCATACTAAATATGTTGTTCTAAATAGTCAATTCTTTTTAACATTAAGTATTCTATTTACATCACTTCACAGATATGGCTTAAGGCATTTTATTCAGCTGTAGTGGCTCTCTGTTTTGGGTTGAAATGAATAAGACGTTTCATAAACATTTCTTTTGTAAGGTATGTGAAGCTACAGTTCTTATGCAGGATATATTCTTACAACATGCCACACAGATGACCTCTATACAGTATCAATTGATACCAAAATAATAAGGTATCTTCCAGTTCCAAGGCTCAATGTCAAATACAATACAAATTCAAGAGGCAAACTTTTCCCCAGGTAGTTAAAGCTATCTACAGCTTTATACAAGTGACTAATTCAAGCATCTATCCTTAATTTGGTGTGAAACTCACCTCTGAAATCCAATCAACAGATTTTGAGTTTACTGTAGCTGTGACAGAAGCCAATGACCTTAAAATGTTTTCACCTCTCAGAAGTTGTTAAGGTTTAAGTAAAACTGTCTGCTTAAGCAAAATCTTTACATCATAATACCTAACCTAGATCTGTTACCCTCTAAAACACACTCACACAAGTCTTCGGTAATTTGAAGAGCTGCCTACCAGCAAGAAACTCACACCCTTGAGGCAGAAGCACCACATCAGACATAGGTAGTTCTAAAGAAAATTCAGACCTAGACATGCCCAAAACAAAAACCAAGACAGCCCTGTCCTTCAGAATGGGATGACTCAGTCCTGGATTCGACCACACAGGTGTCAGAGAACTAACTTTATATATGGACCTCAATTATGAACTTGAATTGTAGATGGAAAGGAAGATCAGACCTTTGAATACTCAGGATGTGTCATCACAAGTAAATGAAACACTCAGCTCACACTCATGTTACAGTCATCCATTATAAATTACACTTTCCTTGCAAAATTAGTAGTTATTCAGTATGGGAATATAAGATACTCTGGACTTAACAGTTAGTATTACAATAAAAAAAACATGTGGGTGTAGATTTTTCTTTTCTGTGTTGTTGGACATTGTTTTAAATTTTATATAGAAGACTTGGCTTTTCCTTCCAGTTCTAGACTAAATACACCACTACTCCCAGCACAAAATAGACGTCTTAAAAATATAAAACAAAGCCTGCCTTTAGTAACACAACTGCATTGCTGGTTCCATTAACAGAATGGGAACTGGAGACAAACTACAAACTTAGTAACAGGTTTAGCAATATATTGTTGACTTTTGTTTTACATCAGCATATTGGTGCTTGGGTGATTAAGGAGAAAATGGCATCCTATTTCCATAGAGGATGCAATTTTGCACATAATTCTGTATAGAATTAGATCAACTTTAACTTCTTTTAAAAACTGTCCTTCATTTCTCACTCGTACACCACAGAAGACTTCTGTAACACACAAAGCAGTGATCTTAGCCAATGTCTTCTCCCTTTTATGTACTGTAAGAGACAACTGTTGTTTTTCTATACTGTGGCAAAAATAAATTTTAAAAGATGGCAAAAGCAGTATACTTGCCAGAATGGCCTTTGGGAGATGAAAGAGTGAACTGCAGCTTTTAATTATACCCAAGTAACTTTAATGGAAGTGAATACTGCAGTAACATCTATAGACACAATGACCACACTCGCAGAACACCAGTTAAGAAACCTCTGCCAACACTGCTTGTACAGGGGGCCGGTTTGTCTGTTTTAATCAGGATACAAAAGTCTTACCAAGTTCTGCTGTTTGGGGTGTTTGCAGAGCCCTGCAAAAAAATCTGTCAGACTAGGAAGCTTTAAAGAATGTAACATGCAGCAGTAACCATGACAATATGAAAAATGCTTTTGCTAATCTTTTTCTTTCAGATGACAATTCTTCCAAATACTAGTGGTTTTCCACTGTACTACAATTTCTAGTTGTTGCTCTCTGTGAATCTAGGCCTCCAGTCCTTGTAAACTTGAAACTTCTGACAAAGGGAACAGCAATTTGGGGTGCACTAGTAACACAGAATGAGTCCTAGTCAGTCCCACAGCACCTTAGGTAACTGTAGTAGGATGGACATCACTTGTTGGCAACTGAGTCATTGTTTCACAGAATATGAAGAATAAAAAATATTAATGATTTTGCAAGTAAATGAGAAATCTAAAAACTATCAGAAAAGTAGAGTATACACAGGGCATTGCCATGGAGATCATGAACTGCTGAAGTTGATTAGAATTTGCTCCTCAGTAGGCTGACCATAAACTTTTCTAAGAAAACAGCCTGGAACTCCTCTGTATTGATTTTGTCTTGGTTTTAAGTAATTAAAAGAAATATGTTCTTTGGAAATGAATCTTTGTTCACTACTATTTCTCCAACAGACTTCCTAACCAAACTAGGATAATGCTTTCAAAAGATGTATGCGATTTGGACCTGAAGTCACATTTTGAAAAGTGACTAAAGAGCTGATTTTCAAAGGCATTAAGGTACCTAAAGATGCATTAAGCACTTAAAATTTCTAAAACTGCCTGAGCATCTAACACCTATTTAAATCACTTAGTCCTTTCTGAAAATCCCAATGGGCAGTTATCTATGTTTTATGTGTCTATATGCCTTTGAAAATCTGCACCATTAAATACTTAACAACCTAAGCCCCCCTGGCTTTTAATGAGACTTAGGGTCTTAAAAAGTGTAAGTACTTCTGAAAATTGGTCAAGCCACTCTCTCTTGTCTTTTCTTCTTTCTTTTAAAGACCCAACTGACATGCTATGGATTAGCAGATAACTACAGCTTCACCACTGTCAGACTTAAACATTAATTCCATTTAAAAAATGAATGTAGACAGTATAAACAAAAAAAGGTCCTGAATACCAACTGCATCCTCACAGATTTCAATAACTATTATCCAAAGGGAGTATAATTTAGGCTGATAAAAAAACATACAGCATAGTTTAATTACCAAGCAACATACTCAAATTACTGCAAACAAGTCCTGAAGGACAGCCCCATAGCAGCAAAAATGCTCAGAGAACATCTATAAAAAGAAGGAAGTTTTGACAAGGCTGTTTCAACAGGCAGCAGTTCCAGAAAATAAGACAAGCCTTAATTCTGAAATTTCTTTTTTAAACAAAAATGTATGAAACTATAAAGCATTCCCTTATGCAAACATTTGAAAGATTTCTCTTCTGATCTTCTTTAATGTCAATGGGAGTAACTTGCACTGACCACATTCCCAAAAAGGAACTGATTTGTAAATTAGGAACGCAGGGAATCAGATGCCACCTACAGGAAAATTTTGCATTTATTGTCAAGAATGACTCAAAAAGAATACAAATTGACATCCTGCCAAGCACTCTTTCAGTGTCACTTATTTCAAGATCATTTACTATTTTCCTTTGTGCAACTATGTCATGAACTTCTTAAATCCAGAAAGCCATTAATATTTCTTTTTATTTAAGAGAGTGTTTCTCGAAAGTTCCCTAATTCAACTACAAAGCAGCAGATTGCAATCATGTTTCAGTTAAAGAATTTTAAGTCTGCTTACCTGATACAATTGGTGCTAGCCTGAATATGTCTGATAGTCTGCTGTTAACTGGCTCATAAGGGGAATCTTCAAGCAAGTCATTTCCTAAAGACAAAAAATATTTGGATTTTTTTCTTTTCTTATATGAGAATTGAGGATGAAATTTTGTTTTACTCTGAAATGAAGTTACTCTGTAACAGCAAAAGGTACTCCCCTTCGATCTCTTTATGTGGCTATTTCTCCTCAAAGCATTATCTATGAAAACACCTGGAAGAAGCTAGTTTTTTATCCCTGTCACTAGTTCTTTTCTCTCCTTCTCCCATAGAAAAGGTCATAATTTGCAGACAGCCTGTGACATCATATGGATTGTCCCATCTCATGCCAGCAGGAGAGAAGCTGTAGCAAGGATGCTCCTCTTCATTCACCCTATCAGCAGAGCTCTGTTTTAGAGGAGCAGCCCAGGTAACAGCTAAACAATAGCATCTTTGGAATAAAACACTCTTAACAAGATGCTGTTGGAAGAGAAACTTTTTATGATGCAGAAAAGTTCCAAGAGTACTGTGATGTATTATTAAAGTTAAAACAGAAAATATATATTGACTCCTTAATCACTGTCATATCCCTTCTAAATGGCACTTCTACATGCTCTAAGAAACACAGACTTCTGCCTCAGTATGCCCAGGTAATGTTGCTAGTAAACACAGAGAAGGAAATAATTATTCCTTAGAATAATGCTCCTCTTCATATTACATTTAACTTTCAGCAAATTGCTAAGAAACTAGTTCCAATGTCCTGAGATCTTGTTAGGTAAGTTCTAACAAGAGTTTAAATATTATTAGGAAAATGTCTCCAAATGATTGTTTTTGTGGCACTTGCACTTCCTAATGCCCTTATCTTTTGACTTGAGTTTAGAAAGGTCAGCTGGGTCCCCTGGAGGAAACCCTCATTGTGGATTTCCCAACAACAGGAGACGGAGCAGCAGCTGTTCTTGAGTCGGATGAAAGATCTTTAGTTTGCAGCTGAAGAGCACAGTGTGAATTATGGGGTCAGACCCTGGGTTCAGCCTCAGCGGCCGTCGCTAGCTGCGGATGTGAGGGACTGCCAAAATCACACACTGCATCAGGGGAGCGGAACGTTTCTGCAACGTACCCTGTAAGCTCTGGTACATGCTCCAGTAAATGCGCAGGCAGTTTTTCTCCTTCTTCATACCCCTCTTACAGCGGCAGTTGTACAGAGATTTCTGCTTGAGAGCTTCCATGGCGCTTTTGCATTCGTCCTTTGCCTCCAGGCCCGTTGCCCGGCTGAAGTTGCTCTCTTTGCCTGCTACACACTGCCTCAGTGTCCTGTATTTAGTACTACAGCTCTGCTCCTTGAGACACTGATCGCTGGCTTTCACGCAGTCGAGGCGGTCCCCTCCAGGCAGCCCGCTCACTTCTGCAGACAGAAGTACATCTGAGAGAGAGGAGACACAAACCAACAAACTCTCATTGAGGGGTGAGGCTGATTTAACAGGGTTTCAAAGCAGGCATATGGGAAGCACAAGGCACCTTTCACACAGCACATGCAGCCAACCCCAGAGACAGTACCTTGCAAACCTCTAGGCTTTATGCTGCACCTTAGAAAAAAAGCACACGGGGTTTTCATAATCTTAGATCCACTTTTGTAAGAATCCAAGGAAACAGTACATGTTAATCCTGCTAGCTGACTTATAAGCAAACATTAAAAACACGAAAGAAAACCCACAGGGGTTTATGTGTCTGACAAAACAAGCATTCATTATTTCTTAGATCCGCTTTGGTGAAACAAATAACCTTTCCATTCGAGTCTTTAACTGAGGGGTTAAATATTTGGCCTCACTTTCCACAAGAGCTTTGCTGTAATTTCAATTACATCCACGAACAACCTGCTCAGAGAGATAAGTATCCTCACTGATTGATATTAGCCTCCTTTTTTTGCATCAGTCACTTTTGAAAGACTGTACACATTTTTGCTTGTTTTACATATATAAAGGTAGAATTTATTAGTCTTGCCCCCTCTCTGTTTCTCTCCACGTATGATGTTTTTGCAGGAGAACAAAGCAAATTACATTAACTCTCTTCTCTCCATCATGCCCCATGTCACGCTCCCTCAGACACACACAAGTGGAAACACAAACATCTTCTGTGGAAAGGAAACCAGCTTGGACTGCAAACCACTTGCAGTCAGGCAGGCTGCCAGGTTCAGGTGAAGATGTAATCCTTCAGCGGACTCTTGTCACCATCACCCTCCCCCCCCACCCCCTGCTCCAAGCAGCCTTATTTTAGTAACATGAAAAGTTTCCCCATAACTTGTGAGAACCAAATTTAACAAGAGGCTACATAGGCAAGTATCTTAAGTCTGTAATCTCCTACAGACTTAAATGTAGACAGGGCTAACTGATGTGAGTCAGAGCCATAAAAACTACGGGAAACTTCACTGTTCTGCTTAAACAATAGACCGACAACCATCAGGGATCCGACCCCATAAACCCTATGCTTTGCTTTATGAAACGATGTACTGGGAGAAATCAGACGCCAGCAACTTACCCACTAAGGGCAAAGCGAAGTACAAGAGAACGAGAAACATCTTGCTGTCTTCGGATGGTTTCCCCAAACGAGCTGATGTGCAATAACAAAGAGGATCAGCATGTAGATATTCCAAAACCGCCGAGGTCCAAAGACTCCAAGTTCAGATCCATTGAATTCACGGGAGAAAAAAAAAAAAAAGGAAAAAGGAAAAAACCCAACAAAAAGCCCAAACCCTCTCTCCTCTTCACTGCTACCACCACCAGCAGCAGGACTAGCGACGCAAACGCCGAGCTTTTTCCCTTAGATTTCAGGTCTGAGCAACCTGAAAACCCAAGCACTGACTTCAGAGAGGGAGCGAGAGGCGCACGCACGAGTATATGTGTGCGCGAGTGAGCGAGCGGCAGCGGGGCAGGAGCGCCGGTCGCCTCCTTGGGTGGGCAGCGCCTGTTCCCAGGGAGGGACCGAGCGCACACACAAGGGAGGAGGGGGAACGAGATCCGCGGCGCCCGCCCCCGGCCCCGCAGCCGGGGACAGCCGCTGACAGCTCCGCAGCCACTTACAACCCCCGGCTGCGGCTCCCCAGGGCTGCCCAGATCCCCCAGGGCAATTCACCTCTTCCCGCAGCTGCAACTTTATTTATTCGTTTGCGCCGGGGCGGGGAGGCGGTGCGCGGAAGCGGGGGGAGGCGCGCAGCTTGCGCGGTGCGCTCGCCTCCGCCGCCGGGTCGGGGCGCGGCGGGGGCAGGTGCCGCGCTGCTAACAGCGGCTGGGAAAGTTTGCAAGGGGAAATTGAGAGGGACGGACGCGGGGGGAGAGGCGAAGGGTGGGGAGAAGGAGGCTCAGCGGAAGGCGCGGAGTCCCGGTGCGGGCGGCTGCTCCGATTCCGCTGACCCGAGCGAAGCAGCCGCAGCTCCGGGAGCACCCGGGGCGCGGGTCGGCGCGGCTGGAGCGTTTCCGAACGGAAGCTGCCACCAAGTGAGCGAGAGCTGCAGGAGAGGCGACGGGGCTGCTGCCGCTGCCCGTGCCGGGAGGCGCTGACCCGGCTTCCCCCCGGCCCCCGCCCCGCCCGGGGGCTCGGCCACCTCCCCCTGCCCGCCCCGCCGGCCGCGGGGGAAGCCCGAGGCGTCCCGCTGCGACCCCCGAAGGGCGGCGGGAGACGAGCCGCCCGCCTTCTCCTCCGCAGCCCTCGTCTTTAAGGCAGGCTCCGCGCTTGCGGAGGAGAGCAGAGCGGTGCGGAGGCCGGCGCAGGCTGCGCTCCGCAGGCCGGGGGAGGCGGGAGCGGAGGGAGCCGCATCTCCGCGGTGCTCGGTGCGGGCCGGCCCTTGGCCGGGGCGAGATGAGTGTATCGGCTTCCACTTGGCTCCTGAATAAACAAAGCGAACATATGTCCCATATTCGTGACAGATGGTTCCAACAGAGAACTATTTAGTGGTTTTCCCACAGTCGCTACTATGTAGCGCTCCCCCGAAACCCAACAAAATGCAATTAGCCTAAAATAGCGCCAGTTTCCACATTTCCTTGTTTTCTTACGCAGAAAACTTGATTCAGGTGTGTTTATGTTTTAGCTGCAACCAAGTGTTTTGAGTTGGCCTTTTTTTTTAAACTAAGGAAAAAAGCCCCAAACCACTCTATACTCGGCAATTTTGTCAACAAGCTATTTGGCCCATTTGACTTAAGGAATTTGCTTCTCCTCACAATAAATTTCGCCTAAAGGAGTTTGCCTCGCCTCATGAGATTGAAGATGATCAGGCTGGCCACTTTTATAGCGAAAACTAGATGGCAGATGGAGCTAAACTGTTGTAAGGTACTTCAGAAACACTTATTTAAGAGCTTAGCATATGCCAGGGTATACAGAGAATACAGCCTTCATAGAACCCAAGTGGAAGCTTTTTTGTTGTTGTTCTCTGCCACTTTTTCTTAACAGATATTTATGTATTTCTTCCCTCCCCCCAAAAAATGAAAAGCAAAATTGTAAAGAGTACTGGCTCTCCATGAAGTCACAGTAGTGATGTCAAGTTGCAACTGATTCAGTCACAGCCGTTTGTGTTTTAGTCATTTAATATGAGGGGACATTTAGTATTATGTGGTCACAAAATCTGTTGAGGTACAAGGATATCCTTGGAGAAACAAAGACAATGATAGATTATTCTAGAGTATTTCAAGATAGTTAGGAGGTGCAAAGTTGGTAATGACATTGGTGAATCAAGGGAGCTTCAGGTTTTGGTGTGTCTGATAGTTAATGAAACAAGTTGGCCTGCCAACCACTTCAGTACAAATTGACTTGGGTGCTATAGAGAGGTGGTTACTACTTCTTCACAGGTAATTTCAGCATCATTGTGGCACATGATGAACTTTATACAGATGTTTTGTGTCTGTCTAATACACAAGTAGTAATATCCTTCTGTTATTTACAAGTCTAAGTCAGGAGTAACCACAATGAAGCAAGGCCGGTGAAAACAAGACTGAAATGCAGGCCACTATCTACAAAACCATTCATTCATTAATGTCCTGAATATAGATATACATACACATATATACACATGTATATACACATGCAGAGTATTATTTGACATGTCAAAGCAAAACGTTGCAAATCTCTGCATTAATAGCTACTTCCACTGTTACACAACACAGCTTTTGTGGGGTGTTTACTATTACAGTGACACTAAAACAATGTTTTTTAAGTGTTAAAAATCAAATAAAATGTTACTGACAGTTCAGAAATAACAAGATAGCTGGGAAGCATGCACCTAAAATTCAGAATTACATCACTAAACACTCCTCTTGACGGTGTTTTGGCTCATCTCTGGAAAGCCAGCACCCAAAGTGAAAAAGGTTAAAATGTCTTAATATCAGAAAAAAAAAGTTTTAAAACACAGCCATGTTCTTAAACAACTCCAAGGAGAAAGTTTGTGCTTGGAATGCGCAGCCACTGCACAGGCTTTAGCAGGACTGGAGGTGGGAGAAAGCTTCTCGCAAATCACAAAGACACTTCTTCCACTTCAGGAATTACCCATGTGGGTTTTTTTTCTTTCAGAGATGGAATTCTTTATAAATTGGGCCAAATTCTTCCCAGTATTTATTAACTCATTTCTCTATGTCATCCTTTCCATGTATTACTGACCTAATTTCCATGTTCTGTTAGCCCGAAGACAACACGAGAACTTTACTGGGTTCCTAGAGGTTCGCTGTGGTTTTGGGTAGCTGAAGTCACTTGTGTGTGGGTCTGGTGTCATGTTAACACACAAGGTACACAGCTTGCCTGAAGTGCCATGTGGTCAAGTTTTCCTTATGTGTACTCTGTCACAAATTGTAGCTACAAATCATTTTCAGCTTTTTAAAATAGATGCCAGACAAAACCCCATCAGCCACTCTGTGGTTGGAGTCATAATACTTCTGGCTCTTTGCACATTCTTTTCCAACTGCCTTTTATCTCTCTCTGGGGTAAAATTAAGTCAATGGATGCTTTGATTTCAGTCATACCAAGGTCCACCTTACAATTTGTGTCTGACAGTCTCTTAAACCATAAGACTCTTTCAGTCAAATGAATAATATATATAAAAAAGGCCAAACAGAAATCCTTAATGTGAACATTTTAAAGACATTTGAGCTGGTTTTCTATTCTGTTGATTGAGTTTTATAAAAAAGTTCCAGAATAATCAATAATATGTGTATATATATACTTGCATATATATATGTTACAGCTGGTAGGGAAAACATTTCATTAGAAAACAGATGACAATATAATCACCACTGTATTATTGTTTAAAGGCCATTGCAGTATAAATAATGTGGAAGATGGTGCTGACTTCTTCAAGTTACTTACTGCTAGCATTAACTGCTAGTACACTTAAGTCTTTACATATTTTAGTTACTTGTTTCTAGTTACCTACATTAGCAGGTATTCTTTTACTGAAAACTTTTAATAAAGACAAAGTAATGAGGATAGAGGGGTTGATACTAAAACTTCTCTAAAAAAATATTGCTTCAAACACTGCTCTTTTGAAGCTGGATGTAACAAGTGAACCCCTGACTATGGGCAGTCAGCAACAGCATCAAACCATCCCTGCAGTCAGGGCCGTGTGGTACTTTAGGCCAGCCACACAAGATGGGCAAAGTCAGAAGACTCTATTTGACATTTGCTTTTACTGGATTTCCTTCTGCCTCCTCTTTGCATGTGAATTAAGAGTTGACAGCAAACTCTCCAAGCGTGTCACATGCAAAATGAACTGACTCAAATGCAGCTGATGTTTGTTTGCAGCCAGTCCCACATGCAAAAGCTGCAGTGTTGCAGCACTGCATGAGGTTGTTATGGCTGGCAGCAGTTCAGATCACATTGTAACAGTGAGCTGACAAGAAGGATGAATTAATACACTGACTGGACCACAGCTAGCCTGCGGGGTCCCTTTGCCTTCTTTGCCATAGACCTTCCTTTAAAGATGGAACCCTGCATGAGAATAATGAAGTTGGAGCCACTGGGCCTGGGGAACATTACACAAAATTATCTGCAGGCACAGTAGATATGAAAAGAGAAAGTATGCTGAGAATAAGATCAGTGCCATGAACTTTAACTATAGTTCTTTGGGGGATGAATAGGTGAAGCAAAGCTGAAGTTGAACTAATGAGTTGGATATAGCAGGCAGGAGAGAGCAAGCAACTGATGGGAAAATGTCTGTGTGCCATGGGAGCACAAAAAGTTGTGTTTACACAGGAGGCACTATTCAATAATGAGAAAAGGAGAATAAACAAGTTAGAGAATTACTTGGAATTGCAGGAACAACCTGAACTGCATTTTTTTGTCTTATATTTGTCTGCTAACCATGAAGTCAAAGCACCTAGTGGTGGGAATAAGGGAAGAAGGATTTGCTCAAGGCATGAAAGTTTTGTAAAGGACAGATTAAATAACAGTGTTCCAAAAAATCAATTTTGAGGGGCTTATGAAGCCTTGAATGGGCTTTTGCAGCACAAAAGCAAGATTGAGTTTTTAACCAAACCTGTCATTTATTTGGGTTTAGAGCTTTCAGTAAGCAGGAGGAAAAAAAACCCATAAAACAAAGGCAAAGTAAGCAATGAGCATTCACACTGTAATCAAAAATCACATGAAAGTGCAATTCAGATCACTGAGTGGCTTTAACTGATGCAAAATCATAAGTAAAGAAAGTTGCATCCCCTCCTCCACTCCTTTGCTTTAATCAGACCTGGTGGTGAATTCCCACAGCTGTTCCTGGTCAGGAAGTTTTCCCTCAACTCTTGCTCCCCTGTCCTCATCAGAGGTTGTGTTTGTGTAGTATCAGACCATGTGGGAGGAAAAACAAACAAACAAACAAAACAAAACCACAATAAAACAAACAAAACCTAAACCACAATAAAACAAAAACCAAACCACAATAAACCAAACAAAATCCAAACACCCAAGCTGCAAAATTCACATCTGATACGTGACCTGATTTTTATTTCAGTAGAATACGTACTAAAGCAGTATAACGCGATTCCGAGAGCAGGCAGTTTATAAACACATCGTACTAGTTATCCTTAAAGATTTGGAAACAAGGAGGAAAGCGGAGCCGCAGAAGAAGCTGTGCCAGCCGTGGCAAGGTGGGCATGGGAGCGGCGGCCGTGCCGGGGCGAGGCGGCCGGAGCCCGCCACGGTAAAAATGGGGGGATACCGCCCTCTAGCGCATTCAGTAAAGAGGCGGGACGGGAGGCAGGCAGGGACAAGGGGGAGAGATTAGACACAAGGAACAGGAAACAGCGGGTGTTAAATCGTTGTAATTCACCTGCCTAGCGAGTCTACAGCAACGCCATTCAGATGTGAGAACAACACCGTTCGACACTTGAGCTCGCGAAGGACACGCCAGCAGCATCACCCTCAGCACGCTCTGGCTCAGGGGATTCCACCGAGGTCACAACCCTGTTTGTTAACTTGAAACCTTCCTCTTGGCTTTTAAAACTTCACCAACTTGGTCTTGTGAAAACCATGCACTCCTGAACTACAGGACAGGAGAGCTTATCTTATACTGTGTAAAAAATATATTTACATAGTCTGCAGGAAAAAACTAAAGCTCTAGAAAATTACTTATTCTAATTGTCTGTTGCTGTAAGAATAGAACATCCAGGCAGCTTTAAAAACGTAGTTGTGGAAAGCATTAGCATCACAGAGCATTCAAATCAGATTCTTGAACAGCATAGGAGAAAATGAGAATGATAGTATCTGGTATTTGCATACAGTTTCACTTACAGCTACATTTGCCCTTTCCTCCCCTCCCTTTAATTGATAGTGATAAAATATCTGTGTATGGAATGGGGCAAAAAAAAGTGGTGAGGTATTCTTTTTGAATGTGCACAGCTCTGGCTAGCAAAGGGCATTCAGCTTTCACTGCTCCTGCCACACCAGATACACACACACATTTCCAAAGCAAAGAATATTAAATCACAGAGAAACATTTTGCTTTCACTTACTGTACGTATCTTACTCTAAATGGAAAGACCAAATCTGCCCTGACTCCTGCCCTGCATAGGGAAGTCAAAAAAGACACGTGGAGGTTAAAGTCATTTTCAAATTTAATGACCTAAGGCAAATTTATCATCTTGGATTTTCAAAACTGTATTTTCTGTACATTTGCTAGTCTAAGCCTGACGAGTAAAATAATTTTTTCTCTTGACAGTATCAACAACATTGTAATTTTTTTTGGAAGTATCTCAAAAAGGTTAGCGACTCTGTCAGTGTTAATTTCTAGAACCTCTGGTTGATTGGTCTTCCTCTGAGGTGAGAAATTTAGGGTACAAAAAGTCTCGAGATATTTATATTGGAGGTGAAAGGAGATCAAGAAAAAAATGAAAGTGGAAGAAACCAGTGTTGTAAATGCCTCGAGAGTTTGTCCTACACAGAAAACAAAACCGACTAGTTGCAAGCATCTGCCATCAGCTGCAAGTAGCCATCCCTCTACTTAAGGTACGGTGATATTTGGGGGTTTATTGCTTGCTTTATGAGTTTGGGGGGTGATTGTGTGGGTTTTAGGTTGCTGTGTGGTGTTGGATTTTTTTATTGTTATTTGGGGTGAGTGGGAAGGGGTGCTTGTTGATTTGTTTGCACAGTTTCCTGAATAGCTGCAAACACTTCAGGAATAAATAAATGCACAGAACATTTTGAAATCAGATGTTTAGTCATAAGAGGTACTCATTAAACATGGAATGAAGAAACTAAGTATTTCTTGAGTCGGCAGCTACAGCTCCTTAGTTAACACGGGTTTTTTTTCTAGGTTTAAGAACCTTATGATGAGATAATATTTCTGTAATCCCACAGATCATCAGATGGAAACAGTGTTGAAAAAACAAGACCTGTTTGCTCTGCTAAAATACCAGATAATCCCATTGGTTGGCTTCTGATGGAGCCCTGGCACAGGCTGCCCAGAGAGGGTGTGGAGGCTCCTTCTCTGGAGGTTTTCAAAACCTACCTGAATGCTTTCCTGTGCGACCTGATCTAGATGGACCTACTTCTGCTGGGGAGTTGGACTAGATGTTCTTTAAAGTTTCCTTCCAACCCCTACCATTCTGTGATTCTATGTTACTACTTCTCTTAAACTCAGATGACAGCAGAACACCCACTGAGCTCTGTACACACGCAAGACATCCTGAATATTCCTAAATATACTGTATCCTGACTTGTCAGTAAAAGTACCCAAATGTAAAGAACTCCACACTAGTGTGTATCTGTCCATCTGTGAGGTGTATGAAGGCAGATTTGCCATTTTCTTTAAGCAGATACACCAAAGCCTTCTAATCTCAAAACCATATTTTATTAGAACAGAAAATAGTGGATTAGGCTGAGCTTTCTTGTTTAGTAGAGAAAACTTGCTTTAGCACGATGGGCCTGACTAAATACAAAGTTTGAAAACAAATCTTCCCCCCACTACTGCATGAATGGAACATTAATCTCTCTCCAAGTGGCTTACTGACTTGAAAAAAGTTTACTCAAATTCTTCAAGCCATCTTTGCATCCCTTGCTGATTTTGTCACACTTGCCTTGCCATCCACTGCAGAAGCTTCTTGCTCCTCCTCCCTCTAAATGACCTTAATGCAGAAGCCAAGCCAAAAGGAACATAAAGGCGTCTTTTGCATTGCCCTTGGACACATTTCTAACACTTAGCTTATACCTGAAAAACATTTCTAAAGGCTATACTTCTGACCACAGCAATGTCTGTACATATAAGCAACTGAGCCATATAACTATTTATTTTATAAATGGCAAAGAGGCTAAGAATCTGCAACCCCAAGTAAGGAAAAGAAGGAAGCTTGTGATGAACTCGTTTTCAGAGGAATTTCTGAGCTTCTAATTTATGAAAGAAGAAAAATCTGTTTAGAGACAAAATGTTAAGATGAAATGTAAATACTTGATAATAAATTTAAAGCTGTAACAAAATAATTACACTCCCACAGTGTGACCCCTCCAAGTTTGACTTGGTTAATTATCCAGTAGATCACTATTCATAACAAAATAATGCAAACTTGTTTAAACATATATGGTAGTGGCATCTTGCCAGAATGAAATTTAAACTCAGTGTTCTCTGAATTACAAAAATCCAAAGCAATTGTGATAAATGTAATGATTTCTGAACTTGATTACTTTCTAATCTGTGCGACTGGAGCTGACCTGGTGGATGCACAGTTGGGATATTATGAAAGACCAGCAAAACACATCTGAATTCTTTTTCCTTTTTTATATATCTAAAAAAATGGAAGCAAGAAAAATAGACACAAAGGAATTGCAATTTAGGGGGCAGCACAGCTGAATGTTCAAAGATACTTGACTGCAGAGAACCTCTGGGGAGGCATGGTACCAAGCTCACAACCACAACACACAACAAGCTGCTCCTCCAAATTACTAACCACTGCTCCTGTCAGTAAGGAAAAGAGAAGCAGATATAACCACATTTCTATAAATTTGGATATTTGTGCCATCTGTGACAAAGCAACTATTAATGCACAGAATAAAACCTCACATAGTTTCATTTATTATGTAGTAATTCATGCGTTTAGTGTATCTTGATCAGAACTAGAACAGCCTCATGAACAGAAACTTGTACATTTCCTAGAATACATCCCTGTACTTCAATCTGAGAGATTCAGATTTTTGTCTTTGTAAAATGCATGATCAGAATTGCCTTCACTTTTGGTCTTTATGTATGTTGCTTTGAAGCAGTTGCTGCTCTGACGTAGTTTGGTGAGTTAGACAGGAGTCTACAGTTTTGGCTAGAACTGTGGGAATTATTATGACACTAGACTCAGTTTTTGTGAGGACATTTTGAGAGAGATAATCTTCCATCTAATCATCAAATCACAGAATCTTAAGTGTTGGAAGGGACTTTGAAAGATCATCCAGTTCAACCCCCCTACAGGAACACAACCACCTAGAATAAGTCACACAGGAACTCCCCCAGATGGGTTTTGAATGTCTCCAGGGAAGGAGACTCCACAACCCGTCTTGGCAGCCCCCTTCCCAGTGCCCCCTTACCCTCACAATGAAGAAGTTTTTCCTTATGTTTCTTTGGACTCTCTTATGTTCCAGCTTGTAGCCATTGCCCCTCACCCTATTATTGGACATCACTGAGATGATGGCTTTTTTGTCCTCCTGACACCCACCCTTTACATACTTGTAAACATTAATGAGGTCACTCCTCAGTCTTCTCCAAGCTAAAGAGCCCCAGCTCCCTCAGCCTTTCATCATAAAGGAGATGCTCCACTCCATCATCTTTGTGGCCCTGCACTGAACTCTCTCCAGCAGCTCCCTGTCCTCCTTGAACTGAGGGGGCCAGAATTGGACAGAATATTCCAAATAAAACTGGTAGGTGATGGTACATTTAAATTGTTTGCTTTTGGAATAGTTAGCTGGGCCACAGGAGTTTTTGGAGACCTGGAGAAGACAAGGAAAAGCAGAAAGGAAAAATCTGTTCATCCCAGGAAATCTGTTTCACTGCATTTCCACAGTCTTTACTGAAAATGCAGACTTTGCACTTTTGGGTGGAATGAGTTGAAATGACTAAATGTTAAGCCCAATTGGTTAAGTCTTTTAATATACATTCAGATAGAATACTGTTATATTTTAATTCTCACATTAGGATGCTTAAACTCATTGAAATTTTATCTGTTGAAAATGTTTAGAATCATCCCATTATCACTAAAGACACTCCAGAAATATACAAAGCCCTAGAGTTGAGCACACAACTCTATAAAAAAATGAATAAATTTTATCTTCAGCTTGTAGATACCCCTGCAATATGAAAACTGAACCTCAGAGTTGACTTTTTGTCTATTGGAAAATAGAACACTCACATTTGGCATTCATTGTTTTCTTCTCAAAACACAACTTGGAATTCTTTTGCATTGTTCTTAGCATTAAAAGCCCATGTTACTGACAGCACTGCTTTCCTAATCATTTGCCCACCTAAAATATCTTGAAAATGTGGGGGGTTTCTTCATTAATGATATGTTTTATAAATTCTTGTAATGTTTTCAAGGTGAAAATATTATTTTAGTGTGATTGTAGATATCATCCACAGTTTATATGCAACCACCAAAACAATTTCTGTGATGCTTTGAATTTGCACTTTTTATGCAGAGCTACAGTGAAGATCCAGGTACTATTGAAAATATCAAAATGATATCCTTTCAACAATTTAGAGGAATATTATTCAATGTATTTATGTGCTTGTGACAATTGTCCATTCTTTTGTTCCACTGGAATCAGACTGAATTGAATTTATATGCCAAACTCAAAGTACAAATAGCACAAATTTCAAAGTTATTGATTTCTGATGGAGCTTACAGGCACTAAGGAATACTTTTTCAGGCATCTGAAAGAGCTCACTTCAGCATAGAGATACTGTATTGAAGGAAGGCTGAAAATGTGTTGACTTCCCAGTCAATATTAACATTTTTTAAGTGTGAAAAAAGTTAACTTAATTTTTCAATCATCTTTTATCCCATGAGGAAAAAAATAATCCCTGAGGAAGATAATTTTTTTCCCCCTAGAGGAATAACCAAGGTGTTCTTCTTGCAAGATTTCCGTGAATAGCCACAAGTGCTCTTTCTGTAAGATTTCCACTTTATGTGGAATGTCTCGGTTGATGAATATTGACTAAAAAAAATGTTTAAAAGAAGGGTCAAGCACACAGAAGTTTCCCTCAGTCTAACTCCCTTGAACATCTCCAAGTGACACTTTTAACTAGCAGCAGTCTTACTTAAAATAAATCCTAAGCTGGAAGTGAAAACAGCTGAAGTGATCACTAAAAAGACTTGGACTTGATTACAGTTCTGAATCCTGCTAAGATGTTAGTATCCAAAATCTTGTGACATACTGAGCCAGGAAGATGCTTACCATCACATGAGTACATGACAGAGAGGCTTAAATATATGGAGCTGTCTACTTCATGGCCAAGCTGGCAAGTACTGGTCAGATAAAGAGGGCAAACTGATGCAGGCTCCCTGGCTACTTTCCTGATCCAGATTTGCAATGCTAAACCAGACTTGGCCAGTAAATTTGTAATATACCCAAAAAGAACTCTTCCAGTGGTTGAGGGCCAGAAAGATTCTACTTTACCCTTTGTGCTAAAGAACTAAGAGTGCTCCTCGTGGCTTGAATAATTGTGTTACTGGACTGGCAATGCTCTCTGCACAATATTAATATTTGTAGCATTGAAATAGTACTTTTTAAAGAAAAAAAGAAAACTTGGAAGACAGTTTCTCCTCTGAATTAAAACTTTGTTGCTGAATTGAGTTTACTGTACTTTAAAGCCACTCAAGAGTATTTTTATTTCTATAATGGTTAGAGAAAATTCAGATTTTCCAGGGAAATCTACAGTTTTAAAAACAAAAAAAGAACCAGCTGTTACGTTGCAAAACACTAAGGCAGGGTCACCATGTTTCAGTGTAAGATTCACAACACAGTAGTATCTATGCCTGTGCTGTGCAAATGCAACTCTTAGGAAATAAATCCAACAGGAGTTGGATTTATTCCAAACACTAGCCATTTCTCTATAGCCATAAGCTGCCAGTGATTCAGAGGAAGCAGTTACAGGAGTTACTGCTGACTCCTGTTTCAGAGTACCAGATGTATGTTTGGCCCAGATGGAATCCAGTACTATAAAATAAGATACAATCAGAACATAATACTTCTGTGGCAAAAAAATAAGAAATATATTCCTCCCCTCAATACATTAGGAATCTGTTAGAAGCCCAGGTTTGTAGACTTCTCTAGTTAGAAGTGATAATTACATTTTTAATTAGGAATATATATTCAAACTAATGTTGTTACTGAATAAATATCTAGGGCAAAGAAGAATTTATGACCAATTTTGGAAGACAATCTCATCCACTGAATATTAAACCTGTGCTCTTAAATCTCTCTCCAAGATAACCCATTTCTTCAAAACATTTGTCATATGGATAAGGCCCATCTCATTTCAGCTGTGATACTACACAAAAGACAAGTCTGGTCTATAATGAACTAAGAGTATATTTCAGACTTAATATGTAAAAGTGGAAAAGGCATTCTGAAGATTCTAGATACGTTTTGCACAGTTGTCATATAAAAGCAGTTCTGGAGGCACCTTATCACAATCATTAACATACCATATTGCACCACACCTTGCTGCTTCTTGTTCTTACCCCTTAACTCTTGCACACTTTGCTGTTCAATGTCTCCATCTGAAAAAGGTACAAGGTAATATGCTGGGAAAGTAAGATTTTTAGTTTACTGATGCTGTGAGCGAAGAGAATCAAAACTGTCCTGTCTTGGGCAAATACTCCAGCCTCTGCAAAGGTACTCTGAGAGCTCTAACAATCCAGGCTTTCTCCTTTCCCACTTCCTCAACCCAAATCACTATATTCTTACCACATTTCAAGATCTCAGTCCAACCCTTTTGCAGGGAAACACAATATCTTGGCAATCACAATGAAGACTGAAATATTGTACTGAGTCCTCTTCAATTATACATAGCAGAGATCACTTTCCATCTTGTGGGTGTACTTGTAAATTTATCTCCAGCCCTGCTCTGATTTCCCTGGACCTTGAAAGGAGATGACTGGACAATTTGCCACTCAGGCTGAGACAATCTGGGAGACACACACAGCACAGAAGGAAAAGGACAAGAAGGTAACTAACTTTCTGCCAAGAGATACTGGTATCTATTTAGCAGGAGAACTTTTTTTGATATCAGAAACATACAAGCTTCCCAAGTCCTGATTTAGGTATCAAAATTTCCCTCTAGCATAAAAGCAAAATACATGTCTGATAACAATAAGTTAGACAACAATAATGAGGGGAGAAGTATTATGCTATCTAAAAATCCTAAAGTGAAAACAATCTGACAGAATCAGCTTTAAAAGTCCAGTATTTCTAACCAAAACTTAAACCAAGTAAAGTTAAAATGACTCCCCAGAAACTTTTCTGCTTAAATTTAAGGTGACTATTTACTGGGGGGGTGGGAAGAAGCTGTTTTCAGATGGATTTATGTACCTAAGATGATAATAAAAAGAGTTTTATTTTATTGCTGTTCCAGGTGGTAGACAAAAGGGACTGAGAAGCATGGGAGTAACTGTTCTTCATCTCTAAGGGGTTTGGATTTAGAAAGTTACATATGCCATGCAGCTGCCAGCTATTTCTTAAAAGGTTCCATAACTTGTAACACTGGTCTCCACAGAGACAATGATATGAACAAGCAAAAACTAATTTGGAGATTCTGATATTAGCATCACGAGCAGGTAACTAAGCATTTGCTTATTTCAGAGTAAATGCTGTGTGAGGATTTTGGAGGACTGGCAGGCTTAGATACATTCATTTTCTGTATGTTTCAAGCCATCTCTTCACTGGAAGATAATTTATCTGATTATGTCAAGATAGAACTCAAGAAAACAGATGCAGACTAGATTTGATCTGACTTCTGAATCTGCTATTTTATTTCTCTGACGAGAAATGTAAGGAGAGGGACAGATTGAGAGCAATAGATTATACTGCCATTTAGTAATGTGTGCTTTAAGAAAAACTTTCAAACTCCAGCTTCCTGAATTGCAAGAGATAAACTGCATCACACAACCGATACATTGATACCACTTGTCCAGACTATGAGAAAGAAACTGTACCATTTCAGAGTATGCTTTTTCAGAATTCAAGAAACAATAGAGAGATAAACTATCTTTTTTTCATTAGTGGCAAGGAAGATGTAAGCACAGCCACTACAAGCATAGATATATCAATAATTCATACTGAATTCCCTAGTAGAGTTTTAACACCATTAAGTCCTTTGTGGCCTCTAGTCTGACAGTCCTTATTTGTGTAAAAAGCAGTCTTTATAACTAAACATTATAACTACAGCACATTTACACCCCATCTAATGGTAACCACTTCACTGTCACAGGTGAGTTAGGAGCCTAATTGCCATAGACTCCTTATACATTTAATGAGAGAAAGCACTATCACTTTCAAAGAACTTCTTTTAAATTAGTAGCAGTCAAGAAACCAAATAAGAAGGAAATCCAATGTGTCTGTGGTTACTATAAAATGGGTTTTATGAAGTCTGAGGACTCTCAGTCATTTAGTAATGAGGCATCTGTGTATCAGGGGAATAACTAAGCTAGGAAACCCTGAGAATCCCAGTTAACAAGTTATGATGTCTTCTAACGATTTTTAAAATTCTTTGAGCTAGAATTATCAATTAAAGAGCTTTTTCTGCTGTAACATCTCAGGAATATCTAGTCCAGAAAAAAATTATCAACCTTTTTCAAAACTTACCAAGACATTTGAAGCATCCTTAACTGCCTCTTACTCAGCTCCATGCTACCTCAAAAAAAAAGAGATTTTCTTTTTCAGAGGAAACTCTTCAAAGATCTGAAAAAAGAAATATTGAATCAAGCCTTGTAGTATAATGAAACAATGTCCTACATTATAGTCAAACCACCTTGCACCTCAGGAGAAGACTGAATAACACCAGTGTATCAGAAGACAGCAGAAGATATTTAAGTCATGAGATTTCCTGACCAGCTACACCTTAGCACTTTGCAAGAGCAGGTACTTCACAAGTTAAAAATTCATATCCCCGTCCAGACACTTTAAGTTAGATGGGAAAACAATACTCTACATAACACCAACCAATATGACTTAGAGAAAAATTACCTCCTGATTCCCATCAGGTGATTAATTTAAGCCAGAGCATGTAAGCAAGTTACACCCGGTTAACACCTGACATCCTAACAAACTGCCTCATTTTTACCTGCTGCAAATCATATCATTTGACAAAGAGTAGTCCCCTTCTATACTATGCACTAAGAAGAAACATGAAAGTCCTGGTATATGCAAAAGAATAGAAGAACTGGACCAGCTAAAAACATTTCTGTTCAGGGACTGCGTAAGGAAGCACACAAGCAAGTTTCCCATTAAACTTCTCTGGCAGTATTAGCAAGTAGTCAAAGCTTTATATCATAAACTTTATACTGTGACTCATGATCATTTCACCATGTCACACATATCTTTTCATTAATTTATAAACTTCCATCTGGAAGTAGTTCAGGCCCCTTCCTCCATGACCTTATCTGGAAACCAGTTGCAGAGCTTTGCACAGATTGTCAAGAACCATCTTTTAATTTCTCATTTATTCATAATTGTTTGTAAGCACCTAATCTTGAAATAGCATTATCCTTTAACATAAAAGTCCTGTTCCCTCACATCTACCCCCACACGTACTTATAAAGATATAACCATATGCCCTTTCAAGCTTTGTTTTCCCAGATAAGCTATTTTCATCGCAGCTGAGAAAATAGGTACTCCTTTCCCCTAACCATCCCACTCTGCACCTGCTGTGAATCAATGTGGGTCATGAGAACTGTAAACAATATTCTGAGAGTTGTCTTACCAAGGACTTGTAAAGTAATATTAACACTTTATTGTCTTCACTGAAAATCCTTCATCAAATATACTCTGAAACTGCTTCATGGACGTGACATAATGGTGGCTGGTAGTCACCATACAGCTGACTGCTGCGTTAAACCTCTTCCCTTTACTGTCAGTAGCAATTATCAAGATACCAGCTTGTACTAAAAGACATTATATTGATTCTCAAGTACCCAGCTCTACTTTCCATGCTATTAAGTTTCTATTTCATCTGTCCAAAAAGTCTTTTTTTTTTTCTGATATGCTAGTCATAGTCCAGTTCTGTGCCATTTCCTAATGCTATATCCATTTTCCTACCTTTACCAAGTTCAAAAGTACTACTTAAATCAGTGCCAGGATCAGTCCCAGAGGAATTCTCCTGGCAAACTCCTTTCATTTTAATATTTCTATTTTTAAAAGAACCCTCTTTTAATATAACCCTTTACTCAGTTCTTCTTCTAACTTACAATTTTTGTATTAAAGCTCATCTTCTCCACCTTAGATAACTTCCCACGAGGAACAATACAATGCCTTATTTCAATCAAGGTAGATTAGGTCTACTGCATTACTCTTCTCTGGGACAATTATCTTATCAAAGAAAGATATTAAGTTAGTCTGATATGATCTACCCTTGATAAAACCACGTTTTAGTTTTTCCCATTTTCCATTTACATCCAGGTCCTCAATAATTTTTCCTTCAAAATCTACTCTAAGACCTTGCTTAGTGTTGAGGTCAAACTGCTATTTTATTTGACCACCTCTTTTCCCTTTATGAATAGTCTTTAGTTGTATTGAGCTAGCCCTGAATTGAAGAGATACACATAAAATCCCTGCAAATGCATTCTGTGCAAATCAGCATTTGCATTTGCAGATTCTTTCAGTGCCCTGAAATGGGTATTGTTTAACCCCCTCTATTTCATCACAGTAAGTAGGCTCTGTTTAGTTGATAGCTCACTTATGGAAAGTTCTATGGAAACTTCATATCTGGTTTAATTGTGCAAGCCAACTCAGCTAAATTCTTGGCCATACTGATATTTTTGTATCGCTCTTGAGATGATCCATTATGAACTGGGAAAAGGCCTGGAGTAAAATACCAAGAGGACAGACACTTTTCTATCTCTTATTTCCTTCAGCAGTCCTCAGAAAAGAGAATTGTTCCTTGATGCATCATTACAATAACTTCAACGAGGAGTATGGTGTGTTGGCTGCAATAATTAAACAATTTACTAAATATTTAAGTGTGTTCATGCTGACAGGACCTTATCCTCTTCAGCTGCCAAATTTGCAGGAACCATCAAATATATTTCTGAATTGCTAGAGCCTGGCTTATAGAATTCACAGAGGACTGGGAAGTTCTCAGAGAAATATAACAGGCTAAACTTAGTATTTGTCAAAATTTTATACCAAACAGATTGTTTTAAGAAAGGTACTAGGACAAATTTTCAAACAATTAAACATGTCAGTTAAAAGTAAAGCACTAAATGTGTTGCACCTTGACATTGATCAAGAGCTTTGATGACAACACTGGATTTTCACATTGCCTTATATTCTCATAAGTAAACTAACTCTAAATTCAAATTGATGCAAAATAGAAGGTCATAACAGGGAAAGAGTCATGGAAGATCTATTTTTTCCTTACATTCATTGGCCTTCTACTGCTGGCTATTGTTGAAGGAAGGCTAGTAGTTCTTTGGTCTAAGCCAGTGTAACCATGATCACAACCTTCCATACGGTTTAGAGTACTACAGTCAGAGCACATTGATGATTGCAAACTCTCAGTAAGAGTTGTCAGTTTTCAATTATTTACTCTTCAGGACTTTAAAAACAAGATCCCACATAAGCCTGAGCCAGGTGCAATTCTAGTCAGTGTTTTTAACACCTTGGAAGATGGAATAGAAAGCATACTTATAAAATGTGTGCAACAACGTATAGTACTGAGGAGGAGACAGGCTGGAGAAGGGGAAAAGACAGTGTTTTGAAGAAAGGAATCAGAATTCAGAGTACCATAACAAATAGGAAAACTGTCTGGAATATTCACTAAGGGCAAGAGCAGCACAATACATTTAATGACAATAAATCTAATGCATACATGCAGGATTAAGGAATGTCTGGCCAAGAAGATGCCCAGCAGAAAAGGATCTAACAGCACTAAAGATGGAGAATATGAGGAAAAAATCAAAAGCAAGAGGCTAAGAAACTATGAAAGGGAGGGAGAAATTGGGTGTGTTTGCTCTAGGAAATAAACACAGGACAGGGAGAACAAGGCAGGACAGCAATCTGTCAGGACTCTGAAAAGTTCTGCATGTAGAGCAGGTCTCTGCCCCATGAGTCAGGCAGTCCCCAGCGTGCTTTTTCTGTCCCAGCTGTAGAGTTAAGACAGACAATACCCTGCTATGCTTTTCAGGCCTCTATGCCTATGATTCTTATGTCAGCTATTCAAACTGTATCTTGCTAGATTATGACTACACATAAAAATAACAAATATAAATGTGTGTGCATCAGGCTCTTCATCATTAAGCCCTATGGTTAAAGAACTTTTTCTTTTTGCAGCACTGGAAGATATAACTATTCACAATCAACAACAATTGTTTCTGAATGGATGTTTAAGCTGTGTTTTTCTCTTTTAGAAATGGAAGAGTTAAAAATACCATCAACAGCACTAGAGTTATGTTATTTTTAAAAAGAAGAGGACCAGGCAAAAACATATGTGAACACACATATGAAAACACAATGTGTTATTCCCTTTTATGAACTCTGAAGCCTTGGCTATGGACATTATTTTTGCATTCAAAAAACTGACTGACTGCAGGTATTGTAAATCTTCTGATTTACTTCTTAAAATAGGGGAAAATGTAATTATTTTAAAGGAAGCAACCTTTTTGCTATTTATTCTAAATCACTTTCCTTCTGTTATCTTCTCTCTGAAAAGGCAAGCTGTAAAAAGACAAACCCACAAGAATTATTTACATACTTTGCACACAATCCATGAATAGATATGTTTAATGCATCTGAAAATAAGTCGCTGTAATACAGTGCAAATTATTAATTTATGAATGTGGCACAAATGATAATCCATCCTTACCACAGTGGTGATTTTCTACTTTACTTGAATTTAATGCTTTTGTTATCCTGCCTATGCAGTCCTGGCATATGTATGCAGATGTGTGCCATGAAGCCTTTGAAAAATTCAGGATTAAGATAGCTAATATCCCAGAAGCATCAGTGGGGAGGAATATAGAAGGGATAGAAGCACAGCAATAGGTTCTTTTTTTTAATGCCATTTCATCTTTAGAAAAGATGAAATCACAACATAACTTCTATATCAATAGGCAGTTAAGTTTACTAAGTGTTATTTATCATTGTTAAGTCTTCGTTAAATATGTTCCTCTGCCCACAAATGCCACAGAAAACAGAGGGCACAGTTTTATAGAGATCTATTTATTAGTGTGGGTTTTACAAAGCAGCTTTTAAAACCTGCAGGTAGAAGACACCTTTTCCACAATATTCTTGAGAAGTATTCTGAAAACTGTTCAGAGTGTTTTGAAGGAGCAGGGATGACAGCTTTTTTGCTGAATAAATAATTAGAAATGGGAACTTTCTTACAAAACAGTTTGTCACTAAAGAATACCATCTGGCCCAATTTTGGTGAGAGGTTTGATGAGACTATGCAGTTTCAGCAGTTATATTGAGCAGATTTTCAGACTCAGGATATATATCTTAGTAAAACTGAGATAGCCTTTCCTCAACTAGGTAGGCTTGCGTGGAATGTGGGATAATTTCTGCTGCTGCCTAATTCAGGCCATGGGCATATGTCCAAGTCCTCCAAATGTCTAAGGAAACTGTCACATTTTAAGCAGCATCATGGATGGAACCTTAAAATTAATCTTATTAAAACTATTAGCAGAGAAACCTAAAAGTGTAATGGACAACTCTTGGTTTCAGTTATAGTTATTTTCAGCATGCAGAGAAACTCCTTGGAGTTTAATGCATACAACAAAAATACAAGAGTTATCTAACCTAGCACTAAATAATGCTTCTGTTATGAATAAAGACAATAAAGCAGATTCATTTCAGTGATCTACACCCTTTTTTTCCCCCCTACAGTTGCATCATCAAGCAGAAATAGAGTTTAAAGAACAGACACACACATTTTAAAATCTCCTGAGATTCTTTAGAAGAAATGACGGCTCATCATCTAATAGTTAAGATGAAATTTATGTGACAATAAGAGATAAGCTAGCATACTGGCATTCTATGAGATTTTATAGTTATAGGAAACATACTGTACTTAATCGATTAAAAGGAGGTATTTTACAAGAGATTGTTTAATGCATTTTAACCTAAGATTACGTCTCTTGTGTGAAAGTTCCAGACCTCAAAATGTTTCTTTAACAGCCCTTTATTCAGGTGATGTAATAGCACCATCTTCTCTTAAGACTTTACAAGATAATGAAGGATTCATTTACATTTCTGCTAATACAAAATAATAGGAAAAAAGCCTCCAATCTGTTTTAGAAGTGGATGATACAAACACCTAACATCTAAAAAGGATTTTTTCACTGTTTTTGTTGTAGCTTCCACTGGATGCCAACTTACTGATAACCAGTATTGATGTAAAGCAAACTGCAGTTTTCTGGCCAAATAATTAAGAAAATTTACTATGAAAATGCAAAGGCAAGGCAGCATTTTGTACTGTGATATGCACTCCAGATCTGAAAAATTCTTTCTCCATTAGACAAGTTGCTACCATATGCCAAGATAAATAAGAGCTGTTATAAATGCCTCAAAATGAGAACTTCATTTGTGGCTTATCCAAATATTACAGAATAGCAGGGTAAAAAAAGTTTTAGAATAAATTCTTAGATTCAGGAAAAGAGACAACTGAAATGTATTTAAGCTTCTAACACATTATAAAGGAATAATGTGGATACCTATATAACAGCACAGTTACCATTCAGCAAAGAAAGCAGGTGTAGTGTGATTCTAACCAAAGACAATAGAAAACTTAGATTTAAAAGCATAAAAGTGTAATCTTCGGTTTTGCAACCAAAGGGATCCAAAGGAGCCTTTCCAGATGGAATTAAACAAAAACTTGGATGTAAGACTCAAAAGGAGATATCACAATGCAAATAGGCTATGTCCTTACATAGAACAGCTGTTGTGAAGTTGTTTACATTCCTACCAAAATGAAGAAGAGTATAGCTAATTCTCCATTGCAGCCAGACATATTAGTGGGAGTACAAAGTTACTTCTTCATGTTTTTTAAACCCAGATTTGGGACTCAGAGAATCACTCTGTATTAGTTTGCATATAATTTGCCATGGATTTATTTCTACCTTTTCTCATATTTTATATTTTATTACATGGATTTTTGTAGTTTATTTCCCTCCTGTTACAAGGAGGAAACAGTGTGTCCATTCACGAGTCCCTTGCTGAGCTGTGTACTAGAAATGAAGAACTTCCAGCCTGTGGGTTAGCAGTTTGCTCTCACTCTTCCAAAGATAATAACTAGGCTGTGTTTAACCTGTGTTCCTCAGGAAATTAGAGATAGGTCATAAATTGTAGGTTATTAGTGCATTTTTATATTCACCTTCTCTGCTGTACTTCAAGTTTCCAGAAGTAGTTCAATGTTTTGGGTTTGGGTTGTGTTTTTTTTCTTTTTAACACTGCTTGATGTATTTTAACAATGAATCTTAAAATAATAACTTAAAGCCTTGGTTTTAAAAACTACATCATATACTTAATGTGGAATAAGTCTTGTGCCAAATAATGACTGGGTTTCTCACTATTTGTGGTCTCTCCATCAACACTGCTACAAGTGGTTAGTGGTCTTTATTTAGATGAATGTGTATATACACATATATGCTATTTCTTAGTAAAGTATAGCTCAGATTTCAGTACTGAACACAGAATGTAGCTGTGAATTTATGCCACAGGACAATTTGGCTTTATTCTTTCTTGTAAAGTAGAAAGATGTTAGTGCAAATATAGATGGGAAACAGACCACCGAGAGCAAAGGAGGACCAAAGAGACGTGGTTCAGGAAAAGGTTTCACTATAAATACATTTCACAGGTAAGCAATGTAGTTTGTATATGTAAACAAAAAAGAATACTTAGAGTGCTTAAGAAAAAAAGATGAAATCTATTTGTAGCTATAACCCTACAATTTCTAGGTTCTGCTATATACTTTTTATGATGAAGACCGTACTGCATCATCTAATTTTTACCCTGCCACTTTTTTACCTCTGCCTCCTTCATTTTTGGCTTTCAGAAAAACAATTTTTGAAACAATCTGAGCATATATGATTTAGAAATAAATTACACTCATAAATATTTTTAGAGTGACTTGAAATTGCAAACAAAATCATTCTTTTTTTCTTCCTACACAAACTAGAGAATAAACTTTTAGAAGAAACTTTACTATTAGCACAGCAGCCTGATTACAAAGGGCAATTACTAATTTTGAAGTACACTGGAAAGACATGACCTGATTACAGCACAGTGATTAAGATACAGATATAGATTAAGATTAGGATATACTGATATGACCGACAGAATAAAATTAAAGTCACCTTTCCAGCAGCTAGTGATTTACAAAAGATCTTATGCTTTGCAAAGTTTGGAGAGAAGCAAAGGTAATTAACATTTTACTTTTATTCTGAAATCTTTAGGTTCATACCATCTCATCCATTTATATGGGAGCCAGGCAGCTACAAATCTTTGAAGTAATGGCCTTGATCCTGATTCTGAAAGCACTCATGTATGTTTCACATGCATGGTTCATTTTATACAATCCTGAGTTATTACTGAGAGTTATTTACCATGTTAAAAGTCAAGCCCATGTCAAATAGCTGCAGGAGTCAAAAGCTATGAAGTTTAATGTCAAATACTTGTCCCACTTTGAATTTTTTCAGTCTCTGAAGGAATCTTTTACAGAACTGTTAATCATGCTGAATGGTCATTCTCAGACAGTGAGGAGTTGGAGCCAGGCTCTTCCTTCTAGGGAGAGCGGTTCCTTTGTCATAATTAGTGGTACTGAAGCACCCTCCACAAAACAGTCATTTCTTTAATAAGTGACACTGAACACTATCCCAGCCTACAGCGGAATTCTCAGTTTGAAACACAAAAGTAGTCAAGTCTCAAAAACTTAAAAGAAAGCTTTTCATTTTATTTTCTCCTTGATCCACTGATAGTGCGGTTCATTTTCTAGCATTTTGTAAAATGACTTTCTCACTCATTAGACCTGTGTAACAAATCACTGTCTCAATCATCAAATGATCCTGTTTGACACATCCACTTTTGCTTTGGCCTTTGGGTAGAAAGCTTCACTTCCAAAACGTTTTCTAAATTCATTTTTGTGAATTCTTCTCCTTCAGTTGCACTTTGTTCCATTTTAAAAGATAATTACATTTCCTGCAACATAATGTGCTAGTTTCACATTTTCAAATTTCATCAGAACCCACATTTTATTTCTTGGATAGACCAATGTCTTTTCTTCAAAAAACACTATTTTATGAAACACTATCAGCTATAATGTGGCACTTTTTAAGCAGTAAATGGTATAACATATCATTTTTCCGGAATTCTCAGTTTCATTCTGCTGACTTAGAACAGGTTTTTCACTAATAAGATATTTGCACACTCGTGTATATTGTTTTGCTTTATACAATCAAAGACTTTTACTTTCTAATTTCTGAGCTTTGCAGCAGCAGTCTATTCTAAGACAGTATCTCCTCTGAGGAAAACTCTTTAACAAGACAGAACTGTCAATAATCCTAATCTTTTTCAATGTTAAAAAGACTGGAAGGCTATAAAATTCCATTCCTCAAGACTTTTTCTGCCTCAAAGCAAATAGTCCAACTTCACAGGTATTCCCTGTGAGGAATGTAGTGGATTCTTTTCAAGATAAAGGAACAAACTCTGTAATATGAATTTGAAGAAGTGGCCAGAACTTGTGCCAGAGGAGGTTTAGAATGGATATTAGTAAGAAACTCTTCACTGAAAGGATCGTGAAGCATTGGAACAGGCTGCCCAAAGAAAGGGTTGAGTCTCCATCTTAGGAGGCTTTTACAATATGTGTAGATGTGGCACTTAGGAACGTGGTTTAGTGGTGGATGTGGCAGTGCTAGGTTAATGGTTGGACTTGATCTTAAATATCTTTTCCAACCTGAACAATTCTATGATTCGGTATTTTCAACTGTGTACTTACATTTCAGATATACTATCCAGTAATGTACAAACCAGAAAGCTGCAGAAGCTCAGAGCATAGTAAACTCATACACCAGTGTGCTCTAGAAGAGCATACATCAGGCTACATTATAGTCTGCTTACTGAGATCAACTGGAACAGAAGCAATATTGTTTTATGTTAATGGTGAAATGCAGCTGAGTTAAGTCTGATCACCATTACTAAAGTTTTATGTAGGCAGCTTTACCATCTTCTGCATGAAAGCAGATTTTAGCCTACTTCCTTAACCTTTGCTAAAGTCAGATATTAATCTCCAAAAGACAATCTCAACACATGGTGTATTTTAAAAGGATAAAGATCATTCTATAGAAGAAAAGGAAGGGGTAAAGAAAACAGCTTCTGATACGCAAAGCCAGTATGTGCAGTGGTCCCAGAGAAGTCAGAGATGTTTGATCAAAGTTCCCCAGACTCTGAGTCAGAACCAATGCTTCACTAATGCACACAAGTTTGACAACATTCCGAGTGTCAGCTGCCTTTCCCCTTGCCAAATACCCTCTTACTGGGAGCCCAGTGTTTCCTATGTGGGCTCCCTCAGCCTATCATCCATGTTTCCCCCTGCCTAAGGTTCACTCTCATCCCACCACTTTCTTCAGCCCACACATGCCACTGTCACCTGTTCCTCCTAAGCTGTGTTCCATCTAGCACAGTCGCTTCCATCTGTAGTCCGGGTTTCTCTCTCCTTCCAGGGGCGTCAGAGGCCTGAGGACGAAACCAAGACCTCGCAGGGTGCAGAGGCCTGAGGGAAGGGCTGTGGCCAGGCCCAGCATCACCCTTCTCCAGTGAAGCTCAGCTTTAACCAAACACAAAGCTAGCAAGACCCAGAGAGCCCACAGGTTCCACAAGAAGACAGAAATGAACCTGGATGCTTTGTTCCAGCAAATACAACTCACAGAAAAGCAGGCAAGGGAGAAGAGGCACCTCATTCAACAAGGTCTGCTCCATGGCCACCATCTTGTGGGTCTGGCAATAGCACTGAACACAGTTACTGGCCTTGCTTTTTCCTGAGGGAAAAGCAGAATGACCCCACTGCGCTGTTATGACAGGACCTTTGTTGGCAATTCTAGGCCCCTCAGTTCAAGAAGGATGGGGAGCATAGGGCCACAAAGATGACAAAGGGAGTGGAGCTTCTTCCTAATGATGAAAGGCTGAGGGAGCTGGGGCTCTTTAGCTTGGAGAAGCTTGGACTGAGGAGTGATCTCATTAATATTTATAAATACGTAAAGGGTGGGTGTCAGGAGGATGGAGCCAGGCTGTTCTCAATTATTTCCAATGACAGGACAAGGGGCAATGGATACAAGCTGGAACATAAGAGGTTCCAAAGAAATATAAGGAAAAACTTCTTCACTGTGAGGGTGAGAGAGAACTGGAAGGGGCTGCCCAGATGGGTTGTGGAGGCTCCCTCTGTGGAGACATTCAAAACTCACCTGGACAAGTTCCTGTGTGACCTACTCTAGGTGGTTGTGTTTCTGCAGGGGGGTTGGACTGGATGATCTTTCAAGGTCCCTTTCAACCCTTAAGATTCTGTGAAGAGCTTGGCAGGTAGCTGGGCCGACTGCTTCTTGCTGACGGCATTTTTGTATGAGTGGAACTTTCACAAACCGAGCACACATTCTTACATGTTTTTGTTGTGTTGCAGCTAAACTAGACATAAATAGAAACTATGAAAAAATTAACCAAATAAAAGAAGAGCTGAGCACTGCAAAATTTAAATTAGAAACTAAGGTAAGCTGGCATGTTTATAGTATATGTAATAATGAAATATATTATATTTACAAATATATGGCCTACTCTTTCAGGATTAGTTTCATTAACACTTTCAAGGAGTATGTTGCACCTAATGAATAAAATAGTATTAAGAAAAATTACACCATGTGTTTCTGTAGTGAAAAAAAGGTCTGTCAACATCTTTTCCCCTCACAAATCTCGCCTTTTAGGCTGGCCCTTGGCTATGACCTTCAGGAATAGGAACATCTCCAGATAATGTTTCCAAAATCAGGAGGCACTGGAGACAGCACATCTACACGTGAGAGTCACTTCTGTGCCACAGATAGAGCTTGTCAGGGAGCTGATCTGTGTCATATCAATCCATTTGCCAGACGTCATCTGCAGGCATGGCATGAGCAGTTCTGTTTTAACAGTCCTGGAGCTTGTTACAGAGCTTTCCTTCAGAGCCCTGGAGAGTATTCCTTTGTTGCCCATTGCCTTTCATTAAAAGACTTTCACAGAAAATGTATGGAAACATTCTGTATTTACTTCACAAGATCTGGAGTCATGTACTGAAGATCTTCCTCTGAGCCTGATCTCAGTTAGGGCTTACAAGGCCTAAGAGTTTTTCTAGGAAAGCTGAAGACAGAAGAAAGTTTCTGAATCTTTCATGGTTTTAAGATTTCATTATGCTTTCCATTTAACTAAACTGCAGACCTATTTTCAGATTGAGCTTCCAGTTCTGCAGAGTTTTTCACCAGTAATATCTGTGGTTACAAAAGATTTAAAAATCTATTTGCTTGAGCCTGAAAATGAAGTTTAAATATCATCCCCTGTGCTAAGTATCTGCACTGGCAGAATGTGTATGCACAACAGGAAAGCATATGGAGCCTCCTTTGAAGTCAGAAGTGTTGTATCCTATCACCTAAATAAACATCTTCAAGAACCTTTGGGAGATTACATCACCTAGTTGTGAAAATAAATGTTTGGGGGATGATTTTCATCCTTCCAAAAATTGCCTTTTGTAAAAGATTGTGTAATTTATAGACTAGATATTAACATTACTGCAAAGGGGCCTGAATAAAAGAGAACTCTTTTACAGATATTTACTGGTTGCAAATTGAGACTCTAATCATGCAAGCAGTTATTCACATGCTTGCATTTATGCATGCCACAATCTCAGTTACTTTAATAACTTATTTAACCAACACAGATTATATCTGGGTGTTGCTTATTAGATGAAGCCCTTTGTAGCCTTGCTCATAAATTTATTTATGAACATCACAATTTTATGTTTATACTACTAACTTGTTATTGATGTATTGAGATTTATAATCAAGCTTTATATGGTAGGTACAGAAGGTCCCTAGAGTAGAGTAGTTATTGAAATGACTAATGGGAAGAGCAAAAGAACTATTCCTAATTAAATCTTCTGTGCTTTACCCACCAGGATTAATAATGTTCTCACTGCTGCACCGATGTACACAAAAATATATCTTACTTGCTTGTTTAGTCTGACATCAATTCATTTATAGGTAGGAAATGATACAGAAAACAGATGGAATAGGACAATGCATTTCTATCAAACTCTATTTAGGTTTAAAGATTGTATAGTTATTTACACTATTTGAAGTAATTTATTTTTCAGTAAAGGAATTAACTTTACATATGCCTTCAATAGTTAATGTAATTCAGATAACATTAAATATTGCTGTTCAGCTAATGCTGTTTGATTTGTCCCACACCAAATAACTGCACTTCTTTATAAGCATACATATCCAAGCACCTGCACGCACAGAAGCTTATGCCTGGCCAAGCAGATGACACTGAGTTCAAAAGTGTTTTGACATCTATTTCACAGAGACTGCCTGTGGTCAATCAAAGACTCTTAGGAAATGCTATTTTTTCCCTTTGTTCTGTAAAATCAGGTAGCATGTAATTAGAATCCTAATTATGGCATTTTGCTTTTCATGGCTCAATGATTTCTTAAACAAATCTGTTGCAAATGCATAGATTAAGTTGGCTTCTTACAAATGCAGAAATTAACACTGCACCTAGTTGTATTCAGTATTAAAAACACAGAGGTCTAGGACCATCTACTGTCTTTGAATTAGTATGTAAAATAAACGTTCCTGAGGCAACTGCTTCCTGGACACTCAGCATGCCACACATCTCAGGGATAAGGAAAAGATCTGGTCTTTTTCTCTGCAACTCTCACATTCTATCCTATCTATCCACATTTGATTTCACTATCCTGCTCGTGTTTTGATCAGATGCATTTCACACTCTGCAAAATCAACTACATGGTTTTCATTTTACAATATTTTTTTTTCACCTCTGTAATATCACTATTGTCTCATCTTTTCTGCTTCTGCACACAAACAGTCATGTCTCATTCTAACTATTCCATTAACTTCCTGATACTTATCCTGTGCCTTTACATTCTGTGGGCAGTTCTACTAACTTTACTTTTCCCTACTCATCATTCTGAGTATTACAGTCCGAGTTGTTCTCTTGATCTCCTTATCTCCACTTCATCACATGAATGCTTCTCATCCTTTGAGACTCTTCGACACTTAGCTATTCACTGTTTATCTGCTGTTGTAGTTTAACCACCATATATTTTAACTTAGGTTAGACAATGATACAATAGATGTGCTGGACAATTGAGAACTCTTTAGCAGTTTTGGAAAATTGATTGAACAGCATACCCTTCTATCAGAGAAGCTACTGTTTGAAATTAATTAAAAATAAAATTGCATGCAGAATAGAAGTTTGGAGCTTGAGGAAGGTTATGGTGAAACCATCTTTAACCAATGAACTGATTTCTATTACACTTCCTTGGCTAAAAATTCCAGAAATTGTGCTCAGAAAAAAATTGCAGAGTTGATAATGTTTACAGCCATTCAATCAAAACAAAGATGTTGGACCCCTGTACCTCTGATGTTGTCTGATTTGCTAAATGATGAGCTTTACACAGTTAGATGGAGGACACTGCACTATGTTAGATAAACATCCTATGTGATTGATATTTTTCTTGGCTTTAACGTTAAAAAAAATATCCTAAACTAGGCAGACTTTAAAATGCCATTTTAGATAGGTGGACCAGCACTAAATGTGTCTTTTAAAGAAGGATACTTTTCAAAAGCTTAGTGGTACATTGGAAGATTATTGGGGAAAAGAAAAGCTGTTGTTTTTTGGCTATGCTGTGTTTTAATTGGATCAAGATCCTTACATACAATATCAAAGTTATATGAAACAATAGAACAATAACCTTATTTTATAACTTTTTTTTTTCTCTTGCAAGGTTCAACATCTGTCTGAAAAACAGTTCTACTTAGAAACTCTGAAAAAACGTGAAGATAGTTTAGAAAAGCAGAAAGCTGAACTCATTAATCAAAAAAGCAGTCTTCTTAAAGTCTTTGTATGTTTCCAGTTATGATATTCATATAGCTTGTTTTTTTTAGATTAGGAAAGTATTCAGCTTTAAAATTTGAAAATACTGAAGCAGTGATGCTTTAAATTTGGAAAATGCGTATTTTATTTTTTACTCTAGCATACTTAATATAAATGTAGATAATTTCTCACTTTTAATTGAAACCTCGACCTAAGGTAACATATGCTGCAGTTTATCTACAAAGCTGACTTAACATTCTTGACTTAATTTTCTAATGTCTGCTATTGTATGACTGAACTCCAATTTTGACATATTTCCTTTCTAAAAGATAGCTAGGAATGTCGCATCTTAAATTGGGCTGCCTCACCCACAATGAAACATATTCAGAAGGATTAAGGGAAAAGCTCAGGGAGGGTAACACCACATTTTAATTCTCACATTTCACATGAACTCTTTAAGGCTAGCTACACCTACCCACTTCTTTAAAGGTAACCACTTGCAACACATTACAGATAAGGTTTTTAGTCCTTTCTTGTGCTGATATGAATATGGCCTTCCTCTTACTTCTTTGAGGATCCTTATATCTACATATATTAAGAAATGCCACAGATGAGTACTCTTGTCTGCATCTATATTTGTACTTTAAATCAACACAGCCAAATCTTAAACATTCAGTCTAAATTATTGGTACTAACCATAACTCTATAGGCAGACATCCTTCTAATTAAGTAATATTTCTTCAGCATAGAAAATATTCCCAATCCTAAGTATACAAATAAAGAAAAAATAAAGTATCATAGAAAAATTATTTAGCTATAAAAGCTAAATATCCTTTGAAAAAATGTGCAAATTTCTTTTCATTGTAAAGAGTCAAGTTTGAAATAAAGGCTATAATTTCTTTCCTTCTGTATTTAAGGATAATTTTAATTTCTTTTATTGAGCAATTAGTTAAGATATTTTTTAAAGGATTTTAATATTGCTTTTCTCTTTAGAATGTTTTTTCTTTCCATAAAACTAAACAGTTACTTCCTATGAACTATAGCTTTCTTGGTAATTATTGAGAGAGCTAAAGTAAGTCTGCATTCTGCAGAGGAATAACCACCTTTACCTTATTTAATAACAACCTGAAAAGAAGTGTGGCCCTACGATGCTACTGACTTCAAACAGAACTTTCTATTAGTTTCAATAAAGAATTAAACTGAAAAGAAACTACTGGCACAAGCCTGTAACATAATATATTGATTTTTTTAAATGTTTTATTATTAAGAATATATCTTTCACTTTTTCAGATAAAATAAAAAGGTTAAAGCAACAGATAAAATGGTAGAGCTGTAGAACATTTCCATGTTCTCATAGGTCAGGAAAAGTAAATACTCTACATTTACGTTACAAGTTTAAGGATAAACAACAACAGTGTGCTTCAGTCTGTCCAGCTTACCAAAGGCTTTCTTGGGCTTTTTTCTCATGAACATTAACCCTTCCCTTTCTTTTTCTTTTTTTCTTTTCAGGCAGATGCAAAAAGAAAAATGACTGAAGAGGAAGATAATTTTATTAGAGAAGTAACAGAGTTTAATGATGAGTATGGATTAATGAGTAACAGAGATCTTCTGATTAAAAAAAAAGTCAAGACTGAAATAAATGATTTAGAGAACGAGGCAGCTCTGTTGAAAAATGGTAAGTCTTATATTAAACTATTTTCTCTTGGATTACCAAAGAATGAATACAAATCAGTAAAATATAGCTGTGCAAAACAATAATTTTAATTGCATTCTCTTGCTGTCTGGAACTTCCTCTCAGCATTAAATTGAACACATTAAAGAAGCATAATTAAAATCTCTTCTATTCCTTATCTTCTTCAGTCCTTTCTGACTATGAGCACTATGAGGAGAAGCAGCAGACCTGCAGAGGTGGCTCCCAAAGTCAACCAGCACAGAGGTGTGCTGTCATATATAGCATACTGTTTTAGCTCTGCACTGATTATAATCACCTATGCCTGAGCTATGTAAATTTCATTAGTTTCACAATAATTATATGCACAGATGTCTTGTAGGACTGGTCTTTTACTTCCACAGTGTAACTTTATCTTTGAGTTACGATACAGAATATGAGATTTCTCAGAACAGAGATTCAGACTGAAAAGCAACCCTTCAGCAAGGAAATGGTGGCCATTGTGGATCACAGGCTGAACATGATTCAATGACATCAGAATGCCAGCACCGCACTGAGACATAAACATAATTCTGACCTAGAAGATATCATAATAATAATAATCCTCACTCTGGGGCATTTAAACTCCTAGCTGGAATACTGTGCATCTAGTTTTGGATGTTACACTTCAAGAAAACAATGTGGTCCAGCTGGAGAGGATCCATATGGGACCAGTGAGAGTGATCAGAGATCTGGAGAACAAAAAAAACCCAAGAATGCTATTTAACCTATGAAGGAAAAGACTGATGAAAGATGGATATCAGTCTTAAAATTGCTAAAGGATTCTGTAAAAAAGAAAACTAATATATTTCCTATACCCATAGTGAACTGAATAAAAAGGAACAAGTGTAAACCATAATAAAAGAGTGTCTGAAAAGACTGGAATACTCTGCCATCACCAAAGGAACTAGGAGCCTCCATTACTAAATGTCTTTAAAACAGGTTAGACAGGCATCTGTTAGAAATGACAGAGGTACAACCAATCCTGCCTTCAGGACAAGGAGTGCAGTAGCTGACCCCTCAAAGTCATTTCCAGACTCATTATTCTATCATTAGTTGAGAATTCCTGAAACAAGATATAAAGTTCCTGAAACGTGCCTCTCCATTTGAGATTTTACTTGGTGGTACCTTCTTTCTGTATTTCCTGTGTCTCACATCCTGAACTGCAGCTGAAAAAAAGTCTGTATTTGGTGGTACCTGTTACTTTTAATGATGAATTTTTACATATTCAAGCAGATCAGTAGAACATGAAAGTCGACTAGGATCTTCTCTAGCTTTAGTTGCTCTCTTAGTTCCATCCTTTTAAATTTTCCTTTTTTGACATACACTTTGTCTGCCTTTCTGTCTGCTACAGTCCTGAGAATACTGATAACATTAAGAAGAAAAGTTTAAGTAACTCATAACAAGGAAACTCTGTGAGAATCTCTAGTTGTCAGGGAAACAATAATCATTAATTCCAGATGCTGTCAATGGTCAGGTTCAAATGTCCATAACTCCAAACAAAATAAGGCTTTTTTTCAGTTCTCCTGGGAAGTTCATCACATATTAAATAAGTTGTCTTCCTTTATAGCTGAAGTAACTAAAGCAAAACATTCTCTTTATGCACAGTCAACAAACTATGTCAAATATCTTAATATTTTTCAAAAATCCTTTCCTAATTATGAATACATTGTATGACATAGAATGGCTTGTGAACTGGGTTTTATATGACTTATTTTAGTTGATTTTAGTTTTGTATTTAAGGTTCTTTTTGGCTAGCTGAAGATTGGTAGAAGTAGTTAAGAATAACTAAGATTAAATCACGAAGACTAAAACTGCAATGCATTTTAATTTAAAATGTTTTTTTTCTTAGAAATGGAGTCAATGCAACATGAAAATGTTCAGTTAAATGCACTTCAGCTGCAGAAGAAAGAATTAAAGCAGAATTTATTTACTCTTCAAAGCAAACTCAAAGGTGTGCCTGATAAGCAGTTGTTATGATAATTACTTGTGGCTTGACACAAACTTCTGAAAGATCTTTTCTGTCAGTTATTTTTGCTCAGGAAAAAAGGAATCATAGAAACAAGATTTGAATATATTTTTACATTATGTAATTCATCATTTTTTAAGCATGCTTACATAAAATACTATGGATTTCAATAAGATGTATTTTAAATGTCAGTGATTCAGAGGTCTACAGATTTTCTCAATCAAAAGTTATAAACAGGAGAAAGGAATTTTTACTTTTGTTGGTAAGTCGTATACTTAAATGGGGAATTTAGTGTTTCAAAGGAGATTTAAAATCAACATGAATATTGTTTAAAACCCATCAACATATCATTAAGAAATGTCAGTAAATTTCAAACATTTAACAAGCAATGTGACTTGGATTGATAAAGACAGACTTGGCCTAGGTGCTAAACCTCTGAGCTGTAAATTCAGCCGTCTTTACTAACATTTGTGTATTTGTGCATGAAAGTCTGTGCATGAAAAAAGGAAATCTACACCAAAAGCTGTGTTGAATACCCAGGAAACTGGATAAATGAAAAATTAAAAAAATACAGGAGGAATCAAGAAAATCTATGTGCCAAGTGTGATCACAAGCAATAGGGAAGATTTTGAAATTTGGATTAAAAAATGTAAT
This sequence comes from Colius striatus, assembly GCF_028858725.1. NCBI lineage: Eukaryota > Metazoa > Chordata > Aves > Coliiformes > Coliidae > Colius > Colius striatus. Next base: position 31,771,927 of record NC_084766.1, read on the forward strand.
CTAGAAGCACTTCAATAACTTTTTTACAAACATATAAGGAACATGTCACAGCAAAAGAGCAAAGACCAGCTGTAAATATGGTCATAAATTGTTTGGGAAAAGGTAAGAACATTTTTAGAAAATTGTAATATCCATATCAAACTAATAAAAGAATGTTCTTTATTCACATGATTTTATCATATGAACAAGTTCAAAGAAATGTTAGAGAAGGTAACATGGATGATTAATATCTATAAGGTAACTATTTTATTTTTAGACCTTGAGGAAACAATCAGAGAGACTAAAAGAATGACCAAAGATTTAGAAGCAGAAAAAGTCCAAGTCACTAAAAAACCTCAGACTGATCCTGAATGTTTAAGGTATGAGTCTCTTGTTAACATATTCCTACATTTAATTTTAGGTCTGTAACTGCAGATGAGTCCTGATGACAATAACCAGTTTACCTTTTCTGTACAATATTCCTTTGCAATCATAAGAAACATTGTTTTTATTACATAACATGCATTCATAATGTTTAATAGTCTTTCACCCTTGTGTGCATGCTCCAATGAACTGAAAAGTGAAAGTGTTTGCAAGGAACTCAGTGAAACGTGGAGGAAGAGCAAAAGATTGCTTCTTGGGTGGAAGGCCAGTTCTTAAGTTTGCATTAAAACACTGAGTACTGATGAACTACACAACTCTAGGTATACTTCTGCTGACATTCTGTACAACCTTCTCCAGAGCCTGATTGCTATGGGCCACAAAAATCTCCAGATGGGCACAGTATTGATTTGTTTTCTCTATGATCTCTACCATCAGTTCTAGATTGCCTTCTAATTAAGCTAGTTTAGAACAAAACTTTGAAGATTTAACCAAGACACAAAACCTTGCACAGCCTCTCTTAATTATGAGTTTTGGTTCCCAGGAACTGAGTGGTAATGTCTCATTTCTCATCAGTTTGCTTAAGTTTTCAGTATGCAGAAAATAATGTCATTTTCTCAACAGCAACAAAAAAATCCAATGCAAAAAGCTCCATATCACAGAATTAACTATCTATTTCCTATTTTATGGTTCCAGATGAAAGTGCCTGTGGATTTACAAAATATTTGATAGACAATGCAAAGGAAACTCCTCCTCAAAAAGTTGGTCCAAAATCTTCTCTAACAGAAATTGTGAGGGAAAACAGAACTTTTGTTACTAACATGGGGGTTTTTTCCTATAAATTTCTGAGTTTTTTACAAAAAAAAAAAAAATAGAGGACAAATAAATAGAAGAAAGAGAAGAAAAATAATAAAATAAGAAATAGAAGAAATAGAGAAATAATAAATAGAGGAAAAATAAAATTTTGCAGTGCACCCTGAGCATTTTGCTGAAAGGCAATTTGGTAACAGCCCATTTTATGCTCAATATCAGTTTTTGAAAGAAAAGGATACATTAGCCCTATTACTATACTCTCTTCAACCTCTTACATGGTATAGAGACACAGCCAAAATTCCCTCAGCACAAAAATTAATTAGCTCACAATTCTGCATACGGTAGCAGAAACTTTGCATTTGACATATACGTAGATGACACAGTGTAAATAATAATAACGGTGGCAATTCTGGAAGACAGCTTGTTATAATTCACTCTTTTACATTATTCACCCCATCATGATCTATTGGGTTTTGTGATACATGAGGTTGTCACCTTCCTTCTAAATAACTTTCCTTGGAGTAGTTTACTGCCATGATGTCACTTAATATTCAAAATGCTGTAATTAGTTTTCTATAACAAGTTCTCTATGTAAAAGGTACAGAAGTAGCAAACATTATATTACTTTAAATCCCTGGCTCTGCCATTGATTGCTATGAGATTCTATGCAAAACATTCCAATCCGTGTACGTCTGTTTCTTTATATAGTGATATTAACTTTCAGCTCTATAGAATGACACTTTGGTTTTATCTGGATGGGAAGCACAACAGCAGAGATAATATTTTAATTGTTATTAACTCCAAAACCAGAAAATATCATTTGCAACCAAAGCAAGAGGGATAAGGGGGTTTTTATTTCATAAAATGCCTCATTTGATGGTCAAGATAAGCTTAACATTATTGCATAATAATTGCATGCAGTGCAAAATATAAAGTGCTCCTACTGCTCTTATCAGTATCAGAAAAAGCAAGTGCTCCTTGAGGTGTAACAATATATTGAAGAAGTTCTCTTTACACTGAAATATTTTTCGTTTCAGATATTAGATTAAATTTAGGACAGGTGTGCCTAAATCATCGTGCAGTTCCTTTTGATCACAGAATTTCAATGCTCTCTTTTGAGAGAGACCTGAGTAGGTTAACCCAGTTGCCAGAATCAGCATAGCTATGTTACTGTGTTTCCATGTCAGCACTAATAGATTCTGCTTTTCAGCAGAGCAAAGCAAGCAATCCTTGTTTGTCTGCCTCTGTATGTCATAGCACTGCACTGCTTACAATTATCCCAAACCTTAACAGACTCATAGAAATCTTTATTTATCTTTTATTTCTTTAACAAAACCTATTCATCACTTCTTGGTTTGGACTACTGAATTAAGAGAATGAAAGGGGATTTAAAGTGTATATGCTATAGAGCAGTATAGAAATAGTCTCCCTGGTCTGATCACTCTCCAGTACTTAGAAAGAAGTAGTCAAGATGATACAGGTAGGATCTGCAAAATGCTGGACAGTGGGAGAACAAAAGGCAAAAAGCAGAAGTTGAAACAAGAGGAGTTCAGAATGAACTTTTTAAAAAACCTTTTTTATCTTGAGGATAGTACAGCAAAGGAAAAGGTTGCCCAGAGAGATTTCATAGTTTTCATCCTTGAGGGTTTCCAGACTGAACTGGATAAAATCCTGAGTAACCTGGCCTGACCTTGTAGGTAACCCTTCTTTTAGAAGGACATTGGACTAGGTGACCTCCTGATGTCTCTTCCAGTCTGAATTGTGGAGCAAGCCGATTACCATTGTGGATTGCACAGCCCATAGATCAATACATATGGGATGGCTTGTGCCTACATTGCTCAGAAGCAGCATTATCTGCAGCAAACCAGTCATCTCCAAATTGCCTTGCATTTGGTGAGATCACATCAGGTCTTGTTTCCTTGTAGTGCTTCTATGACATTAAGATACAGCATCATATATATACACACATACTTTCTATTCAATATGCAGGAAATGCTTACAGGAGTTATGGCCAGAACAGCAGAGTACTGTTTTGAAATGATAATACCCAGCACATGCATTGTGTGCAATGATCTGCCACAGAAGTGTTTGAGGGACCATGACTGCCGCAGCAGAGCACGCACTGATGCAGCCCATGCCAATAGCCTCTCTGGAGCAGATCCTTGAGTGAACTATCCTGTCCACTCCTATGGATGCCTTCTGAAGGGAAACTGAGAATAAAGAAGAGTTCATGCAGTGTCAGACAGGAATAACTAAGATACCAGGCACCTGTGGTGAACCAGAAGGCTTCCTGACAATCTAGATACATCTCTGGCACTTGCAAAGGACTTTTTGCAGCCAAAGTACCAATTAATGCAATTTTACATATGGTAGTGTCTCTATTTTGAGAGGAGTCAGTTCAATCAATGGGATTGAACCTCCTGTGTTGGAAAAACAACCCTTTTTGCCTAACAAGATACAATAACATAATTTTAGTTTTTACTGAATATTGTATCTAGTATTTATACATAAAAAGAATAATATTTTGATACAAATAATGTGGATCAAAAATACATTTGTTCTATGAAACAAGCACAAAAATTAATTCTTTCACAGAGCAGGAAACCACACCACTCTCTAAATGATAAAAACCCCCAATGTTTTTAATGCTTCCTTAGAACAAGTGTGAGACAGTCAGCATCAATAACCTGATATATGTAGCTCCCAGATCACCCTGTAAGTCTGTTATTGTATCGCATACCTAGTCCCGGCTTAAAAATCAATATCAAAAGTAGCTGGCAAGGCAAGAATCTTCATTACAATTAAGTACATATCTTAAAGTAAATTGCATTTCAGCTGAAGAGTGTAGCTAGCTAATTCAAATTACAGTAATTCATCTTTGATCTGAGAAAAATGCCCTACATCACGTCTGCAGTTTCATAACATTTCTCCCAAATCCATCAAAGAATTACAAAAGGTCATGAGAAGCACACACCAGCAATTCCAACAGCTGTTGGTGCTGCAGTTATAGGTGTATTCTAATACATATCAGATACAGGAAAAAAAAAATAACCAAATGTTGAATGCTAAGTGCAGATATAACTATGGATAAGACACTGTACCCTCTTCCTCAAAGCAGACACCCTAGAAACTGTAAGTCTTGTGATAGAGATGTGCAATTCAGAGAAGTGTTTAAGAGAAGAGGTCTTTGGAATCTTTTTCAGAAGAAAGATCTGCAATTAAAGTCAAGATAATTTAATTATCTGTTCTGCTAATGCCAAGTCCAAACACAGACCAACAGGCAAGAACTTTGGCATCAGCTCTCTTGCATCTCATTTCGCTGACAGGTAGCAAGAAATATCACTTCAAGGGAGCAATGCAGAAGTCAAGCAGAGACTAACTGGTATCAGGAAATTCCTAGCTGTGTCATTTCACTCTTATAATCATTGTAATTACTTACTATATCAATTATTTCTCTTCTTTCATACTTTAAATTTTAATGTACATACTGCCTTATGTAAAGCAACCTCAAAATTATTTAAAGATTATTTAGATTAAGAATAGACAGTTTCTACCTAAAATTGGTATTTTTTACAGTATTCTAAAGGTAGACTAAAGAGAAAATGGTTTTATGAAACCTGAATTTCTGTCCTACTACCGAAAAGCAATAGGAGGAGGAAAAATGCATGAAGTCAGCTTACTTTGTATATAGTTGAAGGCTTTGTATACTTGCCTAATTCCTAAAAATATACTATTGGTTCTTATACTCTAAAATGCAGAAAAAGAAATTCCATTATCAAATTTAGGAAAAAAAAAAAAAGCAGCAATGTTTCCTTTTATACAAATCATACAGGAAATATGTTCATTAAAGCTGAAGAAAGGTTTCATGTTGACAGTGAACTGCCTAAGGCCATGCATGGTTCTGGTGGTTTAAAAAAATGTATATATATTTGCAATTTAATTTTATGTTAAATTTTATAATCAGGAAATAGCAATCTCTGGAGTAATATATGTGGCTGAAAATGAGTTTTTTAATGACAATCTCCTCATTGATTTTTTTAAGCTTTTCTTTTTAATAGCAGTGCCCAGTGGAACTATTACAGTTTGAATTACGTTAAAATAGGTTTCCATTATAAATTGCTGTATGGATTTACAAAAACAGTAGATCAAATTGACTAATTATATCTTTCTTTGATAAGACAACTCATTGGTTAGACAAAGAAAATGCAAATTCCATCCATCTAGACATTAGTAAAGTATTTGATGCTCTCCTGTGTGGGAAAGCACTAGGTAACATGGGAAGACATATTAAAAAACCTTAAGTGAATAAGGACATGATTAATAATAATAACATTAACAGGTCTGAAAAAAGAAATTTGGGGGCTGCAAGATGGTAACTACAGCTACAGCTGGGCTTGCTTAATGTTCTAAATAGTGACTTTGGAACTGAAGGATCATTGATCTGCATTTATTTTCCGTGCCTTTCAATAGGAATCTGTTGACCCCTAGAAACACAATTTGACGTCTCCAATGACTCTGATGTTTTTCTCTCCTGTGTAACTTGTTCTGACAGTTCCTATGCAAAGTAGTCCTTAGAACTTTGGTTTGCCGTCTGCACAACAGCAAATCTCATCCTAATTGTGCAGTTTGATTCCATGCCTATTCACCTATAGCAATTTATTCCTTAAAAACTACCTGTGATGTTTTATACATTTTGGGGAATACTTTTATTAAATGAAAGAAAAAACCCCACACTTGTTAAGACCTAGAACTGCTTTTATAAATAGTTGCCTCCTAGTAGTCACAAAACAAAAGCTTTAATCAATGATAATTATGTATTTCACAGTCCAGAACAGTAGAAGCTGAAATTTTCTTACTTTACCTAAGGTATTTGTTTCTTTTAATTTATATTTAATTCTCATCGTTATGTAGCCTAGTACCTTGATCACATTCATCTTTCATCTTCTTGATAACATTTTTTATTATTACTAGGTCACTTAATTTTTATTCTATTTCTGCTTCATCAAGCATATACTCTGTAATTTCTTTGTTCAGCTCAAGTGCTTAAGTTTATGTTTTTAGATACCGAATTCCATTTAGGACTCATTTTCTCCTTTCCTCAATCAATTGATAATAGTGTGAAATTTATTGACCTCTTCAGCTGTATCCATAGCATTTTCTGTTTAGTGATGTCAGCAAATTGTAAATATCCATCAAAATCTTGCTCTCAGTACAGAATGATACACTTCAATCTAGTTCCAGTGCTGAACTGAGACTGAATGATCTCAACACATTAGCTCTACTTTGGCTTGGAACAAAACACTAGTTTTGTCTTTGGACTCAATAAAGTCCTTAAAACTTGATAAATGTTTCTTCTGACTTTTATGATAAAATTCATGAAAATCAGCATACATGCACTATAGTTTATATACCTAACTTACATAAGGCATTTCATTTTGTACCATAAATTCTATGTCCTGTGTATCAGTGTCAAGCAATCCCATTTTATAATACACTCCAATATTTTCCCTTGTATTTATGGTTGAAAAATAAGATGGTAGTCGTAAATAAAGCAAAGACAAGAAAGAAAATAAGAAAAAAATGTTTCCCTTGTCTCAGCAAAATATAACCAAGGGACAGTCTGTTCCTTCTGCAGCTCCAACAATAACCAGGTAGGGCATCTTATCCCTATGTAGAAAAAGTCTCTGAAAACACGTTTACCTCACCTTCTACATAAATCATTTCTTCTTTTCAGCCTGTTAACATAAAATTACTCTTAGAATGTATGTTTTGGCTACTGAAGTCTTGATCCAGTAATTTGAATCTGTGGGTGATTTTCAGAGACACTTGTTGACAGTGACATTATTTTCATCATAGTTCAATTTATAATACCTACATGTATTGATTTCACAATTATTTTTCCTATCTGCTTTCTACATGTACAGAGGAAATTCAAGAAGATTGTGTGTATCAGCCACAAATGCCAATGACATTTAATAGCCGTGCTCATTTCAAAGATGCAAAATCGATCATCTTCAGTGAGCTCCTCCTTCTTCTTCTCTTTGTCGCTTCTGGCATTCAAGAGTAATGGAAAATGGACCACTGGTAGCAGTGCTCAAGCTAGCATCCAAACAGATGCTGATGCTGTTGTCCCACCTATTTGATTAAAGGCCAGGTTTTGCTATTGTTATTTATCTTGAATGCTTTTCAAAGGAGTAGTCAAGCTTCCTTTCACAAACACAGCATTTCAACTCCAGTTCTTCATCATTCCACTGCTACCAATACCCTGGCCATTCAGCACAATGACTTGTTTAAAAGATAAATTTTACTGTCATCAAGGAGCCTGAAATACCAAAAACAGAACAAAACCAAAGGACACAGCCCACTGCCAATGTGATTTTTCAGATTTCTTTTTTCTTTTAGGAGATTTACTTTTTATCATAGTTGTAAGAAGACTACAATTGCCATATTGATCCTTGTTCTGGCAAAAGGTACACATCTTTCCGCTTCTAAAGATGACAGAAATCTTGCCCTCTGTCTAGACAACATAGTTTCATGAACTATACTGACTGGTTTGCACATTCTAAATGGTAGTGGAAAGATGAAAATGAATATCCTGCTTATCTTAAATGTAAAATGACAAAAAACAACTAAATCCACTTCCAGGTTAAGCATTTGTTTTAATAGGTCCATTGTCTCACATTCCTTCTGGTAAAACTTCATCATTTATTCAGTAACTCGGGCATCTCCAGTGCATTAATTGTGTACACTGTAACCTAACAGACAGCCCTTGTTTTGTGAGCATAATATTCCTGGCACATACTGTAATTATCTATCTTCTAAATAACAAAGAAGAAAGACCTGGAAGCAGAATCAATTGATTAATGTAAAAATTCAGCACTACATTTGAATGAATGTTTTTATCACCACTACCCCATGCTATGTGAGGAGTTGTGCTGTCACCACATTTAAAAGTTTCATAAAATGTTTGAAAGAAAATTTTTTAATCCATACTAAATATGTCACAATTTCAGGGCACATCATCAGTAGTAATTAATTCACAATCCCAAGACACAGATAAGCAACTCCTACTGCTTATGTTTTGGTTGTTCTATCCATAACGTACACCTTACATGGACTGGCATCATTCCTAGCTGACAAATAGCAAATAGACTATGCATCAATTTTACAGTGTGGAGGACAATGAGAGAGCATTCTCTCTGAGATTAACAGGCTATGTCTTTTCCTAAAGTAAATTGGGCAAAGGAGGGGTTTTGATTGTCTTAAATAAATTTGAGTTCTAATCTTATGCTAACAGAGAACACGGAGGAAAAAAAAAATGAGGAGGCAAGGCAGTGAAGTTACACCAATTTAATCAAGATCAGAACCTGATCTTAGACTTTGAAATGAAATTCTCCCAATGAAAATGGTCTGTAAGCTGTGCTACAGGACAGCAACTTCAAGTGTAGTTCAGAATTTCCTTTTATTCCAACATTTCTATATATTAGGAATGCAGGAGAAATACTTCTGGAAAAAAAAGGCATTTATTCCTTTGTAATCCAAACACATAGAGCTCATACTGTTTCCCTGTTTTGGTAAGATGCATTTACCCCAGGAACAGCAAAACTAACTTACAGTTCAGTCTTATACTATTATTCTAATGCCACATGGTGACTAAGCTATTCCTCTCATGTGAAGCTATACCTTTACTGTTAATAAAGCCATTTTCTTCTGTAGAAAACAAGCTTTACCTGCAGTAGGAAAGCTAAAGAACTGCATTATCTATATAATAGGATGAAATCATTTATTGTCCACTATAATATATAACAGGAAAAGTGGTTGCCATCTCCTCTTTCAACTGCAGAATGAAAAGGGTGCTTTGATGCATCAGTTTAGCTATTTAACAAGAAGTAGAATATATACTCTGTCCTCTTTTTTTCAGTTTGTCTGTACATCCCACAATATTTACTGAAACTGTATTAAGGACAAACAACTTCATCTTTCTCATTATGCTTTTCTTACATCAGCCTTGGAAAGATTCAGTATAATCTCATCGCCTCGTATTCATCAGGCGACTAAAAGCTCCGACAGATTTCTCTTGGCCTACCAAGTATCAATTTAAACCATCACACTCACTGATGTGCAAAGTTTAAGTGTCTCCTTTTAGCAGTACTCAATACTCTTCTGAATACAAAAAAAATTGCTATAATAAAATACTAAAGTTAGTCCTCTGTGTAGAAAAGTTGGAGAGTTCCTGTGGTTGAGGCCATTGCAAAGCAGTAAGTGTTGAAGAACAATGGGAGTAGTGAGGAGAAAATAGCAGCAATGGCAAAGCAGTCTGTGAGGAGGTATGGAGCAATGCTTGCACAGGGTCATGCAGAAGACCTATCTAATCCAACATTCTGTCTCCACCAGCGGCTACAAGTAGATACCCAGTAAAACAAGAACAGGAACATATGGCACTTCCTAAGTATCAGCATTCAAATTCACATGTTTAAATAAGTAAAATTACGACTAACAAGGCCATAAATCTTTCATGGTTTATGAAAACAACGTGGACCAGAAATTTTTCTAACAAAATACTTAGTCAAGATACACTTTGCAAAAAACCCAGAACATCATTTTCTGCAGTTCCTCACATTGCCATCATAACTGCCAGTGCCGAGTGAACTCCAGTGACACTGCAAGAGAGCAACATCTTGGACTGGCAATGACAAAGCTACCAAACTCAAATCCTGATCAGGCATATAGACCAACAAGGCTTTTCTCACTTGAGTCAAGTTGATAATTGGGACCAAAGCTTTAAAAAATATAGTTGTGCAAGCAACAGTTCTCTGATGCAAAAATGTACTTGTTTTTGGACACAGGCTTAAGAAAGAATTGGAAAACTGCAAAGATGATGGTTGGGAAAGTATCTGTGAGACTCTTCGAGCAGAAATAGAAGTTCTGCAATCGGTATGCCATTTTCAGTATGCGTTTTAAGTGTCATTTAAGATGATTAGCAGAGGTTTTAGATGAGCAGGAGGGTGTTTTTTTCACTCTGTATACAGCCAAACATCCTTACATCACAGGTTCACACCAATTCTCATTTGTTTTAGCCTATTATTTCCAAATGTCCAGGAATATAATTTCTCACACAAAAGGGAAGCACAGAAAAGAATTTAAAGATACATTTTTAGCCAAGAAAAACTACTTGAGGGACTAATATTAATCGTTACTTTCTTGAAAGCTGCAAAACATTGTGCATTTAGGAACTAAATTAATCTTTATCTCCAGCTGTCAGTTACATGGAAGATGGGAATATGGAGAAGTAGGACCATAATAGCATCCTTTCATGTAATATTTTATTTTGTCCACTAAAATTCCTCACAAAAAGTTAATAATGTGTGTTTTTCTCTAAATGACAATCCTAACTTCAAATTTCTTGATTGTCAGTTGGTTTAACAATGCTAAGAGAAAAATATTTTGAAGTTCCATTTTTAGAATTGAGGGTTCCTTTCAGAGCCCTGATTGAGCTGTTTGAAGATGCAGTTGCCACTAGCCACTAGCAGAAGAACAGCTATAGGAAAATTGTATTACTCACTTTTATGACCAGTTTCAAGTTTCTGTTGGAGGAAAGTAACAGACTTTATCTGTTAACTTTATCATGCTTATCAAACAAAGCAAAAACAACCCCAGCTCAACATTTTAAAAACCCCTCTATAAAAAGCACACTGAACTCATTAGATTACATTTTATCTAATTCAATTCTTTCTCTTTTCCAGAATCTATCACAAAAAAAGTCTTCAGACAAGTGAATAATCCATGACATGGGAAGTTGAGTGTCAGAAGCTAGTCTTTGAGAAATTTAGAACTGTTTTACTTAGTCTGTATCAGGTTTGGTTCTATTTTTTATTGTTTTATTAAACCTCAGTTTTTATCTGCCTTCATTTTTCATTAAAATAAAATGTTTTAAATTAAAAAGTGGTGAGGTTTTAGTGTTTTATTCTCCAGTTCAAAAGCTATCCATCTTTACTTTTTCTTCTTTGTTGCCCATGGATGGACAATATATAGTCCACTACACGTAGAGCTGAGTTCCTATGCTACTGTCCCTGTTCTCTATGTACTATTTTTCAGAATGAATGCTCTCCTGTTTCTAAGGCAGTGATTTGGTCTTATTTAAGGGGAAGACTGTTATAACCATCAAGAAATACTTCACAGGAGCTATGGCTATTTAGTTTACACCTTAAGAATGCAGTTCAGTAGCAAGCTCCCCGAAACAGCTCAACTCCAGCAGCCTTGCAGGATAGTCCACAAAAGTTTCCAAATCTGCTGAGCAGCAGATGCCTCCATTGGTGGGAAATCCCTCCATTACTTAGCATTTGTCTTCTAATGACAAAAGAATTCTTCTTTTCTTACTCTCCTATGACTTCCAAAATACTGAATGCACTTGACAGCAAAAATAAAATGCTGTTCTAACTGAAAAGTCCCATTTCTAGAGAACTGGTGAACAATTTCCATTGAATGAGGAACCCTGTTCATTCAGGACACACAACCACTGCAGCAGTTCCCAGCCCCACAGCAGGAAATGACTTGATGATTCAGATGCTTACAAGAGGACCATGTGCAAGTATTCACTCTGCTCAGCCTCAGTCCACTCTGTGGTCAACATCTCATCACATCCAACTGTGTGTGCAAATAATTTCCCATCTGCTTCTTGCCTAGGGGATGGGGTGGAAAATTGCTTTTTCACTAGTTCTTCTACACCCAGAGCTCTCCAAGCTACAGACGGTGTCTGTCACAATAAAACTGCAAAAGATATTTTATTAAGAAAGGGAGGAATAAATCCCTTTTGGAAGCTGACCAAATTCTGTCTGTGATGGAGAAAGTTTTCCTCTCAGGACACAGCTGTAGTTTGAAGCCTGACAAGGTTTGATACCCATCACTAGTATCAAAGGGTATTCTGATCCACTGACTTAACTGGGATAATTCCAAGAGGTTGGAATTATTCTTAATAATCAGTGCTGTTGGAACTGATAGCATTTAAAAGTTTTTTGGGTCTCTTCCCTAAGAGAGGTCCTCTTTCAACATGCTTAATTTTAAACATCTTAGTCCCTATGACTTCTATGGGACCATCTGACTTAAAGTTAGGCAAGTACTGCTTGTGGGTTTTGATCAAATCTAGGGCATATTGCAAAATGATACAGTTGCAGATCAGAATGTGTACATACAGCTAAAGCAGTGCCATTTCTGGATTTAATTAATGGAAACAGATATAAATTTGGGATTTGCTGGGGCAGCTGAGCTTATGCTGATCATTTTACTCATTCAAAGGGGTTTGCTTACGTTAAAGGTATTGGTTAATCACCCAGGAAAAGCTTTTTAAGTTTCAGGTTTATCCACATTACATTTATTGACAAGTCCTTGAATATTTTGCAATGGTGTCATATTTGTATTCCTGTTCAGTCTATATAGATTAAACACTTGGACATGAGACAAACCAGAACACATTGCCTCATACCAGCGTTCTATATATACATTTCAAGTAAGTGGAATGAGTAATAGCATCCAATAACTATCAATTAATAATATAAATTTATGTCCTTTAGTCACCTGAAAGAACACTGGGGAAAAGAAATACGGTAATCCCTTTTCAGGTATGCTTCAGATTCCAGAAAACTGGTTGGAACTTCAAGTTTGAGGGGGAATGTTTGTTTGTTTGTTGGAAGGGTGTTTTGTTTTTAATAGCTGTGAAAGTCTAAGTCCTTAATTATTGTAGTAGAATTACAGCACAAATAGAGCAAAATTTGTAATAACTCCGAAGGCTAAAGCTCTCAGAATCAATATAACAACAAAACAAGTCTAAAGCTCACCAAAAAAAGTGAAACAGAAATCAATACAAATCCTATTGGGCTAAACAAATCCCTCAACAGCTCTGAAAAAAATGTAGTGCCAGACTAAACCAGCTGTTGCAGGGTGAATGTAAAACATACTAATTTTTCCAAGTGTATTTTTTCACTCATATCTTATGAACAATGTAATTTGAGACAAATATCATATTTCTACTTGGAAGACTCAAACGAAAAAACTAAGCCACAGTTTATGTTTTGTGGATTTTTCTTTTAAACTCTCAAACCAGGGATGAATCATCTTTTAAAGAATGACTGCAAAAGTGCATCATCTTTTGCCATGTTTCATAAATATGTTAAAGAAAAGAACATTGCCAAATTGCCGTGAAAATACAGAGTTTTTTCTGAATCAAGAAATTCTTTCACAGATTGCATAACAGGAATATTTTTTTCAAAGGATAGATTATATATTATACACTTTAAATATCAGAGAATAAGAGAACCTTCTGTGGTCAGAGGAAGTAATTACCCCTTTTTTATAACCATAAAATTTAAAGCTATAAAAATAGTTGAAGAAGTTGGTGGGAAAGAGAAGATTATAGTTACTATTCCAGAGAAAAAAATCAAAGCCCAGGGAAAACTAGCCACATGCTTCCTTTTTGGACCTAGGACCAGTTGCTTTTAAGAATCAACAGATAAAAACTCTCTCATTTTTGAAGAAAGATCAAGAAATACCTATTAAGGTTTGAGATTTGAGAAGCATGAAGTCCCACACTCTTCACAAAAGACTTGATTAACTGCAGTCTTACCTCAGGCTTACCCACTAACACCACAGCATCTCTCCTCTAACATTGCCACATGCCTAAGACACAGCTAAGCAGACAGTTTTTTTGATCAAGTCACAGGTCCCAACTGTGCTTTGGAAAAGGCACTGCCCAGTAGCAGCTTAATGCAAACAAATTATTGGAAGGGAGCATCCAAAATCCATTTGAAAACAAAAAAAACCTGATAGGAAAATAATTAAGTCAGGCCATGGACTTGAGAAGGCTTGGGAGAAAGTCACTGAACTTTTAAGAAGAGTTTACCATCCAGAGTAAAGTCTGATCCCAGAGGCCCAAAAGGGAAAATCTATTATACCCTGAATCTACAAGACTATGGGTTTACAAATTAGCCTTAATGAGTCTGGAGGCAAAGCAAGGACAACCCAGGGGCAGGAGCCAAACAAATGAGAAGTCCTAAGCCAAAGTCATGGTGAGAGGCCATGCTGAAGAGAAAAAAGTCTCAAGAACTTCACTATCCAACAAGCCAGCAGAGAAAACACAAACCACAATGAAGACATAGCTTAACTGTGTATAAAGCTCCCCCCGTGACCTAATGTTGTTTACCCAGATAGGTACCTATTCTTGAAGAAAGAAACAGCTACAAATGGGATGAAGAAACAAACAAAGAATCAATAGCAACCAAAAAAAAGAATCAAAATGCAATTCTTTTGTTTCTTATAAAAAGGAGTTAAGGTACCACATTTTCATGCTATTTAACAGACAATTCAAAGACTGATAAGAAAACCACTATGATATCTGACCACTGAATAAAATTAGTTACCTAATGCAACAGTACCCACACAAATTATCTTTAATTGGTTGACATAAATATGATTGAATTGGTGATAGTGCCAAATTAATGTTGTAAAATGAAGAAGAGACGGACATAAATAATAAGACACACACAAAAAGATACCTGTAGCTGAATGACACACTGAGTCAGTGAGAAAAGCTTCCTCTGTATGACACAGAGAGCAAAATATTAATTGAATATCAGTTGAGGTCACCTGTCGCTGTTCAGTTGACCCAGCTTAGGGCGTCCTCAGTCAGAGGCAGCTGACAGTCTGCAGCTGCAGGGCTGTTTACTGGTTGCCTACAAGAGCTTGACAGTTTGGTAGTGACTGATCTAGAAAAAATCAGACCCCAAGGGAAAGAAATATTTGTTTTTAAAATCCTTGACTGAATGACATGTACACATCAAAAATGGATAGGAAAAGTACCTGCAAGGCCAACCCCTGCCACAGAGGTGTAGTGGGAAACCAGAGAGCATAGATCCTACAAGAATGACAAAGGGAAGACCAAAAAGAGAGGGCATGTGCCAGCACTGTCTCCCTGAGTAAGGATACCATACCTGACCAGCAGTAGCAGATCCTCCTCATCCTTTGATAGGATATGGAGCCTTGCTTTTGGACTTGCCATTCATATTTCTCCTGCAGCTTCAAAAAAATGTAGTGTTTGATCTTACTGTACACTGGAGGTTAAATATATTAACATTTTTAAGAGCTCTGTTTTCCTCTGTGTGTACCTGTTTGGGTGCTTTCTGCTCTATAAATCTGGATGAAACAATGAGTATCCCTCTATATTGCTTAAACTTCTACTAAGTCAATATGTTAGCTCAGAAGTTGAGTGAGCCAACTGGTTTACCACAATTGTCTTCAATTTGATAGGAATTTGTAACATGACTAAGGATTTTATCACTGACTGAGATGAAGTAATAAACAGGGACCTGCCATGAAGATTTTAGTAAGAGAAAACACTTCCAGGTGGTATCCATGACATAGATAACAGGTTTAGTAGATATACTGCAAACCCATTTCCAAGGATGATAATGCAATAAACAGATCCTGAGTAAAGAGGACTAGTAAAATAGTTCCAGTCCTTAAACAGGATACTATAACATGTTAACTTGCTAAAGGAGAACAATCAATGTCTGATGACCTGTATCTTCCTTGTCAATAGGATATTTAAGTAAGTAGTAGTTCTGCCACTTTTACTGATTGCAGCTGACACACACTGTCTATACATTCTAGTGACAGCCCAGCCTTCCAAATTCCCATCATTCTCAGTGTGTCTGCTAGGATTTGTCAGCCCCTTATCCCAATGACCTTTGTAATTAATTGCTTGTTCATTTGGTGAATTTTGGGGGTTTGCTTTATTAAGTTTTGAGGTACTTTTTTAATATTCTAGATAGCAGGCTGCTGTTAATAGCCCTTAGTGTAGCAAATCATCTATACTATGGGCTGAACATCAGTTGTATTTAGTTATACCTTTATCCGAAGAAGGATAGTTCTCGCCAAAATCACCAGTAAGACACTTAGAGCCCAAAAGGTCAAAAACAGACTCTGAATTCCAAGCAGGGGATAGGCTAGCTGTGATTCTCTAAAGGGCCAAACTCAAGGCAGATCCAGACATTCACAGTCCTCTCCAGTTACTCACCTGATACAAGTAGGATTTGAATACTTCTCAGCATGGGATTGTCCTCAGCTGAAAGCTTGTATTTCACTTAGGTTTTGATTAAAATTGTATCAGAAAGTATAACATGACATCATTTGCTTTTCTTAAAACATTGGCTACACATCCTTTGCATTTCTTCAGCCAAAACTCATGCAGTAATTCCCAGATATGATCAGCTTTCACCACTCCTATGATCACCTCCATCAGCATAGGTCTGTCAACTTGAATAACTGAGGAGCTTAAAAATTTCTTTGTAAATGTGAAGTGGGAGCTGATTCCTCTCTTCTAACTTAATGTCTTGAGTATTTGAAGAGAACATCTACCTGTTTGGAAGGAACAGCTTTAAAGTGATCAATTTTCCATATAAATTATTTATCATAAATGCAGTGCCAGAAATGAGTCAGAAAATACACAGCATATTTCTTGGATTTCATTGAAATAATAACTCCTGTTATTGTGTACTAACAAACTTTCAAGCAGCCTTCATTTCATGTCCTGGCAGGAGACGAGCCCATATCCTCTATTTCATTTTACAACAGAGATTTGCTGTCATTTATTTAGCTAAATTTACTCTAGCAGGAAGACAACAAGGCCTAGCCAGCAGTCAAACTATAGATTGGAATGGTGTTCAATTGCATATCCTAAGGAATATTTGATATAATTTGCTACTGATTAAGTTCTCTTAAACAAAACATCCAAATATTTAAGTGCATAAAGACAACTCTATCATAAACTAAGCAGTGAATTATATATTGTGTAAAATAAACAGAAAAACAGAAAATTAATCCTGTCTGATACCAGAATTTTGTGTCTCTTGGATTCTTCAAACTATGGTTCATAATGTCCTTATCTTGATTTCAAAGCATGGATAATGAGGGGATCTGTCCAAGCACGAGGATTTGTAAAGGGATGTTTCAGTGCCATCTAGTGGCTGTTTCATATTCATAGAAACATATTCCCTGTCGTATGACAAGTCTCATTTTATAATTGTAATCAGAAAACACTTTTTGGTACCGCTTTATGCCTAGATTTTCCCTCAGTTTTACACATAATTACATCAGACACATTGACATTAAAATATTTCTGTTGCCTCTATCTATGAACATAGTATTTCTGTTCAAAAAATATCATGCAGTGTGGGAATATACTGCACTATTTTCCTTGCAAGGAAAAAGCATCATACTGTGAGGCTGAAACCAATAATATAACCAGGCAAAAACCCATCTTTTAGAAAGGAGCAGAGCTTCCCTTTGAAGATTTCAATGAGGCAGATACATCAGACCCATTCTGCTGACTGGCATGCTAATCTTTGCCTGACTGATAGTTGGAATGGGTTGTCTGTAGCTTCTAGTCCTCTTTTTTTCTTCAGCTTTCTTCTCCGAAATTAAAAAGCTTTTTTAATACATGCTATATTCTCCTTGTACTAGTACTTCTGTGCTACAACCAAGTCACCTTTCAGACCCTTCTTTGAGAAGTTTAACAGGCTGTATTCTTTCTGTCCTTCAGAGTAAGGCATTTTCCCAGGGCTCAGATACATCTTTGTGGCTTTCTTCTTACACCTTCTCCAGTTTCTTACACTGTTAGAAACACTGACACCTGACTTGTAAGTAATATACTAGTACTGACTTATATAAACATAAAGTTACCTTCCTACTCCTACATGCTGCCTCTCTGGATAGGTTTGCAGATTCTTGTTAAGCTATTTTACCTCACACTTCACATTAGAAGTCTGTGTTGACTCAGTAGTACAAGATGATTTGTAAGCACTTTTCAAAGTTGCTGTTTTCAAGGATTCTGTCCTCTCCTCCCTATTTCAACTACTTTGAGGTTTTTTTCAGAAAGAGGACTCAGCATGTGAATCTATTCAAACAGTAGCAAATTGCATGGGTTTGCTCTGCTTACCAGACTATCTGTGTTACTCTGTGCAACTCCATCATAGAACCATAGAATCAGAGAATGTTAGGGGTTGGAAGGCACCTCTAAAGATCCAAACCCCCTGCACAAGCATGTCCACATCAGCTCACACAGGAATGCATCCAGATGGGTTTTGAAAACCTCCAGAGAAGGAGCCTCCACACTCTCCCTGGGCAGCCTGTGCCAGGGCTCCCTCACCTCAACAATAAAGTTTTTCCTTAAGTTTAACTGGAACTTTTTGTGTTCCAGCTTTTGTCCATTACCCCTTGTCTTGTCACTGGACACTACAGAAAAAGGGTGTTGCCTCATCACCTTGACATGCACCTTTCAGTTACTTGTAAGCACTGATGAGGTCCCCCCACAGTCTCCTCCAGGCTGAACAGTCTTTATAAGCTGCTCCAGTCCCCTGATCATCTTGGTGGCCCTGTGCTTGACTCTCTCTAGAAGTTCCTTCATGAGCTGGGCATCATTATCTATTATGCTGTCAACTGCTGTGTCATATCCATGTTTTATCAATGGTGATTTTATATTTAAGTCCAGGCTCTGCATAAAGTTGTAGCACGAGTTTGGTTTGGGCACACTTCTTTGGGAGACACAACTGTAAAGAGCCTCACTGCATGGTTATACCTCAGGGTATTTTTTTCCAGTCAGTTTCAGATTTTAACCATTGCTTCACTTGGACAGTTAAATCAGGCCTATTTTTCTCTAAATTCATGCTACCTAGCATTAATTATATTCCTATCATGTAATTATTGATAATGCTTTGCTCTTCCTACTATTTCACCCAGAGCTCACATCTGATTAACAGGCTACAAGTCCTTTCAAATACCCATCAGCTATTCACAGCTTTCCTGCTTCTGCAATTTATCCAGCACTCCAAAATTCCTTTCAAAAGCTGGTTAGTGTATACAAAATGCCTAAGCCAAGGGTGTTTTCATTAAGGATTTTCAGGTGTGGATGATCCAGATGATCATCTTTAAAAAGCTTATCCCTAGCAGGTGCCTACCTTCTTCCTTCCTGATTAAGGAATTCAGTGGAAGGAGTGCAATGGCACTTTTCTTTCCAAATACAAACCAGAAACAACATACTGAAGCTCTCTACCCTTTCTATATCGTTCTAAGCAGCTGTAATATTAATCTACCACAGAGGTCCATTTGAAATGTGTATTTGGGAACACTGCCCAGAATCTTAGAGAAATTCACCTGGAGCTGTAACACCATCAGTCATAATCCTGCACTCCTGGACAGCTCCTGAGGTAAATCTACAGCCACACCTGCCCACTCCCTAAGCATGACAGCAAACTTAAAACCACTGATACCACAGTATAGAAAGAGCCATTACCGGTAGGATGGACAAACTGTAACACTATACTTGATGTTTCTCTTAGAAGAGTTTTCTCTGCCAAAAAAGGGACATATAAGCTTATAGTTACATACTTAACAAAACCACAGCCTATCACTGGTAAACTGTTTATCATTCTATTCACATTTAAACTCTTTTCAGTCTCACTAAAGTCCAAGGAATTATCCATCAGCCATAAATTTGGCCCTCTATCTGTCTATACTCTGAGCTTTAAACACTGAGCTTTTCATGTAGGTAAAACCTCTTTGCCCACATCCCATTGGAATTCCAACTTAGCCAAACTTTTTAGTTATTTGTGGGTTTATAGGGAGTTTGAGCCTTCCTGTCTTTTCAGTCCGACTCTTTGAAGGGAAGAGGATACAGAAACAGAAAAGGCTTGGAAAAAAAAATACTTGCTTATTGAACTAATAAGTCTTTAGTTCTGTCAGAGTCTAACTAACCCATAAACAGAATTGCTATTAATATATTTGTTTGGTTTGTTTTCTTTCTATGAAATCAGCACACAAGAGCAAATAGAGCTGGTATTAGAGAAAGTTGTGCTGCACACTAAGTTAGCTATGCATATTTTTTTTCCTTATTGAAACATCATTAAAATAGTTCTTGGGAATTAAGCATAATAATAAAAAGCATGAACATGGTTAACTTCTTTTAAAAAAACCAATAATATGCATTTGTGACTCTGAAATGGTTTATTAATTGACACAAAATTAAGGTTCTGATACCAAAAAAGCACCTAAGCCCTTTGTAAATGGACAATGCTCCTGTGTGCATTCATTATTGAATAGCTATACTAAGGATCAACATTACATTTGACCTTCAGGAGTTTTATTTCAATAATCCATATATCATTTGGTGACATCTATTGGGCACATCTATAAGAAAAATAGACTGTTTCATGAGAGGAGTAGAATGGCACCAAAATAATAGCTACACACTAGGAATTAGCAACATGAGCTGTTTAATCCATACTGTTCTTTGTTAAAATCAAACTGCTAATTCTTATGAACTCTGAGATTTACTGTGGTTCTGCATACCACAGCACATGAGATCGAGACACTCTCCTCTTCTTTTCCAAAGCAAGCTTCATATATTCACAGGATGCTTGTACAAATCAACCACTGTCCATTCATATAAACCCACAGCTGCATAATTCAGCAGGAGTGTAGCTGGGTATTATTGTGCTAGAGGAGTGATTATTCTCTAGAAATTACTGTATACATGTGAGAAAATAGGCAGATAAAGGATGGAAGATGGTGTATTATTTACAGAGGGCTTAGAATTTGAAGAACAATCATATTCTAGTTCTGTTTCTTCTATTAATATAGAGTTATTACCATAGTGAATAAATAAATTAGTCAGATTAATTATTCAGAGGAATTCATCAATAATAAAGACATCCCACCATGTCTTTATGCTCTTGCACTGAGACACAAACTGCACTAGGTGGTAGTATGAACTTGTGCCTCATGAGACAGCAGCCTGGGATTAACAGCAGGAGTTGTGATACACATTAAAAAAAAAATTGCAGTACTTTAACCAGAAATACTTTACCTACAAGAAGCCACTAAGCTGAGTGTACTAGCAAATATCAAAAAGTGGGGAGATTTCTTTTCAGAAATGAACTTCCCCAAAAGAAATACAACTCAACCTTGTCTCATATTCGTGCCTGTACATCCATAACCAAACACACATGATGTACCTTAATGCTTCCTTAACACTTACTAGCTAAAACACAAGGAGGAGATCAAAACATAGAGGGATTCTACTCCTTTTTTCTAATCTCTTTTCCAATATTCTTTTGGCTCCTTCAAAAATTTTTTTTCATTCTGACTTTTCTTAATTTGCTCACTTACTTTAGAGATCTTTTCTTTTTCTCTTTGTTTGTCTTAACCTACCTGTAGCCTCAGCACCAGAGCTTTTCTAGGCACCTTTCAGATGCTCAGGCTGAGATTTTTCAAACTTGTCCACTAGAGAGCATCACCATCAAATTCAGAAGAAAGCATTAGATATAGAAAATCTAGATGAACACCAAAAAGGCTTAAATTTACCTCTCTGATGGTGGCTCAGTTCCAATAACTTCTTGCTGAATTTCCCATTGCTGTTCAGAGGCGTTAAAGCTGGTCCCTGGATGCCACCCCACATACATAAGGGCGGCTAAAATGCTCAACTAGAACACAATCTGACTTCCAAATAGATAGAATCATAAAATCAAAGAGTTGTAGAATGGCAGGGGTTGGAAGGGATCTTTAGAGATCATCTACTCCAACTCCCCTGCAGAAACAGGTTCACCTAAATCAGGTCACATAGGAACAGATATCACATAAGTGTAGAGCATTCATATTTATGTATGGCACCTGGAAGTGAACTGGTGCCTCACAGCACAGACAGGTTACGTGGCATCACAGAAGAGCTACAAGATCTCGTTTCAGTCTCAAGCAGGAAGCACAATGGCATAACAAAGGGAGGAATAATGATACTCTGCCCTGGTGAGGCCTCATCTGGAATCCTATGTCCAGTTCTGCGTTTCGCAGCTCAAGAGGGACAGGGAACTACTGGAGAGGGGCCAGTGCAGGGCCACAAAGATGATCAGGGCACTGGAGCATCTTCCTTATGAGGAAAGGCTGCAGGAACTGGGGCTGTTCAGTCAGGAGGAGGCTGAGGGGGGATCTCATTAATATTTACAAATATCTAAATGGTAGATGTCAGGAGGTTGGGGCATCACTTTTTCCTATTGTATCTAGTGACAGGACAAGTGGTAATGGAAAGAAGCTGGAATACAAAAAGTTCAATTTAAACATAAGGAAAAACTTATGTTATGTGAGGGAGCCCTGGCCCAGGCTGCCCAGGGAGAGTGTAGAGGTTCCTTCTCTGGAGGTTTTCAAAACCTGCCTGGACATGTTCCTGTGTGGCCTGATCTAGGTAGACCTGCTTTAGCAGGAGAGTTGGACTAGATGATCTCTAAAGGTCCCTTCCAACCCCTACCATTCTATGATTCTACGATGCTCCTGTAGTGAGGCTACAGAGTTAGCCTGAGAAGAGTTGAGCACATTGTTATGATACTTAACATGAGCTGAAGCAGAGCAATCTTCTGCAGGTGACACATAGGAAGGGGAAAGGTGATGAGGGCAGATATTGAGCTCAGGTTCTAGGACTAGAAGTAGCTCAGTAAGAGGACATGCACTACAGTAGAGGTGAATAAACAAATGAAGGCTGGAGTTATTGGCTCAGCAGTGACTGGGGCAGCTTGGAGAGGATAACAAAGTTATGAAACTAGGTCGAGATAGAGTTACAGTAATTTACTTCCTGATAGATAACCAGCTGAAAGAAAAATCAATGACACAAAAACCCCTGCAGCCTCTCACTGGAGGATATTTATGAGTACCAGCTGTTATCCATCTCTCTGTCATACTCAGAAATGTAAAGCAGAACTCTAGCACATAGCTGCAACTATGTCATAACTGGTGAAAACACTCATCCAATCAGTATGTATTATTATTCATTTATCAAACAAAATTTCACAAATCATAATTAATAAAAGACTGCAGTAAGATGAATCCTTCTCAAGTTTCCAGGGAAACTACCTCAACCAATGGAATAGTGCAAATCCTTTTAACACAGCTGTTTCCAGCTATATCTTTAATAGAATTATTTAATCCAAATGGTTCATGCATGCTTCTCAGAAAATACTCAAGCAAATATGAGCTAAGAAACCAGAGATATTTGAAGATCACATTCCTCTGGGTCTGATTTATTCCTGTTGAACTGAGTACACATAAATAGAACTTTTCACATCCACTGAGAATTCAAATAACATATAGTTCTCTACCTGATGAAAGGCACTGGTGTGTGCCACTGTAAAGTACATTTGAGTACATTCAAAGACCTCAAATGTACTGATACATACTTATATCCTAAAGTCTAAAATCAACATGCAACAGCCATTGAGGAATCTATGACTGCATGCAAGTATTGCTGTCCACTTGTCAGCACTCCCAGCTTTTCTTTTATTTCAAATGTGGTGCTTTAGTAGAATGTGAACTCCATTGAAGAACACTGTTTTGCTTTCAAACAGGACCCACTGCCCTAGAGGAAAGGTACTTTTCAGGAATATTCTTTCTCTTTCTTCAGAGAGGAA
The DNA here is from genome assembly GCF_028858725.1 of Colius striatus. Lineage (NCBI taxonomy): Eukaryota > Metazoa > Chordata > Aves > Coliiformes > Coliidae > Colius > Colius striatus. Next base: position 31,795,593 of record NC_084766.1, read on the forward strand.
TGAAAAGAATTTAGCATGCAGTTTCTTGCTGTAATTTCTTCAAAGAAATAATGCATTGAGGAAGGTGTAGCTCATCTAATTTAAGGCTTAATTCCAATTCTCAGAAAATTCAGCCAGCTGTAACTTTTCACATGTGAGAACACAGGTAAAAACTAGAATAAATTCCACCAAAGAAATGTCATGAAACAGTAAATATGAAGAGACAAAAATACCAGCCCAGTTGTCATCTCTGATTCCTTTAAATCCTTCTAAGATCCACTGGAACATAGTTTTACCTAGAGAATCCCATTAACTCCTGACAGCTAACGGGCTGACTGCTGTCAACTCTCCCGTACTTCACTCCTTTCATCACTCTTGTTCTCTGCTTCCTCCATTCCCTCTATTTCACCAGGTCAGGATGATCTTTCCTCTCAGTGTAGCACTAGCCTGTAGGTGCTGCTGTGGTGCCAGTAATTGGCATTAAGGATAGTGGAAATGATGCTATGAAATGGAGTTAAAAGGTACACGCAAAATTGCCTTCAATTTCATGACCCTCTCTATTAACTTCTGAGCTTTTCCCTTCTGCATAAACTAAATAGAGGTGGCTGTTGATCCTGTCCTCAGTAGTAAAATGCTTGCATTGTGGAGGTGTTTCTATGACTGTAATCATACCTATTAACTCCATTGACAACTCCAAGCACATTTCAAGATCCACACCATCAAGTTCAACTCACAAGAGTGTCTGGCTCTGATTAATACATGCCTGTTATATTTTATTATCGTTTCTCAACCCTCATTAAGTGTTTCAGTATTTCTGGCCCTTAGATACTGTTTTGAAATTAATATCTGATAATAAAAACTACTTGCAAATTATTTTTAAGCTGCCATTTTAAAGTATTTTCCCTTTAGGTAGCTGGTCTGAGAATGCCAGTATTAATAAATTGATACCTGCATCTCCCAGGCTCTGAATCCTCTGGAGTACCACCATGTCTCAGGTGCAAAGCTTTGAGTTAACACATACTCCAGAGGTGAGAATGGATGACTTAGTCACTCTCCCACTAGTTTAGGAAGATTAGCTGCAGGTATCTTGACCTGCAAGGTACTTGTGCAAGGCATTTTGTACTTCTGTTTCAAGAGAGGCTTCCTAGGAACAGCAGTAACACAAACTGGTAATAAAAGTAGAGCATATTCCCATTGTTTCCATCTTATACATTTAATTTATCCTTCCCTAAAATATCATTTGGCAAAAGTATCATTTTCAACCATCAAATGCCCTCTTAACTGAACACAAGAAATTAGGAGGCTAAGTTTGCACTAGGTAATCTAAAAGTGCAATGGAAAAAGTGACATTCCTAGTGATTTACTTTCAATTTGATAAAGTGCCTCCATATATCAGCCTCATGGGATTAACTAATGAGTCAACCTAATAATTAATACATTATTTAGAGGCTATACTGTTTTAAAGCAACAATGAACTAGTGGTGCTGCTCAGAAACACAAAGGCAGCTGTTTATTTTTCTTGAGGTTTAAAGACTGGGGCAATCAGAGATGCAGCACACAGCTCTCTTCCCAGCTGACTGCAATGTGAAAGAGGGGTAGTACATGTCAGGTCTTGCCCCATATATAAAAAGAACATTGCCAGAGCACAGACCCCAGCCTGAGAACCAGCAAGCATTCATTCCTGGGGCTGATCCGCTGGATGAATCATCATACATAATTAGAGAGATTAGTGTGTCCTCACAAATCACCTGAAACTGTGGGTAGAGGTGCTGGTATTCACACATCAACCTAATTTTGGAAGCCCACCTTAGCTGCTCAGAGAGCCTGTTAATAAAATGAGACACTGATTCTGTTCACAAAATAATGGGGTTTTGAGACATATTATCCTTCTTTATCAGTTCTCTCAAGGTATGAATTGCATCACTTTGAGGCATCTGGACATTTACAGCACAGACAGGCAAAACTCAGGGCTTGTTGCCTCTGCCATTTCAGTGACTTGGACCATTGTTCCTCTGCAGCTTATTGCTCTGAAGTTGTTCATTGTTAGAACTTTTTCCTTTATGGGTAGGACACAGTCATGACTTTTTGGCCATTGTGTATGGCAGCCTCACATACTCAGACTGGGAAGGCTATAATTGCTTCTCCTTGAGTCCCAGAGCACCCTGTAAACAGCCTTTACATAAAGAAGGATTGTGTAAATCTTGAAAACACCTACCTAACTCATGCTCTGTCTGCAAGTTCAGTAGTTGTCTGAAGACTTTTTCTCACCTGAATGACTTCATTTTAATGGCATTAAGAATTACACACAGTACATATTTCATTCATGTGTGGTCCAGACTCATACACAGAGTTCAGTAAACATGTTCAAAGGCATATGTGTACATGATGCATAAGAATGTAGATTATTAAATTCCAAGAGTGTGTAAAGTATTAATGTGGGATATGAGAAAAGTTTCTATGATGAAACCTTCCTGGGAAAAAGTGTGCAGCAGACAAAACCTATAAGGCAAACTGGAGAACTCCTGATGTATCATTTCCGCTATATTCAAGATTTCATACCAGTGAATGCACTTCTAGTTATAATAACAACAATGTTATGTTAAAAAGGCATTTAACTTCTTTATTGCCTTCATTTTGTGCTATACATTTCAAATTAAAACAAGGAAAATTATCAGCTTACCCTATGTGATGAATTTTATATTTTCTAGCAAAGAGAGAATTATTACTTTAAGAAGTGACAGCAGCTGAATGAAGGCCATGAAAAAACAGCCCTCAGAAATGTATTTTCAAGGCTAGCAGAAAGTCTTCCAGAGAAACAAAAGAGCTGGTTTCTCAGAAGCAAGTTGAAGTAGTTTGTGCTAGTGTGGGCAGTGGTCCTGGCAAGGGCTGTAGCAAACACCTGATTTACCAGGGCTGATCCTGTGTGCAGCCCAAGCACCATTTAGCTACTGTAACTTTAGCTAACTCTAGCTTTCATCTTTAGATGTTTTACATTAATCTGTAGCATGGCTGGTAGAAACAGAAAGCAGATAATGGTTGTTCAAAATATTTAGATACATTGTGTATCACTGATGTTGCAAACGATTAATCAGTGTTGTCTCCTTGGCAGATACCAGCATTGCTCAGGTCAGACCATAGTTTGCTCGTTTATATCAGTCTCAGCATCCTCTCTCCTGGAGAGAAGACAAGAAAGCACACATGCACAGTGCTAGAGCATATCTAACATGCTCCAATGCATCTGGGAACCAAATACCTGCTCTGCACAGGCAAACAGAATGTACGCTGCATCTGTAGTGTGTCCGGTCATGAGACTGAGGAGGACTAATAGCCTAAAAGTGCTTATTTGCCACTGGATTATCTTTCTGGCACATAGTAAAATGCAGTTTAGAAGAACATCTAAATAGCCATTTCTTTCATGAGTTTTAACTGTTAAATAAGCCCAAAACAGGCATAGCTCTGCAGTGCTCAGGCTTTGGGTTTTCACAATCATCTACATGTGATGTGTCACAAAATATCCAACTGGTTTTCAGAAGCATAAAGCCCACACAGAAAACAGTCTTAAAGCTTTTCACTCTTTAGTTGTTGAAACTTAGCATTTAGTGCCTGTCCAGTACCAGATCACTGAAATATTACTGAAAGCTGACATCTTTTTCAGACACTCCTATGTGTCTCCACTACAAGCCACAACTATATACACCCTGAAATCAATACTGCAATGCTGACTTCTACCCTTGCTTATTGAAAACAATGGCAATACCTTCAGCTGACTTCAAAGGAAGCTGGGTTGAACTCACGTTATGAAACACTCCAGTTAAACTCATTAGGTCTAATTGGTGTGGTAATGCCTTCCTATATTGCTGCTGTGACAATTGCAACATCCAACTCCCACACTCCTTGGGCTCAAAATGACTTTGTGCTTTGCAATCCTGCCTCATAACTCTCATTTGGGGTAACCCTTTTAAGAGTTCTCTCTGTTCCTCATGACTGTTTCCTTCACAATCTTCATTAAATATCTGTGGGTTTGTAACTTCAAAGCCAAAAGGATTAAAATTGAAATGGTGATGCTCAATTTTTCTCGAGTCATATTGAGTGTGATGCTGATTCAGCTGGCCTGTAAAATAAATGTATACCATCCTGTAGCTTTTCCATTCCTTCATTTACAGAAAGGTGCTATACATTACTTTTCTTTATAGTCTACCTGTATTGGCTGTCACTCCTCAAATAAGCTTTGGGAGACCTTCCAAAAACAGTAGAAGGCAGAAGTAGCACTTCATTAAGATCTGATTTTATTCCAACAATGGCCTACAAATTATTAAATTTCTGGCAGCATTCTCAAACTACACTAAAAAACCAAGCTGATGAAGAAACAGCAGCATGCAAAAGCAAAATAAAGAAGCCTTCCTGTTTACAGACAGTCTTTTATCACAAGACAAGATGTTATTCCCCATGTAAGTCACCTCCTTTGTACAGGGAGTAACAAAGCTGGTAGGATGCACCAAGCAGACTTTGGGAACCACCCAGATAGTGCTGCTCTTTCTGTCAGCTCCTTCCAGGGGTCTTTCTGAGGAAGAAACCTACAGATCATCACGTGCATTAGATGCACAGCTCCAGTTTATAACCTCTTCTCCAAGACACAAATCAGTGACAAACACAAACTTGTGGTCAGGCTGCAAGTGCAGAGGATACTGCAAAACCAATATGCAGTCTTATTAAACCATTACATGTGTTGCCACAGCACAAATAGTTGAGAACCTAAAGATAGTGCCACACACATAGCAGCACCTTGGTGTAAAACTCTTGTCCTCTGCTGACGTTAAAGGAAATGCAACTGCACAGAACCAGCGGTTGCAAAATAACAACCAAACCCACATAAAACAGGCCACATATCACATCAAAGGCCCAATATAAAACCACTTAATTTTTTTATTAGGTGTTTCTATTTAAAAGTGGCTAACAGCTTGTGTAAATTGATACTGTTCTATTGACTTTATCATCCAATTTAAACATGGAGCATTCTGCACCTACAGCTACAGTCATTTAATGGTTTGAGGAAACTGAGAGATCAGGATATTAAAAACCTGATTAAGATGGAAATATAAAGGAAATCTGGTGAGGGACTAGAATATATAGAAACCTATGTCTCTATCTTTAGTCTTATCTTTCAGAAATAAATACATAAAGATATCTTATCTATAGATTGAAAATAATTCAGCCAACCACAAGTTTAAGTTACTTGTTTAATATGTCTTCTTTAATTTCAGACAGAAGGAGTGACTAAAAACAAAATATAGCCATTCTAAGGGCACAATGTTTCAGTAATTATGCTACTAGATAAGGATTTGTCCCAGTTATCTCAAATAAGCGATGGTTTTGTATTTTACTAATAACCACTAGCTTAAACTCAGAAATAAAGAATCAAAGATCTTCAGATAGAGCTTCTATCCCACCACTTCATGGAATCTTTAATCTATGTGACAAAATTCACCATGATCAATTACAATTCATTTACCACAGCCTTCTACAGGGCTGTGGAAAATAGCTATGATTAGGATCTTCGTTCCATGCTTCCCTATTAGTCCATGAAATCCATTTTATGTGGTATTTAATTGTCTTCTCTTAAAATACTTTCTAACTTTTCAAAAGCACAAAAGCAGCACTTTGGTGCAAGGTGGCCGATGAGAGATGGGGAGACATGGCAGTTGGGTAGGAAAAAGTCTGGAGGTTTACTCGTTTCTTTCATTATTTTTCACTGCAGTTAACTGATTCACATTTTGACATTTTTATAACACAATATCCACAGGCCTTCAAATCACTTGCTAGAGGAGAATTTTATTGTTGTTTAGATCACATTCTTATTATTTTGTACTTTATGTTTTGTACTCTTGAATTCAGTGTTGTCCTCAGAAGCATGGGAGTATTCTATTGCACAGATGACAAAAAGTTAACTCACGTGGAATTCTGTTTGACACAAACCAAGACATAAGTGCAGGAATAAAGTTATTTTGTTTATTAAGACACATATTTCAGACCTTACCTGATGTAAATGGGTCCAGCTCTGTTGAGTTTAACCAGTGACTCGACTTACTGTGTCTGTTTCAAATACGTAGCCTAGACTCTTACAATCTGCAAGTTGCTGCTGTAGCGACAAGAATAATCTATCACTAACCAGATGGTTATTAGCAAGTCCACCGTTATTATGTGAAAATAATAAAATAGATGTTTTCAAGCTTGAAAACTTGGACTCTCTAGCCCTGCTTCAATTCTTTAAACTCTTGCAGGGAGAGGGATATTTTATCAAAATGAAGCACTATATGCAAACACTATTTTTCCCCCATTATCTCCAAGCTTAAGTCGATGTTACTTAATTTTGCCAAATTAAAGATTAAAAGTACTAGGGCTGAAAGAGGATGCTTATCTTTGCTCTCTTACATCAACAGAGTATGTATCCTCCACTTCTTTAAGAGCTCTAAACTGACACTGAATTAAATAACTTTGTAGCCTGGCAGTGGGATGTTCCAGACGTACCCAAACACGAGATATGGCCAGGACAGACACGACTTCTTGATTTAGACATTGGAAAGCCAGATGAAGGTCAGGGGAATGATTCCTGCAGCATTCCACATGAAGTTTAATCATTCCTCATCTATCTTCTCAGAGGTGGCAGGAGGTGCTATAATTAACCACAGAGAGGTAAACAGTGAATGAGGGATGGCTAATTGCACACACATATCCTTGAAATTTCATATTGCTATAAGAGTCAATGCTCTTAAAAAACTTACTCTATTTTAATTTCTGGAACAAAGCATGGTCAGGAGCATTACAGATCAAATCTCATGATATCTCCAGGCTCATCTCAAGAGGTACAAGAAAAAAACTAGAGCTTCCATGGGAGGTACAAATAAGTCACACAGCAGCTGTTACTTTAAATGATATTAAAACACAAAGCAAGTGGAACTTAACATTTGGTGCTCTCTTGTTAGCTAAGAAGTATATTTTACTATGAGTGATTCCATTGGGATTGACATCAATAAGAGTATTAGAAGCTGGATCATAACAAAGGAATAGCAGATACAAAGAATAATAATCCCTTCATATCTATTTCAGCTGCCAAGCAGACTGGAAAGAATAGGGAAATACTTGCTGGTATTTAAAGTTCTTTTATGCAGAATTGTTACTTCCTTAGGGAGGACCTTACAACTGATATGTTGAGAAAGGTGACCTTTACACTACTGTCACTGTTTACAATAAATATTCATATGCTGCCCAAAGCTGAATTATAAGCCCCACTATGTGCAGAGATAGGTAGACAGGTCAGTCACTGCCCAGAAAGTTTACTCTCCAGATTAAGGCTTGAAAAGTGGGTATAATTAAAGATCAAAAATTTAAAAAACCAAAACACCAGCATAAACAAACCTGCACAATAACATCAACAAATTATCCCTATTAGCCCCAGTTTTTTATCATAACATTTTATATACACTGTACCTCGTCACGTAATTCCTATCAGAGATGTCGTCATAGGTGGGAGCTTTTAGGAGAAACTGCACAAAGCTGTGTTTGAGCTGCAGAAGGAACCTTCTTCCACCTTTGACCACTCTGTTCCTCAAGAAAACACACATTCACTGGCAAAACTTCAGGACAGAAGGAATTTTCCTTACTGATTTTGGTTACTCAGGGCAAAAGGTTTCTGTTCCAGCCGAACAGAAGCAGTAGACATTTTCCCACCTCCTCTGGTATATAATGGAACAACAGAAGTCAGTCTGGAAAAGAGATGGGGCTGTGAATGTGGTCTGTAAAATGAAGAGAATCATGAAGATCAACTACAGAATAACTTGCCCATTTTCCTCCACGCCAGTGAAAGAGGGCATGAAACGAAGCTGTCTGTTCCACATGTCAGGACAAAGGAAAGGAAATTATTCTTCTCACAGTGCACAATTTGATACAGGATGCTGGGTGTGCTAAAAGTGTGCATGAGTTCAGGCACAGTGTGGACAAGTTCATGGAAGAGAAATTCCCTAGAATTTCTAGGGGATGGAGAGTCAGTACTTTGTGGCTGGCTTCCTGGATCACAGGTCCCAAAGAATACTGTAAGCAGTTAACCCTGTTAAAGCAAGAAGTTTTCTAGAAGCTGACACAGAAGTTCTGACATCTAACAATGTTGCTGAGCTATGAGTTTTCCTGTTATTAATAAACTAAGCATAGAAAACCCATTTCATGCTTGTCTGCTGGAGTAAATCCTCTGACTAATTTGTTACAAATATAAAGATGCCTTGCTCTCCCAGTAACCTGAGAGTGTTTTGAGAAATCACTGAGAAGTTAAGCTCCAAGTGATTCTCAATACTAGCTGGAATGATGCTTTATAAAAATTGCATAGAACATGTTTGCATCTAAGACATGAGACAATGATCATCTCATCATAGGCAAAATCAAAAGCACTTAAATAAGTTGTCATTCTAGTTTTAACTTGTCAACATCACTACATCTTGAAGTGATCTGAAATCTTCACCAATAGACTGCTGTTAAAGTCCAAGTTGCCGCAGAGAGTTGAGGTGTAGTTTGGGACTATATCAGATTCCAGAAAGGCTTCTTGAAGTAATTGGTAATTCTGAATTCTTGAGCTCCCAAGAGAGCACATGCACCAAAATACTTTCAATAGAGAAAATCTACACATTCAAATTCATGGAAATAGTTTTTTGAACCAATTAGATTAATCTAAAAGTTTGGGTGACTGGCTTCTCCAGTATAGTAACCTTCTGGAGTGGGAAGAAATTGTGAGGATAGAATGAAGTGAGGGATTTGCCCAATATTATATATAATAGATTTAAATCAGAAGCAGATAATGTAAATAAGATACTAATTTTCTGAGGGGCCCTTAAGTTCAAATGAATCAGCCTTTCTGAATTTGTCTATAAATTCAAAATACAAAAACCCACAAGCACCTGCTCCCTTTGAATGTGATACTGTAGCACAGACCTGAGAACCTGATCACCAGATCTGAGTATACCTCATGCTGCAGCAGCACAGTTCTGAGAGCCTTTTAGCTATCAGTGAATTCAGCATTGGCCACAATGACCTGGGATAACTTGGAAGCAGATTTCTTCCAAACATCTGGTCAGGATTTTTGTTGGCTGAATTCTCCTGCTGACTGGTTAACTGACCAATTGGGACTCTAACAGTCTGTGACTAATTTGAATGTTAATGTAAATAATTCAGCACTAATTTAGTCCTGAAGAAATGGGAAAGACAAATTCCCTGAGCTACATGCTAACCTTCCTGATTTTCTGCTAGGGTTAAGGAGCACAGAGATGCTGGATCTATTTGCTTCTACAATGTGCATCTGAAGAAATTAATCTTTTAAGGCTAAGAAAACAAAATAAACAAGCCTGGAAGTGTTTTTGTACCTAGTACTCTTGAGAATCAGTTTAACCCAGTTCATATTTGTGTGCTCTGGATCTGAGATAAGTCATCAGTCAGAGCAAAGGATTATACTAAAAGGGATTTCTGTATATACTTCTGTATATTTCTTTCTGTATATACTTGAATTAGGAGGTGCCAGTACTTAAAGGCTTTAACATCAAAATATTGAGATGTAAGTTTCTCTACACAGAATTACAGAATAATTTAGGGTAGAAGAGACCCATATAAGAACAAAGATTTCTAGGAAAGCCTCATTGGAAGTGTTAACCTAATAGTATGACCACAATGTAGTACTATGAGAAAAGATATCATTAACAGACCACTAAAAACTAAAATTACTGCAAAACAATCCAACAATGAAGAGTTCATATTGATGACAATCTGCCCAAGGAATGAGTTTGAGAACATTTCAGTCATCTTTTCAAAGAAAAGTCACATAATTCATCCACTAACAAAATTATAGACAAGAGAACTACAAGATGAACAAACAACTGATGACAGACTGAGAAACTTAACTTTTTTAATCATTTTTCATCCTTCTTTCTTTTTTTATGCCTTTTCTTAGGTAACAGCTTAATCCTTGTGAACATACATGCTAGCTCATCTCAAAACAACTCATTTGTGTTTGTGTCTTGGCATTTATAACGGCTGGATTAACTTTCAAATACGATTTCAATACTTTGCTTAAGACTAAATTATTTCAGACAGGGATCAGCTCCAGGAAGGATGATTTTGCTCTGGAGTAGAATCCAAAAGATTGAATCTCTGCTACAATCTTTTGTTGTGATGCTAAGTCACTTGAGTCCCAACCCAGTGTCACACAGAAACGATCAGCCCAGATGATGGCAAGAGCCTTGTTCCTGATCCTGAAAGTCTGTGTGTTTGTTTAGTGTTTACGTCACACTTCCCAGAACATTTTAGCCTTAAAAATAATTACCAATGGGTAACAATAACACCCTATTTGAAACTTTGCATTAACCAGGTGGAGTCTCACAGCAACTGGTCTGACCTGGTTCGTGTTATCTCAGATGAAGCGTGCCTGTCACAAGGAGATCTCTCTTGACATTAGCCAACAAAGTCACAGATGCAGCTGGGAAGCCGAGCGCTGCGGAGCAGTGGTGGGGTGAACGTCCCTGGGCTGCCTGCTTTGGAGGGCAGTGCTAGCCTGCTGCCTTCCTGGCTCCTCAAAGGCCTTCTGCAAGACTTGCCACAGCCAACTGAGAAGTGGACCCAAAGGGCTTGCTCTGAACTTTGCCAAGGTAAAACGGGATACATTGGCACCAAGAACATCTAAGGAACTGAAATAAGGTGCATCATGATGAGGCGTGGGGTATTTATTGAGTGGCTGGAGGAGAGCAGAAGGAAACAGGACTTTCACAGGAATGAATTCTCTGCTCCTAACAGCATGTTATGGACTTCACTGGGCTGGGAAGACTGGGGGAGGGAGGGTCAGGAAGGGAATATAGGTTTCATCACTGAAAGATCGGGGCCTGATATTAGTTTTCTAAGAATCATCTTCTTTTCTTTGAAGATAAGTTACCAGTAGTAACAGTGAGACTACAGTTAAAGGGCTTTCCCTTGAAGTAAATGACTGGTTCCATTGACTCCAATGCTTACCTATCAGCTGATGACTAAGTGATCAAGCAGATCAGGACTGATAAGCATATGTGACTGAAAGTAACCATCAAAACGATTTTCCAAGACTCTCTGTATGATTTAGAAACACAAATTAAGTTTGTTCCTGGGTTCTTTTAAATACAATCACTGAACAGCAGTTCTATGAGTAACTTTTCTACTCAATACTAGAAGAAACTTCACTCCGTAAAAACATATTGTTGCAAATCTTTTAAGAACTTAATTTACTTGCCCATATATTGAAAATCTAGAGAGAAAACAAGCTTCTGTTTGTCAAGGTCAGGAAGACAATTCTTTAAAATATGCTTAGAGGATAGCCTGCATACACAACATCTCCATGGCAAACAGAAAGAATCCCAAAGGTATTTCCCTGAAACCATGCTGTCTTTAAGGAAGTGTTGATTCTTTTGGATTCAATTTATTACCTGTTTTAAGTATTCCTATGGCCACTGTGACTTTTCAGAGAGTCAAAGAAACCTTTAGGTGAATTCCAGATTCTATTTTTAATTGTGTTTTATGTTCTTACTTGCTTTAGATGTTTGCAATGTGGATCATTCCCCTTTTTCTTCTCGATGTAGCCAGAGGTAAGACACACATTTGATAAACACCATAAAGAGTAAAAATTGTTTTCTGCAGCTTACACTAGGACATCTGTAGTTTGGGAAAAGGATGTCATCTGGAATAGAATTAACATACATCATTAGGAACACTGAGTCATGTCTTTCCCATACTTAACCTATTACCTTTTAATTCTGTAAAGGTTTTTTGCAGTTAGTTAGCAAACAGAATAGTAATTAGAAAGATCTTTTTGTATGTGAATTGATATTAAAATTCTTCCAGAGTAGTTTCTCCTGCGCACCCTCGACCCACATCAGCATTTATGGTAGATAACAACACTTGTAATGCCAGCCTAGGCACTTTTCACAGCACTACACAGAGAACAAGAAAATAGTCCTGGTCTAAAATACCTCTCTACTGCTAGGAAATAGTTCAACAGAAAGAGCAGAGAGACAATCCAAATGTTTGCTGGCATCAGAGAGAAGGCCTCTGTGCAAATCACTAGGTCATTTGTAGAGTCTCTAGCTGCATCTGCACAATTAAATGATCTTCTTCTTTAAATGTATTTCCAGTATATGTCACTCTGCCACCCAGTTTTATACACAGCAGCAAATAGACAAAGTCTGATGTGGTATGAACCTGTCACTCATCTTAGGTAACAGGCAACAATAGTTTCTCATTGTTTTCACTGTCCTTTTAATAACAAAAAAATTACTTGGGATTTCACAACATTGTGTTATAATAGTGGGTAGGGATGACATTTAATGGCAACACCCATATGTCATATTTGCATCATTACTGTATTAAAGCTATAATAAGAACCTGGGAAACTAGTCCTTCAGGCACACACTCCCTGAGGCTGTGCTTTGCTCCAGGCTTCCTCTCAAATTCCACTTTATTGCTTCCACTAAAATCTTATGGTGATAAAAAAATAAGGGAGATTTTTAATGTACATTGTGGAACAAACAGAGGTATCTATTTCACTGGGCTTTTCTTAATTTTACTCCTTCATGAAGTAATGCTCAAGAAAAAACAATGTAGATAATCTCTGGAGGACTAATTTGAAGGACTGTGCTGTCCTGGCAGCAAAAGCTAGTTTATTCTCTGGATCTATAAAAGATCAAGATTTTATTGTCTTTTTCCAATGACTGTTTGTACAAACACATTCTGCACACTTCTGAGTTCATCAGTCTGAGCTCTACACCATGTCTCTGGCAAGAATCAGTCTTGAAGTTTAAGTCTCTGTTACATGCACAAGAGCTCAACTGAGCCCCATAATGAAAAACGAGCACAAGTCCCATTTTAACCTCAACCAGGCATTTTCTTCTTCCCTGGTATAAACACTATCCTCTCATCTCCTTATAAAGTGGCAGCAGCCTAACCTGTTACCTTTCCAGAACACTAACATTTTTCTTTGCCTACCCTAGGAAGGGAAGTTTGCTACAAAAGGCTTGGGTGCTTTGAAGATACTCCCCCTTGGTCTGGGATCCCAGGGAGAGAGCTAACAGGTTTGCCTAGCTCTCCAGAAGATGTGAACACCATTTTCCTTCTTTACACTAGAGACAACATCATGAAACATCAGGTAAGAAACCGCTTTGGTTTTGAACACTGATAATAGACAACACATCCAAATAATTCTATGGACAGTTTCTTTCCTCCTCTGTTTTTGCTTCTAAGTCTCCTGGGAGAAGCCCCAATTCTGTATTACACAAGAGGAGTCTGTTACCATTTTCTTCCATCTTTTTTTCTTTTTCCTCTTTTCAGCTCTCTGATGAGCCAGGTTTATTTACAGTGTATTAATCACAGCCTTCTAACACAAACAACCTGAGATATCTTGGATATGTTTCATACACTTCTCTACAGTAAGCAAAGGGCCCAAAATCAGTTTTCACTTTAGCATTATAAAACCAGAGGTAGGGAAAAGGAATACAGTACAAAAGGCAAGCCCAATTTTCACTCCTACATGTCTCCAGATTTAAAACATGTTTCAGGCCCATACACACTCCTCAGGGATGAGGTTCACACAAACGATTGCTATGTCCTCTGAACCACATACAACTGGTCTTAGAGGCTCTGCTTATGTGATTGCCAACTCTGAGCCCAAAGAACAGGTAGACAGTTAAAGTGAAGAGCAGAAGAGAAAGTATCTGTGTTCACCAGAGAAAGGAAGGAAAAGTGGGATGAAAAATTAAAGGAAAGCTTAGAAAGCAAAACGGGAGACTAAAGAAAATATGAAGGAGAATGAAATCATAAGTGGAAAAAGAGGAAACAACCTAAAAGATAATGAAATGGAGATGGATAAAAAACATAAACAGATATTAAACTCTGATTTGGAAGACTGGGATTGAGGGAAAATGGAGACTAAAAAAGCTGGAGAAAAAGACTTAATATGATACACCATGGAGAGAGCCTGCAGGTTTCTCTTACAGAGAGCTGAACCAGGTTCTCCCTCATGAAGACACATCAGATAAACAAGTGTATAGACAGCAGATTGCACCTGTATGGAACAAAAAGGTTAAAAGGTGAGGTTATCTATAACATCTGCAAGCTAGCAGCAGCAAGAGGGAGCTCCGTACTGTGACAGAGTGACAAATGGAAGTAGACAAAAGGAGCCTGAAGGATGGTTTAGGATGGACCAAATGGGAACCTACTGAAAGATGCCAGCAGCATGTTAGTCCTTTCCTCTGAAGATCAGTAAGTACTAAGAAAAGCTCACAGCAGGTTGCTTCAGGTGTTGGAAGTGTCCGAGTTGGGCTCATCCATAGCATGAAGCAGTTTCATGGAGCTATAGGCTAGTCTGGTGAAAAAAGAGAAATAACCAATAGAGAGTGGGAGTTTTACTTGGACAAAGAGCAATAAAAATTAAGGAAGTTAATGTGGGATAGGATGGGATGGGACACAACATGAACTTGTTGCTGTTGTTGGTTTACATACATGAAAACTACTTCATAAGTTGTTTTGTATAAATGTCAGTGATAAGCAGTGACTTAAATAGGAAAATTTGTTAAACTGAGTCACCTCAGAACAAGTCCAACATCTCTAGCTGACAGCGTCTATGAGCTTTTAACTTTCATCTATCTTTCACTGAAGGTGAGATATGTGTTAATTAGTGCATAACATCTGCCTTTAAGCTTATGAAACCATAACAAAAATATATATGAGCCAAGTTTCAAAGTATTTTGTCTAATGAGAAAATAATGCCTTCCTTCCCAATAAACCCCAAAATACCAACAGCCTCTGATGCTGTAAGCCTGGTGGGCTTTCTCATAAAATATCAATAAGCTTAACAATGAAGATCTTATCTTTAAAGAAAAACAGAAAGAAAACCAGGAATATATTTTAAGTCAACCCCATGTTATCCTGCACAAGATGCTACCTTTGTGTTTCTATAGCCAAGTTTGATAAGATCTTGTATTTACATGGCATGTGGTACCACTATATCTCAAAGTATTGTGCAAAGGATGCCAGTATCATTACTTTAAACAGAGGGAGTGAATCTTTTGTTGAAGCACTTATTTGGTATCCTTTAGCAAGGCAGTTTGTGAATGAGGAGCAAGATCCATCTTCAGAGTCCAGATCTATGCTTTAACCACTGAGGTACTCTGCTCTGTGTCAAAATGTAAACTTGGCTAGAGCACTCACATCCTTGTTGTGTCGTTTGGTTCTTTTTGATGCAGCAAATTTCTACTAAGAATCCTTCAACTATCAAAGCTTCGAACTTCCGAGCGCACAGGAAAACACGCATCCTCATCCACGGCCACCTCGTTGGAGCAGACCTCCCCTGGATAAAGACTATGTGCAGGGTATGGTGGGACTGTTGTCTGACAGTCATTTTCCTTGTGTTTGAAAGTGCAAATATCCACATCACCTCATCAACCAGCTTTAAATCCCCACATAAAACGTGTACCTCCGTTCTCTTGTTAATTTAGGGAATATATGAGAGGAAAAAGAACTCGGAATGAAACTCAGTTCCACGTGATCACCCTCTAAATGCCCTTTTGCTGCATTTACCTCCATGGGGAAACCTGTAATTAATCGATTTTTCAACTCCTTGTCCATAATGCAGAGGCAAAAAAAGCCAATTTTCTCACCTCAGCTAAAGGTTGAAACAAACATCTCTGTCTGAGTGAGGCATTTGATCTAATAAAACCAAAATGCTGTGTTCAGCATATTGGCTTCATTTTATTTAGGCACATTTCAAAAATTGAATTGTTTCAGAAGGGAATATCAGACTGTTTCCTTTCCAGAAGCATATAAATAGAGCATTTTGGTTAAAATATATGAATTTCTGAACAATTCAGGCACATGAACACAAATTTATGTATCCTTTCATGTGATCCAAGCAGATGAATTTTGAAGAATAAAGCTTGGACAATAAAAAATCATACTATCCTCTTTTTCTAACTGGGATATTGTTATTAAGAAGTTGATATCCTAGTCAACCAAGGCATCTGGAATGCAAAACAAAACTCAAGCAAGATTCTGTGTCTTTAAAACTTGCAAAACCCCTGCTTGCACTCAGCCTCCACTCTGCCTCCTTGTGTTGACTCTTCAGTTAGCAGGAATGAGTATACTAAAGATGCCTCTTTACCAGTCACAGAAACAGAGCCCTTGTCTATAGCAAAACCAAATACTGTGTACATATACCCCGCTACAATTGCATTTCATGCCTGTTGGCTTCCGTTCTTCCTGTTTCCCACCAGTCCATGTTTCTTGCTGAAGATGTGAACTGCATTTTGATTGACTGGAGAGGAGGCTCTAGTGGTCTGTACACCGACGCAGTTAACAACGTCCGCATCGTGGGGGCCGAGCTGGTGTCTCTGGTGAACCTTCTGGAGGTAAAAGTGTCTGTGAGACATAAAAGCCAGTGTGTAGTCTGAATGGTAAAGGCTGTGTTTGGGGTGGCACTTTTAGGTTTGATGCAATAGAGTAAGGAAGTAATGAAGTACTCAATGACATAGAGAAGCCTGTCCCTAAAGGCTTACAGGCCATAGTAACTGGGAATGCATAGTAATGGGGACTCACTCTCTTTTAGGTAGAGATCCTCCCAACAGTACACAGGTTTATGTTTGGGTACATCCACAACTGTAACTTCCCATACAAAACACTCCCCTCCACATGCTGGCACAGTATGGGGCCATGATGCAGTGCCACAAGCTTCTATCTCCCACTTAACACACTTGCTTTTATCCTCTCTTCACAGAAGGACTACGGCTACTCTCCTGCCAACATTCATTTGATCGGCCATAGTCTTGGAGCACATGCTGCAGGGGAAGCAGGGAGAAGGAAACCTGGCATTGGAAGGATAACAGGTACTGAACTATTTCAGCTTATGAAAGCTTTTTCTTTTCATGCGAC
This sequence comes from Colius striatus, assembly GCF_028858725.1. Classification (NCBI taxonomy): domain Eukaryota; kingdom Metazoa; phylum Chordata; class Aves; order Coliiformes; family Coliidae; genus Colius; species Colius striatus. The sequence continues at coordinate 31,812,540 of NC_084766.1, forward strand.
ATAAGAGAACGGAAGAGTCACTGCTGCCTTATGAACACACAATGTGGGCTGCAACGTGCTGGTTTGTCAGCAGCAGCAGCACACAGGCAGCATGGCAGCACTGAAACAAAGCCATGTCCTATCACATGCTACACATTTCACATGTCAGTGTTCACAGCTTTGAGAAACACTCCACTGCAACAGATCAGAAAAGCCCAACTGTCGTGGCTGTGGCTAAATTGAGGTCACTTTTCACAAGTCCCAGGAAGCACTTGATTATGACTTTCAGTTATAAAAAAAGGAACAAGAACAACATACTATATCACAGACGGAACAACAGACTTACAATACATTATTAGCTCATTGTCACGTTTGGTTTTAAAAGCCCACTCTAATGTGACTTTCCAGCAGTTCAAAAGATTGAAAATCTGAAATGAAAAAGTGAAAACCTTAGGACTGGTATGTCAGGATGAGACAGTGAATAGCCATGGACACCCTGAAAAGGAAGCAAGCTGTTAGCCACATAGCTACATAGAGAGACACAGCATCATGACTCACTCATAAACACTTTTTTTAAGGACTCACCATTTTCTACTTTCTTTTCCTCTCCAGTCAGTCCTTTTATCTGCACAGATGCTGCTTTGACTAAGCTGTGTGCACAGCAAGCAATAACATAAGCAATCCAGGGAAACTGGAATCAGAACTGTGTTGTTTCAGCCCCAAAGAGAGCTCACTCACACTGATGGGAGGGGTAGCATTTTCAACCAAGTTCTTTTGGAAATAAAACCAGATTTTTTACCTAATTACATGCTGTAAGTAACATATCAATATTTTATATTTTTCACTAACATGCACAAGAAAACTCAGCCCAAACCTCTTTTAACATTGGTCCCCAAAATAAAGCCAAGCACCCATCATCATTTTACTCTGCTGCAATGCCTCCAGACACATTTCTATTCAAATCCTGCTTGTTTTGTTGGCTATGGACCAACAAAATGGATCTTTATATGTGGAGTAAAGGCTGAAACGTAATGTCATATGGAGTATACACACAGTGTACAAGATGACATATCTACCTACAGTGTTATTTACTCAATCAGATATATCTCCATTCATTTAGGTTTGGATCCAGCTGGGCCCCTCTTCCAGTATACTCCCACAACAGTTAGGCTGGATCCTTCAGATGCTAAATTTGTTGATGTAATTCATACTCACGCTGGTCATCTTTTCTTTGACTTTGGTAAGTTTTCACACAAGGGCTGCCACTAACGCAGAGGTTGGTCACAGCGTAGCTGAGAGTGATCAGCCTTGATTCATTGGACATTTCAGCTCCAGGGATTCTTCAGACTTGTGGCCACCTGGATTTTTACCCAAATGGTGGGAGGCAGATGCCAGGATGCAGGCAGCTTCGTGTACCTCCTGCAACTCGGAATATCAATGACCTTATGAGAGGTAAATGTATTTTAAAGAAGTAATACCTTCTTATAAGCTATGGTTAGATATAAAAGCTAGGCTAAGGTAAAGCCTTTTGAATGTATATATAATTCATATAGCTCAGAATTGGAGGGAGGAGAGAATGCCCAAAAATAGAATTACCCTCCAATTTTGTTTTATACTTACCAAGGCAAGTTCTAGATGGAAACTTCAGTTAAAGCATGCAGAGTTGATCATCACAACCTTCATAAGAGCGTGCCACTGTGCTGATAGAGTGACCTCAGTGGGAACTCCACACATGAAGGACTGGTAAAATTTAATTCAAGGATAATCCAAAAATGAGTATTTAAAAATCTGAGCTTCCCTTCTGCCTAGAAAGACATCAGTCCCAATATTACTGGGGTTAGATATACTCATCCATACCACTTACAGCTTTAGTGTCTTCAAAGGGAACAGCTCAATGTTTAAAATACAGATGATAACATGACTGCTCCACTGATAGTTCATGTTCTTCAAAGAAAGCTGGGCAGTTAAGCAGAATTACCCTGGGATCCAGCACAATAGATCCCCAAAATCCTGTCTTCTGATCCTAACCTACAGAAACGAGAACATCTGTTGTTCACAGCTCAATGCTTTGAAATTCCTGTCACCAGTGAAGTGAGTGACCTTCAAAAACACTGTCTTAAGAACAGTTGGAGCACTTGGTAACAAAGAGGACTGAAAGCTGGCTGTGCATGAGGTTACTTGAAACCAAAACACTTCCAAACAACTGCATCAGAATGTCTGCATTTTCAGAACACAAATTAACTATTTCCCAGAGATGTTTCTCAATGTTTGCAATGTTTTGTGGTGAAGGAGAGGCTCAGTTCTACTGAACACAAGCAAATGGAGTTGGTTGTTCATGGAGTTCCTAAAAATAGAGACAGCCTTAACTCCTGCCTCTTGGTCAAACCTTACTTTGTGTATATCTCTTCTGTATGATAATATTTACATTTATGTAGTATTTTCATGTATGAAGTGCTTTACAAATGCTGTTTAGTAACTTCTTTCTTTCGATGCAGTAGGGAGAGGAGTGTTATGCTCCCATTGTGTAGATGTTAAGTGAATTCGTCACCAACACAAAGTAAGCCAAGGATAAGAACTAGCACTTGTAAAGTTAAAAGCATAGATCCTTCTGAATGAGATTTAAAGAAAGAACTATGAAGAAAACATACTCAGGAAGCCTTGATGTTGCAGATTATTTTCAAGGAAAAGACAAAAGTACTTTTCAGAGGGTTTTTTTGATGTCTTTTTTTCTTTCCTTATGTTAAGAACAATGTGTAGCAACTGGTCACCACCAATTGGTCTGTCTTTAAGATGTGTAATTATTGACAATAGGTGAAATTCTGATTTCATTCTAACCTGTGCCAGCTTGCAATCATTTCAGTGCCTCCAAGGCTCCACCCTGTGGTTAGGTGAGCCCCACATATGCTGAAGCAGAGTAGAGCCTATTTTTGTACGTTGCTTTAGTACATCATGCTTTGACAAAGGAGAGATCTCAGAGTCAATGAAGGCAATACTCATTACAAGACACTCATAAATAGAACCCAAATAGCACTTTCTTCTTTCCTACACTGACTGCTTATAAATTTCACACTGATGGGAAAATAATTCTGACAAAATCAAGGACACTCTACCAAACATCTTTCTTTTCAGAGCATTTCACAGAATCACCAGTGTCAAATGATCACAGGCTTTCTAGAGCTTAAAAATACTGCAAGCCAGTGAAGTTAAATAATTACCACAATAACCTTTACTTCTAGAAATGAAAACTGCTTCATAGTAACAACAATATGCTTTACAAACCCTGTAGCTGTGACTTATTCCAGTCTTTGAAATATCAGAGGAGAATTCTCCTGAATTCTCCTCAGATCTTGTGCTAAAGTCAAAGCAGTTAAGTACACATAACAGGATGGGAGGCTGCACAAAGTCTGCCTTGGTGCATCTCCAGCTCCATTAACTTCAGCATGAGCACAAGGGCACACAGACTAGAACCTAGCTCTTCCTCAGTAGAAAAATATACATAGACAGAAGAAACTTTTTGCTATAAAACCAAATAATTCTTCAAGTTCTTTTAATTATTACTGTTCTTTTAAATCTGAGACACCATTCTATGTACAAATGCTCTTGAGGAAGAAAGACCCAGAAGTGTTGCTTTGGCATGGTTTTTATGTTAATCTATAGCTTTAATCTTTTTTTACTTGGACTTTTTCTCAGAATATAGATCTCTTGGATGTGGACATAAAAGAAGTCTCCGGTATTATGCTGAGAGTATTATCACTCCAAAGGGATTTGTTGGGTATAGGTGTGAAACATATCAAGCTTTTGTATTGGTAAGTATCAGATATATATAACATGATAAAAATCTATCATGTATATATATGTTATAACCTGGACCATCTTCTCTTAGTAATCTCCAGGACAACTTCTACGCTCTGGATCATGAGATCTAGGGAGGCTGTGTAGACTCACTGAGTGCTTTCATCCAAACCATACCCAAAAACCAGGCAAAATGTAAAAGCAGCAAACTCAAAAAAAAAAAAAAAGATCTAGAGGAAAATGAGGTAGACATATAAACACCAGAAAGTCTGTCAAAGGGAGAGGTGAAGAATTGAGTAAGAGAGCAAAGAGAGGCAGTGGCTGGGTTCATCTTTTGTGTAGGTCAGAAATAAGGGACATTCTGTTTGAAGGAAGTCCATCTAAACCTGGTGGAACCCAGCATCAAAAAGTCAGCCTCTGCATTTTAGAACTGTTGAAACATCTGTATGAACAATAAACATCCAGGGTATATAGGGCAGGGGAGCTATTTATACAACACACTATTGCTCACACAACCCTCATAGTGTGAGAAAGAAGGCAGCATAACGTCCTGGTGTTTCATGCCTGATATAATTGGGCTTTTATTGGGCCAGTTGTGACAATGCAACTGAGTACTGATCAAGGAGGAAGATGAGTCTGAATTTATTCCCAAAGGAATGATAAAAATACTGTGGAAAAGTTGTTAATATTTGTACCAATGTTGCCACATAACTTGAAAGTTTGATGTAATTCAGGACTTGAAAACCTCAGCCCTGTGCAATTTAGCAACGCAAGGGCAATGTTTTCTTCAAACTCATAATAATTGTGTGATGATTTTTTATTCATCTAATGCCCAAATAGTCAAAGAAGCACAAATTCTAGTTCCTACAGAACATCTCAAACATCAAAACTGAACTATCTAAACATAACAATGCCATTTCTTTCCAGTTGCAATCAAATCCCTTTCATTGAAAACACACAAGCCTATCCTCTTCTTTAATCTCATTTCTAATGGATGTCAGGGTCTCGATCTGAATGTTTGATCTGTCTAGGTAGATTAGTTTTATTACAGTTCTGCATGAGAATAAAGGCTGAAAAGCAGGCAGAACATATCCCAAAGAGACACCTCAAGCTTCAGTATTCCTAAACTATCTTTATTATGTAAATGAGGTATCCAAACAGCACTCATTGGCAATATGGTTACTCACCCTATAATAATTATTAGACAAACTTTCAATGGACCCTATGAATGATGAATATATTACCTGTATTCTACATATCAAGCAGTAAGGCACAACATAAATCAAGGGACTTACTTATGGTCTCTGCAAGAGAACAAGGAATTAGGCCAGATTTTCAACCTGTTTCTCTCTTCAACCAGATGAATAGGCTGAGTTACCACCTCAGCTCTTTCTCACCACATTGATAAATAGTGAAGATATTATTTGAAGCAAGTACCTTCTCAAAAAAGATAGGAAAAGGATGAAATACCCTAATTCCTTAAACTGTAAGAAATTTAATTAAAACAGATAACGTCTTGTAACACATGTTGTTATTTTCCCCCAGGGAAACTGCTTCCCATGTCCAAAGGAAGGATGCCCACTGATGGGTCATTATGCTGATGAGTTTATATATAAAACTGAAAAAGAACAGCAAAAGGTTTATTTAAACACAGGGCCCTCCCCTCCGTTTGCTCGTAAGTGCTCCTTTTGGGTTGTGAACTCTAAAGTGGCGTTGAATTACGTGTGAACAGATATCTTACCCTTCTGAAGAGAGCTGCTGGAGTTGATGAGTGGCACTCAGTACAAAATCTAGAGTTTCAGGTGTGTTAGGAACATGCAGTTCCAGCACTATTTGAGAAGGACAGATAATTATAGACCGACTGATGCTGACCTCTGAGTTAGAAATCTGCTAATTCATTAGATAATGGATGCAAAACTTCAATAAAGCTGAAAGGCAGAAGAAATTCTGTGCTAAAATATTTCAAATCTGAAAGAATTATATCACTTCTACTGACAAAAAGTTATAAAATTGGATCATTTCAGGATATTTTTGCAAAGCTCAAGTCAAAATGGCAGGGTCTAATTAGAAGTTTCATTTTAATTGTGATTATTGTAGAAGAAACCTCAGAACTGGGAGATAAGAACATTTGTGAATAATTGGTAAACCATCACAGGTGATGAACTGGAAGGGCAATAAATGAGAGAGGGTCTTTTCAGTCCTTATTTACTCAATTATTAATTCACTAAAATATTAAATCAAAATTAAGAACAAAAAATTAAAAATCATACCTCACTTCTCCATGACAGCAAAAGGTGTAAAAATGAGTTTAAGTACAAAGAAACTAGCCTTTTCACAAATCTGAATGAATACATTCATTTCAACATCTACAGACTGTTGAGTTTACAGAAATTACAGCAGGTGAAGAGATTCTCCTTTTAAAAGTCCAAATTCAAACAAGTCCAAAAATTCTCCCAACCTGGTTGCTTGAAATCAACGTGTGATATTGCATCTGAGACTGCTTCTGGCTTCAAAAGACAAGTGGGATGACAGGATCCCCTAACAGCTGCTGGGCTGTGCACAGGCATAAGAAAAGCCTTACATGCTCTGTTTGTCAGAATTATCCTGGGAAAGTAGCCAGTTTTTTTGTTAGATCTTTATAAACACAGAAGTCCAGAGGCCTCACTTCATAGTTAAGTGCAAATATGCTACACAGAGTCACAGAATAGTAGGGGTTGGAAGGGACCTTTACAGATCATCTAGTCCAAACCCCATGCTAAAGGAGATCCACTTAGATCAGGTCACTTAGATCAAGTCACTTAGATCAGGTCCACCTAGATCACGTCCACTTAGATGCAATGGATCTGCAATTTAGATTGCTGCCAAGGAAATCAATCTTAACAGAATCACACAAGACTAACCTTTGCCTTAATAAAGAGTGTCACTTTGTTTGCTTGTAAGTACATTTGTGCATCCTTTCCTGTCCCTGAAAGACATTGAAACATATGAAAAGTTTTACTGTTAGGAAAGCAATCTCCTTTATCACCATCATCTATTTCATTTTGCTTTCAAAGGCTGGCGAAAACAGATACATGTCAGAGTATCTGCAACAGAAACCATGAAGGGAAATATAGATGTAGCCTTGACTGGAACTAATGGGATCAGGAAAAGATATACAATTGACAAGTAAGTTTAATATGGCTGGTGAAAAAAATGGCTCTATCATTGTTACCATATCGAATTTATACACAGTTCTTTCTCATGTCTCATCTTGTTCTATGTGATCTGTGATTTAAAATGGTTATAAAAGTAGCTGAGAAGTCCTCCCATACTAGAGATTGTGGACAAAATCTACTAGCTGGTTTCTTCTGCTTTGTATTTTGTTTTCTTCTCTGAGGATGACAGCTATCATAGCAGTGGGCAAGAGTAAAGAGGTCTGTGGCTACTTCTGGATTCAAACAGCATTTAGTGATGTTCTCTGAGAATATAAATAGCTGCATGATTTACAGTCATTTAATCACTCCCCCCTCTGGGGAATATGTGAGTAAGAAAGTTGCAATTTGCTTAGGAACTGTGCAGAAGTCTGGGATTCCTGTCCACTCAACCTGGCTTTTCCTAGTAAATAAGAATTTAAATCTCACACTGATCTTTGTCAAAAGCAGGGTTTAAATATTGTAAAACAACCTCCTCTGTGTTTGATCACAACTCTGTTACTGGTCTGTACCAGGAATGTCTTTGGTTGCAAATACACTACTGCAGGGATACAGCTACAGGTAATTTCTATGTCAGCCTGTAACGTGCCACAGAAGGCACAAACTATAATTTTCGATTTTCCTCATGGTTGAGAGCAAGCAGGAAGACTGAGAGAGCTTTTGGACTTGGGCTTATTTGAAGATAGATCTCATTTTTCAAAAATAAAGTCTAGAATAAACCCCATGGCAACACTGGCAAAGGCTGGGCTAACTAACCCAGTGTTTTTATCCTAAAAGACACAGTCATTTAAGCAACTAAGTCGTTTGCATAGTTTTGTAGATCCCATTGAGCAGCTACCTCCTCCTTAGGTGCCAACAAGCCCATACATTGGGCTGATAGGCTGAAAACCTACAAATCTACAATAACTTCCCTGCATAAGCAGGAATAGTGTTTCTTCTGATTTGTCAAGTAAGGTTAATACAAAGACTTTGAGCTTCGACCAGTTTGCCTAGCTGGGCAAAACCATGGGCTGCTGCCAAAGGGGGAACATTTATTCCTCAGAAGTTCTTCCAGGTATTCAAGACAAATGATGCTGGGAGAAGTGAGGTAACCTCAGCACCGTAAGGGCTTCAGGGAAGGCACAAAACTGCAATACTGATTTGAAGGAATAAGTTAACCAGAATTTCAATGAGACATTCCTTCCTAATCCTTACAAAGAGGGTTACATGAGAAGTGCATCATATATCTTTTTGGTATATGTAGGGGGTTTCATCTTCCCTTAAGTTTAGCTCTATTATAATGTTTGTCCAAAAAAAGTATTTGTTATATTTTATGTATAAAAATTCTATTGACCAAGAACTTTGTAAAAGACTTTGCTCCATGGCTTGAATGACTAGTCAGCAAAGTGTTTCTGAATCTGACACAATGATGCCCTACTGAAAGCCTCAGATCTGTGTGAGTCTCTGCATTTCCCAAGGAACATATTCTCCAAGAACATATTCTAAGCTAAAATTTCTCCTGACATCCCTGATTGGTAATTCTTGAAAAAATCCCAACATAATGACATTATTCAAAGCTTTAACTCTCATAACATCCCACAACTCATTTCCCTTTCTGCCTAAAGAGTAGCTTTTTTCCCCCTTCTATTTCTGAAGAATACAGAGCATCACTTCTGTTCCTTTCTCTTGGCAGGGGAGCTTTTCAACCAGGCAACACATACTTTAACTATATTGACACAGAAATCTCTGGGAACATTTCAAAAGCTGAGTTTCTCTGGCAAAAGCATCCACATGTACAAAGAGGCTGCATGGGAGCTGAAGAAGTCACAGTAATATCAGGGGAAAATGGAAATGTGTGAGTATACAATATACCTGTTCCATCATGTGGGCTGGGGGAGGAAGAAACAACAAATAAACAGAATACAAAATAAAAACAAACAAAAAACATAAAGGCAAAAAGGACTGAAAAGAAGAGCCTAATCCAAATTTCATGGCAGTCCCTGGGTGTTTTGCTGACCATAGTTACTCCCAGCAGCTCAGCACTGCAGTCAGACTTTCCCAAAGAACAGAGATATCAAATCTGAAAATCTGGCAGGGTATAGCCCTGCACTTTTAAGAAAAGTACATTTTTTTCTGCTAAATTGTGGTTTCATATGCCTACATCTCCACTAGCACAGAGAAGTGCACATCAGAAACAGCTCTGCACAGCGCAATAGTACATTTGCCTCGACAGGATGCTTTAGGCTGACTCAATCCCATGGGCCAGGCACCCACTGGCATCTGCAGAACATTAGATACACCTCTTGGTTTAGTTTTAACCAAAATGAATTTGGCTGATGTGTCCCAGCACCACCCTGCCATGTAAATCAAAGTGTGGTAAATGGGAAAAATGGAGTGAGATTTCCTTCATAAGGGCACTCCAGGTGCACATTAAAATGCTATAGGAGTCTGAGCATAAAGACAAACCCATCCTAAATTCAATAACTAGTCCCTAACATAATTCCTTTTAAAAAATCATCTGATAACACAGGCTTTAGCTTATCAGTGTACTAGGACTCACACTTTGACTTAACATGAAACAAAAATAGGATTTACATTGATTGTCTTGGGCTAATGCTAAGAAAATGATCCATTGTGCTGAAAAATATTTCCTTGAATATTTCTTCCTTCACCAGGTCTGTGTTCTGTGGCTGTGGAACTGTGAGATCCAGCACGTGGCAAGCCCTGGCTCCTTGCTGAGGCTGTGATTGTCCCCTGGGGCAGCCCCTCATCAGCCACTTCTTCAGCCAGCAGCAAACTGTTCACAAAGCTTCTTCAATACATGGTGAAAAATTTGCCCAGCCCACTACAAAAGCTCTCTTTCCATATTAGTGTCATCAGCTTTTATCCACACAGGGGAGTTACACTTCTGTGAATTCCAGTTACAATGACAGCTACTGTGTACTTCACTAGTAACACACACATGCAGTGTGATCATACTTCAGAGTCAAGAGGAAAAAGAACATAACAGGAAAAAAAACTTGCTAGCCAATTCACTTTTGAAATATATGTAATTATCTTAGAAGGAAGATCCAAAAAGAAGCAACAAAAACAAGAAAAAAAAACCCAAAACCAAAACAAACAAGCAAAGGAGAAAGCAAGTTTTTAAAAGCCATAAAGAAAAAAGAAAGGAAAAAAGAGAAAAAGTGAGGATGAGGAAAAAAAAGCATAGGCAGATAGCCAAATTCTTTAGTAGTGCCTACTTACTTGTTCAGGAGAAGGATACTTGCACACCCTCAGAAGCATCTGATTGCTTCTATGTCAGGAGTCTGAAGAATATTTTTAAGTATAAAAAATAACCAGAGTTTGAATGGCATTGCCTGACAAGTCCTTCCCTCCTGGAGTATACATTTAAACAGCATTTTAGCAACATATTCAAAAGACTGCTTAGGAGTTGGGACTGCATACTGCATCGAGAAACTCTACCATTAAAGTTCACCATGTGTCAAGTAGGACAGCTTGAGGTACAGCAACATTTTTCCTGGGAAAGAACTCGTTGGTGGTCTCTGCTGAGCACTGAGTGGGCTGGGACCCTCTCCATTATAGGAACAGGCATTTTCTTTATCAAAACTGTGAGGATCCTCAATTTTCTGGCAGCCTTCAAAGTAACTGTTTTCTCTTTTCCTATGAAGCTTAATTTCCCACCTCTCACCTTTCTGAAGCTACTGAAGTTGCGGTTGAGCTGCATTATTCATGTTATTACATAGCAGTGCCTCCCTCTCAAAGTCTGGCAACATCTTGATTATACTGGCTGACAAAAACAGGCTACTAAGACTTATCAACAGCAGCCAAAACAAGCTAAGATTGTTTCTATTTCAATATAAGCTACCCACAAAAATCAGTTTGGTTTTTAGTTGCCCAGAGTGGTCCAGGACATATAAGTACTTTATAAATCTTTTATGAGGCTTAGCATTTGCATGTTTTGGGTGCTTCATGTTGGGCAGAACTCTTGTTCTGTCCCATCCTAACAACTGGCTGTTCCAGAGCACTTCCAGTGAGGTTTACCAGAAGGTGTTGAAAAGACACATTACACAAGGCATGTGAGCAATGAACAGGTGTTTCAAGTGATGCAGCAATGATTTTGAGACATAAGACTTCAGTTACCTCTTGTGAAGTTTGCCAGAGGAGCTTGCTTAGGAGGTTTGCAGCAGAGGTGACACATTTGCTGTCCACCTTCTCACAGCTGCAGTACCTTCACCACCTCCATCCATGTGAAGTAGGATCCAGGGAATTCATCCTCCTCTGCCTCTTTAGGGAAACTCCTTAGGCAAGACTCACTTCTTGCCTAAGTAGGGAATCCCCTCTTTTGTTTTCGCCTGGAGAAGTACAAAACAACTTCAAAGGTACTTCTACACAGTTGGGAAATATCCATAGCTGGTAATTACACTATCTTTAACATTCTTCATAAATCAGGCACGGCTCTTTGCCTCAGAGTTGCACAAATAAAAGAGGTTTGGGGAGGAGAAAAGGAAGATTTATTTTCCCTTTCCTGTAGTCAGGAACTGAAGCTAAAGTAATGTAAATATTTTTTTCTGGGGGTCATGTGAAAGCATGAAGAAGGCCCAGGCACTGGATTGTTTCATCAGATTTAGTGACATGAGACAGCAGTGTAAGCAGTTCAACGGAGGCCACCACGTCTCCCAGGAACAAAGCAATGTCCCCTGGAACTCAAGACTTCAATAAAGCCTCTTCCCTCCTGCCTCCGTACTTGGCTGTGCCACTTTGGCAATTCTAAACATTAATTTGACAGTTCTTATGGATAGAAAATAATATTCTAACTTTCAAAACTACAAACTTTCATTTTGCTTCATATTGAGCTGTTGATTTCAACAGTGTTCTGACAAAACACGACAGCTGATGACTTCTTTTATAAATGTGGTCCAATTGATTAGAGCACTTAAAAACACACATTTCCTCACCCAAAAAAAGTTCAGCTAAAAATAAAACATTGCATTTATTTCTTCCCCTTGTGTAATCCTGTATTGCATTTTTGTCATGTACTGTTTCATTCTTTGGTAAACACGAGCGATGTTTCACTACAGGTGAAAAAACCCTACCATTGACAGCAGCTATGTGTTGCAGGTAGCAAATTGTCTCCCTCCTGTTTCTTTCTGTATTTAAGAACTGAAATTGTTGCCTGTATGAAACCTTTAGATACTATCACTTTGTGTTGATGGAGCCAGTCCAAAAAACTGTGAGAGTCTGGTATTTCACAAGACAGTCTATCTTTGACAAAGACTGGGACAGGTAATTCTTTCATATCTTCCCGAGAATTTAATTGAGAGTTGACATTGAATGTTTAAAATGCCACATGAGATGCACCACTTGAGGTGTTTGGCTGTCATGTTGAAGGGTGGCTTTTTTTTTTCAAATCAGACATGCTTCATTTGTCCAGGATTTTTAAGGATATGTTACGATTTGCATTCACTCTTTTAGTGTAAAAGCATTCATAGTGTTGCAAGGTATTTGAATAGTGCAATGAACTGCAATACAAATTTTGTTTAATACTCCTTCAGCATTTGTTCACTACAAAAATGATGCTAAAGGTGAATTATTAACAAAACCATTACACAGCATTCAGCCTCAGTCCCTTTTCTCTCTCATGACACTCTTTTGGCAACTTGGTAAGGTAAAAACAAATACACATACAAACAAACCTCAAATCATTTTCTAGAAGGGAACAGCAATAAAAAGTAATCCAAAATCATAGAATCATAGAATGGTAGGGGTTGGAAGGGAACTTTAGAGATCATCTAGTCCAACTCCCTGCAGAAGTAGGTCCACTTAGATCAGGTCACACAGGAACATGTCCAGGCGGGTCTTGAAGACCTCCAAGGAAGGAGACTCCACACCCTCCCTGGGCAGCCTGTGCCAGGGCTCCCTCACCTCACAGTGAAATAGTTTTTCTAGTTTTAAATGGAATTTTAAGTTTAAATATCCCTTGTCCTGTTGCTAGATAAACTAGAAAAAAGTGCTTCCCCAACCTCCTGATATCCACCACCTAGATATTTGTAAATATTAATGAGATATCCCCTCAGTCTTCTCCAGACTAAACAGCCCCTGTTCCTGCAGCCTTTCCTCATAAAGAAGATGTTCTAGTCCCCTGACCATCTTGGTGGCCCTGTGCTGGAATCTCTCCAGCACTTCCCTGTCCCTCTTGAGCTGAGGAGCCCAGAACTGGACACAGGACTCCAGATGAGTCCTCACCAGGGCAGAGTAGAGGGGGAGCAGAACCTCCCTCAGCTTGCTGGCCACACTCTTCTTGATGCATCCCAGGATGCCTCTCTGCTCAACTTACATTATCTGTATTACTTTTTATGTGATGTCAGGAAAATTATTTTAGGAGAAAGCATGCCCTTGTCATAAAGTGATATATGTAGGGGTGCTAATGTGCAAGCAAGGGCTAGTTTTGTCAGAGTTCTCCATTAACAGGAATAACAGCAAACCTTCCTCTTTACAAAAAGCAGAGCCTATCAAAATGTCCCTCAGAAATATTTGTGAGCCCAGAATCAAAAGCATAAGAATAATTAAAATTAATTGAACAGAACCACTAAGCAGAGACCTCGATGTTTAGCTTATTCCGTCATCTCCCTTCCCACGTTTGATCCTATCTGTTTTATTTCTGTGACTTCTCAGGTTTTGTCATGATACTCTAATATCCTAGAATATATTGATAAAATCCTTGTAAATGAACCACAAATTTGTAGGAGTAGTCTACCAAGTTCTTTTGGTCTTTCATCTTTGTTAGAAATTAAGCTTGACAAGGCTCTTGTAGAGAAAGGCACCTTCTCGGTGCCTTCATTTTCACTTTAAGACTATCTCCTTTATGATTGTATCATTTTACAGCCCAGCCATTTGCCAACATTTCCTTATTGAAACTCCATGAGAAACTCCATCACTTTATCCAGGTAAGAACACATTGAGATTTTTTTCTTCTGTAGATAATCTGTTTTGCCTGTGTTCCCATATAATTTTTTATCAGTTTATGGTTTTCTCTTCAAGCTTCTATTTCCCCAAGAAAACCTAAATCTTCTCAAAAAGTTGCATTTTCATAAGTTTTTTCTGACTTCTCCCTTTACATTTCCTTTAGGTGAGAGTCTTTATCTTTGGCATACCAGAAGCAAGTGAATGATTAGTGTCACCTAATGTCTGAGGACACACATCCTGAAGGGACTTTTGGTAGACCTGAGATTTGCTTTTAATTTCTTTCAGCCCGCAGTTGTTGCATACCAGTTACCAACCCATCTGCAAGATCACATCACCTGGGAGCTAAGTCCAGTAAGAATTCTTGCAAAAACATCACCTCACTTCTTTCTCTTACATTTCCTCCTGCATGTTTTTATAGCAAAATTATTTCCCTACAGTTTCCCCACTAACTTCCCTTAGTGCAAGTTACTGATTTTTCCTACAGGCTCCAATTCTCCAATGTGTGTTTGTTACATAGAAGGTAAAATAAAATCTTTAGAAAGTGATTTTGCTGAGATTTTAATGCAATCTGGGTATTCTCTGTAACCCCTGGCTCTAACAGTTACCCAAACAGAGCAGAAGCAAAACTGAAAATGAACATTCCAAACATTTATTTGAGTTCTTCTTCCAAAAGCAAAGCTGGAGTTGCCACTGGGAGTGTAAACAATTGATCAGTGACCTATCAGCAAATCTATCTGCACAGGCTCTCGTGGCTCTCCTTTTGTTGTAATACAGGTATCAGGGACTTTGTAATTTCAGTCTCCAAGCTGCTTTAAGTTATTCTGTTTCCAATACTTAGGATTCAGAAACTAATATCATGCCCAAATCTATATTTTATGCACATTTCCAAGATACAACAGAGATAAGAATCTTTTCTTTAACTATCAAGGATCTAAAAACTTGCAGAAAGAATGCTCATCATCACCAACCCTTGCACAAACAGAGCACACCCACATTGCTGTGCTGCAGAAAAACATACCTCTCCTGCCAGCTCCTGCAAGCTTGGATGGGGCAAGTGTCTTGCAACACCGGAAGCATAAGCAATATGTAAAAATACAGGTTGGCATTGGTGTCAGTCCTCTTTCTATCCTGTAATTGGTTTTCCTTTTCTTGACAGTAGGAAAACTTAGATGGAACACAGGAGATATGTAGAGTCCTACATGGCTAGCTCTGCCCTGAGCCACTGGTCTGTATCTGAGCCATTCTTTTATCAACCTAAACATTCAAGAAGATTTGCATTTCCCTTTCAATTTCCAAGGCAAATTTACAATTATTGCCTTTTATTTAACCAACTCCTTTCAAATAAGTTTAATATTCTAGTGTTAACAGGAGATCCAGCATTCAGAATAATGGACTTCACCCTCTTCCCTTCAGTTCTGCCCATTACTTGTAAAGAAAGCCTGATGTCCCTCTGACTCCTCTCTGTTTTTGATTGCTTTCATCATTGGCTCCAAAATGTTTGCCTAGCATTATTTCCTTTAAATGATACCACAAGACTCCAGCTCACAAAACCAGAAGTTAAGATAATCTTTGCATGCTTTGACTGATTTATTTAACAGGCAGCATGTATTATGGAAGGTCACAAATATTTAGCATTTCCAAAACATTCCTCTCATTGCTGTTGTGAAATACCAGAAATGATCCACTAAGGAAAATTGGTTTTTTTCTCTATTCAATGTAAGATTTGTTCACTTGACCAGAATGAACACACTGGAGTCAGACAACAAAAGTGTCTAGAAAGTCTTTTATTCGTGGCTCTGCCACTCAGAGATTAAAGGTAAGATTCTCCAAGAAGGTGAGTGGTCTATACATATTAGCAGTTCTCTAGGGGATGGAATACACAAAGCTACTTCCACATGACCTCCATCCAAGCTAAGAAATTCATTAACCACCTTCAATCTAAAATTGAAATGAGAAAGAAAAACATTGCTTTCACAATTTTATTCACTTCTCTTTCTGTGAAAGCCTTGGCAATTTACCACTGCACTTGAAACACAGTCGTTGAGATTCCTTTGGAGAACATGATTTTCAATGAGTGTTTTGATCCTTTTTCCTACCCATGTGAAGGCCACCACTACCAGAATGCAGTTACATCCTTGATTATTCCCAAGTTGACATTTATAAGATCTCTTGGCTGTGTTCTCTTTCATATTGTCAGAGGCAACTGCAAAAAGCCAGTTTTTTCTTGCTGTCCATAAAAACCTGCCATTCCTCATAAGACATAAAACCAGATTCAGAAACACAAAACATTCCTAAAACAAACTAGACTTCAAAACCCTAAAACACGGGATAGAAATTCTTTTCTCTATTAATTCTGACTTGCCATACAGGCTTACATTAGTTTAATTTGCATCACTGTGTATTCCCTCTGAGCTACACCAGCAGTGAGTGTTGAAAATATAAACAGGCTCCCTGTATAGGCCACACTGCCACTTGTCAACCTACAGAGAAGATCAAAAAGTGAACTAAGGAAGTTAGTAATCTTCTTGCAAAATGCACTTTTCAGCTACTCATTTCCATTTGTCCCCAGAGGTATTATTGCAAGTATGTACTTCTGTTGCAACTTTTACCTGTATCACTGGAGAGGGGCTCAGTGGCACTATTCCAACACTCAGGCACAAAGAACTAACTCTGTGAAAAGTGCAGCAAAATATTTGAGTGTATCCATTGATTCTAGTGCCCTAAAAAAAGGGATTTTCAAAGAGGTCTGATTTTCACATAAAGGTGTTCAGCAATTTCTGAAGATGTTTCATCATTAATAAGTTTCACTGGCTGTTCTGCATTTAACTTAAGTGCCAGTATTTTGACAAATGGCTCCCCAACCTCATTCCTCGCTAGACTTCTCCAATGAGCTATATCAGTCTGAGGAGATGTAGGTCCCATAACTGCTGCCAAATTTCCATCTTCCAGTCAATGAACACAGGCTAGACACAGTAATTAAATATGAGATCCAGTCGCTGACTAGTCCCTGCTTCTGCAGATTCCTTTGAGACCTCTTTCTAATGGTTATCAGCATAAATGGCACTGGCTTGCACCACTTTACCAACAAGAACCAGACCCAGATCCAAACATTCACGTAGGCGCCACGTGCTACAAGGAGTGGCGGATGCTCTTGACTTGGTTTTTACAACTAGCAGGCTGAGCACATTATGTACAGCTCAGCACATGAAAAGCATTTTTCTGGTGTTATTTCTGCAATTATATCTTCTCTCAGGCAATGCACATATCTCAAGACCACAAATAGGCTTCTTATACGAACCGTAGATTCAGCCCAAGTTACTTCCTGCCTTCAGGCACTTGAATCACTCCTTGTGTGTGGATGACAGTCTCTACTATACAGTAGCCAGAACAAGTGACTATGGCAGCAACCATCCTGTAGTTAGCAGTGCAGTAACTTGAGGTCTTGCCCAGGAACTGAAAGACCTGGGTGGTGACACAGTTGTGACCCACAACCTCCAGAGCACAGAGAGCAGCCTGGAACTTGCACAATGGACGAGTCACGAGACTATTGCAGAGAAAAAAGATGAATGACACGATTATCCTCACCCTATCCTTCTCCTCCCGACACAGCTTTGAATGAAAGTGGCTGTGATTTCTCTGCTTTAAGTGGATCACAAGGCTGTCAGCAGATGCTAGTTATATTTGGAGCATGCCAACCAATGAGAAAGCTGTGTACAGAGATGCCTAATGTGTGAATCCCACATGGCCTTAGAGGACATAGTCAAAATGGTAGTGGATAGATAGAGCTTGAGTAACTTCATTATTAAATGCTAATAAATGCTCAGGCACCCATAGTGTCCTTAAGTTGTAACAAAACTTTTGCTTACTCCCCTCTTTTTAAAATAGGCCAACAGCTCTTTGCAAAAAATACAAACAGGTCTGATTATATGAAAATGTGCAAAGGTTTGCTTCACATGGCATGTACATCAGGCAGATGACAAACAGCTAACTGGTGGCTCCCAGCAGATGACACAGAGCAGCAAAATTCAGCTCCTGTTCTGAACTCCACACCGCAGAGGAAGCTCAGCCCACTTACTGCTTGTAACAGGAGCTTACAGGACAACCAGCCCAACCAGCCAACTAGGGTAAGCATTTCACTTTGACTGTTACAAATGTTACACACAATAACCCCTCTGAGGGCTCAAGTGGCCTTGTCTTGCTCTTCTGCAAACCCTTCACAAAACTTTAAGAGGTGGGAATTTTGAGTTAGATATGACAAGAGACAAGGCAACATCTGTTATATCCAGCAATAAGGGTATCATTCTTACAAAGGTTCTCACTCACCCACACAAACCTTATAATTGGATGCTGTGTGGGCAGGTCCCCACCCACTGTTGTGGGACTGATTCCAAGTGAAAAGAGCCGGTAGCAACCAGGATTTGACAAGGAGCTGGCTGAACAGAGCTTGCAAAGCAGCAAACCCTTTCTGCATTCAGAGTGGTAAGTGGCTGAAAACTTGGTAGTGTTTTTGGGCAAGCATCCTTACTAACTGCTGGTTGAGCCTAGAGGGTTGTAAGGACTCCTGCTTTAAAAAAAAAAGACAGGCTGAACAGTGTGGTCTGTGTCAACAGGTGAAGAGCAAATAGCAGCACTGGGTGATCCTGAGGAGAACATGGCAGCAGCTACAAAGCTTAGAGCTTTTCAATTCCAGGGAGTCCCAGTAGGAGATGAGAATTTCTGGGCTGTGATAATGTAAAGCAGCTAGGAAAATGGGGTAGATTTAGTGAGGCTAAGGTAATTTAGGACTGAAGACATCTCTCTGCTTTTAAAGGAAGAGCAAAAATGACAATATTTGCACATGGAATCTGGACTTGTCTTTAAAAAAGGGGGAAAACGTGTGAGAACACAAACAACAGCTGCAATGAAAAAGGAGGATAGATTAAGCTTCATAATTCAGCATTATTGGGAGCACTGTGGGTTTAAAAGGAGAATGGAAGAATTTCAAGGGAGAATGGGGAAGAATTTCAGAGCTGTTATATGAAAGAATGTGGTGAACAAGATGCATTTTGGTTGACTATCAGAGAAACTTGAATTATTCACCACAAGGGTTATTCTACAGTTCAGGAAGGGCAAAAGGAAAACAGTGCTGGTCTTAGAGTTGACTAAATTTGACAGTAGTCTAATCATGAAGTGCGACAGTGAAGGTCCTCCTGGAAGACAAGAGACCAGATGGAGGCTACAAGTTAGATGAAGGCTCCTTAGTTAGCAAAGAGCTGACACAGCCACCTCCCAAAGCTGAATCACTTTTATTGGGGGTTTTATGATGTTTGTAGTCAGATTAAACGATCATAATTGTCTCTGTACATTTTAAAGTATGAATACCAGTGTAGGGTCATGGCCAGAACCCTATTATTTAGGAAATCAGAACAAAGTCCTTGAAATGGGAAGCCAAAGACTTGACATTTAACCAGTTTTCTTTACTATGATCCCTCAATTTTTTCAGATTGTTCACCATCTCTAAGCAATTGATGTAAACACCTTAAAAGCCCAAACCTTACTGCATCCTCCAATGGTGAACAAATATATGTACAACTTTGTGTATTTACTAACCTTCTATTGGAGCATTTATTACATGAAACACCTCAAGAAAAGTCTTTGCATCACTATTCTGAGTCATTATTTCAGATCCACTGTTTCAGATTCAGTTTAAAAGGTCAGTAGAAAATCAGAAAGCTCAATTACCCAGACCAGACAACAGATGTGAGCCCTGCCTTGTCTTGGTTACTGCTTTGGATTGGGTGGCTTGGAAAAGAAGATCTACAAAATATTCTGGATATCCTGGCTCCACTACAAAATTGATTTAGTTCATGTTAAATTTGTGGGCTTCAGGGCTACTCAGTTAAGATCAGCTTCCTTAAGGAAAACCTAACTGTATGCAAAAGCTGGTGAGTCAACAGGAAAGAGGATTGGCTAATGTCAAACTGCTCTTTTACTTGTTACTACTTGTTTGTTCTGAAGCAGTGCCAAAGAGCCTTCATCTGTAATCAGGACCCTACTATGGGTTATTTATGGGACACGAAATCAAGTCTTTTATCAATCATGTCAATTACTCTGCTACCTGAAATAGCATATCATATCACCAGCACTTTGTCTGGTAGTGTGTTATCAGTTTTTAGTATTTGATAGTCTGGCTAAATACTGTGTCTGAGCTACCAAACAGGGACTGTGCCTGGAAAAGATGGTATTCTTTGTATACTTGTAAAGAAGGAACTAGACAATCTCTATGGAAAAATTACATTCAAACAAACAAACAAAACCCAAAAAACCCTATACTGTGCCTTCAGGTATTTGTATATCAGCAAATACATATGTGATGCCCTTTTTAAGGCCTAAAGGTAGTTTTGTAATATGTTTTTTCCTGAATTTCTTTCACCTTTTTGAGTAATGTCAAAATGCTTGAGTGTGCAATTAGCAAGTGCTTTCTAAACACCTCAGGCTCAAAGCCATGCAAGAATTTGCCAAGAGAAAAGGAAATCTAAGTTGTAACTTCTATACCTAAGGCTTATATGTTACTCTTGATGGCTTCTTCTCCTTTGTGTTCCCTTTACACTGTTAACAAAGTGCTGAGCCAAACTACCAATACGAAAGGCTAAAATAAAATGCTGAAAAGGCAGAACTAACAAACATATTCTCTG
This sequence comes from Colius striatus, assembly GCF_028858725.1. Taxonomy (NCBI): domain Eukaryota; kingdom Metazoa; phylum Chordata; class Aves; order Coliiformes; family Coliidae; genus Colius; species Colius striatus. The sequence goes on from NC_084766.1 coordinate 31,833,121, forward strand.
TTGAAGGACAGTGCCAGTGCAGGAAGTGTGGTTGGGGTGAAAAGGCAGGAAAAGATGGAAAAATCCATAAATGGCGAAAATTAAGAAGACTTGAAAGAAGGTGAAGGACTTAAACTTCAGTACTGAATGGGGGAAAGCAGACCTGAAATTCAGAAAGATCACACAAGACTACAGGGACAGAAGTGCTAGGCTTAGCTTTGCTGACAGATGAACGTGAGCCAGTACTGTTCCTGCCCTACTGCTCCTTACTTTGAACATAGTAATTTTAACAAAGGCTTTTCCTTACCTCAGCACAGGCCACTGAGGTGACTCTCTAACTTCCCATCTGGTGTCTTTGAAGCACAGGATAAAGAAGTGGGAGGTATTGTCTAGGTCATTAACCCTTCTCCATGCCACTTCTCACTGTCTCAGCAAAAAGAGATAGAACTCCATCTTAAAATTAGCCATGGTTTTTTGCCCTGTGACTTCAGCTTTATGGCTAGTTCAGGACAGCACACTGGACTTGATTTCATGGACTTGACTGGACTTTTTTCAGGGCTCATTCTTGTTCCACCACTACTGCTTTGTTTAAGTATCACTACTCCTCTTCTGGTCTAAAAAAAGTCCTTTCTTCATTTCTTGTTCTGAGTTGCCTCTTCTCCACTCTCATATTTCCTCAACATCCCTCTCGGACTATGTGTGCAGCACCAATGAAACTTCTGTACTCTTTAAATAATACCCCTATATACATATTCAGTACAATATAAATACTGAAAATACTATTCTCCCAACTGTATATGTGGAAAGAAAGACTGACAAGTCCTTTGGCACTTCAAAAGTCACTAATAATATACTAGTAAGCCTTCAAAAGTCTTTTCAGTTATTGCTTCCTCAGATGCTCACTTCCATTCTGTATGATATGCAGTGTGACAGCATTTGCTTTCCCAAACAATACAAAAAATCCAACACCCATGGCCTGTACTTATTATTTACTATTCATCTAGATGTCAGTATGTTTTCACTGTGAGCTCACATCCAGCAATACCAGGGTTGAAAGCTGACATGCAGAGTAATGTCAGGAACTGGTTCCTCTAAAAGCCTAACCAGTGATGATCCATCATGAGCAGTGATTACCTATAGGGTCAAGAAAATGCAGCTAAAACACTACAATCACAGCTTGATCGTGATGTGATGCTATGGTGCACAGATCATAGAATGGTAGGGGTTGGAAGGGACCTTTAGAGCTCATCTAGTCCAACCCCCCTGCAGAAGCAGATGATGCACTTGCTAGAACTGTATTTGTAAATCCAAGAGTTGCCTTCTAGTTCCTTGCTATTATAGTGTGAGATGCAATAATTACTTTTTAATCTATTTAATCCATGCATTTAATTTTTAATCTACTTAATTGTTGTAACAATGCACGTGCACAATGATAAATTCTTAGCCAAAATATCAAGTAGCAGAGCAGATCTTATCAAAATCCAAGTATCATGAGGTTTATAACGTTGATCGTGTAAGAGCAGCATGTTTTGTCATGTCATGTGGCTGAGTTCATTTACACAATTTAATCTTTTTCACTCTTTTTCTTTCATGGCTGAGTGTCCTCTGAAGAGTTTCATTATTCTGTCTCAGGCTGATATTGGACCAAAATTCCACAGATCTGAAGCTACTTAAGTCATTCATCCTAATTTTTTTAACATGTTAGCATATTAGTTTTTTCCAAATCACATCTCTGACATTTTCTTGCCAATGAATAACTTAACAAAAAATTATCATTAGTATTTGGGCTTTTGATAGCTATATTTTTGAAGGATCTCAGCTACGAGTTACCAAAGTCCAATGATTTTAAAATATCTAGTTCCAGCAGCTGTTCTATGGCAGATCCAGAGTTATTGTCTGAACAGAGCATCACCATCACTTTTTTCTTGATGTGAACAACATCAGCTGGTTTTAGTAAAGAGGAAAAAAAAGAAAAGCCTAAACATTTCACTTCAGCTACATCATTGCCTTTTGCTCCATCTCTTTCTAGTAATGGACCAAAAGCACTGCATCGTTTTCATTCTTCCATGCATGAAATATTCCTTCTTGACTCATGTCTTCATTCTACTGGTAGTAAGTGTACATGCTGCCATTGCTATTTTCTTAATTAAATCTGCATGACTTCTAGCTATTCCTTCAGTTTCCAATATTCCCTTTCTTCATCCTCATGTATTTAACAGTTTCTTGCACTTCACCAAGTTTTCTGCCTGGTTTTAACCTCTTTTCTGTGACTTTATTTCAGCATACAGCTACTCATTGAAGTACTTCATTAAAGAACACAGTGGCTCTTTTGTATCCTGCTACTGCTCACCAGGGAAAGAGATAAGAAGTGTGATAGGAGAATGGTGAGTAAAATTCTTAAGCAATAACATATTTTGCTTATGTTTTTCTTTAATAATCTATTGACAGCAGTGAGATTATTAGGCTAAAAATGCTGATAATTAAGCTCCCCCTGAGATTTGGGCTTGCTTTTTCTGAATAGACTGGGTGCCCATGTCTGCAAGGGAAAGGTATGTGGATACAAATGTGGGACTTGAAAATACACAGTAGACTTTCTTGTGTCTCACAAACCATCCACTAGTGGCCTATGAATCACAGGCTGAGTAACAATGCCCAGAAGGTGAATTGATGGCCTACTGTGGAGGACAACTACTGCTCCAGTGGAGGTTTTATACATCAGATTGTCAGTCTATGGAGGGGTTTTTTTGTTGTTTTTTTTTGGGTTGAACAGTGATTTAGAAATATTTAGTGCTGGTTTTGCTTCAGAAGTGCATGTCCTCTGTTAATTGAGTATAACAATTTAGGTCAATGTTCAGCAGTCTTCTTGTCAGCCATACTGGCTAGGCTGAGATCACATTCACAAACAAGTCATTCCAGTTCCACTTCTTCAGCACTAAGCCTCTAAACTGCCCAGAGAAACAATATTCCCCAAACAAATTGTGTGCTCTCTCAACTCTTTTTACAAAGACACAATCTCTTAACCTCTTTGCAATCTTTTTGCCATTAAGTTAACAGAGACCAATACCAAAAGCCTACCTGTTAAAAAATTGTCTCCAACTACACTCTCAATCACAGAATGAATCAACATCCCACAAAACCCCAACAATAAAACAAACTTTCTGCATCTTCCACTACTTGCTTAGCTCTATGTTCATTTCTGTTTTCTGCCTTCAAAGGAAGAACATCTGAAAGGAAACTACTGATCACTTATTTGGCAACAGCCTCACACATGTTCTAAAATCATTACTCATCAGCTCCCTTTCAGATTTTGGGTCTGAAAAGAAATTACACTATCCTTCCTACTCTGGTGTTCCCAACATTGACTATATGTCTCCTGAGTATGAGAGCTCTCAGTTAAACATAAACAAGGCCCACTGAGCTCTACAATTCGTTTGATGAGCCACATCATCTGTGATTTTCTTGCACTGTCATCAGGTTCTCATCATGATGATGAGTACTTCTTGGCAGATATTCCAGTTGAACAGAGGTGTTCCTTTCAGCTAACAGTTAGGGCCTTTCTGTTTATCACCAGCTGCTTAGAATAACTCCTGATCCTTTCCCCTCCTACTCTTACTGCTGGTGCTCCTCTCTTCTTTCCAGTCTCCTCGAGCAGCAAATTTTCTTCTCTAACTGCATCAAGGGATATTTTAGGCTAGGGAACAGAACTGTATTTCCAAGGAAGTTTCATGACTCTTATCAGCTCTGCACTTGCAAGTTCAGCTCACTGCTTAGATAATGAGCCTTGCTCCTCTGCCTTACCACACAAACAAGCTATTACCACACAGGGACACAACAGAGTTGATTAGAGTGTGCTCAGAACACTCTCTGCACTCTGACCTATCCCCTTGGGCCTGGTTAGGAAACTGCATCGTTACAGCCAAGTAATCCAACTTCCACCAATAAACCAAAAAGGTGAATGAGGCAAATGAAAGGGGAGGAGAATGGTGGGATATATGGAACCCCTCCATGGGAAAGCCAAGTAAGGGAAGTGTAGAGGAAACGAATCTGAACACAGTTAGATGCAAAGAGCCCTAGGTATAAGCAGTGTAAACGACCTGAAGATAGAATCATAGAATCATTTATATGAGAAAAGACATTAAAGATCACCTGCTTTCAATTGTTAACCTCACACACTCAAGCCCACCACTATAACCATGTCCCTAAGCATCACATCCACATATTTTTTACACACATAGCTCCAGGGATGGTGACTCAACTACTTCTCCAGACAGCCTGCACCAGGGCTTGATGACCTTTTCAATGATGACATTTTTCCTAATCTCCAATCCAAACCTCCCTTGCCACAACCTTGAGGCCATTTCCTCCTGTACTGTCACCTGTTACTTGGGAGAAGAGACTGACTTCCACCTTGCCACAATCTCCTTTCAGGTAGTTGTAGAGAGCAAGAAGGTCTCCACTCATCTTCCTTTTCTCCAGACTAAACAGCCCCAGTTCTCTCAAACACTCCTCATCAGACTTGTGCTGCAGACCCTTCACTAGCTCCAGTGCCTATCTCTGAACACACTCCACCACCTCAATGTGAGGGGCCCAAGCTGTCAAGCATGTAGATCTCTCCAATTTACATCTATCACTGTCTAGTTTACCACATCTCTCACCTAGCTCCTCATTTGCTGGCAAAAATCAGGACCTTGTGATCTGATTCACATCCTCAGCAACCTGCATGCAGTTTTGGCTGCACAAGATATGCAATGAACAGTAAAACTGAGAGTAAGGGAAGAAACTCCTTCCTCATTCTGCTGGCAATACTCCTAATGCAGCCCAGGATGCTACTGGCTGCCTTTGTTGCAAGGGCATGTTGCTGACTCATGGTCAACTGGTGTCCAACAGGACCCTCGAGTCTCTTTCTGCAAAGCTTCTTTCTGGCTGCTGGGTTCCCAGTGTATACTGTCTGGTGTATGAGGTTGTGTATGAGGTTATTCCTCTCCAGGTGCAAGCCTTTGCATTTCTCTTTGTATTACACTCTTTTAAGAAGGACAAGTCACTCTAAATAAAATGCTAAACCTGTATATTCAATTTGCTTTAGGTGGTTGGAATGTGGATTGCTGCATTTTATCTCCTTGGCACAGTGGCAGGTGAGGCACTATATCTACAAAAACTACCACTAGAAGCTGAATTCAGATGAAATACTCTATAGAAGATGATGACTGGTATTTGCCTTTGCACTGAAGTTGTATGATTTGCAGGTCATTATGTGACAAAGTCTATTGCTGTACATAGAACTAATGCTAAAAGGCACTGCTCTGTTTAAAATTTATCATTAAGAAAACAATAGACATAACTCTGCACTGAAAATTCACTGAGAAATTCAGAGCCATGTGTTCTATAGAGACAGTGCATGAACTGTCTTTACATAACTGCTGTATATAAAGAACCACTCAGCAACAGGGAGCTTAGTACAGCAGACAGGGCCAGAACATAAAAGTTGAGCAAGAGACCCAACTTATTTAGAAAAGCTACTATTATAATTTCATTCACAGTACAAGGTTACTGCATAGATATTCATTCCTATGAGAAGAGATACAATGCTTTGGAGTAGGAAGCCTGCAGGAGCAATTCTAACAAGCACTTCTTAAAAGATTTCTTTTTAAAAGAAATTGAATTAATCCTGTACAAGCCTAGAAAATGGTGTAAAAACTGGGTCTGGGTCTTTTCTTTGTTTATTCTCAATTTAGCTCCCCTTGTGTTACCTGCTTCAGGCAATATCCATAAAGGAAACAAGAATCAATCTCAGCTTCAAAATCATTCATAAAATGGAATCCTTAATTTTCAGCTCTTCAGACTGTTGTTGTCTCAAATACACCATCAAGCATAAGACAGTCCAACATATAAACAAATTGTTTCTTCTACTCTAGGTAAAGAAGTTTGCTACAGCAGGATTGGCTGTTTTACAGATGATCCACCCTGGTCTGGGATACCAGGGAGGCTTCTCACAGGTTTGCCTGACTCTCCAGAAAGCATGAACATCACTTTTTCTCTCTACACCAGAGAAACAGGAAATAACTCACAGGTGACATTTACTTTTAACATCAAGAACTGTCTAAACCTACAAATGTTTGTTGTTAAAAAGTGTATTTCAGTCATCAGAGACAAACAAGTCAGAGCAAGAAAATGGTTTGAAGGTACAGTGATGAATGGACTTTGGACACAGCAGCTTTCCTGGCATTTTTCTGCACAAGGATGTAGCTTATGGCAGACTCCCTTTTGCATGTAGTTAGGTCTCTGAGGAAGACTTGTTCAAACAGACAGCTGTCTGAGTATTCACATAGAAGAGCAAATGTTGCTGTTTAAGTGGGAAGCTAAGTTAGATACTGTCACTTTTAAAAGTCTGGAGAAGACTGATGCTGTGCAATTTCCAGACTCACACTCTGCCTTGAAATGTATGTGATTTTAAATTATTATATAACTCTCTGCACTCTGAAAAGAACAGGTAACTAGTCAAGTTGCTTATGTCCTGAGACACTGAGAGAGCAACACGAAGGAACCTGTAAGATGGGGAGTTGGGTCCACACTGCTTCAGCAAAAGCTTGTAAATCATAGAATAAGAGCCTTTTCAGCTGGAAGAGAGCTTTAAGCTCATTGAGTCCAGCCTTTGTCCCAGCCCTATCAACCGCTAGACCATTTCCCCAAGTGCAACATGCACCTGTCTCTGAAACTCCTCCAGAGACAGTGACTCCAGCACCTCCCTAAATCCCTGTGTGTCCCCTGAGCTGTGCAGGGGTGTTTAGGATTCTTCTGGTTTGAATTATGATGCCATCACTGCTGTTGCAGATGATGTTGCTTACAGCAATCCTGGTTGCCATGCTGAGAATCAAACTCAAGCTCTCTAAGGATGAGAAGTTCTACCTGTAATAAGTTTTTTATGACCTGCAAAGCAGGGACAAGTGAGCACACAAGTGAGCACACATTCAGCAGCAGGTTACTCAGCACTTCTTTTGCTGACAAGTCAAAATACAACTTGTGCCACTTTCCAGCCACTAAGCTGAGATGTATCTATGATCTAGGGCATAGCCCTTGAACACCCAAACTCCCTAAACTCACATCACAGGCCCTGTATTTGTCTCAAAACAACACAGACACTCAGATATCTATCTCGGAGGAAAAGGAAAACATGTAATTAAGGAGCTTGCAGCAATGTGTGAAGTTCAGCTTCACCTCTACTGTCTGCAGTTCTTGCATGAAATTCCTTCAGCCTTTCAGGAGTAGCTAGTGTCAAAACCAAGCACAGAAACACCATCTACCTAGAAAAAAAACAATGAACTGATGCTTAGATGCAGAGCACCACATAGAAGCCAAAGGTCAGGTCAGTAAAGGGGCAATTTGAACCAGGAGATGTGGAGCTGGTGGGCTGCTCTCTGGAGAAAGCTGTCTAACTCAGGGCAACAGGAATTGTGTGACACTCTGGCCCTTTTAGGTTGCTTCACATTCCACATAAGGGAGTTGTTCCTTCATTAGGCAAAATAAGAGCCACGGAAACCACATTGGCACAATTTCTTTGGAAACCATAGTGGAACAAAGAAAGGCAAGATACAAGAGTCCTTGAATTTCAAACCTCACAGACTGTCTATTCACAGTAGTCCCTGGCGTCCTGCAGAGGGGATGACTTCTTAGCTGAAAGGTTTTTTTAATGTTTGAGCTTATGAATAGCTAAAACTTTTTCTTTCTTTCTTTCTTTTCACACACAGGTGATCTCAGCAATAAACTCTTCAACCATCCAAAGGTCACATTTTTCCTCACATAGGAACACCTCCTTCATCATTCATGGATTTGGAAGCACTGGAAAAAAAGGCTGGGTGGTAGAAATGTGCTTGGTATGAGACAGTGGCCTCTGATTCTCATCAGCACTTGTACCTACAATCTGTCAATATCCTTTAGATGCTAGTAGTCACCTTCTCTTATACAGTTCACTTGATAGTAGCAGATACTAACCAAGAGGTGTATTTCACAAAAGCCAAAGTATTCACGCTCTGGAAGATGTAGTATAGTGAAGGCTTCTTGGTCATCTCTGACATTGTGTTTCTTTAGAGAATTTCCATCTCTAAATCCTACAGATCAGATCAAAGCAATACACTGAACATAGATGTCCTTGGCCTCTACACCAATGTCAGAATACTGGATTAGACACATCAAGACACTACTCCCGTTAGGAGCAATTGGACCATTCTTCAGACAAAAGGCCCTCCTGAGCTGTAAAGCTCAAGATTCAGTCTATAATCACTATTCTGATTCACCACTATTCAATTCTTTAAAAACCAAACCAAACCAAATCATCTTTTTGTTTGATTACAGAGTGCAATGAAACAAAAAGATTTCAAATAGGAAATGAAGAAGCTACCAGAAAACCAGCAGAGGAGATTGTCAATGACAGCCTTGCCTCTGACAGATATGCAAAATCTACTCTAGTTTCTGCCTCTTCCTCTCTGTCAAGGAAAAGGACAACCTAGAAAAAGACCACTTCTGAATATTAAGTCCTAGATCTACAATAATATTTTGTTCATACATCTATGAAAACTTTTAATCTAGAACATTAAAATTCCAATTTTTTCAGTTGAAAAGAAACAGCATCTGTTTCCCTCCATCTGCCTCTTCACACTACAAACTTGTGGTGCCTACAGGAGATGAGGGAGCCCAGGATTCAATGCATAATCACTTCAAGCCCCCGTTTTCCTCACCACTCACATTCAGCTGTTTATCTAGGAATCATTTTGGTTTCCACTTCTATTTCTTTCTCAAACCTTAGATGAGCCTTAATCACAGAAAGCTACAACTGCTGCTTGATATATGTTTTTTTCCTGTGATCTCTGCAAAACTGTGACCAAAACATTAGCTATCTTAGCTGAAAAATTCTGCTCTACTCCAAACCATTCCAGTCTGATGTGACTTTCAAAGGCATTCTGTAAATAAGTCTACTCCCTCTGCTATTCAGTTAAACTACCAACATCTCTCAAAGAGAATCACATGCTGCACGTAGAAACTACTGTGCAGTTGAGTGGCTTTTCCAAATTATTTCAAATCTTTACACAAATAGCTTATAAAGTAAGATGTTTTTCTTAAGGTCTTTCATAACTGATACCTTATGGATGAATGGTTTGTTATATTGTCCTGTAAGCAGATGCACGTTTCGGTGTGATACAGGCTACAGTGAAGAGCTCTGTTTAGTAAAGGAGAAATTCCACTACTACCTTACTTTTTCTTGTTCATCCTGCTTTAAGTCGAATCTTTGTTATTTTGTTTCCTTAAATACTTTGTTTTATGTGTTCCCACATCAGCTGTTACTGGAAGTGGAAAATACCAACTGCATTGCTGTCGATTGGCACGAAGGTGCAAAAGGCACCTACGTCAGTGCGGTGAACAACATCCGCGTGCTTGGGGCTGAGGTTGCTTATTTCATACAAACTTTACAGGTAAAAGACATAGCTTCACCACCGACCATTCTGAAGTGGTTGTAGTGGGGTTATGATGCTGCTGCTTTGATTTTGAACCCTGTTGAGTATGGTCGGACGGTGCTTTGGGATGAGCTGTACAATGCATGCAGTTGCAATCTAGCTAATTATACTAATTATCAACTCTGTAAGGCCTTCTCACAGCCACAAAAGACGTAAATTAAGCTGTGGTTGAAAAGAGGTGCCAGTTAATTAGAGACCAGTAGGTGGCAACATTTCCATACGATGATACAGGCAAGAAGGCATTCAACAGAGACGAAGCCTAGCAGCACTGAAACAGGGAGCTGGCTGATTCAGTAATGCCATATTTGCTGTCTACATGCATGATAAACTGTACATCTGCCTTATTGTTGTGAACTTCATATTCCTGAAGGTAAAAGCTCACATTTACACATACAGAGCAGAGCTGCTTGGTTGCAATGTTGAAGAGTATCAGCATTTCCCTGTGACTTCAGAGAGACTCACGAGCACTCAGAACTGCTGAAAGTCATAACCCTCCCTGGCTATGGATTTGATCCTGGTCAGCTGGTGCTCATTTTAAAGTGCTGCAAGGGAGAGTCCAGAGAGCACACGAGGCAAAGCACCAACTTTGTGGGCTTCAGAGCATAAAAGGACACTTCCCCACAATCTACTGTTTCTACCTAAGAAACTCATATCAAGCCTCACACTTTTGTTTCTATATCTTCTCTGTGTATCATTCCAAATTTTTTGGAGATAGGCTGAGTTTCTCATTTAATATCCCTTGCTGCATGATTTGCAGTCTCAGCCTCTCTTTCCTCCCTTACAAAAATGCATAAATGACACTCCTTTCTTTTCCCCAATTCACAAAATTTCTGGAGTTTGACTTTAGGAAAAGTTAAGCTGCACTGTAAATGGAAATACTGCAGTAAAATGTATTCAGAGGAATCTGCTGTCTGACAATGAAGGTAGATAGGTCAACACCACAGATCTTTATTTTGGTATGTGCGTGACAAAGCAAAACTAAACATAGTATAAAAACCCCTAGCAATTAGAAACCAGTCCTTATTTTCTTTGGTCACTACAAAACCCAGTAAATCTCTGGATGAAGCATGACTCCTGTGTGCAGCTGACACACTGATTACTCTGTATTTCCACCTTCAAAACATGTAGTCTCTCGGCAGTGCAGGTCTCACACAGCTGATGTTTGGCAAAGAGGAGAATGAATGTCACCCTACTTGAGGTCATCAGAGACAATATTGAGTGATATGATCTCATACTCTAAGCAGACACAAGGAGAATAGACATGAGAGCTCCATAAGAAGGTAAATTATGAAAACAAAAGATTGTTTTGATAGAAGATAAAGTTAGGGATTGCTCCAAATCAGAAGGAAGGCTCATATTTTGGAACTGAATACGGTAACCATAAGCAACACTACAACAGTGAGTTCACCATCACTAGGCATCTAAAATTGTAGATTGCATTATTCTCTATCAAGTCTCAATGTAATTTAAGCAATAATGAGCTCAGGAAACTCAGACCATGTTTGCTCTGCAGGAAGTCAGTCTAGAGGTTCCTAAAGGCCCTCAATGTAGGACATTCTCTTTGCTTGCTGTTTAAAGCCTGTGTTCTTGTCTCCCACCACTACTACCTTAATGATCAGAACATCTTCAGATACCCTCCTTCTGAAATCCATTTAATTGGCCACAGTCTGGGAGCACATACTGCAGGAGAGGCAGGAAGAAGGATCCCAGGCATCAGACGGATAACAGGTAGGCTGTTCACAGGGAGGGCAGAGCTAACTTAGCCTGTTTCTACAGGAGAGGAACTTGCAACACGCTGGTCTGTAGACTGGAATTCAATTATTGGCAGTGCTGGAGACACATTGTGTGAGAGCAGGCAAATTTTATGGTTCTCAGAAACAGAGGAATTATTACATCTTTTTCTGGCTGGGTTTAAAACTCTTTAGTGGAAAGACAAACATAGTTATGTTTGTAACATTACTGTCATTCACTGAGTCAGGTCAAGCCTTGCACAAAGACAAAGCAACATATCAAGAATCCTTAGGTTTCCCTATTCATACAATGTTATTGGCCAGTCATAACCTCACAGGCAATAAAATGCCTCCTTCATGGCTATACAATGCAATGTATTGGGAAATATTTTGCTTCTGTTGTGATAAGTTTGCAGAAAGGTTTGCAAAACTGTATTATTGCACATTTTCTTAGAATTTATAACATTACCATTCAAATACTGAGTGTCTGATGTAGTCTGTTGGCAAAAGATATATTAACACATGCAATACTTCTCTGCCTCACTCAACTAATAAATGTGGGGATGTTTTTTTTAGGCTTAGACCCTGCTGGACCCTATTTTGAAGGTACTCCTCCAGAGGTGAGACTAGATCCTTCCGATGCAAACTTTGTTGATGTTATTCACAGCAATGGTGCTCACTTTCCTGCTGTAGGTAAGTGTACATGTGGAAATGAATATATGCAGGGATGGCCATGTCACAGAGACACTATATCAACCCATATCTATCTCAGGGCTTGGAATGTACAATGCCACTGGTCACCTTGACTTTTACCCTAACGGAGGAACTGAGATGCCTGGATGCACCGATTTAATTCTAAAGATGAAATACACCAATTTTGAAGTTATTCTTGCAGGTAAACATACATTCCCAACATACATAGTGCTTTGTTTTCCTTCAGTCCTCAAACAGGAACTGTGATGTTGTCTTCCAAAAGTAACTGTCATAAGGTTGCTCATAAGGTTGAAAAGGAAATAACCAGCAAAGGCTGGATCAGAACACTGTGGGGAAAGGAGATATATTACAAGCCTACATTTTGCTTCTGTGATTTGAAATTGGACTGCAGAACACAAAAAGGCAGGGAACAAGAAGTCTGTCAGGAGTCTGACACCCTCAGTAGGAGGTTTCCTAGGCTGAGACAGGTCAGTGTCAGAACCAAGCCTATGGCATGACACTACAGCCTTTGGTTTCTTGCAGGTGCTACAAAGAGCATTTGACTCTTAGAAGGCATGAATTGGGCAAAAGCTTATTTCCAGGGACTGTACATGCCTCACTTCTGCTTCTGAGACTTCCCCCTCTTCACAGGCTTTGGAGAGTTTGACCGAAGGCTAGTGGATTCTCTTTCCTCTATTAAGGTTTATAAAACTAGAATCATTATCACCTTGCTGTGACACCTCACAAATATATATGCATAGAAGGCCAATGGCATCCTGGGATGCATCAACAAGAGCGTGCCCAGTAGGTCAATGGAGGTTCTCCCTCTCTACTCTGCCCTGGTGAGGCCTCATCTGGAGTCCTGTGTCCAGTTCTGGGCTCCTCAGCTCAAGAGGAACAGAGAACTTCTGGAGAGAGTCCAGCACAGGGCCACCAAGATGATCAGGGGACTGGAGCATGTTCCTTATGAGGAAAGGTTGTGGGAATTGGGGCTGTTTAGTCTGGAGGAGACTGAGGGGAGATCTTATTAACATTTATCAATATCTAAAGGGTGGGAGTCAGGAGGCTGGGACATCCCTTTTTTCTATAGTAGCTAGTAACAGGACAAGGGGTGATGGGATGAAGCTGGAACACAAAAAGTTCCACTTAAACATAAGAAAAAACCATTTCACTGTTTCAGTGAGGGAGCCCTGGCACAGGCTGCCCAGAGGACGTCCCTATGCAACCTGATCTAGGTGACCCCGCTTCTACAGGGGGGTTGGACTAGATGATCTCTAAAGGTCCCTTCCAACCCCTACCATTCTGTGATTCTATGAGATATATATATATATATGTTTAGTTGTCTTCTTTAAAGGGACTATTACTCCATAGCAGACCAATACAATTGTTGGGTAACTCATGCACAGTTCTCCAGGTAAAACACAGACAAAACCGTAACTTCTACTGCAACTAGAAATGTGTAGCTTCAGAGTGTTCTGTGTCTGGGCTGTTTCCATGATGAAACAAGGGCAACTCTTGTATAGAGGAATGGGAGGTTATTTCACAGATCCTCATAAAGTTTGTTCCGACAGATGCTCCAATTATTGGAGGGTGCCATCACTCACGCAGTCATGAGTTTTATTTTGAAAGTATCCTCTATCCCACTGGATTCCTTGGATATGCCTCTGACAAATACGAATCCTTTCAGTCAGTAAGTGTATCAGCCCAGGAATGGGTGAGCTGTAAAGAAAGTAATCCAAGTCTCTGCACTGAGGGTAGGTTCAGCTTTGTGCACGCAGCGCTTGGATGCTGGTGGTTGTACTCTCGTGGTGTGATCACTTGGATGCTGGTGGCTGTGCTCTTGTGGTATGGTTTGGTAGGGGGAAGTACACAGTGAGGCACAGTGGCTTCATGAACTATTCCATTCTGATAAATTGCTTCTGAAGCACAGAATGATATCACCAAAATAGGGGGAAAAAATAAACCCCATGCAATTCTTACCCTAAACCTTTATGCAAATAGCATGTAAATTAGATACATCTATCCTACTAATTTGTGGCTGGAAGAAGAGACATTTGGATCCTCCAGAATCTTTGGCTGTGTTTTAATTCACACTGGGCACTGATTAAAGCACCTACATAAATCTGCTTACAAATAATCCCCCTTCCCCCTGCAACATGAATGCAGGCAAGTTCATTTTCACTAGGAGGGTAAAATTGGCTTACATTTTGTCCTAGACTCTAGCTGAAAAAATATTTGAATTAGAGAGACTTACACCATCATCAACACAGGTATTGTGGATGCTGCTTGTTCTACACCTTCTTGATATATGCTTGGGTGCAGCTGTTATCTGAAACTATTTCATCACATTTTGATGGTAGGATATGATAACATACAGCACTGCCAGAGCTTTGCAAGATCAGAACAGCACCTTGAGCCTCAATTTTGTCAGAACTAGGATGACAAGTACTCCTTGTTAACTGATGTTCTTATTTTCTCTAGGGAGATGGTTTCCCATGTCCTCAGGAGGGTTGTCCAATGATGGGGCACTATGCTGACAGATTCCCAGCAAAATTGGAGAGGATAGACCAAAAGTTTTTTTTGAACACAGCACCAGACCCACCTTTTGCTAGTAAGTGGAGAAAATTTGTTACAATTATTCACATCCCTGAAAAGTGATTGCCTCAATGTGATTTAGAGCCAAGCATCTGTAAGCTGCCAATATCTCTGACAAAAAAAAATGCTCAATTTGTTACCAAAATTCAAGCTCAGTGAGTCTTTTGTTTGCTAACCCCAATGGATTTCAGTTAGGGAAAAATAAATAACTTTCCAGTATACTAGTGGTTTTAGATTTCTCATATCAATGACAATCTAGTTTTACTTTGCTTTTATTTGTGCAGCTTGGAGACAAAAAGTATTTATCAAACTGTCCGGTGTCAAGAAAATGAGAGGGGACATAAACCTTATTTTCCATGACACAGAAGGGAACACAAAAGAATATAAGGTTAATAGGTAAGAAAAATGAGTGTTTTCCTATAGCATTTCATGTTAACATTAATCTACACATTCTCCACAGATTTAAGCAGTGCAAACATTTATTCTATGTTGCAGACTTTCTAAACATCAGATATGAAAAAAGTTACCACATAGATAAGACCTATGAGGGCAACTTGAGAGCTGCCACAAGGAGATGGAAGCCACTTCTTTACCATGAATTGTGTGTCTTCACACTAAGTTAGGAATACAGTTTGACAGAAGTTTTGTTCTTAAGGAAAAAATGAATGTATACTGAAGTGCCTGCAATTCATAGAGTGCTCACGTGTTACCTACATGCTTCAGCACTACCAGTCCCACACCAGCATGGCACACACATGTCAGGATGCTCACTCCACATGCTGACAAGACTCTCTGCTCTGGTCATGACTTGCTGTATCTCATGTCAGGCAATGCTATGCCTGAACTTATCAAATTTGCCAAGTGGATACCTCCTTCTTCCCTAGGATACATTAAAAGCCATCATTGCTGTAGATACAATCTAACAAGTAAACCACAGCTCATATCATCTCCCACTATCAAAATAGAAGCTCCCACTGTACCTGGTCTGAAAGAAGCATTTCCATGTATTCTTCCTCTATCCTCTGTGAATGTGCAGAACAAAGTCTCAGAGAGCTTCCAAACTCATCTATAAAATCCTCCCTGAAAATCTCTCCTAGAGCCCTCCCTTCAGTGACACCTGCAAAACTCAGCACACCTGGGTGCTGGAGGCAGCCCCAGCCTCACCTCTACCATCTCCTGGTGTTCTGCTGCCACACGTGCATTTAAAGTTCCCAGTATTGCTTCCCATCCTCTCCCTGTTCAGGGCTGGTGCAGTGTCCTGTGCTGTTGAAAAGAACAGCAAAAGTGCAAA
Source organism: Colius striatus (assembly GCF_028858725.1). Taxonomy (NCBI): domain Eukaryota; kingdom Metazoa; phylum Chordata; class Aves; order Coliiformes; family Coliidae; genus Colius; species Colius striatus. The sequence continues at coordinate 31,848,912 of NC_084766.1, forward strand.
TTTCTGTTGTAACAAAGGGGAAACCTCAAATCTTGTGGAGAACATGATTTGGTTCAATGACTTCTAAACTGCACTGCTGTCTTCATTCTATTTGCAGTGGAGTCCTCTCTCAAGACCAAGTTTATACAGAATACCTTGATGTTGAAATTAATCCAAAAAATACTAAAAAAATTGAATTTCTCTGGAATAAAACCATATTCACTCTGCTCTGGGCAAGACTGGGGGCAGAAACAGTCAATATAACTCACGGAGAAGACGGACATAGGTACGTGCTTCCTTTTTACATCAAATGTTCAGGTACAAGCTAGGGAATGACTGTCTTGAAAGGAATATAGCAGTGAATAATTTGGAATGTATACTGCCTCACCACAGTAAAACAATTACAAACCAAGATAAAGCAAGTCTCCTTCCCAGGTGCAGTACCAGGAGTACTGTGAAGAAGATCCAAGGGGTATTTATGCTAATTTGAATAACCTGGGTAAGACTGTAACCAGAAACAGGATCATTTTCAGGCTTGGAGATTATACTTTAAGAAAAACAGACAGACTTAAGTTTGGAAAAAAACAGCAAAAGAGATCCAGAAAACTTCATCTGTGTAGATCAACTAGAGAAAATGTATTTCTCAATAAAGAAAAGCTGGCAGAGGAGCATAAAAACATGCATAAACTGTCTGTGAGGGTCTGTGTAGCTGCAGGATTTAGGTCAAGTTTTAACTGATGTATTATATGACAGAAGAAATACTGGTTAGATATTAGGAAAAACCCTTCCCTGCAGTTTGGCATTGGCATGGATTATTTAGAGAAGGTGATGAAATCTTTTCCAGTGTATGCTCCAAAAAAACCCTGCAAAGCTTTGCTTGGGACAATCTAGTTAGGTACTTAACATGAATAAAGGGTGCTTAATAAGATGCCTTCTGGAGCTTTCATCTAGAGCTCTATATTTGTGGATCTAGAGAATTAATTATTCCTGTATTAAAACTGAAATTTTACAGCTGGTCCCTAGAAGAAGGAAACACACCTTGTTACTGTTAATATACAGACACTAACAGTCTACACAGCAGGCTTTTGAGAAGGCTTAAGTGAGGTTATGGATCAAACTTATGATCCTCAAAGAGACAGCTGACAACATTTCCTTTTTTCTTTGGGGGAAAACAGATAAATAAATCTTGATTCAAGTTTTGGTGGTTTCTTTTTCTTTCCAGGTCAACTTATTGTGGGCATGGAACTGTGGCATATGGAGTTCCCCAGTTACTTACACCTTGCTAAAGGTCACCGAATAAAACTGTTCTGTACACGGCAGCTGAGCAAACAATCAGTCCTATGCATGGGAATGCTGGTACACAAGGCTATTAAAGCAAAAATCAAACTGCCTGTTGCTTCCTTTATTTTTCCAGTTCTTTGCAAGTGCATTTGTCAGTGTTTTTCATGTTTGAAGCGAGATTATGAGGCTTGTAACTGGAAATTATATATGCTAAAATCTATTTATAACACTCCACAGTCTTACTCTACCAGTGCTTCAGGGAAAGAGCTGCTTCCCACCACACTGATATTTTGTCTATCAAACACTCTCAAGGCAGTACATTACCTCAGCATGTCCTGCATCTGAGAATGGTCCTTTCCACAGCATATGCTATCACTCAAAACTTTCCAACCCCACATAAGAGCACTGCTCTCAGAAGAAACTCTGGGATGGGGCAGGGACAGAACAAGACAAAGATATTTCTTCAGCAGCTTGGAGCAGCCCTTTGTACACTGCACCTTCATGGAAGCTATAAAGACAAGAAGAAACTTTGGAAGAAACTAAATGGTTGAATCATAGCTATGGGCTACTGTTTCATTTCAAACACATACCTTTGCTGTGGGCACTGACAATCCTGGAGAGGAATTCTGAATAACTCCAGGCTTTGCAAAACCTGGGATTGACTATTCCACAGTAAAATAAACACTACAGCTCTGCAAAGCATGGCATGAGTAAGATACCCAGGGACCAAGGCATTATTTTTCTTAGAATCAAACTCAAAGTTAATGAATAGAAATAAAATGTTAATCATTCACTCCTGTTTCCCCGTGTTTGATAAACAATGTATGAGTACCTGGGAAGAAAAAATTCTAAGAAATAGGCATAGAAATACAATGCTAAGGACAAATGAGTATAAATATCTGAATGAAAAGTGGTTTTTTAAAAAAAGAACAACAGTGTTGTACCCTTGGCTAAATACTAACCAAGCCTGTATGAAATTACAAGCATAACCAAACACAAGTCTGAGGTTCAGCCAAGAGCCTCTTTCAGTCCCGAGTACTACAAGTCCCCCAGGGACTTGACAGATGGTAAGGGAAGCAACAACAATGTCAGGAAGCACCACATTGACCTGCAGCACAAATCCAATGCTCTGCCTGCAGCCTACTCCAGAATACAGCTTCTTCAGGACTGCAGAAACATGGCTGGGCCTTTATTTATCACTTTTTTTTCCTCAGAAGCCATCTTTCTCAACAGAGGGACATGGATCTCATCCCTACCTCTTCTTCCCAAAGGGTAAGTAAGCAGCTGAAACCCCTCGGAGCATGGCCTAAGAACCTTGCTAGTTATTCAGTTTGTCCTGTATTATTACTGTGTTGAATAGGAGCAGCAGACTAATTATGATCAAATTCTAAATCAAACCTTTTCCATCAGCTCTTAAATTAAGTTGGAAAGACTGTTCACCCCTCATTCTGAACAAGTGTTAAAACTTATGAGTGTGCAAGGGCATGTACTGATTCTCTTGTATCACTGCTAGGAACATATAAACTCAAAAGGTGCTTCAATTAAGTGTGGGAAAACTGAGCTCTAAATTCGTGTCAAAAGAGATATTTAAAAATAAAACTTCTCTACTGATAGAGAAATAAACCCCATTAAGATAGAAGATAGCAGTGTAATACATATATACACAGCTGGTATCCACTTGGACATTCCCAGAGTTGGAGATTAGGGAATGGTAGTTCTACAAAGATACATGGCCATAGCCTAGAAGCTGACAAAGCTTTCTACGTGGAAGGTTAACTGAGACCTCATCTCTTCTTGAATTTTCTTACAGCTTTGTTGTAGGAGAGGACAAGGCATTCCCAGACCTAGTCCTGTTCACGTGCACAGGCTGTTTTTCACCTTTTAGTTAATCATAGAATCATAGAATGGTAGGGGTTGGAAGGGACCTTTAGAGATCATCTAGTCCAACCCCCTGCAGAAGCAGGGTCACCTAGATCAGGTCACATAGGAACATGTCCAGGCAGGTCTTGAAGACCTCCAAGGAAGGAGCCTCCACAACCCCTCTGGGCAGCCTGTGCCAGGGCTCCCTCACCTCAACAGTGAAAGAGTTTTTTCTTATGTTTAAGTGGAACTTTTTGTGTTCCAGCTTCATCCCATCACCCCTTGTCCTGTTGCTAGCTACTATAGAAAAAAGGGATGTCCCAACCTCCTGACACCTACCCTTTAGATATTTGTAAATATTAACAAGGTCCCCCCGTCAGTCTTCTCTTTTCTAGACTAAACAGCCCTAGTTAATGTCTATAGCAGAGCAACCTACTGAGCTCTGTAACATCTCTACACAAAGCAGTTGTGTTGCAACATCTGGGGAAATTTTCTATGTTATTTGTATGTATTTCCATCATGTTTGCTCTCAGAGAACACTAAGAGAAGAGCTTTCTTAAAACTTGGATTACATGAATAGTACAGAAAAGGTCCGAAGGGATAAACAATTGCCCTTCTACAACTATTTATTTAGACAAGAAAATGAAAGGTCAGACTCTTTCACCATAAAAAAACCCCTTAGGAGTTTTCCAAAAGGGATAAGGCTTTGTCAAATTAAGCTGGTGTCAGGAAAAAAGCATAAAAGACCCTGAAGCACAGAAGCATTCCACATCCAAAGCCACTTGAAGCAAGGCAAAGGAAGAGTCTTAAAAGATGATGTGGTTCCCTACTAACTCCTCTAGTACACTCCCTACATCCCAACTACACAACACTAAAAACAAAAGCCCTTCCATCCACAACAAGTCCCTAAATGCACTGCCACACAGATTCACACAATTATCTTTAATGTCCCACTCTGGATGTGTTGCTGCCTAGGAATCACCCAGCCTCTGGAACTCTAATCCTATTCTAGGCCCCAGTACACCAATTCAAGAAATTGATGTCCAAGGATTTTTGAGTTTTCAAATAAACAAACCATTACAAGTTATTTTCCAGCTACAAACTATAACCTGAAATAAATGCTCCTATCTTTCTGGGAACTTTTCCAAGGACAAAGAAGACTATAAAAATGTACATGCAAAGTTTGCACATTACTGCATGGATTTTCAAGCCTGCATTGTAAGTAGTTCAGGTTTTGGGGGTTTTCTTTCTCCTTGTCAGGTATATAACTTCCCAAGACAACAGCAGTATAAAGGGGAATAGGTGTCCTTATGCTAGCTCTAAAGCAGCTACTCTACATCCAATTACAAGTGTAGCCTCAACAGGACAAAAATCACCCTGGTTTTCTATTGTTCTAGATGTTTGGGATTTGGATCCTTGCAGCACTTCTGCTCAGCATAGCAGAAGGTAAGCACATGGGGTTAGTATTTATACAGCCTTTCTATGCTCCTGTATTTTGTGATATCACTCTACACTATGGTGCCTTAAAACTTTCTGATTGAGGTTATACAGTTCACTTTGCAACACAAGAATGGTGAGATGAGGCTGTGTATGTGTGCTGCCTTTCCTCTTCACTCTGGAAATCTCATTCTAGGAGTGTGCAAAAAATGCTGGTGTTTTCTCTCTCAGAGCAGGGAATTATTTATTGTGCTCTTCCTTAGTGATAGAAAGGGAGAAACAGCCAGGGTGGAGGTAGGTGCAGCAGACTTAGTACAGACTTATATTCAGCAGAAGCCACTGGCATGTCTAGTATAAGACTTCTAGTGTACAGTGCAGTCATCTGTTCAGCATAGTCTCTTGCTGATTATTTGCAATATCTTGGCTTGGCATTAGAGAAGAGATTCATCAGCTGCCTTTACCTCAGGCAAGATACAGATAGAGAAAGACACCGAAGGTATGGTACAGGATACCCAGGGAGGAACTCCACTGCATATTTATTGCTGAGTAATAGGATAGCTTCTTTCCTTGGGGTAAATTGCCTTTGAAGATCTGAGAGAGGACAACTGCTGGCCTTTGCTTTCTGTAAACTTTAGGATTTTCAAGAAACCAAGAGACCTGCAGAGAAGAGATACTATGATTTATGACTAACCTGCTCCACTTCTTTGCACATTCACACATTATTGATCTGATCTGTGTGCTGCAGGTGAAGAAGTTTGCTACGACAGACTCGGCTGTTTCTCAGACGATGTACCATGGTCTGGGACTATAGAAAGACCAATCTATAAGTTACCTTGGAGTCCAGAAAAGATAGATGTTCAATTCCTCCTGTACACAAGAGAAAATCCTGTTGTCTTTCAAGTAAGAACTATTGTGGTTTAAACATTATGAAATCACAGGCAAAAAGAGTAAACAAACACAGGCTATAGATGTGTTCCTGGGAGTGTTAGAAATAGCCAACTTCCACTTTATTCAGGAGACAACATCTTGCAGCTCCCTGGCGGGGTCTCTGGGCCTTAACTCTCATCCTCCTCCACCCCTCATATGTTTTGTATATGGCACTGAGGAATAATGGGAAACTCTGCATTTTTTAAATCATTGAGTAATTTTTTTCCACAGATAAGATGAATAACTCAAAGTCTTGGCTGCTCTAAGATAAGTGCCTAAGTTTGCTTTGAAGGGAGATACAGCCACAGTCGCGTGAACACTTGCAGATGAGTTTTAATGTTGCATAACTTTCAAACCTCTGTGCAGATGAGCACAGTTCAGGTCTTTGCAATTTTGATAAACTATTTATAGAAAGCAGAATTAAATGTGGATTAATTTGCCTCCAACAGGAGATCTCTGCAACTGATAACTCAACGATTACTTACTCCAATTTTAAAACAAGTAGGAAAACCAGATTCATCATACATGGATTTACAGATAATGGAGAGGAAAACTGGCTGTCAGAACTGTGTGATGTGAGTACCAGAGGGAAATCCTATCCCTGGGAAGTTCTTTAGTTTGCATTTATAAATCCATTCCTACCAAAAGTCTGTTTTCTCTATTTCTAAGCAATTTCTCTCATGGTACTTGTAGTGATAACAAGGGGAAGAGAGGCCATATTTTCAAACTGTTAGCAACTCAAATATTTAGCTCTGCACCCACAGGAAAAGCATGAGGTAAAATACAATCAATCCTGCTCTTTAGCAAAGTGACTAACAACAGGATTTGGCTCAATAACTTTCATGCTTCTTGGTGAAAAAAACGGAAACCCTGGAGCAAAATACTGTTCAGGAATGAAGGCAGTTCTAGAAATAACTGCAGACTCCTAACTACTGCATCATATTTCTCCTGACAAGAGAGAAGGGTTTTTAGATGTGGAAAGTCCATCACAAAGGTGTGGGCTACCACGTGAGTGGCTGAGGACATGGGCTGAGCGTTAACAGAAGCAATAAAGCTGTAAAAATGTACAGCCCAAAGGGACCTCAAGGGGACCCTTTTGAGCAGAGCTTTCAATCTAGGACATGTGATGAAAGGTGAATGAAGTAGAGCACTCTACTTTCTGGATTTTTGTGCTAATTCCCCAAGTTGTTTCTTCATTTTGTCCCCACACAAAGTTGCAATTCCAGCTAGTGGTTTAAAGTCTTATAAACCTGCTTTCTATTGCAGCTGCAGCTAATGAAAGCTACTAGTCATACAGCACAAAGGAATACACCACTTGATGGTATACAACACTCTTAGGATAAGGTTTTTCATCTAGTCACACAAGGAGAATCTTGTTTCAATTCTATATTCCTGTTTTACTTCTGAGAAGCAATGTAAAATCAAGGTATTTATTACATCCTGTTAGATGCTTGTCTTTAAAATAAGTTAAAAAGAAAAGAAGTTAATTTTGACGATTTCTCATTGAAGAGAAAGGATCTATGTTGATTATCACTTGATTATCGAGGAATGATTGCTGGATTTCTTAGTTTATAATTTGTTCAAAGTATCAGAGGCAGGTTGATGTTTTTATAGCTCCTATTCTCCCATGTTCCACTCTTAAAACAGAGATATTTTTTTTCCTGGAACTTCACAATCGACAAGACAATTCACATTTTGCTTCAGCAAGTCCTTTAAACCCTTTTGATCAATTTTCACAAGGCATGAAAAATCTTTGAAGTCTTTGTCCATCATAGTGGCCCTTGTTTTATCACTATACTCCAATTTATTTCTTAAAAAACCCAAATTTAGTCTCAGTGAATCCTTTAAGTAAAGAGTGGAGCAAATGAGATTGTGGACACATCAATCCTCCTATGTGCACTTGTTATTTAATTTCCTTTGCATTAAGTAACAATCCTAGCTGCACATTTATTACTTCTAACACAGCCACAGATACTTCTATTGCTTCTTTTTTGTCCTTTGTCAGCTTGTTTTTTATGCTTTATAATGGCTGGATATAAAGCAAAGAAGAATAAATATGTAGAAGCTGATCAAGCAAAATACATTTAGCCAAACTATCCAGCTCAGAGGAAAAAAGCAAAGCTTCAAATATTGTGTCAGATAATGAAGTACCTGCTTGTATATACATATTCTCAAATAAAGCCATAAATCTGAAATGAATAATCAATGACACCAGCAATTTCTGCAGCCTCTTCTAAAAAACACAGACATTCCTTCACAAACCTGTACCAGTAACACTCTGGATTTTTATCATCAAAAGTGTAAGTTCTAATTGAATTGGAACTAAAGTACTTTTAGATTGCTTAAGTGAATCAGCACATGAGTAGAGCTCTTATTTAGTTTAACATATAAATTCTGATTGAAGTTAAAAATTCAAAGTATCAATGTGCATATTATTTTCCTTTCTACTATTTCCTTTCTATTTTCCTACTTCAGCACTGTGTGAGCACATATATGCCTGGGAGGAGGCATGACCACATATATATGCTAAAGTTTAACTTCTTAAAATGTTCTCATACCAATTCATGCAACATTTATGAGCTGTAATAAGCATCATGGATCGATTCCACAATGCATTTACTGTGGGGCTCTTTGGTTTTCGCTTTTCTTTTACAAAACAGAGGATGCTTAGTGTGGAAGATGTGAACTGTATCTGTGTAAACTGGAAAAAAGGTGCAAGATGTCAGTACTCCCAGGCATCAAACAATATCCGAGTTGTGGGCGCTGAAGTAGCTTATTTGGTAAATGTTCTTCAGGTAAGAATCTTCTGGTTACAAAGTTGTGGTTATAATGTTGCCTTGAAGGAGACATGATTCAGGCATTTTCACAAACGTGAATGTAACCAGCAGAAAACATTTTCTTCTACTTGGTGATTATTGTAGAAGTGCTGAACACAGACTCTAATAAAGAGAGTTTGTGAAGTCTGTGGTAACAGCAGGGTTAGCCAGCTTAGGGATATGAATTTGTACAAGAAATCCTCATACTACAGCCAAACAGTTATTCCACAACAGATGTAAAATGTTGTGTAGTTTTAAATATGCAGGACACAGAAAACTGCCTTTTCGTGGAGACAAAACCTACCAACAGAGAGCCTCTCAGGACTCTTGCCAGAGCTGTCTAGAGTTTTAACAGCCTCCAAATGAGGGCAGCACCTGAATAAGTTTTGAACAAAATCTATGCACTGGACAGAGGTACCTCAAGTGGTAAACAGATGCTGAAATCCTATAGGAGTTCCTGAGTCTGTAATCAAATCAACAGTAGTTTTTCAGACCCTTTCTACTCTTCCCTGTTGCTGCTGAGAACAGATGTAGTAATTTTATATACTGCTGTTCTCTCAGACACAATACAAATACTCCCCAGCTGATGTTCACATCATTGGCCACAGCCTTGGAGCACATGCAGCAGGTGAGGCTGGCAAGAGGCACCCAGGCATCGGAAGAATAACTGGTAAGTCAGTGACTTAACTCACAGCTTATACTAAAGACACCACTGCTTAACAAGATGTTGCTGTTCACTTGTTTTTACAATTGTATCTGACTTGTGGGCTGTAGTTTAGTCAAGGTCAATTTGGACATTACAGGGCTTAGCCTCTTCTCATAGGTGTCCTGATAACTGTGGGAAAACAGTCACTGCACTGGTGATTTTGCTTGCATATGGTTTTACAAAGCAAAGGAAAGGCTCCATACAGCTAACAGGGCCAGAAGGCCCCTTGCAAGACATCAATTGACTTGCCAATACACATTCATGGTTGTGGCAATCTCTGTGGACCTTCTGGTGCTTCAACCCAACAGTGTCGCTGTCTAGAACAGTACCAGTTTGGGGCAGGACAGGAGCAACGCTGTAACATAACAATACTCCATCATCACTGCTAAAAATGAACTCACAATAACTCATATACAATCAAAACCAGTTTCAGCTGCCATGGTTGCTTTTCTTAATGATTTATCCAACATTAATGTAATAAAACAGACCAAGAGGGTAATCCCTACTTTCTTTGTCTTAGCAGTGCTTCTCCTGCCATTTGGCCTGTTGCATAGCAGCACATCTGTTGCAAAACGTGTCCCACAGCCTGCAGCCCCCCCAAAGCACACTAGAAGCCGCTTATTTTGTACAGTATTTTTGCCAACAAATACAATTTGGATTGAGCCTGATGTTTCAGAAGTTGTAGGCTTCCTGATATATCACCCATTATCACCCTGCTCTAGGACTACATAAGCTTTTCACCTAGTAGAGTACATTCCCAGTAAGCAAATTATCTTTATTTCCAGCAAACTTTCTAGAAGTTCATTTCTTCACTTAACAGTCGATACACTGAATCTCTGTATTTCCTTGACAGCAAAAATTGAGTCACACCGGATTGCATCATCTGTCCAGATTAAAGATTTCAACTTAATGTGCTTTCTCTTTGTCCGAGAGAGAACACAGACATTATGTTTATACAGCCTGTATTAGCCTGAGCCACATGAGCTCACACTTTCCTTATAATGTCACATCTGACTGATCAGAAAGCATTCCCCTTTTTCACCATACCCCTAAGTAACAGGCTGTTCCTTTTAAACACTCCCATATTTCTGAGATTGGACATTTTTAAGGAATATGATGTTGTTGTTTTAGTTTTCAGACAGCTGAACCAATTCAATTTTTGCCTCCCCCAGCAGCAAATTGCCCTGTTGTCTTTCCCTGATGTGAGTTACACACTCTATGCTCTGAGAAAGCGAGGATGCCTCTCGCTACTGCTGAAACAGGTTTTACTGTCCAGTTCTTTCAGACAAGACATTTTTGGTTTAGGTTTGTTTTATAGCTGTCCTCATGTTGCTCTGAAAATATAGACTCTGGATATCCTTGAGTGGTCCCATAAATAGTGTCTGTGTCTTGCAAGATATAACAAATCAAGTCCCTGTGACTACTGGCCAGAAATGGTTTTATCTTATCTTTGATCCAACAGCAAGTTTTCGTTTTCCACCATCCTTGGGCTTGTAATCTGCTCTCTACCCATCCTAGCTGAGAGTGAATGACTCTTGAAGGAATCATTTTGCAACACTGCAGGATCTAGATGATGAAGATGTGTATAGCTGAGAGGCAAAGTGAAGTTTTGTGGGGGCACAGGCCCTCTCAGGCTTCTGCTCACCATGGGAGCATAACTGCAATACAGTCACTGCATAAACCATTCACCAGATCCCTACAATGTTCTTCAAGGAGTAGCCCTCATACCTCTGAAATTGTTCAACTGACTCTTTAAAAGAGCAAATGGCAATCAAATATGCATATTTATTGCAATATAAACTCATTTCTAAAAAAAAGATGTTCCAGAGACCTCACAATCCAGAGATGCCATCTGAGTATTTTAAAACCTCCAATAGTTACCCAGAGAGCAAAACTTATAGGCGGTATTATCAGCTAAACTTCTGATCAAACCACCCCTTTCTCAAAATGCAGGTAACTCACTGCAGTCTGCATTCTTTAGCAATTTTTTAACGTGTTCAGCACTCTTAGAGTTTCAAGCCAAGGGCCTGATCTCCTTATTCATCATGCAGTGCCAAGGGCTGGGTGCATTAAGCAGAGTGACCTTTCATACACAAAGGACAATTTTGAATAGCATTAACACAGCACTTTTCAATTGTTACTTTCCTCAGGGATTTGAGACTTGGTCAACCTTGGAGTAATAGTCTGCTAAATTCAGACTAAAAGCAAAACTAAATCTGCTGCCCAGGGAAAACAGGAGATGCAAGTATGAGACAGCAAAAACTGCAATTTGCAAGACTTCACAAGCTCCTAAAATTGCTGCAGCAGTTTGGGAGGCAAATCAGTTCTGTTTTCTGCTAGGATCAGTTGCAAAGATTATCACTAGAAAACTAGATGTTTTTCTAAAAATCTAATTGGAGCCAGAAGCAGCCAGGCTGGTTTCAACACCTCCAAGCATATAGCAGCAGCAAGTCCTGTTTGAGTCCTCTCAAACAAAGCACTCTGGAAACCACGCAGATAGATCAGTTTAATGGGATACAGGCACAACAACCCCAATTTGAATCACATCATTAAAGGGAAGTGCAGTCTTTTAAAACAAAAGGTTATATCCAAGTCTTGGGATTCAAAATTGATGTGAAATTTAATGGCCTTCCCACAGGTAAACCTTTCTCCTTCCTGGCAGAAGAGGTACTTGGTAAGAGAGAGAGAGCACATCACTATTTTACCCATGTTTATAATAGATATAAGGAATCATAGACAACTATGTATGTGATATTCATTACATACAATCATGGTGTTCTATAAAATGATACATCTATACCTCTTTATCTGCTCATAACACAAGTCTTTTTCTTTCAGGACTGGACCCCGCTCAACCTTATTTCCAGGACACTCCAATTGAAGTCAGACTGGATAAATCTGATGCAGAGTTTGTTGATGTTATCCATACAGATTCAGCTCCCATGATTCCCTACTTAGGTGAGTGATCATCTCTACTGTATTTATACTGAATTATTTATGCTCTGTAGCAATTTATCCTAATCATTCATCAAGACTCAGTTGTGCTGGGTGGTGAGTAGACACCGAACAAATAGACCACACTAGTTACCAGCAGATGATATCCTAAAATACCAAGCACAGACTTCAAAGCAGCAGCTATAGGTATGAGACAATATAAATTTAAAACATTGCTTACCCCTGGTTTAAATGTTTCAGGGTTTGGCATGAGCACACCCGTAGGTCATCTCGACTTTTATCCAAACGGAGGAAAGGAAATGCCAGGCTGTGGGAAGAATGCGATTTCACAGATTGTAGACCTGGATGGCATCTGGGAAGGTAAGTATGTTCATTACATAGCAAATTCAGAGGAAGGTCACCCCTCACCATGTAACAACTTAACTTTTCTTAATTCAGGTGTTTTGCATTAGCTTTTGGTGTGTTCACCAGCAATGACAGCTGCAGAGTGTAGTGCAATGTTAACATGCTCAATACACACCGTTATCCTCACATTCATAGAATCTTAAGCGATGGAAGGGACCTTGAAAGATCACCCAGCCCAACCCCTCAGAGCTTGTTAAAAAAATAAACAAGACAAAGAGTTTGCCCCTGGAAGATATTCCACTTCTAAAGCGTCTAAAAGCAGAAATCAAGGTACTGAAATCATGCCAAAAAATTTTGACGAGTCTGCAACAACACATTCCACTCTGTTTATATTTTCCATGTAGTTGCCCAGCAGCAGCATAGGGTGGAGCAGGGTAATGATGCTCCCAGCTGCTTCTGTTGGTTACCTGTTACAATCTGGGTTGCCCTAAAGGAATGCTGGTTTGTCTATTTTTAGTCAGCTAAAAAAAAAAAAACACCAAACACACTGTTCTGTGTTGGTTTATGTGGTTCTAAAAATAAAGCTCCAAGTATTAGACAAACTCCAGGGGTCTCTGGAAAGTTAAATTGCATAGGGCATTATAAAACATAAACCAAACCAAGATTTCTGCTGTAGAGATTTTTCAGTATATTATCCAGGCTCTTGCTTGCATTACTGCAAACACCTTGAACTCTGGGAATCCCAGCTCACTTGGGATAACCAGCCTTTCTCTCCAAGTTTTAGTCAACACAGCTGGAAGCCTTCCTTTCTATTTCTTTTCTTTTTTATTATTATTAGTAGAGTAAGCTTTTTATCACTAAAGGGGAATTAAAGTACAAAGAAATAACTGTGTTGTGTATGATCTTCTTTTAACCTAAAGTTAGGAAAATAAAGGTAGCACAAAGGAAAAGAATATATTCATTATTTGAATTTGAAGAGTCTCCCTTCCTGAAGCACCTCCCAAATAATAATCATTTTGTTTTGAAGTCCTCGGCTGGAGCAAATCAGCATTTCCTTGGGAAGTTCACTGTTAAATACTTTTCATTTGGTTTTCCTTTGTTATGGTAATGCAACTGTTGCCTACAAAAGACCCGCTTCATGCAGTTCTCCTTTCTATTGTGAAACTCGGTCACATTGCTTGAATAAATGTTAGGGAGGGGAGGGCAGGCGCTGAGCTGAGCTGCACAGCAGTTCTGCTCAGAGCATTTCGAGTTTGCATTTTGTACCTGTTGAGCCATTGACATTCCTTTGAGCATCAATCCGTTGCCGAAGCAAGCTTCAAACCTTACCTTTCATACCCCAAGAGTTGTGAGGAGGCTTCTGAGGAGGAATGATGCATCCCGACGACACAGCAAGGGCTGTGCCATTATCTTTTCTCAAATGGTACCAGAAAGGAAGAAGTAACCTGGGAGTATCTTTTCACAGGAACTCGGGACTTTGTGGCTTGCAATCATTTGAGGAGTTACAAATATTACTCTGACAGTATTATCTACCCTACTGGATTTCTAGGCTACATTTCTACTTCATATGACACTTTTGAAGAAGTAAGTATATCTCAAGAACACATAGAAAATAGCGGCTCTCACCTATACATCTGAAGTTCAATTTCTTCAAGCTAGCTTGTACCCAACAAGTGCATCTGAAACGAGTGTCAGACATCCTAAAGTACTATAGCTCATGAGGCTAACATGAGCTAACAGGTCAAAGTAGGAAAAGGGAACTACAAAACAGACATATCCCTGATGTGACAGCCCTGAAATATTACTGGAGCTAGCGTAGCTCCTCAGGCCTGTTCTGCTGCATCAAACTGGGAAAGAGGTAAGGAGAAGAGGCTGTCCCTGTAGTCACTAAAGGCATTTGTCAAACACAAGGAGTGGAATCCATACTGTAGCAGGTGAGCTTTCAAACATAGCTTAAATGTCTTTTCAAAATAACAAGAAGTAAAATAATATGTGATGAGCTGATGGGGTAAATTCATGATCATAGTACTTTGATGACTTAAGATGGCCTCAGGGACAAAGCACAATGGTTTATGGACCAAGGTCAGGAAGCCCTGTCTTATCCCAGACAGGTAGTAGAAGGGAGATAATGGGCTCATCACATCCTTCATGCAGCACAGACAGGTATACATTTCTGTAGTGCTTAAACTGACCTGTGAGCAGGTGACATAGATCACACTTCTCAGATCACTTTGTGAGGTGATTACCTGCTTCTGTCACCATAGTAGAAACCTGCTTTCACAACAAAAATTAGCTTTGTTTTCAAGACAAAGTCTTTCTTGACCCAACCTGAAGTTATAAGAAGACATCATTCTTTCTCATCAGCTGCTGGGAAGGGCACTTCCTCTTCCTCTCTGCTCCAGCTGGAGACTACCCAAAGATGCTACTGATGTGGCTGGATTGAGCTAAATGGCATGAGGAAAACCATAGGGCCCAGACATTCAGAGCATCTGAGAAAGCTGGCTAGCTTATATGATAGTTCTCAAGTCACAGAGAGGGTTACTTGAAATTGCTGTTGCTGTGATACAGGGTCAGTTAGCTGGGGATGTTAAAAATAAGTTCTATAACTAATCAGGGGTATTTTAGGGTTTGGGGCTTTTTTTGGCTTAATGGATAATTTTATTTATTTATATATGTATACATCTGTTTTCTCTAGGGCAGTGGCTTCCCGTGCCCAGCAGAGGGATGCCCAAATATGGGCCACTATGCAGATAAATTCAAAGGGAAAATTACAAATGATATAACAAAGCTTTACCTGAATACTGGAGAGGCCAGGGATTTTGCTCGTGAGTGTTGATTCCTTCCATTGCGACCTACTTCTTGGAAACCTTTTATTGTCTTGTTTTACAAGTCATTTTAACAGATGAACAGGCCTCATTGCAGTGCAATGGCTCTTCAGTCCTCTGTGCCTTCTCTTTTGCTCCAATACTAGTGCCCTATTTTGGCCCCTCCAATCCAAGAAGGATGTTGACAAACTACAGAGTCTAGCAGAGGTCACTGAGATGTTTAGCCGACTGAACTAAAAGGTATAAGGAGAAAGGAGGATAGGCAACACACAGATGTTGCAGCAAGGGAATTTCTTATTAAATAGTATGAATATCATATGAAAATGAAAGTCACAATGACAGTGCATGTCCTAATGAGAGTGTTGTGTTAACCCCTTTGAGTCCAGACAGCCTATGGTGTAACCTTGAGCTAAAAGTCAAAGGCAGAGATCATTTTCTTTGCTTTCAACTACAGTGTACAGATTGAAGAAAGCACAACACTTGCTGTTTTGGAGACTGGTTTTTTTGTCCTGGATAGAATCTAACTGTGTTTCTTCTCTGTAGTTTGGAGGTACAAAGTAACCGTGACCCTCTCTGGAAAGAGAAAGGTACGAGGATATGTAAACGTTGCCCTGTATGGGAGTGAAGGGAACACAAGACAGCATCAGATCACTGAGTGAGTTAAGAATCCAATAGAAAAGAAACTGGTCTTCTAGACAGTTTAATTGCTATTTTTAATTAATATTTCTGTTTAAATCAGCTTCATTATAGAGATCGAATTCTACTCCCGGTGTAAATGCAATGACAATTCACTCACTCTGGGTTTCCATTTGAATGGAGAAGGTTAGCATGCAGGATTTAAAAATCTTAGACTTGGGTGTCACTTGTGTAATTGTCCCACTAAGGTCCTGCTGGGCCTATGCTAGCAGAGTTCTGATTTTTTTGTCTTACATAGACTTGCAAACTAGTGCTGCCACAGTTTCTTACAACTGAAGTTACCTCGTGATTGACTGTATTAAAATCTACCTTTTATTGCTCACAGCTTTGTCTGCTTACATTGAAGCTGCTTGCTTGCCTCATGTGGTTTTGTTTAGTTATACTTTTCTTGTTTATATTAACTAAAACATATGAAATGATGATAAATAGGGAGAAGGCATTTAGATGTGGACTTGGGGGTTTACGTTTTGGTTTTGCACATCTTCAGACTTGGCAGCAAGTGTTTCTCATGACCCGACTCCAGTTGCAGACACCCATGCATTCACCTGAGAAAAGTCTGCCAGTACTGAATGCACTACAGCACTCTCCAGCTGCCACTTGCAGGACCTGGACCAATTCAACTGCTGGATTCTAACCTGCCAGACACCACTGTGGATCCAGCAAAGAAGCAAAAAGACAAAGGGATTTTTGTCTTGTCTCTCTTTTAATATGGAAGAGAGTAAACGTCCTCCTCTGAAGGCAGATGAATGAGAAAGTGCAAAGCTAGAAGAAGAAACAAAAATAGTGTCTTCTCATGAAGCTTGTTAAACCTGAAGAAGTTTTTTCTGAGTGGTTCTGATGAGTCCTTTTCTTCCCCTCCTGTACCTCTCAGGTCATGTCTACAACAACAATTCTGCAGTGATAAAGGCATCACAGATTCAAATGTCACTTAGTTTTAGCCAGCAGGGGTAAATTTAAAAAAGAACCCCATCATCCCCTCACCTTCAGAGCATGAGAGTGGGAAGGAGCAAAGGAGAGCTCAGAAAAGCATTGGCTCATATCCAGTGAGATGTAGTTGCTGAAGCCATTACCAAATTGTTTTGTGTTTGGCCATCCCCAAAAGTTTCCAACATCTGTATCATACCAATTAATTAACATTAAATGAAAATTTCATTTCTGTGCAAAAACTCCTGCCTACATCAGCAATAGGGAGCAAGTTCTATCTTCTCCACAGGGATCGTCCTGTAAGTGGGTCTTCACTGTGAGGTGTGGCTGCAGCATATCAGCCCTATCCACCTCTGCTTCTTCTTGACTCTGATCTGGGATGAAATATCTAGGAAAACTGGCAACAATGTTGTCACAATTTTACAAGCTAAATATTGTCCCTGCTAACTTTCTACTCACTTGCTTCTATAGCCAACCAGTTGACAGGACTGGTAATAAATAATGTCTTGCATACATCAAATGTTGTTTTTTACAGGGGAACCCTCCAGCCAGACAACACTTACACAAGCTTCCTTGATGCAGAAGTTGACATTGGAACACTTACAAAGGTTAAATTTCTTTGGAACAACAATTGGATAAATCCAACTCTTCCTAAACTAGGAGCTGCAGTAATCACAGTACAACCTGGAGAAAATGGACAAGTGTAAGTATAGCCATTGTAAAAATCTTGACAGTTGCTTGGGAAGGTAGGTGACAAAGTTATATGGGAGGTGAAAGGATTTTGACAAGAAATACCATTTAAGACATTCAAAGACTATCATGGGAACCTTTTGTTTCCCTACTTGCAAGACACTGTTCATCCATAGTTCAATATTATTTCAATCCTTTGTCTTAAGTAGCTTGTGTTTACAAGCTTAAGACAAACTTCCCAAATGACTCTGACAGAAGAATTAGCTCTGACTTGGATTATCATCATCATTCTTGCCAAGCTCCTACTGTCCTCAAGAACAAGTTATCTGTGTCTGAGCTTGCCTTTGGATGTCTGATTCTGAGAAGTTTTCCATTGGTATTGATGGTCCTCAAGATCATGATCGATAAGACAGAAGGGTGATAATAAGCCTAACCCTTTCAATGAGCAAGGCTAACACTTGGAAGCTGTGCTTAAGAGGCTAAATCTAAAATCAAGGGAAACAGCCTAAAACTGTTCTGTAGATTTCACAAAATAAGGCTTCATTGCTCAGATTATAGAAATAGGATTCACTGACCCAGCTCTATTAATTTTCTTGATCAGCTATGTTATTTTAGCCATCCCCATGGGTGGGTATCAAGAAGAAGAGCTATAGTGTATGTTTTAGACCCATACACAAATTCATAGTTAAAATGCCACTGCTTAAAAGACAACATGGGAGATGGAAAGAGTTTCAAGCAGAGCAAAATGATCACAGCCCAGCAGCATTACCTTTCAGCAGAGGTCCTAAGTCCAGTTGGGGCAAACACATTACTGAAGCATATTTCTGCAGCTCTCTGCTGCTGACTCGTGCCCTTTGCACAAGTAGTTGTGAGCATCTATATAGTGATGATAGCACAATATCTGAAAAGAAAAGAAACTGTAAACTGAAAGGTAGGCAGGCAGCCAGAATGAATACAGTCCATCAATACTTTCCCCAGGGGTAGTATTTCATACAGGAGCTCAAAGTCTGTGCTGTTCAGTTGTGTCAAATGACAGATCAAGTTGATACATATTAAACCACATCCATTTGTATAATCTCAACACTTCAAAGCACTTTACTGACTCTTGTTTTCTCCAGATACCGTTTCTGTGGTTCTGAGACGGTGAGGGAGGAGGTTCTGCAAACTCTTACTGCTTGCTGATGGAACACACAGATACCCAAAACCTTGATACCAATAAAAGCTGTTGTGCATAAAACATTGGAGTCTGTGTTCATCGCAGTTACAACTCTGGTGACGTGGGGGAGGAGAGGCTGTTCATTTGGGAGGCAGTGGTTAAGTCTGTGGATACCTGTCTATAGACAGAACTTTTAGAGTAGTTTTAGGGGTGAATGAGCCAAAGCCCATGCAAAAAATTCCCTTAACTTCAGCCTGTTTTCAAAACAGTTTCAGATAAGAGGAGGAAAGGAGTTGGGTAAAGAATCTGGATGGTGGCTCCTGGGCAGTACAAGAGAAAGCAGACCTGCTTGTAAGTAGGAGAGGATTAGGAAAGCTGATAAGAAGCTGATGTTCTTAACCAAACTGAAGGCTGAGACCAGAATTAGCATGAGATAAGGATGAAGCAGATAGGAGGGTGAGTGGATACAAAATGGGGACAGCTTAATTTTCATTACCTGTGAGAGATGCAAGGTGAATGTGATGGAGAATCAGTAATGTGTTTTGGTCTGTTAATGCTGAACTAAGCTTGTACCATATGATCTGGACAAAATGAATCTGAGAAAGCTGCACAGTAAATTTCAAATGTCAGTAAAGTTTCACTAAAATGCTTCTAATCAGAACAATCACCAAAATGTCCTGAAATATGCTGGCCCTCAGCCTTGAATAAAACTACCAAATAATATGGCTGAATCAGGTAATGCAATGAGACAGCTGCTTCTTTCTTTGCTTTTTGTTTCAGACATTCAGCTGAAGTGTGGATAGTCCACAAGTTCATTTCTGTCCCTACATAATTCTGTCTCAGCTCCCTCAGCCTGCTGCTGGAGAAGAGAGCTGCTTCTCCTCTGCTGTCAGAGGAACCCCATCTCCAATGAAAAGAAATACAGAATTGCTAGGGCCTGGAGATCTACCACTCACTGGGACCTTTTTCCTCCAGTAGTTTCTCTTGAGGATCTCCAGGCTGGGGTCTACCTCTCTGTGTGACTTTTGCTCCCACAGAAAGTCTTGTCCTGGAGGATATCAACTCCCTAGCAAAGCTTTGGACTCTCCTTGCAGTAGTGGAGGTTGAAACCAATGTATTCTGTGTTGGACCACTACTCTGCTAATACTGAAGAAAAATCAGTTTAATTAATTCAGTGCATTCTGACAGCACTCACAAGGTGACAAGAAGGAGAGAGGGCTGTAAAGAGTAGGGAAAGAACCATCAACACTGAAGATTGGCAGCTTGCAGGCATGCTCAGAGCTGGAAAAAGTTCCTTATGTGAAAAACAAATTCTCCCTTGTTTCAACTCAACTGAAGAAAATATGTCCCAACAATTTCAGCTCCAGTCAGAGATGTATGGGCTTGTTTTTATATTTAAAAGCCTTGTAAACTGCATTTGTGCTCCTTGCTCAGACTAAAAGGCCTATCCAGTTGTGCTGCCCCAGGAGCACAGTATGAACCGAATTTTGAACTGGAGAATCATTGTTTTCTGAGTCCCTGAAACCTTGCCCTAGGTAGGATACTCAGGAATAAATTCAGGCATTAGTAAAGGGGAATAACTCTTGGTATGCTCTCATAGATGTGTGGGATATTAAAATGCTAAGCCAATTTCTTTTCCATCTTCTCTCAAGGGGGAAAACTTTGTATTTTTCATCCCAATGATATTGTCTCTTCCTCTCATTACAGTGTTTCTCTCCCTGTGCAGCTCCTCATGGCAGCAAATGTACAGCAAAGTTTGCTTTGTGTTTTTTCTGCCCAATCTACATGAGGGATATCAGCTAACACTCAGAGTGGCTCCAGGTTTTCCCATCTGTGGCCGGTCTTATGTGATAGAACAAGAGAGTAAGGCTAATAACTTCAAGGATGGGAGTTGTTTGTCCTGCGTCAGGTTGCAGCAAGTTGTCCAGCACTGGACTGCTCCTGCAAAGCCTTTCCTGCAGCTTCCAGCTGTGCAGGAGGCAGAGGATCCAGTCAGAGCACTCCACACACTTTCACACTTGATTTGTATCATCCAGTCCAAGGATGAACACTCATCCAGGGAAACAAATAGTTACAGATTTACTCAGAGGCCACGTAGCCATAGGCACGAGAGCTGGCATCTGAGGTTGGCCTAGCATGTACTCCAAGTCCCTTTGACATTGCCTGCCTCCTTCTGCCTTGACTGTCTGTTGTAGAATTTGGCTTCCTGATCTCTGTACCTCCCGCTGAGGAAACCTCAACAGGGTTATTAACTTCCTAACACTGCAGAAGAGTTTCTCCTTTGTCTTTTGTTCCTTTACCTTAGTATAAGCAGATTCTTGCCTACACCATTGTTTTGACAGCCATGATATTCTCTGCATTATCCTTTGCCATAGCCATTTCAGCAGCCCATGTAATTTTAACAAACACCTAACAGAATCAAGACGTTAAAGCTGACAATAGCATAATAAAAACTCTCCTTTTAATAACGAACTGGAGCTGCCGTCATCTTGTTTCAGCAGAGTAAAATCTCTTCCCCCCCCCCCCCCAACCCTTCCCGAACGCTTTACAAAGCTATTACATAAAATGCAATGTTAAATGAACAACAAATTACTTTCCCTTTAGCTAGCTTTTAATGCTAATGGTGCTATTTATTCCTGACCTTTTGAAATATTAGATTTTTTAAATGACAACATAAAAAGAATTCTTGTTTGAAAACGCGAGCGACTTCAAACCACATGTTATTACTTGTAAGTACAGCATGCACATGCATCATTCATTTCAGTGTCCCATTTCTGCCTAATTGGTATATATTTCAGTTGACATATATTGTTCTCCCTCAAACGTGTCAAATTCCTTAACGATGTGGGTGACAAAAGCACAGCGCTGGAGATATAGAAATTACGCTCTTTACCATATAATCACTCTTATCTATCGGGAATGCTATTTGTGACAAGTCGTGTGCAAAAAACACACACTCAAATGGCTTGTTTTTCTTTTCAGCTTGAATGTCACACCGTTCCCTGGGCGAGGTTTTGACTCTTTCAATGGAGAAATGTCTCCATCTCTTTTTTTTTATCTGCGGCGTTGTGCAGCTTTTGAAAAGCTCACTTTGTTTAGGAAAGGAAGAGCAGCACAGCGCAGATCTTAAAATGTATCTGCATAAGAAAACAAATGGGCTGTAATTGTGGATATGGAATGAGTAATTTGGTGAAGGACGCTTTGTGCTGTAGTTTAGGGTTTGTAATTCCTGCCAGAAATTACTATTATTTTGTTGGTGGGCAGCGTTGCAATCAGAATTTTAACTACGGGAGCAACTTGGGCCACGTATTTTCATTACATATTAAATTGCCATGTGCAATGTATTTCTCTCCTATATTACAAACCATATGAGAAGAGTAAGAAAAAAAAAGGGAAGACTTCATGTGACTCTAATTATTACTGAGGCATAGCGGTGCTCATTGTTGTCTTTAGACAATGCTGTCTCTAGTCATTACTTTGCTCCACAAATCAGTAGGATAACGAGGTTCTATCTTTCAAGAAACGTTTCAGTGTATCTTCATTTAGTATTGATGAATTCTCCTTCCTCAACATTCTGAGGGGTTTTGTTTTTAATCTAGTTTGGCATATTAGAGCTCTCATCACCTAGCCACAGCTGACAGTGTTATGTAGGCATATTTATTTCCATACCTCACTGGGATGCGTCCTCAGAGGTTGCAAATAGGAAGCTGATGATGTTTGGCCGGGTTGCTATATTGTTCTTGAGTGTAAATCACAAGCTATTTTGCCACACCCTCATACTTCAGAAATATATGCTGTGCATGGTTGTAATTAACTGTGAAAAAACAAAGCTAAACTTGGTAACATCTTGTCACTTAGTTTCTTTGACAAAAGAGATACTCCCTTGAAGAAATCACCATCTTTTGCCACTGAAATTAGACAACAAGTTCAGATACACATTCTTTTTTCCTATGAAAACCCTCTGAAGACAATGAAAGAGTAAAATATATCAGCATTCTTAATCAGTCAAAACAGAGGGCTTCAGTAGGGGGCAGAGGAAGAAAGGAGAAGGTCAATGTGATGCTTCTAAAGCCCTAAATGAAAAAATACTAATAGTAGCCTATGTGCCACTTACTTGTAAATGATGCCTGTATAGCAACAATAACCAGAAGCAAAGCACTCTTTACATTAGTCTAAATATCGTATTTGATTACACAATAACAGTTGAGTGGCTGCTACACTTGCTGGCATACCAAAGACATATATTATCTGAGACCTAAAGACAGAAGTTGCATTCCAGTCCCTCTTTGTGCTATGGCCCATGTAAATACGGTACATATCCTATGAAAAATCTTACCTTTAATTGCATTAAGTGGATTAATTGCTTCACATCAAACCAATTAGGGAGGTGAAGGGGGGAAGAAGGGGATCTAAACCTCCAAAGCAATGCCTTTTCTTCCTGCATAATAATCTGCATTATAATTTTAGATAAACAAGTCTCCTCTGTTCTCATTAAAAATAACAACACTGGTGCCCCAGTTTGGGGCTTGCAGTGTCAGAGTTTAGACTCCCCTGGGAGTGCTGATTATCCTTTTTGGAAAGTGAGTTCTCCTGTGGGAGCAGCTGCATTTCTCACTCAGAAGAGGTTCTTCATGGAGGAGGAATATAGCCATCACGTTCATTATGAGGGATGCAAACCACACAATGAGCATGTGTAATGTCTTGCCTGAGATGATGGGAGTGCAGGAGCCATCCCCTCCTTCTCTGAAGAAAGAGCGCTGTGTCTGTTCCAAAAGAGCTGCCTAAAAACAAACCCAAACTCGTTTTAAACTGACAACTTTTTCCTTGCTGTCCTTAACTCCTTACTCAAACACCAACCATTTCTCATCTTATGAGGGCATAAAAATCAACAGGAGAAACGTGAAATAAGTTTTCCACCACCTTCAGCTCCCACCAAGGCTCCTAAGAGTCCCTTGGGAAGGTCTGTGGCCTGATTTCACATCTCACTCCAACCTTTCTCATCTCCCCTTTGCTTGCAGTTTGGAAACCTGTACCGTCTGACCACTTTATATCCTTGCAGAGGTTCAGTAATTTCTGCAGGGAGCCACAGAGGAGGATGCATTTGCTCCCTCTGCACCCTCACCCTGCAATCATCTGTCTCCAAACCCATGTCTCCCACAGAACACAAGGAGGAAAGGTTTGGGAAGTAAGGTTTCTCCACTTCATTAAAGACAGACTGTAGATTTTTAAGCCTTTGTTTTAAGTCAAAGAAGAGTCAAAATGTCTTTGCTGGGTCATAAAAATCAGCCTCTTGGTTCCTCCCATTGAACTCTCTCCCAGAGGCTGTTAACAGAAAGGACACTGAAGGGCAGTTCATAGCAGCAATGTGACATTCCTCACTAAGACTGAAGGGATGGCAACACGGCAGCAGAAAGGGGCATGTTTTTGTTGCAAAGGATCACAACATCACAGAATCACAGAATCAGCCAGTCCTCCCATTCTGGTGACATCAAGGAACTTGCTGAGGGTACCCTCAGTCCCCTCATCCCAGTCGTTGATGAAGATGTTGAACAAGACTGGCCCCAGAACCAATCCCTGTGGAACTCCACTGGCCACAGGCCTCCAACTGGATTCTGTGCCACTGATCACCACCCTCTGGGCTCTGTCATTCAGCCAGCTCTCGATCCACCTCACTGTTCACTCATCCAAGCCACACTGCCTGAGCTTTGCAAGAGGGAGACAGTGTCAAAAGCCTGGCTGAATTCAAGGTAGATGACATCCACTGCTCTCCCCTCATCTAGCCAGGCAATTACACTCTCATAGAAGGCTATCAGGTTGGGCAAACAGGATTTCCCCTTGGTGAATCTGTCTTGAGTCCCCTCATTAACCATCTTTTCCTTCATGTGTTTTGAGATGGCATCCAGGATAGTTGTTCCATTACCTTTCCAGGGATGGAGGTGGGGCTGACTGGCCTGTCATTTCCCACATCCTCCCTCTTGCCTTTTTTGAAGACTGAAGTGACTCCAGTCCTCAGGCACCTCACCTGTCCTCCACGATCAATCGAAAATGATGGAGAGTGGCTTAGCAATAGCATTAGCAGGTCCTTCAGCACTTATGGGTGCATCACATCAGGTCCCATAGATTTATGGGCATTAAGCTTGGCCAACGGGTCTCTCAACCTCATGCTTGTCCACCAAGGGAAAGTCTTTCATTCTCCAGACTATCCTACTATCCTCCAGAGATTGGACATCCTGAGGGCTGTTCTTGGCAGTGAAGACTGAGGCAAGGAAAGCATTGAGTAGCTCCACCTTTGCATCCTCTGTCACCAGGACACCCTTCCTGTTCATCAGCGGGTTCACATTCTCCCTAATCTTCCTTTTGCTGCTGTTGTATTTGAGATAAAAGTGAGACAAAAGTGACTGTACTAAAGAATAATCCTTCTTTTGACCCACAGAGGTGCCTAATGAACATATATGATCACGGGCAGTGTGAAGATAACTGTCTGATCAGATAATGGAATTGTTTTCAGTGATAAGAATGAATCCATTACTAATGCAAATAACGATAATAATTATAATTTGCAATACAGTAAAAATCACCTAGTCTACCTCCTCCTCTGACAGGAGACTGTATAATAAATTATAGGCTGAGGAAAAAAAAAATCAAAGGGATAAAGGTTAAAAGATTAAAAAAAAAAAATCTGAAACTTAAATGCTTACCAGGGAAGTCAAGACCTGAAAGCAGAAATGGGTGCTGTTTAATAAAGCAATTGTGAAGGATGAGATATTATGGAATTGATTAACAAACCAGAAAGCAAACGTTTCCTCGTATCACTACCCCCTTGTCACAGATTTCAGTATTTTTGAAAGAATAAAAAATTAAGAGTTGGCATGGAACAAGAAAATTAATTACTTAAATGTAGGGGAGTATGCAAATAATATTCTCAGAAGATGAATGGAACTTAAGACACAAAAAGCCTCCCAGAAGGGTTCAATAAATTTGAGGAGTTTCACCAACTTGTTTTTCTTTGCTGTCCAGCTGTTCTGTCCCTCCCAACCAGGACTGCACTTGTAGACCACGTATATCTATAGGGCTGATCTTTTGGGATACTCTGAGCACACCAACTTGCTCATATAAATCCATCATCTTCTTGTTCACTGAGGGCTTTTGGGTATGGAAACGCTGCGAAAAACACTTCATTTCACCTTTGTGGAGGAATGGAGTGGGGCAGATGAAACTACCTTTGTGTAACGGAGATTGCACTACAGTGAGCTGTATTTGTTTGCAGCAATGTTTTTTTGCAGCAATTCTGCTTTCTCCAGCAGTCAAGGAGAAAGTACTACACATGGCTTACCATACATCCTTGGCGTTGTACAGCCATATAGATTTAGGTGATGGAGCACTGGGAATATACCAAGAGTTCTTTTACACCCATCAGTTCCAAGTAAAACAGCAATTAAATGACCAAGTCTAAAGCACTATCCTCCAACACTCTTCATTTAGACCCTCATTTTCCAAAGCACAGTTCGTCCTGTAACAGCCACGGTAGGAGCCAGCGATTTTAATCACAGGGAGTGTGCAGGGGAGACTTAAAGACCAGAGATGCTGACACTTAGTCAAAAGTAGGGGTGACTAACAGATTAAATTAGTTTTAATCTCAGAGTGGAGCCTGGTTTTCTGCAGGTGGAGTATTTTATTGCATTTTAAATTGACAGTTAAGAGCTCCATGTATCTTCCCTAAACTTCCCCAGCGAGTTATTCGGGAAGTTAGAGATTTCTCACCCTCTTTGCATTGCAGCATTTTCTGTGTAGCTGAAAAGCTCAACACACTTCAGGTCAGTAAAGGACAAGCAGTTTATCAGAACTTCCACAGTAAAGGAGTTCAAATAAAATGCTTTAACAATGCAAATTCTGAAAGCCAAATGAGTGCAAAACTCGGAATCTATTTCATAACCATGATTTGTGGTTACCTCGTAAGTGCAATTTATCAAAAACACACTTAGCTACTGTAACTACTGCAACAAGCTCCTAAGGTTTAAACACTCACCCTTCAGATGGCACACAAGAAGGTCTTTCTGTAATCAATGCCTGCAAAAGTCAACACCACAACGTGCCTTGACTACTCGCATCATATTGTTTGTCGATGCTTCACCAGGGCTATTTCAGTGGTATGTGCACAAATCCTCCTCCATGTGTATGTACACAGAAGGACTTCAGCACAGGTTTCCAAATGTCCTTCCAGCAATGAGATGTTTATCTGCAAGAAACCAGCATCCACTGTCTAATCTTCAAAGCTGCCAACAGAGCCATAAAAACAGATCACAGTTCTATAAAATGTGACTGAAAGACCTGGGGGTTTAATTAGAGAATCAGATTCAGAGTAAGCATGACACTAGTCTTCAGATATGTCAAAAGCTGTCAGAGCAGGGATGGGATGAAATGTTCACGTGTTCTCTAGGGGTAGGACAGCCACAGAGTCAGACTTGACATTATGCAAAAGTTTAGAAAGGTGAGGACAGAGAAACAGAAGCAAACTGCAGCACCACTGCCACATCAGAAGGTTTAAAAGCAGATTAAACAACAGTTGGCAGTAGCTTAGGCAGAATTAATAACATTTTTGCAGCAGGGAGATGAGATACAGTTGATGTCTCAGGTCCTTTCCAGCTACATGCATCTCCTGTGATGCTCTGCCAGAGCTGCAATTGCAATGAGCAAAAATACTGGATGGGTCTGCGTAGAGATAGAGAAGAAAAAAGGGGAAAAAATCTAAATCCACAAGTAATACTGTATACTGACTCTGAAGGGGAGAAATGACAAATGTTTGTGTGTGAACAGTGTATTCTGGCAACATTCCCTCAGTCCTGCAGCATCTTTGGTAAGTGTGTGGCATTTTCTGATCTTCAGTCTCCTGTGTCCCATCCCTAAGACAAAACACAGTAACTACAAAAGGAATTTAAATGTGTTTTGGAACACACTCACTCATGTTACCTGATTCTTCAAAAGCCTTACACAACTATCAGAAGTA
Organism: Colius striatus; assembly: GCF_028858725.1. Lineage (NCBI taxonomy): Eukaryota > Metazoa > Chordata > Aves > Coliiformes > Coliidae > Colius > Colius striatus. The sequence continues at coordinate 31,876,513 of NC_084766.1, forward strand.
AATGCCAACCTTGTTGCTCTGAGCTGACAAAAGGACTGTTCTCCTGCAGAGCTATGTACTGCTAGCTAAGGACTTTTTCATGGACAAGACAGTGAGCTGTGTGTTCCCAACACCCTGAGACATTACTAATACCTGGGACCTCTGCTTACACAAGGAACACAGAGAGGAAACTATCTGAAGGAGGATGCTGTAATGCTGTTTGGGGAAAAACACACCTAAATACAGATGTCATACACGACTGGCACCTTTTCTGCTGGATTCAGCTCCGCTCACAGTTAACTTTCTTCAAGTTCACTCATTTTGAGGAGTTCATAGTCATCTAGATAAAGATGGTGTGTGTCAGAGTAGGGAAACAGGCTGAGAAAACAGATCTGTTACGACTGTCACTAAATGAAAAGGAAGAGCTCTGTGAACAATTCATTATTGAAGGGCTTTAACTGCAGCCTTGGTCTGTGTTAGCAAACAGGCAGTGATGGCACATGCATGGCCTGCACTGCAGCTGTGTGGGGGAAACGTCAGGTCAGCATCGAGGTTGCTCCTTGTACTATAGAGGATACGTTCAGCCTGGTGTCTGCTCTTATCAGTTGACAGCAAGTTCCTACTAGAGCTGCAGAGCTTATTCCTCAGAGGAACAGAAATACTCCTTGTTGTCCTTAGGAAAGGGAGAGATACCTTTCTAACTCCTTAGATTACTATGGTTTAGCAAACTCTAACATTCACAGCTCTCAGTGTCACTATTTCTTTTTACTTTGAAACTTTCCCTGATCTCCAGCACACCAACGCCTCTGTCCTCCCACATCCAAATTCTGGTTACACACCTCATCAGTCCACCATTCCTTAGGTTTCCTTACACTCCATCTAGTATCCTTTTACTACTTTGCTCTGCTGCAGCACACAATATTCCCAGAGGAAGCTTCTAATTGTTCATGTTTCCATAAGCTCACCTGCAGACACTGATAGAAGGATCACAGCAGTTGCAATGCACAAAGTTCTAAAAGCAATTTTTTGCCATCACATGGTGGCAAACACTATGTCTTAGTTTGATGACTTCTGCTCTGGGCACAAAGCCAGTGCTCCTGGATGCAGTGCCTAGTAAACTTGTTCTTATTACCACAGTCCCTGAAAAATGAGAAAATATATGCTGCTCCAAAGTTACAGCCAGCACCTGCATAACTCTATGTTACATAAAGAAAACAGATTGTCTTGGCTTGCAGAAAAACGTTTGCAGTTAACTCACTAACTTAACACGCTGCACTTAAGACCCTTCATGTCAGTGAGATATGTGCTCAGCTGCATTGGATACACCCCTCAGTGACGATGAGATCATCCTACATTTTTTTATCCATGAGCACATACACACATTGCCATAGGTATAAAACCAGAACTGCCATGAACTCATACATCACAAGTACATACATCAATATCGTCACCTCCCCAGAGGCTACTCAACACTCTTGACATTTGCTGTGATGCATTTGCAGGGTGGCACGAGACAGTTTTTGCTGCAAGAAACTGATATTTACATCTGTGGAACTGCACAGGCTGTAGTGCAAACATCTTTCTTTGATTGAACACTTTCAGGTCTCTGAAGGAAAAAAAAGCACACAATTCTGCCCACCCCCCCACCAAAACCTTGCTGACACTTTATGTCAGTCCCACCACAAAAATGTTTATCTGTGTCAGAGCACAGTAAAGGATGAATGAAATCTAATAAAACAGAATTTATCCCTCAAAAAACCCCTAAGTATGAGCTTTCCAACATCAGTAACTAACGAGACTGGCACATTAACAGGCCTGAATCTCAGCTACAGAAAGCATCTGCAGTTCTCACCAATTTATCCAAGCTGCAGCTCCTGAAAATGAACTGAGCTCGCAAACTGAGCAAGGGCACTTGGAATCCATTGTCCTTGAGACAGATGTCTGGGTGGTGTTTAATGTAGCTGCTTAGGAAACAGAGAGAATCTCTCTGGGGAAACTGGACCCTGCTGTCACGGGAGGTTGTTCTATAAATTGTTTTATTCCATGGCTATTAACACGAAAACACCATCTGTAAACTTCAGCAAGGATTTATGTGATCTTGGCAGAACCAACAATTTATAAAAACCCCTTCCTATCAAGATGGGGCTGGAACTTTAAATATAAACACACTCAGAACCACAGAACCACAGAATCTTAAGGGTTGGAAGGGACCTCGAAAGATCATCCAGTCCAAGCCTCCTGCCAGAGCAGGACCACCTAGAGTAGGTCACACAGGAACTCGTCCAGGTGGGTTTTGAATGTGAAAGCCCAAATTCTAAATGCACATACATGAAACTCCCTTGGAAATCAGAGCAAAGCACTAGAACACTGAAAGCAAAATTTGGTTCTTAATGTGCTCCTGAAGACTGTAATTATATTTCCCATTGTACTAGTAACATTAATTGAATGTTTAGCTGAAATCAAGTTCATTACAAGTTAAATACAGTACCTAGCCTATTAGGATGGTGTTTATAATTATAGTCATAAAGCACTTGTAAAACATCTTCATTGCAGCAAATAGGTGGAAGTTGGGGTGTAGTGGCTGCTACGCATCTCAGTTCCTTCTCTGCATCTTTGTGTCTGAGCTGCACTGTAGATTAAGGTTGTGTACGCCACCGAATGGCCTCTGTAGCCAGTGCCAACACTGACAAATTTTAGAGACACAGCCTGATATGCTTAGAAGAAAAATACAATTTGCACAAACAGTCAGACAAGTTTTTTTCAGTGCAGCTAGACCTTACTGAACAGTCCTAGCTCTAGAAACACACAATCAAGATGTACACTCTCATGCAAATATAGCTGCTTAGGGGTCAGCTTATTGGCCTGGGAACACAATTTTAACAATAAACCAAGAGAAAGCCCAAGAGAATACAGTCCTCTGATGTGATGGATGATAAATTTTTGTATTTGATTTCCTGGCCCTCTTGATGCATCATGACAGAAAATACCTAATCTGGTTTTGGTATTGTGCAAAGTCCTTCTGTCTTTGGACACCCTACATGGACCTACCCCAACTTTGATTTTTTTCAAGTAATCACCAGCAGTGGACTTTTACCTTGGGCACCTATGAAGTCCCCCTAGAAAGTACACAAGTGAACTAAAAATGCAGCAGCCTCCCGTCCAAGAGCTGTGTGTGCTGCACAGGAGCCTGCAAGCCCTTGGCAAAGACTCAGTGCCCACACATCTCAAAAGGTTGAAGAAATCTCCTAAGCAGTAAACATGGTTGGTGGCACTTTTGCTCAAGTTACACATACAAAGGAGCACCCAAAGGGCAAATATAACCACTTGGCCTTTCTCACTCACTTACATAATAAATTGGGTTTCTTCTTAGTAAAAACAGTAACACCCAAAAGGAAAAATTAAGTTTTAGGGTATTTTATTTGACATGATTGAAGACACAAGAACACTCAAGATACAATCCAGACAAGTTGCGAACAGCTCCAAACATCAGTGAAATCTGCATTTATCTGGCACAGAGGTGAACAAGACCACAATGGTTGGGTTTAGAATATAGTTTAAGTCTATTTCAAGCAGGTGAGTACTGTGACGTTATGCCCAACAACTTTTATACTATTCATCCGCTTAAGCCACTTCATATCATAAATATGCAGCTTATCTTGGCGATTAAATCTCTGCAATATATAATTAGCCTTCTCATAATAATGCATTAAAACTCCTGTATATAAATTTTGGTATAGTCATACCAATGTAAACTGTCTTAAAATCATCACTGCACACTTATCATATTCTAGCACAATTCATCATTCCATCACAATTAGCTGCTAACTTTCAGCATGGAGTTAAGTAACTTGGACCCAAACTTGCAAGTTGCTGCTTAAAGCGTAACTTCTGCTTCCCAAACGGCAGCAGGCCTTGCCTTTTCAATGTTAAGTTGCACAATGTCATCTGAAACCGCTACCAAAAAAATGCTCTGCAGGGCATCTCCTGCAAAAGCATCAGAACTATTCTAAAAATTACTCATTTCCTAATAAATTTCATATTAATTTTACAGCCTAACAGCCTTTATCACTGTGGGCATCCACATGCCACTTACATGTAAAGTTGTTTAACTGGGTTATAGACTACAGACCACAGCATAATATTCTACTTAACAATTCTAATCCCTTAGAGAAACAAGCTAATTTTCCATTCTCAGATTTTAAAAGGGCAACAAGGACAGCTGGGAGTTTGTTCAGTGCTCTGCAAAGATAAGCTTGACGGTGCTCTCATCAGACTGAATGAAGACGTGCAGAAATATGCAAGCCACATTTTACAGTTAGAGTGATTTCAGCAACAAACCCCTGCTTGGATCCAGATGGGATCTTACAAAAAAAGCAAACAAGAAAGGGTAGAGAATTGCTACTGTGCAGGGACATAATGCTTCAGAGGAGCTGCAGAAACTACCTTTAGCATTCCCTGCAGAAACTACCTTTAGCATTCCCTGCAGACAGGCTGAAATTGGCAGAAAAATCACAGGCTACCTGATCTTGCAGTTCACCTCCTTTTCAGAGGGGGAGAAGAGGAAGTTGTAGTCATTTATTAGATCAAAATCCATGTTAACTTAAGGCCACTGCAAACCAATCTGTGCAGAACTTGACTGATTCAGTTTAACACAGGATGCAAAGATGCCAAAGCCTATTCTAATTTAGGAATTTTGTCTTTTGGTAGGTTGGTAGTGGTAGACAGAGACTGAGTCTTACCTGTAGCTACAATACATTGGCGTTGCCTGGCTTTGGAAGGTAGTTTTGTGTTCGGTTTTTTATTAAACTAGAGAAGATCCTTAATAAAACCTGAAAACCTAGTGAAGAAGCTGTATATCCAGATCATACAATCTCATTTTTAACTTGGTTTTACAGGAGGATTCATCCATTATTATGATGAACTGCTGGAGAAGGAATGGTCACTGTCTGAAACAAAGAAATGAAAATCCCAGCAACACACTAACGCATCTGTGTAAGATGCTTCACTGGTACGATTTGCGTTGCAGGAAGAATGTTGTATTCTCTGACACATCAACATTTCTTGCCTATTATTATAAGATCAGCCTTTTACATTTCATATCTTACCATCTTTAAAAGCCTATAATTACAGAAGCTGATTGAGAAACTATGTTATTTAAAATTAGCAGCTGAATGAAATCAACAGAGGCAAAGAGCATTTTTATACAAGAAAATAGCACTGTAGAAAGAAAGAGTCTGTACAATATTTAAATATTGTATATACATAAAATTATATTGTTCATAACTCATCTTAAAGTTTCTCTTGTTTGTAAACCATGGAAAGCAACACACAAAAAAACCTCCCAGTATTTAGCTTTTAAAGCATTTAGCAGGCAGTAGGAAATTGAATGCTAGCAAGCACACTTTGTAATTATAGAAAGTATCCAGCCAGATACTGTGACTAGCATTCTCCAGAGTCCTTTTTTTTTCCCCCTTTTTTTTTAAGCTGAATGCAGAACAGATTTCACATTCAACCAGGGAATTCTGCAGGAGACACAGAAAACTCAATGGCAAAATGCAGCAGATCGGTTCTGCAGCTCGTTACTGCGGCAAAACTCCAGGCTAACCACACAAAGCTGAAGTGCAGGATTGGAACATAAATTAGTGAAATAATTGGTAAAGCTTTCATTTCCCACAAGTGTCAGTCGTGGATTTAACTCATGCTCAGTGTATCAGAGGGGAACACTTAGTTGAACGATTAACAACTGTAAAGTTTTAAAAGTGTAATGAATTCCAGCAGGTAATCAGGCAGCTCTGTATAGATGTTCTGGAAGTGCCAGCAGTTGAGGGTGACTCTGGGGGTTAGTATCATTCTGCCAAATCCAAGTGGGATTTGCATTTGAATCTGAAGTTGCCAACTCATGGCAGATACAGATTGTAGGTTTCAGGAGTTATCCACCTGTAGTGTTTTGCAAAACAGAAACTGTTCCAGTTGCAGAAAATAAACCTTCCCTGGTCAATGTGATTAAGAAAAAAATCCAGAAAGTTATAATTTGGAAAACAAGATGCCACCATGAGCATCCTTTTATTTCACCTGCATTAGGATTGTGTGCTCAGAGCCATATAAGGAATGCTTTATTTAATGCTATTTGGAGTTTCATTCTCGTGGCTTCTGCCTTCCACTTTGCTGGCCATACAACTCCATCCAGAAAGAGATTTTACACAATTAAAATACTTGCTACTCAAAATACAGTGCAGGACTTTTGATCTGGGCATTTTCTCTAAGTATCCTGGACAAGGACCATCTAACTATACTTCCAAATCTTAACAGAGAGATTAAGAAAAGAAACAGAATCACTTGGAGAAGTGCTTGATAAACCAGATGGGTCAGAGGGACCTCAACAGGCTGGAGAAATGTGCAGACAGGAACCTCATGAAGTTCAACAAAGGGAGGTGTGAAATCCTGAACCTGGGGAGGAATAACCCCAAGCACTAGTACCTTCAGAGGGTCAACTGGCTGGGAAGCAGCTTTGCAGAACAAGACCTTGGAACCTTGGTAGACATAAAGCTGAGGGGAGTCAGCAATGTGTCCTTACAGCAAAAAATGTCAACAGGCCTCATGGGCTGCATTAGGAAGAGCATTGCCAGAAGGTCAAGCAATGACTCCCCTTCATCCAGCCCTGGTGAGACTGCATCTGGAGTGCCAGGTCCAGTTCTGTGCTACTCAGTACAAGAAGGAGATACCATGCTGAGACCAGGAAAGGGTCACGAACATGATTCAGGGTCTGCAGTATCAGTCATGTGAGGAGAGGCTGAGAGAGTTGAGACTGTTCGACTCAAGAAGGTTCAGGGAAGATAGGGATGTGTATAAATGCCTGACAGAGACAACAGAGAAGATGGAGCCAGACTTCTCAGAGGTATCCAGCGAAGGAACAGGAGGCAATGGCTACAAATTGAAACTCAATAAACTCCTTTTAAACATGACAAAAAACCTTTTTGCGGTGAGAGATGTCAAATACTGGAACAGGTTTGCCCAGAGTTTAGGCAACTCCATCTTTGGAAATGCTCAAAACTGGACAAAGCATCCTGCCCTGGTTGACACTGCTTAGAGTTGAGGTTGTCAGATACTCGTTGGATGTCGTCTCCAACCTCAACTATTCTGTGATTTTACAATTTCAGATGGAGACTAATAAGATACGTTTAGTGTCCAAAAGGGAAATAGTTTTATTCTTAATAGTATTCCAAAGTGTACTGAGAGCAATGCTAGCTATTTAATCCACCAGCTTGTTCTGAGGGCTTTGACAATAAGGGCCTTGTTTTCAAACCAGAGCAATTGATACCAGGCTCCTAAAATATATAAGCATTTCCTAAATTTAACTTTAAGGATTTCTGAAGATTTTCTTTCAGTAAGATCTCAGAATTTAAGAAACTTAGTTCCCATTTCTTTAAGTCATTGATTTTCAGCACTTAAAGTGTGAAAGCACAGGGCAAAATCAAAGAACAAAAGAATACTATAGAATACAAAATTGTTCTCGTTGCCAGAGGATGGTGCTGTTTAAACAGACAATCCACGCAGATTCGTCCCCCTACAACAGTCACACAGGCTAGTGAGGTTTTCTTGGGAGGAAGAAGAAAAAGGCAAAGAGATTACCCCCTTACATGTTTTTAACTAATCTTCAGGACCCAACAATAATCAGCAGTTACTTAATAAATGTAGACCTTTAAGCATGCTTGGGTAACTCAGGAACTTTTACTACCTCTGTTAACTTTTGCTCCCAAAACTTTTTAAGGGTCTTTCAAAATCCAGCCTTTGGTCATCAAATGGCACAAACATGACATAGCCCACCTTGCTAGCTGTTCTCACATAGCCTGCTGAAATTCAAGTTGATTACGTGATACATGAACGACAAAAAATGGAACAGTGGAAGAACAGTCTCACAAACAGGCAGCAGTGGGGAGAACGGGCTGCTAGTAGTTTAAGAAATCAATACCAACTTTGACACTTTTAGAGGTGGCAACATCGATGGCCATGGCTTTGATTTCAGTGTCCCCAAACTGCATAAGTGTTTTGATCTCCCGTCGGTTTGGCACCGAAGCATCAGTCCCCGTGAGATCCAAGCGAAGGGTGCCGCACTTCTTCACTCCGGCCTCGGTGATGAAGCTCACGTTATCTTGTTCCGAGCTATAGATATTGATCACTATTACTAACTGAGAAGGCTTGGCGGGTGTGTAACTGCGTGTCACAGTTTCTCCAAGGGCTACGGATTGGTCGGCTGAGATAAATTTGTCAAAGACATCAGTGCACCAGCGTGTGCCGTCTTTGATGAGCAGCTTCTCTGGTGGATGCTTCCCTTCCACGTAGCGATTGAGCACACCCACGCCATAGGTGAGAGGTGAGCGTCGCACTTTGATGACAGCAGGGTCTAGGCCAAAGAGAACAGCTCCTTTGAGGATAGTGAGTCCCACATCCTGAGGAATGATGACTCGACATCTCGAACCAAAAGCGCTCTGGACAGCTTGTTGGAGTAAGGGAGATTCAGCAAAGCCACCCACCAGGAACAGAAACTTGACATTGGTCACTTCTGGCTTATCAAAGACGTCACCTAAACAGAAACAGACCATTCAATAGAGAAAAATCTGCTGAGACAAAGGCAAGGCAGGTAAAACTCCTAATGCCTGAGTGCACTGCATGTCTCATGCACGTGCACAATGTCTGGAACTGCCACATCTGTGCTCACACTACCACTCTCAGCATGCACTAGAGTTCCAGTTCTGCATTCTCTTCTATACTCTGTTTCATTGGGAATGGAAACTTACCCCAAAGCATTCAATACTTCTGAAGTGGTATTTAGAAGCTAAATAAAAATTCTGTTTTATCAGTCAAGGGAGACACAGAGTTCTTGCAAAGAAATCCTGGCATGCACATTAGAGGTGGTAGAGAAACAGACATCACTTCGCCACCTCAAGTATTTATGGGATATTCCCAAAGGGATATTCCCAAACTTACCCAGTTCACATACCCTTTACTGTGTTCCAGATAAGTCACCTCACTTTAAATTCACTTATTATACCCGACCCCAACATCTTAACCACAATAACCACCACCTGCAAAGTAATACCTCCTTATATTTTTGCAGATATTCATTCTTAGCTTAAGCCCACATCCCCTGCTTTCAGAAAGAAAATCATCCAGTTCAGTTGCAGGTTCACTCTTAGTTCAAATAACTGAGGTAGCATGACTGAATTATCTGTCACAACTATTGTAATTTAGGTCTCTCCCTCCCTGCTCACATATAAGCTGTTCTGTACTAAAAATTCCTCATATACAGTGAGCAAAGCTGGATATTCAATTCCAAATAAGATTCAATTAGCACTTCGTGTAGAACAGAATACTTTGCTCAGTACATATATTATACTCTACTTGATACAAATCCAATCATCCACCCAGAAGACTTTAAATAATACATTTCCCAATAAGGCTATGTCACTTTCCATTACTGGAGGAATAACTTCAGTGCTGCTTAAGCCATGCCTGGAAGTACTTTTACCATAATGCATCATTTATCATTTGTGTTTTAGAGATGTCAGTGGTTTGGATGGTCACGAACGTATGTGACCATACACTGAGGAGAAATTAAATAGAGGTCTTAATAGCAGAAATAGTCAGAAACTAGTTAGGTCTCTGGCATTATGCAGTTGTTACCTGACAAAGGAAAATGAAAAGCAGGATCTGGGTTAGTCAGTGTATTTCAGCCATTTGAATGCTTGCAGCCCTTGAAGCATGGAATGATTGAAGCTCAGGTGGTACCAGAATTTAATCACACTCAATAACTAGTACTAGAACTAGACTGCAATATGTGTTAAGGTCATGTCTCTGACTTTCATTATTTTCCTGACTAATCTGTAGAGCACTACAAGTTTCAGAACTAAATTCCCTGCCCACATTTGGTGTCTACTAGTGGTGGCTGTTTGACTTTAATTTCAGTTCCTGGTAAACAGGTAAGTGACACTTCAGTTTCAGCTCAGACAGGAAGAGGAATCACACACAGATACATACTGAGGTGCTGAACAATCTGGTCAATTGTGGGTTTGAAAAGAGCATTCATTGCATCCGGGCTCATCCTCAGCATTCCCTGGGAAGACCACTTCACAAAGTCCACACTGGAAAAGAACAGATAAAAAGAAGATTAAAACATTACAACTCATCTGTAGGAAACAGCCAAGCACTCACAAGACACACTAAATAAATAGAAGAATCCAGAATCTGCACACATTTAGCTTGGAAGAAAGGGCCTCACCTCACCCTAGCCACATACCAACAGCAGCATTGTAAAATTTCAAGGGAGAATTGTTATTTTTGCTTGCCTAATTGCTGTTTTCTGTGCCTGATTGCCTTCTGCAGCATTACCAATGCTCAGCTGCTTTCTGAAACAGCTGGCAGTCAATCCAGTGCTCACTCATCTGAAACAGCACTGATTCATCCCCAGAAGGGCAACATTTAGATTATAGCAGTAGCAGGCCAAAGCCACTGGAAAACACACAAGGAAAACAAGCAAGTATGGGAAGCCTCAGGAGGCAGAAGGAAGCACAGCATTTTTAATGAGGCATAACATTTGTTAAGTCAATACAGGCATTATGTTATTCCATCACTGATGCACAGCCATATAGCTCAGTAATCTCCTTTGCATTCAGGCACATTGTATGTCACTTTTATACTCCTCCGATCCCATTATGAAATTAATGTCATTTTATGTGAAAGGAGCATTTTGCATTCCATCTAAGATTCACTGTTAAGACTACAATAAGGAATTGCTCTTGGGAGGGGGAATGTTTCCAGAAACTTTTAATCATTTCAGAACCTCAGCCTCATTTAGGAATTGATTCTGAGCTGGACTCCAAGTCACTTAAACTTGAAGTACATTGAACAATAATTTTAGAAAGAGATGCAGCAGTTTCAGCCTGCATGCTACATTCAACATTCATTCAATCAAAAAACTCAGAAAGAAGCTAAGGTACAGGTATTAAATATCATGTCTTCTCCTTTCAGGTCTCAAGTATTCTGTCCCAGATTTGCAGAACAAATTATCTAATTGGTAAAACAGTAGAAGAAAAGAAAGCCTGCCACCACTTCAAAAGATGAATGCCTTCCTCTTGGAGCAGTATATGCTTTCACCAGTGATCTCATACTGTTAAGAACTTTCCTCGAGCCATGAATATATTTACACATCTCACTCAAGACCTTGGACTTGTTCCCAGGCCTATATAAACTACACTTCTAGGTACCTAACTTTTAGACATCAAATATTTGATCTGATGTTTCTAACCAACATGTAAGGGACTCAAAATAGACGGTCCAATTCAGGAAAGCAATGCAATGGTGGACTATCAAAAGTCACAGAAAGCAATACTAGAAGAGTGACATTCTTGAATAGAGAAGCTTTTGCAGGAGATCGATCAGAATGTTTCAGTCTAGAAGCTGCCCTTCAGGCCATCCCATTTTCTAACCCTTATATTAAGTTTTTACATTATTATCTTTCAGTCTAAATGTAATTAGGATATGTTATTCGTCTTCGATACCAGTAGTTAGTTCTTCATGCATTTGGGTTCAATTGGCTACTCACTTGCTTTTCCTCAAGGCATGTTCTACACTGTGACCTCGAAACTTCTTGTAATAGTCAATGAAGGAGAAAGGCAGAGTGATGTTGAGTGGATTGGTCCTGTCTGGAGCTGCCGCCCGTTTACGGGACTCAAACGCTATCATCAGATCTACCCAGGCAGCAGGACGCTTGATTTTAAATTGCTCGATAAAATCTTCTCCAAATATTTTACAAAGGAGCTTTTCAAATTCATAGTCCACACCTAGAGACCCGTATGGCCCACCTGTATTGCAAAGAAGACACAGATTTAATATTCTGAGCTGATTATTAGATTTCAAATTGATCAAACACACATCGGGTCAAGGCTACTAGGACCATCATAGGAGAAAATCTACAGAAAGAGGTATCTCTCCTAAATGTAACAGTTGGTCTAATACAAAACATAACCTCACCTTTGCCTTACTTTCACTCTTACAACATCATAGCCACGGTAACACTACCACTATAAAATAAAACACTTATATTGGAAGCAAAGGAATCTGCTAAAGGTGTGGGCTGGATGCATATTTAGTAGACAGACTTGATGTACATTGTCCCATTTGCCTGACTAGGATGTTTCCTGAGGCGGTCTTACAGCCACCAAGAGTGAGGAGGCTCAGTGACAAACCATATAGATGAAGAATAACTTGTCATAGAGACATAGCAAGAAATAATTGGCTAACTTGTGCTTAACAGCTTAGACACAAGACAAAGTCAAAGGGGATCTGGAGTTCAGGAAGGGAATGCCATTCAAGGACTTGCACTTTATGTTTTTGTTGGGGACTAATCACCTGCATTTTTTCCCATGGGCATGGCAGATGCTCCCTGTTACACTGCCTGTGAAACTATAAGAATCCCCTTAAATCTAGGGAAACTTATCTATTCCAACAACAGTCGCTTTACAAGGAGCTTGTTGCATCACTCAGCTATTCGTATTTCCTTAGTACATCCCTGAATACCTGAAAAGAGCAGGAATACACAGGTGATCTCTCAAAGGACAGGAAGATGATGACTCTACTAGCAGAAGTCAGACCAGGACCACAGCCGGAGGTCATGGCCTGACTGGGAGTGAATAACACAGGCGGAGATGACAGTTCACTACTTTCCCATTGTTAGCTTTACCATCCAAAAGCATCAGATGCATTAAGTGATATATCCATGTCTGCTGACTTGCAGCTAGGTTACACTCATTTTGATTGCCAGTCTTATTTCAGGAAGAATTACTAGCAAAATGTACTGAATAATAAAGAGATATACATTTCCTTCACTCACAAGTCAAAATATTACATAAAACAAGCAAGTAGTGGAAGTGTCATTACCTGTTGCCTTGTATAGCTCCTTAAGGTGTCCTTCAGGGAGCCTGATCTGATGGACAGTCATATCCACTGTGCCTCCTCCACTGTCAACAACGATGTAACGGTCACCTAGTTTGTCACAGGAACAGGCAAATGGTATTTACATTAGTGTTATCACAACAGCATATTGCAGTGAAAGCTTCTCGTGGGCATTATCACCATGAGAGATAATGACATGGGGAAAGCCATGAATGTCTACACTGAAGACTTGATCTTTATTATTAACTATGATGCAATAACCGATTACAAATATGAAATTCAGATGTCAAAAGCTGTTGATTTAGCACAGATGAAATGTAAAGTAGAAGAATTGCTCGTGCTGCTGGCGCACATTCTCACTAGCTACCAAATTAATAGCTGGTTGCATTTTAAAACCTGGATTGCTTTCTACCATCTCCTTAATTAACCACATTTTGCTAGAGCATACAGAACTGCAGCTCAGCCTTAATAACTAAGAGCAGCACATGAACTTCTATTTTTTTTCCTTTTCCTATTTATAGTCACTGTAAGAACAATGCAGCGCACAACACATTTATGGGAAACACAATGCTTGCCTGCAATGTAAAACCAGAGAGAGCAAAGTTGATTCAAGAAAGGACATTACCTTCTTCCAGTTCGGACCAGATCTCTCCTATGACATTCTCCACCAAAAAGGTCCGACTCTGTCGATTCCGACGGATGTGTTCCTTAGCTAGGCATCCACAGAGAAAAGAAGCATGAAGAAGTTGGTGCTACAGCTGCACGAAACAAGTGCAAGCAGGCTGACAGATCTGTATGCACCGTGGTTAACACAACAAATAGAAATTAGTGCATTCGAATGCAGAATAGTGTAACATTGCTTCTCGAGAGGAGGAGGAGGTTTTTTAGATTCTGGTTTTTAAAACCCACAGGGCTCGGCCTGGCCTTCACCGCCAGGCGGCAGCCCCGGCTCTGCTCCCGCAGCCCGGCTCCCGCAGCCCGGCTCCCGCAGCCCCGGCCCGGCTCCCGCAGCCCCGCTCCCGCAGCCCCGGCCCCGCTCCCGCAGCCCCGCTCCCGCAGCCCGGCTCCCGCAGCCCGGCTCCCGCAGCCCCGGCCCCGCTCCCGCAGCCCCGGCCCCGCTCCCGCAGCCCCGGCCCGGCTCCCGCAGCCCCGGCCCGGCTCCCGCAGCCCGGCTCCCGCAGCCCCGGCCCCGCAGCCCCGGCCCCGCAGCCCCGCTCCCGCAGCCCCGGCCCCGCAGCCCCGCTCCCGCAGCCCCGGCCCGGCTCCCTCAGCCCTGGCTCCGCTCCTGCCATATCCCTGGGCTGGGGTGAGGAGCCTCACACTTCCAAAAGCTGCTGCTGATTTTGGGTGCTCAGTCCAAGAGGTCTCCTGACCTTTCAGGACACTGGTGTATCCCAAAAGAAGCAGCTAAAGCACTGCTTCTCAGATGTGTAACTTCTTCATCGGTTACCAAGTCTGAGCCTCGTCATGGACAAAACTTAAGCGTGATCTAGCAATGCTACTACAACAGTCAGGTAACATTGAGACTTAATTGCTACTTAAACATTTAAAAAATGCAGAACAGCCTTTGAAGAAGCAGCAGATCAGTGAAAGCCTTTGCTATTATGTCAATCTCTAAAAGTCAGTGATCAAAAAGAAATCATTCCCTGCATAACCTTTGCTCACCCTCAAAGGCACTTGCACAAAACACAAGGAGAGGCATCCTGTCATGCATGAAAATATCACTCTTTCTGAAAATATCAGCATGCAAATCACTGAATGCATTTTGCCTCTCATTTCTATAGTGCCTGTCATCAGAAAAAGACCACCATGTCCACATGCCCTGTACGCTCCCCACGGATGAAGACCCTCCCTGTGATGCAGACACACCTTGCTGCACTGACTCAGCAGCACACAGTGAGAGCTTAAATGACAAAGCATTCAATGACAGAACAAGCCTCAGGTCCATGCAAGGGCCTAACACAGAGTCCAAGGGAGTCCTTTTACTCACTCCTGTGGGCTAGAAATGAACACAAGACCCAGTCTTTAACAGCTGAAGTAAGCTTAGCATGGCTACTGTGAACAGGAAAATTTTGGGTTGGCTTCATAGCAGCATTATGGTCCTTGGAGTGCTTCTCTCTGTCTGTATTTAAAGTGTTTGTCCTTAATCTGATCTCGGCTTGTCTTGGGTGTCTGCCATGCCTTTATGAAATTTTAATTCTAACCCCAAATTAATTCACTCCAAACTTTGTTTTCATTAATTTTGACAAGAAAGCTTTCTCATCTCCGGTAGCTTTTACCATACAAAGCCAAGAAGGTGAAGGGTAGCCCCCATTCAAGAGAAAGCCTGTTAGAAATAAATCATCTACCAGATTCTGCCCAGCTTCAAAACCTTAACAAGAGAAAACTGTTTTATTATTTTCCCAGAGGCAAATCCCTGTGTAGCCTGAAAGTGGATGGAACTGGAATGGTTCAGGACATAAATGAAGGGGACCTAAGGCAAGGGGCCCCCAAAGGGACTATGTCCTGTAAAGGGATTGTGCCCTGTGCCTCTGTAACACTGAACACATGTGACAAGTGCTGGCAAGGAGAGGCATGGATTTGAGAGAATGATGTAGTGACTTGGTCTAATAAAAACCAGTACCCTCTGGTAAGTATTAGCTTAATTTTCCATTTGTCTGTACTGCTTTGACCTAGTAAATGTCATAAAATAGAGATTCTTGGGAAAAAAATCCTTCTGCGATAGACTGGCACACTACTGCCAACATCAGTGCCACCGTTACAATCCACACAGATGGGAATCTGCATTATGCAGCAATCACATCTTCCTGCTGATTAGTTTTTCCTTTTTTTCTCTCTCTCTCCTTTTCTTCCAGTCTCAAACATGCTCAAAAATGTTTTGGCAGTAACCTTTTGGCAAGTGACTTCCACTGTGGTCCAACCTCTGTCCCTCATTATAAAGTCAGTCTTCAAACATTGATATTAACAACACATCCTAGGTCAATAAATCACAAGTGCTGTATCCAGTTGCTCTTCTACAAGCAGGTAAATTCACTGCTATATTCCAATACCCTGAGTTCCCCTCAGTGTTTAAAGTAATTATTGATATGTCACAAAGACAACAAAAAGCATCTGCCAAAACTCTGGAACACCTCAGACTGAAGGTCTCATTACAGATCCAGTTACTTAACACTGCTTCAGTAACGCAGCTAATTGAACACACAGTTGTTTCTGAGAAATTAAGTTTAAAAACTAATCCAACACGAAGTATTGGTTTTCATCAAGGCAGAAAAACACTGCTGTGAAAATACTAAGTCTCCCACAACATCCCAGCAAAGGCAAGGCAGTGAAGCTACCTGTGCGCATGCAAACACATCTGCTGGATCAATGCTCAAACTAGTCTGTTACAATCAACTGCAAAACAGTTTATAACTGCAAACTGATGCTGGCCTGAAACATTTCAAGACAGCAAAGAAAATGAGAAATGGTAAGAAAACAGCCTTCATGGACAAAACAAACTTAGGCATAACAATCTACAGAAGTAATAGAAGTATTACCCTGTGTAAATCCAGTTCCAATAGTGTCACTGGGGCTATAACCATTGACAGGCGCCCTGCTACTCAGGTCTATCATCTGGTGCAGGCGGAGCTTTCGGCAGTAGATGGAGGCAGCCTCAGGTTCCAGGGCAATGATCAGCTGCTCGGGATTTTCAGGAGATGCCATTCCTGCCTGTGAGAGAGAATCAATCAGAGAAGTGGAGAGGGAAATACTGCAACCCAGCAGACCCTTCTCAGCAAGTGAACAAGCCTTTCCCCAGCTTGGGGTTTCAGTCAGGTCAGCCCTCTGAGTTCAGCACGAAAAAGAGCTTCAGCCCTTTGCTAAAGGTCTTGATCTGAGGATCATCCTGCCCACAATGTCTAGGAAAACTTTACAGGCTGTAACAGGGAGGTATGCATGCACTTACCATGCTAAGTGTCTAACTCAACAGTTAAGTATGTGACAGGCAGAAAAAAGAAGACAGTTGTTTGGAAACCTGTAATGAATGGCCTAACACTTGAGTTCCTAATTAACCTGTGAATCTGCCTGCTAAGAGGGGGCACAGTTTCCTTTAAGGAATGAAGGAATATCTTCATTTGGCCTCTCCTCCCCATGACATTTAGGTATGCCTTTCTTTATTTCCCAGATACACCTAGCTCTTGCCAAAATGGATTCCTTGCACTGGGTAACTTACTAGGAATATAAGATACTTTGCCAGTAATGCATCTTCCAGTTTAAAACCAACATTTTCAATTTCAAAATCCATTGCTTTTAAGCACATTCACTTTCATAACAACTTCAAAATACCCAGTATACTCAAGGACTCAAAATACAATAGGGCAGGTTCCCTGAAATGTAATGACAACAAGCCTAAAAATAATACCAAGTTATACAATCAACATTTGCCGTTCTATTTTCTTCATGGATTTTCAGCCTCCAGACACATAAGATTTTCAAGCAAACACAAGTTCTCATGTAACCACATCACTCTTAGAGCTGGACTTAGAGAAAAATATCAAGAAACAGTTGAAAAAAACACGTTTTCTGTTCTTTTTTCCTGTACTTCTTATTCCACGGTTTTCTCTTAAAGGATAACAGTATCTTTCAACACCTTCTGCCCAACTTTTGGTTTATCTGCTACTGTGTTTCAGTGAAGTCTCTGAGTTCTAAAGCACACTAGCAAACAAGTACATGGATGAACATTTTTCTGCTTCCACAGTCAGTCTGGTGGCTTCAGAGCATCCCCAAAAGAAGGCAGCCTCATATGGAAAGACTGCTCATCTGGACTGGAATTTGGCTTCCTTCATACAGCTATAGTGGGGACTGTGAGACTTGCTGGCTAGTTTACACCTGCAGCTACAAACTCACAGTAAAGCTTGTACGAAAAACAACACTGGGGTAAGACTTGAAGACACAAAATTGTCCCTTCACGTTTACTGACTCATTTTACCCTCTCCATCCTAATAAACAAGACAAATGCATATTTATAGAAAGCATCTTCTTTATTGTTGAGAGCAAAAAAAGGGAAACACAACAAATACATTTCAAAATAAGAAAATGAGGGTTAAACTAATCATGGTTGCTCATTATTTTAAAAGCATGCCTCAACTGGAATTATGGTCACTTTACATCCTTTATTGCTGTTGGGCAAAACCTTCTGCTTCAGTTACACTAACTGGACTCAACAGCATGATCTGAAATTAGTGTAACTGTCTGGGAAGGAGAATATTGTGCAAATATCACAGGATATCAAACCTTTAACGTGTTTTTAAATGCATTAAAGAATATCATATTGAAAAAAATGCTTGCAACCAAACTTTCAGAATATGGAAAATGCAGATTTACAACAGCCAGAGTAACCCTAAAAAATATAAAAAGGTTATCAATCAAGCTCAGGTCCAAACCAGAACCTCATGCCATCATACCACTTGCATGCAAGCATGTTGGCAGGCACAGGCTTAGATAAAGCTCCAGAGCTGTGCTGGGAATGAAGACAAAGCTCTTGCATCCTGCCTTAGTATAAACCCAACCTTTCCTCCCCACTGGCTGGAGGATGCACTAGGCAAAAGGAGGGGTTTTTTTCATGCCAGCTCACTTCAATATCACTTATCTCCAGCTGAGCTCCTCTACACACAAAGCTCTAATTTGTTGCATTGGAAAGGGCAACATTCAAGATAAGAATCAATACTTAGTTCCTGAAAGATATTTATCTAATCTGCTAAAGAATTCAAAAAATGTATGCTCTCTGCATATAAACTATCTCAGCCCTTGACTGTCTTTGCCTTTGGAAGGTTTTGCTAAAAGGCTAACCTTAATCTTTCCTGCTGCAATTTTTAGGCCAGCACTTATTGCCTTATCCAATAAGGGCACAGAGAATAAATAGCTCCCTACTACCTTACTGTATGTTTCACATATATTAAATCTATTCTCATGTCTTGTATCTGAGCAGCAAGTGTGGGTTTTTTACTATCCAGCAACGTGCTCAGTCTGCTCCATGCACTGGGCATATGTTAGTAGCATAGACAAAGCAATTCTTAAGTTTGGTGTCTAATCTAGACACTAAAAGAGAAAATTGTATTTTAAGGGAAAAATACTTTGTTGCTAAGGGTATTAAAATCCAAAGGCTACACCATAAAGCATTTGCAGAGGTGACATATACTGAGTTGCACACACAGAGAAAGCACTGTTATTGCCTAATTTGAGGGGGGAAAAGAAAAGATTGTATTAATTGCAAAGTCAGCTGTTCTACAGGGGATTTTGGTACAAATTTCCAAGGCTGTTTCTACTAAAAGAAAACAGTAAACCATTAAGAATAACATTTGCTTCCTCCCCTCCTCCAGCAGTAGTCTGAACCATGAACTTTTCACATTGCAGCCCGTATGTCAGGAGAGAAAGGCAGTGACCTGCAGCGGATGGACTCAGTTTCATGTTCTCAGACCCTCCAAGCATAGCAGATGCTATTCTAGATGCTATTCTTGCTACTTTTTCTCTCTAGATATTATTTTAACATACTCAAAATATCTTCCAAGGAAAACATTCAACAGAAATGACAGTTTTTAACAGTTTGAAGCACAGCTGATCCTACACAGAATTTCATGAAGAAAATGTTGGATTTTTTGGTTAAAAGGCTATTCTTCCTGAGGTTGAAGGGCTAGTTACAATGAAGAAAGTGTTATTTCCCATCATTAATAGACCATAAAAAGAATGTTTGTCATCCAGCATATGTATATGTACATATATACATGCATAGACATGTACATATATATAGATGTCTCAATAATGACTATTTCATACATTGTGTATGTAGTATTTCTACTTATCTCATCAGAGACAGCACTTTACTGTATATATATTTCTATACATAGCACCAAGAGAATGGGAGAAAGGGAGATGAGAAAGAAATGTGAGCTCGTACATCCTGCTGGGGATGAACAGAGCTATGAGGTTGCTCTCAAACAGGCTCTGAGAAGATCAAGACTTGGGAGGTAGTAGCTCTGTCTCATCATTACAGCCAAGCAGAAAGGGACAGAAGGCAGAAAAAAAACCAGCAAGCATGCTGAGGAAGTGGAGTGAAAAACAGCAGGCAGTCAACACAAAGAAATGGTAATGCATTCATTAACATGGTTACTATGGAAGTTTGGGATTTGCTACATGTTACATTTGTTCCTTTCTATCTGCCTCAGTCTATGCCTTTCTCTCGCTGCTGCCTGAGTACTACAGCCACTAAGAACAGATTCACAAGGTAGTAGGATTGAACGGGACAGATCTAAACAATGTCTCAGCATTCAACTCTACAGATGGTTCTGGCAGTGGGACAGCTGCATCACGTTGCTTTTGCCTAGGGCAGCTCCTAGCACACTTTTTAACAGAGCCGGCTCCTAACTCCAGCCTGCTGAGGTGATTTCCTTTCTCCCACTATAGCTACTAGCAGTATAATCCCAGTGATCACTTATGAAACATGAAGGAAGCACAGAGTGCTTTTCCCAAAAAAGTAAAACCATGGAAAACCCACCACCAAATTCCAAAAGTCCTTTGAACGCCAGAAAGTTCTTAAAAATTGATTTTTCTGTAGGACACTGCTGCATTTGTATACCTGGAAGAAGCACTGAACACTATGAAAATAACTACTTTAAAAGACAGCCTCAAACTCCCTTTGCTTATATGTTTGAGGACTAGGGTTTCATGCCTTGACAAGAGAACTCC
Organism: Colius striatus; assembly: GCF_028858725.1. Classification (NCBI taxonomy): domain Eukaryota; kingdom Metazoa; phylum Chordata; class Aves; order Coliiformes; family Coliidae; genus Colius; species Colius striatus. Next base: position 31,897,159 of record NC_084766.1, read on the forward strand.
CAGACTTTCACTCACGCCAGTAAAACAGGTCTGTGAGCTCCTGCCACCACTTTGCTGCTCATTCGCCAAGATGCATCATGGACAGCAAATCTCAAAGTGCTTCAAAGCCTCAAGTACTGGAGCACAAATAACTTTACCATCCAGCTGCAGGTGAATTCTCAATATGGCACACCAGTTCTGCTTTTACAGCCAGAGCTGCATCACCAGATGAGAGTCACAGCTGATCACAAATGCATCCTAGAGTCCCTGAATGGCATCAGCTGCTAACTCATGACTAGCAAATATTGAGGTCTGGACTGAAGCTCAGTGCAGTCTGAGCTCATGTAGAAAACTAAACTACATCCACTCATTCCATATTCAGAATCATAACTATGACAGATTAAAAGATGCTTGTTTTAAAACTCAGCCTCACACAGAATCACAGAATGGCAGGGGTTGGAAGGCACCTCTAGAGATCATCTAGTCCAATCCCCTGCTAAAGCAGGTCCACCTAGAGCAGGTCACACAGGAACTCACCCTGGTGGGTTTTGAAGATGTATGCCAAGATACACAATGAAAAAAGAAATGTACATTTATTTTCTTTTTTAAAATACAGAAATGTGTGACCTTAGAGACAACATTATGGTAGAAAACTGCATGTAGTTTGAGCCTTTTCAAAAGGCAAATGAAAGTCATGAGAAGTAGGCCTAGGTGAAAAGCTCCCATCTCTGAAAGCCTATATAATTAGAAGCATCAGCATTTAGCTGGAATACTCCTGTATTTCATAACCCAGCCAAGCAGAATGCTGTTGCTCTGTCAGGCTTTATTTATTACACCATGGTGACCTCAGAAGGAATAGCATATCAGAAAATAATGCTATAACTGACAAGGTACACATTTCCTATTACTATCTTTTTTAACTATTAAAAACAAAAGCTGGATTTCCTTTTTTGATTTTTCAGAGAGATACATCCGTCATCTTTTCATAGGCAAACAAAAAAAAAGCCCAACCACTGACTGATAACACAAGAAACATGCCTCACATGGAGTGCACCCATTTCTTTAAGCTATGAAACTGATGAAAAGAACTGATACTAAGGTCTTAAGTAGTGCCAAAAAAAACACCAAACCCATGTACAGAAAACAGTACTCCATCTGTTGAAATTAAGATGCAAATTTATTATTAGAATTGTATGTTAACTGGAGTCAGACCCATACATTTTGTATTCATCTTTATTTTCTTGAGCTTCACCTGCCTGAAAATAATACGTTTCTTTCTTTTGTGTACACACATTTCCTCTTGATTCAAAAAACTCTGAGTCAAACTTGTTTTCTGAATACTAAAGCTTCTGAAATCTCATGGCTGATTGCCATGCAGGTTGAGAGGCTCTCAGCCCACACTGCAGCTTTTCATGGTCAGGGACCACAGAACCATGCTGTCCTGCAAACAGGAACCCATTTTCCATCATTTGTGAAGCTTCAGACCTTCAACCAACACTGAATGATAACACAGGCAGGAAGACATGCTTTCACAAGATCACTGCATATGTCAAGCTTTCTTTTAGAACCAGATCACTAAAATAGGCATAATTATACTACACTAGGGGCAAAATAGCAATGATCAAATACTTCCTTGTTTTGTGCAGGTCTTCCAAGAACTTCTCCATCCAAAATGAAGGTATTTAAGGTTTGTATGTACAACAATTAAATTTTTGGTGTCCCTGAGGCTGTGTGGAGGAAGAATAGTCATAGCACAGGTGGTAAACCCAGCTGATGCTGTGGGTCAGCTCTGAGGCTGCTCCACAGGCTCACAGTGCTGCCCTGCCAAACCAGCAGGAAAAGCAGCAGCTCACTGGACCAAACTGGCCCCATGCAGACAGACTGACAAAAACCAGAGCAGAGGGATCTGCCTTAATGATATTCTTCAGCATGGGGGTTTGGGGAGATGAAAACATTAAATAAAGAAAGAATGAGATGCATTCTACCCTATACTTCAATAGGATTAGATCCAGATGGTTCTTGCACCTCAGTGTTATGTTAACATAGGCAGAAAAGCCTCAGCCTCTTAAGGTGCAGCTGTACTTAACATTATAAAATTAGCCATCTTCCTCATGGAAAAAAATACCATGAAAATATATATTAACTTTAATATAGCCTCTGAAAAATGTCCAAAAGTAAAAGAGAAATGGTTAAGGGATAGTACCTATTAGAAATAATGGAGGTACAAAAGAGCACTACGCAGATCTCGGATTAAGCAGATCTGTGGAGGCAACTCTAGTCTTGAGCTCCACTTTGAGGGATCTGGGGCTGTTTAGTCTGAATAAAAGAAGGCTCAGGGTAGACCTTATAGCTCTCTACAACTACCTGAAAGGAAGTTGTAGAGAGGCAGGGGTCGATCTGTTCTCCCTAGTAACAAGCAATAGAACAAGAGGAAACGGCCTCAAGTTGCACCAGGGGAGGTTCAGGCTGGATGTGAGGAGGAATTTCTTTACTGAAAGGGTTGTCAAGCATTGCAATGGGCTGCCCAGGGAGGTGCTGGAGTCACTGTCCCTGGAGGGGTTTCAGAGATGGGTGGATGCTGCACTCAGGGAAATGGTCTAGTGGTTGATAGGTCTGGGACAGAGGCTGGACTTGATGATCTTAAAAGGTCTCTTCCAGCTGAAACAATTCTATGGTCTATGAAGTATAGAGACAGGGCCAGAGCAAGCTGCAGCTGGATCTACTTCAATACTAATACTCACATTCACTTACAGAGTTCACTACTGCAAGAGGAGCACAGGGGCCTGAGCCCTTGATTCCTCTTTGGTCCACGGAGCAGTTCAGGCCAGTTCTCTGAACTGGAGAAAACAGATCTATTTTTTACCCAGTTATGAATACTCACTACATCACTTTCAGGGTCAAATGGAATAAGCAAGTTTTTCCAACATATACTCACAGATTTTTAAAGGTGTCCTTTCTCTGGAAAAGAGCTGTGCTTACAGTAAGGAAAAGTGAATTTTACTTTCTGTTGCCCCAGTAACGGGTAAGATGACTCTGGCACACTCTGTACTCCTTACCAGCTCAGATTACCCGCCTGTAAAATACATATACTAGTGCCTTTGTCCTTTATGCACTGAAAATCACTGAAGGCAAGCATTTTATAATCTAAGAGTAATATCCTGTATTACTTTCATGGCAGTTTAATTTGATCTTTCAGAAAGAGAAACAAACTAAGAACGAGGTCTGATTGAATGGATTCTAACTTACTGCTATGATAAATTGGGTAGTAGTCTAAGAGCTGATTTATTTAAGACCACGTTAGTGCCATAGGCAGTGCATCACAGTAAGACATTTCCAGATACAAAAATGCAGCATAAATAGACTACATGGATAAACATGTGCAAGAGAAGAACCACCCTCATTAGACAGTTGGAAAAACAAGGCTCAAAGACTAAAAGCATTGGGTAACGTGCAGAAATGCACATTATGGGGGAATTAACTCCACAGCCTCCGTATTCCAGTGTCCCAGACAAATGCTACTCTTCATCACGCAGCAAGCTTCAATTCCTGCATGTGTCATACAGCACATGCAGAAGCTGCAGGGACAGCAACATGACGGCCTTGAAGTTCTTGTTCTGCTTTCAGTTTACCATCTCCACCAACTGCCTTACTTGAATCACTTCTGAAGCGATGCTGCAGACCAGATGAGTGTAACAGTCCATTCTCCCAGGTGGCAGGAAGAACATTTTAAACCTGTTTTACCACTAAAGCCACACTTTTAGGCACCAGAGATAAATGTTAAAAGTTAGATTCCATGAAACAGCTTCGTAAAGACAATGTGGTTCATTAGGAAATGAAGCTTTGCAGGACATCATTCAGCCAAAAAAACCCAGAAGCTGTGAATTATTGTCAACACTTTTTTCTACTTTCAGAGATATTTATTATAATTAATGATAACAGGAAAGCCAGGATTGCAAGTTAAGCTCTGCACAGCCTGCATGAAGAAAGTATTGTGCGACTGAATCAAGGCAACACAAAACAGCAGTTGGAAATTAAGTGCCTTGTGAAATTCACACTGTTTAAACTAATCAGTTCATTGTGTTAAGGGATTCATGATAACACCATCCACTTAGTGCCTTAGTAAGTGAGCTCTTCTCTAATCCTCCTCCTTTTTCACTAGCTAGCACTTTCTCCAGTTCTATGGCATCAAACTGGGATGTCACAAATAAACGACTGAGATCTAATTACAGAGGCAGAGCATGCCAGGAAAAGATGAGCAACATGGGAAGAGACTCCCAGCATTATCACAAAGAGGCACATAAGGGGGAGATGGGTTGGCAGGGAGTGGGACTAGTGGGTATCACAGAGCTGTGTGGACAGCACACCACATGCAGTTTTGCTGCATCTTCAACTTTGACACTTAAGAAGCCTTCACAAAAAATGTCTGAAAAAAGCACAATGTCGTCACATCACTGATGCTTTGCTATGAGGCTTTGGAGGATGAAGATTACTGGAGTGAAGTATTGTGTATAAATACAACAGGATGAGGTCAGAGAGCCCATTTACCCAGTCCACTTAGCTGTTCAAACACAGATTCCTAAAATCGCTCACCAGTCACAAAACAAACAGATTATCAAAGGCACACAGATTCCTCTCAGTGACCCAGCACAGAGGCTGGGTTTGCCAAAGGCAGGAAGAGCTGCCCGGTGCTCCTCTCCTTTCAAAAATTCATCCTTAGGATTTAAAAGCCTAGATAAAAACTGACAATTAATGTCTTTTTTAAATGCAGCAAAGACAATGTTTGGGTGGTGGTTGATCCTGCAAAGATCTGACATCTACAGTGCCATAAAGTTAGTTTTTGCTTTACCAAACTAAGAGCTTTTTCACTCTCTTAAACAACATTTGCTACACATACATGCATATACTTAATAGATACACAGAAATGTATACATTTGCACACTACTGTTGCATGCTGAGCTAAAATTAGGTTTGTGGCACAGGCTGCTAATCCTATTCTGATCAGATGCCACTGATATTTTGCATTTCCTGAGAAAATAGTGAAAATTTATCTCAGCTGAAGAATTCCTTCACTGTCACCTTCCCCATCTGTACAGTTAAGCGATAGGAGAAAGATACTCATCTCTCTGTGTGAAAGCTGTTTGAAAAGAACAGAAATCAAGCCTCAGACTATGGTAAAATAGCAGTAACTTCATTCTGCAGACAAGGGAAATACAACTTAAGAAAGATGAAAGGTGGAAAAACCATTGGTTTAACGAAGGGGATACAAAACTGGAAGCTAAGAGATCCCTGTAACAGTTTCTACTTATTCACTTTGCAGTAGCCTAAGTGATTAAATCATGTGAAAGACACAGAAAGATGAACCCCAATGGAAAAATCAGCCTTTAAATTGTCAATAGGGTTTTGGGATTATCCTCAAACCTCTCTGAGACCTCAGATATCTTTCCCTCTACCATGATGAAGTAGATACTGTTACTATATACTTAGATTATTTTGCTTTGCTTTTAAAATACCAGAGAGTAGGTTTTGCAGTGCTTTTTGAATTCCTAGGTCTTTGTCCATATCAGAAGTTCACACAAAGTAACTAACAGAAAATTCACAGCCTTCCTATAGACTTCATGTAGGCTGAACTTCCTGCTGCTCACACTTTAAAGGTAGAGTTCACAAGCTGTGAACTACTGTGAAAAGAGTTTTTAGGCAAAATCCTCTAACCTGCAAGAAATCAGAATAGATAATACTAAGGTACTTCATGCTTGCACCCACATAGGTGGCTTGGTGAACTTCAGCAGACTAAATATACACTAACTATGGCTAATAGCAACATAACTCCCCATTTGAGAGCTCATGCATGAACATGTATGTTGAAGGGGCAAGAGGTTTAGAGAAGCATTTTATTTATAATTAGACTTAGTTTTATAGTTGAAGAAACTCTTGGATATCAACTTCAAAAAGCTGGAATGAAAATATGTAATCATTGTGTAAACTATTACTATTATTGTTGATTACAAAGAAACCTTGAGAATCACTTACAGCCCTCTACCACAGCACACACTTCCTTGTTATTTCTCAGTGTAAGTATTCATAGCCACTAATTTCCATGATCAATGGCTTCAGAATGAGCTCTGTAAAGGTTAACAATCAAAAACTTTTGCACCCCTCAGTTCAAGTAATGAAGAAAGTAAGAAGAGTTCAAGGAGGGCTGCTAAAGAACATGTCCTGTAAGGAGAGACTGAGGGAGCTGGGTTGTTTAGTCTTGGTAAAGAGGCAGCCAAGGAGGAATCCAATAGCTGCCTGCAACTATCTCAAGGGCAGTTAGAAAGACAGCTGAATACAACCTCCCTCACTCTTGGCAGGATTTACAACAATGGGCAACAGCCACATTCTGCAGCTTGTAGAGTTCAAACTGGATGCTACAAAAGCTCTTTTTACAAAGAAGGTGATGCAGCACTGGAACAAGTGCCCAGACAGGTATCTCTGCCCTTGGAGATTTTATAAACTTGACTGAACAAAGCCAGTGCTGACCTCCAGTTGGCAACGACCCTGCTCCAAATGGAAGGTGAAACTTGATGATCTCCAACAAACACTTCCAAGGAATGCTTCCATGATTCTAAAGTGGTGCAGGTATTATACACTAAGACCATGGCTGCTGGTAGGAGTCCTCCCCAAATGCCAAAGATCTTCACACTTTCTGATTCCTTGACTTTGTGAATGCCATGTCAAACCCTTGCCTGTATTAGTGAGAGGGAGCCCATCACGTCTGACTGTATGACAGCAGTACCAGATTCACTGTAACAAGCCTGCAGACACTCAGAGCCCCACAGGTTTCTGGTTGGACTTCAATCACCCTTGCAATTAGATCAATCGGAAACATTTGTCACAGTACAGCATTGTTTTAATCTGAAAGCTACACTTTTAAAACCTGAAAAGAGCACAGTCTTAAGCAGTTCTTTAGCCTGATGTTTACATCAGCCATCAGTCACTTTAAAGTGCTTCAATGTAGTAAAAGCAATTAGTTTAACACATCAAGGATGTACAAGTTGAGTTTACAACACTAATACAATCAGCACCAAAAAAGTCTGCCTCAGTCCAGTGTCTTACCAGAGATGGAAATTCAGTTCCTAATTGATTAATCTTCCTGTATGTGGTTGTAGAGTAAAAATGGTCTTGAGAGAATACAAATAGCAGACCTGGACTTGAAGCTCAATTCTTTTGCACTCAGCTCTGCCACAAGCATCCCATATAACATTTTGTAACCTTGTGAAACAACCCACTAAAGCAAATGCATGGGTTTCTGAGTATCCAGCTCAATACCAAGGTTCACAACAAAGCTACTGCTGAATTTTGTTAGAACAGGGTGCTTAGACTCTGAATAACCAAGCTGGCTATCCATCACACACATACCTGATCATGCTACTTAGTAAGCTGTTCAGTACCAGACAGAATCTATTTAATATTTCCTTTCTGGTTAGTAACCTATCAATAAAGCTACTCCTGTCATAAGAAACAAAGTCCAGCCTGTAACATTGCTCCCTCCTACTGGCTGTTGAGAAACTATAGCATCCCCTCATTCTGAAAAGCAAGAAGATAAATGTGGCACCTGGAACTGGACTGATGTGTGATTTTTACTTTCAGCATGCTCTGAATAATAAATTTTGTAGGACTGCATTGGCTACAGTCAGAATTGCTGCACTTGTGTGGTCACTGATTAGATGAATCAATTTGTTATAGATGGCTAGGCTGTCTTATTGAGATAAATGCCTTTGCTAAACACAGCCAAATTGCCTCAATTTAGTCTTCCTGGGGTTGCTGTTACCCAGCTAAGAGTACAGTCTGCTTTACCAGTGCATTTCTATACCTTCTCTTTTAGATACTTCATTTTTATAATACATTCTTTGTATTTGCAACGTGAACTTGGAATTTCTTGGGACTGTAAGCACTGCCTGACTGTAACACTAGCAGAATTGCACCATACTGAAATAATACAGTATTCACTATATAAATATTGCAAGGATTAAGATTATACTTCTAGTCCAAATGCTTCAGTAAATGCAGCTTCTTGCAGAACAAACTAGCAAAGATATTCTACGACTCAAATAAAGTCCCTGGGGCAATCTTGAACTATGTTATACCTGTCAGAAATCACTCAGGAATGTGTACAAGCTGTTCAATCTACAGTTATGCTTTCATTGAAAAAAAATCAGTGTTCTGTCTTGGAAAAGGTGAGGGATGGAAATCAGAGATAAGAGTGCAGGCAAATGTGTGTATGGCACCTGTGGGAGGCTCTGGAAAGAGGGTCTGGAGGAACTGCCACATTCCACTGCGTGTTGTACCCCCTCAGTCTTTGACTCTCCTTTTCATGCACATACTTCAGCAAACTCATGAACCCGGGCTCCACTCAGCACTGGCCATAGCCACAGAAGTGGGGTTGGTTGACTGAGAGGTCACAGCAGTTTTGAACACAATAGAGATGGGCAAGGGCTGTCACATCTCCTTGCAGCACATGACAGCATCTAAAACTCCAAACATGCTGCTGTCCAAATGCTTCCTGATACAGTCACTGAGCTTATATCCCTGTCACAAGCCTCCTGCTTTCTTCTTTTCTCCCCTGTACTGGTCTGGAGCACCAGAAGGTGAATCAACAGAACACTTCCAGTACAAACAAAGTAGTTCAGCTGTCTTTTGCCAACTACTGGGAGGAGTAGTATGAAAATTCAGTTGCCTTTTTTCACTGGATAGCAGTCTGCCCCAAATCTCTGCCAATGTACAAAGAGTCTGCTGTCCTCACTAAGACAGAAAAAGAGGTCTTACGTTTCCCTGTAGGGACACCTCTTCTCCATTGCCTTTAGAGGATGTCTCCTGGAACTGAATGCCTCGAAGTGGCTGCTTTCCAGACAGAAACACAGATACAGAAGTACTGCTTTCTCTTCAGGGCATGGTAAGAGGATTATTCCTGTCGCTATCTTAAATCCAAAAATGTCCTCTTCCAATTCCATTTCACTTTGCTAGGGAAGAGCTCTGTAGTTTGCAGAATAAATACACTCAGAGGTTGTAACAGTGAAATGGATGAATCCAAGAGCAGATGGCTAAAGCAGAGTGGTTTGGAAATTAGTATTGTAATATGTACTGATGAGCTGGCCTTGAGGAAGGAAGGAAATACCTGAATTACAACCATTGGCTACCAGTTATGAAGCAGCATTAAAATGGCTTTTGTTAACAATGACAGGAGGAGGCTCTGCAGTTTACCTGTTCCTCAAAATGCTTTTGTTAACTGCTGATAAGAAAGGAAGATCATTTTTTGCCGCACACAGACAAGGAACAGGCTTTCAGCATCATCAGGAGATAGAAACGGATTTCTTGTATTTCTGAGGCAGAAAAGGCTACCAACAATTGCAGCACACCTCACTAAGGGCATCACTTCCAGTCTAGCACATTTTGGTCTCAGAAGTTATCCCAGAAAGGCAGACACGATTTTGTAAGGGGAAAAATCTTGGATCCCATACAAGCTAAGGTATAATCACAAGACTCTGACATCTTATTAATATTTACCAATATCTAAAGGGTGGGTGTCAGGAGGTTTGGGCATCCCTTTTTTCAATGGTATCTAGCAACAGGACAAGGGGTAATGGGATGAAGCTGGAACACAAAAAGTTCCATCTAAACATAAGAAAAAGCTATTTTACTGTGAGGTGAGGGAGCCCTGGCACAGGCTGCCCAGGGAGGCTGTGGAGGTTCCTTCCTTGGAGGTCTTCAAGACCCTCCTGGACACGTTCCTATGCGACCTGATCTAGGTGATCTGCTTTACCAGGGGTTTGGACTAGATAATCTCTAAAGGTCCCTTCCAATCTCTACCATTCTATGATTCTATGAAATAATCAGCTTTTCTCTTTGCACAACAAGCTACACAAAAATCTCCAAACTGCTTATTTCATTCACCAAAATTTTTGCAGGACCACCAATAAATTGCAAGTAGCACTACTAAAGCTGACTCACATATTGATGAACAATTAAAGGAGAGGTTACGTTTGCTGACAGGTTGATGGTAAATGGGACCAGAGTGGCACTGAGTCCATATATCTGCCAGGGTGATGTTGCTGCAGCTCAGTCCCATATGACAGTTGCCACAGATCACACTTGTGCAGTAAATGAAAGCTTAGCTCCAAGTGGCATTATCAAGAATTTTTTGCTGCATTACTCTATATCCCCCAAGGTGCAGGAGGACATTAGATGTGGTTTTATGAGTAGTGTGCATTAGAAAAATGAAGCCATTAAAGTCTCATAAGCTTTTCAATTTTTCATGTTACTCTAGAAATGCTTTTTACATGGGCATGCAGCAGTCACCACAACAGCAAAGCCTCACTGTCTTCCTACTGAAGAAGCCTTATGGTGTCTCAGGCTTTCCCTTTTCGTTTCAAAATATCCTCCCTGTAGGTCCTTACAGTTCAAGCTGATGTCATTAAAGAGACACAAGTGTCCCTGATTGAAAGCAGTTTTGCCAATAAAACGATATGCTTTCTATTTTCTGCTAGTTGCAACTCATTTTGTACTTTGGGCTTTCTGATTTTGCCTTAATATTTTTCACTACAGTTCCACTTTCAGCTTGTATTCCCTTTCTCTGTCTTTGTAATTGAATACTGACATCTGAGATGTCTTTTAGACCAATCTATTCTCCTCCTTCATTGCCCTTTCCGTGAACTTATTACAAACAATCGTAGCTGCTATTTTTAGACCTTGTCCACACTGATTTATGTTTGTGGACTCTTCTCCCCACTCCTACTATAGTTTAGAGCCTCCCAGACTGTCTTTTTCTTCTTTTGGCTGGAAAACCCCATCTAGCACAGTCTTTCTGACAGGGGGGAGGGGAGATTATAATATTTGGCTATTTCTGTTGATTGCAGTGCACTTTCAGGCAATTTCTAAGATCCTAAGGAACATGTTCCACAGCTTTATAAGACAGGCTGTCTCTCTTACCTAGAATGCCTGGAAAACCTCTAATTATTTGCTTAACAAAATAAAAAGAAATCCTCAAAATATTGCTGCTTGTGCCAGAGAAATGGACAAACAGAAATATACAGAATTGGCTTAGCAAATGGCTTTGTCAACCACTTCTGCTTTCATGTGAACCTGGCTGGGTAATTGAAATGTGTATACTGAGATCAATTAGTACACATTTCCCACCGTCCTGAGTTCTTACTCTGTAATCTTCACTCTTCAATTAGTTATCCTTTCCCAATTGAACACAGCTACAAGATGCAGAATCTTCACTAACGTATGATTTAATAAACATTTTAATCTTTAGTATCACAAAAGTATTTGAACCTAGCACTGCAAAAGTAAAAGCATGAGCTCAGGAGAGCCCCAGAGGCTATAAATAATCAGGATGGCTGATGCCTTAACACACTTCTGCCTCATCTGCCTCCACTAACAACTACTGTTACAAAGAAGTCACCAGCTTCCCTGTGCTGCTTAAGCCTGAATATCATTGCCTTTTTATGTAGTTTATTGTAGAAGTCTGTTACACTGTGCTGAGACAAACACATGTCGGTTGTCTATGTTCCATGTACCAAAGAAAATACTTACAAAGAAGTAACTAAAGCTCAGCACCACAGATTTCAATCTGATTAAGTTTCTCTATTCATCTTTTAAAAAATCAAACATGCTTCACACCACATCTTTATTAACAAGGAATTTTATATGCCATCACATTACTCTTTCACCAAATTTGTTTACTTTTCTACAAAGGTTTCCACAGAACAGGCTAGTACTGATCAATGTAAATGTAATATAACCCTGGAACACAACGTGTTAAATAACTCTCATCACGTGCATTCCACAATGAAACTGATGTGAAAACTTTAACAACTATTTAGTGTAAGAGTTGGTTAAAGAAAGCCTCTGGAATTCCAGGATCACTGGACCTAGATTGCCTCTCTGTTTATTTATATGAGCTTACCATGCAAATGATTTTATTTGTTAATGATAATTGAAAGATAAATCTACCACCTCTAGAAACCCATTTCAAAATCAACAGTTCACATTAAAAAGAAAAGACCCCTCCATACCTCTAAGTAGATGAGCTGGCTGATGTTTGAAAGCATCTGTATTCTGAGTATGTATGAGTATTCTGGGCAAGCTTATGAAAATGCACTGTCCTTCCCTTTCCTTTACTCTGCTGTGAGTGCCATGGTTCACTTTCTTATTTTACAGCTTCTGCATTCACATACTTCTGTCACATTCCAAACTCTTCCTTAAAACCTTATACTTATTGGTATGTTCAAGGAATTCCAGCCTGCATATTCTGCTCTGCAATAACAGTGCCCAAAGAATGTTTACTGAAAGATGAGCTGGAAGAATGCCTTTACTAAAAAGAAACACTGCCAAGAATATTGGATCCTGTGTTCCTCTAATAAACAATCTATAGTGCCTGAATTTCATTTGGGTAAGGGATTAACAGTGCTGCTCATATGATATATACTAAGACAGCAAAGTGCTGTTGAGACTGAACAAGTACTCATGCCTACCTAGATTCAATGGATTTCAACACAACTGGCCTCAGACACTTTTAGAGCTTCATCTCCCCATAAGTGGAACACTTTTTTTGTCACCAGTGACACAAAACTAACAAAATACAGAATTTTCTGTCAGTAGGACCTCAGTCAACACAGATGGGAGATCCTGGTTTTACATCCCTGTTCACATGCCATTATGACGAGGCTGGAAATGCCAGGCCCATGTTTACATGGAAGAGGCTTGCCTCCACACCTGAGCTATTTTTTCATGTTGGGGTCTAAACTTCAGGCCTAGTGCAAGGAGTTGCATTTGGTTGCTCCTGCAAGAACAAGGGCAGGTTGCACCCCCATGAGTGGAATGGAGTCCTCATGTGCCGTCCAACCGGATCACACCGCCAAGGTCTCCAAAAGAAGAAAATGTATCAACAATGCGAACTTAGTACTCACAATGTGAGTTCTTCATGAGAATGTGACTAATACTGGTAAATACAGCACTTCTGACAGAACTACACCAAAGCAAAGAATTTGAAACAGAACAACCAAGACACATAAAGAAGAAAAATTAACCTATTTATGATGACAACCTGAGCAATGCATCCGAAGAGCAAACTAATCCCAGCAGACACGCTTCGGGAAAGGAATTTTAAGCCAAAATGGGTCCTACAAAGAGGATACTCTGCTCTCTCCAAGTGTGACTAGATCTCAACAAGTGTCACACAGCTTTAGAACGATCTCTGGACACAGAGGAATTAACACATGAGGGACAGGGAGAAGCATCCACAAACTGTTATCTGGGAATAAAGCCATTATGATTCAGCAAAATGCAACTATAAAGACAGGCAGCTGTCTACAGACAGCAGACTTAGCTCCTCAGGAGGCCCCAGAGAGCAAGACAAGTGAATATAAACAAATACCAGCTTCAAAGAGATAACAACTCAAGTATAAAAAGAGTTAAGGATACAAACAGCACAATGGATGAATACAGTTGGGGCAAGCAGAGCAACAGTGAGAAGCAATGGGAAGGAGTTTTCACATATCAGTAGGTTAATCACAGTCAAATTTTTGTAGGTGTGAAAAAACCCAGCACTTTAGAGAGGGCTTCAGAGGAGGAAAATGAGTTAGTGTAACAGAGATTCACACTCAGGACATGCAGGTTATGTCCAAGAGGACACAGATGGAGTCAACTGTAGGTTCATTCCCTTTCAGATGCGAGGCTACAAAACTCTTTAGCAGCAATATTCTGATGAGATACAGACCAGGCCAGATTACAGTTGCCAAAGCCAAGGAAATGACGTTGCAGTAACCAAGATGCAAAATCAGCGACAGCTTTGATGAAAGCTCAGCAGTATGTACAGACAGGAAAAGCTGTCATGCAGACAGAATTAGCAGGACTTTGATGGGCTAGATGGAAAGGGAGAGGAAGAACTGTGAGCTGAAGGGAACACTCAGGTTACTCATTCCAAAGAGAAAGCAGCCCAGCAGCTGGAAGGAGGCATTTCAGGAGCGCTTGGGCAAATGAAGAGCTCCAGGTAAGCAATGGTTTAAGGAAAGACAAAGATGAGGATATGTCAGAGACACACTGAGATTGTAAACTATACAAAAGTTGATGGTGCAGAAGCAGATCTACAATACTTCTTAACTTGACCTAATTCAACACAATATTTAGCCTTGTCTAGACAACTACTTAACTACTCCAGAAAGGCTGGGCTTTACATTGTGAACCAATGACTGAAGCCATTAGCATTTTTGTTTCCTTAGAGGAACTGTCACTTGCCAGAGATTACTCAAGCAGAATTCCACAGCTCATTAACATTTCCCACTAGCTCACTCTCAGCTTAGACTAGTGGTTCTAACTTCTTCGTGTTTTCAGTCACAAAGTTTCTACCACTGCCTTCTCACACTTTTCTCCACTCAATGCCTCAATTACTGTTACAACAAGCTCTCATTTTCAAGATGCTTGCATATTCCAATAGCTAGCAACAAGAGCTGCTACTCCATCTGTACATACTCATTTGAGGAACCTGTTGGATCCAGCAATAGTCATCTGAAAGACCAAATGACAATGCAGAATTCTCAGTTTCTTGCACTTCTTTTTTTGAAGTAATGGGGATGATGAAAATCATCTGTGTGCCAAGTAAACATCAGTTATTTCCCTAAACTCTCATGTTTTACTGAAATCGATCACACACCCCAAGCTAAAAGCCTTGTCAAGTCCTTGCTGTTTATCAAGCTTGCCAATAAAAGTACACGATCACAGACACAACCACAGACACAGACACTAATTAACAACATTCCACTGTGCCACAAATGAGAAATGCCAAGAGATCTACCTTACCCTAAACTGGTCCTTACACGGCTCCCAGTTCACGAGCACACATGCACACAGACAGCAGGCAGACAACAATATACAAAGATAATGAATGGGTCTCTAGTGTTTCAGATTTACCTACAACCGTGTCCTTCCATCAGAACTTTAAGAGTGTTTTGCTTCTGGCACTAGCATTAGCAATCCCACAATAAAGACTGTTAAGAAAAATGTTGCTCAACATTAGAGATAGTTCAAAACAGGGTTAGAAAAATCTGGGTGCTTCCCAGAAGCACTCTGCAAATTACTCATGAACTACTAGATATTTTGCAAACTGTGCATCACAGAGCTGCTGCCAGCAGGTTGCACAAGTCTCTGACCAAAAATTGAAAAAGAAAAACAAACCAGAAAATGAATATCCTGATGAGAAGAAGAACGTGTACATCTCGTGCATTAAGGACACAAACTGAATTTGAAATAAAGGACATGCATACAGAAAATGCACACATTTGTGGGGGTTTGGGGGCAAAGAGTTAAATGCAGATAAACCTCTTACTGGTGCACATAAAACATTTTCATTGAATTTTTTGTCTAGACTATCCAGTTCACAGTCCTTTCATTCCTACTGTGGGAAAATGGGAACTGGATAAAAAAAGTCCCACTAAGGAGGCTCTTTGCTTTCCCTCATCTTCCTTAATTTTTTTACTTTAAAAGTCTGTGATGCCCTAAAGAAAGTAACAAAATAAAACTGTGTCCAATATTTTTAAATCAGCCTTCCCTTGGGTACCAAAACTGCATCTCTTCCACATGCATTGAATTCTGCAGGAATACAGTGTACAAGATGACTAAAACATGAGAGTCTGCAGTGAGGGACACCAACATATAAAATAGAAAGTAAAAGGCACTTAAGAAGTGAATACATATGTCTTAAAGCTACGGCCTGATAGGGTTAACTCTTCTTTCATCTTCTAGCTTGACTCTTTTTCTAGACAACTTTTATACAGTTTATACTAGAGCTAGTTGTCCCAAACACAGTTTATCATTTAGCTTATCAGCTAGGGCTAACAAGAGCTCTATCAAAGGGGCATTTCTACATTCAGCCTGGAATCTTACCTTGTAGGCAGCTTGTCTCATAAACTGCTTTGCAGGCTGCTTCCAAATAGCAGGCACTGTAATGACCCATCTTACTTCAGTGTTTTCAAAGTCCGAGCCTCCTTGGTCACTGAGCTCCTAAATAAAAAGAAAATAGAGGTGAATGAAAAATGATGAGTGTCAACTTTATAAAAACCCATTATTTTGTGCTGGCTTCGGTAAAAGTTACTTTCTCTCTTCATTTTTTTTCCTGTCACATCTATGCTATAAATCAGAATTATTGCAAACCTGTCAAGAATGCTTTACTGTGCCAAAAGCTAGGACATGGGTTGATGCCTTCTCAAGGAGGCCTATAGAAAGTTTACTGCTTAATATCCAGTAGAAAAGCCAGTTTTTCCAGAAGCAGCTCAAGCAGTGCTGAATATTACAGAACGTTTATGCACATTCCTAGTCACAGTGTGGGACTTGCTGTTGGCCTGAAGAATTCACACTTCCATCTTGATTAATACACAGAAAATATTTGAGGTATCACTGCTGAACGTTATGGTTTACAATCTCAATTTTTCAATGACTTCTTTATACACTACTTACCTTTAAATCAAATTTTTACAACTCAGTTAGCAAGGGGAAGTTACAGTTAAACCCTTTTCAAAAGTGACTTATTGCTCCTTGAAAATTTTGCTTTAAGCAAACATTCAAGACCAGTTTAGCTCTTTTATTGTCCTTAGTTTTTTTCCTTAAAAAGAGGAAAGTCTGTATTGCATTTGCAAATTGGGTGATATACTGACATGTTTTGGGAAAGGTTCCAAGCAAAATGTCATTACCATATGTCCTATCTAAATCTCCATCCAAACAGGGAAAGGTTCAGAAAGGTGAACAACAGGCCTTCAGAATGTAAAAAAATGTTTCTGCATGTGCTGTGCCAAGGTGTTGTGTTTGTTTAGCTATGCTGCAGTTCAAAACTCCATGCTAGAAAAGTAGTACCTTTATACTGCACAGGGCACTAGGAATGGACAGATTATAGTCTCAAGTAACAGTTCATTTACATTGCTTGTCTAATTATTTTCAGCATGCACTCATAAATCACAGGGATTTATTTATTAACATAAACAAAGCCTGTAGCCTCAAACAGTTGTATCCATCAACATCCATATTCACTAAGAATTTCCACAGACTACGCATGGGTGTAAATCTGAGACTCCACAATTAACCCCAGAATCTAGTTAAATAAGTCTTTGATAAGATGAGGAATATAAGTTGCAATGGTAGAATTGTTTCTCTGTAGCCATGAAGAATTGACTGAGATTTCACAGAGAATCAATCATTCAAAATCCATTTAAAATAGGTTAGTTTTTAACAACAAAGCTATTTTAAACAATGCTTGCCTGGACAAATATTCTCCTTTGAACCAGCAACCACTAAGCTTACACTGACATTACAGTGGTGCATTTGAAGCTGATGTGTACTTAACTCATAGTTAATTGTTTACATGAGATTTTAAATCTCAAAAAATGTTTACTGGGGAAATGTATTTCACAGGAGAATAAGAAAAACAATCTTGTGTCTCAAGAAGAATATTACAAGAAATGAGTATTTTAAAATTTCAGATGTGAAATGGAAAATAAAATTCATTTTTCCCACCAACATCAGCCACAGCAAGAAAAAAAAAGGCCACATAAATGAAAGCAGTCCATCAGAACACTAACAAACTGAAACCTTTTTGGTTCTCCCTAATGCTTGCTAGATTTTCTACACACATGTGCATTCAGGATCAGTGCAACCAAACAACACAAACACCACCAAGTTGGGTGGGAGAGTTGATCTGTGTGAGGGCAGGAAGGTTTGACAGAGAGACCTGGCCAGGCTGGATTGATGGATCGAGGCCAATTGTATGAGGTTCAACACGGCCAAGTGCCAGACCTTGCACTTGGGCTCCAACAACCCCAGGCCACACTACAGGCTGTGACAGAGGGGCTGGAAAGCTGCCTAGTGGAAAAGGACCTGGGGGTGTTAATGAACAGACAGCTGAATATGAGCCAGCAGTGAGCCCAGGCTTGTATCAGCACTAGTGGTCAGCAAGACCAGAGCAGTGACTGTTCCCCTGTACTCAGTGCTAGTGAAGATACTCTTCAAACATCGTGTTCAGTTTTGACACCGAGGTGCTGGAGCATATCTGGAGCTGGTGAAGGGCCTGGAGCACAAGTCTGATGGGGAGCAGCTGAGGGAGCTGGGGATGTTTAGTCTGGAGGTGGCTGAAGGGAGACCTTCTTGCTCTCCCCAACACCCTGACAGGTGGTAAATGAGGTAGAGGTCAGGCTTTTCTCTCAAGTAACAAGTGATGAGACAAAAGGAAATGGCCTCAAGTTTGTGTTAGGGAAAGCTTAGATTGGATATGTTGAAAAATTTCTTCCCCAAAAGGGCTGCCAAGCACTGGGACAGGCTGCCCAGGGAAATGCTGGAGTCACCATCCCTGGAAGTACTTGAAAGACGTGTAGGTGTGGCACTGAGGGACATGGTTTACTGGAGGACAAGGCAGTGCTGGGTTAACGGTTGGACTTGATGACAGTAAAACAGGTCTTTTCCGATCCAAATGATTCTGTAGTGCTATCTCACTGCACAACAACATGAAATCTGCCCCTGCAAAGGGTCAGCAAAGGGCCAAAAATACCATAACCTAATTTTGACCCTCTGGTACATCCACTCCGCTTTAGCTGTGTAAAACAGAATAAAGGAGTGCTGTGCAAAGGTGTCTGTGTTGGTTGGGGTAACAGAGGCTGGTATAGATTTCACATGCAGATTTTCTCTCAGTGCTATCAAGTGGCCTGTACAGATCACTGCACCGGTATAATTACACTACTTCCAGCAGGTTAGCCAGCTTGTACACCTCAGCAGGTCATCAGACTTGCAATGAGATTCCAGTCACCAAAATGTAAATGAGCTTTTAATTATCCTTCTATGACAAAACAGATCCAGCTCATCCAACTTCTCCAGCAGGAGACATCAGTTGGTGACTCTCCTACTGCATTACAGTGCCAACTCCTTAACATGTGAGAGAAGCTTATGTGAACACAGAACAATCCATCAGCACAGCAGCAGAAGTGTAGGAAACAAGGACAAGACACAATCTCAAACTTAATTCCTGAACTTCAGTTCCTGCACTTTTACATTTTCTTTCCCCCTCCTAAAAAAAAGCCCTATCAAATATTTAAGTCAGTAAGAAGATATTCAGAACTCTATATTGTACTGATACACTTACTACTAATGAATCAAGCTTCCCCTGTGTGAGGGGAAATCACTTCAGGCTATTGTGAGGTCTCTAGAGTCCACAGCTTGCCTAGAGTTTCTACAGCTGCCTTGCTTTGTTTACATCAAATACTACAGAGGTTAAAGCTTGGCAAGGTTAGAAGTGTTAAGCTCACATTTATACCCTTTATAAGTATAGAAAATCTAGATAAGGAAGCACTACCCTACCTTTAATGCCTGTTCCTTAAAGAACTGCAGAGCATAAGCAAATATCTCAAGTGCTTTGACTTTTTTGCCATTTGCAGCTGTCAGGTCTGTCTCCATGGTGAGATTCTAGATGAAAGAAAATAACTGGAAGTTATTAAAAGGAAAAGGTAGGCATGGAATTAATTCCCACTGCTTTGGGAAAGGGAATTCTTCATTATCCACCTGGATAGGAAAAAGTGACAAAATTATTCTAAAGAGAATGGAAGTCATCACTTGAACTTCCTAGAGCATGACATTTGCTGCTTATTTTAGACTTAGTTTTTAAGCTCCTACCATGTCTACGGGCAACTGCAGGCAGAGAGAAAAATATGGACTAAATATTAAATCATTACATGTACCTGTAATTATTTGCAACAAAGCTGCGTATGCAAGACATTTAATACAAGTTAAAAGCATAAATTTTTGGCTTCCCACCAACATGAGAAATCAGAAAACACCTCAGTACAAAAAGGACTGGCCAAGTCCCAAAACTCTGTCGATTAAAGACAAAAATACAATCAGTAGGAATAATGTCAAATTAACATGATTTTCACTTGCAGCTTTGACAATTAACTCTAGGTAAATTTGCTGCTCTGCACTAGAGTTCAGTATGGCTCTTATGCCATTTCTGCTTCCTGAGTAAATTTACAGAACAAACCAACCTCATGCAGCCTCCCTAGAGAGTTACGGATTTCACCCAGGAAAACGACAACATGAAGATCTGAGCAAAACAGAGCAAAAACTTCTAAGATCTAGAAAGAAGTCTGACAAAAACACTTGCCAAATGCTGTGAGAAGCAAAATGAATCATACTGTTAACTGAAGAGTTTAATTTACTTTATTTGCTCTCTAAACTCAGAAACAGAGCTGCTTCCCTTGTAGCTGACAACCTTTAAGCAAAAATGTAGTTCTGTCTACACCAAGATAATCTGAGTAGCAAACACACAGTCATCCAAGAGAACTGGTTATTACTTACACCAGTGGTATGTAGCTTCATCTTAAACTTTTCAAAATACAACCAGTGCTTTGATTCAGTGGGATCCAAGTCATGGTAGAAATCTCTTGCTGCATAACCAAAGCTATGGAACTTTCTCTCCGGTGTTAGGAGGATAGTGGTTGGTGTCTTCTGACTGGATACACCTGGATCTCCACCTTCCCATCGTCTATCCAACAAGTGAAAGAGCTTCAGTAAGTGATACTAACATTTAGAGCAGCAGAAAAAAAACCTAGTGTATAGTGAGAAATACAAGACAAGCCAGTTCAATCTTGACCATCATGGGCCTCATTTCCTGGACAGCTGAAACTCTGAAGACACGTCTGCAGATGTTAAGCTCTCTGCATTGCTCTCTCTACTCACCTAAGTTGATGGATTTTTTTACTTCAGATGCCAAAAATGCTTTAAAAAGTTTAGTCTGTCCAAAATAAAGCAGACTTCTCCAACTCCCAAGTATGAACAGTGAATAAGGGAACACCCAGCATCAGGAATTGGAGCATGGCAAGATGACAAGGTCAGACAGTAGGAAGTTGTACCACAGAGACAGCTGTGAGCATTCTTGTATTCTCCTCACTTCTCCATCACAAAAAAAGCAGAATGGAAGAACAAGAAAGTGTCCTTACTGGTCCTCCTCACCCCATAGATAAGTACTTTCAGCATGGGAAACAAACACCAACAAACATTTTCATAAAAAGGCATCAGTGGAAAATCTGCTTTATGGTATCAGACATAATCATAACACAGCTCAAACAGGAGCCAAGTTAAGATCACAGAGGCAGCTGCATTCATTATTAAACCACATGTTGATTGCTTTTTTTCTAAAGATAGCAAAACCCACTTTCATAACATACTGCTGCCAAAGTCCTTGTTCTGAAGCACAAAAAATGTTGCCTTGTTCTATGGTACTTGTTTATGTGACACAGGAAGAATATGTAGGAAAAAGTCTTTTCCGTTTCATTCTCAGAAACAGTTGAATCAATTGACAATTATTTGACCTCCAGAACAAGGCAGACAACTGACATGGAAAACTGCAATCTAAGGGTTAATACATGGCAAAGTAACAAGGAACAGGATCTTCTAAAGTGCTGGGAGCACTTCAGACCATTCAATTATGTCGAACAGAGCAGAATCTGTACGGTTTTGCACTGGCAGCAGCAATAGCAGGGAATCACAGGTCCATGAATTTACTTCAGTGTACAGGGCAATTCCACTGCTCTGGAAGCAGAAACATCACGATGAGAAGTGGAATGATTTCCACCTTCATCCACTTGTAAAACTTTCCAAAACCTTCTGAGTCCCTCTGCCCAACCCCTGAGCATATTATCAACCAGCAAGAGCTCTGCTCCAGGTCTTCTTCCAACCTGCTGCTAGAAATGTACTTGGTCAACTCCAAAAATCTTTTGAGTGGGTGTTACAGCGAGCATATGGTTCCAATGTGAGGAAGTTGGGATGCCACAGCCCATGAACAGAAAACACTGCCTATTTCACCAGATTGTTAAATCCCACACACCCGCTGCAAGCAGAGAGGAGACAGACTGCTATCGTTTCTGCTCAGAATCATTAACGATTCATTCTGAGTCACTGTTGGGAAATTCCATAAATAGGAGGTGGCTAATAACAATACTTCTTTATTTTTCATGATGGCTAAGCACACTTTCTCCTTCCAGAATAAGTACACTTCAGGTGCAGTTTAAATCATGACAAATTGATGCTCAGTGGTACGGGCTGATATTCTTAAAGCCACCTAAAGAATTGGATGTTCATTTCCTGATGGTTTTCTAATGGAAACTGGATACAGTAATTGCTCAGCACATTGTAAAGTTCTCAGCCTCTACTACTGCTCTTTCTGTGACTGAAGAGTGAGTAAACAGAAAGGGAAGTCTGACTGTACCATTTGCAATCAAACCATTTTAAAATATTCCTGTGTAACATCTTTTCTAGAGAGAAGCAGCTGCAAAAGCACGTGCATGGTTACTCCTGACTGTAACACTCTTCTCAGTTGGAGCTCTAGCCTCCTTCCAGTTTGTGGAGGCTTCTAGTCAGTAGGGCTAGGATTTCAGCACCTCTGGTTTGCAGTTTTCTTCCATGGTCCCAGCACAGGCAAAATAATGGTAAGGAAGTGCCTATTAGGCATATGGACTAATACAAGCCAGGAGTAGTACTCTAAATGCATGTGGGAGATATTTTCTCAAAGTAGGGTCAGAGATAAAAATCCACTCATGCAGAACTGAAGGTAGATTTCTGCCTGAAATCAGACAGAGGAGACCAGCTCCTAGGCTAATACACAGTAGCTCAACAGAGCTGCGTAGACTCGCTTAAGCCACAGAGGATCTGACTGTACACTAAAAGTGAAAATAGAGACGAGGAAAGTTAGCGTGGAAAGGATCACAAGGTTATGCTAAGGTCAGAGAAATGCCCTTCCTTACAAGTGACTCTGGATAACAGAGTGATTCGTGCAGAGTGATGAGAATTTGATCCAGAGCTGCAGCATAACAGTCAAGAAAATGAAGCAGCGGGGTCATCAAAACGTAGCCAAACACCACTAGGAGTGTGTATGCAGAAGTAAAGCAGGCATGTGTCTGCCAAGAATTACAATCAAACAGGGAAGAGAAGGACATGGAAAAACCTGAAGGTTGAAGTAAAATTGTACCGAAAAAAGATCACATTCTCCTTCCTTCCAAAGACAGGTTGTATTTTGGTTTGCAATCACATGTGTTTTCTCCATTTATTTTTCTCCATCTGAAACATGCGCGTTCTGTTTGTTGCTATTTAACCAGCAGCTAAAACATTTATGACTTCTAGTAAGTGCACATAAATCAGTAGGAGTTTCTCAAAAGTGTGTAAGGCCTCGTGTATTTCCTTCAAAGGATATGTTACTAACTCATTCTACAGCATCAAACTGTCTTTCACGATGGCCCTGGCACTGTCCTGCCTACTAAAACTGCCCAGATAGGTTGTGGAGCCTCCTTCTCTGGAGACATTCCAAACCCACCTGGATGAATTCCTGTCTGACCTATTCTAAGTGGCCCTGCTCTGGCAGGGGAGTTGGACTGGATGATCTTTCGAGGTCCCTTCCAACCCTTAAGATTCTGTGACTCTGTGATTTACTCAGTCTGAAGGTATGCAGACAACAGCACTTCTCTGCAACAAGAGCCTGCAGGTAGCCACAACTACCTTTACAGAAGCCATGGAGAACTAGCAAGAGCTGACAAGCACAAAGTACTACCTCAAACTGATAAAACAGTGACTAATGTTATACAATTAAAGTCATTCATCCATATCAAACACACGCCCAACTCCAAATACATGCTGTAGTCTCCTGAAATGAGTAAGGTTGTTAGGTCAATGCTTAGAAATCAGTTTTTTAAGTACTGGGCATCATAGCAAAAATATGACTTTGGCTACTTAATTACACAACTAGAATCACGATTTTGTTGCCATTACACTCAAACCTAGTGCAAAAGCCTAGTGTGTTCTGAAGTAGGACCTCCTGAATAAACCAAACTTACTCTTCATTGAGACATTTACAGAAAAGCAGCTTTGTGAATAGGCAGTCAGGAATTTAAATGTCTGGAAAGGATCAACACTAAGGAGGAAAGGCAAAAAAAATTTTAGGAAGCAAAGAGGACCACGTATCCCTGGTATATTTTATTTTAATGTAAACATTCTCCAGTGCAGGTGAGAAGTTACATTTACCCTGCTGAAATACTTCCAAGTTATTCTACATGTAAGCCTCATTGTATACAGAGTTTGAACCTCTTAGTACCTTCTGAAGCTTTATTTTTCACATTGAATTTTGTGATTTCATAAGGATTTACATATAAATATACATAAAAGATTCTAGTCATTATTTTGTAAGTCAGTTTCAGTTGTATCTGCCCCCAAATCCTTCCCTGACAGCAATATATACTTTAAAGAATAAAAGTCGTTCTTGATACTAAAATATTTTTCATTGTTTGAAATACATGTTGGAAATCTGAATACATCCCCCCTCCCCAAAAAAATATGTTCCTTCCTTCTCTTTGGAAAGAAATGAATTCATTTATTTCATGTCTTTTTAGATTATTATCTCATATAATATCTTCACAGGACTGAAGTCACAACCATGCTACCAATATTGCATACAGAAGAAAATACAGTGTTTTGAACCACAAGTTGTAAAATGTCAATTAAAACTTGCAATATAGTTTCAGCTGGCCATGCTGCACTCAGATTTCAATGTCCCAGTGATCTGCAGTTAGAAGTCTGCGACCCTGGATGGAAAATCTAGTTAGTAATTTACCACAGTACAGTGTGAACCCAGTGGCAAAATCAGGTCCTAAGGTAAAATTTTGACTCCCTAGAAAATGTCCTGATCTCATACAGTAACATCTCCACAGAGATTACAGGAATACACAGTATATAAGATTTAGGCTTGCTCAACTACAGCTTTAGAGCTATCTTCCCTTGTTTCATCCAACCTCTTTAAGAAATTTGATGAATTACTTGCTGTCAAAAGAGAACAGGAATTAATAAACATGGGTTCTGACTTGACAAGCTGGTAACCTGTCAAGACAGCAACAAATGGCCTGTCCTTTGACTTCTAGCCTCATGCAGCTTCCTGTGCCGCTCAGAGAACAACAGATAGATGAGATGCACAAAAGGCCTTGAAGCATTACTTGTCCTTACTGAAAATGGTAGGGATCTTCACCACTGGATAGCAGAATACTATTCCAAAATTCACCTCCCTTTAGAGTATTTCAAATCACTCAGTTGCATTAGATCTCTGAAATACTTGACAATCATCTCCAAAGCAACTCTGCAGGCTGACTGCACAATCAATACTGTCTGCTGTGATTTAGAGAGCTGCATTCAGCTAGCATCCTTGCTTAAAAAAATGACAGTATATCACATGGGACTACAGCAAGTTAGGCTTTTTGCCCTTTTGTTCTCAGCACTTGAGTGCTGCAAACACTGCATTAACTACTGCTATAACAGCTCTGTTTAGAAGAATTTCCATGGCTAAGGTTTTTATGCATACTTTTTTATGCATAAATTGTCTATATCTTGGTCTCTTACAATGTAGCCATTTTAAAGATACTTTGGCAAGAATTGCTTAGGTTTTCAGTTATTAAAAAAAGCTTTTTAAAAAGCTACAAAGTGGTTTGTAGGGTAATCCTTTCAGGCACTTGCCACAATAGATTTTGTATGTATGACTGAATGCACAGATTTCTATTGTGAGGGAATAAAAAATAAAACCCCCTACATAACAGCATCTGAATTCTGTCATTTACATACATATAATACAGAACAAGTTTCACATCAAATCTTAATTGTAACATCATCACTGGTTCATTATTAGAGATTTAATCCAAATTTAATCCTAAAAGGGCTAAATCAGTCAAATGAACTACCAGTTTCTGGGTGCAAGTAACCATGTATTGTACACACAACTGTACTGAAGAATGATTCCAGGGGCCAGGCAGCTCCTGCGAAATGCCATGACCCTTCATAAATGTGTAGTTTACCTCAATCTCTGTGATAAAAATATCTTGACTTAATAATTACTACCCCTCCTTGAACAATTCTAAATAATCACTGATCCCTTCTTTTACTCATGTTACCTTTTAAACTCAGCAAAATAAGGGGATGTGTTCATATTTATTATTAAAGCAAATTCGAATACAATAAGATGCAATAAAAATATAACCCTGAGACAAATCTAGACACTTCAGGCTCCTGTAGAAAATCTCTACAGCAAGTGCAAACAACCCATGTTATCACAATTGAAAACTAAATGCTGCATTGCAGCCTTTACCTCATTACATGGATACATTCCGGTTCCTTGGTGAAGCTGTAGGCGTAGCCACTGGATGTTGTGCCAAAATCAATAGCCACAACAACAAGAAATAACTGTTCCACAGCATCATCTGCATCAGAGTCCTTCTGTTAAAACAGCAGAGGCAAAACATACTGAGACATTGAGTAGAATAACTGTAACCTGTCTCACCCTTCAGTATTTCTGCTCTCCAAGACATCCACATATCTTCAGTGGCAATAAGGACTTCCTTAAAGTTGCATAAAGTTGATACCAGAAAGCTGCATATTCCAATTGAAGTGGAAATTTATTGTATCATTGGGTATTTGCTAAAGCCTTTTATCTCTAACCTTCTGAAAAAAAAGTTTCCTTCATATTCACTTTTTTGGAATAGCTGTTATCCTGTACTGTTAAAACTTGGGGCTAAACAGAAGGTTATTGGTTTGGCTGGTGGCTGGGGTTTTTCTTAAATTGATCAACTGAAGAATGTGTTTCTATCCATTAGTGGGCTATACTTGGGATTTATTTGGTGGTTTTAGGAGTTAACTACATCATAACCTTTAACATAAGGTACTACTATCGTTCAAAACTAGTGGAGACAGAACAACCTTAAATACAGCAAAATAAGCTTTATATCCCATTAGAATAATTCATTTATGAAGAATTTACAAAACACTTATTTTGCAAGTACTATGTATATTCCTTCCCGTGCTAGAATGTGGAATGCTGTTCAGCTGCTGGTTGTGAATTTGAATCCTTCTCCCTGCCTTTTACCTGTGATCCTGTAACTTCTGAAAGGCACAGTCAATTTAACAACATTAACAAGAAAAGGTGAAAGAGTTATGGCACAAAGCATAAGGGTGTGATATATACCACGATGTAAAGAAAGAAAGAATTATACCATTACCCTGTATGCTGTTGCCTAACATAAATCCTGTATTTATATGTATCTTCCTCAAAGAGTTTAAGCAGCAAATCTAACCGAAAGAGGACAAAAATTCATCAGTATGAGAGAAGTGGGGGTGAGTTCTAGAGTATACGCAGAAAGAAGGGGAATAAAAGCAAAGATTTATGAGGGTGAATTCCAGAAATCCTGACTAGGAATTTGTACAACTTTGCACTTGATACAGAAAGCTAAGTAAGAAATCCAACGAGGGTAGCAATGAGCTCTGAACATGATCCCTTGCAACAGCAAAAAATACACTGTGTATATACTATGTTACGGATAATGCAGGTGATTTTAAAAACAGATGGGACTTAGTTTTAATGGGAGTTTATCGACAAAATAAGCGTGACATACAAGAGACTAAAACACGCTACCTTTACGGGATGTTTGCTTGCTTCTAAAATCTTACACAAGTGGCTGTTTCCCTTAAGAAACTAAAACAGTGCTATTTATAACTTCTCATTTATCATATATATCCTTCTTTTATTCTGCACAGAATGAGAGTTTTCAGGGGCTGTCTAATCAGTGATAAAGACAGGGACAGGACTTGGGAACTCTGACAATGAAGAAACTTCTGCATTTGATATAAAAATACGCAGGAGCAAATCTATCAGCTCAGCAAGTAGACAAAAACCAACAAAACCAGAACCCTAACAAAATGAATGAGAGCTCTGCCACCAGCCCCAGTGGGAAGAAAATTTCACTTAAGACTATGAATAGCATAAAAGGGATCACTATGTGAAGAAATTACAACTTTTTAAAGCAACTACATCCGACTAAACAGAGAAAGTAGTGTCAACATACAGTACACATCAAGAGTGCATTTCTTACCACAATATGTGACGGAGACAGTGGAGTTATTCCAGGGTCTCCCAAACTTTTGGCTGGTGATGAGTAAGCAGATGTGGAAACTGCATCTGAAAGGAAACAAAGATTCTTCAGTGTCAGTAAGCAAAATGAGTAGGATGAGGCATAGCTTTGCATATTGCTACATTATTTTCCTCTTGTAACAAATCTTCTAAAGAAAGCAAATTCCACAGTCACCACATATATATTTTTTGCCATTTACAACTTGTTAAGATACTACTACTGCAGCTTTGGTTCTAAAATGTTTGTCTGGCCTTCGTGACTAACTTCCATTCTTTTGCCAACTACATTACCATGAATAATTTTTAAAGTCTCCCTAAATATAATCGATACAAGCAGTTTGAACACTATTCACTCACATTAATGGTGTAAAATTTAAATGTATGAATGCAGAAACTAAATACAAGATGTGAGATCAAAAAACACAAACTCATTTTAGGAGAAAAAGGGGAGTTGATATGAATTTCACAGTGCAGTAAGTTGCAATTATTCCACTATGAACCTTTATTCTGAAACTTTCCCAATACTGTCTCTGGTTTTATTCCTCAATATACTCTGTGCTGAAACATCTTGCAGCTGTTAATATTACTGCAGGATAGAATCCAGCTGGGAAAAGGAAAGTATTATTAACAAATCATCAAAGAAATATTTCTGCCCTGCATCCAACATTGAAATTTCACTTAAAGGAACATATTGAATGAGTGACAAATACTATAACGAACTAGTTATATTTTTCCTTCTTGTATTTATCCCACTGATGATAGAAAAAATGAAATAACTTATTAAAACAACTAAGCACCAATGATTCAGATGGATTTATATATAACATTTTCTTATGACGACTGCGATAGTGTTTCAAAATGGACTGTAGAAAATGTACCAAACACTTTGTCCATGTTCACATCCCTCTGCCCCCAAATTTAAGCCTCGAGTTTATTGAATTCTCTTCTGTAGAATATAAGCTAATTACATGTAAAGAAGAATAAATTAATAAGTCTTTAAAGATTAATAGCCATGATAAATACTAAATTCCAACATATTTTCATCACCTACTTGCACATGTCACACAATAAAATGCATATTTATGTATAGTGTGTAATTTCTAGATATGACTAATAAGTAAGAGCATTATTCTAAGACAGGAGCTGCTCTCCAATAAAAGACCTTAGAACTACTAAATGGAGAATCCTGATGTTCCTGGCAATAAAATATGTGTTGTTTCCCAGGGAAGTGCAAAAATTCTGCAGTAGGCAACTATGGGATACACAGGGAAAAAACCTTCCTCCAAATCTTAATATTGCTCTTGTAACATTTACTTGTGTTCAAGTTCTAATAAGCATATTCAGCCTGATCTTCAGAAGCATTTGCAGAAGCAAAATATTCACATTTCCTACACAAGCTCTTCAAGAATATGGTATGTGGTGAAGTACAAAAAGCCACAGGCCAAAAAGTGACAAGCACAGAATCTGCTCAGCTTGCTAAGATACATTTGGATCAGATGCTGTTATCGGTCTCAGATGTTGTTATCTCCCTCCCTTGTGCATTTCTCCCTCTTTTCAAAACAGATACATTCTGGACCACCAGCATGGCATTTCTGTAGAACACTACTTCAGAAAAACAAAAGAAGAGGAATTAGTAACAAAAGGTGTTCCTTGCCTCCTGCTGTCATCCCTGATTGGACCTGAACCAATACCTCCTGAGCAGACCAGGACATGGCAACACTGACTCAACATCTTTGGAAACTGGTACATTTTCTCCACCGAGGATGCTGTCTTTGAAACACAACTATACAGGCATCAAATCACTATCTATATGATTTCAGTGTTCCTCCTTGTTACCAACTCCTTTTGTTACCTTTTTTCAGCACTCGTGTTTCAGCAATCTATTTTCCAGCCTGTCTTCAGTTATCAGCCTGGCTATACCCTGAGAAGTTATTTATAGCTCTATATGCAACTCAGAAAATCCTGTGTGACAGTAAACACATTTTTTTGGCTCACAGTAGCAATTAAATAACCACTGCAACGTTTGTATTCATCCAATGGAACTGTGTGAACTTGGGCAGTGTTCTATCACTAATTTATTCAACCCAACTAACCCGTCATAATCCAGAGGTGTAAAATGTATACAAAAAGTATACAAAATGTACACAAGCATAGGTATACATATGCTTGTATCCACAAGCATAAAAATATCTGTTAACAAAAATGCTAAGCAGAAATCAGAAGTCTGTCTCAGCTACATTCTATGTCTTAGCATAGAAAATACCACTTAAAACGGAAAACATTGATGTTTTCATCAAAAATCTTTAGCATCAATTGCCCATTTCAGTTTCAGAATGCTCTCAGAAGACTTCTGCCTAAAGGCTAGGTTTGTGGAAGTGCTAATTCTTGTAATTCTCATCAACTGCTCAGCTCTGCTGGGACGTTAAGCTCTTAGTGATTTACCAATAGTTTTTTACAAGAGGAAAAAAATACCCCTTCTAAAACCATCACCATTCTGCACCATCTTTCACTGCTGGACCTCCAGTGAACCCAGCTAATCAAAATCATTCTACAGTGAGTCCTACATGCCACCAGTCTACAGTTCTGTTGGATCAGGACAGGAAAATTGTGGAAGGCAATGTTACAACCTCTAAAGTGGTAAACTAAAATTTGAAGCAAAATGTAGCGTTACAGTCATTCTGTAGAGTTGTTATCATGTTGGTACCAGCAGTTACATCACACTGCAACTCATTTCATGAGACTACTAAATAATCATGGGCAATAATTGGAACAACCATAATTGTTATGCTAATAAAGGAGTAAGTATGCAGAGCTAATAAAGTGCAGTTCAGAATACTGGGAAGCTAAAAAGTCATTTACCAGACTTGGTCAGCATTTATAGAGAAAGGCTTGCAAAGCCAGTCACCCTGGACTTATTGTCAAGAATTCTTCTAACAAGTAGTGAAACAGTTGTTAAAAGCAAGTGCAATAAGGAAATCTGGAACATTATGCTATCTACCCTTTCTAAACTGAAAGGTGTTAAAATATACTTCCCCATGTTGGAACTGAGTTACTGTTTGCTTGGGGAAAAAACATGAATGTGTCACATTTCTTACAAGTGTGTTCTGAAGAGCAGTAAATATATGGATATTCCAGGGTATTTAAAAACCTCTTCTTTCTAAAGGACTGTGATTAGTCAAAATCAAATTTTTAAAAAAGCATCTGCTCCAATCCAGACAATAGGAAAAGAGTTGCA
This sequence comes from Colius striatus, assembly GCF_028858725.1. Lineage (NCBI taxonomy): Eukaryota > Metazoa > Chordata > Aves > Coliiformes > Coliidae > Colius > Colius striatus. The sequence goes on from NC_084766.1 coordinate 31,928,367, forward strand.
AGGAACCCAACTTGCAATCATGCAACAAAAAAAGAATGATAGTCTTTAGGAATGAATTCCTTTTCCTAACACTTTAAAAAAAGATGTCTTAGATAGTATCACGGTGTTTGGAACAGTTCTTAAAAGCAGGATGATTTATTCAGGCTTCTGTAACAAAAAAGCACAACCAAGTCATGTCCCACATAGCTCAAGTTCCAGCTTTATCTCCCATGTTTACTAAGGATGTCTATCTGTGTCAAATCACACACTAGGAAAAAAACAGCTAAACAGCACGTGTTAAATAAACATTTAATTCTTGACAATTTGCACGCCAAATTAAATAAGAGGAATCTGATTTAGAATCCAAATTAAAGTAAGCCTTCAGGCACATGAATATTTAAAATAATCTTTTTCTAAATATGATGCAAACTTCTTGAACAGAAATTCTTTCATGAACATTAACCTGAAAGATGACTGCCTATAGCAGGGATAATTTAACTAAAGATGTATAGAATGAGTTTGGCCACTCCAGTACAATTTTTTACTTTAGTCCTAACCTAAGCAATTGCCAAGAAACACCTTGTGCACTTTCAAGGTGACCAGAAGAGGAAGGTAATATACAAAAGACTTCCATTTTCAGCTTGGTTTTTTTTTTTCCTTTTAAACATTCAAAGGGTTTTACCTGATTTGCAAATCCCCAAACAATAACATAATGGTGAAATTATGAGATCAGCACATAGTATACTAATAATGAATCATGGCCATTATCATATTAGCTGCAATTGCTGGTTTAGTAGATTTAATTTAAATTATTCCTTCTCTTCATCTAAACACATGTAAGAGTTTCTTTTCTGTGGTTTCCTGCAATAGCTGATCAGTTATGTTTTTTTTCTGGGTTTCAGTAAATGATCAGCCACATTCTACATTTCAACAAAGTGCAGCAAAGGATTAACCTTTAAGTGGCACAGAATACACAGCAGAAGCAAAGTCCAGAGCATTTGTAAGAACTCTGCTGATATGCTGTGATTACTGCACTGATAGCATGTTCAGATGAACCTGAGTTTCTAACATATGTAGAGAGCAGGATCAAGTTCATTATTTAATTAGAAAGATCAGTTAATGGCAGCTGATATCCTCTGGAATACTACCAGTCTGTTCTGAATATTTCAGAGCCCCTGCCACACATTCCCATTCAGGGCTGGATAACCACTGGAAGTATTGGATGTGGAACACTACAGACCCAGATGATCAGTTTTAAGACAGCAGGCTTAAACCAGTTTCTAAGAAAGGTGACTGCTAAACCTCACAGTCACAAGTCACTGAGGTGGTACTAAACCAAAAGAAATTTTTCAGCAGCTACACAAGATTTTCTTTTCTATTAAATCCAGCCTTTATTAAATATTTATGTAATTCAGCTATACCAGATATCAGCAAAATTTCCTGTTTCACGTTAGGGAAATTACTCATTTCAACGCGAGCAGCACGCCATAGCAGTGGATTCTCTGCTAACAGAAGGTTCCCTGCAAACCAAGTAACGTAGACAACAGATAAAGCTTTTGCAAACACGCATTGTCTCCAAGTAAGAATTGCACAAGACAAGTAAAATCAGGGATTCAGGAAGCAGGATATGCTGCTCAACAGCAAAAAGCACAGGAGGAAGTTTCTGACTTTCTTATGTCACAGAATCACAGAATCTCAAGGGTTGGAAGGGACCTCAAAAGATCGTCCAGTCCAACTCCTCTGCCAGAGCAGGATCACAGAGAGTAGGTCACACAGGCATGTCACCAGTTTATGATATGGAAAAGAAAAAAGAAAGAAAGAAGGTATCAAGCCCTAAGTCTGCATCAGAAACCCCAGCATGGACCTTTTCAGACATGTTCTGCAGTACTTAAGGGTCATGCCTCCCAAAGAGAAGGCTTGGCTAGGAAAGAAGTGTGCTTTCTGAAGCTTCACAGACCTCATTTCCAAGTGATGGTGACAAATAGTCATGGTGGTCTGGATCTCCTACAACTGTTTTGCAAACCAGAAAATAGGCAGCATCAGTAGGAAATCACCTCTCTGCAGGAATATATCTGAGCACTAGTGTGTACATTACATCCCAATCAACCTATCTGAAGTTAATTTTTATTTCTATCCTGCCAGAGTGGCCACAAACCCAACACTTGCCTTTTAATTCAATTCTTCTCCTGATTCTCTGAATCAACAATAGGATCAATACTAGTCCCTGATTTTCAGATCATACTTTCCCAATAATAAGTGACTCTTCTTTTTTCAACTCATAACGTACAATGCAGTGAATTTCATTTGTTGTGCAGACCTGAGCCTCTGCCTGAGCCTGGGAATCCCTTGGGAAAGCCTCGATATCACACCCTCTTCCAGGCTCTCACAAACTCCCAACTGGGAATGCCTGATGTACACCACCCTGCCTCAAAAGGAGAGCTGCAGTAACTCTCTCTGATTTCTATAATGCATATCCACTGTTCCATATGCCAAATCCGTTCAGCCTCTCAGCTTCTCGTAGGCTGAGGAACCAGATGCCCAGGGTAAATCAGGATGCATTAGACCAACTAAAAATGCCACTGCTGCAGCTGATCTTTATGGCTCCAATAAATCTAAGTTACCTGACTTTTACTGTGTACGTGCTGATCATTTTCACAGATCAAACCCTTGCACATATCTGATGGCCATTGTTCTGGTATTCCCAGCCACACAGCAGCTGATGAGAGTGACTATATGTAGCTATGATCTCAGTCAGGTTGCTGGTCATACCAAAATCTTAGCCAAACGCTTCATTTTCCATTCAAGCAGGAACTCGATTTCAAACATGGAAAAAAAGGACATACTGAGTCAAATATGCATAGAAGGTAGCAATAACAGAATGGAATTAAAACCATCATTTCTCGTTCAAAACATTGTATATCATTTTGAGCATCAATAATATTTTTGCCGCAAGCAAAGCCTGCTAATGATGTTTGCACAACAGGAAATGAAGGTTTTACCATACTGCTGTTAGCTGGCAACTGCTACACTGATGAGGAAAAACCTTATTCAGCTTTTCCTATTGCTGAGATTTTGCTTTGCTTTAAGCACAAACTGTCACAGCTTCTAAATGTAACATGACAACTTAGAGCATTTTACTGTAAATACAAAGATGGCCTTTGAAAATAATTCCAGAATGAGAAAAAGAGACTGGGAGAAGCAAATTCAAAAAGAAAACCCACCACACTTAAAATATCCTTACATGTAATAAAAAGATCCCATATTTCACATCAGAAGACAGAAACTTCTGTGTCTACTAAAAGCAATGACCCTAGTGCTATTACCAACAATGGAATCAGAGTTCTTTGTTTTAAAACACCAGCAGGCATCCAGATGATTTGCTGAAGACTGCAATACACTTCCCTTCTATGACTATAGCCATAGCTAATCTCTGATACAAATCCAAGTTTCCTAATATCCTTTCATAACAAGTCACCCAAAGAATTAGTATTCATAGCATTGCTACCAACTAGAGCTCAGTGATTTCCAAAGTACAAACAACCTCTCATTCTTTTGATAAAGTTCTAAAAATAAGAGACATTCCTCATTACAATGTTGACCTTTTTCATTTATGCTTTTCCATTGCCTCCCATCATGATTACAATTTGACTGGAGGAATTACATTTCCACTGTACTATCAAGCTTTCTAAGATAGTGAAAGTTTTTAACATTATTGTTAAGAGTATCAAAAAGCAATCCCATCACTCACTTGTGGATCTTACTCATTTTCCTGCACCTCAACAGCAAGAAGAAACCAAAAGATACTACCTATTTTTTGTGAACTTAAGATGAAAGAAACACAAAAGAACTCACAGCAACCTTCTGCCACATGGGTTATGTTCACTCCTTTTTGATGGAATTTAGGCTAATCTGTTTTATCTGACCTCACTAATGCTTGATAAGATGGACTAAAACTGAATCATCAACCTCCCGTGCACACTTCATGGCTGGATCTGTAAAGCCTCGGCCATGTCCTCACAATAGCTAAGTCTGCCCTTAAAGCTGCCTTGAACTCAAACCCATTCACCATCTACACTGTGAAGTCTTAAATTGAGCTCCACCTTGAATGACCCAAGAGCTTCCCAGCTCTTGCCATCAGTCAGTTCCCTCTTCCCTCCCAGTCCTGACCCAGTCACTAGCTCAGACCTGCTCATGTGCCAGAGCCTGGGGTTTGGGGAATTCATCAGAGGCACCTTGCAGTGATGGCTCTCTTCCTGCATTCCAGCACTTCCACACCATGTACTACTGCCAGGAGGGATAAAACTGATTCTGGTTTACATGTCTGAAAGGGTAGACTGCATATTGTGATGAAGGCAGGTAAACAACAGATTTTGCAGCTCAAAGTGGTAGAATATAACTCTCCAGAATCTTCCTAAGCATTCCACAGATACGTTCCTGTAATAGGCAACTTTAATACACACTGACATTCTATGATTCTGTAATTCTCTTCCTTAACAAGCTCTCTGTGAACTTGCTTCCTTCAGGCTTCTTTGCATGATATTCCATTCAATAGAATATTATTCAAAGATTGAACAGGAATGACTGTTCAGCTTTTCTGGACCACGTGCCCAGCACAAAACAACATTCTTGGGAGAATTTGTTTACAAAGAAGGCAAAAAAAGGTTATTTAGTTATCAAACATTCTTAAATTCATGAAGTACCTTGCAATGCATCCAGCTGGATGGATGCAGTGACTGTTTTCTTAAAACATGAATTGGAAAAAACACGTGAAAATGTTTGTCTTCTTCATTTTGACAGTCTTTGGGAATGCCAAACATGATTCACACATTTGTAGTCTTGACAAGAAAACAAACCTCTCCTCCTCCTTCACCCCACCAACAAAAAAAAAAGGGAGACAGAATAAAAAGAATAGTCAAACTAGAATAATTATCTCTTACAGTAGTCAACATGAGTGATGCTATACACAAATTCCTTCATACTCTTCAAGGCTATTAAATCCCTGACTTTGTTCAAAGGTGGGAAAATAAAGAAAATATTAGTTGGTATAAAAATGTGGAAATTGGGATTACATTTGATAATTCTTTAGCAAAGTCATCTGTGAATCCACAGTCTATGGCTACTAATTTATCTTCTGAGTGACACTTCATAGCTAAACGGAAAGTAAGTTTGTATTTCTTTATTCTTTATTTCTTTATTTTATGATCTGGAAAACAGATGAGCTATCAAGCTTAAAGGAAAATACCTTAGGAGGAGAGAAGCTATGGATAAAAGGAAGTATATGTTTAGGATTTGTAGAACAGATCACAAAATCATCCAGTCACTGACCAAAATCCATTTCCAGAGGTTTTTATTCTGGCATCCATCAGGTTTACATTGAAATGCTGTTAACTGGGCATATATATCCCACAGAGACCAACACTGACCAGTCAGGTAACCAACTGGGAAGTTACATGGTCACAGCGACAAGATGATGGTCCAGCCTGCAAAGGACTTCCTATGGCTAAAAATCATAACAGGAGCACAGCAGAGAAAGCAAGAAGGCTACTATAAAAGGTTGGTTTTTGAATGCAGCAGTTCCATAATGACAATACTGAAAGCTTTTGTAAACGGCATGTCCTGCCGTTCTGATTGCAGCATGTGCTCTGCTAAGGTATCCATGGAAACTTGTGAAAAAGATGTTAAACTTGTTGGATCTGTTTGGCATCAAGGAATGGGGCTAGTTGCCAGTCAGTCTAGCATAAGCACAGGTATTTTGATCTGTAAGTGTGGAGAAAACATCAAGAGTGTTCAAATGATGACGAAATCTACAAGACTAAATTGTCACAGGAATGCAATTCCCAAAGGATGGCAGGAAAGTGGAAAAGACACACTAAAGAAACTGCAATGTTAATGTTGTTATTATCTCTTAACTCATAAAAGTAGTCCAATTGCTGTAACAAGGAGAGGGATGCCCAAATACCTAGTTTTCAGATCTTGGAGGGAATAAGAAAAAGAAAGTGGGAATACAGAGGCTCGCGAGGACAGGCTGGGTGGGACAAGTGCGCATGGAGTGTGGGGCACTGTAAAACCCTTCCAGAGAAAATGCTTCAAACCTAGAGAGTGGTCCTGAACAGCACCAAGAACAGAAGATGTATCCAGAAATGGACAAATTCTCAAGATTAATCCTTATGGGAGAAAGAAGTAGCATAAGGAGAATAATTTCTCTCTGCCTCCTTCCCCAAGGAAACTAGTGTAGGTTGGGTCAACTTCTGCAATAGAAGCAGTTTTTCTTCAGAGGGAGTAAGAGAATAAGCTCCCTCAGATGACATGAAATTGCTATTATAAAACTCCATTCAAACACACACTTCTTTCTGGACTCCAACTGAAAACAATTACTAGAAATCTCTCTTCAGATACTGCATCTGCAGAGCACAGTCTGAGCATGTTAACTCAGGCACTGAGAAATTACTGATGGAAGAAAGAGCTCTAAGAAAAACTCTCTCCAGGTTTCCCGTTCTTGTAAATTAAGATGCCTTTAGAACTGATCTGTGTGCCCAGAGCCCTGCAAATCAATCATGACAAAGCTACTCATTTGGGCCACTGATTTAGGCCAGTGAGCACCAAATGACTCTTGCACATGCCCAGATGACAGCAGTGTGTGATGACAGGGCACGCCAACGCAGGTCATACAGATGCTCTCTGATGTCCTTGACACACCCCGATGCAGTCCTGAGTAAGGACATCTAGTCAAGTCCTTAGGAAAGAACAAAGGCTTTCTAGCCTGAATGCTGGCTTCCACATTCTGAGTTAGTTTATTTATTTGCTTACTTTATTAGAACTGACTGCACTTTCCTCGTCATTTACATGAAAACCTTCCTCAAACCCCTCAGAGACAGACTTTGAAGGAATTTCCTGTTTTAATAATGATTACTTCCACAGTTCACCACTGCCATTCTATTTTTAGAACACTGCAAAGTCACCACTTTAATAGCAGTGTTGGCCAAATTTAAAACTTGCATTTGTTGGTTTTAAATGCATATCACCATGTTTCTTAGTAGCATGGCACATGGGCCATAGTTGACACAGTTTGAGAAACGAGAGCTATGGAATGTTCTTTTTAAGATCAAAAATGTGCCTGGTCACTGAGAGGTGGCAGTTTCAGTTTAATGACCCGGGAGACAGGGCACTTGTCAAAGTGAAGAAGATAAAGTCTGCAGGTGTGTCACAGGCATTTTAGATCACTGAAGTTCATACTTGGCAGCAGCGTTCCCTCAGCGCCAGACCAACATCTGCGACCTTACATCACCAAACAGCTGCACACTCTTCAGTAGAACATCTGTGAAGCAAACATACCATTTACAACCTCGTCTGATGGACTTCAGAGCTCCTGAAACAGATCCAAAGACCTCCTGGTACCTCTCAAATTCACCACTGGAGAAATAAAGCTGAAGAAGCCTGCATAACATTGTTGCAACCTGGAGTTTCATCCATTTCTGTTTCCAACTAGCACGGTTGTTCAAGAGAAAAGTTACGTGTCATACAGAAGCTGAATAAGTAAGCAACTGAAGTCACTTACAGATAGACAAAATACTAATAAAGATTTAACTAAGCTGCATATGGATAAATGTCAACATCTTCTTTACTTAAATAAAAAAGGAACAGATTCAAACTCCCCCAAAAGATCATGTTGCTTCCTATCTATTTAAGGTCATGACCATTCTTGTTCTTCTACTGCAAGTAGCACCGTTTGAGTGCATCAGGTTTTATTTCTTTCACATTTTCCCTTTACTGAGAGCCAGTAGAGCTTTTTTTTTAAACATTCACAAAAGCCAGTTTGCTCCTTCACAATACCTACAGACAAAGAGCCACAGAAAGAAGTTTCTAAAACCATAAATGGTGTGCTCCTTGAAGTCAAACACTTTTGAAATGCCATTGAACACATCATCAAAAGGCAGAACCAATTTAGGTACAGAAAATGGAGGTGATGGGATCCTTTGGCTGTTATTATTTTAAAATAAAGAGCATCTTTTTAAGATTTCTTTTTTTAAAGAAAGAGATGGTTATTTGGTGTAACTACAGATAGAAGAAGTGAAGTCACAGTAAAGGACAGCAAAAAGGGAACTAACTACCCAGAGCATCTTAGAAGAATATGGAAGTGGAAAATTTAAAATATTTAACCAGACTTGTAGCTTTAAAAGAAAAAAAGGGAAAAATTCCAGACAATTACAACAGCAGATATGATGTCCCAAAGAGGCCTCAACAATTTCAAGGTGATTCCCATGAAAGTGTAAGAAGTTGGCCATGGCAGATCACATCAATGCAACAAAAAACCACTTGGCAGAAACAAGCACGAGATGAGACACCAGTCAACTCACATATAACCTCAACCACCAGTGACACAGTCAGAAAGCAAAATGTATCCTAAATCTTGACATTTACATGCAGGGATCAGGTCTTTTGTACCTGAGGCAGCATTCTGGTCTTCCTGCATAGAACTGGCTTCCTGAAGGCTGCTCTAACTTGAGCTGACACCCTGAAGCCACAGTAGCCTCATTTAGCTCCTGGTGACAGTCATATTTGAGAGACATCCCAGTCACCCCTCTAGACTAGGATAAAGCCCCCTTGTACCATATCAGCTAAACCAGCCTCTGGACAGACCTCATGGAGCCTCACTACAGCTCACTGCAGCTTTGAGGAAACTCTGCAGGTACAGAGCAGAGCATGTCTGTTGAACACCAACTGCTGTCCCAGTGGGAATGAACTAAATAATTGAGACTGTAAGCTTACAAGGTGACAGTACCATACAGGAAAACTTGTCAGCTGAATCAGCAGCACCCAATTATGAGCCAATGGCTTTTAAAATGTTAAAAGTCAGTATAACTAGAAGCTTTAAAAGTAACAACTCCTGGGTATGAACAATTTCATCCAGGCTCATACTAACCAGGATGCAGATACCGCAATGCTGTGCTATCTGAAGCTATAAAAATGATTGGCAGGCACTGCATACAACACAGCTAGTTCACATATAGACATTTCTTTTACACATTGTAGTATGGTGCAATAAGTGTCTGCAGCTTCAACACTGTCAATACAGCAACATTAAATCACATTTTATCCCCCCAGCCTTTTTTCCTCTGACAGCTTCAGAATTCTGGTGCATGGAAAGGACACAAAGATTTCTGGCATAACAAATCATCGCTTTACTACACAGTCTTCTGGCTTCTAATAAAATCCCTCCTGCACAGGTTCTCCCTATGCCACAAGTTACTTAATTTCAGTATCGCATCACACTAACCTTGCAGTTTTGCAGAAAACAAAACACATGATACTCTGTCATCTAAAAGACAAATAAATCTGTCAGTCTGTTCTTCCCTTTGTCTGCTGCATACTAGAACACTTTTACAGGTTACTCCAAATCAGACAGACATCACAGACTTTACTCAGGAAGCACTGAGAGAACATTTAGATTGGGGGTGGGGGTGAGAGGACAGTGTCTAGCAGAGGTTATCTTCAAGATTGAACTAGTTTCTAAGCGTTGTCTTCTGGGTTCTTCAAAATGGATACTTTACAATTCTCTTATTCCATTTGTACTGCTATTAAGCTACTTTATTCAAAATGTTCCCCAAATCCCATTATGATCTGTACAAACTCAAACTTCTAAGTTTGCTTTACTGCCAGCACCTTAGGCTCAACATTAGTTTCCTCATATCTTTGCAGCATACGATGAGGAAGAAGAGATGGAGATATCAAATGAAATCAGGCTGAGTCCACATTTCCCTTAGGGTTATTCACCCGTATCATTTGTATCCTAGGAACCTTCTTCCCTCCCCCAGTTCCCTTCCCACACAAGAAGAGACCACCCCTGTCCTGCAAAGGCTGTTATTTTTATCAGGCAGCGTGTAATCACAAACGGACAAAAACGACAGAACCCTTGCTTCAGGCAAAATGAGGTTCAGGTCGTCTCAGCTCTTAAGTTTCTGAAGTCAGACAACCGTGGATCCATAACGTAGTAAGACGGAACCACTGGGGTTTTACCCCACCCGTACACTTCGTCTGGAGCTCTCTGGTCCCCGGGGCTGTGCAAGGATGCTAAAGCTTTCATCCCAGGCAGCGCTGCCTCTTCCACCGAGCTCCCAGGGCTTTCACTGCATCAGGCTATTACTAAGAAGAGAGTCTTCCTTTATTTCAGCAGCAGCCCCTCATTCCCAGCCCAAGCCTTTCCTCTTCTCTCCTGGGCCGTTCCTGGGAAAGGGAGACCCCGACCTCGGGAAGGAAAGAGCCCCAAAGGCCCCGCAGCGGGAGGGACACTGCGCCGGGCCGCGCCTGCCGCATAGCACCGGCGCCCGGGCAGGGCGCCCGCCTCCGCCCCGGCCCGCTGCCGCCGCATTGTTATTTCACCTGGGCCCCCTCCCGCTCTGCTGCACCGGCCCCCCCGGGACAGCACGTGATGAGCCGCGGCACCTCCGCGAAGGGCGAGGGGCTCCGCGGGGCTGCCCTTCGCAGCCACCCGCTGCCGTCCCTGCCCGCGGGGACAGCTCCGCGCCGCGCCCGCACCCCGCCGGAGGGGCGACGAGGGGCTGCCGGCCCTGCCGCACGCCGCGGCCGCCCCGCCGGCGCGGACACAGGCGGGGCCGGCACGGCCGCCGGGACATTGTCTGCGGCCCGCCCGCCTTCCCCCTCCTCCGGACGGGGCTGCGGCTCCAGATCATTTCCCCCGATAAGCACGGGCCGCTCCGCCGGGCCGTGCCGGGGCAGCGCACGGGCTGTGCCGCGGCTGCCGGCGCTCCTGCATTGCGGCGGGGGCCCGGCGGGAGCGCGGCCGCGCGGCACCGCTGCTCCCCCTTACCTGCGGCTCCGCTCTCCGTCTCCGACATGGCCCGGCCGGCCCGCGGCTGTCCGCCCCCCGCGCCGCGCTCACTGCAGACGCACAGGCATGGGCCGGCGGCGGAGCTGCGCTAGCCACCCCGGGGGGAGGCTCCGCTCCTTCCTCCCGTCCCCACCCCGCTGCGCCTTCCTGCAGACGGTGCTGAGAGCCAAAGGGAGGCTTCCGCGCTTGACCCGGCGCTGACAGGCTTCCCGCGCAGGCTGCGGGGCTGCGCCGCCCCTCCCCGCTCGCTCCCCGCAGCCGCACAAGGGACCCCGGGCTGCGGCTGCCGCTCGAAGGCGGGGGGAGCTCGGCGGGGGGGGGGGGGGGGGGAGGCGAGCTCCGAGGGGCAGCCCAGCCCAGCCCCAAATGCGGATTTCACGGCTGCTGAAGCAGAAGAACCCTAACGATGACGGCTATAAAAGCCTCCGCGCTCCGCGGCCGAAAGTGACACTTTGCCTCATCCGAGTGCTTTAGCTTTGCTGGATCCTGGAGTCCCGCTGGAGATGGAGACGATATTTACACAGATTATTTGCCTTCTGGTTGTCAGAGGTGTTTAGGTACAGGTAACCTGAAGAGCCAGAAACCATTAACAGGTCCCCCAAAATCATGAATTACAAGGAAGTTTCTATAACACGGTATTCTTTTTGTTTCCCTTTGGTGTGACCTTTCCCAGGTGGTTCTGCAGTGCCTTCAGGGCCAGAAACTCTTGTTTCCAGGACCTGGGAGAGAGACACCCCTCCTGTCATTTGATCCATGACTAAGTTTTAAGAATTTTCCAAGCTAAGTAAGAAGCCATAACAAACCTGAGAATAAAATCAAGTCTGGTGTCCTCCCATGGACAATCTGAGGAAACATTTTTTTTGTTCCTTCGATTCCTCATGGTCTCATTCTCTTTTCCAACCTCAGCTGCCATTTGTATTGTCAAAGCACTGCCAGTGGTTCATGTGGAGTAAATAAAGGCATGAACTCCAAGCCTAGCCACCATTCCTTGCAAACTCAGAGATTCCAGAGGCCACTGAACGTGCATCACAATGTAAAAGCCACCTAAAGTTTCCCCTGAGTCATCCCACCAAAGCTGTCACTCACACAAGGCAGAAGCCCTGAGGACCAGGCTGTTAGGAAGCAAAACCCTAGACATTGAGGTGTTTGCCCAGCACCTCCTGCTATTTGTTCCCCAGTTTCCTCCTCTTATGGCATTGCCTCTGTGCCCTCTAAGTTTTATTGCCTCTGAGGACAGAAAGTGTGGCACAAAACTTAAAGCAGTAAACTGCTTCCCATCTACACATCTAACCCATCTCAAAGGCCTTCACCAATCTCATACACACTACAAAGACAACAGTTCCTGAAATCCACTATCTTGTCCAGGGAAAAAGCTGAAGTCAGTTCTCTGCCTTCCAACATCAGCTGTACAAAGGGATTTTCTAAACTGTTGAGAGGGAAGGAGTGTACTGGGATGGTGGAACAGCAGCTCACTCCACCACCCACATCTGCTGGAACTTTATATTCTCATGGACACACAGTAACACGTGGACCACTTGCACAATCTGCCAAATCCCAAAGCAGCATCCATTGGGACAGCATGTGTTGGGGACTGCGTGTGTTGAGACCACGTGCCTTGGGGACCATGTGCATTGGGACAGTGTGCTCTGGAAATTGCATGCATGGGGACTATGTGCATTGGGAATTGCATGCGTTGGGGGCTGCATGCACTGGAGACTGTGCATTGGGGATTGCATGCCATGGGGACTGTATGTCTTGGGCACAGCATGTGTGGAGACAGAGTGCATTGGGACTCTGTGTGTGTTGGGCAGTGTGCATGGGGACAGCGTGCACTGGGGACAGTGTGCACAGGGATTGTGTGTTGGGGACAGTGTGTGTTGGGACTGTGTGTGTTGGGCAGTGTGCATGGGGACAGCATGCACTGGGATCAGTGCTTGCTGTCCTTCCCTCTGCTCCACGCCAGGCACAAAGAGGAGCATCTGGCCAAAAGCGGCCTTTAATTACCTATTTAGAGTGAGCCTGAATATTTATGCTGTTATTAAACAGCCATGGCAGTAAGAAACCAAACAATTCTATGCTTAGTTTCCTGACAAGGGACTTAAATAGCAGAAACCCTTCCTTCAAATTAAATGCACTTCAATAGCAATTAATCCTAGGCTTTTAAAATGTATTGAGATAATTAACAGAGGCAGAAGGGAAAGAAAAGAAACAATCAAGGAACACATAAACACATCTTCAAATTGTATACTTTCAGGAAAAAAATATTGTCTGCAGGCTAATTTTCCACGAGCCCTCAAGCAACGAGACAACACACATAAAAATAGCATTTGCTGGGTACAGACATCTTTCCGAATGTCAAGGCAGTGACTACATTATTCAGTATCAAGCCAGGTTGCCTAAGCTACACACTCAGCTGTAGGTGTTTTGAATAATGCAGGAGAATATTTGAAGGCATGTGACTGCTAGTTTCAGAAATAAGACCTTTTCCCAGAGAGCTTAGTATCTCCTTTTCAAATCTAATGAGGGGAACCAAGGGGAAAAAGATGCATTTGGGGTAAAATTACATTCTCAATCTGAAACATAAAAGGAAGAACTAAGGCCTTTTAAATATTGTTTTCTTTTTATATAGATAAAAATTCATTATATAGATAAAAATAAATTATAGAAAATTTTTCCCTTGTCATCACTCTCCTTAGAAGCACATAAAAAAGTACATTCCATATGAAAGAAAGTAAGTTTTTTATAAGGTCACCATATCAAATGAACCAGCTCTGGGTCCGAAGAGAGACTTCATTTTTGCTACTCATTCCATAGGAAATTTGTAATTTTTATGGTTGTTTTGACAAGTTGTTTGCAATCTCTGCTTTTATAATTTCTTATTTTATAAGTATAAACAGAAAATTAGTCTAAACAGAATGATTAAATTGTACAAGTACTCAGGATGACTTTGAAAGGGATGGCACAAGTCAGCTACATTCTCTGAATGTGAGAACACCTCAGTGAGCTAATTAGCTCCCTTACACAAAATTCCATTTTAGTATGGATCTGGAAAGAAATTTTTCCCTTCTCACTGAACTAACACCAGATGGTTTAGTACATTGCTGAAGAGTAGTAGAAGAAAGGAAGAACCATTTTTTGACTTCTGAAATATCAAAGTGTTATCTTAGACAACCGAGGCAACCATCAGTGTTACATTCAAGCACCAAACTCAGTACTTGTTATGGGGGAAAGCATGATTCCTGCAGTAGCTTGGGGCTGATGTTTACTTTAAGTTCCATCTGAAGCATCTACTTGGAACTGAACACCTCTCAAGTAAAATCAAGGATGGTAAATTAATACACTGTATTTTGCATCTGCAGAGCACTTCTTATCCTTGGAGATCCCCAGAAAGCTGCAGCCTCAAATTATTGAATTCATCACACAGGGGCTCAGATACACTGACATATGAAGTGACAGTGCAAGAACCATAGCTGCCTGATCCAGCTCTGATTTTATCAGAGCTACCACATCTATGTCATCCATTAGCATCCATCAAAATTTCATGAGAAAGCTGAAGATCACCATAGTGCCCTTTCAGGGCCATATTCATATGTTGTGAGAGCTTCACAAAACTGTGGCTAGTCAGCGAAAAGAGCTACATGCTTCTCCCTTTCCCACATGATTACAAGGGTCTAATCGAGGCTCTGATGGGGCAGTACTGAGAAACAGTGAGCTGTAAACACCAGGCACAGAGAACTGGAAGGATATAGGCACTCAAATATTGCTTTCAGTACACCTAACAGCAAAAGGTACAGATATCATTACAGACAAAGAAATCAGTGTGCCACTAAAGCCCAACACTCTGCCCCATCCTGGCACCAGGAAGAGATGTACCTTAAAAACCACACTAGATTTAAAACAAAAGACAAAACAGGTAAGCAGCCTTGTATCTTGGCAGCCCAGGAATCCCTCATCAAACACTATGTCCATCTGCTCAACTAAAATTCCAAGAGTAATGGTTTCATACTTCAAAGTTTGCTTTTATGTACTTTCTGGAGCATCATTAAACACACAATACCTGATCTTTGTCACCTGCATAATTGTTATTTCAGTCTCCTCTTTCACTCCAGCTGTATAGTTTTCTGGCTTACAGCACTCTGCTTACTGGTTCATGTACTAAAAACTTAGACATTATTTTTATTACAGTGTCAGCTGGCAATCTGTTTCCCTAGATGCAGTTGCTATCTTCCTCTTTTCTAAAAGCAGCCCTTTATAGTAATACTCAAGAAATCTTCAGAAAGACAAGAAGAACAAAAAACTATTCATCATTATCACAGCCTTTCAGTAAAGCAGGTTACTGAGCACATAAGAATATAAAGGGTTTCTCCTGTCTTTTATACATTTCTCCTTCATGATATCGCAGCATCTGTTGGAAGTGCATCACTCCAGGAACAGAGCCTGCATAGAATTCTCCAGCATTTCACAGCAAGAATGTTATTTTTCAGTAAAGCTGCTGAGCTATGGACACTGAAATCATGGTTCTGGTGCTCACAAATCTATGGCAACACACTTACTGATTTGGAGGGTGCTTCCAAAGGCAGAAATGGCAGCCCAGCACTCACCACCGCTTACACTGTTTGGTTTTTTTCACTTCTGGGGCAAGGTCTAGTTGGAGGCCTGTATCTAGTGGAGTCCCTCAGGGGTCAGAGCTGGGACCAGTACTGGTCAATCTATTCACTAATGACCTTGCTAAGGGACCAGAGGGCACTGTCAGCAAGTTTGCTAATGCTACTAAACTGGGGGGAGTGGCTGACACACCAGGAGGCTGTGCTGCCATTCAGCAAGGCCTAGACAGGCTGGAGGGGAAAAATCTAATGAAATTCAACAAGGGCAAGTGCAGAGTCTTCCATCTGGGAAAGAATAACCCCATGTACCAGTATAGGTCAGAGAACAAACTGTTAGAGAGTAGTGTAGGGGAAAGGACTCCCAGCAACGTGCCCTTGTGGCCAAGAAGGCCAATGGCATCCTGGGGAGTATTAGAAGGGCTGTGGGCAGTAGGTCAAGAGACTCCTCTACTCTGACCTCGTGAGACCACATATGGAATATTGTGTCCGAGCCCCTCAGTTCAAGAAGGACAGAGAGGTGCTGGAGAGAGTTCAGCACAGGGCCACTAAGGTGATGGAGTGGAGCATCTCCCTTCTGATGAAAGGCTGAGGGAGCTGGGGCTCTTTAGCTTGGAGAAGAGGAGACTGAGGGGTGACCGCATGAATGTTTATAAATACATAAAGGGTGGGTGTCAGGAAGATGGAACCTCCTCTACAAAACCCAAAGAAACAAAGAAACAAAGAAGAAACAAAACTGTATATTAATCAAAGTATAAACTTTATTGTGTTACATAGTTTCTGTGAACATGTACACCACTGAAGCATGTGATGAGTGTTGGCTCCCACTGAAGTCACTACAGCTGGCAGAAGGCTCAGCTGCTTCTAAAACCAAGATACTACAGTTGGCAAGGACAAAGTTCTGCCAACCTTATTTCTTATGGCCCCTGCTTCAGAGAATACACAGTACTATCCAGGTGGCATGTTTAGGTATTATTGTTCATTCCTTTGCTTTGCAGACTGCTTGATTCAATTAATAACATTAACAAAATTGCAATGTTATTTGCAGTGTGAGTAATAATTCTGCCCCTTAAAAATGGCCTGTACCAACTTGGGTACACTGAATTTGACAATGTAAAGGACAGGAACTCAGAAAATTATCAGACTCAACAAGTGACACCTGAGTACATTCTCTCACTGTGCACCTGTGATACAAAGCATGTCATCATGAAGTACACTGAACATATGTCAGTTACCAGGGTCCTACCTGACTGCTTTCTGAAGCTTCCTGTGGTCCAATTATATACTAGAAAGAAAAGGTAGCATGCTGAAAGATAAGCAACATGACTGACGTGATACTCAAGTTGCATCCACGGGGAAAATCTGCAACTAGAACTATATGTAGTTTCCACAGATTGAGTACTCATAAGAACACAGACATTTTGGCTTCATGTATGTACATGTCAGCTTAAGGTTGTGCTTTTTTTCTAAGATATTTGAGAAATTATGTGGTAAATACATAAATAGAATAAAAATGTCAACCCAGATCCTCCAGATCAGTACAGAATGAATTGCAAGAGTAGGTACTGTAATGTACATTAGATTTCATCCACCTCAATCCTTATCTAGAAGGTAGAAGAGGTCACACTGACATATGTACATGTACAGAGGAATAAAAGTAGCTTAAAGGCAACTGGAGAAATGCAGGCTAGCAATGTCATAGAGAAAAGACATGATGAGTTTTACAAGAAACTACTACTCGCACTATACAGAGAATCTACATCTTCACCTAAGGCTGAAGAAATTTTGTACTTACTGGAGAAAATCTTAACGAATTCCTCTGATCTCTAACTTCCACCTGACATTCAACAATGCAGCAGGACTGGGACATTTTAGATTTTCAAGGGAAATTAAAAATAACCAAAACCCCTCAGACACTTTTCAGAAGTGTCTGGTAAATATTGGAACAGTTTTCAACATTATAAACATATTTTGATCAGTTTTACAACCTTTAAAATTTCATGTATATAAACATTATATAACCTAATTTTTCCTTCTAAGAATGTTACCCAAAAAGAAAAGACTGAACTGCTGTAAAAGATATTTTACAAAGATATGCCCTAGAAATGCTCTTGAAATATAATCTGCAAATGTAAGCAATGTTGGATTTTTTTTTTCAGAGCATAACTTCTCTAAAAATAATAATTTATTAATGATTACAAAACATTTAAGAAAATTCCATTGACTAACACATTTGGAAAAATTAAAAGGCTAAATCATCAGTCCATCACTATGAGGCATTTCTTTTGGTTAAAATGTCTGGAACGAATGTGTCTAGAGTATCACTAATATTTTTTCAAACTATTGATGTGCCACTCTTCTCTGTACATTCTTTTTAAACTACCACGTACTTCTATTTTTGGACTCTTTAATGAGGGCACACACATATAAATGAAAGTACATACATCCCAAAAGAACACTCAATATCTAATTTATCTCACCATAGGTTACATGAGACCTCTGATTGAATTTTTTTCTCCCAAATCACTAAAGGGATGCCAATTCCATAAGATTACACAACTCTATCACTTGCTGTAAAATCTTTATGAAGAAAGACAGTACTACCATTTTTTGATGATTTCTAAACATGGAGACTAGTATGCTAAGAGAAAGACTATGAATTATTAAGTCATATTATCCCTGCAAAGGTAAGGAATTACCACCAGCAGTAGCAATTAATTAAAAAGTCAAATTATATAAGTAACAATGCAACAGTCATCTAACAAAGACATGACCATGTTTAAGAAAAGTAGCTCATAACTGAAATACACCATGTATTTAGCTTCTCTAAATGAACACTGTATTCATTACAACAGCTACATAAAAAATAGAAGCAAAAGCTAGTTATTTGCTGTATTTACACAAATGTAAACGAGAATATGGTTTGTCCTTGACTTCAGAATTCAATAATAAGAAAAAAAAAGATGGCACAGTTCTACTGACTTAAAATGTAATTGAAATCAGAAACTATAATTCAGATCTTGAAGAAGCGCATTATTTGCCTGTTCTCATTTAAATACAACAAACTGCACCAAAACCTTTAAACTGCCACATACAATGCAAGAAACATCCTTCCTCTTATCAAATCTGTTGGGTTTGCCTATGAGATTTTAAATAATTATTTATTATTTCAGTCTTTGCCAGCAGAAAAGAATGTTGTTGACATTCCTTCCAGCATTTACCCTAAATTATTACTAAACTGATGAAGTCTGGTAATCCAATACACCAAGAATTTGCTCAGGAGAAAAAATAATATTCCTTTAAATGTTACCACTTTCTTAAACTTAACTACCATAAAGATGATGCTTTAATCCCGTGAAGAAATGTAATGAAATCATTTGCTTTTTCATTGACAAAAGAAGAGCCACATAACATTGACCACATTAGTTGCAACAAAAGATCTGGAGTTTACTACTTGGTGAAGATTACCGTTTAGAAAAAGACACAGCAGATTATTCTGTATGCATTTGTATCTTATAAAACCAGGGTTTTCACTGACCACAAAAACATTCCATGTCTTTTTGTACTTAAGGCATGATGACAAAGTTTGGTTGCAGCTTCTTTCAGACTTTCAATGTCTGTTCAAACCAATAGAAAAATCTCCCATTGCTTTCAATAATTTTAGATTAGGTCCTGAATGTCATGTGACAGCTGCCTTGGTACCTGGGAACTGTATAATAGAGGATGTAATGTATGCTGATGTTTCTAACACAGATATTCTCTAGCTAGCACTTCATTAATCTGGGCTGTTACAAACAAACAGTGATTATCTCCATCACCAGAATGACTGTCACAGAATTTGGATTCGAATGTTTAAGAAGTCTGCTACACAAAGGGAGTTTGGAGGGTTCTTGTGTTATTTTTTAAAGAAGGACAGAACATGCTGAAAAGGAGACTACATTGTTTTCAGGATCTTGCATTGCCAGCAGTTCTCAGCAAGGACATTTGGAAACCCAAAGAGAGCGAATGCGCTGAGATTAATGTGTCTGCACCTCACATGAACCTTGTTCATCCAAGGTTTCCTGGCTTTGAAATACAGGGCAGTGAAAGTAAATGTAGGTACTTAAAATCAGTTCTGCAGTAAATATGTGTCATACAGACAAGGTGCAAGCCCAGTAAAAAAAGTCATCACCACAGGAAACTGCATTTGGTGTGTTTAGAAAAATAAAATATTGTTCCATCCATTTGACAGCTCTCTTCCAAAGGACTGCATTTTCAATCCCTTGCATTAAGCTTGCACTAACTTGCTCTGTTATTTAGAAAGTAGTGCCCTTCTTTCACTAATATATAGAATGAACAATTTTAAATGTGAATGTACAAAACTACTGCCATTAAAGTATAATTTAATGCAGTGCTCAATGCAGGAGCAGTCCTCCTCCAGGAAAAGCCTTCTTCCAAAGAAATGGGAAAAGTCAGACACGCCAAGCCTGTATCAAATCAAACAGTTCACTAACATAATTCTGATGCTAGCATAAAGGAAGGCTTCAGATTGCATGATTTAACTAAAAATGCGTAGTAAACAAAAAAAACCCTGTGAAGGTATTGCTCAAGAAACAGAAGGAGCACGTGGTGAGGAATGTACAGTGAGGAGTGACTGTTGAGAGGAGAATGAACACGAGGAGATAAGAATAGTATTTTCTAAAACAAGGTCATTGCAGGAAAGGTTTGAGACTCCAGTCTATGTTTATAGCCTTTGGTGTCAAGCTGTCCGGGAACAGATTCAGAAAGACTGACTTTGTAAAGGCAAATTTTCTCTCTCATCTTTTTTCTCACCCGGGGTGCTATTTGTCAAGGACTATAAACTTCACTGTAGACAGATTATGTTAATAAGACATGAAATATTGTATATAGCTACAGGGAAAACTGGGTGCTTGTATCAAATACATCTTCCTGTTTAGCGATGCGAGGTCTGAGGGGCACTTTCTACAAATAAATGGGTTTAGGATGACACTCATTTAAAATGGGATTCCCAGTCATAAATGGATCCTGCAGACGATGGAGATGGATGTAATCCAAATGTTGCCATGAATAACTATTTATAGTCAGTCTTCTTTCTGCAAACTTTTCAATGCTGGATATTTAATCAATACAAAAGCAGCACACTTAACTCTCATCATCTCAATTTTGTACTTGAGGTAACTCAAGTTTTAAAGCCCGTGTTTCACGGGCATCCATAATTCATTTTCCCCAGCACTGCATGGGCATAGAGAGGACTCAGCATCCCTCAAGACTTAAGGCAGAGAAAACTGAAATTCAGAAGCTAATTCTGAATTCACTAATTCTGAATGGTTAATTTGAATATTTTCAGAGTCTAACTTAATGGCTGTTTTCTCTAAGATGCAGCTGCTCGACATCTGAAAGTGCAAATGTCCAGCATTTAGAGTGCTCAGCAATAGCTAGTTGCCTAGTTTCATTTTCAAATTCACAGAAGCACCTAATCCTCAGTGAAAATCAAAGGAGATAATTGTAAAATTGCTTTTCAAAGACAGTTGAAAGCTACCTCCATTTCTAGGTCCTTTGCCAACCTCACTGGCACACGTATTTTCCCCTGTAATAAATGTTTCTGTGTACCCATGTGTTTGCAAGATTTTTACATCCTGTTTCAACTAAGAGGATTTTTGCTGGAAAGAAAATCAAGTTTCCCTTTAGGTGGTTCTCTTAAAACTGTATCTTCCTACAGGTATTGGAAATTTCAAGGGCTTTGAATGACTGAATGCATACAGATATCACAAAGAGGGGAAGCAGTTGTATTTCCATGTGAAATGCTCTTGTGTGTTATGTAGTAACAACTTTTATATAACAAATACCATCATTTCCTCTTCACATGGTACAGTTTATAGACAAAACCACAATTTTAAAAGAGTAATTACAACCATCATTTCTTCCAATTCACTGCTAAATTTCCTTCTTATAGTCTCTTCTGCTTGTAATGCTTCTCTATTTGGCTGCCCCTTCTCAACTGGAACAGCTGAGCAGGGACACTACAGAAGAGTTACAGTCTTTCTAGGCCCTTTTTCACCAGTGTTCTGTCAAAGTCCTACTGCAGCATATTTCTAACTCTGTAGGTACTTGAATTGCTGCCAATTGGCAGATGCAGATATTCTTTCAGAGCTAATAAGCTGCCTGCAGTTTCAGCTCCAGCAGATGCCTTGGGATCTGAAGCAGGATTTTTGCAGTAGGACTTTCCATGTTTTCACTGCTAGTGCTTTCTGATCATCTCAGATGCTGTGAGCACACCTAAGACAAAAGGTTGGCTTGTCCAGATGTAAATAGTGGAAGACAGAGGTACTTGTTTTTCCTTCCTTTCAAACAAACAGGTGTTCTGGTGTTCTAACAAGGAGACTTGAACTTTCTCTTGTAATCAAGATACAGAGGTTCAGGATCTTTCAAAATCACACTCAGAAGGTATCAGCATTCTGCAGGCATAGCTACTACTTTCTTATCTCTCTTGTTCACACACACAAGTTAGATATGCCTCTAACTCCAGAAGAAATTTCATGTGTAGAAATCCCAAGGGAAGTGCTTGCTTGCTCAAACACCATCTTAGTCCCATCATAGTGCTTGACGTTCCTGTCTTGCCTAGTTATACTTTTGTCTCCACACAGCTATGTCTAGGGGGCTGTTTTGGGTTACCCAGCTCTTTCCTATAAATTGCCTGAAGAAATCTTGCAGCTGAGGACTCCATTAAGCCACAAGGCTCCCTGGATAAAGTGCCAAGCACTGAAGTATTCAAATACCTTTAAAGGTTCAGGCCCAAGCCCGATGGACTTTTATTTCACCACAGCAAGAGGTCTTTTAAATACCTTCCTGTGAGTAATGTTATTTGTCACAAAACAGCAAATCAATACATCTGGAAAGCATTTAAAATTTTAAATCTTTAAGGGAAAGACCTCCTTAAAATATAAAGTCTATTGAGAATTCCGAAGAGTTTATTAGTGGCCATGTGAGACACCCAGTTACAATCTGGCAAGAGAGGGATGCAATAGTATGAATCCACTGAGGGATGCACATCTGCCTAGTATCTTTGTTTTCAGGTAAACTGCTAGTCAGGCTGTCGTGTCCACTGCTTGGCTCTGCAGCATAACATAACATGAAATACACCCCACAACACTGTACAGGTGACAGGTTTCATGTATATGCCCAAATTAGGTAGATTTATGATGCAAAGCTGCAGCCAAATGTGGATTTATGTTTAATAGTAACCAAGGGGGATCTAAGGCATGTACACAAACCACCTGACATTCTACCCCCACATACCTACAAACCTCCAAAATCCTGCTAAAAGAAGCCAAAATTCAATTCCTTGCAGATTTTCCCCGGTAGAGGTTTCTTGCTCCTTCCTACTGAGATCAATCATCTCTGCAGGAAAATCTATCAGAACAGAAAAATATCATGCTCTAATCAAAGGCTCAAAAGGTGAAAAAGATTCAAGTTAAACACACATCCATTGGCTCAAGGATTCCTAACTCTTTGTATCCAGCTCCCTCAAGGTTTAAATAGGGAAAGGAGGAATGTGAGGCCATAAGCCTGTTAAATCAATTTCTGTAGCTAGAAGCCGTCCAGACAGATGATTTCAAAATCATGCTGGATCCAAACGGTTCAGGACTCTGAACACCTGAATCTTTCTCTTAAAATAAGGCAGCAACCTTACTTTCTACAGCAGCCAAAGTTTCCAGTGATTGCAGTGTATTACTCAAACATAGTATGTACTGCAATAATCTACTCAAGAGGTGACGGAGGCACAGAAAACTCTGTAAGGCCAGCAACTGAAAGGAAAGGTTTCAGACTCCTGAGCAAGCACAGATGATAAAAGCATTCCTAACAGTTGTTGCTATCTAGGCCTTCTAGAACAGCCAAGGATATCGTCAGAATGGCACAAAATTATCTTCAGAAACTCCACTCTCATTATCTATGTTGTTTGTGCAGTGCTTGTTTTGTTCCTCAACAACCTTGCATGACTGCCTCTAAAGCCAATGGAAGTGAAACACGCTCAGGCAAGAACAAAACGGAAATCAACTCCTTACAAAATAACCATACATAGACTTTGAGTTGACAGACAAACCTGAACTCAGTAACTTTTTTTGATAAACATCACTTTGATTTATCCCTTCAGACCCAAAGACATAACGTAGATCCAATTAGGAACAAAGAATCATAACTGCCAACATGCCTGCAATGAACTGAACACACCTTAGAAATAGAAACAAAGCCACCCATAAACTCCAAATGCAAGAACAAGCAACAAAAAGCTAAAATAAAACCTAAACCAATCTGAGAGAGCATAAGTCTGTGATCACGCCCCTACATTTCACAAAAGCAACAACAGCTACCATACTGCTCAGACCAAACCCTGTTTGTCCCAAGGCCTGAATCTTAAAAGGAATTTGTAACCTTAACTTACCTTTTCTTCTTAGGTATAAATTAAGCAACCTGGAGGTGTCACTCAGTGCTCTGCAAAACCTACAAGCACTCAATCACATCACTGACAGAAATATTCCTACCTTTTCAGTGTTATTCTCTCTGTACCTGATGTTTGAACATCCCCTTGCATGACATTCTATGTACAAAATCATGTTATGACAAGAGCTCCAGAAAGACACAGCCACTGCTTACCGCATAGCTAATAACACTGTCCTAGCTGCTAATTTGTGCCCTTTGTTGTGACCATTTTCTTCAGTCAATATGGAAGCTTAACTTCGCAGAGGAAATCAATCAACTTCTGCTTACAATTCCAACAGTGTAAATTTGAAGTAAGCTCATTGTTCTATCCCCAATGTTACAGAAACATGAAGTACTTCACACCAACGGGACCGTGAAATGTGATGTGTATCTAAAATCAGACATTGGTAATGGAAAAAGATTACATTTTAGATTAGCAACAACTTCCCAACACAGCACAAGAAAAACAAATGCAAGGCAGCTTCTGGAAGAATAATTTGAATACCCTGTAAACATTGCTAAATTTTAAATTAATCCCAACAAAAGGCTTGCTGTCATTGATGAATACACCATTCAACAGCTACCAAGACATGCACAAAAGTTGAAGTCCAAATCCCCTGCCAGAGCAGGACCACCTAGAGTAGGTCACACAGGAACTCATCCAGATGGGTTTGAGCACCTCCAGGGAAGGAGACTCCACAACCCACCTGGACAGCCCATTCCAGTGCTCCCTCACCCTCACAGTGAAGAGGGAAGGGTGGAAGGAGTCCCAGTTCTGGAATTTGTTTTGCCCCCAATCTACCAGAACTCAACTAAATATCAAACCAGACCACGACATTCCTTCCTTTCATATTGAATGAAAGTTAAATTTCAACAAATGTGAGCTGGGGAGGATGGGCTGCCTCCCATTTAAAACCATGTCACAATTTTTGCTTACTTTGTTTTGCAATTGTTTTAAAATCATGCTGTGGATTATGGATAAGAATACTTTAGAACAAATATATGGCACCGATCAATTTTGTGGTATCATTCTCACCTCGCCCCTTCCTTTATAAGAACAGCCAGGACCAGTGCAGAGGGTGCTTGGTAGTTAATGACCAAGGCAAAAGTCATATACAAAACCTTATCTTCCAAGAAACACTCAGTTTAGCAGTTATCACTAATGGACACAGATCAGACTCAAAGCACTCAGACACTCCATTTCTCCTTATCTGTCAGAGAGTTAATTGCTGCCCCTTTCTCCACCTCAAGAGAGGCACTGGCCACTGAAGAAAGCCACTGAGGAAACTAGAGTGCCCAACATTTGAAAGCCACATGTAGCGACCCAGACTTTTCCAAGTGACCTTTCAAAGGCCATTCTGTGGTAGTTCTTACAAAACACATTAGAACTGTGATGTTTCTTTGCTGTCTCTACTTATAAGACTAATCCAATTCTCACTAAATACAACAGTTTTAATATTGGCTTCAGCAGGAGTGGAAACATGGAGTTACATTTGGTATCCAAAGATGATATGTTCACAAGGTCATGGAGTCTGGAATCAAGAAGGATCTGTAACTTCTTCAAGTTACTCTCATGCTCCAGTGCTTACTGGAAAAAAAGCTTGTGTTGTTTTTCAAAGAATTCTTTGTAGATATATTTAACCAGATTCTTGGGAATAATCCTTCTTGTACTAAAATTAGGATTCGATGACCTTAAAAGACACAAGTTTCTGTAACACTAGGTAAAAGTATAAGCTATGAAGCTGATTTTTTCAGGCCACTTTAGCAGAGTCCCTGTCTTTATTCAACAACACACTGCCATCGTGTGGGTCAGTGTGTCAACAACAGTATTTTTTAAGGTACATTGATGCAATACTCAGGACGTTTCACACATCCTTCATAGCTTTGATTTCTGTGATGCTAAGAATCTACCAACTTTAAGCTTTCAAGGTATTTATTGAAAGGTGATTTTTTAAAAAAGGAAACAAAAAAATAGAAAAGTTTAAAAATATTTAACAACATTATTCAAAATGAACTGCATCTTGTTTGTTTTACTTTAGTAGGGGACTGTATCTAATGCAGACCACTGTCGATTTTTCCATTTCCTATAATTAATCCAAAAGAGGTGAGTTCTTAGAGCAACTGTATTACTTATATACATATGTGTGTGTGTGTTTATGAATGTAACTTTACCGATCTCATGTTCAGTTGTTTCTCCAACTTGAGAAAGATTAAAAGGCTTTCTAATCATTCCCTCAATACTTTATCTTCTAATAAGAACTTTTTATCTTAAGTATTCTTCAGCTATGGATTCTAATGCACCAAACCCTACCATTCTACGATTCTATGAACCCACTCAAAGCCTCTCATAACCTTCTGTTGCTTTGCTCAGAGATTTGGTCTTAGGCTAGAAAACGTAAGCTCTTCGGAATCTTAAATTTAGGGGAAAGTAATACAAAGGAAACACTTCTTGGTGCATCTACTGATTGATCTCCCAGTACAGAGAACAGTGAGCCCATGCTTCATCTTCTCCCCTCTACTAGGTAAAACAAAAGCACTACGATTACCATGAGCATAACACTCATACGGGGCCAGTCATTTCTCTGAAGCACTCATGTGAGGTCTTGGCTAATCCAATGATAAGCAGTTGGCAGAAGAAATTCACTATTTCTTTTTCTTCCTTTTGTTTTTAATAGCTAAACTTGCTTTGGAAAAAACAAAACAAAACAAAACAAAAAAACACTGCCCAGAAGAGTCAAGAGTTGTAGATAGCACTCTACCTAGCATGGTAGAATAGGACAGGACAGAACAGAATAGAATAGAATTGTATTGAACTCATGCTGTTGAGTATTTCAGTTGGAAGGGACCTATACAAGGATCATCTAGCCCAACTGCATGACCATTTCAGGGCTGACTAAAAGGCAAAGTATGTTGTTGAGGATATTGTCCAATGGATGCAAATGGCATCCTGGGGTGTATTAGAAGGGCTGTGGGCAGTAGGTTGAGAGAGGTTCTCCTTCCCCTCTACTCTGCCCTCATGAGGCCACATCTGGAATATTGTGTCCAGTTCTGGGCCCCTCAGTTCAAGAAGGACAGGGAGCTGCTGGAGAAAGCTCAGTGCAGGGCCACCAAGATGATTAGGGGAGTGGAGCATCTCCCTTCTGATGAAAGGCTGAGGGAGCTGGGGCTCTTCAGCTTGGAAAAGAGGAGAGAGAGAGGGGAATCTCATTAATGTTTACAAATACATAAAGAGTGAGTGTCAGGATGATGGAGCCAGGCTGTTCTCAGTGATGTCCAATGATAGGACAAGGGGCAACGGGTACAAGCTGGAACATAAGAAGTTCCAAAGAAACATGAGAAAAAACTTCTTCATTGCTCAGGTGAGGGAGCACTGGAAATGCCCAAATGGGCTGTGGAGTCTCCTTCCGTAGAGACATTCCAAACCCATCTGGATGAGTTCCTGTGTGACCTACTCTAGGCGGTCCTGCTCTGGCAGGGGAGTTGGACTGGATGACCTTTCAAGGTCCCTTCCAACCCTTAAGATTCTGTGATCTTGCTTGGAGAAGATAGAATTCAAAGCTCTGACCAGGTATTTGTTATTGCATGTCTATGGAAAAAAGTCTTTCTGACTCAGCCATTAGTGTAACCACATTATGTCCTGAACTGTAGTAATAACTATTTTTCTCACCTGAAGTTAATAAAATATCAAATCTGCTTTCCTTCTGGCACTTATATACATACCTATCTATAAACTTGTAAAACTCACTTATATGCATAGATATATATATAGATACAAACACATACATTTACACTACCTTTATATATTGTTTCTTTTTTTATAGTGTAGCTCTCAGCTGCTGTACTGGGAGGAGAGATCCACTGGAATATCCCACAGGTTGTTCAATACGTTATGCTATACACTGTATTAATCACTTTCTATTACAGTCTATCATTTACAAAGAAGTCTTTCAAAGACCCTCATCCTTCCTATGTCCCTTATTTTGATGCTTCTCTTATCACTTTTTGTATGTTCTACGTGCAGCTGGACACAGCAATCCAGAGGAGGGCGTCCTGCTGCTTTGTATGGTGACCAGTCTGCTGGAGCCCAGACAGCTGCGAGGAGGAGACGGCAGAGCCGGGCTACAACAGTATCAAATCAGCAGTGGCTCTACCGCAGGCACATACCAGGAGACAGGCGAGTACACTAAGCTAAGGCATCTTTCATCCACCACCTCCTGGGTAAATCTAAGTGCTCACTATGTACCTTAACTCTGGGAGACAGCTGCCCACCTGTGCCCTTGTGCTCCCTGGAATCTGGGTACTCTCTAACTCTGCCTTCAGACACCCCTAACCACCCCAGCACACTGCAGCCAGAGATATGCTGTGTCTCCCAGTACACAGCACAGCCTGCCCTGTGCCTTGTCTCCAGCATACCACAGACTGAACCCATCTGTCTTTTACTTGCTCTTCCCCTGATTTCTCCAAGAAAGTCATCCCACAGCTCTTCTATGATTTCATGAGTCTTTTGCAGGATAGAGTGAAAGGGGAAGATTTTTACTTTAGTCAAAAAAATGAGCTGACAATCACCAATTGCTTCTGATAATTTTAGGCCAAACTTGCTGCAAACCCATAGTTAATATGGAACTTGAGCCAGAAAAGAGCTCCCATATTCATTCTGAGAAAACTGTTCAAAATCAGATACCCAGCAGGTCATGCCATCATTAAAAACAGCTCTTTTGCAAAGAAATTAAAAAATGAGCAAGAAGAGGCATCCTAAACTATGAAACTTCTGGGGCAGTAAGCAACATAAAAAGCTTAGCAGATAATTTGGATCTCTGAGTTTTAAAGGAATTGCCTGCGAACTCTGCCCCTTCTCAACAATTTATGAGACTTACTTTACCAATTCTGTGCCTGGGGAAACCCTTAATAAATCATGAATGAAAGCAATCCTGCCTCAGAATAAAAATTCCCTTTTAATCAGTGCCTTTAAAAGAAGAAATAGTTTTATTAAGTTTAACATCTTCCCTACAGTCAAAGAATAGTTTGAAATATGAAAAGCTAGCCATGAAAAAAAACCAAGCTTCACTAACTGCTGGGAGCAGTGTGTTTGCTTAAAATGGAGCATAAATACTTTAAATCCCTTAGTGATGAAAATTTAAAAATACTATAGGAATGGTTCATTTAAAGAAAATTAGGATGCATATGAATGTCATACGATTTAAGGTATAAACTATCTATAATGTTCTTAACTGCCACATAATTGTGTTACATAGAAATAACTATTATAGGTATTTTTAACATTTAAATTCTATTGCAACTCATTGACTTCCTTCAGTAAGGATTTTTATTGAGTGAAAGCTGAGATAGCTTTCAGGTCTTCTACTGCATTCTGCTGCTGTATTACTGAAGTCAATGGGAGCTTTTCAATTGACTCGAGTAAGAATTGAACTTTACAGCTTCAGTCAAAGGGAAGGATCTTAGCTCAAATTGATGAAAGGAAGGAGTTTGGAATTGCTAAACACAGTTTTTGACAACTTCTGATCAAATGAATATCTGGAGGCAGTTATCAGAAGAGCAGAGAATATTATACTCTGCTGCTCTGAAAATCTACACTTCTGCATTTTCAAAGGCTTTTTAACCCTGAAAAATGTAATTTAATCCTGTCTTGATCTGTGAGTTGTTACCTCACATAGTTAAACAGTGACGACTTTTCGTTCCTGTGGCGTTTCGTTCCAGAAGACCTGCATTTCAGCACCAGAGAGGCTGGTGTTGTATCTACTACACAGCTTGCAAACTGTTTTGAGTTCCCTTCAATGAAATATAGAACAGATTTAAGATGATCAAGTTGACTGATGTAACACATGATAGGGCTGGCATAGGCAGTCATATTTGACCAATGAAAAAAAACCTCATTCTTTCCACAATATTCAGTAGGTTCTGCAATTTTTCTCTCAATGTGAGACAAAATGTTAGGTTACAGAACCCTTAAAATTCCCTGCTGGATCTCACAGAATCTGCAAGTCCCGCCCCGCAGGGAATGCCACTTTCCAGCAGTCTCTACACATTCCCTGAAAGAGTTCAAATTCTTTACACCAATTGAACACATTTCTCGTCTCGTTTGAATGGCAGACTGAATGGAGACACTTGAGAGTTCTTGGTCGCAGACATTCTAATTGATCTCTTGGCTGCAGTATACTGTAATTTGTATGGAAATATGCATTTCTCTGTGTAGGCTGTCCTGCAGTGGACTAAGCACAGTCATGTCACCTAACAAGAGCACTTTATGAACCATAATTTTCTCTGTTCAAATTATATCTCTTAACTTAGGAGGTACGTGAAGAACCTTTCCATATGCACACACAGAGGAGAGAACCTGTCAAAACATGTAGCTTTGATAACATTGACTCAAAACCTGAACGCTTAACAAGAGCTCTCTATGAAAGAAATGGGGAAGAGGCTAAAAAACCTGTTTTCTTAGGCTGAAGTGCTTTCCACACTATCTGTAAGACAAATTGAGCTGTAGCGTTTGTCATTAGGTAGGTCTGCTAAGTTATGCACACAGAAAGAGACTTCCAAGGACTATTCTGCAAAGAGAGGGAATTGGCAGCACACAGAACCCTTCCCTCCCCACTCCCTGTGCTGTGGGATCTGGTGAATCCCCAGCTGTGCTATAAAGCAGACCTGTCAAGTCTCATGCACTGACTCATTCTTTTGTATCCCACTCTACCCTTGCTGGCATTGCACGTTTCTATATGGCAGCAGCACAGCTTCTCTCCCACTTTTGGATCCCACCCATTAGATGCAGGTGGTCAGCCTGCTCTGTGATTATCTGACCAGCTGCATCTGATGTGTGGGTCAAGGAGCAAAAGAAAGGTCATGGTATTGGCATCACAGCTGGGGAATGTGCTGTTTAGCAGACCCAGTGCTGACAGGAGCCTTGCTAGAAGGCATGAGCCCCTCTTAAGGGTATGTGCTGCAGGATTCAGCTCTTTAATTACTGGGTATATGTTTATCACCTAACATTTCACAGAAATGTGTGCCCCAGCACATGGAACCTCACATGTCTGAAGACCAGAGACTTAAGAGGCTTAGCTTTGTAGGCTTAGGTTTCTCATGAAATTTCTGCAAGAGATATGATGAGAACTCAGAGATCTGGCTGATACTTCCTCAAGAAACCTTTTGTTGACCTTACCTTTTCCCTTATGCTTCTATTATTGGTCAGCTCTTCAAGACACAGAAACAATCACATGAATTCTGGTTTTTCTTTTCTCCTTGATTTACAGAATATAAAGGCAATAAGGAAGTACTTGTGGTGAAGGTAACACTTGTGAATAGATTTATGCCTACTTATGAGTCTCTCTTTGTGGCCATCAAAAATTACATTTCATAAATACATGTTTGTATGCAGTTACTTAAAATGAAAAAGGCGAGTATTTCATTGCTGAGGTTTTAAATGTCATCCACCCAAAAAAGCACTGTAAACATTTTAGCTGCTCTCAGTATAGACGGCCAGTGACTGACATATTAAAAGCCTCAAGGGTGTAGTTATTTACAAACTCTGATTTTCTAGATTATTCCACATGTTTAATTCCCTTCTTCATTCCTCCTTCCATTGACAGGCATGATGACAACCATTCTGATTATTCCTAACATTTTTTTTCCTCTGGTCTGATTTTTCATCACCTTTAGAACTATGCCAAGGAAGACCAAGAACTAAAAAATACCTCCATGCAGAGAGCTTCCATATGGTCTTGTCTACCATTTATTCCACAGTGACGGATGCAGTAGGTTTCCAGTGATGTACAGGATCCTCTCTGGGATTACCATACAACCAGAGACAGTACTGCATAAATGGAGGCATAATCAATTAGCACTATTTATAACAACTTTTCTGACAAACACAACCCAAAAAAAAACCTATGAAAGAAGGCTGAAGAAAAAATCAGATAGGCTGTACCTTTACAAGAATTAGGATCTTACGGTTTACTTGACAGAAGAACTCCCTTTGGCAGAATCTCCACTGACAACTGCAATTTGTTGAGAGTATCACATTTGTCAGAACACAGTCATCTGCTCTTTAAGGCATTACATCTTTCACTACATATGAAAACCACAGTCCTTCCATGTAAGGAGGACTTCCGATCTTAGAGATCGGTCACTCCTGTTCAATTGCTTAGCTCTCTATTAGTAACGTGCAATTGCATTTGCTCTTTAAGTACTGAACCCTAAACATCTGCTAGGCTGGAAAATCTGCTTTGTGCATTTTTTTTATTTCATTACATCTAGAGATGCTAACATTAAAAAAAACATAGCAAACAATATACAGTCCACTCTATCCCAAGTAACCAAACACAATTAAAATAGCAACACTATTTGTACATGTCAGTGGATAAACCCCACGTAGATGTTCTGTTTAAAACTTAAAGTACTAATTCATGCTAAAAGCTTTCCAATGGAATCTGTAAGTTTTGCTATCCATCAGAGAAGGTATAAAGACAGGCAGGCATATCAATAACAGATCTCCACCTTCCCATCCCCCCTAGTTTGTGAGAAAACTCTATGAGTATTCAGAGAAATCATTAATTAATTCCATGCTTAACCTTCTATGGCAGTTTATTGACAACACTGTTCTGCAGAACATAACATCTGTGTACTTTCTGTGAATATTTTCCTCTCTAGTTACAGCATTTTCAGCTACTGTTATTGACTGTTATTTTTGACTGAAGTGAAATAAAAGCTATCCCCTGCAGATATTGTTCATCTTTTCTTTTTTCCTATGGTCAAACGAATGCAGGTATTTGTGAGGAAAAACAGCTGTCAAAATTCCACACAAGGTCTAAATCCCTGGTTATCAGTTCCACCTTAGAACCCGAGCTTTCCTGTTCCCATAACTCCTTGATTTTATTTGGCACATTTCACCCCTAATATTCCACTCCCAACCTTTGGAACAATGCAAATACCTTCACAGGTGCTACCATCAGCTGTAAGCGGCTTTTGCTACAATTACGTCACTAACACTAAAGGAACTGAACCTGGTCTTCAAAGTGATTGTAGTAGTGGAGTCTTAGGCTGTACCTACCTCCCACAATATGGATTCACCAAAACAAGACAATGTACAAAGTTGAACCCTGCATGCAACAACAGCTTAGGAAACCCTAGTGTGCTCTCCAGAATAAAACTCCCCATCTAAAAACATTCTCACCATTTCTGTTCACGGTGCTACTAATAGTTGATCTTATACATCTACTTTAACATCAATGGAAGAAGTACTGGGATCTACATTTCCACTCCATCTCTGAGTAATGAATCTATATGCTTCCACTTAGAAGGGAAAATGTTAATGAAATATCTGGCAGATCTTGTGCAAATATCAATGGTTTACATATCAAGGTTGCCTTTGTGTCCCCTGCTCTGCACATATTAGAACTAAAAACAAAGGAATACTCTCACTTTCCAGTCCTCAACAATCTTCTCTCCTCCTCCTCCCAGTATTTCTAGTAGTTTAAAAAGTTGTCCCACACCAGCAAAGAAGGCAGCCATAAGAAAATCTCACTATTACACTGGGCAGTACATTACAAAGGTGATAAAAGAGGTAACTGTTCAGCCTTACCTGGCTTCTGGATTTTCACTCAAAAAATAGCTTAATTTTAAGGATCAGATGATGAGCTTACTACCTTGCCACCATAACAAAGGATTCGGATATTACATTTCTGTCCTTATTAACTGTTAATCTACGTTATTTTGCAGGGCCAGTACTTTATTGACTTAGTTTCTCCAAGAGAGAATGAAAAATTTCAGTCTTGAAAGCTCTGACTTTTTCCCTCCCCTAAACATGTGTGTTTGCGTTCTGCTATCCAATGGAAAATAGCTGGACAAAAGCAAAATTTAAAAAAAAGGAGAGGATGAGTTCCTGCGTGACCTATTCTAGGTGGCCCTGCTCTGGCAGGGGGGTTGGACTGGATGATCTTCCAAGGTCCCTTCCAACCCTTGAGATTCTGTGGTTCTGTGAAAGGGTGCTGTAATGACCAGAATGATTTAACCACAGAAAAGAGGATATCCATGCCTCCTACTGGCAGGTTTGCAACTCTGTATTTCACTTCAGTGGATTCTTAGCAAAATCTAGAAACAGAAGCAGGACAGGGAAAGGAAAAACAAGAATGTGGAGGCTGCACTTTATCTGGATTTGATTCTAGCTTCCTCCTATTCTTTTCCTCCACTCTTTCAAAATAAGATACACACCACATGACCAAAATTTATACTTATTTCCATTTTAAAAGAAGATTCACTCCTGTTTTTTTTTTACTACTGTAAAGGCTGAACTCAACTAACCTACTGTGTTTAGGTTTCCCTGAGTTTTCACAGAGATTTGTTAAAGATATAAAACAGCATACCAAATAATGAGAGAGCTTGTTTCCTCAACTATTTTTGTTGAAAGCTACTTTGTGTATGTTCCTATGCAACAAAAATTAAGTTTATGTGTAGGTGTTCTATGTTTTTACAAATTCTACACTCCTTAGTTGTTATAAGATTAAAACAATTTTCTCCCTCAGTAAATGCTTCCCTTGAAAACCGCTGGAAGCACATAATTCATCTGTCCATTTATAGCTTCTATTTTCTTGCAGGCACTGAGAAACTGCTGATTGTGATTGTTGTTTTCCCTTTTAAGAAGCCAATGTTGAACAAGTGACAGATAAGACAATTTAATGTTTCAGTGACCATACAGATCAATTTTTCATTTATTCTGAATTTTAAAAGAAAGGGGAAAAAAAAAAAAAAAGACAGGCAACCGAGGCACGATTGCAGGGATTTTGTTTAGCAAATGATTCTTCTACACACAGAAAATTTAACAGGCACTCTCATTAAACCTGCAGGGAGTTTTAAGGTAGCTTTAGTCCTAATATTTTTCAAAAACACACATTCAAAGATTTTTCCCCTGAATCATTTTCTTCTCTATGGAATCTATCAGAAAGGTTTGGAGATACAGTACAAGTCTTTAACTGTGAATAATAGAAAAAGGAGAAAGAAAAGAAATGTATTAGCACAAGCTGCAGAAGATAGCAATAAAAAGCTAGATAAGTGAAAAGGGAACATTGTGTAGTTTCTGTATTGGATATAGAAATGGAAAAACCACACACATTTGGGAAAGCGTTTGCATGGAAAAGGTACAGGATTGGTATCACCTATTGGCACTTACCCATTCCATACAAGTCATTGTAGGGTGATAGACACCCCATTTGCTCTTTCCACCCACTTCTTCCTGTTTTTCCTCCCTGTAGACCTCTGCCTTCTGTTCCTGCAGGACCTGATCTGTATATCAGATGTGTGCCATCTGATATACAACCCTAGTAATCCAGCCAGCATTACAGCATCATATGGGGGCTGGCAGAGCATGTGTACTCAGCCCACTCACAGTTGGGTCCAAGCAATGTGATGGTTTCATACTTTATAAAGATTCAAACATGGAGACATTAAACACTGGTGCAATCTGTTCTACATGTAAAAGACCCCTGTGGAGAGAGGAAGAGTCTCTGTTATCTGACCTAGCTATCCTTTGGAAGATTCAGGATGAAGAACATCTAAGTCAGAACCTCCCTCTTTCCATTTACTCATAAGGAAACAGAACTTAGATGCCAGGACTGTCTACCTGTACTGAATCCAGCTATCATAATTCTACCTGTACTGAACCCAGCTATCCAGCACTTGCAGGAAGTTATGCAGGCTTCATGCTATCATCCCACAAAAACTGAAAGACAGCAAATCAACAGCTAACAAGAAAGCTATTAAAAATAGCAGAAAGTTCCCATCTTTGTTCCTTAGGAAGCAAGAAGTTTTTCTGCCTCTGGGCTAAGTCCTGCTCATTTTACTGATGGGAAGTAGAATTTTAAATCCCAAGTATAGATATCTGTGAGAGCAATTCAGAATATGGGTCTAGAAGCAGTAATTTTGCCCAAGGATTTACTACGAGATTTTTTCCATGGGCTTAACTGTTATTCTCATGTTTAAAAACACTACAAATCTTAAACCATATTAATGAATGTATTTCCATGCAAGTTTTGCAGTATAATTGAATGACATCACTATCAGAACCCTATAAATAACCTTTGGCTCAGCTACATGCTAGAAGTAGACTTTATTGCCTCATATACTACTCCTGACCACTTCATTAACTACCACAAAAGCTAATTAATTAGCCATCATAGTCTCTAATCAATCTGGAATTTGCTCTATTATGTTCAGCCAATATCCCTTTTCCTCAAAAGACCTCCTAAAGTTTAGATTAAGACAATAAAGCACTCCAAGTTTTCCATTTTCATCTTTCCAGTGGGAATATATAGACTGATTTTATTACAGATTTTCTCTGTTTCTCTCTGTCTTTACTACAATGGATGTTTTTGTGAGCTTGGAAGGCTTCAGCTTGCTTCAGTGTTAGTGTTCTTTCATTTTAAGCTAATATTGCAAAAAATTGTTCTTAAGAAGTAAGGAATTCCAGCAGCTTAACTCAATGACTGCCTACAGCTGATGTATGCCTACATACATCAGCTGTCATATGGATAGGTATTTTATGAAGAAACTTATGAACTCAAAAGCTGTACCTCCTAAACAGTTTTGTCAACAAGATACAGCCAGTCTGTAAAGGCAGCCTTCGTATCATGGTGGAATGAAAGTACCAATGAGAAACAAGCTGATAAATTGGTTTGACTAATCATTAAAACCCGTCTAGTATAATCGTTTAAGTCATTCCTTGAAGAGAGTTCAGGGACAGGTCGATCTTCTATTCGCATCATGCAAGGATCAGGCAGATAAAATCCGATCAGTTACCTGAGCATTCTTGCATTTCTGTGTAATTATTCCCTGTTGTTTTAAAGCTTCCATCTGGAGGAAAGAAATCTGTTCTGCTCCTGACCTGTTCAGACCTCATGTCACTGTATTTAGCTGTAACAGATGGATTCTACTGATCTGATACAAAGACAGAAATAAAAGATTGAAAACATGAAAAGAGTGGAAAAATATAAAATCATTAAAGCCTTGAATCATTGCTAACTGCAGGTCAGTGGGTGAATCTTCACTGGATTCATGGGTCATTAACTAGGCCTCACAGTTTGTTCCTGCCCTAAACTGCAAAAGCATTAAAAAGACTCTATTAAGAAGGTGACTGGCAATACCTTTCTCTAATACACAAGTCGGTAAGAGCAGGAAGGACTCCTAACATGCACTGAATCTCCAAGGTCAGGACTAATAACAGATAGCTACAGTATAAAAGACATACCAGTTCTGAGCAACACTCAGATCTACCTTGTGTGAGCAAGAGCAAATTCTCTGAGCAGTACAGATTTCTGCAGAACAGCAGGATTCTTCCTATCTGTGCATGCCTTTTCTTACTGTTCTCGGTCAGACCAAATAAATTAACCATAACTTTCTCAGAGATTCACACACAAAACAGTTCAGGAAATGGGTTTATTCTTCCTACATGGAAAAAAAATCTGGAAAAATTGCATCAATAAGAAATAATGAAGGAACTTCTCAGAACAATACACACATAAACTACCTAGTCACAAAGAAAAGAAGCAACTAAACTTTTGCAATAGGAGTATTAAGCTGGTGAAGAAACATTTCTGACTCTTATAAATAGAAAGGAGACTCAGAGCAAAACCTGCCTCTCTATCCATGGTTCAATTAACTGTCTACTTTATGAAAATAAACTACAAGGCTGGATGCCTGGATTAATGTACACTGCAAGTTAACTCTATATAGTTTAGAGCTGCATTGATTGTCTGGGCATATTCTTAGAACAGTACACAGCAGAGGAAATGTGCTTGAAGAGCAGCCCTGTCCTCTCCACATACCCATCCTAGGATTCATGAGTTACATATTTTAGGCTATTTGATGTTCTGAAATATGTGGATACAATAAAATGGGGAGACAAAGACAGATTTCAGGAACTAAGAAAACACCAGCATTATCTTCACTGTGTTCTGCATTTCAACGTTTGAGTAACTTCTCATTGTAGTTTCACCTTTCCAGGAATTGCACTTGAAGATGTTAAAAATGTATGTTTGATGTGTATATTTTTTTAATAATTGATTTGTAGTAAGCAAATGAAATTTTTCGTCATAGAACAGAAACCAATTACTACTTGATCAGACACATGCATCTCTGAAACCTGTTGAGGATCTGCACACTTCATAACAGGGGATATCACATCAAACCACACACCAAGACTGAGGACAGAATGCAGAACATTATGATTTGATATTATCAAATTGGTAATTGGTATCTTTGGTATTACCAGTGCACACATACTTAATCATAATGCTCCCATTGGACCTATCTCCCAAAATGTCTCTGTACTGTCATTGTCACCAACGTAGCAAAACCAGTCAACAATACTAAAAGAAGGCTAAAACTCTTTTAGACTGCAGGAAACTAGAAATACAGAAACGGCCAGCATTCTGCTTTATGGTCTTTGACTCCAAGTATCAACAAAACAGCTCTACATTCAAAATACAAAGAAAATTACTTAAAAAAAGAAAAATCACACCAAAGAAAAAACTCCTCCCCTCTGGAAATGACCCTGTGGGCTTGCCACTGAACCACCAACTGTCCTGCATGCCAGATTCTTCTTATGACAATGTAATGAAAATCCAATGTACGCTATAGAGCCAGAAAGAAGATCAGACAACATATTGACTGATGTGATTCATTGTATTTTCTAGTTAAATTTTCTCATTAAAGAAATGCACCACTACTGCCTTCCTATTTCAATATTAACATCTTTCAAAAGATAGGAATATTGTCTCAATCAACTACATACCACAACTTTAAAGTCTCTCTATTTGGAATGCCGTCCTCACTGGAATGTAATTTTTATTACATTGGAATGGGATTCCAGTTCAATTGTTCTTGCTCTCATAAGGGATAGCTGCTTCTTGGCTGTCAGTTCTAATTTTCTACTGTTTCATAGCTACAGTTTTTCTGAATACAACAAAAGAGTAATTGTTTTTTCACGAGATGGATTTGAGTTGTCTTGGATCAGCAATAAGGGCATTTTTTAAAAAAGGTGTGCAACGTCATTAATGAGAAAGGATGCAACTGTTTCCTATTATAGTCTGTTTAAAAAAACCCAACACACCCTATCATTACGACTACAGCTATCAAGTGAAATAATTTCCTTTATTGTTTCCTGTCCTTAATATTATTGAGCACTATGAACCAGTTGTCTGTTATTATCCAACTGATCCCTCTTACTTTAGCACTGGTTTCATTCCGCAGAGGCCAAAGCAATTCCTTCACATAGTGAATATTATGTAAATAGGGAACAGTTAAATTCATCAGCTCAAACTGAAAAGTCTGAAACCTAATTGTAAGACCTGTAAGCCAGAACATCTTCCAAAAATTAGATTCATCTTAAAGAAATCCAGTAAATTATTTCAACTTTGATCAGCCTAATACTTTGTGCCATTTCTTTATAAGGCATTTTGAAAGCCTGTTTATGTTTCATGGACTATTTTCTCAATTAACATAAACTAGCATAACTGAGCTGAAGTCAAAGTGCTATTAATTAACAAATTGAAGATATCCCATTTAAAAAAGCCAATTCCCCAATACATTGATGATTTGATTTTACAGTTGTCTAGAACTGGCCAACTATCAAAAACACGTGGCCACATATTAAGATGGACAGTCTGCTACTAAGAAACAGGTGAGGTCAAAGGAAAAAATTGTTTATTCTAGTTTTCTTGTCATTTTTAACAGAATACTTTTAGCACAGTAATGATGCAATAATTTTTTTAACATATTCTAGGGGTTTTTTTGTGATTGTGTAAGCTTTTTATGTTTTTGAGGGTTACTCCGAGTGTTTTGATGGTGATATTTAATATACATTAATAGTAAGGAACACGTGTGCAACTGAGAAATAGAAAAATATTATTTATGGAGGGATTTGCACTTATTCCTTCTCCTTTTCATATCTGGACTGTCTAGTGCCTGGTTTCTGGAACCAGTGCTGTTTCTGCACCGGTGCCTAAGGTTTATTTGGGGAGCAGAGGGAGGACTGCTAATGATCTCCCAGAGATAAATGAAATTGCTGATTTAGTCAAACTCATTCTTGACCTTGACACAAGACGGGACAGGCAAAGGGAAGAGCTCAAAATAGAGTGAGTGAAAGAAATGAAGATCAAACGAATGCTCAGGTCTGGCCAGGACCCCCCCCTACATTCAGCTAACACCTGGCTGAGTTAGAAAACATGACCAGCCCAACCTTCCTGTTGGAGCCGATTGAAGCTGTCAGCTCCCGGCTTGTCACCCACTGCATCAGGAGGCCCCTGGGCTGCCACAAGAGCCCTAATTAGGCAGAAATGGCACTTCGGCAACTGACCCGCCAGGACCTTTGGCAAAGCATTTAACATCATTAGTTAACATTTTTATTAAAAAAAGTGTGAATGTAAATGAACAGCCAATGCATTTCAATAGGGTTTGTCGGTGGCATTGCACGCCCCCCCACTCTCCCAACCACACACACACTTTTTTGCATGAATAGTTCACTTGTTTTCTCTAAAGGGGGATGGGGATGTAGAGAATGTTTTTACCAAGGGAACTAGACAAGTTAAAGGAGAAGCAAGGTCTTAAACAATTGGACATAAACTCTTACCTTTTGGGGAGCGTGTTGGTGAGCAAACAAATAACTAAATGCAATGTTACCTGCAAGACGCCTAAGGGGATGCCTCAAAGTACGCATAACGCACACTGCAAGAGAGAAAGACACAATCCCACACTCAGCTGATTGTTCTAAGTGTATTCATTGTATTTTTGTTCTTTTCTATTACATCCAAGAATAGGTACCTAACGCAGTAAGCCTGCAATGCTTTGCTGGAGCTATCAAATGCTACAGCAATGTAAAAGGATGACTAAGAATATGCTGCCTCCTTCTTTCCTCACAATTTCTTTAATCCTTGCACGTTACCATTGACAGAAGATTGTAAAAAAATACCACTCAGGCATATTAACAACCTACCTTAATTAAGTCTCCACTGGCAGCAATTTCTGTGTGAGAAGTTATTTATTCATACCGAAGAGCATGCAGATTTGAGACAGCTTATTACACTCATTTTTTACATACACTGTTTAACTGAAGAGTTCTGTAACTTATCAATATCTGACCAAAATCCTGGTACAGGTTTTTGGAGACACAAAAAAAATGAAACCATTACAAACATATTTTGTAATCAAGAACTAGCCAAGACTTGGAAAGGTGTCCAGTCCTCAGATATTTTATGTCTACTTCCCACGCATGTGCCCCAATCCATGCTCCTTTTATTTCTTTTGAACCCATTAGCTCCTTCTTCCTCCAATGGAAAGCTACAAAATACAGCACTGGGCCCGCTTCATTAGGCCAGAAAAAGACTGTATTACCTTAGGTTTTGGAATTTGCTCCCCCAACGTGTAATAGTCGCATGCTAACAGCAAGAGACTTCTACCAAAGACAGGATTTTTTCTTTTGTTAGGAATTCATACCATGACATTGTAGCTGCACAGACTACCATTTCAGCCTTCTGAAAAAAAAGTACAAAAGTATTCAAATAGATCTTCAAAGATATTCAAAGAGATTCAAATAGATCTTCCACATAAGGTACTTGGGATTAAAGTGCTGAAGATGTCAGTTCACAAGCCAACTCCAGGTCATCATCTTTCTCAGATCCACGTATTAGAATCTGAAATAATGGTACTGTCATTTTCCCCTACATTGGCATACCCAGAGATTCTGGTCCCTGACTGTTTCCAAGGCACATAAACACTCAATTTGGCTATGCACTTTATTCCTGTTTGTTTAGTCTGTTCAACCCTGACTTCAGTACAAAGGGAGAAACATTGCACTTCATCATCTGAAGACTATACCTTCAGACAGCATCAGATGCCTCACAAATCCCATTCTGTGACTGAGATGCAGCAAATTTGTATCCAAAAAGCCAGAATAAGTTTACATCAGAGCATTCCTCTACCCCACAGTGCAGATGCAACCACTGTTAACAGATTTCTTGTCAAGAAACTTATATCTTGTGCTATGTCTAGTATAAGAAGGTCTGATTGGGACTCCGCAACCTCTGCACCAATAATAATACGCATACACACAACCAAGATTTGTACATGCAGAGAAAACAAAAAGAATGTTACATATGCACTTGGTATACGTGAATATGCTCACACACACACAGACTGTCTGGTCACAGGCTGGGGAGAAGTCCCTCCCTTTGTAAATGCATTGAGATCTATAGATGATGTCGTGTAAGTTCTTACTCTGTGTGTGTGTGTATGTAGACATAAACAAGTGCTTTCATTCTCTTTTTAAATAAGCATGTGTAGCCTTCAAGGACATCCTAGAAACATTAAAAAAACATGGACTTCTAAAAATAGATATTTAAAGCACAAAGCCAAGTCTAGAATTCCAAGTAGGAAGCCTGGCTTGATCTTTTGACTCAACTGTGAGAGCAAGTGAGCAGCTAATTTTGGCAGTAGTCAAACCACTGTTTACCAGTGCATTAATGAAATTAAACTCCATATCTTTCTTTCTAGAGCAGAAATAGGAAGTGATAAATATTTTTTAAAATTACTTTCTGACAATAATCATATGTCTGTCCTAAGGATGCAGGTTTTTTTAGAGGTCATTAGCTTAAAAGCAGTGTTAGGAAGAAGAGTAATTGCCCTTCAGGAATTGTCAAAAAAGCTGAATCATACAAAGCTCAGAAAGTTGGTAAGATAAGCTGTATCTGATCCCTTTTCCCATCATGTGATTAATTCCCAGTCTAGTTCTTCAGTATGGCCTCTCCTCTCCCA
Organism: Colius striatus; assembly: GCF_028858725.1. NCBI lineage: Eukaryota > Metazoa > Chordata > Aves > Coliiformes > Coliidae > Colius > Colius striatus. The sequence goes on from NC_084766.1 coordinate 31,971,078, forward strand.
CTGGGAACTGGAGGGGTGGGTGAAGGGAGAGAGAAGTGACAGCTCATTGAAAAGCTTGTGCTCCTTGCCTAGTTTTGGCACATTTTCTGCAGGTGCCTCACACTACAGCCACAATAGGCTCTGGAAGAGAGGATTCAGACCTGTCAACAGCTACTGGAGGCAACTCCACAGCTTTGTCTTACAGGCCAACTTCATTGTCCGCTGTTCTGAACCCTGCAGCACAGGCACCCGTTAATGAGGAGCCCCTTTTTCCTCTGTTCCTCTTGCCTTTCTGTAATGATTTAACTTGATCGTATTGGTTCCTTTCTAGCAGGGATTGCTCCAACGATCAGATAAGATAATTGCCTGTAGAATATTGCTCAGCAACAACTATTACTTCCTTGGCTGAAAATGTCAGAGCAATTGAAAGCTCTTAGTGACGTTCAAGAACAAGCAGAAAAAAAAGAAGCAGCTCCTATATATGGATGGATGTATCTGTGTACTTATAGCAAGTCTGCAATGGCCAGCTCTCTTGATGATCTTGCTTTATTTTATACCATCATGACTTTTTTAAGAAGTTGAACAACATAAACATACCGACCCCCATTTCACAGACGGAAGTCTTTCTCTCATTTATCTTGGATTTATATATCATTTACGTCAGCTTTGGAAGCCAATATTATATAATCACCTGGTTTACACTTTCCCTACTTCATATCCCATTTCTTAGAAAAATAACTAACACAATTTCTTTTTAATTTTAAATATTTTTTGCATATAGAAGATGCTGAGGGAAAGCCTGGAATGGCCTGAAGAAGTGGATGAAATTATTTAATGGTGCTGCCAGTATAATGCCCTCTGGATTTAGTCACTTGCTAGCAACAGAGACTGGCCAAATACTCAAACAAGACCATGTTTTGTGCAGCTTTGTAGCTTTATGGACTGATAGCTGATAGAAAAATACTATACCAAGAAAAGGTCATTTAAATATCACATTCTGAATTTAAGTACAATTAAAATAACACAAATAGTCCAGGCCACTATTTCATTCATTTCTTCATCTGAAACACATGCTGTCACTTTCAACAAACACGTGATGTTATGTGCTTATGAACATTTCAAGAGCCTACCCAGACATTATGCTTTTTATCACTAAAGTATGTAGGCTCTAGAGTTTTTGTATGAAATCAAGATCTCCATTTATTTCACTGGCAGTACAAAGAAGAAAAAGTCCACACTTTAAAAAAATTACTCAAGTAAAATTAGGAAAAGTGCACAAAACCTCATCCTTTATCATCTTCCAGATCACATTGTTCCTATACTTCATCTGCACCATCACCAATAATATATATATATCATCACAAAGTCATAACAATCAAATATTTTTATCATAAATTCTATAAACAATAAACGGCTTTGGAAGTTCCTTAAGAGTTTTGTGGAAAGGACAGAGAGCTGGATCAGCGGTTGGATCACTACAGGCTGTTCATATGCTGAGTTGCTGAGGTACCACATTTCTTATTCTTTGGTAAGGAACTACAATACAGGCAACTACATGATGATTGTTTTATGTAGTATCACAAGATTACAAGCATTCAAATCAGTGTGACTGGCACCTGGAGAGAACCAGGCTCCAATCTTGCAATGGAATTGAACCAGACGTTATTTTAACTACATAACCAGCAACGCAACTTATTTATACATTGAATATTTCAGAAACTGAACTGCTCTTTTAGAACAAATTTCAAAGTTACCTTTTGCCATATTGAGCTATGTGCAGTAAAGCTTGCTCCCTGATAATCTGAATGAATTATAGCATAGGTATCCAATTAGACTGAACAGTGATAGCTAAAGTCCATTATATAACTTACTCAGAATTACTTTCAAGCTTTTGCTGGATGATATAATGTTTTACAGCAATGATGTAAAAGGATTCAGCAGACATGAGAAATATTGTTTCCTCTTACTCCTTTTGCGAGTATGGTTTGAAAACTCTGTAATTGCAATAGGCTCATTTTTTTTTCAAATCAACAGTCCCACAATTTGTCAAAAAGGCAGTAAGAATTCTATCCATCTAAAACTTCAACATCAAGAACTGTGACACAGGAAACTGAGAATAACTGATCTCTCTTTGTGTCTGAAGGTTAGGCTAGCAGTCTGACTCTGGAGCCCTTGACACAAATTCACACTTCTAGAGAAAAGCTGGAAGTGGTAATTGCTACTGATGCTTGTCCTGAAACAGCATGGCCTTTGAATGAACTCCCATTACAGGGCAGACTAGTGCAGTAGCTTCACAAACACTTTATGGCAGTCCTGAAAAAATGACCATTTATAAGTAGGAAACACAAAAGAAAAGCTCTACTATCTTCTAACAAGTAGCCAGGGAATTTAAGACATTCCTGTGCTCTTTTTGTTGTTTGTTACAGTCAGTGCTCACAGATTATGGGTAGAATTGAAACACAAAACTTCCAGTTAAGAGCTATGCTGTTTATTAAGATATTTTGCTGTAAGCAGGTGGCAAATCATGTCAAATTAAAGCCTGAAAACCTTTCAACTTGTAGATCATATGCAAAAAACAATGCAGTGCTTGGTATTCACAGGAGGTCAAGAGTAGATGATCCCATAGTTCTTTGTGGATTTATGCTTGTAAGCACTAGGATACCATTTAACTTTAAAACAGAGCAATAGCAAGCACTTCTCAAAATTATTTCATTGTGTCATTTACTTATACCCAGCTTGCCCTGACTGAATGTTCTAGGTTGTGTGTGATGGACTGCTTCCCTCCCTGTGAATGAAGCAGGTAACTGAGAATTAACAAACTGACACAGTCAAAAAACATAAAGTTTTACACTCTGACAAATACAGTTGTGTACATTTGGTATTACTTGTGGCTTGATCACTAGACATCAGCAGCTGAGAATAAATACATCCTCCCTCTTTGCTCAAGAAAGTGGTGATTTTTATGATGGCTGTTCGGACACATTAGGTGTGCGGATTGCTTTCTGGTTGAAGCCTGATGAGTCACACCCTGTCCTCCCTGCTTTAGCTAGGTTTCACAAAATGTGCAAATGCAGAACTCTATCAGTTCCTCCCCTCATGTTGGTTTCATTAGCCATTTGTAAGAAATAGAGACTAGAAAGCAGAAGTCCTGTATCAGCATTAAAGGTACATTCCTATCAGTGCAATACACAGCAATTAGGTAATATATTTTGGTTTTTAATAAACACATAAATCCTGGCAGATGTTCAGTCTGATGCTGAATTCTATTCTCAAGCACAAGTGCAGTTATGCTCCATCAAACCATAATCCTGTTGATAACCAATCAACACACCATCATCAAATACAGTTATGCAATGCCATGAGAGCAATTAATGCAAGAAAAAGATGGACTTGCTGGAACAAGGCTGTGCAGAGCATAAAGATGATTAAGGGACTGGGACACTTTTATAACAGGAGAAGTTGAGGTGGCTGGAACTCTTCAGCCCAGAGAAGAGAAAGCTTAGGGGACTCTCATCAATGTGTATGAATACCTGATGGAAGGTAATGAAGAAGAGGAAATCAGACTCAGAAGTGCCCACTAGCAAAAAAAAGAGGCAATGGGAACAAACTGAAAAATAGCACATTCAATATAAGACAAAAACATAACTTTTGCTGTGAGTGTGGTCAAACACTGGAGCAGGGGGCCCAGAGAGGTTATGGAGTCATCCTCTGCAGAGATACTCAAAACCTGACTGGACATAGTCCTGGGCAACCTGCTCGAGCTGAGGAGATGAGTAGATGACCTCAAGACATCCTGTCCAACCTAAATGATTGTGATTCTTTAATTTTCACCATAGTATAGCTTCAAGAAAGAAAGATCAGGTTCTGTTAAAACTCAACTGACAGCTGTAACCCTGTACTCTAGGATAATCTGAAAATATTGGGTTAAGATTAAACAGCATTTTCTTCTAAACACCACCATGTCAATTACCTTACTTACTCAGTATAGTTCTCAGTCATTCTGGAGAAAAAAAATATTTCCCAAAAACAACTCATATTCAAAAGTAGAATATTTCTAGATTTGCTCACACATCTTTGATTCTTAAAACCCATTTATCAACACTTCAAGATGAAAATAAAGGGACGTTTTACATTAGAAACATTCATTATTGCTATGTCTGCATCAGCCACTGCTTAATTTTAGAAAACGGGGATATTTGAGACCTGAACTAATATCCTCTGTGCAAATGCACCATGCCTATTTCTCCAAGAGTCACATTTTTTCCAAAATACTGCAAACCACCAGACACATCTTATGTTCATAGATCTAATTCCAAGGCACTCTGTAAAAAATGATATGGATTTACAAGTCTCATCAACTTTCGATGGAAGTCAGAGGTGTTCTAGCTCACTCAAAATCTGCTGCTTTGAAACAAGCCACACCACTAGCTTTTAATAAAATTCTATCAGTACCCAGAATTTATAAAACCAGGATTTTGTGGATGAATACACTCCCAAGCAGTAATGCCAGTCAACAGATTATTTTCCTTCAGAAGACGGTATATTTATTGCATCAGTTGAATGTTCTTCAAACCTATGGCTGAATATCATGAACACAGAATCATGAACATTATGTATTCTTCAAAAGTCATAATCTGAAGAGCTCTTCAGTTTACAGTCACATCTAGCTGCAAAAATGTGTACATTTTCTAAGAATATGTAGGAGCAATATAGCCTCTTTTTTTTTAATTGAGATTTGAACTGAAAAAAAACTATTAAAGGTAACAACAGAAATAGGGAGAAATAGAGAATTTTGTCTCCACAACTCACACAGCATTTCCTTGGTCTCAATGGAACTATTTGAATTTTATTTATAGCAAAAAAGAGGATCAAAATGGTTACCAATGTAATGCTATAAAAAACACCAGTAACAGGAGGCAAGGGTTTTTTTCAAAGAAAATATTTTTTATTAATGAAATCTCAGTGCAATGGAAAAAGTGAGGTTAGTTATAAACACATACGAACTTATGGGTTTGTCCAAAAATGATAGTCAAGACTTTGCTGCAGATGGTGCAATAGTGTGTGTGACATCCACTTTGAACTGCAATTTAGTTATGTGTCAAGCAAGAGAGTCCATTATTCACAGCATCAGTGCTGGGGGAAAAAGGTTAAAAGTTCAAGACATGCCCCAAGTGATTAAGGTTGTAAAAATCAGGAGATATACCATGGGGGGAAAAAAAAATGCCATTCTTCTTTTTCTTCCATACCCAGTTTGTCCCCTCCAAAAAAGTGTTTAAGCAAAAAAACAATAAATCATAGGATGTAGGAAAGCCTCAATTTTCAATAGCAATGCAAAAATTACCTTTTTATTTGAACTCTTTAAACTCCTTTGCTACCAGCTTCACTCCTCATGGAAAGAAACAGAAAGTCTTCTTTTAAAGCCTGTCAAGTTACAAGACTTAAAAACTCAAGTTAACACTATTTTTCTCTCATTGCAGTATTCACTCCAACCATTAAATACTTGCAAGTAACTCTGATTTCAAAGTTTAATTTTCATGTATTCCACAGATCACCAGTTCATCTGTACTAGTCAGGTTTCACTTCTCGGTCATGTAAGCCTTTGATCTGCTAACTACTATCAGGCAACCTACAAATTGCTTCCAATCACCCCGTTAAGTTTCTGTATTTGGAACTGCAAGTATTGCTTCTCAAACAGTTCACCAAATTTAGGGAGTTTCTAATCCAATGTAAAAGGAAAGAGGAAGCTGAAAAGCCTGAAAGGCGAAGCTAAAAAAAAATTAGATTAAAAAGAAAATCTGAAAAATTCTTTATAGTGAGAGAGTACTGAATGGAAAGATTTAAAAACAAAAATCCCACATGCTTTAGTGGGTTTCAAGCTCAGAACTTTTAAAAAGGTATTAAATAACTCTTTCAAGAAAGGTATCTCATTTCAACAAACAAGGTCTGAGAAGTAGAAAAGAATTATCTCCTAACTAATACATTACCACATTACTTTTCTGTCTGCTACTTGAAATGCAGATTCAAACTAGAACATCAAGAGAACCATTCTGACCACAAAAAAGGAGATGATGAACAAGAATAAATTCCACTGATTTACTTAAAAGTAACTTTTTCTTTAGCAGTAATTACTCAGCCTCAGAAAACTAAAGTACATGTTCCTGGTTTTCTAACACTGTTCATCTCTGAGTTTGATTGCTGGTTTGTATAAACTGTAAATGTATGGTGGCCACATTGCCACAGCATCTGTGAAATTATATCAATGCCTCGTATTCAGTAACTGATGTCTGAGCACACATTTTTGTTTTCATGTCACAGACAATATTTAGCGTTAATTTCACAAAGCCTGATAGCATTCAGACTCTGTACACATTTGTCAGTGTATTAACTTTTCAGAGTACAGTCTTGACAATTCACTGACAAAAATGGATAGAACCTGTTGTGTCAGTCCCTCAACTAGGTAAACTTCAATAACACCTAAAGCTCATAACAGTTACTTCAAAATGCATGCACAAAGAAATCGTGTACTAAACCCTTGACATCTGAGACAAAGCCTAGTATTCATCAATAACCTTTGCATTACATCAAAAAAATGTACACACTACAAAAAAGTTGTATCACAGAAATTTGAGAAGGATCTTCTGTAAACTTAAAAATCAGCTCAAAATCTTGTCTTCAAATACTATATGTTCTAAACAACCTTTAGAGTTGAGTAATAAAGCAAAGCCTATGTATGAGCTCTCCTGTTTTAGTTCAGCAGGCTCCCCTGGAGAAGGCTGGGCTCACCCTCGCACAGCAGGAGCTGAACAGACCCACAGGAAGAATCCTCAAAACTTTAGAAAGGAATTAGTACTAAAAACCACTCAACTTGAACTAATCATTGGAGCGGAGAATGATCACTCAAGGCAAATGAACTCTTACATGAGCACTCTGGAAATTAAAATAATAATGCTAGAGGAAGGAAAGTTCTAAATAATTATTAGAAATTTCAAAATATCCAGCATATATATTACTCAGGTTCTTATAAGTTTTTTTTTATCTGTACTCGAAGCCCTATCTAAATGTTACGTTCAGCTTCATCCTAGGACCAAAGCTCTTGTGTAGCCTTCTATATAAAGTTATGTTTAGCTTTGTTACTGGAGTTTATAGAATACAGAATATTTAGGAAAAAAAATAAGTAGCCTTTTTTTCATAGAATCATAGAATGGTAAGGGTTGGAAGGGGCTTTTAGAGATCATCTAGTCTAACCCCCTTTTTAGAAACATCTCAAAATCAGTAATGTTCTATAGCAGGAGTACTGTATCACCAAGCTAAAAAGGCAATTTTGATTTCATTGGAAATCTCATACAGTTTTCATGTACTCAGACGAGACTTCAAAAGAAGATCCTGTCAGTGGAATGAGGACACGTTACTCTGCTGTGAAATCCTACAAGAGCACAGATGGCAGTGAGACCATGATCTTAGTTGATCTAAGGCGCAAGATTGTATCTTTAAAGCAACACTATAGAACAGCAAAAAGTAAATCTTTCATGTGACACTTCAGCATGTTGTATTATACGTGGGTTTAGAGTGCCCCAGACTAGCACCACATATAAATATTCCAGTGAGATACAAAGCAGCTTGCAAAAAAAAAAAAAATGAGTGCTCACAACACAGTATTATAAAAGCTGTAGAAGAGTTGATGGTAATTTATTTCCCAGCACATGAGTTCTTCTAAAAGCAAAAGGTGATAAAATATTATGCACAATTGCTCACAGAAAGAAACACAAAACCAGTTTCTCTATTCACCTGAAGTACTCTACAATCCAAAAGATTTAGTGAGAAGATCTGTGGAGAAGACAACAAAATATGGTCTTACTGGACACTCCCAGGAAAGTGATGATTGCAAGCTTACACAGCTGGTTTTGTGTATTTTAAACCTACACATTGATATAAGCAAAGCACCTTCATCATTTAAAAACAAAACAAGAACTGTGATAGGGTATCATTTCTGGTCATTTCTCAAAGGCTGGAGTCACACCAATCACAGGCTTCTCCTCATTTGGTTTGCTCCTTGAGGCTTGCTACATATACTTTGATTAGAGAGTTTTTAATTACACTTTAGCCTGTTAGCACCATGGGGCCAATAAAACTAAGAGAAATAGAACTAAATTCTTTTCATTCAACACAACTGTTAACTAAACACCAATTAATTACACCCACACAAGCCTAATGAAGATAATGGGGTTGCAGAGAGTTCACCGATGGTATGAAGTGGCTTGCAGTATCCTAACCTTAATCAGTTAACTACTTCATAATAGGTAGGATCATAGGATAAGCCATCCTCTTTCTACGTGCTTACAATTACTACTACTGTTAATGGAAATTACATGGCCATACAGATAATTCATCTAACATTCACTTGATTGTGACCCAAAAATGGTAAATACTTGAGGGGAATCTCTACTAGTATTTCAAGTGGTTTATTAAGCAAAAACAAAGACTGCAAGGTTATTAAACAAACTGAGTATAAATTTGCTTCAGTTTATGGTTTTCCTAAAGGCAAAGATGACAAGTCTCTTTTTCTGAACACTAGATCAATACCCACAGAGTAATAGATTAAACGGTTTCTCCATTATGCATTTTATTTAGAGTTCTTTAAACGACAGAAGGTGGGAAACTGATCTAGATGCACTTCAAATGTTTCAGAAAGTATCACTTTTGCATCAGGTTCTATTATCTAGCAGATGATAATGCTCTCAGGGCAGCAAACCAGTACCTTCTGAAATCTGTTCTTCCAGGAATATTTAATTAAACTGGAGCTTTCTGTGCCAACCACATGCACGTGACTCATCTGGAATGACTCCAGTGCTGCCAGCCATCCCACTGACTGCACAACACACCAAGCAGCAACACACCCAAAGGAGCATCTGCCCACCCCGTTAACCAGCTCTGAAGGAGGAAAATCTAACGAGGCATTTGCTGCCTGCTCCCTTCCATGAATGGGTAGTGTCAATTATAAACGTCTTCTGAGGAAACAGCTTAAAAAAAAAAGAGGGTTTAACTCTCTAGAGAGGTACCATACTATTTCTGAAGGATGTGAAAGGAAAAGAAAATGATTCAGTAGGGATTTTTCTTCATTATCACCCCACCTAGAGAAGGGAACACACAATGAGCAAAGGTCTACACATATTGATTTGAGAGCCGAGGAAGTGCGCAGCTAACAGCTTTTTAAGTATCTCCATTTTCAGTTACTTCAACAAAATTGCCAATGAACGGCATAACAAAGTCTAAGTTTTTGTAGGAAATTGCAGACTAAAAATGATGATTTAGGTGGTGAAACGTTTCTTTTCATTGAAAGTGAAGGGCTTTTAAACGCAGGAGTAGTGTTACTGGGGCACTTTGCAGCGCTACCCTTACTAGATATTTCACAAACCATAATCTGTCTCTCTTTCAGGATGATAATCTTATACAATTTTGCTGCTCAGAGACTTCTAAAACTAAAGAGTACCTGCCAAAGGCATTCTGACTTGGAAGACCATAACCAGCTTCGGAGGGAAGCGCCAACACCACACGGCATTTCTTAACAAAACCAAACAGCCCCCGGGATCTCCAACCACGCCTGGCCAGCAACACAGCACGGGCAGGACGTTCGTGGGCGGCTCCGTGGGAGAAAAGCGCCGTTTACCGAGGGGCCCACGGGCTGGACTGAGGCGCGGTGGCGGCGGCAGCATCCCGAGCCGAACGCCGCTCCCTGAGGGCCCGAGGGCACCGGCCAGGCGGGAACGCCGCGCGGCGGGAAGGGGGGGCCAGCTCTCGCGAGAGCACGGCGCCGTCGCCTAGCAGCCATCCCGGCCTGCCGCGCTCACAGCACCGCCATGGATCCCGGTGAGATGCGGCAGCAGCAGAGGCTCCGGGCGCTGAGGCAGGAAGCAGCGGAGTACTACCGAGGCCATGGAGTAGCGCAACGCATAGAGGACGCGCTCAACGCCCTCTTCCCGCTGCGCCCCGCGGATCTCTACGGGGAGCTGGTAGCGCGGGGAGGGGAAGCGGCGCGCGGGCGTGCGCTCCTTCTGAGGGAGACTCCGCAGCGCCGCGCTGCGCCTCGCCTCCATGTCGCGGGCTGAGGGGCCGCTGTGCCCCGGCGAGTCGAGGGGGCCGGAGGGGCTCATCTCTGAGAGCGAGGGGCCTTCCACCCCCCGCCACCGTGGAGGGGGAGGTGCTTCCCCGAGGCGCCTGTGGATATTGGTTACAGGGCCTTGTGCCCCTCCAAAGTTGCCCTCAGCCAAGGGGGGGTACTGCCTGTCCGAGTGCTGCCACCCCATCCCAGCGGGTTCGTACACCAGTAGATTGATGGGAGGAACTTGATGTCTGTCGGCCTAAATAATTTCCCACTGACTCACACAAAGTCTGTAATGGTTTTGTCTTTGTGACCATTGGGACTTCAACACTGGGCCAAATACATTTCCTCAGCAGCGGGGCTTTTTGTCGTGCTCGTTGCTTGTCCCAAAGCAAAAACAGTGTATGATGCCTTAAGAGGGCAGACACAGACATCCCTAATAAAACTGCTGCTCAGTATTCTGATGTTTTGGGCCAGTGGTAACAAGAGACTGATTGCTATTCACAGTGCAACCACTCCTGAAAAGCAAATGGGTCTTGGTGGAAGCGTGAAGCATCAAAGCAATGTTATCTGTTTCCAGTAGGCAAAATTCTGTAGACAGTAGTCCTAATGAAACCTATTAGTGGTGATACTGCAATTACCAACAATAGTGAGCAACTCTTGAAAAAAAGTAATTTCTAATACATACTATGATGTGAAAGTGGCTGTGGAAATGAAACGTTTCATTACATCTTACACCATTTCCCGTCTTCAAGTGTTTTCCCATCACCGGTAGGACTAGAACTGGTAACACCAGTTGTTGCTTTGCTTGGCGTGTTCCTCTTCTGTGTTGGAAGAAGTAAGAATTATGCCTACCAGAAGTTTAGGTTTTTACCTTTCTCACTAGGCTCAAAGCACACTAACCTAAAATCCCAGTTTCCTGTAGAGCAGTGACTGGCAGCCACCTCAGTTGTCTTGTGTCCTGTTACTATATGCAACAGTCCTGCAACTCCCTAAAACTCCATAAAAAACCTAATTAGGAGAGTTTGGTCATCGTGGTAAATAACCTTATACCAAGTATGTCCTATAACAGAGGAGTCTACAAAAGGAGTAGTTATCATTGTTATTGAGAAGCTTCCTGACAAGCTTCCTCCCAAATACTCTGCTATGAAGATGTTTAATATTGCATTGGTTGAGTGTTGAGGCACATGAGCCACTGTACATATGTATTTGATGAAGCAACCTTCAAACATTAGTAGGCATCTGGGACATTTTCTATAAGCAAGAAGTATATTCTGCAAATACATTTTTCCCTGTATGCAACACTTACAAATTTTTATGCATAGCATTTCACATGAGAACTTTTTCTGAACAGAAGGATTTTGGTTAAAGAGTCTAGTATTTTTATTGGGAAAAAAACCAGCACTGTGTTAAAGCTTAATATCTACTTGTTAATAGATAAATAAATGAGTTTATGCTACAGGAACTTTAATGTAACTTCAGGATCTGGTAGAGTTCTGTCTAGGTTTCTAGGACTTTCTTTTGTCCATGATCTTCTCCCTTTATGAGAGAAGAGAAAACATGGGGTTTTTCGAGATACAGACGAAATCATTATTTTCTAGCAGCTCACTGCACAGGGATGTGGAGGCTATGTGAATTCTAATAGAAATTAGTTTCATAAATAGCATGATGACTGCTTTTGTTATTCAGAGTGAAGGCAATTTAGTTTAGGACACATGCCTGCTTTCTAGGATACTTAAGGAGATCGTGATACTCATCACTAACTTTGCCAAATAAAATACGTGTCATCTAACCTGTATGTGGCTTTGGACTTCCATGCTTAGGTATGAGTTGGATATGTTCCCTGGAATCTCCTTAAGCAGATAATAGAGAAGCAAATGTGCAATGTAACAGAAGTATTTTGAATACTGAAATTTTTACATAGATTTTCCTCAATGGTGGATTTGTTTGAAATACATTTAATGGAATAAAAACCTCTTTGCATGGAAATTGGCTTTTAATGAAGTTCTTTCTCTTCTATTTAAAGGCTAACTACTTTTCTCAATTTTCAAAAGCTCCAGTAATATGCAAATTAATTGGAAGAAAAGTTCTTAATGGCATTGGTCAGCCAACATTAGAAGTGGAAGTATACTGTACAGTTAAAAACTATGAGAAGGTATGAGCTGCTTCCTCCTCTTTTGTTTTAATAAGAGAATATCAGGGAGAGGTACTATTCTACTCACATCCTAAGGAACATTTTCTTTCCTATCTTTAATGAAAGGATATGAGTCCCTGTGACTCAACAATTGAATGTTGTAACTTGAAAGAAAATTGTCATGAAAACTTAGAGAGTGGCAGCAACTATAAAAACTTTATTTTCTATGAATTAGACAATACTTGCGAGTGGGATGTGACAGTGTGTCTTTGTATCTATTTTTTTTTTATCTTAATGATCATGTAGCTTCTCCTTACACCTCTTACCTAGCCCTGTAAGTTCATTTCCCATTTCCTTTTTGGTTTTAGATCTTTACATTTCTATATGTATGACAGTGTTACAGAATACAGTACAGGTGAAAAGCACAGTATAGGTGAAGGCACTTTTTTACACTGAGCAGATAGGCTGTTGTGGGTAATAGTTAAATGAAATATACCCACCTAGCACTACCTTTATGCTAAATTTATGGTACAGTGCTATTTCTTCCCCCAACCTGGAATATTCAAGATACTGTCTTTTCAACTCTAGCTATTGTGAAGTAATTATTGCTGGTTTCCCTCAGTTAAACTAGAGTTCATTTCATTGTCAAATATAATTTCATACATATTCATAGTATGTAAAGTTAATACAATTAATGCAGGCCACTGTGATATTTGTAAATTCACTTAGTTTAGTGAATTTTCTTCAATGTAGTTTATTCTTCAGCAGTACAGAAAGATAAGTTTAAATTACCCAAGTAAGACAATATGTAACTGATCATGAGGGACGTCACTAAGCATGAATGCTCAGGGATCATGGTACAACAGGCTACCAACAGCTGCAAAGAAAGTTGGCCTAGTGACTGTTTGGTCTTTAAGTCCATTCTGTTCTGATAATACATGTGTAAAGCAAATCTGTCAGGAGGTTTTTACCTAAGTAGTTATAAATTAGGTCAAGAAACTTGAATAACATCTGGGATTACCAAAGCATAAGAGACTAGGAAGGGGGTGCTTTATGAAAAAAGTGGAGCAAACAGTAGATTTGGAGTTAGGTACTTGTAGAGTTGGTAAGGACATATACTTTCAAATGGCACTTCCAAAAAAAAATTAAGTGGTCTTTTAAACCTTTTTCTTTTTCAGAGGATTTGTTCCACTGTAATGTCTTCTTATTGTCAAATACCTGAAAATGCTTTACCTGAAACAGCCGAAGCAGATGAGAAGGAAAGAACTGACTCTGTTAATACTGCTGTAGAATGGGTCAATGAGTCACTTGACACAATGTTAAGAGACTTGAAGCCTACTGACCAGTGCAAAGTTGATAAGATTCTTGGGTAGGTCTTCTATGTTATACAAATGATTTCATTTGAAATATACACCATTAATTTATGTTGTTAATGAAAAACATAAGGAATATTTAAGGAATATTCAATGTTTTCTACTATCATTTTCTAAATCTTTTTCGGATGTGATGTCAGATTGCACTGCGTAATTTCCTGCATTTTTCATAATTATAATATGAAAATCATGCTGGGTTTTGTAAGGTTTTGTGCATGGGATATAAAAATAACAATGTCTAAGAAAACAAAAAGGCCTGAACACATTCATGAGCCAAAGGCTGCACTTAAGTAATCTTTATGCCTCTTCCCTCAGTGAATACTTTACCAAAAAGGCAGAAGAAAAAAAAGAAAATGAAAAGCAAGAAGAAGAAGAAGCAGCAGAAGCCACTCTTCCCCTTACTTCAAGCACTCCACCAGCAACGGCACCACCTGGGAAAAAAAAAGCAGCAAAACCAGGTTTTAGTTTGGTTTTCTTATTTCCTGCAATAAAGATGTTGATAAAGGTGTTAAAATACTTTCTGACATATTCCATGGGCACGGAATACTTCAGAACACATGACACTGTCTCATGCTCAAAGGGTTTCGTTACTCTCTCCTAAATCCTCTTTCTGCTCACAGCAGTTTCTACTACAGAAATGAGAGAGGGGAAAATAGAGAATTTTTTTATCATTCACGTGCATTAGTTGAACGGAGTTTCTGCCTTTGTTTTACGGTTGGCTTAGACAGGAGGTTATTACTCTTCAGAGTGAGGAATAAAAATGGAGGAGGATGCAAATGAAGAATAAAAATGAAAATGATAAAGACAGAAAAGGGAATCACAGAACTGAACAGGAAAATGAAAATAGAATTAAGATAGGTGTTGAAAAGAGTAAGGAAGGGAAGTTTTTTTTTGCCAAGACTGAGAAAAGAGGGAAATAAAGGAAAAGGAAAAGAAAAAGAAAAAGAAGGAAGGGGATGAGATACTTGTAAGGTCTTTTCATATTAAAAAATGCTGACAAGACTAAAACAAAAAGACTGATTCTTTTGTAATATATTGAGCACTTAATGATAATATTGTATTTACTCATATATCTGTGGTACATGAGCACACGTTTTAAACCAAGAAAATATTTAGCTACTACTCTCTGTCTTGTAGGAAAGAAGGTGGCAGTTGCAGAGAAAACAATTCCACCTGCAGAACCTGTTGAGGTGGTGCTTTGTGGCAGCTCAGCCATTGGGGGAACATCACTTGCTATAGCTAAGGCTGGGGCCACTATTAGCAATACCCCATTGTACTTACATGTTGCACTGCTGAAATGCAGTCAGGTAAATGTCATTTTGTTTCTTTTATCCTAGTTAACACAGTTATTCTAGAATTCTGAAGCCAGTAGTCCCTCATGACACTGGTATTAAATATCACTCATAGATATTTAATATAATTTAATATCTAACACCCTTGAGACAATTGTTTGTAGCAGTCTTTGAACCCTGTGCCATAATTAAAATATATAAGAAATTATTCTGATTTTTAACATCTTTATTTCCCCATGGCACTCCCAATTACAGGATCCACCTAAAGAAATTACTCTGCCCCTCCCAATGGTTACTGTGTTAAACTGTGAGAAAACATCACCTGCAAAACTAAAACTAATGAAAGAAGTTATGCTTATACCACCAGTTCACTTATCACTCAAACAGGTACTGTGCCATTTTTGTTTATAGAAACAAAGCCTGTAGACTCCATATAAACTACAGAAATACATGAGTGTATAGATCTTTTCAATGCAGTACTTACCAATTATACTTTTAGTTTTCTGTTAACTTGCAAGGCCAAAGTTTTAACAACTGTTACTGCAGAATTCTAACACGGTAAAATTAAAAGATGAAGATTTCAAAGATTTTCACAGTAAAAGTAAATAGATGAAGATTTCAAAGGAGGTACATGAAGGTTTCAAGTTTAAAATGTGTGTGTTATTATAGAGGAAAAAAAAATCAATGCATTGAAGAAGGTATAGGAGAATTGTGTTACACAACAATTAGGTATTTTCATTTTGTTTAGAATGGGGTTTTACATTAGATTACAAATAGTGTCAGTTGATTGACAGAAACAGCAAAACTCACAACAAATTTGCAGGAAAGCATAAAAATCTTTTTGAGGAAATTGCAGTGCAGAAACCATAGCCATTTGTCCCATGTTGGTGTGTTGTCAGCTGTGACTGACTCCTGCCCCCTTCAGTATTCCTTTACTGCCACAGTTTAAGAAAGTCTGAAATGTGATTTACAAAGTTAGCATTAAACTTTTACTACATCAGATGAAAAGCAAAATGAATCTTGCATGAAAAGCAATGGATTAATTGGAGTGTTCCTCCATTCCCCAGTGTTTAAAATGAAGGGGGTGGGGGGGTTGTCCCCTGTTTCTTGCAAATGTTTTAAAAGTAAATACTTTCAATTGTATCAGAGTTTCCAGTTAGGAAGATGTTGACAGCATTACAATTGTCAACAGTGGTTATCATCTTCCCACTTCTCACTCAGATATTATGTAGACCCAGATCTTGGTTATGTGTTAGATTTGAGAAGGGTTCCTTTTTGGGAGAGACCACTTTTCCTGCCATCCCTTTCAGCAGTATGATTAAATATTCCCATTCATTCCACAGCTCCTAACCCTTCACCATTGGACACCTGACTGTATTTTCTGGGTGGGTGGATTGTGTTAAGGAGGTTGGTTTTTTAAGAGACTTGATATTAAGATCTGCATTTAGAGAAATTGTTCCCTGTCTTCTGATTTAAGCTGCTGAAATAATTTATCTTTCTTTTGAAGATTACCGTTGTTTCGTTTCAGGGCATAGAAAGAATTCTGGATATCCAGAAAGAAATGATGAGACTGTTGGAGCCTCCAGGCAAAATGGTACAATAAAAATGTGTAATAATAATAATGTGATATACTTCATTTGGTCTTTCTATTTCCTATTGTCCTTTTAAGGTTAAACATTGAACATTTAGCCTGTTATCAAGCCTAGTCTTGTGGCACAGAATGGAAGATATGTTTCTCTGACAGATGAATAAAACACGGGACATTTGATGATATCAACATTAACAAAGACAGAATAAAACACTGTTCTATGCATAGTAAGACTTCCTGTTTACCTGGAGCAATACATTGGCAAGGTTTTCTTCCCCTGACATCTCTACATCTCTTTGTCATTTTTTGGACTTTTGCATGGAATTGATTTTTTTCTTTCTTTCACCCCTGACAGCCCAGTTCTCAACCAGCAGACGGTAAGAAAGGCAGAGCACATCGTACAGGGAAGGAAGCTTCAGTAAGTAGAGAGATTTTCGTTTTAAGCCTTCAGCAAGGTATTAACAACAGCAAGGAACCAAAATGTTCTTAGAAGTTGAAACATCAGTCTACATTACCATTTTGTAAAGGTCAAAGCAAGACTTTTAGATATTCCAAGTGCTCATATTTTACATAATAATTTGGATTCTCCTGACTGTACCTTCCCTTCCTGTGAAACAGAATGGGGAGATCCTTCTGGAATCTGGTCATTTTTCTCATCTAGAAATCCTGGTGACTTGTCCAAATGAGCATTTTGCATGTCCTTTTGATCATGTAGGCCATAAAACCATTATTATCATGTAGGCCATAAAACCATTACCTGTAAAACTTGAAGATTGTGCTGTTTCCTAACTCCAGGAGCATAACTCCCCCCATTAATGCTGCATTAAATTCCCAGTTCCTGTTTGAGGTTATAGGTAATGGCAGGTAACCAGTAGCTAAAGGGCAGCACTCACAATAGTACACAGTCATATTTTATATGACTGAAATAATCTTTTTCTATCACTTCAAAACCTATAGTTCATACATGAGTTTTCCAAATACTGGGATGGAAATGGCCTGCTGGTTTTGGTCTCCATTCTGAAACAATTAAAATATTATCTGGTGAGAATTGTAAGCAACCTCAAATTCATCATCATTCAACTGCTGACCAATGTTTTTCCTGTGGCTAATTTCCATATTCTTATCACAATTTGTACTGCAATCACAAGTTAAAATAATTCCTCAAGATATGCACAAGGAAACAGAATCCATTTATTTCAATAGGAGAAAAACTAAGGGAGATGTAGTAGTGACGCTGGATTTGAAACTGTGTTACTTTGGACTTTTTTTGGGGGAAAAAGCAGACAGTGAAGATTAGGTTACAGCAGTTAAGACTAGATGGAAAGAAATGCTTTCATAAAGATAAGCAATGCTTTTAATAAAATATAACAAGGTAGGACACAGGAGTGCCTTGACAAATTCCATGAAAATTCAGACTTAAACCTCTACCTCACATTGAATGTGGGAAGGCTGCAGCATTTCTTGCTGTCTGTTGCTGCAGCTTAGTACTCCAAAAGCCACAAGTCAAACAGAGTCCCCTTGCAGGCTGCTACAAAATCATCTCATAACAATTTGACCTGTATTTTCTCCCTAATTTTTGACGTGAAGGAACATTCATAGAACCTCTGCAGCCAGACCTCAGTTCTCTAACCTTTGTCAAAACTGACTAATCAACTTCTCAGTCTAACCCAGGATCATATCCTGCTGCTTCTGGGCATCTCAGTGTCATTGTTTGTAATCTAAATTCACAGACTTTCACATTAAAAAATCAGTGTACATTTCTAAAAAATGTACAGAAAACCTGACAATAGAAAGGCACATGAAATTTTTCCTCAATACAACTCTGCTCGTGGCTCATGTCCAGGAGCACTGTTCCTCAAGCAGACAACTTCACCCAGCTGCGCTAGAGGTATTTCCTCTCTACAAAATTTGTTCCTTCTACAAGTCTTTCTAGATTCTAGACATCTAAATGATACCAAAGTTGTAGTTGAGGATAAATGAATAAAAACTGTTTAAAAGGGAAGAATATATTTATGTGGCAAAGGGGTGGTCCACAGCACTGGAAACTTTTACGAAGCAGCCGTGACAACTCAGTAGTTTGCAAAGGTGCCTTTAACTACATGAGCAGACTTATTTCCAAAGACTGTCATCTCACTACTCATTAGCACTTGATTACCCTTCACTGATTGAGAATTGTCCTTAAAGTTGCCAATGTGATTTCTGAGGACAGATTTATATTTTGATGACTGAATGCAGACTGGAATGACAATGAAAACCAGTTATAACTATTATAGATGTATATTCCTGTGTTTAAATGAAGTGACTCTTTTTCAGACACGAGACTTAAAAAGAACATCCCACTTGGGTTGCCTGATAACAGGATGTGATAATCCAGAACAACCACTACTCCTAATGCAAACAGCTTGCAACAATATAGGTCTGGAGCTAGGAACAGACATGTACTTAGCAATAAATTGTGCTGCTCAGGAATTAATGGATTACGTAAGTTCATTTCAATATCTATTTTGTTGGCTTTGGAAAGGAACACAGCTATTTGTTAACCTACCTGGAAGCCTCTTACTTCATTTCTTAACACAGAAATCAAGCATGCCAAAAGAATTTGTCTCTGTATTTAGAAATTATGGTTGAATCACACCTACAGGTGTCACAGATCTGTTATATGGGCTGAGACAGGCAGGTGTTCCTCCTGCCCAGCTGTACCTGCCTACTTTTGGGGCACAGGATAAGGCTCCCTGGCCCTAAGCAAACCCCCATTACACCCTGTGTCCCACCCACAGGAATCTCTGTTACTTTCATGATTGAATCATTTCAGTATCATACAAGTTTATTCCTTTTCTCTATTTATTTATTAAGGTTTTTCAAATCAATCTGTGTCAAATGTAGCAAACTTTTAATGGACAAATACCTACTCTGTTTGACAAACCAGCTTCATTTCATGTTACATCGTGGGCCATTTTGCATTAGTGAGCAGCAAATCCTGTTCTGGTAGGGCTGGGCTTTTTTCATTACACCACAAGATATAAATTAAATAATTCTTTTCTACCCACCTGGCTTTCAAGGACAAGGAACAAGAAATTATTTACACAAGTATCCTTCTGTAATTCCTTCACACCACTAGATCCTTTTTTCTCCGTTACGTTACACTACAGCCGCTGTTTTCTTCAATGTACCTTGCCCTCTTGGTGGAATTTTACTAAGGTGTGTTTGTGTACTCACTAACATCTAATTGTTTATCAACATTCAGGTTTTAATTCTTATTTCTCAATATTTTCATCTGGTAGAGTTTATTTCTCTGCAGCTGAAGTCTTAAAAGTTCTTGCTGCTTGTTCCAAGACCAGTCAGCTTTCACTCTAAGCAGAAAAAGAAACTTCCAGTTGCATTTGACATCACACAAGCATTTGGGTGTACTAATATTTTTTGTGAAAGCAGCTCTTTCCTGACGATCTGTGACATCTGTATCCTGGCCCAGAATGAGTAAAATCTTAGGCAGTGAATTCACAGTAATCCTGTCACTTTTTGTTATGGAACTATTGATGTCACTGGGCATTCTGGCACAGTTGGACAGTGTGCCCTTAGTCATCGCCATACGCTGCTGCTTGTGCTCCCCATAATGATGAGGCTGGTTTTAAACTATTCTTTTTTTTACTGAAAGGAGCAAGAGGTGAGGAAAGACAGTATTCTTTTCTTTTAGAGCACTCCTTTCACCTACAACTGGCAGTGTTGCCTCGAAAATGCTAAAACAGATCTCCCTTGGTTTGGGAGTGGCATCTTCAGGAGACAACGGCATGAGCTCCCTGGAAACTCACCCTGACTTCAGGCAGTTTTCTGTAACACTTACAAGAGGATGAGTGACTGTGAGCTTATTGAAGAGCACACAATCCACTACCTTAACAGAGATAGCACTGTCACAAGCTCTGTATGCTTGCCTTAATACTCTGGTTCTTCAAGTATCACCTTCCTTAGCTTTTATGCTTTTTACTTGACTTTCTAGGTTAAAGGAAAATATGAAATACTCACTGGAACATTCAAAAGTCCCGATGAAATGGTTGACATGTATGTGGAACTGCTTAATGAATTCCCTTTTGTGATTGCATTAATAGATCCCTTAAGGAAAGAGGTAAGATCTTGCAGTGCAGCCCTTGAAAAACAGAAAATATGAAGCTTTGTTTTTTGGAATCTTTAAACACAGAAATATCACTATAAAAATGTGTTAACAATTCAATTGCATATCCGTAATTGACACTAATTTTTTCTATACTTTTGACATAATTCCTGACAGAAAATAGTCCTGGTATGAACAGAATGTGGTCAGTACAAATGTTTCAAAGAAAAGAATTACGGGGGAATGCTTTTTTAATCTGATTCTACTTATTCAACCACTGTCATTTTCATTACATTTTCCTTCTTATGTAAACAAATTATTCCAGTGATGAAATCCACTTATAAAATTCAAGTGAATTATAAATGATATGATACTACACTATATTATATCATATGGGAGAAGCTAAAGTGTGGACACAGTTGTATATTCCCTAGAATCCCCTCAAAAAAAACACCCCAAATCTACTGCTGCACTTCTTTAGGATCGAGATTTAGACCCAAAGCCAGAACAAACCTGTCACTGGCAGCATTGCTTGGCAGAATTTGTAAAGTGATAGTAAGATGTCACATATTTACCACTGTGATCAAAGTCAGAGGAATTAATGTGGCTGATAAATACCACAATAAAGAAAAATACTAATAAATATGACATCAAGTTATAGATGGAGGGAGAAAAACATTGCATAACCTTAAATATTGGCATTTACACATCAGCTCAAGTTTCCATGTATTAGGAAAAAGATAAAAACTTAGAGTAGGACCTACAATTGTCAACCTGGATTCTGCAGCTGCACAGCTTCAGAAAAATTTGCTCTTGCAGTCAAATTGTACTCTTCATCTTTGTTAAATAAACGTGTGGGGTTCATTTTCATGAACAAAACATGAAGACTGTGACTGAAGGGGGAAGCAAAGCAATGCTGTCTTAGTGAATCATCCCAGTACCACAATCAATGATTCTAAAACAGATGAACTGCAAAATTAATCCGATTTTGTTCTCAACCAGAACCTTAAAAGTTCATTTTTGAGTATCTATGTTTACTGTTACCTCACTCTAGTTAGCCTTAGTGTCCTGCACTGTTTCAATCTGACTCTCTTAATTACCCCTCTTCCAAAATACCAGATTATTCCCTGCCCCTGCAAGGGCTGCAGCTTCCTTGCAAATTCTTGTAAAGAAACATATTTGCAGTATGAAAATCTGCATGAGAATTATAATAGGTAATGAAGCACAGCCTAAAATAGAGCACCATTAAGGGAAAAGCCTCTCCTCTTCCTCCTCCCTCCTTGTAAATCTACAAAGTATACCCGTGCCACATCTTCACCACAGATAATTAGATCCTTGAGGATTAGCCCTGGTACCAATTCAACAATTCATTGCCAGGCTGCAGAGCACTTTAGTGCTTAAGTGTAAAAGTTTGCTCAGGTGTCAGAAACTTCCTTTTCACTTACATGTGGACTTGAAATCTTTATAGGAATGGACCACTGTACAGATTGCAAGTGTACAGGTACAAAACACTGGCTGATCCACAGACCAGGAGTTATTACTGGCAGAACTATTAACTAGAAAAGTAATAGTTTTAATGTGAGAACTTTGCCTTCTGTGGACATAAAGAAAGCAAATTAATTTGTAAATGTCTTCTTTCCAATTATTTACACATCCTTATTTGTCCTTAAATCTCAGTGCCATGTGGCCACTGCACTAAAACCAAGAAACAAGGACCCTGAAAAAAATGGAGCTTTGCTGGAAAGTGAGCATTGTGTTGTGCTGTTGAGCCTTACAGCTCTGATCATCCTGTCCTGATGCCTGTCACTGAGTCTATGACTGCCTCTTGTTTCACTATTTTATATTCAAACCAATCTTATGACACTTAAAATGTGAACACAAGGATGAGTCCCTGAATAAATAAAACAGACATTCCTTTTATATTCAGTTAAAATGGAATACATTTCAGGGAGGAAATCAATCTAAGCAAACTCCCACCATTAACTGCATTTGGAATATTTGAAACTCTACTTCATGCAACCAGCTTTGATCAATTCCACATTAGAATTTATGTTTTCTAGCATAATCTTCAGGTCCAAGCAAAACTCCAGTGGTCTGTTTTTCTCAGGCAGACAGATTTAAAATCCAGTATAAACCACAAGATGTTTCTGTGAAGGGTATCTTTCGGGGTTTTCATTTTTACTTCCTCATTAGGGGGTTTATTCAGTTTAGTTTTCCTGATCGTTTAAGCAGGACAGACAACAATGGAGCAACCTGTGTCGTGCTCTTGGCTCCAAATGTTACCTGATTGCTGAAGATGCTGCCACATATATTTCCAAACTTAAAACTGACCAAAACATAAAGATACCGACCTGCAGTGGTGTTGTCCTAAAATACATTAACCAAACCACAGTGTCAGACCTCGTGGAACTTACTGGACTTCTAGACGGTGAGTAGAGAGGGGAAAGGGCTGCCTTTCAAACCCTGCAAGTGCTGCTACACCTGGAAATGTTACCTCTTTTTCTTTCATTATTGTCACTTCTAATTAAGAAAGTGCTTGGCAGAAGAAAGTAAAATTCATGGTTTGATTCCCAAATCTCTGCTCAGGAGCTTAAACCGGCGTTCAGGGAATTAACGCGCTGAGGATGCTCTGAACACGGGTGCCCTTTGACACTGCAGCTCAGTGCCATACAGTTAGATAGCAGAATTAAACAAACAAGCAAACAAACAAGTTGTGGAGTAATCTGAGTTTTAGCTAAGACTAAAATTAACCATGAAGAAATCCAAACAAGTCCAAAATGTTTCACGTTGTTGTTTACAAGATTATGGACTACTTACTGCTGAGCCTTTGTGGTAGCAGTGCTAAAAATTTGTGCAGTTTCATAGATAAGATTTCTCTTTGCATCAATTTTTCTTTCTTCATTTTTATACACAAGGAATAGATGGAGAAATTTTATGTATCTAAACTCTCTCCTCATTCATTCCAAAAGCCCAGAATCAGAGTATCAAAGCTAGTAAATAGCAGCTTGAAGATTTCATTCAGTCAGGATAGTAAACTCTTTTTTTTTTTTAGTGAAGAAAAATCATTACTATAGTAAAGAACACACTTAAAAGAAAGAGAAGAGCCTCCCAGGCTGTAGGATACATTACCAGGCAGAGCAGAGAGAGACAGAAATCAGGAGAGGATGTCAGATAATCCCTTATCCATGCTGAAAATTAGGCGTAGGATAATTCAGCTTACATTTTTAGGAGGTGGCTTTCATTGCTTTTACTCCTGTTTGTATTTAAGCTTAGCTAGCCCAGGGGTAAAAATAAGAATGCAAGGTCCAAACAATTTCTGTGTCAAATATATAAAATATACGCTAATGAAGGTTTTACACTCCCGTTATTTACAGGTCAGAGACATATTACCATATTAGGAAGTCCAGATGGAGAATCTTCTGATGATAGCCTTGTGGATCTGGTAAGGACCGAGAGCTGTTCAATTGCAGAATTGCCAAAACACTGCTTTTAACATCAACTCTTTTTTTTTTCCTCCCCCCTTGTTTTTTTTTTAAGGGAGAGAGCCTGTTTCTGCTGGAGAAAGAAACAAGCCTTTACAAAACGGGCTTTTTCTAGAGACATGCTTTTTTTCTTTCCCCCCCTCACAGAGTTAATCTTTGAGTTTAAAGAGAACACACAGGAAATTTGCCAAAGCAGGGAGTATATTCAAAAGTGTGTGTGATCTATTTGGTTGCATTAGTTTATATAAAAGAAAAAAAAAAGTGAGTTTCTTTAAACATTTTTTGAGCAGTAATAATATTTGAAGCAGCGAATCTTCACACCAATCCATTCAGCCTTTTTGTCTTAAAGCTCCTTTTGCAACTAAAACTGTTTCATCCGCCAGTGAAAATTACTGTTTGCCTCCAACAAATCTTTCATTAAGAGATTTTATTGCTCGTTAGAGGAGGGGTTTTTAAGCCGGAGAAAGCCAAGAGTGTTAAATTAGAAGCAAGATACCGTGTTTAATTATTAAGAATGACTTCACTTCCCAAACCGTGCGGGTTGTAAAGAGGCACTTTCTCCTTGCAGGCTGTTGGACTGGGTGCCAGGTTTATCAAGTTGGGAGGTCTTTCCCGCGGGGAAAGGGTGACCAAATACAACCGCCTGCTTGCTATAGAGGAAGAACTGGCCGAGAACAGAACGCTACGTATGAGCTTCTTTCTTACTTTGTTTTCAGCTTGCAGTGAATGCGAGAACAAAGATTAGAGGGAGAATGATTGAAACTGCACCGCAGGAGGGAAGGGAAATCAAAAGACTACCAATAAGTGCTGACAAAAAAAAAAACTAGGATAGCACTTGCCACAATGTATATTGTTGTCCTAATGGATTATCTGTTTACTGAATGTTAAAATGGACCCCTTCTTGAGGAGTAGCCTACATTAAGCTTTCTTCCAGAATTAATTGGAGTCTTGAAGCCCACAGTGCAAAAGGAACAAAACAAAACCCATGCATATAACACACCAAAAAGCTGCCAACTCGGAATTTTAGGCCCAATACCCCATCTCCTTCGAGGCTCTAAACATATATTGCTAACAAAAACTTCATTTCACAACCTTCTTTTGTGTTACCTTTCCAGCAAAACGCGTTTGGAAAGCTCCAATTGCATGGGTAAGCACAAAATTAAACCGCCAAAAACAAAAAACCCCACCGAAGTGGGTGATGCACGTTCAGCCTCAGCCACTTGTGTGCATCTGCTTGCATCGCAGGAGCTGCAGCTCCTTTGGAGGCTGGACGCCGGGCTGTTAAATGCTTAACAGTTCATTAGAGCCAC
Source organism: Colius striatus (assembly GCF_028858725.1). NCBI lineage: Eukaryota > Metazoa > Chordata > Aves > Coliiformes > Coliidae > Colius > Colius striatus. Next base: position 31,996,434 of record NC_084766.1, read on the forward strand.
TTCTCACTTGCTCAGGTATCAATCAAGTCAGAATAAAGGCACAGGCTGAAGGAGAGGCAGAGAGACAAAAAAAGAGAGGTTTGCAAGAATTTCTTCTGCCTAAGAAAAAGAACCATTAGTCAGAATCAAGTCATTTTGCCCTCGTTTCTAATCATTTTCAATGTTCCAGGACAGCAGCACTTGACATGCACACTACAGAACGTTTTTTATTTTAAAAGGGGGTTTATTGCAAAGATTCTGGTTTTGAAATCTCCTCCTTGCTCAGATGTAATCACTGTAAAACACCCAGAAACAACGGGCTGAAATTCCTGCTTGCTAAGGAAGGAGTTTCACAGAATGCACTTTTCATAAACATAATTATAGAACGATGAATTGTAACTGCCCCGGCAGTATTCATGTATTCCCTCTTCAAGCGGTACAGTCTAAACAAAAGAGCTGGAGTTTGACAAATATTTAGACCTATATCTCATAAAATGAAACGGCAACAATGTCCCACGCCGTTTGGCAGAAATGAAACCCAGGAACTGAGTCAGCAGCAGGGCACCAGTGAGGCGGCGTGTCTGAGCCGCATACCGAGCTCTTCATTCGCCGCGGCTGCGAGCTGAGGATACCCACCGGCGAGCAGAGAGCTCGGCGAGTGCCCAGGGGCTCGGGGCTGGGACGTGGATACGGCAGGGCCCGGGCAGCCGCAGCCCTCCTGCCGCCTCTCCCCGCTGGCTGCGCGGCGTTCAGGTTTTGCTGCAGCCGGGGACCGAGCGCAACGGCCGCCGTGTGCAACAGCAAGGGAACGGCCGCTCAGCCCGCGCACAGCCCGGCCCTTCCCTCCGTAACCTTCAGCGCTCAGACACGCTCGGGGCAGCGGGGCTGTGGCATAGCAGGGCGTCCAGGGGGCGGGGAGGTCATGGGCAAGGAGCGTCGCAGAATAGGGGAAAATGACATTGAGAAGTGAAGGGTTAGCTACAGGAGCAAGGTGTGAGCACGGGCTGAGGTTCATCTGTCACGGGCTGGGGCGGGGAGAGGGTGCAGGTCGCTGATGGGAACTCCTGTAAGAGCACCAGCGCCCAGGAAGATGGGTGTTCAAAAGGTGGGATGATTAGTGAAGAAGGTATTGCAATAAATACCCCAGCTCAGGCTGCTGTGCGCCATGCCCTACCCCTGCAATCAAAGTGCATGACTGCTGCTCCCCTGCTTCTAAGGCCCAGGCTTTTCAAGGAGCTTAGAGGCTGCTGTAAGCATCATGTGGCTGAGTGCAATGGAAAGCATAACAAGAAAGCATAACAAGAAAGCATTACAAGAAACTGCATTACAGAAAACATGAGTTTTCTTTTTTTCCCCCCTTTCTGTTTCAGGTGAAGCAAATCTTCAATTTATTGCTTTTGCTGATGACTCACAGGCAGAAAAACAACTTTTGGATGTGCTTCCTCCCCCAGAGCAGGACTCGCTGCCCGCAGAGAGCTCCCAGCCAGCCCTGCAGGTGCACAGCCTGCCCACGTAGCTCCCAGAGACCAGCTCCCTGACCTAAGCTGTCTGCATCAACTTTTGGGGAAGTTTCTAACACCCCCCCACCCCCCCCCCCCCCAGTAAGAAACTCAATTTAACTGTTCCTCAATCCATATATTTTCAAGCACTTTAGACAACTATTTTTACAAGCATTCAGATCCTAACTTCTCTTTTCTCAGGAGAGCATTGCTTTCAGCTGAAAGCAAGTTAACTGAGCAGTGGCTACAGTTTGAATGTATCACCCAGTTCTGTGCCGTATTTACAAACTGACAAAACAAATACTTCTGTGTTAAGTCCAAAACTAAGTGTTTGCCTTGGGAAAGTCGGAATCTCTCTAAGTACAAAGAGCGAGCTATTGACAAACAGTAAAGAAACCCCAAACGCATGTTACAAAACACAAAGGCCTTGACTGTTATGCTGCTCCATCCCCCCACTCCCCCTCAATGCTGCTCTTAGATCTGGCCTACGAGGGGAATTTCGCTCCAGTTGGAGCTATCAAGACAAGAGCATCAGTGCAAACCCCAAATGTAGGGCACAAAGCTGTAATTGGCATCCCCAGGAAGCTCGCTTCTTGCGGAGGCAGGGAATGACAAGTCGGTTTCACAAGGTCTGGGAAACTTGTCAGGAGTCTTTTTAATAAGCAACAGTGAAAAGAGAGAGAAATAACTTCTGTCCTAGGTAACAAACAGTTTGAGTCAAAGAAATACTTCTTAAAAAACTTCTGGGTTCTGTATCATTTGAACATAAAATACAGCAGCGAGCACCTGAGGAAAAATACATCTATAAACTGACCCCAGGCCCGAAGGTACCGAGGAGAGACAAATTTCCCCAAAGTTTAGGCATCGTATGTAGTTCAGCAATTAGATCAAGTCCAAGATTTTACTGAGCAAACATGCAAAAAACACCAAAAATGATGTGAAACTAACACAGCCCTTACTATCATTTTATTTGTAGGAAAAGCACCAGACAGTTGCATGCAGAGCCAAACCAACAAACTCAGAACATTCATCCTTCAATACTATCACCGTTTCAAACCATTAAATACAAAATAATCCAAGTGCATTCAAGTACTTGACCACCCAATTCCAGCTGCTCCGTAGGTAAATCCCTGATTATGGTTTTTTGTCCATTAGAAAAGAACGAGACAGCAGGTGGAGTTTAGAAAGGGCTTGGAAAGAAGGTGAAGGGACAGGGCAGCGCATCAGTTTGTACCTGCCCAGTGCCTTCTGGGGAACCCAGGGCTGAGGGAAACTGGGATTTGTGCCATCAAACACCAACATATAAAGTGTTACCTAATAACAACGTGAACAGTTGAAAGCAAAGGCTCCTATGTGAGTGCTGGGAGCTTTCTGGGAGTCACTTGCAATGCCACACTGACTGAGCCCCAGTGCACTCCATGCTCACGCCAGGAACTTATTTTTTGCAGCAGTAAATGCAGCCTGCAGTTGCAGCAGCTCCAGTCTTTGCTGTGTAACACTGAACAAACACCAGGAGATAAGTCTCCCTTTGGAAAGCTTTTCGTTCAAACGACAGCACCAATCTCAACCCACAAATTTCTGACTTTGGGCATTGTTACCAAAAGGAGATGCTGCCCTGCCTGTGCTTTACAGTCTTTGTGCTGACTGGGGGGCAGCCTGGAACAGCAGCGTTCTGCTTGTGCTTTCGGTTTCCTCAAAGGAGTGCCTGTGGAGACAGCAGTAAGGAGCCCCACGAGATCCTGGTTTAAGTAGATATCAAAATGTTTCTAAAGCAGTGTGTCTGAATGGTGAGTCTTTGATAACTACTGACACCCCCCATACTAAGCTGATGTCTCTGTGTATGTGTGCAATCACCCTCACAGGGCCCAACCCAAACCTGTCCAGCTCTAGAGGGGCGTGAGGGGCGTCTGGCTGCTTCAGAACAGACCTTAACAAGGCATCTCCTCAGGGAAAGGGTCATTCAAAAAGCCTTTTGCAATACAGTTTTAAAAGTACCTGACACTACCTAAGAAAATAATAACCATACCTGCAAAATGGAGATGGGAAAGGGATTTTGAGTGAGAATTATTTAACGCTTTGATGCACGTAACAGAACCTCATGCAAAACCGCATGTCAACCTCTATTACTGACAACTGTTTGGAGCACCGACCGGAGCCTTCAGCAACACACCTACACCCACTCACATGACTCCCAAAAGTGACAGCCTTTCAGAGTGAACAATTAACAGTGAGAGCTGTCGGTTTCTTTTATTTTCCCAACATTTGCTCCTTTATGCAGGGGTTTGCTTTTTTCTTCTCTTGGGTTGTTGTGACTCGGCGCGTTTTCGGGCGGCTGATCCCTGCTGCTGGAAACGGGGTCTAAAACCACGACGGAGTTTGCCTCTTTGTCACTGCTCCAAGCTCTTCTTGTAAATTCTGTATGACTAGTTGATCTAAAGGGAAAAGAATAAATATATGAACACAGAGGACAGTTCACACACTTAGGAGAAAGAACATCCAGAAAAGCATTTCTATTGTTAGGAGCACGTAGGGCCAGGACAGGCCTGCTACACGAGTAAATGGACCGAACGCCTAACAGAGCGGTGCACAGAAGGCAGCAGCCACATCGCCCCTCCTGAGTCACCTGCTAAGTCATGGAAAATACCCAATGGGAGAAAAAGAACTCACAAAGCACAGAAGAAATCCTTAGACTATGAAAGAATCAGTTTAAAGACAGTCTTTGAAGGATTTCTTTTCTCTCTGCTCATCCTGGAGCTAGATTTAGGTTCCCCCTGTCCAACAGAGCAGCTGCAAAAACGCCACCAGTCCCTGCAGTGTGGATGGGAGACGGTGGCTACTCCAGCCCAGGGCAGCCGTTGATGTGCCGTGTGCTGTTCCGTGGCAGGGGGCACAGGCAGCAGGAGCAGGCTCCCGCTGCGGCTCAGCACCCATGGCCTCACAATTCACCTCCTGGGTGTGCTGAAAGAGGGAGGGTGTCAGACCTACGCTCTGCGCTGCGGGAAGGGGCTGTGGTTTGATTGCCTGCAGAGTGGGGACTCTTGCAGATAAAAAGCCCTCGGAGCAGGGAGAGAGGAGGGAAAGGTCAGAGACACCAGGGTTATTTGTCGAGGCTGGCATCACGCTAGAAACACTAAAAGCACTTGTCTGTATTCAAAAGCTTTGTCCCAGTGTTAGAAACGTGCAGGCAAATCCTTAGATTAGCCAGACGGCTGCGGCAGAGCAGGAGGCGAGTGCTGGGAAAGCACGGCCCGGAGCAGCGGCAGAGCAGGGAGGGGGCTCCCGTGCCCGCTGGCCAGCCCACCCTTCCCCACAGCCTGTGCCCACCAGCCCGGGGTGCCGGGCACAGCTAGGGCAGGGCCTGGGGCAGAGGCCCGAGCAGAGGCAACCGCCCCCAGCGCAGCAGTGGCCACAGCACATGGGCACAGGAGGGCGAGTGGCTTGGCTCTCCCCACTGCCTGACTCTACAGCTGCCGAACACAACTGCACTTGCCAGGCCACAGCCCTTTATTTTGCCACCCCCCTTTTTTCTCTGTTACTTAGAATTTTTCATCTCCCTCCTAAGGAGCAGCCTTCCGTACTGCTGAGGTAACACCCCTGAAACGAAAAAGTAGGATCCATTGGGAGGCCAGAGAAAGAAATTCAGCTCCTGGATCCATCTGCTGTGAACTGCCCTTTATTGTGACAGTCTTTGTCCCAGAGAAAATGACAAAGAAGAAAGAGGTCACCCCACTCAACAATTAGAGCACGGGGCGGAGAAGGTCTGTGTGGGCTCCCACCTGACAAGGAGAGGGGAAACAGGCAGGTGAAAAACAAGCACAGCACCCCAGAAACAGCAGTCCCTGTGCTCCCTGTTACTCTCAGCTTGCTGCTGCAGCACCGGGTACAGCAGATGGAATTTCCACGTTCAAGCTCTAATTACAAGAATTGTCTCTCCCATTAGAACTTTGGTATAAGTTAATTAATGCAGAAATTGGTGCTAATAGATCCAGCTTCAGACTCATTTGATGATCGTCAGAAGCTAGTGATTTCATCAGGAAAATCGTGCTTATTTCATGCAAAAGTTGCCAATCACTCCATAAAATACAAGGGGGGGGGATTCTGAACATTACAGCAAATTAAACTTTTTACAGCAGTGTAAACAGAAGAGGGTTATTTTTAAAAGTGCTACCTCTGAAAAGCTGATTGCCCAACACTATCAAAATGGTCAAAGCCATAAATGCCAAGTTCATTTTTATTTCACTTTGGAGGTAACTATCTTTCAAATCCCAACAGCTGGACTATTTAATACAATCTGGTGAATCAAAGTATAATTCTTCAGTGGGCTCACAGCGGGGAGTCTGCATTAGTCTATGGCAGCATTCCAGCAACTGATGCACTGCCAAACGTGCTGAAGTCTGCTTCGTTTCTAACACAAATGGATAAAATGGCAATCATATTTGCTACCTTCAAAGGAGGGAGAAATGAAAGATGTCGATATAAAGCAGTTTAATGGAGAAAACCAGTGATTAAATCAGAGTTTCAAGCATAAAAATAAGAATTACCGTTCAGGCTGTGCTGGGCTAACGTTCCCTTCTTCACACCCTCCACACTGTTGCAGCACCAGCCTGACAGTGCTGCTGGTTCAGCTGAGGTCTTGTCAAAAATTAACAACCCTGCTTATCAGGTGTTCAGAGCTCCCTTGAAGTGGCTCGTCAAGAGCAGAACGTGGGCCACGTTCGGTGCAAGAAGGAACATAATTCTGGGTGCTCCCTTCCCGAAAGAACAGGCTTTACTACTACCAGTAAGCTGGGAAAAGTAATTAGTACTGATACAGCTCACCACAGTTTTGAACAATTATGGATTTGTCCAGCCAAGGTATTTGCATTTAGTTGGATGCGAAGCTCTTCCCTCGTTAAGATCGTTAATGTTGTCATCTGTGTTCCTGTTATTTGTCCAACTATATATTTAAGGGAGAAACTGAGAACCTAGTTCCATTGTTCTCCCTCACACATAATTGTTCCCAAATCTGCATATATTTATATGACTAAACACAGAAAACCTGTACAGTGAAATCCAGATTTAGATGACAAAAGCATCTTAGATTAATTGTATGGGATGTGCAAAGTCCCACGCAGGACTGAGGGCTGCCTGGGATGTAAGAATATCAGAAGCAACAGATTGTACTTACCTAGTTACTGAAGCTAGGGAAGGTGTGAAAACAAAGGGTTAGGCCTCAGGGCCTCTGTGTGAACTGGTACTGCTGTGCCCTTTGTAAATAATTTACAGTAGGAGCACAAAAGGACAAACTAAGGATTGGATTTGTCAACCCAGGCTTGGATTTTCTTTGTGTCTTCTGGTTAATATGATAATCTTGGTATTATTTCGGCTTGCTTGGTGCTCAATCCATGAAAGCATTGCAATATGTTTCCATTAGAAACCAGAATCTTATGTCAATATCATGGAAAATTTTATTGGATGAAGTCCCATTCGATTGTCTAACTGTATGTGAAAGGAGAGGGCTAAAGGAAACCATTCAAGGAAAACACTGCACGAAAATCCATGGGTTTACAGTGTACTTAGAAAATACTGGCAAAAATCCATCCCAGCAAAGACTGGTTTTGCAAGCACGGGGTGTGAGCATGGGAGGCTCCATGTGGATCCTCTGCCTGCAACCTGAGATGGAATCAGCCATGTCATTTCTGCTACAAAAGCCAACATGGCACCAAATTACTGTATTTTTCCAGTGAGCTGCCTGATCTGGGATGCTGAGAGAACTGTCATCTGTCTGCCAAGCAAAACTGCTTTCAAAACCTAACTAGAACTCAACCAGTGCAGCTCCTTACTCCCCAAATGAAGAGATTCAAAGCATTAAGCCAATCTGGCAGTTGCTCAGCACCAGTTACTTCTTCACACCACTTTGATCCCCTCCCTGCATGCCAACCACAGCTTTTTATTTGCACAGCTACCCCCTACAAGATCCCCAGAACTGAGGCTGACCATCACTCACGCAGTGAAGCTCACACTCCAACCCCCACGTCCTTTCCAACCCACCACACCAGCAGGGTTGGCTGAGGACCAGCAGCTCAGCTGTCCTGGCGAGCAGGTCTCCCCTCAGCGCATCACGCTGTGCTCTCGCTGTGGCCATTTTAGCAGCTTTATTCAGAATAAACAAAACATTCCATCACACTACCAGGATTTTGTCAAAAGGAAACAACAGTGACACCAGTGAATTAGTATGTTGGTTCCCTGCTCTGATAGTACCAGGACTACCTACAGCAGCAGGCATCTGTGAAGGAACTGCTGGAAAGCTGCTCCCTTTCAGGAATGCCCCTGCTACAGCCCGCTGAGGAGGAAGGTGGTCAGCTCAGCTGGGAGCAGAACCAACTGCAGACAATCTTCAGACATTTTCCTCATTTTTGGGTGCTGTTTTGAAAATGCTCAGGAAGAAAGGCAAATGAATTTACATGAAGAACCTCGGGGAGCTTCTATCTGCACTAAGAGCACAGAAAAAGTAGACTCCAAGGAAAATGTGTGACAGTAGCTGTTAAAACAGTTAAAACTGAGGAGACCTCCAGCTTCCAGAACATCCCATTGTTATCTTCATTTGTTGTTCAAGCTAAATTGCCCATGTTCAAGCTGGAAAACCTTTGCAGCTCTGTCTAGCTGAGGCTCAGCTGCTTCCCACAGAGCTGGTAGATGATTCAGGGGTACTAAGATTACAGCCAGGAGAAGGAGGACAAATCCTTTAATTGTATAAAATCATCAGATTAAGACTAACCCTCTCTGTGGTTCACTCTGTGAGCAGAGAACTCTGCTGCCCAGAAACAAAATGTTTACAAAGTGGTGCAAAAAAACCCACCCCAACCCCCCCAAAGGCAGGGGCAGAGCCAGACACACCTTTCCCTTCTGTGTCTACACACGGCAGGGAGGCACGGGAACTCTCTGCTCCCAAGGGAACTAAATTGTTACCTATTCTCTTCTAAGCAATTGTCACAGAATTACACACATGCTGGGTTAAACATTTGGGAAGAGATTTGCAGAGGAAGTTACCTGAATGCTGAGGTAAGGCCCCAATTTCTCTGTAGGACACACATTATTGATGTCTTCCCCCTCAGCGGAACTCATTCCAGATCATCTGCTTAATGGCTTCAGACCCTTCTTCTGACCACTTCCTGCACTGCAATAACACCTCACCCAGTGGTTCAAAACCCATGTCTTGCTTCTGAATTAATTCCTTTAAGCTACCATCACACAGGGCGATGAAAGGAAAACTCCAGAACCAACCTGTAAGCAGCCTTTTCCACAATCCTTCCCTTGGGATCTCCCTGGCGGACAACAGTGACAACAGTGTGCAGTGTTGAGTCTCCCTGCAACCAGGGAGCAGCTGCTTTGGGTTAGACTGGCACGGACCTGGGGCAGGGAGCAGCCAGGATTTACTCATCAGCTGACTCCTGCCAACAGATTGATCCCAGATACATTGTCAAGACTGTGTCTTCCTTAAAGGCATGACCTTCTCTCTCCATCAGGGTGTGCTGGGCTGTTCCTCAGTCCCAGTGCACCATGACAAGTAGGGCCACTGGCCTTCACATTTCTGTAAGCGTTACCTCCTCCCTCAGATCACCCACCTTAGGAGATGGATGGTGCAGCAAAGGCATTCCTATTCCTAAGGTTTCCCATAGGAAGCTGTATGTTAAAATCTAGGTGAAGCAAAAAGAACAAACACTGCACTGCAAGGGCAACATGGTAAGGATGGGACATGCAGCCCTCTACTGTGCTAGAAACAGTTTGCTTGGCTGCTGCCAACAGCTGAAGCAGGTCACACCTTGGTCAGACTTCAAGGAACTGCAAGTCAGAAGACAGCTGCATTCTTTTAGCTCAGGTACCAGTAAAGAAAGAGGAGCCACCATCCATTTTTTGTCACTGAGGCTATCTGGGCAAAGCAGGTCCTGTCATTGCCCTTAGCACAGGCTGCATGAGGAGGCGGTGCAGGGCTCTGGGGGCAGGGGGCAATCGGCCAGCGCTGCAGAGCGGAGGCCTCGGAACACACGTTTTCAGGGAGTTATTCACTGAGCTGCTCTCCTGTGCCCCCTGGGCAGCATTACAGCCTCTATCACAACTTCTCATTTAGTTTCACTCATCCAGTGAATCCAGGGATCCAGTTTATACACTAAGACCACTCCAGGATAAAAATCAAAGCATAAGGAAACGGGGACGATGGGGAGATTTGCTTCACAAGTGCTCTGCTGATCCAGACTGACCTGCTAATATAGAGGTAGCAGGGAAACCCAGCAACCTGCCTAACTGCAGAGCCATGAGAGATAGACGAACTTCCTTCTGGTGCCTGCTTCAAACTGCACTTCACCATGGTATGAAGCATATTTCTGCTCTTCCCTGCCAGCCCAGCAGCAGCAGAGCATGAGCCCCAGCCCCTTCTGTCTCACTGTCCTCAGTGATGAGCCTGGACAATTAAGCAGGTTTACACCAGCGACTTGGTGCAAAATAGCCCTGCAGCACTAAGGGATCTGGCCCATCACATTTATTTTAATGCTTTAAACAGATAAATTAAAGTGAAATGTGTCTTTTAGGACGTCACTGAATAGGCAAGCTGAGAAATGCTTTTATAACACATAACAACTGTGACTGTCAGCACAAGATCCTTTTCACTGTCAATTCACCACGCATTCTGCGAGACCTTGGGGCCTGCAATTATTTCATTTCCTTTCTTGTAAATGCAATTTCCACCTAGTTTGGTGGAATAAAGGTAGACAAAAGGTAGTAGGAGTTGCTGTATTTTCTGATTAAGGTTATCTGTTTGAAATTGTAGAAATCCACAAACTGCAAACACTGTATTTATTTTTCAGGCACAACCTCACCTCTCTGTCAGGGCAGCAGTTCAAGAAAATGCAGTAGCACTATTTCTGTCAAATTAACTGCCAAACAAATCTTCATCTTTCTGATTAAATGAAAATGAAGATTATCTTTCTTCTAAAGACACTTAAATGGCACAAAAGGGGCAAACGGGTGCGATTGGCAAAGGCATTTTAAAACATGATGGGAATTAAATAAAGCTGTGGAGCACAAAAGGAAATTGGGCTCTTTATCCATTCACAAATAAAAGTACCTACAGGAGAGTGGAGTAAATATCTGTTCATGGAAACTGAATCCCCAAGCTCATCTGTCGTGACTTACTCCTTTGAACCAAGCGCTGGAGACTTGCTAGAATTGGTACTGGTGGCATTTTTTTAACTGACAGAGCAAGAAATCAGAGGTTTAATTAGCCATGATTACAACATTCTGCTGATCTGATTGTCTCATCTATTTCCTTTTCTCAAAATGACAAACTGACAAACAACCTGGCAAGGGAACTGAAGCAAGTGCACAACCCAGTTTCAAAAGGAGCTTGGCATTGTTGTACAACAAACCAACCCTCCATGGGACCTGTCTGAAATAACCATTTCCAGAGCAGGTTTAACTCTTTGCTGCTTAACTGGCACCTTGAGTCTTCAATCTGTTGTGACAAAAGATTCTTCTGCCTGTGTGTGTAAATGCAGCACTAACTGTGATTTTTACTTTAAATGTTTTCTTTTAAGAACAGCCATTTTGAGATTTCAAGGTAATTCAGTATTTTGCCCAACCGCCATTAAAGAATAACAGTCAGGACTTGTTTTGGTCCAACAGAAACTGCCCTGCACACCTGCATACAGACCAAGATGACTCATGTGATCCTATTGTTTAAAATACTGTGCTAGAATGACTTCTCTGTGTTGAATTGAGAGCCATATAACATCCCTCTTCTCCTCAGGACAGGGGAAAAAACCCTCAACGTTGCTATTCCTCTAAAAGTCCTGAATGCTTTTTTTTGTCAAAGATTCTGACCTTTTTTGGAAGAGTGTTCACAGATTTTACAGGAAAAGCACCTGATTCCAGGGAATTTGATTGCTACCTCCACAGGAGGTTGCAAACGATTTGAGGAGTCAGTGGTAAACAGCTGCAGACTGTACATTTAACCAAAACTGATAGCAAATCACTGTCAAAATGCAGCAGCTAAACAGACCTGGTACTAAAATATATCTACTTACTGTAGGGTGGGCTTGGAGCCCGCGGCAGCCTTATGCTGGTCAGAGACAGGAGCTGAGTCGGGCACTTTGGAACTGAACTCTGTCTCCAGGTCTCTCTTGCTCAACGCTGCCGGAGCGGCGCTGGCTCCCGAACCTAACACAGGCAGAGATTTTGATTCTGATGTGGCCAAGATTCCAGTGGGACCTAAAACCCAAAGAAATGTTAATGCTTCTGTTAATCCGCAGTGACCGCTCTAGAAACAACATGTAAGCAGGGCACAGTTCAAGTCAGAGGCAGAAGCCACAATGGAATCCCAACCAATGGTGTCCAGCACATGGAGAGCACCCAAACACCTTGTTTGCAGCTTCTGCTCTCCCCACCAGCATGAACCCTTTCTTGTACCACAAGCAGGGATTGTTAGAGGGACGCAGGACAGAGTCATTCACTCAACCCCCTTGTTTCTGGAATGGGAAGTGCAGTGCTCTCCCAGTCAAGTGCAGATGGAGTGAGCGCCAGCCCAGCCACAGAAAACCCTGTTCTCATTCTAATGTAGACAGACAGTTCTCTGACTGCCCAAAGTCCAAGCTAAAACCATACAGTGATGTTAAAACCATGTTTATCAGCTGTGGCATGAGCTTACACTTGCACTGACAGTGTTTCCAACCAGGCAGAACATCTGCAGCTTCCTACAAATGATGAAAGTAAAGCTTAGCTTAAAAAACCACCAACTCTTGTACTGCAGCAGAGGTTAATTCAAAGTATTAGTGCTAAACCCTCATTTTTCTGGTGACCATTACTTTCCAGAGTATTTTTACAGTAGGCTCAGACTATTAACTCCAACAGCAAAGTCTGAGCTCCAGGCAGGACAGAGGAACCTGTGCTGTGTGCGCAGAAAATCCCAACAGAGGCATCTCTTGGAGCAAATGGGGATGGAAAGTGCTGGGTGCGACGGGGAAGTGAGTCTGCAGAGGTAAGCAGGGCTCTCCTAATGGCTGAAATGGCAATGGTCTGGAAGAGAAAGTAAAGCTTCAAGAGGCACTGAATGCAGAGAGAGGAAGAGGAAGATGACGACAGAGGAGTCCAGCCACTTACTGCCACTGTCCTGGTCAGTGGTGACTTTCCGGCGCCGCAGGACTCGCTCCAGCTCCGTTTCGCTGCTGTCTGTCTCAAGGGACTTCAGGCTTCGGGAACTAGTGGACTTGTTCAATGTTTCCTACAGCAAGAAATGGGCATGAAAAGCTCTCTCAGGACACATGCCTTGCCAAACACCCCGTATGCACAACATGAGACCCTCTGAAGCTGCAGAAAAGAGCACTGGAACAAGCTGACCAGGGAGGGTGTGGCGGCTCCTTCTCCAGAGGTTTTCAAAACCCACCTGGACACGTTCTTCTGTGACATGATCTAGGTGGGACCTGCTCTAGCAAAAGGCTTGGACTAGATGATCTCTAAAGGTCCCTTCCAACCCCTACCATTCTGTGATTCTATGAAAAGCACCTGCAGATCTAGGGCAGTGTCCATCAGCAGGGCAGTGAGCATCGGGGACCGGCTCGCTGCTCCTCCCCTCACATGGATGAACCACATCTACCATTAAGCAGTGGACATCAAGCTAACAAAAGATGCTCTGGATCACTAATGAACAATTTCTGATGTTTTCAGGAACTGCCAACTTCATCTTAACACTGAAACGATCTTAAAAACTGCATCATCGTGCCCACAATTAACCTCTATTAGCAAAAAGCCAAAAATCCATATTTTACTGCTTCACACATGGTGTGTTTTAGCCCAGTCCCCTGTGTTGCTGCATCCTGGTGCACACACGGATCTGCAGGAGTCAGTATGTACCAACTGCAACTGCAACATGTTATTATATCCTCTAATCCAGTTGATCTGCCATAAACCTGACCCTATGCCCACATACTTTGTGGGTTCTCTTTATGCAGAGCTACATCTCAAGCTGATACAGTTTCTTTACACACACAAACTAGAAATGCGTGTTATCACTGCCTTCTGCCAAGGGATTTTGTAACAGACAAGCTGCAAATCCAGCAGCACTTTTCCTTTTAATGGGGGAGGACAAAAGACTTTTATGAAAGACTGAAACCTCCCAAACTTGCCCAAAATGAAGATTCACATAAAGCAGACTGCACACACTTCCCAGCTGATAAGAGTCAGTTATGGGATCAGCACACACTTGACTGTAACATCTTCCCAAAATGTTTATAATGCAACTGAAAACTTGGGACCCATATGCCATTCCATTCTCCCTCTTGAGTCTTGCTCGTGTTTACTCAGCCACCCAACATGTCAGGCTTGTATAGCATTGTTCCAGAGCATAACATACTCTTCACATCTGCTGTTGACCAGCCTGTGACTTCTGAGCAGAAATAGCCAATGATGAAGGAAACGGCACCGCAAGTTGCAAAAGCTGTACCACTTTCAGGTTCCCAACCAAGTAAGACTAATTCATCACTCCCACCCACCAAAAAAAAAGGCATTTCCCCTTTCTTTGGCAACTATTTGCAATGTAGCTGAGCAGGTACATTATTAATTAGCAGTATGCTCCACATCTCTACAAATGTACACACACGAAAGCAGCTCGAGCAACAGAGTGGCTCAAACTCTGCAATTTGCAGAACATAAATGTGTTTTGTTTGCAACAATTATATGGAGGTTGACATGAAATGCATAATTAGCATAGTAACAACAAATGTTTACCCCATCACATCCCACCCCCGTGTTTGTTGTCTGACTGTGCATAATGACTGGTCTCAAGAATAGACTGGAATTGGATTTTATACAGTTTGTCTTACACTGCAAATATCCTGAAGGGCTCAAGAGCAACAAGCTAGATACAGAGAAGTACAGTGACTGCAGGTTTCTCTCTGCTCCCTCTGAAGTACACAATCAAGTCTCTCCTGATGTCAGCCATATGGTGTTAAAGGAATAAAATAGCTATTAGAAAATGAAAGGACTTTTGCTGGGTTTGTGCAGTCCAACACTCACGGGCCCCAACAGCACCCCACATCCCGCCACTCCTGTAATTACCCAGCTCCATGTCAAACGGGATCTCCACGCTGCATTTTATTCCATTTGCCTCCACATTTAATTACATGTCCCTCTAATTAGGGCTCGGCATTAAGGTCTAGTGGCTCTCTAGATCATTTCTTCAGTGATGTCAAACATTCTGCTTCAATATGGTCAGAATTTCACTGTTATTTTACCTTACAAAGGCAATGATTCACCTGATGTGCCAAAGTTGCACTTCAGCTTTAAAAGCTTCAAGGTCACAGAGGTCAGGGAGCAAGAACTACAACTCCTTCTGACTGTTTAATAGCATTTTAGCACTTGTGCACAAGATGCAACCAGTCAAATAAGCAATGCAGTGTGTGAGTAAAGTACAGAATGTGAGCAAACTCAGCACACTGCTCTGAGCAGGACCAAATACACACCTAAGGTTTGTGTTTAGTGATGAATGGGTATGTGGACAGCTATTTAGTCATCTGTTTCCATATAGAAATGCAGACAGACTAGACTAGTCTATATCTACACCAACAAGAAATGCAGTGCCTCAGGAGAGAGCAGGAGCTCAGAGCAGCTGATGAGGAGAACGCTCTGTTTTCTCTATGTCCAGTCCTGGGGCTTTCCCTTTGGACTAGATAAACTCATTGCCTCTGCCTCCCTAAGCATCCCCACTGAGAGCATCTGGCAAGTTTCCAAGGGATCTACAGCAGGCCCAGAGCAAAACATCCCCTCCAGTGGCAGGAACATACAAATCCAGGGCAGAGTTCACGGGGTGGTTTTCTCCAAAATCAATTCTGTTAGCAAGACCTAAACCACTCTTTTGGTCAGACCACAGCCAAAAGTGGAATGAGGTGACTCACTCCAAATCTGCTTTGCAGCTTCAAACCAAAGCACTAGCACAGAAGCTTTGAACACTTGGCTGTTTGGCACAGAAGATCCCATTAGCTCAATGAGAAGATAAAGCTGAAATATGAGCTGTAAGTTTTCTTACCAGAATCCCTTTTAATTCTTTCATTGCACTTTCAGAAGGCTTTGGTGTTTCTGGCTGTAAACAAACACAACACAACCAGGTTAAAAACCATATGAAATGGACCATGAGCGACTTGGTAGTTGAAGACAGCCGTGGCAAGGAGGGTCTGTCTGCTGCAGCTGTGCTGTGCTCTGCCCTCTCCTCTCATGGCCACGTGGCTAACTTGCAATCTGTTATCTCATACAGATGAAAGGGAGAGTCTTAGCTCTTCACACTGTGAATCACAGCCTATGCATAAAGAAAGAAAATGCTTTTGTGAGGATGGTAAGCAACATTTTACAGCAGCCACGCTCAGGTGTTAGCACTAAGTGTCCATAAAGGGAAGAAAATACGATCTACTTCTTGATCACTCTCTTCACCCAATTCAGTTATTCTCTCTGTGCTTTTTGTTTCTCAGGAGCTGTTTACAAGATGTTTGCTTTCAGTTCCTTTCTGTGTCAAAGAAACTGGGCTTCTATTTACCTACTGCTGTCTTCACTCCTTTTTCTGTTCTTTAGATATTAAGCTGCTCTACTTCATTTTATTCAACATCAAGCAATGCAAATGAGGTGAGGCAAATGTATTCTTTTGACTGTTTTACAGAAAGCCTGGTTTATTTTCAGTGTAAATTACTGTACTTAGCTAATACCATCGCTCTGCTATTTATTCCAAACCTTTGTTTTAGGCCTGCTTGACTGGTTGACAGGTCTCAGATGAACTCCCTTTTTAATTCTGTCCATCATTTCTTCAACAGCTTGTCTCTTCAGATCTGTAACTTCTTCACCTGTTCCAAAAATCAAAGAGCATATCACACTCCAGACATGAACCACAAAGAGACAGTGCAAAGAAAAAAACCCCACATTAAACAGAGAGCTTCCTAAGCGCCTTGCTTGCCACATACAGCCAGTTATCAATAATCATAAGTTACTTTTAATGATGTAGCAGCATTTACACATACAATGTACTTAGTTACACTCTGTGCAGCAGGTCTTCCCGCCTGTGTGTGCGATGCATATTGCTCAGGTATGATTTAAACCCGTGCCTTTTCTCAGTTTCATTACAAAGGTAGATGATAAGCATGAGCATACTGACTTTTTCATAGAATCATAGAATGGGAAGGTTGGAAGGGACCTTTAGAGATCATCTAGTCCAACCCCCTGCAGAAGCAGGGTCACCTAGATCAGGTCACATAAGAACATGTCCAGGTGGGTCTTGAAGACCTCCAAGGAAGGAGCCTCCACAACCCCTCTGGGCAGCCTGTGCCAGGGCTCCCTCACCTGAACAGTGAAAGAGTTCTTTCTTATGTTTAAGTGGAACTTTTTGTGTTCCAGCTTTATCCCATCACCCCTTGTCCTGTTGTAGCTACTATAGAAAAAAGTGCTGTCCCAACCTCTTGACATCCACCATTTAGATATTTATAAATGTTAATAAGATCCCCCCTCAGTCTCCTCTTCTCCAGACTAAACAGCCCCAGTTCCCGCAGCCTTTCCTCGTATGAAAGATGCTCCAGTCCCCTGATCATCTTGGTGCCCCTGTGCTGGACTCTCTCCAGCACTTCCCTGTCCCTCTTGAGCTGAGGAGCCCAGAACTGGACACAGGACTCCAGATGAGGCCTCACTAGGGCAGAGTAGAGAGGGAGAAGAACCTCCCTTTTTCCTCCCCATCAGTGGGCTGTTCACAAGGTCATTCTTCCAGGACCACTATCTTACTTTTCATTTTCCCCACCACAAAGAGGGACTTTACTTTGCACTCCATACCTCTGTATGGTAGCAGAAACCACCACCTTCATCTCCAGTTATCAGGAATTCCAGATCCCGGATACAGTGCTGTTAGTGATCTTTGCTATCAGCTAAACTGTCACAAGCTCTTCAAGGATGAAATGCCAAGCTACACACATTGAGGACCCAGCCATGAGCTTCACAAACACCAAACCACAGTGCTGCAGAAGCTTGGACAGGAGCAGGGCCCAGACTCTGACAAATATAAAGCTCCTGTAACTGGCTGGGGACTGCAGAAGCTCAGTGCCACAGGTTGAAGCACCAAGGATTGAAGAATACAGCCCCACTTCCACTGGATCTCATCTCTATGGCTCAGCAGAAGCCTACACAGGCTCACTGCTATGGGAGAGGTGAGGACTACATGCAACCCATTTCACCTGGGTTTGAGAACATTGCTGCAAGCACACACCAACAGCTCAGGCTGAGCTAAAGACCTCTGCCTCAAGTTAAAGGGCACACCTTCAACACTATGAAAGGGAACAACTGCTTTTTCAAGAGATTCTCCCTCAGGACTGCAAAATACCCAGATGAAAGGGGAAGCTGTGTGATGAACACAACCAATACCTGGTAACTTCTCAGCGAGCTGGGTAATGTCACATAAGATAACATGCCACAGCAAAACAAAAGGGGGAGGGGAAAGTACTTAAAGCAAACACATGGAGAAATCTGGCTGATGCTGTTCAAAGCTGCAACGTTGCACCTTATGTAACAGGGATTTTAAATAGACTTTGGCTCTCTCACTTGCCAGGGTACTATTGATGATTCATAGAAATGCAGTTGCTGTATTGTAAGCCGATTTAATGTCAGGCTTTAATTTCACAAACAGGCTGTTTCAAATATAAAAGCTTAATTGGTGGTATGGGATAGAAACCACTCATTCTAAGCCCTTAACAAGGGTCAAAACAAGCCTCAAGTTGGATATAATAACTAGATCAAGAAAGAGCTTTCCCCCTTTTTTAGTTTTATTTTGAGAGCAGCTCAACTATGAAGAGGAGAAGCAGTTTATACGTGATTGAAGAAAGGTCACAACTGTTAAAGTCTGCTAATAAATAATGAAAGAATGGGGTGTCAAGAACTTCAAGTGAATTTCACAGTATTTCCTGCAATCACTGTTTGTAACAGTCTCAGCAAAAAGGTGCAATCAGAACATCTAGGATGCTTCAAGGTAAGGAAACCTGATAAATGGTCATAATTGAAGTTTTACTGAAAAGTAAGATTGACTCTTCATCAGAGATCTCGGTACACGGGCACTTCTCTAATTGTTTTACCCAGGCCAACCAGCTTTCTTTCTCTCAGACTGGTAACCAGTTCCCCAAGCTTCTCCCAGTGACCTGCCCAAATCCCCCCATTCCTCAGTTCCTCACCTGAAAAATGGGAGGGGGAATACTTCCCTCCCCCCACCTCCTGCCTCGTGGTCCCATCCAACAATGCAGCCATACTTACATACCCTTACAGTCTGCTAGCAGTGATTTTAACAGTTAGATCCTATACCTATAATTTCAGCCAGGTTCCCTCCTGCAGCCCCCTCCTTTGTTTAAGTGGCAGCAAATGAGTTTAGCAATTCACTACAAACTCCTGCTGTTTCAAAAGGAAGAGAGAAACAGCGAGGAAAACCTTGGTTATTTAACTGGCAATGCTTGTCTAACTACCTCTGACTCTTCAGGCGCTCACTATCATTTGTAAATCTGTACTTAACTCCTGTTCCCAACCTACTAAGTCTCCAGCTTCCATTAAGAACAATAAAATGCAATTTCAGCTGTTACTTTGCATGCAGAGCCACCTTAGTGCAAGATTCTGTTTTGTTTTAGGTTTTCAGTGTTATTAAAGGATTAGCATTACAGCCAGCTCCGAGCGGTAATTTTGTAAGATATGAATTGAGGGATGAAGACTGAAGCATTTAACAAACCAGCTCTGCAGAGAGGCTCTGGACAGAAGAAATGTCAAACAAGAAGCCATCTGGAAGTTGGAAACTGTATTATGCTGTATATAACCTGCTCTCTGCTTAAAGTCTGTTAAGTTTGCTCTTCTGCCTCTTCCAGATAACTCACGGAAGAGCAAAGCCCTGGACACACTGTAGCTGCAGCCACTTGCTGTAGTGTCTTCAGT
The DNA here is from genome assembly GCF_028858725.1 of Colius striatus. NCBI lineage: Eukaryota > Metazoa > Chordata > Aves > Coliiformes > Coliidae > Colius > Colius striatus. The sequence goes on from NC_084766.1 coordinate 32,015,864, forward strand.
TCAGAGGCACAGGTTGAATCTTTCAAGTGCTGTCACAGTGCAGCTACTCCAGGCAGCATCAGACTGCCAGAGTGCATCTAAACCAGCTGCACAGAGCCAGTGTAATGGACAGAACCATCCTGTTCTCCCCATCCATCTCACCCAGCACATCACTGTACCCAACTAAGCACTTGTTTTGTGCCAAGGGAAGAAAAGATATTTTCTTCTGCCACATCAGTGACTGAAAGCAGCTCAGTGATATTATCTGATAAGCATTAGAGATGGAAGTAGGAAGATCAGAACTTTTCTTCCTTGCTAGGTCTTCCTTGAAGTTTTGTGATCTACAGCCTCAAAGATTTTTCATATTTAAATCCATTTGGAAAAGGTAAATTGGATGATGATCACCAGCTCAGTTGTTCAAGCACAGGTGCATGACCATTTCAGGGCTGACCAAAAGTCAAAGCATGTTGTTAAGGGTATTGTCCAAATGCCTCAAACACTGACAGGCTTGGGGCACCAACCACCTCTCTGGGAAGAAATGCATGCTTCCAGTCTGAATCTCCCCTGGTGCAGCTTTGAACCATTCCCACGCACCCTCTGGACACCAGGGAGAAGTGATGAGCAACTCCCTTCACTTCTCCTCTTTAGGAAGCTGTAGAGGGCAATGAGATCACCTCTCAGCTTCCTTTTCTCCGAACTAGACAAACCCAAAGTCCCTAGCTACTCCTCACAGGGTACCAAAGCTAGAGGTACACCAAAGACACTACTTCCTATGGCAGAGCACACAGACCTGGGCCACAATCACATTTCTGGACTGCATGGTCCTTGAATCTGCTGGCACATGGATACCAGCAGCTAATGTTGACAACCATAAGCATCTGCATCACTGTCTGTAGCCACAGTTCATTTTCATGAGTGTTATCTGCAAAACAAGTGTATTGAGCAAGGCTGGGCCATACCTGACTCCTGCTGAGGAGGCTTCTCCTTCTTGCTCACGTTGGTGTTGGAGTGAGATCTCTTGCGAATCATTGACATCAGAGACCTTTGGGGAAAGATGAAACTGTAGATTGTCACTCTGTCCTGTCTCAAACTGTTAGAATGAACTTGAACATGACCCACAACAGCTTACTTACACCTGATTATACACCCACTTACAAAAGACTCAGTTAACAGTTCTTGAATGCAGGTGTATGTAACAAATCACCCCCCACAATTTCCCCCACCAAAACATCAGAGAAATTGATTTCTTTTTTTAGCAGCCATTAGGCACAAATCAAAAGCCTCCAGACTGAAGCAAAGTATTCTAATCCAGAGGACACTTAAAACATTTTCATCAGGATCTCCTCACCAACTCGCAAGTTTTTCATCTTCTCACAGTGTCAAATAATTGTCCCTTCACTACAGTCAAAATAAAAAAGTCCAGGCAAAGAAATGACTCACCTTAAAGCCCAAGTACAAGCTCCTATGCACGTCTGCTTTGTCAGTGGGGCCTAGCACTCTGTGCTGAACATTGCTCCTTATGGAGCACAGCAACCTCCCTGACATAAAAGCTCAAAACTCTGCCCCAGAAAAAAACAGTGTGCAGGCCCTGAAACAAACTCTACGCACATAAACATCACAGTGCATGAAGGGATCACTCTGATTCACCTACTACAGGGCTTAAAATGAATAGTGCTACCTGTTCCAAAGAATAGAGGGCACGGACTTAAAACAAAATGCCACAACAACCCCTGCAGTTAATACATGCTACACATTAGTGAGAAAGAAGCAAGCCAGCCAAATGAGTCAAAGGATGTAAAAGGAGCAAAAGGCCAAACATGACTGTCCAGAACATATTTAAATATCTAAAAATAAAGCAACATGCACAAAGGGATGATGCTCCCTACTGATCATCTCTATTCACACACTCAACTCAGTAGTAAACAAGACTCTTGTATGTAATTTCTATTACTGAAGGTTAGAAAGTGTCACCCAAGTCCATTTATGTCTAAATCCAAGCAGACAACACGAAGAGTAGCTGACTAAACACACTTTAGGGCTTAGTTAATTAATCTGGGACTAATGCCTCATATACTGGTGAGCCTCTTTTACAGTCCTTTGCAAAGATTGAGCTTCACTTTGAGAATTTCACCCAAAACTCCTTGATGATGGAGTGGTGACTTTCTGTTTGGTTTGAGTGGGGTTTTCTTTCTTTTTAATTTGTGAAAGCAATTGTGGGAACTCAATGGACTCTGCATTTTCCTCACCAGTATCCAACAGGAAGGGACAGACAGTAATCCAACATATCCTTTGGTTCAAAGGGGTTTTCTTACCAGTGGATTCAGACAAGCATTTTGCAAGTCTATAATTACTGCTATCAGGTGAATGGAAAAAAATAATCTCCTAAATTTGGAGGAGACAGGTATCCCTCCTCCTCCAAAGTCACAGTCTAGACAATTTGTTAGGCTTGGCAAGGCAGATGCTGTTCACAGTTAGTCTGTTGGCAGGTGGGGCACAGAGCACGTCCTGCTGGTAAAGAGCCCAAGAGAGATGGAGAAAGCCTTTTTCATTTTAAAGACACTCTTCCTGCTGGAATGCAAGCTCATGTGCTGTATTTCCATCTCTGCAAAGCTATAATGCTGTGACCCTTGCTTTAAGCACTTACCGTATAGGGTTTGGAGGAGGGGGAGGAGGAAGAGGAGGAGGGGGTGGTGGTGGAGGAGGTGGTGCAGGGTTTTCAGACTGCTGTACTCGTTTTTGAAGTTCATCAACTGTGTAGGAGTGATAAAACAAACCAGAGTGAATTCTTGGCTTCTCATATCTGCTCTAAAAAAATAACTCTGATGGTTTAAGTGTAAAAGCTACTAATTAACTCTAAAACAAACAACAAGACTAAACCACACAACTGCTGGGAAGTCCTATTTTTGGCAACATTTTCTACCAAGAACAATGTCTGAGGTGCACAGGATCCTCATTAAACCACAAACCTCCAACCTGAGTTACTTTTGGAACTCTACAGACGCTCTCCCTCATACGGGATTCCTCAGATAAAATGTCAGAAGAGGGGACAAGTTCATCCCATTCCTGTGAAGGTCTATTTGAGGTTGCATTTGAGAACGAAGTAACAAGAGATGAAAGAAATGATCTTTCATCTTCCAGATTTATCTGTGTTTTGCTGATGGTGTGGGTTTCTCCCTTAAAAATGGTCAAAACTAGGTGCTGGGCAGAATGGATTGTCTCAGTTGGAAGTTACTTTTCTGCACTGGAAATGTCAAATGCAATTAACTGGGGAAGGGTGAGAAACAGAGAAAAAGAAAGTCTTAAATTTCTTTTGGTTACAAAACTTCTTAGCAGTAGTTCTGAATGCAGTAGGAACTATGGCAGAAGTTCAGAAGAGGATTTCCAGAGCGGATATGGTTCTTTGTTCTTGTAGTGATGGGTCCAGGCTTACAATCTTCAACATTCACTTTCAAATTGTAAAGGGGAAAAAGAAATCAACTGAGTGGCTTTAAATTCCAGGTACAATCTCAATGCTGATAAATTCCTTCTGAAGGACAAACAAGCCTGGAAGGAAGGAAGGAATCTGTTGTGAAGGTTAGATCTTGTTGCAAGGCAACTGAGAAGAACTCAGCTAGGTATAGTTTTAAGGCTGAGTAAAGTAAAACTCTTAACATAAAGCAGTTCTTCCAAGCAAGACTGCTTACAAGCTCAGAGATAATCCTGCTCTTCAGGATATGTTTCAGGAAAGCATGGCTATACACAGAGCTAAGCTGGGGGCTCAGATGCTTCTTAGGCCAGGTATTATATTTAAAACTAGCACCTGCTTCAGCCTTGAGCTGAACAAGGACTGAAAGCAAAGGGATATGCAAACATTTAACCAGCCATAGCCCCATGTTCCCTATAGCAAGGACCTCTTAAAAAGCCATTTTAAAGAAAGAGCATTAGGTCAGAAATTTCCTCATGCAATAGATGGGATGCTGCAGACAAGCCAGGCACCATCCTGACAGCAATAACTGTATGAACATCTGCACTACAACAGTTGTTCTCTCCTAAATAGTCTGTGACTCTTTTCTGGCTGTGTTCTTTGGACATTGGTTTAAATCTTAGACACACACGCATTAGCCTGCCAGCCTGTTTCTCTCAGTCATTTGTCATGCAACAAGATATTTGACCAGTAAGAGATTTACATATATAATTACCATGGATATGAGCCAAAAAAGCTGACCAGATTTGTTTGGCAAACTCCTCTGCAGGGACTCTGAAGGCAGAACTCATCTTTTAAATATCTCTTCTTAAAAAGAAGAGTCAAAACAAAAAATCCCACTCCCAGAGCCTCTCACATCAGCATAAAATATTTCCTCACATGTCAGTATGACAGGCTAAATCATGTCTTTATTTTCATTGGTGTCTTCTATTGCATGACTATTAAATGGTTAGGTAGCTTGATAATTATGGGATGTTTTTGTATTACTCACAGAAGGTAGACTCCACAGTCTGATAAATCACTGTGCATCTTTGCAAAAGAGCAGAGTGATCCTTTTTTATTTACTTCTAAAACAAGGCAAGAGGACAGAGTCTGAGTGAATATGAAGGATGGTGTCTCTCCCACAGAAACCCATTCACGGGTATATATCCACCTGTAAGCCTTAGGGTGACCTAATAACAGTATTTGTATATCTTACTGAAGTTTTACAAGTTGATTCTTTCACACACATTCTGGAAATGTTCTGTGTGTGAAGGCAGTTGCTGTACTTCGTCTTGTGAAGCACAGGCCTGGATCTCAGCTGCACAAGAACCTGTTGCTTCTGGGGTCTCAAATGTTAACATGTATCATTCTAACTAGATGTGCACCACTCCCACCTCAACTGCACCTCTACAACGAGTTATGACATGATTTTACCTGAATGCTTTAGGTCTCTAGCTTTTTCTTCTGAGCTCTGACACTTCAGCTCTAGTTCTTTTTTATCTTCTTCCAAAAGTTCTAGTTGCTGTTTAAGACGACTAATCTCCTTATGCAGTGCTTGATTCTCTAGCTGCTCTTCCAATTCTTTGATCTGCAGTTAGCAAAGAGCATTCATTACAATAAAAAGGTATTTTCTGTCCTTCCTCATTGACAAATAACCCACCAGCACAGTTATTCCTAAACACAAGATGTCACAGTATAGGAGTGAACTACAAGAGGGCAATTTTTGGGTGGCAGCTGGACAGGTTTTTCTGAGAGATGTCACAACTTTCCATTATGATCCTAACTTGTTTTTCTCTTCTTTAGAACACCTCTTTAGCTCCAAAGTACTTAAGCTGTAAAATGTTCCCTTTTTCTTTCTATAGAGTTTTTATCACATAATTGGAATTTCATTTCAGAATGTTTCTTGATCTGAAGCACTAGAACATTGACATCTTTGTTCTCTTACGACTGCTTCCACTGGCAGGTTGGCTTTTAAGATTCCTTTGTCTCAACTCACGTGAACACCAGCGGGTGAACTGTGGAACATCAGGTTTAGAGGTTCAGTTGCAGAGTAGCTGTCACTTCCCAGCTCCCTGAATAGAGACATTTTGCTCTACATTTCCAGAGGCCAAAATGAACTGGCATTTTGTCTTCCAAAATACTCACTCTGAAGTGTGTGAGATTACATGCAGTCTTAGCATTGCTGCACTGATGAAAGCACAGGAACTGTCTCCCTATTCCTAGCATTACTCTGTTACCAGAGTTTGAAGAACAGGCCTCACAGCTAAGAAAGGGAAAACTCATTTTCAAGCTTTCACAGGAAGCAATAGTAATTCCTCCCAGTTGGAAACTGAGCTAGTCCAACTTGAAAGCACGTATCTGTTTAGATCCTAGCACTTTGAATCCTATCACACCACTCCTCAGCATTCACCTACCATTTTCCTGCCTCAGTATGTCTGACCTTCCTCATGAGTTTCTTTAGCAAGTGACCGGAGTACTAACATGAACTGTCTACACCTCCCACCTCCTCGTCTTCTTAGCTTGTCCCTTTAAAACATCTTTTACATTGCCCAAAGTCCAAAATATTCTCCTCTTTTCTCTTCTTCACTTAATGGAACCTGACTTCATGCTTCTAATTGCACTATTCTGGCATCCAGAACAAAACACTTACCTAAACCAGAGCCTTTGGGCTGAAAAATCGTCAGGTTTTGTACTCCTGTCTTACCGTGACCCAGAAGGAGGGAATCACAACCTCCTCTGAAGCTTAGTTTTTAGATTGTGAACTCTTAGGGAAGACAAGACCTCAAATGATTCTGAACACCCTTCTGCATGAGAAGAAAAGTAATCCTGGCTTACCTTTTGTTGGTGTTGAAGCCTCTCCTCTTCTAATGTGTGGGTTAGCTTTGCATTGTCATCCAAAGCCTTCAAAAGCTGTTGATCAGGAGCTGAATTCTGCAGAAGCAACTGACTTTGCCTTTTCATCTTGTTTTGCTCAATAAACATCTGTCAAAACAAAACCCACCCCCAGCAAAAACAATACTTAAGCACAGTCTAATGCTACTCTGGGAAAAAACAGTAATTGGGAAGAAAAACAAGAAATTAACAGTGTGTTAATACAGTAGGGATGGGGAGAAGGAAGGGGAAAGGAAGTCTGAAGGTAAAATTCACAAGAGTTAAGCTCAGATTGAAAGGAACCAGGTGTTTGCTGAGAACATCACCAACTGCTACACCTCAGTTACCAACATTTGGGCAGTATTCAGAATTTAAACATATCTCTGAAATTTGTTTCATGGAAATGGGAACGATCCCTACTCTGGAAGCTCTGGAGAGATGAAAAGAACTCTAGGTAGAGGAAAAATACGTGTATAAATTCACAGGCAATCTCCTGAAAGACACCTGCAACACATCTGCAAGCCTTGGCATAATGCCCACTTATTTGAAGGTTAGCTGGAGATGTGAATGAAGCAGAGTCTTTGGGAAATGAATTTCAGTTCATGTTTGTATACTCAGCGTATGCACTTGCCCCAGGAAAAGGCACTTCAGGGCAATTTCAGCCTTTTAATTCTGAACTGTGTGTTCTTTCCTCTTCCCTGGTTGTATTTTTGATGTGGGGAATGGATACATTAGGGGGGGAAAAAAAATCATTAAATAACCTAGAGGCTTGCCACATTTCTCAAGGCTTCACCTAAGCGATGCAGGGGCTGTCAGCACACACAGCTTCCAAGAGAGACACCTGCTCCCTCCAGACTGTTTAAGAACTCAGAGAAAAAAGATTGCTTCCTGCCAAAAAATAAATCCCAGCGAATTTCTTCTGCATCTTGACCTCTCTTTCAAGCAGAGAGCTGCCCCTCAAGCAATAAGGGCTTCCATTCTTGACAAACTCAGCTGTGCCTTTTCTTACAGCTGAAACAGGGACTGGATCGTGCTGAGGTTTCAGCTGAGCGTGCACAGGTCAGCAAAGCATGACACTTAAGGCAAGAGAACAGCCTGAGAATGCAGACACTCCCTCAGACTGTAAAAACACTGTGGTGCAAAAAACCAAGCAAAAGCAAGCAGATATTTTTAAGAATGAAGTATTATAAATACAGAAATTCCACGAGAACTTTTCAGGTTCTCATACTATTTACTCACAAACCAAAACTGCAGGTAGAACATACAGTTTCTTCCCATCTGGTACTACTGCAATGCTAGGTGATTGATTTATTTTTAATACAACTGGATTACTAAGAAGTATGAGCTGATGCAGAGTTGTGGGAAGCATTCTCCCAGTGCTTCAACTGAGGTCTTCTTAGCAAGCAAGTCTCTCCCCAGCTGTACATGCAGCTGTACATGCAGCCCACCAAGCCTGCTGACCATGCTGAACTTTTGACTCCCAAGGCAGCCTGTGTGACCCTGCGTGCCAAGAGGAGTCAATTGATGCAGTCTGAGTGCCAATAAACCCTACAATGAGCACTTCATGGGGCAAAGCTGTGCCACTGGGGTAGGCAAGGAAGGACTGGGAGTACTTGAAGAGGAAATAATGAACACAGGTTCTAGTGCTACACTTTGCTATAAAACAAACAAAACCACTGTAGCATGGTGCAAATGTGGATTGGACAGCAGCTCTCTGTCCCAAAACTCTGAGAGTCAAACCAATTAGGCTTGTGCTACCTTAGGCTAGTGGCAAAAACAATTCATAGACAAGAGAAGTTCAGAATCCAAGCCACCCAATCCCAATCCATAAAGGTTTTCCTTTGTATGGCGACTCATCTATTGGTTTAACATTTTCTCCTTAAAAGAAATAGCATCTTTGAAAGGTCATATATTTTAAAGGCCTCTAAATCAGTGCTAAAGAACTCAACCCTAACTCAAAGCCTCTTGCTTTCCTGTTAAGTCAGTCAAAAGTTACTTAACCCTGAGAAAAAACATCTCTCTGGAAGCCACCTTTAGCCACCATCAGAGTTTATGCACTGTGAACTTTCACAGCAAAGGCAAAAGCTGGGCTTCATTTTTGCTGGAATCTGAAAAATAGTTTGATAACCCTAAGTTTTTTGTTTCCTGAGTTTCTGCCACTAAACCCAAGGGAACAGAGTTGTTCCAGCCTGAGGGAGCGGAAAGCTGACAGAACAAGAAGAAATCAAGTACAGCAACTTGATTTCTTCAACCTGAGCAGATACTTCACCAAATGTAGAAAATTCATGTGCACTTTGTTTCATGCTCTTCTGCAACAAAACGAAAACAAAAATCCTTTTGAAGGCCTGGGCAAAAAACCTTTTCTTCCAGAAGTTTTCATATGAAGTCTTGCATTTGCAATTAGCTTTATAAGTTGCTTTTGTGATATTACAAACACATTCCTGCTTATAACACAAGAAAGCATCTTCACCACCACACAAAATAAATGCTTCTAACTTCGTGCTGCAATCAGACACGTGGGAATTGATTTCTCTTCCATTTCAAAAGTTACTTACACACATATGTCCTTGAAATACCAGCATATTATAAATAGATAGAAACACCCCAGACAAGGCAGTCGTGACAGATGAAGCAGAAAGCAAGCTGGTGATGAACTGACTGCAGGTTTTTGAGAGGCTGCTCTGCATGTTGGGCATGGGACAGAAAACAAGACCCTTAGAAATGAATTCTAAGTTAAAATTTAAAAAAAATCAGTTCCTGCTTCAGCAGGGCAGAAACCTGACTGCCTGCACAACCATGGTTATTAATTAAAGTGACTGCTGAAAGGGCAAAACAGCTACTAACAGGATTATTTGGACTAGGTCGAATTTAACCAATTGATGGATTAGTTCCGACTTTGCCACCTGCTAGACAATTATCTACAGAGTATGCCAATCAATGCTGGAGGAATCTAGTGAAACCATGACTGCAACTAAAGGCAGATCACAAAGGACAATAGCTTGCTTACATCTGTTTACAAAATCTCCAAGCGTTGTGCAAACCAACTACCTGTATTTCTCTTGTAAGTTTACAGAGGCTCCAAAGTGCAGGAGATCTCCATCAGCAAAATTTGCACAAGGGTTGGGAAGGGGAAGGAGAAGGGGGTGAAATCCTGAACATAATAGAATTTCTCCCCTTGACCTCCATGGGGCCACACCTCCTCCTCAGACCCCTGCTCTAACCATTACCCTACAGAGCCTTTGCTGCAGCTGTTTTTTGTTTACCCCAGAGCTGAAAAAGGAATTCTTCCTCATTAAAAAAGTTAGAAAGCAACTCTGTTAGTGTCAAGTCCCTGGGAATGCCAATCCTCAATTCAAGTAGCATTCAGGGTATAACTGGATGCTTTCCAACTAACTCCTCTCTCAGGAGCCAAATGAGGCCATAGGAAATGCTTTAATATCCAGATGTTGCTTCATTTCCATCTACAGAAGAGGAATGTCTCAATACAGTGGCACTGTTACAACAAGGTAATCATTGGTTGCTTAAAGTGAAATAAAAATCAGTGGCAAATGCTACCCACTAGGAAGAGAACAACAAAAGATACTTAGCAAGGCAGAGTCAAACTGCAAAAGCTTCAAACAGAAAAGAGAAGATTGGTCAGCTGAGCAGCTGGCCCTGATTGCGATCCTCAGCAGCACTGTTCTGTCCCCTCCACATCTTGGTAGGACATCAGTGAGTCATCCTTACAGAGTGGTAACCCACTCACTCACCTTTGTCATTGTTTAGAGGAGCTGATGGCTTTGGCATTATGTGTTCCCTAAAGCCTTACAGTCTTGCGTTCTGACCCAAAGTAAGTCCCAATTGAAGCAGGGTCAAGGTACTTTTATCTCCCCAAAAGAAAAGGCTGTTTGAAGGATTTAATGGGAGAGACTGACTGATCTTATCTGGTTATGGCTTGTTAGGGTACTACGTGGCTCTAAATCCGGGAGACATTCAGTTTCAAATGTAAATCCAGGTATAAGTTTCAGTTCCATGGTAAAATATATATATATATATATATATATATACACACTTTAACCTTGTAACTGTGCTGTGTTATCAAGGACACGAGGGCTTGTGAGCTTCACTGCATATAAATGCTACAGCAGGAAACAATGGCTAGTGGGGTTTTTTGATAGAACACCTGAGAAACACCTCGTATTAAAACACACTAAGAAACACACCCATAGTTTGGACATTGTCCTAAAAATGTTCTCTCTAGCCCCAGGCTCAATGGTGGCCATCAGGCAACGATATCAGCCTTGTATGATTAAAAATCCCTTGTGGTTTAGTGGATTCAGAAGTGTCTGAAGTGCTGCAACAGAAAAATGGGTTCTCCAGTTGGAACACAATCCACAACACTCGCTTCTGCACACACTTCAGTGCATGGGGCATTACTCTGAACATTTTCTACCTGATGCTTAGATGCCTCGTGTCCTGGGAACTGCTTCTATGGAAAGTAACCACCATGTGATGTCAGTCAGAAAGAGAATATTACCCAAACAGAAAACACTCAAGGGCACGGCTGTCACAGGGCTTTAACAAAACACTCTTTAACAAAAAACCCCACAACTTGAAGTATGGAAAACCAGAGTGATGCATTTCTGGCAACGTGCTGTGATCTTCACAGATGTTCTTCTTCAGAGGAGCCAAAAACTTGACCTCAGTTGGACAAACAAACCACCACAGAAAGCTGAGCAACGTGACCGTGAAAAAGGACGTATGCACAGGAACGGGCAGCCAACTGCTGCTCCTCTCTCTCTCTAGATGATTCATAATATTTGATGCGTAATAGTTTTTGTTAAGACCTGCATCAGTTTTAGACTAAGAAAGATACCACAGAGCTCCTTTTGTTATTTGGCTAATTGCCAGACAACTCCTGAAGGGGCTACTTCTAAAGAGCCACAACGTGTAGCACTGATCAGTCTTGTAGCGCAAAAGAAGAGGTCTCATTTACTCAGAATCGAGGATGTGGAGTAGATGAATTAGTCTGATTTCTTGGACATGGTTTGCTTCTCACACCAGAGATGCCTGGAACATGCATTTTGAGCGTGAGAAAACTGAATCCTCAACAACTTTGTGACTTCCTTAAAAACACAGTATAATTTATTTTACCAGCCTGTTCTATGCTAGAGAGTTTGCAAAACTTCAGCACTTACTCTTCACCTCTGAGGCATAACTGCCCAAGGCCCAAAATAAAGGGGAAAAAAAAATCTCTATTGTTATTGATTTCTTCATTTCCTATAGTTAATGGTTTTCTTTTTGCCATGGTAAAACTATAGAGATACACTCTATAACATTCACAAACTTACAGCATTTAGGCACCATCTATATACTCAGAAATAGATCGTACACCACACGAAAAAGGAGGAAACACAAACAGATTAATTGCCTGAACAAAGAGAAAAGGAAAAAAAAGAGAGACCAAAGAGAGAATTTGTGGAGTGTACATCTGTTACCATTTCACAAGCCCGTTCTTGGGAAAAAGCTTGATGAAACATATTAGTGTTACATCATGCTTCAAAAGTGGTAACATTCAAGCTCAGGAGAATTCAAGTACTAACCACTTATCATGTCTCTTTAATTACTATTTCCAGTTCGGTCAGCTGGACTGCAAATTAATTACCTTCAGATACCAGTTGCTGTTGAACTATCCTTGGTCATGCGCTCGTGTGGCACTCGTAAGCACAGAATTGCTCCCTGAGTGTTGGTTTTGCAGTATCCACTCACAGATGTAGCACATTAATGCAGAAGTCCTCACAAATTAACCCGAGAGGTCACAAATGCATCTGAGAAAGAGTTCTTTGGGAGCTCATGTCATCAAGATAACCAAATTCATTGCACATAACCTCGTGAGTCGTGCAGACATCAATTAAGAATGACAATGCTTTGCTCTAAGTCTTATATTAGCCACTTTTTATCTTTCAATAAGGGAAAGATTCAGTCCTAGATGAAGTAATGTCAGTTTTGCACCTGCCCACATATGGGATGGAGGCATTTGGAGGTAAACAAGTTAAATGCAAACATGTTGTTTGTGTAAGTTACTTAGAAACACAGCCACAAGTAGAGTATGCTGTTTAATGCATCTGTAAGTGTCAAGAATTGGAGGGAAAGTCAAGGAAAAGATGAACCATGCACATTACTGACTCACTTCATCCTTTTAATCCACCCAGATTCCTATGAACTCAGCTTTTCAACCTCTCAAACTGCAACCTATTTTTTACAGATATCCATAAATATCTGGAAAACCTTTTTTTTCCCTTTCCAGTTGTGTTTTGAGAAAAATCCTATGCTAGCCTCAAAAGTGAGAGGGATCCCAACAAACCTGCTCAGCAGTTTGACGCTTCATTTCGACTTATCCAAGATACAGAGGACAGAAAACAGCTCACTGCCAACTTTGAGAGAGCACATCACCTCTTCTCCAGGAGGTTTCCAGATTAACTTTAGGTGCTGGGGTTGTCTCCATGCCAGCACACACGACACTAATAAACTGTTCACTTTACAAAACATTGTTGCAAGGCAGGATGTATGCTTAATAAACCATTTATGCCAGATTATTGTGTTAAACTCCTGGGATTTTTACATTGCTAAGACTTTCAATTTACTTCTCTGGCTGTGTTCCTCCCCTTTTGGCTGCATGTATTGTATTTTGCTCATCTTTGTGGAAGAGTGCTTTTCAGGGCTAGCCTCTATATTATCACGATGGCCTTCAAGATACTCTCTGCCTTCCTTTGTTTTCTTATAAACTGCTTCACAAAGAGCTGAGAGATCTTAAAGTGTCTCTTAAAACATGACACTAGAATTCTGGTTAAGCTTGCCAAGATTCCTGTGTTAACAACCCTGTTTTATTCAGGTAGGTACAGCTTTTTCCATGCCCCCCGCCCCTTACACACTCTATTTATTTAGTTCTTTTATGCAGATTCCTGTACCTTTCACAATGGATTGTGACTCACTTCAAACCCTCTTTCTTTTTCCTTCCCCCTCTCCACACCAAGGCTTACAATATTTACTCAGTTTCTTTGGAACCTCTAAAGAGAGTGAATTCTAATGTTTGAAGTTGGATCATTTTTGATTAATTAAATATATATTATGGTGGTGCCAGCAGCATGACTATAATTAAAGCTGTGTTGGATTTTTTTCTTCTTAATCAAAAGCTCTGATTTTCAAGTGTTCGCTCACTCCTATATGTGCTCGCTGCCTCCCTCCCTCGCTCCTTGTCTCTCCTCTCCCCCCATCTGTGTTCACTTCTGCACACACGCTCACCCACCCATTATCTCTCACACCTGCAGTCCCAATTGCTCACGCTCTGTGGCACTTCCTCCTGGCCTGTCAGGAGGGCAGGGTGCAAAGGGCAGCCCTCCGAAAAGCAGCCCGTGCCACCCGCTCACGTGGTCTGCTCCCATTGCAGCTGCCACGCGACCCCAGGAGGGTGAAGCCAAAAGATGAAGCCAAGCTATGGAGAAAAGGGTTAATCTGAATACTATGACCAAACAAGCCCCTCCACAGGCACTAAATCTGTATTTCAGTGGCCTAAGACACACACCTAGGCTGAGACATCTAACAGGGAACAGTAAGATGTGCCATTGCAAAGCTGATGCTGCGGCGCCGCAGTGCCACACGTGCCAGCGCCTATTTGCTTTCTCAAAGTGCTTCAAATGAGCAGAGCACAACATGCTGCCTGTGTTGTGTTGCCCTCTACTCAAAGCTATTCCTTCTCTCAACTCTGCACAGCTTATTTCACAACCAACCATAGTGGCTTCTGCAAAACTCGAGCACAAATCCAGCAAGATTTTTTTGTTTCTTCAATAAATGTTACATGGGGGTGTAGAAAACATGTGGCTGATGAAAGCAAGCAGAAAATCCCTGCACATCCTTAGTGGGTTCCAAACAGCTGCTGTAAGCACACCCAAGAAACCTCAGCTCTCAAAACACAGCTGCGACCTTGCGGCACGAGCCGTGTGAAAAGACTCACACAACCTCACCCGAGCATAAAGCTCTGCTGCTGTGGCTGCAGCCGTGGGCTGCAGTCTGCTCCTCCCATGTCTCAGGTCACTGAAGGGACAACGTCACTGGGACACCAGCTCCATGCTAAGAGAATTTTGAAGTAATTTGAAGTGCTGCTAGTTGCCCAAATACGCCTGAGCAATGCCTTTGCTGTCACCTGCTCCTGTATTTTATAAAACACTCCAAAAAACACTCTTTCTGAAGGGCGTGACACAAACGGAAGAGAAGTAGCTAAGGCAAAGGGAATCAGAATGGTAGGGGCTGGAATCATAGAATGGTAGGGGTTGAGTCACAGAATGGTGGGGGTTGGAAGGAACCTTTAGAGATCATCTAGTCCAACCCCCTGCAGAAGCAGGGTCACCTAGATCAGGTCGCATAGGAACATGTCCAGGTGGGTCTTGAAGACCTCCAAGGAAGGAGATTCCACACCCTCCCTGAGCAGCCTGTGCCAGGGCTCCCTCACTGAAACAGTGAAATAGTCTTTTGTCATATTTAAATGGAACTTTTTGTGCTCCAGCTTCATCCCATTACCCCTTGTCCTGTTGCTCAACAGAAAAAAGCGCTGTCCCAACCTTCTGACACCCAACATTTACATACTTGTAAATATAAATGAGATCCTCCCTCAGTTTTCTCTTCTCCAGACTAAACAGCCTCAGTTCCCGCAGCCTTTCCTCATAAGGAAGATGCTCCAGTCCCCTGAACACCTTGGTAGCCCTGTGCTGGACTCTCTCCAGCACTTCCCTGGCCCTCTTGAGCTGAGGAGCCCAGAACTGGACACAGGACTCCAGATGAGGCTTCAACAAGGCAGAGAGGAGGGGGAACAGAATCTTCCTCAACCTGCTGCCCACACTTCTTGATGCATCCCAGGATGCCATTGGCCTTCTTGGCCACAAGACTAAGACTAAGCAAGCCTGAAGCTCACTGTTGTAGTGACTCCATTTCAGACTGGAGAAACGTCATGGAATGAAAAAGCTCAAGTGAAAAGCTACATTGCTGTCAATCTGCAAGAACAGGGGCCCACACTTTCAGAAGAAACAACAATTAAATGACAAAACCCAAGAAGTACTTGTTTGCAAATAATTGGTGTTTCTTTGGCATTGTATTTGACAGTTCATCTGATAGTTTGTTATTCAAACACTAGAAGTGTTTGAAACATAAGCTTTCAAAATGTACAGGTGTCTGAATACAATGATGAAGCTAAACAGAAGCAACATTCTGTGCCCAAAGTATCAGATTATACCATTTTGTGATCTGAAAAACAGCTTAACTAATCATTTATGAATTGCTCATTTCTGAGAGATGTAAGACCTTTAGGTACAATCTTCTGTTGTCAGTAAAAGAACAGAAGCACATAATTGTTCTGTACTCTGAAAGGTAAAGCAAATTAACAGTAGGAGATGTGAGACATAATAATGTGTGCTAAAGGAACAGGCTGAACATTCTTAGAGATTTGTTTGCTGAAAATAACAGTTCTGCAGGTATCACAGTCAATAAACACCACAAATAACACCATAATGCCTGCACGATCTCAGGAGGTTTAAAGAATTTAGTGTTGTAAAAATAACCATGAAAGCTGGGTAACGAACAAACCCAGATCTCCTACAATTTTAAGCAGTTGCAAGAAGGTAATATTTTATAACACAGACTGGTTTGAAATAAATCCAAATGAATGCTTAATAAACATAGGCAAGATTTTGTTTAATGAGTTGTGGTCAGTAATAAATGCCTCCCTCTTTAATACATTTTAATGGAATTTACAGATCTTGTTTTTACTTCTAAAAAAAAAGGCCCCAGTGAGCCTTTGATCAAAATGTAACTGGCCCAGTGGCACTGAGGCCACAGCAAAGGAAGGTGTCTCATTCTGCTCAGCAGAGGAATTGGGGCTCCATCCCACAAAGCTCTGTAAGAGTGGGTTTGGAGGAGGCTGCACGTGCAGTCTCTCATTTCAGACATCACTCCTCTTGAGTGACAAACTCATGATTTTATAAGGCATCTGTCTAACAATAGAATGAGTGAGTTTGTCAGCACCTTCTGCAGGCAAACACTGCCAGTCACAAGGCATCAGAGACTTTCCATAACGCTGCCCAGTAACTCATTTTGCTTTTGGGGAGTTTATACCTTTTCTAGAACACAGAAACAGTCTTTTTCATCTGCACTAAGTTATCTAAACGGCCCATATCAAACAGCAGCCAAACTTGCACAAACCTCAATTAACACTATCTTTTGCAACACTCTCTTTGTGAGTTTACATATTATTTCATGAAAAACCACAGTGAAATGCTGGGGCTGACTAAGCCCATTACAAACTTCAAGCCTTGCTTTAGAAGGGGAAAGAGGTAAGACTGCATGGCTAATTCAGAAGTGCTTTAGAAATGCTGGTGAAATAGTAAGCCCGTTTTACGGATAAAGTACAGATGTTAGCTAAGTAGTGCATGGACGTTCAAAGACATCTTTAGTATGAGAGCTGGGAATTGAAATCAAGTCATCTAAGCTGGCAGGTTTTTTGTCAGTTGCAAAGTCTTCACTTTACAAGATCCTTTTTGTTGACTACTCACCTCTTGTGCAAACGACTCTGCTTTCTTCCGCAGGTTCTTTTCCAGTTCAAAGTTTACATGAAGCTCTTCATATTCCTCTACTGCCAGTACAGACACTGTTTGTAAGAACAAAACAAGATCAGAAGTGAACTGGATCAAAACAAGATGAAAGTACTGCTTGATCAGCTGCTATTCCCCAGCAGCATGGATACTCAAATGAAGTTGTAACTTAGCTTTACACTTCCATATACATCCCCCTTTGCAATATTTGTTCTGTTCACTCTAAACTCACTCTATACAGATGCATAATTGCTCATCTTCTGAATACAGTAGTACTCCTCCCATCCAGACTCAAAACTCCAGTAACACAGGTAGCACAGACCATATTTTGTCTCTTTGGGTACAAGCAATCAAGTCTATCTGAGACTCGGTGTTTTAAGAGTCTTCAAGTACTACCTGTCACAAACTCATGCAGTGCAGACAAGTGAAAGAGGTAAGAGATGAACACCTGGTGGAAGCTCACAGAACATACCCTACCATGCAAACCTCCTCTTCCCTCCCTATGCTGAGAGACAGCTAAAGAATTTATAGAAGACATTGTCCCAATGGACAGTAAAGGAAAAAGAGAGAAAATAACTTCCCACTAAAAGTTCACAGATTTCTCTGTAATTAAAAACTCAGCTGTTTCCTTGAAAACATGGGATGATGCTAATTTTGAACAGTTTTTCCAAAGAGAAAGAATTATTGGAGGAAGGCCATGGCATGACTGGAGTCTTCACTTCTCCAAAGACTGTACTTTTCTCCTGTATTTCCACTCCTTAGCTGTGGGTTTCCGTGGGCCCTTCTGTGTGAAAGCAGCAGCCGTGGCCATTCTTTCCACTACCTGATAAACATCCCAGAATTCCTGGGAGATGTGTTAAGAGCTTTTTATTTTTTTTCTCCCTAGGTGAGCAAGTGAAACAACTACAGAAGAACAACTTGAAGATAAATCAGAACAACGGGAATGCATCTGAAAATCTCCAGAACGTATCCTTAAGGTGCCACTGAACAAATAACTGAGTGCCTTGGGAAAGCAGAACGTGTAATGCATCAAGACAGGCAGGCACCAGAGGCCAGACCCATTGTCTTCTACTCCAGGAAAATGTGAAACAGTCAAGGAGATTTCTAACCAAACCATTTCTGATTTTACAAGGCTAAATCAGCAACAAAAGGGCACAGTAATCCAAGGCATTAAAATGTTTACCCTTCCTTCTGAACTACTTTTGAGTCAACTGTTTCTCACGTGGAAACACTCACACTAAGCAAAAGCTTTCCTTTTCTGAGCCCTATCTCTTTTTAGACTTTCCCTGCCCTGGTTTTACCTCTCATCTCTTTTAAGGAAAGCCCCTGCTTTCCTCCCATAACCTGGAAATCCTATTTGTCTCATTTCCAGCACCCTTGCCTTTTTCTCATTATCCACTGGACACACAAGTTGCTCCCAAGTCTTCAGCTATTCAAAATTATTAGCTGTGTCCCAACTAAAAAGAAGGCAATGGAATGATTTCGGAAAACAGGAGATTAAGGTTCAAACTCCGCCTCTGTAATGGATTGTCCTCCCGTCCTGGCTTGCCACTTGTGCCAAAGAGCAAAAAGTTTTCCTGTGTGCACATTCAACCTGCTATTTAAACTGTCACATTTTGCTGGAGAAGAGACAGCCTAGAGTAGTCCATATGTTCACAGTGCCTGCAGCAAGAAGGCCAAGTGTCAGATCTGAACCACAGTGACTATTCTGCAGCCTGCTCTGTATACTACATCATAAAGCTTCTGCAATGGATGTAGCAAACTGTTTGAGAACTTGCTGAGACCACACACCTCTGTTACATTTGTCCAACAGTTTTTGCTGCTTATTAACTTCTGTTGTCAAAACAGCCTTTTCTTCTTTCACTTTATTCACCTAGAAAAATGTAAAGGCCAAAAATAAGAGTATTTTAGTTAGGTGGCATAAGGCATATAGCAAGACATGATGCAAACAATACTATGCTTTCAGTAATCCAGGGGTTTCCAGGGGGATGGAAAGCATTCTTACCCCAACTTACAGACCCCATAACAGATGGCATTGAAGGGTTGTGAACTAATCCTTCACATGGGGCTCCTGTGGCCCATTCTCGTGGCACGTACCAGTCCCAGCTGCAAATATAACATCTTTGAAACCTTTCAGGATGAGGCACCATAGCACCTGGTTGAAAAGTTACCAGCTTGCCCTTGACTGTGTTTTAATATAGTCAGGCTGCTGTTTTCCTTTTTTCCCTGGGCTCTGTTTATTGTCCAAGAGCTGTCAGCTGTGTCTCTCTGAATGCAAGCTTGCACAGACAGGAAGAGCCACTAAGTCCTGATTTGCATCAGTACATGGCTTATCCAGTTTTCAAACAGGAATGAAACTCTGCTGGCTCAAAAAACCAATTTGCTGGTCTAATTACCATGGCAGGGCACTGCCAACGGCTAAACTCAAGGATATGCTCAATGAAGTAGCACCAGTGATTAAACTGGATATTCCCCAGAAGTATTTCTTGTGCATCCACAGGTTTAAGAAAATAAAAAACCCCAGAGGCTGTGATGGATGAGGGGCTGCCAGGAAGTGGACATGAGAGTTATAATCTGGCATTAGAACAGATCATGAAAAGTCATGTGCCAGCAACAGGAGCAGACTAGACTGTGATGTAGAAGGCCTCTTCTAGGCATATGCCCTAAGTGGTCCATGCTATAGGCAGGCTGGCAGGACTCATGATCAGATGGTATTCAGTTAATTTCACAGCTGAGTGTTTTTAGCAAAATTTCGATACAAAAAGTACTGACTAAATGCTAACGTGGTCTCGCCTTCCATGCTACAATACATACTTCTTCAATTACTTCTACAAGTTTGCACCTCAGGTTTTCCAGTTCAATGGCCAAGGTCTTCTTTTCCTCATGAACAGATACAATTTGATCTCGCAGCTCTACAGTTTGAGGAAGGAAATGGAAAAGATATTTTTATTCTCAGAAGAAAACCACAAAAGAAATGTCATAGTGATACAAGTACAATCAAGTATGAAACACCTGAACTGCATGCAAAGCATCAGCTGTATTCAAGGTACACCCTCAATAATTTAGGAACTTGGCCTAAGGATCAAGTGACAGATCTATAACTGGGCCACAGTTTCAGATTTACTCTATTGAGATAAGCTGCCGTCTTTATTTGCATTCTGAATGATTCATTTCCTGCTGCGGCGGGGCCAATCCTGCCACCACACAGTGTCCTCAGGCCTGCTCAAGACACTGTCACATCACAGGGACTCTGGTACAGAGGTAGCAGAAAGTAATTTTTAATAGGTGTCCTTTAAAACAAATTCATGCACTTCAATTCTTTTGGGATCATGAGTTCCTGTCACAAGGGAAATAAAACAACAGGCAGTTAATACTTGGGAGGTTTTCACTCAAGAAATTGTCCTGAACAGCTGCCAATTTATAGTCTTTGTAACATTTTGTGAACAGAATCAGAATATAACCTTTGCTGATGGAAGAGCTAATGCTTGTAATTTTCCCCTCAGAATTTTTGTTCCCTAATTATCAAAATATGAAATAAATTAAATTCCCAGTGGAATAAAACATTTGATTATAATCACTTCTTAACAGGAGATCGCTTTGCATACACAATACATCAAGCTTTAGGTTAACATAAAAACACCACAAAAATATAAAGTTATTGATATATATTAGCTTTCAGTAAGTGCTCTCATTCCCCACCTGCAGCCAGTATTTCACAGCACTGCTGTTGCTGAATATCAGCCATGAGCTGAGAAAACTGTTGCTAATCAATTGCAGATGATGATGACATACTGGATGTCTGACATTCTGCTTAGTCTCTCATCTTTAAAATGGTGGTTCTACCCCAGGCACTTCTAATTCAGGAGTCTCAGATGTGTTTTCCTCCAAATTAAAGGCACAAACATTCTGAAGTAAATAAAATGTCCCGTTTTCCCAGATGATTCTCGAATCAAATGAACTGTTTCAGTGGAAAGCAAAATCCATCAAAGTCCTATCTCACAACCTTTGAGATAGTGACATTGCAGTTGAAGCAATACCAAGGTGACCTTGTCCTTCTGCTAAGGATCTGAGGCAATACTTCATTTCCTGACTCAGTAGCACTGACTCTCTTAGCTGTGTAGATATCACTGCATTACAACTTACTTTGCAGCCTGTATATCCACCACACATGCTACACGGTGTCACTACAAGCCTGTGATGTTCTCATAGTCTTTCCTGGAAACCCTTGGATGACCACCCTCAGAAGCATAACTTGAAGCCAGAGAGACCTCTGATGCAAACCAATGCTGCCATTCTTCAGACAATCTTTGCCTTGTATGGCGGTATAGGCTCAGCAATAATACTCACCTTTTATTTGCTGCTGGCAATGTACAGAATTGCATGATCCAGAGTTGGCTTCTGTATCTGTGGATGAATCATCTTCATCAATGTTGATCTCTTCAGTGATAATTTCTGGGCCCAGTTTTGCCATATAAAGCATACTAATTCTTTTCAAGGTCTTATTTTCTTTATTCAGCTGGAAGTTGAGAAGCACAAACAGCAAGAAGCTAGTTAGTCTGTCTTTAAACTGCTGTACAAGAAAAAACACAGCTGTATTTTTTTTTCCCCTTATCATTGAAAGTTCTATCAAACAAAGAAAACCAAGTGACGTGAGATTAAACATTCCATTCAACATTAAAATGGTCTGAAGATGGGAAGCTTGTCCTCATTCTCCTCTGAGGAGGCTTGAATTCAATGTGATGCTTCATCCATGCCCTTCTATCCTCTCTGGTACTTCTGACTAATAAATACCCTACGTAGGTTCAAATCAAATAACTATCAAGTTTACTTAATGCTATATGATCTTTGTGATGGCTGCTTCAGCTCCTTACTCTTAAGCACGTACCAGCATCAACAGGATGTACCAGCATCAACAGGAGCCCTAACTGAATGACCTGAAGAAGGGTCTGTGTTGCTGAAAGCTCCATCTGGTTTTGCTAGCTGTATCAATTAGTCAAATAAAAATTCTTACCTCCTCCTATGCTCTTATTTTCCTTTTAAACTACAAACACCACAGCTACTATACTCCCAGCCATGGCAGAATTACCCCAAAGTTCTTTTGAGTTAGTTTTAATTATCAGAAATTACTACTACAGAGTCAACATATGCAAGATAAAAGCCATATAAACCAATTCTTCATGGGCCAAACCACAAGTTAGAAACCACTCTGGGCTGGATGCTTAAACATATGCTTGGTTGGTAGATGATGCAGATAATGCAGATGATGCTCTGTAAGGCATCTTTGCCTTGACCAAGGTGCCAAGAAAATAGAGATTGCTGCAAATGTTTTACTGTCTCTATTTCTTTCACTGTTCTGAATCTAGACACTCCATGCCAGTTGCTTTCAGCAAGCTCAACTCAGTCTCAGGGGTGGTCAGGCATGTGTTGAGGTGCCTGACCACCTACCAGCCAATTATCCCGTGCATTCAGGTCTAAGAGTGAGGCTTAATTTTTTACCAATGACATGCAAGGTGTTGAAGTTAACATGCACTACAGAAGTCCAACATTCACCTTGAAATAAAAAGTATACCGAACAGTTAGCTTGACCCTGCAGTTTTACCTGATCAATCATCTCTGATCCCCCCCTTTCCCCAGACCCTCAAACACAGAGATTTACTCAAGGACTTCTTCATCTCATTCCCAAAGAATGAAACTGAGCAAGTGGGAAGGGTGATGTAAAGAACCTCATTTCATCAGCTCACAGTAACAAACAAATCAGCTTTGGCAAAGCAACCCCGTGGGGTAAAGCTAATCTTTGAACTGCCTCTGGATGTGCATTATAGCAAAAGTCCAGAGAAGAAGAAAAGTTGCATAAATGTGTTCATTTTCTTACTTATATGCTGATTGCCTATCTTATGAATTCGAATATAGTGTCATTATGCAAACAATTAAGTAAATACCTCCAGAAAGTACATTGCTAATGCATCTAAATTAAAGTGATTTCTTGCTGGTGTGATTTTTACCATGTCTAAAGCCGTACTTTGGGCACGATATGGGGAGGGGAAAAAGGGGGAAAAAAAAAGAGGGGGAGGGAAAAAAAGGCAGTCAGCATTGCTAATGAAATTTGGTTCAAAATTGCTGTAATCCATTTTCTGATGAAGTGGCTCAGATGCATTTTACACAACCAAAAATATATAACAGAGAGATAAAAACATTCTTTAATAATAATGCACTTCTGATGAGATGGTATATAGAAAATTACACACTTGCTAAATTCATCAGACTAGACGCAATCAACAGAGCAGCGGAGGTCACCTTTCCCCTGCCCTCGCTTTGCTTTCATAAACAATCACCTGAAATGTAATGCAGTGGTTGACTTTTTCCATTTGATTTAGACACTGAAATGCTCATTATTGTTTTATATCTCACACAGAACAGTTCTAAAACTTGTTTTCCATTTAACCTAAATGCATATAAAAAGTAGGTATCAAGATGCTGCTCCACATCTTCCTGTTCCAAAACAGAAACTAAATGGAAAAGGGTATTTTTTAATTTAAAGGTAGGAGTTGTATTTTGCATCTCACATCCAGCTTACAGCTTTTTCCCACTTCTAAACAATATCAAGGATTCACAAGATTATTTGAAAGCTTATTTTGGATATGCATACAATCTCAAGTCAAAAAAGAAAGTAACATAAGAAAGAAATCAGATGAAACAGAATCACCAGAATTCTTCTCACCTTAGAAGCCAAAGCCTCAGCACTTTCCCGACAGGTCTTCTCAATTTCAAGATTATTCTGAATACAGTTTACTTCCTCAATAACCATGTGAGAAACTAAGGGAAGAGTTTAAGAATTAGTCAGTATTTTCCTTCATTTGACACACGCATCCCATGGTCAGAAATGTTACATCTTTTTCTGTCGACATTGTATGCATGCATTTCATATACGAGGAAGTGCATAGTGATACAATCTCCATGGATAGAAACTGTTTTGAACACTTGACTATCTGGTTCATGGCTTTAAGCAACTCTCTCAATCCATGTCTGCAGTATTAGAAGGGGAATTAGAGAACTGAGCATAAACTTATGGAAGTAGAAAGTCGGCAGGAGCCTCCCTGATCATCTTTACCTCATTAACACTTGAGGAATCCCAATCAGACCATTAGGACACTCTCTTCAGATTGCTATCACAATCCTCTTGAAAATTTTGGTACAGATGCTGAAGATTAGAACCTCAATATTTTTAAACAGCAAGATTAACTCAGGTGTCTTACAATGATTATTTTCACCCTCTAGTCTTCAGCTTTGTATGACATTTTAAGTGTCATGATACTTGCTAAATACCCTGTACAAGAGCTGCAGGATGGACATGTAGCACAGGCCTGGGGTAAGTTTATTGGGAAATGGAGAAAAGGAGTTAAATGACCAAAGCCTTCTATTTGCAGTGCCTCCTATAGCACATATATCACTGAAGTCAAACCATTAGCACAGCATAGTTTCTTCTCTAGTTCAGTCCCATCGGCTTTGAAGCTCCCTGTAGCAGGTGGGATGCACTCTGATGGATGCAATCCTGATGGAAACTCAACAATGCTTGCACTGCCTCATTTTTTATCATCTCAGCTGAACAACCCAAGTTCTGTATTACCATGTGGTTGTAATGCCCAAACTGTTTCTTACTTGAAGTCTCTCTTTGAGTGTCCAAAAATTTATGGAACAAAATTTACTATATAATGTAAGATACCAATATGAGTTAGAGTACATTCAAAAGTACAGATGCATTTTGGCATGCAATTCTTTGCAGCTCCCAGCAGTAAATAGGTGTTTGAAGTCACCTCCTAAGTGACAAGCTTCAAGTCACATAGGGGCTCTGGAGCAAAGCAGGAAACCCACCAACAGTTTCCCATTTCTCAGGCTAACAATTTGCTCATTAATGCAACTCTTCCTTGGCTCCTGGTACCCTTATTCATCCTAAACAGCAGCCTGGACCCTAATTCTGCAAGTCGTTTTGTGGCACCTATTCCTTTTCAGCCCATCGTCAGGGTTTCAATGAGCAGAAAGGAGTATTCACAGCTGAACAATACTTTGGAGGAAGAACAAGACTGGAATAATGTTGTCTAAATAAGGAGGACTTTCTAGTATCTTCTTCATTTTCAGGAAGATAAGCTTTAAAAACCAGAGATTTCATAACACTGGGTAGAAAGTCCTGCTTGCCCTCTTCCAAGACTCTTCCCTAAAAACTAAGGAAACATACTTAAGTTCTCTTTGACATCCAGAGGTCATTTTAATGACTACAAAGCAGGACTTTCAGATACAAAAAAGCTGCCTGTTAACAAGCGTTATTTATGCAGCTTTACTGATATTTAGTCAATATGAACTAACATTTTTGTTATTAATTTAGTAACAAGAACTACATCCGAGTTTGCTGACAATCAGTAGCTGCATGAGAGAAACAAGAAGCAGGGCAGATAATTGGGAAATCTTGAACCAAAAACAATATTCACATGAAGTCTTCTAAGAGCAACCACAACTCTTTATTTCGTTGTCTTTCTATTTCCATTTTTTCTGCCTTTGGAGAAATCACCTGCTCCAAGTGTGACGTACCAGCTGCTACATTTAACAGAAGAAAAGCTTCAGGTAGTATATGTCCATCTCTTCTGCTTTTATTCTACCTAGCTCTGTGAGTCTGGAGTAATGAAATGTTCTGGGCAGGATGAGGGAGCAGTGGAGATACAGAGCTGCTCCCATTTTACAGACAGGAATCTAAAGGCCTCAAGCAAGGCTAAAGTTAGGAAACAAGGATCGGGCTCACATGGCAGAACTAGGGATTACTCTTGGTTCATTTAAACTTAATTAACCTGCAATTATGATTAACTCAGGGGAAAAAAAAATCTTTCCAAATTAAATACAAAAATATATTATTTCCTAAGTCCATCCAAAGTTCTTATTATGTCAATATTAAAATTCATAAAGCAGCACTAAGTGGCCTGAAACATCTCTAACCTTGACAGTTTTTTTTCAGGGGTAATAATAATCCGCAGCAAATGCAGGCCAACCAAAAACCACTTAACTAATTAGTAGTTGCAGTCACCAAGAAAACATGAATCAACACTGTTATTACAAGTGGCACATTTGAGTGGCATCTAATTATGACTTGATGAGCACGATACTTGCATTATCAACATTACTACTGCATCCCATCAGGGACTAAAAGCCGCTGATGGCATTGACTGCGAGAAACTCCCACTCAATGGTACTGCAGCACCCAACAATCTCCTTGGCAGGGGCACCCTCACTAAATGACATGTTAAGCATAATTACTGGTAGACATTGTAAATAAACAGGATTGGAAGTGAAAATTGTACCAAGTGCATAAGACACAATCTGACACATTGGAAGTGGCAGCCTTAATTGAGAGTTTCTTTGACTGCTCAAGATCATTTCAACTGCATTTCTCAGAGGACAGTGATTATAACTGTGGAGACAGACGGCATAATGGTATCAGCACTGCTGACAGAGCAGTGAATTAAATTGTATCTGCTGTTGTGTGAAAGCCTTGATGAGAGGTACAGATCCTTAGTGGTCTTATCATTATAACACAATGGTCATGTTGTCATCAACCTTGCTGGCTCCAATTGAAAAGAAATGATTGTGTGTTGAAGCTTTCCCCCCCACCACCACCTTCTATCTCTTGTGCTCAATAGAACCAATTTTCAGAGAGCTATGAAATCACGCAATAGGGCCTAAAATGCAGCTGCTTGGCATACAAACGGGGCCCCATTAAACTGGAATCACACACAATATGTGTTTATGCCAGGAGAACAAATAGAAGCTGAGTACAGGCCAAGTTTATTCACAGACACAAAGCCAATGTAGCTCTTCATCAATATAATTGCCTTTTATATTGTCGTTTAAATAATGGGCCCTATTATTGCCTTAAAATCCTAATATTCCTGGCATTTTATCACTATGTTTACAAGGTATGTCCTTTAAAAATGTGAAAGGAAGATAAAAGAAACCTATAAAATTTTACAACATCAAATATTACTTAAAATTTTAAGTCTTAACTACTTGACATTTTCTGCCACGTTCTGATATTCCTCGTATCATAACAAAAAAAACCAAACCAGGCTGTAGTCTTTTTCACAGAGGAATTAGATTTGTTAGATAATATTCTTGTCTCACAGAACAGTTATCCAAGATCATTTAAGGCAGTAGATGATTCCAGTTGATTTTAGATTATTTTCCATAATTGCATTATATCAACAATTATAAAAGAGAACTGAGCAAATTCCTCTGTTAACACAGTCACACAAAAGTACAGACCCTGTGATTTCCTTCTCTCACATTAACTTGATCCACATTTCTGATGCTTGGCTGTGCACTGCCGTTCACCGTACTGGCACAAACCAGACAGAACAGACCACAGTCCTACTGTAATTGTTTCTTCTAAGGAGCTATTCCACTAGGATACTTCCACTCCCATTAGATGTGCTTTGTTGCTTCCAGGCATCACACAGTTTCGATAGAACCATTGCCATAAAAGTGTAAAACTGAATATTGACGTTCTCACAGCCCCAACAAGACATAGCTTGCTCTAAAAATTATCAAGAGACAGCAGGTTATTCTTAAAATCTTTATTGGTGTGTCTATGCTTAAAGTACCTCTTCTTCATGACAAAATTACCATTACTATTATTATTGACAATCTCAGCAATAAGGTCAAATCCTACTCAGTCCAAGCATGCATCATCCCAAAAGTCATTTGCAGAATCCAGGTGAGATACAGGCACATTTGTACCACTGTTTTCAACACTTTGCAGCTTAAGAATAGTGACCTGTGTCAAAGTGTATGAAAGCTGTGACGGCAGTCAGTCTCACTGGCTTAAGCTCCTTAAAACAAGGCTTTGAAGGAGAAACAGCAAGTGGACTGGAATTATGGCATTCTTAACGCTGCTGCAGAGTTTGCAGAGGGATATTCAGAACTCTCTAGACCAAAAGAACCCCACTAACATTATCAGCTTACTTTTCTGAAACTCCTCCAGCTTTTTGACGGCCTCATCTCGCTCTTGCTTGATTTTATCACACTGTAGGAGAAGAGAAAATGAAAATGAAACACTGATCCCAGTTATTCCATCAGCAGTCAGTTACAACATGCAAAATCAACAGAGATCAATTGCCGGCGCAATAACAAAGAGGAGCCTATCAAAGCGTTGGCTCTTTTTGCCTTCAGCCACACATAAGATCAATGAAAACTATGCATAAAATCATTAACTAAAGTACTTCCTAAGCAAACTGGCAAGCTGTACTTGATTTCAGGTTCCAATTCAGAGCTACTCTGAAAATATTTTGGAAGAGGCACATTAACCAAAGTAACAGAGTCATCCACGTTCCACACAACAGTAAAAGCAATACTTGCGTGTCAAGAATAGGCTTTAAGTCTAGTTTCTTTAACACAGATTTGGAAAATTAAGCCTATATCTCTATACCTACCATGTGCAAGAAAAAACTCTAAGTCAATGAATAGGGACATGCTGTTCAGTTTCATAATGTGATGAACAAAGCTTTGGCTGTGAAGAGGGAAGGACAGTCATTTTCATACTTTGAAGATCTCCCATCACCACAGTTTTATGACCTTGGTGGTTAATCCTAATACTACACAGGGCTACAATCACTGATCTTATAATGGAAAGGTTTCTTCAAAGAGAAAGAATAAAACAGGCATGAAATAGACTCATTTAAGAAAAGCCCTTCTAGAAGCAAATGAAAGAACTCAAAGAAATGAGTAAACTCCACAAGAGACGCAGTCGGTGATTAACCACACTATGACAAACACATGACCGGGGGGAAGTATGACTGGCCACAACGTGTGTCACACACCAGACGTCCTTCCTCATATGCAGCTTTGCATGTTCACAGAAATAAATCAGGCCACAGGTTAACTTCTGGAAGAGAACTGTGTGACTGAGCTCCCCACAGCGTGACTGCAAGTAAAAGGATATCAGACATTGGAACTGAATGGGGAGAAAAACTGAAATGATTCTGCTTAATTTTCAGTTTTTCCACATGAGGACCCACTTTGAGTTAGCTGGGAAAGGAGCTGCTGTCAAGCAACAAGAAGGGAGAGAGACTGATTCAAAGGCAGCCAAATTCAAGAAAGGCTTTCTATCCGCTCCAGAGGACCTTGGATGAGGTCCAAAGACAGATCTACTCTTGGGCAAAGAGAAGAAGCCATTGGTATTGTCTCAGGGAATGCTTGCTGGTGGCTATCAGTGGGAGCAAAAGGAGCTGCACTCAACAAGCAATCTCTTTTCTCATGGCACTGGGGTGATGAGGCAAGGGACAGTGGATGAGTAGGAAAGGCAGGTCAGTCAAAGCTGCTGTAAAGGATGAGTAGGAGAGACAGGTCAGTCAAAGCTGCTGTAAGGGTCTGTGAAATAAGTCAGAGTTGCAGAAGGAGCAAGATGTGCCAAGTGAGGGGCACCAGGCGAGGACTCACCGTTTCATCTGGCCATGTAAACTAAGCAGATGTTTAGAGACTCTTGCAGAGGAGAGGTGACGAAGGGAAATCCGTGCATGAATCTTGCTGCTTGCTGCCCTCCCTCTCAATTTCCTCAGTAAAGATTTGCCTTACCTTTCTGGCCAATGCGCTGTCAGAAAGCAGTAAAAGATGTAGAAAGTATTTCTGACTGTTCCTGCAGAGCACAGCTCTGCTGCACAAGGGAAATCAGTGTGAGCTGCTCCCTCTTTGTATTTTACAAGGGATATGCTGTAACCACACTGGCATTCTTCACCCACGGATTTTTCTGCTTGCTGCAAGCTCTCGGCCCACTGCAGGTTAAGTGAGCAAGTGCTTTTAATGCTCAGTTTAAAAACCAGGAAGGGCAGCATTTTAAGGATCTGATCTGTTGCCCGTAGAAGTCAATATGACACTCTCCCACTGATGGAAACCTTAATGTAGAGGGACGGAGTATGCTCCCTATCCTGATGGTAGGAAAAACTCCCTTTGAAATCCTCCAGCAACATGCCATAAGTCATAACAGCTTTCTCTGAAAGGAGAAAGGGGAAGTTAAATGACCTGTTCTACTTCACCTTGAGTGCTGTTTGCAGAGAATGCTCCACTTGGACCATGGCAAGCCGGCTATTCCAATAGCTACACGTGTTTCTCCACATAATCAGGGTCTGTAGGTTTGGGTCTCTGCAGAGCAATTCCTGCTCCCAACTGCAGCTTTCTGAATATTTTACTTTCGCTGCTACTGTGCTTCAGAGTGAAAGAGCAGGAAGAAAAGGAGAGCGGGAGACAGTTCCCCTTGCTGAAATGATCAATGGAAAGTACTTTGCCTTTTGTCTTGTAATCAAACCTGTGCAAGCAGAGCAGTTACAAGTCCTACCAAAAAAACCCAAACATCCCAAAATCTATCTTCATTTTAGCTAAGAATTAGAAAAAGCTGAGCCTGTCTTTAATTACTTGTACTGTTTCAAGCTGCAATGTTCCATAAACAAAATGTTCACATACAGCTATTTTCATACTAAAAACCATCGTTACTCCTTCAAATAGACTGACCTTAAAATTAAATCAGGAAAGTTTAAAAGTATAAAAAAATTCAAGCCATTTGAGGCATACACAGTACAATTGCTAAAGAGAATATGACTAATACTAAATGTTAAAAGGCAGATAGCATAACATTACTAGAAAATCTATCGTTCGCTTTTCACATTCAAGCTCACACAACTGTTGAGGAGAAACCATTTTCAGGTATTTATCCTTGTCAGCAGTAACAAATAACTCTTGACTATAGAGCATCCTCAAATGAAAAAAAAACCCAACAAAACAGAAACCAAGAAAAAAATATCAGTAACTCATGGATTGTTAGTCAATGTTCTGGTTTTAACTTTGTTTTGTTAAGCGTTCCACCTTCCCTGCAGAGGAAAATAAGCATTTATACAATTTTTCTTACTGTATATTTAATACTTATAGAACTATTATGCCAAGAAAACACTAAAAGTAATAAACAATATTCCTATTCCAGTCCTGAACGAGCTATAGGAGCCAACGATAATTTATTGGCAATAAAAAGACATTGCATCTGTATTTTTAGAAACAAATTAACAGGTCAGTTTCCCAAATTAATTTTGTGAATGACTCCTTGCAACCCTTCATCTCGTCAGAACCAAGTTCAGAGGCTCTGCCAATCCCATTCAAGTTCAGATTTTTGCCTATTACAAGACACGAAGCAATACTTTCCCATCTGGCTTAAAGAACTGATATGCTGACTACTTACAAGTAAATCACATACACATGAAAGACTGATGTTCAAACTAAATGCTGCAGAAACAGCAAGGTGAATAGGAGTACATGAACTTGGCCTGTACTTGGAGCTAGCACAATGCAAGGACAGTATAACACCATCACAGAAACCTGACACTACAATGTTATGTTGGGCAGTCACTGCACAGAACTGCCTGGGAGCCTCTGGATACATGGTCTCTGCAAACTCACTCCCATCAGTCTAACGACTAATTCCATGGAGGCCTGGGTTTCTTGTCCATTCTCTTCTAACAGGCTTCTTTTTTGCCAACTATTTTGCACATAAGCTCCTACTGACTTCAGTAATAGGCCTTCAAAGGGCAAAAACAATAAGGAGATTGTTCAGTCCAGATATTAACATGCAAGAAGTTCAAGTAGTAGCCATATAGGCAATTAAGCCATTGCTAAGCAACACAAGATACATTCCTTCCCATTTGCAGTAATTGTGAAATTTATGCAGATTTAATGCTTGTTCTAAAATTATGAGTTTGGTACAGTCCTCAAAAGTATCCTATGACTTCTGCTATACATAAAGAATGAGCTTGTTGTCAAGGCAGAATCCCTTCTCCCTTCCTACTCAGTAACAAAACATATAATCCACTCTATACATGTGCTTTAATAGTGCAAACACCATGAATGATGTATCAGAGATATAGTATTACACCTACTGTTTTGGAAAGCTGTCTTGCTCTTTTTTTTTTTCCCCCTACTGGCAGTATGACAAAACACTGTCAAAACCAGCGTTCAGAGTCATTTCTCTCTGATTAGCAAGTAGTCAAATATTTATTCATGATCTGACTCTGAAGACGTCAGACCTGAATATTAAGTTATCTACATTTGTGTGAAATTGAATGTTATCTATTTTTTTGCGGGGGGGGGGGGGGCTGCTATGCATGTTTAGTCAGTTCCTTCAATTAAAAGGATGATCTAAGAGAAGTACTCTGGCAATGTCATTTTCTGTTCCAGTTTTTGAAAGTATTTTTAAATACTAATAAAAAATACACCTCCATCAATTTTGTAATAGACCTCATCAGAGGGCAGCTTAGTAAGGCAATGAGGAAAAGATACTGTGGATCACAGATCTTATGTTTTGCTCCTGAATTTTCATGGCTATTAGCATCTTTTTAAGCAGTGTTGCTTTAAACAAAGTAATCTACGTTAAAGTAGATTTAACGTAGATTTCTAATCTTAAGAAATAGTATGGATGCAGCTCATCTTTCAAAACCATGTCAGTGTAGCTGTGTCTTCAAACAAAGTACCTCCAAGTGTGTCAAAAGCAGATACATACAGAGTACTCTTTAGTTCCTGTGTGGTACTTTGCCCAAACAGTCTGCAAGTCTTTTAAAAAAAATTAAGTTTCTCTTCTCCTCCTCCTATTGACTCAAATTATTTGACCGCAATTGATACAGAAGAAGTCTTCCACTGACAGGAGCAGAAACTGAAAGAGAAGCTGCCCACAACCTCCTGGACTCATAGGCAGAAACAGTCTGTGCTATACTTATTCCAATATCAAGTTTGGTCCCACAAAGCATAAAGTAAGACACAAAGTTAGAGAGATGCTAATGAGCTTTCAGGATTACCCAGCCCTACAGTAACACCAGGAATAGTTTCTTCCAGTTGGCACTGTGAGTAAACATAACCACAAACTCTGTATCAGTAGATTCTATTCTTTGTAGAAGAAATGCACTCAGGGCTTCATATACTTAACCACTTGAATCTGAGCACTTAAAACAATTAAGCAGGACTGCTTACACAAGCACACTGATTTGCAGGATGAAGGTTCTTGGATGGAGAACATTTGCGTAACAACTGAAAATCCTCCAGCCCTGAACACGTGCTTAACTAATTTGCCCAACTGGGAATGTAATCCCCATGTGCTCAGGGGTTGGAAGATTTTCAGTTGTTATGCAAGTGTTATGAAAAACATCACAGCAACCTTCAGATGAAGCACTCAGGAGTGGCCAGAGATACATGGTTATAGGAAAGAAGTCTTGGGAGAGAGAGAGACAAGGAAGAAAGATAAGTAGAATGCAAGAAACAATGGCAGAACATCTCATTTCAGCTCAATTTTGGCAACAATTTTTTTTCACTGGAATTGCCTTCAAAGAAAAAAAAATCTAAATAGAAATACAGTTCAAGAAAAGCTGTCTCATCCTGCAGCCACCCCAATCAAAACAAAGCTTTGTTGAAGAGGCACCAAAGCTAGTAAGACTTGGGTGCAGGGCAAAGCTGGGGAGAGCACGTTTTTCATGCACTGGTCAGTCCTGGTGTGGAACTTCTCACAAGTGATGGAAGCCAACAATGAGCATGGGCTGATTGTGGGGGGACGGATACATTCAAAGAAGAGAGTTATGGAGGGCAGAACATACTGAAATCTCACGTAGCTGGGGAAGTCTCCAGGCTGCAAGCCATGTGGAGACTAGGAGAGTACTATGTGGAGCTGTTACACATGCTTTTACGTTCTACCCTCTCCGCTACCAAGAGATAGGACATAGGGCTAGAAGAACTCTTGGTCTAACTCTAGGAAATGAACTGAGAGCCTTCTGCAAAGCAAAAAAGGAGGACAAATTTCCCTCAGTTATCTGAGGCTCTGGTGCAGGACAGAAGCACAGGAATGCAGCAATAAGCACAGTAAAAAAACACAAGACAGTCAGTGCGTAGGAGGGAGTGAAGCACAACATGCTGAGTTTAGTGGAAATACACATAATTGTTGCTGAAGTGTAAAGTGAAGACAAGCTTCAAGTTTTCTTTAATAATGAGAAAATAGTTAAAAGCAAGGTCTTCCCAATACAGCCTTGAATTGCAATGTTTATTACAACAACTGGGCTAAAAATGACCCTTCAGAAATGACTTTACAAAAAGCTAAATTAAACCTACATGCCTTGGTAGATAACAGGGATTTGATAGCTAACATGTTTCTTGCATCTTCATCTCACTAATACTGGAGAAAGAAGAATTTTCTGTTTACAGTACAGCATGGCACTGCCTCCTCTGCATTCCTCACTATCTAGAACTGATATGAGGCATTTATTGGCCAGTTTCTTTTGTCAGGTATCTGCCAAAAAACCTTTTGCACATTGGCACAGATTGACACAACACTGCCGTGAAATCTCTCTCAGAGTTCTCTGTTCCTGTCAGCTTCCTCACAGAAAGCAGCTGTGTTGAATGAACAAGAGTCCCTGGGTGGGAAAAGATACCTCACTGAATGTCCTTAATTTTACTACTAGAAAGACAGATCATCATAATTAGAATGAACAATCTAGATATTGGTCATTATTCTTTACTCCAGTATCTCCGGACATTAAAAAATGAAGCCTGCAGTAATGTATGAAGTCCATCCCATTCATCCAAAGCTTCTTTTCAAGTTGGACAGGCACACAGGTTTCACAGGTTGTGTACCATTCTGCAAGTTGAGAGAAGACATCTTGCTCTCCTACTAAAAATTGGGTTGACTGCTTTATTTTCAAGGGGGGGGAAAGACTTCAAATACCTTCATAAATCATATTACAACATTCTGAATTTTCAGAAGAGCTGGGTGAGGCAAGTTGCTCTATTTTCTTTTCTGTAAGCCCCACTGTGCAAATCAAGCTGTAACAAAACAAAGTTTACATCCAAAAGAAACGATTTTTTCTAAGAATATCTAAACACTTGAGTTGGTCTATGCTCACATTGTAATCATAGGCAAAACCATTTAAAAAATAATAAGCTATATATATTTATAGCAATCTTTCTGTAGTGGGACAGCTGGAATAGCTGCAAGTAATATACATACATATAAGTGCAAGTAACACTTATTACTTGTAAGTAATCAGCTGAGCTCACAAAAGCAGACAACCTGCCATACTCATAAAGTACTCTGATATTTAGAATTTTAGTATTAAAGGAATAACCAATAGATACAAACCTCTTCTTTCGTTTTCTTATTTTCTGCTCTAAGCTCTTCATATTCGCCAATAGCTACAGAAGGGAAAAAAAGAAGAAAGTTATTATTGCAGCACCCTCTTTACCCAAATCAGCTCTCCTTTCATTTTAAAGCTCTTCTGGCTATCTACACAGGCTTCTTAAATAACATGAGTCATAAACTTCATTAATAGCCTATGGATGAACTGGATATCCTTCTAGAATTGAAGTAATTGGAAAGTATCTGAAAAAGATGGTGGCTCCCAAAACAATCAATTTTTGATCAATGGAGAGTTAAACAATCTTATTGACCGAGTTCAAAAATTACAAGGTGAATGTACTGGCTTGCAGTCACCATTTTAAACCCACACTGGCTCAGGTTACAGATCAATGCTAGTAAGCATGGTTAATGCAATACTGTTACATACATGTACCTCCAGAGTAGCTGAGCACCTTTATTTATTTATTAACATTCTTTTCCAACAAGACTTCTTAAAGAGATTTTTTTTCTTTGAACTCCACAGTGGAAACATGAAAAGACTGTATGATTCATCTGTGATCACACAAGAACTCAGCTGCAGGGATCAGCAGGGAAGGGATCAACCTCCAGGATGCTGGAGTTCCACTGTTTCAACCCAGTAAACTAGATGTAGAAACAATTGATCAGCTACCAGTTAAACTTCCACTTCACAGTGTATCTTTGAGTGCCCTTCTTAAACCTTTTATTTTACTACCTTAGGGATATGCCATCACTGCCACAGCTTCCCTGTTCTATTGTTTCTTCAGTGTATCCCATGTGGCTGTTTGGCCTTCGAGACCATGGAAATTTTACTGTAAATGGAAACAAGCTTGAATACACTTCCAAACTTTAAAGAAACCTTGCAAGGAAGGAACACTGCTGTCTTCAAGATGCACACTGCAAGAATAAATCCGAGAGGGCCATTGATATTACTATCTTATTCCAAACCCTTGATGTCTCATTTTTTTTTCATGTACCTAAGAGAAGTTACACTACAGGTTTTATTTCAAGCCAACTTAATAAAGATATGAATATATGGTTTTCATCTGATGATAGCAGAGATGTCGGCATTTCATCTTAAACTCAATATATCTTACCCTACATCTAAAGACATGAAAATGTACAGTCTGGTGGATTAACCACCTGCAAACCTACTAGACTTTTCTAGCTCTAAATAGTTAAAACTTCTTCAAGCAAGGTCTTAGAAATAAAGATACACTTTATACTCTTGTTATGTCCCTCTTGTCCCCTCTCCCCAGCATTTCAAAATGTTGAAATAAAACTAATTCAACTCACTCTTGAAAGCTAGGCCCATGGCATCACTGTGATATCCAACAAAGTTTTGAGGCCAGCTAAAAAAAGGTGAAGGGTCTACATAATCTTAACTGAAGCACTGAATGGCATATAGATGGCAATGATCTTTTTGGTCTAAAACTATTCAAGAATAGTTAATACCAGCAGCACCAGGCAACACTTGACATGTTCCAAATCTCTTATAGATTACTGAACCTTAAAACCCTTTATGGTAGATTAAGGGATATAATTATCTCCATAATTGCTTGTCTTTACCATGGCTATTACTTTCAGTAGCAGCACAGAAGCGCCTCAGGTGAAAAAACAAAAAACCTTAAAAAAATAAAGAAATCAAACTATCCTAATTCCTCTTTTCTCCAAGATCACCATTTTCTCCAAGATCACTTAGAGAAGTAGGAATGAGGCACATGAAGTCTGAGATACAGACAATAGTATTATTTTCTGGGCTAGTAACTGAAAACACAGGACTCCAACCAGCAGTGGGGGAACAGCAAGACCCTGATGACTATATTAACTGGAAAGGGAAATGGAAGAATGACAGAAATCTCTTAGTCAGAAGACGAACCTGACCAGTAAGTGTGGAAAAAAAGTTAAATAAAACCACTGAAAAAGCCTCAAAGTTTGTATGAAACTCACAAGAAAATCCTCATGCTTAATCATCCAAGTAAAAAGGGGTATCCAAAGAGTAGAGTGACAAAACCAGGTTTCTCCAAAACATGTCCTGCATCCCTGCATCTTGCTTTTACTACACCAAGGTCTCACATCCTTTACGTTGTCCACATTTCTCCTTACCTATCCCTGAGACCTCTACCCACCT
Source organism: Colius striatus (assembly GCF_028858725.1). Lineage (NCBI taxonomy): Eukaryota > Metazoa > Chordata > Aves > Coliiformes > Coliidae > Colius > Colius striatus. The sequence goes on from NC_084766.1 coordinate 32,053,108, forward strand.
CTCATATTCAAGAAGCCAAAAAAACCTACAGGTGAAAACAGGGAAGAAACCACACTGATGCAGCTGGCTCTAAGAGCACCTAAAGTGAAACCTTTTTCCTACACAGGAATGCAAAAGCTGTGCCTCTGGATCACTGCCATTTCTAAGCCATTTTACTATTCCCTTTAGGAATCTAGCAACTAAATGCAAGAAAAGGAATGAAAGCTGTATCAACAGATACAATTTAAGCTTCTTCATACTTGTGAACGGATAGGGCTTGCTTGCCTTTAAGGACAACTCATACTTGCTACTCAATACTTTATAAATGACTGAAAAATGTAAATACAGTTTTGCCCCACCCTTGACAGCTCTCCTCACGTGCTCCCTGAACCGAAAACTCTGAATCATCAGCCCATAAGGCATGGATACAAGAACAAGCTACTGAAAAATAAGGACACAGACTTACACAAGGCTCCAGCAATCCCCTGGAAACACTCAACTGTGTGAGACTGTGAATTGAAACTGCCTGCTCAGGGTAGCCCTTCCCTCTTTTACTCCGGATGGTAACCCACAGCACGCTCGTCATGGAACACAAACACAAAATCTTCAGCTGCTTCATGCTGCACACACAGAGAGACTTTCTTCAGTGCCTTTTTACCATATTCATCCCCTTCCCATTGTTGTAAAACTATCAGTTGTTCCCTGAATATGGCTAATGCATAGTAATGATCTAATATTTTTAAATAAGGTTGTCCTTTGTGGATGGCAACCTCTGGATGATGCTCCCATACAGATCCCATCGGTTGGATTTTCAGGTATGGAATAAAGTGAGTATTGAATCTAACAAAGAAATGGTTGTTTTTATTAGGCCTGGAAACAGAAATAATAGTTTAAAAAAATTGCTACACACTTGTTGGTGCATACCAGACTCCCTGCAAAGGCAGAAGATAAAAGTTGGTGGATTTTCTTTTTTTGAACAATTATTTATACAAAGTTTCTCAAGTGCTTTATGTACAATGAAGTTTTGAAGACATCTAAAATAAGGTCAGAAGTCAACATAACCTTCACTGAGGCACTAAATGCATAAAGGTGACAATGATCTCTTTGCTCTGAAACTACCCAAGAACAATTAAGACCAGCAGCACTAGGAAACATGTTCCAAATCTCATACAGATTATTCAGCCTTCAAACCCTTTGGCAGATTAGGAGATACTGTTTCACTCATTTGTAGGTTGACAAGCAATAAATTCTGTTGTATCCTGACTTCCCTATACCTTCTCTGAGACAAGTCACTTTTTCTCACTCGCATGATATACATGATAATAGCACCTGAGCATCTTAAAACTTCCCACACCTCACCTTGATTCATTCAGATCGTTCTATATATAATAAATATGGAACAAAGATATCTGAAACAAACATGAGAAGATGCTTTAGAAAAAGTGTTACTAAAATTCCAGAATTCTACAGCACTTTCTCAAAGAATCAATATTGTACCAGATATTGATAGTAAAATGCCTACATTTTACTTATTAGCCTTCAATGAATCCCGAAGAACTACAATAAACACATATCAGAGACTTCCTGGGTACTGTCACTGTCTGATGCTAACAAGTTTATCTTTAATAGAATTATTACTGATATACAGTAGTATTACATAAACCAGGATACAAATCAAATTGCTTTGGGTGATCTTCATACAGCAGGAGGGCAACACTACAACTTCATTTCAAGACTAAGGAGAGAAAAAGGCTCAAAAAAGGAGAAAAGAACAGAGTATCTTAACCCAACCAAAACAGATTCCAGGCAAGCCTGCTCTTCTGGTAAAACAGGGAAACCACAAAATAGTCAACAATGCTGAACACAGACAGCATGCTCCAACTACTCACTCCACAGCTCCATTGGCCAGAAGGGACTGTCCTGTCAACACGTATCAATGCACTTGGTCTGTATTACATTAACACAGGTAACTTTGTATACAAAAGCTCCTTCAATTATATCTTAGGCTTTTGATTTTCAGTTGTGACCCTGTGTCTCCTGAACCTGGATTTGCTAACAGAAGATATGTATTATCTAAATTAGATGTTTTATAGATTAGATCCTTATTATGGCTAAAAAGCACTTATTAGTAAAACAAGGTCACAAGGGTAAAAGTATATAATGATTATATTCATAGTGAACAACAGAAGAGACACCTTCATTTACACAGAGCGAGGTGGTGAGACACTTCCTACTCTTTTTAATAAAAAAATTCATCAACCCCTTTTCTAAAGCTGTTTATTAAAAAAGACAAATTAAAAGTACAACCTTAAAAAGTGCTACATGCATATACTTTGGTATTTGTATTGTAAACCAGGGTGGCCTTCCAGTAAAGAGCCCTTCCATGCCAAATCAATGAGTAATGCCACTTCAGCATTTCAAACCTACTTATTTAATAAAAGTAGGTACAGCTGTCAAAGGAAGCAAGTCTCATTTCATTAGTTATTCTTCTAGACTATGGAGCAGGCATGTCTTTGCTAGTACAGGCAAGAGAAAAGAGTGTACAGTGCAAGGAGTCCTTTGCTCCAGATGAAACAAGCTACCCCGATGAAGCCACTTTGTGTTCGCAGAAGCAAACTAATATCTGGCTTTTTGCAGATTTGGAGATATTATTAGAGAGAGAACTACCCCGGACAGCAACACAGCACAAGAAGCTTTAACAGGACTGCTGACACCATCCTCCTCATCCCTGCATACCTGGAATAGGAAGAGTCAGGCCAAGTCTGTTATACAAACCACCTCTCAGATTGTAACAGGCTTCCTAGAAGCAAAGCATGCCCAAGACCTGTGAACTGCTGTCAAGAATACAAAGAAAAGTCAAAAGGATTCAGTTTTTCTCTGCTTCCCAGTTTTAGGCTCAAAGACCCCATCTTCTAAACCCAGACGACCTCTGTTTCAACAGGACACAGTGTGGCATCAGCAGCACCAGCCACAGACAAACTACTTCTAACTGATGCCTGAGAAGCATTTTAACATCTCCTGGGCATCCATGAGAGACAAGGCTGAGGATCAAGTGTTTATAGGTTTGTGTAAAGGTGAATGTATGTGATGGCATTATACCCATTACTTTATAATGACTCCAAATCTTGAGTCAGAATACCTCAGTGTGAGGCCTAAAGCTTACATAGCCAAACCAAGCTCTTGGTCACACATCAGTTGCACCAGCTGACACCTGCAAGATTCAATTACCAAACAGTTCTTTACAAAATCAATAAACAAAAAACATCTGTGTAAGTATACAAGGTAAGCCTTAAGTACATATGCTATAAACCAGCTCTTGCATCTGTGTTCCCACATGCTTTGACTTTACTCAAATCTGTAAAAGTGTGTACAAAGAATTTTTCTTACTGAGACCTCAAGTTTGCATCTTGCAGTCTTACAGCTTCCTGGAAACTGAACGGGGAAATTAAACACATCACCGCCTGATAAAGCCCAACCACCAAGCTCACATCAAAATATTTGCTCTCACAAGTTTCTGAAAAAACAGATACAGCTCAACACAAGAAACTCAAGTGGGAAACATGTTTGAGCTCTAATAAATGAAGGAAATTTTCATTCAGGATGAGTTCTGCTGGGGAATGATGACATTGTATATGAACACACACATATACAGGCACAGAGTGGAAAAATGACTTATGGAGCAGGTATGTGACTAGTGAGGGGAATGCAGCAGCTAGTTAAGGGATTTTACCCTAAACAAAGGAATTACTCTGGCCGTAACAATTACTCCTCTGTCATAAAGAATAATACATTTGTCAAATCACATTAAGAGCTTGTCAAAAGCATATACTTGTAAAGTACCACTCTGAGATTTTTATGCCAGATTGGCAGTCTCTTCTTTAGAAGATACCCAGTATTCCCTTATTCTAAGTTTCTGTCCCCTTTGTTTTTTAAGGGATCAAATAGCTTTAAAAAAAAAAAAACAGAAATCACTCAGAGCCACAAAGCTTGAGACTAGAGACTGGAAGTCATCACACCTCATTAACAACACTTGTGTCTGCAACACTTTTTTTCTGTAGTGTCCTGTTCTGTAGGACTAGAGGTAACAACTAGAGGACAAAAGCTGGAACACAAAAAGTTCCACTTAAGGAAAAATGTCTTTCACTGTAAGGGTGAGGGAGTCCTAGCACAAGCTGCCCAGGGAGGGTGTAGTCTCCTTCTCTTGGAGTTCTTAAAACCCCCTGGATGTGTTCCTGTGCAACCTGATCTACGTTGACCTGCTTCTGCAGGAAAGTTGGACTGGATGATCTCTAAAGGACCCTTCCAACTCCTACCATACTGTGATTCTGTGATTAAATACAGTCAACAAACACAGAGGAATATAAAACCTTTAAAATTGATGAAGGAAATTCAGGCAATATAAACATGTTGAGTATTAATGTAGTTAACAGTAGCTGTTAACCATTGTAATTTAGCAGAGGGACCAGAAACATGACTATGACAGTGGCAGCTGAAGTGCAATTTTACCTAGTTTACAACTCTTGACATTTTGGTTGCTGACTCCAGTTTTCAACTGAACAAAGAAGTGACCACAGCAGAAGATGACTGTCTTTAAGAGACAAATACCAGCAGTGCCAGTAAAATCAAAACCAAACAAGGCAATCTTTCATGTAGGTAACAGATCACTGTTAGGATGCAGCTGTTGGTTTGCTACACTTCCTCAAGTTCAACAACCAAATATCAATAACACAAAGTGTTGCACACTTGATTTTGTTGTGTTTCAATTTGAAGTCTTACCCACAGGAATGTTAAGGGCCCATTGAAAAGAAATGTGCACTGCTGGAAATATCACTTTGAGAAGTTAGGTAATACTAACATTCACAGCATACTAACATTCATGCTTCATCTAATGAAGCCATCTCAGAATACTGTTTGCAATACTTTCAAGTCCTAAATATCGTCAATATGGAGATCACTTTTCAACATGATACTCACCTTAAACTTGGTAATGAAGCAGTATCAGGTATCTGAGTCTTAACACACAGGACTTGGAAAATTCAGCATGGGTGAAAGATATGCTTATCTCCCACAGTCAGCTTCAGTGTCCTTGCTACTGCTCACAGCTCTGCCAAACAGCCAAGTGAATTTGCGCAGACACCAGTCAGCGTCACAGCTGCCGCTCAGAATTGAGCAAGCAGCTACAAAACATCTGCCTCAGGTTCAATCCACTGACCTTGTTTAGGAAAAGTATTAAGCAATAGTTGAAACGTGACAGCAATCAGCCACATAACACTGCTATTTGCCTTCCCCTCTACCCTTCACATCACTTCTCAGACCTGGGCTCAAGCAAGTTTCTCAAGACTAGAGAAGCACATCCTGAAAGAGAAATCCAAACAAGGTCTACGGAACAAATGTTCCTTGAAACCCCTCCAAATCAACAGGTGGTTTTCAGAAATCTGCCTACAGACTATAGTGTTATGGTAATCTGAAGCCATATGCCACTCTAAATGCAATGAAGATAAGACAAGAATGTATGCTCATTACCCCAAATATTCAGCAGATCCTTCCACCAAATGCATTTACTTCCAAAGTAATACTGTTATCTACACCTGCAAGCAGTAAAGAGGGAAAATGGGAGACATTTTCCCCCTCTTTTCATGCTACCTCTATTTAACAGAGTATCCAAAAAATAGAGGAAAGTTGCTACTATCGAAAATAAGCTTGTTTGTTATCAATAAGTATGGAGGGGATCCTATATATCAAACTTACAGAATATAAAGAGGAACAAATTTACTTATGTACAGTAACAACACTTAGGTCATTACTGTAACAATGATTTTAAGCATCTCATTACCTTCTCATCACTTGGACTCTATTTTGGGCCACTCAAACTTGTCAGCTAACCTAATTTAACTACAGTGTGCCACCATAATTTTGCATTGGTTTAGATGTAAAACAGCATACAGACAAGTATTTTCAAAAGTTTTCTAGTGGGTAGCTTTTATTTCACAGAAAACAACTCTCTCCTCAGCCATACGTTAACAAAAATATTTGCTAGCCTCACAACAGCACACCACAGCTCCAACATTTTGGGAGCTCCACCAAGAACAGTGCCTTACAGGACAGTGTCTATCAAGTGCAGTTCCTATTTCAACAGCTTAAGTGGATCTGGGACAGCCAGTCTTCAAGTTACAGTAACTTTCCCTTGAACTAATTCCAGCAGTCCTGTAAAATTTCATTACACTGAAGGCCACTCAGCCTACTGGAGCAGAAGACTCTCAGACATTAGAACTGAAGCTCCAGTCTAATCAATTTCATGGGGGTTAGTTTTTCTCTGAAGAATAACCCAAACTTGCCTCTTTTTGCAACTGACTATCATTTTAGCATCTGTCTTTTTGGCACAGACAACTCTGTGCCAACAGTACTCCGGGAAGGCAGTCAGTCAGTGAAGCCACCAGATTTTTTAGCCTTATTTTTCAGTCCTGTATTATCAAAACACACAGCTGTATGATTATCATGAATTTTATACCCATTGAAATCCTTGTAAGTTACAATCTACCCAGTGCAGCTGGTAATCATGAATTTATAATACTGAGTGAACAGGAACAACCAAAAAAAAGAAGTGTCAACGCAGGTCATAACTAGCTCATAATATACAACTGAAATGTGGTAAGAAAAGCTTCTGCTATGTAGCAAATGTGACCCATGGTCAAAATGAATGACAGAGAAAGGGGCAGTGATCCCGCTCCTGTAATGTCATCCTTTTACACAACTTTGTCAGGTCCTTTCCAAACACCTCCTCCCCAGGGTTGCTGAGGCCAGGAGGACATCTCTGTGGGAATTATCAGCTGCTAATTACAGCATCTCTTGCATATGAAGCTATGAAGTGGGAGGAACATCAATCACTTGATGCATGCTTACAAGCAGATGTCCACATTTCAAACAGCTGCTAATGCCGGTTCTTCAAATGTTGCCTACCTTCTTAACCAAAGTAGAAATTTTGCTAGACCAACGTCGTTGGGGGACAGAATGATCAGGGAGGATAAAGAATGGGCTGCTTTTAAGCATCCAAGCTCTTTTCCAGGCCCCTCCTTACAGAAAATTAAGTATTACCGTGTTTCAGTTCCTGAGTCAAACTACACACTCATGACACTGAACACCTAGGAAGCTGAAGCAGGGGACTTTTCTACAAAAGCACCGAGTTACTCACATAGGGAACCAAACCAGACCAGGACAAGCACTTCCCTTCATTTACAACAGAACTACAAAGGCTCCTCAGGAACTTCTGCTGTTATCAGGGTGAGCTGTGAGCTATCAGCGGGAAGTTTGCACACTGACGGGGAGCAGGATGGAGGGTGTTTGATGGGTTGGGTTGGTATTGGATCCTGCAGTGCAGAGTGAGAAACTGCCACGACGTCAGGTTGGGTGCAGCCAGGCACTCCACATGAAGTTCAGCTCCCTGAACAGACAGCAAGGCTGTGGGACGTTCACCCCTGGAGCCAGCCAGCTATCCAGGCTCACCAGTACCGCTGGCCGGTGGATCAAAGCCAGCTCGTAGACACACTCGTTACCTCCACGTGGGCCGAACTAACCACCGGGCAGGAAGGTCCGGGTTGACAGGAGCGACAGCCCATGTGCTGCGGCACCTCAAGCTCCTGCCCTCACCCCAACCCACCAGGGGCCACCGCGCCGCCTGCGCTCACACAGCACCTGCAGGGCGATGGGGCGGCTGGGACGGACACAGCCCAAACCTTGCACTCCCCCCCATTTATTTATACAAAGGCTTTTGTGCTTTTGCTGTCTGCGCGGGCAGAGAAAGGGCCCTGGGAAGGAGAGGGGAGCTGAGGGGCTGGCCGGGCACCGCCCAGGCCGCAGCCGCCCCCCGGCGCCGGCCGCGCCCGCCCTGAAGCGCCCCGTGCCCCGAGCCCTCGCCTCGCGCCGCCCCGCGGCGGCCGCTCTCCCGCTGGCCGAGCCCGGGCCCGCGGAGCGGGGGGGAGCCGCTGTCTCCGGCGCCGCCCGCCCCTACCTCGGTCCTTCAGGCTGGCGAGCAGCTCCAGCTGCTTCTCCTCATCGGAGCTGTTCATCCTGTCCCGCCGCCGCCGGCCAGCGGCCGCCCCGCTGCGCTCCCGTTCTGCTCCGCCCCACCTAGCGCGGCTGCACCTGGCGGCGGCCGGGCGGCGGCCGCAGCCCCGGGGCGCGGCGGGCGCGGCGAGCGGCCCGGCCCGCTCTGCACATGCCCAGACTCCCGCGGCGCCCCAGTGAGCATGTGCGAGGGTGCGGGCACGGCGGCACCTCAGCCCGCGGGCGGGCACCGGCGGGCGGGTCCGCACGCAGCCCGGCACACGGGGACCTCGGGCTCCTGCCCCACCCCCGGCCCGCTCCCCGACCGGGCAGCTCCTCGGGGGGGGCTACTCTGCGTGTTAACGAGGACGTAAGAGTGAACCCCCTCCCCCCGACAGCCCACGAGGCAGAGGAGACGTGTGCCCTCGCAGCTGCGTTGGCATGGCCAGCGCGCTGGCACGGGCCGGCCGAGAGCACCCGACCCCAGGCAGCGCTGTCCCACGGGGGTCCCCGTGAGCCGGGGAGAAGCCCTTCCACACCGCTCACCGCACCGCTGCGGCTGCTTCTAGCGAGCCCTTTTGCACAGGTTGTGCCGGACAGCTTTCCCTTTGGGGTCGTGCACTGCCCAGAGGAGCGGTGGGACAACAAGCTGTTATTTGGTTGTCATGGTATTAAGAGAATTGAAGGGTTAAAAAACCCAGAAGAACTGGAGGATCACATTACTGTTTGTGAGGATCTGAGAGTAACAACTGTGCACCAGGTCCCACGTCCAGCACTTAACCACAACTTTGGAACAATGTGAGGGCAGAGGGCTTCTTTCACAAGGACCTCGCTGCATTCATCTTAGAACGCAGTTGTCTCTGCTGTTCTCTGATGTCTCCTCTGTGAGAGAGGATCCAGTGATGATCTCTGTATTTAAATAGTTAGCTTACCCAGCTTATCCCACAGCTGACACTCAGTACACTGCCAAATTTGCTTCTGCCTCTTTCTTTTGCTGAGCTTCAGAAGTGGTCAGCTGAGTGATAGCTGTCTTCAGATTTGCACGGGCAAAAGTACAATTCATACCCTTCCCTCTGTCCTTTGGCAAACACCCACTGTTTACTGTGGGAAGCAGGTCAGAAATTGCCACAGAAGTGGTAACATAACAAATATTAGGGAAAGAAAGGACAAAGACCCAACTATAATGAGTTGCTCAAGTCCCTCTGCCTCCTTCTTCCCAAACCACATCCTCTAGTCTTCTCATCTTCACCAAGAAAACCTTTACAATGTAAAAAGACTCCACATTGATTCTTTACAGCGTTATCTGTCCTACAGGTAGTTAATAACACATAGAGCATCCTGGAAAGAATCCAGGAGATCCACATGAGCTATGCTGGTGTCTCATAAGTGTGGTATACTCAAGTAAGGCAAAGGAGGCCATGCAGGGAAGTTCATAAGCTAGTCAGCTTATTTTGAACTAATCAGCACAAAATGCACTTAACTGTACCAAATGCAAAGTTATAAAGTCATACTCCTAGAGGTGGAGTTATATGCAAAGAATGGGAAATCATCTTAGAAAACAAGGGCTCTGTAGAGGAAGTGGGAGGCAAAGTGCAATCACACACATGCTGCCAGTAAGGTACTGCAGCAAAAGAATGGGACTTACACTGACAGCATGGAAAATGTTTCTTCCATGACATTGAGAAGATCAAAATAAAATTACTGTATCCAATTCTTCAAAAGAGGGTACAGAGACATTTATGGAGAAAGTACAGGAGAAAAAAAATGTCCTAAGGTTTCAGGAGAGTGCTTTGCAACCAGAGACCTCAAAGCCTTGATCTTTTTAATTGAGCAGAAAAGGAAGCAATTGATTTTGTTATGTTAATTTCCTCAGTAGTTGAGGGCTTTTCAGCCTAGTGGAAAAGAGTCAAGCAGAATCTGTGTCTGGAACCAGAAGCTGAACATAAAAACCACAAATGAAGTCACGCATCAATAAATGCCTCCATCTATTTGAGGGAGCACAGAGGTCCCATTTAGATCCTCAGAGTTCTGGGCTGATCTTGGTTTCTAATAACCCCCACTTTAAGTCAAAACACTTTTGCCAGCATTTTACTTTTTAGCATCCATTCTTGGGCTGCCTCTTGGCTTCCCTTCAGCAACAGGTCTCATTCCAAGTCCCTCTTCCCATTGCTGATATCACCCCACTCTCTCTCCAATCCAATTTCTTTCATGCAGTGCAAGAACAGGATTTGCAAAAGAGTCATTGTAGAGTTGCTTATCCCTGTGCTGTGCCAAGACACCGCACATCTTTGTCCTGCAACAATGTTCTGTCTGTTGTATGTGGCCAAAACAGAATATAAAATCTCTTTGATATCTGCAGAGACAGTAAACCAATTCTTCCATAATTTTATTTATTTATTCAAATTAAAGCATTATGGCTCTGTTGAAAGAATTCCCTTCCATAATTTCTGTATTGCAGCTCCATCACTATTATCAGCATTCAATTAGACCTGTATTGTTACAATACTTTGAAAAGTAAGAATTAAAACAAGAGTGTCCTTGCAGACCCTTTTGGTTGCAATACTATGATGGGTGCTGCTGCAACTTTCTTCCTCAAAAGGATTAATTAATCGTTAATCAGCTGATGCTTTTCTTGCACACAATAGAACAATTAACTCCATTAATAAATTTGCTAATGGACCCCCCTACACTCTAAGGACTTTGCAGCCCCAGAAATATTCTCCCAGATCATGAATTCAGTTCATTGTTTCAAGGTTATTTCAAACAAGTTAATTTGTAATGCCCATTTCTATGTGATATAATATCTACATTGTGGTTTGATAGCTGATGCCATAAAAACCATTGAGATCATAAAAGGCCTGAGTAGACAACACAAGCATCAGACATGGGATATCACAATATTTAAATAGGGACTGGGTGGCAGTTGCTTCCTCTAGCAAAGAAAGGCAACATTGTACTTTGAACATGCATAACCAGTTTCTAGTGGTTTCATTTCAACAATACTGTTTTCTTTGTTAAATGGGAAGGCTAAGACTAAAGGTGTCTGAAAACTTGTCCAATACACAATCAGTACCAGTATTGGGAAAAAACAGCCCTCAAGGACTGAGTGACTTTCTATTGGATAATCCATGTGAATGGAGGGCACGTCATGGATAATCCATGGTCTTTGAGAGGAAAACTCAGAGGGATTCACCCTATCTTCAGGTTTTACTCATATATGACTGTTCTTCCAAAAGTCATACACTGTGCAAACTTGAGAATCACAAAATGATGCTTGGTAGGAAAATTGAAGACAGACATGGAAAAGGCTAGAAGCACTGTAGAAAGTGGGATTGAAATTCAGGTCTTGCCCAAGTGGAACAGTGATTTCAGCTTGTTATCATTATGCTACACATTAAAAAATGATACTCAAATACATCACTATAGTAAGTGCATCATTTCCAGAAGTTTGGAGAAATGAAGGTAATATGTGGTGGTGAAAAAAGGCAAAATGTGGAATCTAAATAAATACCTAAGGCACACTGTGGCTTCTCCCTGCTGTGCTTGGCTCCAGGAAGCCATCAGACAGAACAGCAAGCCAGCTCCTGCTACCACATATTGAATACAAGCACAGACCTGCCAAAGAAAGTCTGCAGAGAGCTGGTGACAAGAGCAATGAGTTCTACATATAAGCTGGAATGGGGAGAAGAAATAAAGGATGTGTTTTGAGAGTTCATTTCCTGTATAGAAAACCCAAGGAAAGAGTAAATGAAGGTCTTGGTATCAGTTAAGGACTGTCACAAAGTTGTTAATAGGCTGTCCTCAGTAACCACTGGATTGGAGAATCAATACAGGGTTTAAACTGTAAGAGGGCAGACAATTTTGGTCTTAAAAAAGGTTTTCGTAGTGGAATCACTGGAATAGGCTATGAAGAGGAAGGTGAAATCTTCAGAAGTTTCTGAGAGGTCGAGGTGACCTGTGAGAGTCTGCCTTTCTGATAATCTGTGCAAGTGACAGGACTGAGAGCAAGTGTACCAATGCTACTCCTCTCTGCCTCTAGTTCCCATCATCTGCACCAAAACCAACTTCACAAGAGGTCTCCCTCACATCTTTCAGACTCTTTGTGGGCAATTTTCAATCTTCAGGTAGGCCCACATATGACCAGGAACTGTGGATGGACCCTGACTAAGCTCTAAGAAGGGTGGGAGAGAAAACTAGAGCTGAATAGCAATACCTCTTCCCTGCTGAAAGTCTCAACATAGAAATGCAAACCAGACACTCAGAAGGATTTGCAGAGCCCCGTGTTTTGAAGGATGATTCAGTCTTACCATATCTCTGCTCCCACCTCCTGTTGTTCACAGATTGACTATGTTTATGAGTTTTATTGGAAGTAACACTGATACATTTGTTCAAACCCCTTTGTTGTCGTTACTTGCAGCAGGACAGATTTTTTTTCTTTGCATCTGATGCTCCTGAGCCAGAATTCAGAATTGGTCTAAAAATCAATATTCAGTATTAGAGTGGCTTCAGTCTCATGAGAGGGTCTTTATGAAATGACATTCATGCACATCAAAACATATCTGCAGTCAAATAACCAATGCACAGGGTGGAAGGTGATTAAGGTTCATAATTTTAAGGAGCTAGCCAAAAAAACCCAAATAGAGGAGTCATCGTTTTCACTGTGTCTGCTCTGGAGATATCCCTTTATAGTACCTACAGGAATAGATGCTGAGATGATTGGGAAAATATATTCAGAGCAGACAGAATGAAAGGAACAATGCAGTCATGGCCATACCAAACTATAAGAGAAAAGCAAAGAACCCAGAGTTGCAATGGATTTGAATCTGGCTGGAATTTATGTCACAGTCACCAACAACCATATAAAATAGGATGATTGTAGAGAAAGTGAAAGATAGAGAAAAAAACTTGGAGGTTTAACTTTATCTTCCCTTGGGATAGATCTTACTGATACTTTTGGACACCTTCTCTTGTTTTCATTAATTCTTGAATGATGAAATTGATGAAAATTATCAGTTCCTAACAAGTTTGTGTAACTCAGACTGTTTTATCTCTGCAGAATCTTACTAATAATTATCATGCATGTAGTTTTTGCAAGTTGTTTTTCATGGTTCAAACATGTTTTATGCTTCTTTTCCTCTTGGATGGGACTCTGATGAATATTCACACAGATGGACTTTGCAAGTTGAAAGTACCACAGAATGACAAGCTGAAGGAAATGCCAGTGATTATTCACATAACTCCTATTTCACTCAACCTAGAGTGAAGAGAGAGGAGCTGGAAACAATTATCATATGAATTAATGATTTTGGCCTGGAGTCACCTAGAAACAGTAGACTGTGAACCTGATCTATTCATCTTTACAGAATATTTTATCTCTCATAAATTACCTATGTAACAGAGCACCTCATAATTGTACATGCAGAAGTGAAGAGTGAGGTACTTTATCAAATAGGTACTACAGTCAGAAATTTGATGTAGTTATCCATGCTAAAATGTGCATATCCCTAGTCCTCCCTTGACCTTAAAGTTACTCAGACCTTTTAATGGACACAAAGACAATTTCACTTCTCATCTGTAAACAAAACCCCAACATCTCCAGCAACAAATAGCTAAGAGGGAAGCAATGGACCTCCTCTGGCTGGGAGAAAAAGGAGTTCTCTTCTGCAGCAGTGGCATCCATCAGTCCCTGCAAAGCCTAGATTAGCTCTTGGGAACTCATCATCAATCTGTTGAGGAGAGCTGTCCAGTGGAAACCACTGTGACTACAGGGTGGTGTTACCCTCTTACCACTTTCACAGCAGACATATTTTGGGGAAGGGAAAGGATGGGTAAAGAAAAATAAACAGCATAATCATTACATAAATAAACAACAACTACTAAAGTATAAAAATGTGGTAATAGTTCTTTGAGTATATAATTAACATGATGAATAAGACTAAGCAGCTTATGTATTGAGATAATGTATATTTTTCCATCAAACCAATCAGTGCTGAATAATGACTAGCATAATATATCTGTGTAAATATAAGCACTTCTTGTTTCCCTAAGATGACAACTAACTAATGAACACACATTCAAACTGGAGTATTATTAGAAAAAGTCAGATAATATGGATTCATTTTAAAAACTTAACTGTTTGATTAGAGACACTGGCATGATCTTTGCTACTTATCTCCATCTAGGATAGCAAACATGTCTGTCTATCTGCAAAAAAAGGACACAAACTGATTGGAGGATAAATCAGAAGAAAATTAAGTATTTAAGCATGGCATTTTTAAATGCTCTAATTATACCATAATTAACAACCCTGCACATTAAATCTGCAACTATCAAATATAACCAGTCAGATATATCTACCCACCCTTCGTAGCAGTGCTTTGCACTCTGTGGATGTTCACCTCAATCTGGTTGAAATAGGGTCTTCCTCTGTCTGCAAGCACAGACAGGTGGTGGGTTTCACCTGCTGAGACACAAACACCTGACAGCATGTGCAAGGACACATATTTGGAGATAACAGATAGCTCAGGACTATGCCTATGTTCTTACCAGCAAAATACAAGATCTCCTTTGTTTCCAGCCTGGCAGAGACAAATATCATGCTCTTGGAAAGCAAGAAACAGATTCACAATCCAAATCTCTTTCCTGAGGTGGGGGACCCTGTTTCACATTGGATAAATCATGCTTCACGAGTTGTTGCAGTGGCTTGTATGTGCTCTGGGGTTCTTTGGTTTATTCTGTAGCTCTTTGGACAAAATAGGCTGCAAGAGCAGAGGATTTGCATGGGAATGTTTTTTGTGTATCCTGTTTCTACTCAGAAACTGCACTACTGTGTTAACTCAAAGTATCTGAGAGTTTTGTCCAGGTTGAGGAAAGAAAGAAGCTGCTGACTGAGGTGCCATATCACTTCTTTAAAACCATTGTAACATATTTTTTTGCTGCAGGTGTTTCACCACAGATTTCAGTCATTAAAAACACCAACTCCATGGTAGCACTGCCAGTAATAGCTCTGCAGTCCAAGAGCTGGCAGCCCCTCTTACATTTTTCCAATTAATTCTCTTGGTTTCACATGGAAAATTTTGCATAATTTAAAGATCAGTTATTGATTCCTAGGTGTTAAAGTAAGGGGTTTTTTTACATATAAAAGAGAGGGCTCAGCAAAGGTCTCCTGAAGTGATTAAAGGGCTGGAGCAGCTCACATATCAGAGAAAGCTGGGACTCTTCAGCCTGGAGAAGGGAAGAATCAGGGGAGATATCATCAATATGTATAAATATGTGATGTAAAGGTGCAAAGAGATTGGAACCAGGCTCCTTCCAATGCTGTGACAGAACAAAAGACAAAAGTCACAAACTGGAACATGGGAGGTTCCCTCTGAACATCGGGAAATGCTTTTTCACTCTGAAGGCAACAAAGCACTGGCACAGGTTACCTAGAGAGGTTATGGAGTCTCCATCCTTGAAGACGCTCAAAAGTCATCTGGACATGGTCACAGGCACCTGGCTCTAGGTGGCCCTGCTTGAACAGGGAGGTTGGACAACATGACCTCCAGGTGTTCCTTCCAACCTCAACCAGTCTGCAAAAAGCACTCTCCCTCCACTGATACTTATGATCAGATGCTCTGTCTTCAGTGGCATTCTGCAAAGAGGAGAGATGAGCTGGTAGGACTGCTTGAAAGAGAATCTGATGTTTCCCCAAATGCATGAGCAGTTACTCCACAGAGTCTTGTCAGCACTCTAGAATTTTCATGAATACCCTGTTAACAGGTGTCTGGTCTATGTGTTGCTCATCTGCAAATACTTCAACAGCATTTACTCCTAACAATCCCTACCCTGATATGTTTAAACAATTGCAATATACTACATAATGATAAGTGACAATGGCAAAGAAGCCTTTTTCCCCCCTAGGAGAAAGGGATGATCTATCAGATTGGGTGAAAAACAAACCAAAATTACTTAGCCATGTAGCATTAAGTATCTCTTTGCTCATAACTTCATTGTGAAACACAGATGTAATCAGATTTTGGTGTGGACAGGTTTACCACGGGAGAACATTTAGAGAAAGGACATACTGAAACCTAATGTAGTGTCACCAAACACAAAAAGTTATTCCTTGGTAAGTCATTCCTGAAGCTCACAGTGCTATTTTAGACCTTGTTTTTTGATAAACAGCTAACTTTACATCAAACTAAATAATAAAACCAGTTAGTTAGAAACTTAAGTATGTTACTATACAACAGTCAAGGTCTCTTGGTACTGATCATAGGCATTCATTATGCACAGCTTTTGAATTCAGTGCCACTGTTATGTTGCCTACATCTTTATTACTCTGCTCTGTAAAGCTGTCTTCATAATTAATTTCTACAAGAAAGGCATTTCATTTCATTTATATTAAGCAATTTTGCAGCCTCTGAGAAATAACCCATTGCCCTGCTTCCTCTACACACTTCCCATCAAGTATTTACATGCAACTGGAGCCACTTTGTCTGTCTCTTTCTCTCTCAGTTGAACTCTGCATACAGCCCAACAGCAGTTGATGTTTTTTGTTCCTAACACAAACTTGTCTGTTTTCTGGTGCTTACACTACCTCAATTTTCACTACACAATTAGGGTCAGATGCTAGTTCTTTGAACTAAAGGACATTTAGTCTCTCCTTCCACCAAGCCCTTCTTCTGCTCCCTTCTTGCAAAACAAAGCTGTCACATGCCTTCTTTAGACAGTGTTGGATTACGTTACACCACTTGACCATACTTGCTGCACTAAGATAATTATGCCAGGTATTTGCTGGTAAAAATCACCATGGAATTATTACACACAGTGGAATTCCATCAGTTCATGCCAGTAGAAAACAAGGCACTTTGTAAGAATTCAGGGACAGAGACAAAGCTCAAAGTGAGCCATAAGGATTCTCAGCAGCATTTCTGGAAGTCCTTCAACAAGGCAAGAATAAAGGAACCAAGGTGTAAGCAAATTTGCTTCATATATCAGACAAGCTTTCTTGCCCAACTGTTCATCATCAGGTACCAAAAAAAAAAGTCATGGACCTTGTACTAGAAATTCCAAGAAGTTCAGAAAGGACTGCTTAGGAGCAAGAGAAAAAAAAACCTGTTCACTAGTGGAGTTTTACTGGGAATAAACCTGGCCCAAAGTGTTTGTTAACATTTAAGAGGACTCTCTGCTCTTGAAGCCTACACAGTGCCACTCCTTTCTGCAAGCCCTTGGCCACCTAAATGAGCTTGCTGCATGGGTTGCCCGGAGCCAGGGTTTGTTCTATAGCTTCTCAGCATCATGTGGCCTTGTAAGGTGTTGCAGGCTCCCACTAGAGTCTGAAAACAAGAATCACATACAGTGAAAATGGAGAAGGATCATGTGGGATCCACCAGTGATTACCCTTGTGCAGCATTTTAGCCAACAGACCACTCCACTGTGTCTTCCCTGTTGAAACAGGCCATAAAAGAACTCCTTTGAGTGAACACTGAGGGCAGAAATTCTGCTTGCCACACTCAAATTAGTTTTCAGTAATCATTTTGACTTCAGAATTATTCTTGGTTCACTCTGTTTTAACAAAATGAAGCTTGCTTTATCCTTGAATAAGAATGTACCCTATTTCTATCCCCAGGAGTATATAATTAATTCTCACCCCACCAGTGCTTTTTATTTGTGTACTGATTCTACATTAAGGCTAAAGTAGATGGCAAATCATACATTACCACCTCTCTGGGTCTGATCAGAGGATTATTTAGGGGATTAATTACATTCTTTTAATCTCATTTCTTTCATCTTCCAAATATCAAGCATATATTTACTCATGTTTCATGAAATACCATAAAACTATGTGAAAATACTACTTTAATAGAAAAAAAAAGGAAGTCAGAGAAAAACCTGTTCACTACATTGTACAAAACTGGTGCAATGCAACAACAAATCAGAGTGTTCTCACGAGGTGAGTTGTTTTGTCAGTTGAGTGCTTGAAACGCTATCTAATGTCTCTGTGGAAATGGCTGAAAGAAACAACAGATGTCTCAGATTTTTGCCTTTCCTGTCTTATTAAAATCAAGAGAAGATGGAAAGGCAAATAAAGAGTTACTCATCATTTTTCTCTCCCTGGAAGAAGTTCCCATCAACACTGCCTACAAGCAGAGGCAGTGATAACCAAAAGACAAAAAGCAATTTATGTAATGAGGAGCATTAATAAACCAAAAGGTTCATTGAGAACACTATTCCCGAGGATAAAAGGTAGAAAGGAGCTGAGAAGCTCTGCAAGCCACTCCCCTGAATAATATAGCTGTGCCTCTGCAACCTTCAGCAGAGCCATCTTGTATTATCCCTTCCCAAATGCATTCAGCTGAGAGACTTCAAATGAGATGCTCATGATCTGATTTGTACTGGGTACTTTTAACTTCACTCTCTCATTCAGACTTGCAGCTGAGGCCTCTGAGCCACATCCCTGCTCTGCAGGGACTGGAAAGCTGTTACCTACATAAGGCTCAAGTGACTTTGAGTGTCTAGCTCAATGTTTACAGCAGAGCTTTCCACTACCACCATCTAAGATGTCTCCATCTCCTAGTTCCATTAGCTCCCTGCACTGCCTTGTACATGAATGAGCACCATTTATCTGCCAAATAACAGGAAACAGGAATCTGCTTCACATTTCAATGGTAGCCACTTACACTTTGCACCAGAAGGCAAAGCAAACACCCAGTCTCTGAATCTATTCTTCTCTCCTCCTGTTCTTGGAGGAAGGTGGATACATAATTCGCATTGGCTACATGAAACATCTCTCAATAAGATGAAAACATGTAGAGAAAATGCATATGCAAAGCATGACCCAAGCAACATTTCTGAGCCCGTATTTCAGCTCTGGGAAGAGCGAGTGAGCACTTGGGGGTCAGTTGTTCATCCCTGTGAGTCTCACTGTGCATTTGACCTCACACAGCCCACCAACACCAGCAGTATGCCATGATGCTGCCTGCCTGCCCGCTGCACCACTCTCACCCTGAGTGCTGTTTCGTGTAGGCAAAGGGCTAAGTACTAAACTCTGAATCATCCCAGGCTGCAAAACAGAGAAAAGATGTCAGAGCAAGAGATCAGGCTGTTCTGCAGTGTAAGCCACCTAAAGGAGATGCACAGAAATCCAGTTAATATACCTAAAAAATAAAATAGTAATCCTGCTTTTGCATTCCTGAGTTGAAATCCTGTGGAGGAGTTCACACAGAACAACTTTAATCTTAAATATGTTACATTTCAAGTGAAGAAGCTGAAGAGACAATGTCTCTTTCTTTGGTTGTTCTCATATAAGGTCTCAATGCCAAGGTGTTGACACTGAGGGGCTGTGCTGGTTCTAAGTGCTGCTGAAAATTGACAAGACACCGTATTTAAACCATTCAGTGAGAGATCTCATATGTAATGCCAAAGGCTACAGGCACTGACAAAGGTTTGGTTGCTGGGTGGTGTACATGAACATACCTCTCAAGAAGGCTGTCCTCAATTAGAGACACAGAACCATTTTAAAAAAACCTAAACAATAATTGACTAATTTTTGAATGCTTTCTACAAGCAAACAACCCTGTGTATTTATACACAAATGCATGGGAATGAAAACACTTTACTTACTGTAGAAGGTTTCAGACTAATTGCGAAGCAGGTCTAGTGTCACACACGTGATAAGGATTGGTTTGGTTTTGTTTATACAGTATTACCAAAGATATAGAGGTATAGACTAAGAATTCAGTGGCAAGTTTCTGGCTAAAGTCAAACTTTGGGATTGTTTCAGTGGTTATGCTGCTACTGATTTTGAGTACCATAAGAGAAAAAAAACCCCACCAAACAGCAGCAACAAAACAAGAACTTATTGTCAATTGGTTGGGAAATTATCACCTTAACACCTTGAGGTAGCTTTAAAGACTCAGACAGGGATCCAGAAATACAACATGAAGCATTACCCAAATCTGAAGTTTATTCCCACAGTCTTACCTTATCTCTATGCTTAAGGATGCAACCTTTGCTATGTGATCACATAATTGCTTTCCCTGTGAGACTCCTTACTGCTTCCACTGCCATTAGTAATAGTAGCTTTGCCCATCTTGTTGCAGAAGCTGAAAGATGTACGACTCGATGCTAGAGCCTGTTAGAGGTAGTTAAAGCCACATTCTGTTAAAGACAGTATATATTGATTTTTGAAGTTAGGATTACTGTTTGTATTATCTAAGAGCCTTTATATAATTGGTTAACAATTTGATTCCATTTTCCACACTGAATATAGATTGGCTTTTTTTGCTGGACTGTGGAAAGTTGAGGTCTAATTTTAGGCCTGGGTTTATGACACAAGGTAAAAAGTTTTCCTCTTGGTGGTAAGCAGTTGTGTGTGTGAAGCAAAACTGAGACCTTTGAGTGAATCAGTTTTTACAATTATTCTCACACTTTTCAAAGAAAGTATGACAGCTTGAGACATCACAGGGAGGATGTGAAAGCACCATTCCTCACTGCTTACAGAAAACCTATCCTGTTTCATAACAACTTAAGAAGAAATACCAGAAGGGAGTTCATTTCTACAAGAGCTGCTCGAGTCTAAGTATGGTGCCAAGATGCCTTGGTGTGGAAAAGCTACATTTCAGCACTGAAGCCACAGCTTCAGCAAAGCAGGTGACTCCTGTGTGGTATGATAGGAAAAAGTCCTGCTTTCTGCTGCTGGCTACCCTGCAAAAGTACTCTCTAAAAGAGTGTTCTTGAAGAGTAGAGCATGTACTCTCCTGTATGTTTTGATCTTCATTTTCTGTTTGGGTTTTCCAATACTTACATGAGATGCCCTCAAATTTAATACTCAGGTAGATTGCCTTCCCAAAGTCTTTGGCTTTGAACAATACAGGAAGGGTAGCCAGAACCATGCCATGACCACATTCCCTCTTATTTTTTAAGTAGCTCATGTCTGGATCAGAACTTTATAGCAAAACTACCATGGCAGTAAATCCCTGTTGTAGAAGTCTGCACAGCTCAGTAATATTACTGAAACTGCTCTGATGTCTGCTGGGAAGAAAATACCACAGCCCCTGTGTGACTTGGCTTCCTGGGGCTTTCATTTCTGAAGCATCCAGTTCGAGAAAAGCCTTAAAGACTGTGACTTTCAGAAAAAGCTGAGTGGTTATCAACCCAAAGTCAGCTAAGGCCTCTAGGTGGTATTATAAGACAAACACAAAATAACAACCCATTTGAGGATAGTAAGTTAGGCCTCAGCTTTGTAAAGGAAATATTTGAGTCTGAGTGCTCTAAACAAAAGCTCTAATCTGGAGATTACTTCTCTGGAGCAGGAATTTGCAGCAGCAGGTATGGGAGGACGGATGGGGAAGAAGGAACACACAGAGGGTGCATTAACCTCGCTATTAGCCCAGGCTGCTGCATTCACATCTCACAACAGGATTACAAGTCTGAGCAATTCCATCCCCTCCAAAGAGGGGAAGATACGGGAACACTTTGTTCTCTGCTGTCACAAAATCAGGATACCTGTGCCTATGACACTTTTCATGAGACTGCCAAGGCAGGAGAGTCATTCCTATGGTTTGTAGGATACCACCACCTCAAAGATGCTTACAGACTAGATGCTGGAATAGGTATAGCATGACTTTGTAGCAAAATATCATGCCAACACTTCTATCCTGGCTCTGGGGTCCCACACCAGATGAGACAACCTACAACCACACCAGCTTTTGAAGAAACCATTCTCCCTTCCGCCAAACACCTACACCTCTGAGCCACTTTGGAGGCAGCAGCAGAGCCAAGAACAGGCAGTCTTTATTGAACAGCAGATTTCTTTGGAACAAATGCTTGGCAAAAGGGAAAAAAAATACATTTTTACTTCCTACAGTGCCTCAAGAATTATGTCTGTTTAACTAGCATGTGCTTATTAAGCTGGTAAAGAAGGCATTCTGGTGTGGTTAGTCAAAAACACAGACAACTGTGTATTGAGTGGGACATGGTCCAGCTTGCCTAGCTTGACTGAACAGCCTGTTCTGCTGTGTCATAAATGGCATTTGACTTTTAGAAAAGAAACAGCTGTATTGTATGGAAGTTAGGGCAGATCTTCTGACCTTGACCAAACAGGTTGGCAGGCAGAACATGGAAATGAAGGTGGATTATGGAGGTGAGAATCGCTGCCTGTCTGGGGATTGCTGGCACTGCAGGTCTATGAGATCTCCTCCAGTTCTGGCTCTGGCATAAACACCACAGTTAGTAATGAGTCTCAAGCCCATTTGGGTCTGATAAAGTCCTTGGCATGCAGCAACAGTGATTTAGTCTCTATTCTTACTCTTTCTGCCGAAGAACAACAGACTACAGTCAAAAACCACTCTGTATAAATAAGTGGTGGGTGGAACAATTCAATTTACCAATGCTGACAAATGTTAATACCCTTTTGTCTCTTTCTAGACGCTGTTTACGTCAGCAAATAAACCTTAACTTAATCTGAGCTGTCGAGCTAAAGATCAACAGCTTGAATTTCAATCTCTTGTCTTAAACTGTCTCACCAGAATACATTCCCACACATCCAGAGATGCAAAAAGCCAGCTACACTTTCAGTAAATACATGTATATATGTTCTAGCTCTACTGCTTTTAATGCTCTACTGTCTTTGTCTCTAATCTGGGCAGTAAATATCTCAGCAATGCTTTTGAAATGTGTCTTAGCCTTGAGTTCCAGGTTAAAAACCAACTGTCTTTTGTCAAACATCAGAAAAGCATCCTCCCATTAAGAACATAGGAGTAAAATATCTTCAAAATACCCAGTGCTTTCCAGTTCCCTGATGTCTAGGATGAAGCCAGTTGCCTCAGTGGCACTACATCAAGTTCAAGGTGTCTACAGGTGGTCAAGTAGTACAATTTGAACTGAAATGTATGAAGGAGGGAAGAGGGATAATATCAAACAAACAACAAGCCAGATGACATCACGGTAGGAATGAGAGTTCAACTAGGTGGGTGATATTTAAGCACAAGGAAAATAAATAAATAAATCGGCCTTCTGGTGTGTACTTTGTCTCCCCCTGCCTTTCTTCTTTCTTTTACCTCCTTAGCACATTGTAAATATTGCACTGATCAAGAGTTTTCCAGGTCCCTTTCGGTTCACTCAGCTCACGATACCAACCACCCATCCTTTGGGGCCAGGACAAGGATTCTCCACATGGAATTGCTCAGGGTTGGATTCTGTTTATTTGCATTTCAGTGGCACCTGATCAGCTCTAGATGAACCCTGTGTTCATCATCCTAGCTGCCATACAAACTCCTGGAGGCAGTATACCAGTTAAATCTCTCCACTCCCGTTGCTGCCACCTCCCAAAAATTCAGCTTCAATAAGTAATGCAAACAGAGATTCATAGAAAGGAAGCACTACCAGTGTTGTCATCAGACTCAGTTGCTGTTTTTCTGTCTCCCTTTGCCTACCAGCAGCCCTTGGGCTTAAAGTTTTTGTCCTTGCTTTGGCACATTCAGCATGAGGAATTCAGCACCCTCATAAGGGTGCATCTGCTTTTAACTATGAAGGAATTCTATAAAGCATTGTTGTCATTGCTACAAGAGAGGAGAGCTATCAGCACAAATCATACAGATGAATGGAAAGAAGATTTTCAGGATTAATAGGACTGAAATATTTCTGACAGATCAGTTAAAAGATGCATTAAGGCAGAACATAACACCCATCAAGCTCAAGAATTGCTTTTCTTTCCTTGACTTTTACCCATTGGAGCAAATCCTGAACCACCAAATCAGCCTGTTGACATACCAGAGCAGGGATAACTGAAAAACACTAGGAAAAATACATGGTAAAAGCTCTAATAACACTCTATATCTTAACTCAACATTACTAATATTTGCAACAGTCATTCTTCATATGATTGCTCAGTATTCTGGGCACTCAGGAACATTCATTTTAGGTTATTCTTACTTAAGGGACAAGTGCACCTCTATTGACATAAACTTGGAGAGCTATATCCTGGCAATAAAAGTCATCTCTCCCTTCCTCAAAATTGAATCAAGAAAGATGACTGCAACAGAGGGTGCTGATGCAGTGTTTAAGGGAAGAGAAGAGTAGTGGACACCTTAGAAGAGCCACCAAGAAGTCAGAAATCTCCTTGCTAAGTCACTAGCAGTGGTGCAGTTGTTCCCACCTGCTGGCAATTGCATGTCTCCAGAGCTATCAGTGTCCATTCCATGAGCTGCACAGCTGTGTGAAGAGTCTAGAGCAACACAGGAAAGGCTTTTGGGACTGGTGGAGTCTTGCTGAACTAGAGTCAAGCCAATGGTCCAATGCATTAAAATAAGGGCAATTTCTGTACCAAGGCCCTACCAAGCAGGGATATCTGAGTGTGAGACCTTCTTACCCAGGCACAAGGAGTGACCCAAAACTGCCTTAACTGAGAGAATTCCAACTTAGCAGGAGTCTCTAGCAGGGACACTACAGCACTTCATCCTCCCCTTGCTCATTGACAGACCACACAGAGATGGTCAAGGTGCCAATACTTCATCTTCCCTAAATAACATCACTTATCCTGTGCAACTGGGTTTACTTTTATGTCATTAAGGAATCCCTGGTCACTTACAAATATAGAGACTGCATTGATCAATGCTTCAGCCAATATTACCTGCATATAGTTCAAAGTTAACTGCATGACTGATTCATATGGAAGGAGGATGGCCTATTATCCATCCTGGGAATAAATATAGGTGCTGCATAAACACACTCAGCTGCCAAATAAAAACTGGATTATAGCTTTATTCTTATATAAAACACCAAGTCTCTCCCATAATGGTAAACAGGAACAATATTTAAAGGACCTAAAGTACATGATGAGCGGTCTCAACCATTTTACAAAAGCAAATGTAATAATAGAGGAAGAGAGGGGTCTTATAAAAATATTATAATGAAAATGGCATTCAGAAATCCATTAGCAAGTGACTGTGCTTCATCACAGCACTGGGAAGGTATTTTAAATGTAAGCAAAGATCTTTGCTTTTAAAATCCTTAATGAAGATGTAAAGTACTAAAAGCCACTGGGAAGTCTTAAAAAATGCAAACAAGACCATGCAAAGCTAACACCTTGGTTCATAATGGATTACAGGTTGATACTGTTGTTCTTGCCTACATTATTGCAGTCTATCATTACCTGAGTGAATGATACTACAAAGCTCACCTACATTTTTTTTCCATGGCCTCCTTATTTCTAATGAGATTTCCTTCATTTATTGATCTCCCTGATGGGTACTATAGCAATGTATAAAAAAAGGACCATTTATATAAACTGCCTTTTATTAAGATAAATAAGATGCATTCAAGTGAAAGCTCAGAACACTAAGAAAAGACAAAACAGACATTGAAAAAAAGGTAAGGAGAGTACTTGCAAAGGACTAGCTTTTGAAACTTAGCTTAAAGTCCATACTTTTGGCAGAAAATGCAGTGTAATCTGCACATTGCAAAACTCCTGACTATTTTTAATGAGAAAGTTAGGATTTACTAGATGCAGAAGCTCCCAGCTGGGCAAAGAGATTTTGCAGCAGTTTATAAGAGCAGAACATCAATTAAAACAACTCATTCAGTAGCACATTACTTACTCTGCCACATCAAAGAAGAGAAAATGCCCTGGAAGTTGAAAAGTCCTGTAGTTTATCTTATGCCAAGAAATGAAGTGAGGAAAACCAAGCTGATGCCTCATATTTGTTAGCACAAACCACAAATGTTTCCTGCAGCAAGACTAAATGTCATGCCTGGGCTAGTAATGCTGAGCATCTCTCCTCAATAAACTCTCTCTCCTATCTCACTGCTGTTCTTGAACCTGCATTTGTGCTGCAGGTCCTGCTCAATCCCCATTTCTCATTCAGGAAGGTGTACTGAGGAGCATCATGGAAGATCAGGGTGTCCAATTGCTGAACAGCAAGGCACATCCCTCCACATGTGCAAGCATTTTGGCATATGGTGAGTATTTCTCATCACTGGTCTGCACATGAAATATATCTCTTAGTGAGAGTCTTGTATCATCATTTACTTCCTGATGCAAGGGCACTGTCTCAGCTCCTCTGGATGTTGTCTTTTCTTATTTGCAGACATGCTCAGCCTGCAATACATACACTGTTGAACATGTAGACAAAAGTAGCCATACACCTAATAACTGAACTGCTTGTCTAGGATTGAACTCCAGCACCTTTCTAACGGGAACTAAAATCCCTGAAAATACTCCGTTGTAAAACAGTCCTTAAGGTCTCACCTTTGGCTGTCATTTCACCAGAAGCCTAAAATAACCCTGGACTCCTGGGTCACTCCTTCTCCAGGCAGCATCTACCTCTGTTTTGCACTTTCTGAGTAGGTATGCAAGTAGCATAGCCTTCTTATACCTGCTTTGCAGTGCAGAATAGGTTAATGTTCAACCCAAGATTGAAGCAACCTGGCTTTGAGCTCTCAATTATCTTAGACACAACCAAGTACATTTTGCTAAGGTGAAAGAAGCTGATGTAAGAGCACACAGCTGCATAAGAGATGAGTAATCACTCATTTCACTTCCTATGCCTAATGGAAAAGGAAAGTCAATCTTTCTTTCAGCCTAACAAAGTTGATGAATTATGGGATTAAAGAGGTGGATCTTATATTTGAATAAAAGAATGCAGCAGGCATTCAGGGTTGTGAAACTACTGCTTATGCACTCCACAGCTTAATGAATAGCATAACAATATAGAGACATTGATTTTATAAGTTAACACCATGATTTCATACACAGTAGCCATTATAAAGCAATGCATTGTTTGGGTTTTTCTGTCAATGCCCATCAGTAACCAGTTGTTTGCTGTCTCCCTGTGCAAGAGGGGAGTTGACAGGAGGCTTACCTCAGCCAGTCATAAGACTTATTTTTTAATATGCTTGATAAGAGGCCTCAAGTGTACTACTTGAGCCTTGTGAATGTCAGCACCCATTTCTTTGGGGATCTGAATTACTGCAGTGAGTTTTTAATCTCTCCAAGCTTCAGTTTAGGTTGACAAGCCAGATACTGAAGTCAGGATTGGAGGACAAACCTTTTTTCTTCCACTCCAAAGCTCTTTGCACACAGCCACCTCTAGCACGACCTTTGGCTTCTCAGGGAACTTGAGCTGACAGAACATGCAGAACGTGCTGTTCAGCTTCACACATCATCTCACAGAATACCTCTCAAACTTTTAGCAAGCCCCCTTTTAGGGACAGATAGGCACTTCTCCAACTTACTGTTTGCAAGGCTACTCAGATGCTAAACTGGAGTTTGGAGAGTGTCTACCTACCTATTCATAGCATCAACATTGCCATATAAATTTTTCTCCTTCAGGGCTCTTTTCCCTGCATACTTGAAAAGGTAATAGTTTCCCCCTTTTTCATGTTCATTTTTATAGGATGAGCAACCAAAGCTCTGTTAGTCTCTCTGAATCAAGTGAGTTTCCAGCCTTTTGTTCACTTGCTTTACTGCCCTTATCCCTCATGTTACACAATTAGTTACTTTCTTAACAAAGATACTTGCTGTGCTACTTGTTGTACTACATATACACGGTGACTGGCATGGCTAGTAAGCTCTGAGCATCACCTGCTCAAGCTTAAATACCTATGTTTTGCTAGGATCACTATGACACAAAGCACAGGCTCCATTCTATGCCTGTGCTTAGGACCTACACTCAGTTGAGAGAGTCCATCCAGTTTTCCAAACCAAGGCAACCCTTATGATTTAAGTACTCCTTTCCAGTACTCACACATCAGGTACCCTGCAGCTTACTTCTGTGAGGATTAACAGAAGTCAATAACAGAAATTTCCTAAAGGGTTTTTAGGCTAAAACTGCTTATTTGAAATAATACAGAGTATAAATGACTAAAGTACAAGAAGCCAGCCCAATAGTTAATATCAAAAACTTAAATCAAGGTACACTCACCAGGGAAGCAAGGTTAGGCAGAAAGCAGCCTGACAGCCAGACTCACAGGGTATAAACCAGAGCCACATTCAAATCAAACCAAGGTGAACCACACAAAAGCATTTCCTCTCTGTGGGGCTGCTTTAAATAGAGCTACAGCTCTCAGCAGGGTAACTGCAGGTGTCCTTAGGAGCCACTAATCACTTGGTGGCCTCAGCTGGGACAGCTCAGCTTCCAGCCCAGGAGCCTGATGCTCCCCAGTTGAGGAACATAACCATCTGAGAACAGCATGGCTCTCCTCCCACTTCCCAATATTATTCTTTGTCTTTTCCCTCAGTTTCTCTGTCTCACATTACTCCTTCTTTTTCTTTTCTCCCCCTTTTTCAGATGTTTTCCACTCTTTTCACAACGTACACAAGATTAAGATTATTTGGGATACAGTGACCTGCTTTTCTAAGTCAGGTTAGTTACTTGTTGATGGCTTCTAATGGTAACCACGCCAGAAGGTGTTACAAAGGCTATATCTATATTGATAAATAAAACCTGCCCAGGGAGAAATCACCATCCCTAAGGTCAACAGGCTCAATCTGGCTTGTATCCTTGCATCTCAGGGCTTGTTCCTTTTGATAGAGGTGGCTCTCAATAAGCAAGGTGGGCAGAGTTCTAAGCAGCACGGTCAATGGAAGGCCCAGGTTCCCAGCCTGCTCCTTCCCTTCTTTTATTTAACCATTCAGATGTACTCAAAACCACCAGTTCCCCTCTTCTTGACAAACCAGGAGTACCTCCTCTGCTTTCTGTTGCTACTTGTCTTGTGAGACTGTCCAAGTCCACAGCGGTGCAGCAGCAAATTCACCTGGGAGCCCATCATCACCTTTCCCACACTCCTTTCACCCATGGTGGTCATCCTGAATTCTTGACCTCCCCGTGACGGGGTGACACACACATGATGGAAGGTCTGTCATTTTGCTTCTGTCACAGACAATTATTGATTGTTGTACTGCTATATGGTTAGAACAGGGACAAATTTTTCCTTGTTAGAAATAGGAGGGAAGGAGCTGCTTCCTCTACCCCTACTGCTCTTCATTTTTAATCAGTTTTAAGAGATCTCTCCATTTAGGAAATTCCCACAACAAGCCATGTGCTGTGGTAGGTGAGACACCTTTGAATATATAGAGAAGAAAGATAGCCCTGTTACCCCAGCTATCACTCAGCCCTCCCTGCACTGGGATTTTAGGCACTCAGTGTCATTTTGCTGACATAGGTTTTCCAAGTAGCTCTGCCTGATGACTTGGGGCCAGGAGTGAGAGAGAAAGCAGCATTGCCCTGCAAAGCCAAGAAGGGTGCTGGAGGGACAAAGAGGTAGGAAAGGAAGGCAAAGCTGATGCTGAGTATGCGAGTCTGGACATGAATGTTTGGAATCCTGTCTTCATGGGGACTTATAAAGTTGCCATGTATTCGGGTCTAATGAGGTAGTTGCTTATTTCTCATAGGTCACAAGCATATCAGACCCAATTCTTTCCTGAACTGGGTCATGTAAAGTCCCATTATTTAGTGGAAGTTGTGCGTCTCTGTGAGGAGAGTGGCTGTGTGGTGAGACAAAGACTTGCCATGCTCTGAATGGGAAATATGTTAAGAAAATAAATATTCAAAGAATGCAAAACTTGTGCAGAGTAACAGAGTGAGTGAGAGTGTGTGTGTGTGTGTGTGTGTGTGTGCAGATGTACACAGCATCTGTGGGCGTATGTACCCATTGATCCTCTCTGATGCATTTGCTGCTTTAAGCTATATTTGCCAAACCCCAATCCTGATCCTTCTCTCTTCTTTGAACAGCTCATATTCTTTCTCTCTTAGTTTGCAGCTGACTTATGGTGGCAGGGAGGATTCACTGTTCCAAAGCATCTTTATTTATATGGTTTACTGTATTTCACATCAAGCTGCCTACTCTTGCGGGCACTGGTAGAATCAGAGCCACGTCTTTCTGCCTCTCTAGAACCAGGGAATTAGGATTTCCACATAAGATCTCAGGGCCAAAAGACTTTTAGCCATGCTGGTTATCAGAGGAGATATTCTGGCTTGTGGCTGCTGAAGCTCTGGTCTGGTATTACTGGGTCAGCAAAGGAGTTTGATGTTGCACCCTCAATGGACCCTTTTTATTCTTTTTTATCTTTTTCTGTGAGAAAATGAAGCTTTGAAACTGCTCAAATGTTGTTGGACTTGTCTCATTGTGTGTAATTTTGAAGCATTTGTTCCAGGCACACTACAATTTTTGCCATTTAGTGATTACCTTTAAATTCTGCAAAGCCTTTTCTCATGTGTCCTTGTGCAGCGCTTTGGGAGATTGTCTGATGTGAAAGGCACTATTACACATTGAACTGATTATTGTTGTTTGTTGCTGTTAACACAGACAAGAAACCCTCCTGGCAGGGAAACAACTTCTTTGCTAATAAGGATTCATAATTTGTATCTCAGCAAAAGATGTAAACATATATTATCATTAAATAGGCTGTAATTTTAATTGCCTATAAATGTTATTAATTCTGATTGTGATTATTCAATAGGTAATAAAGATAAAGGCTGTCAAAATTAATTAAGTACATATTCATTAAATTCAAGGTAGCTTCAGTTTCTTTATTGCACAAATACAATTAACACTTAATCTGAATCTCAGTAAGTTACATAATCATGTGACTCAAAATAAAGGGAGGATACAACCTTGGCCTTTTACTTTTTACATGGGAAAACATTAATGATGCTGACATTGGAGACAATTAGACAGTGTCGGCCAATTGTTTTTAGTCAGCTTTCTCTCACATCTGTGGTGTCTACAAGCAAGAAGGGCCATTGTTTCTGCAGGCCTCCGTCGCGCTTTGGCTCTTTGTGCGAACCGTCAATCTCTTGCTGAATATCAAAGCTGTGAGGAAATTAGAACAGACCAGCTCTACTGCACCACACTAAAGCTTAGCAGGGTGCATCCACTATGCTACTAATTAGGCAGTGGCCAACAAAATAACCTGTCAATGTGTGCTTGCCATTTCCCACACACCTGCATTTCATACACTAATAAGCGTACAGCCAGGGAGAGAAAGGGATAACTGCTGAAGTGTGAAAAATGAACAAAATATAACAATGTTTCTCTCCCCACCTATACTACTGCCAATTACCATTTAACATTAGGTAGAATCAACATGTCGGAAGAAATACAATACAGTATCTGAAACTAAAGAGGGGGTAGGAAGGGGCAAAGCCACACATAGCGACTGTATTAATGTTTGCTGCAGAACGCCGCACTAAGTGGAATCTCTCCTTATTTGTATAAACCAGGAGGTTGAAAATGATCGTGATTAGGGTTTTTCTAGTCACGTCAGCCTGGAGAGAAATCCATATTTCAGTTCCTTACCAAAAATACACAGATAGGCACCGTAGCAAACGAAATCCGGTGCTCTCCTTGCAGACCACGTCCTCACGTGTACCAGTGTGGCCAAGCAGACACAGAACTTCTCGTCTCCTTCTTATTTACTTTCAGCCAGTTGGTTGCAAGCATCTCAGAAACTTTTGTTCGCCATCCTTCCACCTTATAATTCCTTCATTTCAAATCATATCAATCAGGACACCAGTACCAGCTTGCCTGGGGGACTTATTACATCCGTACTGTTATTTCTCATCATGAATCTTTTCCCAATCAAACACGTGGATAGAAAACTTCCAGAAGTGACTTTGCAGCCCGAGTGATAAAAGTACACAAACCTGCCCTGTTATTACTATTATGAAAGGAGGGGGGAGGAATGCTTATGCAGTGATTATGAATATTGTGTTTGGAAAGGGCTCATCCTCAAAACACAGAGATCAGTCTCATTACAACGGCTGTAACCCGGCATCGCTGCAAACTCCCACAACTCGCACTCACAAGCCTCTGGAAATTGCTAGGTTTCGTAGAATAGTAATTCACACACCATATATTTCTTTCCCCTTTCCCTTTGCTTTAATGCCTGATCAGATTGCAAGAGTGATGATTTAGAAGTGATATGCGCTGAAAACAAAGCAGAGCAGAAGTAAAGATATTAAGTCAGGTGCGAAATAGCTGGGGCCAGGCTGCTGAGGCCGTTACCTCCACTGAGGGCCGTGCCTCAGCTGAATCCAACGCTTCAGACTCGGAGTTCTTTAGTTTTTTTTCCCTCTTTGCATGAACCCAAGGAGTATAAATTCAAATTTACTCATATGAAACACAGTGATTCCCTTGTAGGACTCTCTCCCTCTTCTGTCTTAAGGCACTTAATACTTAATACCTTCTCTTTTTTGCTTTTTTTCCCTTTTTTATGGTTATCCGTGGGCTTGAGCTTTGGTGGCTCAGGTAAATGAATGGTAGAATCCCCTTCAAAAAGAGATTTATAGATGTATATCACTCCTGAGCAGCCGTCCTACCAGGCATCTTTAATGTAGAGCTGAATTTGAAACAAGAAATAAAAACCAGAAGGGCCTCTGCAATGTGTGGATGAAGCTGTTTTCCTCTACAAGAAAAAATCACTTCATCTCAATATGTAGGAGAAATGACTATATTGTTATACTATCCTTGATGGAAATCATACAATAAAGGCCAATATTCAAATGGTATTTGTTAGATACTTTTGAACACCACTCTGCCTTTCATTAGACTTTATCCAGGAGCAGCATTTTCAATTATAAATAAAAACTTTCTCCGCCTCTTCCCACTTGAGCTCAAGTACAGAAGGCCCCTATTTAAAATGCAGCTCCCGAGCAGGCCACCAGGCCGCCTGTTCAGCTGCCAGTGGCTTTTGTGTACAAAGATGTTAATTGGTCCTAATCCCCTCCTAGAAGCTGTTTTGGTAGCCTGACCTGGCACCCCAAAGGACACCTTGGTGTGAAAAACTAAAGGGCCCATTGAAAAGAGAGTGAAAAGCAGCACTGAGCATTCCAACACATTTTAATTTCGGGAATTAAAAAAAAAGAAGAAGGGAGGGTGTAGCCAGAGGGGTTTTGGCAGGAGGGGGGGTGGCACACATCATCTTGCTGATTCTGAATCCCTTGTACAAAGCTTTAGTAACCGTGAAGTAAGCTCTACAAACACCTTTTTCCACACACACGCACAAAAAATCAAGCCAAAAGGCTGCTTCTAGTTCAGCTTCCCGTTTGGATCCTTCTTCCATTTTGTTATTGCTAACACACAAGCTGCTTTCAGAGAGTTGGAGGTGGTTGAGGGAGAAACCCAAATGGTCTGACATCCCTTCTCCTGTCCTCCTTGGGAGGAGATGGGTAAGTCCAGGCCAAAGTGCATTTCCCTGCGTATTTTGGTGGTCTATTATGTGGCACAAATAAACATCTAGGATCTGAAGTAGAGAAGACATTTTTATTAGGCATTTCCAGAGCAGCTGGGGAGAGGAAAAAAAAGAGATGGGGGGAAAAAAAGAGAGGAAAAAGGGGGGAAAAAAGCACAGCTATTATGGCAAACTTATAATCAAATGTGCACAAGAAATGTTAGATATAAACACTCGCCTTAGGAAGTTGTAAAGTGCTATCTGTTCAGCATGCCATTGTACAAAGTGTACATTTACAGCTTGGGTGGTAAATTATGCTAATAGAATGCACAAACCTCAACCGTGAGGTTTTGAATTTTTTGACACAGTTCACAGATCAACTTCATAGGTCAAAGGAGTTTGCCTCCCACAGCCTGATAAAGTAGAAGGATATAAAGTATATGTGTATTATTATAATCTTGGTGAATGCAAGTTTTTAGGTAGAATACATTTAGCATATTTTCATCCCCACGTTTGCTCCTAATGAATATTTTTCATTAGACACTACTTTAGGCAAGAGCAAAACACTTAGGGGACTCTTTTCATGGAAGTGTTTCAAGGTGCTGAATGTAAAAACCCAGTAATAAAATCTTCCACAGCACATCAAAGAACACAGGAAAGAAACTACAGTAGCAATTCTTTCACTAAATAACAACTGCTCAGATGTACTTTTTTGTGAGAGTTTGCAATACAAAAAAACTCCAAAATTCAGGGTTATAAAATGATAGTTTGCTTAACTAGCAGAGACTTGCTGCTCAAAGAACAAGGACCCATCATTAGGGATGGAAGGTAAGACAAAGACAGGATACTTGCATGATTACTGTGAAGCAAATGAACCTCCAAATACAAAGTGCTGAAGAAACATGGAGTATCAGTTTGAAGTGAACAGTAAAAAGTCTCCTGTCTTTCTCCTAAAGGGTTTTTGATGATGGAAGGGTTGCAGATGAGATTGGCAGTATTTTCCATGCTCATATGAAAAAAAGGGAAAGGAGTGATGTTTTTAAAATGTCAAGTAAAGAAAGGAGAGCTACCAGAAGTGAATCTTGTTCAGTTATCAAAAAGTGTGGTTTTGATATGAATGACCGATTCACTGCTTTCATCGTGATGAAAGTAACTCTTTCTCTGGCTTGGCATTTTCTGGGTCAGTTGCTTAATAACCTTAAGGTAAAATGTATATCAGAAACAAGGCAGGACCACAAAAACACCTTAAGATATGAACAGAAAAGCAGGTGATCAAGGCAAATAAAACCCCATTCCCTCGTAAGCTAAAAAAAATCAACTGAATAGAAATGTCAAAACTTCAATGCGTGGTAAAAAGGTGGGTAACATTCCTTTTGCCACAATATATTTGTCATTTCAAAGCACACAGATGGATTATAATGATTTTTGGATGTTCTGTGGGTTTATTTCCGTTGCAATTTACTTCTTAACAATAAAAGCAAAGGAAAGAAGAAAGAATTCAGAGTGACTCAAGGAGCCGGGGTTCGGATAAGTGGATGTTGCTTCCACGTGCCCCCCCGTGATATGCTGGAGGAGTTACTCAGCAAGCACAGACCATCTGCTGGGGGAAAAGGACGTATCTGAGGCATTTCAGCTGAAAAAATCCCAACAGAATCAGTTCTGCAGACCTAGACCTCAGACTCTGAGTCGTCTGCAGGTGAATCGTGCTCTGTCTCCTGGACTGAGCTGATTATTCACATGAGTAAGGTGAGCAGGGCTTGTTCTGAGGTCATCCACATACAGTCCTCAGTATATAAAACAGGCCTGAAGTCACACGAAGTGAGGCAGTAGAAGAGACTGAACAAACTAACCCAAGAAATTCTGCTGCAAACCCCCACTGTGTCTCCTCTAAACTCTGCAAGCTTGTCTAGAGCTGTACCTGGTCAGAGCAAAAGACAAAGTTTACCTCAAAGCAAGGGCTTTCCCTGACAACCACGGCAGGTCATTAGGGAAAAAAAGAAAACAGATTAAAAAGTATTTAATTTCAAGGTGAGTGAAAAGTCACCACTCCAGAACACCAAATGGTTCTTGCTTTTCACTGGACTGCTCAGAGAAAGAGCTTTCAGATGAAGCCATGCTTATGAACTGCTGCTGGTGTGTGTGAATCTGTGCTTTCCACTCAGTGTTACTGCACTAAAAAAAAAAAACCCAAACAAAACCAAATCCCAACAGGCACAGAAGTAGCCTCTGAAAACCACTTCAGCCTCTTTGGGGAGGTGAGTGTATAGTGAATATGTCAAACTTTTTTTTCTCCCCATTCCAATCATTTCCCTCCACTCCCCCTCACATTTACAGCTCTAGTGGTATTTCAATCCAGTTAATGTATGTGTGTTGTAAATGTCACAGAGGTTAATCTCTACCAAGCTTTTAAGAAAATAAATCAGCATTTTGACTGATTTCATACTTAAAAAAAGTTTCCACCCACTCTTCCTTTCTTCTCTTGACGTGGCAGGAGGGGTATTAAACTCTGGGTGAGCCTATAAGAAACTGTTGGGTATTTTCTGTTATCCCTGCCAGGTGGCAAAGAACCACAAGAGTATACAAGTCTTTTTTTTCAGGAGATTAGTAAAATAGAAGGATTCCTAAATGAGGGCCTGATCCTGCTGGATACCGTCTGTCCCCCTTGATTTCTGTAGCAACTGAAAAGGAAAAAAAAAAAGATGAAGTGAATAATTTGAATGAAAGAGAGGGGGGGAAAAAGGAGGCAGAATGTACAGTGGAATTCCTCACCCGTGTTGTTGCACCCAAGAAACTTTGAGCTGCATGCTGCCCAGCCCCCAGGAAATCCTAAAATTGGGGGTTTTGCCTTTGAATGTACGTTTGTGGCTTTTCAGAGATATTGGTGAAAACTGCAGCCATGCTCACACCTGCTTAAATCTGCTCTCAAAGGAGTGCTGCTCACTCGAAATGCAGCTATGGCGGTGGGGCTGGCTGAAGGCACGGGCTGAGCAGAGATGTGGAGGGCAGCACTGGGGTGTAAAAAATGTCCTCATTCCTGTTTCTGTGAATGTCAGCAGCCAGGAAAACCAGGAAACTGGGAAAGTGGGGTGATGGTGTGTATGGTGCCAGCTCCTGTGTTGGAGGGAAGAAAGACAAACTGTGAGAAGCAGCAAGTCCAGCTTTTTGAGGGTCCTCCTCCATCCTGACACAGGGACCCTCAGTGTGCCCCATCCCTACTCATGGACCTCTGGTCAGCCTTGGGATCGAAACAGGGTCAGCAATACTGCTAAACTAACCTGAACTCTTCAGAAGGATGCAGAATATTACTCCCATGATTTTATTGACTGAAATGCCTAGAATGATGAACCAGGTAAACAACACAGATGTTCTCCACACACTTCACACACATCAATGAGATAGGCTTCCCAGCATCCTACCCTAAAGGCAAGATGTTTCTATCTATGTTTTAGAAACGGGAAGGTTTATTGAAAGACCTGGTACATGATATTCAGGGATAATCAGAAAGATTATCAGAAAATCAGAAGAATATAAACATACTATTTAAAACCTTGAGGCTTGACACTGTGTATTGCACACCCTCCAAAATCTGCAGGCATGGAAGCCAGGGCGAAGAAACCCCATTAAATGAGGTGTTACAAAACTCCAGTGTTTAACATCTCACATGGGGTACACTAACCCCCCCCCCTCCAGCTCAGACTCAAATGATAACAGTGGTTTCTGAGAATCAATTAATTCCTTCTCCAAAATCTCCATTCATTTTACGTTTCTCTGCAAAAGTCTGGCAGCATCAAAACGTGTAGTTTTTCTAAAATGGATTAAGAATGAAGTGCCAAAAAACTCCCTTGTTCTCTCTAAATAACCCACATGCCCAGAAAACAGTGAATACCCCCCGAACACACAGTTTAAGGAAAAAAATAATCCACATCTGTCCCCAAAAGCACAGCAAAGGTAGCGGATGTAGATTGGCTTCCTGTATTTGCATTTCCTTCACACAATGAGTGGATCTAGTTACATTTGTTTCACCTTTCAGCTATTTCTCCAATTTTCCTTTCTGAATGGAGGAATTTATCCCTTTTTTTTCTCCCAGAGTCAATGCTGGGGAGGGAAGCAAAGAAGTTATCAAAGGGGGGAGGGTGGGGAGAACAGCCTAGCCAGAGCTAAGGCTGTAATTACTTCAGAAACATAAAGGTCTATTCTCTCATTGCTGAAAAAGGGGAATTACACACATAACTTCCATTAACATTAATGGGACTCACCTACATAAATCCCTGGTACATCAATGGGAGAATAGATCCTGTATAACCATAGGTACTGTTTACTCAAAGGAAGTGTGTACCAAAGCGTACTGCCTAAATCAGGATAGAGTGGGTGAAAGCTCTACCTTACTCATTTCATTGTCATTTGCTCTTGAAGGGCAATTATCAAGAAATTATTAGGTAGTGGCATCTTAATATCATGCTCTCCTGCCTTTTTACTTCTTGTCTGACAAAGGCAAAAGCTGACAGAATGTAAAATATTTTCATAATGGATTTTTTTCCCCTGGCTGTTTTTCTGGTACTCCCTTAGGTTAGTTTTCTGCAAACAGAGACATAGATGATTTGTGTTTATCCTCCTCTGCTCTGCCTCTGTGTGTGATTAGGAAGGCTGGGCCAGTTTATAGTCAGTAATGTATTCAAGGACTTCATCTTTTTGCTTTTCATGGATATATGAGAGAAAGAATTTGCTCTTTTTTGCTTTTTTTTTCCTTTTTTTTTCAAATTGGTCTGCTATTCAGAATGGTTGGGTGAATGTCTGTCTTGAATGTCACTCCAGAGACTGCACGTAGCAAGGGATTTAGTCTTCACTGTTACTGTTACACGCAGTGCAACAGCATCTCATTGGGTCAACACAATCATAAGGAAGAAAGCACTGGGAGCACTGACTACTCAGTGAGAGAATGAGGAATATTTAGAGTAATTCTGGAACTATAAATCACTGTCTGAAACTTTATGGCTGTAAAACTTAAGCTCCAGTCATTTTATAGGCTTACCTTGGCAAACTGTGTCCATGCCCTGCCAGCACCAGCACACTGACAAGGGGTTAAAAACACAGCGTCCAGGCAGCTGTCTGGGTGATGAATAGAATGTCTCTTTTCCTTTATTCCTAAAATAAGGCTCTCAAAATACTGACTGGTTAGTCCTTATTTAAATATCACATCACTTGGGGTTTGGTTTTTGTTTTTTCATTTCAGGGACTGTAAGACTCATCCACAGAAGAGCATTCATTTTTGGAGAAGGCAGGCATCAACCTCACCCAGGAATTCAGTGAAGGGGAAATACCATTCTATGCATGCAGAGCAGCACCCCAGACATGCCACAACAGCGAGCTGCCTGCTCTGCTCCACACAAAATCACAGAATCCCAGAATGATGAGGTTTGAAAGGGACTTCTAGAGATCATCTAGCCCAATGTCCTGCTAAAGCAGGTTCCTCTCAACCAAGAGGCACATGTACACATCTGGACAGATATGGAAACCTCCAGAGAAGACTTCACCGGCAGCCTGGGCAGGGCTCCCTCACTCTTACAGTACAAAAGCTTTCCCTTGTGTTTCAGTGGAACTTTTTGTGTTCCAGCTGTGTCCATTACCCCTTGTCCTGTTGCTGGGCACTACAGAGAGAAGTGTCGCTCCATCTTCATGACATTCACCTTTTGGGTACTGGTAAGTGTTGATGAGGCCCTCCCTCAGACATCTCTTTTCTAGGCTAAACAGCCCCAGGTCTCACAGACCTCTTCTTCCTTGCTCACCTTCACTCTTTCCTTCTCCTTCACACCTCTTCTTCCTTGCTTACTCTTCCCTAGTTTGTAGGTGACTTGCTGGCTGCTCAGATAGTTTGGGAGGGAATTCATTTACCTGCTGTTCCAAGGAGACTTTTTCTATGCAAGGAACTCTTTACCCAGCTCATGGTATTGCCAACTTAAAGTCTAAAATTAAACCATGTAGGAGAACTTAGCTGAGAAAACTGTAGATGATGCTTCATCAGAGCCACCAACTTTAAGTCTGGAAGCACTGCAGAGCAGAGTCATCCTTTGTGCTGGGAGTTACCAGTTTCTACTGCTAAATGTGAGGACAAAGAGGAGAAATAGAAGATCAAATCCAGACCCATTCATGTCTCATACACGTGTCAAGGACTTGGCCAGATAGAATGGATTTAAAAAGCTAATGTGAGTGGCATGAGTCAGCTCAATATATCATCTTTGAAGGGGGAAATCATTTGTGATGGTCTTGCAGCTCTTCCAGGCATCTGCAGAGATCATATCAAATCTATTTGAAATGTGAAATATCTGATTCTATAAGTCAAAGACAATTACATGGCTGACTTTGACAAGGGCAGGGTTTTGCTCACTATAAAGACAGAAGGTGCAGGGACAAAAGTTATCACTGTTGGCTTGTTTTATTCTTTGGAGCTGCTCCTTCAATGATTCCCCTTTTCATCAAACCCATGTCTCTGGCTGTGAGGAAAGGTCAGGTTCTGCAGTCCTTGTTTCTAGAAAGGTGTGGCTGAGTCAATGTGAGTTTTGCTTGAGTAAGGACTGCAGATGTGACCCTATACTTCAGCAAATCTCCAGAGAGACAATTCCTTTTGTAAGAAGCAAGGCTGGGACCAGCCAGCTGAGAGAGCATGGAATATAACTTTTGAAAATCTGGTGAAAACAGAGAAGAGATTTTAAAACCGAAAAGTTATTTTAGTTAGAAATAAGTGCCCTATAAAGCTCTTACAATTTACCTGCTCAGCACAGTATGCAGCCTGTTGAAGCATAAGGTATTGACTTTTCTTGGAAAGATTAACTCCCCTTTTGTACTTAGCTGCCTATTTTTATGCTGAACCTCTGCCTTCCCTGGAAGCTCCTCATCTAAGCACTTGCAGACAGACTTTACATACACAGGTGGTGATCAGGGAGGAGGAGTACACTAGATATGCTATTTTCTTCTTTTCATGTCTTAAGCAGAGGCAACTTCTGTATCAGTCAAGCCTGATAACAGGCCCTGGGTACAAAGTACAGTAAGGTTAATAGAAGCAGTGCTAGTTCAGCTTCATGTAAATTCATTTTCCCATTAAAAGCAGCTAAGTAACCTCTTCCCCTTCTCAAACAAAAATCTTGATGTCTACAATTCGGTCCTCAAATGATGTAATCATTTTGGAGTGTGTCAGATCCAGGAAACCTCCCAGGAACAAGCAATGCTGGTTGGTTTTGTTGGTGAGCACACATGCAACATCTGGGCACAACTGTTGTAGATACTTATTGAACCAGTAATCATTGTCTCAAAGAGGTTATATACGTAGAGTCGTAGAATCATTCAGGTTAGAAAAGACCTTTAGGATCCAACTGTTAACCCAGCACTGCCAAGTCCATGTCTGTTAGTGCCACATCTACACCTCTTTTAAATCCCTTCAGGGCTAGTGACCCAGCGACTTCCCTGGGCATCCTGCTCCAGTGCTTGACAACCACTGCAGGGAAGAAATTGTTCCTAAGCTCCAATCTAAGCTTTCCCTGGTGAAACTTGAGGCCATTTCCTCTTGTCCTCTCAGTTGTTATTTGTGAGAAGAGACCAACACCCACCTCACTGCAACCTCCTGTCAGAGAATTGAAGAGAGCAAGGTCTCTCCTCAGCCTCCTTTTCTCCAGGCTAAACACTGCCAGCTGCCTCAGCTGCTTCTCATCAGACTTGTGCTCCAGACCCTTCACCAGCTCCATTGCCTATCTCTGGACATACTCCATCACTTCAATGTCTTTCTTGTAGTGAGGGGCC
Organism: Colius striatus; assembly: GCF_028858725.1. Classification (NCBI taxonomy): domain Eukaryota; kingdom Metazoa; phylum Chordata; class Aves; order Coliiformes; family Coliidae; genus Colius; species Colius striatus. Next base: position 32,094,071 of record NC_084766.1, read on the forward strand.
CAAAACTAAACACAGTACTCAAGGTGCAGCCTCACCAGCAGCAAGTACAAGGGAATGATCACTACCCTGGTCCCACTGGCCAGACTGTTTCTTATACAAGCCAGGATACCATTAGCTGTCTTGGCACACTGCTTACTTGTATTCAGTGTCTGTTGACCAACCTTCCCAGGTTTTTTCCATCAGGTAGCTTTCCAGCCACTCTGCCCCAAGCCTGTGCCGTGACCTGTGGCTTGTTGCTGTGATCCAAGTGCAGGACCCAGCACTGAGTCTCATTGAATCTCATACAATTGGCCTTGGCCCATCAGTCCAGCCTGTCCACATTCTTCTGAAGAACCTTCCTACACTAACACAGATCAACACTCCCACTCAGCTTGGTGTTGCCTGCAAACTGACTGAGGGTACATTCAATCCTTTTGTCCAGAAAGGGAGCCTTTTTCCAGCAATGGAGTCCAAACACAGGGCTCCAAGGAACACTGCAATCTGAACACAGTGCCTTAGACCACTCAGACATCCTGACCCACCACCACCTATCAAATTTCTATGTATTGTTAGAAATAGACCAAAACTGTAATGATTAATAAATCTCTTCTCCTCTGAGAATAGCTCCTGCCACCAGACTGTTGCTGGCTTGGAGCTTTTGATTCCTCTTCAAATTGCATGTTTGTGCCCTGTGCACACTACTACCACTTCTTAACATTTCTTCCAAGAGAGCAGAACCACCTCCATTTAGGGGTTTAACTTGTACAGGCAAAGACAGCTGCCCCAGTTTAACAATACTCCTCAGTCAAGAAAGTCTGTGATGCCAGTTGCTGATCTCAGCCATAATTATTGAACCATTTTTTCCCTTAGAAACACACAATTATCGAAATCATTGTAGACATACTGTATGTACCAACTTAATTTTAGCTGTATAATCTCATAATGGACATCAATGAATAGAGGATTAGTCAAAACCTATTAATAAAGAGATATAACAGGCCCTCCGATATTTCCTTTTAAAAGGCACAGTAAGCTTCAAGTTCTGCTTCCAGAGCCAAGCCTAAGTACCCAGCCTGTGTAGTGAGCATCGCAGTAGGGGCAAGAGGGAGAAATCACTCCCTTTAAACTGTGGATTAGAGGCAAATCTGCCTTACAGGTCTGACTGTAGTTTTCATTTTTCAGCAACTACCTCATCTTATCATCTACCTCCTCTGAGGTCCCTTTAGGGGTGGTGTCTTAACCATGTCCCAAGCCCACAAGAGTGTCTGCTTGCTTTCATAGGGAAATCTGAGCTCTGTAAGGTTGAGAGGACTGTGATGGTGTGGGGCTGAGCTGAAGCTATCACACCACCAGCAAAGGAACAGCAGGGCAACCTCCATCCTGCATATTAGCTGTGTATTGCCAGATGCAGCAGAGCAAGGATACCCAACTGTGCAAGACATCCAAAAGTTCTAAGCCGGAACAGACAGACAAAAGGTTACTTCTCTTATGCAGATGTGAACAAAGACAAGAGGGAATGGCCTCAAGTTGCACCAGGTGAGGTTTAAATTGAATATTAGGAAGAACTTTTTCCCTGAAAGGGTGTCAGCCTCTGTCCCAGCTTGCCCAGGGAGGTGGTGGAGTCTTCATCCCTGGAGATATTTAAAAGTCGTGGAGCTGAGGTGCTGAGGGACATAAGTTAGTGATGGGCTCGGCAGTGTGAGGTAAGGGGTTGGACTTGATGATCTAAAGGTCTTTTCCAACCAAAATGTTTCTGTGATTCTGTAACACACATTTACATGTTTTAACCTTAGGAAGAATAAGAACATCAGGTACTTCACATGGTAACTTCCTCCTGATGGCCTACTTCAGTGCATTTGAAGTTGTCAGAAACTATCTCTTGCCAAGTGTATTTATTCCAATACACTTTGGAAAATTGTTTGGAAAATGTGGACTAAGAGCAGAGAAGTAGCTAGAAGGAGAGGTTAGCTGAACGTAATTTCTGTGCCATAAGGAATAATTTAGCTGCCTGGCTTTTAAAGTTAGCTAAGAGTGTGATACATCCTGAGAATTACCCAGAAGCTTTTTCTAAATATATTGCTATATTTAGAAATTTATTTCTGTTTCTTGCAAATAAAACCAAAACAAATCATCAATGAAAAAGCCACAACAACTATTTTACACAGTTTTCATTGTATTCCTTTCCAACATTGAACGATGGCTTCTGACATCCTCAGGGCCCCTCACATCCCCTATACTTATAAAGTAATTCTCTGGGAAGGACATATAATACTGCTGAGGAAACTGGCTGTCCTATCCAGACAGCACTGAAAGTACACAGCAGGTTTCTCCCAGCCTCAAAGAAACAGTCCAGCACCTGCAGACATTAGATCCTCACCTGTATTCTGCAGGGTAGTGTCATTCTGCCATGCACCTCAGAGGCACAGAGATATCCACTGCAAAGATACCTCAAACAGCTCCAGCCACCCCTTCTACCCAGAGAAAAACGGGGACAAGATGTTGTTAAAGGGACAATGAGCAGGAAGAGGATTCGTCCAACAGTCTACTGTTTCTTTCATAGGATGTTCAGTGAAGCTCTAATTATTCTGCCTAGAGTGCAGACTATCCCAAGGCTGTGCCTGCAGGGTTTGCCATTCCCTTCTCAGAACCCAGAGGGGTAATGGACAATATAACTAAAACAAAAAAAGCCCCAAACAATCCCCCCACCAAAAAAACCCCAGAAACATTAGATGAGTGGGAAATAGAACTAGCATGGTGGTGGTCTGTGGCTTTCTTAGCTGAAAAACTTCAAAGCTATTTTCCAGGACACTCAGATGCAATTTTTAGCACCATTTTCAATTACAGTTACGCCAAAGAATCACCACCCCGAAAAAGGTATGGGCACACCAAAATTATGCTGCTGCTGTCATTGTAAGTTGTTTATTTTTATTCTTTTCAATATTCTTATTCTCACTATTATTATTATTATTATTGCTTTCATTTCAGGATAGGTTATAGCAAGACTGGAGGTGGGAGCCTTAAAACCAGTGTGCTGTTTCCTGGGGTCTGGTGGTAGCTTTTGCTCTGTGATTGAGGCAGCTCTATGTGGCAGGGAGAAGTGCTGGCTGGACCACAACAGTGCTTAAGAACTGCTGACAGAGCTGAGGGGCGATAGCTGTCACTTTATTCTGCACACTTAACTCCTATTAGTATTAATAGAGCTGCACACAAACAGTGAGAGCAGATCATGGCCTGCAGCTATTTATGTATTTCTGCCTCATGTCTTGTATTTTATGGCATTGTTCAATGATGTCACCCATAAGCTTGTAGTCTTTGTGCTTCTATTTTGATATATTTAGGAGTGTGCATGTGACATGTATAAAGGCAAAAGGGAGGCATACATTTTTAATTGAATATATTCTTCAATAAGGGAAGTGAATTTCCTGAAGTAAACACAACTGCTGCACAACCTCCCACTATAAGTCTTCATGTGGCCCCAAGAGCTGCTTTTTGTAGGCTGCTGGTGCCCTCACCATCTTGTGCAGAACTTGTTTATTTGTATTGCAGTGGCACTTAGAGCTTCCCAAGAGCTGAGGTCCATTGTGTTATGTGCTGGGCACACAGTTGAATTGGAACGAGCACGGCTTTCTGTGTGAGTGCTCTAGAGAGAGAATAGATCATTAAGGTCACTTGTTTTCCTTACAGAGGCCAAGGAAGGATTGATTCCTACATTATATTCTATCTGTGTATGTATTTTTCACTCCCAGTTTCAAATAGCCAAGGTGCCAAGATATTACTCACTTCCCTTAGGCAAGTCTTCTGTTACTCAGATGTCTTGCACAGACAAAGTTATACCTGAATATTTTAAGCCCATTATGAAAAAAAAACCCAAAAAATCCTCATTCTATTATTTCCAGGGAGCGAATATTCATGCAGAGTAGGAAGCTTGTCACAGAGGAAAAGGGGAAGGAAACCTCAGACCCTGCCAGAGCAAAGAAAAAATGGGAGGAGGCAGCCTGAGTCAATCATAAGAAGGGTCCCACCAGCTCTTTCTACCTCCACCCACTTCTAGACACTCCTGGCCATGTTTGAGACAGCACCATTGAATCCATTCAGCACTACAGCATTGTATCTATTCAGAGAAATGCACTTCAACAGGGCAACCACCCTTAAAAACAGCCTCATTGTTTCTTCTAAAAGCCTCATTGAAATCTACGTACATAACTAGCTACTGTTTGTGAGTTAGCTATAATTGTGCGTTGCTGATTTGAAAGTGAATGCTCCTTGGAGGGTTGTTTCACTTGAAATGCAGCTTCTTGACAAAATGTTCCTCCTTTCTCCAACAAAATCATCATGAAGATTCCTCTGTTTAGAAAGATGATCAATATTGCTTTGTGAGCTGGGGTGTGATAGGAATTGGTGTTGTTAAGTGCATCCGATCAGTGGTTTAAGGAATCAGGCAGTTCTGTGTGTGTTTGCAGGTTTCCTGCAAAAGCAGTTTTACCTGGCTTGCCCACCAGAGAGAGACACAATCACTTGCACAAACACACCCTCACCTCAAAATGTTCCACTGGCATGCTGGCAATAAAAGAGTAAAGGCACTTGGACTAGGAAAAGCTGCTTCTCAAGGACAAGGAAGAGTTATACTACACACTGCACTTTTTGCTCTCAAGATATCTTGCAGTAGCAGGCTTGTTTGAAGCCTTAATAATGCAAGCACAGACTGAGAGTACTGGCAGAGCCAGCAACCAGACCCAGTGACGTCTATTCCTCCAGATAATGGTGTAAAGCAGGGCAGGAAGAAAAGGAATGATAGATCTGTCTTAGATTTGTCAAAGTTCTAGTTAGTTTTATTAATATACCTATAAATCCCCCAAACTGTAGGAAAGCTTTACCGGGTGTTGTAATGAAACCCAGCAAATACATGTGATGGCTAAATATCTGAAGAGATGTGCCAGCCTTCACCCCTTTTGCAAGCCTCATATTGATGATCATCAACTTACAATTAGCTTGCTTGGACCTTTGTCAAGGTAGGTGCTTCTTTCAAGATACAGCTTTAGTCCGAAGCTTCATACCTCACCTGCCCATCTATGCACCAGCTATCATAGAACACTAGGATAGTTCGGGTTTGAAGGGACCTTTAAAGGTCATCTAACCACTCCTCTGCAATGTGCAGGGACATCTTCCTCTAGACTAGGTTGCTCAGAGCCCCATCCAATCTGACCTTGAATGTTTCCAGGGATAGGGCAGCCATCACCTCTCTGGCCAACCTGTGCCAGTGCCTCACCACTCTCATCATCACCTCAACCAAAAATTTCTTCCATACATCTAGTCTGAATGCTCCTTCTTTTAGTTTAAAACCATTACCCCGTGTCCTACGACTACAGGTCCTGTTAAAAAACGTGTCTCCATCTTTCTTACAAGCCCTTTTTAAGGTCAGGTACATCTGCATCCCCGCTTCATTTGGCTGCTGGCTGTGTGAGGCTTTTCTGCAGAGTTATTTTTGTGTAGCACCGAGGTGTGTGCAAAGACTGGCTTCCCAGGTGCATTAGGAAAAGCACATTCAGCCCTCAGTGAGGGGAAAAAAACCCCACAACTCCACTTTCAAATGAGGGGTTAAATGAACCTGTGGCCAATTTGACTGCTTCACAGAATGTGGTAATGGAGTTTAAGCCACGTGGATGGCAGAAAGTGTACACGATATTGGCCAGTTGTTTGATACTGCCACTCTAAAGGCCCCAAGAATTAGACCAATTTCACACTAGAAGAGGTGCCTGTTTCTCACATTTTCTTTCACAGTTGGAGTCCTGGTCACTTGTTGATCTTCTGTCCTCATAAAATCTTTCCAGTTCATTTAAAAGTTGGCTCTCTCGTGCATTTCTTAAATTCTTCTTGAAGCTCAAGGTTTTAAATGCTTCCTTACTTCTGAGACCGAAAGGGCAAAACTGTAAACCGAGCACCTTGACCCCAAAGGCTTTATGCTGCCAAATACAGTCAGCAAGAATTTGTGGTAACTGGGGCTGCAGGATCATGCTCCAGTATTAAGTACTAGCTAAATGGTAATGTGTACTCGAAGGCTTCAAAATCTTATGCTTTCCCTTCAGCTTTCTCCAATGTATCTTTACAATACAGACTAGAAGTTCTCCACTGAGAAATGTCCAAACTTCTCATTGTAAATTTTTGACTCTCCTTGTAAAAGAATCACTGGCAATGTACGTTATTTCCTTCCAGTGGAGGATATCTCTTCTTTTGACATCATTTTAGAAAATACTACTCCTGTCTCTTTTTAATATGTTTGTTTGCAGGATAACCCATTAAAAAAAAACAGTGTTGTCTGGGCTATTCCCTTTCCCTCTCTCAAAGCAAGCTGTGCACAGGCATGCATGGAGCTGAATATTTAATACACAGCAACATAGACCAAGTAGTAGTATATTAACTAATGATTGTCTAGTGAGCTTTCTGCTTTAGACAGTGTACAGTGTTCCACCTGACTTTTAATTAGTCAGTTATGGAATACTTTGCTCCAGAAGCAAAGTTTCTTCTACATCTTTAATATGAGTGTTTATGTGTGAACTAAAGCACAGCCCCTTGACTGAATCCTATTGAGTTCTGAACATGAAATAGTTCTAAATATGGAGGGAAATTGGTCCATAGTTAATGAACAGTTCTAGATATGGAAAGAGATGAATTTGGGTCCTACGCTGTTTTATGGAGCAGGACTAGACAGTTCTAGAAAGCTGCTTTAGGAATTCCCCAGCAGAATAACTCTGGCATTCATCAAGACTGAAAATGTTGCTTACTAGCATTGTTACAAGATGTATTAAAAGGTAAGTAATGTGTTTGGTTTGTATCCCAGTTCAGACTGCTAGGAGTTAATAGACTCAATATTAACCGACACACAGTTGGGTAATCCCCACACAGTGCTGCCTACTGCCACCTGCCAAGTCATACTCTGCAAATACAGAAGTCTCTCACCCTGTTAATCTGAAGCTGATAGACAAGAAGTAAATCATATGTTAGAATCTTATTTTACATATGTTTGTGTTTTCTTTCTTCTCGTACTTGTGGCCTCTTGATCTTTACACATCAAGAATGTACAATGGGACATCTAACAGTTCTTTATGAATATGTCGAAAAAAATCTTAGCTGAAGGTTTTGTCTACTCTCTGGCTTTAAATTCTAATCAATAAAGCTCAGAGAAACCAGGGTGGAAAAAAACCACAACTCTACTTTCTGCCAAAGTTTACTGCACAAGAACTGTCTCAGGATCCTGATCTCAAAGAAGCTATATTTCTCATCTTCCCATCTTCCACTTTAGGAAGCCACATAATTAGGCAGAAATATTTCCCTAGGGACTCCTGTGTGCTGATGCAGCTTTTGGGAGAGAGGTCATTTCATGTATTTGTTTCTTTCTTGTTATCAAAATGTCTGCCCAGGATTTTCTCTGCTGTTGGGATTCTCACTGCTTCATCCAGCACAAATGGATATTGAAAATCTTCTTGGCCAGTGCAATTTTTTCTATGTTATCTGCATATCCACACTAATTATCTATAGAGCACAGGCTGTTTCAAGAATTCTTCTTAACAGAAGCATGCATATGTATAAATATAGTCAGATACTAAACTTCTTGGAAGCTCTCAAACAAGTGAATTCTGTAAATCATTTTTCATTAATATAGTCCCAAGGGAGTTAAGAGGGTTATTTTGTACTGGTGGTGTATCCACATGCATCTGCAAAAGGGTGTATCTGCTCTCTAGGCTGTGAAACCAAATGAACAGGTAGAAAATTATCATTTATCTTGGCTTTAATATAAACTAGCATTACAGTTCATTAAAGGGCTTGAACTTCTGGCTGTAGAGTTTTCAGCATTTACTATATGCTCAAGATTGAAATGCTGTTTATTATTGTTATTCACCTTAAAGAAATGTTTACTGGCTGGCCTAATTATGCAAATGCATAGCAGGAGAGAGTTTCTACCTGCAAATCTCACAGTGTACAGTAAATAAGAGTGGGAGCAGAATGGAAAGGGAAAGAAAGCTGACAAAGTGCTACAACTGAAGCACTCTCATTACCAACCAAGGTCTGTGTGTTCTGGATCCTCTGAATCTGTTATGATATATTTTCTAGCAGAAGTTTCCCAGACACACAATTGTAGATCTGGAAAGAACAGCAAATGTTTCTAAATAAGGATCCCAATGGCCTATTGGTCTTAGAAGTCTCTTTTAAGTGATGTCAAGGAGGTGAGCTTCCTCTTATTGACTGTGATAGGACAAAACCGCTCTTGGTGTATGTTTGGATTATCTGGAGTTTAGGAAGGATGTGGAAACATTTTTCTCTGTAGCACGCAGTGACAGGCCAAGTGTAATGGACAAAAGCTGGAACACAAAAAGTTCCACTTAAACACAAGGGAGAACTTATTTTCTGTGTGGGTGAGGCAGCCCTGGCACCGGCTGCCCAGGGCAATGTTGGAATCTCCCTCTCTGCAAGTTTCCAAACCTGTGTCCCCGGATCAAAGGGAACCTGCTTTATCAGGGAGTTGGGCTGGCTGATCTCTAGAGGTCCTTTCCAATCCCCATCATTCTATGAATTTATTATTTTATGAAACACAGTAATGTGCTTAGAGTAATAGGGCTGAAATATGCTGGCTAACCTACCTCATGAAGATCTGCAGCATGGTAACAGAAGGATGTTGCAGCAACAGAGTCTGTCATCATGATTTTGTCTTTACTGAAATCTCTACCTATATCCAAGAGATTCATGTCATACTCTCTCATCCCTGACCTCTGCTTTTGGTTGTATCAAGAGCTGCTTTACCGTCACAGACGCATTTTGAGATGTCTTCAAACCGTTTCAGTCAGACTCCTTCTCCTACCGATGTGGGCTCCAGCACGGTGCCAGCACACAGCGCTGCCCGACCGCCGCTCCAACCCACGCAGCGGCCGCGGGTGTCAGCGCGTCGGACACGCCACGGCGCGCTGCCGGCCCGCAGCGGGGCTGCCGCTGTCCGCGGTGCTGAGCGGCTCCGGCCCCATCGCCCGCACGGCCCCGCCGCCGCCGCCGCCGCCGGCACGGCTACTGCCCGGCGCTCCCGTGGGGTTTCTCCCGGTGGGACAATGGGACAGGCTGTGCCAGTGGAGCTTCTCGGTCCGATAGAAGAGGCTGAACAGGGATAAGATGCCTTATCTCAGCCGTGGCTGCAGAAAAGGCTCTGCCTTCATCAAAGAAGAAGACAATGCACTTTCACAGATAGGCAATGGAGCTGGGGAAAGGTGTGGAGCACAATCTGATGAGCAGTGGCTGAGGGAACCGAGGATGTTTAATCTGGAGAACAGGAACCTGAGGGCATACATGATCACTCTCCACAACTACCTGAAAGGAGGTTGTAGCAAGTTGGGGGTCATTTTCTTCTTGCAAGTAACAAGCGACAAGACAAGAGGAAATGGCCATAAGTTGCACCAGGGGAGGTTTAGATTGGAGATTAGGAACAATTTCTTCCCTGAAATGGTTGTCAAGCACTGAAACAGGCTACTCAGAGAAGTGATTGAGTCACTATGACTGGAAGCATTTAAAAGAGGTGTAGATGTGGCACTTAGGGACAAGGTTTAGTGGTAGACATGGCAGTACTAAGTTAACAATTGGATTTGATGACCTTGAAGGTCTTTTGTAACCTAAACAATTCTATTCTATGACTGCAAAGTGAGGTCTCACAGCAGCCTGTCTAGTATAACTGAGCTTGCACTGAAAGCAAGTTTCTCTCTGAACATGAGCAGACATAAAGGTGTCTTAGGACTCTTACTGACACTCCTATTAATTTGGTTTTGTAGCTTTGCTGATGCTCAGAACACTCTTGCAGAAAAAGACAATAGCCTTTGTCTGAAATTTTTATGCCTTGAGGACTCATCAGATGAGCTGGTGCTCTGGAGGGCTGCATGGCATCTTTCCACTTAGATTAATGTGCCTGACTGTCCAACAATAGCATACAGAAATTTAGCTGGAACGTTAGAAAATTTATTTCAGCTATAGCTAACAAGACAGAGATAAAGCTCAAACCTTAGGTTTCACATAATTATATCCAAATGGATGTGAGGTTTAGCTCGTGGATAAGTTTTGAGACAGTAGCACCATCCTATCACAGAAACAGTACTCCAGAGCCAACAAGAGCAAAGAAAGACTTCATCTTTTCCCCATTAGTCTAGTCTTCTCAGACAGTTTTCACATATTTGATCTCAGCATTGAACATACTTCTTAGAAATTCAAGAGGCACCATAGAAAAGTTTCTACTGCCTGATTAGATGGCATTAGATTTCTTCTTTTATGCATACATCTTAGATCTTGCTTCTATGAAAGTCCATGCATAGAGTACAAGGTATTTCTCTGGAGGAGCTTTTCCATTAAATCAGACTGCCACAGTCCTGGATAGAACCTTCAGGAGCTCAAATTGGAAATGAAACACAGATTAACATATATACAGGATATACAACTTCTACATCTGGCATTTTCCCTTTGCAGTAGATAACTCTATGCTTAAAAGTTTAAACCCATTCCTCTGGACTTTTTCCTACTTGTCTCTTCTAAAGAAAAAAAAAGCCCTTCTGAACAAAAAATGGCCTATGCTAAGACTGAAGGCAGTATCAGTATCATCTATAGAGATCATCTTCTCTAGAACACCATTTAAACTATGTGAAAAGTGATCTGATTTTATCAAGTAAAGGCAATAGGAGAGTTGGCAAGTGAGGGAGAAGCAAACACATCTTAGGATGTTAGACTTAAGAAAGATTCATGTATCTCACTGTATTTTTCCTATGGCCATATTAGAACTATACCAATAGAAGGAAGTATTAAATATGCATGCAAACAAGTTGAAATGGGAGTAAATGTCAGTTCTCTTGGTAAATAACAATGACAGTAAGAATATCTAAAAAGACACAATGCACTAAGAAATAATAAGCATAATCTTTTTCATTAAAAAGTGTCTAACTCCCTGGGGCCAGTAATCCAAGACTGTTTCCATAAGGCTCTGCTGTTTTAGCAGCTGTGGCCATGGTATAAAGTTTCCCATTTGGAGCCTGAGCATAATTAAAGTCCCCCTCAACACCTGATGAAATGGGTTCTTATTTACTAATTCATCTCAGTAATCAGCTGATCTTGAGGATGTTCACAGTGCTGTGTCCAGAAAAGTATAGAGATTATCCTGGACCATGCACTCACGATGCCTCGGATTGCCTATTTATCCCTCCTTAGCTGTTTATGGTAACAGACACTTTTTTCTCCTGCCTATTTCTGGTTTCCATTTAGGATTTGGTTTATGAAATTGTTTAGAGGCCTAAGAGAGATTATGACCATCTAGTGGTAGGCATACTTTAGAGATTTGAATTAAAGAGGCCAGGCAGGAAATGAAGGGAAGGAAGGAAGATTGGGGCTAATGAGAGAGAATGAGTGAAACAGTAAATTGGAGTAGACTATGGTGGCTGTTAAATTTCGGGTCACAATATTGCCTCACCTTCATTTAAGCAAAAGTATATACTGCTACCTCTTTCTACATAGGTTTAGATGAGTATCAATATTCCTGTCTCAGAGGAAGAACACCAAGAAACTCATTGACATCAATGACTAATAATGCTTTTGTTAGAGAGACGAATTCTGGTAAAGACAAAAACTGGTCTCTTGTTTAGGGTTGAATTTCAGGCCACGAGGACGTCCTCCTATGCTTCTCTGCACATACCCTTTTGTCCTCAACTTGCTTCTCTCTCTGACAGCATTTTTGTAGAGTGAGGACTTCTTTCATTTGACCTTCATACAGTTTTCTTCAACTTTTTCCCAGGTTTCCCAGTAACCTTCCTCATCTCTCTTTCTGTTCTGGATGATTTCCTTCCCAATCATAGATTCATAGAGTAATTCTGATTGGAAAAGACCTTTAATATCATCAAGTCCAACCAGGTCCACTCTGAATCCCTGAAGCCACAGCTCCTGACTTGCCAACTTGATGCTTGCCAGCATGAGTTTCTTTCTACCTCCCTGACTTTAGGAGCACCAAAATAAGATAAAGAGAATTGTGGAAAGGAATTTAAAAGGACAAGGACTCCATGAGATTTCCCCTGCAAAATTTTATCCAGATTGACTCTGTAAGGGATATCCACCTTAGAAACAATTCAAATTCATGTTAGCATTAATTTTCCTTTATTTTGGGGGTAGAATTGAAAAATCAGTTTCCCTTTGGCTTTCTGTCAATCTCACAGTCTGTTTTTCATGCACACCTGGTGACGTGCTGCTGGGTTGTAAGAAGAGGTTTCTACTGGGTAGATGTATTCTGTTCTGTGACAAACTCTGTGGACCAGCCTTATGTGCTCGTTGGGCTGCTTTATGTGTCCTCTGCTATATCTGGTTCCTTGGCTGGCTGCTGCAGCTGAAAGGTAGAAAGCACATTTCATTCGCCCAGGCTGTGGCAGCTCAACAGATGAGGCCTGTGATCCAGTCTTCTTGTGCTGGCTATACCACCATGTGTCAGGTAAAGGTTTGTATTCTGAGTGGATCTTTACCAGTGTGATGTTTTCATCGTTGCTCACAGCAGGGGAGTTAAGCAGAAGAATGGGCTGCAGATAGCTGAAGAAAAAAAAGGCTCTGGGAATTTATTACTTTGTTTTTTCACAGGGAGAATAAGAAAGAAAAGGCAGCACCTCTTGGCAAACAGTTATATTAAATGCAGTTTGCAAGAGCTCTGTATGAAAAGAAGTTGAAAGGATTTTGATTGTTCATGTAGAAAGGAGACGAAGAAGAGGGAGCGTGGTAAACGAGAATTAAAAAGAATGTGGTTCCAGAAGGTGGCTTGGAAATGTCTGTTCTGTTGCTTCTAATGACAGAACTTGGGACTGTTCGTGTTAATGAAAAGTAGAAAATGAATATGCAAAATGTGATAATTTTTGTTCTGTGTATGATTGACTGTGGAACACGCTCCACTAGAAACGCATAAGACTTCACATTCAAATTAGACCCAGTCGTTCACACAGATACAAAGAGTGGTAACAACTACAGATAGAAAGATATTAAACACTCTGCTGAAGTTTCTCAGCAATTATTAGAAGCAGAAAGGTGGGGAGTAAACTGCTTATTAGAGAATTCTTACATCTGAGTCAAAAACATTTCATGTCAGCTTCTGCCAGCCACCCCTCTGGACCATAGCTATGGTCTAGGGTCAAGGTTGACATTAAGGCTGCCACATAAACAGCATCACATCGATGGATTTCATTTTAGCTTCCCTGGTAATTTTGTTAAACACTTGCCAGTGACTGTGACTTGATTCTGTTCAAGAGTTATTCTTTTGAAGTGTTTTTCTTTTCTCTAAAGAAATAAAATACTCTGAAGTTAATCAGGGACCTCGTGTGCTTTTTTACGTGTCACAAGGTCATGAATCTTGGGCTGATGACAGAGTTGCAAATGGAGACAAAGTGGTCAGAGGCTGCACTAATCCCTGGCATGAGGGATATGGAGGAGCAGCAAATAAAGCAGGGCCTATGTTAAGTGGGTGGGCAAAGGCTTTTGAAAAAATCCTCTAAATAGACTAATTCCTCTTTTCCCTACATGGACCTGGCTAACATATTGTTTTGTGTTCACCCTGGGTGCTCTGGAGCTGATCCTGGGAGTTTTTCTGTCCTGAGAGCCAAAAGACCAAGCAGTCTGACAGTGTACCTGTGAAAATATTCCTTGGGTTCAGCTGAACAAACTGCAATAACCCACGCTGCCCTCAGCCTTTGTTATTGCTTGCTCACCATATGTCCTACATGCAGCTGCCTCTAAAGGAAAGTTTGAGGAAGTCTTTCTGACACAGAAATATGTTCATGATTTCCTTTAAAAAAAATCATGCCAGACATAGATCTACATTTTGACTGTTTGCTTTCTTACTAAATATTCTCACCCCTCACACTCACACATGCTCCCTCTGCATAAACCCAGTGTTCTTCAATTTGAGCTCAGATGCCACAGTGACGGATGCAAGCAACAAAAACCAGCAAAACCTTTCAGCAGCAAGCAGCTTCAGGAGAGTGGTTTATGTTTGTTGCCCCAGTAGAATGAACTTCAGTGTTTCAACGACAACAAGCAAGCAGTGTTTTGGGGCAGCACATAGCTCCAGATCAGCTTTGGTGTAGTGGCAAAAATAAAAATAAAGAAGACAAGAAAAAGCAAAAAAAGAAGAAGAAAAAAAGGAAAAAAGATAAAAATAAACTGGTATATTATTTATAAGAAGGGATTTGATTCTGGCTTGCTGTATATATGGTTATGTATATGCATGACTTTAACTTATCCTACCCAGAAACACAGATTTTCACAGAAACCAGATAAACACATTTTAGTTTGTTCTCTTGTAAAAAGGAGTTTGGGTACTCAGGAACCCCATAACTTTGAGATGCTGGAAGTTTCAAAGGAAACAATAAATTGTCTTCCTCCCTGTTGGAGTTCAAGGTTTTGACCTGAGTCACAAGCAGAGATTGAAACAGCACTGTGATAACCCTGAGCAGAGAGCCTCTGGCTTTTGCTCTGAGTCCAGCCCAGGAGCAGCCTCTGGTACCGAGGTGGGACAGGTAAAGTTTGAAAGAGATAGGATAAAAAAAGAGAAAAGAATAATGTCTTTAAGTATTTATTTTATGTGAATGCTTAGACAAGACCCCTTCATATTCTTATCTGAAAATATTTAGAAATAGATAAAAATAATAGTACCAAGAATAAATCAATACTAGCTCTTCACATCTATACTGAGGCATGCAAAGCTGTAAAATAAAGGATTTCTGCTTTAGTGTGAGCAATTCAGCTTGACATTGGATGAAATTGCCTTAAGTGAAGAGCAAAGAGCTTACACTGACCACAGCTCCAGCCCTGGAACTGCAAGTCAGGCCAGCAATTGAGGAAAAATGGCTTCATCGTGCTTGTGTAGGGGGCAGGAACCATCCTACTGTCTCTGGTTAAAAAAAAACAGAATAGCAGAGAAGTCCTCTTTATAGAAGGCAGTACCTGAGATGGGCAAAGCAGCAACCCCATCTCAGACAGGGCAAGTTCACCATGCAGGACAGCCCCACACAAGGCAGAGGAGCCTGGAGAAGATTTAGGCAGTGGCGATTGCCTCCTTGGCAAAGGCAAGCCAGGCCAGGGCTCCTCTTTTTATCCAGGGCCACAGGTGATGCTGTGCAGTCAGTGCAGGCAAGGCAGAAACCAAAATCTACCCTCTCCCCCAGGGTCTCCCTGGCAGATCTGGTTTGTCACACTCAGCTCTTTTCTTTTAAACACTGCTTCCCCTCCTCTTGAAGTTTTTCAGTCTTGACCGGCAGTTTGAATGTCACCTTTTCAAATGCCACCTGTGATCCCCTTCTTCACTCAAGTTACCCTTCCCCAGGTCATTTCTGCTCATTTAAAAAAAATCCCAACCAACCAAACAAACAAACCCCAACCAAATCAGCAACGCCACCACATCCTTCCCTCCTAGTCCCGAGTTGGGACGGGCTCACAGCAAAGCTGCAGGGAGGCCACACCAGAGACCCCTGGCCAGGGGCAGCTGTGGAGCGGGCAGGTGCCCGGGGAGCCACAGTTTAGTGCCTCTGTGGTGCCCTGGAGGAGACAGGGCTTTGGGGAAGGGGCTCCTGAAAAACACAGGTTCTGCCCCACACTGTTTTCCCAGCAAAGGGTTCTCAGAGCCAGGCTGCAAAAGAGGATGGAAGCAAGTGCTGTTCAGAAATACTTTAAAACAAATCCATATTTATGCCCACGAGTATCTCTATGCATTCATGTAGAGATGCATGTATATTTATAGACGCTTCTACAGCCAGACAGGGCATGCACAGGTGTCTGGGTGTCCGTTGCGCCTCCAGGCCCGGGTCCCGCGGCCGCTGGGAGCACAGGCGTGCTGGTGAGCGGCCCCGGGGCGGCCGAACCCGCCTCTAGCCCCGAGCACCCCGCAGCCGCCCCACGCAGGGTCGTGCCGAACCCCCACGGCCATGGGCGGGGACGGGGCCAGTGGGGACGGGGAGCGCTGCGAGGGCCGGGTCGGAGCCAGAGAGGGGACCGGGAATACCCCAATTTGCCCCAGGAAGAAGGGATCCCGTTCCGCAACCCCACAGCCCCACGAGTCAACATTTAAAATAAAAGAAATAAAATTGAGGAGGGTTACGTGGGGATAGGGGTTATTTTTTGTTTTGTTCTTTCCCCTTTTTTCGGCAGTGCACATATTAACTGAAGGTAATTTTGGGGTGCTACGAAGATAAGACGAAAATACACCTAATTCCGTCATCATATAGATAGAATATATTTCACTCTCACCACATAAATACAAAACATCCAAATATCCAAAACATTCAGAACAAAAGTTAGTAGCAAGGGCTCAGCGCTCGATTCATTCATTATTTTTGTTCGACTAGTTGCCTAGAAACTTCCGACGTAAATAATTTACAATAAAATTACTATTTTTCTTTCTGTCCAGCTCCTTCTGTCCATTTCTGGTCTATAATTAATTCTATACACTACAGCAACCATTCCATTTTTTGTCATTTTTTTCGTTTTTGGTTACAGTTCGGTGGCACGTATTTATACAGTTTGTAAACGCCATGTGTTAAAAGTTTAAAGAAAGGAAAAAAACCGTCAAACCAAAGTAAAGATATCTTTTCCCCCCGAAGAACTAGCTAAGTACAGCATCCCTTTTTTTATTTTTGTCTTTTCTTTTGGCAAATTCAAGTACCGAAATTGAACAGGAAATATTTGATCCGGAATACTAGAAGGTAAAATACATCTGTTGGTGGATAAAATCGCAGTAAGAATTATGAAGGGGGAGGGAAGGAAAAAAAATTGTTACATAGATACGTTTTAAAGTACAAAAATAACAATAAAAGATAAGCTTTTTATATTCGTTTTACATGAAACGTGAGCGATATGCGAGAGGGTTATTTTAGGAGGAAGGGAGGCTAAAGAGGGGGGTTTCTTATGAAAAAAAAAAATCAGATATTAAAAAAAAAACAAAGGAAAAAATTACCATCGCAACAGATCTGGATGCAAATGGAGTGGCGACTTCCATTACTTATTTGCGGGTTTGCTTTTGCAGATAAGGTCCGCAGGACTGGCCCGTGGGAATGCAAGAAGAATAAAAAATCAAATAAAAAGGGGCGTTGTGCGATGTCGAAGGGAGAGACACAATTTTACTCAAAATCTCTGCAGCCACTGGTTTCTGTCTCCCCGCTCCGTGGGTGTATTTTCAAGGCAGTCCATCCCGGCCCTTCCCACACTCAAGATTTATCGTGAAAAAAGAAAAGTTGCTGGACCTTTTCCTGGCTGGTATCAAGGGCAAACGGCCGGGATGATACTCCAGGACTGTGATGCAGGGAGCGTGGGTGAAAGGGGGGGCCACGGGTGGAGTCCCCAAACCTTTGTGCTTAGGAGTCACTGAAGTCTGGGAGGAGAAAAAGGGAAAAAAAAAAAACAAACCAAAACCCGGGCATCACCTGGCAGCTCCATCTTCCTTCTCCCTCGCTCGGCATTGGCTACGGCCATTTCGACGGAGCCCAGCCAGGCCGCACCCCGTCCGCTCTGTCTTTCTGGCCCTTTCCTAACGGTGTCAAAGCAAACGGACAGACAGACAACCCCCCCTCCCCCCAAACGGACAGACGGACCCCCGGGCCGGCGGGGCAGGGAGAGCGGCGGGGGCTGCCCCGCTCCCGCCGGGCTCCATCCAGCCGGGCCTCCGCAGCCTCCGCTCCTCTCGCCGCGCCCCGGCCCCGGCCGCCGCCTCTCCTGGCCCCGCGGGCGCCGGGCCCCGCTTTGCCCCGGACCCCGCTCCGCTCCGCCCCGGCGCGGCACGGCCCGGCACGGCCCGCGTAAGGGACCGCACCGCGGGGCTGGGAGGCGGCGGCGAGGGAGGGGGCTGCCGGCAGGCCGCCGCGCCGCCCGTCCCATAAATACCGCCACAAATAGAGACTATAAATATAAATACGGGGAAGTTACTTAGAGTCAGTCCAGTGCTTTTTTCTCAGCGCTTTCTTTATTGTTGGTCCGGGAGTAGGGCTCGAAGGCGGACGAGCTCAGGTAGCGGGCCGACAGTTCCTGCAAGTTGCCCGCCAGCGAGCCGGCCACGGCCAAGGGCGCGGAGGACAGCCGTCCGGCCACCGAGCCCAGCAGCGCGGGCACCGGCAGCCCGAACAGCCCGTGCCCGGCGGCGGCCGCCCCATGCAGGGCAGCGGGCGGGGGGGGCCCGGTCGCGCTGCCGGCGGCCGGCGGGTGCGGGGAGCCGCCGGCCGGAGCCGCCGCCGCCGCGCTGCCGCTGCCCGCGGCCAGGCCGGGCCCGCGCAGCGCCGAGCCCAGGGCCCCCGTGGCGCAGGGCGGGAGGAGGCCGGGCAGCCCCGGCGGGGAGAGCAGCCGGCCTTGCTCCAGCAGCCGCAGGACGCTGCAGGTGGCGGCGGTCTCGGACACCACCGACCGCAGCTCGGAGTCCTTGCCCTGGTCCTTTTTCTGCTTGGTGCGGCGGTTCTGGAACCAGACCTTGACCTGCGGGCCGGGGAGAGAGGCAGGGTCAGCGGGGCGGGGAGGGAGGGAGAGGGGCCCCCCGCCCGGTGCCCCGGGACGGCTCCGCGGGGCAGATGGGGGGCAGTTGCGGGGGCAGGGCGGGAGGGCTTCAGACGGGCACTCGTTAGAGGTTTGAAGGCGCAAAACGCGAAACGCACCACATTCCCCCCAGCCTGGCAGGTCCCCGTTTTGGGATGCGCCCGGGGGGAGCGGGGGGAAGCAGAGGGCAATCCGACCCTTGGTTCGCCTTTCACTCTTTTTATCGCACTATATCTTTCACCTGATCCGTCTCATTTGATCCTGTCTCACTGTAGTTGTCTGGGAGCCGGACACAGCGCTTTGGCGTAAGACAGCTCAGCCGGAGCTCCGTGCCCACCCGCAGGCCGGACCGCGGGCCCGTCACCGAGGACCGCGGGCCTCCCCCCGCCCGCCGGGGCCTCGCACGCTGCCACCACCGCCGTTGCCGGCCTGGCCTCGGGTTTAACAACAGCTCGGCCCTTCCTTTCCGATCTCCCGGCCTAGACAGCCATTCTCCCATTTTAAGCAATATTGCACTGAATCCTGGAAGCCCCTCAAAAAAAAAAAAAAACCCAAAACCAAACAAAAAACACCCACGGCGGGTTCTGTAACCCACGAGCTATTGAACTTGTCATTCCTATCCGGCAGGGGAAAGAAAAAAGCTAATTAGCTTGTCAGGGGGATTTATTGTTGGATGATATTTTGCAGAAATATGAAACCGGCTTTCAGAAGTTTGAGGGTTTTTTACATATCCCACTCACTCCAGCATAGTTTTAACCTGCCTGACCCCCCCCCTCCCCCCGACCGTTCTGCTTTGCAGGAGGAAGGGGCAATTCTCCCCCTTCAAAACAGAAGGGTTCAAAATACGACCCAAACTTCAGTCCCATTTCCGCATCTCTCGTGTGCAGGACAGAGCGCTCGGACCAACCGGCTCTAACCCCAGAGGAAGGTGCCACCTTCCCTCCCCGAGTTTTTGCAGCTCTACTTCTCTCGCTGCGGGCTCGGCCTCTCTTTGCTTCTCCCGGCTGCACCTCCGCGCCCCGGGGCAGCCGGCACCGCAGAGCCGGGGGCACTGAGCCCCGGCAGGGTCAGGCCGGCCCCCCCGTGGGATGGAACCCGCTCCCCGGCCCATGGAGGCGTTTGGCTTCGTGACCAATCTCCCGCCGAGCCTTCGGGCCGGGCCGCCTCATCGTGTGCGGACCCACGCGGCCACGGGAGAGCCTGTGGGGGCCGTGTGCGGGGACACGGGGGGCCGCGGACCCCCCTGCCCTGTCGTCAGCAGCCCCCTCCGGGGGTCCCCTTTCCCTGCCTCACATAGTTATAAGTCCTTCGGCGGGACGCCTCAGCCACGCAACCCCCGCTCCATCCCGCGGGCGGGCAGCGGGTGCCCCCGCCGCCGGACACGCGAGGGAATCTGGCGGGCGGCCTCTGCCTCTCCAGCGAGTCCGTGCCCCCGCCCGGCACCCCCCGGGGCCTGCGCGGTGGCGCGCAAAAGGCGCGCAGGCCCGCGGAGCCGGCCCACCCGTGGGACCCGGCGCGCAGGGGAGACGCCCGCGTCGGGCCGGGCTGGGGGCCGCTGTCCCGCGGAGGGAAGGGCAGTCGGGGCTCCCCGTCCCTTTGGGGCTACCTGAGTCTCGGAGAGATTGAGCTGGCGGGCGAGCTCGGTGCGCTCCCGCCCCACGACGTACTGGCAGCGCTGGAACTCCATCTCCAGGCGGTAGAGCTGCTCGGCCGTGAAGGAGGTGCGGGTCCGCTTGGGACGGTCCAGATCAAGCCCCTTAGGCAGAATAATCTCTCTGATTGAACCTTTGGCATCTGGCAAAGAAAGGCGCAGTCAGCTTCGCACCCAGACAAACCTCCACTCTGGTTTTGTTTTTCTTTCCGAGGGAAGGAGCCGCCGTCAGCGCCTTCAAGACCGAGACCCGAGCCGGGATGGAGCGGGGTCCATGAGACTGAGGCGCTGCACCTGGCCGCTACATCCAAGGAAGGGAAAAAAAAACCCAACAGAGAAGGAAGGCGGGGGCAATGGGAACGCAGGGCTCTGGAAATAATCCCCTCATCCCATTTAAAAATTGACTTGAATATTTTGCAGTGACAATACGACACTGCGGCATCACCCACGGCCCCTCTAGGAAGCTGGGGAGAGATCCTCCAGGCCGGGCTTTGTGCCTGGAGTGCAGGGCCACTCTTTGTTCCCCACAGGCTCCGGGTTAGGGCTTGGTGGAAGCTGCCATGTACCCCGCGCCGCACCCCAAAATATCAAACACCTTTATTTTATTTTATTTCTTTTTTTTAACAAGTTTCCCAAGAGGAGGAAAAAAAAAAAGACAAATAAAGGCGGGCAGGAGCTCTCTGGGTATGAGCAGCGCTGCCCCCGAGCTGGCTGGCTGCCCACCGTGAAGCTGGGGACACCTCCAGCCCACCCAGCATCCCGGGGAAAGCATCCTCGCCACCGCAGCTTCTGGGTTTTGGCAAAGAGGGGAAGAAGGAGGGGAAAAAAAACCTCCACAAGCAAACAACCCACACAACTAAACCAAAGCGCCAAATAGTCCGCAGAAACCCCTCTTTTCTGCTAGCCCCGACCGAAAGAAAGCGGGACAAATCTTATTAACAACACTGTCAAGCTAGATCCAGATTCACGTTACATTAAAGCCTTCCCAACTTTGCTTTCCGTAATTTTCCCTCCTCGGTAGGTTTTAAATCAGAGACAACTACATCATTTTAATCTGACCCCTCTCCGGGTCAATCGGTCGCGCAAGGATTAATTATTGTTTTTAAGGCCTGCTTCGCACTGATTTTGTTCCGTTTCTGCTCTCTCCTTCCTTTCCCAAAACACACCTTAATAAAATTGAAATATCTTCAAGGTTTGGGGGGATTTTGGTTTTTTGGGGTGTTTTTTTGGTTGTTTTTGTTTGGTTTCGTTTTGTAAGGGGTAGGAATAGAACGATTTAATTCGCTGAGCCTGGGAGAGGGACGAGGAAAAATAAAGGTATAACTATAAAAAAAACAATTTAAAAGCCCCTGGTCATTCTTCCGCCTATTTTCAGGTTTATGACGATTTTAAACCACCCCTTTCTGGTGGGATGCTGGCCTCAGGGAGAGGGGGGGCAGCAGGAAACCCTGTCCTCCGGAGAGGACCCTCCGCCCTGCCCCGGCAGCCGGGCGCGAACCCCAGCTCCGCAGCATCGCAGGCGGCAGCGGCGGGCGGGATGCACGGGTGCGGAAAGAGCGCGGCCGGCGGGGCACAGCCGCGGCCCCTCCGCGGGAGCGCTGGCCCTGGCGGGCTCCCTGCGGGGACGGGCACCCGGGGAAGCTGGAAAGCAGCAAAATAAAAACCCAGATCCAAAAGCGCGGCTGGGGCAAAGCCGGGGAGGAACCGGCGCGGATGAACTTTGCGGCCGAGCCGCGGGCAGAAAAATCGCCGAAATCAAGGTGAGCTGGAGCGGGGCTGCAGAGCGGAGCCCGGCCGGGGTGCGGGCTCTCGCCCCCGGAGCCGTGGGAAGGTCTTTCAAACCAGGGACGGACCAAAGGCAAGGCACCAAAATAAACACATCTCCCGGGCGTGAGCGCAGCTCACCTTCCCCCACCCTCGCGAAATACCTCAAACTCATACCTCTAACTAGGATCCTCCTGCAATAGTCCGGATCAGCCGAACTAGATTTACTTTTATTACAGTCTTCCGTAGCTGCAGAGGCAGAAAAAGTCCCTTGCTGATCCTTCAAAAAAGAAGTAGAAATATTTCCTTCAGACCCTTTGCTTTCCTTGCCCTCTTTATGTCCGTTCTTCGACACCCGGTTAGCTTCAGTCTCTGAACTGCATCTAACGTCCATTTTGTCTTGTTTCCCAAACATGTAGTGCAATAAAAACGGAACCAAAAAAAAAAAAAGAAAACCAAAAAAACCACCACCACGGAAAAAAATTATATATATAGAAGAGTAGCAGTAGCAGAAGAAGAAGACGAAGTCTACGCTGGATATTGCACGGCTTAGGGTCAGATCGGTGGGAATCGGTAAAGCACCTTGAGTAAGGAAGATCGTGTTTTATCCCACTGGAAAAGCAGCGGCTTCCTCAGTCCCAGCGTCCTAATGTGACTGTCCAGCTTCCCAGAGCTCCCAGTGATCAGGTACTCGACAGTGCAACTCTAAAATGATTTAATGTCTGCCTTATTACCGAGACATGTAGTTGTTAGACACACAGAGGGACGCGCACTCGCTGTTTCAATTGATTACGGGTAATTTTGCAGCCTCCACATTTAGGTTACCTCATGAATACACTAAATTGTTTGGATAATATATCAGATCGTAATGGATGGTTTGTGTGCTTGTCCCCAATCAAGTAGAGTTTAGCCAGTGAATAAACTGAAATGATTGGTCTTGCTTTCAGGAAACACACAATCAAAAGACTGAGACTTCCAGAAAAAAAAAAAAGGAGAGGGAAAAAAAAAGGGGGGGGGGAGAGGGGAAAAAAAAACTTTTGACAAGATTCACCCTGAATTGTTAGCACCATTAGCAGCCATTATTAACTTTCTTCAGCATGCCTTTGACCTCTCGATTATATAGTGGCTTTTTCCAAAGCACGCCAAATAAATCTGAATAAAGCTGCTAGGAAGGGCTGGAAAAATGCAGTTGGAGGGGGGTGGAAACAACAACAACAACAAAACCCCCCTGATTTCTAAACAAACAAATAGATCCCCAGCATGCATGCACACAAAAAGTTCTTCCTCCAAGCAGCTCTCTCCAAGGAAGCGGGTTATCTTGGCCAGCAGCAGAAATCCTCCTCAGCACATCTCCCCACAGACAGCCATCTTAAACTCCTACCTCTCCTTATTTCAGTCCCGATACTTGCTTTTTGTGCTTCTCCCTCTGTGTGTGTGTGTGTGTGTGTGCGTGTGCGTCTGTGTGCGTGCATGTGTGTGTGCTAATTCTGCACCTTCACAAACACTGAACCTATTGCAGAGGCTGCTCATTGAAAAAAAAAAAGGAAGAAAAAAAAAGCCAGCTTTGTGTGCAGTGGATCCAGGAGGGGGGAGAGAAAGGGAGAGGGGGAGAAAGAGGGAGAGAGAGAGGGAGGGAGGGAGAGAGAGAGATAGCCCGTGAAAAATCTCAACTGCGTGATCCACTAAAGGAGAAAAAAGTTTTACTCTAGCTATTTCATTGTCTCTGCTACAATATCTTTGAGAACCGCAACAGCCAGTAATCCAATAAGACTGTTGATTAGGCTACAATGATTCAATTCAAGCAAATGGCCTTGTGCAAAGAGCATGCTCCAGTCCTTCTTGTCACCTTGCAGGGCAGAAGCCCTCTTCATGCTGCTCTCCTTATTCATTCCTTTATGGGAAATGTAGAGCAAAAGGAGTGAAAGATGGCAATTATCTAATTGGACTATTAACAAACAATTCTCTGAGTGTGGCTGTCTGGTAGTGGTTCTTGGGTGAGGTGAAAGGCCACATGTTGCACCGGCCCCATTCACAAAGAGTTTAGGGGCCTGAGAGGGAGAGAAAGAATTTTCCCTGAGAATTTCTTGCACAAATGCTGGAGTATCCATCAGCCTCCTTCTCTGTCTCAGCCTCTGCCTGCCTGGGCTGCTGCTTGGCAATTGTGCCCACCTGAAGCAGGCTGGAGATACTGGGTACAGGCAAAAGGCAGCGCCTTTGGTAGGGCTGCTCAGCCCCGTGGGTCTCATCCTGCTCCCGCCAGAGGAATAACAGCCCTGCCCCACGAGACCCAGTCTTTGTCCAAGGTGGGGTAATGGAGTGAAAGAACCAGTGCTGAGGCCTAATCGTCATACACAGGAAATTCACAGGAGATGAGAGAAGAAGGAGGAGGGAAAAAAGAAGAAAAAGGAAGAGAGAATAAAGGAAGGGAAAATAAGAGAGAGGAGAAAGGAAAAGAAAGGTATGGAAAAAGAAAGGAAAGGAAAGGAAAGGAAAGGAAAGGAAAGGAAAGGAAAGGAAAGGAAAAAGGAAGGGAAAAAGAAAGGAAAAAGAGGGGAAAAACAAAAGAGAGGAAAAACAAAAGAAAAGAGAACACACTTCAATGGGTTGTCTTTAGTGGAAATCTTAAATCTTGGTCATTTTTGTCTGAAAAGTCAGATTGAGATTGAGGAGGTGCTTCTGAGATTGTCAGCAAATCCTATAATTTCAGCTACATTTAGAAATATGCAGAATGTCCTTTTTATGGACCAGGTTTTTCCTTACAGCCAATGCATGTCAGCAATCTCTGGTGGTCTGTTGTTACCGGTTACTACTTGTATGGCAGTCATACCCAGGGGCCCCAAATAAATCACAGCCCCATTGTGCAAGGCTTCATGCAGATACATAGAGAGGGTGGAATGAGTTCATTTCCACCATGAACTTGCAATGCTGCGCAAAGGCCTCTTGTTTGAGGGGATGTTCGTGAAACAGCACGTTTAAGAGAGGTTTAGTCCTTTCAGGGGAGGTGCAACAAGTGGATGCTGATTAGTGAGTACATTTTTCAGGTAGCTGAAATGTAGGTTTGTGTTTAGCAGGTAAGATTGGCTGTGTGATGTACATAAATGTATACATGTGTCTATATGCACAGGCAAGGTAGTATCAACAGCCCTGGCTGGACATGTTTGTTTAATGCTAAATAAAACAAAGTTCTATTTCAAACATTTTTTACATAACAGATATTTTTTAGGCAGAATAGGCCTAATTATTCCTATAAAAGGTCTACTGTGAAATACAGAGAGCAATTATAATTGTATTTGCATAGGTGTGTGGGAGTATGTATGGCATTTCCCCCCATGTTTTTCATTATGCTAATGTCTAGGCACAGGCCATGATAATAAATATGGAGCTATTGAACTCAATTACACTGTTTGAGGTAGAATATCTGGAGATTCAATATTGTATTTGTGTGCTAATCTGACTTTTTTTTTTCCCCCAACCTGATCCAAAGCTCAGCAAAGGCCACATTGTTCTACATGTGTAATACCTTAAGTAATGTATTGCAACCCCCCTTTTGCCCATAGAAGTCAGCACCATAAAAATCAGCACTGATTAAATCAGCTAAATTTGTTTTCACATGCTATGAACACAGTACTGTTGAAGATCTGGAAATTGAAATGATGACTCTAATCTGCAGCAAACTTGCAGTTAGCAGAGAAGTCTGTCCACACACAGCTCAGCTACTTTAATTGAAGGCTGCTCATCCCCAATAAACAGCAAAATCCAGAATAGCATTGGGAAATTCAATTTTTTACTATTTATAAGGTGAACTTTTTCACTAGCCTAGCAGTCACCAAACTTCCTTTCACCTATTCTCTTTTCTTGAGGTTTTATTTTAACCAATAAACTTAAAGCATTCTTGAATATTATGTTCTCTCAGGACATATGTCCCCTTCTTACTGTCATAATTCTAGGGATCTCTGTAGCTTTGTCACCCTTACACCTACACTCAGGTACCACTGAATAAACAGATGAGGAGTTACTTCTTTTCCCTTCAAACTGTGCTTAAAAATTACTTAGCACACTATGTACTCTCTGGCTGTTCTTTTTGATGTAGACTATCTTGTTTCTTGTTGCCTTTCAAAAAATACAGTCTTATTGGTCTGTTTTAGCACATAGAAGATTGAAAATTTTGCCTCTCATTGACTGCCACTACTTATATTATTTTTGTCTCTATTTGATGTCTAGGAAAGATTTCCATTATTGCTACTACTTCTTGAATACTTCTTTGTCAAAGCAGTATTTCTGTCCTAAATTGTCTTTACAGCTTGTAAACCAAACTGGTTACCGCAGTCTGAGTGTGGTGCTAAATTGCTATTGAGCTTCAGTGCATACATTTGAACTTAAAAGATTCATCGAAAGGACCCTGTGTTTAATTCACTTAATTTACTATGTACTATGGACTCCCATCCAAATAATAGTCCTTATGAGTACAAGCTGTTGGCCACTTTGGGAACCAGCTCTTGCCCTCCTTTGCTACCTCTGCACTGCAGAGTCATTTATAGACTGGCTTTGGCAGGTGCTGATGGTTCTCGGCTGAAGAGGAAAATAGAGCCAGCCCAGCACCTACAGACGGGCAGGTTAATCTAAATATCTATCAACCTGCTGTGCTGCCTGTGACAGGCTCCCATTGCTGCCCAGATGGGGTGAATATGAGGAGCAAAGACTTCACCAGCAGCTTCCTGATCCTGAGCTAAAAAGCCATGTCTCACATCTGTTGAATCAAAATACTTATCTCTGTGTTTAACAGCCCTAAGTAGATTTTTCCTCCATTAATTTGCCCAATTTTTTTGGTTCAGATTCTTTACTTTTGAATTTACAGATGTGTTTGGCAATCAGCTGCTAGGTACATTCTTTGGGTACTTGTTTAGCACAGGAGAACTGGTACCTTGAGGCTGAACATCTTGTGGGTTATTGCCAATCAGCAGAGATGGTAGTTATTCATAACATTACCTGTAGGAATATCAAGGAGCTGCTACATCCAGCACCCTTAGTCACTGTTAAGAACAAATGAAGGAGAAACAGAAACCCTAATATTATGTGCACAGATGCTACATTTCTCTTGCACAGGATGTTTCTGTCCAGCATGATACTGTGAGCAGAGAAAACTTTCATGAAGAGAGGAGGTTCACCAGAGAGTTGTTCTTTCACACAGGTGTCAGTGCTGTGCTAGTCACTAGGAACTTTGAGCACCTTCTGGAAACAAAGTGCACAGTGCAATTATCAGCTCTGTTGCTCTTGCAATTATTCTCTGCTAGGAAGGAAATCGCCATACACTTTAAGATGAACTCTGGAAATTTCAGCATATACCTACCACTGTGTACCCAGGGGACATTTAAGAGGCATGTGCTAAGCCCTTAGTTGAAGATGGTAATTTGTTCTAGTGGAAATTGCCTCCATCTCCTGCAAGTGAGCCTAGCAAATGGTCCTCTTCCCTCACAGGTGTGTAGTATCCTTGAGCAACAGGACCACCTGAAAGCTTTAAACTGTCTTTGCACAAAAGGATTGAAGTTTTTGACTCAGTTTAGCTTTCTATGTGAAGTGGAAGACAGGGCTGTCATGTTTGTGGCTGGAAACAGTACTGATCCTTTCCCAAGGACTGAAGCCCAGGTATGTTTGTGTTGTTCAACCGCATGTGTATCCCTTGATCATGATACACATGATCTGTTTTATGTGAAATTAAATGTCACAGGCTCACAAGAACTCTAATGGGTATGGCAGCAAGACAAAGACAACCCTCTCTCTTGTAAATGGGCATCATCATCACACATTGGTATGAAATAGGGTTGTAGCTCTGTTTCCAAAGAGGCTTCATCAGCTCTTGTGTAGGTAGAGTGTCCTTCATGCCAGCCCTTCATGCCTATACCTTCTTGTTTGAGCAAGCATTCTGCAGGACAACTTGTTCAAAATAAATGACCATAGCCAACCATCTATCCAAAATAAAGTATCAGATCCAGATAGCACGTATTAATCCTTGTAGCTGTTAAATTCCTGTGCTTTGCTCTACTCCTTCCTACTAGCCTCATGCAGAATACAGAACTAACTGCTTCTTAATTTTCCTGCATACTTTGCCAGTAATTGAAGTATTGTCTCTTCCAGATACTAAACTGAGCATATTGGCAGCACTCAGCAGTGCTGTTCTGGAGCCCAGTAATAATGAGCATGAGTATCACACGTGTATCATGATTAATCACGTTGTGGTCATTATGAGCTGCTCCTTACAGTTATCAATCTGGACAGTAGATTAATACAAAGCTTCATTGCCTGTATCATGCCCATGGCATATGCAAGCCATCTGAACAATGGTGAGACATGATTCTTTTCATGAGGGAAAACTGGGAATTAAGAGGAAATACTGATTGTTGTCTGAACAGCAGATTGAGAGCTTTTGGTTTCAGCCTCAGCTGTGTCACTGACTCCCTCCATAACCACCAGCACCTGAGCACTCAAACTCCCTCTACTTTCATTTCACCCTCTCCTGACAGGGGTATTAGCTTTACCAAATTTGCATGAGCACTCATGAGTATTTACCACCTCAAAAGCTGTTAGCCCATGAGTCTTTACCGTCAGTGCTAAAGCTCTTGTAACCTTATTTGTTCTCATGGTCAATACAAGCAAGCTTCAAGGTTTAAACAGCACAAGGGGAAAAGTTTGCAAAGCTGACAAATTCAGCTTTTTAGATGTGATCTGCACTCTTTTCAATATTGGGAGTTTTAATATTGAAGACTTATGCATCAAAAAAAAAAAAAAGGCAAATTTGGGGTTAAAACAATTCAGTCCTTTTGTTTTGAAAGTTTGAGACAGATCAGATTGAACAGAAAGCATGTCTCAAATACAGTCTCAAGGAGCAAGGGGAAGGCTGTATAGGACAGTCTTGCTGAGCTGAGCTTGTTCTCTACATACTATCTGGTATCTAGAATGATGTGAGAGATTGTATCTCACTCTGGAGTGAGATAAGCTCTGCCATCATCCCAAGGCTGATGTAAGATGGTAGCCAGTAGACTTGGTGAAAACCTTCTTGAAATAATATATTTTGAGATTTTTTTTATTGCTGGTTTTACTTTATTATCAAGTACTTCTCCCATGTGAAAGTGGGAAATGGCAATGGAAGTCTCAAGTACAAACCATAAACGAAATGAAATCTGTTTCTGGAAAGGTTTGTCTCCTTGGGTGCTTTAGTTACATCCAACAAACAAGAGGCTCACAGGAAATTCTTGAACTATAGGTCTTGAAGGTTAACTTATACCATAGAGAGAAATGTAGACACATTGTCAGGAAGGTTTTTTTGGACTGAATATGTAGCCTGACTACTGGCAGGGTTTTGTTACCTGGAGTAAGAGTTCAATATACTTCCTAGCAATTTGTCGGTGAAAATGATGGAATAGGTAGGCAAAAAATCAGTTGGGTTGGTTAAAACATGTCAGAGACTGTGGGTCAGTTTAGGATGACTTCACTTTCCAGTAAATACTTGATGGATTTAAACACACTGAGAGGCTGAACGTCATGATAGCAGACAGCTCTGAACATGGCTAAATACAAGGTAATGCAAATCATCAGTGATTAGCTGTACAGCTGGAATAATCTGAAAAGCCCTGATTTTCCAGGAACCTCTGAGGAAAAAGAGCATTCACCAGGAGTCACCAGTGTCTGGTTTACCTCAATCTGTAGCAGCAGGTTTATCTTAAAAAAGAAAAAAAAGTTTATTTTTATTAAAAAGAAGTAGAGCAGAATGCCAAAAACCCATCAGGATAACACAGGATTATGCCATAAATCCACATTAACTATGTGTTGATTCTTTTTATCCTCTTCTCACGTGAGGTATATAGCCGAGTCCAAAAATGTTCAAGAAATGAGAGTAAAAATAGTTACAGAGCTGTTAGGATTAATATGTGAGAGATGTCAAAGCCTAGAATTGTTTTGCTGGGAAGGAGAAGACAAAAGCGGAGCTGATTGTGGAAGTCAGAATTCTCAAGCACGTAGCACGGGACTTTCTTTTTCTTTTATCCCATGAGAAAAAGCATCAGGTTAAATTAAAAAGCAACAAATTTAGAATGAAAAGTAAATGCCCAGATACATGTCTCCTCACCTATGGGAGCTGCCATTGCAAGAGGTTACCGAGGCAGATAGCTTGGCTTGATTTTAGAGTGAATTGGACATTGTTAGGATTATCTCATTACACAAGGTTGAAAACAGTGATTGAATCTACACCCTGCACTGGACACTGACCACACAAAGGAGCACAAGCACATCAGTTTGGGGTTTAGTTTGTTTTCCTTGAAATGCCAGGAGTAGGATATTCTGTAACACATCAGAAAGTCTGATGATGTTAGTAGGAAAAAAATAGAGTGGCATATTTTGGATAGCAGTTAACACTGATACTTAGTACTATGTAACTTGTGCTTCTGGTAAGAAAAAAAGAGTGTGATCAGTGGAAGAAACAAGCCATTTGGCATAACCACATCATAGAGGAGGTGGGAAACATTTTGGCTTAGATGTCCCTTCTGTGGGAAAGCACATTTTAGCTCAAGCTCCGGCACTAGTAGGAAAGAGAAAGGCATAAGGGTTACTGTCTCCAAACTATATTTCTACCAAGCAAATGGACACTTTGTCACTCGTTTTGTGCAAGGTTAGGACTCTGGAGTTAGAAAGATACAAGGATTATCTAATACACATTGAGGTTAAAGGAACAATCTGTCTTCTGCTGGGACATTACCCAAACCATGGAGAACAGCTCAGCAAGTGATATTCTGTGAAGCCCAGCCTGTTGAAGTTTGGAGCACTGGCAAGTGCTTTGGGACTCTGCTTTGTGTTTCTGTTGAGCACAGTCAAGGACAAGGAGAAGAAGATGAGAGATTTTGTATTGGTGGACTCCATCAATTCCTTCTGTAAAGGGGTCTACAAAATTCGGGCAGAAATATAGCAGTAGTAGTCTTTTTACTATATCACTCCATTTTCTCTTAACAAATATAAAGGAGTTCATACACTGTTTGGATATTAATTTATATCAGGGATAGAAATCTCAAATGTGTGCTTCTAAAGACTGGGATGTTCTTAGAACATTGCTCATCTGTTTCTTTTGCTAAGATGTTTCTACCATTCAACAACACAAGACAAATGAAGTTATATTCATAATATCAAGAGTCCACATATCCGTTTGTGCTCCTGATGGATTAGATGCTCTGCAGAAACACTGAGTATGCTTTTAGACATTTACAACCTGAACAAGACTAATTAGATGAGAGAAGAAATATGGTTTATTTTATTTTTACGGATGAAAGAAAATGTTTTTCTTTTATAGATGGAACAAAAAAGAAAAGAAGCATTCTGTGTTTTCCCAGTGGTGCCAGGGGGACTGAATGGGACTCTGAGGGCAATGCTGTGACTCTAACACCATCCACCTAGAAAAGAAAAAAAAGATATTCAGGAAACAGAGGGTTTATTCAGCAAGGAAGCCAAAGAATTTGCCAGGGGCCCATTGTTGAGTTTTAAGGTGCAGAAATGATGCTAACCACTCCCTGCCTTTTAATATGGCACATAGAACACCCACATGATGTCTAGCTGTGAAGGACAAATGTTTGGCGTGTTTTCAAAGAGCATGTTCTTGAAACACTTACTCAGATCCCCACGTACCAGGTAAGAGAAGCAGAGGTCCAGCTGTAGCAACCTTTCCCACTTCAGGAGGATGCACAGCTCTGAGGACCAATTCTAAGCTCTTCCACAGAGACACGGTGCTACTGATGTTATTAAAATTGCTCTTGATTTAGACTCCTGCCAGATTAGGGTCAGCTCCAATGACTGCTCAGTTTGCAACCTGCTGCCTGGTTAGTATGAAGCTGTTCCATGCAATTTTTGTCTTTTTGTCCGTCACACCTTCATTTCCTGCTAATGAAGAGCAGAATTGGACCTTTCTGTGTCTGTCGCCTTTTATCATGGGAACTAATTCACCATTGTGTTGGCAGCGCTCCTACTACTGTCAATGGGAATTATGTACTTTGAAAGGAGGAGAATGAGGCCATAACTGTTTAAGAATTGCACTATTAAGGCAGCACAATGTGGTTTATTTTTATATAGAGCATCACATATGAAGAGTCAAAACCGCTTTGTGGAGAAAAAAGGATAAAAGACCATACTTCAGAGTTGTTTGGAGTGGTGCTCTGAAGGAAAAGGACAGACGACTGTACAGATGCAAAGACAATAGCAAAAAAGCTGGACCTTCAAGGCAATAAAGCAGACAGCAAGTTTCCTGATGGAGCAATCATAGCAAGGGGGAAACATAAAGATGAGCTACTTCCACATGTCAGCTGGGCAAAAATAAAAAGCTAATGTAGAACTTCAGGCTGGAGTAACCCTTTTGTCTTTCTCCTGGCAAATTCAGGCCACTGCTTAGCCTTGAACTAAGCACCACAAATCAGTGTTCATTTCAATGGAGCACATTTTCTCCCTGTTATCTTATGAGTCCAGCTGCTTGTGTCATCTCAAGACATGAGATGTGCTGGGGAGGTGCTGCATGATGCAGCTACCCACAGAACAGGCCACTGCAGCATTCTTCTGGCACCAGCTGTGGGCAGAGCGGGAGGCAGGGCAGGATGGGCAGTGCAGGGCTGTGCTGTCCCTCTTGATCCTGTACAGTCTTTATAGTTAGGGAAGAACATCACTCACCTGCTCAAATTTGTTGATAATGTCTTCTAGGCAGGTTGCTATTGAGTTGAGCTTCAGGCCTGAGTGCCATGAAGGGTCATGGCAGGAAGGCTGCTCGATGTGAATGGCTGTGTCCTTATCAGCTGCAATGCGGTTGTTGCACTGTATGGGAAGGCATAGTTGATGGTCCTTTCAAGCAAATGAATAGCACATCTGGATTTCCTTTCATTTCATTATGTTCCTCATCTTTGTGTACCTCCCTCCCATTCACTTCCTTTTTAACAGGATCCATCCTGTTGCCTGCAATCTCCCAGCAATAAAAGGGACGTGTGCTTGCATTGCAACCATTTCCACACCACCAGCCTGTGCAGCAAGATGTGAGTCCAATTCCCAGTAGCTCCAGTCCTGCCAGCAGCATGGCAGACACAGCACCCTGCCCAGACTGGTGTCAGAGGCCTCTGGAGCTGCAAGACAAAAACACAGCAATGACGAGTTCCACATATCTGACCACCAGGCATGGGTCTATGTAAGCTGCAGTTGCTGAAGCAGCTGAAATATAGATGAGCCCAAAGGCTGTCTCCTCCTCTAGGAGGAAGTCTCCAGAGGATCTGGAAACATGGCATGTGCTGCATCTCCTGCCTGCCTTCCACCCCACTGCCTCCCGTGCTGCTCTGCACGGTTGGGTGCTGACACTTTTGCTTTGACGGGTTCTTTTCAGCTGTGTTTGAAACCCCACATGCCAAAGGAGTTTTTAGAGCAGATGAAGTGTCAGAACAAAGCAGTCCAATCCAAAAGCATTTCATTGAAAGGGCCATACAGAAGATTGTCTCAAACATGGCCCTTGCTTTGCGCTGTGTTAGGAAGCTCAGCTTGCTTAGTTTAAATCCCTGGGATGATTTTGCTGCTATAACTTCATCTGGAGCTCAGTCATCCAGGAAAACAGGGCTTAGTCTCAGAAATGCTAACGAATGTTTGCACAAAGTTGCTGTTTGATTAATTTATTCCCTAGGGCATGCAGAAAACTCTGAGAACCATATTTTACCCAAGTAGATCTTGATCAATAATCTCTTCCAGCTTTTTTCCTAGAGGCAGCTTTTAGCATTTTCTATGATCAAATCCCTGTCCAACTATTTACTAGGCAACTGCAGTGAAGTAGAGGAAATCTTAATGGTCTTATTTTTGCAGAGGTAAGATGGAGCACAGGAAGGTGAAGTGACTTCCCTGAAGTGGGTTATCGAATGCGTAGCAGCGCTGGAGTGGATCCTTGCAGGGCTTTGCCTCTCGGTTCTGTGTTTGCAATGCTTCTGTTCTGAAGCCCCAAGTAAAAGAAGTCAAACAATATGGGCATGTAACATTTGAAACAGCTGATGTGAATCATTTAAAAAGACTTGTTAGATGTTGGGGTTTTCCTTTTTCACCCTCTTCTAAAACACTATTTTAACATAACATCCAGCAAGAAGGCTCTTGTACTACACACAAAATTTAAAGTCTGCTATTGAAATGAAATGCAAATAAAACATTCACAGAGTTCCAAAGCAGCAAAGCACTTAAGTATGTGTTTATCTTTAAACACATCTGGAGCCCCATTGACTTCGACAGGACTACTCATATGTTTAAAAATAAGCCTGCTTTTGTTAGATTATGGTGCTGAGGATGTAAGTGCTGGGGGAATCATTTTCATGCTCTCCAGAAAGGGCTTTAAATCACTTTTGTTTAAGGAGAGCTAACTGGTTGGACATAAACACACCTAACAGACCAATAGATCAAGATTAACTTTTATGCTGAGCCACTTGACACATCTCTAGAAATTACTTACTGTTGAAATTTGTTTCTTAAAGAAAATAACGATCCAATTATTTTTTAAATGAAATAGAGCTGCAGGAAAACCTTGATACCTCCATGTGGGAATTTTGTTTAAAAAAGAAAAAGAGAAGAGAGCCATAGCCATGTTAAAGGGAATGCAGTGTGCATGTCTGAAGGGCAGGAGAGTTAGGTGGATTATTAGATTTCAGCACTTGAAAGGAGAAGCAGTGTGGTACATAATAGGAGTTTGACAGATCGTCTGCTGGTGGTTTTGCTGTTTTGCTGGTGATGCTCTCAGATGACAAATCTGAGGTGCAGTGAGGTACTGTGCCCCTCAAAAAATTTCAGTTAGTTCTGACACCGTAGCTTTCATTTGTGGATGTTTGTGAGTCTGATCCAAAGTCATTGAAATCAATGGAGATGCTCCTGTCGACTTGCAGGAGCTGTGCCTCAAGCCTTGCACCATTCCTCATACCAGTTCTGCACAGGCACTCAGGGCTATTCAGACCTGTGGCTCCATCAGGGTCAGCACTGCACATCCCCTTGGAAAGTGTGCAGGCAGCAGGGTTGGGGTCTTATCCCTCCCCTTGACATACAAAACCCTGCACTTGAGAAAAAAATGGAAACAGTACTTCTGCCCCAGAGTGTTTGTAGGTTTTCACTTCTTCCTGGTCCACTGCAGGCCATGGGGGCTTTGCCATGGCAGTGTGGTCCCTGTGAGCAGGGCAGAGGTGCTGCCTTCCCTCTCTCCATCCATCCCCATGTGCCACTGCTGCCTGTGGCACCGTGGGGGGTTTGCTTTCCAGTCAGTCTCAGGACAGCATTGCAGGTGCAGCTCATGCACTTCAACTTAATTCCTTCCCAATGGGGCTTGAAATCATAATAATAAAGAGCAGTTGTTGTTGTTGGCTTGCTTTTTTAAAGTAAAAACCAGAATTGCTAACACTTGATGAAAACACTGGTTTTTAAGCGTTGCCACCTCTGCTCTGTGCCTCGTTGGGAGTCTAGGTCAGAAAAGCAATGGGAAATGCAAGATAAAAAAGCCCTACCATCTAGGCCAAGCACAGCAATATACATCGCTTCAGCTGTAATGATAACAGGGAAAGAACAGAATGCTGCCAGGGAATAATGGTGTCCTGCTGGCAGCTAAATATGAAAGCCAAAGCAGGGACATTTATAAAATAAACAAGCATCAGGGAAGATGAGACATTTATTACAGTGCAGGAAATAGTGATCTTTAACAACGTCCATTCCAGCTTCTCTCATTGTCATAGAAATGAGGCAGTGTAAGTGAATGCTTTGTCTCATGTATGTTGTATTGTTTCTCGGGCAATTACCAGGCTGCATTTGGTTTAGTCTGGGGGAGAGAATTGCACGTCACCTGAGCACGGGGCTGCTTCTAGGGGCAAGAGGGCCAGGAGAAGACATGCTTGCTTCATGTCTAAATCTGTGTAGTATCTTGACCACCACCAAAAGCACCAGGCCAGGCACTTTCACACCAACACATGATGTAAGTGGTTTTACATAATGACAGCATAGTGTGACATCATTTTGATAGCAGAGCCAGTAGTTTCTGCACCCCACCCCTGCAGATCATCATGTTGTGGCTGCATCTTCCAGCGATGCCAGCTGTAACACTAAGTAACTACATGGTGAAGCAGGGGAAATAAAACAATCCCCAGAACATGACTGTTTTCCCCCCAGTTAGAGTCCTCATCATCAGCTGCACAGATGGGGTGTGTGTGCTGCACGGAGAAGCCCAGGAGATTACAGGGAGGATAGGGAAGGGGATAGGACATTCCTATGTCAGCAGGAGCTCTGCTAAGGAGAGGGTAAAGAAGACCATGCTCTTACTCAGAAGGAAAAATTACATTGAGATGGTGACATAAAATGTAGCACCTTGGCAGAGAAAGCTCCCAAATGCTGCCATACCACACATTTATTATCTCCAGGGCACCAGCTCAATGTTTCATAGACCAAACAGCAGTGAATGCAGATTGGGGCCAAATCAAAGGCAATATCAACTTTTCCTATCACTTCAGAGAAAAAAAAATCCAAAAGAAAGATTATTCTGCTTGTCAAACATTTCTGTCTGGAATGAGGCCTGAGCTGAACCCACACTCTTTTATTAACCATGTATAGGGGAAAAAAACAGACAGCAAAAACATGATGGCAGGTGTACAGATGAAGAAGAGAGAACACATTTAAGTTGTCAGAGAGATGTGTGACTTAAAGCTATGGGATAAAAATAAACCCTAAAGAAAGGAACTACAGTTGAGCATCAGAAAACATTTTCTAGCAACCCTTTTAAATATGCTCTCTCTTTTCTGAGCTATCTGGTGGAATAACAACCTCTTAAGACTGCAGAGTAATTCTCATGGATTGTTTTTAAATTTAAACCTGGGCTGAAAAATGTAAGAAAATACTACTGAGTGAGGATAGATTAGATAGCCTAATAGACCATTTTCCTCTCTAATTTCCATTAAGGTGATTAGTTGAGATGTTGCTTGCAGCATATTAGTGAAAAAACACTGGGAACACAGTCATATAGTGTATCCAATATCTCAAAATAATGTTTGCAGTAATAAGAGTGACATAAAAATCCATCTCAGGAATTTATGTAACTCTAATTAGCGCCTGAGTGAATCACAGTCTTTAATGTATGCATCTTGCAACACTCCCCAGGAGAAGAGATCTGTATCAACTGTTTAAAAGAAAAGGAGCAGATATAAACAGGGATTTGGTTGTCTGGTATACAAGGGCAATCAGGAAAATTAATCTGAATTAACTGAAGCATGAATTTAATTTGGATCCTTCTGCCAAGTTACATTTTGCACATAATCCTCATTCAGAAGGAAAGTGTCTTCCATTGAGGGCAGAGTGTTTGGCTGTCACTACATACCTGCTGACATCGATATCCATTACTGGGTTAGAACGGATTAGTTGCACTGTCCGGGGACTATTAAATAGAGAATTTGTTTGGGTTTGGGTTTTGAGGGGTTTTTTTTCCCTATGCTCACGGTTTGATGGGCAAGCTGCCAAGCATTTTAGAATTAACTGCATGAAAACATCACCTCTTCTACATTGGAGAAAAGGGAAATAGCAGGGTTTGGCTTATTCAGTCTGGTCCTATGGAACTGCAGCTCACACAGTATAAGATGGCACAAGTAGGATAGCACAGCCTAATCATGGGGCAGACCAAGGGCCATCTGGCCCCCAAAACAATGTGTTAACCACCTCCCCCCCCCCCCCAAAAATTACAGACTTGGGAAGATGGGAAGAGGTAGTGCTTTCAAATTACTTTTCAAAATAATTTTCATACTTTCAGGTACCTGCCACACAGATCTGGCCAGTTTCCCTTCCTCCGGGGCTGGATCCTCATCCCGGTGCTCTGCACGGCACAAACATCCATCTCCCTGCTGCACCCCGCTGCTGCAGGCACCGGCTGCAGCCTGAAGGGAGGGGCAGGTGGCGTGGGGGATTTGTGAAAGTGGTTCAGTGGGCAAGTGGTGTGCCAGGCTCGGCTTTATTTCAAACTGCTACATAAAAAAACAAACTAAAACAAGAATGAATGGGATTCTTGAAAGAAGGGAAGGGAAGGGAAGGGAAGGGAAGGGAAGGGAAGGGAAGGGAAGGGAAGGGAAGGGAAGGGAAGGGAAGGGAAGGGAAGGGAAGGGAAGGGAAGGGAAGGGAAGGGAAGGGAAGGGAAGGCTGCTCTCGGAGCGGAGAGGGATCCACCCCATCCCTCCGCCCCATCCCAGCCCGGGTGGAAGCAAGGAGCGGTTGCGGGTAACCCAGGCCGGGAAGTGCCGAAGGAGGCAGAGCGGGGGCAGAGCGGCGGGCCGCGGCACCCTGCGCGCTTCCCTCTCTAGCGTAGCCATCTGCCCTCCAGGACGGGCGTGGGTGGGCACAGGGACAGACGGCACCGGCCCCGCCGAGAGCAGCCCCGCTCGCCCAGCCGCCCGGACCGCGCACAGAGCGGGCGGCACGCAGGGGGAGGCGATACCTCCGTGGAACCCCTCCTCCGTCTCTCCCATGCGGGACGGGCCGTGGCCCCGCCGGCCGGGGGAAGGCTCAGCGCCGACGGCGCGCACCGGGCTCCGCGGCGGGGTGGAGCGGAGCGGGGCCGGGCTGGGGCGGGGCAGCGGGACCCTCCCCCGAGGGCCGCCCCGCCCCCTCCCACCGCTCCCCCCATCCCCGCGGACACGGGGGGAGACGCTCCACTGTCTATCCCACCTCCCCCCCACCTCCGCCTGCAAAAGGGGGAACGGCCGGTCCCGCCGTCCTCAGCGCGGGCGGAGGAAGCCGCCGCCGGGATTTCCTGGCAACGGGCCGCGGTTCCGGGGACAGCCGGGAGGCACCGGGACAACCCCCCCTCGCCGCCTCCCCCAGCCCCGCCGCTCCCGGGGCGGGCGAGGAGCCGCACAAGTTTCTATTCAGGGCACACGCACAATGGGGAAACAAACCCCATTTATTTTCTTTTGGGATGTTTTTTTTTCGTGCGTGCCACCTCCCACGACGGAGCGGGATTCGGGCTGCCCGTGCCCCGCACACGCGGTGATGGGCTCATGCCTCTCCCCGGCCGGGCTAGCCCGCAAGCCCGGGGTCACTCGCTCGCCCGCGGCGGGGCCAGGAGCAGCCAGGACAGTGCGAAACGCAGCTCACAGCACCTTGGAAAAAGCCTGGGCTTGGGTTTGGTTCAGTTGAGGGGAAACTAGGGAAGAAAAGATAAACGTCAGGCTAAGTTCGTGATTTTTCCTTTATAGAGTAAAAGTATAAACACTTACAGGAAAAAGAAGAAAAAATAGCGAGGGAAAGGAGGCAAATGCAGAAACCGATAAATGCTGCTTAAATATCTTTTTTCGACATCCGAAACGAAATAATTTCTCTTGAGTTAATGCAATTTTTTGAAAGATTTGCGAACCTCCCCAACGCATTTTATTGACTCGATAATGTGTCTCGCACGTGGAAGCACAACTAAAACGGATTGAAGTGACGGCAGCCCGGTCTCTAAAAGTATTTC
Organism: Colius striatus; assembly: GCF_028858725.1. Taxonomy (NCBI): domain Eukaryota; kingdom Metazoa; phylum Chordata; class Aves; order Coliiformes; family Coliidae; genus Colius; species Colius striatus. Next base: position 32,133,508 of record NC_084766.1, read on the forward strand.
CTCGCATCTAGAAACCCACTCTGACATTAAACAGCTTAGAAGCAGGGAACAATCTAACGGAAGGATTTAGTTTTTAAATAAACGGAGCCATTTGACAGTTCACCAGTTGCTTTTAAATCTCTCCTCGCAGTGGACGGTCGAATTTTACGTTCACCGGGAGGCGATTTTGGGAGATTTTGGGCTGCCTGTTTGCGTAGGCGGTGTCAGGGCTTGTTTCGAAAACGCAAAAAAAGACTGATTATTTCCTCCCCCCATTTTATCCGTCATTTTCTTTTCTTTATCTATCTTTTTCTTCTCTATCGTCGACGGTCTTTGGGTGTCACAGCAGCAGCGGGAGCGCGGCGGGGCTAACCGAATGGAGTAACCGGGGATCTTTCGGGTAAAGGAAGGAGAGCTCGAATATAGCAAATCAAATCGTGCCTCGAATGTTGCAGATGTTTTATTTGTGCCCATTCTTGAGATGGATCGTGCCGGCCCCGAGGGTCGCGGCGGATGATGGGGATGACCCGCGGCCGTGAGGGAGCACGGGCACACAGCCCAGGCATCGCCCGCAGCGGAGCCGGCTGGTCCCCAGTGCCGGCTGATGCCTGGAAACGGTGTTTTGTTTCCATGATCTCAGACCGGAGCTTCATCGACCTTATTTTTTGGTTTACGGGTGGTTTGGAAACCCAGATTAAAGCGTTAATTCCGCGCCTGAGAGCCGCTGGACAGCAGCCTCTCCCCTAGCGTGGCTTCGTGACTCCTTCCATGGGGCAGACAGCCGTTACAAAGAGAGAACCTTAGAGCATCCACATCAGCCTCCCACGCAGGACTTGGCCCGGCTCTGTCTTTCCCTCCTGGTCACACTGCCGACGGTGGAGCTGCCGGTTTCCAGCCCGAGGCTGACGGCCGTGGGGTGCGATCAAGCTGATTGTTTGGCTTTGGTTTTGTGGGTTTTTTTCAGCTCCCCAGGCTCAGTCAGGCATCCCTCGGGTTTGCGGGCCCGGCAGTGGCGGGCCGCGGGTGCCCTCAGTGCGTGGGGACAGCATCCCGGGGCTGCCTGAGGCTCTGTGCTTCTCCTCGGACGTCCCTCGGTAAAAGCAGCAGCAATGCCGAGAGACAGTGAACTCACCCTTGCACCCTTCTGTAGCCCTCAGAGCTGGAAAACTCAAACTGGAGAACTCAAACTAGAGAGACTCCGATCCTTGCGAGTGGACAAATCGGTCCTGCAGCCGCATGGCCGGGGCAGCGGGCAGCCGCCTGGACACCGAGCACCCCAAAGTGCTGCAGCTCCTCTGCCTCCCGAGGCCGGCCGGCGGCTGAGGGATCTCCCCTTCGATGTGTGTGCTTGGTCCGGGCAGCAGTCCCGTCCAAGAGCCCGGCTCCGCGCCGATCCCGGGGAGAGCCGCAGAGCCGGCACCTTCCTCAGTTCCCGTTCACACGTCTCCATCACCACCCTCCGCAGGGCTGACAGTTTTGTTGCTACTCCCTGCTCTCACCCTCTCTGCTTGCCTCGATGTCCCCACGGGCCCTGCTCGCCTCGGCGGTGTCCGCTCCCCCGGGGCTAGCGCAGAGCCAGCGCTGGCGATGGGCCCCGCGGCGGCGGCTGCGGGCTGGTGATGGCACTGACACTTTCACCCCCTGAGCTGCAGCAGCAGCTGGGAGCGGGTAGGAAGCGGCAGTACTGCATCCCCCGGGACTGTGTCCTTTCCCGATGGCTTTAAAGGATCCTTTGAGACCTGTTTACTCTGGCGTGGCAGTGGGTTTTTATTTTAGCCTCACAAGTGCCTCTCCTTGAGGCAGAGCAAGGGGCCTCCCCTCAGCTCTCAGGTCGGCAACTGCAGATCTCTAGTTGCTGTGAATACCCAAATCCAGGGAAACCCTTTTTCTCCCCGTTAAATACACACTAGAGTGGGAGAAGGAGGCTCCTCCAGGAGGAATGATAATCGTGGAGCCCAGGGATTCAGCAGTCTGTCTCTTAGATAAAGCAGAATCTTTTTGCCCCAAATAGCCCTCAACCCCAGCAGCTAAGGTACCATGCTGCACTCTGCCCCAACCAGAGGGGTGGGTTTGCTGCCTTGTTCCTTGCATCAGAAGCAGCTCCCTTGTCCTCTACCAGCCACGCTCAACGTTTCCCTGGCATAGACCCCAGGCTCAATAGTTTTGCCCCTGTTATATCCATCTGGGAAGTGGAAAATTTCCTTTGTACCTTAATGGAGGGCACTGGTGAGAGTCAGTGACAGCTTGGAGGAGAGGGAGCCCTCTGGTCCCCACTCAAGAGGACACGGAGATGCAAACACAGCCACAGGCAGGCCTTTCCTGTGGCTCAGCACCTGTGCCTCCCCCCACTCATTCACAGGGTTTTGCAAGAAAACAGCAGTTTTCCTCCAAGAGGGGAGCACCATTCTGCCTGGCATGTCTCAGCATGGATTTGTGTGTATGGGAGAGAGTTGAGCCCTGCAAATAGCTACCTCCACTCAATCTCATCCCATCCCCATCTCAGTCTTTGGGATGTCCTTGTGTCTTCCAATCCTAATACTCCTCAATCCATGATTGCCCAGGCCAAGGCTGCAAGCTCAGGTGCTATTTGAAGGGGTGGAAGCAAGCTTTACCCACTCCCTCCATCCTGCTCCCAATCCCTCACCCCCTACCCTGACCCCAGGGACTTTTCCTGTAGGCCCATGGGAAAGGATCAAACGGGATCAATGGGGAAGAGTGGTACCTGCTGTGGCTGCCCATTATTCAAATATCTGTATCACAAGTCCCTGTGAGGCTTTCCTAGGCAGGGAACTCAGCAGAAAACCTCTTGGAGACCTTCCTTTCATACCCTCCTTCCCTTCCATGGGCCACATCTCCAAAATCTGTCTAAAAGCCAATGCTGGGTGTTTGTGAGCAAACAAATGTACTGGAGCTTAAAAGAAGGCTTGGGAGAAAAAATATAAGGTTATGATGTGACCATGGCTTATGGACTCAGACATTCATCTACTAGGATAATTTCTTACCATGACTCTCTCTCTATTTACAGGTGAGGGAGGATGCTGAGGGTACACCAACAGTACAGAGCTGCAGAGGCTTTCAGCCATCCGAAACACAGCAGTTCCTGGTGACTGCTGCTGCTCACACTGCTTGGCTCAGGAATCTGCTTCCCTTGCACTTAACATTCATAAAGATAGAAGAAAGAAAAAGGTTTGGAAAGGCACAGAATTTCATCACAACCATCACAGATGACTACCTCATTGCTACTGAGTTTATACAAAGTCCCTGTGTGGGTTCAATCAGCGCTCCTGCACACACAATACTCCTTCCAAAACACCTTACATGGCTGCTGAACCAGAACTCTCATGTAGAAGAGGCCAAAATGCAGAAAACATTTCAGGAAAAGAAGAGAAGGAACTAAAGGAACTGGCAGTGTAAGAGACAATTGCTAAGACTCCTTTCCCAGAAGAGTTTGAGTAACAGCCTCAAGAAGAGCAGAGAAACCAGACCCTGCTGCCTTTCACTTCCTCCCAAAAAGCCCTTGAGTACTTGCCAGACCTGCCTAAGGGAAAATTCCTTCCTGATCCCAGCTGTGGTTGTTCTTGGTGTCATCCATGCTGCCAAGCACTCGTTCCTAAACATAGCCAAAGGAATAAACATTCCTAAACATAGCCAAAGGGCTTGACCTGCTGAAGAGCAGCTCTGTAGAGAGAGACCTGGGAGTCCTGGTTGATAATAAACTGAACATGAGCCAGCAATGTGCCCTTGTGGCCAGGAAGGCCAATGGCATCCTGGGAGGCATCAAGAAGAGTGTGGTCAGCAGGTCAAGGGAGATTCTTCTCCTCCTCTGAAGTCCTGTGTCCAAGAGGAACAGAGAACTACTGGAGAGAGTCCAGCTCAGGGCCACCAAGATGATCAGGGGACTGGAGCATCTTTCATACAAGGAAAGGCTACAGGAACTGGGGCTGTTTAGTCTGGAGAAGAGGAGGCTGAGGGGAGATCTTATTAACATTTATAAATATCTAAAGGGTGGGTGTCAGGAGGTTAGGGCAGCACTTTTTTTCTATTGTAGTTAGCAACAGGACAAGGGGTGATGGGATGAAGCTGGAACACAAAAAGTTCCATTTAAACATAAGAAAAAACTATTTTACTGTTGAGGTGATGGAGCCCTGGCACAGGCTGCCCAGGGAGCGTGTGGAGTCTCCTTCCTTGAAAGTCTTCAAGACTGACCTGGACATGTTGCTATGTGACCTGATCTAGGTGAATCTGCTTCTGCAAGGGGGTTGGACTAGATGATCTCTAAAGGTCCCTTCCAACCCCTACCATTCTGTGATTCTATGAATACAGTTGAGGAAAGGAGACCTTGATCAGCAGTGAGGTAAGCTCCACCTGCTCTATTAGGCAAACTGTATTTTTTTTTTAACTAAGCTTCAACAGGTTAAGAAATAACATGTGTATCAGTGTAGGCTTTAGAGAACTGTATTTAGATTTACAAACAACATTGTAACTGGATCAACAGGCTATAATTAGAATTTAATAATCCAAGTGGAGGAGTAATATGCCTGCTGCTTGAAAAATTGGAGCCTTTCTTTTGCACTTCTGAACATTCAGCTCTGCAGATTGGACTCCAACTTGCTTGACACAATTACTGTCCTAGTGAGGGAAACATATTACAAATAAGAACAATAAGATCAACAATAGTCTAATACCATAAACAAAGGGAATAATCAGAACACCTCCTGCCCCAGTGCAATCTGCACAACTAGGGCAACCAATTAGTATGGTTATTGGACAAAATATGCAAGAAAATGTTGTATTTCACAGACTTTGGAAAAGACTTTAAGGCTTGCAGGTAAGTTACTGACAGTCACATGAGGTGAATCCATGACTATTAGATTCAGGCTTTGCATTTATTTCTAAAGTCTACCTGAACCAGGAGTGACATTGAGCAGAATTGATGAAGGAGGGAAAATCAGACCTATGTAAATCAGATTCCCCTCACATTATATTCAAAGTATTCAGTATTAGGTGGGTAATTAAACAGAAAAACCAATCTAAGGGTTTCAACATACAGAGTAGAATTCAACACAAGGTTTCAACATGTGTGCTGAAATGGATACAGTCCCTGGGCTGCTGGTATCCCAATGCCTCTGTCAGGATGTAGGCACAAAGCAGACCCTTGGCAAAGCTCCTGACAGGGACTGACCGCTGAACATTGCAGTTCAGGCCAGTTTTCAGTCCCAGGAATTAAAGGGAGACTTTACCTCTAATTTTGCTTGCTAAGCACATGTTGAAAGACACAGCCAGCTTGAGGCAGAATCTCTTTCCAGACATTGGCCAAGCTGAAAGAAGGCGGTCCCACTTCCCAGAGAGATGCTGCAGTTCTGCCACCTGTGACATTTGGGGATTCACAAGTGCACCTGGGATCTCTTTTAAATTAAGAAATAGTTGCTCAAGGGATAGGGAGTACAAGCAATTCTAATCCCTGAACAAAGAGAAGGACTAAGGAAAGTGCTTCTTAGAAAAAAGTTTCCTTCTCCATACTTTCTGACACAATAAGAGATATATTTCCCGTTTTTTCCCCTTTGAACAGTCTGAGAATCCCATTCAAAAACTCACTTCAAAATCCAAAGAGCAGTTCTAGAGGTCTGAAAATAAACTGTGCACTATTAGCTTTCATTTACTTCCATGGGACAAGAATAATCTGGAACTGAAGAAGGATCTGTCTGGAAGTGATTGTCAGGGATATCCCAAGGCAAAAATTCAACTGGAAGGGTGTTATCAGGGAGTCTTTAACAAAACCCTTGGCAGAGAGTATATATACTCCAATCTGCTTTAAAATTGTAACTTCTTTATGTGCACTGACTCATATTTAGCCCCTTGAAGGAGGTTACCATGAAAGTAATGATGTTGGGAAGGCTTTAAAGAGACTTCAAGGTGAAAGTCTATGTGCATTCTATTATCCAGAGGTGACTAACCCAGACATGGTGTGAGGATGAATGTCACCTCTCGATAGGGCTCTGAGCCCTCCAAATGTGTCAGAAACACCCACAGCATCCTTGGGTGATGGTATGTGCCCTCAGCCTACTGAGCTGGCTGAAAGATGTGTAAAAATCAGCTCATGTGAAAAAAGACAGTTCCCTGTTGAGGATGTTTCTGAAGAAATTCATGTATGTTGCTTATCCCATCCTATAGTTCTGAAACAGGCCCAAGAGCTGCTGTTTAAATTGGGGGCATGAGAGTTTAAGTGGACCAACTGAGTCTGTTTATGCTCCTGCATCCTGGGGCAGCCAGGGTTGCACAAGCTCTCGTGTCTTTTGGGAGACAGCTATGATTGAAATTAGATGCTTTGTAATGGAGATCCCTTAGGGCTCATCATCATTGCATGTGTGGAGCTGAAATCTTTCCTCAGAGATGACCCAGGTTTCACTGTCAGGGGTACCTGAGCAAGACATGCTGTAGCAGCGTGTCAAAGCAGCTGCCAGCTCCTTTCCCTGCTGAAACAGAAACAGAAACAGAGGAGAGGCTTTCCATTACTGGCACTAATGCAGGGCCTGCATGACTTTGAGTGACAGGGAAGAGCTCTGGGGAACATCCTGTGTGGCAGCAGGGAGAGCTGGTGAGGAGGACATGAAAGCAGATGCTTTTAAGCTAGGTAAGGGAAGGTAGAGGTGGTAACTATCATGACAACTTTGTTCCATTTTCATCTCACAACCTAGAGATCAGACAGGAGTGAATGAGATCCAGATGAGATTCAGAGAGAGATGAACGTTATCTCAGGTTCTTGGATTTTATTGTTAAAATGACCCTCCTCAAACCAGCTGGATGGCTTTGGGCTGACTAGGGAGAGAATCAGCAAGTATTTGCCATAGTTACACTTGCAAAATCTCTGAAGATTTCCTTTCTTGCTCTCTCCCTTCCTTGCAAAACCAGAGGCTGCTCTTTTGGCATTATGCTACAAACAACAGCTCTGAAAGAGGAGTCAAAGTGCTCAGGAAAGCAATGGCAAACATGCACATGGCATCATGCATCCAGCTCAGCTGAGAAACGTTTTGGGCTGCTCTCTGTGTTGTCTTATAGCTACAGTTCACAGCAGCTGAAGGTCAAGTCCCTCAGAACATGCATCCAGTCAACTGACCTGGCATTGTCAGATCTTTAACCCATTAGGCAACATGTAAGGTGACGTTACACATGATTGCATGTATGTTTGTGTGTATTTGGTGCCAGGAATTCACCAGCAAATTCATAGGAGCCCACTGTTAATGTCTCTGCTGCATTTGCTGACTTACTTCCCAAAGGAGGACTTACAGAAGTGTGTCCTCCTGCAAAGACGTGCCACAGACCCTGCCTCACACCAGCCTGGCTTCCTAACTGTTGGCAGCCCCGCTGTTCAAGTGATCATCGGGGGTTACTCAGACTCTCGGTGACACGGGGGGATGCGCAGCATCCTGCGGGGACTGCGCCGGGGAAGGTCCGTGCCCGCTCCGTCCCGGCCCGTGGGCTAGCAGCCCCCTCTTGCGGCAACTCGCCGCTGTTCAGGATCGGCTTCTCGCTGCGATTCAGGACCGGCTTCTCTCCCCGGCACCGGCAGCGACCGCAGCCGCCGCTGCCCGAGCCGTGGGTCCGGGGACTGCAGAGGGAGCAGGTATCCCACCGCCTTGCCTCCTGGAGCTCTTGCCTTGGCTGATGGGCTGTTTCCTTTGCAAACTCCAAGAATCTCTCCTGGAAACCAATTTGGCAGGAGCCAAGGCCAGCCTGGAGGCAGCTTTTCCCAGTAGATGCCTCCTCTCAATGAACTTCTGGTTCTTTCAAGAGCTTGGAACTACTCGAAATGATTTCCTTGTCACAAAGAAACCATCCTTGTCTCAGAAGTCCATGAGCTGCAAATTGCTTGAGGCCAAAAGACTGTTCTGGGAAAATACCACTTCATGCTTGCCCTGTTCTTGTACCCTTTCCCGAGAAACTGCTGATTGAAACACAGCAGGGGGAGATGCTGGGTTTCATGGGTCGTACTCTTACCCTGGTGTAGCTGTTCTCATGCACTTTGGGCAGGGCTGCCAGCACTGGTAGATGTACTGTTCAGGAACCACTTTGCAGAGGGTGTTCTGCAAACAGAGAGATGTGTCACTATGGTGCCTCTCCACATGGTTGATTTTGGCTGTGAATCCAGTGCTCTATGCCATAATTCATCTCCTTCTGGGACCCAGTGCAACTGTTTGATGAAATATGCTGCAAGCTGAGTGAACAGGGAATATACATGTAGAGGTGAGAGCATCTTAAACTGGTTTTCTTCCTCAGGAAGCTACAGGCTTCCCTTTAAAGCAGGCAAGTGTGCACGTCTCAGTGACACGGCTTCTTACACGTCCTATCCTTACAACTCCTTGCAAGGCCACCTTACAGTTGCTGTTCATTACAAACCTGCTCCTTGTGATGGAGAAGTTCAACCAGGTTTTGCTGCACAGAAAGTTTCTTCAGTATATCAGGCCAGTTATTAATTCTTAGAAGGGTCAGTGCTTGCTTGTCTAAATACCCTGGGGATGTGTGATGTAACACACAGGCTCAGCTGAATCTGTACATGCCTCAGAGTTGCTCTGGGATAGAGTTTGGCTAGGAATGATTTACTGTTGCATGAACAACTCAGCCTGTTCCTGACTGACTTCTCTGGGGACTACTTAGTGGTGGCCACAATTTCAATCTAGTCCCCATATGGACCTTCCTTCAGTGGCTTCTTACAGTGCTGGGAGGAATTGCATGAGCTCAGAAAGAGATGACCAGAGCTACCCCCAAGGAGAGGCAGACTGGGGTTTTTCTCAGCTTAAATGTTCAGACTGAAATTCTCCATATCATGTATCTGCTGCAGAACTTGCTTTTAATGAATGGACCTAAAGGTAAAATAAATATTGCATAGATGTTCACCAAGGGAACTGCACCCATTTCATGTACTGATTGAAGCTATGGTTCTGATGAAGACATAAGGCTACTCCATGTAAATTAAAGACATTAACTCCATCCAAGTGCACAAGGGGATGTGTCCAGGTTATGGTCTTAACACAGCCTTTATACTTTTGAGTACTCCACTTAGCCACCTTAAACATGTCTTTAAAGCAGGATGTAATTCTGCCCTGGGCTGGAATTGCTCTCTGTCATATTGTACATGTTACATATTTCTCCAACAAGACAGCAAGTTCTGGGACAGGGACAGTAAGAGAGAAGCCAAGTGGGAGATAGGAGTATGGCTTGTGTGATGGGTCTACAGCTAGATTATCTGCATTAAAGGAAAAAAAAAGCTAATTCTGCTTTCATATCCATTAAACTGGGTTACATGAGTTTAAATGAAAGCAGAGTCTGACCAAATTCTGCTACAAATCAGCTATATAAAAGCATTAAGTTGAATGCTTAATTGGTACAAATGGCATATTTCTGCTATTAGTGTTGGACTGCAAACAACCTCAGTCTCAAAGTAATGAACAGAAATGATGATGATTTCAGAAGGGTGAAAAAGGTCCAAAATTACAAAGGGCAGTTCCCAAGATATTTTACTTTTACTTACATAAACATCTGACTGCAGGGAAGGTTCTCTGTACTGCTGGAATGAAATTTCAGGAAGGATGGCCTCTCTGTCCTCTGGCAACCATCTTCTTGTGCATTTGGAAACATCCAAAGGTCCTACTTTTAAGATGCCTCATCCAGCCTGCAGCATTGTGCAGTTTTGTAGCAAATCTCCCATTCAGTTTGGAAGTATTCTTTAAAACATTGACATGTAGCAAACCCTGGCAGCTCTCTAGTTCCTAGCCAAGGCAACTGGTAGAGGAATTAGTAAATGCAAAGAAATCAGTTATTCACCACAGAGCAGTATTTAGAGAACTATATTCAGCAGGTAACACACCAGAAATTACTGTGTACCATCTTAGGAGAGGATCTATTCTGGATGAAAGAGAGTTTTGAGCAGCTCAGGTGTTAGCAGTTCAGAGGTTGAGTTTGCTGTGTCACAGCATCTTGGATCTTGAGCAGTAGGATCCAGGGTCCAGGATGGAGTGAGTAGCTGGGGGCAAGGGCTGTGGAAGAGGATCTTCTCCTCCCACCCTGTTGCAATGTGAGACATAGGAGTGGCCACACACATGATGTGCTCTGCTTGGGTAGGGAAATGAGAGCAGGGAAAGGAGTCAGAGCTCCATGATGGAGCTGGGACTGATGCCCAGCATGGGTTGGCCTTTTTTGACTGTTGCTGTGAGCAGGCACCTGGGACATGACATGAGTTCCCTCTATGGGCAGAGAGGTGCAGGGACAGGGTAATCCTCTCCTCCCCTGTTATCTGGATGTGGCACAGTGATCTCAGTACTACAAGCCTTAATGTGTCCAGAGATGTTCTTTGCCTTCAAGCAAGGGAAGGTTAGGCAAGGGCTGTTAAGAGACATTACCTACAGCTGGTGGGTAGTGGAAGTATCAATTCACAGGCAAAATAAGAGTAAATTGTAGTTTGTGTCAAATCACTTTTTATGTGAAACAAATATGCAAACAAAAGACTATAAGATGCCTGGTGATCCTGGCCCCTGTGACCACTGGTGCAGCACCAGTGTCCAATGCCATTTGATGCTCCTCAGCAGTGTTCCCTTGCCCCATCTTATGCAGAGCTAAAGGTAAGGATGCAGAGCTCCCTTGTATGCTTTCGGGCTCTGATGTGTGTTGTGATGATCCCTGCTTATGTTTCCCACTTCTGTGTAGCTGTCCCAACTGCAAGTGCCCCGTCATAAATGCTTGCAGCTGCAGGAGGCCTGTTCAAAAAGGATACAGGTTCTTCTTGTATGCCTCAGAATTCAGGGTTCTAGTTTGAGTCTCTCTGACCTTTTCAACTCAGCTTCTTGCTAGAGTTTTAAAGAATGGTTCTTCTAACCCTGCAAGCTTTACAGCCTCTGTGCTGTGGGAGATTTAATCTAATAACTGATTCATTCCTAAAAGATGGCTGTTTTCTAATAGCTGTACTTGAACAAGAAACAAAACATAGCATGTTGCTAGAACACATAGAATTTAGTTTGAAAGAGGTCTCTGGAGGTCTCTACTCCTAAATACAAAGATAGATCATGCTCCTCATGGTCTTATCCTACTAAATGTGAAAAGTCTTCAAGGACTGAGGGTATAAACTACACGTGACCCTGACCAATGGTAGTAAATGCAATCTATTGGCTTGTTGAGCTTTACAGTGGTGCTGTTAATGGCAAAGAGCATGAGTTTTGGTTTGGACACACCCTGTCTATAAGCAATATTTTACTGAGGTGATCCAAGTCTGGCAGAGTTTACTGGAGCATTTGTGCTTTGCATACAAGTGGGATCTGTGACATGGTAAAATGAGACGATGGGCTTTGTGCTCTTGCAAAGGCATTTGGTGCTGTAGGATTTAGGAGGCTGTGTTTCTCCTCACAACCACCAATGTCAACACTCATTACTGCATGGGGACACACAATCACCTCCAGTCCTGCCTCCTCCCTCCTCTGTATGCAGGACCTTCAAGGTTCACCTGAAATCTCTGGTACAGCATCTATACAGATGTTTCCCTCAGCCACTCAACTTTTCTTTACTGATCCATTTATCTTGTTTTTTAGTTTAGATAAAAGACAAAGCACTCACTTTCCAGCCCAAGCTTGCACTAGCCATTGCTCTACCCTAACATCAGGTGGCTTTGGTTACTCAAGAAACGATCCTCCCTGAATTCATTCTGCAGCTGCACCACTCCACCCATACATCTCCAAGTGACCTTGGGAGAAGGTTAATGCCATTTAAATGGCTTTTTGCAAGCAGGCTGAGAGTTAGGCAGCAGCAGTGAGTGTGGCTGGCAACGGGCAGCCTGGGTGCCAGGCAGTCTCAGGAAGAGCCCACAGTCCCTGGGTGCAATGTGGTCTCTGTTGACTTTGTTACAAATAGGGCCTGCACAGTTGACTCATTCAGAAGTATTACAAGACTTTTTTTTTTCATTTTTCCTCATTTTTCAGAACAGTTTCCTCAGAAAAGCTGGGCAATTTTGCACACACTCCTTTCTAACCCAGCACACTTTGCAGCAGGCACTTTGGTAATGCACTTATCAACCAGGCCAGGATCACATCACCAAGGAATTGTGGCTTGAACTAATTAAACACTGAAGATACACTTGAGGGGTCTAGAGCTTGAAAGAGTGTCCTCACTAAGGTGGCAAAGTGTTGTTTACTGAATCACTAAAAGGCACTTAAGAGCTATTCTCATGACTGTTACAAACATTTAAAGGGCCAGTTAGCTAATGAATGGTGTATTAGCTGAAATGGGTGGGAGCTCAGAGCTGAAGGAAATCAGCAGAACTGAAAGGAATTTGAAAATGTGTCAATTCGATGATGTTCCAAGGCACAACCATCTGAGAAAGTATCTTCCACCCCTTGAATCCGCAATGACTAACGAGTGGTGGGCTAATGGAGTTCAAACTCTTGTAAGAGTACTTCATACAGAAGGGGAAGAGAAATTACTTAGAGTGTCATTAGGAAAATTGGGATGAAAATAAGTGATGGAAAATTTAGCCTGATGTTCAAGAAACTCTGAAGCACTGACATTAATCCATGTCCAGTCCAATTGCCAGTGGTGGGAAGCAGAAAGAGGCGTCTGTTGGCATCCTACAGACTCCTGCCTGTGGTTTATAAAGTGCTGTGAGTGGCTGAGAGTAGAAAATACTGTAAGCAGTGTACTTTGGGGATTAATAGTCCTCAATGACCTCGAAGCTGTTCCAAATACAGGTTTGACCTTGATGTTATCAGTAATATTTGGCCAATATTACAGCCTGCAAAGGATGGCAGCTTATCTGTTTAACTGCACATCTGTATGACGTTGGAAATAAGATCACTAGTGGGGTTTTTTCATGAGTATTTCACGCGTTGACAATTGGAAAGGTCTGTGTCACTCACACAGACAGTCTCAGATGCATGCTGGTGGATATTGACAGCTAAAAGCTTGCTCCTGTACTTGAGGTTTCAGATCCCCCTTTTTAAGCTGCTTATATAAATATGGTGCCACATTAATAATAATCAAGAATAAGCATAATCTCTTTTAAAGAGCAAAGAAGACTTGTCATCTCAAATGTAAGTTTTTCTTGCCAGTTCAAATAGTGTAAAATTGCTCTGTTGACGTGAATCATGATGCTTAGCTTTCATGCAGCATATAATCTCACATGCTCTAATGTTAATTAAATTCCAAAGAAACAGTTTTCCAATCTCTCCACAGGGAGCTTGTTTGCCTTAAAATGAAACTACTGGGCTGAGATAGTCTCCACTATACTAGCATTACGTTCACTACATTAACTCAGTAAAGACTTTGGCATAAGACATGTAGCTGAACCTCAGTAATCCCCTTTGCTTATCTGGAAACCCAGGGCTCCTGCGCCGTGTCTCATTTGCAGCAGGGTCTGAGGCTGGTGGCTCGTTGTGATATTAACCTCTCCATTTGTTCCAACAGCCTGAAGCATTATCACACCATTCAAACGAGTCACACAAAGAAATGAGCAACGTCCACAAGGCTATGAGGTGGCTGGACTTTGTTTGCAAAGCCTTCCCCACGCTGATTAAGAATTGTTGCACTGTATCCATCAGTGTTTGATTTTCCTTCTCTGTGGCCAGTTGGAAAAGCACTGGAAGAGTGTTGTCTGTCCAGAAGCAGCTTCTCCTCCCAGTCCCAAATGTATTCTCACTTAGCACATGGTTCAGAGAGCAGAATGAGCAGAATGAGAGAGAAGTGCCTGCCACAGAGCCCTGCTGCTTTGGAAACTCAAGCTATGCAGCAATCAAACCCTCCACACCGGCTTGCACCCCTGGCTCCTAGGTGCAATGGCACATTGAGCTCTGGGGGAGAGCAGAGGTTGAGGTTACAAGCTCCCTAACAAGGAAGGAGTTTGGGATTTGGGATGCATGCCTGAGGGGCAGGTCTACTTAGTTCTAGGCTATTACTGGTTGCTTGGCTTTGGGGAAAGGGTGAAAGAAGAAAAGCAAGTGAAGTCTTTCTATTCAGACAATGATTTGAAGAAATGGCTGTTTAGCTCCTGGATGAATGAAGGCTGGTCCTGCTATTTAGTCACCAGGTGAAAAAGCCTCTCATCAAAGGTCTTTTCTGGTTGTGTGACTTCACCTGTGATTAAAAAAATAGGAGGAACAGAGACTAATAGAGACCAAGAAACAGACCTAATAAACAGAGACCAAGTGCTGGCTGGTCCTGGGGCATTTGAAGAGTGTTTGCCTCTTGTAAATGAAATGATGGGACCATTTGCTTGACTTTGGTGTGAACAAAGAATGAAACAGGAAGTGCTTCTATTCAGGGTGAGAGTCCTGGACATCTTTGAATCCACTTAGCATTATGTGCACTGTCAGGATGCTAGTCCTGAGTGCTCTCAAATATTCCCAGAGGTTACAAGCTCAAGCACTCGACTCAAGCAAAAGCTGAGACTTTTAAAGATGGATACAAAGGAAGCTAAGAGTTCCCCTTGGGTATCCAATAGACCCTATACAGCCAATTAGTGCATTTCTCTCTCCATCCCAGCAGCCTGAGGTGTAAGTGGACAGGGGGAAGAACAGGACATATCAGAGGAACTCGTAATCCAGGGGAATATTGTTTGGGTTGGGGGAAGAAAAGTAATTGCAGAGTGCTTGAAAAACATGTGTCACTCATCTGAAAGGATATATATAGGCTCTGCTGAAGGGCTGGGATTGGTCCAGCACTGCTTCTGGGCTCTACTATGGGCTGAAATCCCCCAGGGATGTGTCTCAGGAGGCTGAGAGGTGGGAAGGACAGGAGGGAACATGGTGAGAGGGAGGTGGAAGGCATCTTGGATGCCTTTATGTCTGGGGATCAAACCTAATGTTTACCCAGCCTTGAGATAGCTTCTTAATACAATTACAGCTGCTACTTAGTTTTTGTTATTTTGGGGTGTTGTGGTTTGTTTTTTTCTTTACTTGTGGTTGATATTAGTTTTGTGCAGAGATACTAATTTTCTTGGGAAACTTAAGTATATTAGTGCATTCTGAAAATGCTTTCTGGGACATATGCTGGAGGAATAGAGCAAATCTTCTAATCTCCTTATTAACATTTGATCTTGAACACTTTTAAATCTCACTGTCATGAAGTGCAGCCAGGCTGAGGACTTAGTCATTTATCAAACAATATTCCCATCAGAATCAGTGCTGGATGCAAATAAAAGTAAACAACTTAGTCCTTTGTCATTTATTGTTATAAGGCACTTGCCATCCTTCAAGTTGCTTTAGTTTTTTTGCTTGTTTATTTGTTTTCCAAAAGGAGGAGGTGTTATCCTACTAAACATTTGTCAGTAAAATTGTGCTGAATCCAATGGTAGAAGAGAGGCAAACACAGCAGGTCTTTGACAAAAGAGGTAGATGACTTGATGCAGGAAGAGTTCTACTGTTAATTGGAAAACATCTCACTGCTCAAACAATGACCTTCTTGGTTTAACCTTTGCAATCCAGAAACATCAGAAAAAGTAGGAGTTATACATATATATTTGTCCTGGAATAATGAAAGCTTGCAGCTGTGGCCACAAGCTTTCTTTTCAAGCAGCACCTTCAGAGCACTCACATTTGCCCTAAACAAAGAAATGGAAGTTAGGAAAAGTGCAGGTTTGTTGTCCATTAATGTGAACAGGAAATGCATATTGCAAAACTCTCTCAACACAAGTACCAGTAACTCAATTTGGAATAACTTGTGGTTAGTGGGATTTGCTTTTAAGCAAACTGAGTTCAAATATGCAATACAGCAATAGTGGGAAATGGTTTAGATTAAGTAAATAATGTAAAAATCATTTCTGGATGTATTTTTATTCAATTTTCTCATTGTCACAAGCTCAGAGCCTGATGTTGCAAATGGCTGAGAAGCTCCTGGGAATTGTAAAATACTTTGCAGTCCTACCATGTATAGGAGGGGGCTGAGAAGATTTTAAAGCACTTTGGAGGAGAGATTTATATCAGAGACATAGATGAAAACATTGTGCCAGAATTACCACACTGGGCAGTGAAAAGCTTTTTTAGAAAAAGAGAAAGGTGAGCATACTGCTTTAGATATAGGGCCCATTTGGCCCAGTGTCCTGTTGAACTTTTCCAGCTGCCAGCTATTTTCAGTTCAGAAGGTTATTGAACCTCAGGTGGTTTGCAGTCAGCATTAGTGCTGCTGCTTCTAACATCTCCATCCTCTTCTTTACTGTATGTAAACCAAACAACCTTTGGCAAAGAATTTTCCAGCTACATGAGGATTCTATTGGTTTTGAAGAAGGTTTGTACTTGCTTTGCTTCTTGGTCCCCAATTCTACTCCCAGAGAGACTATGACCAGTTGATCCCTCACCTGCTCTTTCCAGACCTCCCATTAATTTAAAGACTGCTGTTACATACTCCCTCATTTACTTGTCTTTTTTCCCTGGTCAAAGACATTACTCATTCATTCCTTGTCTGAAAGCTGTTCATACTTTCAGTCATCTTTGTTGCTGTTTGCATTTGTCCCCATTTTAACATGTGCTCTGTGACAGCAGGGTACCAAGAACCACATTGACTCCTCTGAGTATGTGCAAAACATGTATTTATGCAGTAGTATATAGATGTCTGATGTTCTAGTCTCTATTTTTATCTCATAATTCCCAACATATGCTTTGCCTTTTCACCACAATCAGTTGTTGGGCTGATGTGTTTGTAGTACTATTACCTTGCTGCTGAGTGGTGACAGCCAGCCCAGGGCCCACTGATTTATTTGTGAAGTAAGGATTGTTTATACCATTTTACATGTATCTACATTGCTTTTATCTGCCTTTTCTTTGCTAGGCATCCTCAGGTTCTCCTGCAATTCTAATCTACCCTCAGTCTCACTGGTCTGAACAGCTTCATGCTGTCAGCATGCCATCGTCATTTATGAATGCACAGAACAGCAGAGCTCCAGCACAGATCCTCTCACAGCTCCACCAGCAATCTCCTCCTGCCTTTCACTCCTGCCTTCTGTTCGTCTCTACTATTAATTTCTTCCTGTGAAGACGTCTTCTCTCACACCATAGCTGTTTAATTCCCTTAAAAACCTTTGGAGAGAGATTTTGTCAAGACTTCTTTAGAAATCCAAGTAAACTATCAATTTATATAACATTGGTACCCTGCTGTGTACAAAACTTTGCAAGAAAAGTCAGTGTTGTGCTTCCAGCATGGAGCATCCCACTGCCTAAAGCCACTTTGCTTTTCCAGCTGCCTCTGACTTTGCTGTGTGCCTTGCTCCTCTGGTAAGGACACCAAACCTTACATTGTATGTAAGTAAAACACCTCAGGGAGTTTTATTACTTTGTTCATTTTTGAACATTAGCAGTTTTCAACCCTGTGTTTCAGGTCAATGAGGAAAAAGAGAGATTGAGTGCAATAAGAGGATTTATCAATCTGTTGTCAGAAAGCAAAATGGAGCCAACAAGACAGATAATGAGAAAAGTAGCAAGCACACCTTTTCTTTTGATCTTAGCCTCGAAAGCCTCTTTTCTATAGTGGAGGTTTCCATATTGATGAGTATATAATATATTGTGATTCAATTTGCTGAGAGTTTGACCTAGAAGAAGTCACTGTAACCATCTAGGATTCCTTTACAGTATGGACATGTTGCTTGTGTACAGCTCAGTAGAACTTGGCTGTAAAGGGCTGCTTCAATTTTTAATGACATATTTCTAGAGATGAAATATTTAACATCTCTTTCTCTAAAGTCCAGCTCCCCTTACTACCACTACTAACATTGTAAAGGGCAGCAATACTGCTCATGCTCTAAGTGTTTGAGAGTGATGGTTGAAAAGAAAGGTTTTATTTGTGAAGTTGGATATAGCTTGCAAAGGTCACTAACCTTGAACTGAATCCTGCAGTTCTTTCTTACCAAGGCCAGTGAGAGCTTCAATTAACAGGAAGATTTTAATCAGATGAGAACTGGATAAACCCTTATTGACTCTAATATCCTTTAAAATTCACTCCCATCCCCCAACATTACATGGTATGTAAAGACAGATTCTTTAGGCCATCTGAAAGAGAAATGAATTGTTCTGCAGTCTACACAGAAGTAACAACAAACAGTGCCAATTTGATTTATTTTAAATGTCTCTGTTTGTTTCTGGGAGAAATCTTTAAAGAAATACAACCTGGATAGTGTGCATTTTCCCTCCTGGGAGCTGGAAATGTTTCTGCTGTATCAATGGGAACCTGTAGTTGGGAACAAGAAACTTTAAACATGAGTTGTCTCCAACAGAAACCCACAGAAGCTGGTAATCTGTGTACATTACAGAGCTGGCTGATCAATAGTCATTCGGGGCAGAGTGGCATATCGTTAACTGAGAAATATTTCAAGGCTTGATTAGTTGTGCTCCTTTTCCATTGGGACTGTAGTGCAATCTTCACTTATAAAGACATGTGATCTGAAAGCCTGAGGCAGAACAATCCTTGTTTTCACAGGAGAAGCTTTTCTAGGATGCAAAAGCTTTTACATCCTCATCCTTGTTTCTAAAAGCTGTGCCTTCTCCACATAATCAAAACAAAAAGTGAGCTTAGGATGGCATCAACATCACAGCCTCTGCCAGGCAAAAGGGCATGTAAAAAAATATTTTGGGCAGTGTTTCCTCATGCCTGCTTCATTCTGTCTCTTGTGATTTACGCTTTTCTTGGGGCTCTCATGTTTTCCCACATTGAAGGTAACCGGAAGGTCAATTTAAGTGAAGAATATAGAAAATTCCTGCAGAATCTGTGGCACATCTCCAGAAATTTGTCAGGTATGTACTGGAATTTCCAAATGACTTAACTGTGCAGGGAGTTACTCATTCTAGTGCTTTGTGAAGGAGATTTTTGGCATTTGAAAGACATTCTTCAAAATACTAAGAGCTGGACCTGCAACCAGGATTTTCCCTCTGCTTAGCTAATGACTGCTGTAGTTTGCTTGTCTTCCTTAGCTGTGATTTTGACTGCAAGCTTCCCTGGTCCTTGTGTTCCTGTCTGAAATGGCTTTTCCTGATGTGCCTGTGTTCTCCCTTTTGCCTAAGTTACCTAAGGTACTTAAAGAGCAGCTGAGGTTCCCATGGTATTTCCTTCTGCTTGTTGGGGACTGAATCCTCTGTCTCAGGAAGTATCTTCCAGCTCCCTCTTCCCAGCACTGAGCTTCCCTACCAGCCCTCTGACAATGGGATGCAGGTGGAGGCAGGTGCAGTGCTGGGACTTGGTGTTGCTGATGGGTAGAGGAGAGGAGAAGGGGTAGAAATCCTCCTGGATCTGAGTTGAGGCTTTTGCCTGTGCTTGGACTTTCACTCCAGGTAGCTGTGCTGACATGATAATCTATTTGGGACCAGCATTCCTGTAGATAATGTCTTTCAAGCAGAGCTCAGCCACAGGGTTAGGAGGAAGGAGGGGTGCAGGCTCTGGGATGCACAGAGTGGAGCTACACAGAGCTACTTGGGCACTTCATATCAATCATGTACTGACAACCTAACATTTCCAGTGTCTTTGGGTCAAAAGAAGACTAATCTCCTGGGGAGCCCAAACCAAAGAGGACAATCCAGGCTGACAGCTGAGTATTCAATCCTTCTGCCCTGCTTCTTTGTGCTTATTTTTGTATCATATTTTGACCTTGTTGGAGCATAGCTTTTTTATATGTTTCTTGGTTTTTTATTCACCAAAGCCATTGGACCTGATTTTTTTTCAGGGGAAGGGAAAGGAAGGAATGAGGTAAATATTTTTATCCTCTAGAAGAGTATGAGCAAAACTTCATCTGGGGTAAACTTCATTGGAATAACAGGCTGGCTCCCTGTGTGGTGGTCTGCAAACACTCACTGTCTCCTGTTGTTATTGTAACAGATAATATGACAGAAAATGAGGAGATATTTAAGGAAAAAATCCATGCACTGCTCAGCGCAGCTGAACGAGACTGGTTTGTCAATCCAAAAGATATATGGACTTTCTTTGGGTCTCTCTTTTTCTGCTGCACAGTATTCACAACTGTAGGTAAGTTCAGAGGTAAAGTGACCCCCTGCAGAATCTGTTGCAATTGCTGCTTCTCTCATGTATTTCTTCCAGGGAGTTAAAAGAAACAAACCCCAAACCCAAATCCCTTTGAGTTCTTCTTCTGAGTACTGATGATGACGAGTCTGTGAAGGGTTCTGCAAACACAGATTGCAGAGATGTAGTTAAGTCACAGAAGCAGGTCAGAATTTCATAACTAGTGATGGTACAGACTCATTAGCCGTGTCATTACCTGTCTACTACAACATGTGCTCATATATGACACACACAAAACTATTAGATTAAAAAAATCCTCCATTTTTCAGTCAAACTTTATGCCTCTCAATATTGTGTGTTGTGCTGAGTGATGTTTTCTTCACTGGAAGAGGTAATTCACTGTGCACATACTGTTTTTTCAGTTGCTTCCCCATTATTTATGTCTAACCCAGCTTTATATCACTATAGTTAACCATACTGCTTTGGTTCACACTTCTCTGAGTCAACAGCACACGACAATGGTTAAGTTGCACCTCTGAAACCTTTCGTTCTGACTTCATATTTCAAAGGAGAACCTAGATCAAATAGAAATATCTGCTCTGGTTTTGGCTCCTTCTGCATTGCTAAATCCAACTCCTTGTGCTCTCTCCCAAAGCTACTTTTACCCCTTTGCCAACCTTTCTCAAATGCTGGCAAGTATGGACACTGACTATCTGAATTTGTCAGAATCAAAGCTGGATGGCAAATAGTCTCGTGGCATTGTATCACATTGAAAATACATTTCTCCTCTGCACAAGGGTGTAGTCAAGATCCCATCATGGATATGCATCTTAAGGCAAAAAGAAAAAATGAACCTTAAAAAAAGAGCTTATTTTATACAAGATGTAGCATGAGAGCTACTTAGAGGATGTAGGAGACTTGAGTGCTAAGGAGGCTTGAATCTCAGACTCTGATATCTTAGGTAACTGTTGAAACCCAGCTTCTTGTAGCCTCAGAGTTTGAAGGCAGTCACCTAGGTTGTCAGAGACACATACTGGAGATGCAGACCTGAATCCTCACCCCAGTGAATATTTCCTAGTACAAACACAACAGCTAGGAATGGTTGAAAGAGAAAGTTTTCTCAGAAAGCTTTGATTGCAGAAAACAAACTGAAACTCATACTGTTCAGCACTTCTTGCCTGGGTGTATTTAGCCATCTCCATTAAGATGAGCCTTTTAAAATGTCCCCAAATACTCTTTCCCAACATGTTTATTTCTAAACTGCATCATTTTTAGCCTTCATAGAGCTGACCATTAACACAGCTTCCTCAGGTTTGGAGCTGAGTTTTGGAATGAGTAGGAAGCCTGGAGTATTTATTGCTAATAGGTGTCTATTTCCATTGTTGTGGGTTTGTTATTTGCAGTATTAGGAACTGATAATTCACTTCAGGATAGAGGAAACTGAGCTATCTTTAATTACCTAGAAGTGAGGCACCTAGCCTGAATATCAGTGGTCTGAACTATAGCTCCTCAATGCCCACAGAGGCTGCCTGGGAACTCAGCTAGGCTACATTTCTGATAGCTAAACTTAAGCTCAAGCTAAGTTTTAACCCTTGAAACTGCACTTGGTATTTTTAAAGCATGAAAATAGAGAAAAGCAAAGAAAATCACTCCATGCAATAACTCTGGTAATTACACTTCCCCAGTTGCTTCAGTAATAAGGATTGGAATTCCTAGTTAGCCAGAGGACAACAGAGTGACAGAGAATAAATAGTTTTTCAATGCCTCTCAGCAAAGGAGGGACCAAAGTTGAATTCTAACCAAAGGCCACAGCAGTCATTAGTGAAAACAAACATGAATGGACAAAGAAAATGAAGGAAATCACACCTCAGTATATGAGTTAACAATCTCCCTGGCTAAGTACTTGTCCTGGAGGATCATCTAGAAAAGCACAATGTTTTTGATGGGAGAAAAGAAACATATCTCTTTTTGGAGTCTGAGAAGAAAAATAGCTGTTAAAATTTAATACAACTAATACAATGCTGACGTTTTTCTCCCACTGTAATGGAAAAACATTAATTTATAATTTAAGTTCCATATCTAATATGTTAGAGGAAGGAAATACAAATACACAAATTGCATTTAGGGAAAGAGTATATCTTCTGCTATCATTTTATGTGTCACAAAAGCCATTCATCTGGTAGCACTGCCCTATTGGTTGTAATTGATATTTGTACTCTAGAATAAACACACATTTCCTCACATAGTAGACATATGCTTCCTCACTTGATCCTTTGCTTTCTGAGTACATTTAAGAGACTCTGAAAACTGTGAAGCCAGAACAAGCATGATGTCACTACAACATGTGCCATTAAGAGTCAGATTTGATGGACTAGGGACAATTTCAGGTTCTGTTATTAGTTTACCATCTACCACAAGCAGTTTTGGCAGTCTGATCCATAGTGCTGTCCCAGTTTCAAAGTTCAGACAACCATCCAGATCTGTGTCTTCCCAGAGCTCAAGGAGTTTCATTCCCAGAAATGATTTGGTCATACTGTAAGGTCCTGGAGGCTGCCCAGGAGATGATACCCCAACTCCTCATGCACAGCACCCTTTAGCTTCTCCCAGCATCAGCTGTTGTTACTCTGAGCTCAGTGCTCAGCTTAGTTTTCCTGCAGAGGGATCCATGGGCCTAAGACTTCTCTCATTGTCCTGCCTCTTTGATCCTTCTTAATTCAGATTCCCAGATCAAGAAATCTTCCTGATGACAATCTCCAGCAGAACCAAGGCTGTCTCACACATGTTTCTCCTCCCCAAATAGACTACTGTTGTCAGCCAGTTAGGTCAAACAACTGATATAGTGCAGATAACATAGACAAAGTTAATTTAACAGGATCAACAAGGTCCAAACCTCCAAGTTCTTGAAGAGATAGGATGCCTACATTAGTAGTCAGCATTTAAGGCCCAGAAATATTAATAGCTTTAAAGCCAAGCCAAAAAGAATAGCTTGCTCTGGACTAAAACCTGACTTTTACAATTGATGGCAATAAAAAGCTCAGAACATGTGAATACCTAATAAGTCACAATGTTCTTTCTCTCCCTTTCCATTCTCTTCCTCTTGTTTTTGTTCAAGGTTATGGTAATACCTACCCTGTGACACGGATTGGAAAATACCTCTGTATGTTGTATGCTTTATTTGGCATCCCTCTGATGTTCTTGGTCCTGACAGACATGGGAGACATCCTTGCCACCGTCTTATCCAAATCTTACAATGAATTCAGAAAACTACAGTCAAAAATTCTAGCCTCTAAACTCTGTTCTGGATCCATCTGTAACAAAGGAGATGAACTGCACTCCAGAGCACAGTCTAAACTAGTCATCAATGAGCCCTTGACTCTTATGGAAGTGCTGAAAATCCAGCCAGCTGTTAAAAGGAAGCCAGTCAAATACCGCAACGCTGAGCTTTTTGAAATGTTAATTGCCAGAGAAAAAGAGCACATGAAACCAGTGAGAAATAAAAGCATTGAGAGATGGAGTTCATGTCCTGAACTAGACAGGGGAAAGACAATGTCCAGAGTCATCGAGAACTTTGACAAAATAGGCAAAGAGTTAGAAAAATTGGATGTGCCCATCGTACTAATGGTGCTCGTTATTTTTGTGTACATCTCCTGTGCAGCTGCTATTCTTCCCAACTGGGAAACCAGGCTGGATTTTCAGGAAGCCTTTTATTTCTGCTTTATCACCTTGACAACTATTGGATTTGGAGATACACAACTGGAGCATCCCAAGTTCTTCTTGTTTTTTTCCCTCTATATTATTATCGGCATGGAAATTGTCTTCATTGCTTTTAAGCTGGGCCAAGACCGCTTGATTGGCTTGTACAAAAAGGTGATTTCGTTTTGTGGGGAGAAAAAGATGCCATCAAAGAAGGTATATCCAAAATAAGAACAATCTTTTCTCCTTCACTTGTAAGAGTTAGCCACTGCAATGAGATGAAACCGTCCCTGTGCATTTCTGCCTCGGTCTGGTAGGAGGCGTATTTTGTTCTGATTTCCTCTGAGAGTTTACTGTAACATGGCTGAATACCTCTGAAGACACTTGGTGAAAGCCTTTCCAAGTTCTTTCCAATGAGGTCTCATCCCCTAAAAATGACAGAAGAATGATAGATGATGGTAAAGCAGAATGCTTTCCCTGCTAGTGCTCCCTAGCATCTTTTTGAAGCTCTGACTTGCAGCAGCCTTTCTGTCCTCTCTCTCTCACAGCAAGCCAGTTTAGGATTTCTCTTTTCAGCATTCATCCCAGCAAGGCCTAAATCACTGTCTCATCCTGATACCTTGTCTGCAGCCAGAGAGAGCTTTGTTGTGGCTGTCGCTACTGAACTCTGACAGCATGCTACTGCAATAGCAACATCATGGAGAGAGGGAAAGAATGATGAACCCAGCTGCTTCTCCATAATGGCTGCATGTATTGCAAACATTGCACCAGTGTACAGGCCAGAGGAATTTAAGTGTCCAGAAATTGGTCAGAAAAATGTTCACCTCTTCAGGGCTGAAACCACTCCTTTTCCATTGTGATTTATCATACCTGTACTCAGCCGAGAGTCAATACATGGCTCATGGTTTCCAGATATAGAAGCGTTTATGACAACGGCTCTTGAGGTGACCACCTAGGGGAAGGCTCACAGCAAACCTGAAGCTGAATACAGCTGTGGAATGAGGCTCCATTTCCTTGCTGTTAAAAAAATCCTGCTGTTCTGGGGACACTGATTCCCAAAGTCCTAGGTTTTGCTCTGCTGAGACTGCTGGACTTCTGGAAGTTCCTTGACCCACTCTTAGAACAAAAAGCCTATTTCACTGGGATGTGGTGAGGATCTTGTACTTATGTACTTGTGGAGCACATCAATCTGTGAATAATGCTGTTTCATAAGGATTTTGCTTATACTATTAACAACCTGAATCAAGCTATTAATGGTAAATATTTTTTCTGCCACACCCCCCCCCCCAAAACCACACTTTATAAATTAAACCAATTACTTTAATTAACCATCTCTTAACTTGTAAAGTATATGCATGCCCACTGAATGTGAATGATGTGTCTAGATGTTAAAACATGCTTGATTATGACAGAACCTACATTATTCTCCACAGTACATTTGCTATTTGGAGCTGGGATTTTTGGAATACTTGCATGGCACCTTATCTGTGTTACACTCCATTTACGTGGTAAAATGTATTCAGTCCTTAGTTAGTTGCAATTAAGCACTGATGGTATGCAAGATATATAACAATGGTATATAGAAATAAGAATAACAATAAAAGATGCAGCAGCTGGAAGAAACACCAGTTAACTCTTTTCATGTTTGCCGTGGCTATGGCTTCATGTACAAAGTCCATCTATTCAGATTACTCTCATACTGCCTTATGTCTTTGGGTGAAAATCAGTGTAGAACTTTGGACCTGTGCCAAAGTGTTCTGAAATCAGTGAAAATCCTCAGATGATTTAATGGGCTTGGGATCAGAGAACTATGTGCTCCTCAGTTTTTTTTCCTTGTGATACATCTAGTACTGCCAGCATTAGTAAGAACTGGTCTTCTTATAATTTGTTTCTCTCATGTCAGCAAGATCTTATTTAAGGAGTGGGATTAATCCTGAATTCATCCTCTATAGATTTCTCATTGATGTGGTACATCAATACCTTCACAATTGCTCTATAGACACGGTCAAAGAATTTTGTCTGGACTTGCAGTAAGGATTCTGCACCAAATCATTCTAGTTATGGCCAAGGGATGGCAGTAATCAGCTTTCTTTCATATAGAATCCTTCATGTGAGATAAAAATGTATTTTATAGAAGGAGAGAGAACAAATCACATTACCATGACCCTCTATAAAATGACAGCACACCTGCCTCTTGAATACACTGTGTGCTTCTGGTCCTTCACCTCCCAAAGGATATGCAAAATTGGAACAAGTTTATAAGCCAGGGTAAAGGATGAACACAGATAGGGAACAATTTCCATATGAGATATGCAGAGTAGCTCTCTAGTCAGGAAACAGGTGAGAAACTAAGGAAAGATGTCTAACATGAACAGAGCTCAGAGAAGAGAAATAGGAAATGAAGGAATTATTGTTACATGCCCTTCATTATGAAAGCTGGGGCTGCCAAAGGAAACTTGCATGTGGCAGGTAGAGGAAGAGAAACAAAAAGAAGATGGTACTTCACACAATATATAATTAAGCTGTAGATACTCTTGGTGTGGCAAGATGTGGTGACTGAAAGTTCAAGTTAGAGCAATGGGAGTTGGGGCAAAATCATGAAAGACAAACTTGTAAAACAATTGAATACAAAGATAACACTTCTAGCTCAATAATCACTGAGTCCCAAACTGGCAGAGGAGGAAGAAGAATCTCTACAGATTGTTGCATAGCTAACAAAATATTCAGTAAATCTGATTTCTGAAGAGATGAATAGTTTTACATTGGCATCCAAGATGGATAAACCAGCACACTGATTCTGCAATACATATCACCAAAAAAAGAGTGATTTGGGCAACAGAACACAATCAACCTGCAGCAAATGTAACACAGTCACTTGGGTTGTGAACCTAGAGGGTGGAGGGCTGGGCATGTACCCAAATGTCAGTGATAAAAAGGTACTCATGTCTTCTGCTCAGGTGCACTGAATCGTTGATCTCACATAAACAGGAATATCTGTCCCTATTTTTCTTATTGTCCAAGCTGGAAGACAATTTCCCAGGTGATGAGAGCACATGGCAGCCTTGTGCTGACAGTGGTAGCAGTGGTTTGGTCTGTAAGCAGGAGCTGAACTGCAGCTCAGTAAACACAGCAACAGAGTTAATGAAAACTAAACAAAGTAGTGAGTAGTGGCTCATTTAGTGAGCTTCTGGCATAAATATTTATGAGTTGACTGCTCTTATCATTGTCTAAAGCTGAGAAGCATTCACAGCCTTTGCCCTCAAAAGTTACTTGACAAAATTGACATGGAAACCACCTTTGTTTGCATCAAAACAGTACAAAATACAGCTTTGTCATCATTTTTACCATTGCAGGCTGCATGGAACAGTGGATTAGCCATGAAGGGCTCCACTGAAAGATGTGGCTGATGGGGAAAGAGTTGCTTGATGTGTAACCCACAAAGGATATGAGTTATTACAGACCCAGCTGGAGAGCTTCACAGATCAAATGCACGTGGTGCTAAAGGATGATGGATCAATCACTCCTGATTGGGCCAAGATGGCAGCTGTCACGAGCACTTAAGAGCAGAGAGGAGGGTATTCCAGGTGTGGGAGTTAAGGAGAGGAGGAACAAGTAGAAGGGTTGGAAAATAATCTTTGGGCAGGAGGGTTAAAGGGAGATTGTGACAGCAATGGCAGAGGAAGAAGCTGCTTTCTGTATAGACACAAATGTGGTGAAGAGATGCTTGAGAGACTGAAAATATATTGAAAGCTGGTGCTTCTATTCTCAGGAAGATTTGTGCAGCCAGTCCCTGCTCAAAGAACCTTTCTTAGCTCAACAGGCATGGTTTTTGGGCTCCAGTGCAGCTCTCACCACAGAGAGGACAGAAGAGTCTGTGCAAGAAAGGCTGGTGAGTTTAAACAATGGCAGAAAGAAGATACAGGGACTGGGCTGAAAAGACATTGATGAAACCATCAGAAATATTCCTCTCACTCTCTGCTTTGTCATTTGAAGAATGGCAACCCATTCAGAAGCATCTTGTACATGAGCAATATGTCTGAAGGCTCAGGAAATTCTTAATGGGACGTAGGACTTGTCATCTGCGTGCCAGTAGTTCAGATGTGGTCCAGATTTTTGATGGGCTCAATGTTAATAACATCTGGTAACACTTTGATGGCCTTTACGCTTTTTCAACTCATTCCAGGTGGAGATGCACCCACAACACAAAACCACTCTCCTGGAACAAATGCTAATGGCACGCATGGTGGCAGGCTCAGCAGAGGCAACAGCTGAGGCTCCCTCTGAGAGGAGTCCCCTGCAATCCCCTTTGCTTCCAGGTTCCCAGCATACCTTGTGATCCTCATTTCCAGCCCATAGGGTGCATCAAACATAGCATGTGTGGCTGTTGCATGCAATATGAGTGCTTTGTGAGCCCAGAATGATGGGTCTTAGTGTTTTCCTTGTCTTGCTGTTTCCTTAGTTTTCACAGCTGGAACACTTTTTCTTTTTATGTGTTATTCTTAATTATAATTATCAATAACTTGTTATTAAACGATGATGCAGACGATGAGCATCCTTGAGCTGTGCTCAGCAGTTCTGCCAGGATATATCCTATTCTAAGACCAACTTAAAGTCTTGTTAGGCTACCTTTTCCTTATCTTCTGCATCTCATATATGGTAAAAGAAACATGTCTCAAGCTATCCAGAATGAACAACTGCATTAAACACGAAGCAAGGCAGACCAAGTTGCTTTAATTATCTTTGTTAAAGTATGTAGGCACAGATGCTGACAGAAATACTAGGAATCTGTTCCATCACTCACAGCAAGTAATAGCTGCATGAATACAACAGATCTCATATGAGGCCAGTATTTTTAGGATAGTAGCCTGAGGTCTAAGTACAAACCCTCATGGACAATGAAGTCCATGAATGCATTGCTTGTGCGTGCCAATAGCTGGTTGTCTGCACGTGGTACTCATTAGAGAGTTTTAGGAAATGCTTGGACAAATGTTAGTTGGCTTGTGTGCTTGCATGAGAATCTGAACTTTTTGGGTTTTGGCTTTGAGTTTAAAATTCAGCCTCTCAGTTGATAAAATCTAGTTATTTTGAGGTTAGTTCAAACTTTTGCAAGCTGATGAAGCTCCCAGTGTCTAGGCACAGCCAGAATCCTCCTAACACTGAACCTGTGTGTAAAACCTTGTGTCTGTGCATTTTCAGAATATACCAAAGTCCAGAGGAAATCCAAAGAAATGAGAAAGAAGGGAAAGCAAGAAGAAGGGAGAGTTATCTGACAGTGGAAAATAAATTGCTGTGTTAAGCATCTACTGATGAGAAATCAGGGTAAGGATGTTGCCTAACAACATTGACACATTTACATTATCTGAGTCCACAAAGTCCTGTGTGAACAGGAAAACAGAGAGAAGATAACACAGAATCAGCATGTAAAATTGCCAATGTACTTGATGAGCTGCTGGAAGAGAGTTATTTGATCTGTCATATGATGCAAACTGTCATTGTGCTTTCTGAGCAGTTCCCTGTAGGGGAAAGCCACCCGTTTGCTGTCTATTGTCACAAGTGAAAAAAAGATTTGGGAAGCAGTGACAGAATTGAAGGCTGGGGCTCTAACTGTGGTTATGACACCTTCTACATTTCCTCACTTTACACTTCCCTTTTGACAGGTTCCTGCTAAAGGAGTTGGGAGTTTGGTGTATGTATGAATCCTTCTGCCCATTAGCCTGATAGTTTGCTTGTGTTTAGGCTGTTTTTCTCTCACATAACCATCCAAAGTCTCAGGAGAGCACTGACTGCCTGTATTTCACTGATGCTTAATGGACAGCTTTCCAAACACACTTGCCAGCCAAAAGTACAGGGATGCTCTGCTTCCTGGGGGACAGAACTGGCTGATTCCTGAATGAAAACTTCTGATGATGCTTTGATGAAAGTTTGGAGAAAACAGAAGTTTTGATTATATCATAGCAGCATTTTCATAAAATGCTTTCAAAGCAAATCTGAATTGGTAAGAGGACTTTTGGCTGCATTGCAAAACATTGATAGTCAAAAGAAGGCTCTTGAAAAGGTTTCAATCATTGAACAAGACCTTAAGATGAGCCATTCATGCGAGTAAGAAGGAAAAGACCTGAAAGATAAAGCTGTTAGTGATGCTCTCATGCTGTCACTATCACTCCAGCTTCTCACACAGTCTACAGCTCAGATAATCTTATGTTAAGACAGCCCTGCAGTTACTGGGAAGGGAAAAAACCAAAAGGAGCAAATGAAGGCTCACAAACTTTTCTTGGAATTTAAGAGCAGTACTAAGAAATTTTACTCTACTAAGAAGTTTGATTTACTGTCTGGGCCTGTAAACAAAAACTGTGTGCTTGGACTAGCATTTGACAGCACTTTTTCTCTATTTGCCCTGCAAGGAAAGTTATGCTGCCAAATGGTGTTTACAGCAATTTTCTCTGTCGATGAAACAAATACATGTTGTGCTCAAAGAGATGATGGATTGGCATGTATACATGTTTTTACTTTACAGTAAAACCACTTCTAAATGCTACCTCTAAGAAGCAGAGAGCTGAATTCTGATCTTGAAATGCATGGCAAAGCTCACGGTGCCTTTAGCAAAAGCAGGTTTGGAAACAAGCGCCAAATAGAATGTATTTTGTCATTGATCCCTTTGATCCTGCTTTTAAAAGAGTCATTTCACGCCTAAACTGCCATCTCATGGAAAGGTTTTTTTCTACACACAAACTGGCTGCATTTCTGATGGCTGTTGCTTGTCTTTTCTTTTTCTCATGAAGCATCTGGTTATTTTCCTTTACTGTCATCAGTGACCTTCAATCAGGCCATGATGGCAGACTCTGGAGACAGGGAAAATTCTCAATGAGTTAAACCTGAGTTCATTGACCAAAACAGACAAACTTGAAGATGTCTCTTATACCTACATCAAGCACTCTTGTGATTAGTGATTATTTTTTCTGTGGTCATGTTTTGCCATTTGTTTTGGGCAGAGCTCCTCATCTCAGTTCCTGTCAATGGCCCAGCACACTCTCAGGACCTCAGGCAGAATCTGAGCTGTGTGACCTGCTCCCTGGGACACTGAGGCTCACCCTGTGAAGGGCCAGAGGTTCACTTAGTCCTTGGAGAAACATGGAGATTCTCCCTATTGATTTTGTTTTCCATCAAAAGAGAACAGGGAATCAGAAGCACTGACATTAACAGTGCTATAAACACAGCAACTAGGGAAGTGATTTAATTCAATCTCCAGGCAGTTTAAAAGTAGACTTTAGAGATGATGTTCAAATAAACACTTTGACCAATCCATGAGCTTAACTGAAGTCCAGTGTTTTTAAAGTCAAGTTTGTTTGGTTTGGGTTTTTTCATTTATAAGCTTTTACTGATGGGAACAGGAAACCTTGTTACAGTATTTCTACTGTTTGAAAAGTGTCATAAAAGAATATTGGAGAGTCTCTTCCAGTAAAATTCTCCAGCCTGCTGCTTCAGATAGAAAGACTTGAAGTGGTTGACTTTGGTAAAAGCCTCTTTTGATCTAAAATTCTTACCTGTTCTTTCAGTCTGAATAGCATCACACAGGAGCTCTACAGCCTTTTCAGAGGAGCTCATTTATAAACAAGGAGGCAACAGATTTGGACTGTGATTCAGACTTCAGTTTCAGAGGGAAGTAGCTCTATCAAAGGCAGCAAACTCATTAAATTATAAACCCAGCAAGGGGTAAGGATCAGATCCCTTGAATTCTTTTAATAATTTTAATTGCTGGTGTTTATTATTTTTATGACGACAGTTCCTTGGTGTATCTTAGATAAAGAACTTAAGTAACCATCCTTTAGCTAAGAGTATTTAGCTGCATGCCTGCCTCAGTGTGCATCTCTCTGTAACTAAAGCAGACCTTATCACTTCCTGCCTGTGCTGGCTAAGCAAGAAAGAAAAAAGTCTTTATGGCAAGTGTACAAATATGTGTCACTGGGTGATTGAGCAGATCTGTGAAGCAGCTGCAGTGTATTTCAAAAAGGAAGAAACCTAGTGAAATAAAAGAAGCCTCATGCAACACAATGAAACTTCATAAGGAAAATGTGTGCATTGCCTGGTTGCCCCGTTGCAGCTGTGTCACTTCACCCTACCAGCTGTGACCCAGCTCATGGGCACTTGACCTGACCAAGCAATTAGTCAATGCCTGACCGATGCATTCATTTGGGGTGTTAGCATTTATAAATACCTATTGTGATCTGTGCATAAGCCTCTTGGATGACTCCTCTAACTTTTGGGAAAAGCATCGGTTTTTTCGGTCTCTGGCTGTTAATTTAGCATTCAGCAATGATCTGGAGAGCCCTCGTTCAGGCTACTGGCAGCTGCCTGGGAAGTGAGAAGCTGGAAGAGTGGGATGATCCAACAGAGCACAAATTTGACAAGTACAGAGTGAGTAAAACACTTTTCCCCTCTCCAGAGTGAGAGTTGTCCCAGAGCTTTTAAAACCAAATAGGCTCCTTATTATCTCTTACTTGTATAAGATAAAGAGAAGCCCAAGTGCCAACAGAAAAGCAAAGTAGAGAAGCTGGCCACAGCTCAAGTCTGTCCAGGCCCTGAGGGCATTAACAAGTCATAATGTCCCTGGCCAGCCTCCACCATGCCCAGGACCATCCTAAGGCTGTCACTCCGTGCCCCAGTGATGGCATAAGATGCCAAACTCCAATTCTTCACAGTCTTTCTCTGCCCAATCATGGACCTACTGAGCTGGACTGACTCACAGACTGAAGTTCCAGCCTGGTCTCTTGTGCTTGTGATCTCAACAATTTCTGTATCTGCATATTAGGTATAAG
Source organism: Colius striatus (assembly GCF_028858725.1). NCBI lineage: Eukaryota > Metazoa > Chordata > Aves > Coliiformes > Coliidae > Colius > Colius striatus. Next base: position 32,165,958 of record NC_084766.1, read on the forward strand.
CTCTGCATTCTTGCAGACTTGTGGTCATTGTTTTATTGGAGATGTCTGCTAAATATTTATCAGCACCCTGTCCTCATGGATGCTGGAACTCCTGTCCCCGTTCCACAAACAGGAAACAAAAGAGCGGAGAAGTGAGATGATCTCGCTTAGGGCTTGACTCTAGATGTGTTGAGTGTCCTTGTGGGCTTTTTTATCATGTTGCCCTCCTTCTGACAGGAGGAATCTACATGTGTAAATAATACACAAGTATTTACACAACTTCTGCAGCTGGGGTGTTTGATTACAGGAGGGTGTTCCCTGCCTTTCAGGTGAGTCGCTTCTGTGCTTTGCCCCCACACTCATCTTCATGCATTCCATGGCTCCTTCTGCTTCTGGACACCATTTTTCCCATGGCAATAAAGGCTGAGGCATCATAATTTACTGTTGACTTGTCAAAACACTTTAGCAATCTCAGGTTCATTACTTTTTAAACTGAAGGATTGTTAGCACACGTACAACCTGTTGTCTCTGCCAGGCACAGGGCAATCTTCAGGACAGTCAAAACAAATAGCTTATGGCAACAAGCAAGTGCTGAAATTCCTAGAAAGGCTTTCCAAGTCATGGTGTACTCATGTTCTGATGACACGCAGGCTATCTGAGTGAAGGATATCATTTACAAAGAATTGGGCCCAGGGGGTTTTGCAGGTCGTGTGCTTAGTTTGTCACTCCCTGCTGACTGATGCCTGAGCAGCGATTCACCCCTCCTCACCAACTCACCCCAGTTTCAATATTGGCCATGACATTCTGTGGTATGGAATAGCTCTGTGGCTACCTCAGGTCAGCTGTCCTGGCCATGCTCCCTCCCAGCTTCTTGTGCACCTGCTTACCAGCAGTCTGGGGAACTGGAAAATCCTTAACTTAGCACTATTATCAGCAACAATTAAAACATCAGTGTGGTATCAACATTATTGTCACACCAAACCCAAATCACAGTGCCAGCTACTAGGAAGAAAATTAACTCTACCCCAGCTAAAACCAAGATACTTATAAAATAACTGAAGTAATAAGTATCCTGAGTCCTCATCTAACAACACTGTGCTAGGAACCACTTGTTCTGGCTTCAGTTTCTCTGTTTGTTCTGGACCCAGAGGCCTTTGGTGGAGGCAATCAGCTCAGTAGGGCAGGGAAGCTCTTTGGGGTGCCAGGGACCCTGGCATACTGACAACATGCCCATGTTTACTGGCAGCACTCTCTGCTTCTTTGAAACTCACCCACTTGTGATCATCATCAAGATGCAGATCTCAGCTGCTACATCTGCTCCCTCCCTCAAGTTTTACACTTCTAATTGTCCTGAAGGATATAAATTGTTCCTTATTGGGTGAATCTCTGCTTTATGTATGTACCATACTGTCTTGACAAATGAATCATTTATGTTTGAAGAAGTCCATAGGCATCCATTAAATACACCTTGGAACTTCACAGCCAAGTGCCTCTCTCAATGCTTCCTGGATGCTTTACATCCTTGGACATGATTCAGATGGATCCCCGTGGGGACAGGACAAGGCACTGCTTGCATAGCTCGGGTAAACTCACAAACTCAGGGTGACACTCTTATTTTCTTCAAAGGAAAACCAAAGACCTTAAATGTGACCCTATCCCTGAGTAATGCAGCTCTTGCCATTTTAGTTGTACTGCTGAAGTCCTGGGAGATACCTCAGTGCATTTCAAAGAAAATGCTGTCATTCAAGCCAAAGGAAATACTGACTCAGCAAAGTCTGTGGAGTCAAGGTCTTTAATTAACTTATTATCTGTAATTGTGTGTGCAACACATTCCTGGTGATTCCCAGATGTGTGCACTACCTACAATTGCCTCAGCATCCATTGCAACACTAATATGAAACATCATCCACAGGAAAAAAAACAAGCAACAATAATACCTCTATATTTCAGAAAGAATATAGAAATAATGCTCTATATCTCATATTTCTAAATGTCTCTCAGAGCTAAGCAGGTATAATTATTTTATGAAGGGGGTGAGGAGGGATGTGGAAGGATGAAGAGGCATGCCCGAGGTTGCCCAGTGGCAGGGCTGCAGTAAGATGCCAGCTCTGGGCTGCCAGTCCTTGACCAGAGATTCTTATTCATATGACATTTATGTTTAAGTCCTGCTTAGTGCTGGATTCAGGGACTCTTGGTTAATATTTCTGCTTCCTACACTGGGCAAGGTTGGAGGAAAGAAAGGAAGGGAATGAGAGGTCATCTCTCGTTGGGTCAATTTAAGAGTAATCTGGAAACACAAAGGATGCTGTGAATTAGGCCGCTGTCCTGAGACAGGGACACTGTTCCAAGCCTTCATTCTTTTCTTCAAAAGGGAGGAAACAAGCCCACTCCCACCAGAATCTGGGTGCCACAGAGCCATTCATCGTGAACAGAGCAGCTTTGCTCCAGTGCAGGCAGCTTGCTCTCTGCCTTACCTTGTCTGGGTAACAGGTATGAATCCAAGGGAGAGTGAGAGGAGAAATAGGGCAGAATCATCCACATTAAAGTTTCCTCTTACACTTTGGGTCAGAAACCAACTTGTTTCCTGCTGCTGAAGACTGATTGTAATAATATGGCTTTGGTTATCTGCATCTCTCAGGGTCTGTGTGCCTATCAAATCCACATCTTTGCTGCTTCTCTTTGGTAGCAAGGAGTGAAGCCAGCCCCAACATCAGTAAATGCCAAACTTTTCATACTGTGACAACACCTTTGGGGTGGACAAATGCCTCAGATTTGTGCTACACACATTTATGTAGTGTTAACAAGGCAAGATGTGCTGACATGAGGTAGAACAGATCAGTGTTAAGTTCCCAGCACGACAGCAGACTTTGGAGGAGCAAAGCTGGGAATTTCTCAGACACCTTGAGGAGTCCATGGGAAAGATCTTAGCCATCCAGAATATCTGTCCTAATGGTCAGCTTTTCAGACAACAGGTAAGGGTTCAACATCAAAGGCATGCATAGGGCGCTTCTTGCTACCATACAAAAACTCATAGGGCAGAGTCCAAACTGCATCAGTGGTGTTGTTGGTGCAAGGACTCACTGAATATTGCTGTATTGTTATGCTTTGCCACATACCTCTGCCAGGCCATACATAGATACAGGTGGACATTTAGACCTCAGCCTATGAAGCTTGCAAAAGTAAAAGTGAAAGGCTCAGAGATATTCTGATTTGGATTCTGTTTTTCACTGTTATTATTGCCACTGAAAAACAGTAGAAATGTATTTAGGGAAAATGATCTTTAAACTTTCTCCCTAGAAATGTGCCTTTCCACTGTCTGTAGCATTCCTCACAGCTCTACTCCTCTCTGGAGGAAAGGAAAGCTGGTCTCAAACGACTGCAAAACAAAGGATGTGGGGTAACAATTATATTCTGACCTCTACAATCTCAGTCCTTGGCAGAGAGGCTGGACTGATGTCTTTTCTTGGTGTTATTGTGGAAGAATATTGCTTTCAGTTTCTTCCTTATGGATTCTGCTTTTTGTGCTTTTAATAGTGGTAATATGAAATAAAAATTGGGAGGGAAAAAAATCTATTAACGATTTAAAACCAATTCTCACTATATCAGCATAGAAAAGTTGGCTTTTGTATTTCCTATGTTCACTTAGAGTGACCTGCAATTGCAAATGCCTTGTCTCTATTGTTATTATTCGGGGTTATCAGTCGATTGGGGCTGAGAACAGATAATCCCTTCAGCTTTGTTACCTGAAGCCACTAGATGGTGACACTAGCCCTGGTTCCTTCAGGAGCCGCCCAGCAGAGCAGCCCAGGGCCTGCAAGGAAAGGGCTCTGCTCCATCCTGCCTTCCAGCTCACACCGACAGCCTCTGGACACTGTCCATCTGCTTGGGCATCCAGAGAAGGACTTGTTGAGCATTTCATGCAACGTTATGAGCAAGGTTCTTCACATAGGTATAGTGGCATTTGTAAGTTGGAGACTTTAGAAAGAGTAGCAGATGAATAAAGGTTGGAAAGGAAGGAACAGCAAAACACTTAAAACTTTACATTAAAAAGCTCATCTGTTATTAAAGGAATATCACAGAGATCATTTAGTGTGTTGCCCTACATTTACCTACATAGAGTAGAGATTTTAGGATGCTTCTCCATCAATCCTTATTTTAACCTTTCTCCAGGATGAAAATACCCAGGATGTACAGAAACACCTCAGAGTTCTTAACTGTAGTAAATGAATGCATAAATTGAGGCACAGAAATCTTAAAGTGATACAGAAGCTCAGGGCCAGTGCCAGAAACTGGGCTGCTGCTGACTCTGCACTGGTGCTATTGTGTCCATCATCCCCTTAATTCCTCTTCTACTCCTTAGAAGGCAAAAAAATGAATTTCCCCCAGAGGAAGTAACAAGTGAGCATTCGTCAGCCAGACTCACCCAAACCTACATGGGAGGCAGCCAAGGAAAACTGAGGTCTTTGCAACCCTTGTTCGTGTATGAGGAAGGCCAGGAGGGGTATGGCGACTGCCCATGGAGCTGTGTGTGTCAGGGAGAGACACTGGCTGGTGGAAGGAAAATATGATACAGAACTGAGCACTTTCTGCTCATTTTTTTGTCACTTTGGCTGAATGACCTAAAGCAAATTACAACCTTCCTTGGCTTCATTTGCCCTCTTCCATTGAAGTGTGAATAATGCCTCTGAGGACTGTGGCAAGCTAATATGCTGTTTATTCAGCATAGGATAAGAGATTTAATTAATACCAGAGGAGGGCCTAGATTCTAGTTCTCAGCATTGATCTCTACAGGCTTCTCTAACGTTAGAAAATGAACATACAAATCATCTCAGACAGAAAGACCTACTTTGAACTTTTCCTGTCTTCAAGTGCCAAAAAAAATCACTGGACAGAAAAAAAAAGGTTACCAGGAAGGCAAAACAAACCCATGACACTAAAACTAAAAGCATGGTTAGAATAAACCCTTACCATGGAATAATATTGACTGCAGGGTGTGTTGGGAGGGAGAGGAGCTCTTGGAAGGCATGTCACCAAGTGTACCCCACTTAAAGCTGGTGGTGGAAGATGGGAAATCACTTCAGGAGCTCAGTGGAAAGATGTTTGTTGCCATTTCAGGGTTCAAGACAGAGCAAGAAGAAGATAACCATCCTTTGGTACTTGTATTTCCTTGGAAAATGTCTTCCTTAAAATGAAGAGGCTGCAGGAGCTCACCTTTTCTGCTTCTTGGAAATAGTTGTGGGAAAAGCATAATGTGAGGTGAGTAGGAATATGGTTCCTTCAGGAGTCTTTTTTGAACCAGGAGTGTACTTGGAAGTGAATCTTTTGGCTTGCTCTCACTCACTACACTTGTATTTGCACCTAAAAAAGCACATGGATTCCTGGGAAACTGCAGAGTGCTCACCAGGCCAAGCACTTCCATTGCTGATGGCTAGTGAGTTGAGAAGAGCAAACCAGACCTAATTGAAAGAAAACCCCCTGAAACACAAACAATGTGGACAGGAGTCCCCACTGCCAGCTGTGCCTCACTGGAGACCTGCTCCTCCCATGCTGCTTTACTTACTAAGGTAGATATGTAGTCATTGATGCTGAAATCCTGTTGGAGGCAAGGTCTAGGAAACTATCCTGTGAAGGTGACTACAAATACTCATCCTACCTAAATGGAGTGACTGGAGATAGATGTAGGCATGCAGTCTGAGTTGTGTTAGAGCAAGGAAAAAGGCAGAGAGAGGAAGCCCAAACTTCTTCATTCTTAATGGATGAAACCTCACGAGACATTTCTGTGAGCACATTCTAGCAACCAGCTCCACTAAGACCGTGATTTGCTGTTGTAAAGTGGTCAGCATTGATACCATGGCACTAAAGGTCTTACTCTTCCCTCCCTTTCCCTTCCATCCATGGCCGTTTGAGCACATCCATCCACAACACTTCCCCACACCACTTGCTGTGACTCTTCTGTTTGTGTGGCCGAGGTAGGAGCCAGATTAGGGAACAGATCCAGGTGAATGACATCCCAAATGCACAGGTTTTCTTTTCAGGTGGATCAGTTCCCTCATTCACTTCACACCATGCCCACAAAACCAGCTGGGGGAAAGATGTTCTCACAATGGCCCCTTGAGCTGGTATCAGCACTGAGCACTCCTAAATGGCACCTAGCAGCCTGGGAATGAAACCTCTGTCTCCACTCAGATTTCACCCTGCAGTAACATCCCTGACATAGCCCCCTCAGTGCATACAATGCCTTTTTTCTGCTTTGGAGTCTTTGTGGGAAGCCTTCAAACACCGTTTTTGCTTTACAGATTATCTCTGAAGCAAACTCCTCCATTTCCATCTCACTGTGAGCAATGATTTTCCTATTCTGCAGCTGGTCAATATTTGAATTGGCAAGAAGTTGGGTGTTTCAAAGGACAGGTAATCTTTTGTTTGTTCTCTTCCAACCTTGCTCATTCTCAGCCCAGACTTCTGCTTAAATGTCGCCACTTTCTCTCATTATTACTATTTTTAGTGGAATTTAAGTTGCAATGGTAGAGGCCACGGGGCCTGAATCATTCCAGCTTATAGTCTTGGTAGCATGGTTGATTATAACTGTATGAGGCAGATCTGATGTAAATACACAAAATGTCAGCTCCTGCACTGCAGCCCCATCCCAGAATAACACTGACCTTACCACCCCCTTAAATGTTGCTCTGGCCCCTGAACTTTCCCTGCCCTGGAAAGCAGGAGGAAATATAATGCACATGGAAATACAGTGGCTGCCAGAAATGGCAAAAGACACATTTTGGATGACTCTGTTGAAATTGGGAAGGAAAAGGAGATGTTAACCGGGGATGACGTGCTCCCATGTCATTCCCAGGCCATGGAGTACAGCTTGTGGCCTTGGGGTACCGTTCTGTGAGGAGGGGGAAAATGGGCACAGCTCCCTGCTGATGGCCTCATGCTGCCTCTTTCTCCTTCCCTGCAGCCTGACAGAGCTCCTCGCTTGCAGGGGTTTCTCTGTGTTTGTTTTTGAAGGCAGGGGAGGGAAAGACAGGGCAGGTGCTGAGCGTGCAGAGCAAACACAGTGGCCACCGTGCCCTCCCCCTGCGCCCATCCTCCCTGCCTGCCTTCTCCTCTCTCCCCTTGCCTCCCCTCGAGCAAATCTCACATCGATTCAGACAGAAAGCCAGGCAGAAATTAACGTGGCTTAGAGCAGCCTGAACTTGTATCCACAAATGAAGGGCCACATCTACATCTGAAGGCCTCGGAGAGAGAGAGTGACAGAGAGCAAGCGCTGTGCCCATCAGGCTGCTCTGCAGACACAGACCTGCACAGAAGGGTGAAAACTGACTCAAATTCACCTCCCCAACACAGATTTATCACTCTGGGTTTTGTCAAGATTCTCATTTTGGTTTATGCAAGCCCTGTCTCTGGCTGTGTGACTTGGAGTTGCAACAAGCCAGATTTTCCCAGGCGGTGGTTATTGTCAGATAAGAGGAAACAGAAGTGCAGGTGATACACAGAGGGAGATGGCAGCTGTATGTGTAGAGAAAAGAAATCCAAATATTAGTTTTGCTAGCTGCTCAAGAAGTGTTGCTTCTTGTATTTAAAAGAAATGACTGGAAATCACTAACAGAATGGTCGCTATACCAAATTATTTTGGTGAGTGTTGATTAATATTTGTCAAGTAATTAGTCTTGGACAAACATTTGTTCCCTAAAGGTACCATTTGAACACCTATCATCAAAGCATTGTGCCTTGAATGGTGTCATATATCCATGCACAATTCTTGGCAAGGCTTGTGTGATCCAGTAAGGAAACATTTAACATTTGAAGGATGACTTTGTTTCTGTTTATTGAGCTCCTCGACACACTTCAGATCCACTTCTCTTTATGGTTTTTCAAGTTCTGTACATAGAACTGACAAATAGGAACAGAAACATAATCTGGAATGAAATGGGACTGAATCACATAGACAAGAGTTGCTAATATTATCAGCCATTTACATTGAATGGCTTGTTGTCTTGTAAACAAATTCATTACAATATCTGATAAATACCCAAAAGGTGTGCTTTGCTTATGCAATATCCAGAAGCAGGAGAAGTCCCAGCTACAGAATATTGCTTCTGCTTGTGAAAAAAGTGTTAAACACAGCACTGCTAAGTGATTAATAGAAGTGCTGTTTGGGCTTAGGTAGTCAGGTTCAGTCTTCAATGGAATAAACTGCTCAGCTCAGTGCTGCCTAATAGAGCGATGCTACTAGCAGCAATGATAAGTCCCTATGGATGAATTAGTATCTGCATGGAGGTAGCTTGTAGTCCCAGTCCAGGACTAGAAGCCCTTTATGCTGTGCACTGCATAACTAAATACCATGTAATACCTGCACCAAGGAAGATATAATCTACATCAAACAGAAGAGAGAGAGAGAGAGCTGCATTAAGGAGCATAACAGGAAAAAAAGGCATCATCTAACAATCAGACAGGCAGCAATTTCTATATACAAGGTGTCTGAGACTTTTCTAGGCTGAAGGAGGACAACACTGTTTCTTTAATTCTTCTCTGAAGGATGCTCTTGGCATCAAGAACATCAGGAGAGAAAGCACAAGGTATTTTTTTCAAAGCATAACAAAGTCTGAGCATCAGCAGCCAAGTGGAAGCATCCTGGTAGCACAGAAGTGCCCGAGGGCACACCTTCAGCCAGGCTCTGTGTTTCTTTGTAGCAGCATGGTTTACTTTGGTACTCACAGACACAGCCAGCCACAGCACTTTCTAGCAGGTGCAGTAAATGCAATTAGTTGCTATGGATATTGATCCTGCCTTCAGAGTCTAACTTTGAAGTTGCTTTGGGTTATCTGAAAAAACAAAGATGCAGCGTGATGCTTTGCCTTAACTGTAATTGCAAATCATTTCTTTTATCCTTGCTTTTTTTCCCCTTTATTGTTTTGCTTCCTCTCTTTTATTTCTTCTCGTGAAGAGAGAGTCTATGCAAATACTGGAATTTGAAAACACAGGTGATGGAGGCAGTCTATTGAAAGCTCCTTTCATGTAGATGCAGGCTCTAGCAGAGCTGAATTAGAGGTCATTTTTGGCAAAAAGCAGAAGGAGTACCTGATTATTTTTGTCAAAGAGAAAGCATATGGAAGAAGAACATAGGTGAAATTAGAGAGAGGTTTAAGGTACATTTAGATTAGAGTGAGATGGGGAACAGTCCAGAAATCATATGATGTCCATCTTATAACAAAAACAAGGGCTATTCATACATACCCAGAACTCCTGAAGTTTACAGGGGCTTGATTCTCAGATGCTTCACTTGGGTCTCTTCTCTCATGGGATCTGCTACAATATACTTACATGGCAATCTAAGAAGTCACAGAAATAAAGTTTTTAGAATATGTGTTTACTTGTCAGGCTAATGGAAAAGATGCAGTGCTCCAAGAGATCATTTTGCATCTGAAACCTGCATTGAGCTGCCAGGTCTGAATTTGAATGACTGCACTTCAAACAAAATATTATTTCAGATATATAGCCAGAGGACAGTATGTTGTTTAATATTTAGCACAAGGTACAGCAGAAGGATGTGAGGCTTCTTGCAGCTACAAACAGGGAAGGAAATTCCAGTGCTTATCCTGGGCCTGAGCTATGGTCCTCTAGAAAAGGAGGAAAGCTTCTTCAGAAATGGTGCTACTTTAGCTTTCATCTGCTGTAATTCAGTAGCAGACAATCAGTTGTGTCCAGTAGATAGAAAAATGGAGAGGAGAATTTTAGAGATACAAACAAAGATGTGAGCAAATTGTAAGGTTCATTTTAAAAACCAGTCTTTAATTTTGGACATTTATCAGTTACAGATACATAGTGTTGAACAGCTATATGCTGTTAATATTTTGGTGCTTCATCTTTTGTATCAGAAGCTTTTTTTTATGGTGACTGTTCACAATGTACTATTTCAAGCATCCTTCATTTCTCAAAAAAGGACTTTTTTTTAATGAGACTACCAGGAAAAGCTATTGGGAAACACATCATTACACAGAAGCCAATTAGCACCTTCATCAGTTCTTCAGCTTCTTTACTGTAGGCAATCTAGACAGTTAATTATGATTATAATTACAGTTAGAGATACAATTTACAGCTTTCAGTGGATATACCTAACCTGAATTTCTCATGAAAAAGGCACAGAAAGAGAAGGAAAAATGAATGAAGATATATACTCCTGTGAAAATCCAGAACCTCTTCCCCCCACATCAGAGACTTCAATAATGAACTAGACCAGGCTTGCAGAGAAGATACTCGTCTTTAGTACAAAGTGTGCTGCTCTGTCCACTTCCACTTAAATCCAGAGCATGCCCTCAAAATGCATAAAATGGGATTTAGGCTTTAAATCTGTATAGAATTCTCATGTGAAGCACCTAGTACTTGGATTTCATCCCACTAACTCTAGCCATTTCTGAACATGCAAAGCCTGCTTGCTTTCTGTAACAATTTCCTTTGATAAAACCCAAACAAATGTAGCCTGTAAACTTGCAAGTTACCATCCACAAAGCTATTCTTGTCAATAACTTCAGAGATATGATGGGACTCCCTGGAAGGTAAAAAAAATCAAACAAGTGTGTGCAAATATTCCCTCCAGTAGAGCCATTAAAGCTCAGTAAAGGACCTGAAAGTTGAAGGGAAAAGGTTATGAAAACAGCTCTCCTTTAATTTAACCAAATGAAGCAAACAAAGCTTTGGAAAATGAAAATGAGGCAATCAGATAATGAATAACTCTAAAGGCTCATTAGAACTTCGATGTGCTCCGCTCCAATATAATTATGCTTAATATGATTTCATCAAATGTCGCTGAAGAGCTGGAAACTCATAATGATGAAACACTTCTCGTTCCTTCTGCCCTTCAGTGGGAAGGTCTCATCAGGCTTTATAAATATTGACAATGACTGACTCTTCCTGCAGGGAAAACCTGGTGACTGGAAAATGGGGAAGCTAAATCTAATACACAGCCCAGCCGGCGTCACACACCACTGAGAGCTGCTGCTGCCTGGGTCTTGCTCCAGCATCCTCCTGTCAGCCATAGATGGTTTGCAGGTTTAACTGCTGTATCTGGTACATGGGTTCCTGGAGCAGCAGGGGGACAGGGATGCTGTCCCATGTCTCTTGTAATGTGCTGCTGGCAGGCACTTCTGCAGGTGGGACTTCTGATGATGCACAGAGGTAAGAAGGTATGTCATATCCACTCATGTAACTAAATGCACATTTTATATACCAGGATGCTAAACATTTGCCAGATCTGAAGATCTAACTGTGGAACTTCCCTAAAACATTGAAACTTTCCAGTGGTTAACTAACTTGCATTGGATCAAAACTTAGATTGTGGTGAGCTGCTGTGGAAAGCAGGGTAATTTGTGACCATGGAAGAGCTGGCTCCAAGTATTTCATATGGGATTTGCTTTGTTCACACAAAAATCCTGAAGGAGAATTTATGTTAAACTATGTATAACCATATACATATAAACCACTATATAAAGTTTTATATAGGTTATATAAAGTTATATAAAGGTAGGATTGTATGACAAAAGAGAGATTCCATGTCACAGAATCCTGATTGTAAACAACTTCTCAGAAAGGTTGAAGTGCTATGTAGTAGAAGTTTAATATCCCCGATGTCATGCACAGAAGAATCTCTTCACTCACTTTGTAGAAACACTCTCCTACTCACAGGCTCAGCCCTGGATAAAGATGGATATAATGCAGCATTCAGCAATCACATCTTTCCATTTCATGGGTTCTGTGGACTTATCCATCATGTTGCATTCTGTTGTACTAAAGACAAAATATCTTGGGCTGCCAAGCTAAGCCTTTCTAAGGCTTTCAGGTAAAGCCCTGGGCTCCTGTGAATTTTTACATTCATGGTTTCTCAGTTCAAGCAAGTGCATGTTTTGAACTTTGCAGAAGCTTTGTTATTTATGGTTAACTTTTCAGCATGAAAGGTTTGAATCCCTCCCCTTCCTCACTCTATGAAGAAGCTTATTATCTCTCACTGGCTCCCAGTGATTGAGTGAAGCCTCACCTGAGAGATGCTGCAACTCCCTTCTTCATGTTCAACTCTTTTCCCACCTCCATTAAAGCTGATTGCATTTTGCTTGTGGATACCACCTTCTTCACACCTACATACCCCCCTTTCCTACATGCCAGACATAACTAGTCAAGATTTCTTGCCATTATACCTGTTAATTGCTGGTTTGTGAACTGTCTGACACCATGCTGACTTCACTCCTCTCTTACATTAGTATCAATATTTGACTACAATGGCAAAAAGAAAGGTATATAGGAAAGTACAAGTGTAAGAAAGCATTTTATTGAACTGGAAGATCCATGGAAATCCTCTTGCCCAGGTACCACTGAGAGCTCATCTTAGGAGTTCTGTGGCACTGAGGAGCTGTCACTGACAGAAGATCTGACACCTTGGGAAAGATTTGGTCATTAAAAGAGGAATCTCACATGAAAATGTGCAGCAAGCTTGCCAATGCCAAAAACTTTCTTCACTGCTTGGAGCTTTCTGGCTCATATTTGCTTCCTCTTTTATTGAATGTATTTAACATCACTTTTGCTTAGTCAGAATCAGAGTTCATTAGTACTTTTGCTCTTGGTGTCCTCGTGAAGAATATCAATAAAGACATCAGGGAAAGCTTGGTCAAATATGCTGCAACATAAATGTGCAGTTGCAATGCATATACTGTGATGTTCCACATCTCTTTGTTAAGTAGAGTTGAAGCCAAAACTGCAGAGCACACACTTTATAGATATAATGTACCTTAGATATAATGTACCTTCACATATATGTATGTATGTTTATATATAGATGTGACATCACATGTCCATGCTCATGGATCCCTGCATGTACTATGCAAAATGAACTATCACATTAGGACTGCTCAAGCTTTAAAAAAGCTCACAACACTGATAGAAAATAGGAAGTAGCACAGACAGCTTCTGACATAAAATGGTAACCTTTGCTTTTTCTTTATGTCAGCACAGGCCAGACATCATGTGTACAGGCAAACCCTGCTATAGCTGATTGGAAATATAGCTGTTAGCAGCATCAATGTATTGCCTTTTTCTCTTTTATTTTTGGTTCTATAAGATAAAATAAGCAGTGAAGCAAGTATGAAATCAGTGATGGGAACTGATCAGGAAAGAATCACTTGTGCAGCGTTTTGGTGGTCATTAGTCTGTCAGAGCACAGTGCACAGTCTAAGTTTGCCAGCGATGGTTCTCATAGAGCATGAAGCTAATTAGCCCCTCTGAAATTCCTGCTTGGTTCCCTGTGGATTGTTTTTCTGAAAAAAACCCCTCAGAAAGTCAATATAAATATTCCTATTAATGCTTTACATCTCCAGTTCACTGTTTTTCAGTGTCACAGCCTTGAAGATGATTCATGGCTCGTTACACTTGTAAATGCATACACTACTCTGAGCTTTACTATTGCTGCAAATAATAAGGGAAAAAAAAATGAAGGGTTTGTCCTGCTTTGTTTTTCTCTTGCTGAAGTTAGTGCTGAAGAAAAGAAAATGTGTAAGAGCCCCAGCATTTGCACCTTCAAGACCAGGCTGTAAGCACTACCAAGCATATGGACACCAGCAATGAAAACAGTGGATCTTCAAGAAAATCAACAGCTCCACTCACAAAAGAGCTAATGGTTATACACCAGAGTCCTATTTTCTGCCATGTCCTTCACTTATTGCTTCTTCCTTCCACCTGCTCACGTCCTACCCTGCCCTCCTTGCAATCTCTGTTGTGTCCTTCTGCTGCCTTTCTGAGAACAGCCATAATGAAGATCCTCTCTGCCAAATATGCTGTCTCAGGATCAAGTCTTATACTCATGTTAGAAACTCCAACTCTCACAATGGTTTTTGTTTCAGCAGCCTGACAGCATGGTTTGACTTTGGCTGAGTACCACCAAGCAGCTGCAAAACATTGCAGGCTGTGAAATCTGTGTTGTTCCCTCTGTTAGTGGTAGGGATCTGTTAGAGCAGAGCTCCCTTCCAAATGTGTAAACCATGCTCCCCAGGAATACTCTAGCTCTAACTGCTCTAACCAGCCACTGTTGGATTATTTCTAGGCATTAAAAAGGTTTTCTTCAAACAAACACATTTAGGATTTTCTAATAGCAATTTAAACCTAATCTGAGAACGTCTGGAAGTGGAAAATGACTTCTACATGCTGAGGGTAGTGTTCCATTACCAGTAATTTATTGTCTTTAAGAGCATCACTGGAACATTTATTGACACAACAAAACACAGACATTTCTGGTTTGTTGTAAAATCTCATTGCACTCAGCCATTTGTGACTAAGCACAGCAGTGCCATTTATATTCCCAGGCAGGGCTTCCTATTTTTCCAAGTGTGTTTAGGCTCATATGAAGGCTGTAAAATCCAAGGGACAAAAAAGAGAAAATCTCCTATTGAAAACAAAAACAAAACAAAAAAAAAAAGCCACAAGCACTCTAGAGGGAAGACAAGCAAATTAGATGTTTTAAAAGGGATTTGGCTGAAGAAATTTATTACAGCATTTGCAGTAGTGTCTGCAGGTATCTCTGACAGATCTGATGAAGCAAAGGATTTCAGTCATTCTAGATCATAACTCATGTTTCTCTGTGTTATAATTCAGAGAGCTCATGTAAGACAGAAACTTTGTGTTTATTTTCTTAAATCTAAAAGAGATATTCCAGAGAAATACAATTTCTAATAAAATGTGACACAAAAGAGCACTGTCTAGAGAGCACTTAAAAACCCCCTCAAACTTAAATACTTATTGCTAGCCTGTCCTGCAAAGTCATATCATGAATTCAGGGATTATACATGTGAGTAACTGTTAGGGCTGGCAAAGTATTAGAGCAGAAATCTTGACTTTCATCCATCAGCAATGGGTGAGGGAATAAGCCCATGGATATTTTTAAGCTGCTTTAGATGCTCTACAACCGCACAATTTTTGTTCCAGGTGTTTAAGGACATCCCAAAGGAGTCACACATGTAGCTGAGAGGCAGAGCTCATGCATCACACATTTCACTGCTATCTTACAGCAATATTCGTCAAACTCTGAACCTAACTTTGCAAGAATTCAGAGCTGTCCAATGTCATCTTTTAACCTTCAGGTATTTCAGAGACAGTTATATAGATCTATTTCTTAGTAACCTTGACCAATCTATCCTTCCACCTGATCTCTATCACCTCTCAAATGAGAAACCCATTGGCTTCACAGGTTTGTCTGGGAGAGCCACATTGCTCCTGCTTGTAGAATTGCACCTCCATTGCTTTTTCTCCCCCTGATGTTCATTAGAAACCTTTCTTTGTGTTTGTGGCTAGATAGTTTTAAACAAGAGAAAGCAAGCTGGTTCTTTGATTACATCCTTCATGGAAGACTTTCAAACATCACTTTAGTGTATTAACTAAAAGGGCTGTGTGAGGCTATTGGAGATTAGGTAAAGCCCATCATGCACATTATACTGAGGCAGTGAGTGGTTATGTGGTGGTTTTGTCCAAGGTCACATGAGTTAGTGTAGAGAGAAGAGGGCAGTCCAGACTGCAGCAAGGATAGCTGCCCTCTGGAAGCTCCCATCACCTTTCCCTGAGCTCTCGGGGAGCACAGAAGAGAAAGAGATAGGTGGCACAAACCTCTCCTGCCATTGGGCCACCGAAAAGCTTTTCATCTCCTGTCTAACCTAATATCTTTGTTCCTGTGTTATGGTGGTTTGTTTTCTCTCAAGCTCTGAACGTTTCTTTGTGCTCTTGTCCTGTAATTATTTCATTAGGACCCATAAGGCTGTTGCATCATCACAGCACATTCAGCCCAGGTGCTGCTAACATTACAATCTGAGGGAAGCAATGGCAGTATTGAGCAGCCTGCAGGTCACCTGCTCTGTGGGGCTGGCTTGGCTTTCATACTGAATTTTACACGGTTTAATCCAGGAAAATATATTTTGATGTAGGTCTGGCAGACAATTCAAGGATTTTAGAGGGGACTCACTTTCCATGATGGATGGGATTTGCTCTTAAATGTTAATGAAGCAGGACAACTTTTTGGAGCCACTTATACTAATGATTGTGTGTTTGGGGGATTCTGCTATCATATCATAATTCTTAAATATGACAAATAAAACCTTGTTTTCTTTTATTGACACTCAACTCTGCCTTTAGAGAGAGAAAGTTAAACCTTGATCTCACTTTTTCACACAAGCCAAAGCCAAAAATATGTTAAAGAAAAAAAGGAATGACTCCAAGGACTGTCCCAGGCATCCCAGCACTTGGTCTGGCAGCCTTTATGTGGCTGCTGTGCTTTTGTGATGTGGTGTGCCCACAACACTCACCTACCACATGGGAACTGGAGGCCCCTTTACAACAATGCATGGACATGGCTGAGCCTGAAACAGCTCATCTTGGTCCCACTGGAGGATTTCACAGTGAACAGTCTGTCAGGGAAAAAGCACACATGAAAATTCCAGATAGGAGAACTCCAAAACATACCTGGCCAAGAGTTTTACTAAGCCAGGACCTCTGATATAGCTTTCAGGGTCTTACAGCATGCTGTGTTTTATCATGACAACCTAGCAACCAATCTGAAACACAACCAAGAGGTAGAAGTGCTTCTTCATGTTTTATCTATTTTTTTTCTCTTTGTTTGCATATCTTCTTTGTGATAAATGAAGGGTTACAGATCTATGGGAGGTATGGAGCTATCTCTTTGCTCCTGGCAGTTTCAAAGGTACACAGAAAGAGAAGAGCTTGCACTTGGACATCTGCTATTTCCTGCTATTAGAGGCAAACATTTCACATAACCCCTTTCACTGACTCTTTGAGTTATGTCCTGAACATATAGAGATACCTGGGTTGAGTTCAAGCAGCATACTCCCTACAACTGTTTCAAGACCCAGCAAAAGTACTTCCCTGCCCAGCAGATCTGCTTTAAACGTTCCCACCTCTGCAGTTCCACTTTGTGAACCTTTTTGGCTCTGTTCCTGTAGCTGTCTGTGAGGATTTCCTTCCTTTCTTCTACCAGCACCACAGCTAATAGTGAATGCATGTCATACTTCAAACTTGCCTTATCTCACTTTTAGGGTCTCATTTGCACAGGAGATTCCTGCATTCATGCTCTCAGTCTTGGCCAGCTCTGCAAAACTAGCTGGTGCAAATGCAGGCAGTTTGTTCTATGCAAACAGAAGGAAGAGCTTTGAATCCACTTTCTGATGTAGACTTATGTTGTGACAAAGGGCTTATGGTGTGTGTGAAAGCTGCCTAATCTTTTAAGCAGTTGACAAATGTTAAAGGTGAACAACTGCTTAAACCAAATCGACCACAAAGCTTCCTGTACACTCTTGAGATACTTCACAGGCTGATGCCTGAGCTAAAAAAGCAGGCAGGTATTTGTCTCTGAAGCCCAGTCACTGAAGGAAAAGCTATTTGCTTCCTTTCCTCACAACCTGCTTACACTCTGGTTTGCCTCCAGACTTTCCAGGGTGTGTGGCTTGTGCACTGTTGTTTTGCTGAGTGATGCATGGTGGCATCTTACACACACACACACACATGTAAGCAGGCACACACACACAACTCTTTAAGTGCATATGTCTGTGTGTGTGTGAATCCAAACACATTCTCACTCTCATTACTAATCATGTTTCTTAATATATGGAATTCACAGCTTGTGCCTGGAGGGGACTGTGTTTTCTTGGAAAGCCACCTAAAAAGGCACCAGTGTCAAGTGACACATAAGTGGTCAATAGAAACACAATTTACATGCAATGACTGAATTCCTCTAAGCTCCAGGGACAGGAAAGATTTTTTTTTGTCAGATGCCTTTTAGTTTCAGACAGATTTCTAAAGAAAATAATTGGGTTTGTAAAACTGAGGCCAGCATGTCTTCTCATTGATCATGGAGTTAACAGTGGGTTGCCTTCAGGGTTTATTCACTGCAAACAGAATATCAGCTTGGAAAGAACAGATAAAACAAGGTGTTATTTAGCCTAGTTACTTTTCAGCTTTTAATGTGCTTGGCAGATATTCTTTTCTTGTCAGATTTTCTTTTCTTGTCAGAGCAATGAAATGAGTCAGAACTAGACCTCACCATTACTTAGCTGTGGTCCTTAATACCAGAATGGTTAGGCAAAGCCTGACCCAGAAAACACTTAAAATAGCTTCTCTGGCCATCTTGGAGTGTGATGGCTCTCCTGACACATCCTGAGGACAGACACATTAAATGCTCAGCATCACACTACTCTTGCTAGTGTTTGCTCTCAGGAAGAAGTACAAAAAGCCAGCAGAGAAATGATGTTCTGGGGTGTGGGACCAAAGGGGACTCCCCTTCCCTCTTCTTGTGTCACACTCAGGCAATAGTAATATAGCACTGGAAGACAGAAGAAATTGGGGCTGGTGTTGATATCTGACCCCTCCTTCATCAGTTTTGTGTTTCTTTAGGTTAACTTTTCAAGCAAGTCTAGCAGATGACAATACACATCTGAGGCATACCAGGAGATCATTGCCCTGAGCAATATGAGTAGCATTTCTTCTGCCATCACTTTATCTACTGTACCCATATATAGCTAAATATTTCCCCATTTATAGCTAAATACTGTTTTCATGCTATAAAATGATAGTTTAAGTATTACAGGCTGTGCTTTCTCTAGGGGTTTAGATAGAAAGCAAATAAGCAGTGATTCTCTGCTCAACCAACAGAACAGTCAAATGGGTTTTTTTCTAATGAGAATAGTAAAATAGTTTCAAAAGGGAATTTTAGAGGAGGCATGCTGTGCTGTAGAATAAAGTTCCCTACTTCTGAAACACACTGAAAATGTCAAACCCATAGAAACTCTTTACACTAGTTTCCCAACCATATATATCAGCTGTGGAGTTTGGGTTTCTTCAGTGTGGATGGTATGGAGAAAACCTGAAGGGACTGCACCTCAGCCTGCTGCTGCTACTTTGGGCCAAAACTATCTGTGAAGAGTATTTTAGAATAAGTGTCCTAACTTAAAACACTTTACTTTTAAACAGGTAACTTATATAGTGCATAAAGACAGCCTATGCAGTTGTGTATTGTGGTCCAGGTTTTTTTCCATTACACATCTCCTGACGTCTATCACTTCCTATAAGCATCACAACAAAGCATCACCTATTTGTCATCTCTTCTTCTACTCCTCTTCCACTACAGCCTTCCTCCATCTCTAAAAAGATGTCTGTACCTCTTGACAGAGTTTCTTAGTGCATGGGGAAATGGCTGCCCTGTGTTCCTACATTAAAATTAACACTGTTGTTTCTGTGCAAAGGGGAGCAACTGATGTTTTACTTCTTTTTAGCAGAGACATATAAGCTGTGTAGTATGTCCTCTTCTCCCACACCCTCTTTGGCCACTCTGAACCTTTCTGGCTTTAAAGATGAACCACTCATAATCTCAGACCTGGTTATCACACACACAGTTATTCATCTAAATAAATTTTAGCATGATAAATTAACTGATGTGACACTCTTAAAAGCAAAACTTCTGGGTTTTTTCCCTTACTCCTCTGAACATTACAAGGCACAGTGAGCAACCATATGTATTAAATACACATTCACACATACACTTACTAGATGGCAGAAGATTAAAATACAGTGAATATTGTCAACATCTGGAGAAGAGGAGATGTATTATTCAGTGGAACTAACTACCACACTGTCTTACTACAGAGTAATTAGTAGCATGACTGTTGGGCATAAAGGAAAAAAAAATGTCTTGAAAGAGCTACAAAGGCTGAAAAAGCTGACTAAGTATATTTCTTGTTATTAGTAAAGCATAAGCTGACAGATATGTCTCCCAACTTAAATGGTAAGAATTATTTATAGCAGGAATTTTCCCCAATAGCAATAATTGGAAATGATTAATTCATCCAGAAAACCAAAATAATTATGAATTATAGCAAAAGAAACTCCAAGGGCTAAAAAGAAATCAAAATCTTTACAAGGGACAGTTTTAAAAGGGATTACTTTTCCCACAGAAGCCATCAGAGTGGCACATTTCTCAAGCAGGACAGTAAGAATCAGAAAGAAGTATTTTTTTCCAAGTGTCAGCATTTCAGGAACCTGCAGGCAAACCAGGAAAATGGCATTTCTCCCTAGTGCTTGTAACAGCATTGTGCCACTTCCCCTAACACTGTCCAGGAGACATCTTGCCACAGAGGAATCTTCAGGTGAGGTCAAAATTTTGACTGCTAATGAGTGCTGTTCTCTAACCCAGTTCCCAGCCTGGTGATCATTTGCAGTATCATTGCCTGTGTGTTTACTGGCTATTTTGTCTGCACAGCTCGCCTGGCTATGCAGGCTCCATGGCATTGCAGGGATGATTCAGGAGAGTCCACCATACAGTATGCCAAAAACTGAGAGAGAGACCACATTAAAACAATTCTGGTTTTCTTCATCTACTTTTTGATGCTTTGTGCCTTTAAGCCTATGCTCTGAAGGTTTAGGGGTGTTTCACTCAGAGGGGAGTATTTACAAGTCCACAAAATGTTGATTCTTAAAGAAATGTCTACTTTTGGAGCTCCCATTCTTATTAAAATTAATAAAATGATAAAGGTATTAAATCTGGGTACAGGATAGTTAAAGCAAAAGAAAGACACTTAAAAGAAATGGAGCTGAGCAGCATTTTTCAAAGCATGAAAT
Organism: Colius striatus; assembly: GCF_028858725.1. Lineage (NCBI taxonomy): Eukaryota > Metazoa > Chordata > Aves > Coliiformes > Coliidae > Colius > Colius striatus. The sequence continues at coordinate 32,186,586 of NC_084766.1, forward strand.
TTGGTCTGTTGAAAGCTCATGGAAAAAAATCACTTGTCTTTTCATCCCCTCTTCTTGACCAATCTTAATTAACAATTATAGAACAGCAAAAAGTCCAAAGGGAAAACCAAATCACCAACAGCTTCCCCAAAGTCATTGTCGATTTGGCTGTGGTCCTATTCCTTTCCAGCTTGTTCTTCAGTAGACATGAAGATCACTGAATAAAGATAAATACTAGTGAAGGAATCATTATTTGCCTCAATACAGTTTACACTCACAGAGCAGCAAAAGCTTCCTAGATGTAGCCACAACTTCATAGAGACTAGATTAGTAAAGCAATAGTATCTGTGTACAAAAGGCATCTTTATGTGCAAATGAAGGTATTCAGATGCTCTCCGTGCTTATCCATTCTCATAGCTTAGGCATGACTTTGCATGCATGTTTTAGCATTATGTATCAAACCATCAGCTGGCTGAAGGGAACAGAAACTGGCACAGTAGAGGAGTGTCTTTTGTTACTCCTGAAACAAAGTGTTTAGAGGGTGCAATGACCGGTGCCACAGCAGCACCACTCTGGAAACCTCCGTTAATAACAAAATCACATCTCTTTGAAAATGAGCACCATGAAACTGGCCAACAAAGGCAACAGGGCACTTAGCTAAGGAAATCAACGATTTGCATAGTTGATGATGTCATCAGCTTCACTCTGAGGTTTGGTTCTGGGATTATTAAACTCTTAATGACTCCCTTCACCTTCAGGAGGCTTTACCAAAAGTGAAGCTCAGTGAAGCAGCTCACAAAGCTCGGTGTTGGGTGGCTAAAGGAAGATAGTACAATGTAACATGAAAGACTGTATCTAAAAATAATGCAAATCTTTGTTAAAACGTGGGGTTTGATCAGCTCAAAGCACTTCATCTCTATTCTCACGTCAGTTGAGAAGAAATTCTTAATGATGCTGCCCAGGTGCCACAGGCTGGGTACCACACTTGGAATTGCGCAGAGCAGACAAAAAACCCCAAGCGATTTAATTGCCCAATGGCGCAAATTCCTGATTTTAGGGGAAAAAAAATCAGTCCCTGGTACTATTCCGCTTCGACTCGCGTGTTTAAGCCTATGAGCAGCGACTTTCCCCACTCCCCCGCCTCTCTGCTCCGGCACATCTCAGCGGACACACGGAGAGGTTGTGGCGTGGCCGGGGCCGGAGGTAACGCTGCTCGTCCCGCAGAGAAGGGGAGAGAGGGGAAGGGAAGGGAGTTCCCCCACCACCCCCCGCGTCGGTTCCCAGCTGGGGAAGCAGCGGTACCGCCTCCTCCTCTTTTTCCCCTCCTCCTCCTCCCGCTCCGGCCGGCGGGCAGCGTGCGGGGAGCGGCGCCGGGCGCGGGTGCGGAGGGGCGGGGAGCGGGGAGGTGGCCGCGGGAGCCCCCGCCGAGCCCCGGGACGGCCCGGCCTCCATCGCCTTGTCCCGCTGGCCACTAATGGCCTTTGTCTCTCTGCAGGCAGAGCCGGCGGCGAGGGGCCGGCGAGCATGGCTTGGGGCGAGCTCAGCCTCCTCCGCTGGCTGCGGGAGAGTCGGCAGTCGCGGAAACTTATCCTCCTCATCGTCTTCATCGCCCTGCTGCTGGACAACATGCTGCTCACCGTAGTCGGTAGGTAGGATGGGGTTTGGATTGTGGACATGGGGTTTTTTTTTCCTCCCCTCTCGAGAATTAATCTCCCCTGACAGATGTACTCCACTCATGCATGATTAATGCTCTCAAACCAAACATTTGCAAGCACTGGTTGTGATGGGTTTTGAAACGGGGATGATATTCCAGGTGTTGCAAACAGCCTGCAACGCACATCAAAGGCTCGATGTGTTTCTGTGTTAATTGCAGCGTAAGGAATGGTAATATAAAGGTCTTCACAATTCTTTCCTTCTACTAAATGCCACTAATACTTCACAGGAGGGCAGATAACAGTATTTTTAGCTCATCATTTTTTTTCTCCTGTGGTCATGCAACTGAAACAACAGGCTAGATAACATTGGAGATGCCTGTTTCCTTGAGATAGTTCCCCTTTCCCCACGTTGGTCTTAAAATGATAGCTTTCTTATGAACCTATCTAACTGGCTTCTAAAAAAGCACTTCTGTGTGTTGTCTTAGTAAAATTATCCAAATCTTGATCAAAGTTGAAGATGCACCATTTACTGGCCTCATGGCACAGTGTCAAGATTAAGGAATCTACTAAAATGAACATTTTTCACTGGTAGTTTTAGAAGTCCCCATTTAAAGAAAAGGGTTGAGAGAACCTACAGGTTCATGGGTGCACTCACACACGCACACAGATGCAAACACACCTCTCAGAAGTGAATGGGGCTGTGCAGAACCACCAGCTCTGTGCTGCAGTGTCTGCTTCTCAATCAGACTCCTGAATTTCTTGGGGGACTTCAGCTTAAAAGCTGATAGCATGATATAGACCTTTAATTACTTCTTCAGTAACATGTATGCTAGAAGCCCTAGAAATTAGTAGAGTCTGTAGACTTAATGAGAGAGAAGAGGTGAAAGACAAGGAGGGATGATTCTGTCACTAATGCTAAACTGAGTGAACCTGACATTGTCTTTACAACTTCTGAAAAGCCAGTTTCTGAGATACATGTTAATGAATTAAATTGCATCTCAAATCCAAAACCATGTAAAGAAGGTCCCTTCTGGAGGTTCTTTTCAATGGAAATATTTAAAGAAACAATGAGAACACAGCAGTTCTGATTACTTAACAAGGAAGCATTATGTGGGTTTTTCATTCTTATGGCTGTTCTTTGTCAATATTTTTGTGTTAGAAATGTGTTTTATTGCATATTTTGTGTTCTGGTTTAATAATAGTTTCAATGCTTCTCTCATCCTCCATGTTTTCATGATCAAATAAATGCATTTGTGCAGTTGTGCAGCAAAGAGACTCTTCAGCTGTTGGTTCTGATACGTATCTTTCACTTTCTGAATGATGTCTGTATGGAAAGTCTTATATTTATAACAACTGGTAAATAATAAAGACTAATGTAAAAGAACTTTATGTTTTAAACTGCACTTCTGAGTTATGGATGTGCTTTTTCCCATGTGCAAACTTCTATTTCAGTTCTGTGTTTCCACCATTCAAAAATCCTTCCTTGCTCTGTAGAAAAGCCCCCTGTATTTCCTAATCAATGGCAAAGCAAACAAGAAAATCTGGTGATTCTGTTTACAAATGACCTGATAGTAAGATGCCAATATATTCTATTTGTTTTTCCAGTGCCAATAATTCCCAGTTACCTTTACAGCATCAAACATGAGAAAAATGCTACAGAAAGCCAGACTACTAAGCCTAACATAGTGTCAGCAACGATGGACAATTTCCAGAGCATCTTCTCCTACTATGACAACTCAACAATGGTTACTGGAAACGAATCTGATAAGACAGGACCCAGAGAGTTGCATCATACTCAGACAGAACAAATGATAGTAAATGTGACTCCCACCCCATCTGACTGCCCTAAGGAAGATAAGGACCTGCTGAATGAAAATGTTCAAGTTGGTCTCTTGTTTGCTTCAAAAGCAACAGTGCAACTAATCACTAACCCCTTCATAGGGCCGCTGACAAACAGGTATGTCATTTCTGCTGCATTGCTCACTGAGCATTTTATACTGGTGTTTTAGTCTGGACTGATGTTTCAAACAAAGTATTTTTAATGCTCTTGTGGCTCTGGCTTACCGACCTTACCGACCTGGAGGAATATTTTAGTGAAATGCAATTAGTAAATACCTTCTTCCTCTCCAAAATGAATAGGTAAGCTGCACGTGAGCCATCTGGTACATTCAGTATCCTACACTTTTCCTCCAGCTCCTGAGACCTCAGGTCTTTATACAAACCTTTGCTGAAATGGTGTTGAAAACTTGTGTTGAAAGTTATATGGGGCTGAAACACACTATTACAGAGCACTGTGAACTGCTGACATACCTGTTCCACCTACATTAGGCAGATGTCATACTGAACCTGTAGGCAGGGTTCATTATCCATATTGATATCAATATCATTCTGGTGTGATTTAGCATTCAGTGATTTGGAGTTGTCTGAGGTAAGGATGGGTGGGAAATTTGTGTGGACTTCAGTGAAAAATGAACAAGTGTCAAACCATGCTGATACCATGGGCATTGCTGAGTTCAGTGGATCACAGGTGTCCATCAGTACATGATCTAGCCCAGCCTTCAAACTGTTGTGTCTAAATTCTTGCATATATCTGATGTCTTGAATGAAATATGTTTAAATAGTGCTTTATTAAAAACCTGTTTGAGCTAGGATCAAGGTTATAGGTACTGATATCCATGGCTTGCAAACTCTTCCCCTCCAAATTCTAGCACTACTTAGGTTTACATAGAGATGAAAAGGTATTTATTACATCATTTAATTTTGAATGTCCATAGTTAATTTGATTTTGTCATTAGCATTTGGTGTAACACTTCCCCACAGAAGCAGCTGCAGTCCTCCTAGACAGAATATGAGATCAATCTGTGCAGGAAATCAACTCCAAAATCTATTTAGTCAGGTCACTAATTTTCACATTTCTAGAAGAGTTTTTCCTCCCTCCAGCTGAGGGATAAGCAGTGGTTTGTCTCACTGTGTTAGGCATTCAAAACCTATGTTCTGTCTATGACACTGATCTGAACACAAAAGCATCAAATGAGATGACAGCTGCATTTCTCTCTCATTTCACCTTATCTCCTGCACCCACACAGATATAAGAATGCCATTGAAAAATTACTCTTCTGCAAGTTGAGGATGAAATCAAATCTTTGTTGCCTGGATTTCTTGTATTGTTTGGTGAGGATACAAAAGCTCACACACAGGCAAAGTAACACAATGTCAAATAATATCTTCATGGTAGTTCTTTAGGTGTTCTAGACTTTCCTAAATGACTGCAGTTACAAGGGGCAGGTTTGCAAGCTCAGATGCACAAATGTGAGAGTTAAAGTCAAGAGGCACATCATCCCAGTGTCCTGTGTGGCAAAGTCTTTGCTCATACAGCAGAAATCGATGCCTTAGTGGCAAAGTGGCCCTAAATTAGATTTAAAGATTACTAGTTTTCTTTCATATATTGTATCTTGGTGCCTATATCAGCCTTTGCTGAGAAATGTTTAGTGACAAATGTCAGTTAACACATTTATCAATGAACTGTAGAAGTCACTGGCAAAAAAAAATCCCAAGCCTTAACTTGACATTTTCCAATAGTGATATCTATGATCAGTTAAAAAGCAGTGTGAAAAATGAGATTATTATAAATGACACATAAAGTATCTGGGTTATCATGAGAAAGACTCTTCCTTACCACTGATAAGCCCTTTAGTGATAATTGTTGCTGCTGTCATTACTTTTGCAAAATTTCAGCAAAATATCACAGCTTAAGGAGAATTGGCCACTCAGTTCAAGATTAGTGTGCACAGAATGCTTACAAGACAGATTTCACAGAATCTCAAGGGCTGGAATGGACCTCAAAAGATCATCCAGTCCAACCCCTCTGCCAGAGCAGGACCTCCTAGAGTAGGTCACACAGGAACTCATCCAGGTGGGTTTGGAATGTCTCTAGGGAAGGAGACTCCACAGCCCATCTGGGCAGCTCCAGTGCTCCCTCACCTGAACAGGGAAGAATGTTTTCCTTATGTTTCTTTGGAACTTCTTGTGTTCCAATTGTACCCATTGCCCCTTGTCCTGTCATTGGACATCACTGAGAACGGCCTGGCTCCATCCTCCTCACACCCATCCTATACATGTTTGTAACATTAATGAGATCAGATGCCCAGTAAGTTTCATCTTCAAATAGGCAGCACATCATGTTCATGGTTTTGTTTTGCAATCAAATGTAGTTGTTCAAGAGTGGGTTAGATTGTTGAGTATGGAGTTACTGGCACTCATCAGGCACTGGCTTTGAGTGCTTGAGTTTGTACAGGATACAACAGGTTTGATTCACAAGAACCTCTGTCAATAACTACTTTATTGTAGGTTTTCTGGAAGTTTTGTAGGTCATTTTCCCCCCTTTTCTGTAACTACCCAAGGTTCAAAAAAGGTTTTATTCAAGAAGTAAGTTCTACTAAAAGATATTTCTTATTTAAAGCCCAGCTCTTGCCATGGAGTACCAGACAAAAACCACACCTGGCTTAGTGAACTGCTTTGTTATGCATGAAACAACACAAATTACTCTTGGTCTAACAAAGTCTCAGCCCAGGAAACACCAAGTGATGGCTTTGCCATAGGGTGTCAACAGCACACTTCCCATCATGGCACTGCTTCAGGGCAGAGCTGGGGACATTTTGTGGCTCAGATACACGTGATGTTTTTCCTTGTAATGAAATTGGTAATATACTATACAAATAGCACAGCACTTGAGACAGGGCACTTTGCAGGGAGGATGCAATGGCAAGGGAGATTGAGGGCTCTGCCTAATCTTTTCCAGTGAAGAGGGTGGGCAAAAGGCTGCTGTGCCCTCTAGAACTCCATTATTCTAGCCCAGCTCTCTGAGTGTGGCTGTGATCCCAGCTGGGTTGGCCCCACAATCCACAAGAGCAATAAATATCTCTCCTGCCACATCTCTCTCTCCCATTATTTATCAGTCTGAAAACATACATAGTTTTAACCTTTTGCTTATTCAAATTGGGCTCAAAAGTCATTTAAAAATGAGCAGATATTTTCATTGTCATTTGTACACCAGCCTGACCACAGCTTTGAACCCCTTTGCATGAGAGAGTGTGGCTTAGGACCATGATATATTCATGACTGATATATGTGCCAAGAATGAGGCAGATAAATAGGTTTGTAATGACTTAGATATAGTTTAGTTCCTGTGTAAGCTTTCCTTTCAGGTTGAGGTAGGGATTGAAATGATCAGCTCTGCATGGACCATACTCCCTGTCCCTGCTGATCCTGCAACTTCTTTCTTGCCTTCATACACATTCAGTGGTTCATTGACACAAAACCTCAAGGAAAATATCCTTCTTGCCATATGTCTCCCCCAGCCTTCACTGCCAGGGAAGAAGACAGCTGGACTGCCAACCAGGACAGACTTAAGGGGTGCTTGCAGTGGTGTAGCTGTATGACAAGGTTGAAATCTGGATTTGCAGCACTGTAATGGATGGGTAATTAGGCTCTAATCATCCACAGCTGCTAACCTGGTCAGTGTAACCTTTATTTTGCTGCTGCACAGGACCCATCACTTATTGTAGAGTAACCTCGTTAATGGGCATAAACCACTTCCAAACAGTCCTGCAATCTGGGACTAACATGGGACTGAAACACAATAATTGAGGCATTCTCCAGCAGTGGCAGCCTTTCCTCTCCATCCTTCAACTAATGACTCTGCCTTTTTCAGAGGTCAGAAATACTTGTAGGAAGCACTTTTAGCTGCAGGTAGCCTTCATGCAACACGCTGGACTCAGCTTCAGATCCTCTTGAAGGGTTTTGAAAAGAGTGCCCAAGAAAATTACGTGCTTGAGTGTGGTAACAAGAAAAAAAAGAAGAGAGAAGACAGGCTGTAATATTCTTTTGTGATTCTGCATGTATGCAGAGGAACAGAATGTAGAGAGACCTGTGATGGAGCATGCCATGTCATGGCTGAGAAGTAGAAACTTCATATTCACAGGTTTCACATGGGAAGGACATGAATGGCTTGGGACCAAGGGCCAGAATCACTGAATAGTTGTCTGTTACAGGTAGTGCCTCTCCTTTTGGTGATTAGTTATGTTATACAGTGTAATTTTTCAGCAAAATCTCCCAGTCTGTGCTCTCTAGTGTCTGTTGGACACATCAGGGAATGCAGCTGCAGATGAGACATTTGAGGTAGCACAACTGCCAGCTTAGGGCTGCTATTTCAGGAGAAGGCAGGGTTTACTAAGATTACCCAGGAAAGGACAATGTGCATATCTAACTATGTGTCAGCTGGCTGTGGGGAAGACTGTCCCCTGAGCAAGAGCAACCATGACTTAGGGACACAGTTTAGTGGTAGGCTTTGCAGTGTTAGGTTAGTGGCTGTGCTTGATGATCTTAAAGGCTGTTTCCAACCAAAATGATTCCGTGATTTTATGATTCCAGAGGGTCAGCAGTCTCATGCAGGGGCAGAATTGTGCAGCTCCAAGTTGTGGGTGAAGCTCCAGGCTATAGTATTTAGCTTTTCATAGGATTATAAGGACTTGTTTAATTCAGCACAAACCATTTCCTGTGCTGACCTGCATCCCTTTGCATCATCTTGTGTGATGGGTCACTGGCAATGCAGACTTTGGCTGAAATGGCTGGCTGTGCTCACATAGAGTTGAATTCTGAAATGATTCATTTCTTTGTGGAGGAAAAGCTACTTGTTAGACCTCAGTATGTGTGATAAAGCATCATGGTCTGCCGAGTAGCCAGTGTAGGACTGAGCTCTGCTCCAGTTCTTCCCTCACCAGCCTCTGCTATGTATTGCTACACATTGCCATGACCCTGTTTGAAAGGAAGAATCATATCTGTGACTACAAAATTAAGAGTGATGCATGTGCAGTATTTCACTGAGCATTAAGAGTGACTTCTGCTTGTTTTCTTTCCAACCACCAGAAACTTTCTGAGAGTAGGGAGCCTACTGGAAGAACTGAAATCTGCTTTAGCTTGATAGAGTATCATTTAGAACCAGTACAGCAGCCTTTCTCTTCGTGTCTTAGAGTTTATGGAAGATCTCACAGCTCATGTCTCTGATCTAGTGATGGAAATGTGAATGTGGGAGACATTTTGGACAGCTTTGTCTTCATGCAAATCACTGAATTTGAATTCAATGTACTTGTAGTAGAAGTAAATTGCTTTCTCATGGCTCCTGTGCCATGAGAACTGCTGGATTTCTGTACTGAAATCAGACTTCTTCCCAGTGTCCACCCTAGATAGCTCTGGGGTGGCCTTGACAGACACAACTTATGCCCTGGAAGAAGGCATAAGAGCATTCAACTTCTGCTTTCATACCACAGAGAAAGATGATATCTCTCAGCACCAGCAGCAGCCATACTGCAGGGTTTGGGAGTTATTAACCTGTACTTCTATCAGTGCTTCCTTTAATTGAAAAATTCCAAATCAAAGCAATTATGGTTGAGCTCTCTGTGGCCTGTTCTACCTGAGCTCACTGGGAGGTGCTCACCAGCTCTGAGGCAGGCAAGAAGTTGGTAACAGGTGATTTTTTATTTCCTCATGTACCTAGAAACATCTGCAGAGTAGCATCCCCTCATACAATACCTACTATACACTCAGCAAGACAAGAGGCAGGCTTGGAAAAATCATCCACTTAAAATAAAGCAGTTAAAAAAGCCCCGTAGAGTTATTTTCTTACAGGCCAGACATCAAAATGCAGAGAGATTATAAGGCCACAAAGACTGAGGTAGTGTCAGGGATTTAACTTGCTTTGGAGACACCAGTCCAGTACCCACAATCACTACAGGAGGAACTTGTCTCTGCTGGATATTGGTAACAGCCACTTACAAATTTCAGCTAGAAGAATCTGTGCATTAAGTTTTTGTTGTATTTTAATGTCGTGATGATATTGTTCTTGAGGCAAAATTGAGGCATAATTGTTCTTCATTAGAGATCTCTGTGGTGTGATCTCTAGAGGTTCCTTCCAACCCCCACCATTCTATGATTCTGTGTAGAAATGCGTGTGCTAGTTTCACAAAGCTCAAACAAACGTTACAATGAGACATATAATGAACATCAAGCTCTGCACTGCAGAGGGTTTGCCATTATCCAAGGTCCTTAACTGACTAAAAATGATGTTAACAAAAAACCCAAAGCCCAGAGCAATTATTTTATGTCACGACTGCTGTTGCTAAGAATGAAAAGGGCCATTAGAGATTCTTCTATTATTTGATTGACCTACTTCAGCCAATACTGCCAATAGAAATGCCCAATACTGTCAAATCATTGGAAGCTAAAGTCAATCAGTATTCCTTTGAACAGCATCATCCATTCTTGCAGATGTCTTTGGAAATACACTTGAGATGCACAATCCTACTACAAAAAAAAGCAGCTCTGAATAAAGTGTGCTGAATAGGATTTACAGGCTGTCTTCAGAGCTACCTGGGTAGTGGGTTTCATTCTAGGGTAGGTTTTTAATGGTGGGAAAAACAGTATATTGTGGATGTTTTGTTGAAATTCCAGTTTTAGATATTAAAAAATGTATTTACTGTCCAGATAGAAAATGATTTCTGGAAGCTTGAAAATGATTTCTGGAAGCTTGAAAATGCTTCTGGCAACCAGGCATTTTCACAGGCTCTTTAGACTCCTAATGAAGAAGCAGGCTGATGAAGAAAGCTTTGATCAGCTCCATTTTTACTTCTAAACTCATGTAAAGAAAAAAATATCTTATTCTCAGGTTCTTTGGGACTCTTCCAGTGCTCCTGGCTGAGGCAGAACTCCAACTAAGCTGCTGACAATTGTTTCAAGTAAAAAAGCCATTGGCTTGACTGTATCTTGTTATAGTCATTGTGTCATGAGAATGGAAACAGATGAGCATTGAAACAGTACTGGAATATTTAGAAGTTCAGCATGCTCAGACAAATCTTCCTTTCTCATGTCTTGGGCAACCCCATGGAGGCCCAGAGGGACTTTATTGGGAACAATCATGGTGGAACGAGAACAAGGCGATCAGATTCTGAGAGAAGGATTTCTTCCAGGGATTTCAGATACAAAATCTGTTGTGCCAGATGAAAAGGCATTTGTAACTTGGACAAATTCGATCATGTATTCCACAAAAAATAGTTCAAAGCCCACCATGGAACTACAAGTTGGATTTTTGTGGTGTTGTGTAAGTCTAACTTAAAATGTCAGTGAGACAACCCCAGAAATGTGAATGTTCATTTTGTTTTCCAGAATAGGCTACCAGATTCCACTGTTTGCTGGCTTCTGCATCATGTTTGTGTCAACAATCAGTAAGTGTTCACATCTTACTTGGTCTGGCCCTAATGCAACTGGGAATTCTTCTTGTAGATGTTGAGGGACTGATTTCCAAGGCGAATTTAAGGGTGGCTGCTCCTCCCTTACATCCATGTAGATGATGCACATCTATGAGGATGGTGGTGGTGACGAGATTTGACAAGTATGCTCTTATGAATGTGGTCTAAAGGATTCACAACCTTCCATCCCACCTCAGCTGACCTCTTCCTTAGCTGAACCTTTCTTTCGTGTTCTTGTGACCTGACAGTTTAAAACTGATAGCCATGAGAGGGCTGTTTTGCAAGGACCTTAACAACCAGCTATCATAGGGGCTTATCAGAAAGATTGTGAGGCTGCAGTGGCTCACGAGTAGAGTATGAGTCAACAGTATGATAGGTGTTGTTTAAACATTGCTGTGGGATGTGCAAACAGGAGCAGAGCCTGCAAGTCAGCAGAGATCGTTTGTCTGCTCTAAATGACACTGATAAGGCCTCAGCTGGTGCTTTATGTTCAGTTTTGGCATGGCACTTAAGTAGTGGCCCAGATGGAAAGAGCACAGGGGAGAACATCAAGCATCATCAGAAGCCTGTGAAGGATGATGAAAGACCCAGGTTTGCTTCAGAAGGCAGATGTATCAGAGGCTATGACAAAAAGGAAAAGAACAAACAGTTTTCCATGTCTACTGTACATAAGAGGAGGGATAATGAGCTTAAAACTGCATGAAATAAAATTTAGGTGAAGTATTAGGAATATATTTCTGACAGCAAGTGGACTGTCCCAAAAAGCAGGGTGGAGCATGGGGTAAAACCTGCTGGGGAGAGATCGAAAGGCACCTCCTCCTCAGGTGCAGTTTCTCTGGTGCTGTGCTGTTGGGAGGATCAGGAGCTTGCCACAGCCCTTGAATGGGTGCAGCTGGCTTCTCTGCACCTTCAGCCAGCTGCATGGCACAGCATCCACTGCAGAGCTGGCAACACCCATGTGAAACCCCTCACCACCCATTTCCTTATTTGAGGAACCATAGGTGCATGCATGCTAAATCCTGCCTTGCCTGAATGCCTGGAGCTTCAGGCTGGGCTGCATTAAGTGGAGCACTGACAGGAGGCAAGGCTGGAAAGAAAGGTCTTATTACTCCTTCTGTGTGTAGCTGAATCAGAGCAGGATGTAATCAAATCCCAAGTAATTAGTTAAAAGTGCTGGTGCGCTTGCCTCCTGTTTTCCCAGGAGGCTTAAACACCTGAGAGCAATTCAACACTGCCACATCTAAATGCAATAAGAGAAAATAATGCAGTTAGCATTGAAAGTGGCACAAGTGACTGTAAACACTTGACTGCATTTCAGGAAGTTTTTGTGATAGTTTAAAGAAATCTAACTTTTTAACCTAGTTAGGGTTAATCCAATTTGAAAAATGTACCTCTTTTTCTTTCCTGTAGTGTTTGCCTTCTCTGGAAGCTACACGTTACTGTTTATTGCCAGGTCTCTTCAAGGAGTGGGTTCCTCTTGTTCTTCAGTGGCAGGTAAGAGAAGAGATGACAGAATGAAATGCAGAGCATCCATTCTGTCATTTTCTAACATTCTCTGAGTTGTATTTTGTCTGCACATTCAATAATTAATACCAAAATATTCAATTAAGTCAATTCCATGGGGATTTTTTCGTGTCCCTTTTATATGAGGTAGCTCAAAATCAGATGTCTTTTCAGACATCCTTGGTATTTGGGCTGCAGTAAGGCAGAGCAAAATGAACTGCACTCTCCCTGGGATTTCTGCATGTGCATCTTCAACACTTCCATTTTAAAGGTCATCAGGAACTTATGTTGGTGCTTATTATAGTAGGGACAGCGGCTCTGCCTGTTACTGAAATTTATGTTATAAAATGTTCTCAAGGACTTACTATACTGTTTGCCAGTCTGGATAAGATTTCCAATACAAGGTTAGAAGTTTGACATGAGTAGGTGAAACACAATATGGATTTTCAGCCCAAGCTCAGACTGAGACTGGAGAAAAGGTGATTCATTAGTGTTAGAACATCTCACAACCTTTCCTTTGAAAAAATTCCCATGCAGGAATATAAATTTAGCTCACAGGATGAAGAGAGTTTTAAGTCAATAATGTGTCTTTTGGCCTCCTCAGGAAATTTTGCCTTTCCAAGTTGGGCTGATCTGTCAGCAGGGTTCACATACATTCCATAGATACTTTAAAAGAATTTGGCAGCTGGATTCCTCCCAGGTTCTTTTTGCCAGGGCTTTTGCTCCAGCTGGGCAGCACTGCTTGGGGCAGCTGGGGAGACTGAATGCCCCAGACCGAGCGTTCCAACTTGGAGCTAGAAGCACCTTAAGCTTCAGATGGGTTTGAAGCTGAGCAACAAGCACTGTGTAGGGAGAAAGATTTAAGCCTGAATGAGTAGTGGGAAGAGTGGGGATGTAGCTAAGGGAGCAGGCAGGGACTGGAATGAGAAGACCAATGGGAAAGGCAAAGACAAGCAAGAGAGGTAGAGACAAGAAAACCCCTCTTTTCTCCTTGTACCAGTTAAGGTTGCAAGTTTTGCTTTCCAAAGGGAAGACGTGCCAGAATCAAAGTTATCATTCAGCTTCAGCTCAGTCCCTGTGCAAGTGTGTACCTTGAGATATGGCTTTTGGGTGAATACATGACTTTTTCTTTCCACAGACAGCCTATAAAATAGAGCAGGAAAGGCCAAGAGATCGTCTAGTCTGCTCCCTTCCTGAAGGCAGAATCAGCTTTGTGCCTGTCATTCCTCATGCATACTTGACAAACATGTTCTCAGAAGCCTCCAGAAATGCCCTCAGCATCTAGCTTTGTGCTTAAGTACTTTTATAGTCAGGAAGTCTTTTGTGATGTCTCATCTCTCCTTACTGTCATGTAAACCCACTTCTGCCTCCTGTGCTTGAGAAAACTTGAAGAGCAGCTTTATTCTTTATCTTTATGCCTCTTTTTTTAAAAATGGCAAGATTATTACCACATCTCACACCATTTTTCTCCTCTCTGGTTTTAAATTGAGAGTCCTGCAGTTGTCATTCACAGATATGTTTTCCCAGCCATTTCTCACCTTCGTTGCCCTTCTCTGGCTATCCCCAGTCACCCCCACCTTTCCTCCTGTGCTGCACCAGCACCAGACCCAGCACTCAGAAGAAGCTTTGCCTCCTCACAACAGCAATGAGAATCCCTTCACATATCTCAGAGGCAAAGGCAGTTTTCTGTACTATTGCTGCCAATCAGTCATTTACTCACCCCTGCAATCTGATCGTTCCTACCGTGGTGTAAAACTTTGTGTTATTCTCTTTATACTGCCTTCTATTTTGTTCCAGACTTATTTATTTGAACCTTACAAATGCACTCTGAATTCTGATATGGTCCTTTAACTTGCTCTTGAGCTGTTCATGCAAAGCATCTGATGTCATCCACAAGTTTCTAAGCATGTCCATCCCCACAGGCCCTCTGCTCTTGTGCTACACCTGATGGATGGTATTCACTTAATGGTCAATCATGGAATATTTTGCTTTCATTTTTCTGGCTCACTGCATAGTTGTGGACACTGATGATGGAGTCCTACTTAAACCTTGATTTGACAACAGAATTCTTGGTTTCTGTGAGGACTTTCCTGTGCCATTGACACCTACAGTGTCTGAATGCTTCATAGAAAACGCAAGTAAATTAGGCTTCATGTTTCCTTTGGTGAAATGAAGGCTCATGATCAAATGCAGAAGTGAGGTGTGTCAAGATAAAGCTCAAAAGAATCCTTTCATTTTGGATGCTGAACTTCAGCAATCAGCTTAGCATAATACCTCATGCCCAGAGCACAGCTAGCACTGGCCACAGTGACAGCCGGGAGTCCTCCCCAGACCTTTGTGTCAACTGCCCTGGTTATAAATAAGAGGTAGTGAATACTTATCAAAAGCTTTGTTTCACCTACTTCAAAAGCATCATCTAAAAGCTCAGTGAAAAAGACAGGGACAAAGTAGCTATCAAATGTGAGCATGTTAAGTCACCTGTATAATACTGTACAATAGAAAATGGTCTTGGAGACCATTTACATTTGCCAAACCTCCTTTTTGCTTCAAAGTGAATCCCACGTGGAAGAGAGATTCTCTATGTAAGCACAAATATATATATATCTACATACCTGCTGTCATGCCTGTATAATGTTTAGTAAGACTGGCTGAACACTGGCTCTAAACTGCCTGATTTTGTGTGGTGCTTTTGAAAATGTGCTTATTTTTTTCTTTTAGGGATGGGTATGCTTGCCAGTGTCTATACAGATGATGAAGAGAGAGGCAACGCCATGGGAATTGCACTAGGAGGCCTTGCCATGGGAGTATTAGGTCAGTGAGATGGAAGCTCTGCCCACATCTCTCAACCTGCCCAAAGCATGTACTTGTGATCTAGGAAAGCAGCAGAAGCCTCTTTGTTGAGTATAACATTGGTTTTTCCCACAGCAGCACATATACATTTCATTTATCATTACATTTATTTCAGGCAATAATCACTGATATGATTGGGATTTGTTTTCATGGAGACTAAAGAACATGTTTATCACCATGATCAATGAGCTTTGTGTTTCTGTATGGGGGAAGGGGGTTAAATGGAGGGTTTTGGTTCCTGAGTGCCAAGAGCAGGATGCTCAAATGCTTGCAGGGGATGTTTATTCAGAGATGTGGCTTCACAGCCGTGCCCTTTTTTTTCTCCCTGGCAGTGGGCCCACCTTTTGGGAGTGTGATGTATGAGTTTGTGGGGAAGAGTTCTCCTTTCCTGGTGCTGGCAGCACTAGCTCTGTTGGATGGAGGTCAGTAAATAAGAAGAGTCAATATCACCAAGTAGCACATCCCTTATCACCACCATCTAACCCCCTTCTTGAACCGATGTTACAGTGTGGATTTCTTTTCACAGCTGTTCAGTTATTTGTTCTGCAGCCATCCAGAGCACAAGCAGAAGTAAGTATTACACTTATTAAACACTCTAGGCAATGGATGGTACTTGGCCTTTCCTAATCCCAGGCTTTTGTTTCCTAGAGTCAGAAGGGGACACCGTTACTGACACTTCTGAAGGACCCATATATCATTATTGCAGCAGGTACCAGATCCTTTTTGTTTTCCCTTTAATCCAACTGTTGGTGTTATATCTCAGGCTGAGCTGGTTTAACAATACTGTCGCTTGCTGGTTTCATTTACATAAAGTTCAATGAACCAGCTGGTAATACAGGATGAATATACCAGTAGAAAGTTTGAAATGTAGGTGTTTTTGCAGCTGAAAGGATGCTCATGACTTGAGATTGTGTGCTAAGGCATTGAGATGTGGCCATGAAACCTTCTATGAGGCAAGTGAGTAGGGTCAAGGCTTTTGGAGGCGTGGATTGCCAGCACATCACAGGCAGGTGTGAGGGAGTAACACCCATCTTTGTTTCTGTTTGAAGAGGGAGTGAGTTTGGTCACAAGAGCATGGATTTTACCTGGGAAAAGCTCTGGGCTGAATGGTGAATGGGGTTTGGTGTTACATCTGTCATTTGTCTAATGAGTCTTTCTGTCTCAAGGGAAGTTTGCCTTCTTGCATTGTTTGGTTGTATGTTTGCAATTAAGCCTGCCCCTTCTTAATATCCATAACAGAGGTGAAAAGAGATCCTAATTTTTACAGTTTCATTCCTTAATCCTAACCTGCTTGTCTGAGAAAGCAGTGCTTCCAGGCATTTTATGGATTTGCTGTTTCTTGGTGACTTTAAGGAATGACCATTAGCCTCACTCTCTGACTAGATCCTTGGTCAAGCTGTAACTCAAGTTACACAAACACTTTTGCTTGAGAAATTCTTGGAGCACTAAACTTTCACAGAAGTATTGATGGGAAAAGAGTAGGCAAGACAGTAGTTGTCATAAGAGATCAGACCTATCATTCATCTAATTCAGTACCTTTTCTCTTACAGTGCATAAAGCAGGTGCTGCAAAGTCAGGTCCATCTATCATATAAAGTAGATTTCTGGAGAGCAATGCAATTCCTGCCAAGGTCTAGTCTGTGATAGAAC
This sequence comes from Colius striatus, assembly GCF_028858725.1. Lineage (NCBI taxonomy): Eukaryota > Metazoa > Chordata > Aves > Coliiformes > Coliidae > Colius > Colius striatus. The sequence goes on from NC_084766.1 coordinate 32,203,521, forward strand.
TGGGTTTAAACCACAAAATATGACCTGGGGATTGATTTCAAGAAGTATTTTGCCTGAAAACGATAGCTGCTTATGCCAAACTAGTCTTTGCCAAGGAAGAGGAAAAGGTTGTAAAGATCACGGATTCCACTATCTTGATCATGTCCAATGTCTGCTGGGAGCAGGGATGGACGTTCTTCCCATCTTCTAACATATTTGCATGGCATCCAGTTTCTGTGGCATTCAATTTGTGCAGCTATTCTCTTCTGTACAGCTGTTTCAGCTGTTGTTTCAGGACTCTGTAAAGCAGGTACAGCACCCAGGGACTGCCTTTCAGGACAGAGACTGCCCAGAGCTTTGATGGTGTGGAGGATGTTGATGTTCTCTAATCTCTTCTCCCCGTGCTTTATTTCCCTTGCAGACCAAATCTGTGGTCTTTTTCAGAGCTGACAGCCAAATACCAATTAGAAATTCAGACTTTTTTTATGGCCTACCCAGGGCACATCAGTCCAAATGCAGATTTCTTGATGCACCAGGAACACTCTTTAACTGTTAATTGCTTCAACTGGGAAGTTGTTGCTTCTTACAGTGAAAAGGTTTGAATGTTTCATTTGCTTTCAGTTACTCCAAAAGAAGATTGGTATTTTCCTTGCTCTGCTTTCTACAATGGGAACTTCTGTGTCTTATACTAGCAGGGAAAGGTGGGCAAGCAGTTGGTTGGGATGGCAGAGCTGGCTCCATGCTCAAACACCCTGAGGCAATCAGTGGAGGCATCCTGCTGCATTTCTCCATATCCAAGCCAGGACAGTGTCTTCTGCTTCACAAGGATGTTGTGAACATAGATGTTCAACCCTTTGCTGTGTATGATGGTCAGATACAACGATTAGAGAGGAGAAGGATAACAGTATAGTTAGGTTTGCACTGCTCAGGGAGATTAGAGGTTTTGAATAGCTTTTAAGGCAGTTAACTACCTCATTAACAAAATGTCTGCATCTTTAGTGGGCTGACTTGTTAACCACAAGTAAAATCCAGGGACATTTTAGGCGTGCTGCACACGGCACAGCAGTTTAAGTAGCTTTTTGCACTCTGGATTTAGGTACACTAATTTCATGGTATAAACTCCAATTCCATCTCCTGAGCGTGAGTCACTTGAGTCATAATTGTTTGTATTCTCAAAGTACAAGCACTTTCTGACCAATTTGGTTTATCTCTAGCACAATATGACTCTTTAATACAAAGTGTCTTGCACTCAAGCATGGAGTTCCAATCTCCTTCCTGAAAGCAAAGCTTTTTACCTTGATAAACACATACTGCCTGTGAGTTAATAGCATTGACTGTCACGACAGGAGGCCAGTGCTCTCATTCACTCCCTGTATATCACAGTCCTTACAGCCAGTCCTGCTGCCTGCTCACCTTCAGTGCCAGCAATAGCTTTTTCTGTGGCCACTCCTGAGTCATGGTGGGGAAGTCACAAAGATGTGGGTGTCAGAGGAATGGGACCGCATGATATGGCAAACTCACATGAAAACCTTGGCAGGAGAAGGGAGTCAGAGTCTGTATTTACTCACATTCCCCATGTGGCTTGTGTCAGAGGTGATGCTTCAGAGTCAGTGACATCAGTACTCGCTGACCCAGGCAAAAAGGATGTTACTGATGTTTTTTGGCACTGGTGGTAGGAGCACAGTGAATGAAGTCCGTGGCATTCTCACTGACAGGGATTAAAGAAACTTCAGGTGCTACCAAGTGACAAAATTGCACTGACAGACAAGGTGGTTTAAATGATGAGATTTAAAACCCAGAGTTGAGACAGATGTCATCCTGAGCATGTGGGTTCCTGAGAACCCACTTGCAACATCTTTTCACTGGGTACCTGCTTCTTCACAGCAAACTAGCAGGTTCACAACCCAATTGCCAAATCTGTGGCATTCTGCCAAAAGCCAACTGGGTTTGCAGCTACAGAGGTGAGATCCAGATGGAAGGCTTGGAATTTCACACCTCCTAGGCAATGCAGGATATTTAATTTAAAGACAAAACAGTGTAGGATTTGTGCCTTTGAGATATGGCACTCTGAAGAGGGGTGCAAGACACACCAAAAAGATATTTTCTCTTCTGTTGGGGAAGCTTTGCTAAGGCACTACAGTCTTTATTGGACTTGAGTTTGTAGAGTAGCAGCTCAAGCTCTCACTTTTCTTTTGGGGCATGTCATCAAGACCTGAAGTACCTTTGTAATCACGTACCTGACTGCTTTGCTAAGCTTTGGTGGTGCTTCCTGACCTAATGAGAAAGAGATGCCACACACACGTTCATGCATGCTTGTTTCTCATTTCTCTGTGGAGTTCAAGAGTGGAATAAGATCTTTTCTGTTTAAACCATCTCTGTTAGAATGGCCCTGCACTTTGTGTGGCCTGGAATGCTTTTCCAGCATCAAGGAAGCCTCTCAAGTGCAGCAAATTTTGGCTTAGGACAGCCTCAAGGTTTTTAATGCAGACTCCTTACAGACTCTATGCTAGTGGGAGCTTGCAGCAGAGTGGAAAGGTTAGTTTTAGCTCTAACCTTTCATCTGTGGGCTAAAGCAGTGCTGAACTGTTGCTCCTTGCCCTGGAAGGGAGTGAGCCAGCTAGCCTGGAAGTTCATTTTAGGAATTGTGGATACACAGTCTAATATACTGTGACAGGTTTGAGCAAAGAATGACATCAGTGCTCATTTTGTTTTCAACTGGATGATGAGGAACTTGTTCCAGGAGAAATATTTCTCTGACCTAGCACAAATTAAATCTGAAAGAAAAGTAAAACTGTGATGGTAGAGTCTAGAATATTTTCTTAGTTTCCTAAATTTCAGAGATAATAGATACTGGGAAGAAAAGTGGGAACACAAGTTTGAGGTTGTCACTCCTAGTGACTTCCAAACTCCCTCGAAAGGCATTTTGCAAGGGATGAGCAGAGAGAATGTGTCCCATTGCCCTGCATTAGACTTTGACTGCTTCATGTTTTTTGTCAAGAAGTGGGAAAGGATCTCAAATCCAAAGAAATTCAATGGAGTTTAGTAATCCCTGTACTAGAGCTGAAGTGCACATCTGAGGATAGACAAAGTTGACACAAACCCACTGGAGTCTGGATCTGTGGGTGGTGGCATAGGGCAAAGCTGAGCTGGAGGGCAAGACTGAATCAGCACTTCCACTGCTTGTTATCCTTTGTGTCTGAGTGACCAAAGGTCCAGAAATTCAAAGGAAGCATTTGAAATTCATAGCACCAGGCAAGCTCAGCCAGAGCCACGCTTTGCTGCATGGCCTTAGTGGCTGCTAGCTATAGCATCTCTACACAGAGTTCCCTTTTGTAGAGGACAGACATCTCCTGGGTTGTCTCATGGTATTTTTAGGATTGAGACCCTCACCATCTCACTGTAGTCACTCTCAGATGGCCGAGGCGTAGGGTCAGAGCCTGTGCCTCTTACACAACAAGGCTCCATTTTTGCCTCAAGAGACTAGATAAAGACCAAAAGACTGTATAATCATGCTAATCAATTTGTACAACAGTCAGACCTCATGAACTTTCCAAATGTCATCAAGCTCACTGCAGACTTTCACGTTATGAAAACAGCTTAACCTTTATTGTAGAATTTCTAGGAGAATGGAAATGCAGAGAAAGTTAGTCTTCAGTGATTTTACATTCTGTTCTGTTTCATATTAAGCAACACTTGATGCAGGACAAATAGCACTGTAAAAATGCAATGTTTTTTTGTAAAAAGCATCTATTGGTGTGGCTCTTTGTTCACTTTTCTTTCTCCTCCATTTTCTTTAAGGATCAATCTGCTTTGCAAACATGGCAATTGCTATGCTTGAACCAGCACTACCCATCTGGATGATGGAGACCATGTGTTCCAAAAAGTGGCAACTTGGTAAAGTACAGTATATTATTTTGTCTAATGATTGTCTCATTTCTGGTCCTGTTCATGATGGTCTCCTTACATGTTTCAGGATAGGCTTTCTTTTTGGACTGTCTTTCAATTGTCAGTGTTATACCTGCACAACTGCAAACATCAGCTTGAAAGGAAAATAGGCAGTGTATTGATGCTGTTTTAATAGAGGCTGCAATAAGAGGCAATGCTCACCTTGCAAGGAGAAATAGATACAGGCAGCCTCAGCCCTGGGCTTGTCCTGGTTCCTCTGGCAGCAAGTGCAGGGAAAAAATATTCCACTGGGGTTTTTCTCAGTGGGATCCATCCTCAGTTCCTAGTTTGTATTGCCAGCAGCAGGCAACCACAGAAATCTGCAGCAGGGGCACTATGTTTGGTGCAGAGTATGCTCATGCCAACACATGCTCTTTCCGAGGCTGCTCCAGATAATGTCTGGAAGAAGGATGGACTTTACTTAAAGTGTGGCCACCAAGGGCATGAGGAGCCCTTGCCCTTGGATTTGGTAGATTTGACACCCTTTCAGTGGTTACTTAGTCATCTCATTCAACAGATTGCAAAGGGAGAGCCCCAACTTATAACCTGTAACAGGGACACGGGCTTGGGAAACCAGTGTCTACAGGCAAGCTTGAGAATTTGTCCCATCTATCAAGTTAGACTAGAGAGTAAAGTTGGGGTAGTTACTTTTGAGTTGAACAGGAGGACAAAGTCTGGGTTTTTTTCTAACTGACAGGACAAGGTATAATGGGCACAAACTGGAACATAAGAAGTTCCACTGGAACATGAGAAGAAACTTTGCTGTGAGGGTGAGGCACAGGCTGCCCAGAGAATCTGTAGAGCCTTCTTCTCTGGAGGTTTCCAAATGGGCCTGGATGCTTTCCTGTATGATCTGATGGAGGTGAACCTGCTTTAGCAGGAGATTGGGCTGAATGATCTCTAGAGGTCCCTCCCAATCCCTGCCCTTCTGGGATTCTGTGGACTGCCAGTGAGCATCAAACTGTGTGAGAGAGGTCAGTGTGAATAGTCTTGAGCGAGGGATGCCTGCCTCTGTGTGCCACAGCACATTGTGCTGATCCTCCCTATCCATCTGCCTGCTCTTTGCCATTTTAACAGGCTGTAGGAAAGAGTTATGGTTACAAACACAACATATATCTATTTGATAAAGTTAATGAAGTGTCCTGTGCTGTGGCATTTCAGGGGGGTATTTTTTTAACGTCAATACATGGTGTTTGAAAGAAAAATCCTTTTGATGCTGGTTTAATGTCATTTTCATAACTGATATCCCTGCTGTATGTTAATGTGGGTGTCCCTACACCATATAGAGAGTACAAACCTTGGTTTTGATTAATGTAGCTCAGATCTAGGGTGGCCATAGGCAGCAGTCCTTAATGTGCTGCTAAGCTGCTGAACACAGTGGTGACTGCTACCCTGTAACACAGCAAAATCCACACACAAACTTGCATGGTTCAAACTTCACCAAGCAAAAGAAAGGTCGATTATTTACCTCCTTCACATTACTGTTTCATATTGCTGGTGCAATGGAAATGAGATTTACAAACCTTTTAGTTGAACAGAGGTTCCTAGAAGGAAAATACCCATTTAAAATTCAGACTAATTTTGCCCCTTAATGACTTAAGTAATTGATCCCATTACACTTTGTCTGATCTGACAGCATTAATTAAAGTTTTTAAGCCTCTTAAATTATATCTTGAACCACAGGGTTTTAAGCAAATGGTTATCTAACCCAATTTGGACATCCAGCTGTTTGAAGCACGATCTGAAGAAGGTAGAAAACCCTCATCACTTGATCAATTAACCTCACTATGCATAAAGCTTATTTAGAAAATGACAGCTCTGCTTCAGTATCCCACCACTTACACACCAACCTGCAAGTCTTACTAAACAAGCCCCTGCAGGATAGTTCTCTTACCATTGTCAAGCTCTGCTCTCTGTGACCATTTGGTATAAAAAGACAGCTCCAAGCAGGACAGAAGTCGCTGTGGTTACACAGGTGAAAGTGTTTCTCTGCAGCATGGCCATTGTAACCCACATGGATTTTAATCACAGGATATTGCTGTGCTAAAAATCACTCCTCTTTTTTTTTTTTTTATTATTCTTCTGAGTATCAGAAAGATATGAAGATGGATAGGCAGGAAATGAGAAAATGTGTGTTGCCTTGGTGAAAGATGAGCAGCATATACACTTCAAGGTGACGGTTTGCTTGCGTACCGTAATGTCAAGGCTGCTTTCTAAATCTGAACTCCCTGATTTAACAGTGGCTGAGTGGAAGGCTTGTCATGGCATGTGCTAGTATGTCAGACTTCTCCCCAGTTTTGTCAGGTTTATTTTCATTAAGAAGATGCAAAATTTACCAGGAAGAACAGAAAAATAGCATGTCTTATTTCTCCCAAGACACCTGAACTGTTCAATGCTGTTGCACAAGGATGCAGCATTAAGCACAGCTGCCCCACTCCTCTGCCTCTCAGATATTTCTCCTACACTCTCTTCTCCTCAAGAGTAGCCTCTGCCCTCACACTGGTGCTCTCCAGGCAGCCAAGGCAATGGCACACCATGGTCTCTGGTAGTATTTCTTCCTTTGATGTGTCTCCTCGGGCTGGGTCCTACCTTGTGACTTCCGTACAGGGAGAAGATGAATCCTCCAGTACAGGCTCTAATTGGCTTTTAAACCAGAGATATTTCTAGCCACCATGCAGCCAGCATCTACTCCAGCAACAGCCACTGCTGTGGAAACATCAGACTATAAAAAAATTGCTGGTCCAAACAGTATGTCTTTGTGAGTGGATGTGGGGAAAATGGGAGGGTCCAGATACCTTCTAGATACCTTCCCAGCTAGAGACAGAGGGAATTTAGTTAGGTATCCTCATCTGTAAGTCCTTATAGGTAATAAGTTTTTAAAATTTAAACCAATAACAGGTTATTTTTTTTAACAGTCAATATGTTTCTAGTCAATTTAATAGCACGATTTTAAAGTTTCCTCACCTTTACTTTACCTTACTTGGCTTTGGCTGCTGTTGACCAAGGACCACGACCTCAACACGATGCCTCCCGGCATTCCCAGGCTTTGGAGAGAGTCTGTGACTTGCAAAGCCACTGCAGCAGTCCTGCTGTCCCCTCCTCCAGGGAGGGATTAGCTCCCCCCTTGACCATCCTGGGCCTGCTGCATGTGTTGAGCATATGCTCCATAAGCCATGCAGCCGCAAAAGAGTTGCTTCCCTTGACCTATCCCAAAGCTTGCTGTAGTTAGATGCAAACTTTTTGCTCTTTGTTGTTCCTTCCCCTCTCCCATACCAGTCCTTGTAGCTGATGCTGAAAAGCTCTTTTCAAAGGCATCACATCTCTCCCACACTTCATAGATGATGCCCTTAGATTGCATGAGAAGGCTGCAACAAACCGGATATTTGATTTCTTTGGGGGGAGGGAATTATGCACAAAGAATCTATTAGATGTGTTCAAATCAAAACTGCACTGTCTGGAATTTATTAGTTCCTTCTAACACTTCACCAAAATCTTTGCTGATAAGACATCTCATTTGTATTTTTCAGGAGTTGCTTTTCTTCCAGCCAGTATCTCTTATCTCATTGGGACTAATCTTTTTGGGATACTTGCCCACAAAATGGGAAGGTATGCTTCATTTAAAAATACTAATAATGTTCCAGTCTGCTCATGTAGCATTGCCAGTGTTTGCCAGCACAGTTTATTGATGATGGTGAACATTAAAGTTTGTTCTAGAGTCGCTTTTTGGAACACGTTGTTACTTTGGTTGTGTAACTTGGCCTTGCAGAGGGGACTTTGAAACGTTCGAGATCAGCTCCACCCTCTCAGTATCCCCATCTCTGAGTGATGTTTCTTCTTTGCTAGGTGGCTTTGTGCTTTACTCGGGATGTTGATCGTGGGAATAAGTATTTTATGCGTAAGTAGAAGATCATGGGATTTCCAAACCATCTGAATGTTTGTGTGTTCATCTTCACATCAACTGGGCAATCTTGCCCCCTGAGATTTTGCTGCAGTTTCTGCTTTACAATACTGTATTAAACAATGTGGAGTTAATAGGTTCCAGATTGGAGTTTTGAGTGCTTTCAAAATTCAGTGTTTCAATAATTTTGACAGAAGACTGGCTCTGAAAAGAGGAAAACAATCCTTTTTTCCCCCCTTTGAGCTGTCACTCAGCAGCTTATTATTGCTCCTAATAGTAAACGTGTCAGTGGTTTAGTGGCACAGTTGTCTGAAACAGTAGCCCAGAACAAGGACCAGACTCTTAACTTGCACAGCTGTACCAGGCATGCCATAACTACTGTGAGAATGCATCTTGGAAAGAGAAAAGTAACTTCCATTAGCATGTCAGTGTAACTTATTTAACTGCTTGAAATTTCCTTTATAGGTACCATTCGCTAAAAACATTTATGGCCTCATAGCACCAAATTTTGGAGTTGGATTTGCCATTGGTAAGATAAATTAACAGTGATTTCTTACAGTCTGCTGGTTATGTAAATATGATTTTAAATGAAGTTACATGGAAAATTAGTCTTGGTGCTGTTCTGATCTGACAGTAGTGAAGCCTGAGCTGTGGCCCAAATCAGTTGGTAAAGAGAACTAAGGCTTAGGCAGTTTGAACCAGGCTGCTGTTAAAGACAAGCTGGATTCTGAAGTCTGTCCAGAATTGCTCCATCGACCTAAACAGCTCATTCAAACTGGCCATGAATTTGTGCCTTGTTTTCAGAAATAAAGCCAAGCACCATCCAGGAGCCATAGTCTTTCCTGTTGTGGGCAAAAAAAAGAAATGGCCATTTTTTTCACATTAAAAAACCCCAACACCAGTCTTAATAATTATTTGCCCATCAAATAATAGGAATTCCAAAGCCCACGTGCATGTATTCTTCAGGTACTATGTGTGACCTTTGCTTGTGCTGGACCACACAGCCCCAGGCTAGAGTGGGTGCCAGGGCTTGGTTTTCAGCATGTGGCTGGTCAGCAAATGCTCTGGGGCATCTTCATGCACGAGGGATGTGTGGTTAGGAAAGAAGTTACAGGCACAACTACATATCCCCAGTATCCCAGTAGTTTTGGCAGCTGTCCTGTGCAACTGAAGTGTGGCTCAGATGTCATGTTAAAATCACTGTCATAGTTTTCATTGACTGGAAGCTAATGCAGCCTTTGCATCCTGTTTTAGCATATAGTTGGCCAAGATTTTAACAGGAAAAAAACCCCAACCAAAGTACTGTATTATCCTGAGCTGTGTTTCCCTCCATCTCTCCCAGGAATGGTGGACTCCTCCATGATGCCAATTATGGGCTACCTCGTAGATCTGCGTCATGTGTCTGTCTACGGCAGCGTGTACGCAATAGCTGATGTTGCCTTTTGCATGGGCTTTGCCATAGGTAAGTCCAGCCTTTTCCTGCCTATAATGAACAGTTAAGAGAATAGGCCACGATGCCAGGTGTGAATCCCAGTGGCATCCACAGGCTTTATGAGCAGAGGGATCTTATATTCTACAAGAAATGGAAGCAGAGGGAATTGTGTTCAGCATCTGTTCCCCTCCTCTGCGGTGATACTGTGCTCAACTTTGCTAGCTATAAGAGGCTTGAAGCTGTCAGGCACTGAGCACAAATAAGATATCCCCAGGAAAGGGGCCTGAGACCCTTCAGAACTAACACTACAGCTGTGGTCCTGATACTTCCCTCCACAGACTAACTCCCCACTGAGCCCCTGCCTCCTTGAGTGCATGACTGAGATGCCCCTAGGAGCATCTCTAATTTCTTCAATGAATGGGGAGTATGGAGCCAGGGAAGGTTTATGTTATAATTACAAACATGTCTTTCCATTCCTCAAATCAATTTGCAAAGCAGGAGTTTTGGATATAAAATTACCTTTGTTTAAAGTGACTGCTGCAAACTTTGCATCCGAGTGATTTTTCAGAGAAGGGGTTTATTTACACCAGGTCCGTCTGCCGGTGGGGCCATCGCAAAGGCCATTGGGTTTCCGTGGCTCATGACCATTATTGGGATTGTGGATATCCTCTTTGCTCCCTTGTGCTTCTTCCTTCGAAGTCCACCTGCCAAAGAGGAGAAAATGGTAAGTGTAACGTGGTTGTGTGGTTTTTGTTTTCCAGTGAAACAAATGGTAACTTATTTCTGCATCTTTACCTTTGATTTCTCCAAAATGGGACCAGCACAGTTCATTTCTCCCTCAAGCATCATCTTTGGAACGACCTCTCCCTGTTTTTTATGTCTAAGATGTGTAAAGAAAAGCTTTTTCTTAGTTACACATAACTAAAGTCAAGATTGACTTGAGCCCAAACTGTAGTAGCTGGTTGTTTATTCAGGTGAAAGTGTCATTTTGCATAACCATGGTCTCACTGCAGCAGCACATCTCTGCAAGGTCAGGACAGAACCTGCTCCATGTGCTGCTCACGCTTTGTATGTGCATGAGCAGAACAGGTGGTAGAGAAGTGAATCTTGCTGAAACAGTGGCGTATGTGAGGCCAGAGACCTTTCATTTTGCACATATTTGGACTGCAGAATGCCAGAGATTCCAGTTAATCCCTTGTCATGACCTTTGCAGGCTGCAGAGATTTCTGTTATTCTTTGGTTACACTGCCTAAGACCAAGGAACAGAAAGACAGAAAAAACAGAAGCTGCTGTTGTTTGCCAGAGTTATGAAGTTTATCATGTGTGTGCCTGGGCACTGTCAGGGTTTCACTTGTAACATGGTAATCACTGGAGGGACAGGATCTCTCCCCATGGCTTAGGCACCTCCCAGTATCTGCCCCCCAACAGACCTTTAATGCAAAGCATCTCCTGTTCCCACAGGGGCTTGTGGCAGTGAACTTCTGTGCCATTTCTTTTGGGTTTCAAAGGAGTGAGGAGAGCCCCTACTTTGTGTGCTTTGTGTAACTCATTAGAAACTAGATTGATGATTAGAATCAGTTTGGTTGGAAAAGACCTTCAAGTTCATGAAGTCTAACTTCACACTGCCAAACCCACCACTAACCCATGTCCCCCAGCTCCACAGCTGTGCACTATCTCCAGGGATGGGGACTCTTCCACCCCCCTGGGCAGCCTGGGACAGGAGCTAAAAATCCCCACAAGGAAAAAGTTCTTCCTAATGTCCAACATAAACCTCCTCTGGTGCAACTTGAGGCCATTTACTCTTGTCTTATCACTTGCTATTTGGGGAAATGGATCAACCCCCACCTCATTCCAACCTCCTGACAGGTAGTTGCAGAGAGTGCTCATGTCTCTCCTCAGCCTCCTCTTCTCCAGGCTGAACACCCCCAGGTCCCTCAGCCATTCCCCATCAGACTGTGCTCCAGACCCTTTCCCAGCCCGTCTCTGGACACATTGATCACATTCAATGTGAAATATGCTACACAACTGCTCTAAGTTCAGATATTGGATTGTACTAGGTAAAATTCACCCCGAAGAATATTGTAGCTGGAATACATAATACTTGTGCTGGAATACTGGTTCAAGTAAGGTAACAGAAATTTGCTAGTAATGTCTTTGGGGTCAAGATCCCACCTCACACAGCCCTATGGACTTGATTGATACACACTGAAAGCAGCCTGGGTTCTACTTTCAGGGAGGAGAGGTGAATCCCTGCATGGTGGATACAGTCAGATGACTATGTGGGAGTCTAGGCCCCAGATCTCAGCTGGATGCTAAGCAGAAATGCTAATACTCACCTTTTGTTTTCTTTTAGGCAATACTCATGGATCACAACTGTCCTGTGAAAACAAAAATGTATACTCAGAACAACATCCAATCCTACCCCATAGGTGATGAAGAAGAATATGAAAGTGATGAATAACATGAAAAGCCATATCACATGTTTTGGTGTACAAAATGCAGTCTTTCCTGTGAAACATCTCATCCAAAAATAGGTTTTAGTTGTCTTGTACATTTAATAGTGAAATGGTCAGAAAAACACCAAAGGTATATTGTTCCTCACCCATGGTTATAAAGCAGACTGCTAACTGCCTTATAAGGGGGGAAAAGCTTTTCTAGAGGATTTGTATAGTGGTAATCTTTATTTTGTGTATTTAATTTTATTGGATATTATACTATTTTTTATTAAATGTGCAGTATAAATCTGTATAAACATGTGAATTTTAACCTTGTTTTTAAAGTCAACTCACTGACATAGGAGTTTTCATATTTGGAGCCAAGAGCCTTGGGTCTTATCTAATTGGAAGGAGAAAAAAACCAAAAAGCAAAGCTCCAAGAAAACCTATCCCATTTGCATCTTTTAAAATCATACCCTGGTCAGTACCTTGAGAGGAGCTGAAGGCTGGAATTCAGAGTGTGGATGTCACTGTCACTTTCTTTTATCATCCTTAGGTTATATATTAGTAAAATTTAAGACAGTGCTTCTTTGCCAATTAAGAAAAAAAAGAGTTATCCCTGAACCACTCATGGTTTGTTGGAGGAAACAGTATTTTAAACAGATTAGTGTACTGCTGTTAGCCAGTACTATTATTGAAGTGTTAGTTAGTTAACCAGTTGTGCAATATGAACCCCAAAACACACACCGCCAAACAAAGAAGTTATGAACGTGCCCTGTTCCTCTCTCAAAGGAAACATAAGAACAGCATAAAGATACTTATAGTATTTCTATCTTTTCAATCTTTTAACACTTTTCAACTTTGTTTTAGATGCATATTAAGTAGCTGGTTAAAAGCTGCAGTATCACAGCTATTTAGTCTTAGTATGTACTGAAAGTAAGCTGAGGAGCAGTTCAGACAAACACCTCTTTTACATGCAGCTGCATACACAGCTAGAAATTTAACATATATTTATTTTTAAAAAAGGAGTTAAAATATCAACGTTGTTTAAAATACAAGAAACAAAGAGACCTGATTGTTGCCAGTGTCTCTTCATGTTTGGGGACACAGCCTAATAGAGGTGAAGCACTGTATAAGGTAGTACCTACCTGCACTGAGAAAAACCAGGCTTTGAAAGCAAGCATTTTGAAACAATCCCCATGTCCTTATCACCCGTGGTGTATCTTTTCATTTGTAAAATTAAAATCTTTATGTGCCTTCTTTCATGTAATTGCAGATGCTTTATGTACTACAGCATAGATACTATGTTTACATATAGTTTTGTAAAGCATATATACTATGGTCAGAAAATATGAGAGATATAGTGGATCAGACTTCACCTATTGCTTTGTCAATGATTATGCATCAAAATAAAGTTATCTGAAAGAAATCTATCATCTATTGTAATAAAGTAAAAAGACTTAAAAAAAGACAGTCTCCCTCATGATTTGTCTTGTGCATTGTGTTTTGCTGTCTAGTGCAGGGGGAAGAGACCAACAAATATTGTGGGTCATGGGAAAGCACTCCTCATTTCTAATCCCTTTGTAACTCAGAACAAACATAAACACACATAACTTGTGTATAACCAGGGCAGCTTCCACAATCAGTCCATCACATGGCTGCTGACCTGACATTTAACTTTGTGGAAATGGATAAGGCCAAAAATTTGCAGTAGCAGGGACACCCCTGTATGTCCTTTAAATAGAGGTGAGGATTCTGAGAAAACATCACAGGAGACTTAAATGGTGTGAAAGACCAAGTAACATGGCCTATGGTTGACTTAAAAAAATCCACTTACAGATAAACAGTGTTGAAAAAATTCACTTACAGATATGCAGTGGTGTATTTTCAGTTTCATTCTTTTGAATATATAACAGGTGGAAATTCTTCCTTCAAACCTGAGAGGTGTTTGAGACAGACATTAATAGAGTATAAACCAAGAGTGTGACGTATCTTGAGTTCTTCTCTGCCACTGGAAAAGCAACAATTGTGCAGATCAATGATTATCTATATGAGGTCCAGACTTCAATGTTGTAGATTATGTGCATACTTGAACCTCTGCCCCAGGAGAAGTTATTTTACTTAGCTTCACTGAACCCCTTTGGTCAACATCACGTTGTTAATCCACAATGAGCATGTTAATCCATGTTAGAATTCTGAACTATCTCATATGACATGTTCATTTACATGTAGAATGTATCTATACATAAGTATCCATACAAGTAGAAAAGTAGTGCAAACATAGCAACTTGTATCTATTTTTAAAGAAAAGAGTACTTACTTCATGTCTTGGGTTTGTACTTCTGAGCACATAAAAATAAAAGAGTTCATGTTAATCTGCAATAAAAATAAGAAAGCCCAAGGACAGATTAATTGGTCACATTTCTCTCCTGCATATAGAGACAGGTTTCTACTGTGACCTCAGGGACTAGCACCTTAGTAGACCCACAAAGCTCAGCCTGGCTCTTGAATCTAGAAAAAGACAGAACTAAAGAGTCACAGACACACACACATTTGGGCTCTCTACACCATCTTTCCCCCCTCAAACATAGATATTTAGTTGTTGGAGGAATAAGTAATCACTCATTTTGCTGATGGCCAGGAAGTAACTTCAGTCACAGAAAATACACAAAAACACCCCTGTTCTGTCCTGCAATAGTTTGGGGTCTTTCATATTTTGTATATTTTGATCTGTGTCAACCTAAGTGTGATAAAGTCACTTCATTCGCTTCCCTTACCTTCAATCTCTGCCGTGACTGCGAACTTCCACACGTTTTATTTCAAACGTGAGCGAAAAAATACCAAGGACAGAGAATTACAAGAAAAAACTGACTAGATAAAAATAAGCTAATAACAAGCAAGTATTTATTATCCATTAACATTTTCTGAGGGACAGGGCAAGTCAGAAGAATTCTTCTTGGGCGATATTTTCCCCTCACCTAACTCTGGTGGTAATCACTGTCACCAATACTGCCATTCAATTACTATTTGTGCAGTGCCTGGAGGCCTGAAAAACAAATCCCACAAACATCCTTAGTATTTTAAAAGATTTTCTAGCCACACAAATAATCCACTGGAATCAGCACTTTGAAAGAAATCAATGTCTGCTATTACACTGTGTAGAATAAAAAGAAATACATATGCAAATAGAAACAGTGCAACAAAGGTCAATTAATCCAGCAATGATGTAAAAGTGTGGTATTCTCCCAAAGAGCTTTCCTTTAAGTTGTGGCTTTAGATGAGAAACTATTGCAACACAAATGCTTAAAAAGAAATATTAACACAATGCAAGGAAGTTGATAATTTAGCAAAACTATTTTATTAAAGCTTATTCTCATGATAAAATAATAGCCAACAAAATCATATTAGGCAGATCTTCTGCAAATGTGTGTAGCTGCCACCTATTCAGATATCAAGTCAAGATATTCTTGTTTTCTGTGGTATTCTTTATTTTCAGCTATGTACAGTCAAGCACGAAGCAAGGATTACATCAGGAATGTAGTTTCCCCTCAAGATTCCCCATTTATCGTCATTAATGCCAGACAGGAATTTACGTTTTCCTTCTTATCACTAAAATACAACTACTTTGCCCTTTTCCCATTTGGCATATTGAAAAATATTGCACTACATTTAATTTCTCTCTTACAATCATCATAAGCAATACTATACGAGGAAAACGATATCCAGCTCTTCTTACCCCCCTGTGTTACCAAGTCAATTTAAAACCACAAGTGTGGATCTGAAATCAGTATTTGCATTGTTTTCACAGCTCCTTCATGTGTACCAGGGTTTCAATGAAGTACTTGGATACATTTGAAAAGCTCTATAGCAGTCGATAAGAGCAAAACCCTGATGGAGATTGAAGGCAGATCACCACCAATGGGAAGCCACTGAGAAAAAGGAGTGGGGAAGTCTCAATACGGGTCTCAAGCAAGTATAGGTTAAATAACTTTTAGTCAATAAGGGAAGCTGATTTTGTGCGATTATTTGCTGAAGCTTCATTTCAGAAATGTGTCACATGCCTGTTTTAGCATGGATAGTGTTTTCCATACATCATCTAAATATGCATCAACTGCCCAGAACTCACAAAAAAAGTGCAAGTAGTTGCATGAGTGTTAAGTAACCGTTTTGTTTACAAGTATGTTTTTCTGTCTGTGAAAACCATCGCTTCTTAATTTTGCCCATCTCAAAATAAACTGAGAAGCAAATTTAAGAGGTACATTACAGACTGCCTGAAAATTTAAATGAAAATTTAAATGTTACCATCTTAGATTCAACTCCCTTTCCACAAGGGTATTTTTTTTCCCTACTACCAGTGACACCGATACCAGTACCTAACAGTACCTAAAATAAAGATGACATTTCATACGGCATTTCTATACAGAGAAGATGAAACAAAGACACGTTAACAGGAAATAAGAACAATGGCCTCAGCCAGGTGATGCTAAGATCCACAGTGTACACATAGCACAAGACCAGATAGTTCTGTTCAAAAGCTGCTGGCTGAAAATCTCTCTCATCTCTACTTGACTCACTTATTTTGACTCAAATAAAACATGTTATATACACTATAGGACAGTTTTCTGACAAAGGTGATCCTCCTGCTCAGACTGTCTCCGAGAAGCTGAGTGCAACTTAGCACTGCATGGGACATTTTTAGCTGTTTTGTAAAGCATTTTATACCTCAAGCTTTCTGAAATGATAAAGTCTGCAGTGGAATTTCGATTTTTAAATTGCTTAGATTATCATTACATGCTTTTCCATAGAATGCAATGAAATCGCCAACTCTTGTGAAGAATAATATCCTTTATCAGGCTATCAGGTAACACAACAACACTTAAACACAGGATTTTGTTCTGGAAGGCAAGCAGCTGCTTTTGTCAAAAATATTCCCAATTCAATTATGATTAGATATTGGTATGTACTTTGATATCTAGCATTATTCAATCAGGAGATAACAGTCCAAATTTCTTAGGAGGATTTTTTTTTTAGCTTAGCATTACTATATTCCATGTGAACTATGAAGGAAAAAAATCATGTACGTAACAAACCCACGGAAAAGAAACGATATGCAAAGTTAACTTAGTAAATACTCATCACAGACAAAATGTGAGACCTTTTGTTTGCTTTCATGCTATGTTTGGCAAAAAATACACAACTACCTAAAAGATGTACAATAACAGTGATGAACATTTTAAAGCCTGGTCCCTCCAGTGACATCTGTGTCAGTCCTCAGCTTAGGCATGCAATAAGCTTATAACTTTTTCATCGTACAATGGAAATGAAACATGTTGAAAATCCTGCCTGTTTCCTGTTGAAAACACCAGCTCAAAAAAAAAGGGGGGGTGGGAGAGGGAGGGGGTAAGAAATACATTAAGGACACCACACACATTAATGTGAAATGGTAAAGTTACATAATTAGAAAAAATAAAAATAAGTTATTAAAAAATAAATTTCCAATATAAACCCCAAAATGTAGTTTTAACCAGCCACTTGAACAAAATGATGCTGCCATAGCTGGAGAAGAGCCATTATTATACTCTTACACAGGCAAATAACTGTGGAGAAGCAGGACATGTACATTATACCAGTGTTTTAATATCATTTGCGTGTCTTTGTAATTAAGTGCAAAGTATTCTTTTAGTCCTTTCCCTCAACTAAGTATGTAAATATCAGTCTACTGATTGAGGTGGATCAACTGGGTCTTCTGATATGACGTTGAATGTCGGAGCCTCCATCAGACTGACATCTTCATTATCCATTTCTTCTGCTAGATTGGGTTCCTCCAAATCTTTAGTCACTTTTTTAGACTGTCGCTCTAATGACATGTTCTCCAAAGACTCTATATCCTCAATGCCTGCTCTGTAGTGGATCATCAGCAGCGTAAGGGCCTGCAGTCTTTCACCTGACTTTGCCAGTGCAGCAGAAATCAAGGCTTTTTTCCTTGCATCTGTTGTCTCTTTTTCTTCTTTGACAAGTGAATTATTGTTTTCCAGCTCTTGGTCTATCTCATTCTGCAGCTTATCCAACATAAACTCTAATTTCTGAAAACGCTCCTCGGTGGGTAAACTTCTGTAGAGATCGCGTCCAATTTCTTTGACGGCAATGAAGACGCTGTCGTCCAGACCCCCCTCCTTTCGGACCAACTTTATCCCAGTACCTGCGGCACGCTTGGAAGGGCTGCTCGGCCCACTGATTTCAGTATCGCTGCTTTCATTATCAGAAGTGTTTGGCGTGTGCTTTGGCGAAGGTTCTACCACCTCTGTTCCTTGCTCAGAAAGGCGGGCTTTGGGGACTTGCCGAAGGTTTAACAAACGGGTGCTTGTGTTGATGATATGTCTGGTCAAACCAGTCGTTCTGTTCATGGATTTAGATTCTGAGTCAACGCGAGAGGACGCAGCTTGGGGAGCTTCCTGTCCTTCCGCTCTGCAACCTCCCACAGTTCGATCAAGGCGCTTTTCAGCTCCTACACAAAAGGGTGTCTCGGTTAGACACTTTTCTTGACATTTTTTATGGCAAACATAAGCACAGAGCATGCACTGTGAAGCTGCTTTAGTCCATACTTTCTTTTTGCAGTAATCACACCAAGTTGGATTCTGAAACTGAGTATCTTGAAAGTTATGCTTGTTCTCCGTAAGAACAACTTGTCCCAAGTAAGGATCCTCTTTCTGAAGCGCACGAGTTTCTTCTTCCAAGTGACATTCCCGTTCTTTCTCCAGGAGAAAGTTTGACTCATCTATTTCACCTTCTTTTAAATATTTGAAGTGTAAAGTTACATCACCATAACAAAATTTCTCATTGAATCCCTTGTGGGTCGTCAAATTCCGCAATGCTGTTCTAGTGACTGCTGCTTTAGGTGTAGGAGCATCCAGCTTAAATGTTCTAATATATTCCATTGAGGATGTAGCTATACAATCTAAAGCAATTTCTTCAAGTTTTATGCTTGCATATCCTAAGCAGATAAAACCACCTGCTTTGAAAGGGTCTCTGCACCACAGTGCAACATTAAGGTACTTATGGTATCCTTCTACTTCAAATAGACAGGAGGATGTCCTCGTCCTTGGCCATCGGCCTTGTCGGGTCTTGTAAGGAATTTCTGGTGATTCCCACGTTTGATGATCGTCTCCACCATCTTTGGAACTACGAGAATTTTCTGAAGATCCATCTTTTGATGTCTCTTGTTTTGGTGCTGTTACTACTTTTGGTATCGTTGGGTCTTCTATTTGATCATTATTCTTTACTACCTTCTCTGTACATTTGTCTCCATTATTTGCTGGAGGAGGTGGCCTCTCTGGCTTTTCAGATACACCTCCAGGTTCCAACAGATTCTGAGCTTCACTAGTAGGTAAAATAAGTTTACTTTGTGGCCTAGGTGGCACAGGAGGCTTAGTACCAGATCCTTGTGATTGTTTACCTGATTGCTGTGATGCATCTGAGCCCTCAGTAGTTTTGGATGTTGTCACTTTAGCTCCATCTTTTTGTTGTTGCGTTTTAGATGTGGTCTGATAACTTCCTAAATGTAATTTTCGATTCAGAATTGGAGATATAGTTCCAAGTGGTTTAGCAGCAAGTATTACCACTGAACGTTTGGGACTCGGAGTTGTTGGCAGATCTTCTTTTTGGTCAGGTGATTCACAAGCTAAGTCCTCGAATTCTGAATCAAAATCTCTGTTATCGACATCAGCTGATAAACTAGCTTGGTCATCTTCTGGCTGTGTCAAGAAAGCAGCGTCTTCCAATTGTCCAAATCCATCCTGCAGTGCTGAGCCATGCTGATTATACCCAACGGGCCTTTCATAGAAGACTAAAACTCTGTCCCCAGCCTGTCTAATAAGCTTCAACACTTGGACGGTTGATGTGATTTTAACACCTGTTAAAGAGAGACAAAAATTGTTATCATAATTAAAATGTAACAATTTAAATGGCAAAAAATAGTCAACAAACGTTTAGGTCTTTAATAGTGATAATGATACTGTTGCTCACTAACAGAGGAACTCAATTACGACAGAAGAGCTTAATTGAACTGTTAACAGATGGATCCTTTCCATTTTATTCATACAACCGTATCACTTCAGGAGCTGGGAAAGATACTAATGTAATTACTCCAGTTTGCTCTTGCAGACCTATGATACAGAATGTTATGGTTTTCTTTGTAAACTAAGCATATTTTTTATATCCTCACTGGAAGAAATTAAGTAGAAAAGCTCACAGCATCACTATTAGAGCAGTGAAAATATATTTACATTCAAATGTTTATTCAACTTTTGGCTTTTATCTAGCAAAAAGTAAAGAAATATGTAAGAAAACAAACCAAGATAATGATAACCTTAAGTGACCATAAACGCAGAAATGTTAGTTTTTATTATGAGGGTCAGGCATAACTGTAGTTGTTGAGAAAGGCAGTCTAGTTGAATTGTGTGCAGACATGTCCTCCTAGTTTGCAAGACGACACACTTTGAAAGCTGATATATTACTCACTGCCAATTGCTAGAAGTCTGTCTCCCCTCTGTAGATCAGCTGCTGCAGCAGGTGAGTTTGGAGTCACAGTTTCAATGACAACATGCCCTGCATCTTCTTCTTTGGACTGCACAAGGCGGAGTGTGAGCCCAACACTTTGCAGATTCCCTTTCACTAGTTCAGCCTAGAGAAAAAGAAGTTAAGAACATAAGTCAGTTGATTGCAAGGATCCATGGTTACTAAAGACTGTTTGAACAGTTATACAACAACTGGCATTATTTTTAAAATTACATTAGGACATCCATTGACCTCATTAAGCAGAAAATCACAAAATAAATTAGCTGTCTGCCAATCCAGCTTCTACCTTTGGAGAAAGGTGGAATCAAATGTTACTAGTTCTGAAAAGTCAAATATGCCACCACTGGAGAACAGTCCAAGAATTGCTAGCAATATATACATAAATACTGTATGTGTGTACACATCTATTCAGTAGTCTGTATACAATTAGTAACAGTACTGAACTAATCTATGCAAATTACAAATCTGCAGGAAAGGCAACACATGGGTCATCTTCACAAAAAAAACCCCATCCTGACAAAGCCACCACATCATCTCATCATTCATTTTATAGGGAAGTTTTATTAAAAGGAGCACTGTACCATCAATCTAACTATCACTTTGAATATCCCACATTTGTGTTACAAAACCTGTTACTACGAGTAGCTCTTCAGTAGTCTGTGCAAAAATGTCTTTGGAGCGAGAAAACTAATACATATTTACACAATGCTAAAGCATATTTAGAACAAATTTAAATTTAAAATAGCCCAAGAAGCTTCTTCAAAGACCCATAACCCTTCCCTCATATTTATCTTGCAAGATAAAGACATGAAAACATTTAACTCAATAATATCCTATATCTTATTCTTAAAAAGACCAAGGTGCAATCTCTGTAGTAAGAGTTTCATCCCACCTTCATGCAGATTACTTATAATTTGGAAATTCCTATTGAAGAATACATCTAGGTAGTGGGCAATTGTTATACATACCTTAGTGTCTGAGATCTTTGGCAACTTTTTTCTTAATTAAGACTGTCTTTAATGAATTTTAAAGTTTACTTTTTTTCCCCCCTTCTGGACTGTTTTACACAACCGGCTACTATCCCTCCACTGATGTGTATTCTGTCTGTTTGAAAGAAGAACTCGTAGTCTATGTTTTAGCTCCAAGGACAGAGATTTAATTTGTTTCTTTGATTCCCAAGAACAGAGAGACAGACATTGTTTGTAGAAAACCTCCATAGGAAATTTTCTATTTGGTTTCAATTTACTGAGTTTAGGTAGACAGACTTCTCCATCCTTCTGCATTTACTTTGTTGCTGTTCAATTGTCAATGTTTGCACTGTCTGGAGTTGATCCTCCCCTTTTGAGGATGTGTTCGTTTGCTTAGTTTTGTACAATGGCTTTCCACAGATGAAGTGGATTACTTAACTTCAGTACATGACTCTCTCCTTGCCTCTCTCCTGCACAGCTTTCACTCCTCTCTTATAATCTTAATAGCACCACACCTTGTTTTTTTGTTAATTGTCCTTCAGTTCTGCATAGAAATAAAAGTGCTACAGCAGTTTAAGAAAAGCATTGACTTTGAAGACACAGACTTGCATTAAGTTGAAGCTTTGGGACTAATTTTCTGCATTTTCCACAGTCACTTAAAGATAATATTTTCTCTCAAATTTCTTTAATGTCTATTGTGACTACTTAGTAATGTATGAAAGAATAAAAAGACCAAATATAAGCTCAATTGCAGTTCCAAGAATTGAGATTCTCCTATAATTCAAACAAGTAAAGGCTTGCCTGTGGCAGGGTTTTGGTTTGCTTTTTTTTAAGTTGGCAATTCACAAACGTTACATGTGCTGTGTGGAAACAACACGAACAATTACTATAATTTCAAACAGCACCAGATGAATACTTTAACTGTCAAAATGACAAATGACATGAATTTGTTCTGGCAGTATACAAACCTTCATGATCAGAAAGTAAGCTGGCACTCAAGGATCGCTGATAAACATGAATATTATAGAGGACTGAAAGGAAACTATAACCATTTTTCACCCTCACTTTTGTTAGCCCACTGAAGTATAAAGCTCTTTAAAGAATTTCAGGAAAGAAACTCATGCTTAAACAGAATGGTGGAGGATGATTTTCCTTTTAATGCTAAGTTATTCTGGCCATTTAATTACAAACCTTTAGGGATGCATCTATTGTGATGATGCACAGCTGCTTCTGAAATCTAGCATTAATTCTGGATCTTTACACTCAAAACCAGAGTACATTATTAAGACAAGATGTTTTAAAGTCCTGCCTTGTCCAAGATGGCCAGCCTGCTAGTTTTACATCACTGCAGAAGAAGCATTGCTGTGTTTATTTGCAATCCATCTAATTTGTGCAATCTGTCTTTGAGCAGTTCAGGAAAACATCCAAGTACCGGAGGAAGCTGACCAGTGTAACACTTCTACAGGGGTTACTACCTGTGAATCTACTTTCTCTTACAGATTTTCTCATCCATTCAAAAAAATGGCACAAAGAAGTGGTAAGATTTCTGCAGACTCATTCTTCAGAAAGCGACAAACCCTATTTGAAAGAGAAGGTCAGTTGGAAAACAAGAGCTGGTACTGCAACACCTAGCATTTTGAAGAATGGCAGCAATGACCTCTAACCACTGTTATTACTTGCAATCATGGCAAACTGTGATAAGCAGATATGGGGAAAGAGCACAATTAGACAGTAAAAGATGTTGCTGAAAGCTTTCTTACAGAGTTTGTCAGTACAGACCCTCATCCTCTTCAGCTTCATTTGAGTCCAAGGACTTCTTTGAGCAGATCTCAATAGTGAACGACTTAACAGTGAAAATATTCTCTACTGCAAAATCTCTGAGGTGACTCCCAGCATTTCATCTTTCCCTCCTTCCCCAGGAGACCACATAAAAGAAATGAGAAAGAGCTGGGACCAAAGCCACTTAGGTCTCTGAACATTTGGCTCCCATGCAAGGACACTGACTGCAGACTACAAGGCGTATGACTCACTGATGGCAAGGAGACTTCCAACAGCCTCGCTGTATCTGACAGAAAGCTGTTCTTGGAAGGAGAGAGCCTTTGAACATGAAGCAAAGTTCATCTCATCCTTTTATTAACTTTGGCACAGTCACAAGCTTTCTCATGAAGTAAACGTGTTCAATTGATCAATCCAAACCAGATGAATAGTTTCCTTGATTCTTCCCTCTGGCAACTCCATGTTTCACCAAGCAATACAGCAATATCTCAGGCTAGCTGCAGTGCAGGTAAATATTGTTGCAAGCTCTCAAACACCCCTTACTCAACAAGTACACTCAAACCCAAGCACCTTCATACACCCAGCACAACTACCTTTATGTCTTTCTGCCTCTCTCTCAAATTCAAACTTGTAATAAATGTGAAGAGCCAAAAGATCCACTGGAACACGAAACATCAGAAGGACAAAAATCAGCTAAATAACACAGAGATTTGAAAAAAAATTGCTGATAATGAAAAGATATTTGTTAAATAAGCTGGCTGCAAGGAAGAAAAAAATAACAGCTGTGCTTAGGAGAAAGGAAAATTTTAACCAGCTAGCTATGTCATTTTAAAGTAATTTGACCTAATTAATAACTGTTTTACTGCAAATCTTAGTAGTTACTTAGATAAGGAGTAATATAAAGCAGATACTACTTGTTTGGCAGTGACAAGCATACCTTCAGATAAGTTCTATGGAAAGAACTTAGAAAATGTACCTTTTTTTAAAAGAAGTTAGCAAGCCCTGGAATATTTATGAAATTCCTGTTGAGATTAAGATGCAACAGAACAGGAATGACTATCTTGGGGGAAAAATGAGACAAAGATTTAATTTCCTTGGTGTTTTATTATCCAAGAACAAAAAGGAAACAAGAAGAGGATACAAAATGTCTATTCACTTCAAAAATTAATAAAGCATTTTGATGTGGGGCTGTGAACGCCTGACTTTCACAGGAAAAAGTCTATAAGCATTGATTTCACAGTATAGGCTTTAGTTCATTTATATGCATCAGTGTATGAGCCACTGCAGAGCGTAATCCCACCATTACATTTGAGTTCAAATTGAAAGCATGCTCTGGAAATACAATGCAGCAGAAAACTGTGTCTCATAGCCTTTCCCTACTTCAGCCTTGTTGTTCTCCAAGCCTGGCAGATGCTGGATGTCAGTGAAAATCAATTTTTCCTGCTTTTAACATACTGATGCTGAACTCCACAGCTACACAACGATCATTCAGAAGTTTATAGCTTTCTAATACCATTTAAATGGCCAAATATTTACATGAGTGTCAATACAGAATGCAGCTTTCACCTTCAAGTGCTTCATTATCAGTCTGAAAAAATTTGCAAATGAGAAGGGATGATAAGCAAACACCTCTCTTATAGAACACAGACAAATGTGATGCCATCTCACCTACCATGTGCTTCCAAATCTGAACTTATGATATCAGGTTATTTTTGAGTGCAGAGGTAAGAATGTTGTTAGTCATACTTCAGTCTTGTAATTACAACGTAATCTAACATTAGATAAAGCACTTCCATTCAGAATTTCTAAGACATAATAAATGATGTCCATGAGTAGATAAGGAGATAACAATAATCTAGAAAAGTATGTATGACCACCTCTTACTACTAGTGTAACATCACTCAGCTAAACTTTAAAAGTTATTAGATAGACACAGAAATAGGCACAAAATTAAGCTACAGATTAATTAGAGGATAAGATTTTTGCTTTCAATACAAATCACTTTTTTCAGGAACCAAAAAGGAAATTGTTTTTCTGAAAGCCTAATTATACTCTGTAACTAAGATTCCATATTTGTTTAACTATTATTTAACTAAGCATTAACATAATAAAGCTTTACTGGAATTTAGCAAGCATGTCACTCTTTGGACTATGTATGTAACATGCTGTGTGTATCACAAACTGACAGTACGCCAGTACTGCGCTGTCGATAAAAACCCGACAGTGACTACTGCAGTGGATCTGGGGTATTCTTCCAAGGTATAGTCTAATGTTTTGGGGAAAAAGGAAGAGATAATGTCTACGAACATGACTGTAAAGTATTACATTCTCCCAGACAATCCTGCATAATGAGAGGAAAGGAAGGAATATTTCATGTCAAAAACCCTTAAACATTAAAGTAGAAAACTGGGAAACAGTTACTTCTATTCTGAAGACTTAGATATTCATATTATTAAAATAAAGGGTTTTGGCACATATCTTTAAAATATGGACTTTATTGCTTTTCTCAACCCTATTACTCAAAGCAGTCATTATGTATGACCCACAGAGTGAAGTGATTGCTGCATTATTTATAGGGGCTAGAGGAGACAGGAAAACAGGTATCGCCACTCTCACGACACACTCCTTAGGAACACTAGACTCAAAGGAAAAAAGGGTGTTTTTTTTAATGTTCTGAGAGCATTTCCATCTGTGCATTCTTTATTCTAAAAATCCCATGTCTACTAGGAAACACATTTAAAAACTTAGAAATCAATTAACTAATTTGTGGATTCGGTTTTTTAAAATCATTCATTAGATATGTTCCCTAAGATTGCTTTAATAAAAATCTTTCTTGTTTCCACAATTCAAGCTAAATCTTAAAATCTAGAGCTATTACTGTTCCAAAATGTGCACCAAGACTTCTACAACGATTAACCTACTCTTTCTTGCTATGTGATGTTTCCTCCATACCAAAGAAGTGTATACTTTTAATTTCATACTTGCTTGAAAACTTTCATGTGTTTTTCTCCCATTCACAGGTTTACATCAATTCAGTTAATTTCAAACAAATTAATTGTTTTGTGTTTCCCCCACTCCAATTGCTGTTATTATCTTGCCAAAACACACTAGACCACTATGCTGAATGCATGTGTATTTGTTCTAGATATGAGGGGGTGGGTTAGAGGGGGTGTTGTTTTGTGAGGGGTTTTTCAAAATGATTTATAAACATATTTAAACATTTAAAAATACATGAACAAAGTTTCCAACAAACAATTAAAGGGAAAATATCTGCTGCTTATTAAAAAACCCCAGCAATCTTGAAGATCTAAAATATTGTTCTTGCACAATTCATTTTACAGTACACAACTGAGTAGCTGCCAAAAAGATGTTCTTCTCTCCAGTTTGCTTGGAAGGAGAGACTTGATAAAACCATTACAAACTTGATGTGCAAAACCTAACTAACTGTGGAAAAGCAAATAATGAATGAATGAGCTTTTCACCATAAGCAGCCAGGATCAAGACAAAGTAAAACTTCATGTCAGACAAGACTGAGTTACAGTGAATATAGAAATAGAAACTTTTAAATGTATCAGAAATCCATCTCCACGGAGATATTATTTAGATGTAAAACCACTTTTTTTTTAATCCACCCTATGGATTTATTTTGATAGTTAAACTCTTGCCTCTACCCAATGTTTACTGTAGTGTTTACCCTCAGTTTCTGGACCAGGCTGATCCTTCAAATTTTAGACAATTTAATTTTTTTTAATGACTTGCTTTTTGCTTTACTTGGTGTTCTGTTTTCCTCTACCCATGACTCTAGAGAAGTTTTCCTGTACTCATGTAGCTGTCCTAAGCAGCAGTTCACTTGCCTAATCCATAATCCACTAAAAAAGTCAACCTTTTATGTTCATCATCAAAAAACTCTGAACAGTGCATTCTCTCTTGAAAATGGTCTTCATTAGAAAGACAAAAGAATTAGCAAACACTCAAAACCACCTTGAGAATGAATATTCAAACAATTTTCCTAGTACAAATACTTGCACTATCAGAAAATATGTTCTTCAGCTTGTTTAGTTTTATTCAATATTGTCAGTTTTGCAGTTACTGCATTTATATATATGCAGTATCAGCTGCAAATGCTTACAGCTTGGAGTTTACATAAACAACTGACACACCAATCACTAACTGGTAAATATGGTATCAATGTCACCACTGATCATTCCTACCATACACAGCTTTATAAGACTGCTTACACCTTTGTGCCTTTCTGTGTCACTGAATGGACAGTAGAATCATTAGTTTGTGGATTCACGTTTCCTTGAAAGGAACTTTATAAAGTGATCCACATCTAATGCAATGGATTGACTCAACCACCATCACAAGTATCTCCAAGTTTAGTGTGACTGAAACAGGCTTCAAGGGAAACTTTGACAGCTGCTTAAAGTAGAGGAATCAAACTCTACTTTTTGAAACGTTTGTGTAAGTTAAAATGCTAGAAAATAGAGTGTTCAGAGAGAACCTAAGAAATAAACACTGGACTCCTCACAGCGCTGGACATTTAAAGACCTTTTTTAAAGTCATGAAAAACTCAGTTCCAGGAGATTTGTTTTAAAAAAATCCCTGTGGTTAATGTTCTCCCACTCAGATGATGCACAAGACCTACAACACCATTTTCCCAGCTCTTCTCACCATCACTAAGAGCAATAAAAGCCAAAACCAACTAATGATAAATATACAAATGAAACACCTTTGCCTTCAAAAGACTTGTTTAGATTTACTGGCATCTGGAAATGGCCAGCAAGTAATCAGTTCTTAGGCCCTCCTGGGACTAAACCAGAAATGCACGCATTGACTTTAAATCTCTTACTCTGTATTCCTATGTCAAAGTTGATAGCACAAGATGAATTAGCCCTTTCTGAGTTTTATGCTGAGACAGTACTAAATCTTAGTACAGATGAGAACAGGTATATTTGTATTACTGTGCTGTACCACAGTATGGACTTACCTTCACAGTTGCTTTGAGAGCATCTAAGATTTTCACTATTCTCCACTGTCTTTAATCTCTTTTTGCCTATCTCAAATGTCTTTAAGCATAATGAATTTTCTCCAAGCTATACTGGAAGCGGTTTTAAGGCTCTGAATTTCCAGTTAATGGGTATGTCACATTTCAGCCACCTCAATTCATAAAATAAAGAAGTAATTAAAAAAAAAAGTGTGGAATACATCTTCTATTTAAGTAACCAAATAGTATCATTAATGAAAGAGTCTGTACAAATGTGTCAGAGAGAAATCAGGCAGCAGACCCACTATCTCAGCTTTCTTAGTGAGCTCCAGAATAGCCACCAGCTTTGCTTTTTTGTGGAATATTAGGAAAAGCAGATTTTTAATGACAATAGTACACTGAAAAAAAATGGAAGGGGGATGTTAGACCTTTTGCTATTAATTTCTCCAGCTATGTGAACTGTGGTGTGTGCATGGAGAGACACAACTATCTCAGGTGGAAGTAGCAGTTTTCATGCTTGAGGGTTTTTTTTTTCTTTTAGGAAGAAACATATTTATGGATAAATGTCTTGAAACTCTTTTTACTAGTCATCTTACACAGAGAGTAAATGGGCCTCGTTATTTTCTGTTCCACATGACACCCTATAAAACTGCCAAAATACAAGCTACAAAATATGATGGCAATTAAGTTACATATTGTGAACTAAGTTGCATATTGGACAGAGATCATATTTAAAGTAATTATTCATTAAGGCCACAATACTGCAAATGTTACACACATGTCCAACTTCGCCATCACATGCTACTTGTCTGAAATCAATGGGACAATTCATGGTAGTAAAGTTGAACATCTGCATATCTGCCTGATGAACACTAAAAACATTTGGCATCAGTAAAATCCAGAACAGGCCTGTTACTGAACAAAGTAAGGAGCTACATCTTATTCTCCTCAGTACCTCTGACACATTGCAAGTACACTGACTTACCTTCCAATTGTA
Source organism: Colius striatus (assembly GCF_028858725.1). Taxonomy (NCBI): domain Eukaryota; kingdom Metazoa; phylum Chordata; class Aves; order Coliiformes; family Coliidae; genus Colius; species Colius striatus. Next base: position 32,232,512 of record NC_084766.1, read on the forward strand.
CAGTCAAACAGGTTATGTGACAGGCAAAAAGTAAACTGTTCAGCAATTACCATGAACTGCTGAGACATTCTTCCTAAAGAGCAATTACAGGAATTGAATGGAGGAGTTGAAGACAAACAAGGCAGGAGAAAACCTGCATTTAACTAAAGTGTCAGAAGCAGCTAAAATGCAGACTTTCAGTTTTAGGTGGAGCTCTTTGAAGAGCAATTTAATACAAACACCAATGTAGGAGCTATTTAAGTGCTCTTACTCACTGATATCCTTTTAGTCTTTATTAAACCCAACTGTGATGACTTCCTTTGGCCCTGAAAAAATGGAAGAGATTGATTTTTTTTTCCAATCTCATATCATCACTCATGTCTTTGACAGAAAAAAAAGGCTTCTTCCAATATTGCTTAAGCATGACTCAGTCCTCATAGAAATATTTCATAAACAACTCAGGTAGTCTAATAGCAAATACTGAAATAAGGTTACTGAAACTGCATATCAAAAAGAATAGAGAAAGTTCATTAATAATACTATGTGTGTCACTAAACCAATAAAAAGTTTACCTAGTTAATGGTCTTCTTTGTGTAAATTTGTCATGAATCACTAAAGATAAAAGGAGATTAATGAGAATATAAGAGTTTATGCACTGTGACTACGTGCACACAAGAGAGAGATCAACCCAAGCTTTTGTTCACCTCAGGTGGAAGCAAAAAAACCCCTCAATCAGTCCAAACACCCATTCAAGTGCATACATTAAAAGCAAACCCTTCAAATCAGCTACTAATTACTTATATTTATCTTGGAAGTACCTAATTAGAAGTGATCAAAACAGTTACCCTTAATCTTCATGTAACAAAAATGCTAGAGTATCAGGTAAAAGTTTTTTATAATGGAAATCATATTCATAATGAAGAGCTTTCTTCTCTACACAGAGAAACTGCTTGTCATGTTTGACTATCACACCCAGCAGCATCAACTGCCTGTTTACTCATATAGATACTGCCATCAAAACTGGAAATCTGAAAAGTGATTATGCACTGTACTTCAGAGTAACATGCATCACAGATAAAATAAAATACACAATACTACTTTCTAATGTGTATAAATCATAACTCTTAGATCTTATTAATGGGCTTAAATGGGCACACATTAAAGTGCTTAAAAGTTACATATCTGATGGAAAAATATTAATGGAAATAAGTTCATTATTTATAGGTTGATTTTAATCTGGAGCAGAAGTGCTTTCTTTAGAGCAACAGTAATTTTAACTGCAGGGTTACATCTGGAGTACAGTGCATCTTCTGCAGCATGTTTCATATGAGGATGGGCTGAGGGATCTGGCGCTGTTTAGCCTGGAGAAAAGAAGGCTCAGGAAAGACCTTCTCAGTCTCTACCACCACCTGAAAGGAAGTTGTAGCAAGGTGGGTGTGGGTCTGTTCTCCCTAGTAACGAGACACAGAACTAGAGGAAAAGGCCTCGAGCTGCACCAGGAGAGGTTCAGGCTGGATATGACGAGGAATTTCTTTCCTGCAAGGGTTGTCAGGCATTGGAATGGGATGCCCAGGGAGGTGCTGGAGTCACCGTAATTGGAGGTGTTTCAGAGACGGGTGGATGCTGCACTTAGGGAAATGGTTTAGGGGCTGATAGGGCTAGGGCAAAGGCTGAACTCCATGAGCTTAAAGGTCTCGTCCAGTTGAAACAATGCTTTGATCCTATTATTCTGAAATGAGCAGCAGCTTCATAAATACTCCTTGCTTGGGAATCTACAGCAAAACCCCTGGATTCAAGATGGAAGCAGAATCCTGCTGCAGCTCAGCTCTGATGAAGAGCTGTCACTTGGCTTACTAAAGATGTGACATTTTCAAAGAGTTACTTACACAAGTATGTGCAAAAAATATCAAAAAACTATATTCTTACAGAGACACCATTCCAGGTTTGGATATCACAAATTCCACTGATCATTAATGGAGTTAAAGCAACAGAGACCTCACGTGGACCTAGAACCAACGGAATGATAACATTGGATATTTCATAGGATTTCAGTAAACAGTTTGTTATTTCTGCACTGTATAAACATACTGTCTTCTTGACAACTGTTACATTTCTCATCAATATTAATAAACAGAATGCTATTAAAGAAGAGCACAAGCTTGAATAATATCCTGTGTGCCTCAATCAGTTTTCAGACTCCTGTATTTCCACAGAACTAACTAAACCCAAAGGAACTAAAGCAAAGGTAGTAAAATTATTCATTAACATAACAGCTCTTGAGAGGTTAAATAGAAGATCTGTCTGTATCAAAATGAAGTTCCAGTTGCATACAATCCCCAACCCCACCCTTTGACTGGTAAAACCTGAACATCATTTTTCATCTGTAATTCTACATTACCAAGGTCAGAAGAGAGAAGGATTTGTATCTAGCTTATTCTGAATAATTGCTGTAAGAAGGCCAAGGTTTTGTATATAATAATGTTTCTCTACATAGAAAGGCTGCCAAACCACGCTGAGTTGTTTTCAATTAAGTTCTGGACCAAACACTGCAGTATACACACAACTATATAACCAGTAAAGATTTCCATGATCATACATTTATTTCTGGTTATTTTGTTGAACACATCACATCAAATCAATTTGTTTATGGTTATAGGGCACAAGTCGCTGCCAGGCAGTGAAACAGCAGCTCAATGTCACATCTAATTAGTAGCACCAAGACAACAGCACACCTAGAAGCCAGATTTTCATACTGTTCCCATTCATCGCTTATAAAAATTGCCACAATTATTAAACTGAAAAAGATCTTCATACCAACAAAGTCAAATACTGGCAATCCACTCTGCAAAAGAAATCAATACCTAGCTACATTTGCTTTGCACTTGAAAAGTACTTTTTCCTAACACACAGAAAGATCCCTTCCCAATATATTGAAAGGATGATTTAGAAACTGAACGTTTGCTGTACATCGGAATCAAAATGCTCTCCAACTTTGCAACAAACGTTCTAGAAATGTTTCAAAGGCCTGAATTTCTCATAGAATGGTCTGCTTGGAAAGCACCTTCGTGTTGCAATTTTCTCTATGTAATCAATGGGATCATATAATTGGCTAACAAAAGGAGTAGAATATTTCTTCCCCCTACAGTTAAGGTATTTCAGTGACAAGAAAACAGAATTGGTATAGTTATTTAGAGACAAAAAGCTGAACAGCCTGCATTTCTAGGCTACAAAGAAGCTTTATTAAATGAAATATCCAAAATATACCAAACAAAACTCACTTACCTACACCCCAAAGATTTCTGTTAAACATTTGAGACTGTGCATTACCACGAGGCTTAGTCACAATTCTGGCAGAAATCTCCCTCATAATTTTCCTCTCCCCATTATTTCTGGAGGTAGCAGGACATAAGAATTCTCCAGAAACCAATTCTAAACCTCAAATCACTAATACTAAAGCATGCAAGGTGCTAAAAGAAAAATACCCTTCCACAAACAGCTTACTAGGAGGCAAAACCAGAAGATTAACAAGACGAGAATGACACTACCCATTAATGGATACGTTCTCTGGCTCAGGGAAGTAACATATATATTTATATATTATGGCCTAGTGTATATATATTCTCTAATATGCACATATAATACAGTATAGATATGTATTTGATATCTAATACAAGTATAAATACATACTTATGTATTTAGCAATACACGTTTGAAGCTTACCTAGTAATTTATTTACCTACTATTTACCTAGTAAATAGTAGGACAGCTCGACACCAACCAGCAAGAAGCACATGGCAAGAAAACCTAGCTTGAAGAAGTCCTTTTCAGAAGTTGGTAAAGTTATTCTCCAATAAAACTTTAAAACTAATAAAAAGTGCCAAGTTTCAAAATCAGAAAGTAAATCTCTCATGTTATGTAGATGGAAGAGGATTTAGCTTGCACCTCTTCTGTTCTACAACTGTATTGCAGAAAAGGAGGCAAATCACTCAAGATCTAAACAGCATCTTTTCTCTACACTTCCTGCAGCCACAGCAAGATTCCTTGTTTCTTTTCTACTGTTGTTTAAAAATCTTTATTTCAGCCTTTGGAGAGTTGTGCAGTGAGTTGAGGGGGATCAAATCATCTCTCTTACTCCAATAAATTATATTTTGAACATGCAAAAGAATGTATTCTGCCCAGGACACATTTTAATGCCTTTATAGGTTTCTACTTGCAGCAGTCAAAACAAATCCAGAAATGAAAATAACCTCTCTGCATTTTGTGATCTTAGCTAGAATTGTATTCTTTACTTTTTATTTGCTTTCATTCAAGTTAGCCACTTCTTAGTTATCTCAATCAAATGCAATCAAGACTGTGGTTCCTAACACACTTCTGTACATCAGTTGGCAAGAACCTGAATGCTTTTGCTCTCAACAGCAGCCAAAAGTTTGTTCCTTGTTATTACAAACATATTTTTAGATTATATGTTATTTCAGATTCTCTTCCAATAGCTAAGGCTTCAAGAAGTGTAGTGGAAATAGAAACATTTATCAAATGTAGCAAAAAATATTGTGATTAAAAAACTCATTCTTTGCTCAAATATTGTTTGAAAGGAATAAAAATCTGTCACAGGTGTTCCCATGGTGTAGCTAAATGCTCACTGCAGCCAGGCTGCCCAAGTTTTTAAAATGAAAGAAAAATATTACATATTTTTTATTTTCTCTCTCCAGCAGGTCTGTAAGCTCATAGATAGCCTTCATGTAATATCATTATAGAGGTTTTTAGGCTGAAACTGCCTCCTGCCTGGCCTGCATGCAACACAAAGAAATTTTACTCCATTCTAGACTACCCTTGAGACTAAATCACTCTTTTCATAAATTACTTTTATTTAACTCATCAAAATGAGTTCAGATAGCTCTGCTGCCTTCCCTCCCTGTGTAACAGTACTGTCTGTCATGTACTACTTAGGGAGAAAAAAACCCTCCAAAATAACCAAAAGCCTTTTTTTAACCACTAGCACTGCCCAGCTCCCAGGGCCCCTCTGAACAGAGTCCTGAGCAATCCAAGCCATCTTAGCCCTGTGAGATCCCTTCCATTCTAAATTGCTGAGTCTAGCCTGATAATCAGATACCTTAGTCCAGGCATCATTTACATCTTGTTTGGAATTATAGATATATCACAAAATGCTTGGAAACAACCCAGTTTTTCTGCTGAAGCTATCTGTTTCTGATAGAAACTCCCAGGAAACTTGGAGTTGTACTATAACATACAGATAACACATTAATCAGCTATTTAAAATATTCTACACTAGCCAAATATTTACAACTACTCTACTCCCATGACCTTACTACTCCTATGACTTTGTTGGTAATATTATTCTTCAGACATCCTCTGCTTTCTGTTTATGCAGCTGAATTGATGTAGTTTTTCATCACCTGGTCTCCTGCACCAAGCTAATAGTCACTATTTGCTCTCCTTTACAACTGTGCCTGCTTTCACCTTTAATAAGTAACAGATATCACATCTTTAAGTGCTGCTCAGAGAACTGGTTTGGTTAAATAATACAATCCCTAGCACCGAGGGCATTTTCCTTACTGGAAGCTTTTAAAGAAATTCCAGCTAACTGAACTAATTTTCCCAGATTCCTTGTTTTTCCTTCTTCTGACGACTACTTAACTAACACAGTTCTCACCATGGCCTTCCTAAGCTCTCATGCTGAACATCCCATCATGTCACTCTCAACACATTTTGCCCCAGCTAAGCGGAAAGCCTTCTTCAGGTCAAAACTGTGTGCCTGCAATTCAGACACATTCATATCAGCCTTGAAACAACAAAAACAACCCTACAAAGGGTTTAATTATAAACAGCAGTTTATCATTTAGACAAGTTACTTGTTACACACTTAACTAGTTCAATAAAAGCACACACTGTATTTTTGCTTCTACTTATCACAACTGTGCATCTGATTTGAGACCAGTGGAAATCACTAGTTTGAAAGGGGGAGAGATTACAGTGGAGATGGACCACATGTTTGTTTGCATTTTAAACTTATGAACACTGTAATCCCACGCTCATTTCACATGCAGTTCACATTGTTATGTAAAGTGACTGTATTTTTAGTTTACAAGCTGCTGTACAGTCTATTCTTAATATATTCCCACAGATGTGTGACTTAACTACCAAGGAATTCAGAAACAGATTTCTGCAGCTGCTCTCATAAACGTCATCTTTGTGGTTTTTGACTCCTGTGTATTGTCAGAGCCGTAAGCACTGATGAACTTCAGATATGCCCAGCCCAAAATCTCTGGGGTTATTTATTGTATTTACAAATATTTTTATTTTTAAATGTATGGTTGACTTGTTACCCATGAGACTTCCATTTCAATTTACCTGAAGAACATCCCCCAATGTTTTTCATTATATATATATACACTCATATAAATCTAGAGATATTAAGTACATATTTCTCTATATATGCATAACTTATACAAATATATAAAAACTGTGATATATATTTGTATTTTTGTTTAAATGTTAAAAACTTTCTAGTGTTTTTTTTTAATAAATAAAACCTTCCAACTTTCTGCATATCCAGCCTCAGATTTCTAAGGGGGTTTTTGGGAGTTCATTTTCTTCCTTCAGCTAAGGAAAATTCATAACTTCAATTAATATCACATCCATCTGAGGGTGCACAGATGTGATACTTGTTGCAAAACTAAGCACCTAAAAATGGAAACAGATGATGTAAGTACAGATCTGGAGATACTGACTTTTGGTTAAAATATATGTAAAGATATTTATAGTTCCAAGATTCTATTTATCTTACCAAAACATTAAGAGGCTGCCTCCATTAACAGACTGCATTAAAGGAAATGCTCCATTTTCTAATGATAATTCACTATCCATTACTTCTGATATGTAGGTGTCCTTTGCAGAGCATCACTCTGCTATATCTAACCTTAATACACTGGAATGACCTTTTAGTCATTTCATCTGGATGACGGGAACTGGCAATTCCATTTTTTGATCCTCAAGGCTTTTCCAGGACAATTGCTACACTGCCCACTCATATTACTTTCCAATTTCTGTCTGCCATCATTACAGAGCATTTGGAAATCATGCACCACACTTTCCTTACAAAATGCTTGCTTATGCATTGTGTTTAATTACAGAAAGTATTTTTTAAAATGGCTGGTCCTCTTTAGGATCCCTAAAGACTTGCAGAGAAACTGGATACCATGGCCTAATGTCCTACAGTGTGCATTTTGAATTGGGAAAAAGATGGGAGCACTAATGCCACCAGCTGCCATTAGCTCTTAGTGTGTCCCTTACCTAAAAGTATGCTGTTGTTTTGGATACTCTGATGAGTCTATGGGCATTAAAAGTGAGCAACAACAACAGCCAAACGAATTTCTGCTACAGAAATGGCAGAAAATGACATTTTGTGGACTAGCCACAAAAGTATATTTTCAGTTAAACAGCAGCCTGTAATAACCAAACCTGTTTGGGACTCTTTCCTTTCATATGTACCTTTAAGGCCTATTCCTAGCACTGAAGAACTTGCTCACCCAGTGATAAGCACCAGCTAGTAAGTACCAATCCATCCATCTCTCTGTTGTCTCCACCTGCTCCTTGTATCAGTTTGTGTCATCTCTGATTCAGATGGCACAGTTCAGCAGACAAACATACGCCCTGATGTTTTGTTCTGGCTCTTTCCTTCTGCTAAAGCGAGTTGCTAAAGAGTTGGTATTATTCCTAGTCTAGTTATGCCTTTTTCAGACTATCAAATGAAAAGCAGAGACTTTCCAGGAGGTAAATCTGCAAAAGGTTGACTTTGCTTCAAGAAATGGTCTGCCACAGTTATCCATAACTTTTTAGTCATTTAGCAGAAGCTAAACATTCTGTCAAGTTTCCAAACAATCTGCCAACTGGAGTTAAAAATGTGAACAAAACAAAAACCATACACAAAAAATTCACACCACAAAGCAACAAATCAAAAACATAACCAATTTAAGCAAAATCCTCCTAAAAATAAGTTAACTCCTCCTGAAACAAACTCTGAACAAAGCAACTAAATAAAATGCTGTTCAGGAGAGAAATCTTCCTAGTAGTTTTTACAGTACTTCAAAGTCTAACAACAGTAAAATTGTTAATACTTGGAACCATGGGTGATACCAGATTACTAAGGCATTAATGGGCCAGAAATTAAATATCACTTGTTCTGCAATAACTCCATGCACTTGCCTATCCCTTGATATTCTGCAGTAACCAAAATGTAATTTTCTTGGCCTTAATTGCAAGATGAACTTCTAGATCATGAACTGCTTGTGGGAGTAACTCATAGACAAGTTACCACTAAATAACTTGGAGTTAGAAACAAACGTCCCTAGAACTTTGTCAAACCCAGACACATCTCACTTTTAGAAGTTAACTGGTTTTAGGAGAGCATTTGAGCACCAAGTGCCAGTACCTCAGGATTTCTTAACAAGTATTTTTACTCACAGCCACAGGCTCCTTTTCCCAGACTTCCTACCCACTCTCAGGCTTTCTCTTTGTGTTGTTACAGCCTGGAAAATACAAGGTGGTTGTGGATATCCAGCCAGGTGCAGCAGTCTCCAACCTGAGCTACTGACTCATCTGACCACACAATTTTGGAGTAGGATGGAACAAAATAGTTCAGAAAGTCATTCCAGAAATATATTGAATTACCCAGAAACCACTTTGTTTACTCTGGTCAATAAAACACTGTTATCTCTCTTACAATAGGCCATACTGTTTATACAAACAAAGTTAGCTTTCATGCATCAACCGTCTATTTATTTAGCAAGATCAGCTATAACTGTAAATCAATTTCTTTGCAAATGAGAAACACAGCTGCTGTAAAACCTACTTAAACCTCTTTCCTGCATCTAATATTTGAACATGCAGCAGAACAGCTGACAAGAATACAAACCAAAAGTCATCACCACGTCTAGTGGCACACTAAAACCATGTGCCCATCTTGGCTTTTACAAGCATTTTTAAGGAAAAGATATGATTTAGTGTTTAAATAGTTTTTTTTTAACTTAAGTACAAAGATGTAAGTTTAAAAGTATGACAAGAAAAGCTTGGAATTGCTCTTCAAACTAGGTACTGTCAGGAAGACATGGAAGATAGGTAACTAAAATGTAATTGAAGATTCTAGCTACAGCTTGGTTATTACATGAGTAACCTTAAAGGAAAAGAAAAACCACACAAAGGATGTTGTTTATCAGCTCTGTAGAAAGCATTTAAAAACCTGGAATTAATCCCTGATCAGGCCTGAAGCTTTATATCATTTTTGTCCTATAACAGTCACACAGAGAGGTCCTGAAAAGGTCAACTCATTCACCACAGCCATCTAAACGGTTTGGCCCTCTTTCATGACTCTTGATGAATCAGGAGGAGGTCACTACCATGCTTTCAGAGGGTATAGCACCCTGCAAAATATCAACTTGGAGTACCATAATTGAACAGACAGCATTGCCCAAGGCACCTACAACTCGGTTACAAAATCTAATGGAGATAAGGCCGGAATTAAGTGGCTTCAAAACAGACTTATTTCACTATACGAGACAAACATCTGGTTGCAGAAGACCTCTCTTCCTAAGTCAGACTACCATAGATGAGTTCTGCTAGCAGCTTTTGATATAAGAGTTGGTGATGGGGAAGCTCAGAGCATTAAGCCCTGCTCATTACAGATTCTTCTCACTCAAGTTATTTTACCTATTAATCTTTTCATTCAACACTTTAATTTGGAAACTCATCAAGTCACATTAATTGCAAGCAATCTCTGCAGCACTCCAGGGGAGGCTGGGAAGGACCACAGCTTCAAGCTCAGACCATCAGAAGAAACAAGGTGTATTCAAGGGAAGCTACAAAATTGGCTGCACACATTTAGTACCGTCTGCTGCCAAATGCAAGTGTAGCTTCTCCCTGTCCCAGGACAGGGTATACATGCCCAAGGGTGCAGTAAGGACTTCGTAATGATTCAGAAGCAAGCAAGAAGTGTCAGGTTAGGGCTGTGACTAGAGCAATACCATCTGGTTCTAATAACTATGTGAGGATACATGCACTAACGAAGTAACAAATACAAAAAAACTGTAAATGGGTTTTTCGGAGAGGGGTTAACATTTGTATTCAATAGTCTGAGCAGTACAGAACTACAGTGCATTTTAACTAGAGTACAGAAAAGCTTTCTGAAGCCTCAAGTTAAAAAGCTTAAATCTTTTTCCATGAGACTGAAAAAATCCTGATGGCCTTCAAGTTTATTTGAAAGACGGATTACAGAATATTATGTAAGGCCCAAATCTCAGAACTATTCCCCATTGTATTTACAAATATTATCAAATTTTACAAGATCATGAATTTTCATAAAAAGTGACATTTCCAAAAAGCTTCTCTTGCTTTAATCCTCTCCTCCTTTCTTTTGACAGGATTAAATGCTGAAATGGCAGACTGTTGAATAAGCACAGTGAAATGCCAACTGTGAGGCGTTTAACTCCATGTGTTTACAAATTAACGTTTCACAGTTGCTTTACATTTTGACATTATAGTTTAGTATCTTCAGGCAAAGCATTTCAGAAGGTGCTAGATTTGATTTACATTATATCTCATTTTACATTTATATATTAGAGTACTGGAATACATTTAGGTTTCCTTTAATCCCAATAGAGGAGATTTAGTTTTATGAAAGGCAAAGAAATACTGCTTTGTTTTTATAAACAGGTACCAACCAGGCTCCCTGCAGCAATTTCAAAGTTACCATTAAATTTACCTATAAGAGGAAATATCCATTAACATAACCTCACCAAAAGAAATAGAAATTGCAGCCTATATATGTGTACACATACACATGCACAAATTCAGAGTGCAATATTGAAAGACTGTGTCATTGGTCCTCCCCTTCAGTTATTCAGTGCCTACCACCGAGTGAACTGGAGAAAATGACAAGAAGAATTCCTAAAAATGTGGGATGCTTATCTTAATCCTTTAATTCTTTCTATTATTGGGTTACTTCAAAGGATATTTGTGTGCTCCTAAGACAATTACCTCAAATGTAAATCCTATGGGCTACTAGACATGGCATTTTAGATGGAAATTTATACTTTATAGAAACTGCATTTCATATTCTGCATTGTTAAAATTATTATTTACAGAAGAGATTTCCAAAAAGATAAAATTAAAAAACCACCACCAATAAAAAAGCCCCAACACTTACTACCTTTAGGAATACAAAAAACTGTGGCCATTCCTTCAGTACTACCTCAGACAATGTATTAGTTGAAACCAGAATTTAAAGGTGTTCCTTCCTATTTTTCTTATTATTTCAAGATCAGTAGTGATCCTCTTGGGCTCCTGAATTTCTATTAAAAAGAAAGACTTAAGAGAAGTTGGGGAGTTGGACTAGATGACCTTTAGAGGTCTATTCCAACCCTTACTATTCTTTGATATGCATATGTGTGTGTGTAAGTGTGTGTGTATATATATATATATATATATATATATATACACACACACACGTATAAACTGGAACTTTGTTTTGCAGTTGAGCACATCTCACTCATTACATTCATATAACACAAACCATTTAGAGTTCATACATGCTTCCCAGGTATGAGAGTATCAGAAGATACCAATCTATTTGCAATAATTGCTACAGAAAACATAATTTATCTGTTAGAAAAATCAGTAGCCAAAGAAAGTCAACATGACTACCAAGATTTGCAGAGCAATTCAGAAGAAACCAGATTCTCATTTCAATAGAGCTATAATCTCGATTCATTCTTCTCTACAGTGCTGGAAGCAGGGGGAAGCATTACTGCTTGCCAAGCATTCATAGAGCAGTCAAGGCATTGCAAAAGCAACGTAGAAGGTACTTAAAGATGCAAAGCTACCTCAGGTCTCTGTTACTAACACTTCAATGTCCTTTCTATGTCTTTTCTTCTGCCTCTTTTAAAGAAGGGAGATCACATTTTCCTTTTCTTCATAGGGCAACTTCAACTTCTCCTGAAAAGTCTCATCATTCTCTTACAGTGCTATAATTGAAGTGCTGCCACAGGTAAAATCAGCAGCAAGATTCTCACCAAGTGTAACAAGGCTGGAGTACACTCTCAGCAGATGTTTTCCAAGGGAAAACAGAACAATACTTTTTGGTTGCAGAACTCAATCTGGTGCTGCTAACTGCTATCAGTGGACACAACCACTTACACTTATGACATAGTCTCCATATAGCTAATTATTTGGACACATCTAATTATTTAGCTATGGAATACATGTCTAGCAATTCAATGCTGCTAATGCCATTACTACATCCAACCTATACAAATTTTTTGACATAGTAATGCAATGATTAATATTAACTCCAACAGTACATACTGCTGATTAATATAGTTAAGAATATATATTTCTAATATGAGAATGTGACAAATCACCTTTCTGAAGCCTTATTTGTGTTTCAGATTAGTTTGAGAAACAGAAGCAAGACCTCTGTATTAAAACAGACACTTCAATAATGTTCTAGATATGTTCAATAACAGTGAGTCTTCTTTCAAAACCAATTTTGACACCTACTAATATTCCATAAATAATGAGATCAGATTAAAGTCTCACCAAAATTCATTATGAAGTATTAAACCTGTCTTTCATCGCCACTAACATAATAACAAGAACGAAAATGCCAGGAAGTATAGAAAGTTTGGAGAATTTTCTTTAGAAGCACTGTAGAACAGTCTGAATCACAGGATGTATTGTCATGCCTATGTGAGATTTATAAATTAAATGCTTTTAGAGGAGAAGATATCTTTCTACTTTTCACTTTAACTGAAGTCTCTCATTTCTCCTTTGTAGTTTATGAAGTTGTTATTCATTCTAATGACTTAATCTCAAGTAATTATTGTACATGTGAGCACTAAAAGACTTAATATTAGAATGATATTTAGTATCATGGTCAGCTGTCTTGTGGTTAACATTGCCTTACAGCTAAAAATCATAATTAAAGCTAGAAGTGAAGCTTGGAAAAAATATCACAATGTTTTTTCTTTATAACTTCTTATCTCGTTATGAACACAGTTACAATCCCTGAAAAAATAAGCAAATTCTAGTATTGAGAGTGTAAGCAATACTTCATATCTTGTTGAGGATCTTTGGCAATACTCTTGCCACCTAGCGAGATGTCCTAACATTTTAGAACTTGTATGTTTAACTGATTTCCTAAAGAAAACACTTCCATGATTTCATTGCATCTATTGAATAGAAGTTGAGAAGCAAAAAGTAGCTCTGCAAGTTGTTATTGCTCAGTTTCAATATTCTACCACATCAAGATCTTCAAAAGCAGGATCTTAAGATCAGGCTGTCCATCTAGTGGCTGAGCACAGTGGATTCTTCGTACTGACAGCGGAGCTAGAGATGCAGCAACTCAGATCAAGGAGTGTCTGCTCTGTGGCAGGAAGCATCTGAACGATGCTTAGTGAAGGACTGCAACACAGATGCATAAAAAACACCCTTCTGTACATCACAGGCTGGACTTCCAAAAGCTTAAGAAATTTGTAAAACCTGCCATTTCGTTTTAGATGCTGATACAGAAACTGGGTTCTTGAGAGTCTCACCCCGAGTACTTTTTAAAAGGAATGATTCCACTCCCAACCGTTTAGCCCTGCTGCCACCTGCTGTCACAAACACACTGGTGCCATGCTGTCTGCAGACTTTTTCCCTCTTCTGCTGTTAAGAGTGTAAAAGAATATATTCCAATATCATTACTCAAAATTACCTAAAATTAAGCCCAAATTCACACTGACATCTTCATTGCTAGAGCAGACACCCTGCAGGGGTGAGAATGGTTTCATACACAGCTTATCCCAACAAAAGGGTCTTCACATGAGTAAGGACGAGTAGGATCGGGCCCAGATCCAGAAACTGAGTTTTTTATTTGGGTTGTTTGTTTGTTTAGGTTTTGGGTTGTCCTTTTTTTGGGGGGGGGGAGGAGGCGGGGGAGGCATTTGAATATTGGTAATATTGTTTGTTCCTTGCAAATTTTGAAATATTATTAGGAACAGGTTAAGACTGTGACTGTCCAGACTACTAAACCTGAATTGCTCCTATCTTACCATTGCAATAGTTAATAATAGATGAACTTATCAATACTACTACTTTTCTATATTTGCAGACACTTGTAAAAGAATTTTTCTTTCACAGACAGGTTCATATGATCTAAACCAGTTGGAGATTTATAGTAATTGCCTACATTTTCACCAAATAGAGGGGATAAAGAGGAAGTCAGTCACAGGAGTCACCCTCTGACCCTGTGTGTCTGCGACACACACACCAGAATACTGGCTAGTGAAACATAGGTGAACCTTACTCACCGTTTTCTAAGCTTTGCCCCACTCAAATATAACAGGGCAATAAAAATGGATATTTTACATTAATTGTTTTAATGCAGATGGACAGCTGATAATCTATTTACAAACCAGGTATATTTTCATGCATAGCTGTGATAACTGTACGTGATGTTATCCATACATGTCAATTTAACAGTGAAATACTTGTAGTTCAAAAGTAAATAGACGGTCTGTTACGCTTTGTTTTTCCCCTGCTTTATCACCTATTTGATTGTCCAAGGATATACTCTTAATACATTACCTAGAAAGAGTGTAAGACATACTGCAATATGCAAAGATTATACCCTTTTTTACCGTTTTAATAGAACTTCTTGATTTCTCTTCCCAAACATTGCTGCTCAGCTCCATTGTGCAATGAACGTTTGTTTCTCTTTCATAGGATCCAAATATAAGTAACCTGGAACAGAAAAGCCTACAGTAAGAATTATAATACTATTACATATGTCCCAGATCCCATATTAAACTCTCCAGTTTTCATTTTTACACACTATTATTATTGTCAATGTGTATACAGAGAGAAGTGCACAAGGAAGATTCCACAGGCAAAGGAAAGGCACTGCCACCCTCTAGTGGAAGAACCCGATAAATATCAAACAGAACTTAAAATTTTTAGCTGGGAGTTTTTTAGGTTTGTTTTTTGTCTGGTTGGTTGGTGGTTGTTTATTTTTTTCTATGGTGTTTACCTTTTTCTTTTCTTTTTTTTAAAAATAAGTGGTCAATTGACAGACTAGTATTTTTCCATAAAATAATCATCTTTTCTGTTTTGCTTTAAAAAAGGAACAATGTAGCTCTTTATGGTTCAACAGAGTGCTACAGCAGATTAAAGTCACAGTTTACTACTGCTTATGTTTCCATTTCACTAAATATTGTGTGTTACACAACTCTTCAGATGATAGAGACAAAAGCTGTCAGAAGAACACATCAGTTTTCTTGGTTTGCCTTTATGTTGTTAAATATTCTAGGTTAAATATTTCTGTTCAAAAAGCATCCAGCCTTCCAGGTGTGGAGATGTGTAGCAAATATACTTTGAACACTAGGAAAGCTATTGAAAACAACCTCTACCAACAATTACAATTGTTAAAATTAAGCCAATCCCAAGGTGAAATACCTCTGTGGCTATGACACCTCTCTAGCTTGCATCTCAGCAAAGAGACATAAAGGAATATTTCTTTCCTATGCCTCTCTATGAAGAATCTGTTTAAATGGTTTTTTAGCTAAGTACGTGAATGCATGGGGGAAATGACATGGGAAGATCGCATTTGGGTTGGAACCTAGCACACTTGCTTTACAAATGTCAATAGTTTTTGGTTCAGAGTCCGTGGCTGTAACCTGTAACCCCACCTTGGGATGGAAAGTTTGCACACGCCAGTGAAACATCACAAACAGCAGCTGTCAAGCTCATTTCCAGCTTGACCTTCAGTACTCATTTGTCTAGATAATATTGATTTGATTACTGTAAGCAGAAATCCAGCCTCAGAACCAACTGATTAGGTACCCTGCCTGGACAAAACTAAATTTGTAGAAAGTAAATTTGTAGAATTGACCAACTTGTGCCTTCTTCATTTATCCTTAAGCCATTCCCATCAACCCTCTGGGGCTTTTTTGTTCTGCATATAGTAGTTGCTGTTGAGTAACACTGGTTTTCCTCAGTGTCTCACTGGTATCAGTTCATTCAAGTCTTTCCACAGCTAATCATTGGTTTTGTATGTTGCATTTTCTGGTCACCTAGACACAACCTCAGGGAATTTTCCAGAGATTCAGATTGCCACTCTAAAACTTCAGCACAGTAGGTATTTAGCTGATTTGTACTGGTGGCAACTAAGACAGAGGAAGAAGGACAAGAGGCAGCGGGAAGTGGCTCAAAACAGGAATAAACTGTAGTTCTCAGCCAGAATTGTAACATACAAGTCACAAAGAAATCAATAAGCTATAACAAGGTTTCACCTTGTATTAGGTTACCAACACCTGTCTTGAAGAAATATTACCACAAGACAGCAAAACTACACTTTAAACTTTAAAGAGTTCTTCATGCTGGAGTTTGGAATTCACTTTCCAATTTCAGAATGACAAAGCGTAACTTTTACCTACTAATACAGTAAGGAAATTCTTGTTTAAATAATACCTCCATTAGCATGCAAACAGAGGTACTGTATTCTGTAACACTGCTAAAGATTGACATTATGACTGTATCACAACACAGTCAAATCAACTGGATACTAAGGAGATATATATACTATAGATTAAAAGTTTGTAAATCAGTATGAAAGGGTATGAAAGGCATCCTGAAACAAAGTTTAGAACACCAATTAAATCAATAAAGAAATGTGATTAAATTGCCACCTGAGTAATTAAACTATGCATACAGAAAGCAAATTTCTATTCGTTTCCCATCAGTAAATTCAATGGCTCCCTGCAGCAAGCAGACAGGAGGTAGAAGACAATGATTCAACAGAGTAGCTATGGATATGAAAACAGTAGCTTGTAGTTGTCCTGGTTTCCAGTCTGGGAGCTAGGAGGACTCCAAGACATGAAGTGTTTGTTATCTGATACAAAAAAACATTAGCACATGGAGGCCATGTTCACCTCAACTTGTGAGCCAAGTCAAGCTCAGAACTTCAGTAAATCTTTATAGTCTTTTAGAAAGGAAAATGAATAATAAGAGTATCAAATTTTCTGCTTTTTGTAGGATGATGCTAAAGTACTGACTGGCAAATCTAACAACAGTCTGTTATAGGCAGGCAAAGTACACACCAAACTTTAGTAAGTAACGTGATAGTTACCACCAAGTACATAAAAGCAAGATGAATTTATTTCCTTTACCATTCTTTCCATATTTTTTCCATTTCAACTTTGTCTTCCTGTATACAAGTACTTTGGCAGTTGAAGAGGCAGAATATTTCTCAAATTTTAAGAATGTCAAAAGCAAATCCAATATTCACACATTTAAAGGAAGCAACTGTTGTACACTGAAGTCTACTTGAAGATAAAAGGGAAAACTCCAAATAAAACTCCAAATTTAACATGTCACTCTCAGGTACACTCTGTGGTATTTTACTAAATAACTATCTTAGGAAAACTTCCTGGTTTTTGTTATCTATTGAAACAAATGTTAATTTAGAAAGGTCACCTTATGTCACAGTTTTGGAAGAGTTCTCACCTCATATAATGAGAGTTTATAGGCTTTGAGATTTTCTTCATGGTGCATCTTTTCTAAAAAAAACCGAAAACCACAGAAATTCAAGTGGTCTTTCCTTTCTGGAACAAGAATGATCATCAAGACAAATTTTCAGGTCCCTATAGGAGACATGAGTGAAAAATTGCTGTATTTGAGCATGCAGTGCTGCACTGCAAAAGAACCATTGAGAATGGTCTCAGGCAACCTCCACACCACCTGACCTACAGTGGTGATGAAAAAGAGACTTTGTCATTGTTACTTTTGTATATACTCTATATTTCTTCTATCAAAATCCTTCATGTGTCTTTCAACTTCTACATCCATCCGTATCTTCAGGTGCAAAGTATGCAAGAATATTTACTCATAGGGAGACTCCATGGACAGTTGTAGTTGTTTAGTTCAGAAATGTATGGGAGTCCTGGAAGATCTGAGGAATTACTATTAGACCAAGAGTCAGACATCTGGATTGAGAAGTGTCTGTTGAGACATAATTTTCAAGTGTGTAGCAAGAAATTCCAAGCTGCATAAAACAGTTGGATTAAGTCAGACCTGAAGCTTAAAAGACCTGACAAGCCAGTAACTGCTTGATCCTCTCCCAGACATCTGATAAGCATCTGTGACAGCTGAAAATACTGAGAGGTCAGATGACGATGTCAAACTGAGCAATCTGGCTTCTAAATGTAATGGAAAGAAACACAATACCACTGATACGTTGGTGATGTTACACAGTGTTTCAGATTCAGGAAAGACTTAGTATTTAAAAAGATTACTTTCCAAACCAAGAACAAGTGCACACAACTTAAGGTAGTTATTTTGGACCCTCTTATAAAAAAAAATGAATGCACTGATATTGAAGACTGTCTATAAAGGGAGATCAGGAGTTCTTTACTCAGTACGGGTGAAGGAAGAAATGCTCTTAGCAGCCAAGGAGTGTACAAAGTCATTTAGTATTCTTGGATCATTCACAGAAAACATATCACAAAGCTGAGAAGAGAGGTAAGCTGCTATTTAATTACAAAAAAATAATCACTGCCACAGCCTACATAATCCTTAAAAGCAGAATAGTATCTTCTGGAAATCCATGGCCCTGATAAGCCACATTAGTACAGCAAATAACAGTTCAAATAGTTCTTCAAGTCTATAGGAAAAAAGAGCAAAGAGCAACTCGTATGGTAACACAAGCAATGAAAATAACAGGTTAAAAAAATAGTCTTGCTGCAAACCAGAGTTTAGTTCATAAAGAGAGCCAAACAGCACATGACTAGATCAAAGCCTAAGCATTACAAGGATAACATCTAACAAAAATCAAGAGCTAAGAGGTCTGACAAAAAAAAAACCCAACAAACCAAAAGTATGTACACCTTTTCTGCAGATTTAAAGTGAGCAATTTTCTCTTCAATGAATGAAGTAGATTTTGTCTCCATTATTTTGTTCACGAGAGACAATAAATAATGTCTTATAAAAGTTATAGGATTAATCTAAATAAGACTGAGTGAAATAATCATTTCCCTTTGTCTACAACATAATAGAATATTTATACTGTCCTGGAAAGAGATTCATAATTCAGTGTGCCAAACAAACAAAAAAAACAACCTAAACACCACAATCAATTAACAGGAGGCACAGATTAGCCTGTAACCAAACAACATCCAGAAGAAAAGCAAATGCATGTGCCCACACAATACACAGAAGTGCCTCAGAAACTTACAGCAACTTCCATTTGTTCATTTTAACCTAAACACATTTCTTGACTGGAGTGCAATCACAACACCAAAGCTGCTGCTTTGTGATTCACAACAGGCCTACAGCTATAATTGCTACAAGCTCCAGAAACACAGGTACTTGCTTAGTCAAGAAAGAGCAGGAGACCACAAAACATACCTTGTACATTCAATTAACGTGACTTTTAGTCGACCTTCTGTCAACAGAAAATCCTGTATACAGAGGTCTCGATCTTCATATTCATCAAGTGGCAATACTTGAAATGGAAAAAATGGCTTGAACCTGAAAAATATAGAAGAGCCTTAATCCAAATGACATAAATAACACTAACATGGAAAGAAAAAAAAGTTAACGGGATTACAGTGAATCTTTAATGCTTACAAAAAGAAATAATACCATTCCTACATATTTGTTCTTCAAAAGAAACAAAGATACTAAAGCTTTTTGAATGCAGATGAGAGACTATATTAATAAAGAGTGCTTTGCAGAAATAGATTTATATTTACCAGTGCAGATAATTTTGCCAAAGTGGGAAACTGATCAAATCATAGAATATGCTTATGATTGCAAACACAACTGAAGTAAACATCCTAGCAAGTCTAAGTTTTAAGATCATCAGCATAAAACATTACAGCACTGAGAGTTGAAAATGTACTATAACCCTAGAAGCATAAATTTTATGACACTGCTGTACTTAGAGGATCAGTGCATCCTAATAAACAGGACACCTCAGTTAAACAGATTGATACTTCTCTCATTTTGTGAAAAACATTCAGTTACTCTTTTCAGTCAGTCTTCTTGAATTAAAATAAAGACACAAGTATTCTAAATATTTGCCCTTGAACTTCATTTCCCCCACCACAGCATGTGATTCAAAGGAAAAGCAGTTCATGTTCAAGATACTAGAGTGTTTTAGACATGTTATCTCACCACACAATTCTCTCTCTTTTTAGAATATGCCAAGTTATAAATATCAATTTTTAAGTGATAGTGCTTCAGTGTTGGACACAGTCATGATCTGAGGGAAGGAAGGAAGGAAGGAGAGAGGCTGCACTGGAGCAGTCCCATCACACAGCAGATGCACACACACAGAGAATCCTAACAGCAAGGACCACAACCCTGCATTTATATTATTTGAAAAAGTACTTGCAGAGTATTCCCTTCTTTCTGTTTTTATTGTTTTGCTCTCATTTCCTAGCACTGCCCCGTGCCTTGGTTCCTATTCTCTGTCACTGACAGTGATTATTTCTGTTGGGAAGACTTAGAAATAGCAGGACATGAACAAGCATTGCCTGCAGGATATATCTGCTTTTTCATGAGAAAGAAGTCTTTCATAAGTACTGTTTGCTCAACCAGCAGAGGCATCTGCTTGTCACATTCGGAGATCACAGTATGTTCAGGAAACAGTCACATGGATCTGAAAGTGTCTCAGGAACTCAAATAAATAATTAAGCGCCCTTTAACTCTTGGCACACTCTTCGGGAGGGAGCCCGACACTGATTCAAGATAACTCACACAGAAACTAAGTATCAGCCTTATAAAGAGAGTCATGAGAAAGTTTTCTTTTGTTCTCCTTTTGAATAAATACATCTCAACACTCCAGCTATTTTCCTGAAATCCAATTCAACTTCTAACTTTAATTTGGTTCCAAGTTTCTCCCTCATTAACTCCTTCTGGAAGAAAACCATTTTGAAATGAGTCAAGTAAAAATAATTAAAAAAAAAATCAATTTAAACTACTTTATTCCTTTTCTTTGTTAAAGTCTGTGTACAAAAAATATGAAAGCTATTAAATCCCACTGGCCATGGTTTAGGCTTATAAGTATACCTTAAACAACCAACTCAAAATATGCCTTGTGCATGTACCATCTGGCCTGATATTTTACTCATAGTCTTTCTTTATCATTCTTCAATTATTAAAGAAATAGTAAGCATCACAAGGGAAGGGAAAATACCACCAAGATAAAAAACACCACCCACTAGTTTCATTTTGCAAGAATTACTGCCATTTCAGGGCCTGACAACCTCCCTGCTCAGAGTCATTCTGAGCAGTCGTAGCACATCACACCCCATATATTTCTCACTGTAAGCATAAGCAAGGGTACCTTGTTTCTCTTAAAAACAACTTTTACCCTCCCCCCCCCAATACATGTGTAGCTGAGATTTTGTTGGGGAAAAAAAAGGAAGAGTCAGCAAGCACAGTGGGAAATAATGCAAAGTTTTGAGGAGATAAATAGCTGTAGGTTTGGGTTTTGGTTTTTTTTCAGCATAAAAACTTTTCAATTATGGGCAACTGTCCTTATACCTTCTCAATTAAAATAAAAGCTAGTTTTCCATGGCAACCTCAAAATAACAACCACCATCAGAAGCCTCAGTGAGCTACTGAAACAAGATTTCTGGGAAGGAATAATAGATAGAAAGGAACCGACAGGTTACCATGACCTCCCTGAATTTTTGCAAGTGCCAGCTTAAAAGTGTTGGTATTGATACTTTCCCTTATATAGGAACCATAAACCAGCCTACAGGCTATTGAACAAGAACACAAGCCTGGATAGATCTATTTTTCAATACTAAAAATAAGAACAAAAGCAGAAAGCAAAATAACCTATTAAAATATTCCAGTGAGGATACAGGCATATTTACCCATATATTCAAAGCACAAATGGCATCTCTCAATTAACTTCAGTACAGCACACACTGCAATATTTTGCTGCAGCATGGAAGGATGAAATAATCCTCTCAACAAGCTTTTTGTTTTGGTAGATTAAGGCATAATGTTTACTATCATTTTGATTTCTATTTTTAAAATAAGACTTCTTTTAAAATTAATACAATAATAAGTAAAAATTGTGAAATACCAAATGCACTTACATCCAATGATATCCAAAACACTCTGTTGGACTCTGTGCAGCACTAGTTAAATTTTCTGTAAATATGGGAATAAAAAGCAGTCTCAACTTTTCTAATCTACAACAAGCAGTTCTGTTCACATTCTTACCACTGAAACTAATTTGCAAAATCCTTATCAAAACACCCCAACACGTTACCTACTGCCATTGACATTAGCAACATACCAACAGCTAAATATCCCCCATTAAATGCATTTTTAATGTTTAAGTGCAGCTCTGAAGTCTTCCAATTTTATAACACAGCACTCATCTATTTAATTTACTGAGAGTTTGTACATTTCCAAAATTAAACATCGGACAAATCACTATTTCAAGTAGATTTCAATTATATATTAGTTAAGTCAAGACTATTTAAGTACAAGATAACCCAAATTTCTGTTGAAAAAAATTCCTATTGGGAACTGGTGAACAAATACAGATGCAAACAGTGACAGATGGTAAGACAGTCAGACTCTGTGTTCACTTGTACTGTAAAACCACAGATGCAACCTGCAATGCACACGTGTAATCAAATCAGGCATCATGGGTTCTCTAACCTTTTTCCCTGTGGTAGTGAAAGCCTGTGAGCTACTCTACCTTTTAAAAACACAGTCACTAGTAACAAAGGGCAGTCTAATGAGTGCCATCACTGCTGCTGCTCTGTTCTGTCTAGCAGGAGTGCAGAAAAATGGCAATGGGTGTTCTCCCTCTGCAAGAGAAGTCAGATTCGCCATGTCTGTACCATCTCTCCAACATTCCTACTTGGGAACAGTCATAGCATAACAAAATTAATTGTAAAGTTTGTTTCTTACAATATTTACACTTGGGACAGTAAATAACACTTTTAATATGAAAGTAAAGCTTTATTTCATCACATTAAAATACCAACAGTAGGCTTTCAGCTAACAGTATCAACAGCACAATTTAGTGAACAAGACAAGATGTGAATTCTATTCACAAGCCCTGCAGACTACAGTACCTTGGCATCACAGTATCTTCCCATTCCAAGCCCTCCTATGTAACAGAGAGATAAGTTTCCTATCATCCTGGGTTTGTCCTTATAATATAGATCTTATTTTATTAAATACCTTGTAAATAAAGCTGTTACAGAAATTACATCAAGGTTGTCTTTTGCTACACTCCAACATTTAGTCCATCTTTAAGAGCAAAAGTCCACCAATAAACACCTTAGAGAAATCCATCATATGGACTAGAAAGAAAAAAAGATTGCATAGCCTACCACTAAGCCTCTGTTCAAAAAGTCTATAAAGAATCCTTGATAGCAAACTAAACACCTCAGTTAATCTCAGATAGTTTCTGCCCTCATCACAGCAGCCATCCCAGGACCTGGTCAGTTCTGGTAGGTTGGCTCTTACGAATTTGAGGCTCTCACTTTGCAAACTCAGAACAAGGAAAACAAATAAAGTAGTTTCTATTCATATAATATTCTCAGTTCCCTTTCTTAACTTTAACCAGTAACCAAATAAGTCAGTGAACAGAGAACAAGCCATCGGTCCATTCACTGCGGTAGCCCAGGAAAAAGGTTTTAAGCCACAACAACGGTGTGGGGAAAGACAGGAGTTGCTCTTGTTGAGAAAATGTTACCAAAAGAAACACATAACCTTTCTAAATAGTACTAAGCTGTTACCGGGGTGTTCAAGGCAGATTTACATTGCATCTATGTTAGACACCTTTAAAGTGAGTTCTAATGCTGCCATCTCCTTATTCAGCAAGGTCAAAAGGAAAAATTCATGTCACAAATCCTTGACCTATAAAGCAGGATTACACCAACTCAATCCACGTATTTAAAGTCCTCCTTTTCAATTCCAAACCTGTGAAATGATACTAAAAAAATATCAAAAGTAAGGTAGAGAGAATGGTATGGAAGAGAGATTTTATTGTCTTACAACTGTATTTTTTAAGCCGTTAAAAACTTTTCCAGAAGAACAAAATAAGCACATCATAGCTATAAAAGAAATCAGACACCTTAAACCTCTGTCCCAAAACCTGGCTTGGATATGACATGCTATTAAACAAAAGGTCTTTCCAAGTGCCTTATTTAGATGTTCACAGGGTGTTTTCAAAATGTTTTTAAATCTCCCTCCACAAATGTGTCATCTATTTGTCCAGAAGACTGAAATTCAAATAGCACGCTATTAAGAAAATGTTAGTTATACCCAAGCATTTTTACTTAATAATATAAATATGGAAAGGAATATCCATCAAACTTCATGTGAAGTTTTAGCAAGTGAAAAAAAAAAACCTATGAAAATAATATTTAAAAGAAGTTGTCCAGTAGCAAGTGTTTCTCAACCAACACCGCGAGCACAAACAGCAAAAAAAAAAAAGTCATTTCACTAATGGAATTAGGCCAGATAATTATACTGACAGGTTATTAAATTAATTAATATACAGGACTAAAGTTACACTATAAAAGAACATAATACTGAGTACTTCCTCCACATAAAGCACGGCAAAAACATTTCGAGACACTACATGCAGTCAGTACGTCTCTTTCACATGAAAGACTTCCACCCCCTGTTAATGCCGTATGACACTGAGTCACTTTAGGGGCTTATTTGCTCTTATCATCACCTAACTCACAGTCTAGATCAAAATCATATTAGAAAAAAACCACAAAAACACAAAGCCAAACAAGTCAAATACGTTCCTTTCATTTTTAGTGTTTTCAGCCCCTGAATAATGCTATTCTTCTTTCTGGTTGCCAGTTCCATGGGGGAGAAAAATCACCTACTTGGAACAAGACTGTAATTCAGTGGTTTAGATTTAGAAATATCTGACCTATATTCCAATTAATTTGTATTCACTATTCTGCAATAACTGTTTTGTGGTCCTTTAGCAAACTTGTATAAGAAAAGAGTACAGAAGTCTTTTAGGTTAATTAACCTATTATCTAAATTAACTGTTCCCACCAGCACCCACTTAAATACAGTATTTTAGTTACTTGCATGAGGAAATCTACTGAGAGTTGGGGGAAAAAAAGCCATCAGTCTATGTAGGTAAAGATAACAGACATGATTATGTATTTCTGTTCAGTGCATCTGGTAAGAATATCCAGAATCACAGTAAAGAAAATAATTGTTAAGAGCTAAACAGACAGGAAAAGAAAAAACTTCAAAAGTTCTCAGTACTCCATTTCCTACTTGAAGAAGAAAGACTTCCAGCTTCATTTGTAAAGGCAGGAGGAGGCTATGATTTTGTACAGCTTTTGCTAAGAAATGACAACACTTTTCTAGAATAAGTTCTGTCAAAAAAAGGTTTTTAATTATTCTCTGGTGATATCTAAAATAGTGATCTAAACATCATTGGATATCTGTTTAAGACCACATTAATCACATTAATTCTATGAATTCCAGGACTCCTCTACTTCCATAAAGATTAAATACCATCAGGTTTACGAATATTGTGTTATGACAAATGAACATAATTTCTAAATAAACAGGACAAAACCAGACCTTAAATCTAAGAGCTCATTAGTTCAAAGAGCACAAATATTTTTACCATAAGGCTATTTTGCACATAGTGAGCAAAAATTCTAAGGCTTCAAGAGCGGTAAACAAAATTAACTCAAAATGTTAAGTCATCAATTTACTTCTGGAAATGCTACTGTATTTGAAGAATAAAGTGCTTAAGATATTTTTTAAAGAATAACTGCTAAATTTATTTTCCATTTTGTGAGTACTCAGAAGGTTTGACTAACTACAGAACAGAGCTCAGTCATTTTCAGACGGCCTTATTTTATCCGATTCACAGAACTACAAATCATGCCCTTGCAAAGTGTGTAAATTTCAAAAACAACATTTAACTCCACGTATTTAAAGTAATTTAAAAGTCTTCTATTCTTATATTGTGTGTAACTTAAGATCAAGTTTATTTTTACAAAAATTCTAATGTATTACAATCCACTCCAAAAAAGGGATAATCACATTAATAAGACTTTAAACGTACCTATCAGCTAACATTTAAGATTGTTAGGGTTAGGAACTATAATTCTTTATATTGGAGCTATAAAAACAGAACTCATCCTTATTTTGAAAAGAACAACCAGTAGTACTTTTTTCCATTAATAAAGGGTTTGGTTTTTTTTAAAGTCACCACCACTGTAGATTTTGCAAAAGCAATTCCCCAGCTTCCACTGATTTCCAAAGGAACAAAGCTGCAGGACTCCTGAGTATTCATATTCAGTGGGTGCTAATAATTCAAGCTATACTCTTCTTCAGTATACAAATCTACTTATTTCAGCTTTACTCACAGCCATGAAAATTTGCCTTACAAACAACCTGAAGAACACAGCACCAAGAGAGTAGGTTTGTTTTCTAGGAAATTTTATAGAAAACTGCAAGTCGGTTCTAGCACTCCACCCACTGTGTTATCCACAGGATATTCTGCCACAGGCATGTGGGAGGCTCATACACGTAAGTTCTCAACATATGAACAGTCACTTTTTAAATTAAGACCTCAAAAAACCCCCAAAAACCAAGGATTTTATCCTTCAGCTTTTCACATAAAAAAAAAGTTTCAAACATTTCCAGATTCTTAAGGTACAGTCTTCCTTCTTATCAGTTGATATCAGTACCTCTGAGGTGTATCTAGAATCACACATTCAAGACAAGCACTTTTGAAACTAAGCTCCATCCTACAAGAACAAATAAAAGAACAAATGTAAATAGTCTAGTAGCTCCTTACAAAAAGATAGTTGGGGTTTTTATTTCTCCAGCTTAGTTAACTCAATGCAGTCATTGCCTGTTTGATCTCTCAGTTTTCATCTGTTGGATTTTTTTAAACTTGTATGTAATCTAGCTGAAGCCAACTGTTGGTTCAAATTAAGACAAAGAGATCAAAATCCTGCTATATTTTCATCTCAGACAGGATGAAGACAATTTCCCTAACTAGAAAGCCTGTAGCTCTGCTTCAAAAGGGACAGAAGATACAGAATATGTTCCTGTTCATGTAGAGCTGGAGAAGGATCAGGCACGGTTCAACAACCACCTTTTAGGCATTCAAGAAGAACAGCAGGAGGGAAAAAAGAACAACACACCAAAAATCAAAGAAATAAACACAAACTTCCCCAGAAGTCCATGTTTAGCCAGCTGCATTAGAGACTGATTCCAGTAATTGATGCTAGCAGAATGCTAGTTTATCCTCTCATAAGGAAGTCTAAAGTCTCTCCACAAAACGTCACCTCTGTGCAATCCTGGTCAGAGGAAAACAATGAGTCATTCATTGAGCTCAAGAGTTTTAGTTGTCTGTTCTAAACACTAGCCTATGTCCATATGAAAACTAATGACATCCTCTTAGATCACTTTGAAAATGTCTCACTGTTGTTTTCAGCAGTCTCTGACAGCTGTAAACCAAAAGGGAAAAAAATATTTGTTATCTGTCCTGGATTCTAGACATGATAGCATTCCATGGTTTAACCTCACTCGCCCAGTTAGTTTTAGAAATGCTTGAAGTATCCATAGTCAATTCTGACAAGACAGAAGATGGTCCCATTCACATTCTTAAAGTCTTCCAAAGGGGTGAAGATAGTCTGCCTGAGGATTATTAGCACCATTTTCAAAGATGAGGTGACTGACAGTTCACTTTAAAATTGTAAACAGCAGTAATTAAGGATGTATTTTACAGACAACTCAGCTACTCAGACTGCAGTGGTAGGGAGGGCACTGATGGGGACCAGGGGACACATCATGGCACATACTTGACAAATGTCCCCCAAGCAAAGGTGTCACCATTTATGAATCACAACATTTTACTAATGGGCCTGTACTGTAAACAAAGAGGATCAAATAATACAAAACCTCAGCTGGACATAACCTGTGGCACCACTGTTGACAATCAAATACAAGAGAAGCTTGCAAGATTCATTAACAGGAAGGATTCCTGCACTTTGCAAATCCTGCATCACAGGATGGCAAGTTACAGTTGGGACTTACAATTACATGTGAAGGAAGCAGATGCTTCTCTCCCACCATCCCCTTAATGAATTTGGGTATTTTATTTAATTTTCCCTTCTTTCAGAGGAACAGGAAAAAGAAAAAAATCATTTTTGTAGCATTGTTTTAAAACAATACCACTGGCTAACATTACTGTTCCCACCCCACCTCCCCTTGTAATCCACTGTGCACTCTGCTTGGCAATTCGTTTTGCTTATTTCACCATTACATTTTGTTAGCAAGTATGTAGAGTTACTCTTAAAAAACTGTTGATGTTTTCAGAGTTACACTGCATCATTTCCACTCTTTGATTACTTAGGAATTAGTCACCAAGCCATTCACAGCGGTGATTGAAACACCACCACGATGCCTTTTGCCATGTCACTGTAAGACTGTGATCTTCAGTTTCTGCTCTTCCTATTTTCACTCAGGCAAACAGGAATAATGGTTCAAGTCATTTACTACACAAGTGACATTAATGTAAAAGTCCATTTTTGTTCTTATTACACAATGGCTCATATTTAAAATACATTTGAAAATAAGTGTGTGTGGATATTTTTCCAATCTTTTAATGCAAGTTAAAGCACTTTACCTATATGGTTTAGTTACTGTAAGTATTAGTATCTTCAGTGACACTAGCAAACACAACAATCCTGTACTTAATGCCACTACAAAAGCAGCTGGTAATATTTGTACACATTTCCTCTTGAATGGGCATTTTTGTAACTATGTTGCCATCAAAAGAGATACAGGAAAATACACTGAAGATTAGCATTAAGACAAAGTTAAGAAAGTCAGGAATAAAGAGTGTGTTACAATTTCTATTAGTTATCCACAGATAATTTTAAAATATTGGCCAGAAATTAACAGATAAACTTGAAAATTTATATCTCAAAATGTCCCTGTAAATTTTAGAGTTAAAAAAGACAAAATTTCTAAAAAAAAATATCTTCCCAAGTGATTATCCTAATTTCATTTCATGCTAGTCATATCTGGCAATTTATTACTGTCTTTGAGTATGTGTAACAGTCTGATTAACACTATCATCAGCTGATCTCTGTAATACACTTTTTACTGCAGACAGACTTTTATGACATCTGGTAAGACATCAAAAATGTGAAAACTCTATTTCTGTAGTAGAATCTCTGTATCTTCCATCACATGAAACAGCTTTACCAAAGGGGGGTTGGTTGCACTGCTCCTCACAGACCATTCCGCTGGAGGCTGAATAGGAGAACTAAGAAACTGTAAAGTTAAGCTGTTCCCATGTAGTTTTAAGGCTACAATGAATCACTACAGTTAGTGTGGGGGAAAACAACAAAACAACAGAGCTCTCCAGAGCCCAACCCAGAGCTGAAATGAATTTCTGTCTTTCTCTCATCTCACAAAAAAAAAAAGAGATTATCCTCTCTTTCTTTTCTTCTCTGCTACAACTAGCAGCTCCTTGGTGGTTTTCATAGCTAGAAATGGCCAGAGACAGGTCTAAAATGCTGCCAGGCTCCAGACAGGTCCTGCAGTAAACAGATGCACTCCTGGGTCCTGAGAGGGCTTATTAACACAGGCAGAGCTTCCAAGAGTAAGAGTCCTTCCAGAGGGAAGAATGCCTAGGGAAGCAGATGCACTCAAATGACAGGTATGATGCAGAAGTCTGAGCTACCAAACACAACACGGTTATACACTCATCTGTCTAGGTAGCGTAATTTAGGAACCCACATCCACGACACTGCATACACCACCATTTCACTGTTGGTCAGGCACTTCAACTGTACTGTAGAAACTTTCTTTGCAATACAAAGGTATCTGCTAACTGAAGCCTTCGCTGCAGATTTTTTCACTAATTTTGCTAAATATGCTGGGATCATTAAATACCTTCAAGGTCTGAATTCTAGCCCAGATTAGAGTGTTGTGTGAAACAACTGCAGTTTGTTAAACAGTGAAAATAAATAACAGGAAAAGCTTCCAAAACATGTCTGGATCTTACACACATCTGTCATCCAAAATAACATCCTTCCAGCAGTAAATTTTTTAGTTCAATCAGAAACTCAGTGACTGCAGCAAAAACTACTCAAATAAATTATTTCTAAATTCTGTGTTCAGCTTAGTATGTCATAATCAACCTGATAAATGTTTATAAAATAATGACTCCCAAATCCCTTTCAAATGAACTGGCATCCATAGTCATTTCCAAAATAAGAATTTATCCAGTGTTATTAACAAGCCCTCTTCAACCCTCAAACATCAAAAGAAACACTTTCAGTAGAGCATTTTTTTCTTAATTATATAAAATACCAATACTCATGTAATCAGATAAAATGTAATCTGCTCAAGGAGCTAATTGTTCCCAGCTAACACCTTGGATCATTTCCTTGTTCTGGACAGAAGCACAGTTTGAGATCACCATGCAAATTCCACAATTAATGGATTTTAGCAAAATGGGGTGGCATAAATTATCCATTAAATTAACAAATCACACAGGTATGTAACATTCTTGCCATACTCATTTGAGACAATAAAGCTTATTAATCTAATAAGTTTTAAATGTAAAGTCTTTTTCTATTCTCTGAAGAACAATAATATCAACAACACCAAATACTGAAACAGTTTTAAATCAAACAAGTGTGAACATGAGCTGTAAACACAGCACCATATCTGATGACTTCAGGCAATCTCTGCAGGAATGTAGAATAAGCAGTTTCCCATGGATACCCAGTAACATAAAGGGACCAGCTCCAATACTGAAATTGGCAGCCTGAGACTAAGCTTCATGTTGCTGGAGCACCACACTGTTCTACCACACTGATTACTAAACCAATGTCCGTACACAAACTGCTTATTTAAGAGCTTTCTGATGAAACATCTTTGATAATAAGTGTTTCACATGCTTAACATATATCAAATTGGTTCCACAAGAGACTTGTACACCTTGACTACTGAGAGCTGTATGAGCTCCCCATTTTTACAGGAGAATTCTGTGGCTCTGTTCAGTGAGGTAGAGAACATCAGTCATCTATCCACAGAAACTAAAAATCACAATACAGCCTGTAGAAGGTTATTTAGAATAGCCCAACTCTAGTGCCTGAACACAACTACCTGCTCCCACAGACAGGTTCAGCGCTGAACTCAGACTTTTGTTAAGATGCTCAGTTTGGTATTATGGCTCTGAGATAAGTTACCTTTCAAAAAATTAAAAGTGCTACTGCTTATTTCCATTTTTATTTAAAATAATTGAAAGGGTACAAATTACAACAACTGAATAAAAGTATTTGTTCCCATTGAGCAGCAAGATCAGATTAAGTATTCAAGATGAGAGTTCAGATGAACAGAAATGGGAAGTCTCAATGCTAAAACATTCAAAATGGCGTGAAGTACCAAATAAATCTTAGCAGATTTTTCAGAATCTTCACTTACTACCCACATGAAAGAAGTCTACTGCACGACTAAGACCAAGTCATTTGAAATACAAACCAGCAAAGGTGTCAATGATGTCATTTTCATTATTACTGCACAAAGAATCTTTTATATACTGTTTCAAGTAAAAAAGTTGAACAAGGTTTTATCTTCCCATTAGACCAATTAACCTCAATGTTTATTGGTTTGCTATCTGCAGCAAACACAAACAGTCATCACCAAAACTTATTCTTTTATGTTTTCATCTATCTCTCTCTCTCTCTCTCCAACTGGGATTTTTCCGTTTTTATGTGCCCAACTATAACTCTAGTCTCCCAGTTTCTTCACTAATCCATCTCAAGTAGCTCACCTTTGCAGGTAAGAAAAGAAGATGTACATTTGTGGACTAGTCACAAAGGCTCGCTCTTAACCTGAAAAGAATGCCGCCTGTATTCAGAGAAATGGATGATATATAGCAGGTCATTCATTACACCTGACTTTATCACAAACTGGTTTCAAACTGGCATTCTTTCAGAACTTGATCTTTAGAGCGTGAAAGCCCATGAAGTGCTGGAGCTGAGGAAGACTCAAAGGCTTCAAAAAACCCTAAAATCAATAGGTTTTGAACTTGATCTCTAAGTAAGGAGTTTTACATACATACTTTGTACCTTTATTTAATACTTTTCATTTAATCTGAAGTGATATGTACTTAGTGACCCTGATGACACAATGTATGTCTGAGAGAAACCACTACCAAACTAGAGACAGGAAAAATCTCTGCCTGCAAAAAGCTTCCTTCTACATATGTAGCATCCCTGAAGAAATTAAAAAATGTACTGCCCTGGGGTTTGGTTTTGTTTACTCTGTATCAAGTTGCCTACATATCCAGTTATCTAATTTGTCCACACACTACAAAGATACTTTTCCAAATATGAAACTACTGTCTACAGATATATCTGCTGAGTTTAATTATCGCCTCTTCGCTATTAGCTGAACAAGTCTTTGTGCTGTCATCATTCAGAACATTACCTCTCTGGAAGAGCATGAAAACCCAAAAGTGTCATAGTGCTGCTTTACCATCAACTTCTGCAGAACACAAAAAGACTCATATCCTGTGGAGTTTTTTTAATGCTTCTATGTACTGGATTTTTGCACCTATGGCATTAGAAACTAAAAAAGCCTCCTCTTTCCTTTCAGCAGTAACAGGAATGAGAATTTCAAACAGGAGTGTCTTACAAATTTAACTAGTAAGAGAGATTCATATCACAACTATGCTAGAAATCCACTCAGGAAAAGAATATTCATATCCTCTCCCTTTGCAAAATCTGTAGAGAAAGTAGGTATCTCTACTGGCTGCTGATTCCTGAAGTTAAGACACACTCACAATGCCAATCTCTATGATTATTTCTGGTATAACCTCATCACATTAATAATATATACTTTTAAAAATCTTATACTTTCCCAATACCTCTATTACCATATTATGAAGTCATTTCTATTATAAAACACACTTCAAATCAATAGCTACTTACATTTCTTAGCTTAAGTTTTGCCAAGAAATAAGAAACTGCAGTGTAACTCTCAAATTGCATTCTATAATGGTAAATTAAAATAGGCTCATCTAATGGTTCTTCCCAGTGAAATTCAACAGTTTCCAAATAAAGGATCAAACTAACATGACTAACTATATTGCAAAAGATCACTTCCAAGGACACTTCCTGTTGGAAGGGATCTCAGGAGGTCATCTAAATACCTGATACAGAAATGCTAGAAGTAATCCTTTGTAACACTACTTCTAAAATCCTCTGTGAGACTACTTTTAAAGAAAATAAAGTTATAATGTAGCATGCATTAAAATAAAGCCAAGTACAGTTTCTCTAACAGGCTAGTATCAATAAAAGAATATTAGCTTTCTTTAATTTAACAAATTGAGACATCAAGTGTTCTTAAAATACACAAAACTGACTCACTGCTTAGGTAATACCTAGTCTGCTTAGAATCTAAATGGATCAACTTGCAAGATCTTAAATTTATTTTTAAAAAAAGCATCTGTCCTTTTTTAACATCAATTAAGAAATATGGGAAATTAAATTCTAGAGGGAGAATAGATTGCAAGTACTTCCTTCTCACCCTTCACAGACACACAAAGGGTTTTGCATCTTCGTTACAGTAAAGTGCATTTTTATTGTCTGGAAAGAGCTCAAAACTCAGAACTCTCCAAAACCCACTAAAAGTGAGATCAGAGTCTGTTCAAAACAGTAAAACGACAGCTGACAGTTAAGAACAGAGTAGACAACATGGCATAATTAGTGTACCTATATACCTCATATGACTAGGGGGGAATATGAAGGTTGCCACCAATAAGCAGCTTAGTAAAAGGTTAATGAGTAAGGTACAGCTCATTAGAGAGCTAACAGAGATGAACCCGTGACCGCTGCAAGTGCACAAGCAGGGAGATAAGGCACCTGAAATAGTCCTTATTGCGTGTGTCTCAATAAGAAACACACTATGGTAACGCTAGTAACAACAGCTTAGTGTTAACCACTTTATTCTGCTATTAAAAGGACATGGTATAGAAAGTTGAAACCAACATGGACAACATCTATAGTACTACTCAAAGAACAGTTTGAGTAGATACAATAGAAAATTAAAGGTTGGACACAGGCAACTAGATAAACCCCACTTTGTGCTGATCATTGGGATCTGCCATCCTGCTCTAGTAAAAGAAACATACATGAAAAATAAAGAGTAAAGTCAAGTGATGCTTACTGGTAAGACTGATAGCACGTCGTTCCCGAGACTGACAGCATTAGATCTGGGGACAGCAAGACACAGCTGGTGAATCAGTGGCCACCCTGCAGAATCCTAAGAGTTGACTTTGTGAGCAACCACGGGGAAGTCAAAGCTTTCCATATTCATTCCCAAGCTCCATCCACTGGCCAATATAAATGGTTGACTGCAGTCAAAATAGACTTACAGAGTATGTAAAGCCAAATAAAGGATACTTTAATCTTCATCTGAGGCTAAGGCTGCTTATTAAAAACCAAAACCACAACGATCTTCTCTAGCTTCTCAAAGGTGCACCAAAATTCATGTATAGTGCAGAAGGGGGAAAAAAAAGTTGTCATCTTAGATCTTCCCCACATCTAAACAAAAAACTTCTAACAGACCACAATGTTTTCAGAAAAGCTGTTTGCATTTCTGTTACAAAGCAACAACAAATACTTTAAGATTAAAGTTCACTATAAAACAGTAGTAACTCTTGCTACTATCAACTGAATTGCACACATCCTTCATCAATGATGACACCCAGAAAAGCATCATTGAACTTTACCAGCAGCCTTACTTCCAGAGATTTAACCAAATTCTAATACACTAGATAGCAATTAACATTCAGTGGCACAGCAGCTTCAAAACAGGGTGTTTTGCCAGACCAGAGTCAAAGAAGAGTGATTAAACATTATTAGAATAAAACACAAATTACTGCTTATTTGTTTAGACAAAGTGCCTCCCTTCTTTTACAATTAGTAGACAATTGCTTTTATGGAGAAAATGGTACTCAAAATGCCAGGCAAACTAAAATGCACTTACTAGTCTACATCATGTCCTTTCATAGACACTTCAAAAGCGCACCAGGAAAGCAAGATGCCTTCTTCCACTTTCAAGCTACAGTTATGCACATCACAGTCACTCTGAGCAATGGATAGTACAAAAGATGATCTTACTGATCAATGCTTTGCTGTTGCCTAACACAAAAGACAAAGAATATTGCATATTTTAATGTTTAATGCTACTTTGCATCTTGAAACAAGAAAATACTCCTTTGTCAGCTTCAATCTGGAAGCTAGCAGGGTACCAGTGCCCCTTTTAACCAGCTGAAAACATAACTTCTCACACTGCAAGTGCTTTTGTTTACAAGGATGTAATTACTGTTATTCAAAGATTTATTTACAAAGTTACTTAAGCCAGAGTAGGGAGACATCAAAAAGATTTTGGGCTAAAGATGGAAACAAATACTATGTACTTAAACAAAAGGCATATAGGTTGTAAGAAAAAAATGGGGAGAGGATAAGCACATTCCCTGGAGATGAGAAACTCTTAAAGTAACAGGTTATTAAGCAGTTGTGACACTATCCTGACTTCTTTCTATACACTCTTTGCTAAGGAATGTATAGTCACATATCATAACCCCAAGCCAACATATTCACACAAATTCTATTCAAATATCAAGTTTTGCATCTTATCAGCAGGAAGCTTGATTTTCCAAGTTCTCCATACCATCTAAACCACAGCATCTCAATTCTCAGCTATGCCACTAGATAAGAGTGTATTGCTACTGCTCAGCTATCACCAAATTTTGCAGGTTCTACCTACATAAACTCATCTGAAACTTGCTGGTGGAGTATACGTGTTCCACAAAACCTCGGGCAACTGTGGACAAGCTGAAGGTTCTCAGGCAGGGGTCTGTTTCCACTTGAAGCTTTAAAGGCAAAGTTCTAGACAGTTAGGATACCAATGACTCCATTTTCCTTAGGACAATTTCATTAATGTGCATTAAGCTTAGCAGCCTGACTGCCCCTTCAAAATACAGTGGGTCAGAATGAAATGTTCAGAACACGGCAAATGTATAGGTCAAAAAGCACCACATATTGGGTTGTGCTACCAGTACAACTATCCAGTGTTAAAAACAGCTATACTACTGTATTTTCATGTCAAGCATTCACAAATTCCCAACTCTTTACAACCTAAAGAGAACATTTTAAAATAGCAGTTCACTCAGTTCTATAATAATCTATGTTTCCTAAATTGTTCTCAGTGTCTCACATTTCTACTAATTTCTGTCCTTAACACTGCACTCAACTCCTGTTCTTATTTTCCCCTCTAATCCCTTTAATGTGTCAGTGGCTCACATGTGTCTCATCCATTCTTTCTGGTGCAGAAAGTTTGAGAAATACATGGAAAATCCATTACCTCTAACTAAATGATGAAAGCACCCCACTGTCTAGATGCATCTCCCAGAGGAAAAACAAAGATGCCTCTGTTGAAAGGGAAGAGCACATCACCATTATGTCGACAAGCACCCTACAAACTTGCCTAGAGAGTGGAAAGACCGTTTGCTCTACTTGTGCTTTCCAGGTATGCTGGGAATCTTCATTCTGCACCACGACTACACAATCCCAGCCACTCCTTCGGGCTCTTCTCCACAGTTAAGAGCTTCAGCCTCTTTTAAACTCAGTAAAAGAATGGAAACAAACTTGCTTGTGGCAGCTTCCTGCCTGCCCAGAGATGGCTCTCTTCTGGAGAGAATTCACTACCTCAACATTTGAAAGGAACATAGTATTACTCAAAGAAACTACATAGTGCCTTGCCATGGCTTTCCAAATCTTGGATGTTTTTACACACACAGCTTCCTGAGAATTCTTAGGAATTTGATTGCAGAAGAATTGTCAGAAAGGCTTTAAAAATTACATCACTGCAAAGCTAATTACACTTCAAAATTCAAATAGGTATTTCCAGTTACTCATCTCTAATGAATTTCAGAGAAAAGGCTTATTGCAGAAGAATGTGGTAAACAACACAAAAATCCTTATTTTACACATAATACAAGCTACAGAGGAAAAACAAATCAAAACAGAAGGGAAACATGGCATCCTGAGTGGTAGGATATATGACAGAAAGGGAATATGGTACTTAAACAGCAATAAGACATTCAGTGTCTTTTAATCAGAAATGAGGGTGAAATCAAGTCAGGTTACAGGCCACTTCTACCATGGAAATATCATTCAACATGTCATTATAGCTACTATATGATGCAGTCTGTGCTGTAGTGTGTACATTTCTGAAAGAAAACATACTATCTTACACAAAAAAAGACAAACAGCACCAAGAGGTCCCCCAAAGTTTTGCTTACCACAAAAGTGACACTACTTATGATCTTTTAGATTTCCCCAGTTATTGAAGAAATACAGCAAATTGGAAAGGAAGAGGACACCACCTATCATGGGATCTCAAAAACAGTCCCTAGAGAATTAATTTTATCCTTTCTTACATTAAGTAACAGCCACCTTGCCTCTCCAAGTAAGCAAAAGCCACAGGTCTTGCTCAGGTGGTTCACCAGTGGCAGAAGCTTGGGAGGATACCTCAGACGCACACACTGTCCACAGAGCAGTCCTTCTACCTCTTGGAAAGGGGGATATCATGGTCTTAACATCAGACAACTGACAGGATCACAACATTTCTGATACCTACAGATTCTGACATTTAGCTACATGTAATTCATGGCATGTCACCATGCAATGGCTTTTTCACCTATTACAAACAGAAAACAATGCATACCTTCATGGAAAGAAAGCTTTTGGTAGCAGAAAAGCAATGTACAAGCATCCCTGTTGTAGAAAGGCCAAAATAAATCTTTTTTTACCTATTAAGAGCAACCCTGAACCAAAAGTAATACCGAGGACACCAGATATCTTACCTGATTTTATAATTAGGTAAGGTGTGCTTGCGCTTTATAACTTTCTTGAACTGGTTCACAATGATGGAAGTGAGCTGAGGCATGGGCCTCCCTTCAAACTGGGACTTCACTTCAAAGAGTATCACGGGGTCATCCATGAAAGAGAAGGACCAGTGCGTGAAGGGCAGGCGTGTGAAGACCAACTTCAGTTTCCCTGCCACCCGGGAGATCTTGACAAAGAGGTAGGCCGACTTGCCAAAGACCAGATCAGCATCGATGGCCAAGTAGAAGCCACCATTGTACTCCAGGTCCACCTCAAAGCCCAGCTCCTCAGGGCAGCCCTCTTCGTTGCAGACCACCGGCCGAATGAGCCTGACAGCTTTGAAGACAGGCAGAACGTTGCCGAGAGAGACATCCCTGAGGCTGAGCCCCTCTAGCACCTTCCCGGTCATCTTGGCTTGAAGTAGCTCCTCAAACTCCACCTTGATCTTCTTGGTGACCCAGTTCCTAACCAAGGCCGTGTCCCTAAGCTCCCTGAAGAGGAAAAGGAAGATCGCATTGAGGAAATGGCACGTCTCCTCGCGGGAGGAGGGGGCTGGAGGGGGCTCCGGCTGCTGCTGCGGCTGCTTGGCGCTGGGCTCCGGGCCCGGGGCGGTGGCGGTAGCCGCGGCGGTGGCCGGTGCAGAGGCCGGGGCCGGGCCGGTGACTGGCTCCGGAGACGCCTGGCTGCCGGCCGGCTCCGAGCCTTGGAGGTAGTCTCTGAGGGTCTGGTCGGCAGCGACGCGGGCGTAGACGAGGCCGTCGGAGGCTCCGTCCGCCCCGGGAGGCTCCGGCTTCTTCCTGTAGAGCAGCAGGAGCTGGAGCAGGAGCGTGAGGAAGCAACCGGCCAGCGCCGAGAGCAGGATCACATAAACCAGCAGCATCCTCGCCGGTCCCCACGCCGCGCCCCGAGCGCGCTGCCCTCACCGCGCCGCCGCCACGGCGGGGGCCGCGCCCGCAGGCCGCCGCTTAACGGCCGCGGCCGCCCGAGGCCGCCTCATCCGGGTCCCCCCGCCGCCCTCTCCGCCGCGGCCGGCCGGGGGCGGGGCGAAGGGCGGGGCAGCCAATGGGGCGGGGCGGCCTTCCCGTCCGAGCGGCCTCATTGGCGGAGCTGCGGAGGCTTTTGCCGGGTACGTCAGGGCGCCGCTCCCTGTGGTGTCGAAGCGCGGCGGGCGCATGCGCGCTGGGTGTGGCCGCGGGCGGGATGGCGGAGCGCGGGGATGAGACCGGCCCGTTGGGACACCCGGCGCTGTCCTCGGCAGCCCACAGGCTCAGGCACAAAGCGGGCGAGCCTCCGGACTGCCCTCAGAAACCCGTCCCCAGGAAGGGAGGTGACTGCGGCGGCCGCCCGTGCCCCGCTGCCCGCGAACGAGAGGGCTGTGCTCCGTGCGTGTCGGCGCTTCCCCCGGGAGAAGGTCGGGGTGGGAGGTTACCTGAGGGCCTGTAAGCGCTGGGCGGGCGGCTGGCTTTAGGACGCCGTTGGTGGTTAAGGCATCACAACGAAGCGGGGGGAAAGAAAGAGAAAGTATCCCACCTGTGGGAAAGTGCCTGGTTTGGTTGAGCGTTTCGTTACCCAGGGAACATACGGGGAGCGATGAAGGAGAAAGGGTGTTTCATCTCCTTCAGAAAATAGGCAAGTGGGTGATGATTATGTGAGTAAAGTTGCTCAAGAGAGGGGCGAAGAGACAAAATCTGTTTTCATGGGAGTTTTGTGACCTCTGAGGACCTCCTCTCAGTGTCCTTATGATGAGAGATGCTTTTAGCACATTGTGAAAATACCACATGGGTGACATTTCACTAAACTCAATAATTACTGGTGATAAAAGATGCCTATGCTCTTCAACTGTTACTAATGTTTAAAAACTGACATTGAATAAGTGAAGTTAAACAAAAAGCAAGCAAATGTATGGAGGAAAAGAATATGAAGAAAAGAGGGATGAGAACTTTGCACAACGTCGTATTTCTGTGACATACGAGAGATTGCTGTTGTCCCATGTGTAGGGCTGAGGTACTGCGACAGTCAAGGTCAGTGGTATCTTTGTAGGACAGATCTTGGCTTTGTTGAAGTCTGAGAGGCAGGAAAGGAGAGCATCTCATCTCCCAGAGTGCATATAACCCTTTCAGGGAAGGCAACGGATGTAATCCATGCAGGAGATGAGGCGAGTGGCAGCTGATCAAACTGAGGACTGGGAAGGATGGACATGTGTAGAGAAACTGCTTTAAAAGCAATGAACACTAACCCAAAAGACCTATTATAATCAAATTTGGTTTACGGAAGCATGATGTGAAGTAACTGTATTTTTACTGGAAAACGTAAACACACTTCAAAAAAACCCCTGTTATTCTAATCCACCAAATGCATTTAAAGGCCCCATCAAAGCTGTACGTACGGCTGGAGAATGTACTCTGACATCTGGACATTGTTTTTCCAGGTGCTTCTCAGTGTCTGGGAAAGAGAAAGCAAGTATGGAAAAGGAAGTTTTATAATTTCTGAAAGACAGCCACAATTAAGACCAAATTGAGTTAAATGATAAGGCTTGTTTTTTACACCTCTTCTCATTTTTAGTTAAACATCCAGCTGAAAGATTCTTAGATAATGTAATATCTTAATAAAATGAAGGAAAACACAGTCTCACATTGTTGGTTGTTTCTCTTTTTTTTGCACCAACCTCCACAACTAGTTAAAAATGCAAACAAGAGGGGGAAAAAATGTGAGATTTAAATGCCAGGAAGTTAAAAGCCCTCTTCACCCTCCCCCTCCATAAAGCATGTGGGGTGGGAGGATTGAAAAGCTCTTAATGATGCAGCGCTGTGGTTTGAAACTTGAGATTCAGAGTATGAATTTTTTATAGGTCTTGTGACTGGAAGTTGAAATGCCTGGGTGTTTAACAGAGAGCATCTCTATAGAAATACCAGAGAGGTCATTAGCCCAGTGAACTGCTCTCTTATGGGCCTTTACCACGGCTAATACAGGCATATGCAGGAAGAATGGAAAGGTTTTGGATTTGCAACTAAATGGCTTTTCAAATAGGGAGTAATATATTCAGAAAGGCTTGGTTTTGGGTCAGGAGGAACAGCAGGAGGAAAAAAAAAAGCCCTGTTGCAGATGTCTCAATGGAGTATTTTCTTCTGTTAAACAAGCAGAATAGGAAATTTGGCACATTTTATGCACCTGATGGCAGCTTAATAGCCTCTGAAGTGTTCAGCTCAGTAATCGCTCTTCTCCTCTCCCAGGAACATTTTCAACAGGAGCTGTGTTATCTTAAAGACACATTATGAAGCCAGAATCAGGCGTGTTTTAGCATTTTCAAATGAGAATGAAAGAGTAAAGGGAGATAGCAGCAGACAGGTTAACATGAATACAAAAAGGATGTGCAAAAATGTTACATAACCTAAAATAGGATTGAAATAACAGAGAAAGGGAAATGATTTAAATGTGTCAGGTAGAGGAGAAAAAAACATTCATCTTAATACCATCTAAAAAGGGCCTTTAAGAACATATTTAACTTGGGCTTCAATTGGAAGTTGCTATTTGCATTTTCTGGGAGTTTGTATAAGTAAAAAGGTGTGTGCAACCTCACCAATTTCCACCCTGCTTACACAGAGCTTTGTAAAACTGTGTAGAATACACTCATTATTTGCACTTTGAACTGCTAGAAATTATTAAATAGGATGCAAACCTGCAAAATAAAATACTCTCTATGTGTATTCTAATTTGTAAGTACTAGTGAGGAGTGAATTAAAAGGGATCTTTCACTTATGGTTAAACAAGGAAAATACTCTTGCAAGTCAATTCAGGTTGTGATGGCAACAAACCTGTAAGAGTAGAGCTCCAAACCCAATTTTTCAACGTTTTGTAGGAGATTGCAAGAGATTGCAAAATATGTAGAGCCCAGTCATTTAATAGAGAACAAGTAGCGTAAAGCCACAGAAAGGATGTGTCTTTGAGGCAATTCTCTAAGCAAAGAGTAATATTCTGGGAATATTTCACAGAATCCCACAGTGGTGGGGGTTGGAAGGGACCTCTAGAGATCATCCAGCCCAAACCCCAGCTAAAGCAAGTTCTCCTTGGTCAGGGAGCACAGGAATGTGTCCAGGTGGGTTTGGAAACCTCCAGAGAAGGAACCTCCACACCCTCCCTGGGCAGCCTGTGCCAGGGCTCCCTCACCCTCACAGCAGAGTTTTTCCTCATGTTCCAGTGGAACTTCCAGTGTTCCAGCTTGTACCCATTACCCCTCAAAAAAGACTGCCCCCAACACCTGCCCTTTAGGTGTTTCAAGCATTAATAAGAACCTCCCTCAGTCTTCTCCAGGCTATTTGTCTTGATTGATCTCAGGATTGACTCCAAGGGTCTTTGGGTTTAAAAGCATTTTTAGCTAGCCCCACACAGCAGGACCAGTCAAAGAAGCACACTCTGAAGTTCATATCTTGGCACTGAGGAAAGAAACATCTACATCAGAAGCTCAGAAAAGAGATTACAGGTGTGGTTTGGTCAGGGGGATTTGTTAAAATGTAGTTTGCAGAAGTTTTTTGTCAAGTAGTCTAAATAGATTATTTTTCAGAGCAGGAAGTTCTGAGTTGTTTTGTAATGAGTGGTTTTGGTAATTTTCTTCTTCACTGGACTGCAGTTGTTGCCTGCTTTTGTAATTTCCTGGAAAAAAACCCTATGCAGCAGCCAGGCCTGCTTCCAGTTCTAGTTCTGAACCCTGCCAAACACAAGGCCATCTTATTGTCAGGTGAGTCTACGTTTTACTGGAGTGAACCTCTTTAAAACACTGAGGCTTTAGATCATGTGAGATTTAATCTTGTTTTTTTGAGGGGGCAGAAGGGGCTCAGCCCACCACCAGCTACTCCCTGGCAAAACCCCTGTGCAACTCACCTGGAGGATCTCATCCATTTTGACCCCTCTGAGCCCATTCCTCACACAGAGGAAGGTCCATCTCTTGTGGATCAATATTCATTTCAGTGTTACACATTTCAATTCTCTGAGAACTGAAGGGAAAAACCCCACAATTTGAGTGACTAAGTCATATTTAGATTGTATTCATGCTGTAGAGAACCACCAGTGGATTATCAGGTGGAATAAGTTGTTGAATCCATACATTTGTTTATCCTACTGAAAAATCTGCCCCCCCAACTTCAAGTTATTTTTAAGGATAGTGACTGAGAGTTTTAAGAGCTTTTGTTCCTATCCTAGAAGTGACTTACTGTGTAGATTCAGAGAAGGAAGCTAGACCCATGTTTTCAAGGTTGGAATGAATATTAAATGCTGCTTTGTTGTTGGATCTTACCTGAGATGTCTAAACCTCAATTTTCAGAGGTAATGAGGAACTCCAGAGTTTACTTTGGAACTGTGAAAACTATGTGCAGCAGGAGACAAAAAAACCCTCCCTTGACTGTCCAAAGATGCGGATGCCCCAAAATGATGTTCACCTGTGAATAAAAAGAGGTTTTTAACTCTGTGCCTGAATTTACCAGTCTAATACGATCTGTCTCATAACGGGGATGCTCTTGTTGTTTACAAACAGCTTTGCAGTCTTACATGCAGCAAGTAAAGGAATTGGCTTGGTTGGTAATAGTGGCTTAGAGCCCAAACTGTTTGGATCAAAACATGTTAAAACAAAGAGAGTGACGGTTTGCATCCAAGGTTGAGTTTGGCCCAAATACAAATACAGTATTTTGACTGATGCTCAACTTTAATTATCATCATTTTAAGTAGGTTCTGCTTGTTTAATCAAGAGCTTAACATTTTGGATGTCGAGGTGCTTTGGATACTTACTTCAAGAGGCTCATGTTCAAGCATAAAGTATCCTGCTTCTTAATTAGATATTCTGTTACTATCTTGTCCAGACCCTGGCTTTTATTATATCATGAAACAAAATCCTCCACTGAGGAACTGTAGCTCTCAGATAGCTTTTCCAAGATTTAGAAAAATAAATAAATAAACTGTAAATAGAAGAAATTCAGGCTTTTTATATCACAGTCATCCAAAGCAAACTGAAGATTTCCTTTATTCCCTGTCTGCTGTTATATCTTAAGTCCAGTAACTCTTCTTAATTCACAGATCCAAGTGAAGCTTGTCACACGTATTTTGCTTCTTCCTTCTGGTGTTCATGTAAATGCTAGCTTTCTTAAGCTCTAGAAAGTGATATGTTTGGGATATTATTATCCCATTTGTCATTTAGTGTACACTCAAGTACCTTCTCTTTACATTCTCTGAAACAGATTCACCATCCCTCATCGGAATTGCAGGCAGCCTCCTCGGGGCCCCCTTACACACTCCCAAATCATCTTCTTCAGAGTGGAGATTGTTTTAGCTACTTTCCCCTAATACTTTTAAAGTATAATTACATCATGATCAATATGTTTTAGATGTTCCACACCTTCACATTATTTCTTCTAATATTTGGCTTACTTCCTGGATTAGTCCAAAGCAGCCTCTGGCTGATGAGAGGCTTCCAGAAACTGCATTAAAAAGCAATTTTGAGTTTGTATAAGGATTCAATGGCTAAAGAATTAATACACACTTCAGGGATGAACGTCATTTTGGAGATGAG
This sequence comes from Colius striatus, assembly GCF_028858725.1. Lineage (NCBI taxonomy): Eukaryota > Metazoa > Chordata > Aves > Coliiformes > Coliidae > Colius > Colius striatus. The sequence continues at coordinate 32,277,062 of NC_084766.1, forward strand.
GGTCCCTGTGAGGCTTTGTGCCTCACTTACCCTTCATTAAAAGTGTAATTCCCTGCATCGGTCTGCAGGTAGTTGGTTAGTGGGCTGGAGCTTCTGCCTCCGGTCCTGGCAGCAGCCTGTCGCTGAGCTCTGTCTGCTCTGTCTCGTTAGCCTCCAGATAAGCTCAGCCAAAGCAGGCCACAGCCACAAACTTCCTTTCTTCTGCTGGAGGTTACCACCCCTGCAGTAAGGTCAGAGCTGAACACGTGTCTGTGCTGCAGCCATTTCATCGCAGAGCTGAGACTCTTTTATTAGCATTTATGGCTGTGAAGGGGGGGCAAAGGGCTGTACAGGGGATGGAGAGTGGGAAAGAGATGCCTGGAACTTCAACAATCTGAGCCCAAGGTCTGTGTCCTGGTCTCAGAGGAGTGCTTACTTGTGCAAATACTCAGTAATCCAATTCCACCAGCTACAGTCTGGGGATCAGTGACGTGCTGTGGCAGGTCTTGCGTTTCTGTAGCTGCTCGCAGCTCCTGCAGATCCTGACACTGCATTTAAGGGAATCTGCCCCAATTTTCCAAACCAGAGGCAATATCTCAGACATTTTAGCCCAGATCCGTGAGGTTTCTTGGAAAAGGAAGATTATGAGTTTTCTCTGTTATTCACCTTTACCTCTGTGATTGCCTCTGAATTTCATAGGTGGTATCGAGCCACTAAAAAGGAAAAAAAAGGCTTTCCTGGTCAGTTCATGTACTTACTTTCTGGAGATCTGTGTAAGTGTGGCAGGCAAGCATGTCTGTGTACTGCTACTCTGGGGCTCCTGGAGCTTCTCAGTGCTTATAGGCATTCACACAGGGCTGTACATCAAAGCTGTCCAGCTAAGCATCCATAAACATGTTTGCAGAGCTGAACCTTTCACAGCTGCCTGAAGAGATGTCTCCTTTTCCCTCCTGTTTGGTCAGCCCTCCCTCCTCTCAACCTAACAGTTTAAACTGAGATGAAAATACCTTGTTCCAGGCAGTGGAAGCTAGACCTGGCATTTGATGTAAACAAATCTGAGGGGGAAAAAAACCCAAACCACCTTTTTTAGAGATGACTCTGACAAGCACTAAGTAAAGAAACAGTTTCCTCAGTTCCCACTGCAAAGCTGGAAGATGGCCATTCCACCTCCATTCCTGGTATGCACTGAAGGCCATTTGAGCATGGAAAAGTAGGCTGGCTTTTCATTGCATCACCTTTGTATTAGCAGGAAGCTTGGGAATGATAAATGGAAACACTTAGTTACATATTCTCATTTTTGTACTTTCCTACTAATAGGTTTTTCTGGTTTTTTTCCTACTATCAGTCTTCCCATTCCTGTGTTGATGCTTCTGTATCAGAGAGCAAAAAGCTGCCCGTGGGCTCCCATGGCTAATCTTTACATAGGTAGACTTATTCCCTTCACAACATGTTTATGTACAAACTCAAGTAGCTTTTCTTCAGGACATGGCCTGAAAATGATGTTTAGTGACAAATAAGAATCACTGCACAAATATCTGGGCTACATATTGTAATATGTACATATACATACCATTCTGGGCTACATGTTTATAACAACGTAAGTGACTCTGTTCTACTATGTAAGACAAATAGCTATATTACTGAAATCTCTGTAAATACCATTAGTAACACGTTTCAGCTGAGAAAGCATAATGTTACAATTCCTGTCTTTCTCCTGTTAGAGTTTATTTAATAGTCTGGTTTCATACTACGCTGTCTGCACTGCTTCTGTTCAGAGTCCGTTCAGAGCAAGGCAAACATCAGCCAAAATTAAATTCACCCAGAAACACAACCTCATGTTTCACACTCAAAAAGTGACATTTGAAAGGACAGAAGCAACTTGTAGTTTCACAGACATTTGGCAAGCTGGAAAACTCAATTGTAGTGACAGAGAAATCTGGCTTTATCCTTTATCACTGAGTCTGAGACACAACTTTCTCATACCTTCTACCTTGTCTGTGTGTAAGACACTGCAGGGAAATGCACTAAGTGAGCTTCCTACACAAGGAAAGTATCACAAAGAATTAAGAAAAAATAAATAGGAAAAATAGTAGGAATGGGAGGTTGTTCAAATGTTTGAATTATCAGTAAATATAGATAAAAACCTCTGGCAGAAATGTGATTTAAATCAGTGTTCTTCACACTCACTTCTAAACTACTGTCAGGGAAAAATAATCCAAATTCCTCTTAACTGAAGAATAATTTCCCTATTTTTGGACAAAATGTACTTTTGTAGCTTTTTTGGGTGGGTTTTTTTGAGTTTTTGACAGAAGACAAATCTCACAGATATTTGTCAGTTTTGGTTCTGTTCAATTTCCATCATTTTTTTTTCCCAGGCACTCAGTGATGCCGAGGATACTGGATTGATGAGAAGGTGAATATCTAGTCTGCAGGCTAAAAGAAGTGATGAACTTGTCTGTTGTCCTCAGTATTGCAGCCAATTAGGAATTCCTCCCACTACCAGCCTACAGCTTTTCAGTTACTCCAATGATTTTAGAAGTGTGTTTCTAAAGCCACAGCTGCCTGAAGTGCAGCCTATACGCTTCTATTTGAATTTACTTTTGGAGCTCTCCATCTGACAAATGGAAAAACTGAAGTAAATATTTTCAATATGAATTTTAAAACTTCTTTGAAATAAGCCCTAAAGAAGCTTGGCTCCCTGAATAATTTCTGCTGAACTTTTTCATCCGTATAAAGTTATTTAATCCGAGTCAATATTGAAGAAAAAATAAAGCCAGGAAGATGAAAACTGTCATATAAAAAGCGAAACTGAAGTTCTGTGAGGGCTGCATTTCCAAATACTGTTATTTTTATTGGAAGGAGTATGCTTAGAATATGATAATGAAAGCTTTGAGGGTTTTTTTGCCAAAAGTTTGGCTTAAACACTTTTGATCAGCAATGTTTTTTCAAAAGCATTTCAAGAAGCAGCCCATGTAAGTACACAAGCACCAGCAATACTTTTTCTGCCTTCAGTACTGTGACCTAATCAACTAGACTTAAAGACAAATAAAATATTTAAAGCAATCAGTACAGTTTTTGTTTGAATGTCACGTGTTGAAACTTCTCAGGTTTAACTGGGGGAGCTCCAGATGCACCATAAGAATGACAGCCCTTCTTTTCATAATAGGATTGCTGCATTTATCACCTCAGTTACAAGGACCCTGAGCACTTGGCTTTAGAAAAAGCAGAATGTATTAAACAAGGGATATCTGCAAGGGCAAAAAAAACTGTTAATGGAGTACTAAAACTGCACATCTACAAAATTTTAAGACATGGAAAACTGAGTAAACCTCCTTTCAAGTGTTGTTTAATTCCACAACCTGTATGCTCCCACATACCATCTTGTATAAGTGGGAGTATTGTCAGCTTCTTCTAGTCTGAGAGATAAATGTTACCTATGTGGAATATAATCAATGCACATCACATACAATAGCTGTAATAAAGGTCTCCGTAGCAACATTCAGAACAGATATTTTTAAATGTTCTCCCTTAGTCTCATGTTTTTAAATGCAACTGTTAACTGTTTCCACTGCAGATGCTGCTGTGAGCTAGTCACCCGACAAAACTCCTTTGTCAAGGCTTGAAAAGATGATCTCTGATTTGTTTTTCCAGAGATCACTGCAGGCTTGCTTTCCTTTGCAGGCAGTAAATATCCACTAAATATTGCATAATTATTTATCAACGTGCAGCTGGTCTGGAAAATGAACCTGTAAGAGCTCCCTCTCCTCGCTGGAGGAGGAGGAAGGGATATGGGAGTAGAAAGGATCTAACGACAGAAACCTGAGCAGGTTTTAGCCAAAGGTCTCCCAAACTGATAGCATACAAGCAATGGAAAAAGGGTAACAAACTAGAGGCTAGGGAAGCACAGTATGCTCGGGAGAAGGGTTGGGAGAGGCAGGGTTAGCAGGAAAGGGGACAAGGAGGAGAAGGAAAAGGAAGCTGGAAGGCACCTCCCTGAACCCCTGTGAATGCTGCTGCCAGCACAGAGGCAGAGGAGCTGCTCTGGGACCAGTGCCTGGTTAAGAGAGGAGAAAAACAGAAAGCAATTGGGTTCTGTCTCAGGGGTCTTGAATGACTGATTAGAATCAGAAGGATGACAATATTTTTCTGAGAAATGAAGCAGAATGTGGGGTTTTTTTGCATACCTCTCCTTCAGACCTGTTTTCCCAGAGCTTCATCCCCTGCTGATTCCAGCATAAAGACCAAGTTAAGACTGACATGGGTTCCCAGACCTCCTCATACCCAGCATTTTTTCTTTGTTATCTCAGGATAATCCTATTGCCTTTACTGATTCCTCACCCCTACAGAAGGCAAAGCAGTTTGCAGGCAGATGAAACAGTTAGAAAGCAGGCTAAGCTCAGCCCTGGGCTTAGCAAGGTAGTGGCATTTTCTTTCTGGAAGGAACAGAAAGGTCTTCCTTTTCACTGTTAACTTCTTAAGAGACAACAGCAAGGGCCAATAATAGGAATGATTTATACACTGCTGTACACAGGAGTGGTATAGGAGGAATACAGACACATACTGCAAGCTTTGGATTTCATTAATAATATATAAATATGCTTACTGGATAAAAACCCAACCCTCCTAAGTTTGTTAATAGGCTTCTGAGATGCTAATCTTTGTTTCATTAGCTTAAATGCTTAAAACACAGTCTGACAGTGCTGCTTGTACCATGCAGAAATTGTCTACTTTGGAGGGACCAAGAGCCTGGGAGCATGAGAGTGTATTCATCTGTTATCTGCTCTATTAATATACACACACACCTCTGCTCAATCTCTGGAGCAGAGTAGGCACGAAGAGTGTCACAGGCAGGGGAAGAGAATCACATGTAAACATGGATAAATTACATAGTAAGAAGGATGACAGGAAAAAAATGAGTGGGATTTTGACAATGAGCCCGGTCAAAAACAACAGGGTGTCCAGGGGTAGATGAAAGGAGTGAGCTCTGTCCCATGTTAAATCTCTTCAAGGGAGGCCTGAGGTCTTTAAAAGAGATACATGAAGAGATATCTTTGTGCAACAGTATTGCCTGGATAAGGGGTAGCTCGTATATTTGGGAGTTCCTCTTTTCCCCTTCTGTTAGGAAGGCAGCACAGATTTCTTTGGCTGATGACAGCTCTGTTATGGATGATGATTGTCTAGGATGTTCTTCTTCAAGACTATATCCCCCTTTCACTTAGACTCTCCACTATTTGACTGGGAAAGGCTAGGAGAGAGCCTGTCAATTGCAATTTGGCCAAGCAGCTCATATCTCTAGGAAAAGGGCAGCCATCAGCAGCTATGTGGATGCTTAATGTAATCGTTAGAGCTACTAGCCAAGGGGGGGGGGTGGGGGTGGGGAGGAGGAAAGTATGTGAAGATTTAGGACCAACTGCAAGGTCTGTTCAGGATCTGTGCCAAAGACCTGCTGGACAGGCTGCTAGCTGAAGCCTGTTACACCACAGTGGTTCATAACCAAGGTAATTGTCTGTGTTTGATTTTACACAGGAGATTTGTGGGCATTAATACTTCCTCCACATCAGTTGCTCAGTGTATCTGATGCTGTAACATGAGCTCGCCTGCTTTCTCAGTGGTTGAAAGGGCACCATCAAGGACATTTTCAATGTATATGGCAAGTTATTTGTGAAACTCTCTCAGGACAGTGAAAATATTGCTTTTCCACAAGGCTAAGTTTTCCTTTGCTTCCTACAGTTACTTTCATCAGCGTGACTCTTCCCACAGTAACTTTCTTTTTAGCATCTTTTCTTGGAAAGATGCATTTGCCAGGAGAGACTGTTCACTTGACACAAGAGAGGTGCCATTAAGAGCAAGCACAGGTTCCAATTTAGGTGAAGGAGGAGGTCACAGAAGCAATGACAATTGAAAAACAAGTTATTGCTGCTCTATCGTACATCGTTGACTTTTTCCTTCTACTTCCCCCACATTTAAGTTAGCAGTAATGTCCCAGTCTGTGGCTGGTTTGCATTGTGTGGTTCTTTTTGTGGTTGTTTTGTGTTTTTTAACACAAGTGTTGTCTACAGAATTAGGGTCTGGTCAGAATTCAGCAGCACAGTCCTATCGTCACCCCCTACTCATTATTCAGGCTTAATATTTTGCTGCTCTATGTTTGGGCTCAACTTTACCAGCTTCCAGGGTGGTTTTACTTTGAGTCTGCCCCATCTCAGTGTTCAAGGAGGATATTGTAACAATTTGGATATCAGACATGGAGAGGAGGACAGCCCTATTGGACTGGATTCCTACCTCAGCCAAGTTGCTTCACATGTCCAGAAGGTATGTTGTCACCTCAGTCCTGTGAGGAGATGGGACTTAGCTCTTTAACCTTAAATTCACACCTGTAAAGGTACAGTTTTGATTGGTATAAACATGTGCACTAAAATTACGAGGTGTCTAGATAACCTGGTCATGCAGGCACATGTAGGGCACTTGGAATAAATATCCTTAGGCTTTGTCCACACTGGTGAGCTGAACATAGCTCTTGTTGGAGGCCACAGCTGCAGGAAACTACATTATGCTCTATCAAAGGGTCACAGGGCCAAGCGAGAGTGATGTGGTTGCTCACACTACATTTTCTTTCCCTGTGGCTTGGTGACTCATCTTTCATACTTCCTTATTATCCCATTTACCAACAGTGCAAAGTACACTTTCCTAATAGAGAAACATTTAGAAGCTCTGGATTTTTTGGTAAACAGCATAAAAATGATTCTTGGTAGTCATTAAAGGTTTGGATTCACAGCTTTTCTGATTATCTTCATGCTGAATGAAGATAATGCATTTCTTCATTCATGATGAATTCTTATCTTGATGCAAACCCTTCTCCATTGCACAGGCCACTGCTTACACATGGGACCCAACTGTTAGTAGTTTCAGAAATACCACTGATGTGCTTAGTGCACAGAATTTGTGATGAATGGTGAGAATTTTCCATAGCTGATCATTAGCATCTGCAGATTTCATGCTCAATCTCCTGTATTGCTTTTTGCTCATTTTTGTATGAAAACAAATCTTCCAGTGACTTCTGCCATTGCCTTGATTCAATCTGCTTTAGCTGGACACTGTTTGCTGATTAGCTCAGCTAAGGAAATTAAGTCCTGCATTGGTCTGGCAGACAGTGTGTATGTTCTTGTGCACTATGACAAAGTAGCAGGTTGAGAGCCTGAAAAACATAGTCTGTTATTTGTAAATGCAATCAAGAAGACAAGGAGTAACTTGCAAGATTTTGCTGGACGTGTAGATCCAAACAGGCTAATGCTAAACAGGTATTGTCGTCTACCACAGCTGAATGGATAAAAAAGCACATGAAAGATGGTCATAATCAAAGAAAACACACTTTGATGTAGGTAAGAAAGGAGGGAACCCTCTGTCTTCTCATATTACAAATACTGGGGTTTGTGGTTTTCTTTTTTAAGAGATTTTTATTTGATTGTTATTTTTAAACTAAGTTTAGAATATATTTTTGCAGGACATTACCTAAGTGCTTCAGGAGTTAACAACATAGACACTCTTAGCTGCATCCCTTAGGTTTCCCATGGCATTTAAAACCTTACTGGCTAACCAGCAAAAGAAAAATACATTATCTGTCATACAGCTGCTTCTGGAGACAGTCTTGATTTGAAGAGACAGAATACAGTCTAAACGTTCATCCTCAGAGGTCTTCTGAGACATGGGGCTTCAAAACTTAGTTCTTTTTGAATGGCAAAAGTTACAAAGTCAGCCCATACTTTCTCCAAAACAGATCAGCATCTGCACATCAGCATGTAAAACAGAACAGCAAAGATGAGACCATTGCCAAGGTTTGTCCAGTCAGGCTTCCTGTAATTTGATACTAAATCTAGTAACAGAGAAGTACTGGAAAACATAAGTGCAATTCCTTCACAGGCAATAATATGCCATTATATCTTGTCTAAATTATTGGTTTCAGTACTACTTATTGACATTAACGGGAAAGCTTTGTAGTTGTGTAGACAAACTCAAGCAATCATTACAGTGGAGAAGTCTTTCAGCTTCTTCCATTCCCCCCCCCCACCCCCAGTTTGAGCCCCTGTTGAGCTAGAATCAGCACAAGGAGATTTTTTTTCTCAGATGTTATCCTGACATCTTCTAGTGGTAACCTGTTCACTCTCTCCTGGCTCATAGGATGCTTCACATCCCATGACAGCAGAGTACCCAGGTAGTAGCTCACATGTAGCTCCTAGCTAGGAAGACAGATGCCACTTACTTTCTTCTTCTGTGTCCTCAGATTTCTAGACAGTGATGAACTTCTTGGTTGGTTTGGCACGTTAGGAGAGAGATGGTGATTTTACTACTGCCATGGTAGTGCCTTGGATATCCTTTGGGAAGTCACCCCAAAATTTTCTGAAAGAGAAGAATACAGATATTCTGAAGATGTCCATCTCTGTTAGAAATTAATATGAAAGATCTACCATACGATTGTAAGTACTAGGTGGGTATAAATAGTTGTGTATTTGGTGCTTTACCGTTAAACAACAGGAGCTTGCTGCCATCTGTGTCCTATTTGTATCTTTAGCATCTTTTTATCTCAGAAGAAGGCTAAGCATTACTCAGTCAACAAATGAGCATTACAGGAAATGGAGGAAGGAGAGAAACGACAGCCATCCTGACAACCACAAACCAAAAAGTGACACACCAGAAGTGTCAGTCACCATCATGTCCTTAAGCAACCACCCCAAACAGACAAGTAGGATGTTTTATCAGGCTGCTATCTCAGATAAAGCATCAACAGGATCTGAAAGGCTGGTTTTTGTGCCTATGCTTTATAGTTTCCATACATAGTTTTTTGTAGTCTGCAGATTTGTCATTCCTTCAGGCATCCATATTCTAAATGTAAACAATGAGTAACGAGCAGGAGCTTTACTCCAATGCTTCCCATAGCTGTGAATTAAAGCTTTGGATCTCTGTGTAAAATGTGTTGCTCAAGTGCCTAAATATAATACCCTGGCTCAAGCACAAATCAAGTACACCAGTGCCATAAACCAGGCAAGAGAATTGCCAAAGCCCAGGGCTCAAAAATGAGTGAGCTCCTGCAGTGTAATGAGTTACTTACTGAGCATCAGTGGAGCCAGATGCTCTCAGCCTGTCATAGATTTGAGGAAAAATATGTTCATTTAAATGTCAGGGGAAAAAAAGGAGAGAGATTTAAGATAATGCATTTTTGCTGTGCATTTCTGAAAGTCTAGAAGTATGCCTGTGGTTGAACCCCCAGCCTCCATGAACACACAGTAACTCTCCGACCGACAGTAACTTGATTATCTCTCCCAACTCTGAGCTGAACCGCAGCAGTCGCTTCAGATTAGAACTGAGCGAGAGGCACGAGGCTGTCAGAGAGGGTGTAAATTTAACTTCTTACATCGCCAAGTGAGATCAAGTGAGAAACAGCATTTTACTGAGGATTTACTTTACGGAGTCACAGTGTCAGCACTTTGCTGAAGAAAAGCCTATTGTCTCTGAGGGAGAGCTGAGGATTTCCTGGTGCACATTTAGTCAGTAAAGAGCATTCTGTGCCTGGCTCACACTGGGCTGTTCTGCCCACACACTGGACTTGTTGGTATTTTCCTAACACACTGAAAAAGAGAAGGAAGATCTTCTTCAAGTTCCTTGAATCGTACAAACCAGCTGATTCGCTCATCAGTGGTCTGGTGCATATTCCCCATCAGGAGCTAAGTCACTCTGCAATCCTAGGTCAGCAAGAAGCAGAGCGGGATGGCTGCAATCCAAGACGGTGCTCCTGTGTCTGCTTGCTCAAGGTCAGGGAGCTGTTTGGATGCTTGAAGTATGTGCTTTGCTGCATTTAGCACATTGTGGGTTGAAACACTGTGATAACATGATAAGGAGAGAAAAAAAATCATGATGTAGAGTCATGATGTAAGATTGCCCCGTTGGACTACCTAGATCTAGTGCACATTCCTAAATCTCTGAGAATGATGCTAGGAAACTGTAGTTCATACACATTTCCCTTAAAAGAGCATTGTTAGCAGTTTTTGCACCCATCATACAGAAACCAGAGCATCTGTGTGACTGGGAGGTGCAGATAGCCCCTTTGTTTAGGCAGCATTGTCACAAGACCTAGCAGATAACTAGAAACAGTCTGAGAGTCACAAAACCCTTGGGAAAAAGTGGTAAAACAGCCTACCAACCTGCACAGACTACTCAAGTACATCCATAGGACCTTTTCCTTTATCTCACTTCAAAATACCTTCTTGAGAGAATTAAGCTTCTTCCAAAGAAGCCCCAATGGGAGGGAACGTACTTCATCGTGTGGGTGAGAGCAGAGCAATAGCTCCAAGGACAAGAAGCTGTTGCATTAGCCTTCCAGAAAGCAGTCTCAGTGGATATGGGTTTTTTCTTCACTCCCCGGGCAGTAGTACTTGTAAGACCTATAAGCGTTTTGTTGGGGATTTTTTTTTCCCACTTTTAGGATACATGTGAAAAACTGGTAAATCCAGCCCACACTGTTAAAAGCCAGAACTCCTGCAGCTGGCTCAGTGTGCGGCCACTGGATGGCACTACTGATCCATTCCAGAGGACCAGCACATTTTTATGAGATCAAAACAAAACTCCCTCCTGATTCAGAGAAAACGAAATATTATTTTACTTACTGTTATTGTTTATGAGAACTTGTGAGCTCGTTTTCCCAGGTCAGCATAGCACGCCTGTCACCTTGTCTGGAACTGCGGAGGAGCACAGATTGTTCTCTTGCATTGCTCGAGAACTTCTCATCAGGGAAGAGACCTCTGGATCCAGGGGAAGAAACTGCAGCTTTCAGAGTGATGACACCATGTCAAGGCCACTGTGGAGCAGCAGCACCTCTGAGCAGCCTGGCCTGAGGAGCTGGGGTCTCCAGGAGCCAGGCAAATACAGGTGGCAGTTGATCACCACCCTCTTTCCCTGACTGTTCTATGGAATCAGTGCAAATCTGCATGTTTTCTTGGTAACAAAAGACTGATCCCATGTGTTACAAGTTTAAATAGGCAGTGGAGACAAAGCACCTGTCAGGTCACTAAAGATGAGATCTATCCCACTGTGTTGGACACTTGCATAGACATCCAGTGAGAGGTGGATCTGCTTCTGAAGCCTTGCATCCAAGAGATGAGCAGAGATGAGAGGACAAAAAGATGCTTTTCTGTACTGTTTTTGCTCTGCTCTGCTGGCATCCTAACAGACAAGAGGGGAGGCAATGTGATAGGAGAAGATGAAATGAGGCAGTGGGGAAGGAAGAGAGAAGGTGTCATCAAGATTTGGATAGATTGAGGGGTTATGGCAAGGATTCTGGAACAATCATGTAGAAAACATCATGAAACCAGGAATCAGCCTTTCTTCTCTGAGACCTCAGGACAAATCATATACATTTACATTCTCAGTGCACTGCCTTGAAGGGTCTAACACCACTGCCCAACTAATAGAGTGTTCTGCTGAACATTCTGCCAGTCCACTCTGCCCTGTCTGACTCCCACCTCATGTCAAGGTTGCTCAAGTACTTGCCAGGAGAAGGTCCTATTTCCCATTCTGTATATATATATAAACTTTATGTATATTTATATAGACTTTCATCATTCAAGCTGAAAATTTCTGTTAGATTTTTTGCCTCAAGCTGAAAAACAAGGGAATAAAACTATTAATCTCTTTTTAAGAAAGAAAATTGAAAGAGAAATCATATATACTCAGTAGAGACTTCTACAGATTAATAATTGGACTTGTTCAATATTTATCCCCTTTAGGCAGCTGAAGGTCCCCATGCCATTTAAAGACTGGCTAACAGCCTAGGAGGAGAAAGGAGAACAGGACCAGACAGCCAGAAGGCTGAAGAGTTGATTTTATGCACAAGGTGGAATTAAGTTGTTACAGGCAACCCAAAATTGCTATCTTTGAGCTCCTCCTTGTCACCTCGAAGTGTTTGGAATGTACTTTTTGGAGTGGGTATCTTCCCCTTGGGAACCATTTGTGGTGGGGTGCTTTTCAGGGTGCTTTATGTGTTTTCCAAAGCAGATCCCTATTGAGATCTGGGGTTCTCGAGCTCCATTACAGGCTCTCAAGGAGCAGAGCATGGTCTTAGAGCCTCCTCACCCAACCCAGGATCTTGGTCCAGTGTTGATTACATCAGCTTGATGAATTCCTTGCAGTGACATAGCCAGATAAAGATAGTAGTGACTAACACTGGGTTATCTAAGTGAGCTGTGGAGCTGGGGACTGAGCTGGGGCTCTCCCCATCACCAAGCCCTGCAGCAGCCTACCAGCCCACTGAGCTCATCAGAAACCTGAGAAACTTGTCTAATTTCTGCTGGGAGGTTCATTTTGATTTAATCAGTCTGGCATTTTGCCAGCACAAAGATTTCCTCTCTGAAATTCCCAGCTCATTTCAGTGAGAGCTAAAGGATAACCCAAGGACCTGCACGGCTTCTCTTTGCCTCCTGTTTCCTTACATGCAGAGCTGTATTAATGCCGTGGGGAAATGACATTGCATGCAGAGCTGTATTAATGTCATGTGAAATGAAAGAAGCACTTGCATCTAACAGCTGAGAGAGTACACAGAGCAAGTGCTTCACTTACTCAGCTGACTTTGCTCAGATAAAGAAGCAGCAAGATCGTGCACATGGGATCCAGCTTCTTCATCTGCTACTTTCTTTTTTAAGACAGGGTATCCAGTGAAGTACAGCTCACTTTGCCAGTGTGACTGGGAGTTTGGCTGGAGGGAGGAAGAAAAGCACAAAAATATCAACCAAAAAGCCCAGCCAAAAGAAACAAAATGCCATTTTGGCCAAAATTGCTCCATCCTTCCAGACCTTGGACATCCTTATATACCCTGGGAGAGATGAGCAGGCAGCAAAGATCAGCTGTTGCACTTCAGTCCCAATGCATTGCAATGCCTTTTGGGTTAAAAGCTTTTAAACACAGAAATAAACAAAGTGGATGGAAATTTGGAACCAAAGCCATCGACCTTTCCACCATGCCAGTACATCTTTCAACTCCAGGAGTAGTCCCATTGGTTTCAGTAGGATTACTCGCAGAGTAAGAATCCGCTCAGCCTGAGGGAGGGAACCTGATCCCCTGTTTTCAGCTGAAGATGTAAACTCTGGGGCAAGGATCATTTCGATTTTGCAGAGGCTCAGTTTGGCTCTTGCTCAGGCCAGGGGAGAAGGTGAGTATTCTATAAAGCAGCATATTGCAGGAAAGCTGTTTATCAGTCCAAAACAGGAGATGGAATATCACATTTTAATCATCTTTTCATCAGTTTCGCTTCACAGTCATGCTATATATTAGGCTAATAAAGCTGATTTTTCCTAACAAGAAACCAAAGAGGGAAGAAGCTGGCCAGAGCTTTCTGAGGCATGTTGGCAGGATCCTTCCCTCCCCACTCCATTGCCTGACAGATGACTCCTCCAACGCCTTAGCACCAACTGTGTGCTTTCTCCCTCCTTTCCTGGAAGTGTTGCTTTGTCCTGTGGAAACTCAAATGTGTCTAATAATATGTAAGGAGTCCTCATCAGCTCTTTTTGTGAGCATTATGAAAGATGTCAGATGATTATCTGAGGCCTTTCCACGAAACCCACAGCTTCAGGAGGATGCATGGAGGCTGGCAAGATGAGGGATATACTGTGGCCAAAAGCTTTTAGACAGAGCAGTTTCTCCTCCTACTTGCAGATACCACACTTAAATATTTGTGTTATCATAAATAAGCTCTTTAGTGTGTTCACTAAGAAGTCTCTGGAACACCTCTGGGTTTTGTGGCTCTGGACTCTCAGGCTTGGCCAAGGCAAGGTAAGAAGCATCCAGCGTGTGTGTGTGTGCTGGGGGTGTTGGGTGGGTGTCCACCAAACCCAATGCTGTCGTCTTCTCCTCCATCAACCTGCCAACCTACCACCTCTACAGCTGTGGGAGCTTGAAAGTAACAGTTTCCTATCACTAAACTGGATGACCATAACTTAAATATTACATTTAAGGAGGAAAAGTTACTACCTTAGAGAGAAAGCTTAGCAAAACAGACTTGTAGTGCCTTATAGGTTATGTAGCCACTTATACAGGCATGAAATGCTTATAAGATAACCTCACATTTGATTACATGAACACAGCTGGTTATGCTCTACTTTCCCTTAATACAGTGGTTTTATGCTAAAGGGTGTCACATAACATGGTGCTAAAGCCTCAATCTGAAGCCTTAATTCCCTTCTTCAGGCATATTAAAACTCTTCCTTGGGGAGTAGAACTTCTCTTTTCCCCATGCTCTTGCTCTCCCATGCTGTTTAAGACTTCAGAGAAGTCTCTTCAGTCTCAAAAGCCAAGGTCCTGCCTAAGAAAAGCAAAGTTAAAGATGTGCTATAGGCTTTACTTGCAGAAGTTCAGTGTAACAAGACAGCAGTCCCTCAGGGGGAGAGGATTTGAGGTTGATTTTAATGATTTCCTTCATGTCAAAAGGAAAGTTTAAATAGATTTCCGAGCCCTGAATGTGAGAGCAGAAGAAGTGATTTCTGTTTAAGTAGGTGTTAGGAGGTAGGAAAGAGCCTTGTAATAACAACCTGTCTCATAAGCCAAGGAAGTGAGGTGTTGAGTCTGTACCCAAACAAAGAGCAAACCTGAGTCACAAGAACACTTTGTATTTATAGGGCAGCTTTCATCGGAGAGTTTCATAGTGTTTTACCAACTCAGAGAGCCAGGGGTAAACACACAAACTCACACTGAGTCCAGCTTTCCTCAGTGGTGTCTTGGAGCCAAACAGTTAAGGAGTACAGAGCCAGGGGCTGTTTCAGTATGAGTAAGAGGATAGAATTTGGCCCCACATGCCTGACTTTCACATCTCTTTTCCCTCATAAAGTAAGTTTTCGTTACACTTTATAGATGGGTAACTGATTCACAGAGATCCCAGGGAGTTTGCCCAAAGTCACAAATTGAGGATGTTAATGAAAAAGGACCCGAGAGTTTTGACACTGTGCTCTAACCCCAAGGAAAACTTAATTTGGCACTAGCAGCTGCTTGATCTTTAGGGCTTCTGCATGAACAGGGAGTAGTTTGCTTAATGAAATAATATCCCAGGCACATATGAAGAGCAATTACTTGCTCTCTTATAAGCTCTCATGTATTCATCTAGGAAAAATGTTCATGACTCAGTCATCTGGGATGGTTCAAGCTACTCACCCTCCAGCATGAGGCGTAGGCATTACAGTGGTGGAGTTAAAAAGGAAGACACATGACCTCAATTACTCACAAGGAGTCAAATTATGATCTCAGATACAGTGGTATAAATCCAGAGTCTTTCCCCCCTGAAGTAATTGGCATCATACTGTGTTTCTTTAACACGAGGGAAATCTGAATGCAGTCTGTAATCTCTGTGTATCTGTAGAGCTTTATTCAGAGGGAGGCTGTGCTCTCCAGCAATGGATATTAGTGATGAGGGAAAAATAAGGTTGGAAAACATACAAGGTAGAGAAATGTGCCAACTTCCCTGTAGCAAGAGCAACAAATTATTACCTGGTTTTAACGGTGTACTTGGTAACGATTTCACTTCTTTAACAGTTTTTCTCAGGTAATATAAAGACCTCATGAGGGCCTGTCCAGTTGAACTCTATCATTAATTCCTTATTTTTGCTCTGGCTGTCATAAATGATGAGGAAGGAAGGGTTTGACTTAAGAGAGGTGAAGAAAATAATGAACTTACAAATTTACAGATGGAGGGTGACTACAAACACAAATCTAGAATTGGAGACCTTGCAAGTTCAGAGTAAAGAATGATCAATGTAACAACTGCAATGAAACGTCCCGGTGGGACACTGCAATTGTATGAAACTGTTTCCATCAGTGTGAAACAAAGGACCTGTGGCTTAAAGAGCAGGGACACTGGGTTCAGCTCAGCAGGAGACCACATAGCTCAATATTATAAATAGACCCTCCATTTATAGTTTCTGAGCTTTTGATAACTGTGATGTTCTCAACCTTACAGTTCTAGTAATTTGGAATTGATAGATGAGGACTTTGCCCCTTTGGGACTAGGGAAAAACAGGCAGAAATGAGCAGGGAAAGGATTCCATTTGACAGAGGCACCTAACAAAGTTTCCAGCACGGCAGGCAACCCAGAGTTCTTACAAATATGTATGAGTTTAACATTTTCTAAGCCTACAGAAGCAATCCAAAGAGATGTTAAATTGTATTATAGGCAAATTGTACCAGCAGCAAACAGAGGGACACCCATCAGACCCTCCTTAAAACTCAGGGTGTACAGGAGTGACGGGGTACCATCACAAATCATTCTGCCTGCTCCCACCAACCAGCAATGGGAGGGACACAATATATGGGTCCAGTGCCTGCAGCACTACTTTATGGGCATATATCATGATTTCTGGCTTGTCTTCCAGCTGTTACTCAACTCAGATTCCTTCCTGGATAACCTTGGCACATACACCGAAGTACATCTTCTGCTCTAAGTATGCAGAAGACAGGCACGTGCACCAGTAAAGCTACAGATCTCATAGACTTAGGAAAATGATACCTGGATTACATGCATGAATGCAAAGTAAGTATATTTACACATGCATAACATATGGATGTTTGTGAAATACCTGACAGCATATGTGTGTTGGAGTGCAATGCAGGGTCCAGGGGTATCATTAGGAGACATTTGAGGGAAGGTAGTGAGGAAACTGCAGTGGCACTGCTGCAATATTGGAGCCTTCTGCCTCTTTGCAGAGAGAGGCATTGCAACAACTTGAAGTGTTTTTTGTGATAGAGCCAAGAATAGTAAGCCATTCCCAGCACCAAGTACAGGTGAAATGGCAGTTGTAGTCACTTGCTGTGTGTAATTAATGATATCTGTGTCAGTCAAGACTTCTGCTGTGGAACTTCCACGTATCTGGAAACCTTAACAGAGTAGGAGAATGGGTGAAGTGGCAACCAAATAGCACCCAGCCCAGTGTAGCTGAGTGTGGCCAACTGATCCATGACGTTTCAGCATCAAAGCTGAGGCCTGGTCTGGATTGGGCACTGCCTATATATAATAATATAGTACCAAGTACTATAAATAACAAATAGCAAGTACCAAGCAACCTGTGTTACTAAGGTAATGAGCCTTTTCAAAGCCTAGTGTACATGCAGTTTTACACAATTTCAGTTCAGGGGTGTTATTTTAATGAAATAGTACACCAGACCCCTCCTAAACATCTGCAGTGTGTGCAATGTTATCAGCAGAGGTGCTGTAAACCAGAACAGAGTGCACTAACCTCTCATCTTCCCTCTGGAGTGGCAGTTCTGCTTTTCTGGTGGAGAGATGGTTAAAATAGCATGACTTAGTCATGTAAATGAATCAATAATCATGAAGTCTCATGGGGAATTTTCCTTAAGCTTGGACACTTTGCAACTAACTTGTCAGAACGCTGATTGTCCAGCTGAGAGAGCTGAGAGCAGCATACAGCATGTGGATGGTTGTGTTAATGTTGCTGTGAAACTTCCGTGGGCTTCTCAGAGAAGCTTCAGATAGAAGGGAAACTGCCATCCAGATGATTACCTTCATCTGGGTCTTCTTTGAATAAGATGGGAAAGAACTGAAAGATCACATGAAGTATTTCTACTTTAAAATTCCTGGGTGTGAATGTATAAGCTGGTTAAGATGCAGGTTGTGACTGCTGATCTCTGATCCTGTTAATGAGAAACTGTCTCGTGAGTCTCACATGTCACAGCCCTTGGTGGCCAGGGCTGTCTCTGAAGGGGCACGTGGGGTGATCACAGTGTAAACATGGTTCTGAGCATGTGGGATAAGGCAGGAAGAGCAGGTGCATGTTGATAACCTACTGCTTGGTTAGGTAAACACCTGCAGGCACAGCCTCTTGGCTGCCTCTCCAAGTGCTGTCCTTCTGCTGGCCTAGGACCCCGATGGGAAGAGATCCCTGGTCCTTGGGCTGGCCAGCAGCATCCAAGTCTCTGAGCCAGGGAGAGGCAGGAGGATGGGTGGCACATTCATGAGATGCAGGTAACTGTGAGGTGGGAACAAGTGACAGCACCCTGATAAATTAAAACATATCCTGTGAACACCAGGGGCTTGCTGAGGGTTGCGGCATTGCAGCGAGGAGAAAGCCAAGCCATCAGACAGTCTTCACAAACAGGGCAGGTTCTGGTCTTTGAGAACCTTTAAGGAATTGAGTTCTGTCTAGTTTCTGCAAGAAAAGGCAGTTTCAGCTCTGAATGACATACCTCCTTACTTTTGCTCAGGGAGCTTTAGTCTCATCACAGACACCATCCCTTATAGACTCTGATGGGAGCACAGAGCTGCTTTCCAGCAGCACTATCCCAAGCCCTAGTCAGGAGTGCGTGTATTCTGGGAAAGTCAAAGCCCTAAAATTCCATAAAGATCACTCTGCAGCCCTATTTTCAAAAGCCTGATCTTCCTCTTCTCCCTCTGAAAGCTGTCTAGAACACTTTGGTGAGAGCTCTAGGGCTGTGACACAGCACTTTGAACCACGGGTGAATAGAGAAATGTTTAATTGGGTATTTATTTAATGTGCCAGAGCCAACAGGTGCAGGTAATTTGGAATTGCAGAGGACAAATCACCATGTGTAATGTTAAGACAGTTACTCCAGGGAGGAGAGAGGGAGGGAGAAAATGCCATATTATTAACATAACTGTCTCCCCACACATCCTCTCCCGTCTTTACATAATATCCCAGTCCCGTGGGCCCCTGCCAGCAAAATAAAACAATGATCCTAGTCCTGTGGGCCTGTTATTATTGATTTCTAAAATACTCACAGCTAGTTGTGTTAAATGTGCCTCTCCATTGGAGGAAGAATTACTGGGAAGAATTACAGTGGTGTAAGACTGCAATGTCATTATTATGCTATATGAGTTACACATAAAGGCATCTTCAAAATGTCTTTTTTTAGTCATTCCAACCGCTTTATGGAAACCCATCTGGAAATAAATGTAGCTGGCCTAATGTATGTAATGAATTTAATGTGCTGTTCTTCCACATTAAGGAAAAAATCTAATAGGATGATTGAGTGGGGCCAAACTTCTCCAGGAAATTCCTTTATAATACATGATTGAATTATTGTTTTTCTATTAGGGCAGCCAAAACATTCAGTGTCCTCGACAATACAGGATGTGTGCCGTAACTTTTTTTGCCACTAAGCTAGGCATACTGTATCTGGACATGTGCCCAGCTATTTGAGTATTTCCATTTGAATGATTTATTTATTTTCCAAAGAAAGACTACATGAGTTATACAGAACTCGGCAAATTTCTCTCGGATCAGAAGACAGAACTAGGTGCCTGGCTGCCAAATGAATGAAATCTAAGGAATCCAGAGGCATTTACAGCAAAGCTGAGGTTTTCCTAATGGATACCTAAAAGTTATGCTCCTGAAACTCCTAAACCTTTTCTCAACAGAAATGAGGCACCTAACTCACTTTGCAAATCCTTGTCCTAAGTCTGCTTCAAGCCCTTAAAGATACTAGCTTTTAAACTCATTGGCCTTCCAGCTGCAACCACGTAAGCTAGGAGAAGCTGCTGAATGTAGAACATATGCAAACTGGATTATTTGTTTATGAGACTAAATGTGATCCTAGCAGCCTAACTTTAAATGCCTTTTAAAACCTAGGACCGGATTCGATAGCCTTAAGTGTCTTTTCCAACCTAAATAATTCTATGACTGTAGAATTGGAATGTTTGGTTGTGTTTTTTTTCTGGGAAAGCACTGTGTGTTTAAGGTGCCTGCCTGCACTCCCAGGGGTTAGAGCTATAAAATAGATATCATTATTACTACACATTATGAGAATATGCTAGTGACTGAGATTTCGTGGAAACCCATCCAAAAGTAAGTACATGGCTATAGACAAGAGGAGGCAGGGAGGAGAGCTCTAGAGTTTTCAAACTGTAGCTTGGGAAAAGGTGACATACATTTAGTGTAGTCTCCTAACCTTGTCTACAAGATCTCATGGCTCATTTCCTGTGGCAGCAGAGCCTCTTCCCTTCTGCCTTCTTAATATGAGAAGGCAATTATTTTTCTTCTGGGAAGTAAGTATTTGCCCCCCAAAAGTAGTCCCAGGTCAAGTGCATCATATAGTTGCAGCTGGAAACTATTTTTGTCCTTCTTTTACAACACTGCAGAGGATATCAAGATACTTTAGCAAATATTTAAGGTACTGAGCCAGGGTGTGGGAGATGCAGGTTCAGATCTCTCTGGGGAAGTGGATTTGAATCCACCCCCTGGGAGGTAACTATCATCATCATCTTGCTGTACAGGGAATAATGGGGTGAGAGAGACTGATTCGAGTAACCCGAGGCTGGACCTGCTACTTGTCTCACTTGAGCTGCATATCCTTCCACAACTCCTGAGCTGCCAGGGAGCTGAGACAGGGTACTGAATCAGGCAGGAGGCTCAGTTTGACCTCACAAGCTAAACCAGACCACTTTTACATTCAACTGTCATTCGTTTCAGCCGTGCAGAGGTGAGGTTGGGCTCACCTTCCTCCTGTCCATCTCCCACAGAAAGCAGCATTTGATTTCTGTGTTTGATTCCCTATTAATCCTCCTTAAACTGAAACTGGGAGGTTGTCTGCCACTGAGCCAGGATCCTTACTCATCCTGGCAGAGATCAGGTTTTGACCGCTGAGACATCAAATAAAAGCAAAGAGCGGGGTAATATTTACTGGTTTTATAAGCAACACAAAGTGAAAGACACCCAAAGTGGTTAAAACTGGAGTGATTCAGAACCTGCTTTGTGCACAAAAAAGTCTTGACCTCTCCTTGTGATAACATTTCATTACATGTGCCCAGCAGCTTTGCCCTTCAAGCTTATCTTGAGTTTAACAGCTCTCCAGGTTAACCTATACTTTCTGTGCAGGATTCTGAAGCCAGGCAAGTGTTTATCATCCTTGAGGAATCTAGCCTGTAGAGGTTTGATTAATTTTTTTCATACACACATAAACAGATTCAAGATGTTCTTATTCAACCAGAGGATAAAGGTTTCTCCTGATATCTCAGTTCTCTATCAGAAAAAAGGTCAGTCCCAACGTGCCAAGATTGTCCCGAAGGCAAAACTGCCGTCATCTGTGTTTACTAACGTAGGCTTATAGGCATCCTGAGAAACAAGGACAATGTCCTTTCTCAGTATGAACTCAAAAATCAGGATAGTCCCAGGCTTGAATTGCTTCTTAAGCCTATCTACAGCCTCTCCTCTAAGATCAGAAGATCCCATTCACGTGGCAGAAGGAATGCTGGTCAGCTTCAATTAGTGGCCCAACCTCTCAAGAGCAGAAGTGTTCAACCCCTGATTCCAGTTTGGACAAGTACAGAGTTTGACCTAAACCTCCTTGGTTCACTCAGAGTCTTCCCTTTCCCTCCTAAGTTGCCAAATCATGTTGTCAGACACTGCATAATTGCTGATGTGTTTTTGCACTGTCAGTGCCACATGTGGGTGGATGCTAAAAGGAGTCATTATCATTAGTGAGTCCTCATTTGCTGTAAAAAAATCACTACACCATCACTGAAACCTCATGAGAGGACTGAGTCATACACATCCACAGAGAGATCCCTGGGTCACCCTGGACTTGCTTCTTCCCTCTGAGGCAGAAGCTGTTTGCCCAGCACAAATCCAACCAAACTAACTGTCTCTAAGTGATTTCACTGATCTTAAATGAAGTTTATTGGGTCTAGGATTCAAAGTGAAAAATTTCCACCCTTCCGCCCTTCCCTGCCAAACCCCAAGTATTTAAATTGAATGCAACTGCAATTGGACAAAAAAAAACCCCAACAAGACCTGAATATTTTTATTATCTGGAATCTCAACCTTGTTACTGAGAAATTAGGTTACAGAAGGTGGGAAAGAAAATACATCTTATAAAATCCTTGATCCCAATGCTACAGCCTTGCTCTTATGTCAGTGTCCTAATAGGACATCTGGGGATGAAGGGCTTTTCTACACAATTCTTTTCTAATTGTTTGTGGGAGAAGGAGGTGCCTGTCTATACAGTCTGATGTGGTCTACCTATACAGTCTGATATAGCCCACCTATACAGTCTGATATAGCCCGCCTATACAGTCTGATGTAGCCCGCCTATACAGTCTGATATAGCCCACCTATACAGTCTGATGTAGCCCGCCTATACTAACTTATTTGTGGTCTAAGCATCAGCACAGCTGTATTTCAAGCTGACAGCATATGCATCCAGATTTAAGATCTCTGCTCTTTTGTTTTCTTCTCATGTGCATGCATACACATCCATGCTTCAGTTCAGTTACATCAGGTTTTGAACTTTCTCCATCCTGTGCTGTACAGAGCACTGTGCAGTCTAGAACTCTCCACTTCTGAGAGCCCGAAGCTTGTCAAAGCACATCTCTATCCAGCTTTCTACTGTCATGTCTTAGTGTCAACAAAATAAAATGCCAGAATTTGGGATCCTCTGTAGGATGTGAAGGGCTTTACAGAACAGTCTAGAGAAGGAGCCTGTTCACCAGTTGCTGCAGCTATACGGTGTTAATAAATGTCATTGTTAATGTGTTTGCTTTGTTAAGCAAAATAATATGAATTCTTTCCTCTTTTTTTTTTTGCAGTGACTCCTCCTTGCACAGTGCTCTAGCTGATGAGGATTGTAGGTCTAATTATTGGAACATGTGCTTTAATGTGTTTTAATGTCATATTTTCCTTTAATTGTATTATATCGTAAGCCTGCTCTAGAAATAACACTATTAAAGTTTCCTTTCAAAACAAAGATCAATCAAAGAGACAAGCAATTATTTCATTATCCTTAAGAAGCTCATAACATAATGAAAGGAATGTTAAAAATAAACTAAATGGGTGTACTTGATTGAAAGAACAGATCAATCCTAGTGACTTCTCTCAGAGAGCAAAAAATTATCCAGGATTAAGTTTTCACAGCTTTGAGTATATTATGGATTCTCTGTTTCTAATAATTAAATAGGGAAGCCTGTCTCAAATAATAAATGAAGAATTAAATTAGCAACAGTTGTATCTGAATAGAAGCAAATGCTCAGGATTAAAAGTCAAAACTACAGCTCTGCAGAGAAGGCAGGGTTAGACGACTGGGTTGACCAAGTCCTCTCCAGCCTGGCTTGGAGGATACTCCATGTGTGAGATCTTGGCTGGCTGTACTGGGGATGCTATTGCTGCCATCAGGCCCTGGGCAGCCACAGCTCAACACAATGTGGCCTGAGGCTGTGCTCAGCTCCTATCAGCAGCTCTCTGTGCTTTGGACACCTCCAGCTTGGCTTGGGAGGGAGTTTGAGGTGCAACCTGCAGGACACATCTGCTTCTGTTGAAGAGGGAATGAGTGAGGTTCCCTTCCCAAGGAACCTCTTTGAAGAGAATTTTGCAGAGCTTGGTGTACAAGCATTACTTTGGGCTGGTTTGTTTTTTGTGTTTTCTTTCAATTTAATGTAATGTTGGAGCCTTTCAGAGGTTCTGCTACTGAGAGGAAGAGAAATGTGTAAGGACATCAGAGAAGACCTTTTGTGAGAGAAAGAGAAACGTGGATGGACATCTGAGAAGATCCTTTGCAACAGAAAAGCTCTCCCAAGAAACTTTAAAACAAAAAAATCTAGGCAAGTAGGAAAGAGGAGCTTGTCTCTCCTCTCAGTCCTGTATACCAAACTTCTCTGGCCAATAATCTAAATCTGATAGCATCTGGTAACCATGAGGTAGTCGGGTTGCAGAAGGTGAAGATAGCTTTGCCAAGCTCTTAAGGAATACATCATATGTAGCAGTGGTGCCAGACAGAACATGCAGCACAGAAGCCAAAGGTCAAGAGAGACAGAAAGGGCAAACTTGTCTCTTCATGGGCAGAACAAAATGGCTAAAGTGGAGACCTGCCTCACCTCCAGTCTGTCTGGAGTAAAACAAGATGAGTAAAGAGGAATCTGAACTCATCCCTGCTCCATCGAGCAGACCAAGTGAGCTTTGTTGCTACCGCTGTCCTCTCCACCCAGAAGCCATCCAGGACCAGGGGTCACTGAACAAGCGATGCTGGGTGTTTGGACATCACCTCTTCCAGCATAACTCTCCCAAACAGATGAGATGTTTTAAATCCTCATAGCAGAACTGGGCTAGCAGTGCCTTCCTGCATTGGCGGGAGTTGGGCTTGGAGTGAACTATCTCATTCAGCCAGTACCGTTTGTGTTGAAGAAAATGAAACAAATTCCAAGATCTCTGGGGATATTTCTTTTTATAGAGCAAAATATGCCAGATATTGAGATAAATGGAAGAAGAGATGACTGTTATGTATATTTGAATGTCTCTTCTAAGCTGCCCAGATTTTTTTAGCTCCAGTTGGTCCCATTTCCCTGTGGGAGGTGAGGAGTGGGATCAGCTACCCATGGCCATGACACCAGGTGTGGGAGCAGACAAGGACTGGGTGTAAGGGCTTCACTCTGCCCTCTGACTGCAGTGACATGGGTTTCAACAGGATTAAACTGGGTCCTGACTTCCAGAAACAAAATCCCACTTGGCATCACTGCATCCCAGCACGGCACCATTGTTGGTTTAAACCAGTTTCTCAATCTTTGTAACTAGTTCATCCTGCTTGAGGTGTATGTGTTAGTACTAATTAAAGTAGGCTCTCTAGAGTCTTGTGTTTGCTGAAGCAAGCTTTCTGCCTGACCCTTTGCATCCTGGTTTTGCTATTTCTTTCTTCTGGGGAGGCTTTGCTGTGGCAATCTCACTCACATATTGAAACTGTCGTTTTTCTAACACAAAATACTATATGTTTTCAAAAGCTTAGTATGGAAGATATATTTCTAAGTTGGATTTCTTGCCAGAGGAGTAGTGAACGCTAAATGTTGGCTGTAGACAGTGGTAGACTCGGGATTTGGTAGTTAACCAGTAAAAATATTAAAACAGGCAAATTCTGTCATCACATAAGAGACAGCTTTCAACTTTACTAAATGTCTTTCTACTTACAAAGTTAATGGAAACCAGTCCCAATGATAAAATCTGTGACTGTCTTAAATAGAAAGAATTCATGGTTCCTTGTGGGAGAAAAAGATTGGAATTGAAATTTTTGGGCTTTCCCTCCTCATTTTTAATTCCTTTCATTTGATTAAAAGAAAGTTTTAAAAATGAACAGTCCAATGTAGGAAGAAAAGAGAAACATACTTCTTGGTAAGATAAAAAACCAACCCTTAGAAAAATAAATACCCAAACCTTGCAATTATGAGAAATCCAAGAGCCGCAAAACATGCAGACCCAGAGCAGATAGAGAAGGTAAACAAACACTTGGGCAAAAAAGGGCAAATGCAGGAAAG
Organism: Colius striatus; assembly: GCF_028858725.1. Lineage (NCBI taxonomy): Eukaryota > Metazoa > Chordata > Aves > Coliiformes > Coliidae > Colius > Colius striatus. Next base: position 32,302,326 of record NC_084766.1, read on the forward strand.
TTACTGGGGAATGCCTGATAAAAACATGACAAGAGAAACCACCATGCAAACCACTTGTAGCTCAGGAAAAAGAATAGCAATGAGGCAGAGATGGGAGTTGCAGATTGCAACGTGTGGAAAATTTCTAAGGGAAGTCAGAGAGAAAAATAAGGGCAATATTCACATCAAGAGAAATCTAACACATCCAGATGTACTGAAAAGCCAGCAGAGGAAAAAAGAAATCATGAAGGAAAGACGTTGTGAGAACATGGAATTGAGAAGCTGTGGTAGCTCTAGAGACCCTCACCAATTACTGAGCATTACAGAAGGAGGAAAAGCACGGCAGGTCTTCTGCCTCACCTCAAACATTTCTCCCCCTCTCTACTCTGCCCTGGTGAGGCCTCATCTGGAGTCCTGTGTCCAGTTCTGGGCTCCTCAGCTCAAGAGGGACGGGGAAGTGCCGGAGAGAGTCCAGTGCAGGGACACCAAGATGATCAGGGGACTGGAGCATCTTCCTTATGAGGAAAGGTTGTGGGAATTGGGGCTGTTTAGTCTGGAGAAGACTGAGGGGAGATCTTATTAGCATTTATAAATATCTAGAGGGTGGGTGTCAGGAGGTTGGGACATCCCTTTTTTCTGTAGTAGCTAGCAACAGGACAAGGGGTAATGGGATGAAGCTGGAACACAAAAAGTTCCACTTAAATATAAGAGAAAACTATTTCAGTGTTTCAGTGAGGGAGCCCTGGCACAGGCTGCCCAGAGGGGGTGTGGAGCCTTCTTCCTTGCAGGTCTTCAAGACCCACCTGGACGTGTTCCTATGCAACCTGATCTAGGTGACCCTGCTTCTGCAGGGGGGTTGGACTAGATGATCTCTAAAGGTCCCTTCCAACCCCTACCATTCTATGATTCTATGAAACATCTCTGCCTGAAGAAGGAAGTGGGACTACCACATAGTGCTGCTCTTGCAGCCTTACTACAGGTCAGCTTTGGGAGCAAATCTCAGCTCTTGCAAGCACTCTGTGAGAAAGGCTGTTGTTTTGATTGGTTTTGCCTGACCCAGCACACTGCAGGCTCAGTCCCCTACTAAGGCTCTGAGACAACTGTGATGGCCCAAACAATAACTAGCAGAGTACAGTCTAAATCTCCCAGGATCAAAACTGAATGAACTGACTTTTGTTAGCCTATGAAAGATAATATTGGCCATTGCAAGGAAGCCAAAAGCAGTTAACTGGTACTTAGTGCAGATTTTTGTCTGCCCTCTGGAGTACTCTTTTGGAGTGATGAAAAGGGAACTAATATTTCCTACTCTATGAAAACTTCTATTGCAAAAGTGGTCTGGTCTGCACTAGAATGAAGCTATGACTCCCTGATGTTTTACATAAACAACCAGAGAAAGAAAAAGACTCTCACCACAGTGACCTTGACACCTGCCTGTTAAGATCTACTGTTAAAGTCAGCTCTCCCTTATCTCATGTCGATCACCAAAAAGTTATCTTGTGGTCTAGGTCCTTTCTTCATTTTGATAATGAATTTTAGCCTGGACTGATAAATCTTCCCCAGTCAATGTTAGAACAAACATGATACATGTCCTGGTTTTAGCCCTGCCAGTAACTAGGCACCAGGCAACCACTTGTTCACTTTTCCCCTTCCCAGTGGGATGGGGAGGAGAATCAGGAAAGAAAGTAAAACTTGTGGGTTGAGATAAGAACAGTTTAATAACTAAAATGAAATAGACTATAATAATAATGTAGCATAATAATAATTTGAATGAAAAGGAATATAACAAAAAGAGAGAGAAAGAAAACCCAAGAAAAGACAAGGGATGCCTAATGCAATTGCTCACTACCTGTTGACTGATGCCTGAGCAGTGATTCACCCTTTCCTGCCAACTTCACTCAATTTATATCCTGGGCATGGTGTTGTATGATATGGAATAACCCTGTGGCTAGTTCAGGTCAGCTGTCCTAGCCATGCTCCCTCCCAGCATCTTGTGCACCTGCTTGCCCACAAAGTCTGGGGAACTGAAAAATCTTAGGATTTTTAACAGGATAAACACAACTCAGCAACAACTAAAACATTGATGTGTTATCAATATCATTCTCACACTAAATCCAAAACACAGCACTGTACCAGCTAATGAGATGAAAATTAACTGTATCCCAGCCAAAGCCAGGACAGTCCCTCTATCCTGACAAAAAAAGTTCTGTTTTGGACTGACAGCCATACAGATATTTCTCCAAATGAATAACAGCATGCTCTACTTCCAAATGCACATACCCTTTTAGCTTCTGATCTAAATAAATATGTAAAAGTCAACTGGGTGGATTCTTCTAACCAAGTATTAACCACGTGTGAGCTGAATGGTTAAGCTGAGCAAATCCTTAGCTTGCTGTTCTGGTCTATGGAGCAAAAGAGAAGTAACCACACATACTGACTAACTCATTTTAAGTACCTGTATCAGAGTGGCATGAATCATTCACTAGAAATTCTCATAGTCTCATCCACTGGAGACTATATTTCTCCATGAATGAAAGAAGGCACCTAGTTGGTCACCTATTCATTATTTAACTGGTAAACTACTCTCAAAGGTTACTGAGACTAATTCCAGTCTGTTTTGCCACAGACTTGGGTTACACTCAGGATCCCTCAAGTTCTATTATAAAGAGCCTCTAATATTTCAAACTAAGACAGAAGAACCAAAGCTACTGGATTCGTAACTGTTCCTGCTGGAGGAGTCTGAGCTTCATTTGGGAGGTCGAAACATCATCTGAAAGCTGTAGGTAGAACCTGTCCAAATGGCATTCACTAAACACACAACTCGTCCTTGTCTCTCCTCTTCCTCATGCTCTCCTCTACTGACAGAGCTGTATCTTAGCAATGTTAATGTTAAAATGTTTAAAAATACTGCTTGCCTGGGCAAAACCTTACCATTTCACTTTAAAAAAGGATCTCAGCAAGTGGCCAAGTGTAGCAGAGCCACACAGGCATTTATGCTGCAATGTCATTCTTAAATGATTCCTCTTAAATGTTTAAACTCCGTAATTCCAGTCAATTTTGAGAAATATTGATAGGTTTTTCTAGTTTTTAGTAGTAATGGACAGTACATAATTACTGAAAACGTAATATTTTTGCACCTGGGCTCTTTTATGATAGTGTTACTCCTGTGCAAAATTAAATGTCAGCAAAGGAAGAGTGATTCTAAAATGAAATTTAAAATAAATGTATTATTGCGCTGAGGAGGGAGTGTGGTGATTTAATATGGTGACTAGTCACACCTGAATAACTAAAGAGTTTGTTTTTACAGGGAAGCACTAAGTTTACTAAAGCAAAGGGAAAGTATTTTATTACAAATAGATTATCTTAGTGCTTTCACTCAGTTTGGTGCAGAACTTCATGTGGAAACTGGGATTTGACAGAAGCGTAGCTGGAGGCAGGGGGAGAGGGAAAGAAAGGAAAAACGAGTAAAAAGTTATCAAAGCAAGGTCCCTGAACACAAAATGCCATGGCAGATATCCACAGCAGCCAAGATCTTTCCTCCATAGTTGTGGGTCTAGGCTCTGCAATCAGACTCCAAGGTGTCCCACCTGGCTTGCTGCAGCAGTTGAGCTGGCAGCAGGATCAGGAATGCCTCATAAGCCCCCAGGGTGAGACGTGCAACTGTTCAAGGGCAGAACATCTCCTTCACCACTGACTATAGCCAAAGTCCTGCTGCCAAAGGCTACTCTCTACCCACTATAATTTATAGGACTGGAGAACTTATAACTCTTTTTTGATTCTGTTTAACCAAAGTACATCAAATGCCGTAGGAAGACCAAAAAAAAGGTTTCATTTTTTCATCTAGAAATTTCTGAAAGGAACCTAATTTGTTGACAATGCAAATTCAGAACATCTATTTCATAAGTGCACAGTTAATCAGAGTTCAGGGCTCTGCAATGCAAGAGGCCATTATTCTGACTGGGAAAGAGCCTCTTCTTCTTAGAGCTGGAAGGCAGGTTTGTCCTCAGACACATCCAACATATCCTTCTGTAGGAAGGAGAAAGGTGTTGGGAGGCCACGTGCTTGAGCTGTTGGGTGAGGGCCAGAGGATGGTTTTCTGACAACAGGTCAGAATGTGTCCCTTACATTATCCTGGATTTTTTTGCCCTTTTTCTTTTTATTTAGCATCACAAAAGCTGTGCAGGAGGTATTGGAGAACCTCAGACCAATAACAGCAGAAGGATTCTGAATATCTTTCAGGAGGAAAGAGGCACACATTTCTTCTGCTACCTGCTGTCCCCTTGGCTTCACTCAAACAGTCCCACCTGCATCACTCAAATGAGGATTCAAACCATTAAGAGGAAAATCTTCATCTTACAGAGAATTTTTCTGCTTTCTCCTGAGATGGCCTCTGTGTTATTTTTTGTAGCTGCCTTATTTTCCATCAGTGCAGTTTCCTCTTTGCTGATTTCTTGCATCAGTCTATTCATTAGATAGGAGGATGTAAAAAAGAATTAAAAAAAGCAAAAATAAGGAACTGTTCCCAAAGCCAGTGAAAACAATGGGAGTCAAAGAAACTGGCATTGACAAAACATTTTCTTTTCCTCAGGAGAGTTAGAATGATCCTAGCCAAAGTTTTGTGGAACAAAGATTCCAGTTATATGTCCAACTCAGCAAAATGTAAATTGACATCACATTTAGGTTCTTCCTTCCTTGCTAATAGTGACACCTCAGATTATATTTGATGAGTACAGTGACAGTTGTCATTATTGCATTAACTGCATACAAGGTGGTCTTTAACCTTCCTACGGGATTTTAGGCCAACTACTGTACACATAGTTTCTGACTAATGAAAGCTGAGGGTAAAGCCTAAAAAGAAACAATCTTTGTGGGTTTTTTTAGCTTTGAAAATTACAAACAGAAGAGCCTGTGATGTAGAGACACACACAGAAGGAAGTGATCTGAGAGAGGAGGTTTTAATAAGCTAAATAGGTTCAGCCTAATGTGCATTCATGTCTTCATTAATTTAGTGGATGGTTTTCAGAAGAGTGAGCCTCTCTTCTTCTGGTGTAGGCAAAATACAGCTAAACTCACCCCCTACTGACTTGCTATGGGTAAGATCATGTAGAAATCACTTAATCTGAAAGCAAAAATCCTCTTAGGTACTTTCCCAAAGTCTCCCTTGAATGGGCTAAACATAGGCAATGGCACATGGAAGATAACAGTTTAGCTGATGATTTTCATACGGCACAATCCCTGCATTGCTTCTCTTCCCCTCAGCTGCAAATGATGTCTCTCCCTCCTCTGGCTTTGAGGAGGGAGCATGAGTGGGGTCTGTGCCCCAAGCAGTTGACAGCTGGGATTTGGATATGATATATCAAGCTAGAGGAAATCTCATGAGAGGGAGCAATCGCATACGGACACAGCAGCTCTTGAGAAGTGGGCACGTCTCAGGGTATTGGTTCCAAAACATCACTCATGAGGAGCCCACTGAATGGTAAGAACATCTCTGTTTCTTCCCATCTGCTCCACAGTGCTCATTCATCAACAGAGAGCTAACTTGTCCCCCAGCAGGCAGAGTAAGAGGGGCAGGGAGTGAAGGAGAGCTCCAGCCTGATACATCACTGCAGCATCCCATGTGTGACGGAACACGTGTTGGAACTGCGGAAGAAGAGTCAGAGTTGTGTAAAGCTCTTGGATTGACACAAAATACATATTCTGATAGGGGAATAATCCACTTTGGCTGAGGAAAATGGAATGCAAAACAAGAGTTTGCTCAGATGCTCTTATTTTTTGGGAAACTATTCCAGTTTGGGGAACTAGCTGTGTCTCCAACAGCTTTACGGTAGCTGTTGGTTCTGTTCAGAGGTTGCGATCAGGAAGCTTTCATTTGGAGGTGCTGTACCATAGATCTCGAGGGAATCCTTGAGATAGGGCACTTTATTCTCCTTAATGTACTATGAGCATAGAAAATAGACTAAGCCACATGAATTAACTTAAATAAACAGGGACATTTATCTCAATGGTAACCTAAGTGCTATGAACTCTATTGCTTAACACCATCCTAACTCTGACCTACTTTCTTTTGGGATGCCTGGTTTAAGAACTGGATTTCAGCTTCCCAAGTACCAAATATTGCTCTTGCAATTAAACACCCTTTTTTTCCCCCCCTTCCCAAGGTTATTTAAAAGATCACCTGATTAAAAGGCCTCACATTTCAGTGCTGATTACCCATGCAGCTTGTAACTGATATTAGTATTATTTTGCTTTGTGGTTTTAATAGTATGCTTGACCTTTGTATCTGGAGGCTCATTTAATGCTTACCATTTTGTATTTGATTGCCATGATCTTATTTTCTGATTTCTTGCTCACTGAATGTGACCAAAAATCATGTGACTGGAGTACTTTCCTACAGTCAGATAGGAATATTTTCCTGTGCAATTCGTACCCCTGCGATAGTCTTTGCTACATGACAGGAAGGCAAAGATCTTTGGTGGGATCTGATATGGCAATCTGCATGAGCTGATTTCTTTTCTGGTCTCAGTTGATTAGGTTATACCATATCAGGAAAGACTTTTTACCCTTTAGTGGCTTATTTTCCTCTGGAAGCTCCGCATCTGTTGGCTGCAATGTTGGTGCCATGGATTGACTAATGAATTAGTATTAGGCTTCAGTAGTGGAAGATGAGACATTCATTCTCCTCTCCCAGTCTTTAAGTGATATTGCTGGTCCAAATCCATTAATGTTTTGCTACCATCCTCCAGCAATGTAGGAAAACAAAAGACAAAGAGTATTCACGTCAACAAGAAATCTAGGGGAAAATAAAACAACGACAAAACAGGCTTTCATAATCAAAGAGATGACTCTGTCCTTGTATAGTGTAAAGCACAAGTGGGGAATGAAACATATTTGTGATTCCTCATCAACAAACATGCCTGTAGTCTGAAAACCAACATCAACATATGCAGGGATAATTGACAGGCTGCTTTAACTGGGTGTGTTTCAACTGAAAAACAAACAGCTTTGAGAACTGACAGAGAAAAAACCTCCCAATCTGAGGTGTACAGAGCATGTGTTCACACTGCTGCGTGATGGATGCATAATGATGTCCTCCAAACAACCAGCCTTCAAATACCTTACACCTTACTGTGTTATTAGTGTTTACTGCAGTTAAACCTCAGAGCCCAAGGGCCCTAATTGTGCTGTGGATGACATAAAGCAAAAAGACAGATCCTGTCCCCCAGATACTGCTAAATGAAACCTCATCTGTCACCTGCTCTTCCCTCCACACTTTGTTTTCTCCAGCCTCAATCTTCAGTGCCCAACCTCTCTGAGGCAGGAACACTGTGTTGCTACACATCTGGGTGGCACTGGGTTTTGAAGCGTTGATGAATGAATAAATAACAATACACTGAGTAGAGATTTATATCTGTCTCTTCCTTTTTTTTGCGTGTTTTGTTTCTTTTTGGGTTTTTTGAGCATAGCTTTTGGAATATTTACACTGAGATTGTGTTTTTGGAACCAACAGAAATACAAACCATAATGATCAACAAATTTCATTTTCTGTCTTCTTGTGTAACTCCATTGTAATGCTCCAGAATTCTATTGAAATTTTTCTTGGAGATGCCTCTGTCTTTTGCTGGATCTGGCCAAGGAATGGAATGCAGGCTAGTGAGCAGCTTTAATAAGATGGTCCATCCACATTATTGTGATTCCCAGTAGACAGCTTCTTTTCCAATGCCTCTCTGAAAGGCTGTGGCACTGAGTCAAGCAGCACTAGTGTCAAGCAGGGCTTTAGAAGCCAATACATTTTGTTATCTGACTTGTGAAAAAAACCCCACTTTCTCCTATTTCCTTCTGCCACTGTTTCTTTTTAAGGAATGAAAGGTCCAATGAGTAGCAACCCTACCACTATGGATCAATTAGCATTCAAACTTACCCAGACTATTCTAAAAACTATTTCATTTCCCAGGCTGATCCACATGGAAACTAAATGGTGGCAGCTGTGTTTTAGCAGACTCTTTGGATCAAAATTGTGTCCTCCCTGCTTTGCACCTTCTCCAGCACTCTGAGGATAGGGAGTGGTTAGATGTCTCCACCATTCATGGCCTTTGCTTTTTCTCTCCTTCCAGCCTCTCACAGCCAGTGTTATCACTTGTAACTTCTTGCTAGACTTGCCCTGCAAGAAAGCTCCTTTCAGTAGACACCTCTTTGAGACTAAAATTATTAATCTGCAAGAAAGGTACACCACAGAATTACAGAAACTTAAGGATTGGAAGGAACCTTGGAAAGATTATTTAGTCCAACTGCCCTGCCAGAGCAGGACCACCTAGAGTAGGTCACATAAGAACTCATCCAGGTGGGTGGATGACATTGCTGTGCCATTGCTACTCAGCTAACATCACTTGCTTCTACAAAGCCTCCCCTGGCCTCTGGAGTTGCTGGTTATGAGGAGGAGGCTGAGCTTCACTGGGCAGTGAAGATATTCCAGCTATTCCCACCAGATTACTTTCCTGCAGTTATTTCAGGCAATGTCTGCTCAACTCAAAATCTCTCCACCACTCTCTGAGCAGCTCTGGGAACCTCACCAGCACTGCTCTCCTCTCAGTGTGGCTCAGGCAGCCAGGCACTGCAGGGAGTTACACTCCTCCAAAAATGTCACCCAGGCACATTTTAACCAAGTACTTGAAAAATGAAGGCACGAGAGAGACCTTTTACTAACTCTAGCCTGAAACTAGTGCTTGCTTTTGTTACTGTGAATTGGGTTGTCCATTAGTCCCTTTGGATAATGTCTTATACAAAGCCCCAGCTCTGCTTCTTGCTAGGCCAGCCCCACATCCAGAGATCTCCCCTGACTGATTCTTGTGGCAAACTTCAGCCTAAGTAGCACTGTCTTGATTTTTACTGCCTGATTCTGCCCCTACCCACTCTGTCTTCTACAGAAACTGCCTGTGAGCCCTTCAAACACACAAAAGCTTGCTTCGTTTCTTCACCCAACCCTGTCATGATCAATTGTTTCAGCCACTTTGAGACTTCTGCAGAAAGTGTGCCAGTTTTATTTCCAAGAATGCAACATCACCAACATTTTTCAATTATTCAGATAGGTTTTAGCTTGTCATCATCTCCATCTCACTGGAAGGAATTGCACATGCTTGCCCTACCTCTGATCTTGCTGACACTAATGTGATGACATTGACTCTGCAGAGGTTACTTCCAATTTCAGCAGGAAGGAGAGAGCAGGATCCATCCTTAGCATGCCTCCTCTCCTGCCATGTGGAACAACACTGAGCTTCTCAGTGCATCTGGTTTCAAAATAAAGCCTCTACAACAGACAAATATGTTAAACCTTTGAAAGCCTCATTTCCAGGTTTCAACAACATTCTCTTCAGAAACAAGCACTTAATGGAGTTCATTTAAGGTTGTTTAAGCCACAACTTGCTGTCAGCACTATTTACCACTTCAGTGGCTCGGCTAGAGCCTCAGCTGTTGTAAGCCAGTTCAGCACTAATAAAGGAGCCCTCCTGATTTACATCAGCTGAAAATCTGACCGAGCTTCTGCCAGGCTGACAGCCTTCCTCTGCTGGGTTCCAGTAGCTGTTTATATGCTCACTCGGTGCAGACAGTAGTAAAAGCAGTTTTTCTTCTGACACTCCTATCTGTGCCCCATTTTTAATGTAAGACCAAAGAAACGTGGCAGATATTCCAGCATGATGTCTTCTATTGACTGGGCACTTCAGCCAGGCAGACGCCAGCGTTCACTTTTACAGCCCCAGAATGCAGCTGGATCAGTTATCAGTGGTCCCTTCTACTCCTCTTTCAGGGGCTGCATCCAGAGTATTTTCTCCCCAGTCCTGCTTTCTTCCTTGGGAACTGATAGAAGCAAGTCTCTTCATCTTCCTGCAGTCCCCTGCTCCTTCTGCACTCTTTGGCTTTGCTCCTCTTGGCTGAGAGAAGGAACCTTCCTTTTTCCAATCATTCCTTTTTAATTTTCTCTGTTTTGGGGTGGTTTTTTTTCCAGGCAGAACAGCTCAGCTCCTTCACAGCCACTCAGCTTTTTACTTGCTGCTGTAACTTCTAATCCTGCTCCTTTTTGACTCCTCCCAACTCAACTTCCACAGACCCAAATTAAAGAGCAACAAATCTTCCCAAAGCCGTGGCACTGACCCTTTTCCAGTTGTGCAGGTTAAAATCATCAACACTTTTTCCTTCAATCCATTTATCATCTTCCAGGGTTCTGTGTTAGTTAACACTGTGTCTGAAGCCTGTAGGAACTATGCAGTCAACTCACAGAGCCAAAGCTCCACAAAATGGTAGCCATCTGCTTCCTGCTAAACTGGCAACACAACAATAGCTTTCAGTAAGCTGAGAAGAGGGTGATGTTAACGAATGAAACCACGACACCTTCTGTCTTTTATTTCAATAGTAAATCTAATTTTTTTATCTTTTCCCCCACTTTGCCACACAATTTTGCTGAGAGCCATCAGGACTGAATTGCCACATGGGAGGTTTCGACCCTTGGAGTTATCAGGTCGATAAAATTGCAGTTTCCAGCTCCTGCAGAAGCCCAGCTTTTGTAACAGCGAGAAACAGCCGCTTGCACTCAGATCCTTACATCCTATTTCTAAAGTTGCCAAAAGAATACTGATTTCCATAGCCTATATCTATTATTTACTAGGTGAAAAGTAATGGCATCACCCATGCACTGAGGGATTGAGATGGAGCAGAAGGCATTGGGAGCTTGGGGACATCACACCAATGGCCCTAGGGACACATGAGGAGCTGTCGTTTGGAAGAGAGTTAATAACATGCCTTGGGGCTAACACAGCTCTTGGGAAAGAGAAACCAGAATGCAAAGGGGTGCAAGGATTTGTCAGTCTACCCTGTAGCCCAAAACAAAGTGCTGGGAGGCAACTTTTAAGTTGCCAGTACTGAAATGTTTTAAAGAGGGAAGAGTCAAGTCCCCAAACACATGGGTTTTGCTTAATAATAAAAGCACCATTTGGAGTGCTCTGTCTTAATTTCTCTCCTGAACATGAAATCTTTGAGTTGTTTTTACCATATTTTAAAAAGACTTCTCAAAATTGTTTTAAAACCAAGACTCTGATCTTTTTCTGCTCCTTGCATGCATTCAGCAGCTGGACTATTAAAGGAAAATGTTATATATGGTATGAAAACATTGTGAAAGCTGACAAAAAGAGATCTTGCTTGAGAGAGCTGTTCCTACCAGAATATCTGTGATTTCTGAACTTAATCTTAATGTACAGATCTCACATTCATGTGTCTTTATGAGCTAATCTTAAAGAGCATATCAGGATATTGTACTCCAGCACTGTATGTTAATGGTTTCCTGCCTCCCTCCAGGAAAAAAATGGGATATTTTCTTCTCTGAGCTTTTCACACACTCTTCTGCCAAGTCCAAGCAGAAAGGAAAAACTGTGTACAATATTTTATTAGGCCAAATGTCAATTTGTTTTTCTGAAATCTTTACCTGGCATTTAATATTCAAACAGGAAAGAAAAAAAAGTCAGAAAAACAATAAGGCTTTCATTTCATGCAGCATTGCCTGAGACATTCAACAGGCCACAATACATAGAGCCACTTTGCTTTCATAGGTAGGAAAGGGAGCAGTTAAACATACTGGAGAAGGTGGATAGCAGCTTGGTTCAAAGGAAAGAGATTGAATCACTTTGTATTTGTGAGCCTTTTGGATTATCTGTCAGTAATCTCTGCTGAGCCTGGCTAAAGACAACATACCTCCTATTTTGTTGGATCTTGGTCTTGCCCACAAAAAGACACTCTTTTTCCATTTGTAAAGAGTTCACTTTCCACTCCACTCAGAAAATTTCCCACATTTTCAGCTCAGTTCACTCTTGTTTTGCTAGACAACACAGCACTGATGTAAACTAAACCTTTTTGCAGATCAATGGTACTTAATATATGAAACACACCAACACAGACAGCCTGGTCAGCCAGGAAAGCCCAGCTGGGTTGAGTATGACATCTAACATAAGAGACCAAGACTTTGTGAGCTTTATTTCCATCCAAGGCAAGGACCAATGCTTGATCACCTCCCAGAGAAGTGCTCTTGAATCTCAATTTCCCACAGCAGCACTTTTGACCATACCCAAACTGTACCCTTGCCATACCCTGCATTAAATCTGAGCATCCTGAACGAGTGCCTCTACCCTTTGTACATTGCTGTACATGGAGCAGAGGCAGAGTCTGGGCAGAGCCCTGCTGGAGGGCTGGAGTTGAAGAACCACTCTGTATGTGCCCAAATGCCTCTGGGATTCAGCTTCTGGCACCAAGGAAAGCACTTATTGTCTTTTCCATAAAAGAGAGACAGAAACAGGTTTGCTTTTCTTCTTCACGAGGGCTATGGAGAGACTCTAATAAGCCATGCTCCTAAGCATTTGAAACAAGAAGTAGATTTTAATCCAGATTTGCTTCCACAGAGACAGCTCTCTACCCACACTTACCTGCCAGAAAGATTTTTGTGAAGTTAAAAGTACGTCCAGCAAGGCTCAGCTGCACATTTAAATGACTTCTATGAGTCTCTTGTCTTTTCAGTCTCATCATTTTTGAGCACAAAAAGAAGCCTGTGTTTTACTTAAAAGGTCTTTATTCCAATGTCTGAATGTGTTAGCAGCCTCTGGGATCACTTTTGTCCCCTGGATCTTACAAAGAGATTCGAATTGAGACCTTAGCCCATGTCAAGGATGTGTCTGGAAGAGGAAATTCACCGTTTCACCTTCAGCATGACACAGTTTTTTTTGCATTAATGTCATGCCCAGAAGAATGGATTCTACCCAAAGCCCTGTTGCCAATAGGCTACTGGCAACAGCTGATCTGAAAATATGCTCCCATTACCTACCAAACCTAACTGCCACCTTCCTGCTGGACTATGGACCATCCTCTGCTGCTGCTGTAGCAGAAATTCTTTATTCTGCCCTGAGAAACTGGTACATCACTCTGCTTCCTCTTGGTGTGGATTCCCCCTGCTGTGGTGAGGACACTGAGGCATGTCAGGGACAGCACAACACAAGAATGGCAGCTGGCACATCTGTTCACATGCACATATGTTACTCCTCCTGATACATAGGGTTGCTTTTTTCCACTGAGCTCCAGTCAAATGTCTACAGGACTCTTGGAATGAAATCCTAAAGAAAGCTGCCCTTATGGATCATCTGATATTTTTTTTGGGAGGGCTGTACAAGCAATAACTCATCAGAGGGAAGAGGTACTTGAAGGTAAGAGGTTCACACAAGAGCCTAGAGTAAGTCAGTAGCAGAGCCCACAGGCTGGCTTGAAAGCTCCTTCAACACATTTATTATTTTCATATCATCATGAAGTAACAATTATTTAGGAAGGAATTTATGAGTGTCAATATTCATCCAGTTAAGACAAAAATAATCATTCCATCAAGTAATGCAGCTGGTTTGATAGTTGTAGGCACTATAAAGCCACCACCTCCAAAGAACCTTCTAGCATCTACTGGGAATGCAGATGGTACAGCATTTTCTGCTTTCATGGCAGCAGCTGTAGCACACTCAGCTTCTAGCTGGTGTATAATGGATCATACCAGTTTACACAGGCCAATAGCATTATTCAACATGTCTCCTAGATTTTCCCAATGTCCCTTTTCATATACTTCTTGGGGGGAGACAAAGAGACCTACCTCCTGTCCCCATCTTACAAGTCTTAGCAAATCCTCTCTTTCATAACTGAATCCTTTCTCAGCAAGGATATGCTGAAGGGTGTCAATAGGATTCTCCTCTTTGCTCATCATTTTTCCCATTATACCGGTTTACTCGGGTCACTTGCCTTTTCAAACAGGAATCCAGGTGATTTTCTGCCGAGGGTTCTTGATCCAACGAATTCAGCTGATCATGGCAGGATCACCAAATGTCGTAGTGGTACAAGCAACATTCATTCAAAGACATAGAGAATCCAGGTAATGCATGTACAGAGACACACACAAGCAACATAGTACAACCAACAGAGTTAACTCAAAGCCACCCTTTCTTTGGTTTATATGCTGCTTCTGCCCATGTGATTACCCAGGGCCCAATTGATTAACTTGCAGCACCTGTTTCTGATAATTGGAAGTAGTTTGCCAGCTGCATTAACTTGTCCCTACCATCTTTATTCAAGCTGGTTGGTCCAAGCCACATTTGTGCCTACAGATAGTGTTAATGGATTCCTAGGATTGACTGTCAGCATCCACAAACCTATAAAAACCTAAAGCTAACCAAGGTTCACATGCCAGGTCTGCTGTGTGGTGTTATCATGTCACTGCAGCATTCCTCACTCTGCCATAACACCTATTTCTTCATCACTGCTGTCTCCCCCTTCCTCTTGCCCATCTAAAAGTGACAACCAGTGTTAGGTCACTAAGGACCTTGTCTAAAATCAGCTTGTAGCCTGGAGAGAGGGCAGATGCAGACACTCTCTGCAAGTGCTCACGTGAAGGCATTTCCCTTAGTAGCACAGAAGACCTTTCATCAGCTTGCCAGGAGGATTTGCTGACCAAACCTCCTTGGAGAAGGAAGTTTTTCAGAGTGCTAGAAGGAGTGTACATCAGTGACATCACAAATAAGAATTCACAACTTTTCCTTTCAAATGTCACAAAATATATGTCCAAGTGGTGAGATGCTCCTCTGCCTCATCCTCTGCCCTTCTGAAAAGATTTCACTTAAAGGTACAACTTTCAACGAAGAGCTTTTTCCCCAACTCAGATCTTTTCCATCTGCTATGGTCTGTGAGCATCCATTAATACTTTAAACTTCTTGGCTGTAAGCCCGTTGAAGTGATTTGTCTAGGATAAAAGAAAATGGTGAGATTACATGTTTCCCCTTCTGGCATCATCAACCTCTTTGTTTTTTGATAATAATCCTGTTTACAGCAGAGAGAAGATGCTGCAGAGAGAAGATTCCTAAGAAGATGCTGTATGTTACATAGAGCCAAAAAATCAGCCATAGGCAAAAAAATGCCTTGAAATACAGTTCAGTAGAAATGTACTTTTTATTGAGCTCAAAAGCTTCTCAAAAAATGCTTGTTTTCCTCTGCTTGCTTTAGGGGCAGAGGGAAACAACCTTGAGTTAAAAAAAACAATTTCAGCTGAAATATTTTTTGTTTACTGATTAACAAAAGCTGGATTTGGCAAAAAAAATATATATATTTTCAGCAGAATGTCAATGAGCAATCCTGTACTTGCACAAGTGATAAAAGGATGGTGCATGGCCCAAACAGCATGCAATCAGTGATCTTTAGGCACTTTCAAAGCCTGAGCTACCACAGAAGTCGGTGTTGATTCAAACTCCCTTGTATCTTTTCTTTTTTCTCTTCCTTCAGCCCCCAGCTAAAGGATTATTGCAAATTATTCAGGGCAGAGGAAGGAAAGGTGCAACCTACAGGGTTTTGGCAGTGGCCTCCATCATCAGCTCAAGAGGAGCTTTCTGGAATGTCATATTCCTGCAGAAGATTAAGAACAAGTGGGCAGAAGATGAAGTCAAGTCACTTCTTACTCCTCCAGACTTCAAGGCTCTCATGAAGGCTTGTGGTCTTCGTTCTGCCTTCTGCAAAGACTTCAGCTTCAGCTCTGAGTTCAGCATGTTGACCTCTCCAAGGTCTGAAAATGTGAGGATCCTGTGTTTTGGTTGGTTCTCTCCCTGTTTAAAGCCTATCATTGCCTTTGGTAAATTGTTACCCATGTATATTTTATAAACCACAGGGAATCATGTGGCTACCCAGTACTTTTCACTGGAGAATCTCAAAGTAGTTCACAAATAAATAGCCAAGATTTACAATAACTTTATATTCCAGCTTTTCTGTAGAGTGGAAAAGCTGACATCAAAAAGGCTTTCCTGCAGCTACACAAAAAAACTGAACCAACTTATGAACAGAACTTAGAAGTCCCAGTTCCAGCTCTAGTTTCATCTCTCAAACAAGATTTGTTATCTCTGTACTTCTTGTTCACCTGAGGTTCCCATCGCTGCTACCCAGAGATGGACACGGTCATTTCTACCACTGCATTATTGTTTCCTCAAGACTTCTCCCCCACTTTAACATGAATAAATAAAATACATAACTTTGAGCAATCAGAAGGGAAGATCCTTGGAGGTCACTTACAGGCACTCCCTTCCTATGCAGTATCAATACATAGGTATATATACCTATCAGCATTTGGCTATTTGCTGAGTGATGGCTGTGGCTGTGCTGATGGTAAAATGGAGAAGAGCAGCAGGAATGTTGTTAAGTAAAAGGCTGTATCTCTAAAAGCTGGAGACCAATCCAGTCCTAGTCAAAGCTAATATCATTTAGAATGAGAGAAGCAAAGCTTAGCCCCTTCATAGTAAAGTTATTTTGTTGTTGGCAGTGTTATTTTGGGTGGTGTCCTGAAAGGTAGAATTCACAGTCCTGCTGTGGTAGAATGAGATCTGAGCCCAAATACTTATTAACAACCAATGATAATAATAAATAATAATGATTAGTCACTAATTAATAACAACAGTAGTGCTAGTAGAAAATTTCAAGTCTCTTGTTCACCATTTACTGCCAGGCTAGTCACTTCCCAAACTTACTTCTAAAATTAGAAACAAACTGGCCCCTTCTAAAGGCCATAAACAGCATTTTAATTGGACTGAAACCTAGAAATCTGTCAGCAACTAGTTACTCTGGCTCCCTGGTGTGATCAGCAGCTTTGAATGCCCTTCAAGGTCTTTCCCAGAAGGTAATGACGCAATCCAATGTCATCACAACAAAGTCGTGATCAAACAAGGAGTCACAGAGCAGCAGCTCAACACTGGGACGCTGGGACCAGTGTGCCCAACTGGGAATGCTGAAGGGGGAGGAGGTCCTCCAGCCCAGAGTACACATCATCAACAGAGTAGCAGGGAGAGACCTGTGCAGGCTGAGACACTTGTCTACAAACTAATCCCCTATGTACCTCTCAAATCAGGGCCACATGAAATGCGTATTACAATGCATTTCCTTTGCTAAACTACTGTATTTTCACCTGTTTTCTGTATGATGGAAGGCTTTTAAAGTAAATCCCACCTGGCTCAAAAAGATGCCAAGTATTAGCATCAGAATGCAGGAAACTGCATCCAGAGAACAAATACTGACACCCTGGTAGCATTGTTCCTGGCAAGAACCTGCTTATAAGGCAAAAGAGCAAATACAGTAGCTGATATTTAAGATATCCCAATCATTTTGGAGGTGAAAGGGAGGTGGCAGCCATGAGGCAAAAGGCAGGATCTGAACTGTCAAAATCTTCTCCAATTCAAGAGGAATTCATGCCCTGATCCCCAATGGGGGTATGTGATGGACAGAGACATGTCCCAGGTAACATAAGGCTGGCTCTGAGATCAGGGCTGCAACACTCTTGAGGCTTATATGACCTTCTTGGGTTCAAATTACATTAATGTATCATCCAGCAGAAGCAAAACTGCACCAGGGACAAAACTGATCCTACAGTCAGCAAGTGAGTGAGTAAGGATAGGACACACAGGTGAACACATTTCTTCCTGACCTTCATGCAAAACTAGCTTCAAGGTGAAAAACAGAAATGTCTCTCTTTAAGTAAGAACCTGAGGAGAGGGAAAGAAAGAGATGGTTTTAGTACCACCTTGAGAACAAAACATAAAGCTTTGCAGAAGGTTATTATGAAGTAAAAAATAATCCTCAGGTCTCAGAGGACCTGCAGAGGGTCTGTGACTCCACATTGTCATGTCAGACACCTTTGTCCACCACAATCTCACTGGAGACGTCTGTCCAGTCCTCCATCACAATGATGGGAGCTTACAGGGAGCATGAGCATCTTCACTGCCTTGAGTAGGGAAATCCTACTGGATCTGGGAAACAGGTGAGTGGTGACCAGTAACACTCAGTATCACTCAGAACCACCCTCTGGATGCCCAGATTATCAAGATCTGAGGCAGAGATGCAGTGGGGCTGAACAGGGCAAGACAGAGAGGCATCTTCCTTGTCCCATACCCTTTTGCAAATGGCTTGGGACTTTGTAGGTTTCTTGTCCCCAGTAATAGAAGCTAGGGTTGCATCCCAAATAGTGTGAGCATTTCACATAAATAAGGAACAAAACAAATGACAGGGGACATAGAAATAGTTGTCAGTGACACCCAGCCTTCCCCCAAAAAATAACAGGAATCAGCAATAAGTACACATTATAAATATATATATATATACACACACATCCCCTATATACACACTCACTAAAGGTATATAATGCCATCTCTCCTAAATAGGAATTGCTGGCAGCCTTTCAGCAAGCTATTCTTAACCTCTAGCAATAAGCACCTTGCTTGAAGTCTGTGGCACTGCAAATATGTCCAAGGCATTCCTGTGGAGTGATTGCTCTTGAATTCCTTCAGATGCTTTTCTACTGGAACAAAACATTAGCACAAACTTCACATGCTGAGAGTAGAGAAGGATAGTCAATGCCACTACTGTAAGAGATATGGTGATTTTAGCTGTGGAAATCAAGAACTGCCTGCTTAAAATCAAAAGCCTGGCTTAAATAACCACAAGATTTAAAAAGAGATTAAGCATTCAAGATTTTCTTTCTTTTTTGTAGCTCTAGTTTTAGACTTATTTACACCTGAAAGTATTTTCTCTATTTTTCCTGCTACTGTGACCATTAGTGCAGTTTCCAAAAGCCCAGAGTTTCCCAAATACACACACACACACAGAGAAAGGTTAATATTGTTATTCCCTCCCACCCCTTGACTCTCAGAGCTTTGTATAAAAAAATCTAGTGTTCATCCCAGGAGACCTGGAATAAAATCTGCAGCCATCAACATTGCAGTCTTCCTTTGGATGGCAGTAAGCACCCCAGGGAGCTGCTCAGTCCATTTCATGATGGATCAGGCCCATCCTCCCTGTGAAAAAGCTGAAGGAAGATAAATCAGAGCAGGACATACTGGGAAAGACCTAGAGAAGGCTTCCCCACTCTATCAATACATTAGAGACTCATTTTTCTTTTCCTCTTTAAGAAACAAAGTGGTATAGAAGCTGGACAAGCTCTGTAGGTGCTCCAAGCTCCACCATGGTGCCAGAGTTTCCAGCCCAACTGCTGCTTTCTGGGAGAGGGACTCCTCTGGAGGTTGAAGAGCTCCTCGTGGGCTGACAGAGCTCACAGTGAGGAGACATATGGGCCCGATGGTTCAGGTGATGGGGAGAATAGCCAGGCCACCTCAGTGCCTGGATCTCAGGAAAGGGGTGGGGGTGTGTCTGTGTGTGAATGAACTGTTCAGCCTTTAAAGACAAACCTGGAGCATGGAGAGGACAACTGCTTTCTACTAGAGCAAAGCTGGGAAAAATCATTTTACAATCTCCAGAACACTAGGAATAATCATCTGTAGCTATAGATCCATTTCTTTACACTTCTCTTTATGCATTACTCACTTATTGCCTTGATTTTCACTCTTGAAAGAAAGGAAAACACATTACACAAAACTGAGTATTTTATTCTAAACTCTCTTGCTTTGAGGCTCTGGTACAGTGGAGGAAAGGCCAGCCCTTTTTGTGCTTCCCAGCAAGTATGCAGCATCACCTGCCACAAGCCTGGGCTAGGCTGGGGGCTGACTGGGTACCCTCCACCAAGCTGTGGCTGTTGGCATGTGAAGCTGATCCCTGGCTGCAGATGTGCTCGGTGCCTGGCTCGAAAGAAAAATAAGACTAAATTTCAGCAGTGTGCCTGTGAAAACAGCTGATTCTCTGGACTGTTAAAATAGCCTGTATTTATAAACAAAAGAGGGTTTTAGTTTTCCTTGCCCTAGAAAAACACACTGGAACATTTCACCACCGTTTTCTTTCATTTTAATTAACAAGGAAAGGAGAAAAGTCAAAGAGCGATTGTATAAAATATATACTGCACTGATTAGGGATTTCTTTTCTGTAGCATGGAGAAGGCAGCTTGAACTTTGCATTAAATCTCTCTCCCTCTCTAATGAGATATGCCTTAGCCAACCCAGAAAGATACAATTAACTGAGGAAAGAATGCAGCTGCTTTCTCAGGGAGGGGAAAAAAAGACGGAAGGGAGGAAGAATTCACGTTAAAAGGTGAAGTATGAAGGGTTGATCCTGCAGACCTTGAGTATGAACCTTACTCAAAAGAAACATGCTGGTCAGCTCCAGAGCCTTAAATGAGCCCACAGCTTAAACAAGGTTTAATCCTGGCCTCAGACACTTCTGAGATCCAGCCTGAAACCACCTCTCTTGCTCTCTGGAAGGGCTAAACCCATTTGCCTCCCTTTGACCAGACAGTGGTCATTTTGAGACTAGGAAATCAAAAGATGAAGAAGCTGGGGGCCAGGCCAGGGTCAGTCCCAGCTGACCAGACAAGCCTGGCCAGACCTTGGCCACCCCACTGCTCCTGGGGATGTATGTGCTCAGGGGCCGCCTGCCTCACACAGCCAAGCTTTCCTGATCACTTCTATTACATCATGGTGTTTGGTCAGGGTTTTTTTTCCCAACATTTGTTATTATTTTCGTTTGAAGAGGCAAGGCTTCCTCCTCTCGTGCAGCCCAGGAGTGGGCAGAGGGTCGGCTGTCTGCAGGACGCAGCGTCTGCTCCTCCAAATCCCTCTGTAGAGTAGAGTGGGGTCACAGGGGAGGGGGGGAAAAAAACGCCAAAGAAAAGAAAAAAACCAAACCAACAACCCCAGGAACATAAATTGGACCCAGAAGGGCAGATGCAGACTGAACAGGAAGCGCTGGCCCGAGGCGAAATGAAACAGCTGTTGCCATTGTTCTGCCTTCGCAAACCCCGCACGGCTCGGGCTCGGCGGGCAGATGTTAGCAATTACCGCACATGAAAAGGAGGGCACAGGATTAGGCAAGTGACGAAAAAAGCAAGGGGACCGCTAGATTTATCGCCGGCGGAGCGAGGCAGCCCCACTCCGGAGGGTGTCGGCAGCCGGAGCACCCCCCGACACCGCCCCGGGGACCGCGGGCAATGAGCTCTGCCCGCCCCGACCCGCCCGGGAAGGGCCAGGGGATGCCGGGGGATGCTTGGATTTTTGCAAAAGGGGACGAGGTTCGGGCTCGAGACCCTGCCGGGAGCTGCCTGAGGCCGCCGCAGCAGATCTTTGGCTTCTTGGCGGTGGCGGGTCGGTGCCTCGCCGGGAGCGCACCCGGAGAGCCGGGCTGAGCCTACGGACAAATTCCATCTCCTCCTCTCTCTGTAAATAAATAACTAACTACATAACCCAGACACGCGCTTAACATTCCTCTCGAAATTTCTTCAGCTCTTCCATATAATCAGGAGTTGTAAAATAAATAAAACAAAATAAAATCCCTCTTAGCTTTCTTTTTTTGCAAGGAGCGATGGGAATAAGAAAGGTTTCTCAGAAGGTAAGCATGTGTTTGCCATCTTAGCTCCTGATATGGAAACCATATGCTTAAATACACCACCAAACGTACTCAATATAACACTCTTTTTTATTAAAGGTGGTTTCATAAAAGCCATCCACCTTCCATCCACTGGTGACTACCAAAGAGGTCACATATTCCTCATTGTGACTATCAATACGTATTTGGGGTAAATGAAACTCCAAATAGACTGTTTCTGATTATTATTGCAAAGGGAGCAAGAGGCCATCTTATTTTCCCTCACTGATAAATTAAAAGAACTGTAATGGGTGATTTCTGCAACCTGTAAAAGGCCAATACCATCTGTGACTCATTTAGAAAATGAGAAAGAAAATTTCTTTAAAGAAAATTTATTTTATTCATTTGGTCAGATTATAGAAAGGATATATACTTATTTTTTTAAAACCCTGCTGCTGAAGAGAAAGAAGCAGCAGCAGAAGAAAATCCTGACACGTAATAAACATTGCGGGAATGAAAAATGCCTAAAATGTTATTAGAAGTGCAGATGCTGCTGCCTTGCTCTGGAGATGGCTGGTTTCTGCCCTGCCAACTAGAAGAAATCAACATGAGATGACTCTAACAGGGCCTTTGCCACAGAAGGAGGAATGGGCCAGGAGCAAAACATGAAGAAATGCAGAGCTGAGATTTCAGCTATGCCATCGCTCCTCTCTTTTGGACAAGGAGCCAACCAGCCATCCCACTGGAGCAACACTTGCAAAGATGTACACAAGGCTATTTCCATCAGGTTCAGCAGCCAGGAGCGGCACCCTTTTGTAAAACAGGCTGTTAGTTAATGCAGCACCTTAAGACACCAAAGAAGATGATCAGAGGAAGAAAAGGGAGAAAGGGTGGCAATTTACCATCCTTCAAATCAGGAGTGATGGTAGCAATGCCAACATTCCTACTTTTGTCTGGTCTGACAAGTAGGAAGTGGAGAAAAGATCAAAAGCAAGTGGAAATCAAAAGGATTAGGATATTGAAATTCTTCTGTTTTGCCACAGGCTGTCACCCTAGCTCCACATATCGCTCAGCCAGGCAGGCATGCTCTGTGCAAAGCAAAGAGGAATAGCTCTGCAAGTCCAGGAGTTTGCTCCTCCAGAAATTTAATTGGCCTGCAGGTTACCCACAATCTCAACTCCCCTGCTTGCAATCTGGAGAATAATATTAAATGGTAATGATAATAAATACTAATAGATTCATCTTTATAAGCAATGCCAGATTCTGCAAGGCCTGGGCTTGGCAAGAGTGGTCTGTCTCAGATGTGGAGCATCTAATGACATCTTTACTGTTGCAGGATCTGCACATGGCAGACGGAGATGTCGTTTGCACTCTGACACAGACTAAGTTACTTACAACTATTGATACAACCAGAGAATCACTTTGGACCAGCCTGGGCCCTAGCCAAACCTTATGTAAATCAAAGGATGAATTTGCTTTAAGATCTCTGGACTGCTTTTCACTCACCCTGGGAAAAAGCAGGAGACAGGCAGTGTTCCAACCCACTCAGATGAAGAGTAAAGCATCAGGGCTGATCTACTGAAATCACGAAGGATCTTTCAGTTGACTGCAGAGAGCCATGCAGAATGACTTTGGCAAACCAGGTGCTCTGCTTGCTTATTTGTACTTGATGACTCCATACCATTCCCTATTCCTCTCCTGTGGACTATCCTAAAGTCACCCTTTTTGTTTTATCAGTGTTAGATGTCTGCTCAGGTCTCAAACCCGTAGAGAAGGGTAGTAAAGTGCTTAAGCCCTCGGCAATCAATGGGCATTGTACTCCTGTATTGCTCCAAGGAGCTGGGCCCAGTACAGGTAGGTACCCATGATCTTCCTTATAAGTTGTGATTCATCCAGTGGAGATTAAGTCACTGACATCAACTCTGAGACAATCCCATGGCAAGTTCTCCATCACCCATATCTAGCACATGAAACCTCTTCCTCTGCTGAACTCTTTATGAGTTGGTTGGACTGGATTCCTTAGAGATACTCAAGTGGCTCACTCTCCTTTGAAGATCTTGGACAAAACCACCCTTTCCAGATTGACAGTGTCAGTTTTGTAACTTGCTGTGGAAAATATTGATGGACCTTCAAGCTGTAAAGGAGAGGAGAACACGTGAGTTTTTTTTCAGGGCATTTTGGGAACAAAGCAGTAAGGCTTTTTAAAACACAATAACACAATGTTTGTTCTTCTGAGAAAAGGACAGAGACCCAAGAAATTCTCATCAGGATATTTTTTTGGTGGAAAATCTATTTTGTTAAAATACTGCTCATCAAAGATGTTGGATTTCTTGGTTAATAGTACCTTGATTTGTGCCTACTTTGCTAATAACTGGAGCCATCCTAACTTATCCAAATACCTGTATTTAACCTAATGGTCAAATCTTCACAAATCTCTGGCCTTGCTGTAATTTATGCAGAGAAAGGTTTAATGTTCCCCTCATGCCCTTCAGCCCCTTTCACAGAATCGTCAACATAGCATCATGAATCATGAATTCAACACAGAGAAACTGCAGTGTCACACCAAAGCTGCTCAAACCATTCAGCTATATAGTGGCTTGGAGAATTAAGTCTTATTTTTTCCTTCCTCTTCACCTCTCTCTCCCTTCTTCTATTTGCTTTATTTTGTTTTCTGCTCTGTGAGCCTTTAGTCAAATATCCCACATACTCATCACTTGGACAGCTTTAAGCACAATACAGAGGCAAGTCTAGGCACTGCATTAATATATCTTCTTGTTGTCTCTCTGTAGATTATCCTCTATTACTGTAATTCATAACTCCAGCCCTTTGTGTACATGCTTCCATTCTGGAAATGTAATATCATTGTTAATTAAACAGCATTTTAAGAAGTCAGCTGATAGCTCCTCTCAGCTTCTAGGAATTAACCTCACCTGGCAGCAAGCTGCTGGTTAGGGCTCAAGTGAAGTGAAGGCGGGGAAAGGGAAAGACATCAAAGAACTAGTCACCACCAAAACTTCATCCTCCACAAATTCTAGGTGTGGAAATGTTTTTCAGCCACAGGGATCCTCCCTCTTCTGGATTTCCAAATAACTATAATTATCAGAATTCCCTTTTTCACCTCCCCCTGGCCTGATTATCTCATCTCTCTCATTTGAGCTTGCTTCTTATGAGCAATACATTCACGTCCTCCATGCTTTATTACCTTAATCCCCCCCAAAAAGGCTTAATTTGGTTCAGATGGTGCTAATTTAACAAAGCAAGGCTCAGGGACGGCATTGTCCTGGTGGTCTGCTTTCACCTACGAACAAGAGTTTGTTCCTAATCTAAAAGGTCTCCTTGGGATTTGTGTCATGTTCTTTCCTGGAGCTCCCTCTGAGACCACGGGTCAATATTGGTTTATGAAGAGGACAGAGTTGTCTTGGTAGCCAACCAGTGCTTGAAATTCATGTCAGATTTGGAAATCTAATGTTTAGCAGCCTCCAATTATATTTTTTCCCCTACAATTAAACATGTTTCTTAGCAGAAGGCATGGAATAAACAAAGAAACTGCATCCCAAATTGAGTTCTCTCTGAGGAGCCTCATCTCAAAATCCAGATACCAAAATCACTAATCTTTCTGGCTATAACTTTTAGGATGTTGACAAAGCACATATTCTGTGATAAAGAGTACAGTATGGATATACAGCTGAGACAAGGAGATGATTTAACTCTGAAATAGATAAGAAGGGTAAATTTCAAGGACTACACAAGGAATTCATCCAGCATTGGAGGTGGAACAATATCTCTCCTGAGTATTATTAATGCACCTCAATTCTTTGTTCTCTCTCCTTTTTTTTTTTCCTTTTTTTTTGTTCACTATTCTTAATAACATATTTGGAAACTTATTAAACTCACAAATCAAGACTTGAGGTTAAAGGCAACCCAATCTAACTATCTTATTATTTATAAAAAGATTATCATTAAACATCTTGCAGGGAAATTCAGAACCAGTGCAGAATCTGGAAGGGGAAAAAAAGTGCTGAAAAAAAAAATGGCTAATGTGTCTACTTTTTAATTAAATGTAAATATAATTTGCAAGGCTTATGGGTTTTAAACAGAGAAAATTTACTCTGTGTAATTTCCTTTCTTGTTAACCTTATAGACAGCAGTGTAAGTAGGGTTATTCAGAAGAATTTTGTAGCTATTAAGCCAGCTGCTGCTTCCAGATCCATTATTGCAGATGACTCGGACGCATCCAAGGTTCCACCTGAAGTTCCTAATTTGCAATGACACCATAGTGATTTCAAGCATTAAAACGAGATTTGTGAGACAACCTAGTTTACAGCTTGTTTGGGATGTCAGCAGATTTTTCATCTTTATTACTCCAGACAGATAGCAAGGCTCTTATCTGTACATACCTCATCAGATTGACTCAAATATGCAAAAGTGAGTTCTTGGTTATTTTAATGTGACAAGTAAATATAAACCAGTTACAAATACAAAGGCAGGATAAATATGCCTGACAATACAGCAATGCCTAAATTACTGCCAGCTCAGTATTAAAAGTTCTGTCGTGGTTTCTGGTTCAAAGAGTCTCATAAAAATCAGAGTTAATTTAAGACTTAGTCATCCATGGGAATATTTCTCATTCACACAATGCAGGCTGTTTTGTACAGGTCTGTTTATATGATTCAACTATGGAGAAGGAAAGTGCTCCTTAATAAGATTGGGATACCAGGTTATGGTAGATCAAATGTTGTAAAATAGCATTGATTTTCATGCCAGATCACAATTCAGACAACATGAAGAAGTCTGCAGGCTGGTTGTCTGGTGAGTATGGTGACAAGTGGGCAAGTCTCTCTCAGCATTGTGCAGTTCCAGTAATGGAAGAAATTCTTCAACCAAGACAGTCAGAAATAAAAAGTGTTTTCATCAAATGAAGAGAAATAACTGTTCCTAAGCCATATCCAGTCATACAATTATTGTCAAAAGGGACCCTCAGAGATTTCCAGTCTAAGCTCCTGCGCAAAGTAAGGTCAGTACTAAATTCACACCAGGTTGCTCAGGGTTTTTTGTTCACTTGAGTCTTGAGAACCTCCAAGGATGGGGATTTTACAACCTTTCCAGGCCCTGTTCTACTGCCCAATTAGTTCAGCACCTTTGTGCCGTGGCGACCACCATTGTCCTCTAAGAGCAATAGGACAGATCCTGGCCTGGCTTTCAGACAGTTTGGTCCCAGCTTTCAACTGCTGGCTATTCTACAACTGACTGCTGGTACCATCTCTTGCCCAGCTTTTCCCAAAACCTGCTGTTGCTCCTTAGACATAGCTCCTAGCTCACTCTCCAGAGCCCTGAGGAAACCAAAGGATTGCTAACTAGGAACTTCTGTCTTTTCCCTTTCCCTCTCCCAGAGAGATCTTTCCTGGTGCACGGTCATACGGCCAACACATGCTGTGTCTATACTGCCAGGAAGCTGTGATCCAGAGCACTGCTCCCAGCTTGATCTCGGTGCTGGGGAAATGGCTGGAGTATGTCTCAGGTCCCCAGAGCCCACCTGCCTGGTTTCCTTCCCACTTGCAATGGGGTGAGAAGGGGCAGAAGATGTCGGCTTGTGTCTGGCCCTAGCGCAGAGCAGGATGCGATTGAGGTGTGTGTGCAGACCAAAGAGCAGGAGAGCTTTCCTGCATTGCACATTTCACTGTAGCCTCGGTGCCCAGGGAGAGGACAGGGCTGCCACCACGTTAGTCCTTAGGGAAGGGAGGAAAGGAGGTCTGGCAGAGATGAATGATTGTGGCCTTCTCTCCTCTCACAAAAATACCTCGTGCTGCTCTTTCTTTTAACCTGATGAGCTGGGGCTCCAAGCAATAGGTTTGGATGCCTTTCCCTGAAACCAGTGTCTTTCACAATGAGGTGTTTCCTCCTCAGCCCACACTGGGTTGTGAGTTGGGTCCTCAAGCTTGGTGCACCTTTACCCATCCTGGGGGAAAACAGGACTCCTCAGCCTGGTTGAGCTTTCCAAGGGCTATGCTCTAGCCCTCCCAATGGGAAGAGGGATTCCACAGCGAGTGCTTTTTCTCTGGATTTCTTTTCACCAGAGGAATCGAAGAAAATCTCTGTCCCAGGTTGTAGCAAAGTCTGGAAAAAGTCCTTTCCCATATCCTCCCTCTGAAGAAGGCAAGAAGGAGCCTGCTATGAAGAGTCACCCATCGCCTCTGTCAGGCTCATGGAGACTCTGCTGCAAAAGAAAACACTTTTTCTCTGCAAGGAGCGAGGAGCCAGGACACAGAAAGGCATGTTCCCAGCTGCTCATCTGGCGAGACTGGCAGGGCTGTTAGGAGGAGGAGGGTGTGGGAGAGAGGGAGGCTAGCCTGTGATCTGGGTGTGAAAGAATCCACAGTTGAGCAGGATCAATAAAACAGTGCCGAGGCTTGCGATGAAGGGAGCAGAGAATAGGATGGTGGAGAGTAAAAGAGAAGGAGCCCCCCTACAGCTGCTGAGAAGAGAGGGGTAGGTAAAAAGGGAGCTCCGATACCACCAGGCCCACGGGAGACTCAATGGGTTGTCTCATTATTATGGTGAACAGAGAGAGCTCATGAGCTGGGAAAGATAGGAAGCTTTTATTTGTTATTTTTTTTTAAAGAGTGCAGCCTCTAGGAGGGTTTTTGCAGCTCAAACGCTTTTATTTTGTGCCAATTACTTATACAGGGTCTGCATTATTCCCGTAATCAGTCTAAATGAAAGTCAAACATGAAAGATTCCTAACAATGAGCTAATTGGAATGCCATTACCATTTAGATTTAATAAGGTATTTGTAATAATAAACTTGCCTCAGTCTATAGAGTTGTCTTATTCCTGCTCAGATCTTGCAAGAGTGTAAGAGTTGACATTTGTCATTCGTTCCGCAGGACATTGGATATAACCTTCAAAATGTTTTAGTCTTGCAGTGCTTAGTAAATGTCAGGGATGGAAACAGAATCTATAGCCTGCTATTGTTCTGGCTGTGCCGAGCTCAGAGTTAACAGGAATTGTGTTAAAACTCAACAGCAGATTATATCCCACATATCTCTCTTTATTTGCAGTCCAAACATCTTGTGGTTTCGAATGAGTCACTCAATGTCCCCTTATGTAGCTGCATTCATTATCTGCATTGAGGTCTTGCTGAGGAGCTTCAATCTGGTTCCAGCACTGATAGGTACTACACAAGCACACGGGGTCTTTGCCTTGTATAGCTTAAGATCTAAGCAATTAAGTCAAAGCAAGCTCTATCTGGAAGCCAAAATGTCCCATCTGCAGAGGTAAAAGCTAATTAGAGCTCCATGCATGCTTACTTTTGAGAACAGTTCACCAAAAACAACAACAACAAAAAGATAAACTCTTGCTTCACATTTATGGGTGAGCTGGTTTCACATAAAATGTATGTGGGCTGAAAGACCTGGTGTCACTGTGCAGCCAGGGAAGATTTATTTAACTGCATGTAGTTCATACCACAAAAGCAAGGCATAATCTTGGTGAGTATTTCTTCTGTTAAGAAGGACAAGAGTGTGATATGAGCATTTTGTGCAATTGGAGGGAATTCCTCTAAGAAGATACTGAAAAGGCAGAGGTAGAGCAGGTGTGTGTGTGTGTGTGTGTGTGTATGTGAAGGAAACATACAGATAAAGCTAAATCAGCCAAAAGCTAACACAGACTCAGAGTAGCACGGATGACACAGAAAACAGGGTGCTGGGGGCATTCTTTAAAATCCAGATATTGCTTCTCCCTCCCTTCATTCACCCCAGGAAGATACTACAGGAATTCCTTCACTCAAAATGTTCCAACAAGCAACCAAAAGGGCAACAAAATGCATAACTCCTGTTTTAATGGGGAAAAAACCACTCTCACCCAATTTCCTAGTAGCATATCTCAGTGTGAACCATCACCTATCCGATAAACTGTGCTGTCATTAGCAGCAGATGAATTATGTTCTGCTGACACTCTGTGGTCCCAGCAGCTAGTCCTGAATGATCTGACTCAACAGAAAACTTTGCACAATAGCTCAAATAAATGTCAAATCACTGGAAACTGGCAAAGGCCATGGAAATTTGGAATGTTCTGTCTTGAGGACAGTCTTTTAATGCAATCTGACACTGGGGATTCAGCTGAACATTCATAACGTCCAGGAAATTCTAGGCACAGTTGGTAAAATGACCAATGCTCTTATAAACCTACTTTTTTTTTTTTGCTCAAAACTGTATGTACTCCACACCAAAAGGTTTTTCAGAAACACCAGCCAACAATCAATGGCCTTAAGTTAACCATATGCCCGAGAACTGTGCTGCGTTGCTGGAGAAAGGCAAGGAAGCATGGAAAATCAATAGCTTCCCTGGATGTTTTCAGAGAAGATGATTTTCCTAAGAGTTAAAATGTGAGCCTAAAATTCAGACATTCCTGCTCTTGATGGTCTGGTTAGATTGCCTGGTCTTCTGATATGCTTCACACATTAGGAAAAAAGTGATGCTTGTTACTTAGATCACAGCAATGTTGTGAAGCTTAATTTTTTAGAGAGGTGTTTTTGGATCCCTGTATGAAAAGTGCTATAAATATATACATTCTTAGTAGTATTCAAATTACTTCCTTTACAATTTCTTTGAGCCAACACATGTTGCCAAAAATGCAATATTCTCTAAGATGTCTTTTATTCTTATATCTGTCTGGAATCCAGGACATTTCCCAGCCTTATAAAGCATCCGATATTGATATATCCACGTGCAGTGTATATATATAGCTAATACCATCAGACACTTCTTCCCCCCCCTCCCCAGGAACCCAGGCTTGCTCAATGTACAAGATGGACGTGCTTAGCAAATGAGGCAGCTGTTCAGTTTTTATTTTTATGCTCATTGTTTGCTGAGCAGCCACATGTCTCGTAGAGTGCATACCATCCAACCTTTGTAGTGAATCAGACAAGGCTCCCCCACAACTCTCTCACTCCAAGTATCCAACTCTGCCTCGCTCCCTGCTCGACATACATATGTGATCACGTAATCAGGGACTGCATCACAAGAGAGCTTTAACTTTCTCATTTCCAAACTTTGTTTTCCAGCCTCAGACCTTCTCTCCGTAGAAGATTTTATTGAGAATACCTAGGGATGTAAAGCTCTTTAAAGAACAAAATAATCCCCTGAAGAATGGCATCACGTTGTGCAATGAAAGAGCATCACTGTCCTGCAGAAATGAGGACATCTGTACCTGAGCACCAGCCAGTTCCTTTTCTTGTGCTACTGAAAGAGCCAACACACCTCCAGGGCTGCTCCCATTTTTCTCCTCTGCATTGTGTCATGGAGCACATGCCCAATATGCTGTCATTAATACTCCTCATGAACCTGGAAGCAGGTCTGCCTGTGCAACAGGACTTTTGAGTGTCTGATAACAGCAAGATAAGCTTGTCATCACCTGTGCTTCCCCCTGTTTGAGGGAGCTTGGGGGAGATGTTTTCAACTTGCCACATTTTTTTGTATTGGCCAGTTTATGAAGCAATGGATTTTCACCCATTTTACAGAAGGACTTTAGTCCTTGTTTCTGTCTCCAATGTAAACACCTTTTAAGTTTGTTGAGTTAGGCCAGCTCAAAACTCAATTGAATCTGTCCTGCAGTCTCTAAAGGGAATAATCCCAATAGCTTTTTCTGGTTAACCAAGTAACTTGGGACTAGACTAGAAGAACAGAGAAATTTCAGTTTAGGAGCAGATTGGAGAAGAGCAGAGAAATCTCAGCACTGGATGCAGGGCTCCCTACCTTTTGCATCTTCAAAGTCAAAGACATGTAAGGAAGTGGCAAGAAAGCAGCAGTTTACACATAGGCAGAACAAAAGCACCAAGGGCTTCATCTTGCAAAAGCTTGCACACACTTATCTTTACACTTATGATTAGATCCAGTGCTTTTGGTAGCACCTTGGCTTCAGGAGGCTTCTGAGCATGGAAGAGAATGCTATTGCATTAGCATGCACTGTGTTAAACTGCTGCAGAGAGCAAACCCCAGGAGTGAACAATATACTCTGCATAGAGTCATGGGCTCAGCAAAAGACAGACACGACAGACTGCTGTCCCCTGCTTGGCAGAAGTTATGATATAATATGATATAATGGAATTTACTCAAGTATGGGTGATATTTTTACATCTCAGAGTCCCAAGTTTAAGTCCTGTAGGTGATGGGAAAGCAGTGCTGGAAAAGAAAGGGATGAAGGGGATAAATCACTCACAAGTCAGGGCAGGAAGATACCTAAAGATGTACATCTACATGAGCTGGCTGAGTACCCTGATGAGTTGGAAACTGCCAGAAGTACGTATTGCTTGCCGCAATACCCCATCTCACCCAAGCATGAAGTTGTCACAAAGTGGAGGACCAGGAGGTGGACAGAAGCAGACTCTTTGAAAACACCACAGCCACAGGTCCCTTCTCTAGGCTGTAACCCTCACTCTGTTTTCCCCCTGTCATTGTCCCATTGCTGTTCCCCAGGGTACTGTCTGCTTCTTGACACCTCATTCCTGACAGGGCTACAGCTCTCCGTTTGTACAGTGAGTATATATTGCAATAAGCAAAGGCAGTGCTCAAATCTGAAGGATCTGGGTCCTTCCCCACGGTACCTGTGTCTTTAGGGTGCCCCTAATCATCTGTCCTTACCATACGAAGCACAATGGGGCCCACTGTTCCAACTGGGGCTTCTAGGATCTCTTCTAATATAAAGCCTAATGACTATAATTATTAATCATTACTGTGATTATATGATTATAATTAATAATCATAATAATGAATCATTATAATTGCTCCACTAAATGACAAGCCCTGCTTCCTCCAGTGAGCTCCAGAAGCACAAAGAATGAGCTCTTGTGTATACTTAGTGAATCTCAAACACTTCTGTACTTAAAAGTCCAACTGTCTCTGTTTTAAGGACTTCCATATTGTATTTCATTTAGAAATCTGCAGCTGCCTCGAGTTGTGACCAGTGGAGCGCTGCCACCATATGCAAGGTTCCTTTGCCTAAAATCCAGCAGCACCATAAGCAAACAGAGATTGGCAAGGAGAAGGAATGTGCATATGGATGTTACTTGAGGGGTGGTGAGCCAGATATGCCTAACATTGCATTTTTCCATCTTAGATTTACAACTGAAAGTAATTCAGCTCATCAAAGAGCATTTTCAGAAAGCCCAAATAAAACAGCAAATGTAGAGGCTGCAGACACTTGAAAGAGAGACAGTTCAATATGCCCCTCCACTTGGAATCCTTAGGCATGACTGCTTCGGTGTTGTTAGATGAGGATAAGGGAGGAGAATGTTTAAAAAGCATTAATCCAAATTTTAAATTGCAGTTTTCTCCCTTGATGATGTGCATGCCCCAAACCCAGGTGGCTAAGTCACAGTGAGACACAGTATTTTACACGAAATAATCTGAAATCTGGTCAGCAGCACGTGACTGCTTTGTGACTCGTGGCAGAGGGTGTGGAACAGCTGCCCTTGGGGAATCTGCTGGAGCCACTGTATATATTGCATAGTTACCTTCCCTTGCTGGGCTGATATGAGTCACCGAACTCCATCCCAGGCATAAAGAAACTGAACTTGCATAATGTAAAATCCACCCAAGAGATGTCATTGTTTAGGGTTAACATCTCATTCTGGCATGCCCAGGAAGTGAGACGACACAGCATTAACGGCAAAGCACAGGCACTCTGTCAGGCTTTTAGAACAAAGTGTATGCTAAGGGTTAATTGATATGACTAGATTGCAGTGGTGGAGACTTCAGAGTCTTATTATCTATTGATAGAGCTGGACACATGGATTTGAGATGGTCTGTTTCTGAGTTACTGTAGCAATTACCATAATAAGAAGGGTGCAGTTAGCTAAAGAGGTTTTTCATTTGCCATTTCTATGTTACTGAGTACGATGATAGTACAGGAAAACTGTTGTATTGCCTTCTGAGTTGTTGAACTCTTCATATTTTTTATAGGTTTTGGAAGGAAAAGGGCCTCTCTCTGTTTCTGTGTCAGAAATGAGCCTGCACACAGCCCTCCAAACTGAGTTACACTAACAGAAAGTGAGAAAATCTGTACACCAGCCCCCTGTAAGCAAAGAAAGAAAGCAAAGCTGACAGTTAAGAAGGTTAAAGAGTGATCATTTGGGCCACTCATAATCAACAAAGTCTACTTTAGGTGTGCACTAAGATCAATATGTGTGTCTAGAATGAGTTCAGCAGAAAGACAAAGCGTTGATTTTATTTATAATGCCTTTGCTACATAAATATTGACAGATTAGTCTTTCCAGAGAGTGCATCTGCAGGATCTCAGTGTGATACTGAGCTATCTGATGCTGACCATAAGGTCCTTCCAGTGACAACCTGTGTGGTGGCAGACGAAGGCTTAAGGAGTAGAGTGCAAGTGCATCCTCAGCCAGAGTACTTGGGGCAGTGGTACCAGATGTTTCCCTCTGTGAAGCAGGGCCATTCCTGTTGTGATTTGTGCCTCTTTTCAGAGAAGAAAAATTGTGAGCTTAGAAGAGAAGAATTTAGCCATTGCTTCCCATATTCTGTTTGTAATGTTTGACAGGCACTAGATACTGTATGTGAGGAATCTAAAGATGAAGGCATAAAACCTGAAGGTCTTTTAGTGTCTAATTCCATCAACTGCTGTCTAGAGCTGTGCACCAAAACAACTGCCTGGGTCTGGGCTTAGGAGCCCCCATTGAGAAAACAGTATTCCTTCATGGAGAGGTCCTGAGACACCTCAGATGAACAACCAACAGAGGGACTGACACCCAGTGTCTTCAGGCAGGACTTTTTTTTTGTACCACATGCTCTGAGGTGGTGGGAGCCCAGAGGAGCTGGGGCCTAGGGCAGTCAGATCTTCTTCAACCAAATATGTGGATGTATAGATGATTTAATTACCACACTGTTTAGGAGAATTTCTAATCTCTCTTCAGCCACTCATGCTGACATCTCTGATGTGTGATACCATTTAGACTGAAAAGAAAATCCATTTAAAGCCTAAATGCTCCAATTACTTTTTTAGATGCCTGGGAGCAGCTCAGAGTTCAAGCACATGATGCTCTTAAAAACCTACTAAATTAGAGGCCATGGGGCTGGGAGGGGGGGAAGCAAAAGAATGTTAAAGTACATTATGTTTTGAAGGATGTGGTTTTCAAACTGACATGAAGGATTTTTTTTAGCTAGAAGTGTAACTTAATATGGGTCAAGGTTTCCAAACTGAGGTGTGTATTATGCCAGATACATGCAAGAAAAAAAACCACAACAAAACCCAATCAGAAAGCTGAGGCACTTCAGCTCATACCCTGAGCGTGTGACAGCCTCCTGTGAACATCTGGCAGTCCCTTGCAGGAACCAGGAGCTCCCAAATGCTGCTCCCAGCCTCCCTTCAAAAACCAGGCTCACCCAGTGTTCTGTGGGCTGTTAACCAACACGAAGCAACTGAGTCTGCAATTGCAGCTTGAATAGATTGAGGAGGGGTGAGGGGAGAGGAAGACTTTCAAACTGATTCTTCCAAATCACTTGAGGCTGCCAGTTAGGTTTTGTGATTCACAAATTTGCTCTCTTGTTATAAATAAACATTTCTTTTCATGATCATGTCACAGGGACTGGGCTCAAGAGCCTTGCTGGTTTTTTTCTCTTTATTCTTGGCATATCAATACAGTTGAAAGACACACACTCTTGCCTCCTTATACTTTTTGCCAAGCCACAACCACAAAACCATCCTTACAACTCCAAAGTGCCTTTGGCAGTTGTGACACAGAACGTATGGCTCATGTGGTAAAATGTGCTGGCAAGTTCCCTACAGGCCCCATCCAGCCATCACTTATGTGAAGAATTTAATGCCAAATAGCAGCTGTTGTGTTGAGGCTGC
Organism: Colius striatus; assembly: GCF_028858725.1. Lineage (NCBI taxonomy): Eukaryota > Metazoa > Chordata > Aves > Coliiformes > Coliidae > Colius > Colius striatus. Next base: position 32,337,495 of record NC_084766.1, read on the forward strand.
TCAGTATCACACTAATCAGTCCTGCCTCATCCTTTCTTTCCTGTCTCCACCTGCTGTTTTAGTTTTATATACCTTGATTTTTTTTTCCCCACCTCTCCTCTTTGCATCTTAGATTCAGACTGGAAGTGCTCTGAGGCAGGGGCCATCCTTTTGTTGTGGCCCAGAACCTGCCTGCCTGGCACAGCAGTAATGCAAACAGCGATGTCAAATAGTACAGCTGGAGCCCTGTGATCTCTAGCAGGTTGTGTGGCAAATGACCTGAAAACTGACTGCTGTGGCTAAAAAACACAGCTTCAGGGAACCTTTTAATGAACTTTTTGAAGGTAATGTAGCACTGCTTCACCTAACTGAAAGTATTTGCATAGAGGAGACCTGACTGGTTATTTCTCCTGTTTTGGCTGCCTGCGTGTGCTGCATGTTTTTGTTTGGTAGTTGCTAATGTTTCTGATCTAAATTGCAGAACATGTTTATGGCTCAGGAAAGTTGCCCAACAGATAGCCTTAAGGAAATGGTTTGCTCAGAGACAATGACAGTCTGCATCTTCTCCAGAACATGCCTGACCGCAAGAAACGTGCTTGGATCTGGAAGTAGAGTTCATTGTTGGCTAAGGTGCAGTCTCCAGTTTGATATGGCTGCAGAGGAAGGGGAGGTTGGAGTGCATATGGATCTGCAAGCCCTTTACCTTTCCCATTCATTTCACTGAGTTTCCCTGGCTACTGGCAAGTTTTGGTTAAGGTGAAGTGGGAAGCTGTGACTGGAGCTGTAGATCCTTTCCACTTGTCTGAGACTCTCCAATAACAGATGGGGAATCAGCCTCTATTGAAAAAAAATGGAAAAATCAGGACAAATACAAAACTAAATAAATGTGATGTGATTGATTCCCTCTGAGGTCTCTGTTTTCCTCCTTCATAGTGACCTCAGAGATGGGTCACTGTCAGAAAGAGAATTTGGTAGTTTGCTCCCTCCTCTGAGCTCAGGTGGCCATTTTTGGATGACTTGCTAATGATTTAACTGTTCCAAGTACGAAAGGAAACTTTCCATCATGTGAAGAATTGTTCATGGTGACACAATAGCTCAGAGAGGAAGTGTTGCAATGTAATTCCTAAATTGGATACGCCAAACACCTTCACCGTGGCTGCATGTCCTGCTTCTACGCCTTCTCCTGTCATTTGCTTTTTGACATTCTGGATGGTTCTGTCTCTATGTATAGTGCTGCATGACACTGCACTTGTTTAAGACTGTAGAAACAAAACAAGATGAGAAATACTGTTTGAGAGTTAAATATGATCATTAAGTCAACATATAGGAAGGCTCAGTCTTGCCCTCTTGATTATCAGGTGGTGTCTTATCACTGACTTTAGCCAGAGCAGAAAATAATTTGTAGTACACTGGAGTTAGGAGTGTTCTTTTGTCCTCAGCTTCTACATTTCTCACCTATTGCTTACTGTAGTTTTGACACTTTCTCTCTTGCTTTCTTTGAGACACAGACACTTACTTTCCCTCTTACTTAGACCCCTGCACCAGGCATCTGTGCACTTTAGAGGACCCTGCCATAATTAAGCACTAATCTTTAACAGGGTCCACTAGACGTTATTGCAAGGCAAATGAGTAATCAGGAAGGCTTTTAGATGCCAGAGTATCAGAGTTCCATTTCACTGAACATGGCTGCAGTGAACAGAGCAGTGATGGGATTCACGAGAGGCGGTGTTCCTCTGGGGTCCTGGATGTTCACATGCAGCTCTAACACAGAGCAGATGCACAGATACTTTTCTTCTTCCTCACTCCCTATCCATTTTGGGGTGTCCAAGGCAAGCAAGAATCAGCTCTGCACAAGTCAAGCAGTATGTTTTCCAAGAGTTTTCTGGCTGGCCTCCTTGCAGGGACTTTTTGCATCTTCTGCTTCAAAGGAGGTCAGCCACGAGTGGGCACTGTCCAACTGCAGCATCCGGCAGACCCGGGACTGACACAGGCAGGAGCAGGGAGCTCAAGGCTGAGGGGTTTGCTCTCAGAATTAGCAGCCAAGCTCTCCACAAGAAGTAAATCAAAGTTCTAGGGGTGGATTTGAGGGTGGCCAGCTCTGCTTGTGCTTTACAAAACATATTTTTACATGAAGTGATCCGCCCATGGTAGCAGTGACAAGGAAAAGGTATTTAGACAGAAACGATGCTCATTTCTTTGTCAGCGTCAATTTGAGAAGCGGTTGTTTCTGGATGTGCTTCTCTCAAGCACACACCCTTCATGCTGTGCTGGATGGTTCTGCTTTTATCCTGACTTCTTTCCAAGTGCTCATTCCTCTGCACTTCCAATTGTGCCAGTTGAATCTAACGCTTCTGCTACTTTCTACCCTATCGTCTATACTGACCTGTGGGAAGTCTCTCATTTACCAAAACTGTAACGTTTTGGCCATTACTGACTTTCCTAACAATTAAAACTGCCACATGCTTTGGTCAAAGGCATGATTGTGCTGTTTGCTGCTGTCTCCCATTAGGAATCTTGTTGCCTAAAACTTTCCGTGCTGTCCAGCAGAGCAGAATGGGCTGTTGACGGCTATGTGCTATTTTTTCAACTGTGCTGGGACAGAAATGGGTTTGGTAGAATATTTTCACACTGAATTGCAAATGATCCCATGCAGCTATTCTTTTCTTCTCAGCAAATATTTTCCATTTCTGGTCTCCAAACAGTTAAATGAAATGCAGTCAGTAAAATAGAGATCTCTTTAATCCTGGGATAGGCAATTGCAAACAGAATAGAGGACACTGACCTCTTTTTATTTCGCACTTAGGACCCGGAGGTGAAAAGCCAATATTCCTCTGTGAGATGCATCTAGCTAAACAGATGCTGAACTGAGTATGTTCATTTTAGTCCACTCGGACAGTTTATGGAGAGCAGAAATATTTACACATCAAAATAAGCCCAACACCCCCTCCAAATCCCCAAACTTGACTTCCAAACCAGGAAGGTCCAGCCTCAAATGTTTGTACTACTGGGTTTAAAGCTTTTTTACCTGTCTGTGGGTCTCTTGGTAAAGCAGAGGGTGATCTATGGCCCTTGGGCCCAAGCAAGGGACACTCCCCCACTCCTGTGGCTCTGCATCCTGCTTGGGGGGAGCAGCGCACGGGTCACAGGAGATGCAAATAGGGGGAAAGGGTCGAGAAGAGCCGTTGGGATGCTGGGCCGTGCTGAGGAGAGGGCTGGGGGAGGCAGGGTGGGGGGGATAAGATAGAGTTTTGCAAAATAGCCTCCTCGGATGCGGAGGGAGCTGCTGAGGGCGGGCGGGGGAGGAAAAACTCATGTTGAATGCACTTGCAGAAGGGCTCGACCAGCAAAGAAAGGGGCTGCGGTGTTTCTCTGTAAGGCACAGAGTGAAAGATGCTGGCAGGGGAGCAAAACCAGCCCCTCGCCCTCAGAACCGAACCATGAGGAATCCCCTATCCATGTGCACCCTGAACCCCTGCGCCCGCCACCCACGGAGCCCACGGAGCCCCGCGAGGGTGAGAGGCGGCTGCAGCCCCCGGAGGTGCCACCAGGTCCCTGTCGCGTGGGGCGGGAGGTGCGATTGGCCTCGGGGACCTGGTCGGGCAGCTCGTAAATCACCGTGAGGTTTTTATTCACGATTACTTGGGCTTTAGTTTTCTCGCCCTATGGCTTTGCCCGGCTGTGCCAGGAACAGCCTCTCCTGGTCTCTCCCAGGTCTCTCCAGGTCTCTCGCACTTCGCAGCTAATTTTTGCCCCAGCTCCCTCCACCCTCCTCTCCGCGCAGCCCAGCCGAGCGGGTCCAGCGTCGGGGTCACGGCCAGCACCAGCTCCGCGCCCTCGGAGAGCCCGTGGAACGTGTGTAACGCCGGGCCTGGCGCTGCCCGACGGCCACGGTGAGGGGCATGGAGGACAATGGTGAACGATTCAAGTGCTCTCTCCTGAACAAAAATAGCCAGGCGCTGATACAGTGAGCTATCAAGTCGTGTAAAGAATGGTTGTCTGATGGCTTGAAAATTCAACTGAATACCTGCACGGAACTAAGTATAAATATTATTTTTTTAAAGAACAATATGTAATTAAAAACTAATATTTAACAACTTAAACGCCTATCCTCTAGGAAATAACAGCCTTTCTTCGCAAAACCTCGAGATTGACTTCGCTTCCTCCTGTAAAATGAGGCCAGATTTAGTTCTCCAAAGATCAGGGAGATCAAGTATTTCAGCGCTCAATTTACAGCTCCGGGGTATGTGGGACCCTTTCCCAGCTATCTGGGTAGACTAGGAAATAACTCTGGGAAGGAGGAGGGGGAGAAGGAAGGAGATTTAATTCCCAAACACCGCAGTAACACCTGTAGCATTTCCTTAACTCCACGTCAGTGTGGCCGTGGCCGGGAGTGAACTGCAGCAGCGGGCAGTTAAATTGCAAGTAGGAAAGGGTCACAACTCTTACTAACAAACAAATCAGCAAACAAATAAAGACATCAGATTTGCTCGTTTGTAAGGAGCTGCCTTGATTTTGGAAGAACCCTTCGTGGAGCAATTCGGTCCCGTAGTGATATAAGCGGGGAACTAGGCAAGGTACCATCTGCCAGCTCCGTAAACATCCTCTCCTGTTGATGCGTGGACTTGTTTGCTGCGCTGAAAGGAGTGAACTACAAATAAATCTGTTAGTTCACTGATACATTTTGGAAAACAAACAAACAAACAAAAAAGTACACGATACCGACTGTGAGAGTGGTCCCGGTCCTGCTCCCCGCTCCGCTCCCCCCGCAGTGGCTCAGCTGCTCACCGTACCATCCTACCGTGGCCCGGCTGCAACCTTCCCCAAACCTTCCGCAAGCTTCTCCTCTTCCCCTTCCGTGCTATTTTCGTGAACTAGCTGAAAGGGGAGACAAATCCTCCCTTGCTAATCTCCCGGGGAGGTGGGAAGTGGAGACCCGGCTGCCCTTCTCCCTGCCGCCGGGCTCCCTCGCTACCGCCTGCAGCGGGGCCACCAGTGCCGGCTTTTTGCCCTTCCTATGGGGAAGCCGCGGGCAGCGCTACCCAGGGCTCGACTGCTCTGCGCTGGGGCACGGGGAAGCTGCGGAGCAGATTTCCCGCAGCCGAGGCTCTGCTGCGGCACTGCGTGTGGAGCAAGTCCCTCGCAGCCTCCCGCTCTCCTTCCTGCAAGGAGGGCCAGCTCCTGCTCTGCCTTCATCATCTCTCGCCTTCCCTCGCTGGGACCTCCGCGGCCCCTGGCCGGAGCGCTCGGCAGTGTGCAGCTCGTCTGCTCCGGACGGAATTCATTTTCTCTTCTCCGACTTGCGATCAAAAAACCACTTTATCATCTCTGCTTTTTTTTTTCAATAATATTTTTTTCGTTATACATCCCCTATAACTATCTGTGGAAAGTGAAAAATACTTGGATGTAGGCGATTTCTGGAGAGAAACGCCGTGTACGCGCTCAATTGCCCATATGGAGGAAATTAGCCCTCGAGTTCCGAGTTTCTTTGGACGGCTGCATCGAACAGCCCAGACTTCGCAGGAGTCGGGCAAGGGGGTCACTTTCGATTCCTGGCTGCTACCACCCTCCTTCTAAACGGCCGGAGAGGGGAGGGGAGATGCCGGCTCACTGCAGCCCCCCAGGCCGCCCTGACCGGTACCCCTGCACCGTGTCCGGCTGAGCGCACCGGCTCCGGGCAAAGCCCTGCCGGGCAGGCGCTGCCGCTGTCCCACTTGCTGCTCTTCCCCCTCCTCCCTTGGCCCTGCCACCGCATCGGTGTGTTTCGGTGCTGACGGAGGGTTCTGGCGGCTGTGAAGGAGATGACCGAGCACCATGGTCAATGTCCTCTGGCAGCTCGGGGCTGTCCCACGGAGCAGGGTGCGGAGAGACTGGGGCCGCGCTTTGCGGTGGCTGCCCGCAGCCTCCCGACCTTGCTCGTTGTTCCTGCGGCGAAAAGAGCCGGAGCAGCAGTAAGTGAGCTGCATCCTCCGGAAGGGAACGGCCAACGGAGGAACCCGGGGAAAAGGCAGGCACTTCTGCCCCAGGTATCCCCTTATTTGGGCACTGCAACGAGGTGAAGTTTTCTCAAACTCCGAAACAAGCTTTTTCGTTATTTTTTTTCCATTGCAGGAAAGGGAAAAAAAATAGACTGTAAAAGCGCTTTTAATTTGGAACTACTCTGAGGATGGATGCAGTTGTGTGGGAACACGCAACACAACGTAACGGAGCAATAACCCGATGGAATCACACACAAGGTTTAAGCAAAAGTACCCACGTTTATGTTTGACATACATAGAAAAAAACAATCTGGGTCTGAAATATCCCCAGACTCTGCTGATTTCGCTTTGGGAGCTCTGTTTTATTACACTCTGTATAGTCTTCCACAGCGCGCACATCCCTAGGAGAGTGAATATTTGGGAACACACATCAGCAAGGGAAGGAATTCAGCGAGGTTATGCGTGTCAAAGCGGGGTCCTTATGTTTCTATTCCAAGATGCCACTGAAAGCAATTATGTACTTCAACTCCTCGAAAAAAAATGCAGGATTTCAAATGAAACACATTTTAATTAGTGTCCTAAATGACACTTTAATGTGCTAATATTGAATCGCTATACTTTAGAAGTCTAGAGAATTATGTGAGAGTTGTTCCCTCTCTTTCATTGCAAACTACTATCCACCTCGTGTGGGTCAGCAGGATATAGATGTCTCGGGTGCATGGATGGACTGGGGCGAAGGGAGTAGAGCGAATCCCCTCCGAGAATACCCTCTGCTCTTTGCAAGCACGAATTTCCTCAGATGATGGGAGAGAGTGAACACGCACACACACAAATCCAAACAAACAATAAGAAAAAACAACAAAAAACCAACAACAAAAAATCCCCAACTCAAACCAAACAAAAAGCACGAAAACGATCGAGCAGAGGGAGGAGAGGGAGCTGACTCCCAGCAGAGTTAACTTCCCTCCGGGCTCGATCCAAGCGATGGGTCTGCAGCTGCCAGGCGAGGCGAAACCGGCCGCCCCGGGGTGTCCACGGTTCCCGGTTTCCACCCCCGCCCCGGCAGGGCCAGGCAAGAGCTTCCCGCTGCAGGAGGCCAGAACGAGAATCCAGCACATGGCAACTGTCTGTTGCATAAAAAGTCCCCCATCCTCTAGAAAAGAGGACCTTTCCTCCTACCCAGCTGAACACTTCGTAAAATGAAAAGCAAACGTTCTTTTGGCTGGACGGCAGGATCAGATCCTCCAGGAGCACGTTAAAAAAGAGTAATTGAATGTCTAAATGAGAAAATAAAAGTACTCCAGTAGTAACAAAAAATGTCGAACGGAACTAATGGCAACTAATAGTGGGATTTTCTATTTTTCTTCTAGAAACAAAGCTTAAGAAATGTCTTAGTTTACTTTTGCTTAGTTTTGCGGGTTTTTTCCTCGCTCAACACAGCGGAAAGTTTAGGAAAGTTTACAGCTACAATCCCCTCCCGCCAACACGACCCTCTGCCACCTCGGGCTGCTCCGGTGTCGGACCTTCCGGGGGCTTCAGTGTGGGACCCGCCGGTGCCCGGGGCGGGTGTCAGCTCCGCGCCTCCCTGCCAGCTGCAGAAGGAAGCCTGTCTGTACTCAACAGGAGCATAAAGATGGGAAACGCGAATTGGGGGTCGAGATAAGGGGAGAGCGGAGAGCAGAGAGATGGTGAGATAAGGCAGCTCCGCATTGCACGGCGCAGAGTGGTGGATGCTGCTTATCCCGGGGGTCCACTTATATCCACCCCTGTGCCTAACTAAGGACAGTTAATATACCGCCCATGTGGAGAGCGGGGGTTTATGACACTGAAGAAGAGTTTCTGTTTTGGGATGCATCGTCCTCCACCAAGAAAAATAAGCACCAGGTGCAAGAGCTGCCCCCACACGCTCTTCCCACGCACACGAATCCTCGGCCCCGACACTGAAGGCTCGGGCACGTTTTTCCTCCCAAACGAGACGACGAACGCTTTCCCGTGGGATGCTCGGAGCCCGGACACCTGCAGTCCCTGCCTGGCCTGTAGCTCTGCCTATGTTTTAGGTTGTTATGGCTTTTTTTTTTTTTTCCAGACACGGGCTTTTACAGAGGAGATGCGGTCAGAAACCCGCGTGTTCAGGGGCTCCACGGGTGAGGGGTAAAGCCTATTTATCTGTGAGTTCAGCACCCAGCAGCTGGAAATGTGCAGTAACTCCCCGGCGTGCGGTAGCGCCGGCACCCTGCTCGTTTCCGAGGCCACCGGAGCCCCTGAGGGATGATTTCTTTCGGTATGGAGCCAGCGGGTCAACCCGGCAGGCGGGCAGGGAAGGCAGTCACGTTACAAAGCGCTTCTCGCCCACATCACACCACGCACGGCTACGAAGAGTTGCTTGTGGCAAGCCGTGATTTTGATCGAGGTGTGAAAATAAGCGTAGGGGCCGGATCCGTCGTTTGGCAGCAGCAGTTTTTCGACGTGCAACTGTTCTGTTAGGGGGTAATTACAGCTCAGGCCTTAAAAATAAGTGCCGTCCCAAGGCGTATCTCGTTGGGACGGATGTAAAGTGCGTGGGGGCATGCACAGGTGTGGGAGCGTGCCTGCTCAACTCTGAGACCTTAAAACTCCAAACGAAAGCCCTTATGGGGTTTGTAGCTATACATTAAGAGTCTCCAAGGCTCTTCGTGACTTATTCCCGCGATCGGCCCGCTCAGATCTCCCCCGGGGTGAGGGGAGCAGCAGGGCCCTGCCCAAAACCGCTGCCGGCGGAGGGGCCGCGGGGCGGGCGAGGAGCGCGGGGTGCTGCCCAGAGGCCGGCAGGGGGCGCTGCCGCCCCGCGGATGCGCGCCGGGCCCGCGCCCGCGGCCGCCGCCACCGCGCCCCGCGCAGCGGGACCGGACGGGACGGGACGGGCCGGGACCGGGCAGGGATGGGCAGGGGGCAGGTAGAGACTGGCAGGGATGGGCAGAGGATGGGCAGGGACAGGGCAGGAGCCGTGTGCGGGGCCGCGCGTCGGGGCCGAGCGGTCCGTCCGGGCGAGGTTCGCTGTCGTTACCGCTCTGCTCACTGCCCTCAGTATTTTCTCCCGCGTCTTCAGCACATGTTGACATTTAAAACTCCCCGGCGTCTGGCACGCATGGGTGCAGATTATAGCTTCGCATGTAAAGTCGGGGATTTGTTTTGCGCTTTTTTTTCCCCCTGGTGTCCCGCGTTACTAACGTCATTTCGGAACCGCAAGTCCGGCCTTCCCAAGACGAAAATAGATGTGTGAGACAAAGCCAGGGCTGCCCGCGGCTGGCGAGCACCAGGCAGGGCTCGTGCAGAGCCGAGCGCAAGCAGCCGGGCGGCAGCCGGCCCGGGGTGCGCAGCCAGGTGGGGGATTCGGGAGCCAGGGGGAAGGATGCTCCGAATTAACGTCGAAAAGAAAAAAATAAAGCTAAAGCGGTGGGCCCTGATTACTATTCCCTGGGATCGGAGGGAGGGAACTCGGGCAGCGGGGCCGTTGCCCGGTGCCCCGCCGCCGTTGCAGCCCCCGCCCGCCGGTGACACGGGCACCCGGTGGCACCAGCGCTGGCCCAGCCTTTCAGATCCGAAACAGGGGTGTGAGGATTTCAGGGCTGGCCTTCAAGATAGGGAATCCTATAGAAAGACCCCAGTGTGTCCTCCCCACTCGCGAGCCCTTGCTGCGTGGAGAGTGAGGCCCTGTTCTTGAGGGGCTCTGGGTGCTCGGGGGGGAACCAGGGCCGGCACCGGCACTCCCTTGGACGAAATCCACCTGCTCTGCGGAGGCCTCGGGGTGCTCCTGCGGCGCAGGACCCGGTGCTCTCCCGGAGCCTGTCCCGGCTCCAAGGTGGCCGGTTAGCTCGGCTCGGCTCAGCGCCCGGCTGCGCTTCGCGGCCCAGGCTCCTATCAACTCCCGTTACGCATTTGCGCTGTTGTGAAGGGCTCGCAGCACGCTCAGACTTACTAACTGGGATTTAGGACCTTCCAAAACGAACTAAATTAGGCATTTCACCCGCTCCTTTAAGGCACGCAGCCCCCCTCTAGACACGACCTGCCTGGGTCATCTCTCCTCCCCGCTGTGGACATGGGTTCCTGGGACCGGAGAGGGAAGAGGGGGACAGATCCCGCCTGGAAAAGAAAGTTAAGGGGAGGCTGAAACTTCCCTCACTGCTGTCCTCCCACCCGCAAAAGTTCAGCCTGGATCGGCCCGTAAACAACCGTCTTACCCCGAGGTCTCCCGCATCTGTGGCCTCCCTCGTATTTTCTTCTTGGCTTGGCTTTTAAAAGATGAGTATTAGTTTGGAAATCCGAAGCTAGTGGCTTTGAGGCCAGCCATGTAATTTGACTGCGAATGTAGCGCACCCCTCCCTCCAAGAGAAGCTGTCTCGAAGTGTATTCGGAGCAGGTCACGGATTGCTGGGAAGAGAGCCCCTGCCAGATTTTCTCCTTGTAGACGCCAAGAGGACAGCGAGAGCAGCCTGTCAAGACGCTGGGTAGGAAAGTTCAAGAGGGGAGCTTTGAGAGATGCTCCTGGAGCCGCCCGGGATGGAGAGCAGTGACCCCGGTCGGGAATCACGGGCACCGGTGTCTCCCGGCCTGTGGGCTGCGCGGGAGGTGCCCAGGAGAAAAGGACACAGCGATGAGTGAGAGCGTGATAGAGAAATTCAGAGGAAAATGCTGGGAAATCCCATCCCGAGTCCCCTCCGATTTTGTTCTCACTGTCCCCGGTCTGTTTTCTCTCTGACAAAACCCAGAGCGAGCTGGTGCTCCTCGGGTTCTACTTATGATTTCTCTGCCTGGATGTATTCACACACAAGCATATGTACGTACACACACCGATATGGCTATAGACACGAGTAGCACAAAGAGTGAGCAGAGAGTTAGGCACAGCGTGCTGAGATCCCGGTTGCTGCGGCCGAGCTCCTCTCGCCTTCCCCGGGCGAAATGGGACTTGGCAGGGGAGAGCTCCCTGCTGCAGCTGCAGCCGCCTCCGCTGTGCTCTAGAGCAATGGGACCCGCTTTCAGGAAGAGATTTTAGGCTACAAGATATTTCCTCGGCCGTAAAGAGGGTCGAGGGAAATTTACGGAGCGTTTTGGGGGGGCTATACCTTCTCTGCGTGGGTGATGGGGTTTTTCACATACGGATATAATTCCTCAACCCCTCAGTTGCTAAATTACTTGATGCAGTTTGCAAATGAGCCCTGTGAGTGTGTCAGGATGTCTGGAAATTTAAAAAAAATAAAATAAAGAATAAGAAAAGGAGCTGAAGTTTTTCCAGTTCAGATTCATTTTGCAAAAAGTGTAAATACACAGATGCAGAACACAGCTGGTACTAGGAAAAGGAGAAGTTTCTCTTTTTTATTTTCCTTTTCAGTTTTCAGGAACCAAGACACCGATGGAAATCTGCATATCCAACAACTGCCGTGTTTAGGACACTTCTTCAGGCTTTCTCATGTCAAATCTCTGCGATAAGGGGGTTGAGGGGAAACAAGTTGCACAGAAAAGGAGCGAGGGGGCTTTAAAAAGTTAAAATACTAGCACTTCTCGAGGAACACGGGTAGGGCTGGAGGCAAATCCATTCGTAGCAAGCTCAGCTGAGCGAGACCGCAGCCCCGCGCCTGTCTCTCCCCGGGTGGCTGCGGGTAGGAGAGGTCTCCTCAAACATATGAGACCTGGGAGAACGGCACCTCGCTGTAAAATCTGTCAGAAGCCTGGAGTTGCTTGAGTTACTGTCTCTGCGACCACATGCACGCGTGGCTGTGGGTGTCTATACGCTCAGCCGCCCAACGCCTGGAGAACAGAATTACATTTCCCACGGCCGGTGAAGTTCTTTCTCCCTCCACGAACTGCCCACAGCGCGGGGTGCACAAAGGGAAAAGCGACCCCAAACAAAGGCGTGCAAACACGGCATCCTTGCGTCCCCAGCGCTGCTTTGGCACTTCTGTTTAGTCTGTCCTTTTGGTATTGTGTTAAAAATATCGGCTAGCTGCAAACAGGGGCTTTGAGGAGGGAAGGAGGCAGGAGAAGAGAGTTCAGCCTGCCCTTTGCTGGGAAGAAGCGAGGTCCGGTTAGACAGATTTTTTTAAACTCTATTTTAATGCAGGGGAGTAACGGATTCTTTGTGTATAAAGTGGAAAGAAAACAGAAAACAAAGTCCGGGAACGAAGGGAAGAAACGCTAGACTGGTTTTCAGACTCGCCCCCATCCCTTGGTTCGACAGAAACATTAATTTACATTAGCAATTCCGCATCTTTAAGATAAATTACACAGCGGCGTAATAGATTTAAAGTACGCCAGATTTTTTATCATTAATTGTAAATGTGCAAAATACCTGCTGGTACTTCACTTTAGAAGAATGTAATTGGCAAAAATGGGAGGCTGATGAATAGATAATAGATCCTTAACTACCAATAAACAGTAAGCACCAGCCAAGAGTATTAGGATGTGATCATAATTATTCTGCAGCCCCAGCCAATGGGAGGAGGAGAACACAGCCCTAAAATCATCCCCGGACCCAAAGGTAATCACGAAAATACGGACACGGCTGGAACCGGAGACTCGCTCCCCTGTCCCGTCTGCGAGAGCCCGGCATGCCCCAGCTTTGCATCATGCGACTGCCCTCCGCTTTGTTTTCCGCGCCGCGCGGTTCGAGGAGTGCGAAGGCGCGGAGGGGGAGTAAATAAGTTCGCAGGAGGAAGAGGGAGATCGGAACGAAGCGTTTCCCAAGCGGGGCATCTCTCCCGGACGCCCCGGGGCCGATCAAGGTAACCTCGCCGGGCTGAGAGCACCCGAGATGTGGCAGGGAGAGGGGTGTTCCCCCCCCTCCACATACACCCCACCTCCCCCTCGAGAATAGATGCAGTACTCTGCGAACTCCCCCCTTTTCCTGGCTCATTGCCTCCCCCCGTCCCCCTACCTCGGTCGGCGGCGGAGCGGGGCTGCGCGGGGGCGGCGGCGCGGGCGAGGCTGCGCGCTCCCCCACGGGTGGCGGGCGCGCTCCCGCCGCGCTCCGATCCGATCCGCGCCGCGCGGCGGGTCCATCCCTCCCGATGGCGCTGCCCGACGCTCGCCTCCCCTCTGACGCACTTTAAAGAGTCTCCCCCTTCAACCTCAAGGCGAGTAATAGCGACCAATCATCAGGCCATTTACCAGGCTTCAGAGGAAGCTGTTTATGTGATCCCAGCACTAATTAGGCTCATGAACTAACAAATCGTTTGCACAACTTGTGAAGGGGCCGATCACATCCATGGATTGTCTTTGGACTTAGGGAGGGAGGGCGGGGGGGGGGGGGGGGCGACCGCCTTTTCCTTGCAGGAGGGAAACTTCTCCCAGCAACTTTTGCGTGTGTGTGTGTGTGCGCGTGGTGCGTGTGTGTGTCTCCCTTTTGGGTACCGCTGGCTGCCGCTGCCTCCTTTTCCTCCAGCCCCTGTCTATTTATGTGTGTATCTATCCCTCCTCAAGTCACTCCCCGCTGCAAACTTCCCCGGATCGTCTCCCGCGCACCAGAGAGAGCCAGGCAGAGATTTGATCGGGGACTCTCGCCGCGGCAGCATGTTTCAGCCCACACCCAAGCGGTGTTTCACCATCGAGTCGCTGGTGGCCAAAGACAGCCCCTTGCCCGCGTCTCGCTCCGAGGATCCTATCCGGCCGGCGGCGCTCAGCTATGCCAATTCCAGCCCGATGAACCCTTTTCTCAACGGCTTCCACTCCACTGGCAGGGGGGTCTACTCCAACCCGGACTTGGTCTTTGCAGAGGCCGTCTCCCACCCGCCTAATCCGGCCGTGCCGGTCCATCCCGTCCCCCCTCCCCACGCCCTGGCCGCCCACCCGCTGCCCGCTTCGCACTCTACGCACCCGCTCTTCGCCTCGCAGCAAAGGGACCCCTCCACCTTCTACCCCTGGCTAATACACCGCTACCGGTATCTGGGCCACAGGTTCCAAGGTACGTGCAAGTTTTCTTCTCCCTCCGATCCACCCCTCCATCCCCCTGCCGGTCCCCGCGGCGCGGATGCGGCGGGTCGGCCGCTGCCCGGGGCCGCGGGCTCGGCTCGGCTGGGCTGGGCCAGGAGGTTTTTGTGCCTACCCAACTTGGGGAGCTGTCAGAGCCGAGCGCCTCCGGCTCCAGTTTGCTTTGCTGCTTTTCCCGGTTTGTTTTGGTTTCCCGGGGAGAAGGGGGGCAGGCGGGAAGGCAAGGCCGGCCGGGACTTCTGCGGCTTCCTTGCCCCGATTCAAAGCACAGGGGAGAAGGGGGCATATTTTTTGTTGCGGTGGATTAAAAGCTACGGATGGGCCCCTGGAAAAAGCCACCCCGCAGAGAGGGAAATGGAAGGGTCGCCAGGTTTAGAGTTCCCCGGGAAGGCGGCGGTGCCCGCCGGGCTGCAGAGGCCGGGCTGCCGGGGCCTCGGGGAGCCGCCGCCGCCTCCCCGAATCCGGCCGCTCCTCGTGTTAGCGGGGACGCGAGGCGGGGGAAGTGGGGTGTATGAAATGGAAGGAAACTTAAAGAAAGGAGAAGAGGGGGGAAAAGGAAATAATCGCAGAGGCGGAGTAGCGCGGGGAGACGGGGCCGCGGCGGAGAGCCAAGGCTGGGGCAGAGGGGAGAGTCCCTCCGTACGGACAGGGAAAGGCTCCCGGTTGCCAAGCCATTAATAACCAGCTGAAGGAAAATAACCAAATCCAATGGCGCACGATCAATAAAATCCCCCTTGTTTAACCCTTTGCAACCGGTAGCGTCTTCTCCGAAGGGTGAGCCGATTTCCCCCGTAATGGGTCCAGCTCCTACCTCTTTCGTTATACACACACACACAAATCAGCCTCCGCTCGGAGGGAACTATCTGCTCCTGGTTTTGTTGGTTTTGTTTTGTTTTGTTTTTCCTCCGATATTTTTATTTATTAATTCTGAACGAAAACAAACCACCTGCAATATTCATTTCCCCGGCCGAGCCGTTGTACCCGGGCTGGAAAATGAGCTGCTTTCTCCGAAGCCAGGCGGACAGAGATACAAAATGGATTATTACCCTCTCAGAATAAAATTACAGGTTTCGCTCACCAAATTATTTGTCGCAGCCATCAGGCGATTGGTAAAGAGCGGTAGATGAAAGGCGGAAATGTCCTGGTGTTGAGCCACAGCCTGATTTCAAACACACCCTCCTCCTGCAACGATTTTTCATGCACTTTCACGCAGAGAGACCCTCGGTGCTTTTCCCACCTTGGAAGCACCGACCCGGAGAAGCGGCACAGAGCCAACCCGGAGGGACAGACTCGCTAAAAAGCAACCTCTCCCCCCCTCTCCCACCCCCGCTGAGCTGCCATGGCCTCTCCGAAGTTTGTTTCTTGATTTTGCCGCCCAGTTCAGGGCCACGGCGGCGGCAGGAGCCCCTGCTTCGGGGAACACAGCCGAAAAACGAAGGGAAGAGGCAGGAAGAAGGTCCCAGGCCGAGTTTTGGGAGAGGGAAGCGGGCAGAGGCCGGGGGAGCTGGCTGCCGGTCCGGGAGTGCGGTGGCCTGCCGGGGCTGAGGACGGGGGGGCTCGGCCGGGGCCGCACCAAGCGCCGGTCTCCCCCGGCCACACCAGGAGAGTGGAAATAACAACCAAGCAAGGGAAGAAGTGAGGCTACCGGTGGGAGAGGGGAAGGGGGCAGCTGTGAGATGCAGCGACCGCAACCGGCCTCTGGCCAGTTCTTTGGCTTTATTTTATCCCGTAGTGCTCCCCTGATCATGTTTCAGTATTTGATTTTCTCTCAGTTCTCTCCTTCCCCTGCTTATTCCCTCCACCTCCATTTGTCGGAGGAAAATGTAATACAAAATAAGGCACGGAAAGTATTTTTTTTTCTTAAATAAAAAGAAACTGGTCAGATTTCCCCTACGGGTAATGGTGGGAGAACAAAATGCTTGAGCTAGAAAGTCCTCTCGAGTGCTTTTGCGGAAGGTGTTTTGCTAATCTGTTTTCCTCTGATGCCCAGGGAATGAAACCAGCCCGGAGAGCTTCCTATTGCACAACGCACTGGCCAGGAAACCCAAACGGATCCGTACAGCTTTCTCCCCATCCCAATTACTGAGACTGGAACATGCCTTTGAGAAGAACCATTATGTAGTGGGAGCAGAGAGAAAACAGCTGGCACACAGCCTCAGCCTCACGGAAACTCAGGTATGGGGAAAGTAGGGAACGGGGAAAGCGAAAGTACTGGGATCTCCTTAGGAAAACCCACCCGGCCGGCCCGGAGATGCGGGCAAAACCAAGGGGAAATTCTGGGATGTTTAGGCCTCGAGTCCTCAGCCAGTGGAGAGGAGTGAGGACTCTCCCCCTCACCTGGATGTTATAAAATCCCCTCCCGTCGTTAAGAGTCACGGCAAGGGCCGGGGGTCGCGGCGTGGGAAGCGGCGAGGCTAGGGACAGGGTTTGGGGCTCCCTGCAGAGCCCCGGCCTGAGGCCTGGATCGAGAGGGAAGGGATCTGCCATCTGCAAGGGAAAGGGGTCCTGGTCATTCTTTTGCGGGACGGACGTGACCCTCAAGAAGTAGTTGAATGTTAGGCAAAAAGCCCCCAAAACAGAAAGGGGGTGGGGGGGGGGGGGAAGAATCCCCTCGTCCTTGTACTCTACTACAGAAACAGAGTTTCTAGGATGATTTTGCACCCGTTTCTAGCCCTGTGCTCGGCAGAGAGAGCACTAGGAGTCTGTTCAAGGGGGCGTACAGTTGAAAAATAAAAGGAGAGAAATTATTAACTACAAGGAATCCCCCCCTCCCCCGCCAGCTGGCTGAGGGCCAGAACCACACCGGAGCCTATTTCAGTCGTCTGTCCAGAGGGACACTTAGTGATGTTTCTGCTCCGGTTATGCCGGGGCGAGGGTCTCGGTGGCTCCTGTGGCCGGACACGCGTGGGACAGTGCGGAGGTGGCTGGAAGCGAGGGTGGGCGCAGGCTTCATCCCCCCCGACGGCGGGGACCCACGGCCGGCCGAGCCGCTGCCAGCGCGTTTTTCACTCGGTTTTCTCCTCGCCGGAAGGAAGGCTGGGGTTTGTGGGGGGTTGTTGTTGTTGGTTGTTGTTGTTGTTGTGTCGGGCTTTTGTTTTGTGCCCTTCCAGAAGAGTCGTGGAGAGAGGGCTCCAGATGGGGATTGTCTCTGCTACAGTATGTGGCACTGTACTTAAAAAAAACCCAAAAAACAAAAAAAGAAATAAAAACAAAACAAAAAAACACCCCAGAAAAGCCAAACTACCCAGCCGCAGCCTAGTTCAAAGTTCCCAGTAAACACAGCGTTCTCTGGGAGGATTAAGTTGTAACACTTTTTTTTTTTCCCTTTAACTCCTTTTCGTGGGGGAAGCAATAAAGAGGTTGGAGCTTTTGTTTTAAAATGTCTCCCTAACAAAACAATAAAAAGGGATCGCCACTCTTATGAGGTTCTCCGAACAAGGGACTGGTCACAGGCTTATTTCCACTGGAAAGCTGTATTTAAGGTGGTCTTTGTGCTTCTTGATTCCGAAGCTGGTTGGGGTCTTTTGTCCGGATGTCAAACCCCCAGTCCCCTACAAATGAGCTCCCTTTTGGGAGATCAGCGTGCAGAAATGAACCGTCCTCCCCTTCAATTAGCAAACTAAAAGCAAATTAAACTCACCCCTTGTTCCCCGCTCAGCTTTTTAATGGGGGACTTTTGGAGAATATGAAAATGCAGCAGAGATGTGTGTCCGGCCAGGCAGGTCTCTCTTCTGAAGAGGCAGCGAAGCGGGTTAAACCAGCTTATTAAAATGCTCCAGTTCCTTTTTCCCCCCTTGCTGAGGCCTTTATCAGGCACTTTCAGACAGAACCAGAGTTTAAACTGCTTTAAGAAAAAAAAAATGTTTACCTTTGGCCGCTACGAGGAGTGTGGCCAGCCCTGGAGATAGCTCGCAGATCAATACTATCTGTAATTAAAGCACTGAAGTCAGCTGCCGGATGGTTAAGTCAGATTTATTCGACGCTGAACCAATTCAGAGGCAGATATTTACGAAGGCACATCCAGCTTTCTCCTCACTACGATCGCTCCTGGACGGCGCGTCCCAGGGAGACGCTGCGGGCAGCACCGAGCGGTTTTCTTTTGGGGGCTTTTTTTTTCCCTTTCATTTTTATTCACTTTTCTAAGAGGAAAAGATTCCACCGCCTCCTAGCCCCATCCCGCCGCTCTGGAACGAGGGAAGAGGCCTTTGCTCTGTTTTGCCCCACCACCCAGGCTCGGCTGGACCCGAGGGTCTCCCCGCAGCCGGTCCGGCAGCCTCCGCCGCAGCCGCGGGTCGTTTCCCCGCTGTTGGAGGCCTCGGGACACCTCTACAGAGTAACGAGAGCTGCTCCGGGGGTTGCCCCGACGGCGGGGCCGTGACAGCTCGGTGCTGCGCAGCCACGTTTTGTTTTCCTGGCGTGGGGGTGCCTGGCGCCACGCGCGGGCACTGCGCGGGGCTACTGGTGCGCCGGAGCTCCGCGGCTCTGCGCCAGGTGCGCACACGGGGCCTCCCGCCCTCGGCCCTGCCCGCCCCGCGCCCGCCGGCTTCGGGGAGCGGAGCAGCGCACATGTAGAGCTGCGGCCACCGGCTCCTGCACGCGTGGGTCTGGCGGGCGAGGCTCAGCGTGCCTCCGGCTCTGCTCGCCACCGTCCAGGTTGGATAGAGGTGCGGGCAGGGCACGGAGCAGGCAGGGAACGGTACAGATAGGGCACGGAGCAAGCGGAGCTTCTGGGCAGGGTAGCCGGCGGCGGAAAGCACCGGCGTCCCGGCAGACGTCGGACTAACGGCCGGTGCCTTTCCTCTCGCAGGTAAAAGTATGGTTTCAGAACAGACGGACAAAGTTCAAGAGGCAAAAGTTGGAAGAGGAAGGTTCAGACTCACAACAGAAGAAAAAAGGGACTCATCACATTAACCGGTGGAGAATTGCCACCAAACAAGCCAGTCCAGAAGAAATCGACGTCACGTCGGACGATTAAAAACTGACACTTTGGGACTTTTCAAAGCCAGGCACCCCACCAACAGAAAGTGTTAAAGGCTCACACCACCACCAACCCCCGGCGTGGCGGTGCGGGGAAGGGACACGAAGATCTTCATCAAACCTGCGGGTCCCGGCCGGGAGTGCAGCGACCGGAGGGGTCCGAGCTGTGGCATTGCCGGCACCGATCTGGCAAGGGGGGATCTGTTAATCAGAGCCAAAACACCGCGACGAGGTGATTGACAGGTATTCCGTTTCTCGCAATCCACTTTTAAAAGCATAAGGTGAAAAAAAAAAATGGGGAAAAAAAAAGAGCAAAAAAATCTTGAAAAGAAAGGAAAAAAAAAGGGCCGAAGCAACTTCCCCCCCCCCCCAACCAAACCACAAAATTTACAACCTTAACGGGACATTTTGCACTTCACAGTTTTTTCCGTCTTTGAAAGAGAAATTTCCATAAGCAGCCAAACCCCACACCTGTTTCAGAAACTTGAATTGCATGTGGAAAGCCGTCTGGGAAAACAAAACAAAACAAAAAAGCAAAAAAAAAAAAAAAAAGGAAAAAGGAAAAGAAAAAAACACGGAAAAAAATTTACCCCGGTTCCTAAAGACAGAAATGAATTGTAATTTTTTTTTCCCTTTAAGACAGGTTCTGTGTGCTTTTTAATTTTATTTTACGAGAAATGTGCAGTCTGTAAACATTTTATGATAACTTCTGGCGTCAAAGTGTTTGTGAAAGCGAAATGAAGTAGCAGTGACAAAGCATAGTGTTCCTTCCGATGGACAGACACGGCGGGGTGGGGGGGAGGTATGGGGGGGAACGGGAGGGAAGGGAGGGGGGCGGTTGGGGCTGGTCATAAGTTTTGCTGCCAAAAAAAGAGAAAGAAATCAAATTATTTCCCCTCCACATTCGTATCCCTATCACAAAACCGGATGATGATTATTCTTTAAGATTAATAAATAGCAAACCCAGCGACCAGATTTGTCGGTGGGGACACCTCCGAGGCGGGAGGATCCAGAGAAAAGGGATTGAAAATCACGGACTGATTTTTAACATTTTTGTTGCTTTTTTTTTGGGTTTTGTTTCGGATTTTTTTTTGTTGTTGTTTGGTTTTTTTTTTCTAATGGCCATTTTCATTGGGGCAATTTTTAAGCACTGACCTTATAATATTTCGAGATCATAGAGCTACTAAAAAGAAAAAAGAAAGTGACAAATGTTTCCTTCATGTCTCCTATACCAGAATGTAAATATTTTTGTGTTTTGTGTTTAATTTGTTAGAATTCTAACACACTATATACTTCCAAGAAGTATGTCATTGTCAATATTTTGTCAATAAAGATTTATCAATATGCCCTACATTTAAAAACAATATATTTCCCCCCCCTCCTTCCCCCTAAATTTCTCGGAAACCCGTAGTTTTCACTCCCTTTCCCCATCACCTCTTTTTTAGCCGCGGATCCCCCACGGTGGGAGCTGCGCTCCCGCGGCCGCGCCGCGCATTCCTGCGGCCAGAGGCGCGTTCCCTTAATGAATTCACTGGCTGGTAAACAGACCTCTAAAAATAAACCGCAGAGACCCACTTGCTGTAAATAAATACCTGTACAAAATAAAACAACAACAACAACAGCAACTCCTTCCCTGGTTAGAGACCGGAGTGTGAACCGGCTCGTAATGGGAGGGTGAAGCCGGTCCGCTCAGAGGGACAGAGCTTCTCTAAGCAGTAATATGTATTTTATTTAGAGAGAGGGGATTTTTTTTCTTTCTCTCTTGTTTTTTGTCTTCCCCCCCTCCCCCCATTTCCCCTCCTTCTTTTGAATTCCTTCACCAGGTGGTTGCAGTGAGGAGCAGGTAGGGATCGATCCTGGAGCACAGGGTGAAATTCTGACATTAAAGACCCGGAGAGGAAAAAAAACAACCCCGCCAAAAAAAAAAAGTTGCTCTAGGTCCTTGAGGAAACTAGCTGGTTTTCTGGGGGTACACAGTTGTTTTTTCATGCTTCATTTGCTCCTTAGCCTGATAGACTGCATTAATCAGTTTTATTTCCATTGATAGAGAAACCTCGTCTGCTCTGTTCGAGCTACAAAGAATCCTGCAAGCTTTTGTGAAAGTGCAAATCAGTTTAGGCAATTATCATACCAGGAATATGAAGGGGAAAGAGGAGGCATTGCCCAGTGGTCTCCTTTAATCTCTTAATCCGTGGATCCAGGGGGGCTAGTTGGACATAATTTAGGACAATCTGACTACCCTTTACACTGTGATAAGGCGAAGTTACAATGCATCGCGAAAATACGAGCTTTGTTAAACATCCTGCCTTGGAAAGTTAAGATTAGACATTCTGTGCACGTGTTGGCTCTATCGGGTACTATGTAAATTTCATTTTTCTAAAAAAAATCCGATTTTTCCCCTTTTTTTTAAACCATTGCTCCTTATACAATCCCGGTGACTTTCCATTCACTAGTGCTCCAAATGCGAGGGAGGCCCAGGCAGGGTTAGGACGCCTGTCGCAATGCAGTCCTTTCCATTTCCATTTAGCCTAATTATTTAGTAAAGGTATTTATTCCTAAAGGTAAAACTTCTCTTTACGTGTCCTTCCTTCTGCAACAGCTGATAGGGCCAGTGGTGACAGCAAGCGGGGTGGACATTTCACCTGAACTGGCCCAAATTGCCTTGTGCTCCACTTCAAACTCATGCAAATGGCCTTTCTAGAAATTGTTTCCCATCTTGATAAATGGCTTATTTCTTCAGGAACCATATACTTTTTTTTTTTCCCCCTCCTCTCTTTTTTTTTCTCAAACCGTGAGGGAAGAAGAGGGAAAGAGGGGAAAAAAATTAAGCGTCCTATGTAGCGTAACAGCAATAAAATCTTCAGAGAATGCCATTAGCTTTGAAAAAAACCCCTAAAAGCTTTATTACAAACCAAGCTTTGAAAATAGGGGGGATTAGGAGTCTGAAAGGGTCCCACAATGGTTAGAAGAAAAGGTTTCATGCTAATGAGGTTAATGCCCTTTGTATCTCAGGACTCCACAACTTCATTACTCCCTATCTCCGGCTGCACCAAGCGGCTCAGAACACTGCAATCCACTCCAGCTCTCCCCTGCCTTGCCTAGAGAAGGATTTGATAGCAGCTCTGTTCAAACTAGATAATTATATCTTTTCAAGTCGGAATTAAGATAAAGAAAGTGAAGCAAAGGCGGCTAGCCTTGATCCACTGCAAACAAATTTGGCGCACTTTCTAGTCTCTCTCCCCCTGCCTCAATAGGCAGGACAGTCAGCTTATTAGACCCTCATTTGCTTTATTAATTCATCTATTTAAAGTGGCAGGATTAGAGCGAGGAAGAGAGAGGCAGAGTCTAATGTGGGACAGTGGATGCCAGGCAACGTGGAAATATAAATATTGGCGAGATGCTATCCGAGCGGGTGTTTAAAAATACATTTTATATTAAATAACTGGGAGGGGTGGGGAGGGGGAGAGGGTGTATTTCGGGTGGCGAATTGCAGACTCGGGAGGATTTTTACGACTCTTTCGAAGGAAAATTCGTGGACGGCTGCCGCAGGCCCGCGTCTGTCCCGCCCTCCCCCCCCATCTGGAGGAAGGCCTGCCCCGCGGAAAGCCCGCGGCTCTCCGCACCTCGCCGGGCATCCCTAGTCAGGTGATGGGTATATCACGGGCTGGGTAGGGGGCTTCAAGGCGGAGACTCCCCCCCTCCCCACCCGCCCTGGGCTGTCCCTCCTTCTGGCCCGTCCGGCCGGCAGCGCTGCGCGGGTGCGGAGTGGCGCGCATCCCCCGCGCATGGACAAGTGTCCGCAGATCGGCACGGCTGGTTTTGCGACGTCTCTATCTATCGGCCAAGGGCAGAACAACACTTCCCATGGGCAGCTTCCCGCCCCCCTGGCTTTCCCCGTCCCTTCACAGACGTGACACGGCCGAGCAGCGGTCTCGAGGAGTGGGGAGTCCCGTCGATGTCCTGCCGGTCCGCTCCCCGCCCGGTGTCCAGGCAAGAGGCAGAACGGGCCGGATCCTGACCTCCCCGCAACTCCGCCGGCTCTGCGTCTCGGCTCTGGCCCCTCTGGCCTTGGATTTTTAACCCTTTCCCTTGGAACAAAGCCGGCGGCTCTGAGCCCCTCAGTGGCCACTTCCCACCGGCTGCCACGGCGTGTGGTTTGCACCCCCCGCGCCGGCAGAGACAAACACCGGCGCACCTCTCTCTTTGCCACTCGACCAGAGGGAGGCCAGAGGCCTTTGGAGTCCTCTCTTTGTTGTGTTTCCAAATGCTGTTTATTTACTTTCCCCCTTTTGATGGATCGTGCAGTTACTTATTAGGGCTTGGCGGAAATTAGCGGTCCCCCCTAATTAACACACAAGCTCTCTGCCTGCCTCATCGGAAATAGGCAAAGCAGCTCCGGCCAGGTCGGATTCCCTGATAAACGGGATTCTCCCAGCCCCTGCTCACGCGTCCATCAACGGTTCTAAACCGCTTGAAGTTAATACAGAGATTGATTTACTTCTCCAAAGGGTCCCGCTGCGGGGGGGACGCGGGAGTTTAGAGAACCTCCTGACCCCCAGCAGTAACCTCTCTCCTCGCCATCCCTTCCCCTGGTGGGACACGCTCTCGGCCGGGGAAACACAGGCCGTGGTCCACGCTTGAAAGCGAAAGGGCCATTAATCACCTCCCCTCGCTGGCTTTTAATTGGCCTTTTGCAATTAGCGCCTGTTGCAGGGAAGGCTGTGAACGAGCCCCACCGCTAGCCCCTCCGTCCTTGGGGGGGGGGGGGGTTGTGGCCACCTGAGCTCCCTCTCTCCCCCCTGCAAGATTCGGGGCAGGCGGCTACTGCGGGCATGGCTCCCCGTCGAAGCTCAGCCTCCCTCACAGGTGCCTTCCCCGGCCCGAGAATGGGCCAAGTGGGCTCTCTTCCTTCCTCTTCCTCCTCCTCCTGCTCCCACCCGCCTCGGCCCTACTGCCTAGGGAGCCATTTCTCCCCCGCACGGCCCGGCTGAAGCCCTGGATGCTGCGGGGGCTCCGGGCAAGCATTTATAGACCCTCTCTCCATCGCCCACGGGTGGACCTGACGTCAGGAAGAACTTGATCTCGCTCGCTTTGCTCCTGCTTCTGAAACTGATCCTTGAAATGAGAGAACAGACTCTACACAATTCCCATGGCCTTGACATAAGGTACAGCGATAAATATACACCACTAATGAGCAATTACCATATAATCACCTTCCAATTAGCTCGCATAATGATGAATTAAACATTCTAGCCTGCTGGATTAGGTTTCTTACTTTGTATATTATTTACGAAGGCTAGCTTCTGCTGAGCACCAAATATCAAATTAGATAGGGAATTTTCAGTTGGGAGTAATTATGCATTCAGTGCATGCCCGGAGTTTTTTGTCACCAGCTAAGTAAAGTGTACTGGAAGGTGGTGTCCATCCTTTTCTATCTTTCTTTTTTTCAGGTCTTAAAACAAAGTCCACACTTTCCCACCAATGCTCAGCACGTTGCCTCCTCTGCGTTAATCCTTCTCCCATCCCTAAGGCTGGACACACAGAAAACCGAAACGATTTTTTTTTTCTTTTTTCCCCTCTTTTTTTTTCCTGGGACAGTTAAATAATGAGAAACAGGCAGAGGTAGGAGCTGGGGAAAGCGAAGGAGTTCTCAGGCATACAGTCCCCTCGCTCACGCTTGCACCATCCCTGGGAGACGGGAAGAAACCCAGCCCGTTAAACCGGACGGATAGAAAGTGCGGGGTGATGGGGACCGGGACGTCACCCCACACTCCCCCGCGATGCTCTCCGCTCAGACCTGATGCCACCCTCCCGCAGGTGACTGTTTGCTTTGCAATTCCGAGGAGGATACTCCAAAAACACCTCGAGTCTGAGTTTGGTCTGGGGTGAGGGAGGGACCGGGGGAGAGTTTGGACAGAGGATGCCGGTTCTCCTCCTGGAAGGGAAGGAGAGGAGAAGCAGCAGCTCCGGGAGAGGAGGGAAGGCTGCTGAGGGCTGGCAGAGGGGGGTCAGGCACTGAGCGGGTCCCAACTGCAGAGGGGACAGAGGGAGGGCGGCTGTGGGGGGGGAGAAGGGCCCGCAGCCACGGTGGGCAAGCAGGAACCACTCTCGGAGATGCCTTGGCTTTTTTGTTGGTTTAAGCTGGACCCTTAATGTTTTCTTAATTAACCTTTTGAGTGTGAGTAAACCTCCGCGAGGCGTTTACAGCCTGGCTATAAAGTGGGAGGGGAGCATCCCCCTGCGTCGCCCGAAAACATTCCCTGGAGACTTGAAGTGGGGCAGAAATCAGCCCTTCCAGCCCATCAGGAAACGCTAGTCTTAGCCAGCCTCTTGCTTGGGATTACCTTTTTACAAACGGGGGGGCCTTTTCCTGGAAAGGAGAGGGTAAATGGTTGCCACCACCCCCCCCGGCCTTTCCGACCTCTACTCGTCCCTGTCTGACACACTGAGCTCTGGAAAGTCTCAGAGGTTCCCAGGGAGGAAAGGAGAAGCCCAAGAGAGCTGTGATGCTCGGCTTCACCAGCTTTTCCCCTCTCTTTCCCCCTCCCCCCCCATAAAATTGTGTTTATTAAAAATAGTATATATATTTGAAAACAAACAAACAAAAAGCAGGAGGAATCCGAACTCATTTCAGGCCCTGGGGGAAAGTACTAAAGGAGAGTGTTGGTGACCTGTCCCCAAACAGCCCTAGGTAAGATGTGGAAACTCATCTGTCAAGTCCCGAACGCTGGGAAGCAGCTGCTGATCCAAGTCTCTAGGTAGTAAGAAGTTGCTGAATTCCCGTGTTTTTCGTGGGTTTCGCTCACAGTTTATCAGTATTTGAACAGCCTTTTTGTGGTTTTGCTATGTTCACAGAAAGTGCCAAGTCCCACCATCCTCCGGAAGGCTGGAGAACCCAGTCATGGCTCTTAACTGTATCTTTAGATCAGTAGGTTGGTATCAGACGCAGGGAAGAAAGTGCATTTTTATGGGCTGTCAGAGATATTCCCAGATAAACTCACCTTTGTGATTCACACAATCACGGCTATTTTATTTGGCATACGTATGTTGAGAGAAGACGTTTGCCGTGATGTTTAGAACCCAAAGGCGATTGCACAGCTTTTTTCAGAGTTATCTCCCGTATCACTCTCCGTGTCCCCGTGAACACGCTGCCTTTCCGAAGTGGTCTGGACTTGGTCCTCTGTGGGCAGCCAAATGTTATCACTCAAGGTCACGAAATAGGGACGGGATGGGATCTGGAAGGGTAACTTCAAATAAACCGTGAAAAAAGTCTTTTAATAAGAATAACTTTATTTTATTTCCCGGGGGATGCAAAATAATAGGAAGCCAGATACTCCCTAAAGCGGTGACTAAAATCTGTAAGGAAGAGAGAGGAAAAGAAGGAAAAAAAGAAATAAAACAGCGAAAGAATGAGAGAGAAAGCGAGAGAGGGAGAGGAAGAATGAAAAAGCAAAAGAGTAAGAGAGAAAAAGAGAAGGAAATAAAAAAAAGAGAGGGATAAAGAGAGAAAAGTAGGAGAGGAAGGAAGGAAGGAAGGAAGGAAGGAAGGAAGGAAGGAAGGAAGGAAGGAAGGAAGGAAGGAAGGAAGGAAGGGAAGGGAAGGAAATGTCGTGTGGAAGGAAGAGAGGCAAATGTGTGGAAAGAAGAGAGGGAAATGTCATGCGTGAAAGGTCGCAGTGCGGCACTGAGTGAAATTGTCGCAAGGACATTGTGGGAGGGAGCACGGGGAAGGGTCGTGAGTTCAGTGTCAGACCCTCTGGGAAATTCACACCGGTTTGCCTTTGGGAAAGTCAAGGTCTTTCGGAAATCCACTTTCTTTCCACCACTGCGGCAAAGTCTTGAGAGGGTCGGGTGGGCCTTTTCTGTCGGTTTTACCTATCAAATCAAGGCGACCCCAAAGAGTCTTGCTCGGCAAAGCAGAGTCGTGGCCGGGCGCAGGAGCGGCTCCGCCTGCGCAACGCCGAGCACGGGCGACGGGCAGGGCATGGCACGGCAGGGCAGGGCAGGGCAGGGCAGGGCAGTAGGCATCTTTCCTCTGTGAAAGCGGTGCCCAGAGACTCAATCCTGAGCTCGGGAGAGCAGGAAGGGAGGCGAAAGGCTGCTTGGGATGGACAACGGTGTGCTCCGTGACGGAGTTCCCCCTCCCACTGACACCCCGCACATTGCCATGGAAACCGCCGCAGCTGAGGATCAAAGTTTCGCGGTGGCTCAGCCGCGGGTGCTTGGCCAGGGACCTGCCAGCCGTCCCCCGAGCCCCACAGCTGCTGGGAGACGGGAAACCCGGCTTCGGCCGTCGATGGGCTGAAACGCAGCTTGGCGGCAGCTCTGCCGGGAAAAAGCCATTCTAGTGCCTTTTCCACCTTGGACACGAGGGTAAAAGAGTGGCAAGGGATGGTCCTGAAATGAACGGCAGCAAACAAGAGAGAGACACTCACTGACCGCCAACCCCCTCTCGCTCCCCCTTGCTGGGAGGACTGCGGGGAAGGGCTGGAGATGCGCAGCGGCAGGATGCGGGGCCGGCGGATGCAGGCACAGGGCTGGTCCTCGCCCTCTGTCCTCTCGAGAGCTTCACCCGTCCCAGCCATCGGCTCCCGCACCTCCCCAGGCTCCCTGTCCCAGGGCTGTGGGACCTGTAGCCCCGGCTGTGTCTTCTCTCCCGCAGGACAGGGCTGCTTCTTTTACGGGTGTAAGGGTAAAAACTCGAGCAATCTCTCCGCTCGTCTCCATGACTTAAATGAAAAAGGAGTAAAAGGCAACATTTACACCAGTTTAATTAAGGAGGGCTCTTGTACCTTCAGGGGGATGGCATCATTTCACATGAAATATTCATACAGGAGGTTTCCCGAGCTGCTCCGTTTAATCATTCCTGCTGCCAACGAAGGGCCCTGTCTTCATACATGTATGTAATTTGATTTTAACGTCTCCGCTTTTCCATCCGCACATGTCCGGAAGGTAAGTCCCCGTGAAGAAACCAGGGCTCGGAATCGCTGCCTATCCCGGCCGCCCCCCGCCTCCTGCCGGAGGGGACCCGACTGCCTCCCTGGCCCTCCTGCTGCTATCCTCCACCCGGGGGATGCGAGGGCCAGGCCGGAGGCTCACGGCGGCGGCTCCGCCGCCCTCCGCACCTGCGGAGCCCTGCGCAGCCTCCCGCTGAAGGTGGGGAGCGAAGCGGCGGGGAGCGCACCTCTTTGGCTCAGCCTCTCCAGCCTCGGCTTCTTTCTCTCCCCCCGCTCCCCCACTGAGCTGTTTCGCATTCAGCTGGGTGAATTACGGCAATTATATATTCCTATTTAAAAAAAGAAGAAGAAGGGAAAAAAAAAAGGGCAGAAAACAAAACACACAGGAGGAAAAGAATGTGGCGTCGACTAATTAAAACCAGTTCAAGTGGAAGGGCTGTCAATTCTTTAAGTAAATGATGCTGTGTTGATTCAGATGTTTCTCGCCGTAATTGCTGTCTGAGGGGGAGCAGTAGAGGCTCAAACCCGGGGACTGGCAGTCCGTGCAGGAGGGAGGCACCGGGCCGGGTCACATCCTCGGGTGAGATGGATGCCGGCAAGGAGTGTTTGCGGGCTCCTGATCATGCTGTCTGCATGGGGAAGAAGCTGAAAAAGTGAAAGGACCTTTACCCCTGAAATGATGAGCCCCAACTCCTCGTTCCTGGATGTGCACAGGCAGACTTATCTATCCATCACACGTTTTATTGGGTGTTGCCAGTTGGGGTGTTGGGAGAGAAGTGCATGTTAAATGATGCCATTAGGCTATAGTGCAACAAGTGGAGACGAGGTAATTGGCAGCAATTCTCAGACCTGGTCTGGTGACCTGTTAATCTGTTGCCACCAGCACTCAGACAAGGGAAAAAAAATGAGGAAAAAGTCTTTTGACTTATCTCAGCCCTCGGCAGCTTATGACTGTTCAACTCATCAAGAAAAAAGGGTTTTTGGGGGACCTACATCTCTATTCAGACTGTTACACCATTTGCTGAGTGCAATATATTGTCTCTGGCTTAATTTGCTCTCCCATTTTGGGGGATTTTCTTTTTCTTCCCTTCCTTCATTTGGATCACATAAACTTTGGTACCAGGCTGTTGGAAGGATGAACCAGAGGGTCTCTGCAGAGCAGGGAGCATCATTCAGCAGCTTTGCTTTTCAGTTCCACAGCCAGAAAGCGACTATGTGATGGGAAAGTTTGAGAAGTACATGGAGGCCTTCACCCTTCCAAAAACTTGGCTCACATAAACCTCCTTCCTTCATTCATAATAAAGCTTGGAGGGAGTTGCTGTCCCACTCACATAGGAGGGACTGTTTGCGTGGAAGGCTTTGTAGGTCCCTTGGATCCTGGACCAAACATCCACAATGACTGGAGGTGTATAAAAGAAACTTAAACAGACTGAAACCAACTGTTTAAAAACAATCACTTCACAAGGTTACTTGTCTGAAAGAAGAGATAGGCCCTCGAGTAGCTTAAAGGAAAACAGATTTTTGACAGGTGACTTGGCATCAGCGTGTTTTGGAGAGTTCAGTGTAGAAACCATGGCTCTCCCCACATGAAAATTGTTCTACAGAAAGCAGCAATCAGATGGGACACACAGAACTACCATCATGAGATACTTTTTTCAGCACTGAAGTGTGCTTGAGTTTGCTTTATTTTACTGCAGCTTTCCAGCCTTCCTGGATTTTTTATTTCTTATAAACTGAAAGGATTATCAGGAGACCTCCCTAAAATATGATCTCGTGATCTTGCCACAAATACAAGGCTCAGACCAGTGGCACTTACTCAACAGAAACCATCACCATTTCTGAAACAGCTGCTGGGTTGTACACAAGGAGATTCAGGGTATTTTCCTTCATCCATAATATTTATTCAAGTAGATAAGTTTAAGACTTTTTTTGTGATTATTTTTTTACTCTCTCTCACACACACATAGAAAAGAGCTACTCAGAGAGCACTTGGGTTTGAATCTGAATCAACCAATAAATGATACAGATGGGTTTCATTGCTTCTACATTTGCTACATCTAACAAATCAGCAAAAATATTCAACTCAGTAGTAGGGACAATACAATATTGGAGGAATCAAACATGAGAATGAAAGAAGTGCTCATTTTTTCCTGTAATGTGACTGATGGCTGGCTGAACAACTGTGGTTTGTATCAGACCTTTGCCTTCATTTAACATACTTCTGCGAATCTTGTGAGAAAGCCCAAAACATTAATACATGACAGAATTAAAAATAACTCCCTTAAAAAGACTAAATTACATGCTTTGGAAAGCTCCAGCTCTGCACATCTCATGACACTATTTTAATGCTGAAGAACTGTGTTGTTTTTTTTCTTACAAGAAATGACTGCAGTCTAGTAGCAGCTAAACCATTCCAGTGGGTATATGTAGCACATTTGGGCTATACATTAAGAGACAGTAAATCTATATGCTCTAAAATAAAGATTATACATTTTATCTTACAAATGAAGATCGGTAAATTGTGGAAGAGCTGCACAGGTATTTATAGCCTTTGTTCCACACTGGCACTTTTCCTTACTATATAATATCTGTCTTTTCCTGCCTATCCACTGTCACCACAGAGTTATTAATTCAAGATAAGGTTGTTTTTCTGAATGGAGTTGTCAGGTCAAATGTTGGAAACCTTTCCACTTCTGGCTTAGGGATGAGGTGTGATTGAAAGGCAGTGAAGGGAGCTTTGAGAGGGGATGCAGAAATTTGTGCAAAGCTTTTAGCTGTCATGCTGAGGTGAGTGGAAGAAGTCACCTTTCTGGATTTTTCAAGGGACAGGACTTACACTTTGTGATAAAAGAGACTGCCTGATGTCATGACTGATGTCAGAAGCCTCTACATTCACTGCTGAGTTGCCATGCAGGTGACTTTGTCAGCTAGCGGCATAGCAGATATGACACTGGTGAGATTAAGGTGCTCAGGCTACAAGTATGCCTTTCTGATTCTACATTCCTGTGACTATTGGAGTGTCTGTCATTTTATTTTTGTGCTGCTGACTGATAAAGGCTTTGTGATCCATACATGGCACAGAAAAATCTTCTGTATACCACAAAGACCACTACCAATTATGCATCTCTTGGACCATTTCCTTTTAAGACCATCTTCTTCCAGAGATAGTGATCCACTGCTGATCTGCACAGTTGGTGATTTAGCATGGGAAGGTTGGTGTGGCTCCTTTCTTTCTCCATAAGTGATTGTTCCTAGAGCTTGCCACTGCCTTGGGGACACATGCTCACTCGTGTGCACTGCAGAACAGTCTGATATCAAACCCATTTCCTCAACACATGCAAAGTTCCTTTCAAAACCTGAAATTTCAGATCCGTTTCTTACTTCAACTCTATTTATCATTTAAGTGAGACTCCTTTCACTTAAACTAAAATGACCTTCCTTCCAAAAAGTAGCAACTGTGTGTAAGAGGAAAACAAGAGCTTTGGAAACAAGAGTTCCAAAGGAACCTGAGACACAGCCAACTCAAGAAAAGAGAAAAACATTTTACCAGGTTGTAGATGAACTCAGAGTATTGTGAGAAGAACACGAGCTCTGTCCCCGATGTGTGCAGCATATTTTCATGTGGCCCGTGGTACAGACCTGAGAGACAGATAAAAATCTGATCATAGCCCAGTGCCCTGCTGGGTGTGATGCTCTCAGGGACTGCTACTGAGCTGACCAAATCCCCAAAGGCCAGCCACAGGCTGGCTGGGAAATTTGGTTTATACCAGCTGAAATTTTGGCCCCAGGGTATAAAAACTGGCAATATGAGCTCCAGAGTTTTATTATCTCTTAATAAAAAGAAGCTCTTTAGCCTCTGAAGGGACCAAGTAAACCACCTTTTAATGCCTGCCCTCTGGTATCCTCTGGCAGAACGTTGCTCCCTCATTCAAGTAAGATAAGGAGGTGGATACCTGCTCACAGGTATTTTCAAGCTAGTTTGGCAAACCAGAAAGAGGAATCCTTTTGAACAGCACGTAACACAGCAAAGTTCTGGTCCATTCCTGGAACTGCCAGGGACTTCTACAGTACAAATAACAAGTACATAATGCATCTGCTACAGAGCTCACAAACCTTTCATGTTATTTATGTACTAATCTGAACAGTGTGGGCCAGATTTTGATCTTGGTTATTCTGGAGTAAATGAGATATGGGTTTGGCCTTACATCCATAAGATCTATAGTCAATCAGTTTTTCTAATGTGCTCATCATGGAAATATCTTGGCATTCTGCATCTGGCCCACTTCAGTGTGACTAGAATAGCAAAGCATTATATTAAGCAAACAGAACAGTTTGATTTATAGATTTGTGGTAAGAATAGTTCAGTTTTCCAGGGTGTTCAATTTAATTAACATTCTCCAGGGAAAAAACTGCTATTGTTTCCCTAACCACATGCCTTCCAATACAAAATAAACTCTTGCTGGTGTGTATGTGCTGCTTAATTATCCTAAATGGTTCCTTTTGAAAGTTGTCTATTGACCTGCTTCTACACTTCACAAGTGGAGCATATCCTATTCACTCAAGACCATCTCTCTACCTGCACTTCACAAGAAAGAGATACCAGATGAATTGTAACACCGCTAAAACAAGAACACAACCTGCTGTATGCAGCATTTCCAAGTGGTACGTGGCATTAAGGCTGCAAGGAGAATTTATAAAGCCAAGTAAATTGCAACAATACCTGTAAGTCCTAAATCCAATTGCTGTTAGATGTTTGCAGATGTCTGACGACAAAACTACAGCGAGGGACTGTGCCTGGATGCTACAGGAGCACAAAGCAGGAGAGTAAGGGTCAATCTACCTGTTTGGCACACTAGAGACCAAATCTTTTTGCCAATATTCACTTTGAGCTGTTTTTTAGATTGGCAAGCTGCAGTAAAAGCAGATTCTAGGCATTCAGGCAACCCCTTGCTCGTGGGGCTGTGTAAATCAGTGTCTCTAGCAGCAATGCAGTGTCTGACCCACTGTCTCTATCTTCCAGGCGCTCTCGTTGCTTCTCAAGAGTGCCGGGATTCAGAAGAAGGAGATGGTTGAGTTGTCTTGACTCCATTTATTCCAGCACTTAAGTGGAAACAGAACTGGGCCCAGTGAGCATTGCAGTGTGGGATGACAGGAGGGCGAGTTTTCGTGGAGTTGAGTCAGTAGTGAGAGCTGGCTGTAGCCGGCTCTGACTGAACACAATAAACAATTCCACTTGCAACATACTGTACTATTTAAGGGCGCATAGATGCCAGTGGGAGTTTTGCCTGAAGAGCAGGCAAATAACAGGTCCTTATTCTCTATCATGTCTCATGAAGTATCCCAGCCCCACATGTGTTGCAGAGGCAGATAACGAAGCATTGGTGAGAGGAGGGAGTTGGGGAGAGACAAGCAGCGTGACACAGCCCTGCCTCTGCCTCCCCACTGCTGAGGGGCCATTCTCCCTCTGACTTGGGGAGTTCCTATCGGTGCTGGAGCCATTTGGAAGATGCTCTGTGGATGGCATCGTGTGAGCTGGGGAAACTATGCAGTCAGGCCCCAGAAACTATGGATTAACTCCATAAAGTAAATGATGAGATTGCAACAATTCCCTAGAGATGTAACATCTATTCATCTCTGCCACCGTGCCTCCATTAGTTTTCCTTTCTGATGTCACCATCCTGTGGTGTTTTTTTTTTTCTCCTTTTGTGTAAAAAAAAAACCAAACCCCAAAAAACATCCAAATTTTAGGGAAAGATTAGTAATATTTTTCTCTGCTGTGCAATGTGCAAGCAATTTGTTGGCTGTCTCAGAAGACAAGCTATATGCTGCTCTCCTCCTGCAGTAACTGCATAAAGCAACAGGTTAAAGTATATTCATATGCTCAGTCAGAGGATATTAAGGAATAAAACTTGTCAAAACAAGCAGCAGATTTCTTCCTAATATTCTTGTATATAGTTTTCATAAATGTGGAGGCAGCTTTTCTGAGAAGCATATTTTAAACACATCTAAATTATATTAAGAGTCAAGGCCCAATTTGGTAACAAGCTGTGAAACATCAAGGGTTCTTTTAATGAAGAATTCACGCTGGAAAAAAATATATGTCACAAGACATACAAATAGATGCCTCCATGATTACTAACCCTCTGCTCCCCGTGCATTGATGAAATGCAAATCCACAGGAAGGGATTCAGGAGAAGTCTTTTACTCCAAATAGCCATTTGGGTCTCTCTGATAGTACACAGCACTCCGAAACAAAGCGGCATCAGCAAAGATGCCTGAGGTTTGATTTGAATTTTGCTCTAGTTGACTGATACTATTTATACCCTGGGCTAATCAGAACCAGGGCTGTTTCATCATACTAAATGTCAGGAAAAATATATCATGTGCATCAAGGGAGAAATCTTGGCCCCACTGAAGTCAATGGCAAAACTCCCATTGATTTCGCTGGGGCCAGGATTTCACCCTGAATAAAAACTCATGTTTTGTACACAGTTTAAATGGCAATGAGTTTATCTGCGAGTGCTTTTAAGGATTGTTTTGGAGGAAAATATATTACTGAGATGCAAGCACATATTTATTTACCCTTTACAGGGCAACTGGTGTTCACACGAGCAGTGTGAAGACATTTAAGTGAAGTCCCTCAAGGCTGAAGTTACATGATATGCAACTGGGCAACTATTAGAAGACGTAAATAAGTATGATTCAGTGTCTTCCAACACAGTTTCACTAATAAGCTCCTGGGTTTGCGTCTGGGTGATCCAAATGCTAACATTTTTCCTTCTGGATGACGTAATAGCTCACCAGGACTCCAGTGCAACGGATGTAACATATTTGATTTGATGAGCCTGTTGGACATGAGTAGGAGCTTGCAGTTGTCTCTCTGTCTTGTTCTCACACTAATTGAACACAGCCCCATGGCCTAGCAAGGCTCGCTGGGACTGAGCAGCCATGGAGAAGATCTGCTGTCTCTGGTGGTGTCCTCAGCTCTGGAGGTGAACAGAGTGACACTGTTGGCTTTCAACATCCTTTGTAGAAGGCCCCAGCTCCACTCTTATTCCTGTTTTAAAGCAAAGGAGTCTTGTCCTTCCTTATTAGCACAGTACTGAGCAAAATGTTAGGATTTGGAAGCTTCCATATTTGTAGAAGTCACATTCTACTGAGACAATTCCCAAGCAGAAAAGCAGGCTTGTTTTCACTGGCTAATTAGTTCATGGTGCATATTTCTTCAGCTGTGTATTTAATACTTTGAAAAGTATCATGGGATGAAGGAACTAGCTTTGCATTTCAGTCAAAAGGAGAGCCAGTGGAAAAATACCTAGATGTACACGAGCAACACGAAGTGATTGGAAAGTACTATGTCCCTACTTAAAAGTGCTTTGGAAAGATGTGTTGTAGTCAATGAATCTCACTGCTAACCAAAACTGTAAATCTGGTCTACAAAATATTCCCTCATTTTGAGCAAATCTATTAAAAATGATTAATTTTCACAGTTTTGTCTGAAAACCACGCTCTGGCATCACTTCAGCACTATCCACCCATCTTTGCACAGACACCATCAGTTACTGAAACACTCAGGTTTCCTGTCAGTTTAGAATGGGTCTCTTCCAAGTATTCATTTAGTTTAATCTTGTTTAAATTATGTGAATGGACAAAATAATAGCCTTTGATGCTATGTTGCAAAAACATTTAATCTATTTTGTTTTTAGCTTTCCTCTGACTGGTACAAGAAACAAAGCATGGGAAAACAGGCAAATCATGACTTATGGGTGAGTGGCCAGTCACATTTGGAGCTAATTTGTTTTCCAAACATTTATACTTCCTCAGGAATAGTTTCTCCAAAAGAATAGCTCCTGGGTGGGTAGAGTACTGGTCAGAGAAGAAGAAAACATGACATTTGATGTAGTCACCTCGATTAAGGTCCTGTTCAATTAGGTTTAACAAGACAGGGTTAGAGAACCATCCTAAAATATGCCGAGGAGAGGAAAATATTAAGGAACAAAGAAGCCTCTGGTCTCAAAGGACCAGAGAAAAGAATTTCAATCCATCTTGATGAATCAGTATAACCACAGATTGATGGAGAGACAAAAATGGGATAACTTTGTCTCTGGGGATTGATGTTGAGATTAAAAAAGCAGACAAAAAAAAGAAATCCTTTCACTTCTAGACCACTACCCTGACTCTATAAACCAGTTAGTCATGATGATCTGATAGTTATTGAATATGTTCTCTCTGGAACAAGCTGGTGGTCTCAATACCAGCTTTAGAAGGCATGTGACAGTACTTATGACAACACATTTCTGCTTGGCATTATTACTAGCCGTCTCCATAGAAAGGCCAAAGGACTGGTGGAACAAGCAATTAATAATGGTAAAAAACCCCAACAATAGTTAATGCTGTTTATTATTATTATTATTATTATTAATTCACAAGAGGATATTATCCAATTGTCTGAGGATGGCAGTAATTATATAGCCAAATGGGATTCCTGTAATGCAGGGCTGAGATGCAGGATGCAAGCTGTGGCTGGATTAGGGAAGCATCTGGGGCTGCTTCTAACTTGGCTAACAGAGCAGGGCTTCAACCAGGGTTGTCAGTGCTTTAGAGCTAAAAGAATCAGCTACTGCTGCGTGAACCTGGAGTCCAACCTTTGGAGCAGGGGGTGCAGCAGCTCCAGCCCTGCCTGGAGATGCTCACCCACAGGCTGCATCCTGCCTTCTGGCTCTCCCCCAGAAATTCAAATCCCTTTTGCGTGATAACTCCTTCAGAGGATGACACAAGAACTGGGGAACTGGTGTCTTACCACTGCACTGAGGCTGAACAAATGTTGTGGTCACAGCTCCTCTCTTCTGCCCTGGATGGACTGATAACACACCCTGACCACTCAGCTCTACTTTTGCACCAGGTCTGCGTTTTCTTTTCCATCTTATCTAGATGAGCAGAGTGAAACTGTCATGAAGCCCATCTCTCCCAACTCCTCTGTGATTATTTTGATGTTTAGAAAGAGGATTATCACCAAATCCACATTAAGGGTTGGAACATAACACTTCATCATTCCTATGTTGGCCCTAAGGTGGTAATTTAAATGAGAGTTGTATTCTATGCTGATTTATGATGGCTAAATTAATGTAATAAAACTTTCCAGGTCCTTTTCATGTGTATTATTGATAAAAACACTAACTAAAAGAAATGTGAAAATCCATCTTTATGAACTTTAATACTTGATGTTGGCATCTGTTTTTCATTTAATGAGATGATTGAAATGAATGGAACTACGAAAAACTCAAACAGCCAAATGTGTACATATCATTGTGCAAAAATGGCAATTTCATCACTCACTGATAATCAGCCCTGATTTATTTAAACTGACTTCGAAGGTCTGACTTCATTTCTTACCCAGGGCTTGAGTTCAGCAGCAGTTTTCCTTAAGCAGGGTCTTCAGGATCTGACCCAGACATATCCATTTGCAACAACATTCACTGGGAAGGGCTTTCTACATTGTAATAGTAGAGTGAATCAGAAGAATTTAAGTTTCTGTTCAATCACAGTCTTCTGTGCTTCGACATACCTTTAGGACATTTACTGACTACAAATATCTTTTGCACTACCTTATGCCAAAATAACCTGTTTCTGAAATGACACCACTCAAGTTATGGAAAAAAACTACCTTTTATCATACATCACATGTAAATATTGCATAAAAGATTAAAGAATGAAGATATCTGAAGACAAGAGTGTGTACAGTGCATTATTCGGCATCATAGAAGCACAGTGTGCAGGAAAAGAGGAGAGACTCTGGAGAATGGCTTCGTTGCTATTATCACTAAGTACAACTGAGATGTGATGCTGAAGCTGACTGGGCTGGTGTTTGTGGCCAGGAAGGACTTATGAGAGGTGCTGCACTGTAGTGGTTTAACCTCAGCCTCCTGGCTAAGCATCAGGCAGCTGCTCATTCCCTTCCCTGCCCAGTGCAGCGGCGAGGAGAATTGGGATAAAAAAAAGTCAAACTTGTAGGCTGAGATAAGAGCAGTTTAGTAAGTAAACAGAAAGAAAATGAAAGACCAACATTAAAAAAAGGGGAATATAACAAAAAAGAGATAAACAATAAAAGGAAAAAAAGCCCAGGTGATCCTCAGTGCAATCACTCACCACCTGCTGACCAATGCCTGAGCAGCAATTGGTGCTTCCTCACCAGCTCCCCCAGTTTAAATACTAGGCATGACAGGCTATGGTATGGAATAACCCTTTGGCTAGTTAGGATCTGTTGTCTTGGCCATACTCCCTCCCAGCTTCTTGTGCACCTCCAGCCTGCTCACTGGCAGGGCAGGGTGAGAAGCACAAAAAGGCCTTGGCACTGTGCAAGGACTGCTTGGCTGTAACTAAAACATTCCTGGGTTGCCAATGCTGTTTCTTAGCACAAATCCAAATTACAGACCTGCACCAACTACTAGGAAGAAAATTAACTCTATCCTAGCTGAGACTAGGATGTGCACTTACTATGTACTGCACACAACTTTGTATGTGAACTCATCACCGACACAAAGAGGGTGGTGCAAGTGTAAGGGAAATAATTTCTCTCTGTGAATGCTGAATAAAGAGCAAATCCAGCTGGTTACCTCCCCAGATACAGAGATTCCTGGAAAAAGAACTGATGCAGCTCTACTGTGCCAGGTATGGATTAGATTTAAAGCAAGGGCAGGTAAGGGCAATGCATGTATGATTGCTACCCCTTTTTCCCTGGCACAACACTCCAGTTATGCTATAGCTGGAGCTGAGCTTTGCAATTGCATTGGTTTCCCTTTGCTCTCCTGCACAGTTGTTGAAATTTCCTGTGGAGTAATGGGAGATGCCAGCAGTTTTCCTGCATAAACCCACCTCAGTGACCAACAACATGGGCTGAATGCTTTCTTGGAACAGTTTCTTGTCATAATTGTGCTGACTTTGTACTAGTGAATAATGGGACAACTGTAATGGTCCAAATAGAACAAACTTTGTGCCAAATTCTTTAGTCAGGCAATGGCAGTAACATCATCTCTGGGTGCTGCGGTGAGAGCTGTTCCCCATCTCATAACAGGGCTAGGAAGCCTGGGCTGATGACTGACATTTGGTTAGGATGTGCCCCTCAGTGATTCTCCAGCTATTCCAGAAACTTTTCCTAACAATGTTTCTTTCCAGTGTGCTTAATGTGCAAAACCACACCTGTATGGCTATGGAACCTAAAAGGTCTGGATTGTTAGGAATTTTGGACCTGCAGCCTTCAAGGAGCCTTGGGGGACTTATCCAGGCTCAGAATACATCCATCAGGTCCTTACTCCAAACAAATCCTCCACCATCTGCCTCATTCCACACCCTTTGAAGCCAGTGGGAATCCTACCAGATAATTCAATAGAAATTGGCCCAGGACTCACCTAAAAACACACCTGTTTCTTTCCACATAAAGTGATAAGCTGCAAAGGTTTGGGTTTTAATTGGGCACTTAATACCAGCTTTGGCAGGTGATTAAACTGTGATTTACTTCCAAGGGAGATAAGAAGTAAATTTCTAAAGAATTCTGGATAGGTGGTTTAACTGCATGGTAATTATACAGAGACATTTTTTGGAAGAACTGGGCAAATTAAGAAGGAATCAGACCTAAAGAAGGGACTTATTTTCCTTCCTACACTCAGAAGACTACAGGAGATTAGAAAATGACAAAAAAAAAAATAGAGCAGTGTTTAAGTAGTTAGAAAAGAAAAGATTCTGAGTGGACATAAAAATTACTTAATGTTTTATATGAAGCCAATGAGGAACGTGTTTCCACTCCAGCTGCAATACAAGTGGCTAGTGCTATCAGAACATCGATGTATACAAATCAAACAATACAGCTTAACTATCCCCCATGGGCAAAATAAAGAGGCATGAAGTAGGGACTTGTCAGTCATTGAGACCATTATTAATAACAGCCACAGTTTAGAGAGCATGGGTTCTAGTACTTGCAAACAGGAAGCTGCAGCACTCCAAGAAGAAAGCAAACATTTCATTGCCTGTGAAGCAAGATTACATTTCAGAGGGTAAAAAGAGATTTTTTTTGGTGGAAACAAATTAAACTCGATGATTGCAAATAAGATCTGGGACACCAATAAGGTGGCTGTGCATTTGGCATCATAAAAATACAATAGTGTCAAGTTTTGAATTGAAATTCTGTAATCTATATTATAAATTATAAATATGTTTCTATTCTCTATATACTGTGGCAAATGTGCAATAGGGAAAGAGAACAACAGTTCAGACTGGCCAAAGAATGGGTTTCCTCTGACACACTTTCCTGGCTTCACAACAAGGTTTTGCATGGCATTTTGCAAGGAGAAATTAATTTTTCAGCTACATGCTCCTGTTTAACTGAGGGATTGACTATTTCAGGCGTCCTTGGGTTGATGGCAACCATAGTCCTCTATGCAGAAGGCGTTTTAAGGGTTTGGATAACTCTGTAAAGACAAGACAGGACCCAAAACTGTTTATCCTTGGAGTCTATACACAGACTGCACTGCTTTGAGTATGCATAAAAGTGGCTGAATGTGGCTAATGTTTTGGGCTAGACTATCCTCTCTGAACTTTTTTTTCTCTATTTCCTGATGGTGTTTCCACCAATACAACAGGAAAAGTCTGTTCTGATGTGTAAGTATGCTTCTGCCCCTTCAGCACAGCACACCAACCGAGAGTGGAAGGCAGCAGTCTCAGACACAGACACAACTCAATGGGGTTTTCTACCTGTCTTCTGGTACTTCTAAGTTACCCATTTTTCACTGGAAGAAGAAATATTTCTCCTTTGTCCTTTCCTTAGGAATACTGAAAATATTAGCATCCTATATGTTTTGTGTAACTAGGTCAAAAGCTGCAGTAATTATCTAATAATGGCTTGGAAAGGCAGTATTTCAGCACAAGGTGTTTCAAGGCAACAGCTTCAGTCGTGAGAATGACAATGGTATTTATTGCAGGAAATCCCTTGCAAGAAAAATATCTGCTTGTTACAGACAGCAATAAAGTAAAAATTTTGCCTTAAGCATGTCTCTTCCTAAGGCAGATCAGTAAATATCTGAGCTTCAGGAACATTAAAATACCTGCAGCTAGTAAGAATTTACAGTTCTACAACAACGTTGTCAACAGTACGTATAGGTGCTTTAGAGATAAGCACGTATTTACCAAAGATTTATGGATTATGGTATTCTGTTACATCATAAAATGTGGGGAATCTGAGTGTGCAACCGTTTAACTGGTCAGCAAAAGACTCTCCTCAGACTATTAGGCTGTACCATACATCATTCCTAAGGTTATTTCCATGAAAGGTCTTTGGAATAGGTGTTGTATATCACAAATAACCTATGACCTCAGAAGTCAGACTAAGAGCACCTTTTACTCCATTAGCAGTTGAAGTGAATAGCATTTGTTTTTTTCAAAACAAAGCAATTATCTTGAAGTTTGAAATATTTTTTCCAGGCTAAAGCCATGACCTCAACATCATGATAATGCTGATGTTGTAATCAACTTTATTTCTGAGACCAATGAATCATCATGCACTCATGTGTGATTTTCTTGTGCATCACATTACAACACATTAAAAGCAAGTGGAGTTACATGTAATCATTTAAAATGGTTCGAAGGGAAAATCAGCCACACTCACCTACTGCTTTCTTCCAATGTACTTTTACTGTTCACTGATCTTGTTGAAGCCAGGATCTTACCTCTAATTTTTCTAACATGCTATGATATTAAATGGGACACCTGAGGGACACTGTTAACGTGGAGCTCATATTCACTGCTTTTATATATGGCATTGCCCTGAAAACACATGAGGCTCAATGGTCCAAGATCAGAAAGGCCAGAAATAGCAGTAGAAATGGTATAGATTAAGTACAGTAAGGTAATTTGGATCTGTATCTCTGAAGATGATCTATCCATTTGCAATTTCTTTTGTATTCTTCACTTCCCTTCCCCTGCTCAAAGAACTTGGTCTGGCCATGCCTGACATCTTGCAAAGCTTGAGTGGAAGGTGGGATATGGATCTTCTAGTGGAACCACGATGAAGACAGATTGCCTGGGAGATTTCCCTGGTTGGGATGCTGGGATGGGGAAGATCAAAAGCAAACAGAAGAGGAAGTTACCAGAGAAACCAATCTCCAGTCTCTTTGGAGACTTCAGTACAGTTTCTCATTTCTTTTCATAGAAGAGGACAATAGATGCAAAATTAACGACTTTATTGCTGGAAAACATCTGAAAAATGAAGCAGCAGAGGAACCAATCAGCACAGAGGAATTGCAGCAGCCAACGGGAATGCAGGGATTTGCATACCTAGAATGAAGCTGCTGGGAAAGAGCTGCGAAAGGATTATGCAAATCCCTGATTGGGTGAGCAGTGGCTGATTGCCAGAGCAGGGGGATGCACACACAGCTCTGTACCTGGGCAATGATTATGCAAATTGCACACCCACAGCCAGAGTTCAGGGCAATTGGCTAAATGAGAAAAACTGTGGTTCTGCATCAGTAAATGTGCAGTGTTCAGCACCCAGCTGATCACACCGGACTTGGCACAGCCGAAACACGAGCCTACGCCTCTGCCACCCCTCACACAGCTCCCTGGGATCCATCCAATGTTTGGCTGCTGGGGTGGCAACTGAACATCCCTGTCAAGTGGGACTGAATGTTTGGACGCCCACTTTCCGTTTATTGCAAGTCTGACACCAAAGGGATAAGAAAATAGAAGCCTGGATGAAAACTTCTCCATGTTGCCTGCAGTTTTCTCATCCCAGGGAAATTCTGCTGGTTGTCAAAGAAAGGATTTACTTGCCTAGCAGATGGGCTCCACTCTGCACTATACATGGGAAAGATCTGGAGGCACCAGGGATGTCATTAAAACGTCTGATTTTTAATCTTTATTCTGATTTTTTTAGGAGTGCAATGACATGTCAATTTATAAGAAGATAAACTCACGTTCCTGACATATTTACAATCAAAGTGTACAATTCAGAAGTTTATTTTAATTATTTTTTATTCCAGTGTATACAATTATATGCCTCTATGTGTGCAATCCAGCATCAGTTCACAAATCCAGTATAATAGTATCTCACTAGAATTTAATGTTGTTCTGAAGAATCTTTATTGTTTGCAGGAGCTTCTCACAAAATGCATTTCATTCCCATGGACACTTAAGCCTGAAACATCTCTATAATTCTCACTGCAGAATGCTGGAAAGA
Source organism: Colius striatus (assembly GCF_028858725.1). Classification (NCBI taxonomy): domain Eukaryota; kingdom Metazoa; phylum Chordata; class Aves; order Coliiformes; family Coliidae; genus Colius; species Colius striatus. The sequence continues at coordinate 32,380,565 of NC_084766.1, forward strand.
CATGACTCAGAAATCCTGGAAAATACACTAATTATATTGTACAATTAATTGCAGGGTGGTATTACCACTCTGCAGTTTCCATAGCTTACTGGCAGATGGGTGATTCAGATTCCATGATGATTGGGCCAGTTTAAAAACAGAATATAACCAAGGAATAGCTGGAGATATTGGAAGCAAGGGAGAAAATTCTCCATCTCATACTGTGGCACGACATAAGATTTTACTGAGCTCGTTGGCAATGAGTTCATATAGGCGGTGATGGCTGTACAGTCATACAAATCAGTTCATCAGTACACCAGAACTATAAGCCAATTTCCCAGTAAAGTCCCTGCCAGTGAGGAAAAGAGTAAAAAAACCTCCATGAAGTTTTCCTCACTGAATTTTCTAATTATTCCCCTGGGTGGGCAGAATCCACTTCTGTATGTAACAGGTTATTGGTGATATCGACAAATGTTGTTAGCCTGGGGGGACCAATTAATTTTAACAGAGCCTCTACTGAAAATCAAGGAATGAGGCCAAATATTATTCCAGAGAAAATCAGTGAGTGATTACATCTGGGAGAAAAAAAATGGGAAATACATAAAGACACGAGACAGAAAGGGAAACTGAAATGTGGTCTATAGGCAGGACAGCGTGCACAAGCCTGGGAGAAACCCAAGGTTCCATAGGTTCCATAGTCCCTCCACTCCAAAGCCAGCTAGTTCATTTTGCCACATTTACTCTGAAAGCTTGCTACCCACTGCCAAAGGATGTGTTTCTGGAACCCAAGTGTAAGATGCAGGCAGGGTTCAGTTAGTGATACAAGACAGGAGCTGTGGAGAGTAGAAGCTTACAGCAGTTTTATGATTAACACTCCACTCTCTTTTTAATAAGAAACCTTTGAAGAATGGTAAATCACAATAATTGATAACTCCTGGAATATTTCTAACCTGCTTTTGTGGAAGTATAGAATCACAGAATCTCAAGGACTGGAAGGGACCTTGAAAGGTCATCCAGTCCATCCCCCTTGCCAGAGCAGGACCTCCTAGCGTAGGTCACACAGGAACTCAGCCAGGTGGGTTTTGAATGTCACCAGAGGAGACTCCACAACCCATCTGGGCAGCCTGTTCCAGTGCTCCTTCACCTGAACAGTGAAGAAATTCTTCCTTGTATTTCTTTGGAACCTCTTATGTTCCATCTTGTACCCATTGCTCCTTGTACTATGATTGAAATTAACTGAGAACAGCCTGGCTCCATCCTCCTGATTCTATGGTTCTATGATACTCACCCTGTACATATTTATAAACATTCATGAGATCACCCCTCAGTCTCCTCCAAGCTGAAGAATCCCAGCTCCCTCAGCCTTTCATCATGCAGAAGTATCTGTCCATCACCTGTGACCCTTAGCAGGCTGAGCATGTTGTTTCTCAAGGCACTGTGGATGGTATTAACTACTAACCAGCCTACTGTATTGTTGCTGTAGGGTTTTGGGTACCTGTCATGGAACTGTGCTGACCTTGCTGACTTTGGGGGCATTTTTTTTCCCCCTAAAAAATATAGTTCTGCAGTGTGCAGAAAGGCTAATCCATTGTGATGGGAAGGGCATCACCTACTACCCACTATATGGAATGGTGGTGGGCACTAAGTATTTTTTAAGGATATCTCAGTCTAAATAATTTGCCATTGTCATCATGAAAGCCTAATAAGCTTGAGGCAAAAAGCCAGATGTTTCATGTGTTGCAGAGATTATTCTTTGATCTGGTTTTACATAGAATAGAAGCCCTTTTATTTGTCTTCTTCTTTTTCACAGTCTTGGTCTATACTTGCCAGACTGCAAAGCTGTGCAAGCAACAGCTCTCAATGAAGCATTGATTCTTGTCAGTTTGCAAAGAAGAAAATGGAGAGTGTCAGCCCCACTGCCAGAGAGGTGATGGAAAAAGGAAAAGACCCCAGCAGAACTATGGAGCTTTCCCCTCCAGTTGAACTCCAACTCCCATCCTGCTTGTGTTGGGAATGAATGAAATTTGTGATGAGTCAACGCTGCTTCATCACCTGTGAAATTATTTATATACTGGAGCATCACAGACAAGTGTTTCACTGTCTCAGCTGCTGATCTCTGTTCTGCTCCTCTTGAGCAGGTGTCCCAGTCACATAAACCACCACAACAATTGACACTAATTGGCAGCCTTGTTGCAGTCTCAAAGGGGAGGCTAAAGATTTAATGGGCATTGAGAGTGAATTATTCCCATATGCCTCAAGGTGGTCCCTCCAGAGCTGTGCTGAGACACACAGGTAGGCCAGTGTTAGGAGGCCTGAACTGCTATTATTTGTGATGGATTTGCTTTACTGATATTTTTAAGGAGCACAAAGAAAAAAGGGAGAAATGAGAAATCTAGAATAGCAGGGGAAGTGAAAAACCAGCATGCTGTTTCTTAAGAATGCCTTGGAATTGAAGGAAATATGTTTTTTTTCTCAGATGAATCTGAGGTAAAGTGGATGAATTGTTCACTTAGGTAATCTGGTGAATGTCTTGAATTCATGGAAGTAACCAGTTCATGTATATGTAATGTTAATACTAAATGCTGCCATTTTTGAGAAGTGTTTTCACCAGCTGCTTAGTGATGCAATGCAGATTTTGTTATCAGCTTAAATGAGCAAGCATTAAATATCTGTATTATTTTTTGATGGAACCTGTTTAAAATCAAAGTAACATTCAATGGAGGAACAGTTTTGTTCTGAAATTCCCTGGCTCCTTTTTCTTTCCATTTATTATGATTTATCCTAAGTGTGAAAACAGGCTTTTATTTTTTCCCCCATTTTTTTTTTTTTTGTGGGCTGCAGGATTTTAGAAATAGTAAAAGAATGTTTTGGAAATGTCTCATCTCTTGGCAGTTATAACTCAACAACTCAGGAGGCAAAATTTCCTGATGCTAACTACTCTCGTGTTAGCTATCTATCTTTATATCCAAACCAATTTCTGTTCAGATTGAATATAAAAGCAAGGCATCACATAATTGCCTGGCTATAAAATATGTAAAGTATTGCACTACTGGGGCTCATTAGCAAAAGCATAGATGCTTTTTAGTAATCCATAAGGTGATACTTGTTAATGAAAGTTGCAAATTATTCTACTGACTACCTAAAGATTAACAATAGACATGTCTGCTGCAACAAACAAGTCTCAAATCTCTAGAGAAAACGGATAATAATTAGAATAAGAGCACAACAGATACTCTTCTAGTTACAATTTTGATCCTATCATCTAAATGATGGTTATGGTTTGTGTATGCCTGTTGTAACCAGACTCCTAGTAAGGTTCTAGACTAAGTATGCTGCACATAGATTAGTTTATGGATAGGAAGGGAAATTGATTTTAACTTTGACTCAAGGGTTTAATGCTGCCTAATTTTGGAAAGTTAAGCATCTTTACAAGACACAAAACCTTATAGAAATCCAGTGATCTGTGTAGATGACTGTTCATCCATTTGAAAGGAAACTGACAACAGACACTGTATTTAGGTGCCTATATTCTGCATAGCTGACAAGCACTGTCGTGGTTTTTATTTAAGTCTCTAGCCTATTGCAGTACATTGAACTCGGCAAAGGAAGTACCAAGGATGAGCAATGTTTTGAGCTGTGATGCTTCAACTGCTCTAGTTAAGACAATAACTAAAAATAAGCAAATATATCAGTGGTAAATAGGACTAGATATCTCCAAAGCCCTTAAATCATAATCAAAAAATTTGTTTCTCTGGACACACCATATTGTTGGTTAACCTGTGCTATTGACTGGTCTGTAGAGGAAGGTGTATGGTTCCTACTCACGCAGGCAGCAGAGTGCACTAGGGCAGAGATCTCCCAGTGCCCATTTCAGCCGTGTCTGTGCATCAGTAGAGGAATAAATGAGTCTAGAAGAGCTTATGTGAGTCACTGAGGCCAGTGCTGGCTGTTGTGAACAACCATGCAGTCTGTGGTCATATGAGCCCGATCCAGACAGATCTACAGAGCACACACTGCACGAATCCCTGTGCAGCTCAGCCTGGCTCCCAGCGTTCTTCAATGGACCTCAGCAGCTGTAGCTTTAGCCTTTTGTTATTCTGTGTTCCAGAATGACAGCAGGTGAAATCAAGGGCTGCATAAATATCTGAGGTCCCTACTGCTGCACTCAGCTGTGTGTTCCTGTTCTTATGTCAGATGAAATGCCCAGATGATCCTAAAAGCAAAACACCCAGCGAGAGAAAGGCCAGGACATCTCAGTGGTCCCTGCCAGTCTTTTGAATCTAAGCAAATGTAACCAAACTGGCTTCTGTGGGGTATAGCAGGTATGAAATCATGCTTATTTCTTAGAAATGCTTTGTTAAGGTGCATCATCCCTGACCTAGACTTGCTTTAAAGCTCACTGAATCCATGGGAACACTCTCAATTGACTCCTTTAAGCTTTGGATCAGTTTTCTCCCCTGGCAAATGAAGGGCTGACAATTTTCAAGCCCTCACATAACCTGCCAAGTGTTATGAAATTCTGCCAAAACCTATGGTGACTTCTGGAGAGGAGGAGGTTCCTTTACAAAGGGGAACCTCACAGTTTTGTTTTGCCTTCAGATGCAAGAAGGAGAATGTTACAAGGCTCCTGAGATGACTTCTGCTGCTCCACCCATGCTTTAGCAATGATTAAAAATACTTTGTCCACGGTAATCCAGCAGAGCACAATGATTTCCAACTGTAGATAAAATTATTAAAGGCAATGATTCATAACTTGCCTAGTGTACAGAACAGGGGAAAAGGGCAATTTAATTTGAACATGTAAGCACACACCAGTCCCTGCCCAGTATCTCTCCAAATGGATAAACTCTATATTAGTTTCTGCTTCTGTTAAAAAGGATTCTCAGATGGTCTTGTTTAAACAATGTGTGAATAAATGCTTTCCTGATCATTTCATAAGTTGCTATAGCTCCTCAGACTCAGCGAGCACGGGCCATGGATGTAAGTTTGGAAATGAATAGTGTAATTGTTATAACATAGCTTTGTCCTGGTCTTTCTGTACTTGGAGCTCCCTCTGGTCAAAAAAGATGTGTTGATTCGAAGTATGTGTCTTTCCTATTCAGGGCTGATTCTCCAGTGTTTTGTCTGCAACCTGAAAGGGAGCTATGGAGACTCAGGTCGTGATAATTTATGTTTCAGGCACTCCAACCTGGATGTAGCACTGAGGGCTTCACAGAGATAGTGTCACTGTCCTGCTAGATCACCTGAGAAGCATCTTAAACCATCCTCCATACCTCACTTTCTCCATCTGTCAGATTAAGATTCTTGTTTTAAAACCATGAAGTCTGTAGAGGAGAGGATCTCCATAATGCTAGATAGCTGCTATTACACAGACTGTTAAACCATTGTTACATACCATCTAATTCATTGCTTGCCTCAGATGGTCAGCTAGAAAGTTTTATCAGACCCTTTGGATTTGACCCTGGACTGCTGGTTCAAGTGACTTGACATATTAGATATTCTTCAACACCAGTTAAAAAAAATAGAACTTAGTTTTCTTTAATTAATACTAAGGAAAACTTGACTTCTAAAGGAAACTCCCCTATCCTGACAAGGCTCTAGGGAACTTCACAGTATAAAATGTCATCATAAAATTCAATGTCAAAACCAAATATGAACGTTCAGAAGTTCAGAAACATTGAAATGTAAGACTTCAGTGGTTGAAACCATAGGGAGCTTACTGTTCACACCCTATTGAAAGTAAAATACAAAGGGCATTTCTTCATTTAAAAGTGTGAGTACTTGTTATTTTTAAGTAGGATTAAGTATCTGGTCCTCCAATTACATAATGGAAAAATCTCTTTTTTTATTGGTAAGATTTTAATTAAGTATCTTGATTTCTCTAAATGGGAGCTTCATTTGACACTTGTGGCCAACTTTGAATAAGTGCTAATAGAAACTGAGTAGATTCTGCTGAACTACATAAAGCTGAGTGCTTCTCAAAGAGAAGGCTGCCTCCAATTTCAATTCCTTTAGTGAAAATCTGGAATAAGCACATTGAAGTCAATGTTGAACTGGTAGAAATCAGAGTTGAGCCATGCATTGGCCAACATTAGTTTTTGCATAGTACTGAGATATTGTATTGGTGAGTACTGTGGAAATGTACATTAAAATGAAATATTTTTAAAGCCCTGTTACACATAGATGACTTATAAAGGAGTAAAGCTGTGAAAGCCTTTCCCCTGTACAGTTTTTCAGATGTGTATCTTCCCTTCTGGCAAGAAAGCCTATTGGGGAAAACAAATACACTTGCATAGGAATTAGCTGAAAAGAAGAAATAATCTCACATATTTACCTTCAGAAATGGTTTATTGCCTTCAATTTGCAAACTTTAGTATTTCCTTAGCTCTGTGTTTTAAACACAAGGTACATATGTTGATACATTTATTTTGTTAAACTGTCCTGATGATGTAACTTGGATATACTGACACATTTATCTAATGAGAGATTCCCACTGTCTTCATTAGATAAAAATGTGTAAAGTAGACATCTACAGAAGAATGACACTTATGCATCTAGTAAAGGATGATATATACATCCAGGATAGATGGCTTTTAATGTTTTAATGTAACCTATTGCAACAAAAGTCATAACTAAAAAAGAATGTAATAAATGTTAATGAGAAATATAATTTTTAATTACATTAAAGAATAATTCATAGTATCAAAGGTTTTCACTTTTCAGTCAGCTACTGAGCAACATAACTGTTACATCACAAAAAAGAAGACAACAGAGAATGGCATGTCTTTAACAGAAACTTTTGTTTATTCCCTCTGTTGCTTATTTATCCTCTGAGTAGGATGGAACATGCACATACAGGGAATATAGTTCCTCTCACATAGTTTTAGCTGCTTTAAATACAGACATCTTCATCTGAGCTATTTCTCTGGATGGAGTCTGGACTCCTACATGACTATCACAGTAAACAGTGAAGAATAAGGCGCAATAAACCTGATTGTTTTAGATTTCTTTGACAGAATGAATTGGCCTTGCAGTGCCTATTTCCCTCTCCCTAATTATGAAGGAAAGTTAGACAGTTCACTTGAATCTAGATGTCTACTTCATGTGATTTCTTGGCTTATTTGCAAAATCTATACTCTAGTTCAGGTTAATTGCTATTTTACTTTCAAGATGTCCCATGAACTTTAATGGGAGGAACTGTTCACCTTAAAGCCTAATGTATGCCTTTGCAATCATGTACACTTTGCTAGTGCTTGGACTGTATTTCTATATGCCACTTTCATCCTTTTTCACCCATCCTTTGTGTTCTGCATCCATTCTCCCTCTACCTGTTATAGCAGCAGTCCTTCCCTCCCACATGGCTCTTCATCGTGTCAAGCTTTAATGAACTATATCCTTATGTGACTTGGAGGAAGATTTCCCATGAGGTTGTGAAAAAAGTAAGAGATAAGAAAAGCCCTTTAAGAATGTTATTTTATCACAACAAAAAAGTGCAAATGATGATAAAAGCAGGTTGCTTACAGAGTATGAGTATTGTTTGTGCTATCTGCTGAGCAGTGTATGTTTGATGAAGAAAGTAGGTGACCATGCTATTTATAACAAGTAACTTAGTGAAATTTGCCTTTTTCCTGCTTTCTGACTGTCTCTTTGCAGACTTAAATATTTCTGTTTCCTTCATAAGAGCTTTTGCTCTGCTTCCTTTTTTTTTGTGGGTGAAAAGATTTCACTGAAATGATTTGACAGTCAATGTCTGACTTCTGCGATTGTTTGCAATTAGCTACCTATATCATACAGCATGGTTTTCAATCCCTGAGTGAATAATTTTTGCTCTTGGGATCAGGAGCACAACTCCCTGGGGACTGAGATCTCATTGCTAGACGGGAAAGAAATGAGAAGGAACATTTTAGGAAGCTGTGTGCCAACCAGTCTTTTATCTAATGAGTATTTCTAGCAATACGTAGTTGCACAGATTGTTTTCATTTTTTCTTGTGACCTTTACAGAAAATAACTGGGTGTATGTGATCCTGATGTGTAAGGACAGAGTAAGATGGAAAACATTCTCTCTGATCTTTGGTAAGATGTTTTCTCAAGCCCTGGTGTGCTGGAGGTGCAGAGGGAGAAAGAAAAAAGAGGTGCATTACATTCCTTGTTTGGGATTTATTCGTAATGAAGTCGATTAATCAGTGCACAGTGAACTGAAAATCCACAAACTATGAGATCCTAGTGTTGTCTGCAGTACCTCTGAACATGTTCTAATCAAGTCAGTCTGAGGAAAGATAAAGCAGATTTGCACTAAAATGAAAGAGAAAAAAACCCCCACTCTTTTTAAGTAATAATTCATCTTGATGAAACCACAGTGATCACATGAACAAAACGTGCACCAGGGAGAGCTCACTACAGTCAGCTAAAAGGAGCTCAGTTGTCTCCAATCATCATTATATTGCATATTAGCCTTCATTCCTATCATACATGCATTTAGAGCTTTGGGCAGGTATTGACAAAAATCTGAATATATTGCACCTCTGCTGCCTAATTACAGTAGTGACAGCAGAAGACAAAGGATACACATGAGATCTGAGCAAGGTGTTAAATCATAATAACATGTGTTCACACCGTGCCCCGTTCCTATATATGGTATTAAAAAAATCCTTCTAATTAAGGTTACTTTGTTAGACTGATAGGTAATTACTAGAGCAAAACTTGTAACCTCCTGGCCCTTCACAGTAAAAGGTCGAAAATAATGGTATAGGCCTTTATAAATCTATGAAGAACGGCAAAGGAATACCAAGCAACTTAACACAGAGGAATTTTAACTTCCTATACACACTCTTTAATGCTTCTTAAAGAGCACTGCTTAGATTCATATTTCTTTCAGCTTACAGGACATTCTGAATTTAATCTCCCTCTAGCCACTAGTCTACAATGATTTCAGCTGTGGGTCACAAAAGTTAAACCTGATAACCACTCCATTGCAGCCTTTCTGCTTCAGAGGTCAATGGAAAGTTTCTCAGGAGGCATCATTCAAAAGTAATATCTGCTCTTACATGAGAGATTTAACTTAGAGTTTGATTTCCTTCCTCCTTTGACTTTGAGACTTTTCTTTGATTAAAATGAAGAGGAGTCCTAAATGCTGGAAACCTGCTGGGGGAGCATATCTCTCTTAAAGAACCATCATTGCAGAGCTCATGTCTATAATATTTTGTTGGTTCAACAAGAAATAAACATTGCAGAAAACTGCCAGGAAAAACTGGTGACATTAGGGGGCCTATTAACACTCCATCAAATTAACAATATATTTCTAATTCCCTTGAGTGTCATATGTGTTTTTCCTATAATATTGGCTGATTCTCTCCTGAATTAATGAGGTGGACTGCTGCCAAAAATATGCAAATGGAAATCCAGTGGACCTGCCTTTCTAAATTCAGATATCTAGGAATTCTCACTTAACTGAGAGCTGAAAGCTCCCCAGTCCAAACCAAACAGTCATTTCGTAGCAAATCTTGTGCTGTTAGATTGCTTGCACCAGTGCTGGAAAACATCAATATGTAAATACCTTGAACTCTAAACTTCTGAAGTCTGTATTATCTGAGTTTTTACAGTGGAGATGTTAGGTCCCCTTTAGACTCTCTCCCACATTTAAATACAGATCTGCAATCAAATTACAGAGTTTTCCCTAGGAAACAGCAAGTCATGTAGTTCCCAGATAATGTAGACAAACAATTCATATTTCCTTGGCTCTTCCATCCATTCTGAAGCTGAGAATTATTTCTGAAGCTGAAAACCATGTCTTAAAGCAGAAAAGAAACACCCACATCTCTAAACATGTACAAGAAAATGTATTTAATGTAGTAACAGATTGCATTTCTCCTTAGAAACAAAACAAAGCAACAATAACGTTACACAAAGCACTGGCAAACATGCAAACTCGCTCAGTGGTCCCTACTAAATCTGGGGTTAGGCATTATGACACAGGGTATTGGAAAGCACCCCATCCCCGCCTCTCCACAGCCCTTTTTCCATATGTTCTTTATTTCTGGTTACCTTCCAGCTGCCAGATGTTCTTTCCCACTACCACCATCCTGGACCTGCAGACCCTTTTTCTGGGCAGAAATAATAGCATGCAGGTTTCAGGAATATTTGCCTTTATTTGATGCTATTCTTGTCCCACCCTTGCCATGGCTCCAATCTCTCTGAAAATTACATGGTAGATGACCTTCATTTGGAGGAGGCTATACTGGACATATATTCACAGATTTTAAGGCCAGTAGGGTCCAATATCCCTATTTACTCTGGATTTCTGTGTAAGAACATTGTAGATTTTGGTTGGTGTAGAGTCCAACAGGCAAGAACATACCCTCTAGCCCCATACTCCTGATTGTACAGAGGTTAATGAGCAAACTGGTTCAAATGGATCAGCTCTAAATCTTAACCCTTTTCCCATTAGAATCTCAGATATTTTATTAGACATGAGCAGAGAGGGCCCCTGAGCATCTCACTCCCTATGACTCTGCCTCCCCAAACTGATACAGATCCATAGCTCTTTTTCTTGTGACTACCAACAGCTACCTTGTTATTAACAAATGAAAAGGAGGGATAGTATGTCAAATAATGATAATGCAATTCTCAGTCCCTCCAGTTAGATAAAAAAGCTCCAGTTTCTGGAGACTATCATTTACTCTCTCCTGCTCCTATGTAGTAGGATCCAAATCAGGCTCATTTTTAATGAAAGGTTAATGTAAATCATATGAAAAGTCACGCAGTGTTTCCCTGAAGTGTACATGCTAAATTGCCAGTCAGGAATTCATACCTTTCAGTAGGAAAAAAAAAAGGAGTTTCATTCCTATTTGAGTCAAGTGGTTGCAATATAAATCCAAGGCAAGGAATACAAAATTAAAAGATGGAAGAAGCAAAGTCATATTTTTCTCCCGTTTAGGTAAATGTGTAATCAGGTTTATAAACACATGTAAATGACAATCTATGACTTCAGGAATGGAAATGCTTAAAAAATTCTTTGAGGAAGGAAAATCTTCTAGAAGGATGAATATCAATTGCACAACTATAGAGTGTAAAAGCAAACTTATTGCACAGTATCTGATTTCAGTGGCTTTACATCAAGGATACACTTGCTGGGCATGTATTTTGTAGCCAAGAACACTGAAAAACTCTTCAATGTTTGTTGCATTTCTGGCCATAAGACAGTCATGACCTAGTCTTACATTCACCGAAATGAAATCCACAAATCAGCAAAACACAACTATTGGGATAGAATCTCACAGAGGAGGTGAGCTCTGTCAAAAAAAGCAAGATTTAGACTATTTGTTTCCTGTATGTCATGAATCTGGCAATTATCTTTCTTGCTGTTTTGGGTGAGATTCCAATATCCATGATATCAGTTTTCTAGGTGTTATTTTAATCTTCTTCCCTTTGTGAATAGAAATCTTTCTGTGGACTATTTTAACCACTGAGTACCCCAAAGCTCTTCAGCCCCTTAAATACACTCTGTAATGAATCTGAAGCCATGAAACTTACAGTTATTTTTAAAACCATTGTTAGATAATTGTCACTAAATTTTGAAGGCACTTAGTCTGAAATAAGAGCTTTTCCTTCCTGACTCATTGCCTTGTGTTTTGCCCGCTGGATACCCTAGAAGGAGTGTAATGGTCATGTGTGCCTGAAGGTGATGAGAACCATCTTAATGGCTTTTGAATTATGATTAAACTGTTCAAACCACCAGAAGATGAAACTGGCTCTTGAGGAGGGACCATTACAGACCCATATGCAGCTGAAGTGAAACCAAAAGGGATTAGAGAAAATGACTTGCAAAGAGAAGAGTTTCTCTGCTGTGCAAATACCCGTTTCCCCACTTGGTTTGCTTGAGTCTGCCTGCCCCCTGTGCAAGGGCCTCTGCTTGCTAAAGAAGCTGATACCTGAGTTTCTCCTCTAAGGGAGCACAGCAGAGGCCCCTAAAAGCCCTTCCTGAGGGAGACAACAGTGAGCTACATGAAGCCAGGTGCTTCCTTCCTCTTCCTTCATCATCTCATGGCTGTTGGGGGATTTGGGGAAGTGGAAGCAGAGAAGAAAACGTAACATTTGTTATATCTTTGAAAGAATTCACTCTCTGAATCTTCTCTTTTACTGAGAAATCAGTGCCTTGACCATATTGTTTGTGTTGAGCTTTTATTGTCTCAGAAAATTATAATATGGTATGGGGTTCCAACTTGGAGATGCAAATAACATGTGCTTGTAGAGAAGAGAGGAGGTTTCCTGTAGGTGTCGAGTCTGTTCCCAGCTACATAGTGCTGCACAACTACTGATGGCCAGAGCTTTCAGGCACTATAGTGCAGCACCAGTGAAAGAGAGGAAAAGATTGTACAAAGGAACAGCCTGATTTTGAGCAAAATATAACACAGTCAAGATGCTTGACAATGAGGTCCTTCAGGAGTGAGTAGTCGTTGGAGAGTGAGAAAGTTCAACTGAATTGTGGGGAAAGCAGTGAATGCAGTGATGGAGAAAAAGAGACAGTGGATCTTTGAGGAGCTGTGGGGAAGTTTGGGTAGTGATGCCACCTCTCTCGTAGACAATGAACTCTGGAGTTCTATTTGCCTCCTACTGGCAAATAGAGAACACAGATAGCACGAGACATACTACCCACAGCCCTGATACCTCTCCCAGTCTGCCCAACAATGCAGCAGAGGCACTGCTGAACTTTTTAAGGAATCCCATAGAACTAAAGAGATCAACACAGAAGATGGCCATATGGCCATTTGAGTTTTTGAGTCTCTTGTACGCTGCTGGCCCCGTGCAAAAAAGCCACGTTGAAATGGATCATACCATAATTATATAATGCCATCTCATGAATACGTGTATAACTATATAAATATACCAGATTAGCACACAAGATTACATTAAGAACTAAATATGGGAAATAAAACAAAACTGAGCACGTACTGAATTAGCACAGTGGTATCAGGATCTGATATTGTGGCTTTGTTTAAGACTGCAAATTAAACAGGAAATGTAGTTTAATTTTGTGTGTGCTCGTAAATAAACAACATGATGTAGATTTCATCATGCTCATTTTATGGAAAATTACTCCACTTATTGTTTTGATTTTTTTTTGTTGGTTACAAGAGCTTGTGATACCAAATCTTCTGTTGATCTGAGTGATTATTTTCTGAATGTAAAAAAAAATATGTATTGTGCAGGCTAACATCCATATCTCTGATTCTGTGAGCATCCCTTTTGTTTGCTGCACACAACATGGTTGTAACAAAGACATTTATGCTTTTGGAATCTGAAGCATGAAGTTGTTCTAAATCTGTGCCCACAGGTAACAATTACTTCACTCATTAATATATCTCCCTAGTCTCTCATAAAACAACTTTAAAAAGGTCTCCTGGGACAGAGCTGGGAAGCGAGTTTTATGATCATTATTATGGTACTACCTTGGAAATACCTAGCCTAGCTGTTTTAGCCCCAAAGCTGTATTATTTGTGCCAATCCAGCAGGTTGCAATGACAGGGAGTGGACTAAAGACAGCTCCAGTGGGGTCTCTTTGTGCGCCTGAGGGCTGAATCACGTTTTCCCCTTTGGCATCAGCAAGTCATAACTAAGAGAAACAGACGTAGCAGGGCTAGAAATGATTAATTTATGTAGGGAATTCTACAGCATGTGAGAAAGAAAAGATCAAAATGTGAAACCTCATGGCGGTTTTGTGGGTGCACATATTCAGGAAACTTGCAAATTCATGTTTTAGCTAAAAACAATCATTAAGCTAATTTATTAAGAATAGCTCAACTTATTTGATGCTGGCAGTCAAATGCAGCAATAGGCTAAGGAGACAGGTCTTCACTTAAGTCCATACAGCTTGGCTCACTTTCATGAGTGAGGCATTTTGGCCTCTGGATCTGTTGTACTACTGTTAAGTACTCTTTTCATAAATAATTGAGACATTTGTATAGAGATCTTTGGATTGCTGAAGACAATGCTGCAGAATGAAAAATGCCCCCAAGGGAGATCTAGATGATTAACCAAACTATACGACCACTGCAGAGAGTTTATAAAAAACACAGGAGTGTTGTTCCCTCTACAGTGGCTTATGATAAAAGCATGGAATACAAATGTCCAGGGCCTGTGAAACTGGAGCCTGTCCTTTGGATCCCATGGGCACCAAAGTTTACTACAAGCCAGTTAAAACCCACCACGCCTTCCTATGAAAAAACAACCTCAGTGTTCCAAAAATATTGCTAAAAGGTGTTTCTTACACAACTGAAGGTGCTCTGGGATGTTTACTGCCCTTTCAAGGCAGAGATATACTAAATACTAGGCACAGAGACTGGAATTTTCCTAGGGTGCCCAGATTTCTACTGGGACTTGGTCCTGAAAATTCCAGAGGAAACTTGTATGTAATCAAAAAATGTGGAGGAAAATGAAAGATAAAGAGGATATCTGCTATTGAAGACAAGAAAGGATGGCTTAACTTAAAGTGTTTGCAACACATGTCAAAGTTTTCTTCCTCAAGTACTATGCTCAATTGATATATCAAAAAAATCACTGTCACTGTGTTATATCATCCCTCAGAGCTGCTGCTCAGACCTTTTTTCCTAGGAAAACAGAATTCATTTTAGACACCTCAATCATTTTCCCTGTTGTGGCTCTTCCCTTTCAGACCAAAGCATCTCAATTTTGGTACTAATTATTCCTATCACTAAAGTCCCTCAGGTCCTACTCAGAGTACTGTGCTTGGGGATGTGTTAAAGCAGAACTGGAAACACTGCCAGTAACAAAGAATTTACAATTAATTTAAGGCAGGATGCAACAAGTGAGTATGTGAGACAATAATTATGGTGAAGGAATTGGAAGAGAAACAAGTAGTAGCAACATTTGGTCACATTGATTAGCTCCACACAGCTTAGTGGTTTAGAGTCAGATGCATTTTTTTTTAGTGCTGAATTAAAAACAAATAAAAGAGATACAATCATGCTTTATAGCTTAGGCTGTCATGCACTTTAAAAGGTATGAAAGGTGTGGCTTGCAAAACTCAACTGTGTTTAGCCAAGTGTCAGCTGAATTCTTCGTCTTAGGAAGACAGATGTCTGAGGCTGGGAAAGCTCAAAGGGCTCTAGTACTGGCTGATAACCTGTCAGCAGGGCAATACTGTTCAGGCTAACATGTTTTTTCTTAACAACTATGTAAGATACTCTTCTCCCATGGAGGTTTAGGTAAAGGTTTGGAGCCATGGAATACAGCCCAGAAGGATAAAAGTCTGGAAAACACTAAAGCAGAAAGAAGAACATTACTAAAGTCCACACTGTTGTGGCTCTATCCAAAATTAAGTGTTTGATTTTCTCCCTCTGGCACCGGGTCCAAAACTTCTGCTGTCTTGCATGGTGTAGATATTTGTCTGTTCAAGTGATCTCATATATATATATCCTTTCTCAATGGTAATTTCAGTAATGTCAGGAAAGGAATAAACCTTTGGCCAATGTAAACTGTCATGGGGCTAGGATAGCTGAGACCATCTGTAGATTTGCCAAGGGAGAAATTTGCTCATTGGTTTCATGGGAATTGGGATGGACAATACCACAGAAAGAGAAAAAGAAGAGTGGTGAAGGTACAGGTTTGGAATATTCCAGCTGAAGAGGAAATGACATATTAGTTTTCCATTTTCAGGTGTCTTATCCTGTGGTCATCAAGACAGGTTATTTGGACATGAAGGAAAAGTGAAACAAGTTCTGAGACAATATGGCCCCATGGAATCTATTAAAACTAAGAAAAGTGATCTGCAAGAAACTGGAAGATGAAAACCACATCTATGTCTGCCACCCAACATAATTTAATGTAGCAAATAGTCAGACTGAATATACGAGAGTAGAAACAGTGCAGGTATTAATATATCTGCTGTTCCCACAGATTGGCAAGCAGCCTAAATCCACTGCTACCTGAAATTATGCCAACCTGTTCAGCACATCTGAATCTAAAACTAATCTCCTATTTACAATCAAAGCATCTACAAAGCTGGTGCTTGTAATAGGTTTTATTATACTGTATTAAAGATTGTTGTTGAAATTTGCATTCCCAATGACCAATTAGTATATTTATTTATTAGAATTTAGTCATGCCATTTCTAGTAAATGAAATGTAGTGCATAAGAACAGAAATGGGATTATTAGCTACATTCCTCTCTTTCCTCTTTTATGGGCTTCATTATTTTTGCACAAATGCCAGGATTTTTTTCTTTTCCTCTGTGAAAAATTAAGTTTGCATGAAGACTTGCCCACTCAAAAGCTGTGATGACATTCAGTGTGATTGCAAGTTATACCACATTAAAAAAGACGTTTCTCTGAGAGCAGTGGTTAAAACCCAGACGCCTACATTTGTTTACATTTGCAACGCTCGTGCCATGTGTGTAGTGATACAGTGAACTGCTAACTTTTGGAATGAAAATAACTCGTGTCTGTGTTAAATGTCACAGGAAATTGTAGCACTGATTAATAAGTAAAGAATACATAATTAGAAAAAAAAAAAGTTGCTCCTTGTAGAACTGCTGTGTGTGTTTAATTCTCATTCACTTTTCTTTTTCAAAGAATGAGCAGATTAAAATAAATAGATGGATCATGTAATGAAACTTGCTCTCCCTTTGAACGTGAGTGTTCAGGTTTTAGGATAACATTGTTCCTTGACAATTTGTTTAAAACGGGTGACAGAATGTTTCCATCGTTACCATGTTTATTAAGCTTCCAAATATGAAGTAAAAAATCTTTTGCCTCAAAATTACAGTTACTATGAATTAAATGACAGCCTGAATGACCAGAAATTAGAAGCTTTTAATCAAAGCTTTGGAAACCATTTATTCATATTTTAATGGGTTAGAAGTCTGCAAAGAACAAAAAATTGGGGTTATGTGTGAAAGGGATGAGAATCATGAGGTTGACTGAAAAATCCTCAAAGTTTAGGA